>NW_026526654.1:36157401-39084901 GCF_024362965.1 Panthera pardus
TAATGATTAGCTACAGCTTTTTTATTCGGAATACTAAATTAGTTGCTTCTACCACCACATTGGGAATAAAATTTCTCACTATTTTTGCTTTTCTCTATGTATTCTCCCATGTTTAAATATTCAGTGTTCCAGCACCAGGGTAGCTCAGTCAGTTAAGCATCAGACTCTTGAATTCTGTTCAGGTCATGATCTCACAGTTCATGAGATTGAGCCCTGAGGTGGGCGCTGCTCTTGGCAGCATGGAGCCAGCTTGGGACTCCCTTTCTCCCTCTCTCCCTCTCTGCCCCTCCTCTACTCTCTCTTTCCCTCTCCTCTCTAAAATAAATAAATAAACTTTAACTAAATATTCAGTGTCACAAACTGAATTTGTTTTTAATATTGGTTTGTAGACAAACACAAAAGACTAATTTTTCATGTTTTTAAATGTAAAAATTATGTGAAAAGTCATCTTTTTACTCAATATTGGTTCTTTTGTGTGCCAAAAATCAATTTCAAATTTTTTAAAGTGTCTTGAAATGAAAAGGGATTTTGCACTCAATATGGCTGCACGCAATTAGTTCTATCTTGTATTAGAGGTAATATAATTCATACTTACATATGAAAGATTTTTTAAAAATCAACTAAATTTATGTATGCCAAGAGGTAAAAGGTATACGCCAAGAGGTATAGTTACAGACACTGAGGTCCACTGTATTGACCTTCATGGATCCATAAGCATTGAATTGAAACAAAACATTTGAATATTGAATATTGAAAATTGAAAAAAAACGAGGCATTGACATTTTGTTAATAAATCAATTTACTTTTGATGAATAATTAATACAGCATCCCAGCCATGCTATAAATACAAATGACACCCCACTGAATAAGTACAATAAACAAGAAAGTCTGAATAACTGTTGTATGGCAAAATAATCAATATGTAGGAAAATGACTTTACATCACTGAATATAAATTAATAAGAGAAATACAGACACCAAATATGTAAAAATTGGAATCCAGAAGAGTAAGCATCTTAGAATTCTTATGGATAACTGAAAATCTTTGACAACTTGAATAGACTTTTTTCTCTTTTCTTTTTCTTTTCTTTCTTTTCTTTCCCTTTCCTTTTCTTTCTTTCTTTCTTTCTTTCTTTCTTTCTTTCTTTCTTTCTTTCTTTCTTTCTTTCTTTCTTTCTTTCTTTCTTTTTTTGTATTATGGGAAGGAGGCAGGGCCCTTCCCATGTGGAAGTGAAAACATAAAGCTGCAAAATCCAAAACCTAAATCCTTAGTTAAAAAATAAACTTCAGTAAAATTGAATCCACAAGGAGATAAGTTAAGAAATCACCTGTCTCAAACTGTGAGTAGTTGGAGAGTAGGGGAAAACAGTTTGCTACCCAAAGATAAAATTACCTCAGATCCAATAATCCTGGAGGCAAGGAGTTATTTTAAAACAGTCTCTGGTTGTTAGGAATCCTGGAACCTAGTAAAGCAAGCAAAATTCTCTCTAGAGGACTTCTTTCTTCCAAGATTTGCCACAGGTGAAGTTTGATCACACAGGATTATACAACCAAAAATGTCAGAATGCATGGTGAAGCAAGAGTCCACAATGGAGTGGGGGCAGAACAATAACCAGAGGAAGTAGTTATGGAATTATCAGACACAGAGTAAAATACACGCGCACACACACACACACACACACACACACACACACACAAGCAACTAAGACACTCTTTCAAGTGTATGCCAAAATAAGTTACCTGGAAGAGTGTTTATGGGAGCAAATACATTGGAAATTGAAAATATGGGTCAGAGTGCAGTGCTTACTTCTTCTTGCTAATGACAACCGTGTATTTTTCCTCAGCCATCCTTCTCATCCTTCCTGTTACACCCCTTCTTCTCCATCATTTCAGGAGAGGATTGGTGTAGGGAAACTTGGCAATTGTGCATATTGTGTCTGAAATTTTATTTCATAATGCCTGAAATACCATAAGAAAACCATTTGCTTTCTTATAGGCTGAGGTCTGAGCATTTAGTTCAGGAAAACAAAAGGTTCAGAGTAACAGAATCAAGATACTTGAATAAATAATAGTTATGATGAGTTTGGCTGTGCTCAGTCTTATCAGAGAGGGATCTTAATTTTATCATCACAACCTGCTTTTCAGAAAAAGAAGAATAAATAAAGCTGTGATCAAGGATGAGTAATTAGGAAAATTTTTTCATGTATAGCGTGACATGTCATCTCCAGGAGTAAATTTTAGAAATACTCTTTAGGAAAGTGATTTTAGATCTCACACAAAAAGGATTAAGATATCAAAAATATCTGAACATATGAAAGGGTTAACTGTCCTATGAATGAGACCTTTTTAATATTTACAGTTAGTAAACCATAAATATACAGTTGACATTTTCTTTCTCCTAAATGTTAGCGAGAAATTTTTAGTTTGCTCCCAAGGGGTTATTTTTTAGAAATCTAATTTTATGTATGTTTCCATTTTCAGTTTTAATGTATTTTGAACAGAGATAACTATCAGAGATTATTAAATTTCTTCTTGGGGAATTAATTTACCAGTATTTGTATTGTAATATAATATAATATGATATGATATGATATGATATGATATAATAAATACAGTATATTACTTTTCTGGTTTATATTGTAAATCCATGTGTACTTATATATACAGTGGATGTATATTTATGAATAGTTGTGTGTGTGCCATTGTATATTTGCTTGTGGTTGTAGTTTTGTATATTTGTGGTTGTATTTGTGTTTCTGCTTAATTTAATTCATGATATTCTTTTGTAATGAGAATATCTCAACTTTAAATTTGGCAACTTTGCTTTTAAACAATATTTAATAGTTTTTATTGCAGATTTGTTCTTCCCTGTGAAGGCTAGTTCTACTTTCTGAGAAGAAACTTTTCTTTTTAATCTTTTTGAAGGTATGAATCACATAATTTCTATGTTCCTGTCCTACTCTGAACAATAAATCCAGTTCAAAGAAAGTTATTTCTTCAATGCTTTAGGGTAGTCTTCTTATATATCTTTCAATAGGACTTTTTTTTTTTTTTTTTGCTTTAGCTTCCTGCTTGTTATGTGTCTTCCTCTGCTGTGAAAAAGCATCACCAGACAGTTTTATTTTTTCCCCCTCTTTAATGGATTCTTTGTAACCCTCTCAATTCACTGGTGTTAGAAGAGTTTTATTCTGTTCCTCAAGAGTTTTCCTTTTAGCTATGCTGTTGTCACTAAAAAGTTTCATTGTCCAGGGTTTGTGACTGTTTTTTTCTTTGTTTCTTTGTTTCTTTCTTTGTTTCTTTTTTGTTTGTTTGTTTTCTTTCTCTCTCTTTTCTTTCTCTCTTCTTTTCTTTCTTTCTTTCTTTCTTTCTTTCTTTCTTTCTTTCTTTCTTTCTTTCTTTCTTCTTGGCTAGGTTTTATCTAATAATAGGTAGAAATTAAATCAGAATTTTATTGTCTCATTTTCATCAGAGTTAGGAGAGAGAAATAATTAGAAATTGCTATGGCTATTATGATCTACAACTGACTCAAATATTATCCTAAAGAAGACACAAAGTTTAAGATTTTTATTGATAGAGGTTCAACTCTATACTCTATATAATCATAGCTTAAAATATTATTTTATATTTGGGAGGAATATAAAGGGAAGGAATACCTTCTTAAAGTCTGGTACAGAGTATCATGTATTGTCCCATTCTCAATGTATAAATGACCTGACATGTCACTGTTACCCACACCCTCAATTCTATTTCCTGAAAGGCTCTTTTTTCTTCCTGGAACATTATATAGACCATTAGCAGGATCTCTCTACTCACCTTTTGACTATTCTATGTCAACAATATCATCTTTTGCTTCTGTCTGTATTCCAGAAAACTGAGGAGTACAAAAATCAAGTCAGTGAAGCTATTACTATAGATGAGGGATTGAACTCAAGAAATGAAGTCCCTACAAAGAAAAAAAAAAAAGAAAATCTTATCTACAAATATATTTAGGGAATCAAAAGAGATAACCAATTTAAGGAACAGTTATATCAAAGATTTTTAGAAATAATATAATTTTTAGAAAGAATCACTTAACTTATATAAGAAGAAAAACAAAGATGTGGAAGAGAAGAGAGTTATCTCTAATTTTGAGATACTAAGGTGTTTGGAATGTTTGTTATACATATAACTAAAATTGGATTTTTTGATGTTTATTTATTTTGAGAGAGAGAGAGAGAGCGAGAGAGAGAGCGAGCACACAGGTAGGGAAGGGCAGAGAGAGGGAGAGAAAGAATCCTAAGCAGGTTCCCTGCTGTCAGCATGGTGCTTGATGTGGGACTCAATCCCACAAACCGTGAGATCATGACCTGAGCTGAAATCAAGAATTGGATGCTTGGGGCGCCTGGGTGGCGCAGTCGGTTAAGCGTCCGACTTCAGCCAGGTCACGATCTCGCGGTCCGTGAGTTCGAGCCCCGCGTCAGGCTCTGGGCTGATGGCTCGGAGCCTGGAGCCTGTTTCCGATTCTGTGTCTCCCTCTCTCTCTGCCCCTCCCCCGTTCATGCTCTGTCTCTCTCTGTCCCAAAAATAAATAAAAAATGTTGGAAGAAAAAAAAAAAAAAAAAGAATTGGATGCTTAACCAACTAAGCCACCCAGGCACCCCCAACTAAAAATGTTTAAAGGGAAGCTGAAAAAAGTCTAAACTGCTATTCAGTAGATATGACTGGATTAAAAACAATTTTCATTTATGTGTTTATTAAATAAAACTTCTCCTTATCTATTCTCTATAGCTTTCAATATGTCCTAAAGCAAAAGGATCATCCAAGAAAGAATTTGTAGCACAAGGAATCTAGCATGTGTCCTTGCATTTAGCAGTTAGTTAACATCTTAAAAATAGTAAATCCATACATGGGCACCTGGGTGGCTCAGTTGGTTGAGCGTCCAACTCTTGATTTTGGTTCAGGTCATGATACCAAGGTTGTGGGATCAAGCTATTTGAGCTCTGTGCTGAGCGTGGAGCCTGCTTAAGATACTCTCTCTCCCTCTCTCTCTCTCCACCCCCCAGGCTGCCCCTCTTCCCCTGCTTGCACCCTCTCTTTCTAAAACAAATAATAATAATAACAAGAACAATAATAAATCCATATAGAAGTACAAAATATTCTACTAAGAACTCTTCAAAAGCATCAAGGCTAATTTAAGCTTCTATATCAGTGGCAATATCTGAAGATTTTTTTTATTGTCACTACAGGACATTTGCTCTGGGCATCTAGGGAATAGATGTCAAAAATGCTGCTAGACACTTTATAATGCATAGGGCAGTCCCCACACAAAGAATTATTAGTCCCAAATTTTACTAGTGCTTAAATTTAAAAATTTTGATCTATACTGATTTAGAAAAGATATAGTGGAAGAAAAAGAAGGGGGAGGAGGAGAAAAAGAAGGCAGGGGAGTCGAAAAGGAAGACAAAAAGAGAGGAGGGAAGGAGAGGAGGAGAAAGGTGAAGACAAAGAAGAGAGACAGAGAAAGGGGAAGGGAAGGAAGAATAGAGAGATGAGGGGGAAGTGAGAAATATTGTTGATATATTAAGGAAGGCATCAAAGACATTTTCCATTTGATTTCCAGGTTTCTTTCTTAGCATCTGTATATTTGGAAAATATTTCAATCCAGTTATGATCTAATGGAGGTACTGTATGTGATTATGTTCAGATATTTGAAAATCAAGAACTTATTTTCCTGGACTATCAAAATCTTGACACATGAGTTAAATGCACCGTAAAACCAACTACAATTATATTATAATTACAGATTGGTGAGAAGAAAAAAAAAAAAGAAAAAAGCTTCCCAGTAATCATGAGTGTTCAATTTTGTACATAAATATTAGGAAAATGCCCAGATAGACACATTTAAGAACTTCTTAATTTCTTAATATTATTTCCCATGTAATTGATATGACTGATAATTATATTTAATAATTAAATATAAGGAATTAATGAGTATACTTCATACATTAGTTTCATTCATAGCATTAATTGTATGTATTATTGACAGTTTTTTGTACATGGAAAACTAAAGTAGTAGTTCTCTTATAATCTGAGAACAACTACATTTGGTTAATGTATTACTATGAATCAACAGAAATAAGAGAATTTTTCAGAGATAACAGGATTTCCATGGTGAAGCTATCGATTTCATATTAATTCTAGTTAATAGCAATGCAAACTGATCTAAATGGTTCAAATAAATGTAATCTCAGGATATTAGCTGGTTGTCATATTAATATGATGAGGAATAAATTAATCATTTTATTAGAAAAAACTGAATTTCATCAAGTTAACTAAAGTTACAAGTCCAAAATTGGGCTGTTTATTCTCTTAATTTTATAATACATATATTTTTATGAATTACATTTAAAGATAGTTAAGTAAATTCTATTTTTAGAAAAAAGTCTTTAAGGAGACTGGTTTCAAAGTGAAAATTATTATATATTTTCAGGCTTAGAATTTGTTCAGAAAATTAGAGTGAAGAAAGTCTTAACATATAATTACATTTTAAGATCGCCATAGTTATGAATTATGCATGTATTATCATCCTCAAAGTACATATTGAGATCACCCAATAATCTCTCCCTCAATTCATGTAATGTCATCTGTTTACAGATACAGTGAAATAACCTATAGCAACATAAATTTAGGGTGGCTCAGTTGGTTGAGCGTCGGACTTCAGCTCAGGTCATGATCTCACAGTTTGTGAGTTTGAGCCCTGAATCAGGCTTGCTGCTGTCAGTGCAGAGCCTGTCTTGGATCTTCTGTGCCCCCCTCTCTCTGCCCCTTCCCAGCTCACACTGTCTCTCAAAAACAAATAAATCTTAAAAAAACCCATAAATTTAAAGTTTTTTTGTTTAGAAAGATAGTTTTTCTTTCACTGATAATAGTTTTTCTACTAAATATACTTCTATTTAATATAAAAAAAACTTGATATGTAAAAATTGAGAATTTTTGCAACCCAGAGACAAATAACTGTTACATTTTTAAAGTATAAACTAAAAAATTGAAAGATGCTTCTATTTTTGTTTTTTGTTATAAAAATATAGTAATATACCACTGTTTTAAATCTTGAAAGAGAATTATTGGGGCCAATTGTCTCAATAAAACCATACATTTATTGGCCAACATTTGAAATCCAAGGAAGTCATGTATCAATGTATATATAGTAATTCTTAACTGTTTCTCTCTCTCTCTCTTTCCCTTAAAAAAATTAAGACACTGTGTAAACTTACTGTCTGCCTTTGATAATTAAGTCCAATTGTTAATTAGGGTCACTACTTTAAGATCTTAGAATGATTTGATATTTCTCCTTGTATGATTTATGCATCTTTTTAAATTTGATAAATTATGGTACTTTTTTATGAATATAATTTATTGTCAAATTGGCTTACTACAACACCCAGTGCTCATCCCAACAAGTGCCATCTTCAATGCCCATCACCCATTTTCCTCTCTCCCCAACACCCCCCATCCACCTTCAGTTTGTTCTCTGTATTTAAGTCTCTTGTGGTTTGCCTCCCTCCCTCTCTGTAACTATTTTTCTCCCCTTCCCTTCCCCCATTGTCTTCTGTTAAGTTTCTCAAGATCCACATATGAGTGAAAACATATATCTGTCCTTCTGACTGATTTATTTCACTCAGCATAATACCTTCCAGTTCCATCTACATTACTGCAAATGGCATGATTTCCTTCTTTCTCATTGCCAAGTAGTATTCCATTGTATATATAAACCACATCTTCTTTATCCATCCGTCAGTTGATGGACATTTAGGCTTTTTCCATAATTTGTCTATTGTTGAAAGCACTGCTATAGTCATTGGGGTACATGTGCCCCTATGCATCAGCACTCCTGTAACCCTTCGGTAAATTCCTAGTAGCGCTATTGCTGGGTCATAGCGTAGTTCTATTTATTTTTTTGAGGAACCTCCACACTGTTTTCCAGAGCAGCTGCACCAGTTATGCATCTTAATTGCTGAAGAAAAGGAGCAATTCAGTCCATACCTTTGATATGATATGCCTAGGAAACATCTTTATTTTTTAACTGGTTAATATTGATTGCAAGGCAGTATGAAATCACAAGAAAAGAGAAAAGGAAAGTGAAGGACAACTATCATTAAGTTGGTAGGGAAGCACATTGAATCCTTTCATCTCTGATAGTATTTTTGCTTTTTTTTTTTTTTCCTCTTTTTCCAGCAATTTGAATGGGTGATTGGGTATGTGATTGTGACATATCAGGGGCAAAAATGGGAGAGATTGTGCTGCACTGGGAAACAATTTCTTGTGGCCTATGAGGATTTCAAGCTACTTAGAATTTTAAATTGTATTTAAGTATTATATAATGTCTATCTTCAGTATAATCTTTAGATTCTCAAAGATAATACAAGCTTCCAATTTACTTCTAGACAGGGTTTTTTTTTTTTTCATTATTTGGCACAATCACTATGTGTGCTTATGCTTATTATAATTATGTGTGTGTGTGTGTGTGTGTGTGTGTGTGTGTGTGTGACTTATTTTGAGGTTAGCACATGAAAGAAATTTAAAATAATGATAACTATTTTACCTATTTAATACTAGTTTGTTTTTAATTTAGTAATTTTAGTAGTTTCATATAATAACAAAATTTATATCATATCAAAACTTTAGAAAGGTATGGACAACAATCTAATATTACAAAATTTTAAGTATATGAAAATAAATATTAATATCATTCACCAAATACAATTAGTTTATTAGTATATCATATATTGTAGCTAAATGTTTTTCTAGGTATTGAAAGTTGTTTGCTTTTCTGGAGATAAATAAATGTGTCAAGCCAGAAAATTATGACATATTTATATCCAACAGGAAGAATTCTGAATTTCATTAGTATTTTGAAGGTTTTGGAAATAATCTTGTGAAGAACTTTACTATGTAATTCAGTGTCACAATCTCACATTTTGGCAAAAAACTGCAATCAGAAACTCAATAAACAAATATTAAATCTCTGTTATTTTTTTAGATGGATTAAATATTTGCAACTAACCTTTGTTTTTACAATTCAGGTCTCTGTGGCATTAGAAAATTTGCCTGTGTTTGCATTTTCACTATATAACAAATGCTTGCCCAGCAAGGAAAAAAACATACTACCAAACACCCTTGCCTAATATGTCTTATACTGAACATGATGATAATCTTAACCCTTTCTCTGAGGAAAATGTAAACACTAACAGTTTATATATATATATATATATATATATATATATATATATATATATACATACATATACATATATATAATTGAAACCTCAAGAAATTTTTCTATCTTATTTTTCTTTAGCCCTAACTATATATTTTAAAAAGAACGTATTTTCTCTCATTCTACTAAAATTTATATTTATTTCCTGAAACATTATTTTTATTCATGAATTGAAAAGTAGTTTTCAAATATGTAATCTTAACATTTGGACAAATTTCCTTTCATTTGTCCTGTTCTGAAATTTAGATTGGGATTAACATTAGATATTATTTTCTTTTCTGACTCTTAATTTTATGTAAATTATCATAGAAGTGAAGTTCTTTCATAATAAATGTTTGTCAGTAGTAGCGAGCTTGGACTGTTTTTTTCCTCTCAGGTTCACTCCTGCCAATAAGGAGGCTCTTCTTCCTAGAACCACACATATAGGGTAAGCTGATATCTCCAAATCCAAATCCAATTTCCGGCAGCCTATCACTCAGTCCTAATGAAATTCAGAATTCTTGTTGGATATAAATATGTCATAATTTTCTGGCTTGACAAATTTATTTATCTCCAGAAAAGCAAACAACTTTCAATACCTAGAAAGACATCCACCATAAGTTTCCACTTACTTTAACTGTTTTGCTGCATTTCTGATACTGAAATAGAGTACATGCAAATATTTATTGGAATATTAAGGAGACTTGAGGCACAGTGCCCCATGTATAGTGAAAACTACAAAAAGTGTATTTTTAAGTAGGTGCAATAATTACGAAGTAGATTTAAAATAATGTAATGCCCTGTTTTAGTGAGAAAAAAAATAGACTTAGATTCAATTAATTAAACTTCAAAAGTAGATAAATTGGGAATGAAAATCCCATCTTGCGGTGTCTTTTGAAGTTTAAGTAAAATAATTTGTCTTTAGTATCTAATGTATTAGCAATACTATGTTTCATTTTCCAACATAAGGCCATTGTCTCTTATTAGTCATTAGTTTGACTTGTCCTCTGTCCCCCCCCCCTCAATATGTATATCTAGATCTAGATATCTACAGCCAATATCTGTAGAGAAAAAAAAGAGAGAGAGAGAGAGAGAGAGAAGAAAGTCAAATAAGTGGACAAAATATGTGTGTGCGTAATTAATCAATAAACACTTCTTGATAAAAATCAAGCCATAAGAAAAAATGTGATCCTTATCTAAGGTATGTACAATTCATTGGGGGCAGTGGGGGCATTTACAAATGGAATGATATTTCCAGGCATTAAATAATGAGTTTCAGGTCAGAGTCACATAATTTCTCAAGGTTTTTTTGAGGTCGATGTTATTCAGTGCACACTAGGGATTGATATGCACTTTATTCACAGAAACAGTGCCAAAGTAGTTTCTGATATTTGTCATCATTTAACATTTCCTTTTATTATGATGATAATTAATAGTCACTAACTTCAATTCCTGGAAGCATAAGAAATTAAGTTAGAAGGGTGCTTTGGGGTCAATTTGTCCACTACATTCATTTTCCAATAAGGAAAGTTAAATAACTTCCTTTATTTAATTTCAGAATAGCTGAGAATTAAGGTCAAAGACTTATAAAATTCCATAACTCCCACATCAATTGCTTTGCTTCTATTATTCTATAATTCTTGTTTTCCTCAACTTTATTCCTCATTACTTTTTCTTTCATTTCCTCCTCTCATACTTTTTTTTCCCAACTCACTACAGTGCTGTTTTCTGAATCTAGAGTAGCCTGATGCTACAAATGTATTTCTCAAGACGCTGTATTCCTATTTTTCTCTACTAATGACATATTAATAGTGATTCCATAGAGAGGCATTAAAAAAATTCTATATGTATTTATTCATATAGCATTTTAACAATTGTTTGATTAAATAGGAGTCCAATTTCCAATTAACAATTATATAAAATATAGAATAACAAGACATAAACTAATCTTGAGCAGAATGCTAGTGATCTCTTTTCAGTAACTCTAGATATTACAATCTTGGTTGTATTAGTCAACTGATATTTAAATTATTTTATATATCTCTATTTAAAAAAAACCAAATTCTTTATATTTAAAGTTAATAAAGGGCTTATTTAAAAATAAAATTAGTATAGTAAGATATAACATTGTAATAAATCTGATTTGAAAATACACATTGATGTTAACATACCATTAAAATATCTTTGAATATAAATATATTTCATAATATTAAGATTGTATAATAGTTTTATGGTTATAACTGCTGTTCGTCTTTGTTAATATGGATCAGGGAATCTTGGACAGAAGAATCTATTCTACCTATCAGGAATTTAGGTAAATTTGTATCACACCTTCCAGTTTGACTTATGAGAACATAGAGACAACCACAAGATTTCAATGAATTAGGGTGTCTTTTTCCATATGATCATGAGTGTCCCCTTAGCTGTGTGTAAGCAACCCATTTCAATTCCTTCCTAACCACCTAATGGCCAAATTCAACCCTCGTACTGGTTTTTACAAAAGTCTACTAATTAATATAGTTAAAAAATATTATCAAGTGTCATTCTTACTGCATTACTGTTAAAGGATCATATCACATAAATTAGTCCATGGCTCTCTGACTTGTAAACCCCATAAGATTGTGCCTCCTTTCTGTTACCTTCTGTTAGCTCCCTAATGTCCATGCCTATGCTTGGGATTCTTTTATTATTAGCTTTTTCTAAGTTAGTTTATGAATTAGTTTTAGCAAAAGTGTTAAATATCACAATAAATAGAATTCTGGTACCAAGCACTAGGAGTATAATATTTTCACCATTACCTTATAGAAAAGTCTGGTATGAATCCTTTAAACAGATTGCAATGACTAGTCAGAGTTATTTTCTATCATGAGTGAAATCATATGATATTTGTTTCTCTGATTGACTTATTTCACTTAGCATACTACATTCTAGCTCTATCCACACCATTGCAAATAATAAGACCTCATTCTTTTAGATGACAGAATAATATTCCATTGTATGTATGTATACCACATCTTCTTTATCCATTTATCAATCGATGGATATTTGGACTCTCTCCATATTTTGGCTATTGTTGATAATGCTGCTATAAACATTGGGGTGCACATACCCCTTCGAATCTGTATTTTTGTATCCTTTGGGTAAATACCTATAGTGCAATTGCTGTATCATGGGGTAGTTCTATTTTCAGTTTTTTAAGGAACCTCCATATTATTCTCCACAGTGGCTATACCAGTTTGCATTCCCACCAACAGTGCAAGAGGGTTCCCCTTTCTCTGCATCCTCACCGCCACCTGCTATCTCTCCTCTTGTGTTTTAATTTTAGCCATTCTGACAGGCGTGACATGATGGTATCTCATTGTGGTTTTGATTTGTATTTCCCTGATGATGTTGAGCATGTTTTTATGTATCTGTTAGCCATATGGTTGTCTTCTTTTTTGAATGTTTATTTATTTATTTTGAGAGTTAGAGAGTGGGCCTGTGCACATGCACACTCTTGTGTGAGTGGGGGAGGGGCAGAGACAGAGGGAGAGAGAGAGAATCCCAAGCAGGCTCCATACTGGTACAGAGCCCATTTCTTAACTGGGCTATTTGCTTTTGGGGTGTAGAGTTTGGTAAATTCTTTATCAGATATGTCATTTGCAAACATCTCCCAATTGGTGGTCTGCCTTTTAGTTTTGCTGAGTGTTTCCTTTGCTGTGCAGAACTGTTTTATCTTGATGAAGTTCCAATAGTTCATGTTTGCTTTTGTTTCCCTTGCCTTCAGCAACATGTCTAGGAAGAAGTTGTTCTGGCTGAGGTCAAAGTGGTTGCTGTCTGTTTTCTCCTCTAGGATTTTTTCTAAATTTGTTTATTTATTTTAAGAGAGACAGAGAGAGAGTGGGAGGGGCAGAGAGAGAGAGAGAGAGAGAGAGAGAATCCCAAGCAGGTTCCACACTGCCAGCGCCGAGCCCGACATGGGGCCAGAACTCACGAACCATGATATTGTGATTTAGGTCATAAATGAGAGTTAGATGCTTAACTGACTGAGCCACCCAAGCACCCCTCTCCACTAGGATTATGATGGTTTCCTGTTTCACATTTAAGTCTTTTATCCCAATATGAGTGGGGAAACACAAGAGGACACTATTGCTTCATTGTTTTGGAAAACTACATTATGAATATCCTAGGCATTTTACCTTATTTATTTTCACATTCTTTAGGGTAAATGTCAAAAGCAGCAGAGACCTAAAGGATTTTATCAGTGAGGAACTGGTAGGATATGATGACATATTCAAGTTGGATCATTTGAGGATAGTTGTAAAAAAGAGACTATTGTAAAAGTGCCTTCAGGGGTGCCTGGGTGGCTCAGTCGGTTAAGCATCAGACTCTTCATTTCAGCTCAGGTCATGATCCAAAGATTGTGAGATTAAGCCCTGTGTCGGGCTCTGCAATGAAAGCTGGAACCTGCTGGGGATTCTCTCTCTCCCTCTGTCTCTGCCCCTCCCCCACTCTCTTTCTGTCTCAAAAATAAAAAAAAGAATAAATGTTTTTAAAAAAAGTGCCCTCAGGATATAGGGAAACTACCATATGAAATAGTGCAATAGGAATTGTGCTCCCTTGCCACTGCTAGGCCCACAGAGTGAGGGGGATTTGTGGCCTCCAGAACCTGAAGACTCAGGAAGTTCTGTGGAGAGGGCCTTCTGACAGGTACTCTTCAGCACCTGTCAGTGGATGCAAACAGATGTGACATGGTGGAACCAGTTCCCCATAGCTTACCACCCTCCTACCATCTCTTGCAGGGGCTCTCTCTTAGCAGCAACCACTCAAAGCCCGAAGGCAAAAAATGCCTACTGAAACAGCCTAGGCAGGTTAGCCTCCCTGGGCCCTAGGCAGGTGAATAAGAATAAAGTGGGCCTAGCAAGGCAAACAAAAGATATCCAACGCAATGCCTAAATTGTGGTGGAAAGAGGCAGTGTAGCTTCTCTACCTGGGGGTAATTCCTTGTCTATCCAAAGCTTTCATTTTTGCTAATACCAGAAATAGCTTTCCCTGATTAAGGTCACAAAAATTCGTGTAATTTCTTCATACAAACTGCAATGACATGAAATATTTTATCTGTGCCTGAAAATAAAATAAAAACTTTCCCATCAATGTCATCTACTCCTTTTTTTAAATCAATTATCATCCAAATTGTGTGTTTTCTGATTCTTTGTCTATCTCACAGCCATTAAATCCCAATATATCCAAAATAAATTATCTCTCTAGGAACATCTGTGTCTTCCTTAGTACAACCTACTCACCATCACCCATGCATTAGCCACAAATATCCATAAACATAAACATTATTCCTAATCTCTCTCTCTCCCATGTACACTACTTTACCAATTGGCAAACTATTTACCTTGTAATTCTATTTCAAATATGTTAATCCTTTATATCACAAACAAAATCAATTTTGTAGCGTCCACCGTCTTCACTTCGCTGGAATACAGCAACAGCATCTAAACTCTTGCACTTTCTGTTGTTTTTTTATTTCTTCAAACCAATTTTAAGTTCTCCAGACAGAGCTGCATATCATGCTACATTCGTTTTTTGAATCATTCCATTTTTATCTTTTGAATTTAGAGGAGAGACAAGAATCTTCCTTAACTCTGTCGTCCTTTCCTTCATAGTCTCTCATCTTTGTGTCTCTTATCCCAGTCTTCTCATACATTCTTCTTGTAGCAGATTTTTTAGCAGATGTTTTAATGTAGCATGTCCTTTCTTAGATCCTAGAGTTCTGACATGTTCCTTCTTTCTGGAGCCACTCCCCTGTTTGCTTCTTCTGCTTAACTCATACCCATTTCAAGTTTCCTTGAAGAGGTTTTCCTTGCAGTTTAGGTTGGGCTAGATCACCTGTCGACATACCCAGCACATGTAGGTATACCATCATAAAATAAAATATATTTTTATTCCTTTTTTTATTTTTATAGTTATTCTTTAACTAACTGTGAACTATATGAGATCAGAAATCATGACTGCCTGGGGCACCTGGGTGGTTCAGTTGGTTAAGCATATGACTTCAGCTTAGGTCACAATCCCATGGCTCATGAGTTTGAGCACCGAGTTGAGCTCTGTGCTGACAGTTCAGAGCCTGGAGCCTGCTTCATATTCTGTGTCTCCCTCTCTCTCTGCCCCTCTCCTGCTTGCACTCTGTCTCTTTCCCTCAAAAATAAATAAACATTATCAAGACAGCATGGTATTGGCATAAAAACAGACACATAGACCAATGGAATAGAATAGTAACCCCAGAACTAGACCCACAAACGTATGGCCAACTAATCTTTGACAAAGCAGGAAAGAACATCCAATGGAAAAAAGACAGTCTCTTTAACAAATGGTGCTGGGAGAACTGGACAGCAACATGCAGAAGGTTGAAACTAGACCACTTTCTCACACCATTCACAAAAATAAACTCAAAATGGATAAAGGACCTGAATGTGAGACAGGAAACCATCAAAACCTTAGAGGAGAAAGCAGGAAAAGACCTCTCTGATCTCAGCCATAGCAATCTCTTACTCGGCACATCCCCAAAGGCAAGGGAATTAAAAGCAAAAGTGAATTACTGGGACCTTATGAAGATAAAAAGCTTCTGCACAGCAAAGGAAACAACCAACAAAACGAAAAGGCAACCAACGGAATGGGAAAAGATATTTGCAAATGACATATCGGACAAATGGCTAGTATCCAAAATCTATAAAGAGCTCATCAAACTCCACACCCGAAAAACAAATAACCCAGTGAAGAAATGGGCAGAAAACATGAATAGACACTTCTCTAAAGAAGACATCCGGATGGCCAACAGGCACATGAAAAGATGTTCAACGTCGCTCCTTATCAGGAAAATACAAATCAAAACCACACTCAGATATCACCTCACGCCAGTCAGAGTGGCCAAAATGAAGAAATCAGGAGACTATAGATGCTGGAGAGGATGTGGAGAAACGGGAACCCTCTTGCACTGTTGGTGGGAATGCAAATTGGTGCAGCCACTCTGGAAAGCAGTGTGGAGGTTCCTCAGAAAATTAAAAATAGACCTACCCTATGACCCAGCAATAGCACTGCTAGGAATTTATCCAAGGGATACAGGAGTACTAATAGGGGCACTTGTACCCCAATGTTTATAGCAGCACTCTCAACAATAGCCAAATTATGGAAAGAGCCTAAATGTCCATCAACTGATGAATGGATAAAGAAATTGTGGTTTATATACACAATGGAATACTACGTGGCAATGAGAAAAAATGAAATATGGCCTTTTGTAGCAACGTGGATGGAACTGGAGAGTGTGATGCTAAGTGAAATAAGCCATACAGAGAAAGACAGATACCATATGGTTTCACTCTTATGTGGATCCTGAGAAATGTAACAGAAACCCATGGGGGAGGGGAAGGAAAAAAAAAAAAAAGAGGTTAGAGTGGGAGAGAGCCAAAGCATAAGAGACTGTTAAAAACTGAGAACAAACTGAGGGTTGATGGGGGGTGGGAGGGAGGGCAGGGTGGGTGATGGGTATTGAGGAGGGCACCTTTTGGGATGAGCATTGGGTGTTGTATGGAAACCAATTTGACAGTAAATTTCATATATTAAAAAAAAAACAAAAAACAAAAAACAAAAAAAAACCATTAAAAAAATTCCTAACTGCCTGTTTAACACCCAAAAGTCCTACTAGACAGGTTGAAATTTTGTTATATATTGTGTATTCAATGAAAATAACTGAGTATGTATATTTAAACACTTTATCATTGAAGTATTATAAAATAGTTTTAGAACTAGAGATTTCTTTTTAAGTAACAATGAATAACAGATTTCTTAATATAGTGTTTTAAACCTACCACATATTACTAAGTGATATGTACCTATCTTCATATATTTATATTAAGATCAAAGATCAGTTTTCTTGATATAAAAGAAATCCTGTCAGTTTCATTCTTAATTATTATGTATTTACATCACTAATAAAATGGTTTCTGTGTTTTTCATGTAATCAGCTTAAAGCACCATTAAAAAAAACCATCCTTTTCCTAAACAGTTAATGATCACAAAGGATATGGAGGTGTATGTGTGTGTGTGTTAGAATGAAGTGTTTTAGTAGATAAAATTTAGAGTTACAGAGCTCTCATAAACTAATAGTGCTTTTAAAACCAAATATGCCCATTAATTTATTCAATGAGTAATATATACTTTTAAGAGCTTATTATTATATCCAATATTGTTTCAGGTACTTTAGATCTCCTAGTCACTCCTCTATACCCTGTGAGATGGTTACTAAGGTTTCTTTTCCCTTTCTTTTTTTATTACATTTTCCCTTTTTTATTTCATTATTGAGAAAACTAGAGTTTGGAGATAAAATATTAACCTTCCCATGGTCATACGTATAATAAATGACATGTTTCAGGGATGGCAATAACTCTGTTGAATATCAAATCCTATGCTCTTAATTTATTTACATACTTTTTTGACACAAAGTAGAATTTTCAACATAAATTCTTTCAAGGGGAAGAAAAATTCTATATTCCTAGTAACAGCCAAGGTTTTAAAACTTAAAATATCAATCATTTTAGGCTAAGCATCATTGTAAAATTTGGCTAAATTGGGACATTATTTTAAGTTTTAATATTGATAAATATTTCTGTACAGTAATTTAGGCAAGAAGAATGGGGATCTTTAAACACTGTAAATTTATGAACATATTGAGCAACATAATCTTTGGACCCCTTATTGATAACTCAGAACAGCAAGAGAATTGTGATATAAACATCTAATATCCAATAAATATCTACTAAAGAGGAATTAACAATATCTGTTGAATGACATTTGATATGTATAACATCTCTACAGATAGTAAAACTTATTCTCTTCAAATGAAAGAAATGAGTTCTAGAACATTTAAACATTTAAACACATAATATTTCTCAGATTTGATCCTCAGAGTATGACTCCAAAATTTACTTCTTTTTCATTACACTGGGCATCTTCACACAAAGTTGGTAGAGATAATCATAAGAAAGCATTATTTTACAATCTAGCCTAAACAATATTAAATAACAAATACTATGAAAATAGCAGTTATGTTTGTCAATAATTAATTATGTGACCTCTAATAATTTCCTTTTTAGTTCCAACATCCACATCTAAGAAATGAGGAATCTGGCTGTATTAGAAATTCTATTTTTGCTTGAATGCTGTAGTTTATAAGCCATCTAAATAATTAGGAGTGATCAGTGACAATGGATATTTAGCTTATATATGGATGAAGACTAAATTCCAACTTCCAGTTTAAGAACAAACCTTCTATAAATGTTACTACTGCTTTCTATTCCTTGATTATCTTTCTTATTCTGATTTCATTATTTTCTACTTTGCTCTCCTGTGCTCTACCAACTTCTGACAGCTGTAATGTCACCATGTCATTATTTTTTGACCTCCAGTCAGAAATCATTTCCCTCAAAACCTGTTGTAAACTCTATATGGTAAGAACTTGACATTCTAATTTATCTAAATGTTGACATTAGTATGTGTTGATAGGGGTCCAAAAGTGCCTCTATTATAGCAATCAATCAGCAAGTAAATGATGTTGCCAAGAGATCCACCATTCAATAATCAATCCATCAAATGTTACTAGATATCTTCTACATCTTTCTTGGAATTAATTACAGTTATTTTACTTAGAGAAACTACCTATTAGTTTCATAACATGCATGGAATTTAAAAGACTTTAAAGTAGGGGCGCCTGGATGGCTCAGTCGGTTAAGCATCCAACTTCAGCTCAGGTCATGATCTCATGGTTTGTGAGTTTGAGCCCTGCATCAGGGTCTGTGCTGACAGCTCGGAGCCTGAAGCCTGCTTTGGATTTTGTGTCTCCCTCTCTCTGTTCCTCCCCCACTCACACTCTGTCTCTTTCCCTCTCTCAAAAATAAATAAAGATTAAAAAAATTTAAAAAAAAGACTTTAAAGTAAACATATTCTTCACAGAGAATTGGTGAAATATATTTAATGATGGGAGGAAAATATTTTTACTTACCTTACAGACAACTAATTGTTAATTACATCATTATATATGCCTAATCATTATTATTTTTTTCAGAAGATGAATTAAATTTAGATTGCATGGCCCACACTTACTTTAAATGTATATATTCAAAGACTACTTAACTCTCACTATATAAATATAAACCTTTTAACTATTATTTACCGAAATAAAATCAAATAGTTGATTTTTGTTTAATATTTAATCATTTACAAGTTTGAATCAAAACTAACAGATTATATCTAAGCTTTGATTGCAGACATTGAAAGCAGATATTTTTTTTGTGTGTTCCTTACTATGAATGTGAACATGTTAGGTTATTATGAAATAGCTACGTGATGAAGAATGATAAAAATAAATGACTTAGTATTTTTTGTGAAACCTAGTGCTTTTCCTTTCTCCTCATTAATGATATATGATAACTTAAGAGAACCTTATTTTATAAACATACCTCAGTTTTGCCTTAAAAAAACCATAACTAAGTTTTTTGGAGCTTTGTTACTATGGAAATTTGCCTCTTTTGGAAATTCTAAGTCATTCCATATACAGCTATTTATCACATTTCATATGAAAATGGAAACAGAATTAATAGTATTTTGTAGTATCAGACACAAACAAGCTGAACACATTTTCACTCTATCATCCAGTATTGTATAGAGATGTGCATGCTACTTTCTGAAACCATCTATTATTTTTAAATGCTATCAATTTACATTTTAGAATAGCCAGAGGTATTTTCCATATTGTCTTAGATGCTGGTTTTTCTTTTTTCTAAACAGGAAATAAATATGGAAAATTGAATTAAGCTGACATATAAAAGTACAGATGAGGAGTAGATTGGACTCTCTTATTCTTTGAATCCATTTGTTTTTACTGTAGCAGATTTACCTCATTCAGAGAGATTGTTATTTATGTTTAGGTACTGAGGTATTAGGAGAAGACTCTTGTTTCGCTCATTAGGGTGTGTGTGTGTGTGTGTGTTTGTGTGTGTGTTTTAAGAAATGAAAAAACAGTTTTATATCAATCCTTGTTGCCATTAAAGAGGTTTAACATTAATCCATCAGAGTCAACAAAGTGTCTATCAGTCTCTATGAAAATATCTGGAATACGCTTTTAAGAAACACACACATATACACAATAAAGTCTGCCTTATCTGGACCTTAATTTCACTTAAGAGCAATGAGGAAACATGGAAACAGTTGATAAACACAAAGAGGACAAATCTTATATAATATGTAGAAGGTAATACATGGTGCAGTGAAAAATTAATCAAAAAGTGGGATGGGTAGTATTGGGAGACACTTTTAAAAGGATTGTTAGGAAAATCTCACTGTTTTCTAATATTAGCCTGATGGTGGTGAAGATGAATATAATAGAATTCATTAAGCAAACATCAATCCCAGAAAGAAAAAAAAAAAAAAAAAACCCAAGGCAGAAGCCCTGGAAATTTCAAGGAACAGAAAGATTACACAAGACTAGAACAGACTGAATAAGAAAAAGTGTGAGAAACTGAGAACAGATGGGGTCTTAGGGCTGTTACATAGGTTGTTATAGCATTTATTCTGAAGGTACTGAATTGGGAAGCAGAGCAAGCATCGTCTATAAAAATTTCAAATTATATACCATGAAAATAGGAACCAAGAATACTATTATGAAGATCAATAAGAAAGTCATTATATACCAGATGGCAGACAGTGAAGAACTGAATCATTGTGGTATTGGTAAAGGGGGGGAAGTGAGAAGGGATCAAAAAAGGGTGAAAGTCTGAGCCATAAGAGATGAGCAGATCATCTTGGCATCATGTGATGACGGCCATAAACAGATATCATGGGCATAATATGATTTGTGACACAAACTAATGATGGGCTTTAGAGGGAGTGGGGAATGAAACCAAGTGCTTGGAAAATAAAAATTGAAATTACTTCCTGCATTATTGTGAAGTCAGTTTACAGTGATTCGCACTTAAGTTGCCTAAAACACAACTTTGTTTATTGCAAATATCTTAGAACCAAATTTCATTCTGTTTTATTTTTACTGAAGAAAAGGGAGTAAAGCACTACTGTTGAAGAGATCAAGTTTTGATCTTCTTCAAAGTAGTTTATTGTTGAGGCTGAGTCCTAGAAAGAAGCTTAATAGACTCAAAAGCTAATTTTGAAGGTAAAGTTATTTTAGAAATTTAGTAGATTTGTTATTTCATCTCATTGTATTAACATCATTTCAAAATCATTTAAAAGTGGAAAAAGTAAATCGTTCATTGATTTCCACTGATTATAAATGATGCATTTACTCTTAATATAATTTATCAGCTTTCATTATGATTAATATTTCTAAAGCTATTTATTTTATGTGTAAGTACCAAATAAATCATTCACAAAGGTGTTCCTGTTAACTAAAAACCTAGAAACTAAATAAATTTGCATAATTTTTAATCTGTAGCAAAACAAATTGCTGAGAGTTGGGATATAAACTCAAATAAATTATATACTGTGTTAAATATTACAGTTAACTAATCACTCATGAAATGATCCATTGGTTACATTGTATACATTTGCAGTAAGATATCACCTGACATTAAACCCATGCATTACTAATTTCTCTCACTTGGAATTCGTAAAAGCATGATAAAGCTTAAGCATTTCTTATTTAAATATAAACTCTAAAATTAGTACAATAACAACTTTAGAAATGATAATTACTTTGAGTCAATTTTTTGCAATTTTAATTCATTAGTATATTAATTATTCTATCAATCATACGAGTTTTGATGGTTTGTCTATTTTGAGTTGCTTTTTCTAGGATTTTAGATCTGTCTTTGGCCATTTTTTAAAGGCTGTGTGATGTAAAATGTAAATATTATTGTCAAGAAATATTTGTTTTCATTTTTTCCATATGTCCTACACACTTAACTGAAATTCTTAGGGAATATAAAAGCTTTAAGTTAAATCACACAGAATTTTGATCTTAGGTAAATAGGAAACATGGTGTAATGTAAAGTCTGATGGTGATATTTATTACAAAACATCTCAATATTCAGTTCTCACAACATTTGCAAAACAAAAATGATATGTAAATTGGCATATTTGTGTGTGTGTGTGTGTGTGTGTGTGTGTGTGTGTATTTAATTTTATTTGTTCCTACAGGCACATAGAATCATTGTCTCAGGTAATCATCTTCTTTAGCAAAACACTCTTAGCTACGAACATCAATAGAAATGTTTTTGAATTAATGTGTATAAACTTTTTATATATTTTCATACCAAATGAACAATGGTGGACCCTTTCTTTACTTAGATACATGTATTCACTAACTGGGAGAACTGGAAGGATTTATGAAATAAATGAAATTAGAATACCTTTAATTAAGTGTGCTTACTAACCATTTACCAAGCTATATGTTCCCGAAGCTATATGATCAACTAGGCTAAACTGTAATCTTCATATTCTGCTTTGTTTCAGTTTATAATCCCTGGGCTACTTATATCTTATATCCAACACACCACATGAATGTAAAAGAATATGTGGCCACATTTACTTACCTTCTTTAACACTAAGAAATATCACCAGGTAGGGTCAATTGTTCACCAGCATGTAACCTGTCAAAGCAATGTGATATCTCACCTACCTTGTCCTATTAGTATCTTTTTGTACTTAAATTTATCAAAAAAGAAACAGTTTCTGTTACGCTTAGTGGAATTAATTTTCTGCATATAAACTAATTAATAGATTTGATCAATTTTTTTTATCACTATGAACATATTAAGTAAGTAGATTAAATCAAGGCATATACCAAAATTGAGAATATTATAAGATCTAACCACTTACTTTTTAACTGTAGAAAAGAATAATTTGGCAAAGAGAAAAAAATATTTGAGAAGAGTACAAAGTGTATATATTTATAACTCCCATCAAAATAAAATATTTTTTAAGTATTTATTTATTTATTTTTAATTTTTTTAAATGTTTTTATTTTATTTTTGAAAGGGACAGAGTATGAGTGGGGGAGGAGCAGAGAGAGAGGGAGACACAGAATCCAAAGCAGGATCCAGGCTCTGAGCAGTCAGCACAGAGCCTGATATTGGACTTGAACCATGAACCACAGGATCATGACCTGAGCCAAGATCAGGATGCTTATTTGACTTTGCCTTGCCTTTGACTTTCAGGCACCCTTGAAATATTTAATTTAAAAAGCCAAAAAGTGTACTCAATCAAATATTTAATTTAAAAAGCCAAAAAGTGTACTCAATCATTGATAACATTTACATTTTCTTTGGAACAATATATATAAATTAATATGTATTCTCCATTTGATTTGACTTGTTTAAAATTTTTGAATATTTCATGGGATTTCTGATAACTATTTTTTTAAAATCTCCAGGTTTACATCATTTTATTCTTATGTTAGGGTGTATTGTAGAAAAATATTTTTAAATACTGTGTAATCAATTTGAATAACCTAGTAAGCTGACTACTCAGATGTTTAAATAAATCAATACATATATGTTGTGCTTACTGTGACTGATGGTCTAGAAATTTTGAATTTAATAAGCCCACTGGGTTAAATTCTGAGTTTGATAGATTCTAAAGAAGAGATAATATATTTAACTTATTTATTCTATCACATAATTCAGTCTCTACTTTCTCCCTAACATCACATGAAAAATAAAATTATGCATAAGAGACAAAAATAAATTTGACTATTAAGTTTTATTAACATATATTCCACTTAACTTTTTTCAAAAATTTTTCAACATGATAAGATCCTCCTACTCAGCAGTAATCAAGGAAAAGAAACAGTGAAAAAAAATATCACATTTGCTAATTTGCCTGAGAAAAATAACTAAATTAAAAACACCTATTGATAACTGGGATGAATTATCTCAGAAAAATGATAGAAGTGAAATAATATACTTTTCTCTGAAAAAACATGTTGGCAGTATATTCACTTCTAGAAATCTATCTTACCATAATAGGATAGGAAATTCTTATCACAGTAGTGTTAGTAGGAGTAAAATCTAGGGACAGGGGTCCCTGCGTGGCTTAGAAGTTTAAGTTTATGACTCTTGTTTTCAGCTCAGGTTATGATCTCACTGTTTATGAGTTTGAGCTCCGCATCAGGCTCTGCACTGACAGTGTGGAGCGTACTTGGGATTGTCTCTCTCTCCCTCTCTCCCTACCCTTCCTTGTGCTCTTTCAAGAAAAAAAATGGAATACATAAACTTAAAAATCTAGGGGCAAAATACTAGTAGAGTAGGTAAACAAGGTATTTTACATCCATACTGTGGATTGTTATGTAAATCTGCCAAAAAAAAAAAAAAAAAAACCGGCAGGGGTGATTTAAAGCTATTCCATTTCACTTATGGAAATTTTCAATAGGTATTGTTGAAAGAGAAAATCTTTACGAAGGAAGAAATTGTGTAATACCACACAGTACACATAAAAGTTAGGTTGAAATGGATAATAGACCTAAATGTAGGATTTAAAATGATAAAATTTCTGGAATGAAACAGAAATAAAAGAGAATATAAAATGTGCTCTTAAGTTAGGCAAAGATTTATTAGATGTAAAGCAAAGAATTATCCATTATAAATTGATACATTGGATCAAAATTGAAACTTTTCTCTTTGAAAGACAACATTATCAATGTTAAAAGATTATTCACAGATTTGGAGATTGTATTTGCAAATTATACATCTGATAAATTTATCTTGGAAAAAAAATCTTCAAGAAACCCAATTTTCAAAAAAATCAAAATTTTGAATAGACACTTTGCCCATAATTACATACATATGACAAACATATAAGCAAACTAGAAGTTCAACATCATTAGTTTTATGAAAACGAAAACCTCAATTACATAACACCACACACCCACTAAAATGAGTATATTCGAAAAGAATGATAGTATTATGTGTTGGAGAGATATGGAAAAATTAGTGTCCTCCTACATCATGGTAAAAATGTAAAATGGTAAAACACTGTGGCAAAAAGCATGCAATTTGTTAAAAGACTAAGAATAAAACTTAGAAATTCAACTAGCAAGTATATACTTAAGAGAAAAAAAAATCCTTACGTCCGTATGATGACTTATATATGTGTGTCCATAATTGCATTATTCGTGATATCTCAAGACTGGAAACATTGCAAATGTCCATCAAATGGTGAATAGATTTTTTTAAATGTTGTATACACACAGCAATTAATGTTCAAAACTAATAGGAAATAAATGAGTAGCATGTGCAATAAGATGGAATCCCCACAAGTTCTATATGAATACATTTATATTTTTAAATCCACAAAAGACAAGATTACAGAGACAGAAAGTAAGCAAGTGGTTTTGAGGGGGCCATATGAATGGGCAAGGAATTGACTGCATGTGGAAATTTTGTGTGGGGTTTAAGTATTCTTAGACTGGATTGTGATGATGATTTCCCAATTGTATAAATTTACTAAAATTTACTGAGCTATGTAACAATTTTTTTTTCAAAAAATGTTTTAGCATTTATTTATTTTTTGAGAGGCAGAGAGAGACAGTATGAGCAGGCAAAGGACAGAGACAGAGGGAGACACAGAATCCAATGCAGGCTCCAGGCTCTGAGCTGTCTGCACAGAGCCTGATGCGGGGCTTGAACTCACGAATGGTGAGATCATGACCTGAACCAAGGTCAGGCACTTAACCGACTGAGCCACCCAGGTGCCCCTGAGCTATGTAACATTTTTAATAGGTCAATTTTAGGGTATGTAACTTATGTCTCAATAAATCTGTTAAAAATTAAGGGTATAATATGATAAATGATATTATGTGCCTGACCTCTTGTAAGAGTCTTGAAAATCCTAAAAGCTTGCATGCCTGCCTGCCTTCCTTCCTCCCTCCTTCCTTCCTCCCTCCCTTTCTCCCTTCCTTCCTTCCTCCCCTCCCTCTTTCTTTCTTTCTTTCTTTCTTTCTTTCTTTCTTTCTTTCTTTCTTTCTTTCTTCTCTCTATGGTGGTGTTCTTGCTTTTAGTCCAGTCTGGTCAACTATGACTGTAACAGCTGGACTAAATCTCTGACAGCAGCTATCATATGAACTATTTTTCTACTCAGTCCTAATAAAATTAAACATAATAAAGAATATAAAGAATAATTTTAAACCTTTCCAAGATTCTCACCAATTCTTAATTTTGGTCCTTAAATGTCCACATTCAAACATTTTTTATTCCACTAGTATCACTTTACCAAACTCTAATGGATGATTGCTGTAAATGGACTTCTTTCTGTTTATGTGACTCTACACACATACACATATATGAAAGAAAGAGAGAGGGAGAGAATATTTTCCTCTCTCATGAAGATATATTTGAACTATCATTTGAACTATCAAACTATCATTGAAATCTATCATGCTGCTATTCCCTCAAATGAGGTAAATGCTTCATTGAAACATGTCATGATCAATATGTGATATGAGTCTGCAAATATACAAGAATAAGGTAACTTGCAGTCCTGAGTAAGCAATATATATATATGGAAGTTCTTACATTGCAATATGAAGAAGGCATTTGCAAGTAAATACACATAGGATGTATGAGTGTTGGGGACTATTGGGTAATTGTGATGTTATGATTTGTGTAGAGGGTTAAGTCACTAATCATATCTAGTTGACTACTGTCATACAGAAATGTATGCCACATGTTCCAATTAATTTCATGGAAAGTAGGAAATGTGATGTTTCAGGAGTGCCTGGATGGCTCAGTCAGTTAAGTGTCAGGCTCTTGGTTTCGGCTTAGGTCATGATCTCATGGTTAGTGTGTTGGAGACCCAAGTCAGTCTCTGCACTGGGAGTGTGCAGCCTGCTTGGTATTCTCTCTGTCTCCCTCTCTCTCTGCACTTTCCCTACTCATTCTCTCTCTCTCTCTCTCTCTCTCTCTCTCTCTCTCTCTCTCAAAATAAATAAATAAGCATTTAAAAAAAGAAAATGTGATGTTTCAATTTCATTGTACAACTAAGAATTTCAATGTTTATTTTTAAATATTGGCTTAATTATTTTAAAATTGTGCAAGCAAAAACATTTCAAATCTTTTCAAACAAGTTTGCCCTTTAGTTAATTGCTTGCAACATCTGATAAATTCACACTTACAAGCCAGTATATCATGCCTGGATAGCACGTGCGTGTGCTATCTATCTCTCTCTCTCTCTCTCTCTCTCTCTCTCTCTCTCTCTCTCACGCGTGCGCGCGCGCACACACACACACTCACACACACACCTGCATACATATGTAATTTCAATACCCTGTACGGATGAATGCTGTTCAAGGTTTGTTTTCAAGTCTCTGGATTTATTTCATTGGTAAACTTCTCACATTTTTGCATAGTAATTAACCTGTAATAGTTTCCAAGTACCACTTCATCACAAGCCCCAAAGAAACCACTTCAGATAACATAGTCTCAGCTATTTTTCTAAGAGTTTGAAACTTTTAAAAAATGTTTGTTATTAACCTCTTTTTCCTTTTTAGAAATCACTTTTAATTCCTAAAATGTACTTCTACACTGATTTAAAAGCAATTGCCAAGTAAAAACTGTACTTAAAGATATCTAGGCATTTATTATTGTATGAATCTTGTCTTTTAATTTTAACATCCATCCCTAACAACACATTTTCCCCAAATGTGTCTGAGCTAAACAATATATCCAAAATACATGTACGATATTTAGCAGTGTAATAAGAGACACTATGACACCTGTTTGAAATTCTTGTGTGTGTGTGTGTGTGTGTATTATATATTGCAAATCTTTGTAAAATGGATGACTTTGTTGACCATATTCATGGCTCACCTCCAACATGATAATTGCTTAGTAGAACAAATAGGTTTTGTATGACTTAGAAGTTATTTCCTACAACAAGTGAAACTGCAGTGGCTTAATCAAATAGGGCTTATTTTGATCATATAACAAGCAATCTATTGTAAGTTTTTAAATATGTACCATGATGCCATAAATCTCTTAGCTTATTCCTTTCTTTCTTCCCTCTATCCCTGTCTCCCTTTTTCCCTCCCTTCTTTCTGTCCTTCCTTCCTTCCTTCTTTCCTTTGTTTATCCTATTCTCATTGTAGCTCTTTAACTTCAGTTGCTTCACAGTAGAGACGTCTGATATATCTCTAAATTTATATCTGTTTTTTAGATAGTAAGAATAAATAATCAAGGAGTAAAGAGGTGAATACCCTGTCAGGAAAGCTAAACAACTAGAAATATTTAATGGATTTGTGCTGATTTGTTACTCACAAAACTGTGAGACCTGGCCATGCCTATCTTTAAAATTCTAGGAAGTTGTGTTTTTGGGTTTTATTTTAATTTGGACACATGACTCCCCCCCCCCCCAACCCCCAGGTAACAACAATACCAGATCTCCATTAGTAAGATAGAAGAGCAGAATAGATGTTATATAGCAACTATGTGTCTCCCGTGTTCCAAATCCTAGATTGTGTCCCCAAATTCTAACTTGCATAAAAATTAGAACTCCTGATGTCTGGGTCTCTCTGTGGTGTTGAAAACAAATAAAATAAAAACAAAAGTCTTCACACTTGAGAATCCTTGAACAATGATTAGTTGTCTAGTGCATGGTGATAACTAGTAATCTTTTTAGATTCTTAAACATGTGCTCAATGTTTTCTACTTACCCCATCTGCTAAAACAATCCCCTTCTCCATTCAAATTTCTGCTATAACACTGTGATGATAACTTATTTTTCCCTGCTTGTAATTCATTACACATCCCCAATGGCTCTGAGATTCTCTCTGCTATGTGTATTCTTTTGGGAAGTATTGCTGGATCTATTATCTTGACAATTTTCCCTTGTGGGGAAAAACATTGTGGGGCTATTATACATATAATTCTTCTCTTAATTAGGCACCCTCTATCATTTCAGTCCAGCTTCCATCTTAATACATTTGTAAGAATTTACTGATGGATTGTGGCTACTTTCAGTCTTCTTATCAATGACATTGTTAATGAGAACATGGAAGGAACCTCAGATGTTTGAAATAGGAATTTTCAGGATATTACATTAGTGCTCCCGTTGAAATAGTCTTTATTTGACGAGTTCTGTATGCAATCAACATTTATTGAGAATATTGGAACTTACGAAAAAAATATGTGTGTAGGGAAAGGGGTTGATATGGAGGGAATGGAGCTTGGTGTTTCCTGGTTAGAGAATTCATTTAACTTTCATATTTTGGATTTAGAACCCCGCTAGGAAGGATGATAGTAAATCTTCTGGGAATTATCTCCCAGGATAAAACGGTTCCTGCTTAGAGATTCATGTCATATAAAACATGTGAAGCTTCTTTAAATATGAAGTATGATCCTTGTCAACATATTTATAATTATAAATTTCATTGTTTAATCAAAAGGTTTTTGCTTTGGGTATTTATGAAATTTTTTAATATTAATATTTAAATTTATTTTAATTTCCCCTGTACTATCTTCATGAAATTGCTGGACTCAGTATTAGGAAAAGTATACTCATATTTCATTGGGCCTGATATAAAATATATATAATTTTACCATGCATTTTTATCTAAGTTTATTTATATCTCCATTGTGTGTTTTCAATTATTTATTTCTTTGCCTACATATCTCATCAATATTTATCTTGATTGTTTTATTTGATGGGATTGTACTTATTTTTCTGTATGCTATTTCACAACCTTTCTGGAGGGCATAAATACATACATACCTACATATATACATACATAATGAATGCAAATGTATTACTTTGTGTTCTTAAATATGTACTACTGCTTACTCATTGAGTTTTATGCAAATTAGAGTTCATACTTAATAAACACAATCCTGTGTAATATTATAATATGGTCAAGTAAAATAAAAATATTTAAAATATTTTACTAATATCAAATGATTTAAATTTAAAAAAATATATTTTATAAATACAAAAATAATTTATTTTTTCCTTGTGTTCTTTATACCAACATTCAGATAGTATAAATTGAGTTAAAACCTGTAAACCAAAGACTATTTTATAAAGTCAATATAACTTTTAAGAAGATCCAGTGACTCTTTTTTATAAGATACGTAATAACACTAGGAATTTTTCATAATTTTAGACAGCTGGAATGAATTTCTTAATTTAAAGTTCAAGGTACCATTAAGTTAGATAAAGTTATCCTTTTCTAATAGATTAATTAATTTTTCATGGCATATTATAAAATTTATATTTTGTAAAATATCTTCATAAGTTACATGTTTTCTAAAATTCAATTATATAAAGCTTCTTATGGCTCATATGTCTCATATTCAAGACTAGCCAAAGACAAAATTAGATTTTGTGTGTATTAACCACATACTGTCAGGCTGCATCTGTATCGTTCATATCCTATAAGATTCGGGATCCTATAATACTATAGTGAATTGCCAGTTAAGATCCTCATCCCAGGATGCAAAACTATCATTGCCTTGTTTATAGTCTTAAACGAAAGCTAAAATTAGAATCCAATTAAAGTATTACATACACACATTTATCACAGAGATACAAGCCCTTAGCAGTGAGGGAAAGTAAAAGAGATGGAATATCAGTCAAGAAAAGATGTTAAGTATTGAGATAAGATGCATTTCAGCATTGGCTTATATTTGAGAGTGAACTATGAAAGCAAAGCAAATATTTGGTTGTCATGTGAGAGTTCTATAAAATGATCAAGTGAATAAAACATCTCTTGAACCTGTCCATGGAAGAAATAATGCAAGGTGAATATCTTTGCATAGTTCCCTCCCATTTTGTATTTCTTATTTTTTACTGTTCATTTCATGAGTCATTACCTCCACCATACTCATTAATTATATCTGGTCCTTAGGAGCTGCTTAGGACACTAAATGCCATTTGGTTTGGTTTGGATTCCTACTGATGCACACCCAAGACGATGATTTAATCACAAGTAGTTTATTTTGAAGGTGTGAGAACCACAGTGAAGTGTGAAGTTAAATAAAGAGAAGAAACTAGCTTATGACAGGCATGCTATCAAGTCAGCCATCACTAAGTGAGACTTCATGCTCAGTTCTTCTGAGATTTTCTGAGAAACAATGTAAAACTCAGATCACAGCTCATAGCTATTCCATAAGATGATGTACTTATTCACCAGTCTCAATCAGTGTTTTGTTGAAGTTTGCTTTGGAAAAGCTTCATATGCATGTGAACCATCCCCTAAAGGGCAGTGCCACCACAGTGCAGGGGTTCTTAGCTGAGTCTTCAAAAGTGTGATACAGTTTACTTCAGGACTCTTGTTTCTGTATGATTGGGTTTGCATGATCTCATCGTTACCTCTTTTTTCTGTGTAATGACACCATTGTTCAGAGATGATGTTGTGTAGGAAGCTGAACTAATCAATAGTGCATAGATGTTTAGATTTATACACTAAATCTAAGGCTTCTTCTGGGCCTGCTTGATCCCAGTCTTTAATGTACACTCTCCGTCTTTTGACACAGTGAATCAGATAATATCTAGTTTCTAATAGGCAGCTCAGGATGTATGATCATTTAATGTTCTAGTATCACCTCATCACACTTTACTAAGAATCTTCTGGCATACCAAATGTATTTATTAATAGAGGGTATTTCTCTACTGGAAAAGTAATGATAACGTTGCTCCCAAACCCTAAGAAAAATGTAGTAGGCAGCTGCCAAGATGTATATGAATTATTTTTTTCTATTGATATTCCCACCATTGTCTAATGCTATATCACCTGAGTATAAATTGAATCTTGTGACCCACTATGATGAATGCACTGCATAAAAGTTTATGGAAAATATGTTCTGAGATTACATTACAAAGAGACTCTGGCATCCATCTTGTGTGCTCTTTCTCACTGTATCTCTCACTTGTTCAGAGTAGAAATGATCTACCATATTGAAAGCTGGCCTACCAAGAGATCCAAGTGGCTAAGAAGGTCTCTGGCTAACAGCTAGGAATTTCTGCCTTCAGTTCAACATTTCATAAGAAACTGAATTGAAGTCCAACATTTCATAAGAAACAAGGAATTGAAGCCCTCAGTCCAACATTTCATAAGAAACTGAATGCTAACAATAGCCATGAGAATAAACTTGGAAGTACCCTTTTACTGAGCCTTCAGATGATACTCTTTCCCTGGCTAGACCCTTGTGAGAGAGACTGAAACATATGTACCTAGTAATACCATGGCCAGATTCTTGGCCTACAAAAGCTATGAGATATATAAACATTTGTTGGTTAAAGCACATTTGAGGTAATCCGAGATAACTTTTTACACAGTAATAAATAACTAATACAAGTACTGAACTTCAACTCTTCTATTGGGGTTTACCATAAATATCACATGATATCTTGAAAACTACCACAGATACTTTTAGCGCAATCATATCTGTGGGATCATAAGTCTCAAAGAGCAAAGTGATCTGTACTGCAGTCTGGACCTTGTATAGAATCATTTCTTATTCTGGACTCCACTCAAAACTTTAACTTTCCAGATAACTCAATAATAGACAATATTACTACATCCAAGATTGGATGTGATACTTCTGAAAGGTAATGTGTTATGCATCTTTCTTAGTGGTGACATATGCAAGATTCAGCAATGTGTCTTGTACCTAACAGACATACCATGCTATGCTGCTAAGAACTGGACTCCTAAAAACTACCAAATAGCAGGTTTGCTAATTCCCGTTGGTTTATTTTCCAACTTCTGTTCCACATGTTTCCTACTAAGGTGTTTTGCTTAATTACAATTTCTTAATCACCAGCTAATGTTACCTAATTAACATGAGGTCCAATTAAAACAATGCTATAATTTCATTTTAACATTATGAGATATACAGAATTATAATATGATTAAGGTCCTAAGGAACTACACTATGACACAGAGCTGGACTGCTGACAGTTCTAATTTAAGTAAATAAAAGTATACTGCGGTTTGTCACATAAGAGCCAAGTCATGTTGATCTTCCCTAATGGTGGGTATAGAAATGAAAATATTGGCCAAATAAACATTCATACATCAGGTGCTAGAGATTTTTTTTAATTGCTCCAGTAAATATATTACATCCTCCACAGCAGCTGAATTGGGGACTACAACCTAATTAGGTCCATGGTAGTATGAAGTCATATTCTATGATGCAGCTGGTTTACAGAGGGAAGACGAGTAAATTTAACAGGGATGTGATAGGACAACAAACTTGCAAACTTCACATCTACATTTGTGACAATTACTCCTAAAATTCCTTGCATAATGCAGCACTGATTTTTATTTGCTATCATGGCATAATTAGTTAACATTTTTATGAGTTTCCACCAAATCTTCCTGCCAAAATTACCTTTATTCTCCAGATCAGGAGCAAATGTTAAGGTTCTCCCTGCTGGTAACTATATATGTACAATTATATATTAATGAATAAAGAAAATAAATACAGGCTCCCCTTAGACACCCTGTGAAACTGTCATTTGTGATATTCATTACTTCTCACTCTAATTTTGATCACATAGTGTTTTCAGTCATGAGGCATTAGTACTAGCTCAGACTTCATACCTTAGATTATGAATCATATAGATTATGATTCCTTAAAAAAAGTCACAATATCGCCTTTTCTAAGTGTATATTTGCCTTGGGAAATGATTGCCAGTCTCTTTGAAAAGTATTAGATAAATATTTAATGCACAGTTTTAAGGGAATTGCAGCATCGTTTCTCAAGGTAATATTTATCCTTCAAGTACTGAGGTCCAGAACTGTGAATAAATTCTGATGTAAGAAGTGATGGTCTGAATTTTCGTTGTGATGGGTAATATCAAATTTCTGCTTCTCAGCTGTCAACTTTTCACAGTTACATAAATGGAGTAGCACCTTGTTTGGTTTTCATTTGTCATACCTCTTGGAAATCATGGTCTATTAGCAATCATTCCAGTCTTAATCCATTGAGGTTATCGGCCTTGCCTGTGACAGTTATATTTCTATCTAATTTTACAAATCATATATTAGAAGATAATGTGAAGATATATATGTATATGTGTGTGTATATATATGTGTGTGTGTATGTATATATACATCTGTATATCTGTCTCTATATGCATATGTATCAGATATCTATATGTATATGTCTCTATCGATCTATTATCTATCTATCTATCTATCTATCTATCTATCTACAGAGAGAGAGGCAGAGACAGAGAGAGAGGAGAGAGAAAATGAAAGAAGGGATATCAGCTTTGTTCTAGGATATGGATTTGTAAGTGCTGTATAAGGTAGCCAGACAAAGCCTCATGAAAAAAAAAAAAAGTGGCATCTCAGCAAAGGTTGAAGGGAAGGAAATTTAGAAATTTGTCAACCAGATAAATAGACACCTGAACTTAGAGGTTTCTCAAAAGAGGAACCAGTAAAGAAAAGTTCCCAGGGCAAGAATGTTTTTCACATTTCAAGACCAGCAGAACCAGTATGACCAGAGTGGAGTAAGCAATAGAAAGAGTAGTAAAAAGAGATGTCAGCTTTTGTAGCACCTTGTAAGCCACTTTAAAGAGCTAGGATTTTATTTTCAGAGAAATGTAAAGACATTGGAAGGTTTTAGTTAGCGAAGACAAGATCTCTCTCAGGTTTTAACAGGATCATTGCGTGTTGTGTGGCAAGAATATAATTCTTTGCATGTCCATTTAGTTAGTAGTCAATAACATCATTACTTGAACAATAGCCAAATTATTCACACATATCTCAGACATCAAGATTAATAAGTAAGTTCCCTTTATCATCCTTCTTGGCCATAATACATGATATATCGCTTCTGTGCCATGGTATATTATTTTCCTATTCTCCTTAATGTAGTATCCTTGAAGATTAAACTTCTTATTGAGAGCATCTCTGTGAAAGACTATCACTTGTCAGTATTCAATTGTTGTATATATGAGTACATATCCTTAGCCCACAATTATTTTAATTCAGCCATTTGTGACACCTCTGGGACATCCATGCCAATTAATTTTTACTTTGAAATAAGGCATTTGTACTATGGAATAAGTGAGTTCGTATATACAAAACTCCTAAAAGAAAGTCTGATACGTGGTACCTGCTAAATGAAAGTTAGCTAATATTGTTTGTTTTTGTATTACAGTTTTTAAATTATAAGTATGCTGAAGTCATTCTTGCGATATAATTGGTCCTCCTCTAACATATCCATACAGATTATCATCTGTATTCTTTTCTGAATATTGGATCTTGAAGTCTTTGCTTTGGCTGGTTCTCAATATTTGCTACTTGTATTAATACATACTAGATTGGTTTTATATGAGAATAGACTTAGTAAGAACTCAGGAAGACATAATTGCTTTGCTAGTATCATCATTGCTTAGTCATATGCCATGGAACAAAATATATCTCCATTGGATCCTTCATTCTAATCTGAAAAATATAGTTTGTAATACTTCATTGACTGCTAGCACATATGTAAGAATGTATACCTTGTGTGAAGTTTTTTATAGGATATGACATGATATAAAAATGAAGGTTATTTATTCCATATTATAACATTTTTGAGAGAGGGAAGGATAAATTGTTTAAAATATAATAATTTTGCACAAACTTGGTGAATAAGTAAACAAGTTTTTTTCAAATGACATGTTGGTGGTCAAAAATTAATCTTTCTTTTCTTATATTTTCATTTTTTTTTAATTTGAGAAAACATGTCTTCCTTTTATAAATCTTAAAGATGTTTTAAAATTAGATATAATTTTTAATATTTTGGTTCTTCTCTTCTTTTTAAATAATTCATTCCTTCTCTGAATTTTAAGCAATAGTAAAAAAGTTGAAAATATACTAAGTATTCAATGATAAAATGATTTGGAATAGCTCATATATCCAACAATAGGGAATGGATTGATAACATTATGATTAGTTATAAAACAATATCTAGAATGAAATGTTATTCTAAAAAAATAATAATATATCTGAATGAGAGACACAACTGTGTTTAATAGCAAGAGCATAGTGGGCCTCCCTTTAAATACTGGTCTTTTTCTCACTAATAAACTTCAAGCAAATTTTTAAGCGTACTGTACCATAGTTTCCATTTGTAAAATGGATAGAATAATGAATGCTAATATATCTAAGCCACTTAAAACTGTTCCTGCCCTAAGGATTTAGTAAGCACTATCTAAGAACTTACTGTCATATATAGCACTAAACACACACAAACATTTAGGCATAGGAAAGATACTGAAGCATATTTAAAAAAAAAGACTAATGGTGGTCTTGCCTAAATGAATAGGATGGAATACATTTATGCTATCCTGCTTATTCTTTTAAAGCATTTCTAATAACCAAATATTTTGTAACAAGAAAAATAATCAAAGTTTAAGGAATAAATCATTAATTATATACAAATTAAAATAATAAATTTTCAATAAATTATTGCTTTTTGTGGAAATATTTTTGTTCTTTTTTGTTTTAATCACAAAAATTATTTGAAAAATAGTATTTCTAATCATTACTCTTCTCATTACTGAATAAAACTATTTTACAACTTGGAATATATAAAATAATTTTTTATTGAATTTCTGAGAAAAACCCAGGAATGTTATGAGAAAGAAAAAATTATAGACACGCCCTTCTCTTAAAGGACAAAAATTCTTTGAATTAGCATTTTTGTATTCTTTGGGTGGTTCAATTGTATAGTAGCATAATTGTGATCATAGGCTAGTTCTATTTTTAACTTTCTGAGGAAAGTCTATACTGCTTTCCACAGTGGCTGCACCAGTTTGCATTCCCACCAACAGTGCAAGAGGGTTCCCTTTCTTATATACAAAACTCTTACACACAAAACATCCTCACCAACACCTGTTTTTTCTTGTATTATTGATTTTAGCCATTCTGAAAGATGTGAGGTGATATCTCACATGCCCCAATATTTACAGCAGCATTATGTACAATAGCCTAACTGTGGAAACAACCCAAGTGCCCACCAATTAGTGAATGGATAAAGAAGATGTGGTATACACACACACACACACACACACACACACACACTTACTCAGCCATAAAAAAAAAAAAAAAGAAATCTTGCCATTTGCAACGACGCAAATGAAGCTACAGAGTATAATACTAAGCAAAATAAGCCAGAGAGAGACAAATACCATATGATTTCATTCATATGTGGAATTTAAGAAACAAAACAAATGAGCATAAAAGGGAAAAAAAGAGAAAGAGAGGCAAACCAAGAAACAAACTCTTAACTATACAGATCAAACCCATGGTTATGAGAGGGGAGGTGGGTGGGGGATGGGTGAAATAGTTGATGGGGATTAAGGAGTGTATTTGTAGTGATGAGCACTGGGTGTTGTATGGATGTATATGGTGCTGTACGGATGTGTTTTTAAAAAGGAAAGTACAGGGATACCTGGATGGCTCAGTTGGTTAAACATCCAACTTTGGCTGAGGTCATGATCTCATGGTTTGAGGGTCTGAGCCTGCACCAGGCTGTTTGCTGACAGCTCAGAGCCTGGAACCTGCTTCAGATTCTGTGTCTCCCTCTCTCTGCCCCTCCCCCACTTATGCTCTTTCTCTCTCTCTCAAAAATAAATAAACAAAAAAGAAAGTACATTGTGTATAAAGCATCAGAACAATTCTGATATAGCCTAGACCATAATGGCTTAAAACAATTTCAAAAATAATTGTTCTTTAAATACATATCATTATAAGTGTGCCTTACTTATAATGGAAAAAGGATATATAACTCCAGAACCTTAAAGTATTCAGAGTAAGGAAAATAAATGGTTTGAGGTATATAAAAATATCATCCACAGTAATATTCAAAGCAAAAGAAATAGCTAAAATAATAATACAAAACAAAATCCAAATTGTGACAACACCCAGAGATAAGACAAGATTAAAAAAAGTCAGAAAGAAACATCTTGTTGAGTATCAGATTTTTGGTTCAGAGGCGCACTCACAAAAAATCATTCCAATGTATTAGAACACTTAAGAAGAAAAGTAATTGCCTGCAGGGCAGATAAAAGGGAGTTGCTTATCAAACACAAGACTTTAATTTATCTTAGGCAGGGTTGAACATTCTCTGTCAACATTCCTAAGCAAAACAGACATTGTCCTAGTTAGATCACAAATTAGAGATGGCCACATTTCTAGTCGTGGTAGTATTAGCAGTTGGATGATCTGAGTAGTTTTTCCAGATATAGAAGAATGAATCAGCATACATACAAGGGAAACCCCATTAGGCTATCAGTGGAGTTTTCAGCAGAAACTTTGCAGGCCAGGATGGAGTGGCATGCTATATTCAAAATGCTGAAAGGAAAATAAAAACAAAAACACAGTCAAGAACATTCTATGTAGCAAGGGTATGATTCAGAATAGAAGGAGAGATAAAGAATCTCCCAAACAAAAGTTAAAGGAGTTCATGACCACTAAATCAGCATTACAAGAAATTTTAAAGAGGATTCTTTGAGTGGAAGGGAAAGATGATAAATAAGAGTAAGAAAAGTAGAAAGCACAAAAGCAATAAATATAAGTTTATCTGCAAAAATCAGTTTAGAGGCTTGCAAAATTAAAGTATATAAAGCATGACAACATATATCTAAAACATGGTGGGGAAAGAAGCAAAGAATGGGTTCAAATTTCAGCGACCATTAACTTAACATAGACTGTTATATGCAGAAAATGTTATATACAAACCTAATGGTAACCAAAAATCAAAAAACAGTAATACATATGCAAAATATAAAGAAAAAAGAATACAACTATGTCACTAAAGAAAACCAGTTTATTGTGAGAGAAGAGAGCAAGGGAAGAAAGGAACAGAGAATATCTATAAAAACAAACTCAAAGCAAATAACAAATTGGCAATAAATACATATCTGTCAATAATTATTTTGAATGTAAATGCTAAATGCTCCATTCAAAAGACCTAAGGGGATGGAATGGATAAAAACGCCAGCCCCTCTGAGTGCCTAGGCGGCTCAGTTGGTTGAGCGTCCGGCTTCGGCTCAGGTCATGATCTCGTGTTTTGTGAGTTTGAGCCCCGCATTGGGCTCTGTGCTGACAGCTCGGAGCCCAGAGCCTGCTTTGTATTCTGTGCCTCCTTCTCTCTCTAACTCTCCCCTGCTCATGCTCTGTCTCTCTTTGTCTCTCAATAAATAAATGTTAAAAAAAACCAAAAACACAAACCCCATATATATGCTGCCCACAAGTGACTCATTTCAAACCTAAAGACACGCATATTGAAAGTGAGGGGATGGAAAAACATTTATAATGTAAATGGATATGAAAAGACAGCTGGGATAGCAATACTTAGACAAAATAGACTTTCAAAGACTGACAGGAGACAAAGAAGGACACTATATAATCATTAAGGAGACAATATGACAAGAAGGTATGACAAATGTAAATAACCATCACCCAAAATGAAAGCACCCAAATATATAAACCAGTTAAAAACAAACATATAGGAACTAATTGATAGTAATGCAATAATGGAAGGAGGATTTAACACCCCACTTACAATAATGGCTAGATAATCCAAACAGAAAATCAACAAGGAAACAGTGGCTTTGAATGACACAAAGGACCAGATGGATCTAACAGATATATTCAGAATATTCCATCCTAAAACAGCAAATTACACACTCTTTTCAAATGCACATGGAATATTCTCCAGAAAAGATTACATATTAGACCAAAAAACAAATCTCAACAAATTCAGAAAGATCACATTATACCATGTATCTTTTCTGACCACAGTGCAATGAAATTGTAAATCAACCAGAAGAAAAAATGTCTGGAAAGACAACAAATAAATTTAAGTTAAATAACAAGCTACTAAACAATGAATGGGTCAACAAAGAAATCAAAAAAGAAATTAAAAAAAATATATGGTGACAATGAAAATGAAAAGTAATGGTGCAGAATCTGGGTTTTAAGAGGGAAGTTTATGGCAATATAGGGCTTCCTCAAGAAGCAAGAAAATTCTCAAATAAACAACCTCATATATATCTAAAAGAACTAGAAAAAGAACAAAAGAAGCCTAAAGCTAGCAAAAGGAAGGAAACAATAAAACTTAGAGAAGAAATAAATGTTATAGCAACTAAAAAACAATAGAACAGATCAATGAAAGTTCTGGTGCTTTGGAAAGTTCATCAAATTGATTAACTTCTAGCAAGACTCATAAAAAGAGTGAGAGAAAGAGAAAGAGAAAAAGAGAGAGAGAGAGAGAGAATGCAAATAAAATCAGAAACAAAAGGGAAGAAATAACCACTGACACCACAGAAACATAAAATCTTGTAAGAGAATATTATAAAAAATTATATGCCAACAAACTAGAAGAAATATATAAATTCCCAGAAACATATAATCTATCAAAACTGAATCAGGAAGAAATAGAAAATTTGAATAGAACTATTACCAGCAGTGAAGTTGAAACAGTAATCAAAAAACTCCCAATAGGAGCACCTGGATGGCTCAGACAGTTGAGTGTCTGACTCTTGATTTCAGCTTAGGTCATGATCCCAGCATTGTGGAATTGAGCCCCATGTCAGGCTCCATGCTCAGTGTGCTTAAAATTCTCTCTCTCCCTTTGCCCCTTTCCTCTGCTCACTCTCCCTTTAAAAGAAAAGAAAAGAAAAGACAAACTACCAACAAATAAAAGTCCAGGACCAGATGGCTTCACAGGTGAATTCTACCAAACATTTAAAGAACTGACTTCTCAAACTTTTCCAAAAAGTAGAAGAGGAAGTAAAACTTCTAAATTCATTTTGAGGCCAGCATTACCTCAGCATTACCTCAGCATTACTTCAATGCTGGTTTTGGTTATCAAAACCAGATAAAGACACCACACAAAGAAGATAACTACAAGCCAATATCTCTGATGAACATGGATGCAAAAGTCCTCAACAAAGTATTATCAAGCTGAATCCAACAATACATGAAAAAATCATCCACTGTGATCAAGTGAGATTTATTTCTGGGATACAAGAGTGATTCAATGTTTTCAAATCAATCAACATGATATGTCATGTTAATAGGAGAAAGTATAAAAATCATATGATGCAGAAAAAGCATTTGACAAAGAACAGCATCCATTCATGATAAAAACCCTCACAGATTCAGAGGGAACATACCTCAACATAATAAAAGCCTCATATGAAAAACCCACAGCTAACATCATCCTCAATGATGAAAAACTGAGAGCTTCTCTCCTAAAGTCAGAAACAAGATAAGGAGGTCCACTCTCACTACTTTTATTCATCATAGTACTGAAAGCCCTAGTCATAGCAATCAGATAAGAGAAAGGTATAAAAGGCATCCAAATTGATAAGGAAGAAGAAAAACTTTCACTACTTGCAGATGACATGATTCTACATATAAAAAACTCTAAAGACTCCACAAAAAAAACAAGAACTGATAAATGAATTCAGTAAGGTCAAAGGGTACAAAATCAATGTACAGAAATCAACTGCATTTCTATGCCCTAATAATGAAGCAAAAAGAGAAATTAAGGAATCAATCCCATTTCCAATTGCACCAAAAATAATAAAATATCTAAGAGTAAAGTTAAAGAGGTGAAAGACTTGTACTCTGAAAACTATACAACACTGATGAGAGAAATTGAAGACAACAGAAACAATGGAAAGATATTCCATGCTCATGGATTGGAAGACCTGATATTGTTAAAATGTCCATACTACCCAAAGCAATCTACAGGTTTAATGCAATCTTTGCAAAATATCAATAGCATTTTTCATGGAACAAAAAATACAAAAATTGTTATGGAACCACAAAAGGCCCTGGATAGCCAAAGCAATCTTGAAAAAGAACAAACCTGGAGGTATGATAATCCCAGATTTCAAGATATACTACAAAGCCATAGTAATCAAAACAGTATGGTACTGGCACAAAATAGACACATAGCTCAACAGAACAGGATAGAAATCCCAGAAATAAACCCACAATTGACAAAGGAGGCAAGAATATGCAATTGGGAAAACACAGTCTCTTCAATAAATGGTGCTGGGAAATTGGACAGCTACGTGCCAAAGAATGAAACTGGGCAACTTTCTTACACTATACAGAAAAATAAATTCAAAATGGATTAAGGCCCTAAATGTGAATCCTGAAACTATGAAAATCCTAGAAGAGAGCACAGGAAGTAATTTCTCTGACATTGGCCATGACAACATTTTTTTTTTACATGTCTCATCAGTCAAGAAAAACAAAAGTGAAAAAACTATTGGTACTACATCAAAATAGAGAGCTTCTTCACAGCAAAGGAAAGAACCAACAAAACTAAAAGACAACCTACTGAATGGGAGAGGATATTTGTAAATGACTTATCTGATAAAGGGTTAGTGTCAAAAATATAACAAACTCCTACAACTCAACACCAAAATACAACAAATAGTACAATTAAAAATGAGCAGAAGACATAAATAGACATTTCTCCAAAGAAGACACAGATAGCCAACAGACACATGAAAAGACGCTCAACATCACTGATTAGCAGGGAAATACAAATTAAAACCGTAGTGAGATATGACCTCACCCCTTCTGAATGGTTAAAATTAGAAATGCAAGAAACAAAAAGTGTTGGCAAGGATATGGAGAAAAAAGAACCCTCGTGAACTGTTGGTGTAAATACAAACTGGTGCAGCCACTGTAAGACAGTATGGAGGTTCCTCAAAAAGTTAAAAATAGAACTACCCTATGATCCAGTCATCCCACTACTGAGTATTTACTGAAAAAATACAAAAACACTAATTCAAATAGATACATGCACCCTTATGTTTATGGCAGCATTATTTACAATAGCCAAGATATGGCAACAGCCAAAGGATCCATTGATTGATGAGTGGATAAAGAAAATGTAGTATTTATACATATATATATATATGTATATATATATACACACACACACATATATATACACATATAGCAGATATATACACATATATGTGTATATATATGTGTGTGTGTATACATATATATATGTATATGTATAAATACTACATTTTCTTTATCTACTCATCAATCAATGGATCCTTTGGCTGTTGCCATATCTTGGCTATTATAAATAATGCTGCCATACACATATATATATGTGTATATATATGTGTGTGTATATATATGTGTGTGTATACATATATGTATATATATGTGTGTGTGTGTGTGTGTGTATATATGTATGTATGTATAAATACTACATTTTCTTTATCCACTCATCAATCAATGGATCCTTTGGCTGTTGCCATATCTTGGCTATTGTAAATAATGCTGCCATAAACATAAGGGTGCATGTATCTATTTGAATTAGTGTTTTTGTATTTTGTGTATGTGTGTGTGTGTGTGTGTGTGTGTGTGTGTGTGTGTAATGTAGTATGCAGTATCTATGGTTGCACTATATTCCATATATATGTATACATAGAATGAAATCTTGACAATTGCAATGACATGAATGGACTTGGGGGTATAATGTTAAGTGAAATATGTCAGTCAGAGAAAGAAAAATACCATATGATTTCATTCATATGTGAAATTTCAGAAACACAACAAACAAAAAATGGAAGAAAAGGAGAGAAGGAGACAAACCAAAAATAGACTCACAACTATAGAGCACAAACTGCAGGTTGCTGGAGGGGATATGGGAGGGTGGGGGATGGGTTAAATGGTGATAGGCATTAAGGAGGGCACTTGTGATGAGCACCAAGTGTTGTATGGAAGTGATCAATCAGTAAATTCTACACCTAAAATTAATATTACTCTGTATGTTAACTAATTGGAATTTTAAAAATATGAAACTGAAAAAAAATTTAAGGAATTTTAATTAATTCACATCTATATTAAACATATATTTGATATAGTAATTCACTGTTTAGTATTATTTAGCTTAAGCTAGGACATTTAAAGTTAAGTGCAAAAATACAAAAAATAAACATGTAGTAATTCATTTTCATAGCATATCAGTAAATAAATGAGCATATTACTTGATTCTTAAAGAGAATGCCATTTTTAGTTTATTGTATACAAAATTAATTTCAAGCGGCTTACATGATTATATGTTTTAGGCTTATTCTTTAATATTTTAGAAATTTTCTTAAAACATTTTTTATAATGTGTAGGAATAATAGTAACATCTAGAGAAGAAACAAGGAAAAATTATTAAAAGGTCTTTTATGTCAAGAAACTTCTAGTTTACCTATATGTGTAGCTAGATAATGTATATTAGTCACAACAAAGCAGGGGAAAAGAATAATATATCCATGGTAAATTAACATTTATTAAATTCATAATTGACAATAACTATTATATTTGTGGTTAAATTGATAGATGTGTACTGACCAAGAGGCTGGAGTTACACGGGATATAAAAAGAATTTATTTGACTGTTTTACAGCTACAAGTTCATAGAAAGCAGTCAGAATTTTTTTCCTTTCCATCATTTTCTCTTTACATTCCAGGCTTTTGAAATTTGTAGGATTATAAAAATTAACTTGCACTGGATTGTTTACAATTAACCTACTCCAAAAGAACTGTCTATAAATTTTATGTCCTTTAAAAAGAAACAAATAGAATTTGTATACTTTGAATCATATCACTACATCTCTGTTTCAAGAAGAATGCTTCAGTCTTCAATTATTGTATTCATTTCTCTTTTCTAGTGCTTGATTATTCACTTGATTTTAAGGCCCAGTATTTTCTTGAAAAATCACAAAAGAATAAGACATTATCCACACTTCAAATGGCTCAGAGATAGTTACCTAATTACAGTAATAGTAGCAGGAGGAGTATGGAGAGAGAGAGCACAACTTTTGCAGCACATAATATATGGCAGGCATTTTGTTCAGATTTACAAATACTCTTTTATATGCCCTTCATAAGTAAGTGATGTGTTACTTTTCTAAATGTAGAAATGTAGAAACTAAGAGAATAAAGGGTAAGCACCTTCCTCAAATTGTAGACCTAGTATTTGTGGCCCTAAATTTTGATAGCACACCCACTCAATGGCAAAAATAAGAAAAATGGGTAAGAAAGAGGCTGTGTTCACAGTATTTCATATATTCTACTTCTATTTTTCTTTTTTCTTTATTTGATCTTATGTTGAATAATTCATAAATACTCGTTTAACCCATACATGATCTTTAACATCTTTTTTAAGGAGCTTTATAATTATTAGTCATAACCTTTAACTTGATAACTCTGATTAATATATCATTTATATTTTTAATCTGCATAAGTTTTATGTATACTGAGTCAACATATTGTGAGATATGCAGCTTACTTGTGCCTAATTAAATAGGGTATAGGAATAGATACAGAAACAAAAATCACAAAAAATACAAGTGGGTTTTTTAAATATATTTTGTTAATGTTTATTTATGTATTTAGAGAGAGTGCAAGTAGGTGAGGGGCAGAGAGAGAGAGAGGGGGAGAGAGAATCCCATGTAGGCTCCGCACTGTCATTGCAGAGCCTGATGTGGGGCTGTCTCATGAACCAAGAGATCATAACCTGAGCCTAAATCAAGAGTTGGCCATTTAACTGACTGAGCCACCCAGGTGCCCCAAAATAAAAGTGGTTTTAAAGAATTACTACAATAAAAGCCACACGTTGAAAGTAATCGTATAAAATAATGGAAGCCCTAAGAAAATTTCAGCTTTTAAACTGTTCCTCTACCTGATTAAACTTACCATCAACTCTATTGTGAGACTTAACCAATGTTGACATAATAGGTTCAGATGAGACAATAGGCATCAGTTTTGAATTCATGAAGAAGGGTATTTAAATATGAACTTGACTCCAATATCTTTAACAATGCGAGTCTTTGGTAAGGGATTTTTTTTTGGAAAACAACTAGGATTACAGGACTGGTGCTTTTATAATACTGCCCCAGGTCATTTTTCAGGGGTATTAATCTTGGGATGAAAGGCAGGAGAAGTTACAGGCTTCTTTTAAGTATGTGTTACCAACTGTATTTGGGAGGTAAGAATTTGAACTCCTTGACAGAGATATTTCAGACACCGGCATCTTTTATATCTACTCTTTGTGGCACTTATATTTAGAGTCTTTTAAAGCAGTGTAAAAGTTTTGTTTTTATTTATTTCCTCTTTTCTAAAACTTCTTCAGTTGGAGTATTTATTTAGCCAATTCACTATACTGAACTGGCTGTAATATTTGCGTTTGTCCATCATCTTACCATTTCTCTTACCTGTTCGGTTTTCTTTTTCTTCTTCTCTTCTTATAAATGAATCCAGCATGTTTTTACTTATTAATCTCTCCTTTCATTTGCTTGTTCATTACATATTCATTTAATTCTGTTTATTTGTTCTAGAATCACAATGCTCATATAGGACTTGTGAAAATCTTTCCTAGAATTATGTTTCTTTTTTCCATAATGCAAAGTCCTTCCAATACATGGCAGGCAATTAATACCTATCATATTTTGCTGTATTATTGTCATGTAATTAAATTCTGTATAGGTGTTGTCTATAAATAAACATTGTTATTGATTTAAACAGTCAATATTTATGTAGAATTACACAATTGCACCTCATGGTGTTCTTTGTTCTTTCTTGAATTACTGTATTTCCATATGCGATCATTCTCTTTCTCTCTGAAAATAAAATAGGTTTGATTTTTATATTTGATGAAAATCTCCTGGGAATAATTTCTATTATTTTTAGTTTGTATAAAATCCAAACTTTTATTTTAAATAATCTTTTTCTTGGCTATAGATTTCAAGCTGTTAAGTTTTCTGTTGTTGTTGTTTTTCTGAACTTTAAAGGTATAATTTTATTTTTCTCTTGGTTTCTGTCATTTCTGCTATTAATCTAAGTTATCAATGTTATTTTTGCTCTATTTTTTTATTCCTTCAATTTTATCAATGCTCTGGTGTAATTTTCTTCATATTTTTTTAAGGTTTCACTGAGCCTTGAAAATTAATGTTTTATTATTTTCATCATTTTCAAGATATTTTCACATATTTTTTGTAAAATTGCTATTAAGCCATTCTACGCCCTCACCCACTAGGATTCTAGTTATATGTACATTAAACCTTTGTTAACACTGTATATCAAATATCTATTTTTTTCCTGCATTTTGCTTCTTTTATATATTTCAGTTTTCATATATTCTAATGACTATCTTTAGTTTTTCTAATCCTTTCTTCTGTTATGACAAATCTGTTATTAAATCAATACATTAGTTTTTTAATGAACAATAAAATTGCATAAATTTAACGTGTACAACATGATGATTTAATATATATATACAAAATGAAGTGATTACTATAGTCAAGCTAATTAATGTCTTTCTCTCACATGGTTACTAATTTCTTGCGCGTGATGAAATCCACTCTCTTACTAAATTTTTTATATTCAACATAGTTTTATTAATTATAGTCTCCAATGCTTTATGTTAGATCTGTAGACTTATTAATCCTACATAATTGCAACTTTGTACCCTTTGATAAACATTTCCCCATTTTTCCTACCTCCTCACCTAGTAGGCACCATTCTTAATTTTACTTGTATTTTCTATTCTAAATTTTCTATGTGACTCTTTCATGTCCCTTTTCATTATCTTATAAGCTTCTCAATTCACTGTATTTCCTTGGACACGTTTCTCAACTTTTTAAGAGACTCTCTGATATATCCAATATTTAGATGGCCTTGGTTGTTTTTGTTTGTTGCTGTTTTTTCTTAGTTTTATTGTCTATGTCTTCTGTTTTCCATCATTCGGTCTTCTCTTTTGGTGTTCCTGGTGAGTTTTAATTGACTGCTGTATTTTGCGTATAAACAGTTATTAATTCTTAGGTTTTAGTAGATGATAGAATCTTGGAAAATCATCATGATGAGATTGAATGTAGTGTTTCATGATTTGTTAAAATTGACTTGTATTGGCCAATTTATTTCCAAAAAAAAAAAAAAAAATCTCTGATCTTCTGCAACCCTTCTATATTCTCATCTGAAAGAAAGTTTCTAGAATTACCAGAGATCCTGGAAATTGCCATCTCTAAATTCTAAATTTAGAGCTCTAAACTCTGCCTTTTCAGAATGTCAAAATTGCTGAAATCTGTGCTCAGGGTTTAGCCTCCAAGATGTTTTTGTTTGCTTCTTTTCTTTTTAATTTAATGTAATTTAATTTAAATTAATTTAATTTGTTTATTTACTCATTTTTTATTTTTAGATTTTATTTAAATCCAAGTTACTTAACATATAATAATTTCAAGAGGTAGAATTTAGTGATTCATCACTTATACCCAGTGTTCATCTCAACAAGTGTCCTCCTTAATGCCCATCATCCATTTAAACCATCCCCACACCCAACACCTCTCCAGCAATCCCTGTTCTCTGAACCACACATTGGCAAAAACCTTGATGAAAACGTGAAGTAGGATGTGGAAGTCATTGTGGTACTCCACTCTTCTTTCTGGGATTTTTAGACACTTAAGTCATAAATGGCTTGGTTTTTCTCTGAGACTCTCAGGTTTTTCATAATTTAATTCAGATTTTATAATTATTTGGGGTGGATTGCTCATTCAATACTGGCTTTTTTGTCATGGCTGAAAGCATAATTTTCTTGAACCCAAATTTTTGTCACGTGAACCTTTTGAGATTGCTGAGTGCTTTCCTTATTTTCTGAGAATCACAGGGCAATTTAGTCTGAGGGACAAATAACAATAATCCAATCAGAGACTAATTTGAGTCTGAGGTCATTATTTATGCGACCTGATTTCTTTCCAGTTGCCATTATTTCTAGTTATTAGCTCTGCATATTTCAACTGAAAGCCTACGGTGTAGCCTATGGATTCTTTATGTTGATATGACAAGAACTTCATTTTCATCACTGCTATAGAGTGCAACTGCAAAATGCTGTAATCAGTTCCACAGATTCTTTTTAAAAATTTTTTTAATGTTTTTTTTAAATATATTTTTGACAGAGAGAGAAAGAGAGGGAGAGAGAGAGACAGAGCATGAGTGGGGGGAGGGGCAGAGAGAGGGAGACACAGAATCCGAAGCCGGCTCCAGGCTCTGAGCTGTCAGCACAGAGCCCGTGGTGGAACTCAAACTCATGGACTGCGAGATCATGACCTGAGCCGAAGTCGGACACTCAATCGACTGAGCCACCCAGGCGCCCCATCCGTTCCACAGATTCTTAACCACCACTTATTATTTGCTTTAAGATAAAAGGTGGCTCTAAATTTAATGCTTATCTCTTCATAATTTCATTCCCAAATCTGTCAAAGTTTGTTTGTATCTCTAAATAACTTCAAGGATAGATAGATAGATAGATAGATAGATACACAGATAGATACATAGATAGATGGATGATAGATAGATAATATTTGACTTATGATGAGGTTATGTCCCAATAAACACAGTATAAGCTGAAAATATCATGAGTCAGAAATTCATTTAATCTATGAAACATTATAGCTTAGCCCAACCTAATTTAAATGTGCTCAGAACAATTACATTAACCTATAGCTGCGCAACATCATCTAACACAAAGCCTGTTTTATAATATAGTGTTGAAGATCTTGTGTAATTTATTGAACACTGTACTCAAAGTGAAAAACAGTTTGGCTGTATGCATACAGAATGGTTGTTAAGTATATGGGTTGTTTATGCTCATGTGACTGACTGGAAGCTGTGGTTTCCTGCTGCTGCCAGGTATCATGAGAGAATATTTACTACATATTGCTAGTCCAGGGAAAGACAAAATTCAATATTAAAAGTATGGTTTCTATTGAATGTGTGTCGGTTTTTTAGGATTGTAAGTTAAAAACTCATATGTCAGAGGTACCTGGGTGGTTCAGTCGAACTATCTGACTCTTGGTTTCAGCTCTGGTCATGATCTGACTCTTTGTTTGAGCCCCGTGTCAGGCTCCTTGCTGACAGTGCAGAGCTTGCTTGGGATTCTCTCTCTTTCTCTGTCTCCCTCCCCTGCTCATTCCACACCCCCCTCTCTCTTTCTCTCTCTCAAAATAAATAAATAAACTTAAAAATAAATCTTAAGTGAACTGTTGTAAATCAGGGACCATGTGGGGTGTGTGTGTGTGTGTGTGTGTGTGTGTGTGTGTGTTAATATGTGGTTAATATCTTGGTTTTTTTCAGAAGGAAGTTTGTCAAATAAAAGGTAATAATTCTCTATAGTGGAAAACAGAGCTCTCTCCAGCCCTTTTGAATAAACATTGCAACTACTATAGCTAATTTAAACTTCACAAATTTTCATTTTAAGTGTAATTTAATTTCAACTAAACAACAATGTTAATCTCTCAAGTTTACAAGATAAAATTATGTTGACACATATAGAACAAAATAAATATTGGAGACTTTTTATTTTATACTACGAACATTTCAGAAATTTTAGTTACAATTTGTCACCTACAATATCCTTGCAACAAATTGAGCACATGCTTTTTTCAGTTAGAGTTCATCTTATTTCCATGAAAACACATGAATAACAAATAATTCTAATTTAGCAAGTTATGAGCATATTATACAGTATCAAAATTCTGTAATATTATTACTTTGGCATTTTTTTCATTAAGTGAAAGATTTGTATTTCCTATGAAAAGTATGATTAGGAAACATCTAATATATTTTGCATCTCTGTCTCAAATGAAATAGAATTACAGTACTGTTAAGGAGCAACTGAATTATGTTTACTTTCATCCCAGATGTACTGTTGAAAATTATAAGAAGAAAATTTATGTGTGTATGTTTCAAAAGAAATACACTCCTCTCCTTACAGAATTGTCAAGCTCTTCCTAAAGAACTCTGTGGGGAAATTATGGTTCTTATTCATATCGCCTAGATTTTATCACAATTTTTGTTTACATCTGATAATATGCAACTAGTGGTATTTTGCATTAATGCAGAAGGTCAAGAATGTAGAATTCCAGGGCTGGACCATTGCCTTCACTTTCTTGAAGGCTTAAGATCTACCTTGTATGGGTAGATCAGTGTGACCTTACCATAATGAGACTGAAACACCTTCGACAATAGATCTGTGCTTGCATTCTGTACAATGATTTTTTAAAAGACCATTATCATTTATTAGCCACTTACAATGTTCAGGCTCTCTTTTAGGAACTTCAAATCTACTAGCATACTTTCTCCTCAAAATATCTTTAGAGTGTATTATTTTCCTTGTTAGAGTTTTAAGAAAATTGAGACACTGACATGTGAGGCTTGGGTCATACAGTTAGTAAGTGGTTAATCCATGATTCAAAATCAGACAGTCTGACTTGAGGCCATGCTCTTAACTACCACATTAAAATGTCTACTTAGGGGCGCCTAGGTGGCTCAGTTGGCTAAGTGTCCGACTCTTGGTTTCTGCTTAGGTCATGATCTCACGGTTTGTGAATTCGAGTCCTACATTTGACTCTGCGCTGACGGTGCGGAGCCTGCTTAAGCCTGCTTGGGATTCTCTCTTTCTCCCTCTTCTGTCTGCCCCTCCCCCACTTGCTCTCTCACTCTCTCTCAAAACAAATAAACTTTTTTTTAAAAAAGCCTATTTAGATTACTTACTGAATTGTCTAGTTAACCATTTAGAATATAAAGGCAATGTGTGAAATCACCTATTAGACTATTTTGCCAGATGATAAACATCTGTTTTATGGTATACTAATTTGGATCCCTCAATGACAAGTGACAGAAGTGTGCTCTATTAACATAAGAAAATGAGGAATTTATTGAAAGGATGTGTAATACCTCAAAGAATTTGAGGGTAATTTGAAGAGCATTATAGAAGAAATGGCAATAACCAAGGCATCAGTAGGGTCTAATTAACAAGCATTAGTGGAGAATTTCTTTAGAGTATGCAGAGGCATCTATTTTCTGTCTTTACGTTATTGCTCAGAATTCAGATTTCGGTGAGAACTAATATTACTGACATATGACTAATATAACTTGGGCCAAACAGAAGCAGTAAGGAAGGCAGTTAATTAACTATTGTTGTTCTAGGAAGATTGTGTCTATGAGAAAAATCTCATTTTCCAGTTTTTTTTTTTTTTTTTTTTTTTTTTTTTTTTTTGTGATGCTGTTTCCAGAAAGGTGAAGAATGAATACTGGGAAGGTAAAAGTATCTAAGATTCATTTCATAAAATGAATGCTTCAACACAGGGTTTGAAGAACTATTTGGCTACAGTTGTATCCTACACATAATAGATTATCACCCACAGTTTTGACTTGTTGGGTCAACTAGAGTGTCATTTTTTTAATTGCGTAATTATTTTTTTTAACATAACACACAATTTGGATTTGTCTTTCTAATATTTTTGTATCTCTTACAATCTCTGTTTTATTATCAGTTAGTAATTATAATAGTAAAAATTATAATTATAATTATATAGTATATAGCATTATATAGTATTATATAGTAAAAATATATAATAGTGAAAATGACAACCATTAAAAATGTTTTCATTTACCCTTTGTTTAACAATATTTTCTATTAGTCATATAACTCATGTTAGACTCTGTAGTCTGTAGGTAAATTCTAAAAAGGTACAGAAGAGATTATAATATATAAGTTAATTAAGAGCTTTTTTGTATTTTTAATAATTTATAATGATATGCAGTATCAGATTCGTGACTTGAAATTATAAAACAAAAACAAATTGACTTCCATGCAAGTAAAAAGTCAATTATTTACTAATTTAAAAATAACATCATTTCACCGTACTCAAGAATAATGAGATTATGGGAACTTGGAATTTATATAAACTCTGATGAATAGCAAATATTACTGCAATTTCAATATTATTTTATTCATTGTCATTATATAATTTATTATTCTAAACAGGAAATTTTTGAGTCTGAAAGCATTGCTCTTGGGTTACAGATCCTTTATTGGCCTTAAAAGAGAGTAAGAGTTTTTTTAAAGTTTACTTATTTATTTTGAGAGTGTGTGTGTGTGTGAGTGGAGGTGGGGGCAGTGCAGAAGGAGAGAGAGAGACAGAGAGAATCCTAAGCAGGCTCTGGGCTGACAGCGCAGAGCCCCCAGGGGCTTGAACTCACAAACTGTGAGATCATGACCTGACCTGAAACCAAGAATCAGATGCTTAACCAACTGAGCCTCCCAGGAGCCCCTAGAGGGTAAGATTTTTATAAGTCACAAGAAGAGATTTGAGATAAAGAACTGTGAAAAGTGAAATATCCGAAATTATAGAGAACATTGGCATAGTCAGAGAACAGAGAGTATTAGCAAGGCTAAATATAGTGATAGTAATAGAATTAGTGTGGGAGAATAGAAAGAATCTAATATAAGAGGCTAGTATCTGCATCTGGCTGCCTTAGAGAGTTGTTCTATTTCATTATCCATTTAGCAACTGTCATGGTTAGTAATATTCTTCATTACCTTCTGTATGTATCAGTCCACTAAGTAAAATTTTATAACACTTTTGTCATAGGACAGCTATATGTTTTATTTAGACATCTCATACATATGATTTATAGGAATTTAATATCTGTGTTATCTATTAAAGTTATACAATATTCAGGAATCAGTGAAAGGCTAAATGGACTGAAATGTGTCCTAGGTGACAGGATTTTGAGACATCTTGGTGGAAAAGTTTTGGAGAGTGTCCATCCCTAAATGTTAGGTAAAGATACTATTTGCATGTATGTTCTTCCCAATATCTCTTCTCCTAACTTGCAATGGCAAGCCAATTGTCAAGTCAGTGTGAGGAAGGAATACACTGAAAAGTATATCATGAAACAAGATAGCATCGACCCAAACTCATTAAAAAAAAACCTTCTCTTTTGAATTGGGTCCCTGAGATTAATAAATATTCCTGGGAATCCAGCAGACAGAGGAAAAAGTGAAGGAGTAATAGGGGCTGCCCAGAGCAAAAGGAACATGAATTACAATAATAGTAATAGTTTAGCTTACACTTGAAAATTTAAATTTAGGATAAATTCTAGAGAATCCTGTTCCACATTCAAATAAGTTTTTAACATATCAGTAGACACGTGGGTATCTCTGGGAGTTTTGGTGGAATAATAACAGGATGAAATTTTACTTAAAGAATATTAATGTGGCAGCAGTGTAATAGGAAGATTGAACAGGGAAGCTGGGAGTTGAAGCCAGAATGAAGAATTAGAGTCACTCATAGATTGCATCATTTTAAATTGTTGTTTCTGAGGATGCAAATGTTCAAACATTGGCACTTTCATATGGATTTCTAGACATGATGTAATAGGGTACTAAAGTGATATTATTGAGAGAATAGAATAAAAGAGATAGATGTAAAAAAATCATTGTCAATTTTAAGGATCTTGCTTCACTAAAGTAACAGAGTATGAATCCAAATGCTTTTTGGAGCTTCCTAGGTATGAACCGAACATCTTACAGTTATTGTTCACTGAGTACTCAAGATAAGCCCGATACTGCTACAAGTATCTTATAGATGAGCTCATGGAATTATTACAACAACCTTAAGAGACAGGTACTATTATCATACTCATTCAATAAGTTAGGAAACAGAGGCACAGTGAATATTTCTAACTTGCCCAAGGTAGCCCAGGTAAGATGCAGGACCAGTATTTGAATCCCAGGTGAAACTATAGCTTTGATTAGCTAAAATACACTGGATTAAGTTCCAAAATCATCTAGTCCACATAGAGCATTGAATGCACGGTTTTGTTTTGTTTTGTTTTGTTTTGTTTTGTTTTTGGCAAGTAAAAGAGTAAGAATTAAAAATAGAACCTAGATTAAATAAAACTAAAAAGTAGATGAAATCTCATTTTCATTCCTAGAAACTCTCAAATTTAACTTAAATCTCAGGATCCTAACACCCTTAATTTATCATTGGTACTTCCACTCAGTTCTCAGCAATTATTCTTCAAAACTACTAAATCTTATTAAAGTCTGTGCCATATTTTCTCTCATTTCAAGCTCTGCCTTCTGTGACCAAACACATAAATTAATTAAAGCTATATTTTTAATGTTCATAATGGTTTCCTTTATTTCTTTATGGAGAATATTTGCTTTGTAATTTGGCTTTGTTGGCCTTAACTTAAAGAAGTAATCTGTTTATAAACTTGAGAAAACATATCCACGTCAGTTACAAAATTGTCAAATCTTACAATAAAGATGACTGACATGTCCTTGTAAATTCTACACCCTAGTATTTAACTTTCTCAAATTTTAAAACAAGTCTTTGTAAGTATATAGTTATAGCATTAGACAGATAACTGAAGAAAAAAAAAAACAAAAATAGAGAACAACATAAACAGAAATTTTTCAGTTATTATAGAATTTAGCTTTTCTAATGTTCTATGAAACACATTCATAAATTAAGGCATAATTTATATGTGAAGCATATTTATAGCTAGGAAATTCATAAATATTTCTCAGCTTGAAAACAATTTTCATAAGTTAATTAATCTTTAATCAGATATAGAAACAATAGAGTCCTTAAGCATATCAAGAAAAAAATTCTAGTTAAAAAAATACAATACTTCTTTTCCAGTGATTAAATTAATTGCTAAAAACTCCAGTTTACATGGATAATGTAAAAATTTTAGGTATATTCATACACACACACACACACACACACACACACACACACACAGAAAATGACCAGGTAAGGATCTCAACATTGTGTTACTCTGTCCTTTTTCTCTATGTAACATATGTTCTTCTGCCTCTTAGTTTCTCTTTAGTTATGGTATTTTCTTCTGTTCATTAATTGTTTTACTGTTTATTTATTTATTTTGAGACAGAGAGCAAGTGGGAAAGGGGCAAAGAGAGAGGGAAAGAAAGAATCCCAAGCAGACTCTACGCTGTCAGCACAAAGCCCCAGGCAGGGCTCAATCTCATGAACAGCGAGATCATGATCTGAGCGAATATCAACAATGGAATGCTTAACCGACTGAGCCACCCACCTGCCCCTCTTCTGTTCATTTAATCATACATCTGTATACAGCTTCTTATGAGTTTCTTCATTTCTTAATTTAGCTTTGTTTTCTTCCAATATTCATTCCTCTATAACTTACTTCAAATTCTAGAAATTTGCCCCATAGTGTTTATATGTTTCATGTCCTTAGCTGAAGAAATAATATTTTGCAATCTCAATGTTTTGTGGGGTAGGGGACAGGAAATGAGCTTCTTTTTATTTACTTAGCTCCCAGCTATGATTTAACTAGATAAGCTGAGAATAAAGTCCCTATAACTTTATTAATATCTTTCTTTAAACTGTGGAATGTATAATGTAATCATATATCTATAGTTACAAAACTCAATATTTGTTTACTGCTTTAGAATTTGTAAGATTTTCACATATAATTTTCTTATAATTTTTCACAACAAAGAAATGTGGACCACTCCTCTCCACCCAATGTTCCCTCCATAATTTTTCTATTATTATTTTCAAATAAATTTTATCATCTAATATGTTGATTCTAATCTATTATATCCATTTCCTTTTTGATTTTGTTTATTTGGTCCCTCTCTACCCCTATCCCACTAATGAATTAAGATTTTTGAGAACAAGTATTTTGTTTTGTTTAGAGCTATGTCTGCAACATCCAGAACATTTAATGGAACATAGCTGGACATCAATAAATTATGGCTGAATAAATATAAAATGAAATTATCCCAAATTTGACTTCATAAGTGAAGAAAAATTAAGGATATAGATTTTTCCTAAATATATAGAGCTATTAGTACAAAGACAGTATTTGACTCATGTTTCCTGCTTCCAAATCCAAAGTCCTTCCAATAAATTTAATTGGAATAAACATCTATTGATTGTTTCCCATTTACATGATTGAACATGTGTTTTTCAAGAAGGTAAAAGGAATCTCTAGTTAACAAAAGTATTCAAAAGAAAAAGGGAAATTATTCTAGAATGTTATATTCTGGGGTTATTATTTATTTGTTTATTTTACTTCTAGAGAAGATTCCACAATTACTGAGAAATTGAGAGTCATCTAAATAAAGCATCCCAAATTAAAATATATAGCATTAAAATATTGAAAAAGAGAAACCCCTGAGATTCTTTGAAATGACAAGTAGAACATAATTTCCAACAATGGGTTGTCAGTTCCCTATAAATGCAAAGCCTTTCTTTTTTATAAGTGCTAAGTTTCTACAGAAACTCTTATAAAATAAAACTCAAATAAGAAAAGTATCTGAGACAATGAGCTGTGGTTTTAGTAGGGAACTTAAAGTGAATTGGATGTAGTTTAACATTTTATAATCAATGAAAACAGAAAATCATGTACATAGTGCAATTTACTAAGTTGAAACAATGTGACTAAATTATATGTGAAATGAACATATTTTGAAAGAAATGACAAATGTCATTCAGACACTTTTCAGCATGTAACTGCAAAGGAAGTACCCAGCTCATAATTTGGGAAAAATCTCTATATAGTTTTTCAATAAGTAGATCCTTCACAACCTGCTGAGTTTAACATTACCATACTATTTTACTATAGATAGAAAAAAAAGCATTAAAAAAGAAAAGCTAATATTCAAGATTTTTGAATTTTTTACATACTAATTTTAATTATAATGTTTATAAATATTATCCTTTTGAGATATAGTTTAGAAATTACTTTTAAGTTTAGGTCATATATTGCTCATAAGAATAGGTGTTTTATATTATTATGAGTCTTATGAATGAATAGAAGTTTATTTTAGTCAAAATTCCAAATCTTGGGTAACAGAGAATATCAAAATATCATGATCAAATTTACTTTTTAAAGCCAGGTGTTCATGATTCTTTGAAATAATATTATGGTGTTTTCAAGTGAATTAATTATGGTTGCCTTAAAAGAGCAGTGTTTTATTTTGTTTCTTTTTTTAATAGTCATAGAAGAATTTTACTGTTCTCACGTTTAGCTAACTGGAAAATAAAATTAGTTGTCGACTAATCATTCAGTAGAAGATTTGAACCACCTCTTTTTCGTGTTGTTTTTCCTGTAGTTACAGAACTTGGAAAATGAAGAGTATTTCAGAAAATAAATTAATGGAATAATACTCCAATCCCTGGTGAACATTAGTATTGAAGCATATTTTGTCTGGTGCTAGGTGTAGGGATAGATGTAGGAAGGGTACTCTAAGAGGAAGATATAATATTTTTGGCATATTGTAATTACTTGCAAAGGGAAAAGCAAATATCGCATATGTAATTTTTTCTAACCTTAATGCCTGTTTTTTTGCTCAAATAAAACCTGCAAATAGCAGCTGTATGATTTTATAGAAATAAATTTGCTTTTGAATGCATCTTCAGGACAGCCACTTTTTTCTTCTATGTTACTTTTTTTTATAAAGAAATAATAACAGCTAACATTTGTTGAATGGCTACTGTGTATCAGGCATTTTCCTAAGCTTGTCATGTATTTGAACTCCTTTAAACCACATGACAGCCATATTCAGTGGAAGCGATTTAGTCCCCCAGTTTTCTCATGGAGGTAGTAAATACCTTCTTTTGATCACACTGATAACATGGCAGAATGAAGTTAGGAATTAATATCAGAAATTTCAAAGCCAAAGGTTAAAAAACACTTACATCAAGATACCTTGAAGCATTAAGATGAATATTCTTACTAGCCATGGTTTTTTGTAACTGTTCTTTAATATTTTATATGAATATGAATTTATTTTAAAATGCGCATTTCTCTGAGAACCTTCAACATTTTTTAGTACTCTAGTTTGAAGCCAGCAATTATATCATGATAGAATATTTTGAAAAATTATTGTTATTTCTGGCACATTTGAAAATTATTTTCTATTTTATTCAGTTACTTTACTTCCCAAATAATGCCAGACTACATTGCCCTTGTAACAAATGTAAACACTGAAAATGAGATAACGCCCTTCTGCTTAGCTTGGTTCACTCATTTAAGTTATATACTACGAAGTGGCATTGCAGTATTATGGGATTTTATACAGATGAGAATAAATTGAACTCATATGTTACTGTGATAATTTTTGTTTACATTAGATATTATCATTTAAATCTTTTCCAAACTTTTGAATGTGATGCTAATTATGATTTGAAGAATATAACTGGCGTGGGCTTTTTTTTTTTTTTTTTTTGGATGTCTGATTTTATTTGTTACCCTTAGAAAATCTTTCCTCCCCCACTGAACTCAGACTCAGAGGTGGAAGCTCTCAGACAGGACAGCCTTTGTCTCTTGCCAGTCTGTTCCTAGTGTTTTTCTTTGGCCTCCTTCATTCTCTTGCCCAAAGGTTTAGCATATTCTGCAGCCTCTTCCTTATTTTTCTTAGTACATTGTTTCTTCAGAGCAACACACGGATGTTACATGGAGTAACAATACGCTGAATTTTGGGTGCTTCGTTGTAGGCTTCTTATCTTTATTTGGGGGCTTTCTTACAACATATTGGCAGACATCATCTTAGATTGAAAAGTTTGCAGATTCTTTTTCTCCCCTTTTAACAACGACCAAATTGAGAACACTGAGATTGGCATCCACAATGCAACCCCAAGCAGATTTGTGCTTTCTTTGTCCAGGCCTCCTTGGTCAGTAGCAGGAATGCACCTTACTCAGCAGCAGGAGGACATGGCCATGGGTCTAGATACCCTGCTTCATGGAGAAGTCTTGTTTGTCATTGCCATCACTGATTCAGACCTCATAACCCTTCCATTCTTTATCCAGAGCATCAGCAGCAACTTCTGTGGCCATATACTTCCATAAAATGTACAAATTTTGAGTTCATCATCCACTTCAATAAGTTTCTGGAAGGCTGTAGCTGGGAAAGAAATGTTCAGCTTCATCCTATAACAGATTACCACCTCCAAGGTGCCACAAGATGAAGACATGCATGGGCTTCCTTCTGATATATTTTGGAAACAAGGTGTATTTGTAAAAGCCACCCATTCATATATTTTGTTCAACTTCTTTTGGAAGTTTTTTTTTTCCTTTTCCTTTTTCACTTTGTAGAAATATTTGATGCATTCTGCATAGAATTTTTATATATTCGTTGGACACATTTTCTTCTAGGCTTTTAGTTATATATATTTCATTTGTAAAATATCTTTTGAAGTATAGAAGTATTGATTATTTGACTTGTTAGTTTTCTTTAGTCGAATTGATCAATCTTTTTTTGTTTTAATGAGAGCAGGGATAAGGTCTCTCATGTTTACAAATTCCTAGTATTTATACTAGACTTCAGAACAAATTAAACTTGCAAAACGTATTTTATGAAAAAAATAATAAATTATCCTATAATATTATAGATTTACATTTTTCTTTTTTTAATGTTTATTTATTTATTTTGAGAGAGAGAGAACACAAACAAGGGAGGGGCAGAGAGAGGAGAGAGAGAATACCAAGCAGGTTCAGTGCTGTCAGCACAGCGCCCGATGTGGAGCTCAATCCCATGAACCATGAGACCATGACCTGAGCCAGGATCAGAATCAGGGACTTAACCAACTGAGCCACCCAGGCACGGCTATAGTTTTACATTTTTCAAACTTTTTTGTTTTTAAGTTAATTTGATTTTATTTTTGATAACAGTGTGAAATAGGATCATTTCCCCCAAATAGGTCCTCTCATACAATTTTATGAATAAAAAATCATTTACCTACAGATTGATAACACTATTACACACAATTTCATTTGTCAAAGAAAAATTATACTGTATAATATAAGTTAAACAGGCAAGAGAGACTTAAAGAGGGAGACTTTATTTAGAAAAGAAGGCAAAGCAATAAAGGAGAGAAACTGAATCCAACCTCCACTTAAACAAAAGGCAGAGGTTTTTAAGCACTGAAGTGAGTTAGTGGAAAAGAACTGGAAGACATTAGGGGAGAAATTGGTCAATGTAACTAGGCCAATGTGTTTGCTAATTGGTGCTTACTGAAATAAGGCTCCTATCCACCCACAATGACTGAGAGACAGGGGCTCCATCTCTCTTGATGACCACATTTCATAGGGATACCTCCCAGGTCCTCAAGAAAGGCATTTCTGGGTTGTAAATTTTGAAAAAAAAAAACACATCTCAAGGAGCAGAGAAAGAATTTAAAAATTTCCTGATGTAAATGTTCTGAGAAAAGGGAGATCAGGATCCTAGATTCAAGAAGAAACCTGTAGAAAGTATAGTCAAGCTGAGGAGAATGTTGCAGCTGTCTTGGTCACATTATAAATTAAATCTCTTTCTGGACTCTATTCTGTCACATTAATAAAAGTGTTTATTTCTGAATCACTTCTCATTAATTACTATTGCTGCTGATACTTTACCATCCAGACATCAAAAACTCCTTTTTGTTTCCTTCTTTTTATCAAACTCTTTTTTTTTTTGACAATTTTCTTGTTGAAACAAGTTTAATTCCAGTTTGTAAAGTTCTTTGAAAGATTGTGTTGAGCACTGCATTGAGTATAAAAGACACTGATGCTCCCTTTATACAAATTCCATTCTTCTCTTATTCCATGCTAAAACCCACCATTTTTCCCAATACAATAATATACTCTGTTAAAGAGAAAAAAGCAAAACATTTGTCAGTGTCAGATAAATGCTGGCCAGTGATTAGTAAGTGAAATTCCACGGAAAGTATCTGGGATAATTTTGTTTTGTCAGTCTGGGTTCTACTGCTTCCTTATCATTACTTCATTTATTTTTTTCCTTGCCAGGAAGGCAGGAGAGAAGTTGATGTTGGAATGAACATCAGCAGTCAGAGTAGAACCACCCAAAGATTCACACCACTACATCTACTTACATTTTGTTCCCAGCTGTTAACCTAAAAATTATTTATGCTCCACTCAAAACCAAACCCTTCCATATGTACCCTGGATTCTAACCTATTTCATCTGCATAAGGACATCAGTGAAAAAACAGTTTTTCATACACAGGTTTATGTGTATACACATACCTACATACAGAATCATATATATATATATATATATATTATAGGCATAGGTATAGGTATATTTTCCCCAACTATGGCTATAATTATTTGATTCCCCTTGAGCAAAACACACGTCAAAAAATATAAAATAATTATGTAATTTTATTAGCATCAATACTTTCCCCATTCCTGCCTAACTCAACACCAATCTTTCTAAATTCACCACATTATAAAGACTGTGTAACTTATCAAAATACCAATTAATCAATACCACTAAACCTGAAGTCAATTCTCTTAATTTTTTGCAGAATATCTCAAGAATACTTGATACAGTCCTTAAATCTATTCATTTCTTTTTCAGGTCATTTTATTCTTTTAGTCTTCCTTTTAATTCAGTAGATACTCCTTTAAAAAGATTTGTTTTGGTTTCTCCTCTTCTGTACAACCTTATATTCTTACACTGTTTCAGAGCTCCATTCTTTTTTTAAATTTTTTTTTAAGATTTATTTTTGAGACACAGAGAGAGAGAGAGAGCAGGGAGGGTCAGAGAAAGAGGGAGACACAGAATCTGAAACAGGCTCCAGGCTCTGAGCTGTCAGCACAGAGCCTGACGCGGGGCTCGAACCCACGGACCCGAGATCATGACCTGAGCTGAAGTCGGAGGCTTAACCGACTGAGCCACCCAGGCGCCCCTCAGAGCTCCATTCTTAATCCTTCCTCCACCTGCATGTATTTCTTGTAGATAAGTTTCTGTACTAAGACTTTAAATGACATCTGTATAATCATGACCTCCACATTTTATCTCTACTATAGACAGTCCCAGACTTGTATATGTATCTCCTTACTTGAGTTTTGTCTAACGGAGTGTCAGAGTGAATTCCTGACCTACCCTGACACTACCCAGCATCCTATCTCAGTTGATGGCAACTCTGTCCTTCAGAGATTTATTGATTACACAATAATTTAGAGTCATTGAGATTTCTAACTTACATTTACAGAGCTACAACCAGCTCTCAAAAGGAATCTGTTTATCTTCAAAATATGCTTCTGCTGAGATTAATGCCAGAGAAAGATAGAAGGAAACTGGGATATTGATCTTTTCATGGAACAGCTTCACAAATCATTATAAGCTCTGTCCAGAATTTTTGAATGAATAAAATAAACTCTGATTTTGTTATGTTACTGTGAACGCATATATATCATAAGTCATCAAATTTAATCTTAAGTGAAATAGAGAATTGTTTTCTGTACAATATTTAGTGCATCCTTCCATGAACATCTTATATATCTCACTGTGTCCTTTAGTGATACATTCATACTTCTCTTTATTATATTCTAGTATAATTCCTATAAAATTATCCCTGGAAACTTCATAGGTGTTGCTGTAATTACTAATACATATACTCTTTCTTCTTTTATTTTTTGTTAGATTTTTAAAAAGTTGTTAATAGTATACTAGGAGTGTCCGAGTGGTTACGCATTAGCTTGGCCTTTCAGCATAATATTTAATAGAAGTCATGATAGTAATATTTATATCATTTAACTTAAAAAATATTAAGTCTGTTACAAATCATGATGTTTTCCATATTAAGACTTTATCAAATAAGGTCTCTTTTGCTAACTAGTTTTATGTTTTATTTTCTTTAATTAATTTGGTATATCTTAATTATATATTTTTTTCTGTATTTTAAGATAGTCTTAATTTATCTACTTTAACTGATGATATGATAAATGTACATTCTTACCATTCTGTGAGTGTCTTTTGTTCTCAATTAGACCTTAACACAAAAGACTCAGGGAGAACTTGTATATACTTATGTTATCTTGGGTTGAAGTTCTTCTTTTTTACTCAACCATATTGTCTTGCAAGTCTAGTGTGTGAACACTCTGCTGTCTGCCTACTCATGTATTCTACCTTTCCCTTAAGAGTGGAACAGTGTAGGGTCACCTGGGTAGCTCGGTTGGTTAAGCATCCAACTCTTGATTTCAGTTGAGGTCATGATCTCACAGTTGTGAGATTGAGCCCCACGTCAGGCTGAACTTGGAGGCAGCTTAAAATTTTCTCTCTCTGCTCCTCTCCCCTGCTCACTCTTTTTCTCTCTCTAAAAGAGAAAGAAGGAAAATGGGGAAAGGAAGGAAGGAAGGAAGGAAGGAAGGTAGGAAGGAAGGAAGGAAGGAAGGAAGGAAGGAAGGAAGGAAAGAAGGAAGGAAGCAGCGAAGGAAGGAATGGTGGAGGGTGACTTGGAGCTAGAACTTTATCCCATCCCAACTCACTAAGTGGAAACACTATTGTCTGTGAACACATCTCCTCATTGAAAACTGCTAAGAATTTAGAAAATTGTGAACAGATTAGGGATTTTGTCTGATTTCCTTGTTATAAAAATATCGATATGATTATAACCACATTTTGAAGATTGCTGATTCTAGACTGGTGTTAATGATAGACTAAATTGCAACTTTAGACTGTTCTTATTTTCTAAGCCACATTTATGGAATTAGCTTGCACCGTATTCCATTATCTGTCTCATCCTTACTATGTCATGCTGGATCCATCATTCCAACATGTTTCATGCCAGTTACCAAATATATCAGACCTCCTGTCTTACCTAAGTCTGAATATAAAAGTAACAGTGTGTGTTTGAATGTATGTTTGTCACATGACTAAAGAAGTATGTTTTGTTTTCACTACAAGATCCTAGTAGAATTTTAACAAATTGAAAATTTAAGATTTTGCTCTCAAGCAATTTAATAAATTAGTCTTTAATATTTATATTGTGCATTATTTAAAAAGCCTTGCACTTTCCACTCTTTGGCTGTAATAAATATATAAATTTGATTTTACTTCAATGAGAAATTCAAGGATTTCCTAACATAACCATGCTAAATTGTTTTCTCATTGGTGCATGGTACCTCTTATAAGGCTAGTGGTTGTAAACATTTAAAACGCATGGGCATTTCAAATGTGAATAGGTCACTTAGTAATTTGCAATTCTTCACTTTCAGTATCTTTTCCTTAAACTAACACTTCCTATATTGAACACTACTTTAATACAACATAGCATTCATTTGTCAGGCATCCCAACCACTCTGATGAAAGACAGAATGATAGGATATCTAAATTCCAATTAAATGCACTGCTGCACTCTAATCCTGCACTCAAGAAACTGGGAACAAGAGCCACATGCTGTGACCTAAATGATGCTTTGATTGATAATGCATGGCCTTTCCTCTAATTTTTAAACATGTAACTGAAATGGAAAGATACTGTAATCATAATCAATTTGTGCTTGAGAAATGAACCATATTTAGAAGGCAAATATTACTTAAGCAGATTTTTTCAGGGAGGGAGTTTGTGTATTCAGAATTTTTCATATTATATGAAGATAATGTAGCAATCAGTTTTTGCTTTAAGCTGTATGTTTAAAGTCTTTTGTAAAAGTTCTGTTTCCATCAATGAAAAATGAGGTAGCTGAACCCAGTTTGCTTCTTTGTTACTGGAGACTTCAAATGAATTACCACAGGAACAACAATGCTAAATCATTGATGCAAAGTGAGAATAATTAAATGAGACTTAGTGAGTGCGAAGTGATATGAAAAAGAAAGAAACTTTTAAAGAATATTTTATTTAATGACAGATTATTAATTTGAAATATAATTGAAATATTAAAATGCAATTAGTTTTGAACATCAATTTCTAATATTTATATTAAAAAGAAAAATAAAGAATAGAATACTTCCAATAGTTTTAGATAATAATTTGGCAAATTTCAGCACAATAACTTTGGAAAATTGTTTTGAGTTATTTTTAAAACTTTTTAAATAAATTATTTTGATTATCTCATTTGAAAACCACTAATGGACACAAATATTAAAATTTAGTCACATGTAATTTGAAATGATCTCCACAAAAAAACATACAGCTCATGTTTCATGGTAACAGATGAAATTGTTTCATTAACTCTTCTTGATGAATGCTAGCTCAGAATTAGACTGTGTGCTCTGCCTAATCAGTCAGCCCCCTACTTTCCCTCTCCATTGCCTCCTACTCTAACCTTCCTTGTAGTTATGAAAATATCCACACCCAGGAATAATGAATCTGAAAATAGGGAGTGTTTCTATATTACATTTAGCAATAGAAAATATTTCAATGAATTCTTCCTGAGTAATATATCCAAGTGAATTTTGTATGTGTGTGGTTTGTTTAATTTTTTTTTTTTTTTTGCCTTATTCTATCAACAATTCCAAATAGCAATTCGTTGTTTGAAGAAAATGAAAAGTAGGCTGGAGGTTCCATTACATACATTGTAGTAAACCCAATATATTATAACGTATTATCAATGCAATACAGTTATAACAAGTTATCACTATCCAGTTGAATTCCACACATTTATTTACCAACAACATTTTGCTAGATGATCAGTTTCCAAATTGTTTTTCTTGGTGACTGGCTGAATTGACATGTTGTTAACACACTTGTTTCCTCACTCCCTTTTAACTATTTCATATATTGAGGGGAGTTTTTAAAAGTTTGACTAATTCTTTACAACAAGAAATTTGGAAATTGTTTTCATTCTATTGTACAATAGTTTTATAAAATTTTCATATTATATAAAGAGCTTATGGGAGCATTATGGATAGCAAAAAGTAAAGAAATGTTGACTACAACTGTCCAGATACTTAGTTCCAGCTGTGTAATAATTTTGGCCAAATCATCTTAATATTCTCAAAATTCTGTTGTTTTATGGGCTCTGCTTTTAAAGTTTTCATATTTACAGTGTGTGACTTTCAAAGTTTCATCCATGTTTTCCTTTTTTGAAGATACATTCAAATATTGTGATGGCTGAATACATGCAAATCATTGTTTCTCTTTGTAAAGAAAGAGTGTGTAGAATGTGTACTTGCAAATATTTCAATTGAGAATTAATATGCTAAATTATATTGGAATATAATCACACTGTGAATTAATGAAATAATAGAGAAATGTGAAAAATTACTTGCATTTTCCAAAATGGAATTCCCAAGACGTTTTTCAGAAATATTTTGGGTTAAAAATGAGAATTTGGCTCACCAAATGTGATTAGATAGAGATGTTTTCAAAATTTACAATAGTCAGTTTCATTGGAGTTATAAATCTTAAAAGTGACTGATGTCAAATAAGTAGCTTTACCTCTTTAATTTAGCCATAGATTTTCAAGGAAATATTTTCATTTTTAGGTGTTTCTTTATTGATGGAATTTATATTTTGCCCATAATATAGGGAGTATGGCTTTCTTACATTATTCTAAATAAAATTTTTTGATGAATTAAAAATAATTTTTTTTTATCTTTTTTAAAAAATTTGTTTAAATATCAGTTAATTAGCATACAGTGTAATATAGAAATGTCTCTTATAGCATCCTGTATTGGTGGGAAATACATCATGCTTAGAAATCTTAATAATTTATTAATGTGAAAACTTTGTTGTGACAAAACCCTAGTTTTGACCCCAACTTTTACTTTATTTAATGTACATGTAACATCCTTAGGTCGCATAAACCTATTGAGCCTTTTTTTGTGAGATAAAAAATTTTGTTGTTTTTATTTCACTTGATTTTTGTAAGAATCAAATAATGCCAATACAAATGATTTGTTTTTCCTTACTCAAAACTAAAACTCAGCTTGATCAGTATAAATATGCTTAGTATGTTCGAGTATTTCAACTAGGAATTCAGACATGCACCCACACACACATACACATTTCTTTGAACTATGACTATTTTCAAACATTGTAGGTTTCATCCTAGTTACAAGCATCAAACAGAGAGATAATTGGAAACTAGCAGTTCCTGCTAAATATGATTCCCTTTGAAAAAGGGCAGTGACCTTTTTTTCTGTACTCATCGTGAAGATTCCCTGGTATTGGTCTGTGTGTATGGGGGTTAGGGGTAGGGAACGTAGGGAAGACTTTCTTAAATATGCTTAACACATACCATTTTATATTTGATCTGTAAATTCTTTTGCTCATGTGTTTATTTATATTTTTTTTATATTTACACCCAGTCTTCTATTAATGAATGTTTCTGGTTCGAGAATTGCTCATTCCAGAGAGAGCTTTCACTATGTGCTACACGATGTGAACCCAACACCACCATGGGAGAGGCCTGGGCATTGAACCTCCTCCTCCATCTCATAACCTCTCTCCACTTGAGTTAATTACCCCCAAGAATTCAGTCTTATTTTTCCTATACTCAAGTCTCTGCCAGGCTACCTCAAATATCAGAAACATTTTAATAGTTTCAAACTTAGCAGTAATCTAAAATTCTTCTCTTTTAGGAATTTGCTTTCATAGGAGGCACATCTATCAGTACCTTCCCTGCAACTTTGAGATGGAAACAACCAGATAGTGAAGGGGTGGGGCAGAATTTACAATGCAAAAACACCCCTGCAGCATGTGTTTTTGAAGAGAATTTAAATAAATTGTCAGCTACCTATTTTTTTCTCCTTGGAATTATTTAGAACTTTTAAACAACAGAATTATGGAAGACTGTTGCCTGCTTTTTTTCCCCAAAAGGCATATAAATAAGTTAGAAAATAATCAGCAAGATTAAAAAATAGATGTATGGTGCATTAAAGAAAAATAAGAAAAGCCAGAGGTAGTGTTAATATGCAAATACAACAGTCATAAAACATTCTACACATTTGCTAAAATGAACCACAAATTTGGTTGTAAAATTCTTGACTGCCAAAGCCAAGATCTGTATAGAGATTTAGAATGTCCCTATGGGCTAACAACAAACAGTTCCTCAAGAGAAGCACAGCTCTCCTGGTACTAAGACAGAAATAAATGTCTCCTGTGGGTCCCATAATGGAAGGATCTTAGAAGTGGTAGAGATATTAGTGTGCAGCAAGTCTAAGAGCCTATTCAGTTCCCGGATTCATTCTGCTTCGGTCTTTCTAAAACATCATATCTCTATTTGAATGAGTTCATTGGCAGAAAGCTCAGCACTAATAAGGTATTTCATTATTTAGCAGACAATTTCTACTTTTTAAAAATGTATTTCTTTTGTTTAGCCTCCTTCTATGTATAATGCTTTAGTCATAGTTTTAATTCTCTGGAGCAGAGTAGAACAAGAATACTCTATATTCTCTTTTTAAATAATTTAAGAATAGCTGCCACTGCTCCCTTATTCATGCATACATTCATTAAAAATATGGATTGTGTTTCTAAAATTTACTGGTGGATATAACTGTGAACACTGATAAACAAGGCTCTTACTTCCACTAGGTTTTACAAAAGAAAAATATATATATTTTACATACCTCTTCCTTGGGCTGAATATCATGAGTTTACCTTTTCAGAGGTACTCTTCATCCTTTGTTTCCATGCTCTGTGCCTTGGTAGCTGACTTGATTGGAATGTCTAAATGGATCCTTTGCCTTTGGGATTCTGGATGGTTGGGGTTCAGACAGTGGCAAACAATAGGAAGAGAGGACTGAAGTCAGTTATTCATTTCTTCAGTGAACTCCCTATGAGAACACCATCGACTGGTTTCATCCATCAACCAAAGGTCATAGCTTCTGCAAGGCAGCTTTATTTCCAGTGTTTCATTACCTATCCTTGACTAGGATGCCCCACTCTTCCCGCCTCAATGGTACTCAATTTCCCTTGTAGTTTTCCCATAGGTAATAGTTTGAATAGTTTTTTAAAAGATCTGTGTAACTCTCCTAAAATTATTAATTTATTTGTTTGTTTCACCCTAGGACTGCAATAAGGACAATTTATAATAACTGCAATAATGTCTAATATGTAGTAAAGGCATCTAGTAAGTTCTGAATAAAGAATTTAGGGGAAAAAAAGAAAAACCTGAAATTTAAGTGTACAGATTTCATCATATTCTAGGTCTCTCCCTGCTCCTTTTTCCCCTTCCCCTTCTCCTTTTCCTCCTTCTCCTCCTCCTCTTTTTCTTCCTCCCTTTCACTCTCTTTATCTCCACACACACATAACCACATACATGTGTGTATTACATTGAGAATCTTTGTGATTTTTAGTTAGGATCCTGGTATTTGTGATTTATGTGAATTAATAAGCAATAAACTATGTGCTTCTTCATTCAACCAATTTCTTTTCTTATCAATATTAATGCATTATAGAGAAAACTTTAACAGCTCAAAATTAAATTAACAGAAACAATTCATATAGTCATAAATACAATCATCATTAAATCCTGGTATCAGTTTTTCTGGGGATACTTTAATTTGTCAAGGACATGCTTAAAATGTGATGTCTAAAGTTGTGTAATATATATCTACTCAAAATGCAGTAGTTGTTTCATTGTCTTTAGATGGGTGTAGTAATTAATTGTCTAAAATACTTATTTTGGTGCACCTGGGTGGCTCAGTCAGCTGAGTGTCCACCCTCAGCCCAGGTTATGATCACTTGGTTCAAGAGTTCAAGCCCGCATCAGGCTTTGCACTGATAGTGGGGAACCTACTTCAGATACTCTGTCTCTCTGTCTCTGTCTCTGTCTCTGTCTCTGTCTCTCTCCCTCTGCCCCCAAAGATAAATAAACATTGAAATTTTTTTAAATAAATAAAATAGGGGTGCCTGGGTGGCCCAGTTGGTTAAGCGTCCCACTTCATCTCAGGTCGTGATCTCATAGTTCATGGGTTCAGGCCCCACGTTGGGCTCTGTACTGACAGCTCAGACCCTGGAGCCTGCCTTAGATTCTCTCTCTCTCCCTCTGCTCCTCCCCTGCTTGTGCTCTCTCTTTCTCTCAAAAGTAAATAAATAAACATTAAAAATTAAGTAAATAAAATTAAAAAATAAAATAAAATGCTTATTTTGATTTATTTACATATGGATGGCAAAACATAAGAATAGGAAAAGTTACTGATGGAGCTAATTCAGTTTTTCTCCTCAAATGTTCACATTACATTTTAGTTACCCAATCTTAATAGGTAAGTGATTGTAACAAATATCCAGCGAGTCAATTTCTTGATATGAATCCTTTCATAATAGAATATCCATATTTGATGAAAACACACTTGATGTCTTTTGATGAATGAAATTATATTATAAAATACATCTAATGGAAATACTTCTATGCCCTATAAGAGTGAATACCTGATTTATCATGGTGCATACTATATGCATAATGCATACACGGAGTTTGGAACATACTAAGTGTTCAATAAATATTTTGTAACTTATTGATTAAAGAAGGATATGTTTGTTAAATAATTGCCATGTGTTATGGAGGTTATTAAAAACACAAACTGTTCCTTGAAATAAATGGAGATTTACTGGTGTACCATATTTTTACTTGCCACCTCATTTATTTGGAAACATACAACACATGGACAAAGGGATTAGTATTGTGTGTTCCTTTGAGTAAGTAGTTAAGAGTGCAAAACAAAAGAAAATTATACTCTCAAATTGATATTTTATTTGAAGAGAAAAATAAAAGAGAATATCAGTATTGTTTTCTTTAATGAAATCAGAGGTAAATTCAGAATTATGGATGTAAACTTATCAAAAACTTGGAAAGTTTTACCAAATTCAAAAACATTTAGTTGTGGTTATCCTCTATTTACCCAGAGAAAATTTTTTTTATCATCTAGTTCACAACAGAAGTGAATAACTGGACAACTAACAGCCCCCTCTGCAGTTTCCTAAGATGGTTGGTTTTATCACCAAATATGAAGGAGGGCATAGTCGTGTTCTTATAAAATAAAGCAGGCTACGTCTTTGAAGAATGGCAACTGGCATCATTGAGAGATGGGACCATAGTCTAGTGGTCTGCCAAATCTTGATGAAACATGCTCAAGGGCCACAACTTTTTGTACTTAATGTGATTTTTTTTTTTCAAAATCTGGCCCACTTGTGTTCTTCCTTGTTTTTAATCCAGTTGGGTGTGGATTTTCTCTTATTTGTAATTGGAAACATTGTAATTTATATTTGTGATACTTTATTATAAATTTTAATTTACAAAAGTTAAAACATTTTTTAAACTATTATCTTCACATGATCACTTCTAAGTGAGGTGAATTCTACCCAAAATCATAGCTTCTAAAAAAGGGGAATGACTTGTGTTAAGGGTAAGTGGGGTCTGTATAACTCTATCAGCCAAACCCATGTTGATAATAAATCATATGTCTTAGTAAATACTGCTTTCTTAAATGTTAGGCATTTACTAGTAGTATGGCCGGAGTTTGACCATGGTCTTCAGTTTAGAAGCAGGCATAGATTTTGTCCCTTTGCATTTGGTACTTTAGGCATGTCCCTGTCACTCAGATAAATAGCTTCATATTTTGTTCAAATTTAACTTGTCTTGAAGTATAGGGACAAAGTAATATAATTTACTATTTCTCTTAAGAAATGTAAGCATGAGTTTTAGGTAGAGAATTTTTAATATGAGTTGCTTATGAGAGACTTGGCATGTCAGGATTCTCTTGAGTCTAATCTGCTAAAATTCTCACCTTCATGTCTCAACTGGCACCAACTTCACATTTCATGATGCTTTTCTTCATCTGGATGAGCCCAACATGGCCTAGCTCCATATACCAGTTGAAAAAGTGTGTTAAGTACTAATAATACATGAGTGCTTGACTCTATTTAGTCGTTCTTGAAAACCGTTCATGCTCTAAAACCCATCCACATAAATCAATATGTAATATGTGTTCCAAGAACTGTGTGGAAGAAGGAGGAGTTATTTTGGGAGCAGGAGGACCTAGTTTAAAAAATCTATTATGACAGTTCATAAGCTCAACCCTGTTACACAGGAAACTACTTCTGAAGTGGGTGAAAGTATAGTTTACAACTTTGGATAGAACTAAAAATTTAAGAATCTAAAGACAGCTACTTTATGAACACCTGTTTTATGACATAGATCTGGGTTTGGATGAGAGGTGCATGAATGTAGGGGAGATAAGTTCACTCGTGAAGAGTAGTTTATGTAGGTATTTGGAAAGAGTTGAGCTCCTGCTTCATTGGAGTGACCACTTCACTAAAAGATTAAAAGCCAGAGGGGATACTGACTCTCTTTTTATGAGGTAAGCCAGTGTTTTGAGAGCAATATCACCCTATAGTATCCTTGTCATAAAGCTAACTATATAATTTAACTTGCTGAAATATTAAATAAATTAAAAAGTCATAATAATAGCAGACACTTATTTCCAGTTTTAATATAGGATTTACCTATGGTTTTCTCTTTCACGTTTGGTCTTACTATGAGAGTGTAGAGCAAGTCTATTTGACAGACACTCTCAAACTTCCTTCTTAAAGGCAATCTTATTACAGAGAGCTTTAATAAGCAAACAGCCTATTCATAGAAAAATATTTAATTTCCTTAACAAATATAACTTACTCTCCAGAATTAGAGCCCTAATTTTTTTTCTGGAGGTCACTAAATAAATTATGATTTTTCTTTGTTTCCTTTTTCCATTTTTCCCTTTGGGACACCAGATTCTTATGGTAATATTTGAGAAGAAAAATTTGAGAACTTTTGTAGGAAATATATTCTTACAAATAGAAAAATAATAACGTATAATACAATTAGCTGATAGAGTCCTTAAGATTACTGAACAAACGGGGGCACCCGGGTGGCTCAGTTGGTTAAACATCTGACTTCAGCTCAGGTCATGATCTCACGGTTTGTGAGTTCGAGCCTCACATTGGGCTCTGTGTTGACAGTTCAGAGCCTGGAGCCTGCTTTGGATTCTGTGTGTCCCTCTCCCTCTGCTCCTCCCCCACTCACACTCTGTCTCTCTCTCTCTCTCTCTCTCTCTCTCTCTCTGTCAAGAATAAATAAAGATTAGAAACTTTAAATTAAAAAATAAAAAGAAGACTGAACAAACCTATTTCAAATTGTGTTTTCAGGAATTATTCCAAGAGCCGTGTGACAGAGTTTTGTCACAAAGGTATTATAATCAGAAAGCCTCTAGATGATACTAATCACACCAAGTGCCACACTAAGAAGCTAAGATATATAAGGTGGCCAGTTCCTAGTTAAGAACTTAAGTGCTTTTTTCAGGTCTGACCATAGGCAATTACGAAGGATTCACCTGAGAGTCCTATGAAAAAGCTGCATGCTCCACACCAGGCCTTGTGCACAGCCCCAGCCCTGAGGCCTATCAAACTGCCAACCTTTTGTCTGCCCTCCCTCAACAGATAGAGAACCCACATGACTGCGCTGATCCACCTGACCCTCAACCCCTGACTACTCCTCAGGGGAAAATGGAAAAGAGGGTGTCATTGTTTTCTCCAGTTTTAGACTGTTGTTTATATCATCTCAGTAAGTGGTTAGCTCAACTGCCATTTTTAGTTTATGGATTCAGTTGGCTACTCTGACACCTGAGAGCTCAGCTTGCTCTCTCCCTGCAGAGCTGACCTCCTGACAATGTGGAAATCACCAGAAAAAGGAAGCTATTAGTGCAGAATGTGCATTACTAGTTATGCTCTGTTATCAGCACATTGACTGGCCCAGATCTAGCCTCTCAGCACTCATGAAACAGATGTCTGCCCGTTGAGACATCCACTAATGCTGACACTGAAACTCCCAAAACATGAACACTGCCAGGGAGTTGAAAGAAAAGCAGTAGCAGACGCCTGGCTTCTACATAATGTTCACTTTCCAAGTCTTATGACTACATCTGATTGGCCAAGCCTCAGATGCCCCAGAATCCTAACTCCAAAATAGACTTGGAAATGTAGCTTTTACCTGTCTGGCTTTAAATTACAGAGAAACACTAGTAAGAGAATCGAATAGATATGACAAAAACTATACAACACAGTCCAAATGAGAACAGCATCCTCACAAAAATATTTTTTCACAATGAAATTTCAAAATACTATCACCTGACTAAAAAAAATGAAATGATTTCTAAAGTAACGAAATAGCACTCAGCATTTCAACCCTGAGTAATTATACCTCACATAATTCAGTCAAAATCCCTTCTACACATACAGTGTACTATATTTAAAAAGTAGAAAGTAAAAACCCACAGTACAACATACACTGCACAGCATACTAACACAATTAGGGGATAGCTCTTGCCATGACAGTCTTTCAACTTTTACTTCATTTTTAAGAATACTTTCATTCAAGTTAAAAATCCAAGTTGAAAAAAAAAGTTATTACTTTTTTTTAATGTTTATTTCTTTATTTTTGAGAGAGAGAGAGAAAGAGAGAGAGAAAGGAGAGACAGAGAGAGAACAAGCCAGGGAGAGGCAGAGAGAGAGAGAGAGAGAAAGAGAATTCCAAGCAGGCTTCGTGCTGCCCGTGCAGAGCCTGATGCAGGGCTCAATCTCACAGACTGTGAGATCATGACCTGAGCCAAAATCAAGAGTGGGACTCTTAACCAACTGAGCCACGCAGGCACCCCAAAATTGTTGCTTTAAAAATGTTCTACTCTAATTTAGTCTATGTTCTTTTGGGTGAGAATTCAATCGTAGTTTGTATCATTTTCCTTCATGTGGTGTATTTTCCTTGCTGTGGTCACAATTGCTTTGAAAAAGTTTTCTTTATATTTCCTTTATAACTGTGATGTGTTCAAATGTGTGTTTTCTATAGATTTATCATACTTGAGGTTCACTACAATTCTTGGACCTGAGGACTGATTTTGCAAAAAGTTTCCAAAACACACATATGCCCCCACAAAACACATCAGCTAATACAATGTTTCTTTCCTTTCCTTCTAGAATTTTAATTACATGTAGGCTTAATATAATTCCACATAGAAGTTCTGCTTATTTTTATACAATTCTTTTTTCCGGCTCTGTGGGATTCTATTAATGTACCTATCTTCAGGTTGGCTAATGCATATGTACCTGTCTTCAAGGTCAAGGATCTTTTTATTGACAGAGAGTAGATAATAAATTTTTAATCTCAATTTATATATATATATATATATATATATATATATATATATATATATTTCAATTTAAGTTTTTCCATATGGTTCTTTTGTAGAATTTACATATTTCCCTTGAAATTCTCCACTTTTCACTTGTTATATCTATCTTCAATTGAAGCATTTAAAAATATTTTTAACAATTATTAAAGTATTTTTATTTCTAATTCCAATATAAATATTGTTATTTGGTCCACTTCCATTGACGGTCTTTCTCTTTTTATCATGGGTCATATTTCCTATTTTTTTTAAATTGTATTTTTTTAATCTTGCATTTTTAAATGTTTTTATTTATTTTTGAGAGAGATAGAGAGACAGAGCATGAGTGGGGAGGGGCAGAGAGAGAGGGAGACACAGAATCTAAAGCAGGCTCTTGACTCTGAGCTGTAGGCACAGAGCCTGATGTGGGGCTCGAACCCAGGAACTGCAAGATCATGACCTGAGCCGAAGTCAGACACTTAACCCAACTGAGCCATCCAGGAGCCCCACAATCTTGCACATTTTTATGATGTGTAGGTAAAAATTCTGAATTCTGTTATTTTTGTTGAAAAGTGTTAACTTTTGGGGGGTCAGTTGCTAAATTTTTGGTACATCCCCTTGATACTGTGAGGTCTTTCTTTTGGGTGTTGTCCAACAGTATAACCATTTTGATTTTGCCTTTGGGCTTAGGATGTGTCATAGACTCTGGTCTGGAGTTCTCTCTTATCGAGCAAGAGAGCAGATGCAGGATTCAGAGAGGCTACTGTCCGGGAGGAGACAAGAGCCCCGAGTAAGGGTCCTTGCTGTTTTTATTAGGATCAGAAGGCTTACAAGCATGATGGATGTGTACAAAGAGACAATGAAATTGTAAACAATAACTCACAGGTATGAGGAAAAGGGGGTTTTGAAGATAGCAGTTTTAGGGGTTTGGGTCAATACAAAACAAAATCCTGAAGCTGGTGGGAAAGTTGTTTACAGCAGACATAAGGTACCACCTCTGTTTACCTAAACTGGCCTAGGGGACAAGAAAGACAGAGCATGCTACCTCAGGGTCAAGAAGGTACCTTCTTTTGCTAGTTAGCTCCTCTCTGGGCATCTTCACCCTACTTCCATCTAAAGTCCTGTTTTCCTACTTTTGCCCTTCCTTCCCATGAAAGTAGCTTTCTGCTATTGTACTAAGTTGGGGAGTGTTTCCACCCTGAATGCCTAATCTTGTTTACCTCATTTTGGATGCTTCCATCCTGAGACTTCCTATTCCTATACCTTTGTCCTATACTGGGGACCTTTGCCCTGTTTACCTAATCTTGTTTACCAAATCTTTTTACCATACTTGGGTATGTTCATCCTGTGGCTTTCTAATTCTTTATACCTTGTTAACCCACCAGTGAAAGCTCAGGGAATTCCTAAGCTTATCCCCCACAAAGATGCACCTCTGAGCTCTGTGATGTGTTTCTCTTAAATTTGGATTATCTAGAGTTTCAATAGTAAGTCCAAAGTGTTCATCAAAACCCGCTAAATTGGCAGTAATTGATATCCAAACTCTCTTTCACAAGCTTTGGGCAGCTATTAAATTTATACATATCACTTTTAGGCTTCAAGTGTTGATTTCTGCTATATTTCTTAGAGTCTCACTTTGTGAATGCATGACTTAAAAATTAGCAAATCTTTTGAATTGAGTTTCACACATGTGCAGCTCTGAGTGGCTCCCTCTTTTCTAGAATCTCCCCTGTGATTCTCAGCAGTTCCAGCTCTGATTCCAACCTCTGAATCTTCAGTGTAATGAAGCTGCTGCTTTTCTCTTGTATTCTTTGTCGTGGGCTCTGTTATTCGAGGAGTACACTGAAATAATATGCCAGTTAAACCTGGAGTCCCCCTTGTTTTCTCTCCTCATTTTAAATGATATAACCTCTCTAATTTTCTGCCTTTTTGTTTGCTTCCTTATGCCCTCAAACATTTGTTTAATTTTATTTAACCCAGAGTTTATAAGTGTTGTCAAAGGGAGAGATAGTTTGGTGTAATCTTGTTTTTTTCTTCATTTCCAAAAAGAGAACAATTTTTTATTATTTTCTAATAACACTGGAAATATTTCATTGATGATATTTGTCAATGTTTCATCTACTATATATATTATGTAATATCTTATATTATCATGAAAAAAGATAAAGATGATAGAATATGGATATGGATGAATATATGAAAGTCCAGGGCATCCCTTTCAAGGATGAATCTTCAGATTTCTGTACTCTACACATGAATATAATTTTCTTTGACCATTAAGAGATATTAATTATGCTCTGATTTGTACAAACATAACTATTCATATTGCTCATCTAAAAATATATAGGCAAATGATTTTTGTTTACAATGATATGTTTTCTTTCCAAAAGGAAGCATTCTAGTATGAATAAAACGTTAACGTATCAAATATAACATGATAGATAAAAAATGAATTTAAATTTTTTTGGAGGCAGCAAAACAGAGAGGCAAATAGATTTGTAATCAGCCCTCATTAGATGTTAAAACATTGGCTAATTATTATATCTCATTGACTTTTGTTTTTGTCTATAAAATGGAAATTTTCTTATGATTATTGTGAGTCGGCACTAAGTAATTAAGTGCTTTTCATATTGCCTCTCACAAAGTACATACTACATAATATATTTTTAACCCTTTCCCAATTAAGTCAGAATAATTTATAAGAATATAGAAAATCAGAGTTGCTTAGGGGGCTCAGTTGGTTAAGCATTTGACTCTTGGTTTTGTCTCAGGGCATGATCTCACGGTTCCTGAGTTTGAGCCCCACATTGGCCTCCACAATGACAGTGTGGAGCCTGCCTGGGATTCTCTCTCTCCCACTCTCTGCCCCTCCCCCACTCGCTCTGTCTCTCTCAAAATAAATAAATAAATATTAAAAAATTAAAAAAAATAATATACAAAATCATATTGCACGACTAAAAATGCATATGTTTATGTGTGTTTAGAAATAATCATTCTGTAATTCTTGCTAATTTTTTAAACCATATTGCCCATCAATTAACATGACATTGTTCAACCCTCAGTGATTCTTCAAATTATTACTTTGTGTTCAGAATAAGAAAGTTGTATGTGACTAATGCAGTAAACAAACTGATATCAGCCAGATTTTTAAAAATTGCTCACTTAAGAGCCTTTTGTTTATCATCATAGCATTCCTTATGGGAAGTACATTAGTCATGAAAATAATGGACAATTAAGAAATAAATGTGCTCTCTATTGCTTTAATTCATCACAAAGTTTTTGATCTATTTCACTATCTATAAATATTTAAATTTCTAGTGACCTCTTTCTTCCAATGATTTATTGTTTATACATCATAAATTGTCCTATTATCTATCATTATGATACAGATATGCATACGTTTCAAGAGTTAACTGAGAGTCAGCTTGTACTCATCAATAATCATCATATTAATCATTGTCAAAAAAGAACAATATTAAATTCAAGAGCAGTGTAATTTATTTGAAAGAGACTAGAACTATGAATTAACTAGCACTGCTTCTGCTTCTGATTTTTCTGCCAATTCAATAGAATAATATTAAATTTATCAAAATCTCTTTTTAAGATGTAAAGAAACTTATGCTTGGTGACATTAAGGGATTTGTTTAATTACCTAATGGAAGTTGTGGAACCAGGATTTAAATCCAAACCTCTCTGACTACAAAATATGTTTTTAAAGATATATTTTAAAAGGTATATAATAAAGCCAAAAAATAAAAATAACTTCCTTCAAATTCATGTATCCATCTAGCCTGCCCAACTTCCTGAGCAAAGGCTATCGAAAAGGTCTAACCCTCATTCTCTCTTGTTCTGCCTCCTACTTCATTTTCCAATTTACCACAAAATAGTTAAAATAGTTTGCAGTCACACACCTCCAGGATTACTGATCTCTTCAATTCTAATTGTTAATCCATATGTAACAAGTAAGATGTCTTAATCTGTTAAAACAACATCAGCAATCAACCAAACAAGCAAAAAAAAAATTACTCACTGCAGTTTATGCTAACCATTTTATTGTTGTTTTTTTTTTTAATTTTTATTTTCTATTCCCTCTCTGCACTCCCCACCCCTACTTAACAAGGAATCTGGAGGCAGGTAGCTGCTATTATAAGTAAAATAGCACAATGATATCAGAGCTGGACCTTGTCAATATCTTGGCTTGTTCTTCCACATCAAATGCTGGCTTCAACAGTTTCAAATAGTATATCAATATTCAACTCCAGAAAGGATCACATGAAGTTTGTCTGTTGCCCCTTGATTCAAGTGTGCAAAACCTCTCTCAGGAAAGCTCTCCAAAGGAGTTTTCTCTTCTATCTCATTGACCAAAACTGGGATGTATGGTCATTCATTGCTTCAGTGGAGAACAGGATTCTAATTTTTTCCTATATCTTCAGACTAAGATTCACTTAGCAAAGAAAAAGGTGGGAAGATGCTATTAGGTAGACAATTAACAGAATCTTCACAATAAAATTATTTCTAGACTTTACCTTAGTAGCATTTGTTTGTTTACCTCATTGTCATTCTCTCGTTTTATGTTCTATGATCCCAGGTGCTCCTTCCTCCCACTTTTCTGGTTGTTCTTTAGAATTTGCATTGTATTCTTATTTCCTACTCAAATCTATTTCCCCCTCGGAAATTCAATCCTAGATTATCTTCTCACTCTTCATGTAGAATCATTGGAGTTCCAATGATTCCATTTGCATACGCTCAATTTCCAGTTCACTCTCTCCCATTCATTACTTCCCTAGACTCTGGAACAATAATCTGCTGACATGGGCCCCAAGCTAAAGAGGGCCCACTTCTCTCTCTGTCTCTCTCTTACACACACACACACACACACACACACACACACACACACACACACCACTACACCACAAAGAATCAAGAGTAAAGAGAAGAATGTATTTCTTTACTTTGGTTGCTCTAAGTCATTGAAACAGATGTTGACTGCTTAAAAATGCTATGAAGAGAACAAGGGTACACCATTAGCAATATTGGAGAGAGATACTGCTTCAGAGTTCAGAGAGGATTTAACTGGCAGAAATGAAAAGATATTTCATTTACCTTTTCAAATCTTTGCACTTAGACTGCATGAACTCAGTGATTCTAGTATAATGAAGTGTTTTTTTCCAATAGTGCCAAGTGTCAATTTTCTTGCTTCTCTTTCTGTTCCGCATCTTGGTTCCAGCAGCACTCTGTTAACATGGCATTCACAACCATTGAACGTGATGGCTCAGAAAGATTTTAGAATATTAAATAATTAATCTCAGTATAGTTAGATAGCCAGATAGATAGATACAGCATACGTGAAGAATGATACCAATGCTTTTTTTGATAATTGGATAATGTTGAATACTAGAATTATAATTTAAATTAAATAAATATATAATATAATACATTCACATTTTTCAAATAAACAACTAAAATTTTAGTGGTATTTAGTGAACTTAAAATGATTGTCTTTGGCATTATCTTCATGGCTCTAAGAGAGAGGATAATGAGAAATGAGTTTTTCAGCAGCAACCAAATTTTGACTAAAGTCCAGAATCTTTTTTTTTTTCAATTGGCAGTACATAGTTTATATTTGTCACTGTGAGACACAGGATCAACAGATAGCTAGTTTTTATATCAATCAAAGATTACATAGAATATTTTCTGTACTTGTCTACATTTTGAATATTTTTGTGGCCACATTATATCTTAACCTGTAGTTATACCCAAAACACTCAGTGAGGATGATGATTAATTACTGTTGATGTAATAACATTTACTTTAAACAAGATGCTACTAAATTATTCAGAGAAATAATGGTGCCCTTCATATAAAATATATATATGTGTGTTTATACATATACATATATTTTCAGATATAGGTGGGTGGAACAAATAGGATAGGTGAAGGTGGTCAAAGGATATAAACTTCTAATTATAAGTAATTTGAGAACTAACGTACAGTATGGTGATTATAGTTAGCAGCACTGTCTTGTATATGGGAAAGTTGCTAAGAGAGTAAATCTTAAGTGGTCTCACCACACACACATAAATGCTAACTACGTGTTTTGCTGGATGTGTTAATCTTATTGTGCTCATCATTTTGTGGTATATACACATACATCATCACACTATACACCTTAAGCTTATACAATGCTGTATGTCAATTATGTCCCAATAAAGTAGGAAAAAATCATTTTGCCTTTGCAAGTTTGCCAGCTTTTGGTTACATAACCAAAGATTACAACCTATTCCTTCTATTTTTCCATCGTTAAGAGACGGTTGTCAAGGTAGGAAGATATATATTATTTATTTGTTGGTTTTATTTGTAAATTTTAGTTAGCATGTTATATTTAGACCTCTTTTTGGATTCTTGCCCCAGATAAAAGTACAGAGAAGCACATTTCCTAAAGAATGTCCCTCTTATAACACATGGAGAAGTGAGTTTATGTTCTTCCTTTCCAAACTTGCTTTTCCTCTTATGTATCTTACCTCAGTGAGTGGGACCATGCTTCACCTAGTTGATTGAGTCTGAAACCCTGGATTCATTTGAGTGATGCACTATATATCACGCTCTCTCGCTGATTCAGACATTGCTCCAACAGTTTTCCCTTCTCACTCTCCTACATCTTAATTTTTTTATTAGCCACTTTATCACTCTCACGGGTACAAAAGCATGGTGTTCTTTCTCATACTTTACTGGAAAGAAGCCTTTCTCTTGACTGCACTTCCTTATTTTAGGTATCACTCCATTACTTTGCTCCCTATTGCAATAAATCTTCTTGAAAGAGTCGTTTATCTTTCCTGACACAAATTCTTCTCCTCCCAACACCTCTTAACCTTATCAGCATTTACTTGTTCTTGATATTTGCTTTTTTTACTACTACTTTCAAATATACTATTGGCTTCTATACGTTATGCTGATTGTGTTTATCTTTATTTCTTTGATAAAATATAATTCCTATGCTGACAGGGATATTTTCTCTCTCTTGTTCACTGATGGTCACCATGGGTCTATAAAGTTGACCAGCATAAAGTAGGAGCTCAGTAGATATTTGTAGAATGAACTGATAAAGGAATTCCTGACTATTAACCTTCCCTCAGCATCCTCATGTACCCAATAGCCAATATACACTTCATACTTCTTGCTTCAGTCCACTATATTATCTTTGCAACTTTATGTCAATCTACTATTACTTCAAAATAAAAAGTTCATTTAAAAATACTTCTTCTTGGGCGCCTGGGTGGCTCAGTCGGTTAAGTGTCTGACTTCGGCTCAGCTCATGATCTCATGGTTCATGGTTTCAGGCCCGCATCAGGCTCTGTGCTGACAGCTCAGAGCCTGGAGCCTGCTTCAGATTCTGTGTGTGTGTCTTTCTCTGCCCCTTCCCCTGTTCACACTCTGCCTGTCTCTCTCTCTCTCAAAAATAAATAAGCATTAAAAAAATTAAAAAATATATTTCTTATTTACAGCTAAGCTTAAATACCCATTTTCCAAGATCCTTTTCCATTTCATAATCATAAGTAAAAATTATTTTTTCTGTCTTCTAGGACATCTTGCTTATATTCCTGATCTCTGTAAGTGCTAATTATTGTTGGTATTTTTTCATTTCCTCACTTTGGTATTCCCACCACATTTTACTATTTGGCAAATGAAGAAAAACTGGACCATACTTAATACTGAAGGTAGGACTTGATTTTTATATTACTGATAGAAATGGTATAAATATTCCCTTGTTGGTAATATATTAGCTTTGCTAAGTTAGTAAAATTTTCTCAGCCTGAGTAAACATTCATGAAACCAGCCTCGGGGCGCCTGGGTGGCTCAGTCGGTTAAGTGTCCGACTTCGGCTCAGGTCATGATCTCGCAGTCTGTGAGTTTGAGCCCCGCATCGGGCTCTGTGCTGACAGCTCAGAGCCTGGAGCCTGCTTCGGATTCTGTGTCTCCCTCTCTCTCTGACCCTCCCCCGTTCATGCTCTGTCTCTGTCTCAAAAATAAATAAACATTAAAAAAAAAATAAAAAAAAAAAAGAAACCAGGCTTGGTCATTTTTAAAAGTACAAAAGTCAAAAACATGAAAGGTTTTCAGATGTAAATTTTAATTTACTTTAAAAAATTTGGGGGGGTGCCTGGGTGGCTCAGACGGTTGAGCGTCTGACTTCAGCTCAGGTCATGATCTCACGGTCTGTGGGTTCAAGCCCTGCGTCAGGCTCTGTGCTGACAGCTCAGAGTCTGGAGCCTGCTTCCAATCCTGTGTCTCCCTCTCTCTGCCCCTCCCCCACTCTTACTTTGTCTCACTCTGTCTCTCAAAAATAAATAAATGTAAAAAAGATTTTAAAAAAATTCGGAGAGCAAGCTCACTTTGGAAAGCAGTAGGAATCAGACAAGAGTATCTTTTGGAGATAGTCAACATGGGATTTTCCTCAGTAGGTTTGAACCTCACTCCCCTGGTTGTTTTAACCAAGCTTGGGCTGTTTTAACTTATCAATATGTAGATAGATAGATAGGTGGATGGATAGATAGATAGATAGATAGATAGATAGATAGATAGAAAAACTAGTAACAATTAATATGTTATTAAAAATTATCATCAGTCGGGGTGCCTGGGTGGCGCAGTCGGTTAAGCGTCCGACTTCAGCCAGGTCACGATCTCGCGGTCCGTGAGTTCGAGCCCCGCATCAGGCTCTGGGCTGATGGCTCGGAGCCTGGAGCCTGTTTCCGATTCTGTGTCTCCCTCTCTCTCTGCCCCTCCCCCGTTCATGCTCTGTCTCTCTCTGTCCCAAAAATAAATAAAAAACGTTGAAAAAAAAATTAAAAAAAAAAATTATCATCAGTCTAGAACACTTAAAATCTCAAATCTTCATGCCCAAATCAGAAAGTCCCCTACCCTCATCAAGGCAGACTTGTAACTTGGAAACTTGTACTTGGGAGAGGTACAAACTGATCTGGTATTTTCTGTGTCCTCACAAAAGTTGTTTTGAGATTAGTTGTTTCAGGGTTGAAAAAAGGGATGACAGAGAGGGAAGGCAGAGTTGTCTTATATTACAGACATTATGTCTGCCTTGGAGAGATTTCTCTGGTGTGCCCTGATTTGGTCTGGTAATATCAGCCCCTTAGCCAAACCAATTTAACGTTGTAAATTCCTCTCAAGTAGAGTCTGGCTTAGTAGTTTTTCAGTAATTCCACAGTTCTCTGCATAAAGGAAAAAGAGATGAGGTACTCTTTTATTCCACCTAACGAGGCAGAGTACGAGGGCAGGGTGGAAGTAGCATCAGTCTCTTCTCCAAGTAAACTGCACTAAATTTCCTTCCAAGCCTACTATCATAAATTCTTCTCTTGGGCTAATCATGGGTTTATGTTCCACCATGTTTTGTGTGAAACATATCAATCTGTCCAGAGGAATTTCCACCATTCCCGTGGAAGGGTTTGAATAGGCTGACAGAAATGGCTGTGAATATATACACAACATTCCCATTATGTCACAAATCCAAAACACCATCTCTCTCTCTCTCCAGTGGCCTTCTAGTATAGAAAGGAGGTGGAAGTGACATCACGCTCTATACAATAAGGCTGCCTGCCATACAAGTCAGAAGAAACTATTTTGTCTTGTTTAGGAGTGGCTTTCTTTAAAATTTGGGTTACTTAATCTATGTCATCAGTACTTGGACTTACCCAACAGTTCTAAGGAAATCTGAATGGCTTTTTAAATATTTTATTACACTTACATTTCCATGGGGCAAAACTTTGAACCAGAATCATATAACTAAATCTTAGGGGACATGGGTAACGAGGAGTAGGGAAGCAGAGAAGCATCAATAGGAAAAAGGAAATAAAAAGTATCTCTGGAAATTCTTTTCAGTCATACTTTTGTCATACTTGTATGACATGCTTAGGGAAATGAAAATGAACTAAATTATTCAAGAATGAATAGTGTAAAATATTACAGGATGATTAAACAGAAAATAATTTTTTAGAAAAAAATGTAATTTTGAAATTATAAACCACTTGAACAATGTTTACAGGATATTAAACAAAAATTAAAGAGAATTAAACTGAAAAATAGATATAAAAATTTACACAAAATTCAATATAAATTTTCAAGGAGAGCAAAAACTTGAAACAGACACGAAGGAGCATTGAAGATAGAATGAGATAGGTTATAGTATTTTTAAAAAATTTTTCAATGTTTATTTATTTTTAAGAGACAGAGAGTGTGAGCAGGGGAGGGGCAGAGAGAGAGGGAGACACAGAATCCAAAGCAGGCTCCAGTCTCTGAACTGTCAGCACAGAGCCTGACGCGGGGCTCGAAATCACGAACTATGAGATCATGACTGGAGCCAAAGTCAGACGCTTAACCTACTGAGCCACCCAGGTGCCCCTAGGTTATAGTATTTTTATTCAGATTTCTAGGAAATGGGAAGAGAAGATATAGAGAAACAGGATATCTGTATAAATTAATATATAAAAGAACAAGTATAGATAAGCATTTACTGATAAAGAGATACCAACCACCATCATTTAAATGTTTTCTGATAACAAAAAAATTGTTTCAAACAAACATAACTAACCAAAAGGAAACAGTAATAGTTAGTATCCATTATTGATTAGGCATAAACTCCTATAGACAACACCAAAACAAGAAGATGTTTTACACCACTCTATAATCCTGTTGTTACATAAAGAAAACAGAAGTACACTGAAGGATAAAAACACATGCTGAATTCTTCCGGTTTTCATATGGTGATGGAGCCCTATATAGAAGGATTAGTTATTGTTTTTCCAGGCAAGAGAAAAATTTTAAAATATAGAAAAATACATATATATCTATATCTAACATACATCTATTATACAATATATATATTTTGCAACTATAAATATCTAAAAGCATAAAGCTCTACAAAACCAAACAAATTATTCCAAAGTACTTAGATGGTTTGAAGTTTCAGAAACATTCACTGTCACTCTCTTTGAAATTATGACCATTTGCAGTAGTCACACAGTCTTTTCCTATTTTCTTTTCATAAATTACTAAAGTACTATTGTAAAACTGAACTTGACCCTAAAGGCAAATTGTCTCATTTGCTCTTTCCCTTTAACCAAGTTTACATCATGGAAATGGCTCTCAGTTGGGATTTTGTACTGAAGAGCAAATACATATATATGTATGACTAATTTGATGAAGAAGCAAAATTATCACAAAAGCTATTGTCACTAGATTGGAGAAAATAAAGTGTAAAGCAGAATTTCTTCACATGTGTCTTTTAAAAATGCATTTTTAAAGTTATTGTTTAACCATTTTTGTTTTATTACATAGGAACATGGAACTAGAAAAATAAAGAGTGAGACCTGATTTGATTTTGCTATATTTGATGATAAAATAATCTTCCAAGTTATTAAAGATGTGAAAAAAAGGTACTTTCTTATGAAAAGATATATATTTACAAAAAAAGACATGGTGTTTGAAAAATTCTATCCAATTCCTAAGACTGTGCAGAGCAGAAGGATTTCCCATTAGTTACAAGTATCCTGAAGGGCATATTTCCCTTCCATTCTATGACCAAAATGTGTTTCTAAGTAATGAAAGACACTGTATCCTTAGAAAAAGTTAAACTCAACCTCCCAAACTAATTATCATCTTTCATGTGAACTTTTTTTTTTTTTTTTTCCTAGCCCCAGCATCTCAATGACTTAGGTTAATGGGAACTTTTGAAATGAAAAAAAAAAAAAAAAAAAAAAAAAAAAAAAGAAAGAGGGAAAAAAGTATTATCTCACAGCATTCAAGGTCATAATGCTGTACATAATACCAGGTGTTAGAAAGTCCAGACTATCAGTTTTTCCATTAGGAAAGTATTATGCTTCCCAATTTAGTTTTTTTTTTTTTTTCTCCTTGTTTGGCACAGAGTTTACAGGTGTGAATTTATAACCTTTACTTTTTAAGAAAGATTTTTCCTCTTCTTTCTTCAAGGCATGGACAAGAAAAGCGTCACCTCTTAATGTAATTAACAGTGAAAATTTTAGTGAGTTTTGTTTTCACTTTCACTAACTTTCAAAAAAAGGTTTTCTGAAAGCCAATGAAACTCAAGGCAAATTTTGTTTTTTTAATTGTGTAATAAATAAAATAATAATAGTACTAAATGCCACAGAGTTCTTGTTATCTTTAGGCAACGAGGCATTTTTAAGTACAATTTTTTTTCTGTACACTGAAATTTTATTTCTATTATTTTCAAATAACCTGAAAAGCATAAGATTTTTAAGATGAACCATAAATTTTCTAACACATATTAATTACTATACACATTAATACAGTCCTCACTGTATTTTTAGCTGCTATATAACTTAGGTGATGGAGATATTTCTGTACCATATTAAGGATCATACTTTCTAAGTAAGTGCTGCAATTCATTAGAAAATCATTTTCACCAATTTCTGGGGCGCCTGGGTGGCTCAGTCGGTTAAACGTCCGACTTCAGCTCAGGTCAGGATCTCGAGGTCCCTGAGTTCGAGCCCGGCGTTGGGCTCTGGGCTGATGGCTCGGAGCCTACAGCCTGCTTCGGATTCTGTGTCTCCCTCTCTCTCTGCCCCTCCCCATTCATGCTCTGTCTCTCTCTGTCTCAAAAATAAATAAACGTTAAAAAAAATTAAAAAAAAAAAAGAAAATCATTTTCACCAATTTCATTAAAAGCATTTTAGATTTTATTTCTAAAATATGCATAATTTATGTAAAAGCAACAGTGATTATCCTTTTGTTTTTATTATTTGGCAATCATAGCAATTTTTATCTTTTTTCTTTTCTTTTCCTTTTCCACTCCCAGTCTATTCCTCATCATTTATCATGCCAATTCATAATAAATGAATCAACAAGGAACACCCTCCATCTATTTGCAGGCATATATGTGCATATATTTATTTGCATGCTCAGATTATTTTTACTGTAATGTAATTATTACACATGCATTTCCTTCCTCACTCAACAATAACTTCTGCGAATTCTCCTAATACATTTCAAATATTATTTTTGATTGGATAATGTTTATCAATCAGTATGTAAAATAATTTCATACATTTTTCCATTGATAGGTATTTACTTTGCTTGGAACTTGTTGCTACTATATATAATGTGGCAATAATCATACTTACATAGATTATTTTTTGTGTTCCTGTGATATAAGAAATAAATTTCCAGGAATGGGTGTTGGATTAGAGGGTATCTAAATTTATCCTAAAAATATTGCTGCTTTTATTTTATGATTCAGATGTACACATACTTAGATTTATACATAAACTGTTTTTATTAGCTTACAAATAAAAAATTCATTATTTATTTGCCATAGCTTGGAGATCAGAGTTGTTTTTGAAATACACCAGTTAATTCCATGATAACTTCAGTGTTAAATTAACACAACCACTTTCTAAACTGTATGCTTTTAATTTCCCTTAAAATTCCATATAATGTCTGTAAAAGACTTGCATATCACCTATTCCAAATCAGCATTCTACTAGATCTTCAAAGAAAAAAAATTTCAATGACTCATTTTCAATAGTAATTATTCCAAATGCTAAAATGGTTTAATTCAGTGAAACCCACATCTATCTTGCCATAATTAAATACAGCTGCCTTGGCTCACTTCAATAAGGATTCATTTTTTAAACTATAATGACCCTTCTTATACAGAATACAAGTTATTAGGTCACCTGCCAGCAGTCTTCTCTCGAGCTACCTAATTATCATTCCTTTAAGCTTTATTCATACCTTATATTTCCAAGATTTGGATCATTAATTTTTCTCCCGAATGCATACATTGCATATTTTTCTACATCCTTTTTGGCCTTCAGACTTTCTGCAAAAGTTAGAATCTAGCCAAGTATTTGATAAGTTATTTTTATGTTTCCGAATTTTCTAGTTCAAGTACTCAAAATTTCTCCATTAGCCTGGAGAAAATTAATCATTTTTAATAAGCATGTACCTTATTTCTGTGAATTATTGCTATACTCAATGGAATAAGTAGAAAACGTTTCTTCCAATAAACCAGTGCTATTAGGTCTGGAAATGTCTATGTAATTAAAGGAGGACACATTAAAAAGGTGTATCTTCACCTCTCAGCATTGTGGTGCCTCAGAGATAGCTCATGACTCTGTCCTTCTTCCATATACTCTCCTTAGATCTCCATATGTTTAATTGTTGTGGTTAGCATGGTTATGTTCATGAGTTCTTTACAGTTATCATTGGATGGTATACAAATATGTATTCACTTCACTCATTTGACTCCACAAAAAACCTGGATGGAAAGAATTACCTATTACTGTAGAATACTTAAACACAGTAATCACTGGTAAATCTTCGATCGTGTGTCCAGTTATCCAAGTCTAATACATTGCAGTCAACACAATTGTTGATATTCACTCAACAACTCTTTACCATGAGAACTACTTCTGACCTTCTAAATAAGTTTTTGTTTATCTATTTTATGGTCTAGATCTTACTTGATTCTTATTTTCTGCCTTTGCATGCCAACTGTTAATATTCCTTCTCTACTAATTCATACATGTATTATCTATTACTGAAAAAAATGAAATAATGCATTATTCTCTGAGATTAGTTTTACCCCTTTAAAATTCATCCACCTTTCACATTTCAGACAGATTTTGTAGCATTCAGAACATGACTTTTTCTTAGCCTCTATCATAAAAAGTTACAGTATTTTTTTATTGATGTTCTTTCTTTAAGGTACTTAAAACTGAAATCTTGTTTAATTTTCTTCTTAACCCCAACAGTTGCAATATTAACTTAAATAGAATAAATCCTCAAAAAATGTTCATCAAAATGAAATATTTTAAAATAGTTACTGAACCTTCTTCCCATATGGCAGGGGTACAATTTGAGCCTATCCAAGTAAGCTCCTACCATAGACTTCCATAACAATGTCAGCTCATAAAATCTTGGACAATTACAAAATTAAAAGTACTTGAAGTTACTAGAGAGTGAACAAAATCAGACAGATTCTAGAGTGGAGTCAATACTTGGAAGAAGAGTGAAGCATGAGGTGAGTGATCACATTTTTTGGATTTATACTGAGAGAAGGCTACAGTTGGAGGAATAAATGATGGTTAAAACTTTGATGCAGAACTCCACAGAGTTCCCAGCCTGAAAAACCAGAGGCAGACATTGGTGTAACCCAAGCTGTGGGAAGTTCGTAGGGAATATTCTCAGCTGTGGGAAGTTCGTAGGGAATATTCTCAGATGTCACTTCTGCTCCATTCTTTCCTCTGCTTCTGGAAAGCCAGTTACAAGTAAAGTACAGCTTCTAACTAAATGCCTTACCCTCTTTTCTGGGTTTTCCCACATTTTTTCCCTTTTCCTTTTCAGTTTGTGTGCTTTTCAGTGTCCTCCATTTTTTTCATTTTCTAGTGAGTTTTTCAGTTGTGTCCAACCTACTGTTAAATTCATTCTTTTACTTTCAACTTTAATTTTATATATATGTGTGTATGTGTATATACACATATCTCACTCCAAGAAGTCTCATAATATTCTCTTATAGATCTTCTTTTTCCCTGACAAAATTTTATATATCACCCTCTATTTTTCACAAATATATTAGTCACATTATACACCCTCTGTTTTCACAAATATATTAATCACATTATAATTTAAAAATTTTTTTAACATTTATTTATTTTTGAGAGACAGAGACAGAGCATGAGCAGGGGAGGGACAGAGAGAGAGGGAGACAGAATCTGAAGCAGGCTCCAGGCTCCCAGCCATCAGCACAGAGCCTGGATGTGGGCTCGAACTCACAAACCGCAAGATCTTGACCTGAGCCTAGGTCGGACGCTTAACCGACTGAACCATCCAGGCGCCCCTCACATTATAATTTTTAATCCATTTTGATAACTCAGGAATCTAGGCTTTTATGAATCAATTTCAAGTGTTACTGTTTTTCAATTGGTCTAGTTTATTGGTCTGCTCATTTTTTGAGAAATTATCTGAAATAGTGTATGAAAGTTGTAGAGTCTACAAACTCTAGAGTCTCCTCCAACAGGTCATATTTAATTATCAGAAAGAGAATGAAATTAGATTCAGTACACGATCCAAACAATAGTTTTCAGAGCTTTTTGGGTCTCTTTCTTGTGTGTTCTTAACTGTGTAAATTAGCCAATTAGAGACTTAATTGAAAGAAGGAAATGTTAATCTATACTCTTCCTTCTTCATAGTTCTGAAAGTCCAATTTTTATCTCCTTACAACCAAAATTTCTGATGGTTTCACTGAACTATTCAGCATTTTAACAGCAGCTGCTTTCTGTTTGTATAGCCTAGGCATCTGGAAACACATTAACAATTAAAGTGTTGCAAAATGTCAAACCCATTTCTCACTGGGAATTTAGCCCTTCAAGTCTGACTGCCTTGGCTGGCCTGAAATCCAATTCTCTTCTCTCCTGCCCTATTGCCTACTGAAATCTCATAGATTCCTTCGGTTTCTGCTGGGATATGTAGTCTTTCTCCCCAGGCTGCATATTAGCAAATGTCTTGATGGAAAAGCAGAGGAAAGTGCCAGATTCACCATAATGATGTTTTCATCTCCCTTGGATCCTGGTATCTCCAATCCCAGCTAACTATTTATCCACTCATATGGTGATGGACACTTAGGTTGTTTCCATACTTTGGTTATTATGTATAATGCTTTAGAGAGTTTAGATATCTCTTCCATACTGTGTTTTCATTTCTTTTGGATATGTAATTAGAGTGGATTGCTGTATCATATGACAGTTCTATTTTTAATTCTTTGAAGAACCTCCATAGAGTTTTCCATACTGGCTACACTTACATTCCACCAACAGTTCCCGTTTCTCCACAGCCTCACCAACACTTGTTATTTCTTGTCTTTTTGATACTAGTCATTCTGACTGGTGTCAGGTAATATCCTATTGTGTTTTTCATTTTTATTTCCCTGATGATTAGTGATCTTGAACATTTTTTCATGTGTCTATTAGCCATCTACATGTCTTCTTTGGAAAAGTGTCTATTCAAGTCTTCTGCCCATTTTTAAATAATTTATGTTGTTTGAGTTCTTCATACATTTTGGATATTAACCCCTTATTGTATATATTATTTGTAAATATCTTCTTCCATTAAGTAAGTTGCTTTAACTTTTATTGATAGTTTCCTTCAGTGTGCAAAAGCTTTTTAGTTTGATATAGTCCCAATTGTTTATTTTTGCTTTTGTTTCTCTTGCCTGATGAGTCAGATCCAGGAAATTATTGCAAAGGCCAATGTCTAAGAATTTAGTACCTAAGTTTTCTGTTGGAGTTTGAAAATTTCAGGTCTTACACTTAGGTCTTAAATCTGTTTTGAGTTTATTTTTGCGTATAGCAAAAGAAAGTGGTCCAGTTTCATTGTTTTGCATGAGGCTTTCCAGTTTTCCCAGACAATTTTTTGAAGACACTTTACTTCTTCGTTGCATATTTTTCCCTTTTGGGGGCGGGTAGATTAATTGACCATGTAAGCATGGGCTTATTTCTGGGCTCCCTATTTTGTTCCATTGATCTCTGTGTCTGTTTTATGCAAGTACTATACTGTGATTATTAAAACTTTGTAGTATAGTTTGAAATCTGGGATTATTAAAGCTTAGCTTTGTTCTTCTTTGTCAAGATTGCTTTGGTATGCTCTTTCTATTTCTTGAAGTATAAACGGATTAAAAATGAATAGGCTATGAGAAAACAAGATAATCATGATTTTATTAAATCAAAATTCTGTCCATTTAATTTTATACAAACAGAGTAAAATCAAATTATCTCATGCTTCCGTGCACATGTTTTTCTATTAATATTTATATTTTGCTATGTTTTGTTTTTTGTAAATCCTACAGGGAGAGAATGTAGAGGGAGAGAACAGAAGATAGAGAACAAAATATTCTTTTTCTATTTACCAAAGACATTTAAGAGTTATATATATATGTATTATTTCATGTAAATGTTTGTAACACAATGTGTTAGTTACTATTAACGCTCCCTTTTTATAAAGAAGAAAATGAAGACAGAAAGGTTAAATGTCAGTTCTCCAACATGACACAGAAGTGGAAAAGATTAAACTTTAATCCACTTCATGACCCTCTACATTTTTAAAAAAATTTATTTATTTAGAGAGAGAGAGTGCAATCAAAGGAGGGGCAGAGAGAGAGAATCTCAACCATGTTCTGCAATGTCAGCACAGAGCCTGATGCAGGGCTTGAACCCACAAATCGTGAAATTGTGACCTGAGACGAAATTAAGAGTCAGATGCTTAACTGACTGAACCACCCAGGCACCCCAAACCTCTACATTTTTATATCATTAGCTGTAATGTCATAATAATGCACAAACCTATAACTGCATGCACATACATACAGAGGGTTGTGAAACAAGAAAGATATGCACTTAAGATATAACATATGCATAAAACCATTCTTGTTCAGTAAAAAATGTGAATTTTATCAAGGCACTATAAAAATTCTGCAATCACAGATATATTTTTTTATTGAAAATCTTTGCACCATGAAAGGTGAGAAAAATGCCTTCATGGATTTAGCAATACTGAAAAATCTGTAATCATGCTTTTCAAATATTTTTCTGTTAATTTGAATATCTCTTTTAAAAAAATTCGAATGCACATGCATGCTTTCTCTCAAAATAAATAAATATTTTTTTAAAAAATTATTCCTTACTCCTGAAAGATATTACATATTTAAACATATTTTTAAAATCCATCAATATTCTAATTATCTTTTACAGGAACAAAAATAAATTACTTACATACTTACTACATAGTTTGGATATTTTGGGAAATAACAATTTTTAAATTTTCTAACATGAAACTTTACTGAAAATTTTAGAAATATCAATGTTTGTCTGTGTCCATACTGTTCTGAATTACCTATTATATGACAATGAGAGGAAAATATTTATAAAAGGATAATTCCATATTTCATCTTTAACATTGTCAGGAAATCAGCTGACCTGGGAGAGAGAGGTGAACTGCCAAGTTCAGAGTAGCCAATTAAAGAAAGAGTTAAAAAATAAAGAGTTAAGTCTTTAGTCAATTATTGAGATGGTATAACCAAGAGTCTAAAATCAGAAAAAGCACTGACCTTTCTTGTTCTATTTTGGGCCAGCATGGGTGTGGGGATGGGGAGGGTTATCTCACTATTGAGAAAGATCCAGTAAAAGGTTCTGGCAGGTTTTGGACCCAGCAGTGGGGGAAAGAGTGAGAAGGGAGAGCTAGGAATGGAAAAGTATTGGGTAGTTAGAGTGGGGAGAAGTGTCTTCAAGGTTTCCCCCCAACGTCTCTCCCCTCCACCTCCTGGCACACACACATAAGGAGGCTTTAGCAGAGACAGCTGAAGACCTGGGCCCAACACTCGGATAAAGAGATCTAGGAATGAAGGCGCCAGAGCTAGGAGTGCAGATACGCAGAAAGCATGGTGGCCAGAGAATACAGTACACTGGCTGTGTGTGGAGCCAGGTGTGGGGTGGGCAGCTTTCCTGGAAGGACTGTCAGGTTAAGGACTGTCCTTTATAACTGCATGTGGTCAGACCTGAAAAACAGGCCTTAAACAGGCAGTTTTTCACCAGGAGCCAGACTCCTCAAATATATACTGACACATTGTATTTTTTTATTCACTGCATTTTTTATTCAGTGCCAAATATTTTAGTTATTTCAAGTCATAGAGATATAGTCCATACAGTCTGAAGTTGAACTGAATTTGTATTTCATTGTTGCTGTCATTATTTTCAGTGTACCGCAGACTCTGGGTCTATTAACAATGGGCTAATTCTATTTTATGCTTGTTGTGGGGCCTAACACCCCAGAGGATTTTTCTGTTTTTCTATTCCACAGTCAGCACTCTGTAGGTCCTGTATACATGCATTGCAGCGTATTCCTCAGAAGTAAAGTGTTATTTATTGCTTTGTGGCTTGGTGCAAGACTCAAAGAAGAAGCAGGAGGTTCTCTGATATACTGGCGTTGCCTTAGTCTCAAGCATGGTCTATGTTCCTGGGACCCGCGGGTAGAGTTTTCTCAGTACACCTACGCCTTCCTTCCCCTTTCCTCCCATGGGAGTAAGTCTCTGCCTTGTAGCTCTGGGTGGTCTTGAGCAGGAGGATGTTGCTAACTCTCTCATCGTAGTAGCAGATCTCCACTTTGTATCAGTACAAGCTTCTAGACCTAGTGTATCTTCTGTCTCTCCTCTAGAAGTATATGGCTTTTACTGCTTCTCCTTCCCAGGTGGTATTATAACTATATCTGGAATTAATAGCGGAGGAGTTCCCCCACCCCTCCCCCTGCCTCCATAAAAGACTGCTGTTTTTTGTTTCTGGGTACTTTACCAAATGCTATCAATGTAGTCCTTAATTTGGTTTTAAGTTAATTTTTGTATATAGTACTTTCTTCTTTGTTTTCATTATCTCTATGCCATTAGTTTTACAAAGACTATGGTACATGAGTATGATGATACTAGACCTTCTTTTTCTATAACCCTGTTTTGGGGCATTTGGTAATATGTCCTTGAATGATTTCCCCATCAGAGCAAATGGACAGACATGCACACTATTCCACTGTGGCGCTTCACTGTAGTTCATAGCACAATGTACTATAAATCATTTAACTATTCTCATATTGACAGAGATATAGTTTTCCATTTTTTATGCTATTATAATATTGAAGGAAGCATTTTTGCACATACATCTTTGTACATGTGAGGCAATTTTACTACAGAATACATACTATCATAAGATATGTGGGTACAATATGATGAATGATTTCACTTAAAGGATTACAACAGAATCTTTTTATAGTGAATGTATAATTATTTTCAAGTATTTCCTTTCATAAGCTATATGGCATCTAAGGAAATCTACATTTATTCAAAAGAAGTTAACTTAGGTTGCTAATTTAAAAATGCTTAGATTTTTCATAGCTCTATAAGTTTACTGAAAGTGACATAAAAAATGAAAGAAATCACTCATCAGTAACTTCAATACAATTCCAAACAGAAGTGCTTTGCATGATTTTATAGTCCAGAATTAATAATAATTTAATATTAAAAAGTGAAATTCTTCTATATGCATTTTAAATTTAAAATTATATTAAAGTTTATAAATATAAGCAACTCAACATGACCTTTTTTATTTCAAAGATTGGATAATGTTTTATCATTTTCAGCAATGATTGTCTTTTGCTTATTTATCTTGTGCTTTCCCATGCATAATAAATAAATGCATTTGGGCTAGAGGAGTCAATGTTAGCTAGTAAACCATTCTGTATTAGGGTTCTCCAGACAAATAGAGCCAATAGAATATATAGAAAGAACATATGTAGATATATATAAGAGGAAATTTACTGTAGAAGTTGGCTCACACAGTAATGGAAGCCCAGAAGTACCACAATTTTCTGTCTGCAAGCTAGAGAATCAGGAAAGACAGTGTATTTCTGTCCAGAGACCAAAGACCAGAGAATAAAGGGGCATATGTGTTGTGGTCTGAGTCTAACCACCCAAGGAGTCTGATCACCTGAAAAACAGGAGCCCTGATATTCAAGGACAGGAGAAAATGGATGTCTCAATTCAACAAGAGAGAACAAATTTACGCATCCTCACAGACACATCTAGAAATAATGTTGCACCTGCTATTTGGGTAACTCTTATCAAAACCAAGTTGACATATAAAATTAACCATTACACATTCTTTGTTATGAATGCCCAGAATAGAATTATCAAGAATAAGAATAAGAATGTAATTATCCATCCATAATTAAACTACATGACACTTAGACAATAAGTATAATTTTGGATCTCAGGAAAATTGGTAAAACTTGGCATAGCCTTGGCAAAATTGGTAAACCTTGACATTCTGACAGGTGTGAGATGATATTTCATACAGACTTCATTTTAAAAACAATTTTAGACTTACAGAAAAAATTGAGAAAATAGTTCCCACATACCTCATACCCAATTTGCCCTATAATTAATATCTTACATTAGTATACATTTGTTAAAATTCATGAACAAATGTTGATATACTGCTATTAAATAAACCCCATAAATGCTTAGATTTCCTTAGTTTTTACCTAATGTCCTTTTTCTGTTCTAGAATCTCATCCAGGATACCAAATTACATCTACATTTGTTTTCTTAAGCTCCTCTTGGATGTGATATTTTCACAGACCTAGCTTGTTTGTGAGTCATTGACAGTTTTAAAGGGATACTGCTCAGGTACTTTGTAGAATTTACAATTCTAGAATTTGCTTGATATTTTTCCCATGATAAGTTTGGGTTTATAGATCACTAAGAGGAAGATCACAGATGGAAAGTGCCATTTTCATTGTATCTTTCAAGTGTACATATTAGCAACATAATGACAGTTGATTTGGCAATGAATCACCGGGCTGAGGTAGTATTTACCAGGTTTCTTTACTGTAAAGGTCTCGTCCTCCTTACCCACTTCTATATTGTACACTTTTGAAGTAAGTCACTTGCGCAGTCCACACGTGTGGAACAGATAATTATGCTCCCTGTCTTTGAGAGGGCAGGATCTGCATAAACTATTTGAAATTATTCTGCATGGGGGCTTTGTGTTTGCCTTCCCTCGTTTTAACTTACTGAATTAGCTATTTATATCTGTATGGACTTCATGTTTGTTTTATACTCTGGGTTCTAATTCAATAGTATTATTTTTGATGTTCACAAAAACGATTTTATTAACCTAGTAAAATGAAGACCCAGTCCTTTTGCAACCCCAACCCTATCAAAAGAATGGGGTCAGGAAGGGAGAAACCTGATACAGAAATGTCCCTTGTCCCTCAACGTAGAAGGCTGGAGGGAGGAAAATGTGCAGTGCAAACAGTTCACTAGAGGTAAGAGAAGGGAAATGTTAGGCTGGAGTGGTAGCTGAAAAGGAAGAGCAAGAAGGAGAGTGTGGGGCCTTGCTGAAGACCCTGGAAAGACAAGGGGTAGGGGGATGGGAGCCAAAGGAGATGGAAAAAGTAGGTCTCATGGATAGGAATCTGTTTCACTTGATCTTTGGTCAGTCAATTTATCTGGGGCAGCACATGGTGCTAGATACAACAAACTACCATCACTGTTCCCAAGGCTAAAACCAGCAACCCCACAGTCCCTGTGAGAGGAATGAGGTAATAGGCCAAGGGAGAGCTATTTTCTGGAACCAGAAGCATCTTAAACACCTTTTGGTGGACCAAGAGTACACACCCATCCCGTAGCTCCTCTCTCCAATAATCACAAATGAATACACATATGCTGTGGGATTGCATCTTCTGAAGTCCATTGGAATTCACTTTGTGTACCACAGGTACACCATACCCAGCCTTCTGAGCATGTAGGACTTGGAAGCCAAAGTTGTAGTTAAATCTTCAAAACAGTGGAATAAAGACTAACTAGTTGCCTGGGGCTGGAGATATTGGGGCAATGGGGCTGCAAACATTGGCTTGGTGAACCTCCACAAGGAACCCTTGAAGTCATTCTTGACTCAAAGTAGCCCCTAAGAGCTTTCTCTTGATTCTTTACCATGGAAACTTTGTAGAATGTTGGGAGATAAAACCCATAAAATTGTGGAGGCTTTCTAAGACTGTGGCCTCAGGAATTTTCTCTTTCACACTAGTCTATATACTGCCTCCAACAATTTGCCAAAGTTATATTTAAGTGTCCTATCAGATCCAGTAGCTTCTGCTTTCATATGATGACTTTGGCTGTGATTCTCTGTGTCAGCCTCTCTCTTTCTCTCTCTCTCTCTCTCTCTTGATTTTCAGGTAGTGGTTTTCCCTCTGACTTCAGTTGTTTGATGAGTCTGTAAAAAGTCTTTGATTTTCACAGTATTCTTATTCTTGTTGTAAGGATAAGAGTGATGATCTACAAGATCTTTCATGTCAGAGTTGATACAGTAGTATCCCAAAGTCACTTTTCTCATTTCAGTTTGAGGCTCTAGTGTTTGTTCACAACTGTATATATATCATCAGTCTTCCTCGCAAACTTATAATAATACTCTGTTCCAGAATAAAATAGAACAATGCATATAAAATAGTATTATCTTCTGAATCTATATTTTCCGTAATGTTATAGTGATCTTATAAAACCAGAGACAATCAGCTACTAGACATGCACATAGCGAGAAATACAGTGACATCAAACTGAAGTCAGTTCTTGATACAAAAAAACAAAACAAAACAAAACAAAAAACCCTTAACATAGTAATGTGCTACAGTAAAATGAAAAAAGACCAACCTCAAAAAAAAAACTGGGTGCATTTCTTTGATATATTTTGAAATATATATATCTGATAAAGAAATATAAGATGAATTTAGAATTTCTGTCATTTTGTCAAATTCTCAAGATAACAAAATATGATGACAAATAATAAAGTAGTTAAAACGAACAGTGCCAATCTACATTTTCTACTTCAAGTAGTTTCATCTTTTTAATTTGATGGCTTATCATTGATTTAAAATTTTAAAAAACAAATTAAAATGCAAACAATAACAATGTTTCTATTAAATTCAGTACATATTTATGTTATCTTTTTATCATGTTTCCAACATTATTTGTCAAGCAAACAATTAAGCACATGATGTTTTCCTTTCCCTATACTCATAATTTAACACTTAATTGAAGAATGATCACGGTGAATTTTAAAGCAAAAAAAATCTCTGAATTGTCACAGGATTAATATATATAGTTGAATGTATATAGGAATACTAGGGGACAATAAGCTCAAAAGCTACCAGGATTTAATAAGCAGTATGTGAAAAATAGAAAATGGTGGAAAATTAGGTAAAATAAAGCATTCTTAAACCATCCAAAAAATGGCATCTGCAACTCAGCTTTAGGTAATTGCTAGCATAATTGCTTTTAAAGTGATGCCAAAAAATCTAGATTTTTGGTTTTAAATGCTGGATCAATATTTTAACACAATATGAGCAAAATCAATTATATCTACTGGCTGAATTTGGATCCAAGCAAAAATTGTTTAACTCCAGAGCACAAAGCGCTAGCAATTCATGATAAATAATAAGTTCTTAAGTTAAAAAAATATACATGTACATGAATGAAATATATAACTTTTTAAAAGACATGTTTTGGGGTCAGAAATAATTTGCAAGCCAAGAATCTGAAAAAGCTGTCACTCCCAACCATGGTAGACATTAAGGATGTTCTCTGATACCTCCTTTTCTTTGTGAGTATATTCTCCCAAACCTTTATACAGAAAAGGAGCCATACGAGTAGCTCCTGTCAGTGAAACACCACTGGCAAATAGATATGTATATCATATGTAGTCTGAAAGCACGGAAGTTACAAAGTAAATCACCAGTCTCTGCCCCCTCCCATGCATAATTTAGAGGTAATATTCAGGTAATGGAGGAACAAGACTGAAATAGTGTGGTTTGAGGCCCTGGAGATTTGCCAAAATCTGTAGAAGACTTAGGATGAGCAAGAAATTAACATATGTCTGTAAAGCCACTGATATTTTAAACTTATGTATTATTACAGCATAAACTACCCCTGTCTGAAAAATACAGCAACAAAGAAAATTATGATATTTGAAAGACAACTACCTAAATTCACCCACTCAACATTCTCTAACACACTAGTATTAAGAATGAAAGTGTAGATATTCATTAATACAGATTTTTCAGGTATCAAAAAGATGAAAGAATTTTATGAAAACAAATTTGGATGACACACAAGTCTGAAGCAAGAAATGAAGACAAATTTTGAAAATAATTTTTTAAAAGTCTTAAGTCTAAAAGACTTAACTGGTGAAGTATTTTTGAAATTGAAGGTGTCACTGATTTTTTTTTTCAAAACTGATTGCCCATCACTCACGAACTCTTCCAGATAATAGAAATAGGACAAATATTTCTTAATTCTTATCATAAGCCATAATTAACTCAGAACAAAACTCAACAGGGCATTATAAGGAAGACAGATTTAAGACCAACATTTTTTTGGCATGTAGATGCAAAAATTCTTATGAGGAATTATTAAATCAAATCCACTGATATATTACAGAGGATAATGCATTATAACCCAGTAAAATTTAATCTAGAAAGGCAAAAAGTATTTAATATTTGAAAATCACTCAAATAAAATACTTCAATTGATTAATGGAGAAGGTGTAAACTAGGTATGATCGTGCATACATGCAGCATTGATAGATACAGAAAGAAATTACAACAGTAAACGCATTCACTTTAGATAAGTTTATATTAAAACACAGCAGACTTGAAATAAAAGGGAACTTTCTTAAAAAGATAAAGAATTCTATAAGAAAATGTATCAGATCCAGTAGTGAAACACTTAACTTACGGTCCCTTCCTCAAGTCAGGAATAAGATTTGAATGTCACATTCCGGCACTCTTCTTCAACATTCCAGTGTAGCTGAGTCCATGTAATAGAGCATGTATAAATAAACACAAAACATGAGACTTGGGAAGAAAGAAATAAACTTGCTTATTTACATAGGACAGTATTGTGTGCCTTCACTGTTCAAAAGAATATACATATAACACAATATAAATTAATAAAGGAATATAGCAGTCACTCCATAAAATATTAATACACAAAAATTAATTTTGTGTTTTTATGCTGTGCAAAGACAAATGAAAATTAAATTTTTTTTTTAATTTTTTTTTTAACGTTTATTTATTTTTGGGACAGAGAGAGACAGAGCATGAACTGGGGAGGGGCAGAGAGAGAGGGAGACACAGAATCGGAAGCAGGCTCCAGGCTCCGAGCCATCAGCCCAGAGCCTGACGCGGGGCTCGAACTCACGGACCGTGAGATCGTGACCTGAGCTGAAGTAGGACGCTTAACCGACTGAGGCACCCAGGCGCCCCCAAATGAAAATTAAATTTAAATTACCACTCACACCAGAAAGAAAAACATCAAATTTATTGTAATAAATCTAATTAAAAATAATGAAAGTCTTCTTCAACTGAAAATTATAAAATATTATTGAGAAAAATAAAACAAGAGCTAAATAAATGGAGCAATATTCTAGAATCATGAATTGGCAAGCTCAATACTCTTAAAGTTGTCAATTTTCCCAAATAACTCTCAATATATCAGACTTTTTAAACGTACATTAAGAAATTAAAAGCTGATTCTAAAATTCATATATAAATGCAAAGTTTGGACTAAGAACAGATAAAGTAATCTTAAAGGGAAAACAGCCTGGCTAAAGAAGTAATAATACAAAATATTAAGGCCTGTTATAAGTTGAGATAATTAAGACAGAAAGGCTATGGTGAGAGAACAGAAAAAATGAATAGTGGCACAGAATAGAAAGCCCAGACTTGCACATAAAGGGTCAATTGTTTATGACAAAGAGAACACCTCACACAGTGGGGAAAGGATAGCCTTCAATAAATGATGCTGTCTCACCTGGAAAAAATATTTTATGACGCTTATATAGCTAGATGAATGGTTAATATAATCGTAAATGTTAAAACAAAAGCTTATTAAAAAATCATAGGTGAACAAAGATTGAAGAAGACATACAGTGCCTATGTGCGGAGGAAGGGGGGATGGGTGCGTTTGTGTGTGTGTTTATGTGTAACACTATGTTAAAATTACGAACTTCTAGTCATCAAAAAACAACATTAAGAGAATAAATAGACAACTATCAGAATGGAACATGTATATAAAATATAATCACGTGTAATAAAGTACTTGATTCAGAAATATTCACAAAATTTTTATGAAAATTAGTTGAAAAAGGCAAAAAATAGCAATAGAAATATAATTTAAAACTTGACCAATTATATCACATAAGGAAATATATAAATAGCCAATAAACTACTCAACACCATTAGTCATCAAGGGTATGCAAGTAAAAAGCAACAATATAACATCACACACCCACCAAAATGGCTAAAATGACAAAAATAAAAAATGCCAAGGTTTGAGCAACAGTTATTCTCATACACCACTATTTGTAGAGAATTTAAATTAGTAAAATCATTTTTGAATTTTGTCAAGCAGAGTGCATGTTCTAAGACACAATGATTTTACTACTTAGTGTATACTCAAAAAGAATGTATAAATATGTTCATCAAAAGCCATCCACTAGAATGATCATGTCAGTACTACTCATAACAGCCTCCAGCTGAAAACAATCTAAATGTACAACAGATGGATGGATGGATATCATCACTATAAAATTCCAGCAAATGAAGTCAAAAACACATGAGAATATGCTAGTCAATTCTTTTTATCTGAATGCACAAATATAATTAACCTTTTTGAAGTCAGGATATTGGAAACTTTTAGGATATAAGTACTAACTGGAAGGAAGCAGCACAAGGACAGTTTCTGGGTTCTGAAGAAGTTTTGTTGCTTAATTTGGGTACTTTGGGTACTAGTTATACAGTGTTTGGAGGTGGTCATCTATAGGCCTCTTTTATTTGTATACATCTTGCAGAGTATTTGAAGATTACAAGGCCTTGATCTCCCCTCACTCAAGACCATTTTTTTAGGATTGTTTATGCAACTGGCATTTCTGAGAGGTCATATTATGCCTGTCTCCACACAAAGAATACTTTTGCTCAATACTTGCCAGAAAAAACAACAGCAGTTAAGCTCGTAGCACTGTTGTGATGCAACACACTGCTCAAGCAGACTATATCTCTGGCTTTCCAGGTTAATGTGAAACTATGCTGGTACTCAGGCTGTTACTTTTTCAGGAGTAATGAAGTTATTTGTCTCTGACCCAGAGGGCTTGGATCTTCTGTCAGCATCCATGTGACCACAGCAGGCTGTCTTAACTTGTGAGTAGGGTAAAGTCAATCCCCCACAGTTTTGGTGGAGAGGATGGGACACTTAATAGAGACATGGATTTCTGGGAAAATGTCAATTAAGGATTTGAGGAAATCCTTGAGAACCAGTGATAGATAATCTTGACAAAATGATATGATTATTTGGCCAAGACATAGTTCTCCAATTTGGTGCCTGTTTTAAGGAGGAAAAAATACCAGGGGATAGGCTCAAAAGCAGCTCTCCTATAGCATGAGCACTAACTGGTCTACCAACCATATTGAAAAAACTAGCAATGAGACCCTTTCGGAGCTGAAGGAAGGCTCTACAACCTGCAACTATATTTACAGAGATACACATTTACAAGCTACATGACCAGTACATTGACTAGTTCACCTGCAACATGCAAATATAAGGCATATAATGCTCAGTAAGAAGGAATGACAAGCAGGTAGTCTGCCTTTCTGGTCAGCCTCTCTTGTAGTTTCTCATGCCAACCTTAGATCCATGCTGCAATGAGAGTAAAACCTCTCAAAGTTGTCAACATGAGTCCTGACTGCTATCAGGGAGCTTTGGCTGGTTCAGAAGATTTTACTGAGAAAAGCAAACTACTATAGAAAACAAAATATTAAGCATTGACTAGTATTAGCCTCTTACTGTCTCATTTTTTTTTTTCTAATGCTGATGAGAATGACTTCTGTGTGTGAATTTTTGTCTGTGTGTATAATATATTTGTGTCTCCCAATCCTGGTGCCTCTCTTTACCTCTGAACTCTTCTCTAAGGAAAAATATGTATGCACTCTCCCTGTTTCCAATGGGGAGAGTGAAAGCCATGCATCACCACCATCAAGCATTCAGGGACTCCCAGGAAATGGATAAGGGACATAAATTTTTATGACCCTGGTGGCACCAAGTGCCCAAATTACTATCTTACCAGGTTTTTTAGGAGGAAAGGGCACCCAAATTCAACAGATGTAGCTCAGAAGGAACCCATAGTGAGGAAGGAAGGTTAAATTGTTGCTGTTTTGACCCCCTTAGCTAAGGGAATAAAACAGTTGATGTGCTACAGGCGCATCCTATATATTCTCATCCTATATATTCAAAGGAGAATCTCCCATTCTCTCAGGGATGACTTACGTAGTGATAATGAGACATAAATTACACTACAACCTTCCTTCCTATCCTCTCCCAGGTAGCCTGGGAGAAATGATAATCACAGGAGGAAAAAGACAATACTTTAGAAAATTAATTGCATCCTAAATACTCAAAAAAACCATTTCCCAAAACAAAGGTGTCACCTTTCTGATGTAACCACCAAGTATACTGCTTTTGAAACAGCTGAATGCATCCCACAGGAAGGTCTGTGAATCTCCAGCCTGATATCCACATTTGGCAGTGGTCACTTCAGACTCAACAAATGACAGTGCAAGAAGGGCCCTACAAGTCTTGATTGGCAAATGGAAATTGTGTTTTCAAGAGAGCAGCTGACTTGGTCTTGGCAGCATCTCAGATTTGCATTAAAAAGTGAAAGCAACCCCTTTGGGGGGAATCCTTATCTTTCACTTCACTGCCTTAAGCAAAACTTCTGGCTCAATGAGGCTTTCCACTCACAGAGATTTCCTTAAATGCCTGGGCCTGGTTCACTGGTTGTTCATCTATGTTAAAATATGATGGTGTGCATTGTACTGCTGTGGAAAACCATCTGTGCACAATCAGCACCCGCTATGTATAACCAAGGGCCAATATGGTCTCTTTTTTGAGTTGGCAGAACTCAGAAAATTGTTCATAGCCAGGCCATTAGAAACCTTGATGAACTTTGGGACATTGTTATTATCTCCTAGGCAGTTGCCTATGGTCTAATTGTTTGGTCTGCCATTTGGGAGACTATAGACTGGCGTATTAAAGACATTTCTCTTTGAAGCCATGAACTGTAGGGAAAGAAACTTCCCTGCCACTAATAAGAAATTCTGGGTCGCAAATGTAGATGCCCATGGTAAAGATATGTTCTCTGATAGGACCATTTGGAATCAAGCCTCCCCCCATCTCCACCAAACTGATGAAATTCCTATTGGGAAAACCCCAGTAATCAAAATTACGTTTTCGTTTGGGGGCTACCATGTTTGCTACCAGAACTATACTTCTTGTGTAGAAGCCTGGCAAAAACTTTCCTGCTTCAAAGCCATAATAGATTACACACTATTGTGATCATAAGACACCTGCGCGTATTTAAGGAATTCCCATCAGTATTCTTCAACAACTCCACACATCTCTCCAATATGAGGTGACCCAATATGAGGTGACTCCATGTTGGGGAAGCTCCTCAGAGTGATAACCGACTCATTACTTATGCACATTCTCTGGGAGTTTATTGCTATGATAGGGATCTTCCAATTAGAAAATGTAGTAAGAATTTTTTTCCCTGATGTTAGCTTACATCAGTGACACCACCTTGACCTTGGAAAGCATTCAGCTCAGCCTAATTCATTGCCCAGAGTGGTTATGAATGATAGAATTACCCTAGACTTCACCCTTGCAGGCCAAGGCAGAGTCAGTGCAATCAATAATAAATCCTGATGCATCTGAATTATTGCCTTGGGACAAATAGAAAGTAAAAACAAATATAAGGAGAAAGCCTCCTACTTTTCTAAGGTAGACACAATGACTTACTTGATATTTTCCCCTTCTGGTTGGGCATGGATTCCGGAGGGCTTGATTGAGGAAAATACTGTATGTTGTTGATATAGGCTGAACATTTGTGTCTTCCACAAATCCATACATGTTGAAATCCTGTCTTACATGTGATAGCATGACGAAGGGGGCCTCATAAATGAGATTAATAACCTTATGAAAGAGGTCTCAGAGATTCCCCATGCCTCTTGCCCCATATGAGGACACAAAGAGAAGACTGCAACCCAGAAGAGGGCCTTTACCTGACCGTGCCGGCACCCTGCTCTTGGAATTCCAGCCTCCAGGACTGTGAGATACAAATTCTATTGTTTCTGAGCTACAGAGTCTATGGTATTTTGTTATAGCAGCCAGAATGGGCTAAGACAGTTGCCCAATCTTAGTTATTAGAATCTTACTGATAGGAATCCTAGTTAAATGAGACAGATTGAAAGGATTTGATTTCAGCCTCAGTTTGTCACCTAAGATTGGTCAGATGTGAAAATATTTTAGAGGTTAAGACAGTGCATGACCCAGGGCGAATTGTGGGAAGCCCATCATTAATTCATTGTGCTCATATAGATCTTTCTATATAGATTTTGGGATTATAAGGCCCTAAAAGCTATTTAACCTGGGCTATTTTTTAGGATTGTTCATAGAGCTCAGATTTTGGAAAGGTGTAATACTGTCTCTTTTTTCACAAAGGTCTGGCTTTCTTCCTGCTTGTCACAACACAAATGGGTCTCTTATGTTCAGAGTTCCTTTCCTGTGGTGCAGTAGACGTATACCAGCTTCAGTTGACTCTCTATATTGCCCTATGGGACTTAGGGTTTAGGGATCCAGAACAACCATGATGGTATGATTACCTTGTTTTTGATCCAGGAATTTGATATTTTCTGTCAGCATCCATGAAACTATGGCTGACTCACTTATTAGCTATTAAATAAGGCCAATCAATTCCATTGTACCAGGTGTTTTCATAAATCATCAATCTCTATATTACAGTATCTACACATTTCTATGTATTCATATATAATAAATAATTTTAAAGATTTAAACCTATATCAATTATTTAGATAGATGACCTAGGATAAGATGAGAGAAAATTAAATATATGATATAGATTACATTTATTATAGCTTAATTAAAAAAATTTTTTTAAGATTTTCATCCTCCCAGAAAGAAGAAAAGCATTGGTAGTTATGAGATTTTATGACAGATTCTATCTCAGAAGTTTATTTTCTATCTGAATTAAATTTTACATATAGAGATAATATATTTTTCACAAAGTGAAGCTTTACGTTTTCACTGCTGCTTTATTAAATATATTAAATTGCCAGAAGAAAAAATATGATGAGAACAAAATAGCCTCAAATACCATTACATAGATAATACTTGTAGATAAAAACAGCAAACATACATAAACAAACACACATGTGTGCAGACTATTCACATCAGCTATTTTCACTTAATAACTTGGAGGTATTTTCATTTCAACAGATACATTCATTATAATGGCCAACAGGCAAATTATTGTATATATAATTAATAATGTGTTACCTACTGATGGGGATATACATTAGTTCTTGGATTTACTAATACACAATGAACAAAAACATATTAAAATTTTCAGGCCTAATACTTCAGCTAAAATACTTCCTTGATAATTGAATAAGAGGTTAAATTGAAATTAGGACTCCTAAATCTTGAGGGCTGAATATAATAATTCTTTAGTGCTCTAGAAACTGTTTGAAGGTCCTTTCTTCAAAGAAGAATAAAATTATTTCACTCCTTTCAAAAACACTTATTACATCTAAATATTGCCTTTTATAACAATGACAGTTTGCTATCTGTTCACATTAAAATATATCCCTCATTTATATATTTTATTTATTGCCTTATTTATTCTATTTTCCTTTCTATTATTTATTTATTACTTTTAAGCTAAATCTTCTCAAGGTGCAAATTAAAAGTGAAAAAAATATTAAGATAGCAATGAAAAAAACAAAAATAAAATTAAGAAAACAGTTTTATCAAAAAGAATAAAATATTTAGGAATGAAATTAAGAAAAAATGCACAAAACATACTCTGAAAACTAAAAACACAACTGAAAGAAATTTTTTAAAAAGCAAAATAAATGGAAAGACATCCATGTTCATACATCTGAAGACTTAATGTTGTTAAGACAGCAATACTCTCCAAATTAATCCATAGATTCAGTGTGGTCCTATCAGAATCCTAGCTAGCTTTCTGGAAGAAATTAGCAAACTGATTCAGAAATTAATATTGAAACTTAAGGAACAAAAAACAGCCAAAACAATCTTGATATAGAAGAATAAAGTTGGAGAACTCACTCTTATTGATTTTAAAACTTACTACAAAGCAACTGTAAGCAAGACAATTTGGTGCTGGAGTACGATAGATAAATAAATAAACAGAAGAGAATTGAGAGTCCAGAAATAAACATATGTACCTACGTCATTTGATTCTCAGCAAGGGTGACAAGACATTTAATTAGGAAAGAACAGCCTTTTCACAAATGATACTGAGACAGCTGGGTATCTACATGCATAGGAATGAAGATAAACTCCTACCAAACTCCATACAAAGATTAATTAAAAAATACGTTAAACATATAAATGTTAAGAGCAGTAGCTATAAAATTCATATAATAAAACATAGGCCCAAGTCTTTGCAACCTTCAATTTAGCAGTTTTTTCTAGATATGACCCCAAAAACACAAACAACAAATGAAAAAAAATAGATATTTTGGATTTAATCCAAAATAAAATGTCTGTGTTTCAGGAGACACTATCAAGAAACTTAAAAGAAAGCTCACAGGATAGGAAAAAATATTTGCAAATCATGTATCTGATGGGAATTGTAGCTAGATTATCAAAGAACTCAAATTTCAATAATAAAAAGACAACACAAAACATGGGAAAGAATGGCTAAAATTCAAAACACTGACAACACCAAATGCTCACAAGGATATGGAGCAATAGGAGCTCTCATTCACCGTTGATGAGAATGCACATTGAGACACCCACTTTGCAGGACCTCTTGGCATTTTCTTAAAGTTAAACATAGTCTTACCATACAATCTGAAATGCACTCCTAGGTATGTTTCCAATGAGTTGAAAACATGTTTGCACAAAAATATATGAACAAATACTCATAATTTCAAAAATTAGAAAGAGCCAAAATGCCCTTCAATTGATGAACGGATAAATAAACTATAGTATGTCCATAAATTGGCATAAAATGACTTATCAAACCATGAATAGACATGGGGAAATACTAAATGTGTATTGGTAAGGGAAAGAAACCATTCTGAAAAGGCCACATACTGTATGATTCCAACTCTATGACACTTTGGAAAAGGCAAAACTATAGACAGTAAAAAGATAGATGGTTGCGAGAGGTCCAAAGGGAGAGAGCAGGGGATAAAGAAGTGGAGCACAGAGCACTTTTAGGGCAGTGAAACTATTCTGTAATGCTGGATACATGAAATTATGCTTTTGCCAAACTGTGTGAAGTCTAAACTACTGACTTTTAGTTAATGACCAGGAATTTTGTTTCCTTAATTATAACAAATATACGACATTAATGTAAGATATTAATAGGGAAAATTATCTGCAGGGCTAGAGGATATGTATGTGAACTTTCTGTGCTTTTTGTTCCATTTTTCTGTAAACCTAAACTGCTCTAAAAATAGTGTATTAACTTTTTTTTTAATGGGCAAAAGATATAAATAGACTTTTCTCAGAAGATGTACAAATAGTCAATAAGCATTATAAAGATGCTTGGCATCATTAGTCAATGGAGAAATAGAAATCAAAACTACAGTGAGATTCCACTAGGTGTCCATTAGGTTGGGAGAATAAAAAAGTCAAAGATCAAGTGTTACAGAGGTGTGGAGAAGTCAGTACACTTATCCACTGCTGGTGGATACATAAAATACTGCAGCCACTTTGTAAACACTCTAGCAGTTTCTCCAACAGTCAAACACCAAAGGGCACCTGGGTGGCTCAGTCAGTTGAGTGTTCGACTCTTGATTTTGGTTCAGGTCATAGTCCCAGGGTTGTGGGATTGAGCCCCGCGTTGGGCTCTCCACTGAGCACAGAGCCAGCTTGAGATTCTCTTTCTTTCCCTCTGCCCCTCTCCCCTGCTTTCTCTCTCAAATAAAAAATTTTCAAAAAATTAAAAAAATCCTGAGTTACCATATTTCCCAACAATTCCACTTCTAGATATAAACCCAAGGCTCATTTAACATATCTGCATATAAAAACTTGTATATGAATGTAGCAACATTATTCATAATAGTCAAAAGGTGAAAACAACCCAAATGTCAATCAACTGACAAACAAAATGTGGTATACCCATATAGTGGAATATCATGTAGTCATAAAAAAAGGAGTGAAGTGTTGATATATAACACCATACAGATTAACCTTAAAAACATCATTACGTGAAAGATGCCAGTCGTAAAAGACCATGTGTGTTGTGATTCCATTTACAGGAAACCCACAAAATGGAACTCTATAGAGACAAAAGCAGATTAGCAGTTGCCTAAGGGGTATTTAGAGGGAGATAACAAAAGTGGGAAAGGTATCTTTCTGGGCTGATAAAAATGTTCTAAATTTGGTTGTGATGATGGTTGCACAACTCTGTGAATATAATTTAAAAAAACTGCATTGTACACTTTAAATGAGTGAATTGTATAGTGTCTCAATTATAGCTCAGGAAAGCTGTTGCAAAAAATATCTCCATACAAGATAACAGAAGATTATATTAACAATGATTAATAGCATAGATTATAGAACATGATGGTGTATGTTCATAAACCAGCTCTGCTTACTAACTCTAATCTTCCAGTATCTTAATTTTATTTGGAAAATCATGGTAGTACCAATGATTTTCTCAAGGGATTTATTTGTGCGTGTCGGGGGGGGGTGGGGAGACACACATGCATAAAATAATCCATTCAAAATACATAAGACAATGTCTATACATAGTCAGGTTGCATATATTTGCTTTAATGATGATACTAATCATTCAGCACAGGAGTTTCTGAGTTTTAGAAACTAAATAACTTTTATGGGGTCTCTTTTGAGAAGGTAGAAAGTGATATTAATAAATATCAAGCAAATTTTTATATTATTGTAAAAGAGGACGATGTATATTGAGCAAGAGTTTTGAAAAGCACTGGAGAAACTTGGAATTATTATTTTTTTAATTGTCTCAGTATCCTACCTTTGTTGTAAAGACATCCAAGTAAGGAAGGTATTTCTCCTGGTTTCTCTAATTATCATTGAAAATAATTTTAGTAATATAATGCCAGCTTGCACCAGTTTTAAATTCACCAGTAAACCTTCCCTTTTCATATATGTCTCCTTTAAATCTGTTCTCCTTTGTCAGGATATGTATGTAGCACACTTGTACAACCAATAAACAATTTCAAAGAGTGTAAAGGTTGATCCTAAGAAACCTAATAAAAGAGAATGAAAAAAATCACAGTAAGTTGAGCTGCTCTGTCTGGACCCAGCAGGGTATCTCAGCAAGCCCCACCTTAATTCACCATGCTGTCACCAGAAAACAATGAAACCCCAACCCCTTATTATATTCTCTTCAGCCTTGGTATCTTTGAATGCATTTTATTGCTTAGAAAAAAAAATATATCATGTCTGATATTATTGTCTTTGAATTGCCAAATTACTTATGATTAAACCATGAAAGCTATAGTCAGTCAAAAAGGTCAGGCACAAACCTCAAAAGAAGGAAAATTAGAAGTGAAGTGGAGATTTAATTCTTCAATTACTCTTTTATGCCTCTCTATTGCATTACATGTTGAATAAATGGCAAATCAATATTTGAAGGCCCCTTCTTATAAACAATGGAGACCTCATTTAAAATCATACTAGCTAACTCTTCCTGCTCACAAAATACTGATTCAATTTTTAAAATATATTTCAAAAAAAGCAAAACTAAGGTTTTTGTGTTTGTTATTTTTTTTACAAATATTTAGTGAATTCGAAATTATCCTGTGAATTACAAGTATGAAAGTTAAAACACATTAACCAATTTAAAAATATTTTTATATCTCAATAAGCAATATATTTGGAGAGCTATGCAAATAAATAAAATAAAGATCATACGCATACCCCCCCAACTGTGATATGAAGCAATATGTGTCTGCTGTCTCTTCCTTTATTGCCTTACAGCTCCATGTGTCTCTCTAGCAAAGCTGCCTGCTGGGTGGTAAACAAAGTATTGCAGAGCAAGAAGATCTTCCTCAAGTAGTGGAGAGTTGTTGTTTGATAGAATTTTTTTATAATAGAAGCTGAGCCCTCCATATTTTAATAAAAAATAGCATTTGCTCTGTTATTACTAGTAGCATGTTAAACTGTTAATATGTCATTCTCTATTTAAATATTTTAATTTTATAGTGTGCATTAGTGCTGTGATGAGTTTGTGTTTTAAACAATCTGTGGATAAAAATTCATGATATATTAAAAACTATTTGCAACACACACATCGTCCATTGCTAAAGGCAATATTTTCAAGAGGTAGTGGTATATCAGGAAAACAGATAGCGAAAAATATGAACTGGTTTGAATCATTTACCATTTATTACCCAACTAAACATAATAGGATCTTTTCTTCCAGATCCAAAGTCTTGTCTCTAGATGTCATTTGTTTTTATTGTTCTTATTTGAGAAGGTAGAGACAGATAGTCACCTCAGACATTAAATCAGGAATTTCTGAATCCTTTTCTCTTGCCAACATTTCTGTACCCTCCTCTTAGAAAATCCACAAGGTACACATATAGATAGAAGGGGCTTTACTACTACTGAACTTTTATTTTGCTTCTTTCCCCTCTTTCTGTAACCCAATTTCAATGGACTATTCCAATGACAGAGAAAAACTTGAATAAGAAAATTCATTCCAGGGCTTAGGCATTGGATGGAGCAACTTCTGGGTGAAATCATCCTAGGCTCCTTTGATGCAAGCAGCATGAACAAATAAAAGAGAAAAAAATCTCAAAGAGACCACACGTCAAGTTTGAATAAAAAAGAGAAGCTGTGCCTATATTACAGTCTAATAAATATCCTTAATATTTGGTAGTTTTATTTGTCCATGTATTTGGAGATGAAATCAAAGGAAGTGAGTCACTGAGATCAACCTAGAGTTCCCCCTAGAGGTCAAGTAAGTATACTTTATCTCTTAAAAGCTATTAATAATTAGCTGGAGAATGTTAACTTGAATTATTATACCCTTCAAGAACAAAGAACTACAGAGTTTCAGACACCTCTATCCAGGCCTTTGTATTAATTTGACAAGAATGATATCAACACATTGGTCAATGAAGGCTCATATGATATCTCTTCTGTTATAACCAGAAGTTTCTTAAATGGAACATGACAAGACATTAATCTGATCTCAAGAGCTCATATTTCAGTAGAGAAGTCAGTTGATAAGTTTTTTTTCTGATCTGAATTTTATACTGCTATATTGTCCAATAAAATTCAAATGAAAGTTATATAATACCACAACTTGGATCCAATGAAAGTAATGTAAACCCTCACCATCAAATCAATTATTTTTACAGAAAAAATAATATCCCCAGAAAATAGTTTTCCAAACAATTCCTTGGCTCCTCCTAAACTCTTTTACTATCCAGTAGCCTCAACAAATACAGGTTTTCATGTGTCCCCTTTAGATGGCTGAATCACAATTCCTCAATCCCATTGTTAAACAGTAAGCTACTGAGACTGCATCTAACTGCTGGCCTAGATTCTAAAGGAAAATATATGCAGAGGACGTAAGCACAGACAATAAAAGTCATTACTTGTAAGGATGCTAGTAATGGTTGATGATTCCCAAGCCACTATATATTTCCCAGATTAGCTTAAATTGTGCAGAATCTTTTTCTTTATGTTAGTGGTAAGCCTAAGTGAGAGTTTTCTTTAACCTTTTCCTCCAAACTCACACTTTTACAGTTCTAATACACTCTCTCCCAAATAGATAAATACAAAAAAGAAAACTAGATAAAAGTTCTACATAAGTCTTAGCGCAAAGCTATTTTTGTTGTTATTGGCTTGTGGTGGTGATTGTTATCTTTCCCTCTGGCAAACAATTTCATTGTAAGGAAGGTTAGCTATGAAGGAACTGTGAGCTCTCTCATATAGTACTAACTTTGCAAGGAGATGTTGAGAGAGAGAGAGGGAGAGGGAGGGAGGGAGAGAGAGAGAGAGAGAAAGAGAGAGACAGAGAGACAGAGAGATTAGAAACCATATGCCAAGAAAAGGAAAATGCTTCCAGCATCAGAACCTAATAAATACCCATTTGTTGACTGATTTACATCAACCTTTCTCATCTGTGGTTAAGAGATGAACAGCGACTTGCATGGAGCTTGCTTGCAGTTAACTGGTCTTTCTCCAGTAGAGACCTAACAGTGTCGTTATCAAGTGAGCATTTGGTTGTGGATGTCTGAGGCCTTTGTAAAAGTTACTGAAAAATTATTTTTTTCCACTTCAAAAGTCTATTCATTAATTGTTAACGAATATTACTTCATACCCACTGGGTAATGAGATGGACAGTGCATCCCTCCCATGCCTGTTTAAAATTATGTTGCCCTAGAAATTTCTGAAATAAGCTTCAGTTAAACCGTAGCTGAAATTAATTCCAAATCTATAAATGCCCTTTAAAAGTACTATGTATCTGTGATTATCAGGCTAATTTCTTTAATTGAAGAAATATATAGAACTACAAGACAATTTATTCACTCTGCCTATTTATTCCTATGAGAAAATTAAAATTTTAAAATCTGTTTAAAATATATCTACCTTCAATTTTTTTTCTCATTCTGCTTGTTTTAAGCAAGATAATTACATTGGATTACATTATGGGGGCCCTCTTCAGCAGCTTGAAACATTTTCTAATATAATCAATTTTGGTGTAGCTACCTAGGGTTTTAACATTAAAAAAAATGTTGCTTGATGGACTTTTTGCATTTATTTGTATTTTTCTTGTAGAGAAATTCTGACTTTCAAAGTTTTTCTTTTAAAATGGACACTTCATGGGGTGCCTGGGTGGCTCACTCGATTAAGTGTCCAACTTCAGCTCAGGTCATGATCTCACACTTCATGAGTTTGAGCCCCACGTCAGGCTCTGTGCTAACAGTTCAGAGCCTGGAGCCTACTTTGGTTTCTGTGTCTCCCTCTCTCTCACTCACACTCTGTCATTCTCTCTAAAAAAATAAACACAAGAAAAATTTTTTTAGTGGACACTTCATGATGTCACCCAGAGGCAATAATGCTAACATAGCAGAGCTAGATTCTTCTTTCACTTTTGGTAGAAGGGAGAACAGAGTCATCCATACCCAAATTTCTTTTTTTTCTAGAACATCACAAGATAACAAAACAAATAAACTAAACGCTGAAATTACTTGTATACAGTTCTTACTTATGCCTTATTTATTGTGATTTGAATCTTAGCAATATGACTTCTTTTATGAACGCATTAAAATAAATGACTCCTCTAATTAAAACAAAAATACGATTCCTATAGCCAATGTACAAAGCATGCTCTTAATTTCATTTATAGCCACACTAATGTTATTACTTACCTTGCTTTTTTGAGGATTTAATCTACAAAGCAGTGATCTTAATGCTTTTCTAATGCTCTCTTTCTATAGGTACACTAGCTCCATTAGGAGGCCATCTGAACACTGTATGTGTATATATGTATATTATATACGTATGTATATTGTATATGTATATGTACGTATATTGTATATGTATATGTATGTATATGTATATTGTATATGTATATATGTATACGAATATATGTATATCTAGATTTACTTTTTTTCAAATGTATTTCAATCATCCTCTATTAACACAGCTAAGAATCAGTGTTAATTAACTCTCTAACATAACTGCATAGAACGTCTATATACTATGTACTTAGAGTTCTTAGAGACTCAAAATCTCTATCATACTTTATTTGAAAAGCACTTAAATCTCATTTTCTTTGTTTTGGGAAAAACACAGAAAATCACATGCAATTTGCTCCCTAGTTAATGTTTTTTTCCAACTTCCTCTAGAACAAACTTCTTCCTCTCTTTATATTGCTTTTCCCAATATAGCTTGGCTTATCTCAAGACTCCTACACTTCATTGTGTCTTTCTTCAAGGCTTTCAGTGCACTTAGAATCACCTTCATAAAATTGCTTTGGTATGTGTTCCTTATATTTCTATTGAACTACCTCATCTGTGTACTTTACCTCTTTACTAACTTATAATCTCTTTGTGAAAAGAGAATTTGTTCTTCTTATTCCCCAATATGTCCCCATGAAGGACATCAGAATGATGGAGTTACATGAGGGATTGCTTTTAATATTCCCTTAAAATTATGTATACCTTCACCCTAAGTTATGCTGCTGTAAAGTTATTCATTTCTCAAAACTTTAATATGCAACTTTCATTTAGATAATACTGTTGGGATTGATCTGGTCTCTCCTTATCAAAATTTTAAGTAAAAAAAAAGTTTAAAGCAATTATGGGTATTTTTCTAATAAGTGATAGAGTAGATGAGATTTTTAGGATAACTTATCACATGAATTCTAATTTATAAGTATTAAGAAATAATGAAATAGTATCTATAATTTTGCTAAATGAATCTATAGAAATTATGACATAATAATACATACTGTTCATTAATATTTATTAATGGTACTTAAGGGATTCTTTTAACATTTTGGAATTTTGTTTCAATAATCAAATATGTCAGCTTTTCAGCTTATATTTTAAAAAATAATCAAAGCAATTAAAATATAAAGAAAACATTAAATATAGACATTTCAGATATTTGAATACTTATTTAAGTTCACATTTTTCATAAGGATAAATTATAATCCCAAGTTTACAAGAATTATCTTTCTGTTAAACATCTCCTAGAACATACATAACAAACACTACTAGGTATCCTACAAAATATGTTGCAACCAATTGAATAATGTGGAATTTTATTTTAGTAGAAAATTCACAAAAGAGAGATTCCATTTTCAACTTTGGTGTGTTTTGTTCACAAAATGTCTTCCTGTGCAAAGACATCCATCATTATCAGTAATATATTTGCCTTAATTTTTAGCATCCTCCTTAATAAACCCATCTGGATGAGGAAGTACTAAGGAAGGCACCCCTTTGCCTGCGTTACTTGATAAATTGTCTCTAAAATGTCATTGATATGTTTTCCTGTACTACTTTTAAAATGTCGATTGTCTTCTGCCTGATGTGTGTTGAATTTCATTTCAAATTAAAATGAGTTGCTTTTTAATCAGGTCCTTGAATCTATCATAGTGAACTGTTTTCCTTACTCATATTCTCATGTTCCTTCCTGCAATTAGATAATAAATATGACCTATTCTCATGCAGTACTTTCTTGTGCTTTTAATCAAACTATTAGTTGATAATTTATAAACTCTTTTTTAAAGAATTTTTTGTTTCTGATTTTTAGATGCTAGACAGGGAATCAAACGATAAATTTAAAGTTAAGATGGAGAGTTTAATATAACAAGTAAAAAATAGCTCGCAAAGTAAAGTTAGGAGGAAATCTCTAAGAATAAACCTCTCCTAATTAAGGGTAAAACTTCACAGTAACAAAATACGTTCTCCTATGATAGCAACAGTTGCTGTGTGCTTTAATCAAGGTGAAATTGGAAGGGGATTCAGAAATGTGGAAATGATTGAGGAGTTTTCTCTATCTTCTATACAGACCTTACTTTTCAATCCTTTGGCTTTTGAAGACAGTGTCTCTTTTTTACCATCTGGCACTAAAAGCATTAACACAATAACAGGTATCTACATCTCTACCTTATTTTGTGCTATATTAGGAAGCTAAAAAACCTTGGCTACCTAAAGGCTGATCATGGAAAAAACAGATGTATGCTCTCTGTTTCACAAAACAGAAATAAAAAGTAAGTTGACAGATAACGGTTAGCCCAAATGACTCAAAACTAGTAGTAAGGTTTGGGGAAAAAATGCTATAGGCACCCCTTTAAAATCTGCAGATGTTGTAGAAAAGTCTAAAGTTCATACTTATTTATAGAGTGAATATTTGTTGTTGTTGTGGGGTGCCTGGGTGACTCAGTCAGTTAAGTGCCTGCCTTCAGCTCAGGTCATGATCTCGAAGTTCATGGGTTTGGTTTAGAGCTCAGAGCCTAGAGACTGCTTTGGATCCTGTGTCTCCCTCTTCTCTGCCCCTCCCCACTCATGCTCTGTCTCTCTGTTTCTTTGTCAAAAATGAATAAACATTAAAAAAATTAAAAATAGATTTTTTTGTTGTTATCAAAGTTCTTGATTGCAAGACATAAAAGGTCACTATGGCTATCTTAAGGAGACAAAGAATTTATTAGAACACTCAAAATAAGTCAGAGAATCAGGATAGTGAATTGGGCAGAAGCCACAGAAACAAGGTAGGATAAAGAAACAGGCAGCAGGCACAACCTGGCCAACACAATACCACCCTAACTTCAGGACATCATTACTACCCGTTTGCACAAATGAAAACCTAAGACTTCCCTTTGACTTCACTTGCTCTGGGAAAATATTGCCTGGCCCTGTCTAGGTCACTTTTCTACCCTCTAGGTAAGACAGTAAAATTATTTACAAATTCCCTTGGCCTCTGTGGTGGGAAGTATAAAGCATGCACTGTGAAATAGCACAGATCAATGATGGAGTATTAGAGTAAAATGAAAATTAGAGTAAAATGTATATTTAGAAAATGTCTAGAAATTATTTTCTTACTGATGATTATATTTTAGGATGTTTACATAAAAATTAAGTTTTTGAAAATTCCTTTGACTAATCACTCTTTGAAAATCACTCCTGGAGACAGACTATGGAGGTGAGTGTCATTTATCCCAAGTGAATATACTTGGGATAACAAAGTGGATTTAGAAAACACACTTGAAGGATGAATGTAGTCAGTATTTATCATAGTGACTACAACACAATCTATCCTCGTTTTGTTCTCACTTCCAGGCCAGCAAATGGTCTCTTCTCTGTGATTCTGAAAATCCATTCATCTCAGCTCATTTCCAGAAACCAGATTTTTATTTTAGTTTTAAATTTTTTTAACGTTTTATTTATTTTTGAGACAGGGAGAGACAGAGCATGAACAGGGGAGGGTCAGAGAGAGGGAGGGAGACACAGAATCTGAAACAGGCTCCAGGCTCTGAGCTGTCAGCACAGAGCCCGACGCGGGGCTCGAACTCACGGACCGAGAGATCATGACCTGAGCCGAAGTCGGCCGCTTAACCGACTGAGCCACCCAGGCGCCCCCCAGATTTTTAATTTAAATTTACCTTGTTAGAATGAATGAATGAATGAATGAATGAATGAATGAACAAATAAATAAAAAGACTCTAAGAATAATGTGCTAGCTGATCTTAACTGTCTCTAGTGCTAGAGAATATTGAGCTTGGCTTCTTGACCAAATTTTCAGACTCTTTCAACTCAGGGCTTAATCTGCTGTGGTTGTCAAATAATTGTTTCTCAGACATCCACCTGGATAAACACTTACTGTCCAGAATCCATTTTATTTGATTACTGCAAAAGAACTGTATCATTTTGGAAGATTGAAATAAGACAGCAGAATTGAACTGATGCAAATTTTAATTTGAGTCACTCCCTTGCTTATTTTCCCCGTACTTTTAAAGCAAAATCTCTGATTTAGAAACTAACATTGAAGAATAGATTAAAATAAGCTCCTTATGTTAGCCAGATACTGCTCTTAGTACCGTCATTTATCTTTCCTGTGACCAAGGTCAAATCACTTAACCTTGCAGTACTCCAAGGTTGCTGCAATCTGTTTTCCTAACCAATCTCTTGAGCACACTGCTTAGTACCGGTAAAAGCTATTGAGCTAGAAATGCAGTAACATTATTGCAAAGAACATGGAAGGAAAATAAGAAGCCTTAACTCCACATAGATGTTTATGTTTATGAGAGAAGAAAGAAAAGAACTGAATAACTAAAATATGGCCTTTACAACTGCAAAGACATTTGTAAAATAAAATAGTAATGATCCCCACAATAAAATGTATACAACTCTTAGATGTAAAACTTGAGTAAATAGAAAATGATAAATGGTCAAACAAACATTGCCAGTATATTCATCAGTGTTTCTGTAAAATGAAGTTTTATTATATAATTACTATGTAAACATCAATCATTAGGTGGTTAATTAACAAATAAGAATTCTAAAATATGTCAAAGTGTATTACTATATTGTTTTCCAAGTGATCTGAATAACTTTAAAATTCCATTTTATCTATTGGCTTTTATGTTACAGCTATTTGGGTTTTGTGTGTGTGTGTGTGTGTGTGTGTGTGTGTGCGTGTGTCTGTGCATGTGTGTGTAGTTGATCTAGAGATGACAAAAATTATCTTTAATTGTTCATAGACTACTTAGAGTTAATATTGTCCACAGTACATAAAATATATAAACCATGTAACTCTCTGGGTCCATTAACTAAGCCCCCTGCTATAATTCATGCTGTAGTTATCTTATGTAATATATCTACATACATGAGAAACCCCACAAGAAACTATTATACTTTTTATTTTAAATAATCCATTTTATTCTAAATAAATAAAATAAAATTGTTGTATTTTATATTTTTCCAGATACTTCTCATTTCTGATGAACTCAATTTCTTTCCACAGACCTAATACCTTGCTAGAAATCTGTTAACCACTCTCAACTTTAGTTTATCTAGAAATGTATGTATTTCTCTTTATGCTTAAAAAATGTTTTTGCTGGATATAGACTTATAGGTTGACAGCTTTTTCTCTCAGCACTTTAAGGAGTTCAGTTCAATATCTTCTTGCCTCCATAGTTTTAGATGAAAATGCATTGATGATATGAATTTGTGTTCCCCTCTATGATCTATGGTATTTTCTCTTTGCGTTTTCAAGATTTTCTTTCTTTGTTTTCAATTAAAAATTGGTTTAATTTTTGTGCCAAGGCATAGTTGATATTTTATTCATACTGCTTTGGGTTTGCTGAACTTGTTGATTCTGAAAGTTTATATCCTTCATCAAATTTTGGATGTTTTGGTTTAGATATTTTTCCTCTCCCTTTATTACTCTCCTCTTGTCTGGGACTTGGAATACACGTATATATGCTTTACCAAAGATTAGCTTCATTTCAATCATTGTTTTCTCTTTCTCTTCTTCAGCTTAGATGATTTTAGTTCATTTATTTTCAATTTCACTGGATTTATTACGTTCACTGGATCACTACTCTGAATAAATTTATTTAAGTGAGTGTTTTTTTTATTATTATTCTATGTGTATTCTTTAAGTTTTGGTATTTGTTTTATCATTTACCTTTCTATCTTCTCTATCACTGGAAGTATGTTTCTCTTATGTTATTGACCATAGCAGTGGTATCTATCTTAAAATTCATATTTGCTAATTTTAACATCTGGTCATCTTGGGGTTATTCTCTGTTAATTATTTTTCTTTTGAGGAACTTTAATACTTTTCTTTCTTTTGCTAATTTTAACATCTGGTTATCTTGGCTATTCTCTGTTAATTATTTTTATTTTGAGAAACTATAATATTTTTCTTTCTTTTTGTTATATTGAATAATTTTTATTTTATCCTGGATATTGTAAATGTTATACTGTGAAACTCCAGTTCAGCATTACTCTTCTGAAAATTATTGATTCCATTATTAAGCAATCAACCCAGTTGAAATCAACTGCCAACCCGGTCTCTTGTGTGGCAGCTCAACCTTTATTCAGCTCCTATATGTTTAGCTACATTGATGAAAGTATGTATGATTCAGGACATAGCCCAAAGATTTGGGCAGATTTTGCACACAGATTTTAGCATTCCCACTGACTTGGAAGATTTTCCACTAATGCTCCAATGACTGTGATTGCTCCGAATTTTGATTTTTAGTTCTTCATCAGAGGAAGATAGATTTCTCTCCGTCTGTCAGTCTCTATCTCTGTCTCTCTCCCCCCTCCCACCTATGTGCCCGTGTGTGTGTGTGTGTGTGTGTGTGTTTCAAAGTTTAAGCCATCCCTCATGTTGGTATCTTGGGCCTAACTTCAGGGTAAAATCTAAGAAAATAGAGATATCCAAACCTTGACAAATTTGTACCAAACGTTGTCACCAGAGTCTGCCCATTTCTGTTTACTTTTTAGTGCCTTCAGAACATCATTTATTTGTATTTTGTCCAGAGTTCATAGTTCCAATCTGGAGTAGGGTTGGGTTTGGCAGAATCTGATAAGCCTGTCTGTTTCAATTTTTCAATTAATCTGTATTAATGTTCACTGTTAAAACACACTTTGAAACCATTGACAGCATTTTGAATCATTTTTTTGAAACTTCATAATTTTGATGGTGTAAGTGCTGTTTAATGTGTACTTTCTACTTTCTAAGTTACAAATGTTTCAATGTATTTATTTGCTGCCTAAATGTACTCTTCTGAACACCGTTAGCTTTCTTTACTATTGATTTCAGTCACTAATAATATTCTATTTAAAAGTTTTTTTCAATAGCTCTTTAATGATTTTATTATAATTATTAAATTATAAGATGTATATATACATATGCATGTAAATACTTTTTTTTTAAGTTTATTTATTTTGAGGGGGAGAGGGGCAAAGAGTGAGGAGGAGAGACTCCCAAGCAGGCTCCAGGCTCAACATTGAGCCAAATGTGGGCTCAATCCCACGACCACGAGATCATGACCTGAGTTGAAATCAAGAGTCAGACACAACCGACTAAGCTGCCCAAACACCCCAATACTTTTTATTTGAGAGTCACTTGTTTGATTTAATTTATTTATACATAAATGCATAATTTGTATTTTAAATATTAGTCTTAAATACAGTTTATTACTTAAACCCAAAATGTCCTCTTTCATTATGTTTCCAAAAAATTTAAACTTTATTTTAAATTACTTACTCTTCTAGATAAAACTCACAATTAGTTTTTTTTCTGTTCTCAAAACAAATTCCGTCATAATAATGATTGAAAAATACTATATGTATAAAAATAACTTGAAAGAATAGGCAACCTTACTGCCCACTACTTCTGATTAGAACAATTTATATCTCCTCAGTTATTTTACTCTTGCTTGGTTTAAATCATTAAATTTTAAAAGAAACCAAATACCATTTTTTCTTGTTTTGCATAAAGACAAGAATTGTGTTTTTAACTATAGTGAATAATATTTATTTTTAAATATTATTTTGAAAGCACTTATTGACATTTTGCAAGAAGTTTAATATATTTTATGTTAAAAGATTTTAATTTATTATTATAAAATGTTTGATACCCACTTTATATGTGGTACAGCAAATAATTATGAAATATTTTATTTCTAGTCTCTTTCCGTTAACTATATTAACTAATAGTGGTATCCTATTCATATGCCTGTTTTTTTAAATAATAAATTGTGGGTAACAGAAATAACTGTTCAGGAGGGATATATGATCTGATCCTAACCAGGCAGATAGTCTTAAGGGAATGTAAAGCTCTGATCAGTTGCTTGTGATGAGTCTTAAAGCAGAAAGGACATGAAGCATCACATATGGCATGGTTTTTGAAAAGCAGAATGACCTAGGCAGAAAAAAAACAGAATATATCTACATGGTTTTTATCACTATTGTTCTATCAATTGTTGATTTTTGGTGAATACTTCAATGAGAAGTTGGGGTTAAGAAAAATCTAATAGGGGTGCCTGTGTGGCTCAGTCAGTTGAGCGTCAGACTCTTAATCTCAGCTCAGGTCATGATCCCATTGAGCCCTGCATTGGGTTTTACGCTGAGTTTAGAGCCTGCTCACAATTCTCTCTCTCCTTCTGCCCCTCTCCCTGCTTGTGTGTTCTCTCTCTCTCTCTAAAATAAAAAATAATAATAAGTTTAAAAATCCAATATAAATGACTTCTTATTCATGTAATTTTACCTACTTCAATTTAATTAACAGTGAAAATTACAAACATATATTTGCACTGGAAATATCGGTAACATATAAAAGCTTACTTATATACAGAATAAAGAAATTCATGTGGGGTTTTTTTTTTTTTGACAAATATAAAAAATCAAGAGCCAAAATCTGATTCTGTCCCCAAGGCTTAGTCATGAAATGTGTTGTATCTTACCATGTTACCATCAACAGTGACATCCACCTCAAAAACTCAAAAGCATCATCTTTACTGAAGGAGTCTGAGCTCTCTATAATGGACACTAGTATCCTGTTGTGGCAAGTAGAATTGTAGCAATTTCCTTTGGTGTAATGTGTCCTAGAACAAATTGCAGACCTTGTGAACATAAGGGAGGCACCCCTACTAGGCCCCTGTGAACCATCTAGCATCAGAAATATCCTGCTCTTGGGGCGCCTGGGTGCCTCAGTCGGTTGGGTATCTGACTTCAGCTCAGGTCATGATCTCACGGTTTGTGGGTCAGGTCATGATCTCACAGTTTGTGGGTTTGAGCCCCGCGTCAGGCTCTGTGCTGACAGCTCAGAGCTTGGAGCCTGCTTCAGATTTTGTGTCTCCTCTCTCTGCCCCTCCCCCACTTGTGCTCTGTCTCTTTCTGTCTCTCAAAAATAAATAAATGTAAAAAAAAATTAAAAAAACAATTTTAGAAATATCCTGCTCTTTTGCTCTGAGGCTCCAGGAGAGGTATGATCAGCTTCTGAATTGTTAGGACTAAACTCAAAAAATGTCATTGCCAGAATATATTTCATGGAAGTTGCACATAGTTTTTAAACATTGAAAAGGAGAGCAGTGCTTGCTTTTTCTCCAGCTGTGCTAGTGAGTGATTCCTTCATTCTAATTTTCATAACCACATTTGCAGACACTTAAATTTCACTGCTGAAAAAATTCTCTCGAGTATTTTTAGGGCTTTTAAATCTAAGTATTGTTATGTCTTGAGCAAACGGTCTTCAGGTGGAATAATATTCACTTTTCAAATTGTTGGTCTTTTCTTCCCCTCTAGTCTTTCCTCCCCAGAATAAAGGAATTTTATCTGATTCCAGAATCTTCCCCAATGTTGAAGTGATGGTGTGCTTCCATAGAGAGTTGTGGGGTGAATGTGTCACCAGTGTTTGACCTTCCACCATTGCTGGCACAGTCTTTGAAGTTAAAAACCATTATTGAAAATCAGAAGTTTTCCGGGCACCTGGGTGGCTCAGACGGTTAAGCATCCCACTTTGGCTCTGGTCATGATCTCATGGTTCATGGGTTTGAGCCCTGCATTGGGCTCTCTGCTGTCAGCACACAGCCTGCTTCAGATCCTCTGTCCCTGCCCCCTCTCTGCTCCTTCTCCTTCCCACTCATGTTCTCTCTCTCTCTCTCTCTCTCTCTCTCTCTCTCTCAAAAATAAATAAACAAAAAAGTCAGAAATTGTCATCAGCCCTGTGACCAGTTATCAGCTTTGACTCTCCCCCGCCCTACAGTTTATGTGATGCTCTGAGATTCGTCACAATTTCCTTTTCCTAGTTGATGCAACATCTCACAACGTTCATGCCATCTGTAGGGTGGGAGTTAATACCTAGGCATTCCCCTCAATTTGCAATCAGTGGTCATATATCTTAAAAATTTACATATATGAATTTTGAACAATTTGCTTTATCTTAATTCTTTTTTACAGACTTAAAAATTATTTTCGTTTTTTCTAATATAAAAATATATGCTCACTTATAAAAGAAGACAAAAGAATGAAGAAGGAAAGAAAGGTTTTCTGGATTCAGGCAAGGGCCAGGTGTGCCTATGGAGTTTACAACTTCTTCCTAAGAGTCAGTTAATGAAACATTGAGATGCTGCAGGAACAGTCCTCTTGAATCGCTTCCTACTGGGAGTGGGAGGGTGTGTGTGTGGGGGTGATGGTCATCCAAGTTTCATATTTCCGAAGTCCTCCAAAGTTGTCGGTTTTTGCTGTTATTATATTGCTCCAGGTTATCATCCCAGGGCTGAAAAGGCCTGTCCTGGTTGTCCACAAACTTCCTCCAGCTGGTTGTCCCCTAACTCCAGGCAGCTCATGACAGCAATTGGGATCCTAGATGTTTGCAGATGTCTCAGCGCCTGATGATACTTCCAGCGCAAGTGGAAGTACAGGCGGAAGGCGCCTGTGTGGCTCAGTTGGTTGAGTCCACTCCTGACCACTCAAAGATCTGAAGGCTGAGGTTCGATGGTCTTTGACAAATGCAGCCAGTTCCCAGGCACAGGTGGGGCAGGGGCTCTGTGATCTCTGGGATTGGTACAGTTGCAGTGTTTTGATCTTGTCAAAAAACAAATTTCTTCATGGTGCTTTTCCTTGTTTTGTAGGCAGTCTTTCGCAATTACGGGGCCTTCTCGGGGCTTCACTGATAACACAAGTAGATCTTCCTCCAGTTGTAGGGCAATTGTTACCCAGTGCAGGTTGCCAAACTGATGGCAGAATATTTCTTCTGTTAGTGGATTTATTGTGGTTCTGACCTTGGCAGTCCCTGTGTAGCTGCCTCGCCTCAGCTGGCTAGTCCCAGTCCTGCACTCTGTCTGGGACACCAGGGATCCTTTCTTCTTACTGGTCTTGACATAGGAAAGCCCCATCTGAGAGGCTGCCTCCACGGACAGCCCTAATTCTTTTGTTTTTGACACTGATTAAGACCCCTCTTCCATATTTTATTTTTATTTTTATTCTCCCTTGAACACTTCTGTCAGATTGTAAAGAGGAAAGAGGGGTGGGAATTAAAGCTTGTTGTTTCTTATGTTGACATCTTGCTTAAAATCCTTCAAATTCATACATTTAATAATAAATGCCCAAATAGAAAATACATATCACCTTTAACTTTAGACTATTAAAGGTACACATTTGAGACTTAATTATTCTTTGAAATATGAGGCCTAAGATAATTTTCCTTCGAATACATAAAGCGAACCTTTTATTTGGAAGGGAATCACACTCAACTGAGTTGCTGAAATAAATATGACTCTTATGGTAATTAGGTTATACTTTTGTTGTTTGTATAAATACATAAATAGTATGATAATTACGTTGCTTGGCCTTCCTTATGAGTGTTTGAGTGAACCAAGTGCTAAGTGGTTTCTCTGACGTCCTTTATCCCAGGAGAGTAGGAACTAAGCTTTTGATGGAGGAGCTGATGAAGATGTCAGCTAGTTATTATATGAATTTACAAGGTGTGTAGGTAAAATTTTCAGTGCTTAATTGGAAGAGAAAAATAAGACTTGTAGTTCTCTGCTTCTTGACATGAGCTGCCCTATCCACTTCTGTATCTCAAGAGACTCTCTGGAAGGAGGGATCTCATGGACCAGCCCCTCTAATCACTTCTGTGAGATCTTCCAGGAGATTTGGGCATAGGGCTGTGGGGGTGGTGGGGGGTGGTGAAGCTGTTAGGGGAGAAGGGGTAGGAGGAAGTAGCATCTTGGCTAGGAGTAGAGGTGGGTTGCTCATGCACTACCCTCTTTGAGGAAAATAGGAATATTGGGTGCCAGTATTAATTTCCAGTACTGGGATAAGCCAGCAGACTGGGAGATGGATGAGCCAACCAAGTCAACTGAGGACCATAGTACCTTCCTAGGTATCTGGACATCAGGCAGAACACAGCATATGTGCTAATCTCCTCCACAAAATCAAGGAGGCCTGGTTGGAATAAGGGAAGTAAACTTCTGCTCTGGGATGCTGTAGGGGGAGGGCCACAAAGAAAAAGTGATCCAGAGAATGGAAACTTCAAAAGTATGGAGATGGGAAAGTCCAGGAAATGAGCCATAGTCTTGAAGGTGCTGGAACAAACAGAGGGAGAGGATAAGAGGGAACCAGGGCCAGCTGACTGATGGTTGAAGCAAGAGTTTGGTCTTCTCAATCTCCAGGTGATGGGGAGTCATGGATGGGTTAAAAGCTGGAGAAGGAGGGATGGATGAGTTTAGACAAGGAGGGATGGATGAGTTTAGACAAGGATCTGAAGATTGTTTAGGAATGCCAGGCAAGTTCAGATGAAACATGGAGGCTAACAAAAGGCAGAGTGGTGGTCTGAAAGGGTAGCTCTGCTGTCAGTTTACAAGGTACTCTGGGCAAAGTGAGAATGCACAGGCCAGAGTGTCTAGTGAGCCAACCAGCTCAGTCCAGAGAGAGGAAGGGTGCAGGGGAACTCTAACACTCCCAGCTTAAGGATTTCAAATTTAACAGTCTTCTGGGTACACACCAAGGTTAACATTTTCATGTTTTTCTATCAGTTTGTTTAATAAAATATGAATGTGGGTCTTCTATGTGACTCAGTTGGTTAAGAGTCCACTCTTGATTTTGGATCAGGTCTTGATCAAGCATGGTTCATGAGATCAGGCCCTTCGTAGGGCTCTGCACTGACAGTGTAGAGCCTACTTGGGATTCTCTCCCTCCCCCTCTCTCTCTGCCTCTCCCCCATGCACACACATGCTCTCTAGCTCTCTCTCAAAATAAATAAATAAATAAATAATTTTTTTAAACTAAAATAAAAAAATAAAATCAGAATGTATTGATTATCTAAAATATGCTATATTTTACATAATACCTTTAGTAATGATTGTGTGCTAATACTTGAATTTTCCTATACTTTACATTTATTTGATGTTTCAATGATCTTATTGCTATTTTAGCATATAGGCCTTTGCTCTGCTGTTCTCTCACATGCCCGGATTTTAATTTTTATAGTTTACTTAAATAATGCCAGTTCCCTAAAACTGGGTGTAATTTAAAATTAATTGGGTATATCAACTGTGAGTAATTACATAAAGCAAAACATGCTGCTAGCTCCTCCATCCACAAATCATTACATAAATAATAGACGCACATCATGATCAGTGACCAATCACATGACTTGTTTAAGAGTCTGCCAGAAATTGGTCACTGCACATCTGTTATTCAATTCACATAAAAATAATAAAGCATGTAGTTGTATTGCCACCTTATCACCCAGGGATAAATCCAAGTGATATTCTAAAAAAATGTATAATCGAAAGAGAGAATAGGCTGAGAATAATGGTGCAGCAAAGAAACAGAAATGATACCCCTGGGAATAAATCTGTGGGTGATTGGAAGATAAGTGGGGATTTGGGAGACTTGAGATATGGAGCCAGAGGAAATTAGTGAAGGTAAACTTTGCATAAATGAGGAAAAGTGGTTGTGATGAACACCACAGAGGAAGTAATACTAGAGAATAAATTTCATGTTAATGGAACTCTTGGAGGTGTTTTACAACATTGAAAGCACAAAAGATAAAACATGGAAAGCTGACCCAAACTTAGACGGAAGGATGGCAATTCAACATGGCATAAGAAGAAATGATTGTTTGTATCATAAAGACAATGTAATTGCACTTAATGTCCACCATGATAATAAAGCGGGATAATGTCTCCATTTTATGTTCCTTAATTTAATCACAAATGCTTATGAATTCATCACATTTGCCATGTAAGGTAACATTTATAGGTTCCAGGGACTAGGATGTGGCTATCTTTTGGAGGGGCCATTATTCAGCCTACCACAATACTAAATATACTTTTTTTCACACTAATCAAAGAATTGTTCTACTACTTTGCCTTGAAACAATGTGAATCGATATGGAAAAAAATTGTTTTGATACTCTGTGAAGGAGCAGATGAATTCTTTTGAAGAATTATAATTGATTATTCATTAATGTCTAGAGATAGCCTATGACTTTTTTTATTCTGGTTAGAACACCAACTAAAAAATCTTTATCAAAGCCCTATTATCTCTATAACCTCCATTGTCATTGAATGAAATGAATTGACTCAATCATCATTACAAAATACATTGCATCTAAAATATAAGTGAATATTGAAAGGCCAAGAGATTATTTTAAAATGTTAATAGTTACATTTTGAGGAGCATGAAACTAATATAGATGTATAGTATTAATTTTAGGTTCTTTGAAATAATATTAAATTTTCCTCCTCCTATAAGAAATGCAGCCACTTCTTCATTCTGTTTTTGTGACAGACTCAAATACCTTGCATGTTTCTTTCTTTCCTAGCACTTCTTTTGTTATTTTGAAATTGTCGTCTACAGTAACATGTCTCAGTTCTCTGATTTGGAAATCCATACACCTAACCAAAGAATTGTTTCATAAACACTGTTTATATTGACATTATTAGTTTTTGCTCATTTCTGAACCGATAATGCTTGTTGTCTAAGTTCTTTTGGCAGCAACAGAGAACAAACCCAGATGCCCCATGGTTCAGACCATCACATAACCCTACTCTTACCTCTCCATGCTTCTTCTGCAAGAGTGCCAATCTCTGTTTGCATCATTGTCCCCAGGTGTGAAGCCTCTCAGGCAACATTATTCTGAGAATAACTTTTAGTCCCTTAGAAGAGTGGTGCCCTGACTCTGCAAGTTGAAGGGAAAGTATCCAAAGATACAAATGCTCCATATACATACTTTCAATCCATCTTCACGAATTTTGTTCTAAATCTAATTATCACCTTTCTTGGTACTGGTGCTTCTAAATCTTGAGACTTTAAAAGACTCAAGGGAGAAGTCATTTCCCCCTAACATTATATCCCAGTGTAAGCATTTAGTTTATAGTTTACTTCTAGTAAGCAAGTGACCCTCCCCTCCATCCATATTTTTCTTCAAATTTTATTGAATTCTTTGGGAAAATGTGGATCTGTTATCTTATTCTCTTTGTCTTGATGAGCTTAGACCAGTTTAATTTCTTTACTCTTTATCATCAACCAACTGGTGCTTTCAGGGGACAAGATTCCCACCACTATATTTAACCAGAAATTTAACTACTTTTTTTCATGTTGCAAATATTTTATTTGATTTTTAAGTGTGTCTCCATGTCTTATTCAGGTGTTTGGGGGAAAAGTTATTACTCTCAACTCAGGAAAAGCCAAGAGGGATATAGAATAAAGGTCAGAGAAATTTCAAGGAATTCAAACACAAGTACAGCTGACCTTCAAATAAACTGTAAGTCGTCACATTAATTCAGTAGTGAGGAGAGGCATCAACTAGCCCAGGAGGATTCATGGACTTTGTGAATAACTCTTGAAGTTTTTCAGTTATGGGCAACAGCACATACTGTGTAAGGAAAATTATGTGTTTGTGTGGGTGTGTGTGTGCAGGGGTATGTGAGTTTACCTATTTTGATGAAGAGATAAGAGAGGGCTTTCAGGCCACCAGAGTTTAATCAGATTGTCTTTTTCATGTAATTGCTTTGAGGAATTGAAGGACTATACACTATCAACTTCTGTGATCATTTGACCTTGTGATGCCACCATCACTGTGTTTAATCTCATATTATTAAGGACAAGAATATGTTGTTTTTAACTGTATTTTCATTTAATGAATTCTCCCTGGTTTTAAAGCCATTTTATCACTAAAAATGTTTATTTGAAATGATTTTTAAGCCACATATTTAAACAATTCAGTGTTTTCTCACATAATTTTATAAATACTTTTAACATCATGTTAATAAGAATTTGCAGGGTCAACATATTCAACATAATTTTTAGGATACATTTTGAGCAATATTTCTTTTACCAATATCTGGCCCTTAATTTTATTTTTAATTATTATTTTATATTTTATTTTTTGCATTTATTTTAATTTTTTTCATTATGAATAAGTATAGAGGACAGAGTGTATCATTCTTTTTGAAACTTAAGCATCATTTACAGTTGTGTTTCAAGGTCTACTTCTCCAAATAATAAGTTTTATGGAAAAAATCATTAGCAAATAATTGTATAATCTATCCTTTCTTTTAATATTCCAAAGCATATTGCATGCTGTAGACTCTGGCAAGTCTTGCAAGAATCTTATTAGAATCTAATTGTTGAACTTATTAGAACATGATAAGAGTACTGCCTTAAATACTTATCTTTTTGTTCATGTTCATATTTTCCTTCCCTCATCCCCTTCCCTCTTCTTTTTAAAACAATCTTTTATAATCTTCAGTTTGGGGAATGCTCAACTATAGAAATTACTTCTTCTATTAATATGTTTTTATATTCCATTTTTCTAAAGAAACATTTTTTTGAATGTTTATTCAATTTTGAGAGACAGAGACATAGAGCATGAGTGGGAAGGCGCAGAAAGGGAAGGAGACACAGAATCCAAAACAGGCTCCAGGCTCTGAGCCATCAGCACAGAGCCCAACCTGGGGTTCAGGCCTATGAGCCATGAGCCATGAGATCGTGACCTGAGCCAAAATCGGATGCTTAACCACTGAGCCACCCAGGCGCCCCTTCATATTCCATTTTTTAAAAGCTCTTTACCAGATGATTTTTATTAACACTGAGATTTGTTATGGTATCACTGACCTAGACAAATGGACATGAGCTAATCCTAAGGTAACAACATGTTTTCTCTATTTTGTCATTGAGGTTATAAAGTGAATTGAAATGTGAGTCACTTATTCTGGAATGTCTTTTATGTGCTTAAATCATTATAATTATTAATAAATAAATTACTTTCCAAAACTAAAAAAACAAAACAAAACAAAACTGTACAATATTGGCATTAAGAAGAAACTAGAGATGATATGTTTCACTCTCATTGTTCACATTCAGAACAACTCAATCATTATTGTTAATATGTACTATTTTTCTAAGTTTATTTATTCATTTTTGATAGAGAACAGGGGAGGAGCAGAGAGAGAAGGAGAGAGACAGAGGGACAGAGAGACAGAGAGAGAATCCCAAGCAGGCTCCATGCTGCCAGCACAGAGCCTGATGTGGGGCTTGAAACACAAACCATGAGATCATGATCTAAGCCAGATCAAGAGTCAGATGCTTAACTGACTAACTGGTACACCCAGGAGTCCTGTTAATGTATAATTTAAAAAATATATACTTTTAATTTATTGATTCATTTAAATCCATCCAGAGATTAGTAAGTTGAATTATTCAAATTTTTAAAAATTACAAAGTGAATGTAATATTGACCTTTCTATTTCTAGGGTATTTAAAGATTAAACATTTGAACCACTGGCTTTAAGTACCAAATTGCCAAGATAAGATACATGTTTGTTTTAGAAGATAGTTCAAGAGTGTCATATAAACTATATTACAGTTGAAGGGTATGGCAGAAATCTATTTGCCTGTACATGGGACAAGAGTTTTATAGTGGAAACACCCCTTTTATAAATATTACTGAAACTTTAGAAGCAATCATTTTCAAAAACATTAACTAGCTAAATAAATCTATGTCATATGTAGTTTGTGAAATTCTATATAACAAGAGGTAAAATATCATTCTCTTCTAAAGAAAATCTTCTATGCAATTATAAATATTCCATAAAATAAATCTCTCCCCTTAGAAGTAAACTTATTACATTTTAGTTTCATATTTTATACTAAAAACAGCAATTTTATGCTGTTAAAAATAGACCCATTTATGTTTTGTTTTTCATCTTATATTTTGGGTGTTATGGTTTTTAATAGTCTTTTTTAGCAGCCAAAATTTAACTTTTATTTTTAAATAATATATAATTCAAATCCATATCTTTGGGTACAAAAATTGCAATAAAATAAATTTTAATATATGAGGATAAATTGACTTTAAAGGAAATAGAGAATCAAAAATAGTAAGATTATATTTTTCTCTTATATATCACTAGGAATTTCACACTTACAGAAAAGAAAGCCACTTCTAAAATGTCATAGACATGTATTTACCTCCAGGCATCCAGTGTAACAAAATGAATCTATTTCCATTTGTTCTGTGACAGAAGGGAAATAGTCAACCAACTATGGAGAACATGTTTTGGAAGAATATGATGTGTGGGCTCTTTCACTTTGATAATGAATATGAGGTTTTACTCAACTTTATCTCAACTTTATATGGAAAATAATACCCAAAAATTGTATGTTGTGATTGGAATACTAAAGTAGGTTTTTTGTCATTAGATGTGTAATAGTCTAACAAGTTGTTTTATAGATGCACAAAAGCCTTAAATGTCATATCTTTTTTTAAGATTTATAAGCTATTAAATTACTACACTGTGAATTATTTACAATAGTAATTTGATTAAGATGGAGTATTGATAGAGCACATTAATATGAGGTTGATGTTTGACATAATTCATTTTAGCCTTAATTATTTTTTTCTACCTATTGCCATAATGCACATTTCTCATCTCCCCAAATGAATCAAGAATAATGAAGTCACTGCTTATGAAAACATTGTATATAAATAGCTTCAATTACTTGTGAAGAAATTTATTACAAGGGAACACAAAGTACCATTTGAAAATTTGCAGAATGTGAACAATTGAAATTGTCATTAAAAACTTGTTTGCATGTATTACACACAGATTTACTTAGAAAAAAACAATCTGTTATAATCTTTCTAAGGTATATAAAACATTAACGTTTTGTGATATCATATTATAGTTGATATATTTAATATGAACTCTTAAAAACATAATGCAATGCTATTTTAAATTTCAAGCTATGAATAATTTTACAATTATTTATTAATAGCTATATTGTGTGAGTCTATATGTGAGGGAGGGTAGGGAGGGACAGGAGAGCATAAGATTTGATTAAATTGCTTATCACTCTGCATGTTCTTATTTCATTTTAAGCTAAATCTGAAAACCCACTTAGGTTTCATGACTTGTGGTTTTTAAGTTCTATATGATCTTTATAAACTGGGAAGAAACTATTCCAACTATCTAACCTCTTCAATCTTTCTTCATTTTGGTTACTGACAAAGAATCCAAGACAAATGAGCAGTGTGGCAAGAAAGGGTATGATGCATTCTAAGACACATGCCCAGAATAATTAAATCATTATTAGTAGTTCTATGAATAAGAATAATTCTGAAAATGGTGCAAGTGAATATTACTGGTTTAAACAAAATACTTCATATCATTGGCAATAGGAAGTAAGAATTGGCAGTAGGAAGTAAGAATGGGTTCCTATGAGTGGGGGCTTCCCATGTAATGTCATTGTGAATAAGTGTCCTCCAGAAAAGCAAATGTTAGAGTAATGCTGAATGAACAGTGTTTGCTTTTAGGTATTGATTTTTCATAAGAAATAGAATGTATTAAATTACTAGCAGGAAAAATAGAATTAAAGGAAAATGCAAATAACAGCTGTTATAGATACAAAACCAATAAAGAAATAGATAGATGATAAATGATAGATAGATAGATAGATAAATGTACATTTGCATAAATCCAAAAGTAAACTTTAGCATAAGTATTTCCAAATTTGAAAGATAAACTAGATGACAGAATGAAGATAATGACCTAAATATAATTAACTCTATATATAAGCTTTGTACCATAAAACAATAAAAACAATTATTTTCAAGCAGTAAGAAAATTTATCCAAAAGCCACAAAATATTAAGCCATTATAAAAATACCTTTAAGTTTTAGAAACTTAAATATTAAATACCACATTCTCATAAAAAAGGACACCAAAAGCAGAAATACAAAATAAAATTTTGAATAAAATAGACCTAATTACTTGGAAATGAATAGATATAGATATGTTAGAATATATATTTATTATATATTCAGTAATAGATATGTTTCATCATCATTTTGGGATAAGATGAAATCAAAACTTCTTTGGTATCAATTTTGGGATTGAAACAATAAAATGAAGATTACACAATGCAATTATTAGGCTTTAAACTAGTAAGATAACATTTTAATTAATGACAGTTTTGCTTCAGCACATTTTGGAGGTACTGGTGCTGGGCTTAACTCTAACACAGTAAACAACCATAAAACTTGACCAAATATGTAAGGCAAATCTTTTTTTTAAGTGTAGGAAAACAGGTAGTGTATAACTCTGAAGCTTGATAGGAGGGAGACAAATCTGGAGGGCCTTACCTTCAGTCTGGATTTCAACATTAATGCACTCAAAACTATGGCCAAAAATGTAAGTCAAGCAGAAATAGAGGTAGTTTTTCTGAGCTGAGGGCACAACCATTGGATTTCAGTTTTCAAAAGCAGCTGAGATTTGCAGAATATATTACTGGAAAATAGTAGGCTATCCCAAAGTTTGGTCCCAGAAGTCTTCATGAGGATTTCCTTTATGTTTTTGACCAAGAGTTGGTCTGGCAGGTGAAGGATGAGAAGTTTGAAGTCTTGAAGAGTGTAACCACTGTGATATTGAAAGCAAAATGGCTATATCAGTAGTTACGCATTCCTTGAACATGTTGGGAGTTCTGTCTACCCTGAGTGGAAACACCATTGAGCACCTTAGGCATTCATTTGTGACTCCAGAAATCTTATGTTTTAGTAGTAAGTGTTATGCTATAAAGTCAGGAAATATCCTAACATTAAGAGAAAATTCTAAACAGACCCAATCTAATCAACTAGGGCTAAGCAAGAAGATAGTGTCTGCTTTTATCATGCTGAGCACACTAATCATCCTCTGTTCAGTTCAATACAGATTAAACCATCTCCATAGAAACCAGCAGGAAGATATTTTGAAAGGAAGACATAATGTAATCAACACAGTAAAAATGTGGATACTATCAAATGACCTGTATTTCAGTTGAGAGCACATTTTTTGGTCTTCTTAAAAAAAAAAAAAAAAAAACTTAATCAGAAAAAAAATATTAATTTTAAAATTATTCAAGAAGGTAGGATATTTGACCTTATTTAATCCTTGAAACAGTTCAGTCTCATAAATTTGAATCTAACAATAGACTGCCACACTTAATATAATCGAAACAGTTGAATACATTTTGATTTCCACGTTTCTAATATGACAAGAAGTTATTTAGGTTTATTTATTTAATCAGTCATGCATTATTCTGAATTATAGATGAGTTCTAAATTATTAAAATAAAATAAGAAATCTAACCTTGTAAGCAGAATGTGGAAATTACTATGATCAAGGTCTTTTGGAGTGAAGAATATTAAAAACCTGGAGATACAATCAGGGATTACACATAAGCTACTGGATATTGGAAATTGAAGTAGTTAAAATTCTGCGGCTAGTCACAGACTAAAATTTGGATTCACTACTCTCCATCATTAAATGTTCGTATAGAAAAACTATCATACATGAAACCTCCACAGTATAAAAATGATTATAGAAACACTGAACCAGAAAATTAAAATAATTTGTTTATTTAAATTGATAATAAAAAATATGTAAGTCCAGTATTTTGAAAAGTGCAGTATTTTGGAATTAAATTGAAAGTGTTCCTAATGCGTTGGGTTTTTTTAATTCAAGTTTAGTTAACATACAGTGTTACATTAGTTTCAGATGTACAATATAGTCATTCAACAATTCTATACATTACTCAGTGCTCATCATGGTTAAGTGTACTTTTAATCCCCTTAATTTACTTTACCCATCTCTCCATCTGCCTCCCCTCCAGGAACCTCTGTATTTAAGAACCTTTAAGAGTTTTAAGACTTTATTCCTCATCTCTTTTTTCTATTTGTTTATTCCTTTGGTTTGTTTCTTAAATTCCAGGTAAGAGTGAAATAATATGGTATTTTTCTTTCTCTGATTAACTTATTTCACTTAGCACTGTACCATAATATTTAAGTTGTTTTTTGCTTATATGTTTTAGAATATTCAATAATTCAAATGAGTGATTAATTCTCAATCTTCAGGAAAATAAAATCTAGCCTGAAATGACAAAACTTAAGGAAAATGCAAAAATTTATAATGAAAAAGGATTAAGTTATATTTTGTTTGTCAAATAGATTCCATTATTGGTATAAACATGAATTTGCAAGACAAATAGTAAATAATATGTTTGCAACACCACACACACACATATGCGTGTGCACACACACACATGCCCACAGGCAATATCCTTCCTTTCAATATTCCCTTTATCGCCTCAGAATTTACATATTGCTTATGTATCTTTCTTTGTTTTAATGAACCTGGATTCTTTAATAATTCCCTGACTTTTTCATCATAGAGTCATTTTTTATTTACCACACTTTTCATCTACCTCATATAAGGATAGTCTTCATTGATATGAGTTTTTAAATCCCAGAAATTACCCAGGTTCTTCACTGCTTCCTGATGGTGAAATTGATACCACTGGTATCAGGCAGAAAATTAGACATGTCCTTGATGGCTATTTCTGAGCATGGCAGAATATTCCAGTGTTTATTAAAATTTTATTAATAAATAGTATAGCTGTGTTCCAGTAAACATTTATGGACATTGAAATTTGAATTTCGATAAATGTTCACTTTGCACAAAAATAATTATTCTTCTTTGGACTTTTTCATCCATTTAAAAATTTAAAAGAAATATTTTTAGCTCAGGGATTGTACAAATAGGCAGCAAGGTAGGTATTGCAGTCTGTATGTTGTCAATCCCTGGTATAGACAGACTACCATCTTATCTTTGGAACATCAGGGAATGCTTTTGAATTTAAGAAATTCCTGCCTGGTAAGACTAACTAAGACATGCCTGGTGAGAGAGAATTACATTTTCTAGCACAGAATAGGGACTTAAAAATTAATTATTGACTAAAGGAGCACTTAGTCCAGTGAAAGAGGTAGGAGAAATAGGAAATGATTGCTCTGGAATGCAGGATCTGCTATTTAAAAAATCTATAACAAAGATGAACCATGAAGTTTTGGAGAGATCAAACCACATTTAGTGAGGCTGACCTGAAGGCCATGAAATGTAGGACAGAAAGTATGTGTATTGAGAGACTCATTTCAAAGCTTTCACCTGAGGTATCTTCCTTTGCAAAAATGCGTAATAATATTCTTCTTTCAGCATTGTTTAGGTAGTTAAATGAGATAATTGATGCAGAACTGCTACATGGAAAGAAAACTTACTTTTTTATTCCTTATATATTAGCTTCTTTACCAAGACTGTACTTACTTAAATATTTCATTTTGACTTTATTAAATTTAATTGTTTATCTTGACAATCAGTGTTTTCATATTAATGTGGTTAAACTCCAAAAGTACTCTTTATCAAATTGGCCAGTTTGATTTCATCATGAAGTTTATTTTATAATTTTTACAAATCTGTGAAAGTTGTTGATAATATTGTTATAGCTCAGATAAACTAAATTAAAACTGTGTTATTTTGTTTTGTTTTGTTTTGTTTTGGCTGGTAAGGACAGGAAGAGATTAAATATTGTGTTGCTATTTATAATTTATTTATAATCTATTTCTAAATTAGTTTTATTTTTCTGTTAATTTACTCAATAAATATTTACTGAGGGCACAATCAAAAGCAGCAATTATCTCTATATTATAATTTCAAAAGACAGAAACTACTTTTCCCATAAAAAACAAATCCAAAGTATAATTAATCACCTTAACAAGAAAGGCACAATTCTCCACTGCCCTTCAAATAATCATGAATGGATTATTTATTCCATAGATGCTAAATAGATGGCCAATTGAGCACATATCACCTCCTCCCCTTTCCTGTTATGTGTATTTCGTGCTGAGCACACAGCTCAGTGAGCTCTCAGCTATTATTATAATGCTATTTTTGTCTTTAATGTTACACTTGACCTCTACATATGTGCTACTAAATAGGATGCTCTCATTAGGATGCTCTCCTCAATTTGTCACTTGGACAGTGAACTTAAATGAAAAATCTGTCCACTCTGTATAAGGAGAAATGCTTTAACAAAAGTTTCACTTTTTAAATGACATTTAATTCATTAGATCTCAGGCAATGTTGTTAATGGATTGAGTTAGAGGATACTGCCCTATGCATTTTGATTGTCATCAAAATTGTCTACCATTCCCTCTTGGCTCCATTCCATTGACATTTGTGGTCTTTGGAATGTCATGGAAGGAAGCTCCAGGTTACTCATTTATGAAATAGCAGCATAAAGATCTATAGACCTCACAGAAAGTCAACTTTAATAATTATTAAATTTTTGTAAAATGTTAGGTAATACAATTTTAGCCTTCAGATTAGTGTTCTATACCTCCCAGCAATACACAAATTATCTTTGTGACCTTAAATCATTACTAGAAACCAGTGACAGGGTTTATGAGTCAGAGAAACAGATTTTAAAACTTTTCTTTGGTCTATTTTCTCTTATATAGCAAGAAAAAGAATTATTAAATAAAAATCATTAGAAAGCAAATCAAAGGTAATAAAATTTTGAAACTTACCCAACATAATCAGCAACCCAACAAATATGGATTGCACACTAATTATAAAGTTCTATACTAGTTCAGGAAGAAAATATGATATTTTCTGTACTAAAACAAGTTATCTATAATTGTCAAATTATTTTTAGTGTTACAAATAACCAAGGTGAACAGATTGTTTCAAAGTTATCTGAAAAAAATGTGGCGATAATCTGTTGATAATCTGTTGTAGTTTGTATCTTTGTTGTGACTCTTGATAAAGCTTTTTAAAAAATAACATTTCTAACATCTTTTTCAATGGGGAGAAAATACTCTCAGGAGTAATGACTTCTATCATGCGGATTAGGAGACATTTATAAATGGCTTGGGTGTTCTATTTTTCCTGGCACTACTCAAACCCCTCCAAATCTTCCACAGGGCTCCTAGCACTTTATGAACATCTTTTAAAACCTCTGTATCTGGGGGCTTCTGGGTGGCTCAGTCGGTTAAGCATTTGACTTCAGCTCAGGTCAAGATCTCACAGTTCATGGATTCGAGCACAGTTTGTAGGTTTGAGCACAGATTATGGGTTCAAGCCTCGCATTGGGCTCTATGGTGACAGCTCAGAACCTAAGCCTGTTTCGGATTCTGTGTCTCCCTCTCTCTGCCCCTTCCCCCCTCTTGCTCTGTCTCTCTTTGTCTCTCAAAAATAAACTTAAAATAAAAAGAACCTCTGTATCTGTGTCAAAAATAGAGTACAAAAAATATTATATTAGCATAAAATGAACCCCCAACATTATCATCTGCTTACCTAGTCAGTCTTAAACTTTCACTTGTCCATCTTTTATATCTTAAATTTTGGTATCCACAAAACTATATTCACCTTTATCAAAGTTCTACACCATTCACTCTCTTTTTCTGTTCAAACCATTCATTCTAAGCTTATTTTCGATGCTTGGATGCACCAGTGAGTTTGTAACCTTTCTTATGTTTTTTTTTTTTCTTTCTAAAATACTTTATTCCACTACCTTCCTTCAATGTCCGTATATTCTTAGCATGTTAGTACCTACCAGAGACAGTTAGTGCCCTAATAATTTAGGGGGAGCTCTTTGGAAGAAGTCTCATTTAAGCTGATGTGTGAAGAAGAAGCAGTAGTTAAGCGGATGAAAGAAGAGAAGGCAATGGACAGGAGGAGCACAGAGGGACAGACATGTAAAAGTCTTATGGTAAGAGATGTTACTTGAGCAAAACAGGGACAGAATTGACCAGGGTGCCATATTAAGGAGTTCTATTTAACTTCGAGGATAATGCAAAACCCATGTGAAGTTGTTAAGCAGAGCAATATGTGTAATCAGATGCATGTCTGTAAATGATCATCATTGATAATTGAAAAGAATTACTCAGAGGAAGAGGATGGCCCAAGGATGGAGAGACACCAATTTAAAAGGTCTGGTAGTAATTGAGGGTTGGAAGATAATGGCCTGTACTACTTTGCAGGAGGAAGATAACAGTAAATATTTTGATGATAAAATCAATTACCCCTAATGATTAATTAAATGTGAGACATGGAAAACAGAAGTGAGAAAGAAAGACCGTGCTTGTGGGTTAGGCCAACGTTTAGACATTTGAATAAAAGAAGGGCTTTTATGTGGTGTAGGGACAAACTCAAGAAAATATATGCAGTAGGCTTTTTTTTTTAATGTTAATTTTTTTTGAGAGGAGAGAGAGTGTCTACAAGTGGCAGAGTGTCATAGGTCTGTGTCTGGAGTTGTCTCTTGTCCAGCAAAAGAGAGGACACAGGATTCAGATGCGAGAGAGGCTAATGTCCGGGGAGACAAGAGCCCCGAGTAAGGGTCTTGCTCCATTTTAATTAAGATCAGAAGGCTTATAAGCATGATGGACGTGCACAAAGAGACAATGAAACTGTGAACATTAACTCATGGGTGTGAGGGAAAGGGGGTTTTGAAGATATGCAGTGTTAGGGATTTGGGTCAATACAAAACAAAATCCTGGCTCCTGGTGGAAGGTTGTGTGCAGCAGACATGAGGCACTACTTCAGTTTACCTAAACTTGCTTAGGGGACAAGAAAGACAGAGCTTGCTACCTCAGGGTCAACAAGGCACCTTTCTTTTGCTAACTAGCTCTGCTCTGGGCAACTTCACCCTGCTGTGGTCTATAGACCAGTTTACCTGTTTACCTATTTTGGTCCTTCCTGTGAATGGAGCTTTCTGCTATTGTGCTAAATTGGGGGGCATTTCCACCCTGAATACCTAATCTTGTTTACCTAATTTTGGATATTTTCATCCTGAGATTTCCTATTTCTATACCTTTGTGCTATACTGAGGATCTTTGTCCTGTTTACCTAATTTGTTTACTTAATCTTGGATGCACATCCTGTGGCTTTCTATTTCTTTATGCCTTGTTAACCCATCAGTGCAAGCTTGGGGAATTCCTAAGCTTATTCTCCACAGCAGAGATAGAGGGAGAGACAGAATTCGAAGCAGGCTCCAGGCTCAGAGCTGTCAGCACAGAGCCCAACACAGGTCTCGAATCCACGAATTGTTAGATCATGACCTGAGCCAAAGTCAGACGCTTAACCAACTGAGCCACCCACGTGCCCCTACGCAATAAGCCTTTAATAAACTACAGTGTGATTCTGGTATTTATATCTAATTCTTCCTTAGCAGAAAGTCGGTGGAAAAACTTAACCAAAATATTAAGGAGAATGTTCTGATAAAACTTAGATGTTTTATCTAAGTTTTTATCTATCCATGTTCTGATAAAACTTAGATATTATTTTTTGCTAATACCAAGTATACTTTTTCTCTGGTTTCTTTATCATCCTGTCTACCAAACTTTGAATATAGAAGTTTAATAAATTATTTTCATATATTTAATATTTTCTTTATATTTCAGAGGTGAGGGAGGTGCTTTTCTCTGTAAAGTATTTTCTAAAATGGCTATCAAAGAAGTGATGAGCTGATATCTGCATAAATGTGCAGGGTTTTTTTTTTCTGTATAAGCATGTCTGAGTTCATATCTATATACTAAAGCAAACAAACACTATGAAGGTCAGGGAGGCTTATAGTCTTATGCACTAGAAATGTCCAAATGAAAACATTTCTGGTTAAAATTCATGAGGAATACAAATCACCTTTATAATTGCTAAATAAGAAAAGCACCCCCCCTTTTTAAAGTTTATTTATTTATTTTTGAGAGACAGAGAAAGAGAGCACGTGAGGGAGGGGCAGAGAGAGAAACAGAGAATCCCAAGCAGGCTCCGCAATAGCAGTTTGAACTCATGAACTGTGAGATCACAACCTGAGCTGAAACCAAGTTGGATGCTTAACTTACTGAGCCACCCCGGTGCCCTGAAAAGGCCCTTCTTTAACATACTTAATGCATAGTTTTATACAATGAGTGACTCAGTACACTTTATTACAGCTGAGCATCATTAAAGACTGATTTTTATAGTACTTTAAATTTGCTTTTTATTAAGGTAGAGCAGAACTGTCAAATAATAATAATAGCAATGACAGTAACAATGGAAGAAGAAACAAAGGACCTTATTTTTAGTAAGGAAGGATCATTTTACCCAAAGCTATATTTGTATCACTAATGCACATTTAAAAAGAATATTGTGGGGGGCACATGGGTGGCTCAGTTGGTTAAGCGTCCGACTTCGGCTTAGGTCATGATCTCATGGTTTGTGAGTTTGAAACCCGCTTCGGGCTCTGTGCTAATAGCTCAGAGCCTGGAGCCTGCTTTGGATTCTGTGTCTCGCTCTCTCTCTGCCCCTCCCCTGCTCATGCTCTGTCTCTCTCTCTCTCTCTGTCTCAAAAATAAATAAAACATTTAAAAAAATTTTTTAAAAAAAGAATATTGTACACATTGTGTTCTCTGATTCATTAGGGTAGGAGGGAATTTAGGAATCTTGGTAAAAGGCATTACAATTCAGAACATTTATAAACAATACTATAACTTACCTTTTCTAGTTTTCCTCTTAGCTATTTTATGAAGCAAATAATCAGGACATATTAATCCTCATATATCCATTATATTCTTTTTATTTTAAAAAACCCCTCTCATTCTTAACCAATGAGACATGCAATGCTCTTTCAGTCACAACTTCTAATGCAGTTACATTTTATAGGTTTGGCCATATTTTTAAATTTAATTTTTAATTTAGATATGGCCAAGGTTCTCACCTTTGCTCTGATCCCAGCTCATTCTCTCTTTAAATCAGCAGAGGCAGGACTGACAGGAAGGGAATTAAGATGAGAAAGCAATCACCCTTGTGCCTCTCTATAATTCATTTCCCCTTCTTCACCCTGTGGCAATCACAGCAGTGGGTGAACAGAGATGCAAACAGGGAGCATAGAGTCTCCCTGGATTTTGTGTTGAGTGTGTCAAATATTTGCAGAGGAGCGGAGCAATCTCTTAATAGCTACCAGGATCCACATATAAGAAATAATAATTAACAACCACACTTTTAACTTCTACAAAGGTAACTCAAAATGTAATAAAACTGTGTTGAGAGATCATCTGTTTTTATCAAGAAATCCTCTCACTTTCAAAAATATCGTACAAAATGTATCATGCACAAATATTATAGTTAGAATATATTTATCACATGAAATGTTATATTAAAATAAATATTGATGGCCACACTGCCAACCTTGACAATTTGAACATAAGTAGTACTTTGGAAGTCCTCTAACCAGACATGCCTTTTTTTTTATTACCCATCTATTTGATTTCCTTTACAATTTAAACATTTGTCTGTTGCAGTAATATATATATATATATATTTTATATATTTTGTATTTTATATATATGTATTTTATATATATGTATTTTATATATATGACATTTTCTTGGCTTGAACAATTCATATAAAACTATGTGCTCTATTCAGTGCATTTCGTTTATTTGGCTCAATATTACATATTTATGACCTATCCAAATTGATATATGTAGTCATGGTACATTTGTTTTCAGTGATGTCTTTTACAATTTTATAAGGATATACATGATTTATTTCTCCTTTGTTCTATTGATGGACAGTTCCTGGGAAAATATTCAAAATATTTAATAATAAGTGGTACATAAAAATTGAACAGTTAAAATAGAACTGTAACTACTCTGAACAATTTACAACTTAAAAGAAACAGCCATATAAGTGCATCCCAGCAAATTCCAACTTTTGGGATAGCTTCCTTTTTCTTCTTACTAAAATAATTTCAATATGAATATATCCAAACATTTACCTTGGTGCAAGTGCACTGACTTTTTTTGTTTTTTAAGAAACTCACCTATCAGTAAAATTGCCAAATTTTTGAATACGTGCATGTCTATTTTTATTAAATGATACCAACTTGTTCATGGTGTTGTGCCGATTTCATGTTATCAGCTGTGTATGCGAGTTCCCCATTAATCCACTAGCACTGGTTTTTGTATGCTGCTTAAGTTTTCTAGCCTGGTGGAGGTAAGATGGAAAAGAAAAAAAAAAAACCTGCCACATCAAACCTGGTGAACTGTACATAACCCAGATATCAATAAAGCTGGATCTAATAATATAATAGGATTAGTGATGAGATAGGTTTTGTTCTTCATGGAGAAAAGGGGAGCACTTAAATACCTGAAAGGCTAGTGAAGCAAAATGTAACAGGAAGTACCAGTTGTTCCCCACATCCATTCACCCCTTATTTTTAGGTGCCAAATTTTGTATGCACACGTTAACGTCCAGCTAAAGATAATAATTCTTCGTCCTCTAACAGTTGAGTGAAGCCAAGTAATTAACTTTGGGCAATGAAATGTAAATGGTAATGATGTGGATTATTTCTGGGTCATCACCTTACAGATAAAGCCACTTGTTCTTGATTCTACATTTTTCTTTCATACTCTCTGGGAAATGGTGATAATTAGAGCAAATTTGGGAGTTTGGTTTTGATGACAGAAGTACCACCATCATCCCCTCAAAGCTGAAAATCTTGTTCTAGTATTTTACCGAGTAAAAATAAACTTGTATTTAAGTCAATATATTTGATATTGTCATAGCAGCTTAGCCTGTAGCCTGCCTAATGCACTTGAAAAAATATTTTCTCTATACATTCCTGTATTTTCAAAATAAAATCTATAATGAGGAAGAAATCTCTGTATCTTTCTAACTATCTACATAAAAACTAAAAACAAATAATTACAGCAGATGTGTATAGTACATAAATAAATCTCTTTAACAATACAAAGTAAACAGGAATCACTAACCATGTCACAAGTCATTTCTAGATATACACTCTAGCTAGAATATTAAAAAATATATAATGAATCAGGACTCATGAATATTTTTATTTATTTTTGGCTAGATTGCAGTAAAATATTTTAGGTTTATATTTCTACTTATATGACCTGACTTTTGTTCATTTTCTAACATTTTTCTTTACCCATAAATTACAGATGGAGTTTACATTGAGAATTCTTTTAAATCAAAAATACTGTAATTTGCGATACATAAAGATTTGGTTAAATGAGTTACTAAGTAGCTCATGGTGAAACAAAATTTATTTGACTATTACTACTTTGAAATAAGAAAGGAAATACCAGTGACTTTTCATTAAATTAGCATGACATTTTAGTGGCCATGGAAAACATAATTCCTTAAACTGTGTTATATTGCCAATGCAGTTACCAGTAATTTGAAAATATAAAGTTCTATTTTATAACACCCTTCTCACAAACATTCAAGGTCAGGAAGAAATAAATATAATTTAATAATATCTTAATATTAAATCAATCACCGAGTTTCAAGATTCCAGTCTAAAAGCTTTGTGGATATTTCTTCCTATAGACCTGCAAGTTCCTACTTGTAGGTAGGAAGAATGCATAGTTTTATTTTTTTTAATTTTAGGTGTGGAAGAAGCACTGGACTTCAGTCCTCAATTTATAGGGATACAAATGGAATTTTTTATAAATTATAAACACCTCATCTCCTGAAAGCTATACTTCCACATAATGGTGGGGTCAGAAGTAGGTCCAGAAGCCACGCATTTGAGTTTCAACTAAAGATAATATTCTTTCATTAAATCCTTATTTCTTATTTTTGCATATGCATATCCTTATCTACTTTTGCATATGTTCTTTACATTGTTTTTTTCAGTGAGAAAATTGTTTTTTTTATTAATTTCAATATCAGTGCTAACAATGTTGACTTGTAATGCGTGAAATTAAAGTTTTTTGTAATTATCATTAGCATGTGAGAAAGTTCCTAGATCTTGACGATTATATCAGTAAATGCATTGAAATGTTAGGTAAAATAGCTGACCCTGCTTTCTAGTACACAAACCTTCAAAGTACAAATTGAAATTTGGTTATGGTACATCTATGCATTTCAATAATGACACTTTGCCATGATTTTTCAATGCATTACTTAACTTTAATTTTTACATGCTGTGGTTAAAAATCATGGTAGAATAATTCATTAATTTTTCCCATTTAGATATTGCCACTGACACATTTTAAAGACAGTATTTAGCCGCTAGGACTGGGAAAAACTCAAAGCAAGAGAAACTAAATTTCCTTTTCTCTTTGGACTAAAATTTGTATTCAGAAGGAAAATCCAACTTCTTTGAACATGCAGGTGAGGTCTAATGCAGGTTTTCTATTAACTATGGTCTCCTGGGTTTTGTATGCATTATATGTGAAGTGAACAAACTCACTGTTACGATTACCTCAGCCACCAAGGAATAAAGCTAGTGAACATGCTTTCCTTTTTTTTCTTACCTTTATAGGTATATCTCATTTCATTTTTTACTGGTTAGTGGTCTATGTGTCACTGATTGAAAAGCAATTCAAAATAAACCTAAAAGTGTAAGACTTCAAAAGAACCAGAATTAAATTCTTCTGGTGCTACAGAGAATTAACAGTAGAATTGGGGGAAAAAAGTGCTTTATTCACATTTAGAAGTATTTTAGAAGTATCATATAAATTTAGAAGTATCATATAAATAGTGTGTTTATGTAGATATTCAAATAACAACTTTTTTTCCCCTGGGGGCTCCTGGGTGGCTCAGTTGGTTAAGCTTTGAACTCAATTTCAGCTCAGGTCATGACCTCATGGTTCATGAGTTCGAGCCCCGAGGAGGGCTGTATGCTGATATTGTGGAGCCTGCTTGGGATTTGTTCTCTCCCTCTCTCTGCCCCTCCCCAGATCTCTCTCTCAAAATCAATAAATAAACTTTAAAAAAGAAACAAACAACTTTTACCCCCTGAAGATTATCAGGAAATGCAGTTTATTGCAAATGGAACCAGAGAAATATTCTTAATGTGAAAGAGACCCTAAAAATCTATGAAATAAATGGCTGAAAGGTATGTGCAAGATGTGGGGACGGGAGAAGGGGAAGACAGATATAAGGTTTATAGATGGAGTGATGAGAAGAATCTCTTACGACGCAAATGATGACTCCACCTCTTTATAAAGATAGGCTAATTACATGAACATAAATTTTTGGAAACACTATGCATAGCATCAATATACTTGAACATTATATAAAATTACTTGCATATCTATAAATGCAGTAATGAATGAATTTCAGGATTCTAGAAGAATGTTTTGATAAAGTAATAACATACATTTCTTTATGATTACCTTAAAAAATAATAATAAAAAATAAAAAGGAGATCATGCATCCTAAATCTAATTCAAGGTAATTATGCTCTGAGCATTTGGTAGGTTTTTTTTGTCATAGTGGTAATATTTTTATTCATATTAATTATAAAATCTATACTTGACTCAGAAATCAAAGCACTCGAGCATTTGGTAGGCCTCCCTCAATAACAGGAAAGATGTGGTCTTACAGACAATGACAAAAACCTTCCAAAGTGGAGTTTGCCTTTTGTATGATCATATTGATATAGTACATTAACTATTACTAAAAGTCAGCGTAGCTGCATGGTAAAATAGTGCTTTTTTAGTTAATCAACTTTATTTTAGTAAACAGTTGTAGATTGACAGCAAATAGAGCAGAAAATCCAGAGAGCTCCCACATACACTACTCCCTCTTCACCCACTCCCATAAAACCCCCACTATTGACATTTCACATCATAATGGTACATTTGTTATAATTGAATGAAGGTTGAAAAATGATTATCACCCAAAGACCGTAGTTTACATCAGGGTTCACTTTTGGTGCTATATATTCTATGTGCTTGAACAAATGTATAGTTACATATGCCCACCATTGTAGTATCATACAGAATATTTTCACCGCCCTAAACCTGTTCATCCCACCTTCTCCATAACCTCTGGCCACCACTGATCATTTTATTTTTTCCATAGTTTTGCCTTTCCCAGAATGTCATATTGGTGGCATTAAACAGGATATAGCCTTTTCAGATTGGCTTCTTTCTGTTAGTAATATGCATATAAGGTTTCTCCATGTCTTGATGGCTTGATAGCTCATTTATTTTTATCTTTGAATAATATTCCTCTGTCTAGATCCAACAAAATTTATTTATCCATTAACCTAGGACATCTTGGCGTTCCCAAGATTTGGCATACAAATAAAGCCTCCACTCTAAGTAAGATATTTTCTTCGCCTGGTTTCTTTCAAGACTTTTTCCTTATATTTTATGAAATGTTAATATGATGTAATTAGGTAGTGTTTATATGAAATGCGAATATAACTAGGTAGTGTTTTAGCGCCCATCTCCCTTCGTGTTCTCTGAGTTTCCCAGATCTATGGCTTGGTGTTTGACATTAATTGGGGACATTCTCAGTCATTACTGCTTCAGATACTGCTTCTTTTCTTTTCTTTCTTTCTTCTCCTTTTGGCATCCCCATTACACCCACTGTAGTACCACAGTTTGAGAGTGTTCTATTCTGTTGTTTATTTTTACAGTCTTTTCTCTTTGCTTTTCAGTTTTGGAAGTTTCTACTGTCATATCCTCAAGCTCACAGATTCCTTCCTCAGTTGTGTCCAGCCCATCAAAAGCATTTTTCTTTTCTGTTACTTTGTTTTATATCTCTAGCATTTATTTTTGTCTTGTTTTTCTTAGAATTTCTATTTATTTGCTCACAATGCCCATCTGTTCTTCCATGTTGTCCACTTTTACCATTAAAGCCCTTTATATTAATCAGAGGTTTTAAAAAACTCCTACATTCCTGCCATATCTGACTTCGCTTTTGTTGCTTGTTAAGTCTCTGTAAACTGTGTTTTTGCCTTTTAGTATCTTTAAAACTTTGTTACAAGGTGGGTATGAGGTACTGCATAAAAGGAACTGCAGTAAACAAGTCTTCGGTGATGTGTGGGCAGCGTGTGGGGAGATGGGCAGTGTCCTGTAATTAGTCTCTGACTTCTGGAAAGCCTTTGCCCCTACACTGTGTAAGTTGTGACTGTGTGCACCAGTCTTTCCAACTTTGAGGGGCAGTATCTTGCCCCCTGACTTCATTTCTCTGCCATATCCAAGACTAGTTATTGATTTTTCAGTTTGTTCAGCTTTTTACTTGTCGTTAGGATGAACTAGCAACTTCTAAGCTCCTTATATTCTGGACTGCAAACCTGGTTGTTGTTGTTGTTGTTGTTGTTGTTGTTAAGTATGAAATTACATTACAACATCTTCCTTCTCTACCTACACCCTTAATACCAACCATGAATTCACACAGCAAAACATGACAGGGTTATTTTTATTTATATATTCTTTTCAGCCTTTTAAATAATCTCAGGATATTATATTTTTTATTGCTATATGACTGAAATCCATAGTAGTAAATAATTATTAGCTTTTATACTAAATTTTGAGACATGTTATGCAGTCAATTTATCAAGTTTTATTCAGAATGTAATTATCATCATTAAGTGAGAATATTTCTTCCACTCTGATACTTACAAATGATATATTTGGTGCTATTTCTGTCAGTCATCATATATTTTTAAAGAATTGTTTGGGGGTGCCTGGGTGGGTCAGTCGGTTAAGCGTCCAACTTCGGCTCAGGTCATGATCTCATGGATTGTGAGTTCGAGCCCGCATTTGGCTCTGTGCTGACAGCTCGGAGCCTGGAGCCTGCTTCCGATTCTGTGCCTCCCTCAGTCTCTGCCCCTCCCCCGCTCGCACTCTGTCTCTTTCTCTCTCTCAAAAATAAATAAAATGTTAAAAAGAAGTTTAAAGAATTGTTTGGTTCCCATTGCATTCTTTTTGTTGTGATATGCCTAGTTATGTTTGCTTTTGTCTCTGTTAATTTGAAATACATGAGCTCATCTAAAAAATGCATTTGCAAATATATTTCAGTATGTATATACAGAGAACTTTTTTCCAGTTGAAAAATTATGGAGTAGCAGCCAGTGGTGGTAGGAGAAGTGTTTGGGTTATTTTGATCAATGTTTGAAAGGTCCCTGAAGAGGGATGAGAACAGCATGATGAAGCATCGACCCACTGGGTATTTGGAGGATCTTCTCCAGGCTGGGCTGTGGGCCAGTTATGAGAGTATTGTGCTAGGCCCTTTCAAAATGATTCTAAAATACAGGTCTGTCCTGCCACTTGGAGAGGCTGGCTCTGGTATGTCAAGCAAGGACACTGCCAGCATACCATCATTTTTTTTTAACCTTTAAATATCCTTGAATCACCAAAAATAGCCATGAACTTTAGCAGCTAAAATATGCTTAGCAGTATCCCTGGTGAAATGGTTCCTATCTCTCTCGTGTTTCCCCATCTGTTCATGCTCTAAAATTGGGGCATTTTAGGACAGAGAAATCTAAAAGGCTCTCTGCTACTCATTATTAAGTTTAGGGGTCAGTCTTTAATATCCTATTGATTTAAGTTTATACAAATTTATAGTACATTATATGTTTTCAGTACTGGTGCAGATTTTTTGTTTGTACATTTATTTGGTAAATTAAAAGTTTAACTCCATTCTAATAAAAATATTAATAAAGCTCCCATGGGTAAATGAATAGATAAACCTAGACGAGAAAATATTGAAAGAAATTTTACCACTTAAATATTTGGATATACCCTATAAAGCCCTGTAATGTTATTTACAAATATATTCCAATGACTAATTTTAGCCATTTTCATTGATCCTATAGCATAAATTTATTTCATAAATGCTGAATTTTTATTCACCTGTAAACTAAACTAATATCTATTGGCTTCAGCAAAAGCATTGCTATGATATAATTACTGTGACATCCAATATGTTAAAATGTCTTTTTTTTTTAACGTTATTTACTTATTTTGAGCGAGAGAGAACACACAAGTAGGGGAAGGGCAGAGAGAGAGGGAGAGAGAGGATCCCCAAGCAGGGTCCATGCTGACAGGATGGAGCCAGAGTCAGGGCTTGATCTCACCAACTGTGAGTTCACAACTTGAACCAAAATCAAGAATTGGAAACTTAACCGACTGAGCCACCCGGACGCCCCTAGGATGTCTTTTTGTAGCTCTTTTCCCATAAGTACAACTTAGATTATGTGAAAATTATTGGATCTAATCTTTACCAAGTAAGATTTTGTTTGGCAAGCCACAGGATGCTTCATCAAGAATGGTTTAAACAGGTAGGGGAAAATAATTCTTTAAATATCAAGATAAATGGAAGTAGGGAATCAGGTACACCATCATAAAGAATCCTAAATCTACTTATTTTCATGTTCTGTTTACCTTAACACTTAACTTTTATCTTCATGATTTAAAAGTGGCTGCTATGCCTCAGGGAATCTCACTTAAGTTCCAGGCAATTAGTAGAGTGAGGAAGCAGGGTGAAGAGTTTAATGTAGAAAGTCCATGATTTTACAGTCTACAAAACACCTTTCCGAATTTTTATCTCTATAGAATCAACAAGAAAAAGGTTGATAATCTACAAAATTATAATTTCATGATTTCTCCTGAAGTTGGCTATGTTTTAATATACTTATTAACAGTGCCTAGATTTTTATTAAATGAACAAACGTATGAATAATCTAATGGTAAAAGGATAAGAAGTTGTTAAAATGAGTAAAAGTTTTGGTGGCAGAATTGACCTGTACCTTGGTGGAAGAGTCTTATTATTTCAAAAATACTGTTCAGATTAACTGTGTATTCATGTTCAAAAGGTAGATTTGGAGTATGCACACAGTGAGTTTCTCACTTACATTTGGGGGTATTATAGCATGTGACTCCATCAAAATTTTTGAGGAATTAAGAGTGGTAGGCTCATCTTTGCTCTTGGATGTAATTGATATTTTCTAGATTGATAACTTGTGACAAAGTGAAATACAACCAGAGGTGAGAAAGTATCAGCTACTAACAAATAATCTGGACTTCCGTTTTTTTCTGACTTACTAATAGAACAGCTTTTGTATAAGTTGTTTTCACACTTGGAAGTTTAGTTTTCTCATTGAAATTAAAAATCAAGGATCATAAGAAATTTTTAAATTTATTCATTTACTTATTTATATATGTGGATAAAACAGATAAACATATGGGGGGAAAAAGAGAAGCAAACCAGGAAACAGATTCTTAACTATAAATAAGGGTTACTGGAAGGAAGGTGGGCAGGCAGATGAGTTAAAAATAGGTGATGGGTATAAGGAGGACACTTGTGGTGAGCATTGTGTGTTGTATGTGATGAACCACTAACTTCTACACCTGAATATTACAGTGTTTGTTAACTAACTGGAATTTAAATAAAGAATGAATGAATGAATGAATGAATAAATAAATAATATATCAGACAGATGTCAATGAAAAACCTAGAATATAGGCACTGAACAAATATTAGTTTTACAGTAACACAATTCCGTTTGACATCATTTATAGAAAAACAAAGAAATCAATTAATTTATTTTCAATTTCAATTAATATATTCACTGAAAAAATCTATATACCCGTACTTGGAATTTTGTGAGAGCCATACAAATGCATCTCATTTATTTTGCTAACTGAAATCTCAAACTGCCTACGTGTATATTCAGTAGTAAATTGTAAAATTTCAGTTAAATATTTGAAATATACAGAATGAACAATGTTGTAAGATAAAAGTAGCCTAAATGCAATTGCCTTATTGATATGATAAATTTACTAGAGTTCAAATAAACATCTGTTGCCTACACTCACAAATGTGTTCAACCATTCATGCTTCAAATGCCTATCATATTTTTAATTGAGCATTATCTATAATTCAATTATAGTTTGTCTTTTAGTCTGTATGAATGTGATACTGAGAGAAAGGTTTATTAATAACTATACTTTGGGGGAAAATAATTTAAATTTGATAAAAATTGTAATAATAAGGGCATTTATTTTGATAATGGCTAGATAATCTCATCTAAATTCTTGTAGTCCACAAATTTCTAAGGGCATAAATTAAAGTAATATTTCTGATTTATATATCCACAACAACAAAGAGATATAAAATGGACCAAAAGCACATCAAATTTGTCAAGGAAGAAGAAGTAAAGTAAGAAGTTGGAACAGTGGTAACTGCTGGGCTAAGGGAGGAGAAAGCTGCTAACTAACAATATTCGTGGAGGAAGATATGGCCAAAAGAGGAGTTACTCTACTCAGTACGTTGAAAGGCTGAGATCACTGCAGTGTTAGGTGAGCTAACGCTGAGATCACTGCAGTGTTAGGTGAGCTAAGGGCAGAAGTTAGATGCAGGACTGAAAAAACAGTCATTAATGTAAAGCATTCCTAGAGAGAAAGTATATTGACTCGCAACCCCATTCTCCACACAAAATCTGTATAGAGAGGCATATAGGAATAAAAAATTAATTTTCTTACAGGGCCCTGAGCAACTTTTTTCAAAATGCTTATATTTAGTATCTTTCCCACGTGAAGCCTCACTTTTATGTGATGAATCAAAAGTAAAGCCTATCAGTTTAAAAGCCCCGTTTATAAGCACAGAACACTGAAATATCTATTCGTTGTTGTTATATCCCTTAAAATTAACTGAAAACCACAAATTATGCCATTATTTTTGGCTTACTGTAAACTATTGACATTTTATAATAAAAATGCCCCATCCCTTCTTTTAATATATTTAATGGAATATAAAAACCATAGTGATTTTATCACTCATTTAAAACAATACATGAATAAACTATTTTTAAGAAATTAATTATAAACCAATAACTATATTTACAACATCATAGATATTACAGTAAGGTAATATAAAAACTGATCTAAAGGAAAATCATATGCTTCTAGGAATGAAAGACGCTCAAAAGGGCCTGCATAAACATATGGGCATTTGTGCACAAATGTACAACTCTACTGGTGTTGAAAAGAATCAAGAATGTGCTACAACCATGAAAGAACATCTACGTAATAAAAATTAACATATGGAAAGAAGTATTAAAATAACATACATTCAAAAATAATAATCTTATTATTAATTAATGAACCTGATAGAGAACAAATGTGAATAGCAAAGACACACAAAATCCTAAGTAAAAAATAAGAAAAATATCCAAAACGAGTGGAGGAAAAGATAGGAGGAGAAAATGTTTATAGTCTTAGGGCACATTTCCACGTTGATAGAAGTTACCCGTACTACTAATTAGAAGACAGTAAGACCCAGACCTAGACAAACTGCAAAAGTTCAGAGCCTAAGGGTAAGAGAAAATTTTACACTTCTTTAAAGAGGACAAAAGAGTATTATATTATTACCAAACACATCTTGAGCAGCACAGGATAATATAATATGATATATTCATTTCAAATTTCTGAGGGAAAAAAATTCAATTTAATGTTAAATTCTATACCCAGACCAATGCTCAATCAAATCTGTTGCTAGATTGCTTATAGATATGTTAAAATTCAATAACTTAAGATATTATATGAGGATCACTTAAAATCTATATAATGTCTATTTAAATCTGTTATATATTTTACATTTATATTATATATAACAGATATAGTATTATGTAAAATGTGATATATATTCCATTATATATATACATATATTATATCAGGATCATCTATATATTATATATATACATATATATATATCTTACATATATATGTAAACAAACAGGAAAAATGCACAAGGGAAGGAACAGAAAATAAGAATACCTACAATCAAGAGAGTGGATTCAACTCAGAAGAATAAGAAAGAAAGTCCAAAATACATTGTTGTGCAATATCCAAGGAAAATTATCAGTAGAGGTTTAAGCAGATTTATACAAGACATCAAAAACATTACAACTGATGAAAAAATGATGGAATTTGATAATCTCTGATTTTAAAAAAAAAATTAATGAGAACATAAAAATTATTATTCATGGGATTTGAAATTTTACTTGTTTACATTGTCTTCTATATCCCTGGTTAACAAGAATTTAGTATTATTTTTTATTTTCAACATTAATCTTAATTTGACGTTTTTTATATGCATTTTTGAGATTTTGATTGATTTTGTAGGAGGTGTCATAAAAGTAAATGTGCAAAACAATAATTTGTGTTTGGAATCAGCAGAAATGATAAATATAGAAATCCTAATTTCCTCTCATAGTATAAATGAGACAAAAGTCAAAAATATTTATTTAAATCCTCTTAATAATTGTATAATTATTTCATAACTGCAAGGCCTTTTAAAATTTATTTCAGCTTGCAATAAAAAAGTAACTAAAGTTTAACAATTTATTTTTTTCTATTCATTTTTTTTTCCTGTGAAATTGAAATTATATTTAAAACCATCTATTAATATCACGTGTATGGGACAGTTCTCGCTCCTCTTGTATTTATAGTGCGAATCATGATGCTCACCTACAGGCACTCACATAAGTAATGGACATGTTTTTTTAAGTACATTAATTCTATTTACTCATAAAATATTAAAATATGAAATGAAAGATTTAAACTAACACTGCCTAGTTATTTTTATGTGCTCGGTATTACATATGGTTGTTTTTTAGGTAATGTTATGTAAACTTCAGAATAAATACTTTTTTTCACTTCTGGGTTAAATCTTAGACATCTAATAAAGAACAAAATGCAGCAATTTCCAGGCTTCGTGGCATTTACATTTTATACAAAAACTGGTAGGGTAACTCTCATTTGCTCCCATTTTACCCACTAGGAAACTGTATTTCACAATTGGTTTGGACACTTCTGTAACCAGATGTCAGCAGAGATATATCTCCTTTTGAGCTTCAAGTGAAATTTCCTGCAATCTTATGCCATGTTCAATAAGATAGAGGTAATCTGAGTTTTCAAATTCCCACCTGGCTATGAACTTCTGCTTCTGCTGCAAGAGTCAATGAACTGCTCACACCACCAGGCTTTGATTTCTGTACAGATTCCAGATTATAATGAGCTTAAATAACATTGATGTGGTTGTCAATCCTTTCCTTTAATTCCATAAAGAACAAACAAAACAGCAGTTATAATAATCACAAAATCCAAAGAAATGCAAATAATTAGAATTGAATATTTTAAAAAAATACAGTTAAATAATATTAAGGTATTTCTGACAATGTGAGTTCTTATCTCTTCTCGACTTTAGTCACTCTGCTTTCTCCAGCCTTCACATTCATGGACATGTCGAGTGCAGAGCATTTTAACTTGCTGTATCCTACCAAGTCATTTCCCCAACACCTCCACCTATATCTGAGGCAGTTACTTGCATAAGCAACTTTTTACCAAATCATAAGTTTCCAAGCAAACATGTACTTGCATAAAATCAAATATCTGGTCAGTGATGAAACCAATATTCACATGCCTCCAAAAGCATAGACTTGTCACGAAATTTGTGCCTTAAGTATATTATTAATAGCAATAAATAATGAAGTAGAGCATAATGGGATGATCTTTTTGAGCATAGTTATGAGGCAGGAACAGTGTAGCATATAAGCATTCTACCTATGATAATAGTTAAAATTCACTGCAATTACTATGGGCCAGGTACTGTGATAAGAGATGCATTCAGGGTTTCCTGACCTCCTTAAAACATCCATAACAAAACATTAAATAAATATTGTTATCTTCCAGGACCAAGAGCTACAGGATTGGCCCACTGTGACAGATGTACTAAGTTGTGGTGTCATCTCCACCACGTCTGTCTGATTGCAGGGTTTATTGTGTTAACTACTATTCTACACTACCGGCACCTCACGTAAAATGTACAACGGCATTGCAGATTTTGCAGAGGCAGATAACAGGGTGCTGAGACATCAAATAACTTCCCCAGGTGACAAAACTGGTAATGATGAAATTTCTAAACATAACCTTTTCGTGTAACTCTGAACCCTTGCTCATTCTACCGCTCCATGGTACTGTTTAGATCAATGCCATTTCAGCTTTTAGCAACCAGGGTTCGTCACATCTACAAGTCCTAATTAGATTTTGTCAGCCTCTTTTCTCTGGATGAGGCCATTGTAGTGTGAAGCCAAAAACCCCAGTGATCTGTAAATGACATTAACTTAGGCTTATAATGTAGCCCAAGCATGCTATTTAAAAATTTGTCTTTTTTCAACTTTAAAATGTGAACTATCAAATGATATTATGTTAAGTTTGAAAATAATGGTCTTTAATGGCATTATCTGATGGACAAAATTTTACAATAAAGAAAATCTTTTTTTGTTTTTAATTTAAGGAAATTTTCACACTTTAACTTAATATATCATTTCCTCTTTTTGGGGGTTCATTATTTTATAATATATTTGGCGTTTCAACAAGCTTATTTTCTGAAGACAGCATGTATAATGTGCTAGAGTTTAATGTCATTAGTAATAGACCTCTGGTTTCAAGTTGATTTTTAGATTTTATTTTCTTACCATAAAATAGTAAAGTTTCTCATGTTAAATGTTACATTATTGATCATTTCACTGACATTGTATTGATTCAATGTGGATGCCAGACCCAGGGCTCTAACCAAAAAATTGACTTTGTTTTTCTTTTTTTAAGCATTATAATGTATACCTTAAAATTTATTTTTCATATGTAATTAAGCATTAATATGTTGAATGGGCTACCTTACGAAATGGATTATTTTAATAACCTTTTATAATTCTTTACAAACTTAATCCATTCTTGAAACTTCAAAATACGAAGATTATAGGGAATTTTCCCTACCAAAACATATTAACAAAGTATCATCTAAGTTCATAAATATGTTAAAGAACATAAGCCATTTTTATAGTTAGGGTATATAATATATATCATTATGCATTATCAGATGATCATATTTTTTTGAAATCCATACATACAAAAATACATTTCATTCAATATGACAGCCTTCATTCCAAAAGAACAAATGCTTCATTTACCTCCAAAAGGAAAACAATATCAAAATACTTTTAAAATTGCCAACACTCAATGTGTTCTAAATTATTTAATCATAGAAGCAGTTTAAAATAGGACCGTTATAAAGCTATAAATCTAAGACACTACTCTGTAATTAAACATCTGTTTTTGGTTTGTTTGTTTCTTTGTTTTTTTTTTTTTAATTCCACATATAAGTGAAATTATATGGTATTTGTCTTTCTCTCATTTATTTCATTTAGCTTAATACCCTCAAATTTCATTTATATTGTCACAAATATATACATACATGTATATTTTTGAAATGACGTATGGAAAATTTATACTCAGGTAGAGACTGATATCCTAAAGCAATCACAAATGATCTTGGTGAAAAAAAACGTTTACATCTCCTACTATGATTGTGGATTTGTTTGTCTCCTTAAATTTACGTACTATTAAAATTAACTAGTTTGATACTATGCTGTTAATTTACCAGTATATGCAATATCAACACATGATAATTATGTATATAATTTAAAATAAATGTGATATATATATCATATTTTCTTTATCTATTTATCTGTCAATGGACTCTTAAGTGTTCCCATGTTTTGGCTATTGTAAATAATGCTTCAATGAACATTGGGTATAGATACCTTTTTGAGATAGTGATTTGTTTTCTTTGGATATGTACCCAGTAGTGGAATTTCTGAATCACAAGGTGGTTCTATTTTTAAGTTTTTGGGGAATCTCCATAGAGATTTTCCTCTATTAAAAAAATAGATTTTTTCCTATTGAATTGTATGATTCTGAGTTCTTTTGTATTTTGTATATGAACCCTTTATCACATATGAGATTTGCAAGTATTTTCTTTAATTCTGTAGGTTGATTTTTTCGTTTTGTAGGTGGTTTTCTTTGCTGTGCAGAAGCTTTTAAGTTTGCTGTAGTACCCCTTGTTTATGTTTGCTTCTGTTTCCTTTGCTCATGGGTATCAAATCCAAAAAATAATTACCAAGACAAATGTCAAAGAGCTTACCATTAAATTTCTTTCTGGGAGTTTTATGGTTTCAAAACTTATGTTCAAATCTTTAGTTCAATTGGAGTTTATTTTTTATGTTGTTTTTTTTGAAATGATGTGGGACAATTTGTATTCAGGCAGACACTAATATCCTAGAAGCAGTCCCAAAGATCTCGTGAAAAAAGTTTCAATCTCCTACTATGTTTGTGGATTTCTTTGTGTTTCTTTAAATTTGTTTAGTTTTATTAATTCAACTAGTTTGCAACTATATTGTTAATATAGTAGTATATGCAGTTTCAAGCTTATAATTTCCTGTTGAGTTGGTCTTATCATTGTAGGCTATCAGTATGTAGTGACTCAATTTATCCTTAATAATTCCTTTTCCTGTAATATTGTATACTAGTTTCTTTTTTGTTTTATGGTTTGTATAACTATTTCTCTTTATTACTTTCCTTCTTCCTGTTTCTTTTTTATTTCAGTTTTGCCACTAAAGAAATACTAAAATACAATTAACCAATAATAGAATTGTTACGAATTTAAGCTGAAAATATCTACATTTGGAGGCAAGTTTTGTTTTTGTATTCAATATGATTGTCATTATATATTGGCTTTATCTGTATCTCTTTTTTTTTGTTCTTTCTATTGATCAAGCTTTTACTTTCTTCCACCAAAAAAAAAAAAAAATCTATGTACTTCCTACCTTTCTCAATGTGGGCTCTTCTCTCCCTCTAGTTGTGGAGTTTGTTCCATCAGTCCTCAGGTCAATTTCCTGAGTATTCAGAATAATTTGATAGTTATCTACTTGTGTTTGAGGGATGAGACAAGTCTAGGGCCATCCTACTACACCACCATGTTAGATATCTCTCTGACTTTTACTTTCTTAATTTCATTTTTTCTCCTTTCCTATCTTGCATTGAATTTATCAATTTTAATCCATGTTTTCTCTTTAAAATTGAAGACCATATATATTCTGTTTTTATCTTTGAGCAATTTTACTCATATGCCTTAAAATGTATAATTGCATTAACAGTGTTTGAAGAGCATCCATTTTCCATTCTCTCAAAATTACATAAGACACTCAAAAGGAAGCCTACAACCTACATTTTTACCAATTTTGTTGGTCTCAGTGGATTTATCTCCAAATAAATTTGTTTTACAATAATTTTGTTAGTAAAGATTTTTGATGGGTAATATTTTGGTCTCTGAAATTTTTTTCTTATCTTAACATATTATATTTCATTAGAGAAATGTAAATTGACTGTCCTTAGAAAATTGATAAATGGGGGGCACCTGGGTGGCTCAGTCGGTTAAGCCTCCGACTTCAGCTCAGGTCACCATCTCCCGGTTCGTGAGTTCGAGCCCTGCATCTGGCTCTGCGCTGACGGCTCAGAGCCCAGAGCCTGCATCCGATTCCGGGTCTCCCCCTCTCTCTCTGCCCCGCCCCTGTTTGCTCTCTCTTTCTCAAAACTAAACATTAAAAAAAATTAAAAAAAAAAAGAAAATTTATAAATGGGATATAAACTGGCATTAATTATAACAATAAAATCATAATGGTAACTTAGGACTAAAGTAATAATTATTATTTTAAATAGGATCCTATGGGTGGGGAGCATTAATATTCTGCTAAGAACTTGAGTAATTTGTGGTATTCCTTGAATAGTTTTTGTAGATTTATTCTAGACTTCTTTGTGTTCTGGCCTCTATTAATAATTGTGATAATTCTGCAGACACAATTCTAATTGTTTTCTTTCTGCACATAATCATTGGTTCTTTTTAAGACTTTCTCTTTATTTGGCGTGTTAGAGGGTCAACTATGTGCCTAAGATTAGTTTTTTATTTATTTTGTTCTCACCTCAACATTTTTCAGTTTTAGGATTTATCTTTCTTTATGTCTCATGAGTTTTAGGCAATGCCATCTCAACTAGAAAACCTTTAGATTACCTTTTTAAATTTTTCTTAATTGTCCATTCTGTTGCTTATAGACTGCACATGTGTATTATATCCTTTTTGTCTAAGAACCTCTCTGATATTTTCATTTCTTTGTATCATTGTGATGCTTTCCGAGAATTTTCCTCAGATGTTTCTGCCAGTCCATTCATTCTGTGTTGAACTATATCTAATCTGATTTTTAATTAATCTATTAACATTTTAATTACAATAAAATAGTTCATTTCTAGTATGGTCATTTGTCCTTTTTCAAATCAGTCTATGCTTGTTTCATAGTGCCCTGGGCTTCTAAATTTTTTTCTCATTCATTATTTCATCATTTTAATTCTTTAAAACACATTTATTTTATATTCTACTTTTGAGTTTTTATTCTATCTTAAATTCTAAGAATATTAACCATATTAGTTTGGTCCAAATAGATTTGGTGATAATAGATTATTCCCTTTGCTGATTTTACTTTTAGTTATAAGCTCAATTATAGGGGAAACTTTATTTTTCTTTGTATTCTGTGTTTTGGATATATTCCCAAAGAAAGATTTAAATATCTTTGATTTCCCAAGAGTTCCCACTGTCTCATATATATATATATATATATATATATATATATATATATATGTATATGTGTGTGTGTGTGTATGAATTATATAAGAATTATATATATAATATATAAGAATTATATATATATATATAATTCTTATAAATTATCATCTTGGACTCCTTAAATTATCCTATGATTAGCACAGCCTTGGATTTTGATTTTCCAAAGAGTTGGGTATTTTTTTTCCTACTTAAATGCCAAGACAGATATAAGCCTACAAACAACAAACCTGGTATGGCAGGAATATTTTATTAGTTTATTTTAATGCAGTAGTTCTCACCCAGAGAAAAATCTACCCCCCCTCACCCTACTCACACAGACATTTGTCAATATCTGGAGACATGTTTCACTGTCTCCAAAAATGAGGTGAGACTGTACTACAGGAAACTAGTAGATAGAGGTCAGCGGTACTGCTAAACATCCTATCATATAAAGGGTAGTCTCAACAACAAATAATTATCCAGCCTAAATGTCAACAGTGCCAAGGTCAAGAAATTCATACCATTAATTTATATTGCAATTAAAATCTAAATTTTGTTTTACTGAAGGGCAAGAAACAAAATATCCTTTTTATTCTTTTAGGTTTTTCTGTTTCTTCTTCAAACTTTGTTGCAGAAAATATACTGCTGTGTAAAGGGAAAATCATAATCCCCTTTCTTAAAAACTAATGAGATTTGTTTTTCCTCTTCTAGTAAGTTTCTTCTAAGTGTAATTGATTTTCTTTCTCACTAAAACATGTTTAGGAAAACATTCATTTTTCTAAAGTACATTGAGTAGAAATGACTCCTTTCATAAGTTATGTTATAATTCAGTATTTTGCATAGTGCTAGCCTGAAAACCAATACATCTTCTAATTACCATGAATAAACTTGCTATTTTTAGAATATGCAGACATGTGAAAACCTTGAAAATCTAATCACCTCCACCATGTATAGGCAAATTTCTAATAGATTATGATTTTACTTTTCTTTTAGAAACATAGATTATTAAAATAATATCATTCAAAAGTTATCTAGTTCTGTATCTTGGCTCAGTGGTAATATACACAATGCATTAAATTCTTGGAAAAATAACATCCTGCTTGATTATTTTTATTCTTTACCAAACAGATTTGTAGTAGCTTTAATTCTTATTCAATGATTTATCTTTTTAAAAATTAATATAATGTTTATCATCTCTAAATGGCAACTGTCAATGGAAATAATCAAGTATCTTTTAGAATAAGGTCAACCCCTCTGAGTAACATTGCAATATATCACGATGATATAAGTTTCTCCATTATACGCAAATGTGGAGGACAAGATGACTTTGCAACCTCGATTGCCTGGGAACACTGCCAAAAATTGAATTTTGTGCTACATTAATGTAATGGAAAAAGACTCAGTCTTGAATTGCACTTATGTTCTCTTGGATTAAAAAAAAAAAAAAAAAACTGGCTATAACCTTGACTAGTCATTACATAGAAAACCACATTTCTGAAGGTAAGGCAAATTAAAATGGTACACATACTATTTTAGGTATTATAACAAATATTGTGGCAGTAATATTAGTGATAAACAGGTATTATAATAAATTCATTATTAATACATAAACACATACACCAAATCTATATTAAGGTCTTACTATATGTTGTACACTCTTCTAGGTGCACATCTAAGAAAATCAAGAACCGATGAGGTCACTCCCTCATGGAATTTATTATTTATTTGGGACAGGCATACAAGAAACCATTAATTAAATTGATACAAAATTATCAAGTCATGGCAAATACTATGATGAAAATTGGATACTGCATTATGAGAGTAAGTTCTATATGAAGAATATTCAAAGGAGGTGATGTTATGGTTTGAACTGTGTCCTCCAAAAGAAGCACTAATGCCTGCACTCTGAATGTGACCTCTTTTGAAAAGAGGGTCTCTGTAGATGTAATCAAGTTAAGATGAGATCATTAGAGTGGGCTCTAACCCAATATAACTGATTTTATTATAAAAAGAAAAATTTAGACACAGAGGCACAAAGAAAATACCATATGGAGACAAAGGCAGAGACTGTAGTGCTGCATCTACAAAGTGAGAAATGCCATAGATCTCTGGCCATCCCCTGACGCTAAGAGCAAGGCATGGCATGAATTCTTTATCAGAGCCCTTGGAAGGAATAAATTCTGCCAATATCTTAATTTTGGACTTCTAGACTCTGGAACTGTGAGACAATGAATAGTTGCTATTTTAAGGTACCCTGTTTCTGGTACTTTGTTGTGGCAGTCCTGGGGAACTAGTATACGGGTATCTATGTTGAGACCTAACTTATGGTGTGAGTCAACTGTATGAAGAATTAGGAAAGATAATTCTGAGCAGAAGGATTAGATATTGCAAAGACTTAAAGCACAAACAAGATGCTTATCCATAAGAAAAAAAAGATGATATCTATGGCTGTAGTGTGAAAATAATAAGGCAGAAATGGAGTTGTAGGAAGTGATATAGAATAGGAGGTGAACAACAAATCATGTTTTCCAGGTAAAGAGTTCATATTTTATTATAAGCAAATGAGAAAAGTTATTTGAAGATTTTAATAATAATTAGATATAATCAGAAAGGAAATTTGTATTTCAAAAAGAACATTCTAGAAAATAGAGAATGGATGAAAGAATGGAAAAGAGAGAAACAGGCAAAGCAGTGAGGCATCAGTGCAATAATACTGTGGTGTAAACCATAAATTTTGGTAATTTCTGTTTAGCTGGTAATTACTGTATATGGAGAAGAATAAAAGATTTGTGATATGTTGATAGGAATCACTGATGGAGAAGCATGGAATGAAAAATATAAAGAATCAAAGATAACTCCATGGTTTTTGGTTTGAGATCCTAGGTAGTTGATATCAATTCTTGATATCAGTGTCATAGACAATGAGTCTGGAGTTCTCTCTTGTCCAGCAAGAGAGCAGACAGAGAATTGAATACAAGAGAGGCTAATGTCTGGGAGGAGACAAGAGCCCAGAACAGGGAGGTTTGTTTCCATATTTATTGAGCTATCAAGATCTTACACACGGGTGGAACATGAAGAAGACAATCAGATAGTAATCATTAACTTGTGTGTGTAAGAAGCAATTTATTGTAATAAATTCATTATTAATAAAAGGGCAAGTGGTGTTTGTGATCAAAATATATTGGTGCCAAAAGGAAAGTATTCCCTGCAGGTGATATAGCAAGTTAGTCATGATCCCATTGTAGTATCTTACTAACTAACCTTGAGTTATTTCACCCTGTGGTGGCAGCTTTCAGCCCTAAGCTTTTTTAACCTATTTCCCCACAACTCAGGAAGGAACTATTTCAGGTGGCACAAGTTTAATTGTAACATTCAGGGAAAGATGTATTATTTACAAAAATTAAAATGTTAAATTGACAGGTTAGATATGTGAGTTTTGAATTCAAGGGACATGTTGAGTCTGAAGGTATGCATTTAGGAGTAATCAGCAAAAACTTTGTATTTAAAGCTGCAGACCTGGATATAGAATAGCATATTAGAGGGATATATATTCCTGTGAACTACTCCTAGGGACTGCAATATTTCAAAACTTGGTGGAATATGGAACACACAAAGGGTATTGATAAACAATAACCTTGAAATAGAAAAAAATCGCAGATTTGATGTAGAGAGGAGCAGAGAACCTGAATTAGGACTCAGGAAAAGGTTAGATACTAAGTTCTAGCATAAAAGAATGGGTAGAAGCTAGCTACTGAAATGAATTAAAGACAGTTCTAGGCAAAAAAAAAAAAATGAACATATCCAAATTTCTGAGGGTAAAGAAGCACACAATACATTAATAAATGAGGAAAAAACCAACAACTTCCTGTATGGTTTGGGGAAAGAGATGAAGAATAGGCTAAGGATGTATTTGACACCAGATCAGTTTAGCAAAACCCCTATTAAGCATGTCAGACTTCATCCTAATGGGCATGACAAGCCTTCACATTAGGCCTGGAAAATGTCTAAATCACATGAAAATATCATTTTATCTGTGGAGTTAAGCATGGATTTGAGAGCAATATCAGTAAGTGCTACTATGCCTCATTGATACTTCTTTAGTCATTAGCTGAATAATAGCAACCTCAAATGTGACCTACAATGTAGATTACCATATGGCTCAGTTACCTATAGCAATCTTGGTTTACTTTGTGTTTTGACATAATTGTTAGATGCATACACTTTCATATACTGGTAAGTGTTCAACAACTGCCAGGAAGGGGTGAGGTCTTGATTCATAGCATTAGCTGATTTTCATGGTGAAAATGCTATCACCGGGGTAGCATTTCGAACTAACAGCTTTTAACATCTGGCTGACAATTTTTTTTCAATAATCAGCTCATCCAAGCCAGTAAAAGGCAGTTCCAATGTACCATTGGTTCTATTTTGTTTTTAATAATAGCTTATATATATTAGCTGTAGTCCTTCACATTCAAATGAGCATCAGTTTTGATTATAAATTATTTACCTTGCCTAAAATGGAAGGATGTTTTGGGAATAAATCAGTATAAATATGCCAAACTAATGTTAACTTGTATCATGGTTTGTAAATGGAATAAAATTATATTACACAAAGCAATAAAGTGTGATATAAAGAATTCAATGTTAATAATCCTCTTAGAATAAAAAAAATTAACTGGACCTATAATTTTAGTTGGTATATAGTACTTTATTAAATAATGACTTACATAGACTCCATAACAGTAATTGTTATTTTTGGAAGATATTTTCTACTTATATAAAAAAGTATTAAAGAACAATCTTTATGAACATCTCCTAATGTTTACTTTGGAATACTTTAAAACAGATCTGTAACCTTTGTATAAAGATTTTCGTTGACAAGTTGAATAGCTTCTATCAGTATATATTAATGAATTGCTTAGTAAACCTTGAAAAAATAGCAATGCCTCCCAAAAAGAAGTTTTAATTTGAGCTCAGTGACTCCTTTAATTAGCAGGCAACATATAAGAGATAAATAATTTAGAATTGTTTCTAAGAAAAATAATTCAAATTGTATGAAATAGGCTGCAACAACATCACCAAGTAATTGACCTAAATGAATAAGTTGGCTTCACCTAATACAATTTCTTATGTGTCAAATACCCCTTTGGTCTTATATATGTTTTCAAAAGATATTATTATGAATTTTCAACGTTAAAAATATAAAATATCCGTAGTACTGGCTAACCAGGTGCAATTCCTAAAATCTGTTTTAATCAAGATATCTGTCAAATAAATATGCAAATTAGGAGTGATTTACAAAAACAATAATGGTTTTCAAAATTCTAAAGCAATTCATACTAAGATGTCATCGCAAATTCTGTTAAGGATGTTTATGTGAAAAACATCTTTCCTGAAAAATCAGAATAAAGCCTGTTGTGTGTGTAGCACCCATCATTTTCTGCAATTCATCCAGGATCTGAGTTATAAATGGTTCTTGCAAATGTCAGCCGAAATTCTCCATATTAAGGAGAGTGTTCAAGGGTATCCTATGGGGGAAGGAGAATTTAGTTTTAATGAGTCAATCTCTCTTTCTGTTTGGTGTACTTTAGCTTCTCTGTTCTGAGTCTTAATGGTTATTGCTGGAATGGTCTCACTTGGCACATTTCACTGAGATGGATTGCTATTTGCTCACAAGAAAAGTTTTGTAACGGACTAATTATGTAACTCATTGCAATATTTTTCTCATCTCAAAATACCAAAATCTGGATACAGATTTCTGTGTTTTTTGGTTGTTTGTTTTTTATAATTTGTATTGATTTATGTTAAGTAAATACAAGATGCAACAAAATTGTCACTAAGACAAATGCCCTTTTACACATCAAGAGAAAATATCCATGTACCATCGAACAGTCTATTAGAAGATATAAAAACAAAAGCAATAAACCCACCTCATTACTTCACTAATATTAACAAATCTGCCTTATTGTTAAAAATGTCTTCATTACAAAAAATATGTGTTGGCTATCTATAATGTATTATCTTAAGCCTTTTTAAAAATATATAGTAATATGACCGAATATAATCAAGGAGTTTATAATCCTGTGGAGGACAAGATTTTAAAAACGAATATTAAAAACCAGTTTGGAAATACTGTCTTCAATATAAAAAGTAGTTCAGAAGAGTTGCCCCCTATAGTGTAAGCGCTGACAGGTTGGTTTTTCTTTTTTTTTGTAATGCAAGTGCCTGACTTAAATATTGATTGCTGAAGCAACAACTTCAAAGATGGCTCTTGTATAAACTAGTTGTCAGCCACACAACTAGACTCCTTAGACAACTGACTATTTGGGGCACTTTTTTTTTTCCTTTCTGTTCTTTAAATTCTCACTCTTACATTGTAAATTCCTCAATTAAGATTCAGCCTGGGGGAACCCTATACCCCCATCTTGAGCCCAATAAAGTAGAACCCAGGCCCACATGTGCTCAATCTCTCTTTCTCAATTGCTCTTAATCTCTCTTCCTCTTCCTCTGTCTCCTTCTCCCTTTCTCCTTACTCCTCCTCCTCCTCCCTCTCTCCCTGTCCCTTCCTTTCCCCCTTCTCCATAACTTCACTGTGTGGACCTAAGACTTGTAAATAATAAACATTTTTTTCCCAAACTTTCAAAGTTATTTCTGAGGTCATCTTGCAACTATAAGAACCACGAGGGCTGGCTCAGCCACAGCACTGGTTATCACCTCCCTAAAAGAGAGAGAAAAAAAAGTAGTTTATGTCTCTTTAAATATAGCGGTTACATTTTTTCAAACTATTGTAAAATGTATGCTTTGGGTAATGGAATTATTTGCATTATTTTAATTTCCTGTTCCCTGTTGAGGAAACAGACAGACTGAAAATGTTTCATTGGGAAAATTTTGCTAGCAAAAGTAAGTCAAAGACATTTGCCTTCCCTCACCTGTCTCACACTCTCCATGCCACCTGCTTCCAAAACCACACTTCCACCCATTTTCTGGCTTCACTGAAACAGATCTGCAGTCCAAATCTAAATATAGTTGCTACTCCTTAAGAAGACTACACTTTCAAATAGTTCAAAGTTACTATTACCAAACAGATAGGTTCCTTCCCTACTCAGTACTGTTCACCAAATAGCCAAATAACAAAACATTTGTATTTGATGGAAGCAGGTAATTTATTCAATGGGCCAGAGAATAGAATAAGGGAATTCATGCTGTAAAGGCACCCCCTTCTCCATAGATGTGTTGGGGCATAGATGATATGACGGGACAAACACAAGATGGTTGATGTCAGCCAGATTCTGGGCAAGGGGCAGAAATTTCCAGGAACTTAGGCCGCATCCTTTTTTATTGCTTATTTGGTCAGGGGTTTCCTGTCATGGCACTCTTAGGAAGGAGATTTTAGTATGTTAACATCGTATAATGAAGGAATAATGTGAACTTTGGCCTATTTTGTCCGCCATCTTGGGCCTATCTGGTTTGATCTGGTTTCTTGCGGTTTCTTGTGGTCTGGATTTTCTGGGCAGGAACACCTGTGGGGGAGATACTAGAACAAAAAACATCTTTTAGAAAAATTCTCTGGTGGGCTCTTTGGACTCAGTCTAGTAACAATACTCCATTGCTATGACTCAAAATTGCTAACCTCATAGCATGCATTAGTTCTCCTAAATAACTAATTGCTGGGCTACTCTCATACTATGCTTTTTGAGAATCAGGTATTACTTCTATTTACCTATCCATCTTTTATCTGCAGAGCTCTGAAATTTGCAGACAGCTTATTTGTTAACTGAAACAGTAAAATTGATCATACTAAATGCTCCTATTTACAGAGACAAATAAACAATTGATACTTTATCAAATTCTGTTTGAATTACATTTCAAATGACATGTTTTAACATTTTATTAAAATATTTTGTTATTAATATTTTATATAAAGATATATGATATGGGAATATTAAAATATAACTGAATTTGGGGAAAATAAGAGCAATAAATTCAGGTGATCATTTCAATAAGTTTCTCCTCAATATTCTAAATAAGCTTGTTCTGTTGAAAATTTGATCCATGTAAATTTGTGTCTAGAGTGGTTTTTAAAACCCAACTATTGGGACGCCTGGGTGTCTCAGTTGGTTAAACGTCTGACTCTTGATTTCGGCTCAGATCATGAACTCATGGTTAATGAGAGTGAGCCCCACATTGGGCTCTGCACTGACAGTGTGGAGCCTGCTAGGGATTCTCTCTCTTCCTCCCATTCTGCCCCTCCCCTGGTCTCTGTCTCTATATATATTTGTCTCTCAAAATAAATAAATAAACATTTATTTTTTTTTAAAAACCCCATTATAAGGGTTTATGTTTCAAAGCATGTTTCATTGGTGAAGATTCCACACATATCACTATTGACTTTATTCATACTACAAAAATCTAATAACTAATCATAATGTCATATGAAAGGAGAAAGTATTCTAGCCAACAACAAAGACGGAGATAAAAGTAAGATAGATAAGTAGCTCCAACGTCATCAGACAGGTTTAAACTTGCCAGTTATTCAGGCAAATTGCTATGTGTGTTTGTGTAATGACTAAAACCTGGCATGTTCTTTCTTTTCAAGCTGAGGAAATATAAGTAAAGTATAAGAGTTTTAGTCCTTGGATTTTATGACATCTTTTCAAGTAGACAGGAGCATTTCTTAAATGTATTATTTGCCACTCATTAGCTGTGTCCAGCTGTGTTTGGAGTTGGCAAGTAAGTGAACTCCAGATTATTGAAATATTATACATTGCTTTTATCCACACAAGACTAAAGCTACATTGGTTATTTTATTTTTCTCATTCCTAGACAGCTATTGTTAAACATGTGTGTTGTTCTTTGCTTCAAAGATTTGCATGTTCTCAAAGAAAAGACTTATTCTTAAGATCTATTTGATCAGTAGTTTAATTCATTCAGTGTTTAGTACAAGTCAGGGATGAGAAACAGAAAAACAGAGAGAGTGACTAAGAGAAAAATAAGAAGGAAAGGAGGGAGACAGGGAAGAGAATAGTAGTATTGGGCTGTAGTGGTTGAGAAATAGGTCAGGTCACCAATTCAGAAAGAATTAGCTTAGGAATTTTATCATGCAATCATTTAGCTTTTGACATTGGCCAAGTTACTTAATGCTCTGAAACTCTGATTTTCTTTTACAAAATTGGTATAATACATTTTCCTACTTCACAAATTTCTTGTGTGTGTGATAATCAAATGGATTAATCCATGTGAAGCGCTAACCACAGTCCCTGTCACAGAGCATGCAGTTGATAAATGTTAGCTATTATTATTATATATCATTGTGGAATACAGAACGGATGCAGTGATGATATGCTTTCAATGTGTAAAACCGTTACTGCTCCAAAGATGAAAAGAAACAAAAGTAAAGTACTTGTAGATGGAAGTTAATCTATAATTTCTAGTTTTTAGCAATATATGTGTGTGGGAGTTCCTATTATGTGCTAGGCACTCTGTTAGGCAGGTAGACATTGGGATACAAAGAGGAATTACAATTCAGTTTGGGGGAGAGAGAGAAAGCATTGAATATACTAAAGTACTGTGATCAAGATATGAAAAAGATATTATAGAAGCATTCTTTTATAAGAATGACTAGAGATAACACTGGCATTGGAGGCGATTTTTCTGAGAGGATCTCTGAAGACTGAAACAGTTGTTTGTACACACTTCTGTAGGAATATATGGAATATTAGAGCAGAGAGAAGTCAAAGGATTCCAAACAATGTGGTCATATGTGCAAAGACCTTGATATGTGTCAGAACATAGCATTTTGACCACTGTAAGGAATTAACCACTAGGTTCATGGTAGAATTTTAAAAAATGTGAGAACCAGATAAATTATTTTACTTCCAATAAAACATTTCTGGTAAATCATCTGTATATTGCAGAGAAAGTTCTTTTCTATGACATAAAATGCCTGTATACACCCTGTAATTTTGGGCATTACATCACTTTAGAACACTCCATTTTACTGGTGTAGATCTAGATTTTCTGATGAATCTTAATGGAGTATATTATATAGTAAATAGTTTATTACTTCCCAAATGTCATGTCAGTAGGCCTTTATTATGAAATTATATTAAATTTTGTAAACTTCAACATAGCATTCTTTAAACAGGATGAAACTTAGTAAAGTGTGGCTTACTACTTAACCATGCATACTATTTGCAAGATTTTGATTGAAATCATGTCATATTAAACATATTTTTTTTTCCTGGATGACTTATCCTGGCTAGAGTTAGAATAGGGCTTATTGATGTAAATATAATTGATTGGACTCCAAATTGTAGATAGATCCAAGTAAAAAGTGCTGTCCTATTATCCACCTTCTACACAATGTACAGCTGCATCCGTACTAGTGATGATGTTGCTGTCTTCCATTTTCTCTCAAGTGCACACATTATTGAAAAAAAAATTACTTTAAGATTTTATGGCATTTCTTATGGGTAACTGATCCTTTATAGGTAGCCTTTCTCCATTGTAGTAAACATGTGTTGATCAATATCCGTTACTATTAAAATGGTTACTCCATGACAAAATAAATACTGATTTCACAAAGAAAAATAACACAAAATGCAAAACAGAATCATTTTGTTGGAGTCTAATAGGGCCATATTTTCTTTTTTCCCAATTAGGAGATTTCTGCAACAAAATTTCTTCAGAAGCAACAAATTCTTCTATGGTTAATAAATATTTCTCAGCACGTGTGCAGGGAATTCTGAGACAATGACTAACATTAATAAAAAAATAATCAATTATTCATGATGGGAAGGAATAACTACTGGGCAACTTAAGTATTAAAAAGTCATTCTGATCTAAGGTAAATTTAATGGAATGAAAATCCAATACTTGGTTTATTTGACTGATGAAAATCAAAGGAAGTAGCCAATGCTACAAATTAGGGAGAATTTTCATACTGAAGGTGTGGCAAACCAACAAATACATTGTGTTCATGTACATTAGTTACCTATCAAATAACATCTGTGAAGTCTCTTTCCTAAGTAAATTTCGCATTTTTTCCCCAGACTGAAGCCACAAATGAACAGAAAGTTCACATTAACCTTAAGCACTGCTTTAAAATATAAATAGAGCCAGAAAGAAATCAGTGAAGCATGTTTCAACTTTCTTTTCCTATTGCAATTTTATGAACCTCTGGCTTCTCATTTATTTTTATCTTGTTGTCTTCTGTGTATCTATCCAAACCACTTCAAATATTTTTATTTTCCACTTAGGGTTAAAATATCAAGACATAGTGTTATATATGTTTGAAGCTTTAGTAAAAATATAAATTCAATAAATACTTATTTTGCATTTAAAATAACTTAAGTTTGCAAAATAAATAAATAAAAGAAGGAAATATATGAGATAAGCCCCACACCTACCCCATAGATAATTTCTACATAGAGATCAATTCTCAAACTTGTCTCAGGATGGTGAAGCCTAAGGAGAACACAGAGGTTCTACTGAAAGGAGAAGACAGACAGTGGAGTTCAAGGATACTGTTGGCAGGTGGCACTTACAGACAATGCATCAGAAGGAGGGAACTGTATGAGACTGGGGTTCCCCAAGGATCTTTGAGCAAGCACTGCTTTCCTCATTTTCAGGGTGAAACTTCGCAAGGCTAAACAGAAAGCAGCTGTTACAGAATGAAGCAGGCACATCGAGCTGCAGACTTTGACACTGTTATCCATGTAAGAGAGACTTCGATAATAACTCAACATTCTTTTGAGACAAGAGACTGGTCACATCTTAAAACCAACGACCACATCACATGGTAAGGACTTCTCTAAACCTGACCCCCAAAACAAAGACTAATTTGAAGCCTCAAAATGGTCAAGAAAAGCTGCCATAGATTAACTCCTTTTTAGAACAAAAGTAAACTTTTTAAAGAAAGACAACATAGTTCAAATCCAGGTATTAGAAATAACAAAGAACTTGGTGCTACAGTTCAGAGGTAGAGCATTTGATTATAGAAATAGTAAAGGGCTTGAAAAAACTATCATAAATGTATTTAAGGACTTAATAGTAGCAGATGGTACTAAAAAATAAAGATGAGGACTCATAGGGGAAAAATAAAAGTGATACAAAGAGCCAAATGAAGAAGTCTGTAAGTCAAATGTACAGGGAAATGAAATGAAAATTTTATTGGATGTGTTTATTAGGAGATTGGATACTGAAGAAAAAAAAACAGTGAACATGAACAATTTAGCAATAGAAACTATTCAAATGGAAACTCAAAGGGAAAAACAAGTCATAAAATGCTAGAATTTTCATGAGTTATAGAAAAATATCAGGGATTATGAGAAAGTTTCTAGTGCTATAGTAAGTATCAGGAATCTTTACAGAGACAATGGGGCTAAAAATTGAAGAAGTAGTGGTTTTAAATTTAACAGATTCATTCAAAATGCAATGATGCATATTACAACCTTTAAAGCAAACACTAAAAGTATAATAATTATAATGAAAAAAATTTAAAAATGGTGGAAGCAAGTGATATCTTTAAAAAGCAGGTAAAATTTTTCCATATCCTTGAGAACCAAGAAGTGAGTTGTTGGGTCACATGGTAGTTCATTTTCAATTTTTTAAAAATGTTTATTTATTTCTGAGAGAGTAAGGATGTGCACATGTACACGGGGCGAGGGACAGAGAGAGAGGGAGAGAGAGAATCCAAGCTGGCTCCATGCTTTAATCCCAGAGCAAACACAGTGCTTGATCCCATGAACTGTGAGATAGTGACCTGAGCCAAAATCAAGAGTCAGATGCTTGACCCACTGACCCGCCCAGTGCCCCAATATGGTACTTTTATTTTTAATTTTTAAAGGAATATCCATCCTGCTTCTCATAGTGACTATGCCAGTTTTACATTCCTGGCAACAATATACAAGAGTTGTTTTTTTTCTCCACATCCTTGACAGTACTTGCTATCTTTTGTCTTTTTGATAATAGTTACCTAAGGTATGAGGTAATATATCATTGTGGTTTTGATTTATATTTTCCTGATGATTAGTGATGTTGAGCACTTTTTCATGTACCTGTTCCCTATTTGTATGTCTTCTTTGGAAAAAATGTCTATTCAAGGCCTCACCCATTTTTTATTGGGTTATTTGCTTTTTTGCTATTGAGTTATAGGAGTTTCTTATGTATTTTGGATATTAACCTCTTATCAGATTTATGGTTTGAAAATGTTTTCTCCCATTCCATTGATTGTCTTTTCATTCTGTTGATTATTTCCTTTGCTGTACAGAAGATTTTTGATTTGAGGTAGTCTTGCCTATATATTTTTGCTTTTCTTGCCCGTGCTTTTGATGCCATGTCCAAAAAATCATTGCCAATACTAAAATGAAGAAGTTTTCCCCTATGTTCCCTTCCAGGAATTTTATAGTTTCAGGTCTTTATTTAGGTTCTATATCATTTTTTACTTGATTTTTGTGTGTTAGGTAAGATAAAGGTCCCATTTCATTCTTTTGCAAGTAGGTATTCAGTTTCCCAACACAATTTGTTAAAGGCACTATCATTTCTGCATTGTATATTCTTGGCCCCCTTGTTGAAGATCAGTTGACTGTTTATGTGTGGCTTTATTTATGGGCTCTCTATTGTGTTCTATTGATCTAAATGTCTGCAGGTACCATAGTGTCATGATTACTATAGCTTTGGAATATATTTCGAAATCAGGAAGTATGATGCCTGCAGCTTTGTTCTTCTTTCTATAATAATGGTTCTATAATAATTTAAAATATTTTTTTCTATTTCTGTGAAAAAATGCCATTAGGATTTTGATAGGGATAGCACATGTTCCCCCATCTTAAAAAAAAAAAAAGTTAAGCTGAAAAGTAAAAGATGGAAAAGAGAAAATGCAGTTTTAAAAAAACACCTAAAACAATCTGAAAATAAATATAAAAATGGTGTATGTAAACACAAACATATCACTAATTACATTTACAAATGAACTACATAATCCAGTAAAGGGAAGTAATTATCATACTTAAAGGAGATTTAAAAAAGAGTACAATTGTATGCCAACTACAAGAAACACAGCACACACACACACACACACACACTCACAGATAGGTTGAAAGTAAAAGAAAGGAAAATACACCATGAAATCTTAATCAAAGGAAGATTTTTGTGGCTCTTTTTAATTTAAGAAACAATAGGTTTCGCCACAAGGTAGAAATAGTAACATTTCATAATGATAAATGAGCCATTTGAACAGGAAGACATAAAAATCATAAACGCATATGTGCCCAATTAGAGAGCCTCAATATACATGAAGCAAAATCAGACAGTACTACAAAGAAAAAGAGCCAAACCCGCAATCGTATTTATCATTCATCTCTGGATTTTACCATTCATCCCTGGGAAATTGAAATAAAATACAAAACCTAAGAAGGATGCTATCTGAATGACACTATCCATCATTTTGACTTAATTTTCATGTTCAAAACACTATACCCAAAACTATTATTTATAAAGTTTGTAAATTGAACATGATGTTTCACCAAGATAATTCACAAACTGGACCATAAAACTAATCTCAATGAAATTGAAAATATTGAAATATTACAGAGCACTTTTTTTACCATGACAAAAATGATTAGGAATCAATACAAATATGTATAAGCTACAATGTTTATATTTACAATAAAGTTACAATAAATACGTGTGTATGTGTGTGTGTGTGTGTGTGTATCTTTTGTATTTGTATTTGTATATCTTTTTGTATATATAATTATTTGTATATCTTTTATGTATATATAAATTCCCTTTCCTTTGAAACTCCCTTCCAAAATGTTTCACTCTTGTATAAATATATATAGGAAGGATATATTCTTTATAATTAAAGCCGACATATGCCTGGTAGAAATAAGGAGCCTAATTTTGATATACAGTTCACCTGTGAACAACACAGGCATGAACTGCATGGGTCCACTTATGCACAGATGTTTTTTAACAAATACACTATGGTACTGTAAAGGTATTTTTCCTTCCTTATGATTTGAATAACAATTCATTTTCTCTAGCTTACATTATTGTAAAAATATAGTATATAACACATATTATGTACAAAATATGTGTTAACTAAGTGTCTGTGTTGTCAGAAAGGCTTCTGGTCAACAGTAGGCTATTACCAGTTAAGTTTTGGGAGAGTCAAAAGTTATACCCACATTTTAACTATGTGGAGGGTCAGCACCCCTAGCCCTCACATTGTTCAAGGGTTATCTGTAACAAAATATAGGTTTTAAACACATATTTAATTTTTTAAAATGCCGTCATATATGGACAGTTCCAGTGTTAATAAGCAGGCTTCAATGCTTCAGCCAGTGGTTTTCAGACAGAACTCTGGACCAGACACAGCACTTCACCTGGGGACCGATTAGAAATGCAAATACTTGGTACTGATCCTAGAAATACTGGATTAGACTCTCAGGGTTTAGACCTAGCACATGGTATCTTATCCAGCTCTCCAGATGACTGTGGTACACACATAAGTTTGAAAAATGTTGGTCTTAAGGCATCTCAGTTATGTCCTGTCAGAGTCACATGCTCAAAGTTGTCATGGGTGGTAAAAGGTGATTTTGCCACATTACCATTTCCTAAGCAATCTTTTAAAAAGCAGACAAATGAAAAGGCAAATTCAAATATATACACCTCTCCAAACTCATCAAGTTGTTTACATTAAATATGTACGGTTTTTTGATTGTCAGTCATACCTCAATAAAGTAGTCTCTTATTTTTATATATTTATTTTAAGCCAACAAACAAATAAAACAAAGACAGTTACTGTTGAAAATGTCTCACATTTCCAGTTTGGTAATCTTAAGTAACCGAAGTGCAATAGACATTAGCTTCTCAGAAAAATCCTCCAAAAATTTGAATTGTTCAGAAATCAAAAATACAATTTGAAAAACACTTCAAGTCTGCATCCCTATGGAGCTACTTGATCATTTGCTTAAAATTTAAAAACCAAATAATTCCACTAACATATTAATTTCTCAAACAGTGCCTTTGGTGGTGTTTGAACATTTTTGAACATTTGACTCAACTGAATAGTTAATTCAGTCTGGATCTTCAAACCAGTTTTATAGAAGCATCTTGGCATATGACACAGCAGCTATGAGAGGAAGAATGCCAGCATTTTCAAATGCCCTCATTAAAATCCTAAGCTTTTTGAATTATTCTTTTTTTTTCTTTTTGTTTCACAAATTTATGAAGTTTAATTCAAACTCTGAATTTCTGAAGTACAAACATCCATACTAATTAAAATTCAGTCACAATAGACAAGCTTAATTGGGACCAAAAAGCTCCTGAGAAAATTACAGTAGTTTATTTCAAGTCTGAGTGTTTCAAGGACTTCTTTGTTATGCCAAGATCCAGTTATGAAGATTTCTCTTGTCCTTTCACAATTTCCTCACAACAATTACTTTCTACGTAGTTTCATAAATGAGTAACTGGAATACCACATCTAGTTCTCAAAGCTTAGTAACGATGAGCAAAATTGCTTTCGTTTATGTTGTGCTATGTAGATGGTACAATAGAAATAAAAGAAATCCATGTGTTAATTATAATCATAGTGTAAGGATCATCTTACACATATAGGGATATTAGAGGCAAAGGTTTTTGACAGTTTTATCCTGTCAGCACAGTCGTTGTAGTACTTTTACAATATTCACTATAAACTAACTTGGCAATCATGCCTCTTTCATGTGTAAATTGGCAATCAGTTGAGACTAAAATCAAAATTATAGATTTTAAATTGTTTGTAAGTTTCTAATTTTACTACAAATTAGGAGCATGAAAATCTGAACCCTTTAAAATAATGATACTTATTTATATGTCAATTTTTTATGATGGCTAGGTCATAATAATAAATACCCCGACATGATAAATATCCCAAACATGGTAGACATTTATTTCTTAGTTGTGTAACAGTCCCGTGTGGTTTTCCTGATTAGTATGTAGCTCTCCTTTATGGTGTGAGTCAAAAGTCCAAGTCTTTTAAATCATTTGACTCTCTCATCCTCCAGGTCTAGCAGGAATCCAGCTAGAATAAAGAGAGACAGTCTGGGAAGGAAAATACTTACTAAGCTTTGTCTTGAAATAGAAACCATCATTTATTGTAACACTGTCTAGAAGGCAGTCATATGGGTCTATATAAATCAAGGGAGGTTGGGAAATGTAGAATAGGTGTATGCTGAAGAAGAAAAAAAATGAGGTTTTGGTAAACTAGTAGCAGCCTTTGCTGTATTCATTTATAATTTGATATTAATACCTTTCAATAGCTTAATTTATAGAGGCAAACTAAAATGGTACTATCATAGTTCAAATTTCACCCACAGCAAAAGTATCTGAATGATTTAAGTGATGACAAAAGATAAAAAGTTAAAAGAAATTTTACAAAAACATACCGAAATCATAAACCTAAATCATAGGATTGTGTGTCTATGTTTCTGTATGTATTAACACATGATGTCCATGATACTTAGCTGTGGTGGATAAGGAAAAATATTGCTATGTATCTGTACTTGAATGTAATTTGGATATTGTCTTTAATAAGATATGGCTATCTGCTTCCACTGTTTCAATTATCAGTAAAATACAGACACAAAGTATATTCAAAAGAAGCATAAGTTTGAAACATTCCAAATAGGCAACCTTGGTTAAGCTGCTTACTAAATTTGTGGCTTACTAATTGTGTGACTTTGGGCAAGTTTTTAATCCCTTTCAGATCGAGTCTCAGTTTTAAAAGGGCAAACTTTCTGCTTTGAAGATTTTGAGGATTACATGAAATAATGCATGACAACTATCTGACTCACAGAAGGCAATCCATACATAGTAACTACTATTTTTATGCCTCTCAAATCTTCAGTCCTATCTCTCTCTTTTGAACTTGTGGTCTATTTTCCAACTTCTTACTAGATACTTCTATTCTTTTTAAGTTTATTTATTTATTTATTTGGAGAGAGAGAGAGAGAGAGAGAGAGAGAGAGAGAGAGAGAGAGAGAGAATGCAAATGGGGGAAGGGCAGAGAGAAAGAGGGAGAGAGAAATCTCAAGCAGGCTCTTACTGTCAGTGAAGAGCCCAACGCAGCGCTCAATCTCACCAATCGAGAGATCATGACCTGAGTCAAAATCAAGAGTTTAACCTCTTAACCAACTGAGCCACCCAGGAGCCCCAAGATACTCCTATTTTTATTTTCCTACTTTATTTCCCCACAAGCTAAAAGCATTGCTGTCTACTAACTTTCATCCAGATCCAGGGGAACATATTTAGGATGCATCTCCACCTCTATCATATTGTCCCTAGTACAGCCTCCTTTTATCTCATGTGTAATATTGAGTAACAAAATAGTGTCTGTCCTTGCTCTATTGTTCCTACTTTTCTTTAAGAAAAACCCTATTTTCTTTTTTTAATTTTTTTACTGTTTATTTTTAAGAGAGAGAGAAAGAGAGCATGAGTGGGGGAGGGAAAGAGAGAGGGGGAGACACAGAATCTAGAGCAGACTCCAGTCTCTGAGCTGTCAGCACAGAGCCCGACACAGGGCTGGAACTCATGAACCATGAGATTATGACCTGAGCCAAAATCGGACACTCAACCAACTAAGCTACCCAGGCACCCCCCAAAAAAGCTATTTTCTAATCCTTCAAGGTCATCTTGCAGCTTAAGTGAATTCTCAAATCTTTACCATGATTTTTAAGACCCTTCATAAATGTACCCTATCAAAACCTTTTCAACTTTATTTCCTGTCATTCCTTTCGCCTGACCTATACATGTTATCTTTTTTTTCCTATCCATGTTATCTTAAACTCTAGCTACACATTTGCCTGAAAAAAAATTCTTCTCTTTTTAAAAAAAAAGTTTATTTATGTATTCTGAGAGAGACAGAGAGAGCAAGCACGATTGGGGGAGGGGCAGAGAAAGAGGGAGAGAGAAAATCCAAGCAGGCTCCACATTATCAGAGCAAAGCTCCATGTGGGGCTCAAACTCCTAAACCACATGAATTGAGCCGAGATCAAGAGTCAGACACTTAACTGACTGAGCCACCTGGGTGCCCCCAAACCATTCTTTGCTTTAGTCTGTGCATCCATCCATCCTGAAACATCTGCTTAGAATGCATTTCCTTAGTTTCTCTGTCTTCCTATGTTATGTAACTACTCTAAGGCTCCTTTAAGACTAAGTTTAATTTTAATTCAGCAGCTTAATTTTTTGGGACACCTCATGCATATATATTCCTTCTAGAAAAGGTCAGAATTAGCCCCCATACTTGAGAATAACTTTAAAAAAATATTTTTAACATTTATTTACTTTTGAGAGACAGAGCATGAACAGGGGAGAGGCAGAGAGAGAAGACACAGAATCCGAAGCAGGCTCCAGGCTCTGAGCTGTCAGCACAGGGCCCAACGCAGGGCTCGAGCCCACAAACTGTGAAATCATGAACAGACTGAACCACCCAGGCACCCTGAGAATAACTTTCAGGTAAAGGGCATGTTATCTCTTCCTTTTACTTCCAACTACTATTTTCAAATGCTTTCAATTCAGTCTCTCACAAGACGGATCACACATTAGACTAAGTGTAGGCATCTCTCTAATAAAGCCTTTGCTAAATGGGAGAAAGTCCCAGGTTGGAGCCCATATTTAGCATTATGAATCAACCAGATCTGGGACTTTGGTTATTATGCTATTAAACTTTTACTATTAAATAGACCAAAACACCCTATTAGCTTTTGAAATTTGCATTTCCCAGTGTGAACAATCTCTCTCTCTCTCTCTCTCTCTCTGTCTCTCTCTCTCTCTCTCCCTCTCTCGTGTGTGTGTGTGTGTGTGTGTGTGTGTGTGTCCTAGAGTTGCTGAAAGGTTTTTTCCTATTCTTTCATTGGTACCTTGTAATATCTCTGAGATGATGTCTTTTTTTTCAGTTGTTTTTCTTTTGTTCAGTTTGTTCTTATCTCATATCTTTTTTTTTTACTTGTACATTACGGTCAGGAGTTGTTTTTTTTTTAATTTTTTTTAACGTTTATTCATTTTTGAGAGATAGAGAGACAGAGCATGAGTGGGGAAGGGGCAGAGAGAGGGAGACACAGAATCCGAAGCAAGCTCCAGGCTCTGAGCTGTCAGCACAGAGCCCGACACAGGGCTTGAACTCACGAACTATGAGATCATAACCTGAGCCGAAGTCGGACGTTCAACCGACTGAGCCACCCAGGTGTCCCTACAGTCAGAGGAGTTTTTATATCAAATTAGGTGAGTTTCTTTCATATATCTAGTTTCATATTTAATTTTATTCATTAAAGGCAGAAAGGATGTGTCATTTACCTCTCTTTGACAGGTCCTCTCCATCCCTGTCCCCTGCCAGCAGGAAGTTCTATTTTTTCATAACTAAAATTATTGACTGGCACTTTTTTAATTCTTACAGTAGTTTTGCATGAATATAAATTGTTTTTTATTGTTCATAAAAAGTTTTGCAGGCTTTTTTATGCCAGCAGTAACATATTGGGTGGAGTGAGGTGAAGAGTTGGGATGGTGAATTTATTTTCTTTAAGAGCCTTCCATTTTGGAGTTGCAGTGAAGTTCAGCTCTTTGATAAATGGTACTTTTTTGGGTGTGTGTGTGTGTGTGTGTGTGCGCTGGTGGGTGGGGGGCTGGTCATTGTGCCTTCTGCTTGTGATTCAGTGATACTGTCTTGTTTTCAAAGGTTTATGAACTTGAACAGCATGATTACTTCTCCCTTTTCACCACCAAACCCCTCTCTTTTTCCTCCTTGTTTCTGGATGTGCTTCTGTATATTGTTTCCTCTGGAGTTGTGTACTTTTCACACCCTTTCTTTTTGATGCACCAGATCAGATCCATTCTCAGCGTCCTTACCTAGGGCAGGATACTGCCTCTGGGGGTAGTTTTATTTACATTTCACCACTCTTAGGGGTTCCTTTATACAACCTTCTCTTTTGTAGACTTCTTAAAATTTGCTGCTCTTCATAAATGGGCTCCACACTTGCGTCTGCTATTTTCAAGTATTGGTTTCCCCAGTTACATGTAAATTGAATTTTAGTGTTCTCTGTTTTTTGATTATCTTGTAGGATGTGTGAAGCAGTTTGATATAAAGTTGTCAACATTTTCTTACACATACATACAAGTCTTGAGCCAATGTATCTTTAAGTAGTTGAAAGTCATGAGAATTAAATATATGACCCTGACCAAATATTTTTAATTAATCGGTCCCGTAATAAAAGACACCTCAGTGAAGACTAGGAAGAAATACAAAGAGTAAAATCTATTCTGGGAGTAAAGATAAGAACTTAGATTGTTGTAAATAAATTCTTAGTGGTTATTCAGGGAGGTAAAGATTTCATATGAGGAAATTATAGTAAATCTGAGAGCAATGAAAAAAGAACGGAACGGCTCATTTTTAATGATACATTTATTCACTTAATACTACAAAGAAATCATTATTTTGTCCTTTTAAAGTATATTTTTTAAAAAATTACATACAAGATAACAAAGGTTGTCATTTACAGATTTTCAATTACTTTAAGCCATAAATTTAGTTACTTGGAGGTTAACAATTCTACCTTGAATTGTATTCTTGTCTCTTAAATTAAAAAGGTAACACATTTTATATTATATGCATCTAAGAAGTGCTATAATGATTCCTCTTATTTTTCTTTTCTCCTTCTATCCTTTTCTTCTTTCTCCCCCAAATCTTTAATTTTTGAATCATATTTGCATCTCTCCCACTGAAAACACAAAAACCAATTATTTTAGAAATGGGAAAAATGATTTTGCATTAATATGGGGTTGCTACTAAAGGCATTCTCATAATCTTTGTTTTTATACTTATCCTGTCTGAAAGGAAAAAAAGTGGATTTAGTAAACATAAAAACCTGGAAAATATAGCTTATTGAATGTGACTATTACCTAGATATACTGATTATGTGCTTAATTCACACTTCAAGGAGCATATTAAGGACCATGATTTTGGAAAGCTTGCTCTTTAGGAGTTCTATACTTAAAGATTCAGCAAGCTCCATAGAAACATAACATCTATCTTTCCATGCTACACTAAAACCAAGAAATTGAGAAAAAACAGAAATTGAAGGTCATCTTTTTATATTTCAAACAATAGTCTGAAATTCACTTTACCAAGTATCAGAAGTGCTTATATTTCACAACAATGTGCTTTGGACAATCATTGCAGGAGAGATGTATTTGTTCATATTTTCAATTGGCAGACTGTATTTAACAAACATTGATTGAGTGCAAATCACTGGACCAGGTGACAGAAGTGTATGTATGTGTTGGTGGGAGTGATGATAAGTATATAACTAATAGAGAAAAAGTAAAATGTCTTTTTCCATTTAGCAGGGGGGAAAAAGACAAATAACACAGAATGTGGTGTCATTGGTTGGGCAGTTTGCCAGTGTCTGGATAGATTGGATGATTTTTATATCAACATTCCATTAGTTTTATGGAAATTGTTGTTCTTAAGATGTTTTTCTAAGCAATGAGCATGATTAGACAATTAATTATAGTGGTGTAAAAACTTCAATTCTTCTAAAGAAATATTAATTAAATCTCTAATCCCAAGAAATTTTCTTCTGATCAAATTAGAAAACAAAACAAAACAAGACCAAAGAAAGCCATGCTATGTCTGAGCAGGAGTATGAAGAAACAATTTTTTACATATTTTAGTGATGCATAAGAAATTTGGGAAGCCTCAAAAAAATTTGTGATGTATTGTAAGGAAGAAAAATATTTTTATAATCTAAGTTATAATGCTTATCATTATATGGATATCTGCATCTGTCAAGAGACAATATCTTAATATATAGAAAAATCTATATGCATAAAATGCGACTTTTGATGTCCAAAAAATATTTCAGTAATTTAAGGTGTACTCAATGCTATATGATGCAGACATTTAAAAATGAATTTAAGTATCAGTCCTATAATAGGAAATATATAAATTGACATAGGAAAATATGGGAACTATACCAAATGCTACCATTGGCAAAGAAAGCTTTATGAGTCTTGTTTATAAAATTTCTGTACTTTCTATATTTCAAAATTGTGATCATATTACAGATGAGGTTGAAATTTCAATTTTTTTTTCAACTCTGGGAGCATAGCCTTGGGTATGATCAACATTGGCTCCCACCATTGCACCACGTACATTTCCATGTGAACAGTCACATTTCCTTGTGAATATGTTTTCATTGTGAACATCCGTGTGGGAATAGAGGTGCCGACCATCCCAGTCACCATTGCACGTTTTCCCTGTGAACCTCTCATGTGTGGTTCTTTTGCAGATTAGCCTGGTCATTCTGATAATTTTCTATTGCTTCTTTATTTCTATAAATGCTTTAAACATGGCAGTTATATAATCACAACATAATTTCATTGTCAAAATTTCTTGGGAGTATTGAAGATTCAGTTTCTAATTTTTTTTACTCGGGTGGCTTTTCTCTGCAGTTGTTTTACAACGGTTTTATGTTTGGGTCATTTTTTTGACTCATATAAATTTTTTTTTGACTCATATAAATTACTGAAGGACTTGAGCAAAGGATCTTTTTCTTCAAAAGTTTTGCTTTACTTCTGTAAGACACTACTTGCTATCAATCTAGAACGGCTTTTTGCATGAATAATTGGTGTGCTGCTACTAAATACTAGGGGAGTCTTATTTTCCTCTTCTTCCTTCCTTCCTCTATCCTGTCTTCCTTTACTCTCTACTTTTTTCCTTTCTTGTCTTTCTTTTTACTTTCTTTTGTCATCAATATATTTAGTTGCTGTGTTTTTTGTTTTTGTTTTTGTTTTGCTTGCAGTTGATTTTCTTTGCCTAACCCATGTTCTCCATGAAATTCTAGCTTTAGCTGGAGGACATATTTCCAAACGCATATGTTGTGCAGGTCTAGTGCCTTGCCTTCTGAATCCTGGCCAGCTTTTCACACACAAAGCTCTGTATTCTCCATATCACCATGCGCACTTAACATACCCTGGGCTTTAGTGCTAGCTTTTCACTGTGGAATCATCCATACTCCTTTTCACCTTGTGATTTATCAAAAATACCTGTGAATGCAAATTGATTTTACTTATGTTTATTATATTCCCCATCGAAACCTTTATTTCTACTGAAGGTTTTCAGACTTTCTAATCTGCTATTTTGTAGGAAGTGGGATCCAAAGTTTTCATTAATATATAACTTTTGTATTGCTTGACTTTCTCAAGGAAGTATATTTTTGTATTCTGAGAAAGTATTGTCTTCTATTTTTTTAGGTTTATTTATTAATTTTGAAAGAGAGAGAGAGACAGAGAGAGGCAGAGAATCCCATGCAGGCTCTACACTGTCAGTGCAGAGCCTAAGGAGGGGCTCAGACTCACAAACCATGAGATCATGGCCAGAGCCGAAGTCAGATGCTTACTAACTGAGCCACCCAGGTGCTCTTGAAAAAATGGTATCTTCTACGTACTAATCTATAGAATAAAATACACATTTTCTAATGTGACATACAGGTTTTTGTTGTTGTTTTCATTATAAATACTATATTTTTTAGAAGAGTTTAATATTTATAATTTACCTTATACCTCCTGCTTCCCAGGTTACTTAGGCTCTGGTACTACCCAACAGGTCAGACTCCGGTTAACTAGTTTCTCCTGAGGGCAGACCTTGTTAAACACTGAGAGCTCTTTTGTATTTCAAAATGGTTCCTTTTCTCCTCTACATACAGGAAGCAGGGGGTACTTTTCTATCTGGTTGAGCTCCTGGAGGTCAATCTCACAGTACTGTGGGAGTCTTCTTAAGACTGTGTCCCCCTGGAGTTTTCAACTCTGAGTTGTCCTCACTGTCCTCCTCTAGCAGGAGGACAGTTACAGCTCTGGTTTTCTCCTGTGCTGGTTCCTGCAGTGGTTTCCACTCCTGAGTCTGCTCTGGTAAGATGAAACCCCCGGATTCTCTTGTCTGTTTCTCCAATCTTGGGGGCAGCAGTTTGCCCTGTATCTTCCCATATGAAGCTTTTCAAGCAGTGGCCCATGACTGATTATCCTTTCTTATCTCCCTCACTTTAAATTCTCCCCATTCCCCTTTCATCCTGAATGTCAGCAATATTGGACTACAATTTATTTTAAAATGCCCTAAGTGCTTTCGGAACACAGCTTGAAAATGACCCCTTCATAATATCTTTTCTGAATTACTAAGATGCTGAGGCAACATATTCTGAGTTCTATGGGGAAATTTTTATTTTTCATTAATTATTTTTGGAAGAGCACAGTAACTTATATTATTCATTATATTATGCATTTACCTAGTCATTAAAATAGTGTCTTCCTATCTGTATTTATGTATAGCTATGTATCTTTATATCTTTGTATATTTGGGAAGTTAGATTTATAGAAAGACAACAGCACCAAGAAAGTCAGGATAGTTGTATGAGCAGCAACTGAAGATAATCTTGTTAGTGCAATTGAATATTATATTTAACTTGGAGATTTACTGGAGTCCTGCATAAGGCAGAAAATAATAAATAGAAAAATTCCTGTTAGCTTCTTATAGTTAATCCTATAAGTCTTTTTAGAGGAAAAAATTGGACTAATACTAGTATTAAGAGGAACGTATCATATGAATCCTTTTCTCAGGGTCATTGTATCTGACAATAGACTACATCCTTAACAGTGAAGCTAAAGCTATTTTTTTTTTTTTATTGAGGTAAAGTTGAGATGTATAAGTTTCAGGTGTACAACATGATTCAGTATTTTTAAATTATTATTTTTTTAATGTTTATTTATTTTTGAGAGAGAGAGAGAGAGAGAGCATGAGCAGGAGAGGGGCAGAGAGAGAGGGTGACACAGAATCTGAAGCAGGCTCTAGGTTCTGATCTGTCACCACAGAGACCAACATGGGGCTTGAACCCATGAACTGTAAGATTACCTGAGCCAAAGTCAGATGCTTACCTGACTGAGCCACCCAGGCACCCCCACATCATTCAATATTTGTATACCCTGAAAATCATCACCAATAAGTGTAGTTACCATCTAGCATCAAAGTTATAAAAACATTTTTCTTGTGGGAAGAAGAGCTTTTAAGATTTACTCTCTTAGCTAGTTTTAAATATGTAATATAATATTATTGACCATAGTCACCAGGCTGTACATTACATCCCCATGACTTATTTATTTTATAATCGAAAGTCTATACCTCTTGATCCCCTTGACTCATTTTGCAAAAGCACCCCAAACCCCTCACCCCAGCCCCAGCAACCACCACTCTGTTCTCTGCATCTTTGAATATGATTTTGGTTTTGTCTTATTAGTTTGTTTTGTTTTTTAGAGTCCACATATAAGTGAAATCATATGGTACTTGTCTTTCTCTGCCTGACATATTTCCTTAGCATAATATCCTCAAGGTCCATGTGTGTTCACAAATGGCAAGATTTCATTCTTTTTGCGGCTGAGTAGTATTCCACTGTATATATTTACCACATCTTCTTTATCCATTCATCTATCAGAGGACACTTAAGTTGTTTCCGTGTCTTGGATATTATAAATAATGTTGCAATGAGCATATGAGTGCATATATCTTTTCAAATTAGTGTTTTTGTTTTCTTTGGATAAATACTCAGAAGCAGAATTGCTAGATCATATGACAGTTCTCCTGTAAATGTTTTTCAGGAACCTCCATACTGTTTTCCACAGTGACTGCAACAATTTATATTCCACTAACACTGTATGAGCTTTCCATTTTCTCCACATCCTTGCCCATACTTGTTATTTCTTTTCTTTTTGATAATAGCCATTTTAACAGCTGTGAGGTGATATCTCACTGTGGTTTTGATTTGCATTTCCCTAATGATTAGTGATGTTGAGCATCTTTTCACTTGCCTGTTGGCCATCTGTATGTCTTCTTTGAAAAACTATCTTTCAGATCCTCTGCTCAATTTTCATTTGGATTGTTTGTATTTTGCTGGTGACTTATATGAGTTCTTTGTGTATTTGGGATATTAGCCCCTTATCAGATACATGATTGGGCTTCAGATAAGCTCCTTTCTGGAGGGTACCCGTGAGCAATAGTGAAACCAAGGGAGACAACAAAGATGACAGCCTTCATCTGTGTTCTCTGAGAACACCTCCATAGCCTCTAGATGCTCCAAAGAGTAAATAGGCCTTTTTTTTCTGGAAAGACTAGGGATATGTTTCAGTCTGCAAGCTATGCAGTGCCCTGGGGATAGTAGCCTGCCAAGAACAGTCTCTCTGTTTCAGTCCCTTAGGACCCAGAAATGCACCCCCAACCTGACCACCAGAGCCATGTGATCAATAGGTGTCCCCTGTTGTGGACTGCAAGCATCTGCCAAAGCAGTGGGAGAACACAGGGCCAGGATGCACCAGCTGACTTTAGTGAGGAAGCGAAGATATTTCTATTTTAAATGTGCAGCAATTAAAAAAAAATTCTATATCAGATCATGATAGGTTTGGATTTTTTAGAAGAGTTTTAAACTTTCTCTAGAAAACAGGTATGTCCTTGGTAATCAAATTTAAACTATAAAGAAAATAGCTTAAAACCTACAACAATGAATTTTTACCACAGTCCACTGACTACCAAATATAATCTTGAAAATGGAGCTTTTGGCGGGGACTCAAAAGCAGTTAGCTCAACATCATGTCCCCTGGCAAATGAGCCATGTATGGTTTCTAGTCCAAACAAGAAGATAGAAAAGCTGTCATTCTATTTTTTGAATTGAAGAAATTGATTGTATTTCACTTCAGATTGCCAACCATGTGATAGAGTTTGTCTATAGAAGTAGCTTACACGGGGGTCAAATTTCATTATATCAGTCAGTTTTGCATTGTACAGAAGGCTGAGATAAACAATTTATCCCCAGAGTTCTGTCCCATGACTCATGGGAAATATTTCTGAATAGATAAATTATATTATCAATTGTCAGCTGATATTATCAACTGACTTCTTAATCATCAAGATTATCATTATGATGACTCCTGATTTTCTACACAGTGGTGGATGTGCACACATGTTTGTGAATAAATCCTATATCCCCTTTAAAAATAGACTGCACAATAATTGAATGTGTTAGACCAACACGTTATTTGTTAGTACCTCTGTAATTTTAAATAAATGTTGTCTTATATAAGAACATCAACTTGAGAAATATATCAAGGTATTTCATTGCTAAGAGGAGCTGTGTCTTGTAAGTGAGTGATATTATAGCTCTTAAATTAAGCTGGTTTCTTAAAGTAAGAATACATTTGTGTAATCCCCAAGTTTCCTGTACTGTGTGAATTAAATTGTGTCCTGGATTTTTTGTAGGTTTTTAAATTTATTTTGAGAGAGAGAGAGAGAGAGCAAGAACAGGAACAGAGGAGGGGAAGAGAGAGAGGGAGAAAGAGAATCCCAACCAGGCTCGATGCTCAGTGCAGAGCCCGACATGGGGCTCTATCCCATGACCGTGAGGTCATGACCTGAGCCCAAATTAAGAGTCAGATGCTTAATCAACTGAGTCACATAGTCACCCCTGTGTCCTAGAAATTTTTATGTATTCCCTTATTTTCAGAATTTCATCTTATTTTTGGTTTTATTATGGTTGTGTTTTTCTTCTAATTTTTATTGACTAGGCATTCTTACTTGCTAGATTCAGACTGAAGATTTTTTTTCCTTCTGACTTGATCAAACTTCAAAATCTATAAATTATTCTAATTGCAGAAGACCTCAAATCAACTTTCAAAGAACCAAAAAACTAAATAAAACAGTTTTCACTAAACTTTTTTATTTTAACAAATGTGTGTTACTTGCCCTTTTTTCTCATGATAGAAATTGCAAGAATTGCAGTGTGTTTTTCCCCATGCCAAACAAAGTATTGTTAGTCATATGGTGGTGAAGCCATGATATAGATCCAAATCCACAACAACAAATAAATAGTAAATATTATTGCTTTATAATGCAACATGTAAGCTTTGAATATACAGAGTCTCCCTGGCATCTGATAGTAAGAGATAATAGATGTGCCAAGTATATAGCCTTCTGGAATGTAGGAATGGCTGATGAAGAGGGCAGTTGAATGAAGATAGAAACAAACCTTCTTCAGTGAATTATTTTTTCAAAAAATGTTAAGTGTTCTGTGTTTTTCTTTTTCTTTCAATCATTACCAGCACAAGTGAATTTTCATATGTTAACAGCACTTACATTCATTTTATGTACCCCAACTGGAACAGAGATGGGCCACTTAATCAGTGCTATCAGAGGCATACAAATGTCTTCATTTTTGGAGACTGTGTGTTTAAAACTGTCTCTAGTGCATAGCTGCTTCCTTTATTTCTATCAGTGTTCTTTTTACTAAGAAAATATGTTGCATTATTCAACATCTGAAAAATCAGAAGCAATTTGCTTCATGATTTGAGCTAACTATCAATTGAGCTTTTCTAAGTCAGTAAACCAATGAAAATAATTTCATCACTTGGGATAATTTAGAACCAGTAAAAAAAAAAAAAAAAAAAAAAAAAAAGAACCAGTACAAATTATCAACAGCAACAGAACACCTAATTTCTAATATGACACTATTTTATAGTCAAAAGAAACCATGCGTTCTCTATCCTACAAATTCAAAGTTTCAGGGAAAGAAATAACTTGCAAGGATCCAATCAATATGGAAGGGTATATACAACATTTATTACTAAATTTTTAAAATGTGGTGACTCTCATCTGAGTATTATACTTAATTATAATACTTAACATTTTACATGGTAATTAAAAAATTAGTCATAATGTTTTTTTGCAAAAACCTATTGATATCAACTGTACAAAGAATTCCCAAATATAAGTTAACTCTAAAAACTTATGTTAGTCTTCATCCAAGAATTCATGAACATTTCATAAACTGCTGGAAGGAATTTCAATATGATCAAGATCAAAGTATTTGATAAAGCTTAAAAGTCCCTTGAGCTGACTGATACGTGCACTTTAATATATGAACTGATTCATTTGCAATGCTTTAATACAGTTTTTTAATAAATGAAATTAAAACGTATGTCAATTGTGAAGTGATGCTGATTGGCAACTCTTGTGCTTGATTAGATAGCTGTAGGGCATTCGAACTGAATCGCTAGATTTCAGTCTCCCTGCTTTGCAAGTCATTACATGCAGACTTGAATAATGTTGATCATAGTGCTATTCCTATATCATATTTAAAATAAATATTTTAAGAAAAAGTCCTTTCACTTCCTTTGAATTTTTTTTTCAAAATTCTTATTAATTGCTGATTAATGTTTAATATACTCCTAAATCACATCTTGTACTGAAGGGAAAAAAACAAAATTATTTTTTCTGGCCCATATTAAAGTTTTATATGAAAGAAATATATTGTGTTTTTTGTATTTCCAAATGCCCTAGCCTTTAAATTCATTTGATTCAGATATTTTATTTACAAACATTTTTATTCTCAAATTGTTTACCAGTGCAATTTTTCACTTTTATTTATCTATTGTAAACATGCTTTGATAATTAGTGTTTTTATGAATACCTTACAAAATATTTTATTTAAAAGGCATGGCATAGCTCATGCCAATTAAACCTTTTAGAATTGGGTCATTCTGAGGTTATTCAATATTTCAAGTAACTCAAATGTAATAGCTTAATGAACCTCCTTATTATCTTCAAAGGCTTAAAAACCAATATAGCTTTAAAATATGTAATCTGCTCTGAGCAAGACTGCATGTAATTTTCCTTAAAATTACATTTTTTAATGGATTTAGGTAGCAGAATACATTGCTTAATGGCTGGCTTCAGTAGGGTATTCCAAAGAGTCTTAAAAATCTGGACATTTATTATAATTATTTATTTATGAATTGCTGAGTGTATTCTTTGGTTAACATTACATTAATTGAATCTATGTTTTGTAGTGGTTTTAGAGCTTAGTAATACTGCGTTGTATGTCTCATTGATCTCCCTTATAAATATTAAAGCAAATGAACTCTTTCCAGTTTGTTAACATAAATAATGTATCTCTGCAGCCTGGAAACTTACTGGAAATTTCTTGCATTTTAAGTAAGGCATTTCTAAACTTGAATACTCAGAGAAAGACAGAGGCCCATTTTCTGATTCAATGTCTTAACCCAATAAATAACCACTAATGAACTTAGTAACTTTGAAAAATGAAAATAATGAGTTTTTTTACTTACATGTCTACTTTTATCACAACAATTTGAACTTAAATTTGCATATGCAATTTTAATATCAGTTTTAGAAAGGGCATAACAGAAATTCATTGACTTTAGACTACTCCCATTGCATATGTGGCTAATGAACATTCAGAAATTCTAATTTGGTGACTTTGAGGAAACACAGAAGTATTCATCAATATGCATAGCAGTCCATTAAATTAACCTTGTGAAGATACAGGATGCTAATGTGCTCAGTGGCAAAATGAGCAATCATTCTTTCAATCTGAATTATAAAAGCCAAAGGTCATACTATAAGGCAGGTTTTCCTTGATAAATTTCTGGTTGAAAGGTAGTGTGATGTATATAATCCCAATCATTCCTTAGATAAAATGTCCCAATGGTAAAGAACTTTGAATCCTAGTATTATATGACCTTTAGTAAACAATTTAAATGTTCCAGATTTGTCTTTTGGAAAATGGAACACATTTAATGTCTCCTTAGATCTTCTTAGGATTCTGAAGAATTCTAATTTTAGACACTGGAAGCTCATTCAAGATGAGGCAATTAGAAATAAAGTAAAATTAAAGAAAAAAACAACAATGAAGGAAGTAAAGCTGTTAAGAAAAGAAGAGAGATTAGTGAAATGAAACATTGGAAAAGGTAAATGACAAGGGAAGAAACACACTTTCCCCTTTGTGAAGAAGCAATCCAAAGCAAGCAGACCTGTATGAGGTTTTTGCTGGGACTCCATGGCCCAGAGGCAGCAGCACAAAGGACAAGGTCTGAAGCACACTGGTCACCACCGCCTCTGTCAGAAACATCACAAAATTGAACACTTGAAGTCAGGATAGAAAGCCAGAGGGAAAAAAATATGCTGGTTATGTATATATGTGACAAAGCCAAACAAATAACTATCCTTCTTAACCATTCAGAAAAAAAAAAAAAACCCACATCCCAAAAAGGTAAAAGATAAAAATTGAATTTCACATTATACATAAATTGACCCTATATATTTATAGTATAGTTGATGTTATACTTTATGTAGAATGCTACCTCCATTTTATTTCACTAAACCAAACTGAAATAGCCACCACCCACACCATGACTTCATGAGGTTGAATTTTGAATGCTCTATTTCCTTGTAAAATCAGACTTTTTAATGATGTCTTCATCTCCAACTTTTATTCTAACAGATCCATTTACATTACTTCCTAAATGTGATTAGATTCTCTAGAATTTGGAAGAATTTAAGTTCATAATTACATACTAGATAAATTGAAGGATGTTGACTAAGCATCTTTTAAATTTTTTTTTTAAGTTTATTATATTTATTTGGAGAGAACAGGGAGAGAGAGCAAGAGAGCAGGGGAGTGGCAGAGAGAGGGAGAGAGAGAATCCTGTCAGTGTGGAGCCCTACCCCCAGGTCTCGAACTCACTAACCCTGAAATCATGACCTGAGCTGAAACCAAGAGTTGACGCTTAACCAATGAGCCACGCAGGTGCCCTTAAATATCTTTGTAAAAAATAAAAACATGATGGAACTAAGTATGTGTAAGTTGCTTAGTTGAACCAGGTAAATGTCTCTTCCTCAGTAGTAAAATCACCTTTCATTAGAATGAGTTTATATTTGGATAATCCCCATAAGATCTTTCATGTTGATAGGGTAAAAATTCAGGGAAATATTACTACAATAAAAATGCAAGATATCACTTTTGAAAATTTCTGTAAGTCAGACACTAGTTTTTGTTTGTTTCTTTATTTTCCATACACATATAACCTGTTTTTTGTTTGTTTTGTTTTAAGACTGTCAATGTGACCTAGTCCAACAACAGACGTAGCTACTCTGGGAAAGTGTCTATAATTCGGGCATTTAACTGGGTAAGGTAACTTCAGTTAGGATTCCTTGAAAGTCAGATTTATGTATATGGTAGATAAATTGATGTTTATTGCTTAACTATCTTATACTGATTGATTTTTGATACATAATATCTCTAGGAAGATAATCCCAACAAACTGTAATCTTTAAGGTACTATAACTTTATTTATGCCAGTAGTAAAACTATTTACTTTATGGAGAAATATTATAATATCAGAAACAAACCATAATTATCAGACATGATGAACATGGTAGGATGATGTACAAAATTTTTAGAAAGAAGAAAGCATAGAATCTTTATACTTGAATTAGCACTTTCTTTCCAAAACCTTTTTGCCTTATGCCTACTTCTCAAATCTTCTTATATAGCTTCTGCTCCATGTTAATTTAGCTACCCTGTGCTCATTTGCATCTTTTACTTTTCAAGCACAGATTTAAATCTATATCTATATATCGCATATGAAAGTACTTAAGTCTAAGATGGGAAGAGGTTAAAACCTTGACTTTTACAAGTCAAGTGATCCAATTTTGACTCAGGAAGCAATGAAGACTCTTAAAATATTTGATTTTTTTAAAAAGACATCTTCAATAAATATTCAGTTGTAATCAGCCACCCTTCTAATTTGTTAAGTCAGAAAACCATTACAGTTTCCCCTTTAAAGTCATTCTTTTTTTTCACATATTTACCTAATTACCATTTACAAAGCACATAACATTCTTATAAGTCTGATTCACATTTGAAAGAGATGAAGTGGTTATAACTTCACAATAAAAATCAGTCCTGATAATTACAGTATTCAGCCTGGATACATGGGTATTCATGCATAGCTGGTGAATAATTGTGGACATTTCAAGAGTTTATAGAATTTACAAAGACTTACTAATGCAAAAAAAAAATCAGGAAATACGAAGCCACGCTATTTGAATGATGTTATCTGCATAATCTTTCAAATTCATATCGTTTCTGAACAAGCATCACAACTTTGAGGATATATGTATGCTTTAGTTTATCTTCCTTCAGGCACAGACTGTACATCAAAGCAAGAAAAGAATTGATAATCATTCACATTCTGTTCAGTCAGTAAAGAGCTTTACCAAATGATACGTAGGAAAAAAAAGATTGAATTCTTATATAAAATGAGCAGTCATTAACAGCAACAGTATTAAACAATTCATCAATATTTATGACTCTTCTCCGTATAGTTTGATTAATAGTCTTTAAGAAACCTCATAATTTAAATGATTTGTGAAGGGTGAGGTTATTTTAAAGTCAATAATTTTTTTCTCAAATGTATATAAACTCTCAGGCTGGAAGCTACATAGTTTGTGGCAAATATAAAAACATTGCTGGGAATGCTCAAGTCAATGAAACATTTATTAAGTTCTGGGTATATTTGAGTCATTGCTTTAGGCCAGGGTGGGGTTGGGAGGAAGTGGAAGCATGCAGAATCTGAAAGAAGGGGCAACATAGTCCCCACAAAGAGAAATGTGAAACACGTTTTTAAAAAAATAGGATATGCCAACAAAAAAGAAAATACTCTAAAGAAGCAAAGCAACATGTAAAATTTCTGAAGTTCAGATGTAACTGTAAAGTATTACAAGCACCTATTATTTTAGAGTACTACTGTTCTGAGAAACCTGTAAATTGTGTTGAAGGACAGGTAAATTATAGCCTATAACAAAGGACCGGGTACTACCATAGGAGAGATGAACCAAGATGTTAATTGTCTCTATTATGACTTTCTATAACTTTGCAATATGTATCAGGGATTTTGAAATGTCAAGTCAAAATTTAACTGCCTAAACAAATAATTTTAAGAAGACAGAATTGTGAAATATTGCAATGTAAAAGATGGTTCTATGTTAGTAAAACAAACTGCAAAACTATGCGTTATACAAATCTATTTTCTTCTTTGAGAAGTGTGGTACGTAAAATAGTGTCCAAATGCCTGTGATTTCACATTTCTGTTATTATAAAAATGCCTTGAAATACAACATCTGTAAATATTTACTTACCTGACAGAATGTAATATTTTAAGAAAGGTTTGCATACTATTTCATTTGAATCTCAGGTAGCTATAATTTTGTAAATTGTGGGGTTTATTATGGAGTCAACTTAGGCTACAATCGCTTTGCTCAGAATTATTTTACTATATGGTCCCATGTTAGTGTTGATGACAGGCTAAATTTCTGTGAGGGTGTGAAGGCAGGAGTGAAATAGGAGCCATGTTTTTATACTGTAAAAATTGAAGGAGGATGACAGTCTCCGTGATAGCTTGTACATGTCACCAACGTGTTTGGTCATCTTGTTGGCATTAGTCTAATGTGTTTGGTCATCAGCTGGAACTGCAGCTTCTCTAGTTCCCAACTGATTTACTCCTTCATCTTCTCTGATCTTGGGCCAGGATAAAGAATGGCAAATACTCACCAACTAGCCCCCAAATTGTGTAAGACCTAAACACTGTGATAAATCCTTCATACGATTTCATTCACAGTGGTTTTGTGGTTTCACAAGACCCTAATTTTAGGGTTTCACAGACCCTAACTTTAGAAAAATAAGTAAACTAAAAGATTTTACAGGAACAGAATCTTAATCATGGGTTCTTTGAATTGGGTCTGGGTTATCTGGATGTGGTTCTCTCCCTGATTATATTTAAAAACATGAATGACAGGGGCACCTGGGTGACTCAGTCGGTTACGCGCTGGACTTGGGCTCAGGTCATGATCTCGCAGTTTGTGAGTTCGAGCCCCGCATCAGTTTCTCTGCTGACAGCTCAGGGCCTGGAGCCTGCTTTGGATTCCATGCCTCCGTCTCTCTCTCTGCCCCTCTCTCGCTTGTGTTTTGTCTCTCTCTCTTTCTCTCTCTGTCTCAAAAATAAATAAACACTTAAAAAATTCTTTAAAAAGCTTAATGACTGTTTCCAGTGGTAAAACGTCCATTGGTAGTCTATGGCATGAAGTGTCAAAGCAGTTACTTAAATTATCACCTGTAGACACTTGTATTAAGTATCTATTGGACAGGCACCTGGGTGGCTCAGTTGGTTAAGCATGAGTTCAGCCCAGGTCATGATCTTGCAGTCCATGGGTTCAAGCCCTGCATTGGGTTCTGTGCTGACAGCTCAGAGCCTGGAGCCTGCTTCAGATTCTGCTCTCCCTGTCTCTGCCCCTCCCCCCGCTCTGTCTCTCACTCTCTCAAAAATAAATATTTTTTAAAAAATGTATCTATAGGAGACAAAACTCTGGAGGATCAGTAAGTAGCTGTCATGGAACAGTTTCATGAAAATAAGGAGTATAATGCGGTTTTTTTTTTGATATTTCTGGATTTTACTAGGTGTCATACATAAAATTCTAAGATAGTTTAAAAGATTCCTGTCCTTTAGTGTTCATGATTTGTATAATACCACCCCCTTGGATGGATGCAGAAGTTGTGAATATAATAGAATATCATTCTTATGATTAATTTACTAATCAGTTGGGCTTTAAATAATCAAAAGGAGTTTACACTATGTGGGCTTGGCCTAGTTGGCTGAGTTCTTTTTTATTTTATTTATTTATTTATTTATTTACTTATTTATTTATTTATTTTTTTTTTGAATGAGAGGGTGGGGAGGGGTAGAGAGAGAGAGGAAATGAGAGGGAATACCAAGCAGGCTCCACACTATGAGCATGGAATCCCATGTGGGACTTAAACTCACGAACCATAAGTTCATGACCTGAGCTGAAATCAAGGGTCAGACACTTAACTGAGTGAGCCACCCAGGCACCCCAAATTTGCTGAGTTCTTAAAACAAGGTGAAATAAACAATTTGTCTGCTGACTTTGAAGGAGCAAACTGCAATGCAGTGGAAAGAATCCCAGGGGAAAAACTGCTAATAGTCTCTAGTAGCTAAGGATAGCCACTGGTGGACCACAGGAAATAAAGCAGGGAGCTCAGTCCTACAACCAAAGAGAATTTGGCTTTGCCAGCAATCCAAATAAGCTTAGAAGAGGACCCTGAGTTACAGATAGGAAAGGAGGCCCAATGGAAAACTTATTTCAACCTGGTGAGATCCTGAGCAGAGAAACCAGTTAATCTTTGTCCAGATTCCTGATTGACAGAAACCTTGACATAACAAATCTGTGTTGCTTTAAGATACTACTTGTGTGGCTATTTGGGAGAGGGGGGGAATAATAGAAAATTAATAGGGGTGCCTGAATGGCTCAATCGGTTAAGCATCTGACTCTTGATTTTATCTCAGTTCATGATATCACAGTTTGTGAGTTCAAGCCCCATGTCGAGCTCTGTGCTGATGGCTCAGAGCCTGCTTCAGATTCTCTCTCTCCTTCTGTCTCTGCCCCTCCCCTGCTCATGCACCCTCTAAATAAATAAATAAATAAATAAATAAACAAACTTAAATTTTAAAAAATTACAAAGTAAAGAGATTTTGTTACCTAGAAGCGAGGTACTACTGTAACAAATACCTAAACATGTGAGACAACCTTTGGAATCAGGCAGTGGGCAGAGGCCAGAAAAATTTTGGGGAGTATAATAAAGAAAAGTTAAATTTCCTTGAACAGACTGCTAGTAAAATACGGGCTTCCAGGATGCTGCCAGTGAGAGCTGAAAGGATGCAAGGAACATGTAATTGTAAACTGAAGGAGAAAGCATCCTTGTTAGACAGGGACAAAAAAGTCAATGTTTAGGGAGTAATGGGGCCTTGAAAACTGTAATGGGAATATGCTTTTATACTTAAGCCAGGGGCTTTGAATCCCTAAATTTTTGCTAAGCCTCCTTTACCAGTCGAAACACTATTTTCTCCCTATCTGAGGAGGTGGTCTACTTTTGCCTGAAAAAAACTTTTATAGCCTCCCTTGTGGTACTATTATTGTTTAAAGGACTTCTGATCTTACTCCAGGCCTAACTACCCACAAGTCATTACTTCTAGATCTATAACTGGACTTAAATTCCAACAAGGCCAGAGAATGATGTACAAAGTGTGACTCATGAGAAAGTCTGATATACAAAAGGATTACCAAGATTTTGCAAATGTATATAGACAGAAGCGTAGGGAACATGGGTTGAAATCTATTCTCAAAGTGTTAAATCAAATTTGAGAATATGTTAGATCAGGCTGAATTTAGACTTCCAAAATAGATATTACACATCCAATTCATCTCAATATCATATCAATGTTCAAGAAATTTGAGCATGCAATAGCTTGGCTAACTGGCTGGAGAGTACCATTAATATTTTTCTTGTTTTGGACCCAATTCTGCACTGTACTAAATGAAGGAGAAATACCAGAACTTCTTTAGTTTGCTGTAGATGAAGATATCCAAATGCTGGAGTAGACTGGAATGCTTGAATGGATTTATCATATAAAATTTGCTAAGTACGTCCCACAGAGCTTACAAAGGACAGTCCTTGCTAAATCTAGAAAGTACATTCATGAGTGGAACCCTTCTGTGCTTGAGTAGTTCTGTGACGGGCTATTCTTTGTAAACCAGAAATGATAGTGGGAACTATTGCCACAGAACTGAGTCCTCCAAGCTCAATGAGGACAATCAGGCCTTGATCAAGTTGTGACTCTTAATGGTCAAAAACAAGGAATGCATTTTTACCATAATGGGTGACAAAGTCAATCCAAAAACCCTAATAATCTGATGGGCAGAAATTTTTAGAATTGACTGCTTGAACATTGTATCTCTAAACTGAAACATATGGGTAGTCTACTAAATTCATATGAGTAACTAAGTCTAAGTTTGGTTAACAAAAGTATTTAAATTACCATAATAGATAACTGCAGTCTCTAAATGAATTCTAATATTGAAGTGACTTCATAGACCTATAGTCTCCTGATTGAAGTAGAGGCCAAGTCCTTCCATAAAGCCAAAAAATAAATACTTAAAATTTCTTCCTCCCTTCCTTCAAATAACCTGTGACCATTCACTGGTGTAACTGAGCATTGGCAAAGAGAAAATAATCAGACTTTTAAGAGATTTCTGGACTCTGTCTCTGAAGTGACCTTAATCCTGGACACCTGAAATGCCATTGTGTTCCGCCAGTCAGATTTGAGGCTTATGAAGGTTAAGTGAGCAATGGCATTTGGGCATGTTCCCATTTCACAGAGGGACTGCTGGATCTCTGAACACATCCTGATGTTATTTTCCATAATTTGGAACAGTCACACTTAGCAACTGGCAGAATTTCCACATTGATTCCCTGGGCTCTTGTAACAAGAAAGGTCAAATAGAGACCACTAGAACTGGTTATATCTACCAAAACGGTAATTCCAAATCAATCATAAGGATGTTGCCAAGGTTAGTGCCACTCTAGAAAACTTGAACATTACAGGGGTGATGATTCATGCTACATTCTCCTTCAAGTTGTCTATATGGATCATACACAATCCAGACGGATCTTGGAGAATAATGGCAGAGTATTATCATCTCAATCACTTATTGACTCCAATTGCAGCTGCTGTTACAGATGAAGTTTCATAGCTGGAATAAATTAACATATCCCTCAGCTAGCACTTGGTATGCAGCTATTGATCTGGAAAACGTTTTTTTTTTCCTGTATTTGTTGGTAAAAACCATCAGAAGTGCTTTTCTTTCAACTGAACATACCAGAAATACATCTTTTCTGCCCTACCTTATAGCTATGTAACTTCTAATCCTACAGTATAGTCTAACCTGGAGCAACCTTGCTCACCTCTCCATGCCACTGGACTGCTGTTATACTGATTTATTACATTGATGATATCAATGATATTGATGCTAACTGGACTTGGTTATTAGGGTGTCACAACTATTCTGTACATCTAGTTAAAACAAATATATCACAAAGCATGGAAAATAAATTCCCCTAAAATTCACAGGTCTGGAAAATGTTGAGAGATCACTTCCAAGTTGAATGACAACCTGCTTCCTCCAGCCTCTTCTCTCTCTTTCCCATTTACTATACCCTTTTTCCACAAGGATGATTTTAATCACATTATTATCTAGGTACTTATGTACTTATTCTATAAGAAAACTTATTCAACTTCTTGTTAATTACTCTTTCTTTACAAGTTAAACAAAAATTTCCCCTGTTATCCCTTTTTCTTCTTTCAGTGGAACAGAATTTAAAATACTTATAAGAACATCTGCTTTAAACAAGACTGTATTTCAGCATTTCCTCCTTATCCTCTTGGAATCTTTACAAAAGCATAAGAATGTATTTTTGAATTTTTGAAGAACTCAGAAATCTCATTTTTAGAGAATCTTGGAGATAAATATAATCCCAAACTCAAAAATACATATTGGGGCTGCCAAAAGCAGCTGAGGCTGAGCAGAAGTTATCTGGAGAGAAGTGAAGACAAGAAGCACAGCAAATGATGAGGACTCTCCTTGACACAGCTCAAAGAACTACAAGAAAAAAAATCTACAGTTCAAATGCTCATTCTGAAGCCAAAAGCAGTAACAGAGGTACTGGTTTGATGCAAAGAAACAAAGAACATATAGTTACACAAAGAATTGCAAAGATGGGCCATATTTTGGGGGACCAGCCTGTCTCTATAGCAACAAATAGTTTCCCAATCGTGAGCACACAGCTGCCTGGAATAAAGAAGTCATATTGCAAGGCCACATGAATAAGTGTTGACTAACAAGATATAAGCTGAACTGCCTGGAAATTTGAAAAGATGACTCAAAAGTTCCTCTTGTCCCCTTTCTCTCCTGCTTCCTCCTCTTTAAGATTCTGATGTAATGCCAAAGTGATTGAGTAGATAAGAAGAGCTTCATAAGAAATAAATAAGCTTTACTCCTGTTTAAATCAATATTATTTGGATTTTCTTTAGAATGGCAGCTAAACCTTATCAGAAAAATTATAAATATACACGGGTTCATATGACGGCATTTCCAAGAGAAAATAAAAAGTAACAATTCTGACCATTTATCACTTAACCTGGAAATTTTTTATATGAAAGAACCAGTAAAAGTGTATAGGTTAAGCATAGATATCATAAGCAGCAGCTAAGGCAGGTCCCAAACTGTGTTGGCTTTAGAAGACTGTCATTGTCTCATGAAGTTCCACCCTCTTTTGTTTTTGAATGTTTATTTATTTTGAGAGAGAGAGAGAGAGCGAGCGAGCACATGTGCACATGTGCTAGTGGGGGATGGGCAGAGAACGAGGGAGACAGAGAATCCCAGGCAGGCTCTGGGGATGTCAGCACGAACCCCAATGTGAGTCTTGATCTCACAGACTGTGAGATCGTGACATGAGTTGAAACCAAGAATCAGATGCTAAACCAACTGAGTCACCCTGGTGCCCCTAGTTCCACCCTCTTCTTAAAATTGCAACAAGACCTCTAGATTTCACAAAAAGAGAAACTCAAAATGTAGGATCATTATGAAGAAGTCACACAGACATCTATATTTTTCATCCAATGACTTAAAAAAATTCTTCATCTGTGTCAATTTTAGTTTCTGTAGAATTGGAAGGTTGTCCCTGGTAGTGACTGTGGGTCACCTGTCCATCAGTTCAATCATATTGATGTGATTTGAAGTGGGGGTTAGAACCAACAGTTAAGAATTCTTGAGCCATTTTTGGTGCAAAAGGTGTTTTTTGTTAAAATATGGGGGATAGGACCTGTGGGCAGAAAAGAACATTATGAGGAGCAACTGATCATATACTTTGAAGTTGGGAAGGGTAGAGACAAAGGAAGTTTCCAAAAGAATTTTCATATGTTAAAGATTTATGGGATCCTTGGAGGCCTAACTATTGTCAAGCTAAGGTTGTTTTTTTTTTTTCTTCAACAAGGCATTAACATTAAGATTGGGAGTTCTTGGAGGAATGTCATACTCTGCCTGTCTCAAGTATTTGTTAATAGCCTGCAAGTTATAAGGAAATTTAATTTTATCTACATTTTTTTTGCCTTTGCATTTTCTGCATCAATGTGATAATCTTGTTCTTCAAATAACTAGCAATGAAGAAATGGGCAATGAAATCCAGTATTTTTTGGCATTTTTACATTGTATCTGAGGATTATTAGCAACCAAAAATAAATATAGTAAATAATTAAAGTGAAGTTGGTTTATATAATAGAATGTTATGCATACATGCATAACTCAGAACAAATTATTGAGCAACAAAAAGTAAAATGCACTTGTGTAAAATATAAACGGACATATTCATGAAACAATATCATACAATTACAGATAAGCATACACATGCACATCTATTACACACATTAAAGTGAAAGCCTACAGTGGATAGTGTGCCTGAAGAAAACATTGGTAAAGATAGAGCTAAAGAAAAATGCTAACAGGAGAAAGGGACCTTGTTTAGGTTATTGGTTCCCATTTACTATAGGTATGGTTATTTTTTGGCTTTGAATTATAGAACTAGAAATGTGTGTTTGTGTGTGTGTGTGTGTGTGTGTGTGTGTGAGAGAGAGAGAGAGAGAGAGATTTTGTTTTCCTTTGTTATTTTATAGAGACATCTGACCAATATCACTGCAGACTGAGAAACAGGGTCGTTTCTCTGATTATAAAGTCAGATTTGATGAGGAGATAAGGCAAGTTGAGGGCAAAGTACAGGCTAACAGCACCTCCCCCCCCCCACCCCAGGTGGAATATGTGTGATATTCCTTGGACATTCCTGGCTACCCAAGAGCAAAGGAAAGGAGTTTAAGTGCTTGCCATGGTGGTGTGGGAAACAAAGGCAAAGGAAAAATTTAATTATCTTACTATCTACAGCTCATTGACAAGTCCTTGAAACAGGCAGAGTGACCTTCCTGTAGGAGCTCAGCTTCCTCCAATGATCACACTTTGCTAGGGGCAAAAGGCAATCTTGGCTTAACATTACCCTGAACCCCCAAGGATCCTTTCTGTGAGTCTCCTTAAACATATAAAAATTCCTTTGCAAACCTCCTTTTTTTCAACTCCCCTAACATATATGCTGATAATCATATTCCAAGCTTATGGCCCCCTGATATACATCTGAAGGGTCTCATGACTGAGGTTTTACTAAATGGTAATAAATGGTAATTTTCCTAACAGCAGCTAGCCCCTCAGAGCCCTGGAAATCTTGCTTCCAAAATTCCTTAGAGACTTACTTGGTAATTCCTTATACCCAACTTGAGGGTATATAATCAGTCACTCTGCACAACCCCAGTGTAGCTCTTTCAGCCCACAGGTCCTGTACCCAAGCTTTAACAAAATCACCTTTTTCTGCACCAAAGATGTCTTCAAGAATTCTTCCTTGGCTGTTGGCTCCAAACCCCACCGTCACCCCAAAACCACATCAAGATTTATGTATCTATGCATGTTCAATGGCAGATGCCAGCCCTGTGTGTGTAAGTATATACATGTGAGAGCACACATGTGTATTTTGCATGAAAGAGAACACACTGAAGATTTTAAACAGTATCTACAGCATCTAAGCCCTAGTTTTAGAAGGCTGGCATGTATTCTAAATTCTTTACATTGCTAGAATAAATTTTCCTTTTCTATGATCCCAGATCTTTTTAAAGCCTAGTTTTTGTCCAAGTTATATATGATATTTCAATTTCTGATCTTCAAATATGGATGCTGTTCCTCTCCTATGTATTATAACCACCTCAGACTATTATTATTATTATTATTATTATTATTATTATTATTATTATTACCACACATTTAATTATCTTTCTCAGGAAAACTGAGTTGACATTTCACTAATTTAACAAATGTTACACATAATTCTAGGAGTATCACGTTACTGGTAGGGCTCCCAATTTCTACATTTGAAATTGATGCTACAAATTGTAAATGAGTCTGAGAATTTACTTAAATTTCAGCCTGTCTTGACACCAAATGTTAAAAAGAGATTCTATGCATTGCATAGAAGGTTGGATAAAATTGCCACAGAAGAAATTGAGGCAGGTTCTCAGTTAAAACCTAAATCAGCTGAACGGTTACATTGAACTCTTAGATGAACATTTCTTAGGAATTTAGAGAAGATGCATAACAAAAGCATCTGGAATACAGAAATGCTTGCTGCACATCAGTGCTGGTGTCACAACTAGTGCAACACAGCCGGCTGAGGCGCCAGCACGGAATGCACAATGAAGTCTGAGGCATCGAGCTGCAGGCAAAGCAGTTATGAGCGGAAGTAGGATCACTTCCATGTAACCAGGGACCACTTCCCTAACAACTTTAGCGATGGGTGATTTAGAAAATGCATAACAAAAGCATGAAGAAAGAACTGTAAGAAAAAAACCCATTAGCAATGAAATTGAGCAGCAAATTTGCATTCTTGTCCTGTACGCTGCAAGGCTACATAGTAACCTTATTGATGGTGTTTAAATTGTGCTTAAATTACAATTGCAAATAAATGAGTGATTTATTGGATTTGGGTTAAAAGTGTGTTGTAATCAGAGAAAGCAAGAAATGTCTTCCAATATTCTCTAATAAACCTGTTTGAAGAATACAAAAGCAGTAAGTTCACCCTCTTCCTTAAATGGTTTAAACAGTGGAAGAAGCAAGTCACATGCTTACTGTAAAACACATGTTTGATTGGGTCTTTTATCATACTCTCAAATGTCATTTTCCTGAACCCTTTCCTTTTTGATCTTTGGCAAGGAAAGGATATATAATATTTTACTAAAAATATGAAACATATACTTCAGCAACAATTAAACACCGAGAAGTTATAAATATGCTTTAACTCTTCTACAGATTTACTTTTATAGATCAGGTAATGAGCTGATACGATCTCTAACGCACCAATTTCTTTATCCCCAAAACATTTTAAATAATTTTATAGTGCAGGTACAGGGCATAGGATCAATCATGTGATGGGCTTATTGTTTTCATTTATGGTTTGTATAACTTGTTACAAGTACATTGTTGTATTTTCTTTATATTCTGATGTCTCAAAATGATGCATTAAAATTGCAGCTTGTTTTTGTTTTCCACTTTTAAAAAACATTTTCCTCTTATCTTCCATTCCAAAGGAAGAATCTGGCCTTTTGTACATCTTTGCCTAAGAAGGTTTTACAAGATAGGTAGGGGAAGCTACCTCAAACAAGTCTCATTTTTGTATGTATGTGAAAGCTCCGGCTTATTTATGAGACTTTGCTAAGTATTCCACTGAAGAAGTGCCTTATATTTTGGAAGCCATTTCACTGTTAATAAATTAACTCAAAACAACTCATTATGCTCGTCAAGTTACATGTTATCACAAAACATGTTCCTGTTAAATATTTGCAAAATTTTTAGCAAATTTTACTGCATGGGTTGTTTTCAACATCTCTGAATATTTTTGAAGTTTTGGTTCAGTTTTAATTTTAATATGTGTGTGTGTGTGTGTGTGTGTGTGTGTGTGTGTGTGTGTGTGTTTAGATCTCAGACCATTGATTCAGCCAATTAGCTTTGGTTTTGAATGCCAATGTGTATGCATTCCTATTTCAGACACTGAACATCTCATTTCTTTTCAATATACACCAGCTATACATTTGATAAGGTCAAGTTCTATTTCTGGATTAGGATCAAAAGTGTGTTGAAATTAAGAAAATTTCATGATTTACAAATGTATTGGCATCCACCCTTTGTAAATGCTTGTAAGTCAAAACTCACAAGAAAACGCATTCCCGAATGTCATAAGCCCGAACCCTGCAAGAACCCAGGGTATCCTGTACTTTACTCATAGAGGAAGTGGTAGGACAGGACTATAGTAGGCAAAGAGAAAACAATTTAAACTGAAAATTAAACTGTAACCGTGAACTGCTAGTTATAATTCATGAGGGAGACTCAAATGCTGTGAAAGCCATAATGTTTTTTTTAATGTTTATTTATTTTTGAGCGAGAGAGGGCACATGCGGGAAAGGGGCAGAGAAAGGGAGACAGAGAATCCCAAGAAGGCTCTGCACTGTCAGCACAGAGACTGACATAGGGCTCTAACTCACAAAACTGAGATCATGACCTGAGCCAAAACCAGGAGTCAGATGCTTAACCTACTGAGCTACCCAGGCATCCCTATAACGTTCTTATAGAACTTGTGAATTTTTCAAATCCTTAGAAAACATCGTATTTGCTAAATAGGTAAGTTTTTCAATTTAATGACCTGGCTACTTTGTAAATTGTCTTTCAGCCATTTGATTTTTATTACATATTTTCACCAGATTTTTGGCCATCTATCATGTTGGCCTTTTCCCCTGAGTAAATGGTTTATATTAGGAAGGAATAAACCTTCTGATTGCCTAGGGAGGCTGGATACTGGGCCAATTTCCATTCTTTCAGGAAGAGCACAGAAGCTGCAAAGTCACCATTGACTTTCAAGGCAGCAGTCAGTAACCCAGGGGAGGAGAGAAATGCAGGACTTCTTAGAATTTTGGCAGATTAAAAACAAAAACAAAAACAAACAAAAAGAAAACCTAGGACTTCTATAAGAATCTGAAAAGGTAATATGACAAAATGCTAATAACTGAAATGATATTTCTCTGTCAAACCAGATTAATAGAGATTTGGAATTAGTTATACATTTTTTCAAGTTCTGTAGACCAAAGTACATTTATTCCACTTCTCTTCCTATGGTTGGAACTATATTTTACAACTGATTTTTACAGATGAGAATAAAATAAAATAGCAGCAATTCTAAGTGATAGCTCACCAATACTTTGTTAACTTGCCCTAGATAAAAGGAAACGTTCAATAGAAAGAAATGTTGCATCTTATTACTTATAATTATAGCTTGGTTAGTTTGAGTTTAATTTTACAAGGATATTTCTAATTATTTGTTGGTGATTATCTCACCATGTATTATGAAAAGAGGTGAAATTTTTGATATTTATATGCTAAAAGTTTTTTAGTAGAACTGCAAAAATAATGATCTACAGATTATAAAGGACACGCTTTTAAAAACATTTTAATTCCGGGGTTCCTGGGTGGCTCAGCCGGTTAAGTGGCCGACTTCGGCTCAGGTCATGATCTCGCGGTCCGTGAGTTCGAGCCCCGCGGCGGGCTCTGTGCTGACAGCTCAGAGCCTGGAGCCTGTTTCAGATTCTGTGTCTCCCTCTCTCTGACCCTCCCCTGTTCATGCTCTGTCTCTCCCTGTCTCAAAAATAAATAAAACGTTAAAAAAATATTTTAATTCCTGGGGTTAGTAACCTTTAAGTGTAGAGACACAGTAAAGCACTGTAATGGATAGGTATCGGTGACGATGAGTAACTATGCTGAATACAGCAACGTTTGAGTGTAGATACTGGGAGTAGATAGTACTCAGATAGCAGGAGAGGAAAACAAGCTACAACAGGACTAAGGCCTGGTCATGAAGTACGACTGTAGCATTTATCATATACCAGTTCCTTTATATTGCACCGATGCCTTAACCCCCATATGAGTATTTTGACATAAACAGGGTGTAAGTATTAGCAGATTCCCAGAGCAGTCATCTGGTCAAAAGGACTTACTAGTATTCTATTTATTTTAAAGTAATGTATCTATCCTAAGAGATACTGTTCAAGCTTTTGGGGTCAGAAATGCAAAAAAAAAAAAAAAAAAAAAAAAAAAAAAAAGGAGAGGCAGACAATCATTTCCATGTTTTTCCTCTGTCCACAACATGAAATTGCTGTGATTGACTGTTAATATGCTATATGGCCATATGCTATATGGCCATAATCATGATGAACAATTTTTTCGTGACCTTAAATTTCTGATACAGGATGTCAAATCCAACCTCTTTAACTTTTTGATGCCAGCCAATGATTGAGCCCTGTGAAAACAGGTCCCACATCTATTTTTCTTGATATTATATCCCATTTTCTCAGCTACTTTCTGATAAGCAGATCAAGAGGTACCCAATGAATATTAAAATTCATTCAGTCAAAAGATGTATACTTATTCCTACTACAGATGAGGCTTCCTTACAAACTCACTAAGCGAAAGTTTTGACATGTTTTAGTATTTTTGCCTACATGATAAGTAAGCAATGGAATTTCAGGATTCTGTACTTCCATTAACACATGGTTCTCATAGGGTTTTTTTACTTACTAGATTTTTTTGTTTTATATTACAGTGTCTTTACTAGATGACACTTCTATTTATATTGGAGTTATGGGTACTGTTTCTTCTGCTTGAAGATGTTTATTTATGACATTTGAAATCTGCCCCCTTGTTTCCTTCTACTTTTTACCATCAAGATTCCAAGGGATAAGTCATTCCAACACACTCTCTCTCTCCAGAATGGGCACCTTCTGAAGACTCACCTCTGTTTCCACACATAGTTATCCATTTCCTTTCAGTTGTATGGGAGGTAGTGCTATAATCCTAAAAGCTTCAGTCCTGTTCCATTATTCCCCTGTTTAGAAAGAGATATTGAGATGATTAGAAAAACGGGTACAAAATTTTGGGAAAGTAATATTAAGGTAATAATAAAAAGGAGGTATTAACAAAATATCACTAAAATTTGTTGTTAAGTGCCTTAAAGGACACAGCTAAAAAGACATTTTCAAATGCGTTGGCATTCCTATTTTTGCTAGTCTCAGGTAACCACAGATAGCTATAAGGTAGCAGTATTTATTTCTAGCCTAAATGGATTTAGAAATGCCCCAAATACAAGTAGTTATCATTACAGATTTCATGCCCATCAGAGAAACTCCCCACCACTGGTAAGTTTGTGGTCTATCCAGGTTGCTGCTAAGAAGCTTAGTGAGTGTTACAAGTTAAGAGGAGAAACAAAACATAGTAAGTAGTACAGGAAATAGCTATTGTCATAATATATGTTTTCTAGCAATAAGAAATAAATACATAAATTCCAAAAGACTGGTAAGACTGTCCATGTAATATCATGTTTAGTTTGAAATCTTTAATTACCTGTTAAGTATAAAGAAACCAGAGATAGCTTAGAAAAGACAGTCAACAGTGAGGAGGAATAAATAAACAACTTATTAAAAGAAGGTAAATTCACTCCAAATATAAAATTTTATTAGTCGCTTTCCAAAGTAATAACTTAAAATCATGGCTTAGTTTCCAAATAAATTAAGATTGAAAATCTGAATGGTTGAGCAATATGGGATGAGGGATAATTAAGTAAATGAAATGAAAATAATTAATGACATACTGAGAGATAATGAGAAAAAGCCTAAAGATATTATAAAATTGTCTTCATTAGTTTTACTTTTTTTGTTTTAAAAATGCATGCATTTGTAAGACTATACCCATGAATATTGCATATAAAAATATTGATTAGGAGATAATTCCTCAGATATAAACAAAATAGCCGATTATTAGATATAATGCTATAAAGCAACTGCAATGAATTATAACATTGTAACTAGTTATTCTTCTCCAACTCTATAAGCTCCAAAAATACCAACACTCCTCCAAGTTACATTTTTTAAAACTTTTTTCATGGTTTATTATCTTTGAGAGAGAGAAAGAGAGAGCGTGAGTAGGGAAGGGGCATAGAGAGAGGGAGACACAGAATAGGAAGCCGGCTCCAGGCTCAGAGCTCTCAGCACAGAGCCTGATGCGGGGCTCGAACTCACAGACCACAAGATCATGACCTGAACTGTAGTCAGCTGCCCAACTGACTGAGCCACCCAGGTGCCCCTACATTTACAAAGCATGACAAACATAAACATAAAAGGTATGGAAGGGGAAACATATGGAAATGCATTTGATAGGCTTTTTGGAGATATGCACAAGCCCTTAATAGTAAGTTTTATCAATATAGAAAAACCTACATAAGACAATACTCAAATTATAAGCACAGATTAATGTATTTCAAGTAAGTTTTGATGCCTGCAAAATAGTTCAGTTTTATTTAAAACAATATTAACTATAAAATGCTCTTCCATGACTATTTACTTTAAAAGCAGTGTCTTTATTGTGTAGATGAGGCAGTTGTATGTTTCTTATGTAGAGTTTATCAATTTTACCCATTTAAGAAAGCTAAAGAAAAGGGTTTTTTTAATTTTATATTTAATATAATTCAAAATACCCAATTCATAAGAATAAAATAATACATTTTACAATCTACAATGAGTTTATACACATTGAACTTACCTTTTAAAACACTGATGCAAATGTTATTTAGGCTTTGAAAGCCAAAGATAAAATAGGTCAAAATAACTTATCAAAACAACGTTTTGTTGAGACAGTTTTCCTAAATCAATGGTTATCAGCCAAAGCAATTTGCAGCCTCTATAGGATTCATTTAACAGGGTCAGGAGACATTTTTAGTTGTCAACAAACTGGGAGAGAGGAGCTGGGGAAGCTATTGGAATCTAGTGGGCAGGGGCCAGAGATGCTACTAACCATTCCTATAATGTATGAACAGACAGACCCTCACAATAGTTATCCAGACCAAAATGTCAACAGTCCTAGCAATAAGAAACCCTGCTTCTGAGCAGGTTTGAGACTACTAGATATTTAGAAAATAGGAAATCGACGTTTTTTTTTCTCCCCAAGCAGTGTAAAATCCACGTATAATAGAATAATCCATACTTCCCTTAATAGACTTTGTCTTCTTTGCCTCATTAATCATCAGTCATATTCCAACACTTGTTGAAGACATAGCATTTAAAAATTAAGTAAAATTTAAAAGGTCTTACTAATACAACATAATTGAAACTGAATACAATTTCTAAAAATTTGCCATATTCCCATATACAAAATTACACAGACATACACATTAGGAAAAATACATCTAACATTTGCATAACTCCTTAAAATTCACTTTATTATTCCAAGTGGCCTCATTATACCCCCGAATTCAATTGCCTCCAATACATTGGTTGTGTTTAACAGTAATCTCATTTCTTGAGCTTCAGAGGTGTTCAAGATCTGTTGGTCCCCTTTTCATAGACGCTGTTAGTAACCTGCCCAGCATAGAGTAAATATGCAGTCAATTCTATTGACTAGACCATAAATAGTATGAGAATATGATAAGCCTGCCTAGTTCACCAATGTATTTAAATACTTTACATAATATTCATCACATATAGAATCTCAATCAATATTTATTGAATGAATGAATGAATGAATGAATGAAATAGGTAAGTTTTTAATTTATTTTTCAATTGTATAGAATATTTCTGCTTTTATTACAGAATCCAAAAGATTTAAAATCTTTATATTTTGTATATTTGGAAAGCAAATACCATTTTAGGGGTAGCACAGTTGAAGTAATTGACCAAAAATATTCATAAAACTTTGATTCTTGAGTCACACAATGTAAAAGCCTAGTAACAGGTTAATGAGCTGTTGAATAGCCTGTGATAAATAGTGAGAGGTTGAAGGGAAACCCATTAACATGTCAAAACTGCTGAGATGGAGTCCTTGTTTTGAACATTTCTTTTTCTTTGGGAAAAAAAAATATTGACATCTCTCAATCTCCATTTGTGCTTTGTTCAGGAGAAAACTAGATTTTTAATTTTGCATCTGTTTGTTTATTAAATGGAACTATGTTCAAACTGCATTTAAAAGCTGCACCAAAGCTTAGAGTCTTCCAGAATCTGTTCACAAGGGTAAGGACAAATGTACATAAAAGACCTCTGGTTTTCACTGACATCACATCTTGTCATCTTAACCGTATTACTAGTAAGTAATATTGGATATTTAATTTTGCTTAGAACTGAAATATGGAGAATACATAAAATATACATTTAATATTCAAGGAAATAAGAAATAATTCAATCAATAATAGAAACAAAAATACAAATTTAATTTTACCTTGAAATGTCATTTTCATGTTCCCTTAGCAATTCGAAGTTACAATGAGGACCTAACTGAAGACAGCATAGACAAGGAATTTATTCTTGTCTCATTCAGTTCCTTGACAGATAAGCTTGTATTTAGATATTAATTCATTGCTTTATAGTAAGCAGATAATAATAGGTGCTTTCCCTTTCATATTATGTTAGTGCAAAATGAATATTATAATTTATGTGAATGTCTTTTGAAAACCACAGATGTGAAATTCCCAATGTGTATTTTACCATTCTCTTTAAACATGTAAAGATTTTTTATGATACATGTACCATATGTTTGCTGAAATCTCCTTTAAAATATCTGGTTCTGTGATTCCACATTTTCCCACTAACAGTGATAAATTAGGACAGAAGAACTATGCTTCTGTGCATCTACTTTATAAATGCAGTATTTTTAATCACTTTTTCTAACAGTACAATATTTCAGACTATGTGAGAAGACTTTAAAATTATCTATAATTCCATTAAATATTGTAGTCGTGTCCTTCCTGACTTATACATGTAATGGGATGAAAATTATTTTATCAGCTGGTGCATTTTGGAAACATAGTGTCTTTATTTAGAAGAATCATTTGATATGCAACTTGAAAGCACTGAGTTCAAGTTTGTGAAAGAAATAACCTAGACATAGAGAAATATCTTTATGTAAGGAAAAAAATACCCAGAAACTTAAGGATTTTAGATAGCTAAGGAGCAAGGCATAAGTACAGTTAAATGTAAGTTGGATTAGAGGTTTACTACTGTAAATGTTTTTCATAATTATAAGCAATAAGGTTCTAAGTTTGAGTGTCCCAACCTTTCTTTCACAATCCATCCTTACCTATCCACAAGAAGATACAATATCTACAAACATCTAGAAAGGTAAAATGTCCCTACTCATAATTATAAATTATTTTACTTTGTTTTCTTTTGTTTCAAATTTATTTATTTATTTTGAGAGAGATAGAGCACGAGCACGGCATGTGCCGAGAGAGAGAGAGAGGTAGACAGACAATCCCAAGCAGGCTCTGCACTGTCAACACAGAGCCTGACATAGAGCTTGATCTCATGAATCATGAGATTAGGACCTTGAGCTGAGATCAATATTCAGAAGCTTCACCGACTGAACCACCTAGGCACCCATATAAAATATTTTATGTATTAAAATATATGTTGACCCAGTGTGAAGTCCTCACCTTTATCAAGTTGCTAGGTTCATCAAGCAGCAGAATATAAAACTTAGAGAATATACTTAACCTGTTCCCTTCAGCTTGAAATTAATTTCTATCCCTAAATCCCTGTAAAACCAAACCAAACCAAACCAAACACAAAAGACTAGCAAACAGATTTTCTCAGAATTTCTTTTTGTTTGTTTTCTTATTTTATCTGATTTGTTGCAATGAAGGTAGAGTTGGCACTGGGGCTAATGGGGAAGAATTGTATTGGGGCTAATGGGGAAGAATTTGGTGACATATGATTAATTTTCATTTACCAAGTCAGGTGCTGAAAAACATTTTAAGGATTGAATTTACCTCCAGAATTATGAATGTCAGTGAAATGTGAGAAATTTTTTAGCTTTTCAATGCCATTCTTTAAAGGAATAAGTCCCTTACTAATCTGGAATGTCTGACATTTTTTTTTTCAATGAATAATTAAATGTACTCATTGAAATGCAATTCAGATCCTCACTGCTCTGCTCAAGACTTTTGATGCTTCCTATTTTCATCCAAATATATTCCAGTGTCTTTATGTAGAACATAAGAACTTCTAGTATCTTGTAGTGTCCCTGACCTCATGTCCTTCTTCTCTATCCCTCTCTCAATGGGCTGCACATAAACTAGTCAGAGTCCAGCCAGGATTTTTACTTGTTCCCCTTGTTTGGGACATGCCTATTCCAGATAATGCCATGGACACTATAAAGGAACAATTGAAAACTTTGACTATAAGTTTGACCATCAATATGCATTTCATTTATCAAATATATCTTAAAGTTTGGGAAGGTTTCATTAAAAATAACTAATTTAATTGCAGTTAGTCAGTGAAAGGTTTATTTTATTTTCTAGGAGAAAATAGATATTTTAAATATTTTACCATGAATCTGTTGATTTCTTAGGAAGGTGTGTTTCAATATATATTTCGAATAAATCCTCAGAAATATGGAGAGGCATCTAAAAAAATGTTTTAACAGTTCTCAAAAATTATTTTTACATTTCCTACAGCCAGAGAATGTACAATTTTTTTAAAGTTACCAAATAAAATGAAAAGCTAAAGGAATATTCTAAGGTAAATATCAACAGCAGTTACTGATTTTTTAGAAGAGATATATTTTGAATTTCCCCCACAAGACCACTTCTCTCGTTTGACTACTTCTCAGTCAATTCATACTTTCTATACTTTTAAAATGCATATTAGTTTTAGCTTACTATGCTAATATTAAAAAGATATAATATTTGTAATTACATGTTTTTTTATATCTCACTTATTAATTCCTTGAAAAATAGTGGGTAATTCAATTAGACATCCAGCAACACTTTGCAACAAATAAATTGAAAAATACATTTTTGGTCATTCAAGTGTATTGACCCATTCAAGTGTATTAGCAATATGAAAATAGTTGGATAAATTACTAGTATTTCTTTATTTTTGTGGGTTTACAAGGCTTTACACACTATTTATTCTTCACAGAAATCAACTGTGCTTGCAAATACTTTGTTAGTCTTAAATTTCTTTCCCATTAAATGCCAAAAACTGGATATGTTTATTGATATACTAAAGGAAAGAATGCACTATCTCAAGAATGATTTTTAGTAGCAAGAATCACATATTTCCTATTATATAGAAAAAAGATTGAGACAATATACAGATTTGAAAGTAGGTTATTTCTTATGTATAGTCTATAACGGGTTATGTATAGAGTATAACGGGTAGGCTAACTGAGAAAACATAAGTAATAAGCAATACTTTGTTCTGGAAAGAGTTTGTATATGAAATGTGCTACCAATTTGTCAATATTTTAAAAATAAATAATTTGACCAAATGTTTTATCCAACATAACAGTCTGAAAGTTGTGAAGTAGACAGATTATTTCTAATTTCTTTACAGGTGTTTTATAGATATCATTATGCTAGAAAACAATTGAGCAGTATAGATATGAATTTTCAGTATATGTATTTTGAGCCAAAGACGTAACTGTGGGATTATTAAATCTTTCTAATTTGGAAATGTTTTTGCATTACAGAATCACTATAAGTCTTTCACTTGAATTCGGTTATAATCAGTAAGCCATAATGACTAGGAACTTCCAATTGGTTCAGGGGAAAAATAGCAGTCCATGGTAGCAAAGACACCTGTATCTCAATGTCAGATCTGCCATTTGATAGCAGAAAACTAGGCATGTTGATTAACCTCTAGGTGCTTTACTTTTCATTGTTAAGTAGGGCATGATAACTCCTGCCTCACAGGATTGTTATGGTTTATGTAAAAACATGTCACAAGGTACATGAATATTAAGATAAAGCTACATGTCTTTGTATTAATCATGTTAATCAGATAAAGAAATGGTACAAGTTCAAAAATAGTACCAAAAGCAGAAGAAAAAGTCATTTTATGACAAAATATTAAAGATAAATTCAAATAAATCACAGTTGTTATGCAGTATAGGTTTTACAAATCTTAAAAGATAATTGTCATAAATAGAAGGTATTGTCACACTAGGGCGTTCCGGCTAAATATAGAATTCTAGTCACAAGGGCTTCCAACCAGTCTCACTGCTTCTATCCTTGGCCTTCTATTGTTTATTCTTAACAAAACAATAATAATGTTCCTTTCAAGACAATTAGACATGTTCCTTGACTCCAAACCATCTAGTGGCTTCACAATTTACGCAAAATGAAAGATGTCATTTCATAAGCTACCTTGCACTGCTTCATGTCATTCTGGGCCACTTCTCCAATCTGATATTACACCTGTCTCTGTCTCACTCATTTCATTTCAGACACACAAATTACCCTGTGTTTATGAAACAATCAAGGGATAGTTCTGCCACAGAGCCTTTTACCATACTGTTCCCTCTGCCCCAAAAAGCTCTTCCCTGGCTATCCAGATAATTCATTCCCATACTTCAAGTCTCTGCTGACATGGACCTTTATCGGTTGACCTCCAGTTGTCATTTTTCTCTTTACTTCTCTTCATTTCACATATCGCTATCAAAATTCATTCATTCATTCATTCATTCATTCATTCATTCATTCATTCATGTTTATTGTCTCTTGCCTCACCCACACTAGAAAGTAACTGTGAAAGCAAATGCTAAATAATTTTTAATTCTCAGTAATTGTTACATAGAGTGTCTCAGAATATATTTACTGTATGAATAAATATGCTTTAATTTTTAATTTAGGATTATCCATGCGCTTCTTTTTAACCCCTTCATGCTTGGAACAACTTATTACTATTTCCATATACAGTTTTATGTTATGTTCTTTTTAAACCTCTAAAACAATAATAGCTATTAAATCTTTCAATTCTACTTTTAAATATTTTGTATTTTAAATACAGAAGTCTTACTTATTTCATAACTTAAATTATGGATCCAACATAAAGTTTATGAACAGTTCAGAAGGTCGTGTTTTACAACTGAGATCCATAAAGTTTTTCTTATATATACATATATACTCTGACAGAGAATAATTCTATCCTTCAGTTCTTAGAATATTTACAATCAAACAACTTTGCTTTAAATTGTGGTTAGTGCAGTTTCTCAATGAATCCATTATATAGTTTGAATATAAGTGTAATAAAAAATGCATATGTTTAATAAAAGTAGAGCAGTAAACCACCTCTATTTCAAGTAATCAACATTTCATTAATAAATATAACCCATGTACTAATATTTCTTATGCATTAAAAATAGTACTGATACGTTTCAGTAAACATCTAATAAAATCAACATAAATTATAAGAGTTTCTATAAGATTTATCATTCCTCCACTCTTTCTTCACACAGTTTACTTATACCAATGTTCTCCTGGGTGCCAGGACTCTGCTATGCACTGAAAGTGATGTGTGAAGGTGGCACATATACAATAAGGGTGAAAATGTTTTCTGCCCTTACCTTCAAAATAATAACAGTCTCTTAGAGAAGACAGAAAGAGAAATAAGTAGTTTCAAAATTATAATAATTATCAAAACCGGGGGGAAATTTTTCAAAGTGCTAACAGGATTAAGCAACAGTTCCCCCCCCCCCCAACCCCAAATCGGGGAAATACAACTAAAGGAAACATACACCTTCAGTGGGTATGGAAGGTATTCGCCATGCAGAAACTTAGATCTGAAGGTCATAGAAACAATACTGGGCAAAGAAAATGCTCAAAGGAAGTTAATAAAATATCCATACTTTAGTGATATTTAATATGAAGTTTAAATGTATTCAATATTCAAGAGTCAAAACAAATAAACAATTTAAATGCATTTTCCCCTCCCTTTTCCAGACTCTTATTTTCAAGGCTTTTAAACCCAAAGGATAAAAAAGGAAATAAAATGGCTGTACAATATTCACTTGCTTATTTTAGTTTGTATATAATTATTCTGATGCACACATATGTGAGGCTAATATTTGCCAAATTGGCAAACTTTCCTTTCTTCTTTATAATTTCATTGCTAAAAATTCACCAAATTTTTTATAAATGAAATAAACATTTCAGATTTATCCTCATAAGTGAAGAATATTTTTTCACTTGAAACAATTAGGATTTACTTCTATAGATCACATTGAGTCTGGCAGGAAAGCCATTGCTACAGCTGCACTCACTTCAGTGAATTACTTTTTAATTACCAACAATTCTTTTCATTTGGCTTGGATGACCAGACAAGCATCTGGGAATTTAAAAAAAAAAAAAAAAAAAAAAAAAGTCTCTCTAACATAAGATCTTTTCTTAGCTGTACAAATCCCATTTTTGTTTTTGTTATTTTTAACCAAAATAGGGCCATAATTTTTTCTTTCAATACTACTAAATAAATTTAGGCAGGAATCCATAGCAACACTCAGTACAGAAAAATCTAAATAAATAAGGTCAGGCAAAGCCTAGTAATTAAATCAGCAGGGCTGAGATCTCTCCCTAGTGGAATTTTAAATCTAAATGCCAATTGGCCCAACAGTCTTAGAAGAGTACTTTTGCATCTGAGTTATTTCTGTCATAGAGGGCTGGGTTACCTTTCAGGGTTGTAACATTTCCACTGGCTCCAGCTTCTTCCTGAAAGCTGAGGAATAACTTCCTTGGATCATCCATGAGGCTGGAAACATCGCTCCTTTTTTGCAACCAAGCTGGCCAACTGGAGCGAAGAAGAAATTCAAAACAGTGTTTTTCCATCTCAAAATTAAGAAAAAAGAAGGCCAATCCCACAGGGAGGTTTTAACATCTTCAGATATTCAGCTTGTAGAAGAGCCTCACACAGTGTCTGTTGGTTAGTTCCCAAATAACAGCCTGTTAAGGGAGCTTACACTTCTTGTCTGTTACAAGACGAGGGCCATTATGTTCAGCATCTGCCAGTGCTTCTCCCTTCTTTATGTATCTTCAGACTGTATTTTAAAACAGAAACTTTCTAAAAGAAACCACGTCTTTCTCTTCAATGTTTAAAAAAACTGTATTTGGCAAATCAGGTCCTAATTCAACATATAATATTTTCATCAGCTTAATAATTAAGAAGGCAAAATACCATTTAATGTTTCAAAACCAGATAAAGTTATTTACCATTCCATAATTAGTTATTGAATGTTGACATTAAAAATAACCTTAGCAGCATTTAATTCTCTGTACCGTTCACTCCTTCTAACACTCCTTTTTTGGGTGCCTGGGTGGCTCAGTCAGTGAAGCTTCTGACTCTTGATTTTGGCCCAGGTCATGATCTCATAGTCATGAAATCGATCCCCCATCAGGCTGGGTGCTGGGTATGGAGCCTGCTTAAGATTCTCCCTCTCCCTCAGCCACCCCATCCCCCCTCTCTCTCAAACACACACACACACACACACCAAAGAAACAAAAACATTCCTTTTTGCTTCTAAGAATTCATATCTATCTTAAGCAGCCTTTACAGACTGACTTCTCTCACTTAGTAATGTGCATTTACGTTTCTTCCATGTCTTTTCAGGGCATAATAGCTCATTTCTTTTTAATGCTGAATAATATCCCATTGTCTGGATGTTCCACAATTTATGTATCCATTCACCTACTAAAATATACCTTGGTTACTTCCAAGTTTTAACAATTACAGATAAAGCTGTTATAAACATCCATGTGCAGGGTTCTTTGTAGACATTTTTTTTAACCTCTTTGTATAAATACCAAGGAGCATGATGTCTGGATCTTATGGTAAGAATATGTTTGATGTTGTGAGAAACTGCCAAATATCTTCCCGAGTGGGTGTGCCATTTTGCATTCCCACCACCTATACATGAGTGTTCCTACTTCTCTGCATCCCTCACCAGTATTTAGTGTTGTCAGTGTCCCCAATTTTGGCCAAAGGAATAGATGTGTAGTAGTAGCTCACTCTGATTTGAATTTGCATTTCTCTTATATAATGTGCAATATCTTTACATATGCATATTTGTCATAGGTACCTGTTCTTTGATGAGGAGTCTGTTAAGGTTTGGTCCATTTTTTAATGAAGTTGTTTGTTTTCTTCTTGTGTAGTTTTAAGAGTTCTTTACATATTTTGGATAATAGTCCTTTATCAGATACGTCTTTTACAAATATTTTCTCCCAGTCTGTGGCTAATGTTCTCACTCTCTTGATATTATCTTTCACAGAGCAGAAGTTTTTAAATTTGATGAAGTATAGCTTATCAATTATTTGTTTCATGGATCATATCTTTGATGCTGTGACTAAAAAGTCATAGATATACCCAAAGTTATCAAGATTTCTTCTCTATTATCTCTTATGATCTTCATAGTTTTGCATTTTACTTTTAGGTCTTTAATCCATTTTGAGTTAATTTTTGTAAAGGTGAAAGGTCTGTGTCCAGATTTATTTTTTTATTTATAATATTATATATTTATTTATTATATATATATATGTTTATATATATCATATATAATATTTATATAATATTTATATATGATATATATTATATATATATATCATATATATATATTGCATGTGAATGGTGAGTTCATCACCATTTATCAAAATGACGATTTTTGCTTTGTTGTATTCCCATTACTCTTTTGTCAGTGATTAGTTGACTATATTTGTGTAGAACTATTTCTGGGCTCTTTATTATGTTCCAATGATCCATTTGACTATTTTTTCACCAATACCATACTCACTTGATTACTGTAGCTTTATAATAAGACTTGAAGTCGGGTAATGTCTGTTCTCAAATTTGTCCTTCTTCAATATTGTATGGGCTATTCTGGGTCTCTTGCCTTTCTGTATGATCAGTTTGTTGATATCCACAAAATAACTTGCTGGGATTTTGAGTAGGATTACATTAAATCCATAGATCAAGTTGGGAAGAATGGACATTTTGACAATATTGAGTTTTCCTATCCATGAACAGGCTATATTTCTCCATGTATTTAGTTCTTCCTTGAAGTCAGAGTTTGATAGTTGTCCACATATAAATCTTGTACATATTTTGTTAGATTTATATCTAAATATTTCATTTTTAGGTATTAATGTAAATAATATCACCTTTGTAATATCAAAGTCCACTTGTTCTTTGCTTATATATAGGAAAGCAATTAAGTTTTGTATATTAATCTTGTATTCTGCAAACTGGTTATTATCCCTTATCAGTTCCAAGAGTTTTGTTGTCTCTTCTTTTGGATTTTCTACATAGATAATCAGGTCATCTGTGAACAAAGACTGTTGTTATTTTTCCATTCTCAATCTGTATATCTTTTATTTCCTGTTTTTGTCATTTACATTAGCTAGAAGTTCCAGTAGGATGTTGAAAAAGAGTAATGAGAAGGAACTCCTTGCCTTGTTGGAAAGTTTTGAATTTCTCACCATTAAGTATGATGTTGGTTATAAGTTTTTTTAGGATATTCTTTATCAAATTGAACAAATTCTCCATTCCTACTTTACTGTTTTTTATTATGAATGTGTTTTAGATTTTGTCAAATGCTCTTTTTCTGCATGTATTGGTATGGTTATGTGATTTTCTTTTTTAGCTTATTGATATGATGGATTGAATTAAATGATTTCCAAATGTTGAACCAGCCTTATATATGTAGGATAAATCCCACTTGATTGTGGCATACAATTCTCTTTGTATATTGTTGGAGTGAATTAGCTAATATTTTGTCAAGTAAAATAAAAGTTTAAGAAGCATATGACTATCATTTTATTTCCCTCTATCAATTATTGCTGCCATTACAATATCTGTGTGCTTCAAATAACATCCTTACCTTCTATAACAAGTGCAAGGCCAAGTTCCAGAAAAGGATTTAAAAAATTATTCTGTTCCTACTATCTACAAAGAGACTGCTTGCATCTACATTGGTATGAGGGAACAATTAACAACGGGCTTAGAAATGTTTCTTCAAATGATAATGCCACTTAAGCCTTTATCATAATAATTTCTTTAGTGCAAATTTAGTACCAAAAAGTATTATGACAAAGCAAAGGAAATGATTCATGTCATTTACTGTAGTATGAGTATGTGAGATCCCATGTATTTACTGAGTGAGAAAAATACATATTCTATGCTTGACAATTAACAATGTATTATTTTATTTTTAGAAACTTTGAGTTGCAGACTAAACGCGCAATGTGCTAGCAGTTTTAAGAATGTTATACTGTGTGAAGGGTAATAGTCTATGACATACCTGTGGAATGTACTGCCAGTTTCATATCAATTATATGAAAAGTAAAACTGTTTACAAATCAAATGATCCCCTTTGAGTTCAAGCTCTCAAACTGTGAATACCAAGGGAGATTTCTTGGCATGCAGACTTCTTCCACTTGTTCTAAGATGAAACAGAAGTGTGAACCAAAAAAGATGTGATTTTTAGTGTTACACAGAAAGCATGTACTTAAAAACTTTGCATGATAAAAATATCAATATGCCCAATTAGGTGTTGAATACTTTAAATATTTCCCTTTAGCGGTCTGAGATTTTTGTCTGAATTTCTTTATAAAAAAAAAAGAAGAAAAATCAGTTGCTTAATTTACAAATTCATAATAGACAAATATAACAGAAGAATTAGTCGATGATATAAGGAATCCAAGTTAAATAAAATGCTGTTGGGTTTAATCTTGTTTAGCTTTATTAAAATTAACCTGATTGATTGGAATCTTTGAATTTCTATGCAATGCATTTCAGTTAAGCCATAAAAGCAGGTTTAAGGAAGTAGCTCAATAGAACCATAGTAGCTGAGTTTATTCACTTTTCTCATGTATATTATTTATAAGTAAGGATAACATAGGAAGTGGTAAAAATGAGGTATATGCCACTTTAAGTTATTAATGTAAGACCTGAAACATTCAGCACTGCGCACCTTGACCTGTTCTTGTTCTCCCCTTAGATTTAATAAAGGAGTTACCTTGTTAGTAAAATTGATTGAAATGGAGGTGATACTTGATTCAGTTGGATTCAGAGTAGATTAATACTGAAAGTAATATTTTTCACTGGCAAAGGAAACTAATGATAAAACTTCTAGGTTTGGTGTCTTTCTTGATAGAAAGAAACACAACAAAAGAGGAACTGATCTAAACGGAAAAAAAGTATTTAGGAAAAAGTCATGGCAGTACACAAATCATGGTTTCTCAAAAGTTTCTAAAATAATTTCTAGGGGTGCCTGAGTGGTTCAATCGGTTAAGCATCCAACTTTGGTTCAGGTCATGTTCTCATGGTTCGTGGGTTTGAGCCCCGTGTCGGGCTCTGTGCTGACAACTCAGAGCCTAGAGCCTGCTTCATATTGTGTCTCCCTCTCTCTCTGTCCCTCCCCTACTCGCGTTCTGCCTCTTTCTCTCTCTCTCTCAGAATAAATAAACATTAAAAAACTTTTTTTAAGTCAATGTTTAAAAATAAAATAAAATAATTTCTAAAATGTTCCTTGGAGCCTGAGATTTAGTATATTTCTCTTATTTTTTAAGCTATGTTAAGAAGGATTTCTATCACTTGCAACCAAGAATACAAATACATTAAGTTTAAACAAGACCAAACAGACTTTAATTTTGAGATACATTTTTTACTATCAAAATAGCAAAAGTAAGTGACTCCCTTTAAAAACAAATTAAAAAATATTAATGCTCTTAATAAATAAAAACAAATCTTGAAACAAAAATAAGTGACTGCTTTTAAATATAGATTTTAAAAATATTAATTTATTTAAAATATAAATTTTAAAAATATTAATTATCTTAATATATAATAAAAATCTTCAGGAACCAAATTTACAAAGTAAAAGCACAATCAATACCAGACCATTATTAAGCCACAAAATTATTTTAAAAGTTAAGATAGCTTAATTTCATGAAAACAGTTTACTTTTTCCTTCAGTTTAGATGTCTTAAAGAAACTATCCCCAAATATTTGTTTTAAAAACCTATGATTAACAGCATTTTACCACTGGGAATCATCCTTAGATAAACATTTTAATTATTAATTGCATGATTTGGGCAACATTTAGAAATAAATAGTTATTCTGGAAGCATTTGGAAATAAACTGTTCAGCCATGAAAGATTTTGTTTTTAAATGATGATAAAGTGAAAGAAGTACCCAGCTGTTAATTATTTCTTGTGATAGAGTACAAGTTTCAAACACTTATAATTAACTTTCTTGTGCATTTTTAGGATACTTCAGAATGCTCTAATTGATATGATATTCAATTTGGGAACTGAGACATTACCCAACTAACTATCCTGGAATAAATTTGTTAACATACTAATGGGTTTTGTGGGGTTTCCCACAAGGACAACAATCTTCCCTCATTTTTTTGGTGACATAGCCCCCACATTTACTTTAAGTTACTATTTATTTCCAACTCTCTTTCCATTTTTTTCAGGTATAATCAATTTTACCTGTGGCTCTAGGGACAGGAATATGACCCAGCATTGGCAACTCAGAATAACTGACCAGAAAATTGGTTACATAATGTAACTAGTGGCTATGAGACAAGATCTCTGGACTTTTCTTTGTCTATGCATATAGAGAGGCAGACTCTACTTTTCATGTGGACTTGTTTTCTGGAGGGCACCATCCATCAGGAACTGCCATGGTGTCACTGCATGCTGGCACTGCATGGTAATACCTTATCTGACCAAGATGCCAGCCATAAAGCCAACAGAGGGTCCTGGGACTCATTGGAGCACTTAGGTCCAGTTTCACTAAACACTGGACTTTGAGCAACGTAACTTCTAAGTTCCATTTTACTTAAAGACGTTTATATTGGGTTTTCCTTCCTATTGTATTTATTTTCATTTTTTACTATTTTAAAAAATGTATTTATTTTGAAAATTAGAGAGCAAGTAGGGGAGGGGCAGAGAGAGAGAGAGGGAGAGACTTCTAAGCAGTCTCCATGTTGCCAGTGTAGAGCCTGATGTGGGGCTCAATCCCACGAACCGGGAGATCATGACCGCAGCCTGAGACCAAGAGTCAGACACTTTAATTGACTGAGCTACCCAGGCGCCCCTCCTTTCAATTGTGTTTAAAAAGTAATTAACTGGAAAACTGAGACTCCAAAAACAATGTAGAATCTAAGTGACAAACTTCCAGGATCATGAGTTCAATTACCACTTGGGATATTAGTCTCTCTCACAACTACCTCTCCTTTTTTATTTTCTTTCCTTTTGTTAATTCCTATTTCCAAAGCAATATAGTATTAGCCCTCAAAACCATATGTATATACAATAGTCTACCTCCTTGATAGTGCTAGCTATATCACAAGAGGAAATATGACCAAAGCTGACCCAAATATATTCAGATTTAAGAAAAAACTATAATATTGGGAGATCTCAGAGTATCCTCTGTTGGCAATATAGCTTAAAAAACAGATGAGTAGGAAGTGAGGAACTGTGTGGAAATGTAGTCTTATAATAAATTTATTTCACCCTCTTTTAATATATGTCCACTGACTCCATTTGCTTCTTAATACCATATTGTCCTGCCAAGTGTATTACCCAACTTAAAGGCAATTTCCATTTCTTTTGAGGCTATGTTGGAGGCAGAAATCATAAAATGTGGAGGGTCTGTTTGTTATTCCACACATGATGACACATAGCTTCCAAGTTTATTTTCTCTGTTTTCCTGCCTTATTCTGTTCCATTGCTTTCTTATCTTAGACTCCCATTCCCTGCTGTGTTTATTCTATGATCTTCCAGCAGCATCAGAGGGAGCTGGAATAAAAATAAAATTTTTATAGTGTTGTAATTAGAGTAACAGGTAGAGAGATCAGTGAATACATGGCTCAGTGCTAAATTCTTGCAGATGTTTCTGACTGAATTCTTGCCAACTGAATTTGAAAGCAATGTATGTATGACTGTTTCAGAGAACCACAGACAATCAGCTCTCCCGTTCTGCACTTTTGGGTCCAAGTTACTTACAAGCAACATAGTAAAATAACTTACATCTCTCCAGTTTGTTGAGTTAGAGAACACACACTCAAGCAGGGTGACTTTTTCAAATCTCATTTTTGAAACTTTGTCAAAAGCATGATTATGTTATTATTATAAGCAAAATTACCCTTTAAAACATAATTATCTGAGTTTCAAACATCTGTTGATAATTAGTTCTCTTATTCATACAAACTTATTTTTAGTCCAGAATTGTCCCAGGCGTTGTGGATTGTGAGATTATTTAGGGACTTAGATAAAAGTATAGATATCCTTAGACTCATCCCAACATTAACACACAAGGATCTAGGGTAGATGTATAAGTCTTCTTAGCAATTCTTATACTCGAGTAGATTTGTGAAACAATGATTTGGTCTTAGTGTCCACTTTATCTTTTATAACTAATCAGTAATCAAGAGTATCTGTGTCCTTTGATTAATCCGTTCCTCAGTTACTTCAAGCTCTCACTTCTGCCTGTGTCCTTTGTATAAATTATTGTTCCTAGAATTGTATTCCTTTCCCCTTATTTTTGTTTCCTGAATACAGAATGTGCAGTATTATTGTGAAATTACTTTTTGTTTGCATATGCTACATAGTACGGGAAAAAAATTGGCTTTGACACATATTTTGTCATTTACTTCAGTTTCTCAGCAACTCACATGCTTTTTTCTTTACATCAGCTTGTGTTCCTGTTTGTTATTGGAAGTCTATCTAGATCTAGCTTCTCAAAGAATCATCCAAAAGACTAGAGAACAAGGAAATTGTCAGGAAAAAGGAAAAGTAGGCAATGTGAAATGAATTTCACAAAAATGGACTTTTCTGGATGTTCTCACTTCATTGGCTCCCGACATCACCTCTAATCTCCACACCACTACTGTGATTGGCCACTGATTTTTAAGCTATGCTCACAATATTTACAGCTCCAGGTAAGAGCACTGAAGCGGGCTGTATGCTCACTTCCAGCTCTCCAGTAGCTGAAAAGAGAAAATGGGGAGCCCTTCTTTTTTCCATAGTGTAGGTAGAAAAGAATTCAGAATAGCATAGTAGTAGACTAACTTAAAATAGGTAGTGTATTCATATCCTGAGTAACAAAAATAAGACAAATAACTATAATAGTGCAAAACTTAATTGCTCAAGATCCATATAAATCCTTCTTCCCATATATAAACTTCCAAATGAAAAAATTGCTCTCAAGAAGCATCTATCTCCTTTCAATGCAAAATTTATGCATATGTGACTATGTGACCCAAAGGGAGGCAAACTCAGTATTATCACATAGAATGATAAGTGTCCAGATAACTCGGCATTGTCCATTTCTTTTCTAGTTCTGATCTGATGCTGTCTATATATTATCTCACACACAGATTAAGTTGTATAGCAATATGCTTGTGTTTAACCACAAGTGATATGATCTATATATAGTTTGGTGGAAGAAACTACTAAAAAAGTATGTAGATAGATTTAGATATCTCTGAAAAGAAAAGCAATTAAATTAATTTTAAGAAAAGATAATTCCTCACTTCTGCAGCTCGTTACTGATTCATAGTTGGAATTCCTGATCATTCTTCATTAAATATACAACACCCCCTTTGAATCCAATCTGGAACTCAACCGGTTCTAAGACTTTTTTTTTATAACATAAACATTTACCTCTGAAAGATCTGAGCCCATGGTGGTACCGCTTATGTACTGTTACAGTAATCTTTCATTGACATTCATCATTATATTTAAAAAAATGGTGAAGTATTCCCATAATAAATTGGCTCCATCCCATCCAAACTTTCCCACGTATCTAATCTGTGGAAATCACTGAAACCAGTATCAAAATTCCCATTTTCTTCAAATGGCATCAGAAGCGTCAAAAAGTAATTTGTTGTCACGTTATCTAATTCAATGGAGTCATAAATCCACTAGTGGAAGCCTGTCTTTGAAGTACTAAAATCTCTAAATTGCACAAGATGACAGTCATGAACATAATAAACAAGTATTTTTTGAATGGATACTATGGGAAGTGATACTATGTGATACTATGTGAATGAGCAACTATCGGAGGTGTTATGCCCTACTTGTATTTATTAACTTTCAGATCTGTGCAGAATACATTCTATACATTGCATGATGTTGTTTACAGCTGATCCCTGATTGGCAAAGCTAATGATTTCTGTAGACTCTAACCCAATTCCTTCCTTATGATGCTCTAAAAACAACTCCTCAGTCAAAAGCAATGCTCTATAAAATACTACAGTGGTTTGTCATCATTTAGTCAGTGTATGGACTTGTTACTAACAAAGACATGAAGGCAGATAAAGTATTTTGAAAACCTGAATGAGTACCTCTTTGAGAATAAATTGCTACTTTCTCTAAGGTGAAAGGTGTAAATAAAATTGACCTGATTCAAGGCTTCTCTTATTTAGCATATTATACAATATTAGGCTCTTGAGGTTGCTTATTTCCACTAGCAATATTAATTATTCAGTGGCAGCCATAACTGAAATAACCTTAGTTATGGAAAGTCCATGCCACTGATTTTCTGTATAACCTCCTATTTGCAAAACTGTCTCTTTGTGAGGTCTTTGTGGAAGCACTGCAGTGGCAGGTGAAGGAGGCTCGCTTACATATTTAGCTTAAGTAAACTTGTCCAGCTGATAATTAAAATCTCCTCTGGCACAGTGGGCTTTGAATAAGAATTCGTATGTGATGCAAATATTTTTCACACTCTGAGCCATTATACAAATTCTCTCTGCAAGAATCCTCATTGTTTCTAATTGTTCAACTTGCTTCTTTCATTTCCTTGATTATCCAACAATAACTACCCTTGCTATGAACTATGGGATATTCTTATCTCATGCCTTATCTATTTCCAAACAAAGTGGATGACAAGATGTACTACTCTAAGGAATAGCTCTTGAAAATATGCATCCGTGGGTCCCATTGCCTTCAGAAGCACTCCTGAATAAGCTATACTGTCAACACAGCTCATTTCTGGCTATTTTATTGGTATGTAAGGTGGAGTCATCAATAAAATGTTACTTTACACTTCCTCTGTCAGATGACCAAGGAAAATTCCTTATGAGAAAGGTATGAGTTGAAGACAAGTTACCTGGTAGAAATAATCATGATGGGAAGGTTAATGACATAGTCTGATCATGTAACTTGTCTGATCATGTAATTTGTGCGTATCAAGAAATTACATATATAGTTATCCCTTGAACAACATGGGGTCAGGGGTACCAATGCCCCACACAGTCAAAAACACATGTATAACTTTTAACTCCTCAAAACTTTAACTACTGAAAGCTACTGTTGCTATTGGTTACTGTTGACTAACCAAAAACATAAACGGCCAGTTAACAAGTATTTTGTTTATATGTGTATTATAAACTATATTCTAACAATAAAGTAAGCTAGAGAAAATAAAATGTTATTAAGAAAATCATAAAGAAGAGGGGGCACCTCGGTGGTTCTGTCGGTTAAGCGTCCAACTTCCAGCTCAGGTCATGATCTCAGTCTGTGAGTTCGAGCCCCACGTCATGCTCTGTGCTAACACCTCAGAGCCTGGAGCCTGTTTCAGATTCTGTGTCTCCCTCTCTCTGCTCCTCCCCCACTCGTGTTCTGTCTCTCTTGCTCTCAAAAACGAATAAAACATAAAAAATTTTTAAAGAAAATCATAAGGAAGAGAAAATATTTTTTCAGTATTGTACTGTAAAACAAATCTCTGTGTAAGTGGACTCAGGCAGTTCAAACCTGTGTTTTTTGAAGTTCAACTTTATATCTCAAGTTTTTGTATAGGACGATAATTACCCAAAATTATGTCAGTTCAAAAAAATAATTCACAAAGAACATTAAGGGTCATATGACAATGTGATAAGCATTCTCGATTTCAGTTTGTGTACCTTTCACGGCCTTATTAACAACCTGAAAGCTATTTCTGAAAATGATCATGGATACATGCAAAAGATGGCATAGTCTTGCTTCTAAACTAAGAAGTCTCCACTGTGGTTTCCAATTGTGGTTTGTTATAGCCTCTGTCCATCACTCTGAAATGTCATAAATGCTTGAGTGGTACTCAGTTTGCTGGGTCAAAGAGCCAGTTGACAGATTCACTTTTTTTTCTTTTTAAGTTCATTTATTTATTTTGATAAAGACAAAGACAGCACGAGTGGGGAAAGGACAGAGAAAGAGGGAAAGAGAGAAAATCCCAAGTAGACTCCACATTGCCAAGTTGCAGAGCCCCACGTGGGGCCTGATGCAGGACTTGAACCCATGAACCGGGAGATCATGACCTGAGCCAAAACCAAGAGTCAGACACTCAACCAAATAAGCCACCTAGGCGCCCTACAACAGATTCACTTTTAACTAGAGAAGTTTACCTTGCTATTGGTCTCAAGCTTGCCTGTCTTTCAGATCACAAAGTAAAAAGATTGAGTCAAACCTCTATGTCTCTTTTGTAGTGGTAGTGAGCAAAGATGTGGCAATTTATTCTATGTTGTGGAAGAATCATATAACCTTCCCTGAAATGAAAGTCGTACATATTTTGTGGAGTACATTTTCCACTCTTTGACAAATGTATTACCATGTCATTTAAATTATTTATTAATTTGAATGCTTCAGTCCTATCAGCATGATGCAATCAATATCGTGGGTCCATGTGTTGATGTCCTTTGGAAAGAGGAGACACTAGAGATCCCTGCAGACTAAGAAATGGCACCAAGTTTGAGAAATGACTGACCCCTGAGGAAAGATGCTGAAATAAATTGGTGTACCTACTAGGTTAAAGGGACTGATTATGATATTTCATGTTTATGATGATAAAGGGAACACTGCCATATCAACAATGCGACATGAGTTGATAGCAAATGGATTGATTTGCTCCAGAAAGATCTCTAGAACAGAAGCTACAATTATGGGTTAATGTACTATCATTGTCAAAGACTTCTTAGATTTTAGTATAGACTAAAATTATTTATTTGGTTTATATAACAATTACCATCCTCACTAAAAGGCTCTAAATTCCTATGATTCAGACAAGGATATGTAATTGCTTTTGGTAAACTATTTTGGTAGTGAGAAGGAAGAAACTGCTCCAGGGACTTAACTTACTATAAAATCCTTTACCCCTCAGAAAAGTGATTCAATGTAATGATAAGGTCATCATAACAATTCCATAATGTTATCTTTTACAGTTTTCACCTAAAGCTTGCTTGTATAATGAGATAGGTTCAAGACTTCAATAAGTCAAATGTGTATTCATTCCAAGTAAATTTCTTTTTATATAACTTGCCTTTTATAAGTCTTTATTGACAATTGACAACTTTGTTATTCTGGATGGATCCCTAGGGAATAGTGTTAACTCAGAAACATTCTTTTCTGATCTCTGAAATATATTAGTTTTCCTCTTTCTTAGTACTTGGTTTTCTTGGTAAAATACCATGATAATTTTGCAGAGTTTGAGAAGAGATTTGTAGTATGATCTTGCTGTTGTATTTTAAGGTCTTGCCTTAAATATATGCCACATTTATATCCATATGATATTTATATTTTTATATATACAATATTTCATAATTAATGTAAAGCTGCATAAACCTACATTTCCTGCACATGCTAGGATGCAGACATGACTGAATATCACTCTAGGACAGTTAGGGCAGAACCAAAAGAAATGTAAGTGATTGACACACTGCTCTACTGGGAAATATTACATTTTTAGGGAAGAATAAGATGAGATAAATAAATTGGATTAAAAAAGGTTGAAGAATTTCTGCTTCTGGTAATGAAGGGCTAGATGGTGTGAAATAACTCTTCACTGAAAACAACTACTTATTGAACCAAGAAAAAAAGGCATTAGAGAAGAACAAGGCAGTGAGAAATTGTGAAATCAGTCGGGGAGAGCAGAGAAGAATAAATGGATGAAATAGACATTTGGGACCTTTTCTCTTTTAGAAAAAGCACAATGATTTGGAAGCGGTAGCTGAGAGGCTAGGAAGCTGAGCAAAGCTTTCCACAGACTCGTGGACTTAAAAGGACAAGTTTGGAGTTGAAGTCCATCTGGAAAAAAAATCCATAGAATTTGGAATGGGCCCTCAAACATCTACAACAAAGGAATAAACATGAACTGGAAAGAAACAAGACTTCACTAAAGCTAGAGTTACTTTCAGATACTCTCAATTTTGTAACACTGCCAGAAGCAAAGATAAATTCTCTGTGGATAAAATGTACATAATCCAGAGCTTCAAATTATCTTAATAAGGTACAATATAATATGGCAAGAACTTGATCAGAATTAATCAGGTATATGAGGAACAGAATGTGAATGAAAACCAAGAGAAACAACTGGCTGAAAGCATTGACCCATAAAGAGTATGGATAATGGAGGTACCAATCACAGACTTTAAGCAATGATTAGGATGCTTAAGAAACTAAAAGACAAAAAAAAAAAAAAAAAAAAAAATGAGAACACAAGTGTAATTAGAGCCAAGAATTACAATAAGTGAAATTAAAAACTCAGTAGATGCATTGAATATCAGATTAGATACTGGTGAAAAGAGTGTTATTAAACTAGAAGGTGAGCCAAAAACTAACTTTCTGAAACAAAGATATATGCCAAAAATCGTGAAACGTATGAGATGATGCAAATTAACAAATTAGTGTGCCTCAACTTCACGGATGCTATCAGCAAACACGAGATTCTTCACTCCAAAATAATGACCTTTATTAGAGTGCAGGGCAGGCAGCATGAGCTTTATGTTCATATCCAATTTACTCCCCATTTTCCACAAATTCCATGGGGATGGTGCTGAAGTGGGCCCAGGTAGATGCTACACAGACACGGAATTTGTTTCACGGCTGAGGAACCCCTAGCTTAGAAAACCCCTACTCTTATAACAAAGCTGCAAGCAAACCTGTTGAACTTTTGCTCTAGAGAGAGACACTATTTTTATTAATAAAGAAATAAAGGAAGCCATTGTTCTTTCTACCAGAGTGGAAGATGTTGTATCTTCTGATGTTGTTTGCTAGGCAAACCCCGTTGAAGATAGTGTGAAAGAAAATCTTCCCCCCAAACATGTAGAAATACCATGGTGGATTGTCTACAATGATACATACCCCTCATGTCTGCATCATCATGTCTTCTGAAAATTATTTCCATGAATATTCCACTCCACTGTTCACTCAGATTAATCTGAAAGACATAGACTGGCATTTAATATGGGTCCCATCAACAGGCTTATAAATAGCAGGATAAATTCTGGAAAGAAACAAGTCTTTGGAATCCAGTGCTATTATAGTCATGCCACCCAGTACTATTTATAATAATAGTTCTGTTTATAATACTACTCAAACTGGAAACCCAGTGATCATCATAGCAGAAAAGATAGTAAATTATGAGGATTTACACATAAAATACTCGTGAAATTGATTGTACAAGTTGTAGCTATGTGCACCAATAGAAATGAACCTAAGAAAATAATTTTTACATTTACAAAGGTGGGTAAAAAAGAGTACACATATGTGACTCAATTTACATAATGTTCAAAGCAGACAAAATTAATACATGGAGTTAGAAGTTAACATAATTTGTGAAGAAACATCAGAGGGAATAGGGATTTAGTGCAGTTTTTCTTAACTTACATACTGGTTACATAGAGTTGTTAAGTGCATGAGTATTTCATTGAGTTGTAGATCTAGGATTTGTGCACTTCAGTACAAGTCCCCCAAATAACAAAAAATGTGCTATATCAACCAAATATACTATATTAACCAAATAAAGAGAGAGAAGAAACAATTATAACAACTAAACAATACAGTGTACCTTAACCAATACAGATGAGACAGTTGATAATACTCAGTATTTATTTGTGATTAAAATACTTAGAAATTTTAGAGTAGAAATTCTGTATTCAAATAAAAAGTATTTACATAAAATATACAGTAAACATTACACTTAATCAGAAATGCTTAACTCACTTTTCTTGAGGTCAGAAATGAAAAATGGTCATTAATTTCCACTGCGTTCATTCAATATTGTATTGAAGGTCCTAGCCAATAGATAAGACAAAAATATTAAACAGAATAAGAAGTGAAAATAAGGAAATACAGCTTTAATAATTTACAGACGACACATTTGTGTATATGCCATATCAAAAGAGTCTGCAAATAAATTATCACTTAATAAGTAAATTTAGCAATGTACTTGGATGTGAAATCAATATACAAAAATCAATATGTAACTGCAATATGAAAATCAGTTGTATTTATATGAAATGAAATAAATTATACAGAGTAAAATATAACAGAATAAAATTAAAAGTCATTAAATATCTAAGAATTAATCAAAAATATATGTAAAGAATCTTTATTTTTTCTATATTGAAGAGGATGCCAGCAAATGAAGGCATATAATATATTTTCTTGAATTGGAGAACTTCAAATAATTAAAGGATACATTTTCCTAAATTGATCTATTTATGTATAAATTCATGTAAATCCAATCAAACCTTTGGAAGTTTCCCCTCACTTTTTTTTGATAAATTAACAAGTTGATTCTAAAATATATATGAAAATGCAAGTGACCAAGAACAGTAAAAAGATGTAAAGATGACCAAAAAGGGATATTCACTCTGCCAGATGAGTTATTAAACACAACATTAGTAAAGTACAGTAAAACCTTGGATTGTGAGTAACTTGTTCTGTTAGTGTTCCACAAGATGAGCAAATATTTCTAATAAATTTTAACTTGATAAAAGAGCAATGTCTTGAAATACGAGTAGTATGTGACACCGAACATCAGAAGATCACAACTGAGCCAATGGTTCTTCTCTCTCTCTCACTGAAGGATGGTGGGTGATCGTCTCCCATGCTGGGATGCTTGGCCTCAGGCCATGGTGTTTGGCAGAAATCAGTGATTTTTCAGAACTTTGGAAGGTGCCCACATATGGCACTAGTGCATATTTTGTCACTTCAAAGCACCTATGGGCAGTCCTTTGCTTTTCCGTATAAGAGTAAGGTTAGGAATTATTTGCTTTATTCTAGGTAGGGTTGCCTATAGATATAAGCCCTTTCCTGTCTGCCTTATTGCCAGTTACATTAAATATAGTATATGACAAGAGTTTATAATATTGTACTGTAGTCATCATCTGTGTGAGTGTATGCTATTGTATGCTATGGCCTCCATGCGGAAAAGATTCTAATGAGCCAACATATAGCAGTGATTCTGTTAGTGGTAGTGAAAATTGCCCTACACAATAACTCCTAACACTAACTCCTCTCTCTTGTCTCCCTCACAACAGCCACAAAAGTTTTCAAAGGTCAATGCAGGTTAATATGTTTCTTTTTCTTTATATTTTGTATTTTCTTTATTATTTTGTATTATATTACAGTATTGTAATCATGTTTATAGGAATATTTTTGGGTTGTGGAAAGAATCATCTGAGTTTCCATTATTTCTTATGGGGAAATTCACTTTGATGTACAAGTGCTTTGGATTACAAGCATATTGCTGGAACAAATTATGCTCGCAAACCAGGGTTTTACTGTGCTTTTTTTTATTCCCTAAAAGGTAAGCAAGAAAGTTCATGGATCGGGATAGTGAGTTAAAAAAATAGACTCATTTCATTTAACACAAAGGTAGTATTGCAGTGCTGAGGAAAGATTACTTTAAATGATGCTGGATCTACTAGATAGCTGTATATAAAATGATTAAAATTTAAAGCCTACCTCATTCCATTCACTTAAATTATTTCCTTTTTTGTTGTTATATCTAAATGTGAAAGAGAGGTAATAAAACTTTCATATCAGAGTATATATTCATAAACTTAGAGTAGGAAAAAAATTTTTTTAAGTTTATTTATTTTGAGAGGGAGACAGAGCAGGGGAGGGGAAGAGAGAGAGGGAAAGAGAGAGAATCCCAAGCAGACCCCACACTGTAAGTATGGAGCCAGATGCAGGGCTCTAATTCACAAACCATGAGATCATGACCTGAGCTGAAAATAAGAGTCAGATGCTTAACTGACTGAGCCACCCAGGCACCCCTACTAAGAAAAACTTAGAACTTAGAAAATTAGAAAAATTAAGAAAAATTAATGAAGCAGCAGAAAGAGAAATCCAGGAATCAATCCCATTTACAATTGTACCCAAAACAAGATACCTAGGAATAAATCTAACCAAAGAGGTAAAAGATATGTATTCTGAAAACTATAAAACATTTATGAAAGAAATTAAAGATGACACAAAGAAATGGAAAAACATTCCATGCTCATAGATTGGAAGAGCAAATATTGTCAAAAAATGTCTATACTACCCAAAAGCAATCTACACATTTAATGCAATCCCCATCAAAATAACACAAGCATTTTTCAAAGACCTAGAAAAAACAATCCTGAAATTTGTATGGAACCACAAAAGACCCTGAATAGCTAAAGCAATCTTGTAAAAGAAAAACTGGAAGCACCATAGTTCTGGACTTCATACCATATTACAAAGCTGTAGTCATCACGATAGTATGGTATGGGCACAAAAGCAGACACATAGATCAATGTAGAAGAATAGAAAACCCAGAAATAGACCCACAACTATATGGTCAACTAATCTTCATAAAGCAGGAAAGACTATCCAATGGAAAAAAAAAACAGTCTCTTCAACAAATGGTGTTAGGAAAACTGGATAGCAACATGCAGAAGAATGAAACGGGACCACTTTCTTACACCATACACAAAAATAAATTCAAAATGAATGAATGGCCTAAATGTAAGACAGGAAACCATAATGGTCCTAGAGGAGAACGCAATCCAGTAACCCCTTTGACCTCATCCATAGCAACTTACTAGACACATCTCTGAAGGCAAGGGAAACAAAAGCAAAAATGAACTATTGGAACTTCATCAAGATAAAAAGCTTCCACACAGTGAAGGAAATAATCAACAAAACTAAAAGGCAGCTTATAGAATGGGAGATAATTATAAATGGCATATCTGATAAAGGGTTAGTAACCAAAATCTATAAAGAGCTTATCAAAATCAACACCCAAAAAACAAATAATCGAGTGAAGAAATGGGCAGAAGATATGAATAGACATTTTTCCAAAGAAAACATCCATATTGGCCGACAGACACATGAAAAGGTGCTGAACATCACTCATCATCAGGGAAATACAAATCAAAACCACAGTGAAATTTCATCTCACACCTGTTAAGAATGGCTAAAATCAATACAGGAAACAACAGATGTCAATGAGGATGTGGAAAAAGGAGAACCCTCTTACCCTGTTGCTGGGCATGCAAACTGGTGCAGCTGCTGTGGAAAACAGTATGGAGGTTCTTCAGAAAGTTAAAAATAGAACTACCCTATGACCCAGCAATTGTACTACTAGATATTTACCCAAAGCATACATAAATATTGATTTGAAGGGGCACATGCACCCTGATATTTATAGTAGCATTATCAATAATAGTCAAATTATGGAAGGAGCCCAAATGTCGATTGATTGATGAATGGATAAAGAAGAGGTGATATATGTATACAATAGAATGTTACTCAGCCATCAAAAATAATGAAATCTTGACATTTGTAACAATGTGGGTGGAACTAGGGTGTATTTCGCTAAGTGAAATCAGTCAGAGAAAGACAAATACCATATTGTTTCATTCACATATGGAATTTAAGAAACAAAACAGATTAACATAGGGGAAAGGAAAAACAAAGAGAGAAGGCAAACCATAAGAGACTCTGGGCTAGAGAGAACAAACAGGATTGATGAAGGGAGGTGAACAGGGGATGGGCTAAATGGGTGATGGGAATTAAGGAGGGCCCTTGTTGTGATGAGCATGAAAATGATGAATCACTAAATTCTACTCCTGAAGCCAATATTACACTGTATGTTAACTAAGTAGAATTTAACTAAAAATTTGAAAAAAAAATGTGCAGAGGGAACACCCATTGGAGTATGTCAAAAATGCAATAGAGTGGACTGTGTCAGTCTAGTTTGGCATATACAGAGACAGTATAACTTTCTAGAAGGGTCTGCTGGTATTTTTCAGATACAAATCCTGGCAAACTCAAGTGAGCAAAATAGGCCTGGATTGATTGTATTTTCAGTATTGCTGACTTATAGTAATTTGTTACTTTATCAATAAAGCAGATGGAAATTTATATTTAAAAAAAGAGAAGTTGAGTGTAGGGTATACAGGAACTCTGTACTATCTTTGTAACTTTTCTGTGAGTCTAAAATGATTCCCAAATCAAAGTTTATTAAAAATATAGGGACACCTGGGTGGCTAAGCCTTGACCTCAGCTCAGGTCATGATCTCACGGGCATGAGATCAAGCCCCTGCTTCGGTTTCACTCTCTCTCCATCTCTCTCTGCCCATCCGCTGCTTGCATGTGTGCATGCATGTGCTTTCTCTCTCAAAATAAATAAACTAAAAAAAAGTATATAAAACAAAAAACAAAACAGAAACATTAAGAAAAATATTGACAAATGGCTACATTAAAATTAACAACTTCATTTCATTAAAAGATAGAAACAAATTAAAAAGCAAGACAAAGAGGGGAGAAGCTATTTGCAACAAATATAACTGATGAGATGCTTTTATCGTGAATATAGCATGAATTCATTCAAATTAATGATAAAATGACAGAAAAACCACTATAAAATATTAATAAGGGCTTCAGATAAAGATCTAGAAACATGGAAGGTGATCATTTTTCAAGGACCTGCAAACTAAAAGAGACTGTATCACCAACCTCAGCAACACTGATACCAGCAGCTTCTACATAAAGTAGACCAAAGGCTTGGCTCTCCAAATAAATATATTTTCAGAGCAGTCATCAGTAGAACCAATGCTCCTGAAATAGGATTTGTCTGCAAAGCTCCTGTTTCCATTGACAGTAACCTAACAATTTACTCGAGACAGAGTAGTTAAAAAAAAAAAAAAGTTGTCATGGAGTATTAAGGAAACTACAAAACACTTTGGAAAGGTCCAGAAAAGGTCCAGAACATTCCCAGAGCAACAAGGAAAAATGTGATTAGAGCATGATTTTCCTATGAACAGGAGGTGGTGGCACTGATGGAACCCCGTGAATATCCTATCATAGTTATGATGACCCTCTATTATGTTAACTGTGGTATGGCAACAAAAGTGTCTTCACATACAAATAGATATCAATCAAATCATACCGACTATAATTCAGAGGAAATCAATAAGTGATAATCCATTATGAAAACTGTCGCTATTGCTTTTGTTTGTAAGTTTTGCTTTCATTTAGCCAACTTATTCTAATTTTGAAATGAGCCGTTGGGAAAATCGGCACTCCTCAGGATAAACCAAACTTATATTATGAGGCTTACTTATTTGCTTACTATGATTGTTTTCTGCAAAGACCTTTGGCTGTTTAATGAACTAAGTCATGATGACTGAATCCCCCAAAGTTTTTAATCACCTTATTTTGACTACCCTTCAGAAAAGTCTGTTAAATTTGGAAAAGCAGCTGTTTATTTAAAATAAACTAAATTAACATAGCTTTAGGAAGGCATAGCTTTAGGGAAAAAGGCATAGCTTTAGGAAAAGAAATATTTTTGCTTTCCAATAAGTGAAGCAAAAGTTATTTTCTAGGAGTATCCGGTTTCATGTTGATTTAAAGATGCTAATGTAGTCTATACTAAACATAAAGACCATTTCAAACATATGAGAATAAATATTTTAAGAAGTCAAAGGACAAGAATAATTTAAAAGTTAAAAATGTGGTTTGGAATACTTGGAATAAGGTGTAATTACAGAATCAAACATCTCAAATCAACTTATGCATTTGGAACGGGGGCAGAAAGAGATCATACAGACTAAAAAATCATGAAATTGAAGAAACTTCTCAAAATCATTTTGGAAATTGAACGTGGGACTAATTTTATGTAGAACCCAATGCCCAAAAACTGGATCCCTAAAAGAAGTGGGTCCAAGAGATAACTTGCAGTTTCCATCTTATGTTTTACCATAAGCCAGAGATAACCTAAAAATATCTCAGCCCAGATTTGTTGTGTAATGTGTATTATCCTGCCAATGAAACAGCACCCTTGTCCTGAATTTGAGTTTCTTCCTCAAAACTGTTAGGTCCTAATTTACCCCTCCTTTGGTCTATTTCCTATTCTTTCTTGTTAGATGACAATTTCTCCGTCATGGAATTTCTGATTTGTGGTTCATCAACTCCCCCAAGTGATGTTTCTACCCAGTTTCTAAGTCTTAGGGCTCCAAAAGCAACATGTGAATACTAAATAAGATAGGAAAGAAATCAAAACAACTACCAGAATTAAAAATACTTTGGAATCCAGTGGAGAGTGCTTTGCAAGTATAAAGAAGTCACATGTTCTGTCATTTCTAATAAAATACATACTTAAACTTATGACACCATTGAAAACTTATTTCTGGAAACCAATTTTAAAGTTTTCATACATTTCAATCAATATGACTGAAAGAAATGTTGAAACTAAGTTTCTGCCAATCTGAATAAATTAAGGTTGAGGTAATTGAATAAATAATTAGTTAATATTGAAATGGATTTTCTGCCAATGTGAGTAAATCTACAAATCATCATAAAGAATTTCAGCCATCCCACATTAATCTCATAAACGTGTCCAATTGACTGATTTAACTGTTATTTTTGTTGCCATCATTTCTAGTATGTTTGATTTTAATAGAAAACAAATTAAATGGCTCATTGAAATATATATATTTATCAGGTGAGAATGAGGTTGTATATTTCCCTCCAACTGAGAGAAATAAATGAATACCACCCAAATGAAAACAAAGGCTATTCATGCAGAACTTGCCATGACAGATAAGAAGCCATCCACCATCACATCCACCATCACATCACAGACACATGTCTGTGTTTGGCACAGACTCAAAGGCAGGCAGAAGTGTAGGACTGCTTTATAGTGGGGAAAAAAAGAAGGATTTCAGGTATGCCATGTCTGGTGGTTATTGGCATGGGGAAGCCAATATTATCGGTATATTGTTTCCCAGTATTATTGGCTTCCTAATATTATTCCCCATATTATTATTCCCTGTGTTATTCCAGGAGATGTCCTAGCTCGAAGTGAGGCATCCTATGTAATTGGTTAGGAGAGTGTTTGTCTTTCTGTGGTGAGCACTTCTTGGTTGGAAGTGGGAGTGAGAAGGGGAACAAAAATTAGGAAAGCTGGCAGTTAGGGATGAAGTTCTGAACCACTTGGGCCAACTGCCACAGTGCTACAGAGGTTGTGGTTTAGCTTCCTGGGCTGTAGAGTATGGGCCAGTTGTGTGGCTCAGAGTGCTGTTTTCATATATGAAGTGGCCATCAACCATTTGTATAGTTGGTCTCTCAGAAACAAGTCTAATTCAATGAATCTCAAATTTTCTTCCATTAGATGTTTTTGTTTAAAATTATTTTAATGTTTATTTATTTTTGAGGGGGGGGGAGTGTGCAGAACGTGAGTGGGGTAAGGGCAGAGAGAGGGAGACACAGAATCCAAAGCAGGCTCCAGGCCCCGAGCTGTCAGCACAGAGCCCGATATGGGGCTCAAACTCACAGACCGTGAAATCATGACCTGAGTCGAAGTTGGACGCTTAACCGACTGAGCCACCCAGGCACCCCATCTTTTATTAGGTATTTTAATCCTACCAATATATGTAGATATATTTTCAAGATATTTAACCTACATTATTGGATAAATTTATGTAGAAAGAGACATTGAACTTTGAAATATATTGAAGAGTTCATAGAAAGTTGTAATTATTTTATACCTAAAATATAAAGGGAGGCATATGCCCTTTGCTACAAATATCAAGATGAAATGTTTTTGACAGCAGATGGATAAATCATCTTGGTAGATCTTTATGTAGAAACTGGTTTCCAGAGAAACAAGTGCCTGTGAAAGCAGCGTTTCCCCATTCTTATTATGTATCGTACAAATAAGGCTTCAGGAATCCCCTTCAGTTCCTTCCTTGCCCAGTGGCAATTTTGGTGGCATTTTCCAAATTTAAACATACTCAGGCCCAATTACTCAGAAAACAGAGAAGGCTGTTTGGTCTTAAAATAAGTCTTCTAGGATAGAGTATTTAATCTGTGCATCTCCAGCTCAGATCTGGCCATTGAGAATCATGAATAAGATCCTCACAGAGGGTGGCAGATCCAGAGGGCACAGAATAATAGTCAATGAAGATTTGTGAAAGGGCTTACTCATATCATGAGTCAATGTCTTACATACAGGGTGGAGGACTAGGGGCACAAAGTTCCACATAGGTGTGTTTGTACTTGCCCTTTAAGGAGGAGTCTCTTTTCCATTTTTAATTTGCTGAATTTTGGTAGTTGACTTTCTCAAATGGTTTTCCAGCATCTATTAAACTGATCATACATTTTTCTTCTTTATAAAAATCAGTTAGAAAGTGTTTCTTCCTCCTCAACTTTTGAAAATTGTGTGGGATTGGTATTCTGGGCTCTTATTTAAAGTAAAGCTTTTGAAAACGAATTCAGTCTTCCAATAGATATTGAACTAGAAAAATGTTTTATAGTGATCTTGGGTCAATTCTGAGAAGTTATATTTTTATGATATCTGTTCATTTAGTATAAACTGTTGAATTTATTGCCATAATTCTCTCTCTCTCTCCCTGTCTCTCTCTCTCTCTCTCTCTCACTACTTACTTAAGTATATGTATACAAACTTAAGTGATATGGAAAAAATAAGTGATATGGAATATCATAATTTTCCATATTAAAAAATATCATTTATTTTTAAGTGATATGGAAAAAAATAAGCAGAGAAATCAATAATATGATTTTGCCTATAAACAGGCAAATCGTAGGAAAGCTAACAAATCCAAAAGTTGGTTCTTTGAAGTTATCAACAATATATATAATATAATATATATAACAATATAATGTATATATTCCTCTCCATATATAATAAATATAAATAAACATATATAAATATATATTTGTGGGATTATTCTCTTTAAATACTTTAATGAGGACTAAATGAGTTAATTTCTTAAATGTCTAAACCCACAAAAATATATGATCTGCAGGTGTTAGCTACAACTATACAATACCTTTATGTTGTTTGTAGATGAAAGTTTATTCCAATTACATAAACCAGAAATGGCCTATGGAGAATAAAAACGTTCTTCTTGTAGTGGCAATGACGTATTTTTATTGAAGTATAATTAATATATGGTGCTATATTACTTTTAGCTGTATTACTTTTAGGTGTATAACACATTGACTCAACAATTCTATACATTACTCACCATGATAAGTGTAGTTACCATCTGTCACCATAGTATGTTATTACAATACTATCGGCTATATTCCCCATGCTGTACTTTTCATTTCTGTAATTTATTTATTTTATAACTGGAAGTTTTTACCTCTTAAGTATCTTCACTTATTTTGCACACCCACCTTTCCTCTGGTAACCACCATTATGTCCTCTGTATTTAAGAGTCTGTTTTTTGTTTGTTTGTTCGGTTTGCTTTCAGAAATCCCACATACAAATGATATCATATGGTATTTGTCTTTCTCTGTCTGACTTATTTCACTTAGCAACTGTGCATGAGGGTTTCCTTTTCTCCACATCCTCACCAACACCTGTTATTTCTTGTCTTTTTTATACTAGCCATTGTGACTGGTATGAGGTTTAATCACACTGTGGTTTTGATTTGCACTTCCCTGATAATTAGTGATGTTGAGCATCTTTTCAATGAGTTAATACTTTTAAAGTACTTGGAGAATAACTAAGAAGATGTCTATCAAATGAATAAATTAATAATTACATATGTACACACAACCAATGGCTTAAAAATAAAGGAGACATTTCTATAACAATAGGTACATGCTAATTTCTATTATACGTATTTCATGCTTTTCTGTATTGCTTGATGTGTTTAACATCAGTTAAAAATTTGCTTTTCTTAAGTGTAGAGACATATTTTTGGAATGCCTTAAATTTATTACTCTTTAATGTTTTGCACCAGTAACAACTAAAATGTGAGTTTGTCCACTTATGTTCTGACTACTGTATATGATTTTAGTCCAGTTTTGCTCCTTAACATTTACCATAATGATTTATTGTATGTGTTAAATGTTACTTCATTCAAATGGACTTATTTGTTGTTTTTAGTTATTATTTCTAATACCTGAATTTGCTTTTTCAAGTCATATACATAGAATCTAAAAAAAAAAAAAAACAAAAACACCTGCTCTGAGAATAGAGAATAAATAATTTCTTGTCCTAAAAGCTAAAATGTTCTGACCTAGTACTTGGATATCAAGGAAAAGGCCAATAAAATTATCAATCAAGGCAAATAAAATTATCAATCAATAATTTATTATTGAAGACCATATATATGGAATAATTACTTTTTATTTCTAAGCTTATCGTTTAGTAGTGAATCATAATCATTAAAATGTTTTGAGAATGGTGACAGATGAAGGGTATAGAGATATTAGAAAATGTTTTACCAACATCCAAGATTATAGTAACAATGACACCAAGAACAAGATTCTTATAGAAGTTATGCATACCCCGAATGGTTTATTTTCCTAACATATATATTATAAATATTTATACATATATATAATATTACATATATACTATATAATATTTATTTTTTTGTATCTCATTTGCAATCTTCAAAATTGTTCAAACAGCAAATAACATGTAATGCAGATAACAATTGAAAATGAATTGTTTTTATTCTTCAAACAATCCCTGTGAGATAGATAAGCATCTATATTGTTAAGTTCTCCATGTTACTTATGAATAAGAAATTGACTAAAGTTTATGCACTACTATGTAACAAACCTAACTGGGACTCACAATGGGATGATTTCAAATTTTTGCTATATTTTTCCTCTGTGATTCTCGAATGTTAGTGTTCATACGAATCCTTGTGGGATCCTTGAAAAATGGGGTCCTTGAAAAATATGATCCTTGGGGCACCTGGGCAGGTCAGTCGTTTGAGCGTCTGACTTTGGCTCAGATCATGATCTCAAAGTTGGTGAGTTCGAGCCCTGCATTGGACTCTGTGCTGACAGCTCAGAGCCTGGAGTCTGCTTCAGATTCTGTGTCCCCCCTCTTTCTTTGCCTTTTCCCCGCTTGTGCGTGTGTGTGCATGTGCGCTTGCTCTCTCTTTCTCTCTCTCTGTCAAATATAAATTAAACATCTAAAAAATTTAAAAAAAAAGAAAATTAAGATCCAGATCTCAGATTCTACTCATGAGTATTCTGATGAGATTCATCCATCTGCCTCTTAAATAAGCACAGATATTATTCATAATCAGATATTATTCATAATCAAATGTGTCTAGTGACCACATTTTGAGAAACACTGCTTTTCAATCTGTGCTCTTTGTACATATTTAACTTGCATAATTAACATTCAGTATACAATATTTCCTATTTTCCACCTTTGGAAAGAAATAAGTATAATTCCTTAGTTTTTGTTAGATGATAGTTGAGTGTCTGTAATATCCACAGGATTTTCTGAATGCCATACATTTGCTATCAAATATTCCTTAAAGGTTATTATGTGTGTTTTCTACATAAATAAATGGGTTATGCAGGTTCTTAAGCACCCCTTAATTAAACCTGCACCCTAAACTCCAATTATTTTCTCACATCATATTTGGATTTGATTAACATCTATTCTAATCCTACAAAGTAATTTCCAGACTCTGCTAAATTATTGTACTATAAATAAGAAATAATCATTTAAACTTCAACCTTTTCTTTTCAAAGATTATGACAATCAGGTTTGATGGTATTACCACAGAAATGTCAGCTCAATTATTTTTAGAATAATTAGCTTCATTATATACAGAAGGTACACAGATATAAAATTCAGTTTCTTGATTCTTAAGTAGCTTGAGTAGCAATCAAATCCAAATTGAAAGTGGCTCACACCTGCTACCTTCATCCTTTGTCACTCTCCTATGGAAAGATTTACTATCACAAGATCTAAGCGATTTATTAAGTATCACATAAAAACGATTTTCAAACAGCAACACATATATCCGGAAGTTGCTGAATTGAAATTACTTAACAATTTATATTTCTTACAATTGCAAAATACAGTTCTATATAGGGTTGCTTGTGTTGCTAGAGTATTGGAAGTACTAAGATGCTGTGTTAAATGATCAGGAAAAAGCTTGAGATAGGACTCTGGTGTTTTGACATAATCACTCTTCTTACATCAGTTCATCAGTTAATCACATTCATATAACACTTCAAAACTCTTCTGAGATGAATTAAAATATTCCTCCGGACCAAAGGCTTTTAACTGTGTCAGGCCCATATGATCGTCCAGGTACACAATTTTTTTTTAAAGCATGCAATTAACAGTATGAAACTTAGGGAAGAAAGAAGTAAGGTTAGATTTAATTTTTAGAAGGGAGTGGGGACTAAGATAATCATATGCGCAATAAATCATGGGAAAAGAGTAACATCTGAGAGCTATGTGTGTCTACAGGTTATCCCAGAGGACATTTTGGGGCTTTTCAGGTCTATATATAAAGGTAATGCTTCATATCTGAATAAGCAATATAAAGATATTCAGTAGTTTTAAAGGGGTAAGCCTAGGTGTTTCTCCCAAAAATATACCCATAAAAATTATTTTTTGTGATGAATCAATCCCTGATATACTTATATCAAAAAAAGGATTGAAAGGCATTTTCTTTCCTCTTATTATCTGAACTTGGCATATAATGTCAAATATGTTTTGTTACCCAAGAGAAGTTACTAGACATGAGATGCACTTCTTTTTTTTTTTAATTTTTTTAATGTTTATTTATTTTTGACAGAGAGAGAGAGACAGAGCATGAGCGGGGGAGGGTCAGAGAGAGAGGGAGACACAGAATCCCAAGCAGGCTCCAGGCTCTGAGCTGTCAGTACAGAGCCTGACACGGGGCTCGAACTCACAAGCTGTGAGATCATGACCTGAGCTGAAGTCGGACGCTCAGCCGACTGAGCCACCCAGGCACCCTTCTTTTGTAACTTAAAACAAGAAGTATTGTTACTATGAATATTGGAAAGATATTCTATTTTTATAAATAATTTAAAAATTGTAATTTGTTTTATTTACTATTCTAAAACTGATAAATACATATTATGTGTAAAAACATATGTCTTGAAAACAGTTGAAAAATAAAAAGCATTACTCATATTAAGATCACTGTGTGATCTATGAACAGAACGATGAGGTTGCTAGCTTCAAGAGAAGGCTTTTCTCATCTTAGATTTGGCAAGGAAAAATTGTCTTGGTCAGTCTTCCCTCTTGATCAAAAGAAACCAAGTTTCCCATTGAACAACTTAGGAAAATGTATTTACTTAGTTTTTTTCAGATTTCTGTTGTTGAAGGACTATTTGAATCATCTGATGAACCTCAGTAATAGAAAATATTTCCTGGATGTTGCATTCAATCAGACATTTAATGAGGAATATTTCTATGAAAATAAAAAGAAGAAAAAAGATTAATGACTGGAGATGACTATAAGCCCAGTGTTTTGAGACTGGTGGTCAGCAAATCAAGATTTTTAGATGTTGGGCTCAAAGAATTGATAGGTGTTACAATGAATATGCCAGTGGCAATCTAGTAGATTTCCCAGTTTGCTATTGAGGTTTTTGGTGATGGCATAGACATCATGGAGGCTTTAAGACAATACTAAGAGTAACACTTCACTTTCTTGTGGGACTCTTGTGAAATGTTAAGGAATATAGATAAAATGCTTTTAGACATATTAGGCACTATACCAAGTGTTTTTTTTTTTTTTCAGGAATGATTCAATATTATCTTGTTTATATCATAGAAACTGAATAGTAAACAACATAATCACAGTACATATAAAACAATTCTATAATGTGATTTAAAAAGAATTTTTAGGGTTTATTCATTTTTGAGAGACAGAAAGAGAGACAGAGCACGGATAGGGGAGGGGGAAAGAGAGAGAGGGAGACACAGAATCTGAAGCAGGTTCCAGGCTCTGCGTTGACAGGCTGACAGCAGTGAGCCTGATGTGGAGCTCAAACCCATGAACCATGGGATCATGACCTGAGCCAAAGTCAGATGCATACAGGACTAAGCCACCCAGGCGCCCCTACAATGTGCTTTAGAGTAATATTTTTGGTAGTCTGCCCTGTAGGTACATGACAGACCTAGCTAGCTTTTCTAAGGCAAACTCTCTATGCAGATTCCCAGCAATATCTGAATCCAGCCATCAACACGTGAGAAGTAAAGGCAGAAATAAGACCTCAGAGACTTCCCTCTGCCTGAGCATGTAGTACTACCAGATGTACTTTGATATGACTCAACCTGAAGTCAATGTGAAATATTCTGCACAGAAGCCTCTCTGCAGTATCCCTAATGTAAGTGTCAGAGCCCTTAGTCGGCCCTTTTTGGTAACCTCTATTGCTAAACCACTTCCTCTACAATGGGTCAAAGCCCAGAGAGAGGAAAAACTCTTCCCATTTGATTGCCTTTGCCTCCTTCCCATAATCCTCTATGCTCCCCTAAATAGGGGAGTTATTCTTTCAGGCCCACTATTCCTTATAAATATCTTGGCCACAGCTTCATAGGACTGTCATAGATACAATAAATTTTTGTCTGTATTTCAAGAGAACATTATGAACTGAGGCTTCCTGTTTTGAGCTTTGATTCACTTAAATGGAAGAAAAAATAAATAGAAAAAATGATCTTCCTAAATACCTGGTTCTAAATGCTACTGTCTAGCTTTATAACACCACTTTATATACCAAAAAAGTGTTATTATCTTCAATTCACCTTTTATTTCCTTTGGTAGCCAATGCTAATTTCCCTATAGTCATAAAATATCTTTAGCAAGATTTGTGGGTGCATTTTATGCTTAAAAAGGCAAATGATAAAATCATTTTAGTTATTTTCAGAATATTGTTCCCAATAAAACACATTTATAATAATAAGTTTATTTGACAAAAAGTAACAACAACATGAGTGATACTTGAAAGTTGGGAATTACTCTAGCTCCTTTTTTAAGTTGCAACATTCTTGTAAAGTCAGTGGCTTCCCATGGAAGCAATTACTTAAAAAGTTATTTGGTTTTGTTTCCCCGCCCCCCTCCCTATATTTCAGCCTTTTTGATTCTCAAGCTCTGATATGGTTAAGTCTCAGCCAGTTCTTCAGCTGTTGTTTGTCTTTACTGCCATTCATTACCTTTTCCTTCATTCAGAGATAAACAACAATTTGATTTCACTCTTTTTCTGTTACATTTTTTTCAGTTGCCTGCTAACATAAATTACAATGAGGTCAATACTAGTTCCTCTTTCCATCTCCCTTCAAATTCCACCTCTTTTTAGAATGTATCCGTATACCACTTGTTTAATTTTGTGGAGAGAAACTTACTTCTTTTTCTATGCAATAATGTGTTGGAGAGGAAAAGGAATCTTCAAGTTGGAAATATTTTATATATTGTGAGAGAAAATAGATTAATATTACTGCCATCCTTGTATCAGATTTATAAAAATTAACAGTATAGTAAAATGCTACATCTGAAAAGGTGTATTTTATGGTATTCTTTGAGATAACTAGAAAAACTGAAATAATTTAATATTTAAAAGCTCATAATCTGTTTAGGTGAGTTTTCAATGTTGATATAGAATTGATTTCTCTCCTTTATTCTTTAATAAACATAGCTCTGAATATTTGAAAACTTATAATTTAAAATAATTAGGAAACCACTATTTACTTATTATTCATCAGTCTTACAATTAGCTGTTCCTATCTTAAATGCCACTGGAATAATTCACATGATTGCAGATGGCTTGGAGTGCCATGTTGCAGTAACATCATTTCCAGTACAGAATGATCCAATTCTGCATTACAAGTTTAAAAGGACTATTCATTCAATTGAGCAAAATAGGCATGATCTTTTCAGTTTTATTTATGAAAAATAAGATGGTCATTACAAAATTTTAGAGTTAGAGCAATAAAACAATTTAAATGTGCTGTAATATTCTTCATATATTTAAGTTGATTGCTTCAGAGAGATTATTTTTGTCTTTTTCATAGAGCTTGATTGAGTCCATCTTTGTTTTTTTTTCCTGGTTACATAATGTATTATTCATGTTACCCTAAACCATTTTGCTTTCACTTTAAAATCACTCCCCAAGTCTTTTAATTTGTTTAGTCTTCTTGGAGCTTTGCAGAGTTGGCTTAGGGTCTAAAAAGGAATCTAAAGCAATTCCCCTTCAGGGCTTTTGCATTGACTAAAAGAGAGCAATCAAACTTATCAGCTGGAAACAGTCTTTGGCTTCAAGTGAATAGACCAGTTCCTTTACTACATTCATAGAGTCTTACTGGGGCAGTCCAGCTCCCCTGCAAAGAAACCACTACCCCAGCACGACAAATGAGTCTTGAATTCCAACCGGAGTATTCATCTTAAACAGGACCTGGGGTTTGGATGCTAAGGGCCAAGCAATATGGAACTAAAGACATGACCAGTACTTTATAGATGATTTATGATAAACCCGTCCATTGAAAATAATTCTGTAGTTTAAAAGGCAGAATCATTCATTTGTAATACATTTTATCATAGTATATGGAAGGAACTCCACTGGGATTATAGTCATATTTTAATTCAATATATATTTTCTGTAATGGGATATTGGGATAACATAAGGACAGAGAATTGATTAAGTTCATTTCTCTATGAACTTAGTCGACTTAAAATAAATCATTCACAATATAATTGATAGAAAGAAAAATAACAAGTGATGGCTTAAAGAAAGTGCATGAAGTCGCTGACAGCCTAGAGGGAAGGAAATAAAAATATGAGAGGGAGTATGGCCAGAAAGGAGGAAGGAAGGCATACTCCTTTATAGTTGTGCTTAATGGGATGGATATATGCAAAATAAAGAAGTCCCACTAATCCAAATATATAATACAAATCCTAAGAAAATTTTAAAAAGGGAAATGTATATATATATATCTTTTCCTTTGGGTACAGAAGGGACTTCTACTATAGGAACCAAGAAGTTAGCCTTGAACAAATATATTATATAGCTCATACAGACTTTGGAAATGCTGGTCACAGAGCATATTGTCATATTCAACATTGCTTCCAGGAGAGAGGCATGTGTGCAGATTTTCAACAAGAATATCACAAAGTAATATTTGGAACAAAAATGAGATCATCAAGTGGAATTACCTTTAATATATATGAGGCAAAGCTGTGGCTTTTACTAGCTTTCAATTCAAAATTAGACAAGTCAATTCATCTTTCTGATGTTCAGTTTTTTCATAGATAAATTGAGACAGCTGAACTGGGAGGAGAGATTTCCATGATTTCCAAATCCATCAATAATTATTGCTTTTTCAATAAATAATAGTGGCTTGTTTATCTGTACTTCAATGACAGCACATAGCATTATTTTAAGTAACACAGGTTGAAATATATAGAACTGATTGTTTAGACTTTGTATATCTCTTAAATATTAAAAATGTAAAAAATAGCAATAGAGCTTTAAAGAGTTCCAAATTTGGAGTGTACTGTTAAATAACACATATTTAACGTATGCATAATTTCATTCTTCCATAATTTCATTTAATTAGTAATTTAGTTCTTGCATACAAAAATAGTGAAAACTTTCTTGGCCACATTTTGTCCTGTAAATCTGAAAACAAATCAGCACCATTTAGTATTAGCTCACTGGCCGCAGCCTTTTTGCTTTTATTGCTGTGATTTTGAACTCTGAAGTTATTTATTTATTTATTTATTTATTTATTGACATTTATTTATTTTTGAGAGAGAGAGAGAGAGACAGAGCACGAGTGAGGGTGGGGCAGACAGAGAGGTAGACACAGATTCCGAAGCAGGCTCCAGGCTCAGAGCTGTTAGCACAGAGACCAGTGAGGGGCTCAAACTCATGAACGGTGAGATCGTGACCTGAGCCAAAGTCGGACATTCAACCAACTGAGCCACCCAGGCACCCGGAGTTATTGTTAAAAGTTTTAGACATTTGTGATCAGAAAACATTATTTTCAGATGTAAATTAGAAACTATCCATTGAGATTTCTCTATGAAGCAACAATGTAATTTTAACCTTTTTCCTAAAGGAATTTATTTTGAAGTGTCTGTGTTTCTTGTTTATCATTTTTTTTTGGTTTCTTTTTCATTCCCATCCTCTGGGTTTCAAAGTTTCTTTTCAATATTTCCAATTAAGATTGAAGTTTGCTGCATTTTGTCTTTAATGCTCATATAAAAGATTTTTTGGAACAGTGCCATTTTCCTAACCCACAAAGCTGTTGCTGTGAGTAGGCTTGCTCTTAGATAACTTTTTCTGTAGCACTGTTCGTGGTTAATTAGCATTTCTAAAGAAATAAATGAGTGTCTTGCTTTTCAAGTTTTTTGCAAAATGTTTGACATATTGTGAATGTTTGATTTTGCTGTATTGCTCTTAATATATGCTAATACATGCTTACAATGTGATAGATTAGCATAGTGATTAAGCAGGTACAAGAATCTCAGCGAAGTGATTAAATGCTTTTCTTCTTTAATAGTATGGTGACATAATAGCTTGTCTATTATTGATAACGATACTATAACAATAATCTAAAAATGAAAAAGCAATTGATTGGGTACCCTTCTTCTCCCCGGAAGCTAGAATTCTGGTAATCTTCTACATCTTTAATCTCCAGGAGGGTATCTAGATATACTGAAATAAATTTTTTTAGAAAATTTAAATGTGTTAGATTTAAGTTCAGTGAACAACAGGATTTTTGTTTGTTCATTTCTCACACTGCCAATTCCTAGAAAAAAAAATCATTTTCATCTTGACTATAAGAACTATATTTTTTCAGATATTTTCACATTTTCATAAAATAGATAAATGCTAATTTGAAAAAGAAGCACCCCACAAAAACATATTCAAATGATATTTGACAAAGAACAAAGGTAGTGGACCAAAGACAGTCTTTTGAACAAATTGTGCTGGGACAACTCGTCACTCACCAGCAAAATGAATGAATGTAGACACAGACCTGCCCTTAACAAAAACTAACTCAAAACAAATCCCAGACCTAACTATAAAATGCAAACCTATAAAACTAGAAGATAATGTAGGAGAAAACCTAGATGACCAGGATTGGAGATGCCTTTTTATATACAACACCATGAAAGAAATATTTGACAGGCTAAATTTGATGAAGATTAACCACGTCTGCTGTCAAAGACAATGTCAAGAGAATGAGAAGACAACACAGACTGGGAGAAAATATTTGCAAAGACATATGTAGTAAAAGGCTATTCCAAAATATGCAACACTTAAAACTCTACAATAAGAAAATGAACAACTCTATTTAAAAATGGGCAAAGATCTCTGTACAGACACCTCACTAAAGAAGATATACAGATGGCAAATAAACATGTGAAAATGTGCTCAACATCGCATGTCATTAAGGAACTGCCAATTAAAACAAGAATGAGATACCACGCACACCTATTGGAATGGCCAAAATCCAAAACACTGACTACATGAAATTCATTGCAGGTAGAAATGTAAAATAGAATAGCTGCTTGAAAGACAGTTTGGCAGTTTCTTACAAAACCAAACACACTCTTACCATAAAATACAGCAGTCATACTCCCTGTATTTACCCAAATGAGTTGAATGATACCACATGAAAACCTGGGCAAAGGCTTCTCTTAGGAAACAGGCTTGAGCAATGGAAACCTGAGCAAAAGGCAAAAGGGTCCACAAGGAATACTAGTGCAAACAGCTTCATTAAGCGACCCACCTCAAAATAACCATAGGCCCTAACTGACCAATTATAACTAGGCACAGTTCCTAAGATTACCAAAAAAAGGGAAAATTCCATGTGTCCTCATACTCTCTCACTCTGCCCTATAACTGTGGCCCCTCACCATCTCCCCTTGGCAGATAGTCTCTCCTTTGCTGTCTTGCCCACTGCTCCCTTGCAGTGTATTCGATAACCTTCTATCTCTTTTGTTCTGACTTGGGTGTATTCTCTCACCACCTGCTCCCATCTGATCGGAGCGCCCACAACATGCACATGGATATTTATAGCATTTTTACTCCAAATTGCCAAAACTTGGACACAAGGGAGATGCCCTTCAGCAAATGAATGGGTAAACTTTGGGACATCCAGATAAAGGAATGTTATTCAGAGCTAAAAACAAATGGGCTATCAAGCTATGAAAACATAAGGATGAACTTTGAATGCATATTGCTATGTAAAAGAAGCCAACCTATATACTGTATACAATATGCTATCTGACATTCTGGAAAAAGGAAAATGATGGAGACAGGAGAATGATCCAGGGGCTCCAGGGGCTAGTGGGAAGGAAGGAATGAATAGGTGGAGCATAAAGGACTTTAAGGCAGTGAAGCTAATTCTGTACAATGATGCGATACTAAAACGGCAGATGCATGTCATTATGCAAAGAATGTATAACATCAACACTGATCCCTAATGTAAACTATGGGTTTTGGATAATGAGGCATCAATGTAGATTCATTGATTTTAACAAATGTACCATTTGGATATTGATAGTGGAGGAGGTTACATGTGTGTGGTGGCAGATGGCATATGGGAAATCTCTACACTTTTCACTTCATCTTGCTGTGAACCTAAAACTGCACTATAAATATGATGTGGACTTAAGAAATATTTGCATAATCTGGAAAATCTATAGGAATGAGATCTTTATTAACAGGAAATATTTATTACTGAAATTGAATAGTGGGCTAACATCATGAATTAACATTCAACAACAAAAAATAATGCTTATTTTATTTTTTTTATCTTTCTTTCTTTCTTTCTTTCTTTCTTTCTTTCTTTCTTTCTTTCTCTTTCTTTTTGAATATATGAAATTTATTGTCAAATTGGTTTCCATACAACACCCAGTGCTCATCCCAAAAGGTGCCCTCCTCAATACCCATCACCCACCCTCCCCTCCCTCCCACCCCCCCATCAACCCTCAGTTTGTTCTCAGTTTTTAACAGTCTCTTATGCTTTGGCTCTCTCCCACTCTAACCTCTTTTTTTTTTTTTTTTCCTTCCCCTCCCCCATGGGTTTCTGTTAAGTTTCTCAGGATCCACATAAGAGTGAAACCATATGGTATCTGTCTTTCTCTGTATGGCTTATTTCACTTAGCATAACACTCTCCAGTTCCATCCATGTTGCTACAAAGGGCCATATTTCATTCTTTCTCATTGCCACGTAGTATTCCATTGTGTATATAAACCACAATTTCTTTATCCATTCATCAGTTGATGGACATTTAGGCTCTTTCCATAATTTGGCTATTGTTGAGAGTGCTGGTATAAACAAAAATAATGCTCATTTTAATTCAGTGTTCAGAAATTAAATAATATAGCATTTGATTCTGTGTATTTGATTGTGTATACCAGCTATAAAATAGAAAAACTATTACCTTCTAATCATATACGTTGTTTTCTTTCCTTATATGAGTAAATAAAATTGATATTTTTTGCTTTACTATCACAGAAAAATGACTTACTAAAATCTCCTAAATATTAATAGTAAAGACACAAACAACCAAAAAAAATATATGAAACATCTGCTAAATTAATACATCATCAAAAGGAGTCTTTCTAATCCAAACGCATATTCAGCACTACTTGAATTTGATTTTTATTGTCCACTCTTCAAACATTTTATAACTATGTTGGGAATTAATCCTTAACTGAGGAAAATGTTACACAAAAGTATATGAAGAAAAAAAGTAAGTTTTTATTTTCCACCTTTTATTTCGAAATACACTGAAACTTACAAAAGAGGTATAGGTCTTGATCTCAGGGTTGTGAGTTCAAGCCCTGCATTGGATTCCACACTGAGCATGGAGCCTACTTAAAAAATAATAGTAATAAAAAGTATAAAAGTAGCATATAGTTTTCTCATGAACGCTTCACCTAGTTTACCCAATGTTAACATCTTATATAACAATGTTACAAATATCAGGGGCGCCTGGGTGGCTCAATCCGTTAAGCGGCCGACTTCGGCTCAGGTCATGATCTCACAGTCGGTGAGTTCGAGCCCCGTGTCGGGCTCTGTGCTGACAGCTCAGAGCCTGGAGCCTGCTTCAGATTCTGTGTCTCCCTCTCTCTCTGACCCTCCCTCATTCATGCTCTGTCTCTCCTCTGTCTCAAAAATAAATAAACATTAAAAAAAACACAACAATGTTATAAATATCAAACCAGGTAATTAACATTGCTATAATACTGTTACTTAAACTTCAGACCTTATCCAAATTTCACCAAGTTCCCAACTGGTACTTTTTTCTGAACTAGGTTCCAATCAAGAATCCTACATTAAATTTATTAGTCACGTTTCCTTAGCCTCTGCTACTCTGTTACAGACTATCTGTTAAAGACTATTCCTCAGTCTTTCCTATCTTTTTCTGCCTTCATATTTTTCACCAACCCTGGTCTGCTATTTTGGAGACTTTTCCTTAATTTAAGTTTGCCTAATACTTTCTAATGATTATATTGATGTTCGCTTTTGGTGGAAGAATGACACAGACATAGTGTCATGTTCTTCACAGTCTATCCAGTTGGGAGATGCATGACACCAATATGTCTTTTTACTGGTATTGGTAGTAACATTAATCACTTGTTACAGTTGTGTCTGTCAGATTTCTGAATTCTAATCCTATTATTTTTTCTCTTTGTAATTAATAACTCTCTTTTGTGGAGATACTTTATAATAACATCCTCATATCTCATTATACTTTGTCTTACTAATTTTAATATCTGTCAACGGTCCTTGCTTGCAGTGATTAACACTATATTGTTTAGCAAATGGTAAATTCCTACTTCCATTATTCTTTCTGTATTTTTTAGTTGGAATTCTATTTTAAGAAATTATGTATCTTTCATTCATTTATTTACATCAGTATAAACTCAAGGATATTTATTTTATTACATGGGTAAAAAAATCTAATAAGTTCATTATTTATTTTACTCAAATTGTCCCAGTTTTGGCCACTGGGAACTTTTTCAAGTTGTTTCCTTTATCCATGTGACATGCCCCTATCACTTTGTGGACTTTGTTGCTGTCTAGCAATACAATGGAATGAAATAATAAATATATGTATATATACTAATGCACATTTACATATGCATCTACATTAATTTCTGCATTAATTAATTAATACATTACCTGTTCCTACCTGTCTATCTATCTATCTAGCTAGCTAGCTAGCTAGCAGTCTTGATATGGAAAAAACTAGCACTCAGCTTTCACCCAGGACATGCATTCAGAAAATCTATACTGAAGATATACCTGAACGATATGAACATATACATGCAAAAGGTTATTAAATGTATTGTATGTGATTGTAAAATATTGAAAACAGTCTAGGGGCGCCTGGGTAGCTCAGTCGGTTAAGCGTCTGACTTCAGCTCAGGTCATGATATCACGGTCTGTGAGTTCGAGCCCCGCGTCGGGCTCTGTGCTGACAGCTCAGAGCCTGGAGCCTGTTTCAAATTCTGTGTCTCCCTCTCTCTCTGACCCTCCCCCGTTCATGCTCTGTCTCTCTCTGTCTCAAAAATAAATAAATGTTAAAAAAAATTAAAAAAAAGAAAGTCTAAATACCTATATTTAAGAGAAAGGTTGAATAAATTATGCAAAAAAAGGAATAAGAAAAATCTCTGAAAATATATGGGGTTTATTTCCAGAATATATTTTGAGTGGGAAAAAAAGGAAAAATACAAAAAGAATATTTATATTATGGCAATTTTCATGCAAGAAATGATATAAGAAAATATACATGTATCCGCTCATTTATAAAAAAGTATTTTTGTTTATTCTGGAATAAACATAATCTACTGGTAATTTAACTGTTGAAGTTACTAAAACAGTATATGAGCTAATAAAAAATGTAAATGAATAAATGAATTATTTACCAGAAGATCCAAATCTGTATCAGTTATAGGATTATTTATAAATATGAATCATGAACAGTATTTGTAATGTAAGCATGTGTGGTTGCAAATATCTACATATATATGTCAGTTTATATCACAAAACTGGATGTATAACAAAATTTTTAATAAATTAATCCAAATAATTCTTAAAGTTAGTAGTTAATGACAAAGATAATACAAGCTTCAGGTAGTATTTTATGCCATTTAAGGTAAAACTTAAAATATAAACCTTTAAACACTATTTTGTGAGGACTGGAGAACTTAACACTTTTGAGTTAAGGGAACATATAGAAAAATTAGTTTCTCTCTCAAACTATCACCCCACTCTCACCCCAATTTTTCTTACTAGTATTTAAATAATTCCAAAGATACAGACATACGCACTAACATACAAATATACATATACATGCATATTTTACGTAGTGTGCATACACATATACACATATATACAAGTACAGGCATACAAATACATTAATATATTTTCATAAATACATGTTTACATATATAATTATAGTCTTGTGTGCATATATAAGTATGTATGTGCATTTGTACATTTAGTTGCACACATAAAATATATACTACACAAATGGACTGTGGCATGCTTTCTTAACAATGTAACTTGAAGGTCATTCTCCCTAAGTTTTTCATGTATTTACTACAGCATTCGGAAATAATACAATTATTAAATTATTAAGAATCAGTGCCTAAGACGTTATCTCTTTTCTGAAATAGAGATCAATGTTGAATAATACATCTTCCCAACCTTTGTGATTTTTCAACCCAGCTTTTCTTTACCTACTCATTGATCATATTCCCAAGTATCCCCAGATGACTACACAGTAAATGTTTTCTCTTGTCCCTCAATAAGCATGTCTTTAAATTCTTCATTGATGATTTGTAAGGAGATTTTCAATCTTAATTAAAATTTATTAATATATTTTTCTTTTGAAATGTTATGGATTCTAACACTTGTTTCACATAACTTATTTCTGCAATTATTTTTTGCAAATTCATACTTTCCTGCTTTTCCTTATTTTTAAATTCCCTGTTCATATCGTATTCACACCTGTCAAAAGGCAAGGGAGTGATTCTGCATTTATGAACTAATGCACCGGTTGAGTCAACACACTGGTATGACAAGAGAATCTAAGAGCCAGTGTTTGTGCTGTGTGACCAATCCCTACTAAATATCTGATACAGCTTTTGACACTCAACTAGAGGCAGGTTGATCAGATTTTGCCTCCTCTACCTTCGAATTTGGAACAGAGAGATAGAGATTTATTACTGTGATTGGGCCACATTGATCGAAGTGCTTCTCAATCTCTGTGCATAAGGCTAACTGAGGAACCTGTTAAAACGCAGATTCTGGTCTATAATACAGCACACAGTTTTGTCTCTCTTATAAGCACTCAGGTAGTGCAGATGTTGCTAGTGGCTGAGCTACATTTAGCACAGCAAGGATATTCATTAGAGAGAAGGTCAGCGAAATTCTGTGCTGATGCTCCTGAAGTTTCTAAGTTTCTTTTCTGCCTTTGAGTTATTTCTTCTAATTTCTTGGCATAGCCCACTGTCTTTTCGATAAATTCATTTTTCTTCATGTTAACCGGTTATTGTAATTACAACCAAAAAACCCCCCAAAACAATAACTAACAAATGAATGCTGTGGTTCACATTAGTGCAATAGGTGTTCACAAAGAGTTTCATTTAATTATCCTCTATTCATTAGGTCATAGATCAATAAATGAATTAACAGGGAGCTTGCAACTCCTGCTTCCCGGAAAGCATCTTCTCTGTTGTTGACAGGTACTATTAATACTTGAGAGTCTGTTAAATTAAAGTAAACCAACTTCTTTCTCTTTCTGTGTGATTCACTGTATGTAACCTCAATTTCTCTGATAATTGTGGTCTATTTACTTAATGGTGTTTCACAATGGTATCTGAGTTTTTGAGATTTAAGTGAGCATCAGATATCCAAGTACATTGTGAAAGGACATATTATATTTCTTAATGAAGGAGAATATACATAAAGGATAAGATCCTGATATGTGTATCAGAATCTTTCTTTCACTGTCTGAATTTAGGAGGGTATAATTTTGATATAATTTTTATCTCATTCATATATTTATCTTTTATTAAAGATACATAGTTTTTAGTTGTAGAATAATTTGTACCTAGTGGGAAGAAAAAGTTCTTGGTTATTGTAATAATAATAATAATAATAATAACTCATAGCATATATAACATAAATGTTCATATTTATATATTTTATTTGCTATATTTAAAATATAATGCCTACATCTGGGAAATTTGTATGACACACAGAAAACACCTTACTATAACTTACAGTGAAATATTACTTTTTAAAGTATTCTCACATTCTAATTTCTTGTATCATGTTCACCAAATATTAGAAAAGTCATCAACAAGTATATTAAATTTTTCATCTATGTTGGATAGATACCTTGCTGCTTTTGCTATCGGTATCCTGTCATCTTTTTGTCAAAATATTACCCTAACTTTCTTTATGTACCACTTTCTACAACTGACTCTCTACATGTGCTTTTGATGGAATTGTCCCAATTGCTAGCAAATTGGTGGCCCATTCTTGATTGGCCTGATAGTCCTGAGAGTGGCCTAAAATGATTGGTTTAAGGTTGGGTTCTGATTCAATCGAGTCCATTGAGATCTGCACCTAAGGCTGCTCCTCTATTGAGAGAAGAGGAGAACTCTCAGTGTCACAAACACTCGAAGAGCTTTTGAAAATATGGATGTGTAAGTTCACTGCAGACTAACTAAGAACGAATATGAGGTGATGGATTTAGCTAAGGATTAAGATTTCCTTAAGTGAATCTAATGAACATTCCAGGTGCACTCACTGCTTTCTGGTACAGATTTACTCTCAGTATCTTGGAGAACATGAATGTGAAGGCAACGGAGAGGATGACAGAGCAAAATGTAGAGAGAAATCAAGTCTTGATGACACAATTCAAATCCGTATCTGAATTCAGAATTACTCCCAAAGATTTTTCCATTGCTTTGCAATCAATTCTTTTGTGGACTAAATCGGTTCAAGTTAGTTTTCTGTCACTTTCAGCAGAAATAGACCTAAAAATGTGGTAAATAAGGAATCTTTAAAGTACTGTTAACATTTTTCACATTTTATTTTATCACTGTTTTCTTAAAATCTGTTTTGTATCCATTTAAAATATTAATGCAGTTATTTTCAATAAGTAACACTATAAAATAAAAATTACAGGGTTAATATATATATGTATATATATACACATATATATATCTACACACACACACACACACACACACACACATATATATATAATCTCAGCAATTATCCATGCAAGTGAAGGTGTGCTTAGTTCAAGAATTGCTACCTATACAAAGTGTAATTCTGCCCCTCCATCTGAGTTACACAAAACATTTTTGCTTATTTTGACTGTTTCTCAGATGAATAATAAAAATAAGTAATACAAAGGAAAAGATGTTAAAAATGCATTTTGCTCAGTTTCATGAATTAAATTAAGAGCTTTATAACAGTATTGCTTTCTCAATGAACTGGTAAGATAGTTATGATAGACTCATAGCAACCGTAAAGGGCCTTTTCATATGACAAGTAATTTTCATGTATCCTATACATTTCAACAAATAAAAGAGGACTACAAGTAGATGAACAAGATGATGAGACTTCATAATAAAATATATTAAAATCTGATTAAATAAGTATGATTAAAATAATACAATTCTAAAATTAACAATTGAATTCTATTTTTTCTCTCATATGAACACCATATCATTGTTTCATGGCCATGATGCTTACCTGTGACAAAAACACCAGGTGATCTGAGAGAGATCTCTGTACCTTTATGAAAACAAAAACAAAAACAAAATTAAAAATGTGTCATGCAAAATTCTTCAGGCCCAATACATTATTCTAATTTGATCCAAAATCTGAGGTAAAATTTAAATTTTACTAACTTCTGTGTAATGCACAGGCTTCCATTTTTTAAATAAAAATTGCTCATTTTCAATTGATTCTCATATTTGTAACAGTGATTTCAATATATCTACAATACCTAACCATTATAGAACTGTCCATGGTTTTCTATATAATAACTTTGCTACAAGAGATCAATGATATCTTGCTCTGTGTCAGGCATCCATTCCTGCATAATAGTTCCAATAGTGTAGTTTAGAACAAGAATATATTCTTTCTCGTGATTTCGTGGGACAGAAATTCACATAGTGCTGTGCTGGGCAGTTCTGTTCCACATGATGGCAGATAGCAGTTTTTCTCTCTACTGTATCAATTGATGACAGGAATGAACTGGGCTAGAAATATGTAAAATACACACCCACCTCTTGCAAAATCTATCCAAAACTAGCATTAGCACAAAGCCAGGATTACATCATGTATATCAGATCCCACTGAGAGGCCTTCCTCAGAGGCAGCTTCTCAGTTGTTTCTCAGTTAATGGAGTCTTATTCCAGAACTAAAAAGATAAGTTACCTGAGGTTTTTCTAAATCTAAATATATGTGTACAAAAAAAAAAAAATCTTCCCCCCTTACCCTACAACCCGAAATATAATGATGAGGCGAGAACAGAAAAAAATAATCACAGAAACTCCAAACAGGTAGGACATAAAAGCACGTAACAGCCACTGTTCCAAGAAAGTTTTGAAATCTAATTGTGTATATTTTGTTAGAGAATCCTACTCCTTCCTGGAACAGGAAATGTTCTTCAATTAAGGCCTAGTTTCTCTCCCTGGGAGTATTTTCCACAGCTTTTAGCACTACCTTCTGAGAGCTTCTCTCTGCCTTTTGAGTTTACTCTTTCTTCTGTCTTGATGAAAAATAGCCTGCGTTTACAACTGAATAGGTTTCTTAGCTTCTTAGTTACACTGCCCTTAAAAAGAGAAAGCCCACATTTCTCTTTTCTTTTACAGTCTTGCCTCTTTTATTCCAGATTGTTGATTCTTTCACCAATACAGTTCTCTTAAAAACATTGTTGGTTTTAATAAGTAACAGTGTAATTGACTCCATGCCCCTAAAGACTCATTCTTAATTCCATCTGAGACAGACATCCTTCTACTGAAAGCAGGAAAGGCTGCTTTGGGACAATGCCCCTTAAGATTCTTAGAATTCATTTTGTTTAGCTGCAAGAGATCATAGAACACCAATCTTTCAAAGATTGTAATAAGAGACTTGCAGCCTAAACTTGTAGTTTTCTCTTCACCCTGAAGCCACATTTTACTAGAAATACTATGGACTGGTATTTATGTTAATGCTATTTCTCACTTTAAGAAAATTTTCTTGTTAGAAGAGTAGGGGATGACAAAAGATTTTATTTTCTAACTTAAAAATGTTGGATTTGAAATATTTCCCCCAAATTCTGCTGGAAAACTGAACAGCCCGTCATTAGTTCATCACTTTCTCTCTCTCTCCTCTCTCTCTCTCTCTCTGTCTCTGTCTCTCTCTCTCTCTCTCAGTATATCATGGGGAGCATGCATAAACCAACTAGCACCTTAAAAATTAATGCCTTAAAATATGTTTACTAGGCTCTCAAATCTATTGGGTATATTTTCTATCATGTATGTAACACAGTCAACAGCTTTGCCAGTGTTTCTACCAAAACATAACATGCCTGCTTTTTTTCAGTCTCCAATATCAGTTTTCTCACTGAATTTCCTGTTTCTTGCTGTCTTTCTGAGAATCTTCTTGCTGTCTTTCTGGACTTTGCTTACTGTTCAATCCCAGAGCCAATACCACTTGGATTAGGATTTTGTTAGAGCAGCAACTATTTTTAAAGGGGAAAGGAAGTAGATTCACCTCCTGAGGTGATTGGTATGTATGTAGAGGTAGAGAAAACACTAATAAAGGCTGTCTTTGTAGCCTATCTACTACATGACCTATATCTACATGGGATCTCACTTGAATTTGGCAATACATCAAAAGGGGGGAGCACTGTGTGACTGCAAGCTGAAACCCATGTATTTGATAAGTCATGGGTGTTTGGAACGCAAGGATAATGTAAGATTCATTCTCTTATGATGTTGAATATTTTTAGTGTACTGAATTGTATATAATATAACATTGATACACAGTAAGTTACCATTTTCTCTGTATTCCTTCCTATTGTAGACTTTTAAAGGAAGTGGTACTTGGATAGATAAAGGTCATTATTCAGGCTGTGGAAAGAAATATCTTCCTTTTTAAATTCTATCAATTGTATTGTGATATCTATATCAGTCTCATTTACACTAATTAGCATGAATCCATATCTTGAAGTCCAGATAAATACTGATTGGAAAGCAATATACATAATAGTAAAGACAGATCTGATTTTAAATCCCACTTTCCCTATCTCCTATTGATGTTGCATTAATCAAGTTGCTCAATACTGTGGCAACACTTTATTTGTAAGTTTGCTTTCTTTAAAAATTAGACATAGTGTTTGACTCTTAGCTTAATAATTTAGCTATTGAATAAAATCAAATATTTACACTGGAAAAGGGGAACCCACACACTACTACAACTTATTGGACCATCTCTGAGAAGCAAACAGATCTTCCTTGATTAAAGTGTATTTTAACTCTCTATAATGTTCCCAATTCATAAAAATGCACAGAAGTGTTTGTATGGAAATTGGTTTAAATAGTGAAAAGGGAAATATATATTTGTAACATTTCTCCAATGAAATTTTCGAACATAGCTCACATTTAGGTGGGTATTTAAAATACAAATTTATTGGGGCGCCTGGGTGGCTCAGTCGGTTAAGCATCCGACTTCAGCTCAGGTCACGATCTCACGGTCCGTGAGTTCTAGCCCCGTGTCGGGCTCTGGGCTGATGGCTCAGAGCCTGGAGCCTGCTTCAGATTCTGTGTCTCCCTCTCTCTCTGCCCCTCCCCCGTTCATGCTCTGTCTCTCTCTGTCTCAAAAATAAAATAAACGTTAAAAAAAATAAAAAAAAATACGAATTTATTTAAGAATAACATATTAAAGGCCTAGCATGTATTCCTTCATGAATATATGTTGGCAACACATTAAACTAGAGTAAAATTTGAGCATATATTTTTTTCCCCAATGCAGAGTTAAAATGATGAAACTAATACTATCATTTTTGTGCTCAAACAACCTATTAAAAAGGTCAAAACAGCAGCTATCTGTTGGAATTTTACCGCTTTGCAAACTTACCATGATTTTCAGTGTATTTATTTCTTAGTATGAAGTGACAGCATGGCAAAGCAAGTAATTTGAACACATTTTCTTGGTATAAGTTGCACATACTATTATTTGTGATCCCTCCAGTGATTTAAGGACTATTGTATGCCAATGATTTCTTCAATATTGGACTGAATGTCTTTCTTGACATTTCATGAGATTTTTTAAATGTATAATAATCATACTTAAAAAAAAAACCTCATAGTATCTTAAGGATTCTATGCCCTGTTAGAGACCTAAATAAATTATCAAAAATCATTCCTTTCCCTTTGGAATTTTTTTCTGTATTTTTTTTCTGATTTATTATCTGGTTCAAATAGCAAAATTTTGGTACTGTAATGTATCTCTGGTAATGTAGTCAATGTATGTGCCCTAATAAGCTCTGAAAAAGCTGATATAAGGCATTCAAATATAAAGCATTCTGTAAAAGGCGAAACTACGGAAATAGTAAAATGATCAGTGGTTGCCGGAGATTTGGAGGGAGTGATAGACGAAAAAGTGGAGCACAGGTGAATTTTAGGGCAGTGAAGCCATTCTGTAGGATACTGAAATGATGGATACATGTCACTATACACGTGTCAAAACCCATAGAATGTATATCACCAAGAGTGAACCCTAAGGTAAACTATGGACTGTGGGTGATAATGATGTGTCAATATTAGTTCATTGCCAGTAACAAACGTATCCTCTGATGGTATGGGAGGCTATGCTTGTAGGAGAGGAAGACTACATGAGAATTCTGTACTTTACATTCAATTTCTGTGTGAACCAAAAACTGTCCCCCAAAATAAAGTCTATCAAACAAATGAAATGCATAAACAGAGAGCTCTGGTAATAATAATATGAAGACTTGCTACTCTGGCTGAAAGATTAAAACCTAGATTTAGGTGTTCTTAAATGAGTGTAGTAAATGTTTTATATGCTTGGTAGTTTTCAATATGAACTTAAAGAGCAATTGAGGCAGAGATACTATTTTTTTTTCAAGTTTATTTATTTATTTAGAGGGAGTGGAGAGAGCGAAGGGCAGAGAGAGAGAGAAATCCCAAGCAGCCTCTGTACTGCCAGTGCAGAGCCTGCCGCGGGACCCGAATTCATGAACTGTGAGAACATGACCCAAGTGGAAATGAAGAGTCTGAGGTTTTACCAAATGAGTCAAATAGGCACCCCAGGCAGAGACATTCTTGACTGATGACACTCATGTCAATTCCTAATAGGTCCCTTATTGGTAGACCTTGCACAGACAGAACAACTTGTATTCTGATTTCCAAGATGTAAAATCAGTGGATAAGCCACGGAATACTGGAAATCCTTGCAGGACATCTATCCTTTATACACAGTAAACATTTATCTCCTGATATACACTTTCTTTACTTGTTTATTTTTTTATTTGTTATTTATTTATTTTAGATATAGAGCAGGGGAGAGGGACAAAGGGAGGGAGAGAATCCTGAGCAGACTCCATGCTCACTGAAGAGCCCGTCACAGGGCTCAATCCCACGACCTGGGGATCATGACCTGAGCTAAAATCAAGAGCCTGCCGCTCAACTGACTGAGCCAGTCAGGCACCCCCACTTGTGTATTTTTTAAATGCAATCATCTTTGGAATCAGCACCAGCAGTTATATAGTTCTTTATATACCATTTCAAGAATTTCTAATTATAATTATTAAAATATTAACTTAATTAACTCTCATATTAATACATGATTATATTTATCACACATTAATACATGATAGATGTATCATGCATATTAGTATTTGACAAAGAAACCAAAGAGAAGTCATGTCATTTGTATTGTTGTTTGTAAAATCCTTTCCTCTCTGGATTTTACCTTTACATATTAAAAGTTACCATTATCATTTTCAAATATTAAACCATGTTATTATAATATGCATGATGATAGGAGTTCACCCTATCTAGTTTTCCAGGGCCACAAAGGGATAGCTGAAGGGCTCCACCTCCTGGCACAAGACCAGAACCTAAGATTGAAATTTCACAAGTGTTTGTTACAATTGTGTCAAGAATAAAAGCTTAAATATTTTTGTGTCCTAAAACATTGACATTTCTCCTTCTTTTCTCTGACATATGCAAGTACACAAAGCATATTTCTTAGAGATTAATTATTGAAACCTAGGTTATCAAAGCAATATGTTTTCACATTTAAATTATCTTGGGTCGCTAAGCACTTTGACTCCAAAACCCAATGATTTAGTCACTAATGAGGATTGTTTTCTCTCTGAGGACTGCAAGCTTAAGTATGTCTTTATGTAGCTGATTTCCAAGCCCCCCACCCCCTACCTTAAGCTCATTAATTAGAAGCCTGCTTTCCCCTGTTGCAGCTTTTTAATGTGCTGCTTTAGAAGAGCTTTCTCTGCTTAGCATTAAAATGTCTCTGGATCCAAACCACTTTTACTTCTTCTTAAACAAAACATTTTTATAGCAAGTGCAGTAACACAGTAAGGAGAGAACTAAAAGAATAACTAAGTTTTGTGTTTCTGAATTCCATATTCAGCTTTCATTTTAAAAGTTTCTTTTAAAAAAGTGAAGAAAATGTTTTTTGCAATTAAGGATTTTTCTAATTATTACCAAGATGACACGCTCTGGACAAGGTGTACCCTTATATTTCAAATGGCTGGCAGCTATAGAATTTTGGCATAGAATTTCCATAACTGTTCATTTGGTGAGCCAGCCATCTTTGCTGAGTGCTTCCCTTCTCCATAGATCATTATTTCTTTTACTTTATAAAGTGTATGTTGAGAATACATTTGGAGGACCTTAGGTACAATAGCCATATGCTTATGTTCAGAATCAGATACCACTGACAACGCGGATTCCTGTCACCTTTTACTTCACTCCCATTTCCTACTTTCAGTCTCTCTTCCTGTTTTAGGCAACTATATAAAACACGATTGATGTGTAGCCTTATACACTTACATATCTTTGTAAAATATGTAATACTGTTTTATGTGCACATATTTTAAATGTTTCTAAGCACAGTATTTTTCTCACAATATATCCATGTTACTATATGTATATTTATTTCATCATTCCATCCCCTGCATAAGCATCCTTCACATTGAATTTACATGTTCTTCAGTTTGGGGTATAGTTATCTTCAGCTCTCAACAATTAAAACACACACAAACACACACAAATCCTCTTTGATAATGTTCATAAACATGTTCCCTTACTGGATGCCAATGAAAATTTTTCTGTGGTCCGTATTCAAGAGTGGTTCGTTCATTCCCAGGTTTTGAGCATTGTGAATTTGAATAAGCTTTGCTGTCCTGAAAGACAGTAGTATTATATACAGATGAGTAGTGCGTTGGGTCCGTATCTAGAATGCTTATTATTATCCAGACTTTTATTCTTTGCTAAATTCATGGTTGTCTTAAAATACATATTTCTAATTACTGAGTACCTCTTTTATTGATGCAATGATTTAAGGTTCTTCCCTTTAAGTCACTAGCTTGTATCTTTCGTTTACTTTTCTAATGAGCTGTTAGTTTCAGGAAATTCCTTGTGTTTTCATTGTTTCAGTTTTTTGATGTTATTAGACATTTTGAACATTTTCTCCCATTGGTCATCTTTGTTATCTTTGCTTCGGGTTTTGCTCTTTTAATAGAATTCCTTTATTTTAATTAGACATTGTTGATTTTTCATGATACAGTGAAGTTTTCTTTATGAAGGGTTTCTTCTACATCATACTTCTATTAACTTTACAGTTTTCATATCTAATTTAGGTTTTTTAATTAATCGGAAATTCACCTTCATAAGCTGCTCTGTGTAGATCCAGAATTCTGGATGGAGAATACTAAACAGAGTAAATTTATCAAAGCACAAGTTAGAAGTAGAACCCTATAGAGGGTTCTGGGACTAGACCAGATAGCTAGCATTGACTATTTATATTCTAAAAGATATCATCACTTTATCAAAATCTTACCTGGGCTGCAGTAGTGTTTTGAGAAAAGTTGAGGTAACTGTTGTCCTTAGATTTGGAAACTGAGACATGTTCAAAATAATAATAATAATAATAATGGCACCTGGGTGGCTCAGTCGGTTAAGCATCTGACTTTGGGTCAAGTCATCATCCCACGGTTAGTGAGTTTGAGCCCCGCATCATGCTCTATGCTCATAGCTCAGACCCTGGAGCCTGTTTCAGATTCTGTGTCTCTCTCTCTCTGACTCTCCCCCGCTCACACTCTTTCTCTCTCTCAAAAATAAATAAACATTAAAAAATAAAAAATAACAGTAATAATATAACATGAATACCTAAAAATCATGTATCTTTTTTTTTTTTTTTGTAATTGGAAAAATGAAATGCCCTTGCTGGTTGCTCACATTGTGCAATTTCGTAAGTTATAAATGTCTTAGCTGTTAGTGTTAAAATTACAGACAATAACAATGCAAGACATTATGCTCTCCATGTATACCTTCTAACCACATCTACCTTGCAATAAGTAGATATTTGAGGTATCCATGTATAAGATGGAAATTCCCATCTTTACCTATCTAATATGGATTTGGGATGGAAGCATTTGATAAATATGAAGTGGAGAGCATATACTGATTTGAAAATTCCAAAAGGAGATTATAAAAGGTATGAGACAATGTAATATTATAGTTATATATGAGCATAAGTAACACACTTGTTAGACTGGTTTACACATGGCTACTCCAAGCATTTTGTAGAGCTCAAGGCTATTGGGGAAGCAAATGGCATTTGACTGCAGGTATTTGAGAGCTAGACTGTTAGCCTATAAGAAAACATTTACATGGGACCACTTAAAACAGCATGGAAAAATAATTTTATTTAGTTATTCATATATTTATTCATCCAATCAACATTTTTTTCAATGAAAACCATAAGATGCCAGAGATTTCTCTAGGTATTAGTGATACAGAATTTTATGAACACGTATAATTCTTTTTACAAACAATGTATCTTCTAGTATGGGAGAAATGGACAGTGATACATGAATAGTCATATATCATATGTTGATAAATACAATGAATTAACATAGAGAGTTGAGGAATATTGGGTTGAGGAATGGAATGGATTCAACTGGGAGCTGATTCAAAAGCAAAGAACTGAAGACGATGAGGATATTTGGGGAAAGAACATTCTAGGCAGAAGGAAAGGCACATAAAAGTACTCTGAAGTGGAGCATGCTCAGTGCATTAGAGGCACACCAAAGAGGCCGATGTGGGTGGAATAGAGAGAGCAAAGGAGAGAGCACAAGGAGATGAAGACAAAGACGTGAGGAAGGACAGATCTTAAAGGGTCTGTATATTACTGTAAGGATTTTGGCATTTCTCTGAACTCCAAAACCCAGATTTGGCCATTCTACTTCATTTATCTGGAGACAGGCCTGAACAGCTACTCCACAGCGCAAAAGGATTCAGAGGACTCTATATAAATTTGTGGTTCATTGTTTTCTCCTTGTGATAAAGTTCACACCCATCCTCCATATACTTTGTTGCCATTTGGAGAGAAGCCATAGAAAAGAAAAACGCTAAAATAAATAAATACATAAAATAAAAAATAAAGATAAATAAAAATTTGACTACTAGCTCTGAGTATTCAAATTGAGTCTCCAGTGTCTAACTAACCAGTGTAAGCTATTGGTTCTTACTGATTTAACAAACTCAGATCTTTCTCACTATCCAGCAGATGAAGAGAAGGTAACAACAGACTTTTCCTTTCTTTCCTTTCTTTTCCTGCCTCCCACCTTTTTTTAATAAAGCAATTCACATTCTTTGCAAAAGTGAATGAGAGTATATCTCTATGACCGTGGGAAATATTCACTGATAAAGCTTTTGGCTTCAGTTGAAAACATCATCCTAGTTCCTAAAATGCACAAATATTAAAAGGTCTACCTGTTAATTCTTGGTATTTAATACATGTTAGAATCATCCCCATTTTTGCCTTAGATTTGATTCAAAACTTTATAGGAATAATGGATGGGTATCAGAGTAAAACAGTCCAATAACTCAAAATTAGCAAATAAGATTTGGATCTTCTGAGACCCAAGATTTTCATACTAATCCAGCAGCCACATTTGCAATGTAGGGTTCTCAACTTGTTCATTTGATAGTTAATCCAAAAATGCTGGGCTCCCATGCAGACGTTTTCTCAGCTTTCAGAAAAAAAGGCCAGCAAATTAAGAATTCATATCTAGTCGTTATCTCTTTACCCTTCACTTACTGAATAGATTTTATCACTGCAACTCAGAAAAAGACCAACCATCAAAGTCAGAGGAAATAAGTTTCAACAAAAAAAACATCTGTAACTCTGATGCCTATTGCTGAACTAGATAGTAGTCAGAAAGGTAGTCCTGGACTGAGTAAGTCTAAGCACAGTGGCTCTACGGAAGAAGAGAGAGCAGAGAAAAAGATGTCTGCAGTACTCTAAGAGGGTAAGATTTCTTCTATCCCATCCATAAAGAAGCAAAAAGATGAAGGAAGGAGAGAGTGTACCCTCACTGGCTGAGTATTCTCACAAAGGGTGTGCTATTTGGAAGAAATTACACACTGGCAGGTCTCAGTAAGACAGGCTTCAAAGCAGTATACTTTACTCACACTGAGCCATCTATTACTAGTGAATACCACTACTACTCATACTGACCACAACCACTAGTGAACCTGACCAGCATATGTTAGGGCTGAAAACTCCCTTCCCTTGTGGAATTTATGTAGAAGATGGAATATTTGGGAACCTGTATAAAATAGTAAAAGATACATTATTTTCCTGCATGTGAACTCAAATACGAATTTATATTTAAGTTAATGAATTGTCAATCCCAAAGTATTTTCATTTTCATTCCTATTTATTCAGAAAAATTTTTCCAAGTTAAAAGGATGTATGGCATTATTAAGTATAAATTCACTGAGTTACAAAGAGGAAGTCTGATAAAACACATTTGTTTTCATTTTATGACCACAGTAAATTGTGTCATTGATCATGTGCCCCTCTTTGCATCCACTGCTAAACCTAACAAAGACAAATTCATGGCTTAATTGAAGTAAGAGTAAAGCAAAGCAAAATCACAGCATATTTTTCTGTACTAATTTCATTTTAAATTAGTTTTATTTTCCTTCTTTTCCTGATTTTGTGAAATCTTTGTCCCAATTTGCAAAATAATATTTAATAAAAGCCTCCAATTATGTTTATACTGCTGGAAAGATTACTAGGTGAAGAGACAGAGAAAGAGAGAGGTCGTTCAAGGCATATTGAATCAGCAACAACTCATGTTTAAGGTCAGGCTCAAGAAGGATCTTTAAAATTATTTTTGAAGATTTTGTTTCCTAAGGTAAAGATGCCTAAGAAGAGGTTTATTGAATACATTCACAAATTGTCTGCCAGAGTAACTGATTTAATTCAAACCCCATTTTAAAACTGATTGATGGCCCAAATGTAATCCCCTTTATCTGATTAATTAGCACAGTACTTAGTTTTTACACTAATTAAAAACAGTTTATGTTTAGAGCAAGAAAAGGATGAATGCAGATGAAAATATTTTTTCCTCAGAGTATGAGATTTTAATAGTAACAATATGCATAAGTTGGTGATTTCTTCAATATTATATTTACAGCTAAGCAAACATTTCTATTGTTTACTCTGTAATGTTTCCACTGACAGCCTTGTAAGATAGGCTGATTTTTCATATCTCTGTATCTTAATCCTTCCAATCTAATTTTGGAAATGGCAGTATTTGAGTTAATTTTTAAAAGGGTGCATAATACCAATTTTAGCCTTTCCTCTAAGACAAAACTTTTTCTAAGATATGAGGCAAGTTAATTATTTCTAATTCAAAACTTGCATTTTTTTCTGTCTTCTTAAAACCTTGAAAATATATTTTTTAAAAAATATCTTGACATTGGTCATTATCATGGAAAAAAATAGATTTCATCAACACGAATAAGTGAGTAGATTATAGTTGTAATCTAATGAACAAATGTAGGCTGATTTACAAAATAACCACTATATGGCTCTCTAGCATATTTTACAAATAAGTGCCTGGGTGACTATTTTTAAAGTTGCCTTTGTCTGATATTATGTAAAAATGCCTATAAGCCAAGAAGTTTGGACAATTCATATGAAGGAGCCAAGTCTTTCTTGGGGTCAGTACTGCCTAAGGCTACATATTCCTTTTTTATTCTGCTGCCAGTATATATTATATCACAGGAGAATTTACCCTTTCCCTTCCAGTTTAAAAAGATTTCTCTCTCTTTTTTTTCCTTTCTGTTCTATTCTCACATACCTGGGATCTTGCTCTTAATGAACTGATATTCAAGTTGGATGACTGTGACAATAGCTAGGGTTTACTGGGTGTGTACAATGTTCTAAGCATCGTTATAACATAGTCCTCACAACAACTTTATGAGAATGGTACAACTATTATCCACCTTTGTCAAGAAAGGAATGGAAATAGAGAGATTGAGTAACTTTCAAAAGATCGCAGAAATACGGTTCAAGTCAACAGGCAAAACACCCTATTTTATCATCTCTCTTTGATTTCTGATATATATATTATACATATAATATATTCTTTATAATATAACTTTATAATATTTATATAAATACATTTATGTAAAAATAAATAGATTTCTATAAATAGATAGGGATGAAACAATGGCATATGAAGTTACTGGTTTCAAATCAGACTAAAGTATTTATACAGGAGATGCACACCAAACATAGCAAATGGATAAGACTCTACCTAAGGAAGTAAAAGTAAAATCAAATTCTTGAAAATTACTAAAATATTCATGGTATAAGAAGATTTCATCTCCTGTTTACATGCATGCCACCCACATCTTTCTCTTTCTGTGCTTTGTCTATCACATTACAATCCCTCTGTTTCTGCCTATACTCAGGTGTAGGCAAAGTGAATTTGCCTAACTTTGAAATCATTGGTATCAAGACTTTTCATTACTTGTGACTAAAGGAATGATGGAAACTAGGCAACTCTCCCTCTGACTGGGCCTGAAGCAATTCAAAATGTCTCCAAATGCAACAGTGATAGAAGCCAGAAAACATGCCTGTAGTTCTAGCAACAGATTAGCCTCCCAAGGACACTAGCCCTGACTTTTCATTGAATTTAAATGTGGCGATATCTTGCATGCTGCCCAGAACACTGTTAACCATTTAATAAACATTTGTTAAATAGATGAATTTAGTAACCTTACATTTACCTACCTGTTTTCTTATGATAACTTACCTAATTTAAGCCCCAAAGATATATTGCTAATGATGATTCACAGAAGGATAACTGGGACGGATGGTGACACCATTTATAGTACTCATGGATCTTGGCTCACACACTTGGGTGGGTACAACACACATTAAAAAAAAATCTATATTTTAATGATTAGAATATATATTTTAATGCCTTGCTCAATGTTTCATAGAAAACAGCCTAAAACAAATACCTGTGTGCTATTAATTATTTGAGGAATACAATTGCAGGGAAGTAGAAGCGGGGTAGTGGGGGTAAGAAGTGTGGGCACAAAGCAGAGAGATGGAACAGAAGAGAGGCATTAGAGAACTCATTGTTCTTCATAACAAACACAGCTCATTGACTGGCCTTCAATGATGTCTTCACAGAGACTTTATGAACTTCTGCCTTGTAGAATAATTCTTGGATGGGAGGAAGAAAAATAAATTTACTTTCTTGGTTCCCAATGCAATGTTTTCCTTCCATTAGACTTTAATGATAGTTAAGCCATGGCTTTCAAGTTGTGTCATTAGGCCATTTTCTTTGATGAAAAGTCTGGATTTTTTCTAATTCCTAAAGTGATGGGAAGAGCTAACAATGCTGGGGTCTACTTTATTAGTCTGGTGCTTGGCTTCAAATCTTGCACTTTTGTACACAGGGGCTCACAGAAGGCTCATGCAAATAAATGGTCACTTGTTAGCTGCTACATTAGTCCTGAAATAGTGGCTGTATGTCCATAACTTGGATTCTCATTGCTACAGCTGAAAACAGCAGACTTGGGAGTGGGAAGGGAAGTGAAACAGGCTGGGAAGGTGGCAGTGCTGAATCTAAAAGAGACACATATAATATGCCTAATACATGTATCTAAATGTTAGAGTTACTGTATTTGTTATGTATTATTGAGTAACAACTTACAAAACTGAGTGTTTGTGGAGGACATCAGGAAAAATGCAGAGAAATTAGCTCCAGTGGCAGGTCCCTACACAGAAACAACAAAATATGGAGCTAAAAGTACCAGAGTTAACTTTGTCAGAACTCAGAAAAACAAAGATTCCAGCAACCAAGGGAATGTTTAATCTAGCAAAGGAAACTTAAAAATGGTAAGTAAGCTCTGTGGCATTTTTTTTAATTTTAATTTTTTTATGTTTATTCATTTTTGAAAGACAGAGAGAGAGAGAGAGAGAGAGCGAGCACAAGCAGGGGTAGGGCAGAGATAGAGGGGGACACAGAATCTGAAGCAGGCTCCAGGCTCTGACTGTCAGCACAGACCCTGATGTGGGGCTCGAACTCATGAACCGTGTGATCATTACCTGAGCTGAAGTCGGATGCTCAACCTACTGAGCCACCCAGGCACCCCAGCCCTGTGGCATTTTTTATTTGTCCTGCTCTTCCTTCCTTCACAGCTTGATGGTGGTCTTGAAGCTGGAGCCTGGTCCCAGCAGAGCAGAACAAATCTCACCTACAAAGAATTTGTATTTGTATCTTCCAATCTGTCTGGGAGCTACTAAAGACTGACACAAGCCATTTATCTCTATTATAACTAACTTGGCACACACTTGGGGTGCAAACACAGTGAATCATTGCTGGAAAATCTTGTAAGACACACAACCCTCAGTTGCCAAAGGTAAAATACTATGTTTGAAGTATATAACAGCCTAAAGCCTTGAAGGAAAAACTGGGGAGAGAGTTTCTTAGGGAAATTAAGATATTAAAAACGTGTGTATTCTAGGGAATTTAGAGAGCCATGCCTTTGCCTAGAGCATGATGCAGACTCAGAGAAGACCCGAGAAGATCCTAGACTTTTACCCAGGCTGATGTCTAGGGATAGTAAAGCACAATGTGAAGTATAAGTCAGAGTTGTAAATGGCCTAGCTAAAGTGTTAAAGGAGTGCCCCAGTTACTGTCAGATCCTTTCTTTTTTTCTTTTTGTTTCATTATTGCCTCTTGTTCTCTCTTTCTCTCCTGGCATTCAAGGAAATCTTAGTCAAAATGTTAACTAAATGTAAAATAAGGAACAGAGACTTCAGAGGCCACACAAAAAATATAGACATTCCAAAAATAGTTTAGAGAAGTCACTTAACAAACAGCTACAGCCCAAAACAAGCAAGGGGGGAGAAAAACTGAAGAAGGAGAAAAATGTGAATTTTAGAACAACAGTAAACTATTTGCATGCCCAGTTATGAGCAAAATATTATGGAATATGCAAAGGCACAACAAAATATGGCCCTTTCATAGAAGAAATCTATAAAACTGCCCCTGAGGAGGCACAGACATTGTTACTAGTCAGAGACATTTAATCCACTCTTTTAAATATACTCAAAGAGCTGAAGGAAACCACGGGCAAAGAGCTAAAGGTAAACAGGAGATAATGTATGAAGAAATAGAGAATATCAATAAAGAGAAAAACTGTGAAAAGAAACGAAACAAAAACTAGAGCAAAATAGTACAATTACTGAAGTGAAAAACTCCCTAAAGCAGTTAAACATTAGCAGATTGAAGCATGCAAAAAAGAATCAGTAAATTTGAAGAGAAGGCAGTTAGAATTATCCAGTCTGAGGAGTAGAAAGGAAAAAGAATGAAGAAAAGTTAAGATAGACTAGGGGACCGGTGGCACACCATCAAACGAACATCCCACCAGATGGATTACTAGGATCCTTCATGGAACATTCCCCAGAAAAGACCATTTTTAGGCAGCAAAATAAGTGTCAATACATTTTGCAACATTGAAATTATAAATAAGAATCTTCTATTGACCACAATGGAGTGAAGCTAAAAATCCATAAAATGAAAATTAATGAATGCGTGGAAAATTGATAAATATGTGGAAGTTAAACAACCAAGTCAAAGAGTGTGTCAAGAAATCACAAGGGAAAGTACAAAACACTTAAAGATAAATGAAAATAAAACCACAACATAAAACAAAACAAAAAACCAAAAATAATCAGAGGCAGCAAAAGCTGTTTAAACAAAATTTTATGGCAGTAAATGCCTATATTAAAAAATAGCAATATCTAAAATCAATAACCTAAACTTGTACATTACAGAATGAGAAAAAGAAAAAGAAAACTAAATCTAAAGCTATAAGAAGGAAGGAAATAATAAAGATTATAGTGGCAAAAACTGAAATAGATAATGACAAAACAATTGAGAGAATGAACAAAACCAAACTTTGTTTCTTTAAAATGATCAACAAAAATTGATAAACTTCCAAGTAAACTGACGCATTAAAAAAAGAGAAGATGTAGATGATTAAAATAGGAAAAAGAAATGAGGACATTACTTCCAAACTTACAGGATTAAAAGGATTCTAAGAGAACACTATTAAAAACTATACTGCAACAAATTAAATAACCTAGATAAAATTTAAAATTCCAAGAATCATACAACTTACCAAAATTAACTGAAAAAGAAATACAAATATGAATAAATCTACTGCAAGAGATTGAATTAGTAATAATAACTCCCAATAAAAAGAAGTCTGAGATCAGGGGCGCCTGGGTGGCTCAGTCGGTTGAGCATCCGACTTTGGCTCAGGTCATGATCTTCAGGTTTGTGGGTTTGAGCCCTGCATCTGGTTCTGTGCTGAAAGCTCAGAGCCTGGAGCCTGCTTCGGATTCTATGTCTCCTCCTCTCTCTGCCCCTCCCATGCTCACGCCTTGTGTCTATCTCTCAATAATAAACGTTAAGGGGGGGAGCGGCGGGGGAAACAACAAAGACCAGCAGTCAAGGATCAGATGGCTTCCAATGTTAAAGTAGAATTAATAAAAATCTCAAAGTCTTCCAACAAAAGAGAAGAGGAAGGAACACTGCTTAACTCATTCTGTAAAGCCAATATTATTACCTACATCAAACCAAGGCAATACATTACAAGAAAGAAAAGTACAGATTAATATCCCTTATAAATAGAGATGCAAAAATTCTTAACAAAATACCAGCAAACTGAGTCCAACAAAAGCACATTAAAAGGACTATACACTTTGATGTAATGCGATTTATCTCAGTAATGCAAGGGTGGTTTAACATAAGAAAATCAATCATTGTAATATAGCGCTTAAGAGGATAAAGGGTAAAAAAACAAGCATGATCATCTCAATTGGCACAGAAAAACTTTGACGAAATCCACCGCCCTTCATGATAAAAATTAATAAAGAAAAAAAAAAACCACTCACAACAGAGAAATTGAATTTCCTTAACATGATAAAGGGCATTTATGAAAAACTCACAACTAACAATGTACTCAATAGAAAAAAAATAAAATCTTGTCCTTAAGATTAGTTAGAATACAAGGATGCCCACTTTCCCTGCTGTACTTAACATAATACTGGAAGTTCTTCTAATCAGAGCAATCAGGCAACAAAAAGAAATCAAAGGCATCAGAATTAGGAAGAAATTCCCATATGGCTCAGCAATTCCACTCTGAGGTGTATACCCAAATAACTGGAAACAGGCGTTCAAATACAAAAGACAAAAACAAACAAACAAACAAAAAAAACAACGGGGGTGACTCCTGCAGGCCAGGGCTCAGGCTGTTTCAGAGGGTGGTGCGAGGTATTTCTAGGCAAGGTGGACAATGAACTTCTCCAGCCGGTAGGGTGCGCCCCGTAACTTCCGGTGTGAGTACGAGGAATAAATTCGGGTCCTGATGAAGCGGTAGGAGAGGCTGCTCTGGGAGGTGCAAACCTTGAGGGATTGCTCTGAGAACGGCGGAATCAGGCCCCAGGTGCTACAGAGCACCCACGCTTTGCAGAGAAAGCCATTTCCCAGGACTTCCGGGGTTCTACCGGCCGGCACCTGGGTGCTGCTGGTGCCACGCCTCCCAGACTTCTCTGTAAGTTTTCTGGCTCACACCACCCATCACGCAAACCCCAATGCTTTTGCGTACCTTGCCCCACCTCAGAGTCATAGTGTGGTGGAGCAATGCCTGAGAGGCTCTGGCCAGCTGTGGGGACGGCTCCAGCCTAAAAGCGGCTGGAAAGGGACCCCTGGAGGGACCCCTGGAGGTTAGACTGCGGGCATGAACTGCGCATGCCTGGGCTGCAAAGCCTTAGCGTTTCAGGACACCAAAGTTCCCTGGTAGCAAAACAGTTTCCTGCCTTAGCAACCCAAAGACACCAACTCATTTTTCTCGGGTGCAGCAGTTTCTTCTGGCAGATTCGAGGTGTCTAAAATTCATCTCGTGAGAATATAGCTGCCTGTTCGTGGAGCCTTTCACGTGAAGAGCATCCTCAGGACATTATTCTCTGAACTATGCAGCGCACCTTTACCGCACTATTCACAGTAGCAAAAAGGTAAAAACAGCCTAAATGTCCATCAATGGATGAAAGGATAAACCAGTTGTGGTATATGGAAATAATTGGAATATTATTGATGTTCTACCTGGAAACGTCTAGCATATTCTTTCATAAATAGTCCTTCCTGACCTCAAGTCCTGAATCTCCTCTCCATGAAAATCTATTTGTTGCCATCTTCCCAAGATCTCGGTGGAGAAGAAAGAAGGATCCTCTCTGGGAGACAGCCAAGTCTACTTTCTCATCCTTTCCCTGGTAAGTTTTCTTTTCCTTCAAGCTATGGTATCCAATACTACTTTATTTGGTGGGTGAAAAGCTTTTGCTAATTCTTTTCTCCAAAATACTTCCTTTTCTTCGAAATATTTTGACATGAATCGTTTTGCGTTCCTTGGTTACAAGAACTTTTTCAATTAGAAAGTCAAGGTGAGACTTGTGTTTTTCATATGTTTTATGACATTGCATTATTTCTGTGATTTGTTCAACATGTTAAGACCTAGTTGTTGCTTGAGAAGCATAAAAAGGAGATTGTATTAGTTATGTATTACTATGTAACAAATTCCCACAAAATTTAGTTGGTTTATAATCCACACTTACTATTTCAAAATAACTTTGGATCAAGAATCCAGGCCCAGGTTAGGTGGTTTTTTTTGTTGTTTGTTTGTTTGTTTTTTGTTTTTTTTTGCTTCCATGCCTCTCATAAGATTATAATCAAGGAGTTGGCCAGCATTAGGGTGTCTGTGGAATGACTGGGAAATGATGTCCCTAAAGCTCACTTAAATGGTGGTTGATAGCATTTAGTCCAGTAAGAGCAGTTTGACCAAAACTCTAGTTCTTTTCTGGCTATTGCCACATGGTCCTCCCTCACCTTTGTTTTTTTTGTTTTTTTGTTTGTTTTGCATCACAGCTAGTAAGAGGTAGTCACAATTTATGTAGCCTAATCCTATAATGACATTTCATCACTTTTGCCATATTCTATTTGTTAGAATCAATTCACTACTCTAGTCCACCCTCAAAGGGAGGGAATTTCACAAGGTTTGCACACCAGGGTGTGGATGTCATTGGGGGCCATCTTGGAGTTTGTCTGCCACAGTGACTAAAGAGGCTTCATTAAAAAATATATATATGTATATATTTTAACTAAAATACATATTTTAAAGGTGGGAGGATAGGGTAGGTAGAATAATGGCTCCCCGAAGATTTCCACATCTTAATTCCTGGAACCTGTGAACATATCACATGGTAAGGGAGAATTAAGACTGCAGATGGAATTACAGTGGCTAACTCAACTGAAATTCAGATAGGGAGATTATCATAGATTATCCAGATGGGGCAAATGTAATCCCAAAAGTCCTTAAAATATGGAAAACGGAAACAGAGGGGTCAGTGTCAGAGTGGTGCAGCATTAAAAAGACTCACTTAGCCCTTGCTGTGTTTGAAGGTGGAATGGGGCCACAAGCTTAGGAATGTGTACAACCTTTAGATGCTGCAAAAGACCAGGGAAGGTTTTTTTCCTCCCCAACCTTGAGAAGGAATGCAGTCCTTCAAACAAACAAACCCCTTGATTTTAGTCCAATGAGATCCATTTCAGAATTCTGACTTCCAGAACTGTAAGATAAATTTGTGCAGTTTTAAGGCACCATTGGGTGGCAATTGGTTAAGACAGCAATGATAAATTAATACAGAGCTATTTTGCCATTTTACTAAAGAGGGAAAAGCAAATAAATGGATAATAAAGCAATATAGACAGGTATAGAGATTTATGATTAGGAAAGAATATATTTGTCTATGTGTATGTGTGTGACTGATATGAGTGATTATTGGATAAGTTTAGACAGAAAATACTATAGTCAAAATAAAGTTTGTGTTTTTGAAAAAAAATCTTAAATCCTCCTATATACAAAGTATAAACCCTAGGACCTAATATTACATCTTTAAGCTTAAGGATTAATATTTGATTTAGTTTTTTGTTTTGCTTTGTTTTTGAGAAATGTTAGAAATTATATTTGTTAGGTAATGCAAAATAATACCTTTGATAAAAGATTGGGTCTCATAACCTAATTTCAGTAGGTATGTATGTTATAAATCACTGCTTCAGTCACTCAGGGATACTTTTCACCTAAATGTAGTTATTGTGTTAATGACTTTTAGTACCAACTCAGAAATAAAACTACTTTTTAGTACATTTTTAATTTTCTAAATTTTGTAAAGTTTTATTTACTATTACTATTACCATCTCCATTTAGCTGCAGAGATTTGTAATTGTTACATTTAAATGTGATACAATGTCTTATACTTGTTTTAAGAAGAATGTCACCTGTTATTAATAGCAAGTAATAGCTGACAGCATATATTACACATTGGGGATTAGATTTGATTTACAAAGCTCAAGAACTGAAAAGAAAATGTGTGGATTTATAGCATCTGGGTATTTGGCTGTGTTTCTAAATTTATGTGATACTCCAAGGGAACTTTTTTCCTTGTATAAAACACACATGAAATTTTTCAGAAAAGTTCTAGTACTCTCAGATTGTAAACAACACTCCCTCAAGGTATTGTAAAAGTAAATTATGAGCGGCCACAATTAAGAATAGAATGAAACAATTTTATTGAAATTAAATTTTTTGGAGAACATTTATATGATACTGCACAGAATGACAAAAGTTCTATCGTTTTTACATAATAATGATCTTTTTATGTTATGAATTGCAAAATTTTTAACTCATGAATGTACAAAGTTTTCTAAAACCATAATTGTGTTGTCATTACTCATGCTTCCCTTCTGCTTTGAGTTCCATAGGATTTTTATATAGAGAATCACAAAATCTCAGACTCTGACAGAATCTTAATGATCATTGAGACCAATATAGTAATTTTCCAATTATAAAACCAAATCTTAGGTATTATGAAAGTTACACAAATTTACACAGTACTATTAGAGTCGAATACATAACACAGCTCTTAACTCCTCTTCCATTTTGTATACCACGTTTTCAAAGCACTGACCTATCTTGGGCCATTGATGAGGATCTAGGCTCACTAATAGAGAATACTATCTGTAGAAAAAAAATTGCAAAGCAACTTTATTTTTAATGCAATCCCAGTACGGGGGGCGGGGGGGGGGGGGGTGGGGGAGAAAAAAACCTCACCTAGTAAAGACTTAAAGAAACCTACTGAAAAGTCAGGTTGTGTCTGGGTTTGCATGGGATGATCTTGATTTGTTCCCATGATCCCAGGCTTAATATTAGGATCTCTTACTTTCTCAGTGAAGTAGGCTGCAAAGCCATTGGCTATGTGTTAGGGTAGAGTTGTGATGAATAAAGGAGAAAGGGTAACATAGTGTTTATATGTAATAAGAAAGTGAACTTCCTAAAGGCACAGAGTAAGAGCAGCAGGCAGTTTTAGTCATTTGAGGTACATTATCATTTATTTAAAAATTAAACCAGTCAGGGGCACCTGGGTGGCTCATTCGGTTGAGTGACCAACTTTGGCTCAGGTCATGATCTCACAGATTGTGATTTTGAGCCCCGCGTCAGGCTCTGTGCTGACAGCTCAGAGCCTGGAGCCTGCTTCCGATTCTGTGTCTCCCTCTCTCTCTGCCCCTCCCCCGTTCATGCTCTGTCTCTGTCTCAGAAATAAATAAACATTAAAAAAAATTAAAAAATAATTAAACCAGTGAGACTGATTTTTTTTTTAACGTTTATTTATTTTTGAGACAGAGACAGAGCATGAACGGGGGAGGGGCAGAGAGAGAGGGAGACACAGAATCGGAAGCAGGCTCCAGGCTCTGAGCCATCGGCCCAGAGCCTGACGCGGGGCTCGAACTCACGGACTATGAGATCGTGACCTGAGCTGAAGTCGGATGCTTAACCAACTGAGCCACCCAGGCGCCCCAAGACTGTGATTTTTTTTAAGAGGGTAGTTGACTTCACCTGTGATGGGGGTACACCAATTAAGAGTGGTGGTACTGAGTGGGACTAGTTTGCTGAGAATGTTTTTGCAATAGTCTGAGTATAATAAACCATGGAATCAAATCTGGGAAGAAGAAAAAAATGTCGAGGTCAGTACAATGGAAAATTTGGATGATTTTTTAGTAAGTGGGAGGATAGGAGGTGGTGGCCCAAGTGAGTCATAAATAGTGAAGTTACTTGTGATGACAAAGGGGTGACTAAAGGAATTATATATGTGAATCATGAGTTTAAGTGTGGAGCACAAGATGTTACTGAAGGAGGTGTGGCTAAGGGAAGTTTCTGAGAGGAGTTTTGGAAGCACTAGTGAGGAACAGAGAAAACATCTGGTCCACCTCACCAAACCTCCTCTTTCTGGCCCTGATAATTGATAACAGCAAAATCCGCTTCCTTTTGATAGTGCTGCAGCCCGGTGGTCTCAGAAGCAGCTGTTAATAAAGGCCAGAAAGTAGAAAATTCAGAGAAGAGGTTAACGATAGAGCAGAGTTTGCTGCTAACAGATGTGGAGTTCCTGATGGCAGAGAGAAATGTAGGAGTTGATTAGCAGATTCTAAATCACGATTATGATGTAGAATAATTCTGCAATGATACAAAACTCAGCAAAACAGGATATTCCCCATGTAGAATTCAAAAGTTATAATGTCAAACATTAAACATCATGGAATTTATTCATAGGAAAGACTCGTTGGCTCTCAAAAGTATCCAGTGTGATTTTAGTTTGTTTTCTAGCTAAAAGACAGATTAAAATCAGTAAATTGACGGGGGAGGGAGAAGCAGGAATATAAACATAGGCTAAATAAGCAATAAAATGAAATAGCTAGTAAACTAGAGATGAGGGGGAAATAAATCAGGACTATGTGAGAGAGGGAAGGAAGGAAGAAGGGACAAAGGAAGGAAACAAAGTACTAAAAATAATCATGTTTATTGCAAATTGGTGTGCAGGTTAGAAGCCCTCTTTACACTTGTTCACAGTACCTAGGGATAGTATTATACTCTCGTAGCTTTATATTCTATCACTTTGTTTCTTCATAACCATCTTAGGACCTTCAAGGTACTATATTTAACAATTTTTTTTTTAATTAAAAGCAACCTTTATTCATTTGAGAGACAGAGAAAGAATGCAAGTGGGAGAGGGGCAGAGAGAGAGAGAGGGAGACTCAGAATCCAAAGCAGGCTCCAGTTTCTGAGCTGTCAGCACAGAGCCCAATGCGGGCTCGAACCCATGGACCATGAGATCATGCCCTGAGCTGGTCAGACGCTTAACCGACCGAGTCACCCAGGCACCCCTACACAAAGTTTTTAGTAGCTATCCAAATTGCCAGGATCCATCCTGCACAGGAGCAAGAAATTCCATTCAGTGATGGAAATGTTCTGTATCTTGACTAGGTTCCTATTATATGTATTAAACAATATACTTTAATCTGTGAATATTATGGCATATGATTTATAAGTCAGTTCAGCTGATGAAAAGTACTTATGCCTGAACGCTAGCCCAAGAGCTTCTGATTTAATTGGCTCTGGGTACCACCTGGGCATCAGGTGGCCTGAAACCTCTCTAGGTGATTCTGATTTGAATGTGATTCTCTCCTTGGCAGACAGCTACCTTCTTGCTTTGTTCTCCTGAGGCCTTTTCTCTGTGTGTGTATACACTTGGTATCTCTTCCTCTTATAAAGACATGAGTCCTATTGGATTACAGCCTTAAATTTAATTACTTCTTGAAGGACCCTGTCTCCAAATACAGTCACATTAGGGATTAGGGCTTCATGCATGTGAATTTTTTTGCAGGAAAATATTCAGTCCACAATATGTTCCTTCTGTATTGGTAAATAGAATAACCTATGAAATATTCTTTTTTAATTTTTTTTTAATGTTTATTTTTGAGAGATTGAGAGAGTGCGCGCACACAAGTGGGGGAGGGGCAGAGAGAGAGGGAGACACAGAATCCGAAGCAGGCTCCAGTCTCTGAGCTGTCAGCACAGAGCCCGATGCGGGGCTCGAACTCACGGACCGTGAGATCATGACCTGACCCGAAGTCGGACGCTTAACCGACTGAGCCACCCAGGCACCCCCTGAAATATTCTTATTAATAAACTGAATCTGAATATAATCAAGAATTTATAATTAATTTCAGATGTATGGAAAACACAGGTGTGTTAGCTCAGGCTGTTGTAACAAAATACCAATGACTGGATGGCTTGAAAAACAAACTGCTTTCTCACAATTCTGGAGGCTACTAGTCAGGCATGAGGATGCCAGCATACCTGGTTATGGTAAGGAAGGACCTTCATCTTGGTTTGCAAACAGCCACCTTTCTGTGTCCTCACTTGGCAGATAGCACTATGCTCTGTTTTTACAAGTCCAGTAATCCAAATGAGCTCCACCCTCATAAACTCATCTGAACTCAATTACCTCCCAAAGGTCCCACCTCCAAATACCATCAGATTAGGGGTTAGGGCTCCAGTGTATGAATTTTGAGGTCATAAATGTTCAGTCATAACTAAGAAGGACTAGATATAAACTATATGCAAAGAATCACACAGCTGATTCCAGAGGAAAGTACAAGCTTAATGTGAAAGAAGATTATTTAATGTGAAAGAAGAATTACACAGTACAAGTTAAATGCGAAGGGAGACTTTATTCAAGACTATTGCAATAGGGGGAGAGAGAGATGAAACTCAGCTCTGCTGAAATAAGAGAGTTTCCAGCCTTAAACTGAGCTAGTGAGAAGTACTGAAGAATGTAATCAGGGAAGTTGGTTAGTGTGATTAGGCCATAAGTGTTTTTAATTGGTGCTTAATTGGCTGCTTCCCTCCCACTGAGGCTAGGAGATAGGGGCATTATCTTCCCTGATAATTACATTTCAAAGGAATGGCTCTCAGGTTTTTAGAAAGGTATTATTGGGTTGTAGACCTGGCAGGAGACTGAGATTTATATCTCAAAGAGGTAGAGACAAAATTGGCAATAGCAGGTTTTCTAAAGTAAATTCTCTAAGGAAAGGGAGGTCAGAGGTATATACTCAGGAAGAAACCTGTTTAAAGTTTTGTCAAGCTGAGGGGAAGGTTAAGACCTTAGTCAAGCACAACTAACTCTTGATTCTTCAGGAGTCAATGACATAAAAAAAAAAAGAAAAAAGAACTTCTGAGTTTAAAGGAGATTTAAGAAATATGACACTGAATTTAAAACTTTGACATTTTACTTTAAAGTTTATTTATTTTGAGAGCACAAGCAGGGGGGTAGGCAGAGAGAGCACAAGAGAAAGAATCCCAAGCAAGCTCCTCGCTGCCAGCTCTGAGACTGATGTGGGGGTTGATCTCACAAACCATGAGGTCATGACCTGAGCTGAAATCAAGAGTAGGATGCACCCCTAAACTTGGACATTTTAATAGAGACTATGATGGGGGTATACCAATTATACTCCCATGAATATATCAACTTGAAAAAGACATTTTTGAGTCAATCCATGGTATTTTATCATGTCCTGGGTGTTATATGAAATCTGTGTGTGTATAAACTTTATGACTTTTAGAGATATATCCTGTAATATATACAGGGATGTAATCACAAGATGTCAATAATATGCTTTAATATACATCCAAATAAAAGAAGAGCCTCTCTTCTTCTCTCTTTCAGTTTCTTCCCTCCCTCCCTTCCATTCTTCTCCTTCTGAGGGTACCTGGGGATAACAATTCACATACCTAGATGAGCTCTTGACCTTAGTTTCTAAATACCTTGAGAAGTTATAGTTTCTAAGACCAAAGCAAGGAAAGAATAATTTAAACCTGGAATAACTTGTTTTGTGAGAAACTTAAGGAATTGCTCATAAAATAGTGGAGAGATTAAAAAATATATATGGGTATTTATTTTGAGAGAGAGACAGAGGGTGAGCACGGGAGAGGCAGAGAGAGAGGAAGACACAGAATCCCAAGCAGGCTCCAGGCCCCAAGCTATCAGCACACAGCCTGACATGGGCTCAGCCCCACAAACCCTGAGATCATGACTTGAGCCAAAGTCAGATGCTCAACTGATTGGCCCACCCAGGCTCCCCTGGAGACATTTTAAAAGATCACAGAAGTCAGCTTCTGGGAGCTTCAGTCTATCAAACTGAGGTCAATTTGAGTGTAAAAATACTATTAGTAATGTTTTTTTTTTTTTTACCTATTGAATAAAATAGAAATATAGGGATTTCTAGAATAGAAATACTGATATTAGTAAGATAAAATAATAAATTTATTATAAGTTTATTTATAATTATTACATAAATAATATATAATATGTATACTTATAAGATATATGAATGTAAATATATATTTATACTTAATAAAATAAAATAATAAATAGAGAAGAGTAAAATCTCTTCCTTGCTATAGAATACAAACTAGTAAATGTAAAATAACAGATTAAATTAGAAAATCACACTTGATGGGGTGCCTAGGTGGCTCAGTTGGTTAAGTGTCCAACTCTGGATGTCATCTCAGATCATGATCTCACAGTTTGTGAATTCGAGCATGGTGTCTACTTGGGATATTATCTCTCTCTTAAGGTAAATAAATACAATTTAAGAAAAAAGAAAATCACACTTGCAAACCACCATATAAATGACTAAATCATTCAAGAAATATCAATGGATGCTAAAACTGGCATTGGGTTAGGGTAGGATGAAAAATGAGATTTTACATGGTCTCAAAATATCCTGCCACAAAACACTTATTAATTATAGTGGCAGTGGGTTGGGGAAACAAGTCCCTTTACAACTGGAGAAACATGGCAGACACTATCATAAGTAAACCAAGTTAATAGCACCAGTAATGGGTGTCATGTGCTAATTTTTGTGATAATTTGGCCAACAGTGCATAACCTGAGCCTAATCAATGGTGGTACTCCATAAATACACATAGATATGTTACCAAATTATTGTTTTGTGCTAAAAATTTTGTGATCATGAAAGCCAAAAAAGAGCCAAGGAGATATTTCAGATTGTGGGAAACTAGAAAGACATATGAAGTGAGTGCACCTTGTGATTCTGGCTTGGATTCTTTTGCTACAAAACAAAAACAGTATTGGGACAATTGGAAAGTCTCTGGTTGATGGGTATATGGAAGTTACTTGTATTATTCTTGCAACTGTTTATTGAGCATGTTTGTGTATATGAATATATTTAAACAGTGTAATTGATATAGAAGTGTAAAGAATTTCAATGAGTTTTGAAAATGGTCATTCTGGAATGCTATATTTTCTATATCCTAGATTTGAAACTTTGATCATTTATGTCATGTAGAAAAAATTAAGAAAATAATACATTCTTAAAATATGTGATATAAATTTCAAGCACATACAAAGGTAGAGAGAATTTAAAATTAACTCCTACATTTTTTTCTTCCATTTCCTTTAATTACAGACAAGAAGTCAAAAATGGCAAATTTATTCCATTTCTTTCAAAGCTACTAGTTCATTTATTTACATTTTGTAACACTTTCAGAATTACAGAAAATTGTAAGAATTAAAGAAAGAACATGTGGTTTATACTCGAAACACAAACAGCAGACTCTTGAGAACTAAGTTTCTCTGTAATGGTGTGTTACAGCAAGCCCTACTCTTATATTACTAGGTTGCTGTGTATGTTATATTGTGCTAAGTGGAATTTCCCAACCTGTGATAGTTTCTGCATAACTTTACATTAAGGATAACTTTGGCACATTGCTAGAGCTTCTTCAGCCGTAAAATCTGATACCTAGCCTTTTCTGAGTAACTCCTAGACATGGCCTATTATAAGTTCATTCAGCATGCCCCTGGAAATGGAATGGTAATTCTATATTACATTTTATGATGGTGTCTCATCTCACCTATTACCTCAAAAAGTCAGACTTGAACTGTTTAGAAAATTAAGAGTTGAAAGCAGATTGTATTATAGTAACAATTATCACATAGTACATATTAAGGTGAGTACTGAATAATTTGATGTCGAACTGTTGTTCTTGCATTTGGTAAAGTGCTTTGAGTACTGCCTTATTTTGTTTTAAATAAACCACCTTTGTACATATATAACGAATCAGGTAAACTTTCAGAACCAGATATTTTTCCTGAACAAAGATGTAGGGTAGTTAGTGCCTGTAACAAATCCAAATTATACAGTCTAACGGTTTTTATTGTGTTTTTTCATTAAATGCAAACCTGTTGTTTGTTTTACTACACTATTTTTATAGTGAGTCTAATTTAGTACTACCCAGTGCAAGACAGGAACCAACAAGCCTTTGAAGACTCCCATTCCCTCTGTATCTAATCAGTTAGATACTGAAGCCTGCCAATACTGTTATTTCAGTATCTCTGTAATATGATTACATCTTTACATCCCATAAAATATTCAATGGCTCTCCATAATTTAGAGAATAAACACTAAGTTTTTTTAAATGGTGGTAAAAGGCCCTTCAAGGTCTGCACCCACCACATTCTTCCAGTTGTAACCCTTGTAACAAACACTGGCTGATTTTTAGATGCTCTGGGTCTTTTGTGCTGGTGGCCCTGCTTCTTATACTAGGAATCAGGACTTGTCTCAACTCCCTTCCTTCCATGTTTACCCTTTATCCTGTGAAGTGCCTGTTCATCAACCAAAATATAGCTTAGGCCTCTCCTTCTTTGCTAGTCTTGCTTGGCTACCCATTAAATATGACTAGATTTCCTTTGTAAATCTGTCTCTATTTTTAAAAAATGTTTTAAGTGAACGAGGGTCAGAGAGAGAGGGAAAGAGAATCCCAAGCAGGCTCCTTGCTGTCAGCACAGAGCCCTACCTGAGGCTTGATCTCACGAACCATGAGATCATGACCTGAGTCGAAATCAAGAGTCAGATAGCCACCCAGCCACCTGAGTTACGCTCTAACAATTGTCTTGCAGTATTAGAATTATGTTTTTACATTCTTTCTGCCTAATTTAATGTCTAAGCTCTCTGAGGACAGATACTCCTTCCAATTTCTTTGTGTCTCTAGGAACAAAGAGGGTACTTTATGCAGTCTCTATACTGAAAAAAAAAAATGATTGCATTAATGATTGCATTAATTTAGAAAATGGTTATCATAATAATGAAGGGGATAAAGAATAAAAGTATTTGAAGCCTATTAAAATAGAACTTGGAAAGAATGGAGGTTGAAAAAAACTCATTTGGTTCCATAGACACTTCTTAAGTGCAATTTTATTTAATTTTTAATTGAAGTAAACTTGGTATGGCATTATTTTCAGATATATAGCATAATTTGATATTTGCATTGAATACAAAGTGATCACAATAAGTCTTGTTACCATCTGTTACCATACAATTGACTCCTCTCACCTTTTCTCCTAGGCCACCCCCACCCTCTTCCCATCTGATAACCACCAATCTTTTCTCTGTAACTGTAATTTTTGTTTGCTTTGGTTTAGATTTCACATGTATGTGAAATCATATGGCAGTTGTTTTTCCCTGCCTGACTTATTTAGTATAATACCTTTAGGGTCCATCCATGTGATTGCAGATGACAAAATTTTCTTCTTTTTTATGGCTGAGTACTATTCCCTGGTATGTTTATGCCATGTCAATATTCCTCCATTTATGCGTGCAAATTATTTCCATATCTTGGCTAATGTAAATAATGCTGCGGTGAACGTGGGGGTGCATTACTTTTTTTAGTTTGTTTTCATTTTCTTTGAATAAATGCCCAGAAGTAGAATTGCTGGATCATATGGTAGTTCTGTTTTTAATTTATTTTGAGGAATCTCCATCATGTTTTCAATAGTGGCTGAGCCAGTTTATGTTCCCACCAACAGTATATGAGTGTTCCCTTTTCTCTACATCCTTTCCAACACATGTTATGTCTTGACTTTTGATAATAGCCATTCTGACAGATGTGAAATTATATCTCATTGTTTTGATTTGCATTTCCCTGATGATGAGTGATGTTGAGCATCTTTTCATGTGGCTGTTGGCCATCTGTATGTGTTCTTTGGAAAAAAAAATGTCAGATCCTGTGCCTGGTTTTTAATTGGATTGTTTGTTTTGTTTTTGAATTGTATGAGTTCTTTATATAGTTTGGATATTAGCCCCTTATTGGATATATGATATGATATTGGATAATGGCTATATGGATATTATATCTTCTCCCATTCAGAAGGTTGTCTTTTAATTTTGTTGATGCTTTCCTTAGCTGTGCAGAAACTTTTTAGTGTGATAGAGACCAATATGTTTATTTTTGTTTTCATTGTCATTGCCTTCAGAGTCAGATCCAAAAGAAATAATGCCAAGTGTGGTGCCACGGAGCTTGCTGTTTATGTTTTCTTCTCGTTTTCTGGTATCTGGTCTTATATTCAAATCTTTAATCCATTTTGAATTCATTTTTGTGTATGATGTAAAATAGTGGCTCAGTTTCATTCTCTTGTACATGACTGACTGGTTTTCCCAGCACCATTTATTGAAGAGACTGTCCTTTCCTCATTGTATAGACTTGTGTCTTTTGTTGTAAATTAATTGACCATATATATATATATACATATATATATATAAATATAATTGACTATATATATATACACACACACACACACACACACACACACGCACACATATATGTATGTTTATTTCTGGGCTCTCCATTCTCTTCTATTGATTTGTATGTTGTTTTTATGCCAGTCCATACTGTTTTGATTACTGTGGCATTGCAATGTAGCAAAATCAGGGAGCATAATATACCTCTAGCTTTGTTTTCTTTTTCAAGATTACTTTGGCTATTCTGGGTCTCTGTGGTTCCATACAAATTTTAGAATTTTTGGATTGTTCTCATTCTGAAAAATGCCATTGAAGTTTTTATAGGGATTGCATTAAATTTGTAGATTGCTTTGAGGAATATGGACATTTTAACTATTCTTCCAATTCATGAGCATGGAATATCTTTCCATATATTTGTTTCTTCTTCATTTTATTTCATCTTTGTCTAATAGTTTTCAGTGTAAAGGTCTTTCACATTTTTGGTTAAATTTATTCCTAGATATTCTTTTTGATGCACTTATAACTGGGATTGTATTCTTAATTCTCTTTCTGGTAGTTTGTTATTAGTGTTTAGAAACACTATGAATTTCTGTATATTGATTTTGTGTCCTGAAACTTTACTGAATTCATTTATTGGTTCTAAGACTTTTTTGATGGAGTCTTTAGGGTTTTATACATATAGAATCATGTCATCTGCAAATAATTACTGCTTTACTTCTTTGTTTCCTATTTGGATTTTATTTATTTATTTGTTTGTTTGCCTAATTACTATGGCTAGGATTTCAATACTGTGTTGAACAAAAGTAGTAAGTGTGGGCATTTTTTTTTTTTTTTTTTTTTTTTAGTGTGGGCATTTTTGTGTTGTTTCTCAGCTTAGAAGAAAAGCTTTTCACTATTGAGCATGTTGTTTGCTATGGGTTTGTCATATTGGCCTTTATAATGTTGAGGTATGTTTCTCCTATACCCACTTTGTTGAAAGTTTTCTCATAAATGGCTGTTGAATTTTGTCAGATGCTTTTTTGCATCTATTAAGATAGGCATGGGACTTTTATTTTTTATTTTGTTAATGTGGCATATCAAGTTGACTGATTTTATGGATGTCAAACCATTCTTCCATCCCTAAAATAAATCTCTTTTGATCATGGTGTAGGATTCTTTTAATGTATTGTTGGATTTAGTTTGCTAATATTTTGTTGAGGATTTTTACATTTATATTCACTAGGGACATTGGCCTGCAATTTTTTTCTTGTGGTATCCTTGTTTGGTTTTGGTATCTGGGTAATGATGGCTTCATAAAATAAGCTTGGAAGTGTTCCCTCCTCTTTAATTTTTTTGGAAGAATTTGAGAAAGATAAAGTATTAATTTTTCTTTCAATGTTTGGTAGAATTCACCAGTGAAGTCGTTTGATGCTGGACTTTTGTTCATTGGGAGGTTGTTGATTTGGGGTAGTTTTAATTTCAATGCCCAGATCTTCAGATTTATTATTATTTTTTTTTAAGAATTAAAAAAAATTAGCACCAATGGAATTTGAATATTGAAAAATTTTGATCATAAGATGTTTCAGTTGACCCTCAGTTCTATGGGAATATAATAAAACCTGTGTTCTCTAGTATCATAGTATGATACAAAAGGATAGTTTTGAACAATTAAATATCCATTCAGACTTACCTCCTTTTGAATCATCTCTTACCATAATCTTTTTCCTGTTCAAAAATTACCAGTATCAGTAGTTAATAAATATTGAGGAATCACTCTGCTCTTAGGGATTACAATTATCTCAGTTCATTTAATCTTCAGACTGTCCATATGGAATAGATACTGTCTTTATTCCCATTTGAAGTATGAGGAAATCATGAAGTAGGGTATGAATTATACTTCCCAAGGTCACACAGTTGATAAGAAGTGCTATGCCATTTTAACTAGGCAGTCCAATTCCAGAGTTCTTACCTTCAAGCCCTGAAACTTTAAAATATTGCTGGGGTTCCTGGGTGGTTCATTCAGTGAAGCATCTGACTCTTAATTTTAGCTCAGGTCATGATCTCACAGTGGTGAGGTCGAGCCCTACTTACATTAGGCTCTGTGCTGAGCATGGACCCTGCTTAGTATTCTCTTTCTCCCTCTTCTTCTGCCCCTCTCTGCTTGCACATGCACACATGCAGGCTCTCAAGAAAAAAAAATGTTGCCTATATATGCTTGTGTCTTAAGGAAACAATATATAAATCAACTTTTAACTTTTTAAAAAATTTATTTTATTTTTTAAATGTTTGTAATTTTTGGGAGAGACAGAGAAAGAGAGAACATGAGTGGGGGGAAGGGCAGAGAGAGAGGGAGACAGAGAATCCCAAGCAGGCTCCACGTTTTCAGTGAAGAGTCCAGTGCAGGGCTTGAACCCATGAACTGTGAGATTGTGACTTGAGCTGAAATCAAGAGTCAGATGCTTAACCAACTGAGCTACCCAGGCACCCCAAATCAACTCTTAACTTTATTACTTACTAATTACTTTAATACTTACTTTATTTTATGCTTATAATTTTATCAATAATAAAATCTCAATCTAAGTGTATAAGGAATGAATTGTTAGATTTTCTGATTCAACCCTTATTGATGGAAAGGGTTCCAAAATACTTGACTAAATGATGGACTCATGTACTGGAAGCAAGATTTGATTTACCTGCTAGTTATCAGAGGATGTCTGAAGTGCATCATGCTATTTTATGATATTTCACAATTTAACAAGCTTTTCTTGTAATAAATGGGTAAGCAAATAAAATGAGATGATGATAGATGATGTCAGTTACAGAATGTTTGGTCAACTCAGGTTTTGGGGATATGATTGAGATTATTTATAACATATAGCTTTTAAGTCAGATGTTATCACTTTAGGAATAGGAGACTGAAAGTTGTATACAATTTCCTCTCTCCAAGGTTTATCATTTGATGGATTTAATGTCTTTTCCTTTATATTGTCTTACTGTTGCCTTACACAGATCCCAGATTCAAAACAAACAGCTAAAGCAATGAAAAATACGTATTTCTTAATCAGGAGCTGAAAAATAGACTTTAGAGTACTATATTGACCAATATAGACTGCAGTAACTCCTAAATATCAATATTTTAGAAACACCAAAGTTTATTTCTTTTCCACACTCTGTAGATGTCTATCTACTTCTTGTTAAATGTTTCCTGCCTGCAAGTACTACATATCACTGTCACTCATGTTTTATTCAGCAGAGTATGTTATACCTTATCAAGGTAACTGTAATGTTCCAGTGTGCTCAGAAATAGATTGGAGAGTGGAACTTAGGTGTTGGCAAACAGTGGTAGTATCTAGCATAAGTACCAAGATGGTAGGGAAAGCCATGTTGTAGGTTGTTCCTATTATCTCTCTTCTACAACTTTTGGTATTTCTGTAGTTTTGTTTTTTTAACACATTTTTGCTTTTGTTTTCTTTCTAAAATATGTATTGTTGCTAATAATATTTCTTTCTAAAATATGTTATTGCATCATCCTGTTGCAGATCTGTTTTTTTCTCTCCTATTTTTGGACTTCTCCGTACTTATTGAAGACCTACGAGAAGCCCAGGAGTGTCACATTTACTTGTAAAAGATAGAGGATTCTATTGTACTTAATATTTTTAAAGGATTGTTTGCAGCTCAAAATGAATTGAAATTTATTTCATTAAAATAGTTTAATATCAATTATTTTCTGTTAATTATGGCTTAGAAGGACAAGATGTTAGAGACTATATAATCAGCTAAACATGTCAAGCAATATAGAAAGGATGATATCATCAGGACTATACAAGGGCTCTGACAGTGGGAAGAAGCAAATATAAGATCAAAAGATGAGAGCAAGAGATTAAATTTCCTGCTGGATTCAAATTTTGAGATTAAGAAATAAGAAAAAGAAATCAGGACATGTCAAACTGTATCCAAAACATCTGAGTAATTATAAGGAAATACCTCGAACTATTATCATCTTCCTCTTAATAGTCTCTTTGGAACTTGAGACCTTGAGGCTTTTTTTCTTTGTAATACTTTCATATAAGCAAAAATCTGTAAGAATTAAAAAAAAAAACTTTTATATAAGATGCTTCACCATTATGTCAGATACAAGAACTGAAAAAATAACTTAAATTCTATAAAGGAAGTTGCACATTTCAGTTAAATCAAACTACTGCATTTCTGTTTATAATGAGGCCTGTTAAAATGCATTTTATGAAAAATGTATAATTGACTAACTTTTGTATGAGATATTGAGGTTACTTGCCTACCTAGAGCTGAGTCTTCACATAGTGCTGAATTGCTACAAACTAGAGGCAACAAAAAAATAAAATAAGCTTTAAGTTCTAAGAAGATAGATAAAAATATCCCTGTGAGGCTCTTAAACACACCATTTCAAATTTTTCTTGCATTATTCCCTGTACAATATGAATATGATCATAATAGCTACAGGCTTATAAATGTATCATTCAGGGGCAAGAATACAAACTTAAAAGAATGAAAAATACAGTAATTAAAGAAAACAGTATATTTAAATCCTTTTGCTGTTATAGTATTGCTTTGCTTAATTTCATTAAAACTCAAGCCATGCTCCTAGCTATAGGCCAAAGACAATATTATATTATATAAATAGGACAGTATGTCATTTAAATTAAATTGTATTGAAGAATTAAGACATACTTTGATCTGTTTACAAGAATAATTACTTTTTGAGCTGTAGTTGTAACAGGCCAGTAGGTACAAAAGAAAAGTACTTTGTAAATTAAAATGCATTATGTTTTAGTATATTATTAATAAGGAAGGTGATTACATGTGAATCCATACTTAAGCCTTAATATAAAATTTTATTTTAGAGTTCATGTCATAGATTTCAGTTATTAACAAGATTTCCTGTAACCATAACATTGGATATTTTGGGACATTTATCTCCCTACACAGAGCCACACATATCTTTTTTATTGAAGTCTCTGGAGTGTTAAAGTAAGAATATAGTGAAAACAATTTTTAAAAACTTTTCTTAGCATTTCAGTGATGGGGAAAAAATAAGAATATAGTGTATTTAGATAATACATGATTGATTGCCCCTTAAAAGCAGTCACTGAATATTAAATACATATAACAACCTCTTTTTAAAAAAAATCTTTTAGTGTTTATTTTTGAGAGAGAGAGAGAGAGAGCAAGCAAGAGGGAGAGGAGCCAAGAGAGAGGGAGACACAGAATCGCAAGCAGGCTCCAGGCTCTGAGCTGTCAGCACCAAGCCCGATGTGGGGCTCGAACCCACAAACTGAGAGGCCATGACCTCAGCCGAAGTCTGATGCTTAACAGACTGGGCCACCCAGGCGCCCCTACATATAACAACTTCTATGGGTGTTTTTTTCCCAAGATTTCTATCTTGGGTGTGGGTATCTGTCTTTAGCTGCATCTGCTGTTTTCAAAGTTTATGAACGTGTATACTGACAGTTTCTCGAAAAAATAATTCTTGTGATTTCAAATTATAAGTTGAAGTTCATGTCAGAAGATAAATTATCATATGGACTGCTCCTGTCAAATTTATTTCCTTTTTGCTGTAACCAGTATGCATCAAGAATCTCTTTTGATGCTTATCCAAAATGTACAGTTTCTCTAAGAATTTTCATTAGCATCTTAATTTATATGTAAGTTTTATTAATAAAGAAAGGTGTGACTTTTTTTAAAGTTCATTCTTTTGAGAGGGAGGGACAGAGTGGGGGGGGGAGGGGCAGAGAGAGAGGGAGAGAGAGAGAATTGTAAGCAGGCTCTATGCAGCCAAAGCAGAACCTGACATGAGGCTCGAAACCACAAACTGTGAGATCATGACCTAAGCCAAAATCAAGAGTCAGACGCTTAACCGACTGTGCCACCCAGACATCCCAAGCCATAACTTTTTAAAAGTTAGCAACTGTAGGGGCTCCTGGGTGATTCAGTTAAGTGTCCAACTTTGGCTCAGGTTATGATCTCCCATTTGGTGAGTTTGAGCCCTGAGTAGGGCTCTGTGCTGACAACGTGGAGCCTGGAGTCTGTTTTGAGTTCTGTGTCTCCCTCCCTTTTTGTCCCTCCCCTACTCATGCTCTGTCTCAAAAATAAATAAAAAACTTTTTTAAAAGTTAATAACTGTAATATTAATTTTGGCTTTAAAAAAACAAAGGAAAAACAAAACCCAATAAAGTCCTCCTACCAAAATTGACTTAATTTTGTATGTTGTAAAAACTTAATCTCTTTTGTAGTTGTTTTACTTCCATCTAGAGAGATCATTCAAGAGAAAATGGAATGGGAATGAAACCCAGCGATAAGTAATTTAAAATATTGGTGTGGAAGAACATGCGTTCTGAGGCAAATACTACCTTTTCTACTAAGCACTAGTTATACAAAGATATATAATCTAGGTAATTAAGTCTAAAATATATGTTTTCACCATAATATTAGGACCATTTATTTGTAGTTCCTTCTGCATGTTTATCTTCTCTGTTTTCGCTTGAAAATTCCATTTTCAAGCAAAGGAAGCAAAGGCTAAGATGACTGGTAGTCCAGGTCTTGGGGTTCAGTAACAAAGGCTATGGGATTCCATAGAATAATGCAGGAGAGCCCTTAGTTTCTACTTGGGATAACATGACAACCAAATAGGTGCAAAAAGATACTTTCTGTCAAGTAGTTAAATCTCCCAGAGAAAGATTTTAGCAGAAGATGTTCTCTTTGAAGAGGAAGTTATCCAGACGACTTGTCCCCATTTCTAGGTAAGGCCAGTTTCTTTTATGCTTGCTTTAGTTGATTTAAGAATTTTCTACTTGCAGCTGTCTAGCTTGAAAATAATGCAATGAGAGGTTTTAGAGGACACATTACACTTGATTGAACACATTCCTCAAAATTACCTATTTATCCATATAACTAATTCCTCTTGTGATCTCCAACTTATTGGTACAAATTGCATTCTAAACTCAGAGTTACTAAGGCCAGAGACCAGGTTTTAAGTATCACTGTATTTCTACTACTGAGAACAGTGGATCATACATCTCAGGATTTCAGGTATCGTGTTTTTTTTCCTAGTCACCTAGGGACTTTTCTTATATTCTAAGTTTTTTTTGGAGACTCCAGAGTGTCACTAGTGGAAGTATAGCTTCTTATATAGTGCTCACTAATTGAATTAGTATAGGAAGTATCTTCTGACAGTTTAGAAAGATGAAAATTAGATCAGCATTTTCAAAACTGGTGTTGATTTGATACATGCTAATAGTTGCTAGACATTCATTTGATATTAGGTAACACTTGTCATTAAAAAAATTATTTGGTGAAATAAGTTTGTGAAACACTGTATTGTATACTTCTGAAAATTTGAAGTGTACATCAGTATAATAATAGTTCTAAGATATCCTACAGTAAAAACATCTATTGATTTTTAAAACATTTCCAGTCCTTACTCAAGTATGAAAAATACTTGTGAATCATGATTTCATGGAACAATTATGGGCAAATTTTTACTTAATATGAGGATACGTGACAACAATGGCTGATATCTATAGAAAACGTAAAATCAAAATTACACAATTTCTACATTTAACCCAGGGAAAGGTAAAGATTCCCATTATACATTTCTAGAGTTTACAAATATAACAAAATTTCTCTCCCCATAAAACTGAAGAAGAGCTGTAAAAATCTATGTACGTCTGGTAGGAGAAAAGAACCTAAAGAAAAATAAAAGTCAAGGTGCATTTAATACAGATCTTTGCCCCTACTGGGTATTTAAAAATACATACATTTCATTTGAATACTCTTTTCTAGAGATGGGTACAAGGTGTTGAAAAGGAGGTAAATTAACTAACTACCTTAGCATTTATAGGGGATGATAAAGAGAATATATAGAATTTTATCAGATATTTATGTTTTTTTAATTAATTTTTTTAGCAACACTGAAGATGGAATGAAAAGTATAAACAAAGATTGAACACCAATAAAGAATAGGAATTTTTTGGCCTTTTTCAAAAGACTGGGGCAGAAAATTGAATTAATATTTGTGGTCGATATCTGAAGAGATAGTAAAGCTCAGATCATGTAAGGTCCACAACCCAAATGTATTTGTTCTTCTTTCTCAAGGCCATGGGAAGAAACTCAAAAGATTAGTAGAAGGACATACTTATATTGACATGTAGAAGGATCACGCTGAAAGCATCAGTGACTGTAGTGGACAAAGGTAACCACTGAGACAAGAATTGTGGTTTGGGAGTCCATTGAAATAGTGACCCTAAAGTATACTTAGAGTGAGCAGTTTTGGGGCCTGAAGGACTGGGAGAAGTCCTAGATGTAGGTTAGTGACCATGGATAACAGTACTATTGGTGAAGATAGGGTTAGGATAGGATGTTGAACAGATTCAAGGTGATGGGAAATAGTGATATTCAGTAACGTCAGGTTCTTAGTATCTTACGAAGAAAGTAGGTATGACTTGCCATCAGATGCAGGTAAGTGTCTTGAAAACAAACTGAGAAATATAAGGTAGAGATATAACATTAAAAGTCAGTAATACATAGGCAGCGTATCAATGTGTAGATGAAAAGCTAATGTAGACAGATAGTAGTAGTGAGAAGGAGACATCATAGAGAAAGAGCAGTAAGATATCTAGAAAAGTGTTATAGAAGATGTGCTGTGAGGCTACCACAACAATTGGGGTCAAGTATGGTTAATTCAGAAAGGATTAGTTGAATCTGGCAATTGGGAACTCATTGTTCCTTTGCATAAAAAGTTCTAGTTTTGAAGTCAGGAAAATTTAAGCCTCAATAAATTTAGATCTTAACTTTCCAGATTAAGTACCGTTTATAGAAAATTTTCTTTGATGTGTTTTCTGTAGACTTAAGTGACTAAATTTCTGGGAATACAAACTCTTCTGACAGGAGAGAAATTCAAAAGATACACTTTTCATTTAGCTTTTTGTTATATTGGTAAACAAAACGAACTATTATGCAAAATTAGAAATATGAATTTACAAGAAAATTACCATAGAAAATATCTTTAAGCCTTTATTTTACACATTAGGAAACTGATGGATAGTGATGTGGAGAAAATACTGACCTTAAGTTGTCTTAATTAGCCTTCTAATTTAATATATTTGGAAAAAGCTTATACTTGTGTATTAAAATGTGTATGAAATCCATACATTTTTAATTTTGCTTACTGGCATGCAGAGGTTTGCCTCAACTCTATAATAAAAATTGGATTTAGTAAGAAGATTTTGTTGACATTTACCCAGGTATCAAACAGGTAATTGAACTTATTTTTTTTTTTCATGCTGTAATATCATGATGACACAGCCTCAGTTGCATAATAACTAATAAAAAAAAATTAGAGCTTATACTTGTTTTTCTGAATTTTCATTTCTTCCAACTAAAGAAAAACAGAAGAAGGAAAAATCACTATTACTGATATGTAATATATCTGGGCTTTATTTTTTATATTACTTTCTACATAGAGTGATTTTTCTTTAGTGGAAACAAGAAATAATAAAAAAAAAATAGTCTTTCCCTGGAGTAGCCAAAAAAGAGCAATTCACTAGTGACCACTGTAAATTGCTTTAGTACAATAAAGGATGTTGATTCATAGGCTCTGCAAAGACTGAGGACTTAAAGCAGTAAAATGCCAGAAGAGCAGGTGATATGATGTAAGGGGAACAAGTTCAGTAGTGAAATGGCATGAGAGAAAGCACCAATATGATCTGATGTGTAAAACTTTGGACCTGATGCAATATTTAAAAAGTAGCATGATTTAAAAAAATGCACTGTGGATACATAAAGCAGAACAGTTAAGCCAAAAACAAAGGGAGAGGAAAGATAAAAAATCAGCAAACCAAACATAGATGAGGATTACTGTTGTGGGAATTGAGAAGAAGCTGATAAGACTGATGGCAGAAGGATAATGAGAGGTGAAAAAGTTGAGATGCAGCAAAGAGAGAAAGCAATAAGCTAACAGGACAGAGAGGGGAGAGCTCATTGCAATGTAATCCAAGAGTAGCAACTGTGTAATGACAGGAAGACAGTAAATCACACAAAAGTTGAAGGGGAAAACCATCAATAGGAGACACTAGATGGTAAAGAAGGAGAAAATGGGTTTAAGACCCATTTTCCTTCTAGCAGTAGAGGGCAAAGCGATACCACATATTTCTTGAGGGTTTGCTGCATTTATACAAGAAATTTGATATAGATTCAGGTACAGTGCACATTTAGGAAATAGGAGCATACCTACATGTGGAAGATTTTTGATGTGCTTATTGCTAAACTCTACTAAGGAAGCCATGAGTTCCAAGGTGATATAACAGGGCATTTAAAATTTGTAAGCATGTAAAAATGATTAGGTACAATAGAGAATGCACACTTAATCAGTTAAATTTCCCCAAAGTAAAATAGTTTTCACAGAGCTACCAAATTAAATCTCAACCCAAGAGGTCAATTCAATTAGATTAGTCAGCCTCTGATTCATACTGCGGGTGAGAGGTTACAGAGGACGCTTTCAGACCTTCAATGATTCCTATGCAATTGATGGAGTTGACTTTCTCTTTGTGAAAATTCTCTTTTTATGGCTTGCATAGCACTGTTTGTTTTTTTTAATTCCTTTTACTCCTTCCCATTCCTTTAAATCTATACCTCCTCCCCCACCCACTGTGTGTGTGTGTGTGTGTGTGTGTGTGTTTCCAAAGCAGCAATCCACTCTATATCCTCTGCCCTTCAAGCTCATCTGCTCTCAGGAATGTAATATTTAATCTAAGAAAATTGCCCCATAATTTATACTACTAGCTGTGAAATTCCTCTAGATTTTCCCACTGACTGGTAGAAAATTTCACTTTTCTACTTATTGCCTCATTTACCATAGCATAGGTAATTTTGAACTTGTTTCCTTTAGTTTTTTTCCATTTATTTTCTGTTTTTTCACTGTTTTTTTCTTTCTGTTAATGATACTAAGATCATCTCAACTACTAGACTTGAAAACTTGGAAGACTTTTCCCTTCACCTTACCCCTCACAAATCATGGTTATTTTAAGCCTTCAATGCTCCCCAGTACTGTTCCAAGAAAATTCAATCTACCATTTTCCAGATACTATTGTAGCAGCTGGGATATGGCAGTGAAAGTACCATCCACATCCCTTACCTCATGGATATTCTAGTGATAAATAAAATGTAGCAGTTGAAGTATGAGTTTCTCTTGGATAAAATCTGAAAGTAAACACATTTCTTTTTTCAGGCTCAATAAAAAGCCCGTCCTTTAAAAATGTTATAGAAAATTCTAGTTAAAAGTAAGTTTTACCTGGAGTTCCAATTCATTGAGATTCTTGTAAGTATTAAAAGACACCATTTAAAACTATTCTGTCAATCAAATCGAATATGATTGAGCATTTGGGAATAAAGATTTTGTGTGATGCCCTGTTTGGCAGGGCTGGGGGTGATACAAGTTTGGAGGTCTATCTTCACTCTGTAAAAATCCCTTAAATGATATTTTTACAGTGTCCTTTTTAAATGGTTTTGGATGACACAATGCTTATAGTCAAGTATACTTGGAAAGTATCAATTATGATATTTTTTCGTCTTTATCCTCTGAAAAATAGAAAAAAAATGACAGAAAAGAGGAACAACACTGGAAACTTCAACACTTAGAAAACCATTTTGAGTGTTGAATGAATCACATTTTATTTATTTTTTAATTTTGTTTTTTATTTTTTAAAATTTACATCCAAATTAGTTAGCATATAGTGAAACAATGATTTCAGGAGTAGATTCCTTAGTACCCTTTACCCATTTAGCCCATTCCCCCTCCCACAACCCCTCCAGCAGCCCTCAGTTTGTTCTCCATTTTTATGAGTCTCTTCTGTTTTGTCCCCCTCCCTGTTTTTATATTATTTTTGTTTCCCTTCCCTTATGTTCATCTGTTTTGTCTCTTAAAGTCCTCATATGAGTAGGGTCATATGATTTTTGTCTTTCTCTAATTTCACTTAGCCAATACCCTCCAGTTCCATCCACATAGTTGCAAATGGCATGATTTCATTCTTTTTGATTGCCGAATAATACTCCATTTTATATTATATTATATATTATATATATCATATATAATATATATATATATATATATATATATATATATATATATATGTATATATATATACCACTTCTTCTTTATCCATTCATCCATCGATGGACATTTGGGCTCTTTCCATACTTTGGCTATTGTTGATAGTGCTGCTATAAACATGGGGGTGCATGTGTCCCTTCGAAACAGCACACCTGTATCCCCTGGATAAATGCCTAGTAGTGAAATTGCTGGGTCATAGGGTAGTTCTGTTTTTAGTTTTTTGAGGAATCTCCATACTGTTTTCCAGAGTGGCTGCACCAGCTTGCATTCCCACCAACAATCAAAAAAGATCCTCTTTCTCTGCATCCTCGCCAACATCTGTTGTTGCCTGAGTTGTTAATGTTAGCCATTCTGACATGTGTAAGGTGGTATCTCATTGTGGTTTTGATTTGTATTTCCTTGATGATGAGTGATGTTGAGCATTTTTTCAAATGCTCGGTTGGGCATCTGGATGTCTTCATTGGAGAAGTGTCTATTCATGTCTTTTGCTCATTTCTTCACTGGATTATTTGTTTTTTTTTGGTGTTGAGTTTAAGTCTTTTGTAGATTTTGGATACTAACCCTTTATCTGGTATGTCATTTGCAAATGTCTTCTCCCATTCTGTCGGTTGCCTTTTAGTTTTGCTGATTGTTTCCTTCGCTGTGCAGAAGCTTTTTATTTTGATGAGGTCCTAATAGTTCATTTTTGTTTTTGTTTACCTTGTCTCTGGAGACCTGTTAAGAAGTTACTGTGGCTGAGATCAAAGAGGTTTTGCCTGCTTTCTCCTCGAGGATTTTGATGGCTTCCTCTCTTACGTTGAGGTCTTTCATCCACTTTGAGTTTATTTTTGTGTATGGTATAAGAAAGTGGTCCAGGTTCATTCTTCTGCATGCCGCTGTTCAGTTTTCCTAGTACCACTTGCTGAAGAGACTGTCTTTATTCCATTGGATATTTTTAACTGCTTTGTCAAAGATAGTTGGCTATACGTTTGTGGGTCCATTTCTGGGTTCTCTATTCTGTTCCATTGATCTGAGTGTCTGTTCTTGTGTCAGTACCACACCGTCTTAATGATCACAGCTTTGTAGTATAGCTTGAAGTCTGGGATTGTCATGCCTCCTGCTTTGGTTTTCTTTTTCCAGATTGCTTTGGCTATTCGGGGTCTTTTCTGGTTCCATACAAATTTTAGGAGTATTTGTTCTAGCTCTATGAAGAATTTTGGTGTTACTTTGATAGGGATTGCATTGAATATGTAGATTGCTTTGGGTAGTATCGACATTTTAACAATATTTGTTCTTCCTATCCAGGAGCATGGAATCTTTTTCCATTTTTTTGTGTCTTTTTCAGTTTCTTTCATAAGCTTTCTATAGTTTTCAGTATTTAGATTTTTCACCTCTTTGGTTAGATTTATTCCTAGGTATTTTATGGTTTTTTTGTGTAACCATAAATGGGATCAATTCCTTGATTTCTCTTTCTGTCGCTTTATTGTTGGTGTATAGGAATGCAACTGATTTCTGTGCATTGATTTTATATCCTGCAACTTTGCTGAATTCATGAATCAATTCTAGCAGTTTTTTTGGTGGAATCTTTTGGGTTTTTCATGTAGAGTATCATGTCATCTGCGAATGAATCATGTTTTAGATAAAGCAATCTAGGCTTTCTATGTGGGTAGCATTTCTGAGCCTGTACATTTATCTTCCTAATTTCTACCTTTCCTCTTTTAAGCCTTTGTGTGAACATGTTTTGTGGACATTGAAATGGTATTGCCATAGTTTAGTATTGTCCTGCCCTTCTCATCTTTGTGTTACCTAAAACCTTTCATCTGAGCTGTCATTGTGGCCTCCTAATGTTTCCTTCCATTCTTTTTTTTTTTTTTTTTCAATGCAGCTTTGTATTATCTCTGGATTTGTCATATTACACAAATAAAATTTCTTCAATAATTACTTACAAGGCATAATAAATTAATAAATGAAAAACTAAGTGTCTGCCCAGATGTCATTAAAGCTTTTATATTAATAACAGGAGAATTTTGTAGAGATATTTTACAGTCAGGTATAAGTATTTACTAAAAAATAAAGATACTGCGAAGGGAGTTTTCATTAAATATACTGATAACTAGACTTCAGTTTTCTGTATTATTTTTGTCTAGTAAATTTAAAAAGACTGATGGTAATTACCTTTGCCTGTTTCTATGGTCCAATACAATTTAACCATTTCCTGTCTTTTCTATAGTAATTTCCTTTTGACTTGTCAGGTGAAAGCACAAGAGTGAATTCAAAGGTCAAGAAAGTTTATATGTTGTTATGATTCAATTCTGTCACCAGATATTAGCATTTCTGATTTAAAATATCTCTTCAGTTTTTCATGTGGCAGATTTATTTCCTTCCTTTGTTTTACTCTGTGTCCCTTTATATACACGTATTCTCTCACACACAAACAACCCCGTTCTAGAGAGGAACTACCTTTTATTTGTCTATCCAGATTGGTGCCTGTCAAAACATGCATGTTTTTTTTTGAATTAGATTCATGGGAATCCTATTACTTACCTCAAACCAAAACCTAGTGATAATACTAAGTACGGAATCATCATGCATTCTTTTACTGGAGAAGTCTGATACTTACAGATTCTGATTAAGGAAAAAATGTCTTTTTATCTTTGACTTTAGTACAAGTTTTGGTTTTGGGTTAACATACAGGATGCTTGGTCAGTGCAGGAGAAACAGGACTCATATGATGGAAGCCATTTCAGTTATTGATTATCTCCATTTCCTGTCTCATCAATTATACAGCTTAACTTTTCAGTTAGCTGTGGTGCTGTTAATGCATAAACTCCGTATTTATTTACAGCAATCCACGGTGTAAGAACATAAAATACTCTTGGCAATATTTTAAGTAATGATAGAAAATACTGAGGAAGTTATACAGATTCAGGACTTTACACCAGTACAGCATTATCCAAAAGGTTTGAATCAGAAAGCACTTAGGAGATGCCTACTGCTTTCTCCTTCCTGCAGTCCTCATCACTCTGTGTTGTCTTAAGCATGCTGTTTGCCACTTACCAGTTAACTCCCTGAATTCCCAAGTCCTATTCATTTGAGACCTCTTAAAAAACCACCACCACCACCACCATCAACAACAAAAACAACAAACCTCTTTTGCAAATCTGTTGCTCCCACCTGTGCTCAGAATATTAATCTTCCTCTTTTTATATTGAGACTGCTGTGCTTTCATCATTCCCCTTGTCCTAAAAGCTTACTCAAGCCTCACTCATTTAAAATAGCCATTCTTAAAACAAGGTAACATGAACTAAGAGCAAGGGGAAAGGCAGTAACCTAACTGATATTCGTGGTTAAGATCTAAGTCTTCAGAATGCTTAATGAATATCCAATATTCAGTATTTAAAGAAGAACAGACTGTTTCCATTTAAAATAGTAAAAGAAATGAATTCTTAGCAATTCATGCTACAATTAAAGAAAAGTACATTTAGGTATAAAACTTCACTTCTTTTATAAACAAAATTTTAGTAGTTGGAAAGGACATTTGTCAATTTCTTTAGTAGCAAAGAATCTGAGGCCCGTAATAAAAGAAGGAATTGCTTAATTCCATGATCTAGGGGGTGGCAGGTCTAGTTACATAAGGCATGTCGTTGTCTTCTCAATGGGTAGTAAATTTTTATTGAATACCTACATTTCAGTCAATAGTCAACACAGTAAAATGCTCACAACAAAGCCAGCCTCATGTCTCCCCCTGTGTTGAAACAGCTGGCCTGCCTAAAATACTGAAACAAGCTTTGGTTCAGTACTCACTTTGTACTTCCTCCTGTTCCCAGTCTTATTTTTTAAGTTGAAACTGCCTTTATTCCCTTCCTCTCATATTTTTTAATGACCAAAAAAAAAATCATTTTAAATATGAATAAACTTAGATTAATGCAATAATAGTACCATAGCTGCATTTGCCTCATAAAAGTCAGAATTTTCTAAAAAGTATGTTCTTATTAAAACAAAAAAAAATCATTCAGGCATAGTATACCTTATTATTTTTGTGAAAGCTGCATTTTGGTATGAATGCTCAATAAGTAATATTCACAGTTTTAATAGCTCGAGTGTGTAGGGGGTGTATTGAATTCAGTATAACTCACAAAGCCTTTTATTATAAATCTCCACAGGTTTTTTTTTTTAAATCCAAACCTTTTCTGTAGAAAAGGCATCCTTCTTTGTTTATCTGTAGTGTTTTCCCACTTTCTACACATTTAAAGCTAAATACAAAGTGGAGATTCTAGCTTATTCTCTTAAGGTTACTAAAAGCTTATAACCAATAAACTTTTATTAATGTTATATTTTGCAATAAATCTATATATTTCCAATAAGATGAATTGATACTGTGATGGTATCCTTGAGAAGATTGAGAACAGTTTATCACTAAACCACCCATCTCCAGGATAAAATCTTAGTGTTCTCCCCTGTAGCATCCGTCTTCTCTGGTTAATTTAGTTGGCTTTGTAGTAAATGACTTGAAGGCTGACCTAATCTCTAAATATTGCTCTGTGAAATGTTCTGTATTTTGTGTCTTCTATTTACTTTTGTGGAGTCAATATTTCTCTACTCAACTGCAAACCTAGTTTTGTAGTCCCTTGTTACTTTCCTTAGCAGAGCAAGCACTATATTATTATTTTTTTAAACTGTAATAGTTGACTGCTGCCCTGCAGCCCCTAACCACCTCAATTCCCCTTGGTTTTTCAAACGAAAAGATTGGAAATGCACATAACTGAAACTTTCACAAATTCATTGAACCTGAAAAGCTAAGAAAACCTTGTTAAATGCTCGAGCAGCACACAAGAAAATGTCTAAAGCAGTTCAGGAATATAACATAGAATTAGTGAGCTCACTGCATGAAGAAAATGAAGCAGAATGGGAGAAAAGAAGGGATACCTAAAATAGAATGGAAAGTAGAAAATAAGAGTTATTTTCTATTTATAAATTAAAATATAGTTCTAACCATTAGCTTTAAAGTATTTGCATACACAGATATAAGTGAAATGCTTACTTAAAAAACATTCTTAACTATTGAATGTGTTAGACTAGGTTCTAGTTTTCCATAATCTTTATTACCGTGATTGTGGATGTGATAATTTATTTCCAGATAATTCATTTACTTTATATTATATTTTGAAAATTTCATGAATAAATAAGATTTTAGAAACTGAGGAAGACAACTTAGTAATTTTTTTTCAGAAAAATATTTCAAACAGAACACTGGAAGATTAATTGTGAAGTGAATCCTGAATGACTCAAAAAAATTGGTTGAAGGCCAAGGAAATACTTTATTTAGAGCTGCCTTTACAATATATGCAGGTCTTTTATTATAGGTGTCACATTTTATCTTATATGCTATTACTTTGTGTCTTAACTCCAAAAGCTATACTCTTCAGAGAAGGATTAACATTTGGTTTCTCTTTCTTGTTCTGTGGCACATAGCATTGTGCTTTATTGATATTACTATGATGAATGAATGAGAAAAAAAAGGGGGAGATAGAAAAAAGGAGAAAGGAAGAAAATCATGTTGTTTAGATGCTGTGCTGTGAAAGGGAGGTTAGAAATGATACTTAAGTCAGGACAAGAATAATAGAAATGTTTGAGAAGGTCAGAGGGACAATTTAAGCAAATAGCCTATTTCTGGGATGACATATTTCCAGTGGCTCTTTAGATCTCTTTAAGAGGCACTGGAAACATACATTGTTACTGCGTGAACCTAATTTTCATGGAAGAATTTGACTATACTACCCGTTTTGGAAGACTTAACTAAACTGAGCCAGAAGCAAATCTAGGTAGCAGTGCACATGTTAGTCACTGCATATCATGGCCAGTATATTCAAATTTTGAATAATAATTAGATTAAAATTGTTAGGTTTTCCTTCAGTCTCATTATGGAACACCATTAGTGACCGAACGTAAGTTATGCTGCACTTTTATAATGCAGACTTAACACTGAAATAATAAGCACAACACTGTTTTGACGATAAATAAACCAGGGTCATTTTTGTATTGTAAAAACTATTTATTACATGAAGAGAAGCAGCTTACAGTGGTTTCTTCTCACTTGGAAAATTAAGTGGATACACACACAAGTAAAGGAAGGGTTTTTATATAGAACCACTCAGTGTGAGGGAATGTGTGTATTAGTGTATATAAATATATTGCTGTTTCTACCATTGTATACAATAACAATCAGATATTCGTTATGGGGAGAAGGAATGAAATTTAAAAAGTGGTTAATTATAAATTAACACAATAACATAACTGCATTTACTTCATAAAAATTAGGACTTTAAAAAGACTTATGCTGCATAAGTAATAGCCATCATTTTAATGATTTAAGTGTGTGAGGAGTATATGTTGAGCTGGGTTATAACTACTCTCTCAGCCTTTTACTGTATACTTCCATATGTCAGTAATACAACATAGCACTAAGAAGGTATTCTCTAAAGGATTAAAAAAGGCAAAAGTGGTTTATTAATAAATGATCCACCTATACAGCATACCATGTTAAGTTCTTCATTACTAAAAGATGGCCAATGAAATCAAGCAGTTCTTACATGCCACAGGTTAATCGTAAAAGATTACATTGTAGGACATTCAAAACACTTTTATTTTATTAATAGACTTTATATTTTAGAGAAGTGTTTGGTGTACAGAAAACTTGTACAGAAAGTACAGTGGATTCTCATATATCTCTTACCTCACTGCATAGTCTCTCCTATTTGAAAGTTTTGAATTACTGCGGTACATTTATTCTAAGTGATGAATTAACGCGAATGCATTATTAACTAAAGTCCATAGTTTACATTAGAGTTCACTCTTTGTGTTGTACAGTTTTATGGGTTTTGACAAATGCATAATGTCATGTATGCACCATTATAAGATGACAGAATAGTTTCACTACCCTAAATATCCTCCGTTGACTACACATTCATCTCTCTCCCCAACCACTACCTTCCTCAAAACCTCTGGCAACCAGTGATCTTTTTATGTCTCTGTAGTTTTACATTTTCCAGAATGTCATATAATTGGAATCCTACAGTATATATCCTTTTCAGTCTGGCTTTCAGGTGGTAATATGCATTTAAATTCCCTCCCATGTTGTTTTGTGGCTTGATCGCTTATTTCTTTTTGTCACTGAAAAATATGCCATTGTATAGTATCATAGTTTGCCTATCCATTCATCTATTCAAGGACATTTAGGCTTCTTCCACGTTTTGGCAATTATGAGTAAAGCTGCTAACAAACATTCACGTGCAGGCTTTTGTGTGGACACGGTTTCTTTCTAGGAAGAAATGGGTAAACCTGGAAACGATATTGCTGGAATACACGGTAAGCTTGTGTTTAGCTTGTTAAGAAACCTGCTGATTTCTCTTCTAAGTGGGTAACATTTCACATTGCCATCAACATTGTATGAGAGTTCCTGTTGTTCCACATCCTCACCAGCATTTGGTATTGACAGTGTTTCGGATGTTGGCCATTAATAGGTATGTAATGATACCTCATTTTTGTTTTAATTTACAATACTAAAATGACATATGATGTTGAGCATCTTTTCATATACTAATTTACTGTTTGAATGTATTATTTGATGTAGTGTATATTCATATTTTTGCCCATTATTTACTTGGGCTGTTTGTTTTCTTATTGTTGAATTTTAAGTTTCCTTTATATATTTCAGATACCAGTCCTTTTATTAGCTTAGTGTTTTGCAAACATTTTCTTCAAGTTATCCTCTTATCTCTTCGTTTTCTGAATAGTGCCTTTTGCACTTTTAATTAAGTCCAATTTATGATTTTTTCTTTCATGGATCATGCTTTTGGTATTATACTTGCAGTCATTGCTAAACCCAAGGTCAGTTAGGTTCTCTTATTGTCTAGAAATTTCATAGATTTGTGTTTTTCATTTAGGCCTATATTCATTTTGAGTTTTGTGAAAAGTATAATGTCTCTGTCTAGATTCATCTTTTTGCATGTGAATGTCCAGTGTACCAGAGACATTTGTTGAAAAGTCTGTCTTTTTTACTTTTTTCCTTTTTCAAAGAACATGTGACTATATTTGTATGGGTCTATTTCTGAGTTCTTTGTTCTGTTCCATTGATGTATTTGTTCTTTCTCTAATATAATACTGTACTTGCTACTGGAACTTCATTGGAAGTCTTGATATTGAGTAGCTTAAAAATCATATTAGTTAAAATCATAAACGTTGATATATCTGTTTTTTTTTTTTTTACAATATGGAAAATATAAAAGAAAAAGTCTCTCTTGGAACTTAGGCTACATGCTAGTTAAATTCAGAGGCTGAAGCATTATTGTTGCGCTTTTATAGTCTGTGACTTTTCTTTTTACTTTTGGGCAATTCATTTGCCTGTTAAAGTCTCCCAGTGACTTTGTGCTCTGATTATTTTAGTAGCTTTTATTTGGTCTCATTTTTATTTTTTCTTTTTCTTTCTTTCTCTTTCTTTCTTTCTTTCTTTCTTTCTTTCTTTCTTTCTTTCTTAATGTTTATTTTTGAGAGAGAGAGAGAGCAGGGGAGTTGCAGAGAGAGGGGAACAGAGGATCTGAAGTGGGCTCTGTGCTGATGTGGACTTGAACTCATGAACCATGAGATCATGATCTGAACCGAAGTTGGGAGCCCAACAGACTGAGCCACCCAGGTGTCCCTCGTCTCATTAAAAAAATAATAATAACGTTTATTTATTTTTGAGAGAGAGACAGGGCGCAAGGTTGGGGGGTAGGAGCAGAGAGAGAGGGAGACACAGAATCCAAAGCAGGCTCCAGGCTCTGAGCTGACAGCCCAGAGCCTGATGCGGGGCTCGAATTTACAAGCTATGAGGTCATGATCTGAACCAAAGTCCGAAGCTTAACTGATTGAGCCATCCAGGCACCCCAGGAGTTCATTTTTAAAGTGTTATTTGTATAGCCTTATTTTATAAGAAGGAAACCCAATGGCTAGCTAGAACAAAACCAGCTGTAGCTGTATATATTTATATATAATTTTGAATTTACTCTTAAGAGAGACCAATGTGTGTTGGAGTTAGGGCATCATGGTAAAGTCGGTGTGCAAATCATACAAATCCACACCCACAGATGCATTTCCCCAAATCAGACAAAGTGGAATTAGGAAAGAAGAAAAACTGGAAAGTGGAGAGGAATCGATTGTCACTGTGTCAGGGTAATCTCAACCTTCCAATAGACATGAGAAGAAGGAAAGTGATCATGAACTGTCTTCTTGAACAAAATAACAAGAGTATATAATAAGACAATATAAAGTTTTAATGGATCACTTGGGGACCTATAATTGCAGTGACTGGTTATGTTTGAATTAGAGGAGTGGTTTCTAGTAGAGGATTCCATGTGAAAGGAAGGACAATTGAAGAAAGACCTAAACACAAACAAAAATCCCCTCCATGGATGTATTATCAGCAGTGGAAAAATCACAAGGTTTGACATGATGGGTCACTAATCCAACTATCCCTGTTCACTCTCATGGATTTCTACTCTCCCCCTTGCATGGTTTGATAACAAACTTATTTAAAAATCACACAACAGATTTGCTGGTTTCATCATTAGAACCCACATGATAAAATTGGAAAATATGTCAAAGAAGTACTTTGTTGAAAATTCATAACCAGTTTTCCTGCTATCATCTGTTAATGTCAGATCAAGTATCATATATGATACCTACCCTTTTATGAAGGGGTTTTTATTGTCCACAAGTTATATGTCAAAAGTTCCCATATTTGGAAAAAGTAGGCAGTTATCACTAAAAGCCATCTGTTAACATCCGACAGGACTTCATTTTCATTACACCAATTTGAAAATAACCTTGTCTTGAAGGAAAAGTGTCTGATAATTTTAGATATTGTATACGTTTCTTAAGAACAAAATGTTTATATGCATAGAAGTGCCAGTCTATGATCTGAACTTAAAGTAAAAAGAGTTTTACAAATATTCATCACTCCTCCAACACATAACAAGGTAAGGATATGAGGAAAGGTACAGCATGTGTTAAGTCCTAGAGTATAGTGTAGGGAGGTACCATATTATGTTAGGAGAAATAGGTCTGTCCCCTCATTCCCCTAGGAAGTATGTGACCTTGAGCAAGTCATTTAAATTTCACAATTTTAATTCCTTTCTCTGCAAAATAAAAAGTTTAGCATAGGTCATTTCAAAGTCTATTAGAGTCTTAAAATCTGCCCACAGTCAGAAGTACTTATGGCAAGAACACATATTTATAGATTTGTTTTATCCTGAAACAAAATAAGATAGCAATTTAAAAATTGTTTCTTTTCCAGGGACCATATTGTAAAGTGATCATTTTATAGATGGAATCAGTTAATGTTAATTCTACTCCAAAAAATTTTTCAGTATTATCTCTCCATTTACTGAATGGTGATGTGTGATGCCCTGTGTTAATGGCATACATTTCATGGCATTCTTTCATGTGCAATAACTTCTACTAAGAGAAACAATATAATAATTATAAAATTATGAAAAAAGGAAAGGTCTTTCTTCTCTCTCTCTCTCTCTCTTTTTTTTCTACTACAGTGGATTTTATGGAACTTGACTTCACAAAAGCTAATCAGTCCCCCAGGGGATTAGAAGCATTCACTTGCCTATTAATTCTCCTAATATCTTTGTGCTCTGATTGTTTTAGTAGCTTTTATTTGGTCTCATTTTTAAATGTCTTATTTGTATAGCCTTATTTTATGAGAAAGAAAAGCAATAGCCAGATATAAAAAAAAATCTGTAATTAGTTTGATCTGTGATAGTTAAAAACTGCTAAATAACCGGAGAAAATTCAAATCCTTTTATAAATTAATCTACCAGGAGCATTACAGTTTCATAGTTTATATTATTTTTCTTCTATAATTTTAAAAATTAATCTTTGAAGATGCAAAAAATATAACAAAATGATATAATTCACTCTATTTTGGCCCACCTTGCTCTTGCTCAAGAAAATATGTAAATATGTGATAATAACTTATTAATATTACATTAAATGAATTTGCTCTCAAAATTATATTTTATGATATTTTAGCAAGATTTTGAAATATGTTTAAGCAAACACTCTAAGCAAATACTGTTTCTTCTCTGTAAGTTTTTTATACTTGCTTATTCAAAATCCATGGGATTTTATTGGACTGTATGAATACTACTTTTGTTCTGTATTCACAGATTTGATCCTCACTGATAAACAACAGTATTATGTATACATGTTGCAAGCTTGCACTAAATGGTTGACTTTTCTGAGTGGCTCAAATGCCCCAGGTTTTAACTAAAGCCAGCATTGGAGATTATATTTATGTTTTTTAGGATTCATGGCATTAACCCATGTCCATGGATTCCAAAAATAATTTAATTCTGTCTTGTGACTACTCAGGCTGCTCAGGAAATTTCATTCATCATTTATAAAGGATACTTATGGTTCTGTTGATGTATTCAAACTCTTTATATATATTAAGGGGACTTATGTAAAACAGTAAGCAATATGTAAGTATATGCTAAATATGTAAGTATAGTTTTTAATTCTAAGGAAATGATAGTATAGAGGCCAAGGTCACATAAATGTGTATAACATGTACATTTTGGAAAGGATGCGTTTTTATTTTAGCATTTTATATTACCAAGAAAAAAATAAGAACTGTGTTCTCATCTGATACATGACGCAAAAGATGTGAGAATACAACGGAATCTAATAATTAGCTGGGCATAGAAAAGTCTATTGTAAGTAAGTCTGTTTTGTAGTTAAATGTATAATAATTCAGTTCTTAGATTAAGCCAGAAATTGATGACTGAGATCTATATATATGTATGTATATGTATGTATATGCATACATATATATGTATAGTTGACATACAATGTTACATTAGTTTCAGATGTACAAGGTAGTGATTTGACAACTTTATATGTTATGTTAAGCTCACCACTAGTGTAGCTACTACTGAGTGATATGTATTGAGTAGCAAAAGCAGAGAAAACTTTCCTCAGTTCTGTGTTTCTAGTAGCCCTTAACATGTTTTTCACGGAGAATTGTTGATGATTTGTGAGCTCACCTCAGAATCTTTGTACTTACTGATCTTCTTGGAATAGTCTTTCTCCAGACAACTGAATGACTCTATCCCTCACTTCACTCATTTGGGCTCTGGTCAAGTCACACCAGACAAGTTTCTTGATACTCTTTCTAAAATGATATTCTCTAACATATTACAATCTGTTGTCATCCTCCTGATTTATCTTTTTTTTTAAAATAAATCTTATTTTGAATTAATTTTAGGCCTACAGAAAAGTTGCAGACATAGTGCCATGAGTCCCTGTATGATCCTCACCTGGTTTTGGGTACCCTAAATGTTGTTACCTTGTATTACAGCAGTGCATGTGTCAAAGCTAAGAAACTCATGTTGCTACATTACTGTCCTTTTCGTCCTTCGGGAGCTAGTCTAGGGTACCACGTTGTATGGAGTTGTCAGGGTCCTTTGTTTTCTGTGGTCTGGGAAATGATCTTCCTTTTTACTTATTTTTCATTAACTTAACAGTTTTGAGGATTACTTAGCCAAGTGTTTTGTCCTTCGGGTCGGGGTTGTTTGACGTTTTTCTCATGATTAGACTGGAGTTATAATTATTTTGACAAACTTTTAAATTTCTGAAAAGGCCATCATAGTATAAAATTGGTGTATATCTATATATCATGGTATTTCTTATTCGAGAAAGAAATTTCTTGCTATACTATTTCTCTTTCTCTCAATCTGCCTTTCTTTCTACCCCTTTCCCCTTGTATTCCTCTATCCCTCTTTCTTTCTTCATCTGTTATTGTTTCATTTTTTTCCTATATATTTTAATGGTTTATGTGCCTATAATTTGCTTCTCAATTTCTGTAATTAATCCAACATAGTTTTAAAAAAATGTTTATTTTGAGAGAGAGAAAGAGCAAAAGCGAGCACATGAGCAGGGGAGGGGCAGAGAGAGAGAGAGGGAGACACAGAATCAGAAGCAGTCTCCAGGCTCTAAGCTGTCAGTGCAGAGCCTGACGTGAGGCTTGAACCCATGAACCGAGAGACCAGGACCTGAACCGAAGTCAGACACTTAACCAACTGAGCCACCCAGGTGCCCCAATCCAACATGTTTTTTTGAGGATCTTAGTTGTAAGGCTGTCCGCATCCTGCTGTGGCTATCACAGTGAACAAAATAGTATCTTGGACTATGTAAGAGTTAAATTCATGAAAGAGGACATAAATATTTATCGAAGAATCAGGTAAATAGAGCACACCAGATGGTGATAAGGATTATAGAAAAAAAATAAAAAAGGTAAACGGATAGGGAATGTTGCTGTGGGTGGAATGCTAATTTAAACAGGAATGCTAATTTAAACATTTAAAAATGCTAATTCATAAATTCATTGAAGCATTTATAAAATGATGTTTGGGGGAGAGAACAGAATGATTGAGGGAGTGTTGCATAGAAATGCATAAGGAAGTTCCAAGAAAAGGAAGAATACTTTCAGTTGCTCGTGAATGGAGAACTGCTTTGTGAGTTTAAAGGCCATCAAAGAGGATAGTGTGGTTAGAGCAATAGGATGAGTGCTCACAGTGAGATCAGAGAGATAACTTAAGTGAAAAGCACGTGAGTTCTTGTTGGCTGGTTTGTGGACTTTGTGATTGAGATGGGATGCTATTAGAAGGTTTAGAGTTATTTTGTGACTTATTTTTTAATCACTACTTGGGAAATAGATGAGTGAGTGGACGGCAAGGGAGAAATCAGAGAGAGCTAGGAGGTATTACAATAACCCAGCTGAGGAATAAGTGGATTGTACAAGTGAATTAGTAATAGAAATGATGAGAAGTGGTCAGATTCTGGATAAATTGTGAAGTTAGATCCAGTAAGATATACCGATGTTAGAGAAGAATCAAAGATGCTGTCAAAGCGTGGCTCTGAACTAATGCAACAGTTACCTTACCATTTCTTGAGAAGGGTAAGATTTCAAGGAAAAAAAAGAGAGGCTTTAGATGAGTGAAGATATTCATTGAGATTTTGGTTTGGTACAATTTCAATTTGTAATACTTATTAGACACTAACTGAAGATGTCATTTCGGCATTTGGTACAGAGTTCAGATAAGAGGTTCTTCCTGAAAGTGTAAACTTTGGATTCATCAGAATGTAAATAAAATTTAAAGCACACATTCTCAGTAGGGATGTTATCTCCCTCAAGGAAGCGAAAATTGGTTCCTGGTTGGTGGACAATCTTTGATTTTGCAATGGACTATTGGCCTCCGTAGCTCAAACCTATCTGACAAATTCCTATTTTTAATATTTCTCTCATTAAGGAAAATGTAAATTTAATTTTTTCTCCTTTGCAAGATATTAATGAAAAAAAGTTTTAGAAACACTGGCTTAAATGTAAAAGGTTATATCTGATTATCTAAAATATGAGATCAGGGGCACCTGGGTGGCTCAGTTGGTTTAAGTGTCTGACTCGATTTTGGCTCAAGTCTTGATCTCATGGTTTGTGGGATCAAGCTCCTGTGCACTGGTGGCATGGAGCTTGGGATTCTCTCTTTCCCTCTCTCCGCCCCTCCTCTGCTCTCTCTCTCAAAAGAAATAAACTTAAAAACAATAAAGCATGAGATCAGATAAAGAATCGAAAACTCTGAAGAATGGTCCTTGGGGCCTTTTAAATTACAGAATTTGGAGAGATAGTAAATAGCCAGTAGAGAAATGGAGAAAGATTGGTCAGGGAGGTAGCAAAAGAACAGAGTACTGTTCTATATATCAGGTGAAAATTTTTTCAAGAAAGAAGAAATAATATTTTCTGTCAAGTGCTGTAGAAAATAAGTTGAGGAAAACATAGCCAATAATTCTTTGAGTGTTTTCTTAGAAAGGAAAAGGGAAAATGCACATTAAATGGAGAATTTAGTTTGTTTTGTAAATAATGAGATCTTATTATTTGTATGTTAACAGTAATAATGCAGCAGAGCTGGTAAACTGATGTACAGAGCAGGAGCCAGTATCTGGATCAATATGTTGGAGAAACTAAGACACTATTGATTCTAGTGAATTCAAAGTGTTGGCATTAGCTGTAGACACAATGATAATATCTTTAATTACAGGTGCAATGACTGTACAGTCTTAGAAGATGGTGAGTGATACGTTGGTATGTGGCAGTGAGAGACCCAGGAACCCTCTTTCGCATTGCTTTTATGTTCTCAACAAAATCAAAAAGAAAGTCATTAAGTGAGAGTGGAGAGGACAGAAAGTGTGTTGGAGTTTTGAAGAGTGATGAAAAGGTATGAAATAAACTTCAAGGACAATAGCAAAATTAACTAGGAAAACACTGCATGATTCCAGTTTCGGTGGCCTATTTGAGACAAAAAAGCAGTAATCTAAAGTGAGCTGAATTAGCATAGTTTGATGTTTTCCTCTAGCCACATTAAGCCACATAAGCAGAGGCTGGGTGTATATGGAATTTTGTATTTTTTGTTTTTATTTTCAGAGAAATTAATTGAGGTTTATCCAGGAAAGTGAGTGTAATGATGGACAGTGGAATCTAGGTTGTATAAGGGAGGAATGAAAACACAAAGAGGACTGAAAAATATTGGGAAGATCAGTGGATGGCATGTACTAGAGGAGCTGAGAAATTATTGCGAGTCAGTTGTGGTGCTGATATGGAAAAACAGAATGTGATAGAAGTTAGGATATTTGAAATAGACATTTGATTTTTGGGTGATGAAAAGGCATTAGCTATTAGTAATGTCAAATTCTAGAACACTATCATGTTTATCAAGGGCTGAGGTAAGGTTGAAAGCAGATTCATAGTAGAGGGGTAGTTCAAGGTTCTGAGAACAATCGATATCGAAAGATTATATACTTGGTTATTAAAATACCAAGAACCATGACAAGAGTAGTGCTGTTAATATTTAAATCTTAAAGAGGGGAATTAGGAGTAGTAGTGGATAACATCATGATATGATAGCTTGAAGCTTAACACTGGGACTTTTAGGGAGTAGGGTTTATAATAGCCTTCAAACAGTAAGGTGATCTGGGGGCGCCTGGGTGGCTCAGTCGGTTAAGCGGCTGACTTCGGCTCAGGTCATGATCTCGCGTTTCGTGAGTTCGAGCCCCGCGTCGGGCTCTGTGCTGACCGCCTGGAGCCTGTTTCGGATTCTGTGTCTCCCTCTCTCTCTGACCCTCCCCCGTTCATGCTCTGTCTCTCTCAGTCTCAAAAATAAATAAATGTTAAAAAAAAAATTAAAAAAAAAACAAAAAAAAACCCAGTAAGGTGATCTGTTTCATTCTCTGCGAATTTCTTACATCTAACATAATTCCTGGAATTTACTAAGATCTCTCAGACATTTGCTAAATGAATGAATCATTGAGTGCACCTATAAAGGGAAGGGAATCAATAGTACTTCTTGAAAGTAATTGTCAGTTCTAAAATTTCAACATTTACAAATATGAGTATTATTCAGTGTGTGCTATACTTAGGGATGGGTTATAATGAAAATGATTCTTAACAATCTGTACCACATCTAGTTTTACCTTATTGTAGTCCAATTATTATTTTAATTAAGTCCTATGTCGTTATCTCTACTTCAGTAGCTACTGGGCTCAGCAATAAGTCATTTTTAATGCTCTTTCTGTTTTTGAATTGCTCTAAAGCTACAATGGATAGATTTTGAAGTCTTTGAACACCAGGCTTGGGGGTAGGGTTCCTAAAATCTTTTACTGGTCTTAGATGCTTTATTATTCTAATTTTCACCAAATTAGAATCCTACTGATAGCCTTACCACATCTCTCCCCATTGAACACTCAGAATTAGAGTTTGCCTCAAAACAGTCTAAACAAATATTCCTATATTCTGCCCCATTTTAGTTTCAACTAATATAGATCTAAATGTTTTGAGTTCTTTTTATTTTTATAATCATATCTCTGCTTGCCAATCTCCAGATACAAGCTTAGCTTGTATCTCTAACCCCATTTAAAACCCCAATTTTATCTATATTCCAGTCTTCCTTACTTATTTCTGTGTCCTCTGACAGCTTAGACCCTGATCATGATAAATATCAAGATCGCTTTAGGAAATAGGTTTTTGTAGGACACAGAAAATGTGTGATGTATTTCAACAAATGACCAAATAAATTCGTAGTCTTTTAACACACCACATCCCATGTGCTTGTGTGTATAAATGGCACCGGGAAGTCAATCTTGGCTTCAGAATTAAAGTATTCCATGAAGAAAACCATATACTAACTCTGTTAGACACTGTATAGGTAGCAGAGGAAGATCTCTATGACACAGACATTCAACTGTACAAGAAGAAGAATATCTAGTTTAGTCATCTGGTTTGCTTGGCGAGAACATTGAAGCTTATGGTAACATGTACCAAAGGGAAAAGACTCACTCCCCAGCACTGATGATTTCTTCAATGTGGGAGAGATGTTCATTAGCCCTGAATTCCTGTTCCCTTTTTACACTCCCACTGCTCTCTCTCTTGGGTGAGTTAAAGATCAACTAGGCGTGATCATTTCACCCCCTTCTTCTCTTCTCACTCTCACTCTCAGAGTCTGACTTTTCCCTAGAAGGATATTTTCTGCTCTGTTTGTCTATGTAGAGGTTTTACACCGTCTTTAGTTGTTAAAGCCAAAAGTCTCATTTAGTGCATTTTTAAATAGCTTTCTGGAATATGTAATTTTTGGCTAGCTGGTTTCTTAAATCTGGTTCCACCTTTTCTTCTTTTATCTTTAGCATTATTTACTTACATAAATTTGGGTCTTGGGTTCTTTCTATTTTTCCTTAAATGTCCACATTCCTTAAAAAGCCATTATATTGTAGTGGTTGGGAATACAGTCTTAGCACTTATGAGCAGTCAGAAATTGAGCCAGTTACTTAATTTTTCGTAATTGCATTTCCATAGCTGTAAAATGAGCCTAATAAATGCAAAAGTACTATAGGACAGCTTATTGGTCATCATTCTGTTTCAAAGAATTCATGGTTTCCTTAGTAGTCTCTAGAACATTGGCAAATGGACAGTCTCAATCTAATATTTCGTTATCCTAACTCAAGGATGTAAATATGTTATTTACACTATTTTAGGGAATTAAACCAAATAACCTTATTTTTGTGATGGAGCATGTTTTCCACATAAGATTCGAACGGTGTGTCCAAAGGAGGAAATGAACCTTCTTTTCCACACTTCGTAGAGGATACCCTGGTATATTAAAAAACAAACAAACAAAATCCCACTACTGTTCAGGAGTATTTTTGGTATTGTATAAAAAGTGCAGTGTTCAAAAATAATTGTTTTGTTCATTTCTATGAGAAATATTCATATGTATATCACATTGGCAGTGTTCTCCAAATTTGTCCACTTATTTTGTCATATACGTTACATCTGAGAAACATTTGTCTAAGACAATATATTAAATTGTACTTACTAGCATGCTAAACTCTAGGAAATTATGTGACTCCATGGAATTAGAACGAGGAAATAGAGTTTTGACATGGTTCATAGTATGTCTTTATATAGCACCTGTTCATTCACTATTCTGCATGGAAAAAGTGGTTAAACACTGATTTTCCTTGGAGTGTATATCTCTCTGGAACCAAGAGGAAATAAAAAGATAACCTTTTGATTGATGTTGATATGAGAGAACTCCATGAGCATGTGGAAAACAGGTATTTTACATAAAAATTACTGACTTATTTGTTGTTTATTCTTAACTACTTTTGGTCCTTTTGGTTCATTAACTAGATTTAGGTATTTCTTATTTTGAATGTAGTAAAATACATTTCATTGTGTGTTTATTAATGAAATTAAATGGCAGTTTTGACAGGAATATTTTCTCTAGGGATAATTTTTAGAACTACATATAAAGCATGAATTTTCAGCTATTTAAATAATTGCTAATTATATTAGTATGGATACAATGTTTGTGGTTTAAAACACAATTTAGAGTTAAAATCCTTTCTAGCATTTGCTTTCTGAAAATAAAATTCTCAATATCTACCCAAAATAATTAGAGCTCTCTGATAATGAGGTCAAGCCATGTGCTGTAATCGATCAGCAGCCTGACAGTATTGGTATCTGTAAGAAATACATCAAACTAATGAGCAGCTAAGAGACATGAGAATAACTCTTGGTGCTTCAGATCTAGACTTTCAATGGCTGTCGGAAATACTTCAAAGACTAGGAGGATTAATTTTTTGAATACGTCCTTGAAATAAATGTCTTGACTTTTTTTCTTTGCAGTTGAAAATCAAATGAAAGCATTTTTAATTGAAATATTTATTGTAAAAACAAATGATCGTGAATACATGAAAGTGAGTACCATTGTCCTGCCTTCTGTCAGTGACTTGCTAGATGAATATATGGGGTGGATCACAGGCCTGAAGAATTACCTAACCTTTCTTATTGGCACAATTTATATATAAATAAGATTAGCAGTACACAGCAACTTATAGTTTATAATTTTCAAACATGTATTGTTCAAATTTCTGTGTACAAGTTCTATTCAGGACTTGGGGTGATAGTTTGTACCAGAGAGGTCCTTGGCTTAATAATGGGAATTATTGCCATAATTCTTATTGAACATATATGGTAACTATACAGTAATAATAAAATAATTATAGCTAACAACTTTTTAGGAATTACTATGTTACAGGAAGTATTTTACATGCACTGAAGTTGAATAACCCTAGGCATAGCTTCTACTAGTATTTCCATTTTTCAGTGAGAAAACTGAGATACAGTACAATAAAGTAACTTGGAAAAACTCATTCAGTCAGTAAATAGTGAAAATCTGGTCTGTTCCTAAGTAGTCTAGCTCCATGTGGCACTTTACATAACTATATTGTGCGTCCTCTTAGTAGAAGTGCTTTAGGAGAAGCCTATTATCATTTGAGAAACCTAAAAGACAGTATCTCTTGCCATTCTGTTTTATTCAAGGCAAAATTATTCTCAGAGACTGAAATTGTCTTCATCAATAATTTATTTAACACAGGTTCATTTTGGGAATTATAATTTATGGTAGTAATATTTCACAAGCCAATAGTATACAGAATGATGTCTCTTAATAATTATTGTCATAAAGAAATCACATACTCCAAACCAAGATGGATTAATTACACTATTGTTCCAGGCAGGGGGAGATGAAAGGAATAAAGTCTGATGTTTTAGAAAGCTTTTTAAATCAACAAAGAGTAGCCTTGGCCAGAGTGAACACCTGAGTAAGTCTTCACAAATTCTTGGTATTTAAAGTTTAAACATCCATTACATCATTGCCACTCTTCCATGTGTTTTTATTGGTAAGTCCCTAGCAGTGCTCATCAGCAGTTGAGCTACTGAGCGCTTATCAACAATAGACAACATCCTGACAGTTTCCTCAATGCAAACAAATTCAACCTTAGATCAAAACAACTTCGCTGAAGTCGTAAACAAGTAGATTTGAAATCATAACAAACCAATACACAATACATTCTTAGAACCTACTTTTGTTATTTCCATTTTAAAAATCATGGACTATAGATATGCATTATTTCATAAAACTTTTTGCAATGATGCAAATGTCCTATAATCAGCGGTCTCCAATATGCTGGCTGTTGATTACTTAAAATGTAACTAGGACATGCAAGAAACTGAATTTAAACTAATTTTTAGTTTTAATATAAACTTAAACAGCCACGTGTTGCTAGTGGCTACTAAATTGGAGAGTGGTGGTATTGTACACCTGAAACTAATATAATACTGCATGGTCCAGACAGATTTATCCAACAGGCTACTCATCGCATAAACCATGTCTGAGCTAATTTGCCTTAAAATTCATGCTCCTAATCCTACTGATTTATTGGGGCTTGTTTCAGAGATCCCATCCTGATTGCAGCTCAGGTCTTTAATTAATTCTCTTATCTACAGTCCTGAGAATGATGGCACTAATGTATTGAAGAAGGTGTCAAAATTGGGGACAGTAATTATGGACTAAAGACAGAGATGGGTGGCTCAGTCAGTTAAGCGTCTGACTTCGGCTCAGGTCATGATTTCATGGTTTGTGAATCTGAGTCCCACCTTGTGCTTTGGGCTGACAGTGAGGAGCCTGCTTGGGATTCTCTGTCTCTCTGTCCCTCTCCCACTTGTGCACATGCTCGCTCGCTCGCTCTCTCAAAATAAATAAACTTTAAAAAAAAAAAGATGGGTCAAGGAAAATGACAAGTTTAGATGAGCTCTCCTAACACAAGGATTGTTGAATGTAAGTGCCAGGTTTTTCTACCAGTGTAACTGCACAGATTCTTTCCTTCCATCTTTTCATTCATGCTTTTTCATCCACTTTCCTTTTCAGTGCTTGTGGATAGTTCTTCAAGTTAGGTTTTCTATAGAACAGATTCAATCTCATTAGCTTGAGCCTATTTTTCTTTAACTGGAGTTAACATATCTTTTTGAAATGTCTTTATGCAGTTGCTCTTAAGGAAAGGGAAAGTAATTGAAAAAAAAAGTGCTTCCTTTCATACAACCTTTTTTTGTTTTTATTTTCACATAAAAAGAGCCAGCTTTGCTTCTATACACTAATTATTCCTTTTTAGGTCCATATGATCTGAAGAAATCTTATGTATTTCATGGGAAAACCAGCCTCAAGATATAGCAGAGGTTAAGGCAGAGGGCACTTGAGGATGATTGGAAAAATATATATAACACACTTGAAACTGATACCAGTGATAATAGTGAATAAGGGGAAAGAGGTAAGATAAGTACTAACATGACCTTAACAGCCTGCTCCATCATAGTATGGTCAGAAGCAAGCATTTACTTGGTGGAGAAGGGATCAGATTTCAAGGCAACAGACATTTTTTTTAAGTTTATTTATTTATTTTGGGAGAGAGAGAAAGAGAGGGAGGGCAGGTGGGCAAGCAGGGGAGGGACAGAGAGATGGATAGAGAGAATCCCAAGCAGGCTCTGCTCTGTCAGTACAGAGCCCAACTCGGGGCTCGAACCCATGAAGCCATGAGATCATGACCTAAGCCAAAACCAAAGAGTCAGACGCTTAAATGACTGAGCCATCCAAGCGCCCCAAGGCAACGATATTTATGAAAAAAGAAGCAAATAGAATATGATACAATGAATTAGAGGTGTTTCAGTGATTAATCTGCCAACCTGTTTTTTTGTTTAATTTAGAGAGGGAGAGCATGCAAGTGGGAGTGAGGGCCAGAGAGAGAGGGGGAGAGAGAGAGAGAGAGAGAGAGAGAGACAGACAGAGAGAATCTCAAACAGGCTCCATGCCCAGCGCAGAGCCGGACATGGGGCTCAATCCACCAATGACCTGAGCTGAAATTAATAGTCAGACGCTCAACCAAGTGAGACATGCAGGTGCCCCAAATCTGTCATCTTGACATGGTCCCAACACAGTTTTTTTTTTTAATTTTAGTATAGTTAACATACAGTGTTATATTAGTTTCAGGTATACAATACAGTGATTCCACAATTCCATACATCACCCAGGGCTCATCACCTATTTCCCCCATGTGTCCCCCACCTGCCCTCTGGTAACCATGAGTCTTTTCTCTATGATTAAGAGTCTGTTTCTTGGTATTTCTCTCTCTCTTTCTTTTCTCCTTATATTCATTTGTTTGGTTTATTTAATTCTACATATGAGTGAAATCATATGGTATTTGTCTTTATCTGACTGACTTATTTCACTTAGCACTGTACTCTCTAGCTCCATCCCTAAGAGCTTTTTAAACATATTGTAAATATTGAAATATAAATACTGAGCTAGGTGGAATAGTAAAGCTTTGACAGAACAATAGACAACATGAATAAATATGTTGTAGGGCTCAAAATTAGAAATGCAGAAATCTACCAAATCTAAGAGGAAAAAGGATAAGGATTAGGCTGGAAATCTGGGTTTGTGATACTTCTCTCTCTCTACATCCTTTCAACTGCTTAAACTTAGAAATGTTTTCTGATGTCATCACCATACCAGATGCAACACTCTCACAGGACAAAGTGCACCTTAGACTCTTATGCATAAAGATCTCCCTAGTAATAAGACTTGGGTGCCTTGGGTGAAAATTCACAGAATTGGGCTTGAACTTGTATGTTCTCTCTGAATACAAGGGCATTTTCCTGCTGATAAATTGCACTACATTTGTGTAAACAAAGTACCTTTGAAGGTAGGAAGGATTCTGCTTATTGTTACAGTGCTATCTGAAAAAGAATTACTATGTGTGTTCTCATTTATGTTGCTTGCCTAAACTTAGTTTCAAAACTTTGCAAAACTTAAGAAACAAATATAAAATTAAAGACATGAGAATTAATAGCAGGAATTAAATGTACAATAACATATAAATATTAAGGAGAGAGAGAGGAAGCACCAGCATTTTGGGAGCCTAAAACTCCTTGTTTCTATATTTTTAATATTCTTTTTTCTTGATTTCCCAGGCTTTTTCCTCAGGCTTATTTTCTATTTTAGAAATAAAAATCAAATAAGAAACAGGAAATCCCTTTGCCAATTATTAAAATTATCAACCCCAAAACAGATTTTTCAATATAAATTGAACTGTTCAGTGATCAAGGTTCACACACTTGTGAAGATTATGTGTTTTGTGGTCTTTTTATTATAAAAATGGAATAGAAACAAATTCTTGGAAACTCGATGATATGTGTAAATTTCCATAGCATTCCTTATGCTGTCCATATCTGTCCTTAAATAAGACATTAGTCTTATTTAAAGGAACAATGAAGTGGAATGATGAGATAATCAAATGGGTAAAAACAAAACTACTTTGCATAAAAATGAAATAGAATGATTGTTCTAGTATAGCAGAAGATTGTAAGAAATGGTCGCTGGTTATATTGAAAAAAGTTAATTTGTTGGAAATGTGCCATGACCTAAGTAGAGAAAAGATCTGATTATTGATAGAGGGGAAATACAATGTAAAAAGTAAATCTCGGGGGTGGGGAGGGAGCTTGAACTCTTTTTAAAATAAATGCATAACCAAATTTCATATAACGTATTGTAACTCATGAACTGATCTGTATTTTTGTTGTTCATGGATTTTGATGTGGTTGTGGTATATGATAACATTCTTTCAGTGTGATTATCATCTCCAGATATTTGATTTCATTCTTTTTACATCTTCACATATGTTCATGTTTTTGTCAACTTTTCTTGGATAGTCATTGTATAATTCTTATTATTTCTGGGCTTGTTTATGTTGATACTTTTTTTTAAATTATGAATCTTTTTATTTATTACTTTGTTGCATGCCTAGTAATTTTTTATTGTTCACTAGACATTGACTCTTTATGTTGTTGATTCGTAAATTTAACTTCATTCCTGTAAATACGGTTGAAAATTTATCTGGGATGCCAATAAGTTATTCAAACTTTGATCTTTTTGAAGATTGCTTTTAAAAATTTTAGGGTATTTCAGAGCAACTTTAAATCTAGGGATAATTTGTTCCTACCATGAAGACAAAACTCTGGGGAATCTCAAAGTAAGACTTTCTGTGTTGGCTGGTCAGAGCACAAATGATTCTTGGCCATATATATCTCAGAGATTTTCTCCTAACTTGTTTTTAGATGTTCTTTTTCAGTCTTAGGTAGTTCTCCCATAATCATGTCTAAGTTAGTACTCAGTAAAATACTCAAGGGACCTTTTGAATATCTCTTTCATGTTCTTTTTTAGGTCTCTCTCTCCTTGTAGCTGTCTCCTCTAAAGTGTTTCCTATGCAAATCCTGGTTGCTTTGCCTACCCAAACTCTGAAATCTGTGTTCTCTACTCTGTGTGGCTCTGCACCGAAGCCTGGATACTCTTTGCAGGCAGAAAACTGGTACAATCTTAAAATTTACCTTAATTTTATTTAACAATACCTAACTCATATTGCTGTGTCTCCCCATTTCTGAAAACCATTGTTTCATCTATTTTTTTCTGTTATTTTAGGCAAAAGATTAAATACAGTACCTATTCCTGCATCATATCTAAATGTGAAAGTCTTAGATTAATAATTTTACAAGTTTAACCTAAATATTGGTTCATTATAAGCAACCTGACCTCTGTAGATACCAATTACACATTTATTTTTTGTGATTAAAAAATGAAAGCAATGTAAGGGTTAATTTTTAGAGTATAAGATAGCAAATTATATTATACATATTACAACCCCTTATGTATTTGTGTATTCTCTATACATACCCAAATATAGAATTTTCACTGTACTTAGATGATCTCTTTAATGACCCTTCCGACGAATAATCCTTATATTTATGATTGTATTCCTTTCTCCTGGTATAGATCTTTACAATGATCTGCAACAAGTAAATACATGAGGGGCAATTAATAAGGTAATTATACCACAATATAAATAATAAATTAATAGCAAAAACCACACCCATAACAAAGTCCAAAGACAAATGATAAATGGTGAAAACATATCTCCAGTATATCTCACAAAAGGTAATATACCTAATTTATAAGAAGTTTCTTAAAGTTTGGAAAATGAAGACCAAAAAGCATATAGTAATAGGTAAAATATGAACATACTAGTCACAGAAAAGTAAATACAAAACATTCTTTAAAATATAAGACTTGGGGCACCTGGGTGGCTCAGTCGGTTAATAACGTGTCCGACTTTGGCTCAGGTCATGATCTCACAGTTCGTGAGTTCAAGCCCCACATCGGGCTCTGTGCTGACAGCTCAGAGCCTGTAGCCTGTTTTGGATTCTGCCACCACCCCCTCCCCCCCGTCCCTCCTCCACTTGCACTGTCTCTCTTTCTGAAAAATGAATAAATGTTAAAAAAAAATTTTTTTTTAAATATAAGATTTAATTTTACATGTAACAAGAGAAAGTGAAAAATAAAAGTATGATTTCTCATTTGTCGGAGTGGCAAAATATCTTGATGGACAATATATCTAAATGCATCACTGATAAAAATGCAAAATACATGGCTCCTATGGAGAGGAACTTGGTGACACTTAGGAAAATTACATATGCATCTATATCTTAGTACAGTACAGTTCCAATTCTAAATGCTTATTCTAAATTTTACAAAATGGCTTACAAAAAAAGTTGTTTGCTCTGGTGTTAGTTGTAATAGCAATGTTGGAAACCATCAAAATGTCTATCCATAAAGGACTGAGTGAAAGTAAATGAGAAGAAAAATTATACAGTCACAAAAGAGAGTAGTATGCTATTGGGAAACCATAAGTGTAAGATCTCTACACTGTGATATGGAGTGAAAAAAAGCAAAACACAAAACAGGATATATATATACATACACACACACACACACACACACACACATATATACATATATATTTTAGAATAAAAAGTGAACATGCACACGCCAACCCACCCTGTGGTTATTTTTGCAAAAAATGAATGAATATCAAGCAGAAACTACTAAAAATTATTATTTATATGGAGGGAATGGGGACAGAATGGAAAGAACACTGATGAAAAGAATTCCTGTGAATGTACCTATAATACAATTTTGATACTTGAATCATGTAAATATTTTATCTAATCAAAAAGCAAAATAAAACATATGGAAAATATTTTAACAAAAATGAATTGGAACAAATAAAGTAATTATATATAATTTTGATGATACAACCTCATAAAGGAAAAGAATCAGTCCAATTGTTTATATATTCTCAAAGTATATCTAAGGACAAAAATAAATGCAAAATCTCAAACTTAGTATTCTTTTGTATTATTACTTTTTAAATTTGTTTTGAGGGAGGGAGGGAGAGAGAGAAAGAAAGAGAGAGAGAGAGAGAGAGAGAGAGAGAGAGAGAGAGAACAGGGGGAGGGGTGGAGAGAGGGAGCGAGAGAATCCCAGGCAGGCTCTGTGCTGTTAGCACAGGGCTCAAACTGTTGAACCGTGAGATCTTGACTTTAGCTGAAGTCAAGAGTCTGATCCTTAACTGACTGAAACACCCAGGTGCCCCTCTTTTGTATTATTTTTATCTTGTGCATACTTTATATATAATTTTAGTTAGTATAGGGTAAAGGAAATAATTATGTTAATATTGTGTGGGAAATTCCTTTTCAACATAAAGGGTAAAATAGTATGAATCTTATATTTGAACTGAATAAAGCAATGCAAGTTATTTTTATATTATTTTTATTTTTGAGTGCATGTTCTAACACCATCCACTGAAAAGATTTACAGACAGAGGTAATAGGCAATAGGCAACTCTATTAACTCTAGATTTTGTTCATTAAATGCCTTTCAACAATAGAAGCAGTGAGGATCCGCAGAGAAAAAGCCCTTTAAGATGCTGGGGAGGAAATGCATGGATAAGTTTGGGACATATTATTGAATATAAAGAATAGAAGCTACAAAAAGATTATGGAGTCCATTCAAAACGCTCTGGAGTCAGCTTGAAGTCAACTACACTAAGTTGGAATCATTTGTGATTTGAAAAGAATGATTACTAAAATATATTGAAAACATCAAGTATATAAAAATCCCAGAGTTGATAGAAATAGAGATCTATAATCAGAGAGAAATACAACAATGCTCATCAGAGAACACTGGAATTTGTGAGGACACAGCTCATTATGGTGAAAACTCAGTTAAGTGAGAAAAATTAAGATTTCTTTTTTCTGTACTTCCTGTATAGACTATATTTCAAGGTTATTAGACCCCTACTAGATTGGAGTAAATTTTAAAATATAGCATAATTTCAAACAACAAATGCAGAATGATAGAAATAAATAGAAGGTCACAGTTTTACATTTCCTAATAAGATAACTGATTTAGGTGATGTGTGATTTATATTACTTCTTGTTGTAAATGAGGAGGCACTAAGGTCAAGCAACTTATTCAAGTTTACAAAGTAGTGACAAGCAGTAGTTTACAATGAGGAGTCTCATTACATAAGAGTAAAGTAAGGTAGTAAAGAAAGCAAGAGAGAGTTAATTGTATTCCATCCCAGATGGCTTTAATATTTTTGAATCTAAAATTAAATTCCTTTTGCTCGTGAAAAGTTCTATGCTCAGCTAGGAGGCTGCTATGAAACATTAAACACTGTCAATTCTTACTGTGATACTGCATTAATACTGCATAACATCAATATTTTATATTAAGAATGTTAATTATCCCTGAGATTCCGGAATGCCTAGCTGTGCTAAAGTACTAGTACACTAATTTTATTTTTAATTCATTTTCTTTTTTCTATTGGCTGTTCTCCCTGGATCTGATTCTTCTCCCTGCAGTGAGAAATGAGTTAAATCAGCTCTCACTGTCAACTGGAACAGCCTTGGAGCTGAGTTAATTCATCACCTACTGACAAAAGGTTAAAAATATTGAATATCAATATCCAGAATGTTTTCCAAATCACAGCAATTGTTTGGCAGTGCTGATGTCTGAGCCCTGGGAATAAAGTGCAAGGTTTTGGCATTCTCTGTGTCCATGAAGTTACTTTCTTAATGTGCTTTATACATGAATGTGATTTAAGTTTTCACTTTGACTTTTCTTTTAACATACTTCACCCTAAATGTGTACATTTTGAAACTGAAACTAAAGAATAATGTAGACATCTATTTTTATAATAAAAACAAACTTTCACAACTGGTTTGGAGTATTATCAGCTGGATCTATACTACATAGACTCATGCTTATTCATGCTTATCTGATTACACATTCAGACTCTAGTCACCTACAAAGACAGAACAGTAGGATCATTATTTTTTGAATTAATTTAACTCATTTAACATGTGTAAAGAACTCTATTAGGTACACAGAGAACTAATGTATAAAATTCTGCCCCTGAACTCAAAGGATTAGTATATACAAACAGTATACACCCATGCCTGCATACACACACATGCACACACACACATATACACAAGCACACAAAATCATTATAGAGAAAATATATTAGAAAAATACAGTAATTTAGAAAATATGGTAACTTATTTTGAGCAGTGGCTATGCCTCATAGAAGTGACTTCATTGAGATTTGAAAATTTAGATAAAGTAATAAACTGGGTTTAAAAATAGTATAACTGTGGTCAGTGGAGAGGGTGGCCATCTCATGCATTTCCTGCATCCTTATACAGAGAATACAGTCTGAAGAAGTATGTGTAAGAAAGTGGGTAAAAATAATATAGTTCTGATTTGACTTTTTAAAATATAGTCTGCATGAATGGAGAGGCAGTGGGGTCCTTGATCGCCAAGTTGTTAATGATAACAACAGCAACAATAGTCAATAATTCTGCAGGTGAGAAACATACTAATTGAGGATGGTTTAAACCAGGAACAGTTCCAGTGACCGTTAAGAATAGGAATCTTCCATTCAGTGACAGCCAGAATATATATATATATATAAGCAAGGAGATTTTATAAGTAAAGAGTGATTATAGTATTCTGCTGAGGAATAATGAGGATCTAGGGTTGTGGCATGGCAAATTGACAATAGGAAACAGAGGTTAATGTAGACTTAGAGATAAAATCTATGTGATTGAACTTGGGAGCTAGAGAGAGTAGAGTAAGATACAGTTCTGAAGTTTCAGGGTTCAGTGCCTGCCAGCATATAAATGATGCTGTGGTGTTACCTAGAATGTCAGAGAGAGAAAAACATATACGAGAATATATGGACAGTTACCCGTGTGCAGTTTTATAGATGGCGTGCGCATGCACACACATGCACACACCATTGTCATTTGTAAAGGAGTATGTCTGTATGGGCTCAGTATTGAATTAATAGTCTCCACAGAGTGTTTGAATGGTGGTTTATAAAGATCAGAAGATAACTGTGTAGAGGATTAGATTGGAGTCATCAACATAGAAACTAATAAAAGGATTACAGTTTATTTTTGCTTGTTCCAAACTGATGGTCTCATCTTAATCAAAATAGTGTGAATTTTAATATGTACTTTATGATTTTTTTCCTCAAGACATTATCAAAATTTGGACAGAAAATATTTTATTTATTAACTTTATTTTCTCTTGTATACAAACATCAACCATTTTTGCTTTATTATATGATTGAGAAAGCTCCTGTTGATTCTGTGACCAGAAGGTTTCTAATACCAGATGTTCTTGTAATATGAGAGCTTCTAGTGAGCTCCAGTTATCATCAGATCCTTAAGACAACCACAGAACTGAATTCAGTATTTTTAATTTATACAGTATCCTGCAAATTGTCTTTGGCATTGTACAGGATATAAGATGATATCTCTGTAGGGCTTTAAGCTGTGTGGGGCTTTAATCTCTATAAAGCCAAAATAAATACATGTATTCTAGTGAGGTCAAAGATTTAGGTGGTTTCAAAATTTTTGCTGTTGTAACACATTTTGTGGTCTAATGCTTCTTTGTACACACATGCCAGTGTTTCTAGGTCATATTCTGTGAGTATAATTCAGAGGTTATGCATTATCAACTTTATTTTAAAATGTTCAATTGCTTCTAAAGTTGTAAGACAGGAAATGATGTATAGATGCTACTTATTATTCCATACTTGTCCAATCAACTCTTCTTTTAGGTGGTCAGAGAATGCAGAGTTAGTAGTGATTACTAGAGGTCTGTATAGGATATCAGATGTAGTTGTATAAATACTGCTGTTCAACAGTGCAAAAAATTAAAATGCGGGACTTCTGTTTGTTCATTTACCTTCTTTATCTCAAATCTGTGAGTTTATTTCAACAACTTTTTCTCTGACTTTTTTTCTAATGAGGAAAGAGAAATTGTGACAAATGAAGAAAAGTAATGCAGAAAATCAAACATCTGATAGCAGTGTTACATTGTGGCAAAACAAATGTCAGAGTTGTCAATATTTGAGAATTCAATAATGTTCTGCCCACGAGGGTGTGGGAATAAAGGAAAAGGTTGCTTCTGAGAATTAAACTGCAAACGCAACATCTAACTGATCATAACAAAGACACAAAATGATCTTACTCAGACTTCTAGGCTGGCGATATTTGACTATATCTTTAGTAAATGTGTATGGACTATAGCTAATGGATAAATAACAGTACTGTTACCACTGAAGCATGAGAGATCTAAATTCTTTTGTGTTGTATAGAAGCCCTGTCGAGGAAAGAAAGTCTCAGAACTTTGCTGTCCAAAGGAGTAGCAACTAACCCTACATGGCAATTACATGTAGGGTTTTAAGTTATTTAATATTAAACTTAAAAAATTCAGTTACATAATAAAAAAAAAATTCAGTTACACTATTTACATTCCAACAACTCTGTCACCAAAAGCAACTGGTGGTTACAATACGGGACAGTATAGACAGCATTTTCTCTTGTCACAGAGAATCCTGTTGGACAATGCTAGTTTAGAATATAGATTTCAAGTATTTAGGTATCATTATGGAAATGGTATACCAAGTTGTGGCTCACTAACTTGCATTATCCTAATTACATTTCTAGAATTATTCTCACTGTGGAGTAGTAAAAGATATCCTAGCATGATGCCATTACCTATTTGAGCTACTTGACTGCTTTTGCTTTAAACCATGTCACTGAACAATACTCACATTGTTTATTTTCCCAAGCTTAAGTTTTGTTTATCAGGATAGAATCAGCTGTCCAGGTGTACTTAATTAAGGGAGGCCTGATTAAAATATTTTGTACTGAAAATAAATAAATTGAATATCTGACTTAATTTGATGTTGCAAGTAACTTTACAGAGAAATGCTAATCATGCCCATACATGTATTCTGCCTCAATCGTCAGTTCTGTCGTGTCTTGCGTATTAATATAGTGTCTTTCTGGCTTCACGCATCAGCCTCATGTGCTTGGTTGTTGCTTAGTGCACCCAAGATACTATGCGAAATTTTAACATATATAGCATGCATTCATTAAAGATTTGATGGCTATAGCAAGTAGTAAGTGCTAGATTATAAGTATGCAATCACAAAATGTCAATCAGACATACATATGTACATACACAAATCCAGGAGTCCTGAGAGAGGCCCAGATCCGTAGCTCCAACTTAGTTTGTTTTCACAAATAACCACATTTTCAAAATTAGGAATACTAATTGAATTAGTTATTCAAATTATTGAACTACAAATATCACAGTGCAGCATGATGGTAAAACAAACAAAAAAACCCCAAAAATATAAACTTCAGTGTCCAAGAAACAATTGTGTTCTTCCAATTGTTCATGAATGACTCATAACAACTTAACAAACCTCTCTGTACTTGTGCTTCGTTATTTGTAAAATGAAAATTATAATATTCTACCTCATAGATTTAACTTCAGAGTTATTTGAAGTAATGTTATTAAAGTACCTACAATATCACTGGGATCATAGTAAACATTCAATAAATAATGGTTGTTATTATTAGAGTATATTGAAACATTTATCATAAGCCATCATTATTAAAATGTATTTTAGGAGACTCTAAACAGATGAATGTTGAAGTTCAGGAAAAACCCCCTTTTTTTAAGTTTATGTTTTGAGAGAAAGAGTGTGTGCATGTGCACCATGGCAGGGGGGCAGAGAGAGAGAGGGAGAGAGAGAATCCCAAGAAGACTCTGTGTTGGTAGCATGGAGCCTGATGCAGGACTCGATCCTATGAACTATGAAACCGTGACCTGAGCCGAAATCAAGAATAGGACGCTTAACTGACTGAACCACCCAGACGCCCCCAGAAAAAAACTTTTAATAAGTTAACAATAAAATAACAGGAGGAATTTGCTACAGTTCTGGATTAATAATCAGAAAAAATTATTCTCAATGCCTGTCAGATTGTATACTAGATGGAATACTTGAATGGTAAAGGTATTTTTAAAATCCCTAGTAAAACTCTATCAACGACATTTATTTCATATCATAATGAAGGAGTCATATAAATTAAAAACTCTAAGCTTCCCCTAAAACAAATTGTAAGATTTTTTCCCAGAAGAGAGTTAGGTCAGGTGAGGCAGACTTCATTCATTCATTTATCTGTCCATCTATTCACATAGTCAGTTTTGACCACATGAATTTTAATTTTATTTTTGTTAAACTCTTATGTGCGTGCTTTCCAGTTAAAAGATGTGTGTTGTGTCTTTTTTTTTTTTTTTTTTTTTTTTTTGTATAAATTGTAAATTTGTCCACTAGGAGAAATTTTCCAAATCCTTATAACATTTCAAGATCCAACAAAACTTTAAGAATCAACATTAGCTAGAAGTGAAGGATTAAAACATTTTGTACTCTTAAAAACACTATCTAGTTCTTGTCTAGAAGACCGAAGCTAGATGACAGAATGTAGTTAAAAGGCAAGAGAAGTCACTGCATCCTGTCAACATGATGCTTGGCATGCAAGAAAGCACTTCAGTTCTTTATTACTGGGACTCAATATACTAATACAGGCTAGAGATCATCATTTAGTTGTAGTCATTGTTGTTTAATGAAACCACATGTGTGACTTAAAAAAAATAAAACACTTTATTGGAGGAATTACTGACATACAAAAACTGTACATAATGTACACAACTTGATGAGATTGGAGATAGGTATGCATCTGTTAAATCATCACCACGGTCACTGCCATAAATATATCCATCACCTCTAAAAGTTTCTCCTGTCTCTCTCTCTTTCTATTATCTCTCTCTCTCATCTATCTATCTAATATATAGTGATAAAAACACTTAACAGAATATCTACTCTCTTAGAAAAACTTACACTATACAATGTTGTTAATTATAGTCTCTGTGGTACAGGAGATCTCTGGAATTTATTCATCTTGCATAACTGAAACTTTGTACCCTTCAAGCAACACTCCCCTGTTTTCCCCTACCCCCACACTTTGGTGACAACTATTCTACCTCTGCTTCTTTAAGTCTGACTATTTTAGGTTTCCAATTAAGTGAGATTATGTAGCACTTGTTCTTCTGTGTCTGGCTTATTTCACTTAGCATCATGTCCCCCAGATTCATCCATGTTGTCTTGTTACAGATGTCAGGATTTCCTTTTTTTTTTTTTTACATGAATAATAATGCATTGTATGTAAATTATGCAGCCACTGTGGGAAGCAGTATGGAGATTCCTCAAAGAATTAAAAGTAAAACTACCTTATGAACCAGCAATCTGACTTGTGGGCATGTAGCCCAAAGAATTGAAATCAAGGTTTGTAAGAGATATCTGCACTCCTATGTTCATTTCAAAATTACTCACAATTATTTAATTTAGATGACAGACTTTATAAAATAGTATTGGAATGTTAATTTTTTTTACATTTTATTTATTTTTGGTAGACAGAGACAGAGCACAAGTGGGGGAGGGGCAGAGAGAGAAGGAGACACTGAATCCCAAGCAGGCTCCAGGCTCTGAGCTGTTAGCACAGTCCGAAGTGGGGCTCGAACTCACAAAAACCACGAGATCATGACCTGAGCCGAAGTCGGACGCTTAACCGACTGAGCCACCCAGGCGGCCCCCCCAAAATTTTTAATGTTTATTCATTTTGAGAGATGGAGAGAGACAGAGCATGAGTGGGGGAGGGGCAGAGAGAGGGAGACACAGGATCTGAAGCAGGCTCCAGGCTCTGAGCTGTCAGCACAGAGCCCAACAAGGGGCTTGAGATCATGACCTGAGCTGAAGGCTGATGCTCAACTGACTGAGCCACCCATGCGCCCCATGGAATAAAATTTTAAGCATGGGTATAGAGTAAATTATCAGCCTTTAGAGAAAAAAAGTACACAAACTGTTATTCTATCATCTTTAATACATTTTCTAAGGAATATCATTTATGTCTCTTTGTGTTAATTATAAAGCATTTATAGAAAAGAAGTAGAAATCCTGAATGACTTTTATAGATTCAAATATACTCCTCTGACCTAATTTTTATTAGTATAGTATATCTTCCAAGGTCATAGTTATTCTTATTCCTTGATTTTTTATTTTACAGTATGACAAGTAATAATGTGACTATGGTGAGTGTTAAACAGGAAGAATTGCAAATTAGACAAAAGGTCTCTTGGAAAATGTGCAGTACTTGGAAAGAAAGGTGTGTGTGTATGTATGCATGTGATTGATCAAATCTCAGTGGCACATATGGTGTTTTTGACACAGAGTAGATTATTTTTTAACATTTCCTTCTGTACATGAAAAAATTATTTTCAGTAGTAATTATGTAATGAAACAAATAATGTGTAAAACCAGAAAACATTCAGGCAGATAAAGTTTTCTCATGTTGATCATTGTATATGTATAATGAAGGCAGTAAAATCTAAAAATAAATAAGTAAAATCAGTAGTTCATTAAAAAAAGGTAAAAGGGAAAATGGTTATACTAATACCTGTTAATTACCCCAATGTATTTTTTGAAAAGAAAGGGACAAATCTTAGACCTATAATTGTAATGAATAGTAAGATTTCTGTTTTTGAGTATTAACATTTCCAAAGATGCCAATGATTGTTTTTAGAATTAGTCTTAACAAATTCATGTTCAAGCGACCAGATTTGTCAGTCTATGTTTATTCATAATTGATTGAAGAGTCATTTTTGTTCATTTTAAACACAAAAGCCTTTGGGAATTAAAATTAATAAAATCAAAGCAAGAGCTAACAGGAAGAGTCAGTAATGAAAGAATAAATTTAGTAAAGATTCATAAAAATGTCATTTCTCAATACATTTCAAAAGTGGAAAACAAAGGTGTTTTTTTTCCCTTTGGTATCATTTTGAGTGGCTTCCATATATGTTCATGATTATATTAATTTTCTGTAACATATTACCACAAATTATATTATTTTAGTGTCTTATAATAACACAGATTTATTATGTTGCAGACCTGGAGATTATAGCCCCAAATGGGTCACAACTGAGCTGATACCAAGGTGTTGGCAAGGTTGTCTCTGTCTGGAGACTGGGAGAGACTCACTTTCTTGGCTTCTAAAGGCTACCCACATTCCCCTCCTAACTGTCCATTCCTTTACCTTCAAAGTCAATATTGATGCATCCCAGCAACCAATCACTCCTTCCTGTGATCTCTTCCTTTGAGATGCTCTCCTTTCACAGATACATGTGATTAGATTCAATCCACTCAAATAGTCTGGGATAATCTTCCCATCTTAACCCATTTTAAGGTCCTGAATCATATCTGTGAAGTCATTTTGCCACGTAAGGTACCATTTTCACAGACTTCAGAAACGGTGTGGACATCTTTAAGAGCCATCACGCTGTCCACCACAACAATTTAAAAAGTGGTAATAACAAGTAGCTACATTGAATGGCAGAATTGAAGTAACTCAAGCTCTGTTTCTTGGTCTTTTAAGTCAGTGTGGAATTCTTAATTAAAAAAAAATTTTTTTTAATGTTTATGTATTATTGAGAAAGAGACAGACACAGAGCATGAGCAGGGGAGGGGCTGAGAGATGGAGAGACACAGAATCTGAAGCAGGCTTCAGGCTCTCAGCTGTCAACACAGAGCCTGACGCGGGACTCGAACTCACCGCCAGACCATGACCTGAGCCGAAGTTGGACACTCAGCTGACTGAGCCACCCAGGTGCTCCTGGAATTCTTAATTTTAAAGCTACCGTTTAAATGCAGTAATATGTGAAGGGATATGTTAATTATGTATGGTAGTAACCAGTTAACAATGTAATACATTAATTAGCTTGATAGTAACAATCATTTCACTATATGGACATCTAAACATCCTGTTGTACACTTTAATATATAAAGTTTTTATTAAAAATGAAGGAAAAGAAAAATAAATGCTATAATGTATATACATAGAAAACAGGCTGTTTTATCCTTGAAGTAGACTCAAATGATTTAAAGAGGCACGAGCTTATTCTCAAAAGAATTGCGTATGACTGACTCTGCCTCTTTGGAGGATGATTATGTAAGAGAAATTTTCTAAAAAATGTGCAGAATACCATGATATTTAAAGAAAAGTAATAAAATGTGTTAATTTGAATTTTATGTATTATATTATAAAAACAATAGTAGCAATAGCAGTTTTTCAGAATTTAAACCAATATATTTTTTAAATAAGCATTTTTTCACTAACATTGCTTAGAATTGTTGGAGGATGATGGTACTCAAAAGCAAACTTTGGGTCAGTTTTATTATTGCTTTTAAATTCTCAATAGAAAATCCTATTTAATGCCTGCACCCTTATTGGAAGACCCCCCCCCCCCCCCCGCCCTGCCCACTTGGGTGTTCCAGTGTCTGACTTTCAGAGAACATTTGAATAAAAGCCCTAGAAAATGCACAGATGAAAAAGGAAGAAGCTTTATTAGCAATCCCAAATATATCCTGGCCAAAGAATAGAACAGATTTCTACACATCTAGGCCAAACTCAAGTGAAATTTTATTTTACAGGTAAGACACGCACTGCATAGCTCTGCACAGGTCACTCTGTACAGAGCAAGCAGCAATATTAAGGAATGCCAAAGACTCTTGTAAACTTTATGGGGAACAACTGCTTGGTTTAGCCAGAGGAACTAAAAGTAACTAGATTGTCATGGTATCTTTTGAAGTGCAAAGTTTTTAACATAGAATTTTTTTTTTCCCCTGTGAAGGTTGCTGTGCTGGCTGGGTTTTGTTTAATGTTTCTTTGTTTAGTAATTTGCCCAGGCTAGATCTGTGAAATAGGTTTCTCCTGCAGTGTTGGGAAGCTAGTATTTCTCTTTGGTTTTTTATTTGTGTGTTTTGTGCATATTCTTTTTAAGCCTGTCCTCTCTGGGTTTATCCCTGTGTTTGTGTAACTTTGTGGTCAGCCGGTGATTGGACAGTGTTGTTCTCAAACACTTTGATCTAATAAGGCACCCATTATCTGAGGAGTCTTGGGCTGGCAGGAAAGTGCATTCACGGTTTCCGTGGCTGCCCTGCCTTGCACTTTTCATGGAGCTCTTTTGGCCTCCTCAGTGAGCAAAATGCACAACTTCAGAGTTGGCCAGGAGTGTTGGGTTAATTTGAGCTCCCTCTGGTCTCCCCTATGTAGGTGCTACAACCTCAGCCAGGTATATATTTGCCCTATCCAGGACAGAAACCTCAAGTAGTTATGGTGGCCTTCTCCAGTCACCCACCTCTGAGATCATCACCTCCAGGGATAGTACTGCTGCATCAACCAGTGCTGGAAAATGCATGAGCTTCCTTAGACCCTGGCAGAGGGAAGCTAATCCTCAAGGACTGAGTGTTCCTCGCACCCCCCCCCCCCCCCCCCCCCAGTACAGAGTCTCTTAATTAAGTTCATGCCTACTAATGGGGCATGGAGGGGGAGGGATAGATGAGAGCAAGCCTAGGGAAAAAAAAAGCCACAGATTCCCTGTGTTCTTACCCAAGTTTGGCATTTTTCAATGCTTTTCAATTAAAAAAAAATGCTTCTATGATTATTAACATGCCTATAAGCCATTTCCAGAGCACTGGGATATTTTTGTCAGTTTTCTACAGCTTTGTAATTGCTTTTTGTAGAAAAGATTTTATGATTAGCTACTTGACTATGGCCACTATAACCTTCTTCTAACTGAAATACATCAAGTATGCTTTTGCTGGTCTTAATGAGTACTCTGTCCTCAGTCTGGATGCTCATCTCATATAGGTACTTGGCTTACTCCTTCAATTGATTCAGTTTTCACCTTCAATATCATCCTACTGGGGAAGTCATCCCACCTATACAAATAGTATCTGCTCTGTATCACCTTCCTCTTATTTTGCTTTATCCCACTTACCATTTCTTATACTACACACTTATATGCACCGCTCCCCTGAAATGGTAACCAACTTTGTTTCACTTGTTGTTGTATTTCCAAAGCATGCAAAATAATATGTGGTATAAAAGAGGTGCTCAGTAGGTATTGAATGCATGTTGAGTTAATGATTGAGTGAACAGAGTAAATAAGTAAATGATAAAGTACAGCTTGACAGAAGAGTTTTTTCCTTTTTTGAGTTTGTACTGAAGACTACTAAAAGGAAGAAATTGTGGTCCAAAAGACTGAGTCACCATTGTGTTTTCCATTCCTAGGAGTGTTTCATCCCTTCAGAACAAGTCTCTGAAGAATCTTTTTTTTTTCTATGACTTAAGATGGATTGAGGGAATTTCTGTGAGGAATTTCTATTGCTTGGATGTGGCAGAGGGCCCCAAAGTCAGAGCTACTTCACTGGACTAGCATTAAAAATGTCATTATCCAACAACTATACAGTGCACAGTTGCTCTGCTAGTTTAGCACTACAGGAGTTTTTTACAACCTCATCGTAAGACAAAGTTGATACCTGTTTCAACTGCTGAAAACCAAGTGATAGTGTTACGTATTAATAATTGTCTGAGGGTGTTATTGAATTAGGGAAGTATGAAGAAAATGAGAGTGACTAATGGCCAGGCAGGAAACAGAAGAAGGCCAAATAACTGAAAAATTGAATGAAACAAAAAGTGTAGGTGTCATATCATATATATCAGATGTCAGCGATTGGAAGCAAAGAGGAAGCAAAACTAGTAGGATGTTCTAAATCTTCAAAAAGTGGCACATATGAAATGTGCCTTCTCTTTTCTGTGTATTTAGCATAGTTTGAGGTGCATTCTTATCAGTACACTAAATTGAACATTGCGTATGGGACACCTGGTGGCTCAGTAGATTGAGCGTCTGACTTCGGTTCGGTCATGATCTTGCAATTTGTGAGCTTGAGCCCTGCATTGGGCTCTCTGCTGTCAGCACAGAGTCTGCTTTGGATTCTCTGTCTCCCTGTCTCTCTGCCTACCCCCTCAAAAATAAATAAACATTAAAAAAATAAATTGAATTTTGAGTAACAAAATGATCAATAGATAGCCTTTTGGGGTGGGGGGAGAGTAGGGATGAAATTGTTAATTTAAAATTTTCAGGAAAAATGAGTTAATATTAACAGTTGATAACAGTGTCAACACACATTTAGTTTCAAGTTAATTCTCTGGGGCGCCTGGGTGGCTCAGTCAGTTAAGCGTCCAACTTTTTATTAAGGTTCAAGTCACAATCTCATGGTTCCTGAGATCAAACCCTGAGTTGGGCTCTGTGCTGACAGCAGGGAGCCTGCTTGGGATTCTGTCTCCCTCTCTCTCTGCCACCTTCCTGTTTGCTTTCCCTCCAAGTAAATAAATAAGCATTAAAAAAATAATTATCGGATTAGAAAAAGTAGATTTTGTGTACTCTGAAACAGGATGTTTCTATAACTTGTCAGTGACTCAAATAGTGACTCATTTTATTTAAGTGACTCTATTGGGATTTTCAGTGCTACTTTGGGGACTTTTTTTGTCCCTGCAGAGTATTCCTGAATTTACTGAATCACCTTGAAGCCATAGAATCTCCAGATGACAGAAGAAAAGTATTTCAAACACATGTAACATATTTTAAAGAAGTTCCAGTACATCAAAGTTTGCAATTTGTTGCTGCCTTTGAAAGCAGTCATTTAGAGAAATACTTAGCAATTTCATTCAATTACTTTGGATATGATGTAGGCCATTTTAGGAAAAAAAAAAAAAAAAAAGGGCCCAAAATATACTCTTATAAATGCATCCCAATGCAAAGAGAAAAATGTAATTGGTTATTTGCTGCATCCTAATAATATGGGAAATCCATTTATTTAGAATTATTAGTTTTATTGTATAATGTACATAAAAATCTACAAATAAGAAATTTTCAATGTACATGGGAATATTTTGCATATTTAATTTAAAAACTCTGTCAGTGTAGGCACTTGTTTACCTTACTAGTGGTTGTTTGCCATTGACGATTACATAGAGGGCCTACTTTCACACTGAGTAGAATATAAAGCAAGGATAGGAAGTGTCCCTTGCCAAGAAATTTATGGATCTTTAGAAAGGTAAGGTATTTATAGGGCACTATACCAGGTACTGCAACCTTACATATTTTACAGGCTAGTCACTCAAGCTACAATCCAGGTAAAAGATATAATTCTGTGGCTCCCTGTGCACTATTTTTGTGCATTTCATCTTAGCAATTTTATCACTTTAAACCTGCTAACCACAAAGCAAAACATTTGCTTGTATATTTTCTCTTTTCCTTTCGTATGAAATAGCGCCATTTCAAGTTTATTGGGATCCAGGGATTAGGGACATTATGCTAAAGTCTCATTTAACCAATATAACATTTCAGAATTCTGTCCTCAATTCCCCTAAACATTTATCATAAAACAATACAGTCAAATCCTGTTTTTCATATGAGAGAGCATTCTGCCTATAAATGAATTTCCATTTTACTGAAACATTCTAATTAGTTTATCTGTGTGTGTGTGTGTGTGTGTGTGTGTGTGTGCGCACGCGTACACACGCACGTGCATGTGTATTGTGGGATTACTTTGATCTAGATTTTGAATTGATTTAAAAATCAATTTTGGTGTCAAACTAAAATGTAAAACATGACAATTAATATTATTCTTAATATAATAGGTTGGTAAGGACTTTGTGTTTCTTCCAACCAAGTTTCTCTTGATAATTTTTGCATTTATTAAATGAGGCTAAAACTAAGCAGGAATTAATTGCTGTCATCAGCAGGTTGTCAGGTTTATGCAAATGAAGAATAAGAATCCTAACAAGCCTATTTAAAAAGTTTTTTTTTGTTGTTGTTTTTTAAATCCATCCTTCTTTCTGTAAGCAGGGAGATTTGGAGTCTGAAAAAATTCCCCTTCATCATTTGTTTTCTTTTTTTCTATGTAGAATCAGTCAGTCAGATGGGGCAATGTCAGTGAAATCATGAACCTGTGTTTTGTTTCTCCTAATATTTCCCAGAGGAAGAGCCTGTGATCCCGTGAAAACAAGTGGAGGCCATTCCCATTTATGTAGCCTGTTGCTGTGAAACTGACAGATCAAACAAACAAACAGACAAACTTCATCTGTTTCCTGCAGTTACATTTCTTCATATCCCTAGCCATCTGGAACTTCATCATCTGTTTGGGTGTTATTCACTCTGACACGGGGGCTCTTCTTCAAGCCACAGCACTGTTTTGCCCAACAGATTTGATACTGGCAATTCATACGTGAGAAAAGGAGCTTCCTACAACCACATTTTAACATTCTATTGATAATCAAACTCCGCCTTCCTAAACTGCCCCACATGATAATGTATGAACTTAAGAATTTTGGCTTGCTGTATAATTGACCACACACTGCTGCTGTATCCTGGGACAGTAGCTTATCTACTATTTCAAAATGAATATGGAAGGGGCACCCAGCTGGCTCAGTCAGAAGAGCATGTGACTCTTGATCTCAGGGTTGTTAGTTTTGAGCCCAACGTTGGGTGTAGAGATTACTAAATAAATAAATAAACCTTAAAAGAAATGATTATGGAAAACCTAGACTCTATGCAAGGCATCCACATGTATTTTAGGCTATAGTATTATGGAAGCCAATAGCAAAGTGACCTATGCTTTAACTAAAATGCCATAAAAAAATAGTATTAATGGGACTATCTTGGAGGTCATTGATTCCAATCAAATTATATATGATAAGTAAAATAAATTTACTCCATACCTCTTTTAAGATAGTTCTGGATTATATAACATAAATTTTAAAGTTTTATGTGCTGCTCTTTATCATTTTCAAACATTCTTTAAGTGTTCATTTGTGTGTTTGGTGGTATATGAGCCAGACCAAAAACAAATTTAGATAAAAAATGCCTTCCCAGCTTATAAAAATGCTCTGCATCGGTACCTAAAGAGTCTAGAAGAAGAGAAAAAAAAAACATAATGTGTGATAAACTATAAAACAGAGTAAGAAAATACGTACCATTTTCTAGTGGTCATTGAATGGACTGTCTTAAAAATTGTTCTTTCCATCTCATTAGACTTCAAGGACATCCATGTTGTCTTCATCAGGGCTAACAACTTTTGACTATTTATTCTAAGTAAGGGACAATATGAAGACCTTTGCATGCAACATTTCAATTAATCACCTAACAAACCAAATTAGGTACAAATGTTGTCACCATTTTACAGTTTAGGAAACTGGGGCTTAGAAAAATTATATAAATTGTGCAAAGTTCCACCGATGATATTCAAGCCAGCTTTTCTATGCTAGCAATGAACAAATGGAGTTTGAAGTTAAAACCAGAGGCGCCTGGGTGGTTAAGTCGGTTAAGCGTCCGACTTTGGCTTAGGTCATGATCTCTCGGTTCCTGGGTTGGAGCACCACATCAAGTTCTGTGCTGACAGCTCAGAGCTTGGAGCCTGCTTTGGTTTCTGTGTGTCCCTTTCTTTCTCCCCTGCTTGTGCTCTGTCTCTCTCTCTCTCTCAAAAATAAATAAAACAAATATATAATAAATAAAAACATTATATATAATTATATATTTAATGTAATATTTGTTATATATAGTAATTATATATTTAATATGTTATATATTATATATAGTATGTTATATATTATAGTATATACAGTATAAGTATATACTATATTATATACTATTATATACTATGAATATGTTATATATAATATATATTTAAGTATAATATTATATATATGTATACTTGAAGTTAAAACTAAATACCATTTGTTTTTTGTTTTTTAAATTTTTTTTTAACATTTATTTATTTTTGAGACAGAGAGAGACAGAGCATGAACCGGGGAGGGTCAGAGAGAGAGGGAGACACAGAATCTGAAACAGGCTCCAGGCTCTGAGCAGTCAGCACAGAGCCCGATGCGGGGCTCGAACTCACGGACCGCGAGATCGTGACCTGAGCCGAAGTCGGACACTTAACCGACTGAGCCACCCAGGCGCCCTAAAACTAAATACCATTTGTATTAGCATCCCCCCAAAATGAAATATGTAGGTACAAATCTAGCAAAGTATGTACCAGGTCTATTTGAGGAAAACCACAAAACTCTGATGAATGAAATCAAAGAAGTAAATAAATGGAGAAATATAGTATGTTCATAGATAATAACACTCAATATTGTCTAAATGCCAGTTATTCCCAACTTGAACTATAGATTCAGTGTGGATCCCAGTCAAAATTCCTGCACCTTACTCTGTGGACAATGAACTTACTAAAGTTTATATGCAGAGACAAACAACTCAGAAAAGCCAACACAAGATGAATGAGAACAAAGCTGGAAGACTGATGCTACTCAACTTGAAGCCTTACTGTAAAGCTACCATCATTAAGACAGTGTAGTACTGGTGAAAGAATAAACAACTAGAACAATCGAACAGAATAGAGAGCGCAGAAATAGAGTCACATAGATATAGCCAACTAATATTTGACAAAGAAACAAAGGCAGTACAGTGGAGCAAAGATAGCCTTTTCAACAAATGGTGCTGGAACAACCAGACATGCACATGTGGAAAAGAAAAAAAAATCAAGACACAGATCTTATATGCTACACGAAAATTAACTCAAAATGGGTCACAGACCTAAATATAAAATGCAAAGTTATAAAACTCCTAAAAAATAATAAAAAATGATATTGGTTATGTCTGTGACTTTTTAGGTACAATACCAAAGATACAAAGAAATCATGGATGATCTGGACTTCATTATATTAAATTTTTTTCCTCTGCTAAAGGAGTGTCAAGAGAATTAGAATAGAAGCCACAGACTGGATATTTATTTGCTGATGACACATCTGATTTAAAAAAAGAAAAAAAAACTTTTAGCAAAAACATACAAAGAACTTTTAAAACTCAACAGTACAAAAACAACTTCATTAAAGTTTCATCAAAGACTTTGAAAGACCTCACCAAAGAAGATATGCATATGGCAAATAAGCATATGAAAAGATGTTCCATATCACATCCTCAGAGAAATGCAAGCTTAAACAACAGTGAGATATTACTACACACTTATTAGAATGGCCAAAATCTGGAACACTACCTACATCAAATGTTGACAAGGACATGAAGCAACAGAGACTCTCATCATTGCTGGTGGGAATGCAAAATAGTACAGCCTCCCCCTCTCCCCCCCCCCCCGCCGGAAGACAGTTTGACGTCTTTTTTACAAAACTAAACATAAATTTGTCATATAATCCAGCATCCATACTTCTTGGTATTTACCATAGAAAACATATGTCAACACAAAACCCTGCCCACAGTTATTTATAGCAGCTTTATTCAAAACAGCCCAAACTTAAAAGCAATCGAGGTGTCCTTCAGTAGGTGAATGGATAAATTCAAAACTGTGGTCTACTCAGACTATGGAATATTATTCAGCACTGAAAAGAAGTGAGATAGCAAACCATGAAAAGACATGGGGAAACTTTGAATGTATGTCATTGTATGAAAGCCAATCTGAGAGGCTGCATACTGTTTAATTCCAAGTGTATGACATTCTGGAAAAGGCAAAACTGTGGAGTCAGTAAAGAGATCAGTGGCCACCAGGGGTTGAGGTGAGGGGAGAGGATGAATAGGTGGACAGAGGATTTTTAGGGCAGTGAAAATACTCTGTTTGATGGATATGTGTCATTATACATTTGTCCAAACCCACAGAATGTGCAACACCAAAAGTGAACCATAATATAAGCTGTAGATTTTGGGTGTTTATGATGTGTGAATGTGGTTTCACTGATTGTAACAAATCTACCAGTCACTCTGGTGGGGGACGTTGATAATGGGAAATGCTATGCGTATGTAGGGGCAGGGAATACATGGGAAACCTCAATTTTGCTCAATTTGGCTCTAAAAAATAAAAAAAAAACTGCTCTAAAAAATGAAGTGAATAATACAGTAATAATAATAAAATAAAAATAAGAGAAAAAAATTTAAAAAAATTTAAAAATGCAGGACTCCTTAAAAATGCAGCATTCCAGCTGATAGTTGTAAATAATAAAACATTTAATGCTAGTAAAATATATGATTTTAATTTGTTTTGTTTTTCTAATTATAATCTTAATAAAAATGGTTTCACATACCATAATACATGATAGGATATTAAAAAGTCATCTAATCGTCAGTGAAAATAAGCAAGGGGCCATAAGAAGTTCAAGGATCTATAAAAACTTAAAAAAAAACAACTCTAATGAAAATTTGATAGCAGGCATGGGTCCTTCTAATCTGTCAGCTGCTGAGAGCAGTAGGATTTTGAAGTCATTTGTCTTTGCTTCTCCTGTTTCTTTTTAGGATTGACAAAACAGAGAAGTGGTTAAGACTATGGGCTCTTGATCAGGCATATAGTAGAAATTTCTGCTCTGCTGTTTACAAACAACGTGGCTTGGGGCAGGTTCCCTCTCTTAGGAGCTAACTATAGTTTAGTAATCTCTCATATGCTCATATACCTCTCTTGTTTGTTGTTGTGCAGCTCATTATTAGGTTATGGAAATAAAATAATTTAACACATTACCCTACTTAGTAGGCACTTCACAGATGTTAGCTGTTATTTTCGCAATCACCTCTGCATTAGGGCAAATGCTGTATTTATTGTACATATGTGTAAATATATAAATGCGTGTCAGTACATATTTATTGTGTACTTAACTATGCCAGCAGTGGAAGTAAACTGTTTAAAGCAGATATCCCCAATGTAACTGACAGATGTGATTGCATTTTATTTCTCTGCAACCTTGAGATGAGTAAAATATCTGAGCAAGGGACAGATGGAGAAAATATAGTGCTTTGCTCTGATAGGGAAGTGATAAATAGAGAGCTTCCCCACCCTGCCCTCTGCAAATATCCTGGTAGTAGAAAGACACTTGTTTGTTCAACAGTTTTGTTACAGTAGATTGTGATATTCTGATTTGAAATTAGAATCCAAACAGATCTAATTTATCCTAAAATTATATTAGGCTGACCTAGTTTAAAAGACTTGTGCTTTCAGCAGACATTTTGAGTAATTCCTAGACTAAATGCAGGTTTTAAATTTTTGTTTTTCAGCTAGGATTTTTGTTCCTTTTACAAGTAAACCTATAAAAAGAAATCCTCTGCACTTGTCATGGGAGTCGTTTTATCTTTTTCAAGGGCTTCCTGGTTCCTTTGAAAGGAAACTAAACTCGTATTTTTTCCTTCAATTGCAGTAAGTAAAAATTTAAAACTGGGTTCATATTCCGAAATGTTCACCTATGGTAGTACTTCCCACAGTTCAACATGTGACTTACTGTTACATAAATTATTCATTAAGATGAAACATTCTGACCTAGCAAGCTTTATTGCTGTTATGAGAGCTGCAGTTGAAAACCTGCTTTGAATACAAATCGTAATGACTATAAATCAATGTATCCTACTAAGGCGGAGGGTAAGTCTACATGGTAAAATTCCCTGTAACTAAAAGCACAAATTTGAGAGATCATCAAATGCAGTCTTTGACATAATTGCCTAACTGCAGTGTATTCATTCTGAATGCATGAATGTAGTGCTCTTCACAGCCAATTTGTTTTTTTCTTACAGTTCATGATCTCCTTGCTGCCCTCCAAGATTTTCTGTCATTTTATTCTTTTACTCTGCCTTCCAATATCTTACTTTTCTTTATATTTTCATTTTCAGCCTTCATTCACTCGTCATTTACATCCTCCTCCAAAAACAAAAACTCCTTGAGAAATATTTTCAGATTAACCTATAATATCGTCTTTTCATGATAAAATATTCAATAACACTTCAGCATTGACTCAACTGTGATATATCAGGCACATTTATGTGAAGGATGTGTTCTTATGTAGAGTGAGTGTGCTATCCTTTATTTTAAAGGTCAATTTCTTTGCGACAGAATATGTTAAAAGTATTTCTTTTTCAAGTCATCATCTCCACAAAGTTTTATCTGCATGATAATTTTCTAATTTATGTATTTTGCTGGACAGCAAACATTTTCTTATTTTCACTGTCCATTCTGCCAGTAAAAAAATATCACACAAGGGTTTGAAGGGAAACAGTGTGAAAAAAAAAAAAAAACAAAAACTTACTATAGCCATGAAGATTTATAGAGGGCTTGGGGGTAAAATGTATAGACAGTGGACATGCTAGTTGAATGTATGCTTTCTTACTTGTTAGGGTTTTGGTCCTAAATATTTTATGTAGTTACCCCTAGTTATGTCTGTAATTTTATAACTATATATGAGTTTTATGTTATATATGTAGTTATATATAAAAGCATATGCAAATAATGATAAATGCTATGAAGGAACCAAAAGCAGTAATGTGATAGCCAGTAAAAATTCAGGAATAGGAGCAAAAATGAAAGGGTTAATTTTCAATTTTAAATTGAGCTGCTATAGAACTAAAGAGACAACTTTTTTTTAATGTTTATTTATTTTTGAGAGAGCGAGAGAGAGTGCGCAAGCAGGGGAGGGGGACAGAGGATCTGAAGCAGGCTCTGAGTTGACAACAGAGAGCCCAACACTGGGCTCGAAGTCACGAGCCGTGAGATCATGACCTGAGCCGAAGTTGGATGCTTAACCAACTGAGCTACCCAGGTGCCCCCAAAGAGGTAACTTTTAATTGAAGATCTAAAAGGATGATATCATCACCAATGCAAGGACTTTGAGGCAGGGTGGAGTGGTAAATACAAAGTTCTAAGACAGGTGCTTGTGGACCAATGGAAGTAATATGGGGCAAGTATAGTTACATGAGACAGGGAGTGATATGAGGCCAAGGAGGTTGTATGTTAAGGTAAAGAATTTAACTTTTATCTTTAGTGTAATGCAAATTTGAGAATTTTTTGTTTTATTTCAATGTATTTTACAGCAGTTTTTTAAAATGTTTGTTTTTGAGAAAGAGAGAGAGACAGAGAGGGAAAGAGCATACAGTGGGGAAGGACAGAGAGGGAGGGAGACACAGAATCTGAAGCAGGCTCTAGGCTCTGAGCTGTCAGCACAGAGCCCAACATGGGGCTCAAGCTCATGAACCATGAGATCATGACCTGAGCTGAAGTTGGATGCTTAACCAACTGAGCCACCTAGGCGCCCCTACAGCATTTAATATTTTAGGGAATATAGTCAATGAATTATAATAGCGTTGTGTTGACAGATGGTAGCTATACTTGTGGTGAGCATAATGTAATGTATAAACTTGTCAAATTACTGTATTGTATCCCTGAAAATAATCTACCATTGTATATCAGCTATACTCATTTAAGAGATATAAACAGCGGAATAACCTTAACTAAGTTTGAAAGTATTACTCTTGCTGCTGTGTAATGAGTACTTGAGTAAAAATTGATGCAGGGGGGGCCAGGCGGAAGGTTATTGCAGTTACTGAATTAAAGAATGAATGTGGCCTGGCTTAGATGGATGGTTGGGAAGACAGAAGTGGATGGGTACTAGATAGATTTTGGAGGAAGCAGCGAATAGACTTAGTGATGCATTACTTATGAGAAATGAGAGAAAGGGAGGAATTAAAAATGACTTCTGAATTTTTGCTTTAGGGCAGATAATAGGTTAATTTCCTAATAAAGGGAAGAGTGGGGAACAACAGTGTAGGTAGAACAATAAAAGGTTCTGTTTTGGGTTTACTAGGATTGAGGTAAGGATTAATAGGGTAAGAGATCTTTGATTTGTATTTGGAATTCCCAACACCGTTCTTCTTCAGATGTCTTTGCTTTTGCACATGTTCTATCAACCCCAATATGCCCTTTCCTCATTCCCCCCTTGGTGTACTCCAGGTGATACTGCAGTCTTAATTCAGATGTCATCTTCAGAAAGCTTCCCTGATCTCAGCCTTGGTGTCTGGTTGTGCTTCCCGTCCTTTCATCTATTTTCTTGCCTTTCTTTTCCCAGTTTGGCCAGTTTAAAAATGGCTGATCCCACTTTTTTAAAGTTTTTATTTAAATTCCAGATTGTTAACATACGGTGTAATATCAGTTTCAAGTGTACAATATAGTGGGTGATTCAATATTTCCATGCAACACCTGGTACTCATCATAGCAAGTGCACTCCTTAATCTCAGTCATTTAACACGCCCCCCCCCCCCCCTTCACTGGCAACCATAAGTTTGTTCTCTATAGTTAACAGTCTGTTTCTTGTTTTGCTTCCCTCTCTTTTTCCCTTTGTTTTTGTTCCTTAAATTCCACTTACGGTATTTGTCTTTCTCTAACTTATTTCACTTAGCATAATACTCTCTAGCTCCATCCATGTAATTGCAAATGGCAAGACTTTACTCTTTGATGGCTAAGTAATATTGCATTTTACACACACACACACACACACACACACACACACACACACACACACACACACGTCATCTTTACCCATTCCTCAGTTGATGGATACTTAGGCTATTCCATAATTTGGCTATTGCAGATAATGCTGCCATAAACATTGGGGTGAATGTATCCCTTTGAACTCATATTTTTGTATTCTTTGGGTAAATACCTAGTAATGTGATTGCTGAATTGTAGGGTAGTTACATTTTTAAGTCTGAGAAACAGAGCTCCATACTGTTTTCCACAGTGGCTGCACCAGTTTGCATTCCCACCAACAGTGTAACAGGGTTCCCCTTTCTCCACATCCTTGCGGTAAATCCTTGGCAATGTACCAAGTGAACATTTCCTTTGAAAGAAAAGAAAAGATAGAAATGTCCCAGATAGACACTTGCAGTGAGTCCGTGATTACCACTACATCCTGCATGTACCACTATATATTTTTAATCTTTTTTCTCCCAGACATTAGCACATATATCCAATAAACCTTTGTTTTCATATTCTTAGAATACAAACCAATTAAGGATTATGGAGGGAGTATTCCAGTGAGTACTAGAGCCCACTCACTGAGTAAAACAGGTCAATCTACCAATAAAAATTATACAGGGATTCAACTCTTTTACACAAGCAAAACCATGAATTTCAGTGATACGTGCAGGATGTGATGGTAATCATGGACTCACTGACAAGCGTCTGTCTGGGACATTTCTATCTCCACACACATGTGGATTGGATGCGTATATTTCAGAATGGGTTCTTTTCTTTCAAAGGAAATGTTCACTCCATACATTACCAAGGCTTTACTGAGGGACTACTTAGAATAGAGGGATGGTATTGTAAGTGGAAAAAGGCAAGTGGTTTACTCCATCAGAATTATAATGACTGGAAGATCACATTCCATATTTAATCTGTAGAATTAGACCTTTGCTTTAAATGTATCCTGCCACTCAAAATGCAAGTAATTAGTTACAAAGAGATTTTTAAAAACTAAAATCCAAAGCAGTGGTTTACTCTTTGCTTGTGCTATCACATTAATTATGTTAGGTAAGGATGACTTTTTAATTGATTTAATTTAAATCATGGGAGAGGGAAACAGTCCCAACAGTTGAATACATCTGTCAATATAAAACAAGATTAAGCTGTGATGATTTCATCTTTGGAGCATTTCTGTGATTAGAATGTGCAACCTAAAAATATACTTAATTCTAAATGTGAGTTTATTGTATCTTTTTTCTTTTTCTTTTAACTTTTTAAAAAGTAGAATGATTGTCTTCTGGAGCTCCTAGGTTTTGTTTCTTTTTTCTCTCTTGCAGTTCTCTTAACTTGCGTTTATCCTTTCTGGTATCTGCCAAAAATCTAGAAATTGAAAGCAGGAATTTCCTTTTAATTTTTCCCCTTTAAAAATTACACGGCACTTTAATTTGCTATGTTTATAAGATAGTATGTCAGCTGCAGCTCAGCTTTCTTGAATCCTAATAGCTTGATATAAGGCTTTAATAAAATCTGAGAAAAATGGTAAAAATATCATGTTTGCTAACCTTTAGAAACACTTTGTATAGTACTTTATATATGTGTATATATAATTATATCCTAATATATATCTTTGAGATGCAAATGACTCATCTAATACATATTTATTAAATAAAAAATGTTATACAGCATTAATAAGATTATCATTTTTTGAAAACTATTCTATTTCCATTTATTTTCTAATCATGGAAAGTCTTCAAAAGATGAATTTATTACAATTTATCTTTGTCAGTCTTGGCAGCAGTATTTCCTTGCAGTCTTTAATTCTAAGATCAGGGGCGCCTGGGTGGCTCAGTTGGTTGAGCGTCCGACTTCGGCTCAGGTCATGATCTCACAGTTTGTGAGTTCGAGCCCCACGTCGGGCTCTGTGCTGACAGCTCAGAGCCTGGAGCCTGTTTCGGATTCTGTGTCTCCGTCTCTCTCTGCTCCTGCTCTCTCAAAAATAAATAAATGTTTAAATTTAAAAAAAAGATCAATATATATTTTCTTCATACAGATACTTAATTATACTGTATCTACTGTGTAAGGGGTATGTATATGTATGTGTGTGTTTGTATATAATTAATACCTTAGAATTAAATATAATGAACTCTATTATTAAAACATTGAAAATGTGGCTTTTTGATTCAAGGATGATGATTCTGTTTATTAAAGCTAATTTGTATATTAATTACATTTTTAAATAATAAGATTAAACATAAACCTAAATTCACAATATAAAGACATATCAGATATAATTTACATTTTTTTGAATTTGTGGGGGGAGTGCTATAGTATAGTTGTAAAAATATATAAAAGCATTATTATAACTTGTTTCCCCCAGTATTAAAACAAAATCCTGTTTATCTAATTCTTTTGCTCCTTTTTCTTTTCTTTTTGCCAAGCTTCTCAGACTAATTATCTTAATTTGTTTAGCATTTTCATTTTTTAAAGTTCTTCTACACACTTGTAATTTGAATTCCACACAAATACAATTAATAGCTTTCATAACCTTTTTAACACTTCTGTGTGATTCAACAGTTCCTCTTTTCTACTAGTTTTATATTCTCTTCTCCTGAATTCCATAACCACACTCAACTTATTCTCAATTTTTCATAGATTTGTCTTCTAACCACCTAAAATGTTAAAAATTTTCTACTACAATCTGCTGCAAAATATTTTTTTTTAATTTTTTTTTTTAACATTTATTTATTTTTGAGACAGAGAGAGACACAGCATGAACGAGGGAGGGGTAGAGAGAGAGGGAAACACAGAATCGGAAGCAGGCTCCAGGCTCTGAGCCATCAGCCCAGAGCCCGACGCGGGGCTCGAACTCACGGACTCGAGATCGTGACCTGAGCTGAAGTCGGACGCTTAACCGACTGAGCCACCCAGGCGCCCCTGCTGCAAAATATTTTTATAACTCTTACCATTTTATGTACTCTTTGAGATTTCATCCCAGCTCGAGACTTCTACTATACACTGATTAGTCCCAAGTTTATGTAACTCCACCAAGATATGTCTTAGAATCCCGAATCCATTTTCTTTCTTTCTTTTTTTTTTTTTGGCATTCCTGTGCACCTTCACTTGAATGTCCATAAAAGCATCTAAAAATCATTGTGTTGAATATCAAACTACCCCCAAGCCCTATATTTCAATTCTGATGTCTCCCTGTGTATCTTGAATAAAGGCAACCCATACAGTCAGGCTCCAGAGTCAGAAATACCTAAGCCATCTCAGTCCTTCCTTAGTTCCCATGACAGAATGAAACCTCATTCATCCCTGTGGTCTGCTTTGCTCTGATAATTCAGCTTTCATTATTAATCTTTACTCCTATAACTGTTCACAGCTCTTCTCTGCCTTAGTTTTGAAAACTTCCAAATCTACTAGCTTTCATTACTATCGCAGGGATCTTTCTAATTTGAAAATCTCATCATGTCACTTTAGCACTCAGACTATTTTAACTGGCTCTCTTTTGCTTTCAGAGAAAGCAAAGAAAAAAATTCAGATCTGAGTCATGGTTAACAAGGCCCTTTGTGATCTTGTGTCTGCATTCAATACAATCTGAGGCATGTTTTCTCTACTCTTCAATTAAAAAAATGTATACTCTAACTACACTGCAGTGCTTGAATGCTATTCCCCACACACATTAGCTTTCTCTCTCTGTTATGCCCTTTTACGTGTTTTGTTCATTTGGCAGAAAGCTTCCTCCACATACCCCTACCTCCTGCCTCTTTTCTTCCAGTACAAATTCTTTAAGAGTTTCTTTTTTCATCCTCACTTCTTTTATTTAGCAGTTGTCCTTGTATTCATTTATTCACGGTGCTAAATCTGAGCCCCTACTAGGTACCTGGAAGTATGTAGGATCCTGCAGTTTAGCAGTAAACCAGAAATATCACCCCTGGATATCACCCCTGCTCTTAGCCTTTCTCCAAATCTGTAATGAAACAAACATCCTTTTTGCTTCAATAACATTTATCTCACTCCCCTCCCCTCCCGTTATATGTTATAGCTCTTTTCACTTGCAAGCAATCCTTGATTTTTCATGGTCCCCATTATACTGTGAGCCCCTTGATGGCAGAGAGTTTTCTTATTGTTTTTAAATATCATAATTGTTTAAAATTTTTTTTTAACATGTAGTTATTTTTGAGAGACAGAGACAGAGTGCAAGTGGGGGGTGGGCAGAGAGAGCGGGAGACACAGAGTGTGAACAGGGTAAAGTTAGAGAGAGAGAGAGATAGACACAGAATCTGAAGCGGGCTCCAGGCTCTGAGCTGTAAGCACAGAGCCCAACGTGGGGCTTGAACTCACAAACCGTGAGATCATGACCTGAACCAAAGTCCAAGGCTTAACCAACTGAGCTACCCAGGTGCCCTGAGAGTTTCCTTATTATTATTATTTTTTAAGTTGACACTGTTCTTATCACAATGGCTAATATAGATTAGGCATTTGCCAATATTTATGTGGTAACTGAATAGCAATTAGTAATTTCCAGTTGCCTTAATGTTATGCAAATCAGCTTCTATTTGATATTATTTAGATTTCTAAATAGATAATGGAAAACTATCTGAATAGTAAATGTGAAGGCAGGAAAATTCTAAAATTCTAACCTTCCTAGCTGGATATGTTTCCAGATTGCTCCATTTGAATGCTCTGCTCTGTAATATCTACTTCAAGTAATGATACTTCAGGAAGTCCATACATGATGCAGTAGTCACTGTTACTTTCTCTTCTGAACTCAGAGGAAGGTTTGCAGATACCAGCTCATTTAGCAATTAGCCTGTGCTGCCTTCTGATACTTGAAAGTATTGCTATCAATTAGTAATGGTGGCTATTTCTTCCTCAGCAATCCAGAAACAGACAGGCTGCCAATTCTTAAGATCTGCTCTTTTGGTTCTATAAGGTATAGTTTATCTGCCCAATTAGAGGAAAGTTTAATTTATTTTTTCTTTTATGTAAACTTTTCTCTTATTGAAGAATTTGTTCACTGCCTAGAACTCCATGGAACCGGTGTCTCTTCTACCTCACTGTGGCTCCTAACACAGAGATGAGCATCCTATGAGCTGCCTGTGCTATCTAGCACACAGGGCATCTCGGAGTTTCTCTTTCAGCTTCAGTGTAGCTTTGTCTCTTTGAGGAGCCATCAGAACACTAATTATGTCTTTGGGGATATTTCTGGCACTTTGTCCACTAGAAAATTGCTCAACAAACCGCATGGAGAAAAAAGAATACCCTAAACATTAGTGTTTAACTTCTAGCTTCTATTCATTTTTCTACTTGCATTGCATTTCTCTGCATCTTGTTGTTTTTGCCCAACTCTTTCTCTTCAGAGCTGCCTATTTATGTGCCATTCAGCTATAAGTCGGCATACGAATATACCCACATGCATGTGCTCACGCTTCACTTCTGAATTTTTATCAGAATTTCTTTCTTAAAAGTTTATTTTCCTTTCTAATTTTCAGAGACTTGTGTTTGTTTTCAGTAATGCTAACTATAGTCATAATGTTGTACATTATATCCCAGTACGTACTTACTTGTCTTATAACCGGAAGTTTGTTCTGTTTGACCACCTTCATCTAATTTCCACCCCTAACCCCCTCATTCCTCCCCTCTGGTAACCACAGATCTTATTTCTTCCTCTTTATGAGTTGTTTTTGTTTTGTTGTAAGATTCCACGTATAACTAGAGCCATGCAGAATTCGCCTATCTACCTTATTTCACTTAGCATAATGCCCTCAAGGTCTAATTATGTTGTCACAAATGACAAGATTTCATTCTTCTCTATGGCTGAATAATATACCATTATATAAATATGCATATATGTATATGGGTATATAATCTTTGCTTCTGTATCCATTCATCCCTCAATGGGCATTTAAGTTGTTTCCATGTCTTGGCTGTTATAAATAATGCTGCTATGAGCATGAGGTGCAGATGTCTCTTCAACATAGTGTTTTCATTTTCTTTGGTTGCATTATCAGAAGTGGAATTACTGGATCATATGGTAGTTCTATGTTTAATTTTTTTGAGGATCCTCCATATGTTTTCCCTAGTGGCCATACCAATTTATAATACCACCAACAGTGGATAAGGGTTCCCTTTTCTCCACATCCCTGCCTATTTGCTATCTCTCATCTTTTTGTTGATGGACATTCTAAAAGCTGTAAGGTGATACTCATTGTGGTTTTGATTTGCATTTCCCTAATGATTAGTGATGTCGAACATCTTTTCATATACTTCTTGGTCATTTGCATATCCTATTTGGAAAATGTCTGTTCAGATTCTTTGCCCATTTTAATTGAATCATTTTCTTTCTGTGGAGTTGTATGATATTTTGGACATTAACCCCTTATCAAATATATGGTTTGCAAATATTTTTCTCATTCTGTAGGTTGTCTTTTCATTAAAAAAAAATATTTTACAGACAGAATGGGAGAGCAGCAGCAGCAGCAGAGAGAGAGAGAGAGAGAGAGAGAGAGAGAGAGAGAGAGAATGAATTTCAAGCAGGTTCTGCTCAGTTTCGAGCCCAACGTGCTATCTCTTCCACAATCCTGGGATCATGACCAGAGCCAAAATCAAGAGTTGAATGCTCAACCGGCTGAGCCTGTCTTTTCATTTTGTTCTTGATTTTTTTGCTGCATGAAACCTTTATAGTTTGATGTAATCCTACTTGTTTATTTTTTATTTTGTTGTTTGTACTTTAGGTGCCATATACAAAAAGATCATTGCCAAGACCCGTGTCAAGGGGTTTCTTTTCCTATGTTTTATTCTGGGAATTTTATATTTGCTGGTCTTTAACTCTCTAATCCATTTTGATGTAATTTTGTATGAGTGGTATAACATAGGGTTCTGGTTTCATTCTTTTACACATGAATATCCAGTTTTCCCAGCACTCATTTACTGAGCAGTCTGTATTTTTTCCATTGAGTGTATTTTTTGTTCCCCTTTTCCGTATTAGTTGACTGTGTACACATGGGTTTGTTTCTAGGCATTCAGTTTTGTTCTATTTTGTCTTTTTTTTTAAATTTATTTGTCTCTTTTACTTCTGGTAACTGACTTATAAATGGAAAAGTAATGAAAGACGAAAATTCTAGGTAATTTTGTTTTGGAATTTGTGTTTCAGGGTGCTGACTTACATCAAAATAATCAAAATTCAGCACCTTGCAAAAACTAATAGAATTATGAAGTACTTAAAGACCATATACTATACAAATGCACACAGTCTTTCCGCTTTAAATAAAAAATATGAAAGGGAGGACAGGGGAAAAAACACAAGATGTGATGTGAACTATTACATTTGTGGCAGATTAAAACTGGCTGCAAATTCATTAATGCTTTTCCCACTGAGGGGTGGAATCTCTGTCCCTTCCCCTTGAAGGGGACTCTCATTAGAGTACAATGAAAATGACACAATGACCATTATCGGTCTAGTCTTTAAGGGAATTGGCATCTTCCGCTTCCTTCCTTTTGAACTCTGAGCCTTTATGTAAAGAGGGTAACTACCTTCTTGGAGAGAGCACTTGGAAAAGCTTTGAGACATCTTGAAGAGGAAAGGAGACTCAGCTGGTCTAAGCCTTGCAGATACTCCTGCCAAAAAAGCAGGTAGACAAGAGAAGCTTTCTTGAACAGTCCACAGCAGTTCAGTGAAAACTGAAAACAGGGGCGATATCCCCTTTGGCAATGTTGTATGGAGCAGAACTGTCCAGTCAAACCCTGCCCAAATTCCTCACCATGTGAAAATAGTAGCATGATTGTTGTTTTAAGCCACTATATTTTGAAGTAATCCATTATGAAGCAATAGGCAAAGGGAGTGATGTCCACATGATACTACATCAATATATATTGTATTTGTTGCATACTTTCACTCATTTTTATCTCAGTATGGAATTGTTTCCTTTAATGCTGTTCTGTAAGACTATAAAATGTGTCTTTCTCAAAACTATTTTGGGTATTAAATATTTTTCAGTAAATTTAAAAACTTCAGGCCCTTTCCTTTGGATGTGATTAATCTATTTATAGCAATTGTAAAACTAAAGTTTAGAGTGATAGTCCACTTTCAGATATATTATCTTTATGTTATGTAACATTTTGCTTTGAAAGCCCAATTAATCTCTTTTCCAAACAATTTTTTTGTATAACCCATCATCCTCCCAGTTTTTAGTATTTTGTATTCAAACTGAGTTTAGATATTTTCTTGAGTCTACATTGTTATGACACACTGGATAAAGAGGTAAAAAGAAAATGGTAGTGTGAGTAGCAGGTTGAATTCATTACATTAAACCAGTTAGCAGACAATGGGAAAAATGCTGTTCTGGTAGCTTATTTTTTTCAAAAGGGAACAGATGCATGACAAGTCTATAAAAAAGAAAAATAGAGTAACAAAGGAAAATGTGCCAAAGGCAAAAGTACATTAATCAAAATATAAAATATGTAAGTTCATGAAGCAGTTTTGTAAAATTATCTATCTTAGCCTTCACATGTTGCCAAAATATGTTTCTGTCTCAATTGCAGCAGAGCAAAAAGCGGATTAATATCCCCAATCTACCACTTCATTTAGTTACAAATGCAGAAAACAGAGATATTTGCAAATACTCATGAAGGCTGACTCCTTCACTAGATTTTCATTTTTCTGAGCTCCATTCTATGTTTAATGATGAAATGGGGGGGGGGGGGGGGTTCTTCCTTATTTAAAGTGATAGGCACATTTTCCCCTCGAGGGGAAAAAAATTTGCCAAAGTCACTTGTGGGATTAAAAATAATTTAAAAAGGAAATAAAAACAGTCACCTTGGTGACTTAGTCGGTTAAGCATCCAACTTCAGCTCAGGTCACGATCTCATAGCTTGGGAGTTCAAGTGCCGCATCGGGCTCTGTGCTGACAGTTCAGAGCCTGGAGCCTGCTTTAGATTCTGTGTCTTCCTCTCTCTCTCTCCCCATCTCCTGCTCATGCTCTGTCTCTCAAAAATAAGTAAACGTTACAAAATTTTTTTAAAAGAAAAAAAAGAGAAATGAATGCCTTTCCACATATTTAAAGAAGAGATGTTCTTTAAATGTTAGATATGCTTCATGCCAAAGGCACAAACAACATCTATAAGCACCAGTCATGTCAGCAATAGGTGCTAGATATTTATTTTCCCCGAGTGAAACATTTTCTGTTTTTTTATGATAATTGACAATTAATGTTTAGACACTTTTTTTGTCATTATTACTTGATTATAGCATGGCATAGCAGTTATTGTCAATCTTACAGCAAGTTTGTGTAGATTCCTTAGGATACAGTATCAAAGCCAGAATAAAATATCTATGTAATGCTTTTTTTTCAGACATGTCACTTTTCTAGCAGAAAGAGTTAAGTTATATTTTGCTGGCAGTCTCTGGTTTACTACAATTTTCCCCTTTATTAAATAAGTCAGAGTATTTTGATGCAATTTAATATTTTCTTGAAAAGTTTTGATCACCCAGAGAAATTACACAAACATTTCTTTGTACTTATACTCAAAACACTGTACTGTCAGAATTGATGAATCATCTACTTTGTAATTTTTTTGTCAACCTTTAATGTGTTGATTTCTATCAAAGGCCTCAGTGTTTTTAATTAGCAGTTATCATTTTTGAATAATAAAATCAACAATGCATTTGTATAATGTTTTACATTTTGTAGAGTACTTTAGGAAACATTAAACTCAGTATTTCCAGAGAGAAGTAGAAATGCTAAAATCATTAGTCTTTTTGATGTAAATATAACTCAAGGTGCATTTCGAGTGCAAAGAGCAGGTACTGGGAAGAGACACAGAAAACTCTCAAGAAAGAACTTTTTCTGCATTTAGTAGTTCGCAGAGACCCGTAAGATTTCACTAGGGGAAGGTACCAGGCTGGACAAGAAAGATGTGCTGAATTGAACAAATCAGCATAAAAGAACAAAAGGATATTCATTCCTCGCTGTTCCAAATATTTATTTACTTCCAATATTATTTAAATGCCACAATATGGCTTGTAACCTTGGGGTTTTTTTGATTTTTTTAAAAGATTTTATTTTTAAATAATCTCTGTAACCAACCTGGGGCTTGAACTCATAATCCCAAGATCAAGAGTTGCTTGCTCTACCAACTGAACCCTCCAGGTGCCCCTATGAAGTTTGAGTAAGACCTTATCCCTGCCTTCAAGGAACTAATTGTTATGTTAACCAAATAAGACTAGATGTGATAAAGTTACACTACTAAGATGGAAGGCATTTAATATGAGTAAAGGAAGGAGTTTCTGAACCTGATTAGGGCATTTAAAAAAAAAAAAAAAAAACTTCAGAGAGGAGAATTTTAAACTGTGTTCTGCAATTGGGGTAGGAGCTGAGCATGGTAATAAACTGAAGAACAACCGAAAATTGCATGAAATTCAAGTTGTAGCTGTGAGAACCTGAAGAATAAGAGGGGTCTAAAGGGTCTTGAACATGTGGACAGTGGACAGTATTGAGAAGAGAAAAACTAGAGAGAGAAGCACCATTTAAATGGCACCTATAATTTTGGTGTCGTGCTGCAGTTCCTTCAGCATTGAGGTTTATCTGATGCATAAATTCAACTCTGTCAGGCAGCTAAATCCCAGTAACAGGAAAGAAAGTATCCAGCTGCAGTTAGCTAATGATCCTAGCTAACGAAATCATTATAATAACTTTCCATGTCTAGATTACATGCTTACTAACAACCATCTTATTAAACATTCTCTTTACTTGTCAAGAAAGCGAATGTGCTCATTCCTTAATCATTCCCAGTCAGCTCTGCATGCAGAATGATCTGTTTAAAAAGAAGGCAGGTAGCGAACCTGCTTTGCTAAAACACCGCCATCACTCCTCCTGGACATCTAGAGTAAAAGCTAAAGTTCTTACTGTGGCCCACAAGCTCCCACACCATCTCTCTTCCATTGCACATTCTTCCTGGCCCCTTCCTTACCTTGTGCTGTTCCAGCTACAGTAGCCTCTAACATTCCTGTTTTAGGACAATTTCCCAGGCTGTTCCCTTCGCCCAAGAAACTCCTCCACTTTTACTTTAATCCTGGCCTGACTTTAGGTTTTGCTGTAATATTTCACCCCTTTGTGCTTTTGTAGTATCTGGCCCTAGCACTGTTCTAATTACTAAGAGGGCATTTAGAATGGATATTAGATTAAGTGTGCCTCCCACCATCCTTGGCTGTCCTGCTCATTGGTTTATTAGAAACAGAATGAGTGTGCCTGAGCCAAATTTGGTTACGTCCAAGTGAGCAAGGCTGAGCATTCGTTAGGGTCTTTAAATTACAAGAACAGAAATTATGTTCCTGGCATCATGTTCATGTGGCAATTAGAAAGTACTGTAGTAGAAAAAAGTATTGAGATATCCCGGTATTCTGAGATTGAGGTTGTGAACTAAAATTTAGATCACAACTGCAATAAGGCAGGAATCTTGGTAAGTGGAAATAAGGCCTAAGGTAAGTCTTTATGGAAAACCCGAGATCACAACAGAGCTGGGTCTCATGAACACTAGTGTGTGAGTCAGAAACTTACACATCTTTAGGAGCTCATTTTATCCACCATGCTCCATCATTCCATCCCACACCTAGAAAAGATTTCCATAAACACTAATTAGTATCTGATGGCTCTTCTCTCTCGGATTCTCCTACTGCTCCTACCAAGAACTAACTAGATTTCCTATACCTGGGTATTCTTTGGCTTGTGATTTTTCAGAGATTCTCCTATTGATAATTACTGCAGCCACATGGATTCTTTAGCCTGCTGTTTTCCTGTTTCAGCCTGTGTTTTCATAGTTAATTGAGACCTTTACCTCTAACATTTAAATTCTTCAAGAGAGAGATTCTCATTGTTGTTTTTTTTTTTTGTTTTTGTTTTTGTTTTTTTTTTTAATCCCTACATCCTGCTGGGAAAACATCCTGCCCCTGACCATTGAAAAGTCATTAACTGGCCTCATTTTAACCAGGTGTCTCTCATCAACAATTTAAGTTGAGGGATTGTTTTGGGTCAGGGCAATACAGAGGGATGTGCAGTACGTGTTCCAGGGCCAGTAGCATCAGCGTCACTTGGAAACTTGATGGAAATGGAAATCCTTAGGTCTTTCTTCAGACTTCCTGAACCAGAAACTCTGAGAGTAAGGTCCAGCAACCTCTGTTTAACGAGCCCTCACAGTCTGATATTTCAGAACAACTTATTTAGAAGGGAGCTAAGGATGTAACTGTACAGTGGTCTGTTTAATATAGAATGACTCTCAATTTCTGGAGGATATTATTAGTACCACTAACCAACATAGAAATTGCAAATAAGGGGATCAGATTTCAAAGTAAGGGAAAAAAAGTCAATGTGTCTCATTGATTTCAGGTTTCCTAAGAGGATCCCAGATAGGGGTTTACAAGAGCCAGTTTGGTTGATCTCCAACCTATCACCTGGTATGTGTGTGTATATGCATATCTATCTCCAAATATAGAATTTTACAACATCACTACATTAACAAATTATGGTTCAAATTAAACATGGCTAAATAAGCCATGGGTCAGCAGGCAGCTTAAAATGTTAATCTGGAGCCAGGTAAATGAAGAATGAAAGCAAAAGGAAAGGGATAGTTCAGGTATAATTAAGCTCCCAACTCAGCTGACTTGAGTTAATCAAAAAAGAAGATTCTGGCTTAATAAGTGAAAGCCCTTAAAAGAGGGCCTGCGCTGAAGGCAGAGGATCTGCTTGTAGTTTCAATGCCTGAAGCCGTCATACTGGAAAAGCCCACCTGAATAGGAAGTGTGATACTTCGACTCCAGAAACTGCTAGAGGCTTTCAGGATCTGAGTGTAGCCTCTGGTCGACATCTAGCAAAAATCTAGGGCGCCTAGTCATAGCTATAAGAAATAGAGTCTGCCAAACACGTAAATAAGCTTGAATGAGGCTTCTTCCAGCCTGCAGATGAGAGTACAGTCCAGCTGACACCAGCAGAGGAACCAGGTAGCACCGTGCCCAGACCTGACCCATGGACAATGGGAGACAATACATGAGTGTTACTTTAACACACCTGTGCTTAGGTGGTAATTATGCAGCAATATAAAAATGTCTAAGCTTCTCAATTCGTTTATGCATGTATGTATATTTTTAAGTACAATCTATATGCATGTATTTGGAAAGGGGAAAAATAAATGTTGCTACTGTCTAGTTTTCTTTTTATTCTTCCTCCCTCCTTCCCTCCCTCCCTTCTTTCCTCCTTTTCACACCACAGGAACAGAGAAACCTTACAAAATAATGCTGGTGGTTTTTTAAAGTTTGTTAGGATACCAGTTGGATGAGGGAACCAATAAAAAACCCCACAGATTTGCAGGAAAACCTGTTTTCTTAAGTCTTCATAACACTTAGAAAACCCTTAGGCCAAACAAATACTTTCTGTTGCCACATGGAGACCCTTATGAAAGGTGAATACATAGCTATCAGGCTGGAATTCACACTTAACCAATTCTGTATTAGAGAAATATAAAATAATCTTACACCAAAGAAAAATGGGTGTGAAAGCAGACTGTGGAAAAAAGAATATAGATATTCATTCCATACTTTCTGATCCTTCTTTCATCCTAGAATCTAAAGGCATAAGAACAGAGAAAGTACCATTTAAGATACCATTTTTAAAATATTTATTTTATTCTTTAAGGTCCTTCTCAGTTCAAAATTGTCTTTGGAGAAGGAAAACTCTTTAAATAAGCTTGCCTTACCTTTCTAATGAGGCAGTAAGTTGTCCTGCAATTATTTTTAAGAGTTTCACTACTAATTATGAAAGGAAACTGACAACCCAAGGAAAAAAAAATACATGTGAAAAAGTATTAAAATTTCTAAAATCTTAAAAATACTTTTTTGTTCCTTGTCACTGAATTATAGTTTAGTCTATGTGCTCTTTTGAAGATTGGTATCCTAGTCTTCCTAACTCCTGGCCAAAACCATTTTATTCTTTTCCTCTAATGCTGATTTTTTTTTTCTTTATCACCTGAATTATGTCACTCTGCCAGAATCCTACTATGTAGATTTATCTGTGCTTCACTTTTGGAGATGATTAAAATTGAACTCACATCATTTCTTTAACTCCTGAGCACGTAAATTAGGAAAATTGCTTGTCTTTAAATATTCTGTGATAAAGATCCTTTGTCTGGATTGGGGACCCAGAGTGGTATCAGTTTTGGTCCAGTTAAAATATCCTGTAACTCACCTGTTAGTTGCCCTTAAAATTACATTTTCCTTCTAGAATTTACAAACAATCAGTCTTGTAGCTGCCCAGCTATTTCCGTTATATATTCAGTAGCAACAAAACATTGAAGATGTCTAAAACGAAACTCCTCATTCCCAGGTATTTGTACCAGTAACTCAGTTGCCCAAGCCAGAAACCTGATGCTCATCCTGGAAGTCCTATAGATCCCCAACCCTTGAGTCTCCCTTATTTTCAGATTCAGTCCATCACTACCCTTGTCCATTTGTCTCTTGAATAGCTCACAATATTGCCCTCCTCTTTCGGTCCTCATTCCTTTTCTCACTGGGTTCAACTTGGGCAAAAGCCTGTCTGGCACTTTTCCTTAAGAGAATCCACAATAATACACAGGCAAAGGGTCAGAATCAAGTCCTAACAATATGCACAATCTTGTCAAGCCACTTTGACAATGTTAATGTTGAGTATTTTATCTTAGAGATATTATAGGAGTCTGAAGACAGTACTATTTCAATGTGTACCTCATTAAATCAGTAATATATTAGTAATTCAGAATTTTAATTGCTAATAACAAAGGAATATGCAAGCTAATATTTATTGAGCAATTACTATATGCCGTTTGGATGCATTATGTTATTTAACTCTCCCAATAATCAGACCCCATCCTATTAAAAGGCAGGGGAGCTGTGGTTTAGACATGGACTTTGGAGTCATACATACTATCTGAGGTTGAGTTGTAGCTTTGCTAAAACTTGTGTGATCTTAGAAAAGTTTTTAACTCTTTGGTGTTTCAGCTTCCTTCTCTATAACATGGGGATGGTGATAATTATACCTACTTGAGTAGGTCTTTCTTGGGATGTAGTATACACTCAGTAAATATTAGATGTTTTTATTACCTAATTCTTGGAGACTCAGATTTTTAAGTAACATGCCCCCGAGTCACACAGGTAGTAAAGTGGTATAAACTAGGTTCAGTGTAAGTATGTTTTACTCTAGCACACATAATTGTAGTTTCACTGCTTAACTGTCTCCTCACTGGAATAAAGGCTCGGAAGTACAATTATCAAACCGTTTTTCCTTTTGCAGGAAAATATACTTTTTCGTGTTGTTGACTTTTTGTCAGGTCTTTTTTTGTCATAAAATTCATGACACACTTGGGATTCTTAAGCATTACATTAACATTTTAGAACACTAAAATAAAATGTTGACTGGCATTTTCCTTTCTTGCTGCCACCTGGGAAATACATATAAAAATAGTGTTTTATTTAGCATCTATCCTGTCCATTAACCTGGTCCCCAAAAACCCAATCTTCTAAAAAATTATTTACAATTTATATATTTAGATATTCTCATTTTTATAAATAAATGTTAACCTCAGCATATTTAGAATATAATGTGTCCTCTTCACTTTTGATTAAATATTGTGTACGTATGACTAAAAGATAAATTTGAGGGTTAATAGATTATTTTATAATATTTAAATAAGCAAATGACATTTTGGATTTTCATATTTGTTGATCATTTTAATGTCTTTATCAGTTCCTATGGTTTGAAGCCATAACGGAAAACAAGATTTATTTTGATTCCTATGATTTTGGTAGTCATCATGTTGGTAAGAAATGTGTAATCTGTGTAATCTGTGCATCAGAAGGCCAGGATGATAAGGCTAATGACATTTGATGACAGTGTGAGTATAATTTATTGGGGAAATCTAGAAGCACGGGGTCAGAGGAATGCATGCAGTTTTCTTGTATGTTGATCATGTCACAATGCTGTGCAATTAAATGAGGATGTAGGTGGTACTCTGGAGGGAGACCCTCCCCTACTGTGCCTTTTATATATTTATGGGGAAGTTGGTAGGGGACAAGCGAGTAGCTAAGCCATCCTGTCATAAAAAACTGTTCCTTCCTGCAGAGTGGCTGGTTTCCGAAATTAACATCAGTATACATTTTCTTTTTTATGTCCAGAAAAGTAACTTATGTGTGTAGTTTAGGAAAAAATAAATGAAAGGTGTATTTAATGGATCAGTTTTCTTAGTTGAAAACATTAAAATTCACAACAGTTAAGGCAGACTTAACACTTATTCGAGACAGATCCAGAAAACCATGCACCCAGGAAAATGACCCAGATATCCTGCAGGGAATAATCCACCAAAACTCTAGGGGAAAGAATCTTTGGAGGAGGGACACTCAGTGACTGAAGACACAAGTCAAAAAGTGGAACACCTAATATTTGTTTACATTATGTTCATTGACAAGCACTTGATCTCACATGACTTCAAAAAGGGCCTTGAAGAGATTCAAGCAGGGAAGTGGTGTTGTTACTATGGGAAAAGAGGAAAGTAGATTTGACAGATATATACAGTTCTCCACTATAATTTTTTAACTTCTTTAAGTTGTTTTTCTTCTTGCTAATTAACTTTAAATTTTTAAATAGTACATTTATATTCTTATTTCTTGATTTATTTGGTTTAGATAATACAATGCTATAGTAATAATAATAAAAATATTATTATAAGTATTTAACAGCCTGTATGATCTGTATTTCCTCCAATACTGTCATATCATTATATTTAATTTCATAAATAGATGCTTACATCACTATGATTATGTATATGCTATAATGCAGAGCCAATAAATATTTTTTTTCATTGAAGATCTGTTTTGAATCAATAAGTTCCCTACTTTTTTATTTCATCACTAGTATTATTTGCCATATATATACTTATCTACATGTAAGTATATCCCACGACATTATCCCTGTCCAGGTGCTTCTAACTGTTAATGATCGTATTTTTCCACTGTGTGAAGTCGACCATTTACCCAGATAGTTCCAGTGTGCTTGTTGGGATAAACACATACTTTTCTTAGTGCCCTTTAGAATTTTGTTTGGTTACTTTTTTCATGGGTTCCATTCTGAGGATTGAGTGCTGACTGAATATTGATTACCGATCATGATAACTGCATTCTCATTACCAATGATTGTTTTCAATCTGTCTGTGTTTAGCACTTTTGTCTAATATGGAGAAGTGAAGATGGTGTTAGGAGAAAGTTCCCTAAGTAGCTGTGAAACAGCAGCTCACCCCTTTTTGGCTTTGGATAGTATCCTTTGAGGACAAGATACTTGGATCTGCTGTAACTCTTTGCTAACACGAAAACATCAAGACAACCTTAGAGAAGCTTTTCTGGATCTCTGAATTTGTGATCAGCTGAAGTAATATTCCTCAGACATTCTGGCTGCAGGCTCTTGTTACGAGGCATGTAAAAGGAATAGCCTTATGTTATGCCTATTCCCCCCCCTCCACCCCCCCGGGGAGTTTTAAGTTTAACAGTGTCTAAAAGAGAAGGGATTTTCTTGATCACATCAGCCTCTGTTTTCCATCATTCCTTGCCATTTTGGTGTTAACTGTACTTTACAGTTTTACTGCATTTTACATTGCTTTTTTGTTTTTGATACTTGTTTATCTGGGGAGCAGTAAGATTTACTGTTATTTACTTAAACATGTCTTACATCTTACTAAGTTTTTGTGAAATCATTCTATAATGTGCACTTCTCTGAAAGTATTTCTAGAGAGCATCTTCTCTGATATACTGCTTGTGGTTGCCTGAGGGTGTGTGTGTTTTTTTTTCCTTGGAGTTTACGTGATATTTTAGCTGGCATTAAAATTATGTGTTCCTTCAACATCTTCACACTCTTACTCCATTATCTTAGTATATATTGGTTTGCTCCAGAAAAATGCAGTATCTATGTAGTTCTCATTTCTTTACAAGTGATTGGAGTGTTTTTTTCCCAATTTTTGAAAGAATGTATTTTCTTTGAGTTTATATTTGGAAGTCTGCATTTGCTTTGATGTTCTTAAAATTACATTTAATTGGCATAGGGGATTTTATATGTGGGTGGTTTGTGTATGCTGTGTTTGTCACTCCATGAAACATTTTAAAATAAAGTATTTTATTTTTTTTAAGTCTATTTTTTTGAGAGAGATAGTGAGTGGGGAAGGGGCAGAGAGAGAGAGAGAGAGAGAGAGAGGGAGACAGAATCCCAAGCAGGCTCCATGCTGACAGCACAGAGCCTGATGCGGGGCTTGATATCATGAACCCACGAGCCGTGATATCATGACCTGAGCTGAAACCAAGAGTTAGATGCTTAACCAACTGAACCATCCAAGTGCCCCAAGTATTTTCTTTTCTTTTCTTTTCTTTTCTTTTCTTTTCTTTTCTTTTCTTTTCTTTTCTTTTCTTCTCTTCTCTTCTCTTTTTCTTTTCTTTTTTCTTTTCTTTTCTCTTTTCTTTCTTTCTTTCTTTTGAAAGAATTAGAGGCAGAGCGAGAGAGAGAGAGAGAGAGAGAGAGAGAGAGAGAGAGAGAGAATCCCAAGCAGGCTCTGTGCGGTCATAGCACAGCTTGACACGGGGCTCAATTTCATGAACTGTGAGATCATGACTGGAGCCAAAATCAAGAGTTGGACACTTAACCAACTGAGCCACACAGGTACCCCAGTATTTTATTTTCAATAGAAAAATTCTCAATCATTAGTGTAAGTATAACCAGTATATTTACATTTTTCTCTTTTTATGAGCCTCTAAATTAAAAGAGAGATAGTTTAATGTCCAGTTTCTGGTCTGAAATGTTACGAGCTTAAAGTCCTCACTCCATCCATACAATGAAAAAGCTGAACAAAGTGAAAATAAACAGTTTTGATACATCACAGAATGAAGGTCACAGGAAAACTGCCTAAAAATAAGGAAGGAAGGCAAGTAGGAAAACTTAAATTTTAACTGAAATATTGCTAGAGGCTCAGTGTGGACAAGTTGAGAAATAAAAATTCCCTGGAGGAGGGAAGTGACTAGTCTTACAGGGCCCTCTGCATGTTCATGAATTTTACCTACCAGGTTATAAGAGTAAACACTGAAGAAAAATCCCTTTACTTCTGGCAGGGAGAGGGAGAAAGTAGCCTTTTAAAATATGTCCAGAATAGGTTTCCTGGCTGGCTCAGCTGGAAAGCATGGGACTCTTGATCTTGGGGATGTGAGTTCAAGCCCCACATTGGGTATAGAGATTACTTAAATAAAACTTAAAAAATATATACAGAGCATTCTGTTCTTTTTAAATGGACCATCCCCATGGAAAACTATTTTATCAGATCCTAACCCACTGGGGTTTTAGTAGCATAACTGATCTGGGGGTGGGACATATCTAATACTAGCTGCCTTTAGCTTTCTACATGTGGGAAGAGAAAATATCTATCTTTATGCCCCTCTTGCTTTTCTTACTACACTGAAGGAAGGAAAAACCAAACAAATTAAGAAACATTCATGAAAGTCACAGTCCAGGGTGTAGGCTCACCTAAAGTCTGCAAACTAATTATAGGACCATAGAAAATATTCTTTTCCTCCAGTCCTCACTACCACATCAGTAGGGCTTTTGTATAATTACAAGGGAATGCAATAGAAAGAACTACATGTCTCAAACCTTATTTAAAAAGAAATACCTAGGGAAAATTCAGAGACAAGAAGACAGCTAAATCCAGGACATCAGATGACAATTTAGTCTCTGACACCTACAATTAGAGCAAACCGTAAACACAGCCTAACTCCTAGCCAGATAATCCTAAAACCTCACACTAAAGGCCTGTTTATCCATTCTGTTGACTAGGTTTATGTCATGTACAGCTTTCAACAAAAACGAGAGGTCATCCGAAAAGACAAAAAACATAGTTTGAATACATAAAGCACCACAGAGCCAGACTCAGATATGGCACACATTTGGAAATTTAAAAACCTGCAATTGCTAAGGGCTATAATGGAACAAGTGAACAAGATGCAGGAACAGATTGGTAATGTAAGCAGTGATGGAAGCTCTAATAACCCAAACAGAATGCTAGAACTCCAAAAGTGCAGTAACAATGTTGAACTAGTATTGTATACTCGGAATAAATTCCACATAGTCATAGTGTATAAAGTTTCTGAAATTCTGATGACAATTTTTTGCGTCCATGTTCATAAGAGTCATCAATCTATAATTTTCCTTTCTTGTAATATGTCTTTTTTTGGTATTAGGACAATGCTGACTTTATAGAATGAGGTAGGCTTTACTATTGTAAATTTGTGTTTACTATTATTTCTAAATGTATGAAATCTCCTCCATAGTTCTTGTTTTTGTCTCCTCTGCTGTCTTGTGTTTTAGACTCTTTGTTTAAGAAAGAACACATCAATTCTTTCAGCAGTAAGCCCTGATTGATGTGGTAAGTTTGGCAGAGGAGGCAGGAAATGTAGAATTCTCTGACTAGGTTTCACTATTTGAATACATCTGTGCCCCTGGGCTGTGACCTCCATGAGTACTTCTTAGCTACTACCTGCTTTTATGTGAGAAAGGGAAACTAGTAAGGGCTGGAGTTAGATATTTCTCTACCATCAGGTGAGTTAAGCTCTGGTAAAATCCAAGTTGGTTAGCCTCCAGGAAAATAGTTTCCCTGTAGAGCAAGCCTTTGTTAAGGAGAACAGCATGCCATGGGTTTATTTTAAAATTTTTACTTTTCCCTTCCCCCTGCCAAAAGCAGGAGGAGATTTTTCTCCAACATTTAACTTGAGAACCTTGTGGGGCTGTTGGAGGAAAATCCACAAGGTTAGGGGGACCTCCCCAAGACTAGGCCCTGAGGAGTTTTTTATCTGTTAATCTCTGCCCTCATCAGTCAGTCAGTCACTCATTAATGATTCCTCTCAGTTGCTGGCTTCTGGGGCAGCATCTTCTGTTCCCAGGTACCTGTGAGTGTTTGTTTCCAGTTTTTGGTGTGGAGGTTTGACTTGACAGTTATCTGACAGATATAAGGAGAGCTGTTGATTTTTAGTTTGTTCACCTTATGGTCGTGAGGACGGAAGTGATGATTTCCATGCTCTATTACATGCCATACTGGATACCACATATCTATTATTGTGTTAGGTATGGTTGAATTTTTAATGTCTAATTGTATTTCCATGTGGGTGCAGTATTCCCCTGGGGTTCTTAACCATCTAGGGTAGTGAATTCTATTCAGGAGAGATATTTAGACTCCACCATGAGTGACATCTAATGTGTTTAGATGGTGATGAAGAGGACCCCCTGAGAACAGCGAATGTGATATTAAAGTTTTGTTCTTGATGAGATATATTTGATTCATAACATTCTGTTTAAGAACTATTTATTTCAATTTTAATAATCTAGTCTTCTAGTTAAATACCTTGGTTATGGGAAAGAAGAAATGAACTAATTGATATTTCTTGTATAGTCAAACTTTCCCTTTCCTTACATGTTAGAACTGTCTTAATGCAATTTAGCCAAATTTGCTACCATTTTTTTTTTCCCGTTTCGAAATAATTACTTAGAGGGCCATTGTCAAAGAGAAGGGCACACCTAACAATTTATTCTCCACCCATAATTGCCATCTCTTCAAATCATATTCCTTCTTATGTAAGTTGGCTAACAATTTTCTGGTCTAGGTCTCTTGTTTGGAGTGTTTATATTTGCAAGTTGGATCTGTTAACTTCTTGGTTTTCTGACATCATGTGGATTAGGATTTGGAGAGGGAATTGGTAACGCATGACAATTTCCACTCTTCAAGTCTTACAAGCGTCATCATGAGATTTTTCCCCCCTTACTGAGTTGGAAATATTTTCTAGGTTCCATCATATTTTATATTAATATCTAAGTCCTTATGTTTTAGAGCATTTCTTTCAGACATTTCCTGAGAAGTTGTGAATGAGAGAGGTGTTATCTAAATTATTAAAAATCTATAAATGTATTTTTTCTGTCGTCAAGTTGATTTTTTTCTTAAATTCCACATAAGAATGAAATCATATGGTATTTGCCTTTCTTTGTCTGACATTTCGCTTAGCGTAATACACTCTAGTTCCATCCGTGTTGTTGCAAATGGCAAGATTTCATTCTTTTTGATGTAATATTCCATTGTGTAATGAATAATATTACATTATATAATACATTACATTAGATTCATTGTGTAATGGATAATATTGTGTAATGAGTAATATTCCATTTGTGTGTGTGTGTGTGTGTGTTAAAACACATCTTTATCAATTCATCAGTCAATGGACATTTGGGCTCTTTCCTTAATTTGGCTATTGTTGATAATGCTGTTATGAACATCAGGGTGCATGTATCCCTTCACATCAATATTTTTGTGTCCTTTGGGTAAATATTTATGTCTTCTATTTGTTAATTTATGCCATTTTTTTTGTTGCTTTGCTTTATTTTCATGAAGACTTTTCTTAACTTTTCCTTAAATAATATCTATTAAATTATATTTATTATTTAACTCCAAAGATCTAGTGTTATCATTTTATTAATCTTGCCCTTATACAATGGTTTCAGTGTTTCCTTTCACAGTTTCTTAAAAAAATTTTTTTTTAACATTTATTTATATTGAGAGACAGAGAGAGACAGGGCATGAGCATGATAGGGGCAGAGAGAGGGGGAGACACAGAATCTGAAGCAGGCTCCAGGCTCTGAGCTGTCAGCACAGAGCCCGAAGCAGGGCTCGAACCCACCAACTGTGAGATCATTACCTGAGCTGAAGTTCATGCTTAACCAACTAGCCACCCAGGTGCCCTCTTTTCACAGTTTCTTAACTGGAACTCTTTAAAATATTTCTTCTAATCCTATATTAGTCCCGGAAATTTAGAAGATAATGATTACTAAAACAAATGATAATCTCTCCCATCTGGTTTCAAAGTCACAAGGGTCCTCATGAATTTCTTTATTATCCATTCTAGATCCCTCACCCTCAGCTAGAACCTCTGCTGAAATAGGTGGCTTACTTGGTATGATGACCCAAATCCTTATCTCTAAGAGTCCCGTGAACCATACTTGATTCAGGCCCAGAGGTTATACTTGTCAGTTCACCATCAAAATTAGAATGCAGAGTTAAAGATACACTAAGTGGAACTCCTGGGTGCTGTACATTTTCTCTAATCCCATTGTGTCACAGCAAGCCCACCTTATCCCAGTGATCAGAATTAATTCTTCCTGAAAGGTAGATGAGTTTTCTTCTGACTGCTAGTATCTTGGCACAAGAAGATTGAAATGAATGGGCAGAGAATAGTCTTAATTTGAGGATTAATGGGATTCTTGCTATGGTACCGAGTAGAAAAATTTCTCCCCTAGGAACCAGAATCTCTAAACAAATAGATCCCAGAGTTGTAGGTTTTTGAAAATATAAATTTGCTGAGTGGATCCCTGAGCAATGTTGTCAGTACAAATCACAGGCTGAGTTTCACAGAAATTGACTCCGAAATTTGCATGCATGAAATTTAATGGGACATGCTCTTGGCATCAGTGACTCTGGAAAACTTAAGGAAATAGGATTCAGCTGAGGGAGAATTAGGTCTTGATACAGTCATAATAAATGTTTCGGTTAATGCTGCTGGGACTGCAAAAGTTGTCTGAAATAAAGGGTGGATTCTAGTGGACTATGTCATGTGTTGTCCAGATTCAGCCTGCAGAGTTTAAGCTTTAGTTTCCCAGGTAATGGGGCTGTTAGAAGCCAGCAGTCTTGGCTAAACCCCTCTCCCCCTTGTCTCAGCTAAAGAAAATCATACCTCAAGAAAAGTCACCTCCCTCTTCCTGTGAAACATTAGTTAACGATTGGGTATGAAGATTTGAGATCCAGAATCCCTAGAGAATTAGCTCAGGCCTTCCTTGTAATTAAACTGCGTTTCAGCTTTCCCCCCTGTTCAATTCTGCTTCCTTCTTACTCCTCAGGTTTTGTTCATGAGAGCATTCCCCAGCAAACCTCATGTCGATCTGCATGTCAGATTTAGTTTCCCAAGGAATGTCCTGTGCCACTAAGATTTCCTTCATACAACTCTCCCCACATTTTTTTTAATTGAAGTATATTTGACACACAATGTTATATTAGTTTCAGGTATACAGCATAGTGATTTGACAAACCTATATACTATGTATGCTGTGCTCACCACAAGCATAGCTACCATCTGTCACATTGAAAACTATTACAACACCATTGACTATATTCCCTGTACAGCACCCTTTATCTCTGTGATTGACTCATTCCATAACTGGAAGCCTGTATCTCCTACTCCCCTTCACCTATTTTGACCACCCCTCCGCAATCGCCTCTGACAACCATCAGTTTGTTCTCTGTCCACACTTTTATGTCCTGAAAAAATATTTTTCCAGAGAATAAATCTCAGATCTCTTCGCAGATGTCCTGGTTTCTAGCATTTTCTGCTTGGAGATAGATAAAGGTTATCACTTGCTCCTATAGATAGATTTTAAAACAATTTTACTCACATCTTACTCTGTATATGATGCTTTCAAATTCCTAGTATCTTTGTAGATAAAGAGAGCTAAATGGTTCTCTTTACTTGTTTCCTCTCTGAAGCTTGAAATCTTTCTTCTATTGTCTACTCAGATAAAACTGTAGTATAAATTCTAAATAAATTCATTTTAAAATGCTATAAGTAGAACATACCTCAAAATCATAAAGAACTTACACATCAAACCCACAGCTAATATCATTCTCAGTGGGGAAAAACTGAGAGCTTTCCCACTAAGGTCAGGAACACAACAGCGATGTCTACTCTCACCAATGGTGTTCAACATAGTACTGGAAGTCCTACCCTCAGCAACCAGACAACAAAAAGAAATAAAAGGCACACAGTTTGGCAAGGAAGAAGTCAAACTTTCACTCTTTGCAGATGACATGATACTCTACAGAGAAAACCTGAAAGACTCCACCAAAAAGATGCTAGAACTGATGGGGAAGTCAAGAAGGTCTCAGAATATAAAATCAATGTACAGAAATCGGTTGCATCTCTATACATCAATATTGAAGCAGCAAAAAGAGAAATCACGGAATTGATCCCATTTACAATTGCACCATAAGATACCTAGGAATAAACCTAACCAAAGATGTAAAAGATCTGTACACTGAAAACTATAGAAAGCTTATGAAAGAAATTGAAGAAGATACAAAGAAATGGAAAAACGTTCCATGCTCATGGATTGGAAGATCAAATATTGTTAAAATGTTGATTCTACCCAAAGCAATCTATACATTTAATGCAATCCCTGCCAGAATAACACCAGCTTCTTCATAGAGCTTGAACAAACGATTACATAATTTGTATGGAATCAGAAATAACCCCTAATAGCCAAAGTAATGTTGAAAAAGAAAACCAAAACTGGAGGCATGACAATTCTGGACTTCAGACTGTATTATAAAGCAGTAATCATCAAGACAGTATGGTACTGACACAAAAGAAGACACATAGATCAATGGAACAGAATAGAGAGCCCAGAAATGGACCCACAATTATATGGTCACCTAATCTTCCACAAAGCAGGAAAGAATATCCAGTGAGAAAAAGACGATTTCTTCAGCAAATAGTGTTGGGAAAACTGGACAGCAACATGCAGAAGAATGAAACTGGACCACTTTCTTACACCATACACAAACATAAACCCAAAATGGATGAAAGATCTGAATGTAAGACAAGAGACCATCAAAATCCTAGAGGAGAAGATAGGCAGCAACCTCTCTGACCTCAGCCACAGCAACTTCTTACTAGACATAGCTCCAGAGGTGAAGGAAATAAAAGCAAAAATGAACTATTGGGACCTCATCAAGATAAAAAGTTTCTGCACAGCAAAGGAAACAATCAACAAAACTAAAAGGTAACTGACAGAATGGGGGAAGATATTTGCAAATGACAAAGCAGATAAAGGGTTAGTATCCAAAATCTTTAAAGAACTTATCAAACTCAACACCACCCCCCCCAAAACCAAATAATCCAGTGAAGAAATGGGAAGAAGACATGATAGACACTTTTCCAAAGATATCCAGATGGCTAACAGACACATGAAAAGATGCTCAAATCACTCATTGTCAGGGAAATGCAAATCAAAACCACAATGAGATACCACCTCACATCTGTCAGAATGGCTAAAATTAACTCAGGAAACAATAGGATACGGAGGATAGGATGGGATAGGCAAGGATACGGAGAAAGGAGAAGGGGGAACACTTGTGCACTGTTGGTGGGAATGCAAACTTGAAAACAGTATGGAGTTTTCTCAAAAAATTAAAAATAGAACTACCCTACTACCTAGCAATTGCTCTACTAGGTATTTATCCAAAGGATTCAAAAATGCTGATTTGAAGGGGCATATGCATCCCAATGTTTATAGAAGCACTATAAACAGTAGCCAAATTGTGGAAAAAGCCCAAATGTCCATTGACTGATGAATGGATAAGGAAGATGTGGTGTATATATACAATGGGATATTATTTGACAACCAAAAAGAATGAAATCTTACCATTTGCAATAACGTGGATAGAAGTAAAGTGCATTATGGGGCGCCTGGATGGCTCAGTGGGTTAAGCAGTCGACTTTAGCTCAGGTCATGATCTCACAGTCTGTGGGTGTGAGCCCCAAGTCAGGCTCTGTGCGAGCAGCTCAGAGCCTGGAGCCTGCTTCCAAATCTGTGTCTCCCTCTCTCTCTACTCCTCCCCTGCTTGCTCTCTGTCTCTCACTCAAATAATAAACATTAAAAAATTTAAAAAAAAGTTGAGTGCATTATGCTAAGCAAAATAAGGCAGAGAAAGCCAAATATCTGATTTCACCATATGTGGAATTTAAGAAACAAAACAGATTAACATAGGGGAAGGGAAGCAAAAATAAGATAAAAACAGAGAGGGAGGCAAACCATAAGAGAGTCTTAAATACAGAGAACAAGCTGAGGGTTAATGGAGGGGAGGTAGGTGGGGGCATGGGCTAAATGGGTGATGGGCATCAAGAAGGGCACTTGTTGGGATGACCAGTGAGTGTTATATTGAAGAAGTGATGAATCACTAAATTCTCCTGAAACCAAAAATACACTATATATTAACTAATTTGAATTTAAGTTAAAAAATAAATAAAATAAACACTATATATTCTAAGCTAAAATAATTCTAATCAGTTTTACTATCCAGAAGATAATCCATGGAGTAATATAGGTGCATGGAAATAGATTTGAACATAGGATGTGGATATTTTTTGTTGTTGTTTTTTAAATGTTTATTAATTTATTTTTGAGAGAGAGAGAGAGAGAGAAAGAGAGAGAGAGAGAGAGAGAGAGATATGCATGTGAGTGGGGGAGGGGCAGAGAGAGAAACCCAAGTAGGCTCTGCACTGTCAGTACAGTGATCTCAAGAACCCTAAGATCAAGACCTAAGCCAAAATCAAGAGACCAACACTTAATTGACTAAGCTACCCAGGTGTCCCTAGGATGTGGATTTTAACAAGGATTTTGGAAATAGAGAGTAAGGACTGGGTAAAAGCGGAGGACATCCAAAATTGCTTTATGGACAAGAGTTGTAGTAATTATTTTACTAAACATCAAACCAAGGATAGCATATAATAATTAAATCAAATTCTAAACAGTTGATGCCTTGGAGACTTTTCTATAATGTCAACTATCTTTATGGTTTAAAAAAAAGTTTCAAAATCTGCACTGACTTTTTAAATAGTTGAGATTGATTTTAAGACTGTGGTTCTGGAAACTTATGAGAATTTCTCCAACTTTTAAGTGTTTAATGAGGTTGTTTATATCTAGTCATGGAAACTTAACTTCAATTCTACGAAGACATTTTCGTATATGAAGCTTAAAGACCACATTAGAGATAGTACTAAGTATTTTGGGTACTGTGGTCTTGCATTTTCATTAGAAGATATGTTTATATTTATATGAAAGAGTATTTCTTAATCTACATTTACAATAATCCTAAAGTTTGAATTTGGTACTAATAGGTTTTCCAGTGCAGGTTTCTGATATCCAGAAAACATTTGCTCTTGAAGCCTCTATGTGTCTACTCACAGGGTCTTTTTAAGTATAATCCTCTCCAAAAAGTTGCTGTCTTAAAAGGAGTTGTGTTGTGTGGGGTGGGGGGAGGGGTTTGATAATTTTAAATAACATTTGAATGTGAGAGAATATGAAAAATAGTCATAAATTCTGACTTTTTAGATCCATAATGACTCACAAAACAGAGATATGACACCACTTACCAAGCAGAAAAAAGACTGAACCAATTGATTAGATTATTTGGGCTAAATGTTGACTAGTCATTTTGCAAACTATACCAGTTATCAAGAAAATAAAAAAAGGTAAACTTTTTATTAGAAACTGATATATTAGTTTTGAGTACACAATATGGAGGATATTGAGTATGCTTTCAGTAGATATAAAATATTTCATTTGAATCCCTTTATCATAAATTTGGCTTATTCAATATTTGAAGAGACTAAAAAGAATATCAACTATCATATTTCTCTAAAATCTTTGAACTTTTAAAGTTGAGAAATATGCTTTTTTATTGAAGTAAAATTTCAAATATAAATGTTCCAAAGATTTAAAATTATAAAGTGAGAAAACTATGCTAAAGGTATTTCTTTCAAGTTTTCATTCTTTAGTCATACCCGAATGTCTTAAACCTTGAGAGTTTCTCCCCCTCACGTTGATTTGAAAGTATTATTTCGTAACGATTTATCTCTAAAGTCCTCTTCACTTGAAGTCAAAGAAATTTTAGCCTACATTTTACAGCTTTATGAGAGTTTCTTTTCAAAAGTAAGGTTTTGTTTTTAAACTAAATCTCCTCTCAGCTTGATCCTTCTTCAATAGTAAAGTATTGCATTCTGACTCTTCATTCTGTCTTTAAGAAAATCAACTCTGCATAATTAACTTCCTATGAAATAACTAACAATTCTGAAGGTCCTTAGAAAACCTAGAAACTATTGTTAGTTTATTGTTCATTATAATTTATATAATACCAAAATTTATTTGCAAAAGCCTATTCTTTCATATATTTTATTTATTCACTTATGGTAACAATAGAGTGACAAACATAACGTTAAGAAATTAGATCCATCATGCATATCTTACAAAAGACAACTGTCTCTTCTTGCCCAGTATATCTGTGCAAATATTTAACTTGGAAATTCAGGAAATATAAAAAGCACATACATGAAAAGATCTCCCACACTTAAGTAATATCACATTATTGGCAGAACAGCACCTTATCTCACCCATTTCATCAACAGGCCTGGAATAAAGAACCCCCATGGCAAGTTATTTGCCCAACTAATTAGGATACTTGAAAAAAAAGCCTTAAGAATTAGGGAAAAAATAGACAGGTGTTTTTCAGCGATAAGAAAATTAATTACAGATTAATCAGCTCCAGTACTGTCAAGAGGATAATAAATTTTCATTTCAGATGTTGTAGTCTGAAACAGAGTTGGGATATTTTCTCTTCCTTTATTTCTATCCTTTGAGGACAGGGCATGAAAAACTAGAATCATTCTCCACAGTAAAAATTATGAATCTAATTCCATGTAATTTAGAAAGAAAAAGTGGGGATATGAAGTCTAGAAGAGTAGGAGAAAGACACTGACACAAGAAATAGTTGGCTGGAAGAGAAGACTAGGAATAGAAATTCTCCACAAATGGAGTGCAGTTGATAAAGACTATGGGGTTATTTTGGCTGTGCAGAAGCTTTTTATTCAATGCCTTCCCACTTGTGTATTTTTGCTTTTGTTCCCAGTGTTGTTGGTATCTCATCCATTAAATCATTGCCAAGACCAATGCTGTAAAGCTTTCCCCCCTATGTGTTCTTCAGGATTTTTTTTCAAGGTCTTAAGTTTAAGTCTTTAATCCATTTCAAGTTTATTTTTGTATGTGTTGTAAGTTGTGGGTACAATTTCATCCTTTTTGCATTTCAAAATCCAGTGTTCTAATACCATTTCTCCAAGTGACCTTTCTTTCCCCGTTGTGTATTCTTGGCATCTTTATCAAAGATCAGTTTTCTCTGTATGTATAGGTTTATTTCTGGGCCTTCTGTTTATTGGTCTATGTATCTCTCTTTATATTAGTACAGTACTGTTTTTATTACTATAGCTTTGTAATATATTTTGAAATCAGAAAGTATAATGCCTTCATCTTTGTTCTTCTTTCTCAGGATACTTTGGCTCTTTTGAATCTTTTGTTGTTATATGTGACTTTTAAGATTTATTTTCTTCTATATCTGTTAAAAACAATAATTATTAGAATTTTGATGCGAATAGCCTGGAATATGTAGATTGATTTGGGTAGTAATGGACATTTTAACAATATTAAGTCTTCCAATCCATGAACATGAAATGTCTTTCCATTTATTTGTCTTTAATTTCTTCCATCAGTGTTTTCAGTGTACAAACTTTCACTTCCCTGGTTAGGTTTACTACTAAGTATTTTATTCTTTTTGATGCTATTGTAAATAGGATTTTTTTTAAATTTATTTTTTGAGATCATTTGTTGTTAAGGCATAGAAATGAAACTGATTTCAGTATGTTGATTTTTGAATCCTGCAACTTTACTGAATTTATTAGTTATAAAAGTTTTTTTTTTTTTAAGAATCTTTAGGATCTTCAATAAATAAGATTATGTCATCTGCAAATACTGACAGTTTTACTTCTTTATTTCTGATTTGGATCCTTTTATTTCTTGCCTGGTTGCTGTAGCTAGGACTTCCACTATTTTGTTGAATAGAATTGGTGGTAGTGGGTATCCTTGTCATGTTCCTGATACTAAAGGAAAAGCTTTCAGCTTTCACTATTGAGTAGGATCTCAGCTGTGGGCTTGTCGCAGATGGCCTTTATATGAGATACATCCCTCTGTACCTAATTTGTTGAGCATTTTTATTATGCATATGTTGAACTATCCTTGTATCCTAGGGGTAAGTCTCACTTGATCACAGTGTAGGTTCCTTTTAATGTGCTATTGAATGTGGTGTTCTAGAATTCTGTTGTGGATTTTTGCATCCATACTCATCAAGGATATTAGCCTGTATTTTTCTTGTGGTGTCCTTATCTGGCTTTGGTATTAGGGTAATGATGGCTGACTTTGTAAAATGAGTCTGGGAGTGTTCTTTTCTCAGTTTTTTGAAGAGTTTGAGAAAAATAGCAACAACAGTAAAACAAAACAAAAAATTCAATTTTAAGAATGCAAAAGACTCAAATAGGCATTTAATAAAGGCAGATATAAGAAATGGTGCTAATCATCAGATAAATGCAAGTGAAAACCAGAGTGATATACCATCTCACACCAATTGGAATGGCTACCAAAAAATTGATAACAAGTGCTGGTGAGGATGTGAAGAAATTTGAACCCTTGTACAGTGTTAGTGGGGATGTAAAATGTGCAGCCAGGATGGAAAATACTATAGAGTTTCCAAAAAATAAAAAATAAAACATTTAACTACCATATGATCTGGCAATCTCACTGTTGGGTATATATCCCAAATAATTTAAATCTGAATTTTGAAGAGATTCTGTTTATTGCAGCATTATTTACAGTAGCCAAGATACGAAAACAACCCAAATGTCCATCCACAGATGTATGGATAAAGAAGACATGGTATATACATACAACAAAATATTACTCAGCTTTTATTTTTTTTATTTTTATTTTTTATTACTCAGCTTTTAAAAAGAACTATCCTATCATTTAGGATATCATGGATGGATCTGGAAGACATTATGCTAAGTGAAATAAGTCACAGAAGTGAAATAAGCCATGGAAAGACATATTCTGCATGATTTTACTTTTTTGGAATATGTAAAATAAACTCATAGAAGTAGAGAACAGAATGGTGGTTGCCAAGGGCTGAGAGGAAGGAGTCATAGGAAGTTGGTTTTCAATGAGTATAAAGCTGCAGTTATGAAGATGAATAAGCTCCGGAGATTTGCTATACAACATAGAGTCTATACTTAACACTCTAATATCGTCCAGTTAAAAACTTGTTAGTGATGTTGATTGATGATTGTTAAGAATGTAGATTTCATTCAAAGTATTCTTAAGGTGTCACACACACGTGCGCAAATATTCTGCGCACACACAAAGAGAACACAAATATTTTGAAGGTGATGGATATCTTTGTTATCTTGTTGTGGTCATGGTATGATGTATTTATGCAATGTCCAAACTTATCAAAATGTATACGTTAAATAATTGTAACTTCTTGTATATTAAGTATACCTCAAAGTTTAAAACAAAGACTTAATGGGAAAGATAAAGAATCCATTTATACTATATCCTGGACTTTTACTGTATGATTATTATTTAAAACTAAGACACTCTATCTAGTAATGAGAGATCCTTTACAAACATGACACAGATTCAGAGTATAGCTAAGAAGTTATAAATTGAACACATAAATACTTAGCTCTTTCTCTAATTTGTACACTACAATGATATATTTATCAATTTTCTAATGGAATTTTAAAAGTGCTCCGAAAATCCAAACATCGTAATGACTTTAAAGTGCTATATTTAGACTTTCCTTTATGTTAAACATTTTGCAAGTCATTCTGAGGTCTAATGATTCAACTAATGGCTGAAAGTTAGATGTGGGGTTTCTACTGATTTGTCATTTGTGGGCTGTGCTGGCCTGACATCGTTCTCTATAGCTAGCTTGTGCTTCCAGTGGATGACTTTTGCAATCTTTATCCTTGCTCTGATAGAGCAGGCATGTAAATCAAGTCTTTCTGTCTGTTTCCCTTTTACATTGTGCTTTTAATTCATTGTGATAGATTTTGTCTTTCAAGTCATGCCAGACCTACTAGGATTGATGTGCTTTTCATCTGTCACTCTCTTCACACTGTTTGATTAAATTGGTTCTACTGCTTTCAGGGAGACGGCTAAAAAGCCTAAGTGGCTATTTCTAACTCAGTCGTGTAATTCAACTTTTTTACTATCCAATTCTAGTCATTAGCTTGGGTTGGGATACAGAGGAATTACTATAATCTGTAAATTTGTCCTCCAACACCCTTTGTAAACAAGAATTTTAAACAAAATATCTTAACTTATACTTGCAATAGTTTCATACATTTAATGAAAAATGCATTTTTGAGAATAGATTTTGAATTTTATTATGTAACTTTTGAATAATACCAGATACTATATTAAAAATGAAATAAATATAAATATGCTTCACCAAGAAGTTAAAAAGAAGTCATTATATCATGTTTCTTTTTCCCTGAGATGTAAATGAAAAGTATATTGACTTGATATAAAAATCATGATATTAGTGCCATGCTCTAGGTTAAGCTTTAAATAATATTGGGGGAGGCCTGGGTGGCTCAGTTGGTTGAACATCTTACTCTTGAATTCGGCGTGGGTCATGATCCCAGGGTTGTGGGATCGAGCCCCTTGTTGGGCTCTGTGCTTAGTATAGAGTCTGCTTGGGATTCTCTCTCTGTCTCTCTCTTTCTCTCTCTCCCTCCCTCTCTGCCTCTCTCCTCTCCTCTTGTGTACATGTGCACTCTTTCTCAAATAAAAAAGGGAAAAAAATATTCTAAGAGCCAGAATTTATGATTCTGGCATTTAGATTTAAGGCCAAATTCTGATTTTTTGTGCTTCACTTATTAATCAGTAAAATGAGAGAACTGAATTGAAAACACTTTAAGATTATTTTTAGCTCTTCAGATTCTGTATTCAGTTTCTGTGTGTGTGTGTGTGTGTGTGTGTGTGTGTGTGTGTGTGCATGCATGCACGCATGTTTCTACATATCTTCTCTGGATAGAAAATTCAATGGAGGTGAAATTTGGAGTCACTTTCATGAAATACTCTACTTCAGATTTACATTGCTGTTTCATTTTTAGATGTTTACATGTATTCGCATTTTTATTTACTTATTTATTTATTTATTTTTTCAATATATGAAGTTTATTGTCAAATTGGTTTCCATACAACACCCGGTGCTCATCCCAAAAGGTGCCCTCCTCAATACCCATCACCCACCCTCCCCACCCTCCCACCCCCATCAACCCTCAGTTTGTTCTCAGTTTTTAAGAATCTCTTATGCTTTTGCTTTCTCCCACTCTAACCTTTTTTTTTTCCTTCCCCTCCTCCATGGGTTTCTGTTGAGTTTCTCAGGATCCACATAAGAGTGAAAACATATGGTATCTGTCTTTCTCTGTATGGCTTATTTCACTTAGCATAACACTCTCCAGTTCCATCCATGTTGCTACAAAGGGCCATATTTCATTCTTTCTCATTGCCATGTATTCGCATTTTTAAACTCTAATCCTTATTCAGGTAAAACTTGACAAAATTGGGGTCAAGTCGTCGTTCCCACTCTTACTTATTATGAGATCTTTAAACATTTTCTGTCCATGTGCATATGTGTGCTCACTTGTGTGTATTTCTTTATATATTCCCACAATCTACATATCAAAATATGATGATTCTTAAGAATTGATGCACTAGTATAGTATGTGGAACATAGTAAATGTCCAGTTGATTGAAGTTACATTAAAAATCATGAAGTTTAGGGGTGCCTGGGTGGCTCAGTTGGTTGAGTGTCTGACTCTTGATTTCAGCTCAGGTCATGATCTCAAGGTTTGTGAGTTTGATCCCCATGTTGGGTTCTGTCAGCACAGAGCCTGCTTGGGATTCTCTCTCTCCGTCTCTCTCTCGCTCTCTCTCTTGCTCTCTGCCTCTCTGCTCCTCCCCTGCTCATGCTTAGGTGCTGTCTCCCTAAATAAATAAAAAAAAAAAAATCATGTAGTTTGATGATATGCCATCTATAAATGACTTTTAGTATTCCAATTTCTGTAGAAACTTAATGCTATACTTGTCTTTATTTACAATACCTGGTTCATGTAGATTATTTTTTTCCTTAGTGATAAAACAATGTGCCACTAGTAATGACACTGGGAGGTTTCTAGGAAGATAAAATACTACATACCTCATTACTTTCAGGTTGAATTACTTGTAATATATGTAATATGTTTTATATTGGTCTCAAGTTTAATGAGAGGAACTTTCTGGGGATTACTTGGTATATTTAATATGAGATTCATTTTCTGTTGGGGATAGTTTCTGTTTTCTACTTTTAAAAAAACCTAAAGCTTAAGAGACATGCATTTTCACGTCTCTAATGACAACAGTAAAGGTGAAGTTGCTGGAATATTAGCATCCATCTGCATTTTCAGATTTTTTTTTTTTTTTTTTTTTTTTTTTGGTGCAGAGGACCCATGTATATATCGAGTGTATTGGGTAATTGATCAGAGTCACAGAGACCTGGCACTAATTATGTTCTTGTCTTAAGTCCTTAGGGCTTGCTTAGTCATGAGAAACTGGATTCTTAGAGGATTTGGAACAAATAAACCATCAGCCAGAATATGCATAGGAATATATCCAGTGGTGTGCTGGTGATGTTTAACCACTGGTTCTCTGGGAACAAATAGTGTTGTACATATGCACATAAATCTATTCTGAATTTACTGATCTAAAATATATACACTACCAATTTTATGAGTATTGTTACAAATAAGCAAATTGTTTATTACAAATTCCAAATAGCTGTCAATTCCCATAAAATGCTTTTATTGATCTTGCTTGACTTTAGTATCATTAGCCAAACCATGGTGGTAATTGATGAAATAGCATAGCTCCAATGTGTTTGTTGATATTTTCATTTATATTAATAAAATGAAAGAAACAGTGAAAATGTATGTCAGAACTACACTTGTTCCACAATCACATAAATGGTCTATTTGCTGCATCTTACAATACTTTTTACACACTAAAAAAATGTCTTTAATTTTTGTGTTATTTGCCAAATAATAGCTATAGACATGACATACTTTTCAGTTTCATCTATGTTAATATTTCATCCATTACTATATTGAATCTGGACAACTGAAAAAATAAAACCCTGATTTATATCATTTTCTGGTTTCTGTGGTGTCAGTACTCCCATTTTGTTAGACTGTAAGCTACCAAGGTGACATCACTGAATGCTGCCTTGTGAAGAGATGTGCTGTAGCGCCCACTACGTAACTTTTCCATCAAACAGGAACAAGCAACATGAATAACCTCTAGCACATACGAAATAGTAAAATATAAGTATTTGGTATGTTTATCTTTGTTTCTAAATTATGTAAATATAGCATTTAAAATTTTTAGTGATGACAGTGTTTCGCAAACTCCTCAAAAAATTCCTGAAGATCTAATAACTGTCTCTAATAGGCTGGCAAATGTTAGCTGGCATCAGCACACTATTAGCTACACCCAACCGTTTTAAGGTAACTATAAATGAACTCTCAAGTGATGTGTATGTGTGAGAAGAGGTCTGCAAGGCTCCTAAAGTCCAAACAAAGGACGAAATCAGCTTTAAACACAACCAGATCCTGAAAGCAGACATAGGTCTTAACAATACCAGGCAAGTAACTGTGTGAGTCCCTTAACTCTCCAACAACCCATATCTGCTGAGAAACCCCAGACCAGAAGGAAGAAGAGCAGAAACTGTAGTGGAGCTCATAAAAGAGGAACCCATTGCGATATTTTCACCTAATACTCTCCTTACCACACCCGCTGTAGCTGGGCTAAAGGAAGGTAGTAATGTTAAACCAAGTTCAGCATTTTGATTATTAACAGGGGGCCAGAAATACAAATTCCTAACATTAGAAAGTATTTGCCCACTTCAACTGAAATTAGTAATTAATATTTTATAAGAGATCTGAGGAGTATTGGTCTTTTTAAACTTGAACTTTGAAAGGGTAGACTTACAACAGAAATCAGTAAGTATGTTGTGTTTGGATCCTACAACACATAAGTGTAATCGGTGTATAGTTTTATATACTTTTTATTTCCCCATATGACTGATTTAATTCAGCAAATATATTTTCAAAATTGGATATTAAGTATATTTCACATTGAAAGTTTTTTTTTCTGTGGTAATTAAATACAAAATAAAGACAGGAAAGTAACCTCATTTTTTTTGTGTTTCAAGTGAAACATAATGTATGAAATGTTTTGAAAATCTTTCTAAATTATGATGAATTGATTTAAAATAATAAATTTAAATGTCCATTATATTTATGACCATCAAGCAATAAGGCATAAAGTAGTGAAAGATCATATGGATGTGAATTTAAATATGAAGCAAGATGCATTTGTCACAAGGAAAATTAATCCTTATATTATTTAGTTATTATTTCTACTTAATCTGGATGCATACTATTTCTTCATAGTTTTCCTCTGAAAACTTTAGTTTAAAGCTCAATACTAACTGGATAGATGATCATTAAAAATCTTGATATGCCTTAGAAAATTTATTGAAAGGGAAATACAACAAAGTGAATAAATAGAAGAATAATCCATTTAAAACCACCACCACCCAACTACCAGGAATGTATAATTTGCATATGTGGCTCATCAACTTAAGAAAAATACTTCTCTACTCTGACCATCTGGAATTTATAAAAAAAAGAGAACTATTCATTGGTCAGTGTTTGTTGTGAATTTCATCTACTATCTAAGATACTAGATATCTTTCCAACAATAGAACTTCAAGAACGATTTTTTCTGTATAAGGAATTCTCAAAAAAATCTCATAAACAGCTACCCATAATTAAAAGAGCATTTTAAATTGTATTTTATAATCTTAATACATGATGATTGATTTGAGAAATGTTATTACTATTTTACCGGCAGCGTTCCTGGTTTTGTTTGAGGTATTCATCCTCATACCTCAAAGTATATTTTTGATTCACCTGGGTAAGATTATGGACATTTCTTAAATGTAAGAATGTTTGTATGGGAAAGTATATATTTTATGTGGAGAAGTGGGTGTGTATAGTCATATATGTATGTATAAAACAATATGAATTATAAAAATAAACATGAATTAAGGTATAACTCTCATCCAAACGAATAGCTCTATGTATCGATGATTATGATTCAGATGCACTTTTACATCGTGTTAAAGTATTTTGTATTTCAAATGTAAATTCTTAATTATCACTATGCATTGAGAAGTTTTGTCAATGAAACAAAAAAAAAAAACATTTCAGTGCAAAAAATTGGTATTATAATTCAAGGGCATTGTAAACATTTGTTACATAATTTAGTATAGTGTAAAAAAACAGCAAGAAATAAAAATTATCAGTTACATAACCATTATTAAATTAGTTTATGTGTGCTTCTAAGACCTTGATATTCGCAGAAGACTAAGATTTATCACTTGAAATAAGGCATCTGCAATAAAAATTTAAATTGATCAAATTTAACATGTTTACCAGTTGAGATAAGTACATGATATAGTTGTTGCTTGCCATTTTCTGGGTGGGGCTTTTGAAATATTAATATAACAAATTATGAGTGAAATTTCATAAAGAAAGGGCATGGAAACAATCACAATTCCAATATTATGGTTTCCACAGTTTAGTAGTACTCTTTTTAAAATATTTATTAGGAACAAAACTCATCGTCAACTCTATTTAGAGATTAGATATTAAGCGAAAAGCCTTGAGGCATTGGGCAATGCAATGGCGTAGGCCAGGTGGTCCTTGCATATATGATATTATTGATATAGACTAATGTAAGGATTAAATAAAATTTTGTATATATACAGTTATGTTCATAGTGTATACCATAGAGTCCCATGAATACAAGGTAATATAATGTTTTTGTTAAAATAATAAGTGTAGTGTAGTGTAGTGCTGGCACAAGAATGAACACATAGATCAATAGAACAGAATTGAGAGTCCAAAAAGAAACCCACATGTATATTATCAAGTGATTTTCTACAAGAGTGCCAGAACTGCTTAATGTGGATAGAATATGCTTTTCAACAAATGGTGATGGATCAAGTAGACAGCCACATGCAAAGAGTGAAGGTGGAACCTTACCTAACACCATATACAAAATTTCGCTCAGATTGATCAAAGACCTAAATGTAAGAGTTAAAAATTACACTCTTAGAAGAAGACATAGGAGTACATCTTTATGACCTTGAATTTGGTAAGGATTCTGAGCCATGACCCCCAAAGCATGAACAACTATGGGAAAAGTAGATAAAATGGACTTCATCAAAATTAAAACTTGTGTCACTCAAAGGACACAGTAAAGAAAGTATAAGGACAACCCATAGAATAGAAAAAAAAAATTCAAGTACTGTATCCAACAAGAGACTTGTATCTTGAATGTATAAAGAACTTCTCCAACTCAACAACAAAGACAATCCATTTCAAAAAAAAATGGGCAGAGGATCTGAACAGAATTCTCCAAGGAAAGGATACAGATGGCTGATAAGTACATGAAAAGGTGCTCAACATTATTAATCATCAGGAAAATGCATATAAAAATACGATGAAATATAACGTTATACCCTATGATGGCTAGAAGTGAAATTGAATTGAAAAGTCAGATAACAAGTGTTAACAAGGATGTGGGAAAATCTGGAACTGTTATACACTCTTGACAGGAATGGAAAATGGTGCAACCACTTTGGAAGAGTATGTACAGTGCTCAAATGATTAAACAGAGTTGTTATATACTCCCCAAAATTCCTATCCTAGTTATGTCCAAGAGAAATGAAAACATATGCATCACACACACACACACACACACACACACACACACACACACAAACTTGCACAAGAATGTTTATAGCAGCATTACTGATAATTTCCAAATGGTGGAAACAATGCAAATATCCATCAATGGACAGATGGATAAACAAGTGTGTATATTCATAAAATGGAATATTATCCAACCCTGAAAAGGAATGAAGTATTGATACATGCTATAAGTTATATAAATCTCAAAATCATTGTGAAAGAGGCCATTCAAGTAAAGTCTATATATTATATGATTCTATTCCAATAAAAGTCCAGAAAAAGGAATCTATAGAGACTGAAAGTAGAATAATGATTTCTTGGAGCTGGAGATGAGGAAGACAGATAAGAGGCTGATGGCTTATTTGTACAGGGTATGTTTTTGAGGTGATGAAAATACTCTAAATTTTACTGTGGTGATGGTTGCACATATCTGTGAGCATACTAAAAATCATTAAATTGTGTACTTTAAATGAGTGAATTGGGTGGTATGTGAATTATATCTCATTAGAGTATTTATTTATTTATTTAGAATGAGTGGAAGAGGAGCAGGGGGTGGGGGTGGAGAGAGAAAGAGAGAGGGAGAGGGAGAGAGAGAATGAATCTTCAGCAGGCTCCATGCCCATCACAGAGCCTGAAGCAAGACTCAGTCTCACAAACCCCGAGATCCTGACCTGAGTCGAAATCAGAGTTGGACACTTACCCAGCTGAGCCACCCAGGCACTCCTCACTAGGGTATTTAAACAAAGAATATAAAGAGATAGTGTGAATATAAAGGATTTAAACATTTTAACACCACATGGCACACTTTTAGTCCTTATGTCTTTTTGCATTGTATTGCAGATTGGTTTCTAGAAGTATAGTATTTTTAGGGTGCATTTGTAGAAATCTATATATCATTTAGTTTCCATTAACTCTTGTGATGTGTAATAGTACTCTCCCATCATATATTTTGGTTGAATAAACTGTGATGTGACTTTTTAAATCCAATATAAATGGCTTAAAATATGAAATGTTGAGAACTAAAGGCAGGATGGTGAGTTCATTAAAAGTATCAGTTTCAGATCAGCCTTCAGCCAATTGTTATCTCTTTGACCTTGAGCAAGCTTTTAAACATAGAGAGGGCGGGGCGCCTGGGTGGCGCAGTCGGTTAAACGTCCGACTTCAGCCAGGTCACGATCTCGCGGTCCGTGAGTTCGAGCCCCGCGTCAGGCTCTGGGCTGATGGCTCGGAGCCTGGAGCCTGTTTCCGATTCTGCGTCTCCCTCTCTCTCTGACCCTCCCCCGTTCATGCTCTGTCTCTCTCTGTCCCAAAAATAAATAAAAAACGTTGAAAAAAAAAATTAAAAAAAAAAAAAAAACATAGAGAGGGCATTAGTATCCACATACAGACAATACTTCAAACTCATGAGTTGGGTTGTAAACTAATGTGGGTTAAGCACTGAGGGTCTGTCAAATAGTAAACATTCAATAACTATTAGCTAGTAGTAAATTATTTGGCTAGAGAAAATCAAAGTTATTCTTTGGTCTCATATCTATACATAAATGTCTTACTTTCTTAAAAAGAAATTATAGAGTTGTGTTATTTTCCAGAATTTATCTTTCCACTGACTGCAAAGAAAGAAGAAAAACCTACAAGGTAACTCTGTGGCCTTGTCTTGTTTCTCAGAAATCAGTTACTAGTTTTGTCATTATTATTACCGTGGTAAAGGACCTATGAGGTCTACTCTTTTAACAATACTTAGGTATAAATCTAGCAAAATATGTGAAAGATCTGTATGACATAACTACAACAATTTGGTGAATGAAATCAAAGAACTAAATAAATGGAGAAATATTTCATGTTCATACATAGGAAGACTCAATATTGTCCAGATGTCATTTCTTCCCAACTTGATCTATAGATTCAATGCAATCCCAGAGTCCCTACAAATTATTTGGTAAATGTTGACAACATGATTCTAAAGCTTAAGTGGACAGATAAAAGACCCATAATAGACAGCATGAGTTTGAAGAATGACAGCTTTGGAGGACTAACAGGACCTGACTTCAAGACACACTATAAAGAAATGAACTATCTATCAAGAAGAAATGAACTATTAAGCTACGAAAAGACATGGAGGGACTTAAATGCATATTACTAAGTGGAAGAAGTCAATCTGCAAAGTTTACCTACTGTATGATTACAAATATATAACATTCTGGAAAAGCCAAAACTATGGAGATAATAAAAAGTTGAGTGGTTCCAAGGAGTTGGGGATTGAGGGAGAGATGAGTAGGTGAAACACAGGCTTTCTTTAGAGCAGTGAAAATGTCATATGTAGTAGTGAAAACACCTTGTTATACATTTGTCTAAATGCATAGACTATACAACACCAAGAGTGAATTGCGATGTAAACTGTGGACTTTGGGTGATTATGAGCTTAGTGTAGGTTCATCAGTTGTAGCAGAAGCACCATTCTGTTGGAGAGAGAATATTGATAATGTGGGAGGCTTTAGTGTGGGAGCAGAGTGTGTATGAGAAATCCCTGTACCTTCCTGTCAATTTTGCTCTGATTCTAAAACTCTAAAAACAGAGTCTTGAAATTGACCCTCTCTAGAAGCTTGAAGCTTCTAGTTTGGGGAATTTAAAAGTTCACATTACTAAGTACAAGTCAAATTTAACGTGTCAACAAATAAAAGGAAATAAAAGGAGTAGTTTCAGTTAAGATCATATAATTTTGAGTTAGGTATTTCTGTAAAAGCTTCATGAAAAATGTAGCATTTGAGTAATGAGTAGTATTTTTATAAGTATGGAAGAGACGATATTTGGGCAACCCATTTGAGGAGAACAGTACATTTAGAGAAGAAGCACGTCATCCATGTTTTCAGAAATACGGGGCAACTTTGATATGCTGGGGTATGGAAGGCAGGGGTGTCATATTGTACTGGATTAGAGAAAAATAATGTGGCTTATAACAGCACTAGTATACAATTATACACTGTAAGAGTATTACAACAATAAATGTGTAAGACAGTAAAAGGAACACCTCAAAAGTGCATTGCATACCACTTTCTTTGTTCAACTCTCTGAACCCTAATGGTGTAAACAAAGTGCCCTGTAATGGGAAAATATGGCAACTCTTTTAATATGCTTAAATTTACTGAAGTTTCATTGCATGGGTATACTCCATATTGGAAGACACAAATTTGGTTATTTACAAGCAACTGGAAAATTCACCGAATGTGTGAAATATGTTTGGTTTGAATTGTACGGTGATGTCCTGGAGAACATGTGTCCCATTTTGAAGGAGATGTCTACAAATCAGGTTCAGTCCATTCTTTGCATGCAGTTTTTATACATCTTCTACTTCACAGGAAAGTATGGATTTTAAAATATTCATATAAAACATTTCGATATTTACATTTATACAACTAATTACATTTTGAAATACTGTGTGCAAAAATCTTATCATTTTTAGATACATTCATCCCTTATGCTGCTAATAGGTATCTTCAGTCTAAATACAAATATGCTGGCCAACACTGCTTCAAATATGTAAGCTTAAATGATTACAAATCTTGCCTCTATTTATGATGATCTTATATCACCATGGAATTCTTTGATTCAATTGCATGCTTAAATATTTGTGCTTGTTGTGATGAGCCCTGGGTGTTGAATGTTGGTGATGAATCACTATGTTCTGCACTTGAAACTAATATTGCACTGCTTGTTAACTAATTGGAATTTAAATAAAAATATTAGTGTCTCAGTTTTGTGACACAACATAAACATGTATAGTTGCACATGTACACACGTGTGCACATACGTTCGTATGAGAATATAGGTATAAATTCTGTAAATGTTTTTTGCAGGCCTTTTTAAGATTCCATTTCAAAACCATCTTTATCACTTATTACTTCAAAATGCACTAACACAGGACGCCTGGGTGTCTCAGTTATCAAGCATCTAACTTTGGTTCAGGTCATGGTCTCACGGTTCATGAGTTCGAGTTTCACATCGGGTGAGTTCATGCCCTACTTCAAATGAGCATGAGCCCCACTTCGGGTGAACCCCACTTCTCTCTCTCCCTCTCCCATCTCCCTCCTTCTCCTTCCCCCTCCCTATCCTTCTCTCTTTCCCTCGCCCTCTCTCTCTCCCCCCCCCTTTCCCTCTGCCTCTCCCATCTCCCTCTCCCATCTCCCTTTCCCATCTCCCTTTCCCATCTCCCTCCTTCTCCCTCCCCATCCCTGTCCTTCTCTCTCTCTCTCTTTCTCTCAAAAAGAAAAGAAAAAACCAAATGCACTAACACATTCACAATTTGTGTTGGGTATAGAACACAGATTGATCTTGTCCTACAGTTATTTATTTCTTTATAGTGTAATTTCAGATCTTAAATTTTTAAAGAAATCTTGCTTTTTTTTTACTTTCATCAGTTTTTCCTCTTCTATAGAAATATATGGATTTTACTCCTAAGAGCAATGAGTAATTGGAAACATTGTATAATGTATTAGTGAACCTTAAGTCACTTTTCAGAAGCATTGGACTCTTTCTTTGCTGTCACTGGCCCACTCTGTACCTGTGTGAAGGCGAGTGCACAGGTAATCTGAAGAGTCATGTTGATTATAATTGCTTGGAGGGCATGCACCTTTTAAAATTCTTGCCTTACCTTCTTACTAAGTACACTCTAGTCCAGACAAGCTTCACAGCACAAAGTCAGTTCCCCTAGGTCAAAGCATAGTCATATGACATACAAAATGTAATTATGCTCAGCAGGATAACAGATAATTGGGATATGGATAGAGATATTTTTTTATCACTTTGCTGCTGTTGATAGTCTTGTTATTATATTTGCTCCTGAGATGTGGGAGAAGTCACAATAACAGAGTCCCTTTATAGCAATTGGAATAGCTATCCACAAGGTGTTCCTGTGCTCCAACTGTATCAGGTGAACAAGAGAATATAGGAATAAAAAAGAATAGTAGAGTTCCCTCCCTCCCTCACAACTAAGGATGTACTTCACAGTGTATGTTCAGTCACTTTACAAAGATGTTTGTTTTTAAGCAAAATAGAACAAGTAATTTAAAATATACTGGTAGAGAACCTGGTTTCAGCTTCTGCCTATAAAGATCTTTTAAATTATCACTCCTGTCCTTACAGTAAGAAATGACTGGAAAAATGAAAATCAGTGACTTTTCTTGGGCCTGTTAGAGAATGGAGGTTTCAGGGCAAATCATCACTGCCAAATCTGAAAAGCCATGCAAGTCTAGAGAGTCACTGCTGATAGCTGCCTACCTGGAGAGAAATTTCTGGAGTTGTACATTGGTAGAAACACTTCAATTGTTGGAAGCGGAGTGTGGACAAGTGTGAGAGTAAGAAATGCTAGGGGTGGACAGAATTCACAGCTCTTCTCCCACTAGACTTTACATCTAGGAATACTCCACAGTTAGAATTCAAGAAGGATCTCCTTCTGGCCCTGACAAGAGTGGAAGAGTAACCGTTGTGAAACACAGCCAGTGACTCTTCTGTTAACAAATGCCTACTTCCTAGACCAAAGAACTTCTTCAGAAAACTTCACCCCACAAGAGCAAGAGAGATCCCTTCCCACTTGATCCCCCTCCAGCCTTTCTGTCTTACCTCATGGGGCTAAAACACAGCCAACAGGGCACTGTGATTCAAAAAAATAAAGAGAGAAAATTATAGCCAGAGTCTGAAATTCATTCAGAATATTATGGAATGTTTTCCTCTACATCTTGTTACCACACCAACGAAACTGCAGTATAGTAACAGTGGGTTACAGGTGACAGAAGGCACAATCACTTTAAGGAGCAGTGGAGAGAGAATCCCAAAGACAAGAGGAAAGACAAGTCCACTAGAGGTATTGGAAGCCTTTGGTACCCATATCTATAGCAAACATTAAAATAACTCAACTCCTATCTAACTTACCACAAATTCTCCCACTAACAGACCATATATCTCCATTTCTATTAGGTAATACTTATGTAGCAGCTACAAATAATGTAAAGCCCTGGCATAAAGCAAAAATAAAATCTTTTTGAATAGTTACTGAACTATGTTATAATTATATTCAGCTGACTCTAATTCCTTACATCTCGGCCTTGTATCTGTTTCCTGAATATTCTGTGCTAACTTTTGGTGTATATTTACATGACACTGCAGTATAATTATCAGGAAATAATTGTAATTATCAGAGGAGAAACTGATGAGTTGTATAAAGGACATCCCCATTGTGATGAGATCTGGAGGCTAGTGGGAGGACTGATAATGATGAAGTAGTTTGAAGGATTAGGAAGGAGATGAAAAGGAATTATCAGGTTATTTAAGAGGGCATCATAGTACTGGGGCACCTGGGTGGCTCAGTCAGTTAAGTGTCTGACTTCAACTCAGCTCATGATCTCATGGTTCGTGAGTTTGAGCCCCTCATTGGGCTCTGTGCTGACAGCTCAGAGCCTGGAGTCTGTTTCAGATTCTGTGACTCACTCACTCTGCCTTCCCCCTCTTGTACTCTCTCTCTCTCTCTATCAAAAGTAAATAAACATTAAAAAAAAATTTAAGAGGGCATCATAGTACTAATCAGGTTTAAAAGTCTCCATTTAAAAGCAGGCATAGGGGAGCCTGGGTAGCTCAGTCAGTTAAGCGTCCAACACTTTGTTTTGGCTCAGATCACGATCTCATGGTTGGTGGGACTGAACCTCCCAACAGGCTCTGTGGTGACAGCGGGGAGCCTACTTGGGGTTCTGTGTCCCCTCTGTCACTGCCCCTTCTCTGCTAGTGTGCGGTCTCTCTCTCTCTCTCTCTCTCTCTCTCTCTCTCTCTCTCTCTCTCTCTCTCATAATAAATAAACTTTAAAAAAAAGTGGCATAATGTTGTAATTTGTTCCTTTATATTATTGTGATGTGTGAGTGTTCAGTACATTTATTTGAATCATTATTATAATGCATGTTTGCATCTTCTGGATTACTAGTTAAATGAATCACTTTACTTGTCTAAGAACCATGGACACAAAGAGCTAGATGATTGAAATTAAAAACAAAATCATTTTCTCTCTTTCAAGTTGATGTAGAGAGATATGAACAGATATAGTTGCCAAACCACCATTATCATCAATTACCTGTTTTATTCCATTAGTTTTTTTTCTGGAAAAAGTAATTGGTGTTGAGCAAAGGAAATAATAATTTTATTAATTTAAAAATGCACTTTTTTTCCTTTATATCATTAAAACGATTTGTGTCTTTCCATGTGCTCTGCACTGTGTTAGGGTCTACTGAGATGCATTAGTCATGGTACCTTCCAGGAAGAAACTTTAACATCCTATTTTGAGTATACTGGTATGAAATAAAAATATCTTACATTTTAAATGCATCATATAATCTGCCTTCACTTGCAATATGATTTGCTGCTACATCTATTTTGTTTCACAGTATTACATCCAGTCTGAGTTACAAAATTTGCACATAAAGCTCAACAGATGGAGTTCTTAAATTTCATCCAGCAAACAATAATCTACCACAAGTGCTTAAGATTTCTATTCTAAAACACTTAACAGATTTAATTCCAGTTTAGTACATGTATTCCTAAGTGAAAGAGCCCTTTTGAATTTGATGCTTCCTTAATTGTTGAAATTAAGGATCTAATAGTTTGAAGATAGTCCCTTTAAAGTAAAAAAAAACCAAAATTGTTCCATGCTTTCCAAAATTTATAGGATACATATTTACTATTGCATAGAAAAATTAAAGGGAAAAAGCTATTACTTAAAAGCCTGATGCAAAATTTTAGAACAAATGGTTTAGTGCTATAAATCAGCAATTTTCCAAATGAAAAATAAAACAATTTTGCTTAACTTGGTAAAATTAATCATCTATGTGTTAAATGTTTATGTCTAAAACTAAAAAGTGTAATTTGCATTGCCATTCAGTGCCTCTGGATATTATAATTGTATTTGTATATCTACTTTGAATTTTATGAATGTATTTTCTGCCTAATAACATCATTGCACCAGTTGGTTTATTTAATGTAACATAATTATTGCAGAGAAAAGAACTAATATTGCCAGCAGTCACTTTGAATCACTGCAACTGTTGGTATATTAATGTATTTTTTCTTTATACATGTAATATATTGGGAAAAGCTGGGTTTTTAATTCATTAATGTTCAATAAACCGTATGTAATATACACAGACCCTATTTTCTTATAATCAAGTTTCAGACTTCTAGGACAAATTATCCTTAGGTATTGAAAAAAAATCCATCTGTCTTTCAGTCTTTATTCAAAGAAGAAGAAAAAAAAACAATTTGACTCATTAGGGAAGAATAAAAAGTACTATGGAAATAGAAAGTACATATTATTTTAAAAGTATTTAATATTGGGATAAAAATATTGATATAAAATGATTTACTATAAATAATTCCATTCTTTTCTGTCTTAAAATTCAGACCAGGGCAAAAAATTCCTTTGAAGGTTGAGGATAAATTATTTAGATTATTCCTCTTTATTGGTGATTCCTTAATAGTTTCTAGTTATTTGCATAGGTAAAATCTCTCTTCCTTCCCTTTTCCTTGCCAAATGCAGGTAGAGTGACAAAATGATGAAAATACCTAGGCACTAAACATATTTCTTTGCCAAGCTTGTTTGACAGTATTACCAAACTTTAACATTGGCCAATTTTAAGATAAATAGCCTATCTCTGTAGCTTAAAGGATGGGAGAAAGAGTTGGCAATATGAAATAAGTAAGAAAAAAGTTTGTATATAAGAGCAAAAAAAGGAATGAGTGCATATTTGTTTTCACTTGGTCCACTGTTTAATGCTAAGTTCTGTTCTTGTAATCAGTCCTAGAGAGGAGAAAAAAATAGCACTGTACTTTTATTGAAAAAAAAAAAAGAAACCTGTATTTTTAGTTTAGAAGAAAAATTGTGTGTGTGTGTGTGTGTGTGTGTGTACACGTGTGTTCTTAAGCCACCCCGTTACCTTTTTTCCTGCTTCCTACTGTGTAATCGAGTGATATTTTAAAGGTCACAAGGAATCTCCAGTTGCTGGCTTGTTTGCTGATTCAAGCAGAAGAAAAAAATGCTAAGATTTATAATTCTGTGGTGACTAAAGGCATTTATTTTATTGACACCTTTCTAATAGGATAGTAGGAAAGACTATTGTTATTCGATCTGTTTGAAATGAACTCCTTTTATTTATTTAATACATAACTTCCAAATAATCAGCAAGCCATATGATATCTCAACAATTTTATGTTTTTGTTGACATAGAGAAATATAAACTATCATTAAGAGCTATTGTGAGATGCATAAAATATACCAGTGATAATTTTTTATGGCTATGGATACTTGTACTGATGGTACATAAATGAAAATCTATTGTAACTCTTCATTTTCTTTAATCTGAATATTTCCTTATTTACTTGTATTCCTATGCAGTGGTTCCATAATCAAGCTTCTACTTTATATTACAGATAATATTAAGTGCAGATCTTTTGTTCTCAAAAAATACTTGGGCATATACATGGTTAAAAGGTATAATTTCAAAGATTTTACAGAACCTTTGAAAATTACATATGGATCCTAGTCCTCCAGCTATAAATACAGGCTATTTTCATATTTCAAATACAGGCTATATATATATACATGTATGTGTGTGTTTGTATATGTTTATGTGTACATATACATCTATCTATCTATCTATCTATCTAATTTTCTATTAATGCTTACTCTTTTAAGTAGAGAAAAGCCTGTTAATTAATAATGAATAATGTATACCTACATTTTATCAGTCATCAATAATCAGCTAATTCATCTGACCCACCAGAAACTTCCTTTAAAGTTATATTTCAGGGGCACCTGGGTGGCTCCGTTTGTTAAGCATCCAGCTCTTGATTTCAGCTCAGGCCATGATCTCATAGTTTGGTTCCTGAGATCCAGCTGAGTTGGGCTCTGTGATGACAGCAGGGAGCCTGCTTGGGAATCTCTCTCTCTCTCTCTCTCTCCCTCTCTCTGCCCCTCCCTTACTTGCTCAGGATTCTCTCCCTCTCTGCTCCTCCCCCACTTACATGCTAGCTCTCTCAAAATAAATAAATTGAAAAAATGAAGTTGTATTTTAATTCCCATTAATTTTCTCTATCAGGAAATGAGAATGTCCTCCTTTGGCAAATGGGAATATCCTCCTGTGACATGCAATTCACTTTTACCTTTGAACAAATTATCAGTAGAATTAGACTGATTTAGACATATTAGAAAGCAAAGCAAAGAGAAACTATATTTAATGTTGAATTTTACTTTGTGATGACTTAAAAACGAATGATACAGTCCTAATCAGGCTTATACGCGTCTTATGATGGAGTAAGTTCTACGTGCCCATTTTATCTCCTGCATGTTTCTTTTTCCCTTACCTTTGCGTTCTTTGCATCTTATAGCAACTCCTTTTAGAATATGTCCTATTCTGTTTTAAGAAGGTACATATCTGAAGCAGTCACATATATCTATACTGTTACCAAAAAAAAAAAAAAAGGGCAAGAAAAACAGGGCTTTTGAATTTTAAAAAATTATAATTCAGAATGTGTTGATGTGATTGCAAGATATCAACAGAAAATGCTCCTTCACATACATATGATTGAAAAGTAATGAAGGGAATATTTCAGTTGCCTGTGGTTTTGTGTTCACATCTGTAATCAAAATGTTGCTGTATAAAGCTCAAAATAACCACTTCCTAATTTTTGTTGATTATTTAATTTTTTAAGGTTGCCAAACTCCCAAGGACTGAATTCCACTGTGATTTATTCACTGTTAGAGTAGCTGAAATAGAAGAACAATGGGGTATTGAATGAGAAATAGTACAAAAATAAGGAGGTGAACAATAGTAAAAATACATGGCTGCCTTTCACATAATATTATTTGGATTAAAATCTACAAATAATAATGAAAAATTCTAGTTACTTTTGTGTAATACTTAACTCACAAATTTTGAAGTTTTATTATTCAATCTGACAGTTATTTATGTACATTAACTGAGCACTTGCTTCCTGGTAGGGAGTGATTCTACATAATTGATGTGGGAAACAAAGGCAGAAGGACATGGTAGATAAAATTTCCTCATGATGAGGTTTTGGGGTGATGGTGGAGTTCATGGGGTTCAGAGCTGAAGGCAAAGAAGAATTCTTGAAGATGTCTTTGGTGCAAAAAGGTGATTTTATTAAAGCATGGGGACAGGGCCCCTGGGCAGAAAGGTATGAAGGGGTTGTGAAGAGTGATTGGTTATATACCAAAGAATTGGGGGAGGGGCGCCTGGGTGACTCAGTCAGTTGAGTGTCCGACTTTGGCTCAGGTCATGATCTCACGGTTTGTGGGTTCAAGCCCTGCACCAGGCTCTCTGCTGACAGCTCAGAGCCTGGAGCCTGCTTCAGATTTTGTGTCTCTCTGTCTTTTACCCCTCCCCTGCTCACTCCGTGTCTGTCTCTCAGTAACAAATAAATGTTAAAAAAATTAAAAAAAAAAGAAATTGGGGGAGGCCTCCAAAGGGACTTTGCTATGCTAAAGAGGACTCCTAAAATACCTGAGGTCTTTCTATTGTCAAGCTAAGGTTGTTTTTCCTGTAGTAAGACATTAACAGTAGGGGTAGGGTATTCCTAAAGAAATGTTATACTCTGAATTTACCTCAGGTATTAATATGCTGCAGGTTATAAGGAAATTTAATTTTACCCTCTCTTTCCTTCTTGTTTTTGGTCCCACATCGCTATGGAGGGGATGGTGATGTTGGGGCTCCAGGAAACTGAGTCTACAGGTTTTCTGGAGATTAGACTATTAAGATTGCCTTTTTCTTATAATTTACTAAGATATTTGTAAACTGATGGAGACTCCTGTCCTGTATGACTGTGATCTCTAGCAGTTAACCTTTTGTTTTCTTTCCTTTCCTTTGTTCTTGGGCAGCCAGGAGTGCCTGAGAAATAGCATCCATTGTGGGGCGTGGTGGTTGTGCTAGCTTGTGCTTGACTCTTACCTTGCCTTGTGGTCCCTCATCACTTATAACCTGCAGCCCATTGATAAAGTACTTGAGGCAGGCAGAGTATAACGTTTCTCCAGGAACTCCCTAATGTCTTAATGTTAATGCTTTGCCAGAGGGAAAAACAACTTTAGCTTGACAATAGCTAGGCCTCCAGTATCCTGTGAGTCTTTTAATATATGAAAATTTTTTTGGAAACTTCGTGTTGCCTTTACGTTTCCCATCTCCCAAGTATATAATCAGTTACTCCTCACAGTCCCAAGACAGCTCTGACCACTGGTCCTGTCCCTGTGCTTTAATAAAACCACCTTTCTGCACCAAAGACATCTCAAGAGTTCTTTCTTGGCCATGGGCTCTGGACCCCCACCATCACTCCAAACCAGCATCATAAATCACACTAAAACATAAGTACATTTTATTTCTAATATTGCTTTATATATATATACGTATATATATATACGTATATATATATATGTATATATATATATATGTATACATATATATGTTGTAAACAATGAATAAATTTGAAATATGAAATTTTTATAACTTCTTTTAAAGTTTATTATTTATTTTGAGGGGGAGAGAGGGAGCAGGAGAGGGGCAGAGAGAGAGAGAGAATGTGCAGAGCCTGACTTGAGGCTCAAACTCAGAAACCATGAGATGATGACCTGAGCCGATGCTTAACAGACTGAGCCACCCAGGCACTCTGAAATTTTTATAACTCTATCTTAGCTCACTTGCACGTATTAATTTGTAAGAATATAATTCTTTTGAATTTTTTAATGTTTACAAATGTTTTTGGATGTTATCACTAAATACACATTCTCTGTCCCTCACTTTTTCAGATCAGATATCCCACAGTATTATTCACTGACATAATTTTTAAGGATTTGGAAGTCAAAAAAAGATGTCTGATATGATTTCAGTCTTCTTAAATTTGTTGAGGCTTGTTTTGTGGCCTAAGTAATGATCTATCTTGGACAGTGTTCCATGTGTACTTGAGAAGAATGTACATTCTATGGTTTGGGATGCATTGGTTTTATATCTGTTAAGTCCAATGTTTTAAGGCCAGTATTTTATTATTGATTTTCTTTCTAGATGATCTATTTATTGGTAAAAGTGAGGTATTAAAATCCTCACCATTATTGTATTGCCATCTATTTTTTTTCCTTTAGGTTTGTTAATACCTGCTTTATATATGTACATGCTGATATGCTGGGTGCATAAATATTTACAAATGTTATATCCTCTTGTTGGATTGAGAAATGTTTTCTAATTGCTCTAAATAATTTAATGGTTTGGCAATATATTCACATTAGGAAAGAAATATATATCACTTATCAAAATTATATTTTATAAGGTTTAATAATATAATAATGTAACATGTAAATAGTCTGTAGATGAAGGATTCAGTTCATGAGTATAACTGCGTCCGTTAAATTATAGTCCTCACATATGAAGGATGCTTAGGAACACTGGTGTGTTTATTGCTACTAAGTTTTATTTACTTTTCCTATGAGTATGAGGTTTGCTTACTTGGAGTGTTATTGACCAAGGTGTTTAGTGGTTATTATTGTGAGGACTATAGTCATTTTTCATTTGTTTTCTTCTTCTTTGCTTTTTGGTGATAAAGAATAATATTTGAAAGCTCAGTCACTTCCGTGACATAATTGAGTTTTATCACTTAATGCAATATCTTCTGAGAATATAAATTTTTCTGTTTTATTTATCACCATTATTCACTGTTTGGTCTGAACTTTAAAAATCTTCAGCTTTAAGTTTTCAAATAATGACAGGATGTGACGTGAACATGTCTATTTTCTTTAAAATTTTTAAAAAAATATTTATTTTAGAGAGAGAGAGAGAGAGAGAGCAAGCAAGCATGAGCAAGGTAGAGAGAGAGGGAGATGTGGAATCTGAAGCAGCCTGCGGGCTCCAAGCTGTCCGCATACAGCCTAACGTGGGGCTGGAACCCACGAATTGTAAGATCAAAGCCTGAGTCAAAGTCGGACGCATAATGGATTGAGCCACCCACCCAGGCACCCCTGATATGTCTGTTTTCTAAGCACGCATTCATAGAGATAGAGCCGTTGTTTGTTTTTTTGTTTTTTTGGTTTTTTTTTGTTTTTTGCTTGTTTATATATGCCTGAACTGTAAGACTGTGCTCACAGCTACAGCTACATTTCTCAGGAGCCTGAGGAGCTTGAAGAAGTTGGAGGGACTCTGCTCTGGACCCTACTGTCAAGAAGTTACCTGGTGAGGTTTGTTTTGGTGTTGTTTTTGTACAGTGTCCTTCTGATCTCTGTCAGTACCTCTGTGTGTCAGGGGCTCCAAAGTGTGAAATATTGCCAGGTTATAAAGAAGCAGCTGATTCTGTTCTATTTACTGCCTTCCCTTTATATCTGAATTCCTTTTTGCAAAAGTTTGGTTCTGTGATGACTTATCCTATGAGAATAGATCCTTTCAGCTACATTTCATCAACCCCTTCCGCTTGATAGTCTCATCTTGAATTTCCCAAACACCTGGGAAATTTAGCATTCTGCTTTCAAAAACACTCTGAAAATGTAGCTATATACTTTTTCCTTCCTTTCCTTTCCTTTCCTTTCCTTTCCTTTCCTTCCTTCCTTCCTTCCTTCCTTCCTTCCTTCCTTCCTTCCTTCTTTCTTTTCCACTTCCTTCAGTACTGATTTATAAGACTTTTTGTCCTTATTTCTGGGTCTTATTCCTTAACTCCTATTTTTTCTCATTTCTTTCTGGTATTTTTCTGTCTACCTTTGGTGGCAAAAGAAGAAAAGCTATTTCTTTCCATGAGTGAAGAATTATTAAAAACAAAAGAATATACATTTATATTTAGAAAACACAACCATGTTATCTATTTATGGTAGAATTACAAAATTGATGGTTTTCTTACTGATAGTATTTTTTATTTAATTATTAATTAATTAATTAATTAATTAATTAATTTTTAACGTTTATTTATTTTGGAAGAGAGAGAGAGACAGAGTGCAAGCAAGGGATGGGCAGAAAGAGAGGAAGACACAGAATCTGAAGCAGGCTCCAAGCTCTGAGCTGTCAGCACAGAACCCGACGTGGGGCCCACAAACTGTGAGATCATGACCTGAGCTGAAGTCAGACACCCAACCGACTGAGCCACCCTGACACCCCTTCTTACTGATTTTAAAAGATAGCTCTGGGGCGCCTGGGTGACTCAGTCGGTTAAGAGTCCGACCTTGGCTCAGGTCACCATCTCAGTGTTCGTGAGTTCTAGCCCCTTGTCGGGCCCTGTGCTGACAGCTTATAGCCTGGAGCCTGCTTCAGATTCTGTGTCTCTCTCTGTCTCTGCCTCTCCCCTGCTCTCACTCTGCCTCTCTGTCTCTCTCTCTCAAATAATAAACATTAAAAAAATAACTCTGGAAAAAAATAAATAAAAGGTAACTCTGTTCTAGGTCATGCCAAAACCCTTTTACATTCTGTTTCAAACAGAATTTACAATAAAAGAGAATCATTAAAAATATATGAATGTGGTAAGAGGAAACTTGGGACAAGGCCATTAGTGTCTGTTCACGTCCTTAGGAAAAAAGATGAAAGGTAACTCTCATGTCAAGATATATCATGTTTACTCTAAAACTATGAAGCTAGCTTTCATGCGAAATATGCCATTTAATTGATTTTAGGTACTCGTGAGAAACAAAATGATTCAAGGTAACTGCTGTATGATTTTTTATCCATAAGAATTCAATTGGAGTTTATCATCATACCTTTGTTAAAAGATTACTTCTACAAGATAAAGTCAAAATGATTGCTAATGAAAGATAGTCCTACTGTGCACAGAGATGACTAAATCAATACGGTGATCCAGGAATGAAAAGTTTATGGACATGTATATGTATGTTATTTTACTTACACATTAAAGGGCTTCTAAATTTAATTTTCTCATTCTATTTGAGAAATATTTTTTTAATTAATGTATTTGAAAGTTAATAATGTAAATTTATCAAGAGAGGTTAAGTTATATGAAACACTTTAAAGTATAACAAGAATTAAATGTGTTGTTTAAAATTGATTTTAAGGGGCACCTGGGTGGCTCAGTCGGTTAAGCGTCGACTTCGGCTCAGGTCACGATCTCGTGGTATGTGAGTTCGAGCCCCGCGTCGGGCTCTGTGCTGACAGCTCAGAGCCTGGAGCCTGTTTCGGATTCTGTCTCCCTCTCTCTGACCCTCCCCCGTTCATGCTCTGTCTCTCTCTGTGTCAAAAATAAATAAACGTTAAAAAAAATTAAAAAAAGTAATAATAAAATCATAAAAGGTATATTATCTCATTATAATAGAACTGGGCTATAAAAATAATAGATAATAATGAAAGTGTTCCTTTATATTTTAAGCAATACTCTAAATCAAGGGTAGAGAATGAATTCATAATTAAATTTCAAAAATATTTTAAACTGAGTATTAATAAAAATATATCAAAACTTACAGAATAAAACTACAATCAATCTAGTGTTAATTTTAAATTGTAAATACATACGTTAAAAATAAGACTTGAAAATCAGTGATCTGAGAATACTCTGCTTTCTTGGAAAGATAAGAAGAAATAATATAAAGATAATGCTATCCTTAATAAATGGAAAATGTTACCATAGAATTAACATATCTGAAGATATTTTTTCTTTTCAATTTTTTTAATGTTTACTTATTTTTGAGCAGGAGAGTGAGAGAGACAAAGCACGAGTGGAGGAGGGGCAGAAACCAAGACACAGAATTGGAGGCTCTGGATTCTGGGCTGTCAGCACAGAGTACTGGCTGTGGGGTTCAAACTCAAGTCACTCACAAGCCATGAGATCGTGACCTGAGCCGAAGTCAAACTAACTGACTGAGCTACCAAGGCGCCCCTCTTTTTAAAAACCAGTAAGATTGAAACCACCTGGCAACAGAGAGCCAAAAAAGAGATAGTGCAATTACTAATATTAAGAATGAAAAGGAGAAATCACTTCAGTGATTTTATTGTCTTTAAACCAAAAAGAAACTATTATGAACAACCCTGGCTAAAAACAGTATAATATAAAATTTAGGTAACGTGGACATATTGCTAGAAAACCTAACAAAATTGACACAAAAATATAAAATCCTAATATTTCAAAATTTTATGAAGAGCTAGATTTTATAACTAAAACTCACACCAGTTGAACTACACATTCAAATGGTTTTTCCAATTAGTTCTTGCAAACATATACAAAAGAAGTAACATCATTGCTACATAACTTTTTGAGAAAACAGAGAAGACATGTTTCTTGCATTATTTAAGAAGACCACTATATTATTTTACCAAAAGTGTGTAACAAGAAAGTAAAATTGTATGTTAATCTGCCTTATATATAAAGATGCAAAATTCCTAATCAGTGTGTTAGCAAGTCAAATCCAGTGATATATAAAAGGAGGACATATTGCTAAAGGGCAAGCTTATTACATGAATGGATTTAATATTAAAAAAGTAAAAAATGCAGTTCACCCAATTAACAGAAGAATATTTGCAGAAAATACATTTATTCATATTTAGCTCTCATTTAGAAAAGAAAAAAAATGTTGTCAGTAAAGGAAAATTAGGAGGATGTCCTTAATCTTATAAAAAACTAGGTACTGAACTTCTATAATATTGATTCTTATTGGTAAAATCTTGAATGTTCTCCCTGAAAGAAGGAATGATATAAATATTTCTGTTCTCACAACTTCATTTTTATGTTTGCTAGGAGTCCTAATGAATGTAAAATGTTAGGAAAAGTAAATAAAAGTGGTAATAATAGGAAATGAAATAAAACTTTTTTTTTTTTTGCAAGTGGCATGATTGGATTGTCCATATAGAAAAGGAAAAAAAAGCAAAAATAATTAAAATCAATTAAATCATGATTGATTAATTGGTTTTCATTCAAATTTAAAATTCTTGTCAAACAATACCATTTAAAATAGATAAAACTCAAGTCATGGAGTGAAGGACCATATTTTCAATTCACAAATGTTATCAGAGTATGTATAGTTGCCTAAGATCAATGGGAAGAAAAGGCAACAATTTTGAAAAATGAACAAATGTGTGGAATAGGCACTATAAAATAGAGTAAATGAAAAAAAAATAAAATAGAGTAAATGACTAATAACTATGTGAAAAGATGTCCAATTTCACCCATGATAATGGAGAAACAAAACATCACTAGGATTTAATTATACACACACTTAAAAGAGGGTAAGCGATTGGAAATCTGACATTCTGTTCATGGAAGTATAAATTAGCACCATGTTGGGAAACTACACATAATTATTAAAGCTAAATAAACACATCCCTTTTGACTCAGAAATTTCATCCTGTTATATATTCAACAGAAAGGCCTACAAACGTGCAAACAAAAGATACATACAAAAAAGTAGATTTTTTAAAAGTAGACAAAACCAGCAAACAACTCAAATGTCCATCAAAAATAAATGAGGGTGAGGAGGGGTGGGTTAAGTAGGCAACGGGCAATAAGAAATGCACTTGTGATGAGCACTGGGTGATGTATGGAAGTGTTGAATTACTGTACTGCACACTTGACTGTATGTTAACTAACTGGAGTTTAAATAAAAATTTGAACACAAAGAATGAATAATTGAATTGAGATATATAATGTATTACTTTGCAGCAATGAAAATGATAAACTGCCATATGTAGTAACAGATGAATCTCTCAATGTTAAACAAAAGTAGGCAGACATAATAGTATTTAATTTAGTTACTCAAAGTTTACCCAATATATGTAGATCTAAAAATTAGAAGGATTTACCTTTGGGGAATGTGTGACAGAGAAGGGCATGAGGAGAGTATCTGGGATGCAAGTTCTATTTATCAATCTGTGTGTTGGTTATCTGTACATGGATGGTAATTCTTTGTGAAAAGCCACTAAGCTTTAAATTTGTTATTGATACATTTTTTTTAAATGTATAAAGTCATGCAACAGTGGCCACAAATGTGGTTTTACAATATTTCCATCACCTGGAAAAGATTCCACTTCTACTTATTCCCTAGGTAAATACTAATCTGTTTACAGAAATTTGCCATTTCTGGAAATTTCATATAAAAAGAATCATGCAAGAAATAATCTTTTGTTTTCGACATTTTTTTTTTTTTACTTACCATAATGTTTCTGCAAATCATCGGTTTTATAGAATGCATCAGTAGTTTGTTACTTTAAATTGTTGAACAGTATTCTATTGCATGGATATGCCACTTTTTATTTATCCATTCACTAGTTGGACGATTGTTCAGTTTTTTAGATGAATGGTGCTGCTGTGAACTGCATATTTGTGCCTTTTTGTAGACATATGCTTCCATTTCTTTTTAATAGATTCCTAGGAGTGAAATTGGTACGTTGTATTTTAAGTTTATGTTTAACATTTTCAGAAACTGTCAAACTGGTTTTCAAAGTTGCTTTGTCATTTTGCATCTCTAAAAGTGTTGTATGACTTCAGTTTCTCCAGATCCTCATAAACACTTTTTATTATCTCTTTTTGATTATAGACATTCTAGTGGTTGTGTAGTAGCATCTTACTGAAGATTTTTATTTAGAAGTGGTATTGGTGTCATTGTTTTGTTATTCATGAATTTGCGTTGGAATGCTTCTACATCCCATGTAATATTAGTAGTTTTTCCCTTATGATCTGTGAATATCCTGAAATATATTTCCTAATATTAACATGTCTTACATTTCTAGGCTAAAGAATGATGTTAAAATGTCTGAGCATTGTAGGTTTTTGTTGATAAATATTTTATTTACTAATTTTCCATTACCATTATTTATAATATTGGCCTAATATAATGTGTAATTATTTTAAGCATGTTTTTAATGTTTGTTTATTTTTGAGAGAGACAGAGAGAGAGAGAGAGACAGAGAGAGAGAGAGAGACAGAACACAAGATCAGGTAAGGAGCAGAGAAAGGGAGACAGAGGATCCCAAGTGGGCTCTGTGCTGATGGCAGAGAGCCCAACGCAGGGCTAGAACTCATGAACCATGAGATCATGAACTGAGAAGTTGGAAGCTTAACTGACTGAGCCACTTATGCACCCCAATGTATAATTTAAAAAAATTTTTTTTTACATTTATTTATTTTTGAGAGGCAGAGAGAGCACAAGTGAGGAGGAGCAGAGAGAGAAGGAGACAGAATCCAAAGCAGGCTCCAGGTTCCGAGCTGTCAGCACAGAGCCCGATGTGGGTCTCGAACTCACAAACCGTGAGATCATGACCTGAGCCGAAGTTGGACGTTTAACCAACTGAGCCATCCAGGCGCCCCTAATGTATAGTTATTTTTAATCAAGGTTATACTATTATCTGAATGGTAATAAGTTGATTTGCTTTTCTATTTGTTTTTGGAACAGTTTATTTAGATAGAGATTTTTAAAATTAGAATATTGTCTAATATATTTACATTTAAAAATATGTTTATATACATTGTTTTTAATAGTCTATTGTAATAATTATTATTAAATCTTGCTAATACTGCTCCCATTCTTATTCCTTATAGTACAGAGGTCTTAGGAAAGAAATGGTTTTCCTTATACTGTCTCATATTGCACATTTTATTATTGTCCAGTATTTTAATTTCACTTGTTTTGTTATTCACCAAAATTGCTCATTATTTTTATCCTTGTTTATACCAGCAGTTGATGACAATTATCCTTTTGATTACCTGTTTGTTCAAATTTATTTCTTGAAACTTTGATCTTCAGTTTATTTTCCTTGTTTCTAAAGAATTTTTTAGACACTTGTTTGCTGAGAATTTACCATTTGCCAGTGGAAAGTTTTGTGTGTTTATTATTATTTGTTTATTGGTCTATAACTTTTTACCTTTAATTGTGAAATGTCATTCATTTGCTTATTTTCTTTGTGGTTATATGACTAATTGAGTTCCCTGGAGTATACTATATTGAGACCAAGATTTTAGTGTAAAAGACTATTAGGAAACAAAGAGGAAGAGAAAGGAATATGTTAGGGTCAGCTACAGTTTTAAAAAATTCCTCCATCAAACCCTTGGAGCTCTGAAGCTAGGATGGCCCTTTGGAATTGAGGCAAGGAAGCTGAGCTGTTCTTAAGCGTCAGTCTTTGGATGTCCCTTTGATGGTGGTTTCGGTTGAAGCAGCTCTCCTCAGTAGAGGGTGATTCCTGAGGAAGGCTGATAGCTGCAAGCTGTTTGCTGGCAGCACTTAGAGTGGGTTGTGTAAAAAATTATTCATTGTTTTTTAAAAATTATTATTGAAGTATCAGGGTGCCTGGGTAGCTCAGTCGGTTGAGCGTCCGACTTCGGCTGGGGTCATGATCTCTCAGTTCATGAGTTCAAGCCCTGCGTTGGGCTCTGTGCTGACAGCTCAGAGCCTGGAGCCTGCTTCGGATTCTGTGTCTCCCTCTCTCTCTGCCCCTTCCCCGCTCATACTCTGTCTCTCTCTCTGTCTCTCAAAAATGAATAAATGTTAAAAAATATTAGTGAAGTATAATTAATATAAAATTTTAGTTTTAGGTGTACAACATAATTATTCAACAATTCTATGCATTACTCAGTGCCCACCATGATAACTGTAGTCACTATCTGTCACCACACAAAGTTACTACAATATTATTGACTGTATTTCCAATACTACATTTTTATCTCCATGACTTACTTGTAAGTGGAAGATTGTATTCCTTAATCCTCTTTTTCTATTTTACCCATCCTCCTCCTACCTGTCTCCCTTCTGGCAACCACAAGTTTGTTCTCTGTATTTAAGACTCCATTTGTTTTGTTTGTTTTGTTTGTTTTGTTTTTTAGATTTTATGTATAAGTGAAATCATATGATATTTATCTTCATCTGTCTGAGTTATTTCACTTAGCGTAATACCTTCTGGGTCCATCTATGATGATGTAAGAAACTATACCACATCTTCTTTATCCAGTCATCTAAAGATGGACACTGGGTTGTTTCCCGTTTCTTGGATTTTGTAAACAATGCTGTAATAAACATAGAAGCACATATATCTTTTTGAGTTAGTGTTTTCATTTTCTTTAGTTAAATGCCTACTAGGGGAATTACTGGATCATATGGTATTTCTATCTTCAATTTTTTGAGAAACTTCTCTACTGTTTTACACATATAAGCTGATTAAAAAAATGGGCAGGGGACCTGAATAGACATTTTTCCAAAGAATACCTGCAGATGGCCAACAGACACATGAAAAGATGTTCAATTTCACTAATCATCAGGGAAATACAAATCAAAACTATTATCAGATGTCACTCTATACCAGTCAGAATGGCTAGAATCAAAAGGCAAGAAATAATATGTGTTGGTAAGGATGTGGAGAAAATGGACCCCTTGTGCACTATTGGTTGGAATGTATATTTCCACAGTGTAACTACTGTGGAAAACAGTATGGAGGTTCCTTGGTGGGGCGGGCGGGGAGGGGGAACTTAAGACCTTTATTATTAACGTGAGATCTGGCTAAATTATCATAGTGCCCCGTGTAGGTTGTTAGTTACTTCCTTCAAAAAATTGAGAGTATTATTTTATTGTCTTCTCCGTATTTTTCTGGTGTGAACTATTAACCTGTCATGATTTAAAGTTAATTGTATTTTTTTTGTTTTCCAGTTCTTTTTTCCTTCCTTCCCTTCTTCTTTCCACTTTTTTTTTCCTATTTCTACTCGCTATTAGTTTTGTTTCCTGAATCAAAGGGAAAATAATTTTAGCTATCTTTTAAACAATCTTACACTTTACCTTTTATTCCAGCATTTGCTATCTTCTGCTAATAACTCTTTCAGATATATATTGGATTTACTAATTTTATCCTCAGGCATCTCCTTTGATACTTTCGTTATTTTTTCTCCATGTGCTATTTTTAAAATTAATTTATATATCTTCCAGTTAGCTAGTATTTTCTTTAGTAGAATTTAAATCCCCATTTTTATCCATACAATTAAATTTTTATTCCAATCTTTATATATTTATTATTTTCAGAAATTGTTTTTATATCAATCATCCTAGCATTTTTAATGGAGTCTTATTCCGTTTTAATGTTCACCCTTAAAATATTATTTGATTATGTATAGTTATATATTAGCACATCTTACCTAGGTTTCATGGGTCCTAAAACAATACATTATTCGTTCTGCTGATTCTCACTCAGGTTTACTTATTTCTTTATAAAATACAAAATTTGGTGAGGTCACGATCAGTATTGTGTTATATGTGGGAAATGCAATTTGCCTTGGATATAGGGTGATTTCCTCCAAGTAATTTTTGTTTCTTGTTTTTTATTAAACAGAAAATAATATTAATTTCCATGGCTTGTGTTTTCCTGAGCCACTCAGGAAGTTCAAACTGAAGTTCTTTTGAAGAATCTTTTTTTTAAATGTTTATTTATTTTTGAGAGAGAGAGAGAGAGAGAGAGAGAGAGAATATGAACTGGGGAGGAGCAGAGAGAGAGGGAGACACAGAATCCAAAGCAGGCTTCAGGCTCAGCACTGTCCACAGAGCCCAATGCAGGACTCGAACTCACTAACTGTGAGGTTGTGACCTGAGCCGAAGCCTGATGCTTAACCCACTGAGCCACCCAGGAATCCCAAAACTCAAGTTCCTTTGAAAATGGGTCTATGCTTATAAATTGCTCATGTAGAATCTTACACATCTAGAGCTTGAGCCAAGTCAGAGTAATATCCTTACTTCTTCCTCTGTCAGTGGGGCGACTTGTTTCAGGTCCACTCAGTCCTGGAGTTACAGCTCTTTATGTTCTAGTTTGATTTGTGAAATGGGGGTGGGAGGAGTGTCTGGGTCTCAATTCTCCACATGGAGACCTGTGGAAGATCTTGTTTCCCATCCTGCTGATCCAGTAAAATAAAACCTCCTTGGTTCTGAAGACAGATTCTCTCAGGACAGCTTAAGGCGGGCATTACCCTCTTGCCATTCTGATTTTCAGCTTCTCTTCAGTTTAACTTCTGACAATATTTTCATAAGTTCAGCTACATAGTTTAGTCAATTTTTCTAGCTGTTTTGTTGCAGGAGGTTTTTTCAGATATCTACTTCATTATTTATAGATCCAGAAATAGAAGTCCAGATATTTTTATGTGACAATGCTTAATGCTCCTGAGGTTATGAGATGACAGACACTTTCTTTTTCAGCTAAAGGAATAATTTAATATTTTTTTCTGGAAAAACATTTAAAGAATCTTAAAATGTTTCATGAATTTTTCCAAAATTAACTTTTCAGAAACTGTATCCTGAGTAATTAATCATACAGTAATATACTTAACTCCTAAGAATCATACTTTTGCAGTTTTATTAAAGGAATGACCAAATGCATACTATTTTAAGTCACTGAGTATATGAGGCATTTTTTTTTTTTGTTATTTTGTGTTAGCTTTCTGGAATGGCTGTATTTTAAAATTGGTTGTTCCAGGGCAGAGATGCCACATTAAATCACTACAGATCGCTCTAACTACTGGTGTAGGAGGTCTAGATTTCCTGACTCTCTGGATATAATCATGGAAGCCCTGCTTGAAAGGGGTGTGTATAGGCATAGTGGGAACAGAGGTTTCGTATTCCTGGAAAGAAGCTTAGAGACATTGTGTGTACTAGAAGTCAAAGAGAAAAACTATTTGAATTGATACCAGGAGGAGAAAAGGAGAATGAAAAGCTTATTGGAATAATTTGTGTACTATCGAAGAGAAATTGTATTGGATGGAGTTAAACAGGCAACAATGAGTTTATTCAAGACTATTGCAGTACAATGAGATTGACTGATTTCAAGTGCTATTGAAACAAAAGGCAGGAAAATTTTTTAAGCACCAGGGTGGACCAATGGAAAATTAGCCTGAAGGTTAGTAGGTAAGATGAAGCTGTCTGTGTTTGCTAACTGTTGTTTTTGAAGTTAGGCTTCCACCTTCCGCAGAGACTGAGAGGGGCACTACCTTTCTTGGTAATTATCACATTTCAAAGGGATGGCTCCTTTGTGCTTGAGAAAGACAGCTCTGGGTTGAAAAACTAGCAAGAGGCTGGGAGAAAACTTGCATTTCAAAGGGACATTGAAATACAATTGTACGTTTTCTAAAGTAAATGCTGTCTGAAAAGACAGGTTAAGCGGCTGGAATCAAGAAGAAATCTGTCTGATGGTTACTGGAGGGGAGATGGATGGAGCAGGGTGTGGGGGGCGGTGAGTTAAATAGGTGACAGGTAATAAGGACAGCACTTGTGATGAGCACTGGGTGTTGTATGTAAGTGATGAATCACTGAATTCTACACCAGAAACCAATATTATGCTGCTTGTTAGCTAACTGGAATTTAAATAAAAAGTTGGAGAAATAAAATAAACATATCTTTAAAAAAAGAGAAGAAATCTCTAAAGTTTGGTCAGGCTGAGTGGTACATTAGGCCAGGTTGGTCAGTTCTGAGTTTGCTAATGCCTTCTTGAATGATATGCACAGTAGAAGAGGAATAAAGCTATTCTTGGAATTCAAGCAGAGCTCTCATTGCCATGCTGAGTATTGCGTACGGCCCCTCAACTTCTTGTAAACACCAAGACCCCTGATAGTGTGCATTGTAGTCAGGGAAGCACATCCTAGCATGTGTCCATGGACCTCGTGAGACCACTCCTTCCCAGCAGTAGTAGGAAGCAACAGCAAGAAACAGCGAGGATGTAGTATTTGTACTTACTCACTACATAACAGCACACTAGGTAACCAGCAATTTTAAATTCTTGAAAGGGGCAATATAGGATTAGAGGAGAGAAATACTTGGTTCCTCATCTGTCAAGAAATGATAAAATCAGTTTACTTTGAGAGAAAAAAAGTGAGAAGTGATAATATTTGCCCCTGATTTCAGGACCCATAGTTTTGCAGTTTGTTTTCATATTTATTAGGCCAAATTATTGCAAAAAATTGTCAGTGTTTAAGTTCTGGATGTGTTTGGAGACAATTTAAGCTAACTTAATCTGATATATCTCAATCAGATATATTAATTATATATTATGTTAATATTAATTATATATAATATATAATATATTATTATATGTAATTTATATATTAATATATAACATATATTAATATATAATTCCCTTAATATTAAAAGGGAAATATTTTGTGTATTATATATGTCAAATTTATTGTCTACTTTGAAAGAAAAAAACTTACTTTCAATAGTAATTCACATTGGATGATATAAAAGCACTTTAGTGCCATAGGTTGATTAAGAAAGTGAGACTAATGTGACATCATGAGAAAAGTATTGTTCTGTAATGGACTTAATGCATTCTCAGAAGGTTAATTTCTATATTATATCAGGACTCTCTAGGATGAAAGATTTCATAGAACTTTGCAAGTACAAGAGTAATTATACCTCAAAGTATAAGCCCTTGTGAAACTCAAAGGTCATTGTCCCAGATGTGCATTGATTCTATTTGTATTTTTTATTATCAATTACATATATTCATCACTCTATTTTTGGAGTAATAATAAAATAGCCATGCTGTTAACAGTAATGGATTATTATTCTAATTCAGTGTTACAATGAAACCAGTGATGAAAGTACAGTTTCAAAAGCAAAATTATCAACTTGAGAACAGATAAAATATAAAATATGCAAATTCTTTGTGTTCAATTTTTTGTCCCTCTACATGAATCAGATGTGAAGATAACCAGCAATATCAGTTAAATATATGAAGTTTTGAATTATTCTCAGAAGAGTTTTTGGAAGTAGGTAAACTGGATACATATTTTAAAAAATCATTCAAGTACAAGTCTCTCTTCCTGCCTGCTGCCCTCTCATATTCTCTCTGTCTCTGTCTCTCTCTGTCTCTGTCTTCTCTCTCTCTCTCTCTCTCTCTCACACACACACACACACACACACACTTCATCATTTGTTCACAAACTAAAAAATAATCCCGGAAGCCCTAAAAGGATTTGCCTCTAGCTACCTATCACTTACCATTTCCTACCCTATTTTTTTTTTTTTTTTTACTCTTCTTTCAATCTCATCGTCTTCATTGCCCTTTCAACTTGCCAAGTTTAGAGACTTTCTACTTGTGGTTTCCTAAATCTGTGGTGTTCTTCTCTCTGATATTTTATGATCTAGCTTTTCACATTATTCACGTCTCTCAGCCATAAGTTCACCACTTGAAGATGTCCTCTCCATTTGGTCTATCCAGAACAAGCTTCCTGCTATGATTTCCAGTTTATTTAATGTTCCTGTTTTATCAGTGTAAATGCTGTGAAGCACTCATAATTCTCTGGTATTTTATTTATTTATTTTAGTCTGTTGATTTTGTTTTTATCTTTCCTATTAGAATGTAAGCTCTGAGAGCAGGAACTGTGTTTTGTTTACTGCAATGTTCTAATTGCCAGAAGAGCATCTGGTGCTCTTGGGAGCCCCACGGATATTGTTGAATGTATAAATGAATTAGTAGTAAAGACATAGTATGATATGAAAAAAGAATTAACTTATGAATATATAAAACTGGATATATCTTCTGTAATTGGATTTATGTAAAGATATATCATAAAAAAAGAATTTTTATTCATTTTTTGTGAATAAATTGGGGCTTTTTCCATGATTTGCCTTTAAGCCCATAGCCAATTATCCATCATTCTCTTACATTGCTCTTTGCTTGGTGGCTTGTAAAACTTCTTTATATATGAAGGAAATGACTTTTCACTAGTCACATGTGTTTGAATACATGTGTCTCTTGCATTTTTACTTTGTATATGAATTTTTAATGGTTATGGCTTTGTTTTTATGACTACTGTATGTTTCTTATTTTTGAAGTGTTTATTTATTTTGAGAGGGAGAGAGAGAAAGAGAGAAAGAGTGGGGGAGGGGCATACAGGAAGAGAGAGAATCCCAAGCAGACTCCGCACTATCAGTGCAAAGTCCCACACGGGGCTCCATCCCAGGAACCCGCAGATCATGACCTGAGCTGAAATCAAGAGTCAGATGCTTAATCAGCTGAGCCACTCAGGCACTCCTTATGACTAGGTTAGAAAGGCTCTACTGGGGCGCCTGGGTGGCTCAGTCGGTTAAATGTCTGACTCTGGCTCAAGTCATGATCTCATGGTTCATGGGTTCAAGCCCTGCATCTGGCTCTGTGCTGACAGCTCGTAGCCTGGAGCCTTCTTCAGATTCTGTGTCTCCCTCTCTTTCTGTTCCTCCCCTGCTTGTGCTCTGTCTCTTTGTTTCTCCAAATTGAATAAAATTAAAAAAAAAACAGCATTATTTTTTTTTAGCCATATTTTTTCTTGTAATTGGTTACTTCTGTTAATGCTTTGATCCATTTGGTTGTTTTTTTTAAAAGAAAGAATAAAGTAGGGATTTTAATTTTTCTGGTTTTCTAGATACTTTCTTTAAACAGTTTCCTTTAATTCTTTATATTTAGTTTTTTTGTTCCTGGATTCTGAACTCTTGAACTACATCTATTAATATTTGTCTATTATATTAGAAACGAGAATGGTAATTTTAAATAAAATTGGAGTTAAAAAAGTTAAAATGTGATTTTATAAGAATTCATTTTAAGATACAAAGAAAAAGGGATAAACTGTAAAATACTTTACTTACATTTTTTAACCCTATAAAATTAGCCTCGGAGTTTTGCAGCTAGAATGGGAGAAGGCATATTGTAATACCTTTACCAGCAGAATTTATTGCTGTGTTGTGTCTGTTTTAAACTGTTCAAATATGAAGTGAAAGTGTTTACATATTCCTATACAAAAAAATTTTATTTGGAATTCTATATGGGTTTCAAATGTATAACAAAAATGTCAAGTAATTGATTTCCTTATTTCCTAAATCTTTACCTTCCTCTCTTCCCTCCCTAGTCATTCACTGAAGACTGGTTAATAGATTTGAATTTGAACCAAAAGTATGAGAAATGCCATTGGAGGATGTGAGAGAATCCACTCAGCTCTATAACCTGGATTGCAAGTAAGATCCCTGAAAACAACTTCCCCAGTGCCTTATTTTACATGGCTTACCGAGAATATATTTGAGATAAAAGGAAACCCAAATCTCCAGAGATATTGGGGTAGAATCAAATGTAAAAATGTCCAGTTAAAGGAGCTGGTTATCATGGAAAAACACTGATATTCTGACAGGAATATAGAGGAAGATGGTAGAATATTTATTGGAAAAACTTGGCGGCTTTATACATTTCATACTGAAATGTATTCAACTCTTTGTGATGGAAACACAAATTTCCTTAGGTCTTCTCCATAATATATAAAAATATATAGTAAAAGGAGTGTACTTCATCAAATTCAACATATAATTTGTTTTTATTAAGATGTATTTGTGCATGATTTCAGTATGGAACAATGCCTTCTTGTGCCTTAGGGATGGATGTTGCCTAGAAAGCATCCTTATCTTTATTAATTTATTTAAACTATTAATAATATTAATAATTTCTTATGCTTAGCCATCTCTCCAGATCTATTTCCTTGCTGATGCCTAATTTCTCCCAAAGTCTTAGGAAGGATAATTATTTATTTTTTTCCTTTGACTTTATCTCCTCCCCCCTTCCTTTTCTGAGGCGAATCAACAATGCTTACATGAATTTTCTATTCCTAAGGTGTTCTTGAGATTATATCCAATCTATAGACTGCAACTTGCACATCAAATCAGAAAGACAAGCCAAATTTGAAATATTAATCCATGTATAATACATTAATATGTGCGTTAATGGCTAAATTCACTTTAAAACTTTATAATAATTGGGGAATTATTAATAAATCATGAATGCTGATAGTATTTTGAGATACAGAAAGGCAGATTAAAAAAAAGAACCAGTGACTATAATAAGAGAAAGTACACAAAAGAATATAAATGGTTTTATATCTTGGTTTCAGCAGTCATTTTTCAATAGTTTCACAAGGAACTATCATTTTTTTTAAATGTCAACAAGAAAAGTAAACGTCCACCTGCTTGCTTACTCAGTGCCACAAAACTCACCATTAATCTAATAAACAGCAGTTCCCTGGGCTGGAAAACTTATTTAAAATCTTTCTGAGGCAAATATCCTTTCATGATCATAAATCACTTTCTTTTGAACTCTATCTGAACTCAAATTAGCATAAAAATATTGAGATGAGCTCTATTTTATAACTCCTGTGCATGAAGTGCCTTATCTAGATATTTTCATCTTCATTTCATATATAAAATACTGGCACCTTAATAGCAGTTAACATAATTTTAAGCAAAAACAAAGCCATAAGAGTGCTTCTCTCACTTGGATTTTCGGTTGTGACCAGTTTGTAGTGTTTTTTTTTTTTTTCTTTTCTTTTTCCTATAGATACGGAAAAGGATTGCATTTTCTTAAATTCTTCAGATTTTTATTCTTAATATCATTTTATATTTTTGAATTTCTAAATAAAATAAAATTTGCAAAGTTAAGGTTTCTGATGCATTACTAGGTAACTGAGATAGAAACTGAAGTTAGGAAGATTTTTATTTCAACTTTATACAACACCAGGTTATGTAAAATAATACTACTGTAGAAGTGTTATTCAGTGGTTGTTTTTGAAATTACCTTAAAATAAAAGATAACTGGAATCACATACGTATACAAACATACAGACACACACAGACATCTCTATGTATGTAATGGCTGACCTAAAATGACCATAACAATTATAACAATACCAGAGATTTCCTTTAAAACATAATCCATTTCTCAGCATATATACGTATGTGTGTGTGTGTGTGTGTGTGTGTGTACGAATACATGTATGTAGACATATAAAAATAGGTCATAATTTTTAACAACAACTCCATTCTGTGTCATATCTAACTTTATACAGTGCTAGTTCTTTTGTGACTTTCCGTTGGATCAAACATATTAATGGATGTGGTACCAGAACTGGCTTCCTTGCAGAAATTTGTATTATATCATTTTTTCTCTGAAACTGGAGCAAACGGTAATGGCTGCCTTGATGCTTCATTCCTGAGATTCATCTATATTTTGTTGTTGTTGCTGCTGCATTATTAACTCTTAAAGAAACCTGACTCAGCTGCTCAACCTTCATCTGTTTAAATAGGCTTTCTGTTGTCAGTTTTCAAATCAAAATAAATCCAGCCTAGCTGTTGGTAAAATCATCTATTTCTTTTCACTTTTGGCTGTCAGAATTACTCATTTTCCATGAAATTTTAACTGTATATATGTGTGTGTGTGTGTGTGTGTGTGTGTGTGTGTATACATATATATATATGTATATATATACACAAAAATCCTGTGTGTTTACCTCAGTGCAAAGGAGTTTATTTTTTCTAAAGTAGTGGGGACTAGAACTTAATAGAAATTTAATTAAGGGAAGTGACTGATGCTGGCAGAGCCTTTGTATTATATATGTTTGTAAGTTATAAGACTTATGGAATTTCCTTTGACATCTAATACCAATACTGGCTGTTTCATATTACAGATGATATTTATGTATATACATATAACATTTATATATATATGTATATACATATAATATTTATATATATACATATACATACACATACATATACACACACAGCTGCAACATATAACACATACAAATTTTATTTTTCAAAACATTTCTTTCTGAAAAACAGAATTTACTCGAGACATTATTCTGAAATTCATTTGCTTCACCTGAAAGTATATACTTGAAACTCATTCTAATTCTATTGATTAAAAAATAAATATATTAAATTTATCAAACACATGTATGTCTAAATACACACATTTTGTGTATAATATGTATATTTGTGAGTATATGCATATATGTGTATAAATGATTTTAGGTGAATGAGATTATACTACATAACTGTATACTAGATTTCTTAATGTTTATTTTTGAGAGAGAGAGAGAGCAAGTGGGGGAGGGCAGAGAGAGAGGGAGGCACAGAATCCAAAGCAGGCTCCAGGCTCTGAGCTGTCTGCACAGAGCCCGATGTAGGGCTCGAACTCACGAACCATGAGATCATGACTTGAGCCCAAGTCGGATGCTTAATTGACTGAGCCCCCCAAGCACCCCTATACTGGATTTCTTAGAGCAAATATTTTTCTATATTATTCTATTGTCCATTTCTTTCTTCTTTGTTGATTCCCACTTTATAGTTCCTGTTCATCTCACCCATATGGATGAGCCTCCCATAGGGATGTTGTTTACTCCTTCGGTGACATTTCTATGCACATATAACTCTCGATCCAGGGGAAAAGCATATAACTCTTGATCCAGGGGAAAAGCTGAAATCTACATTTATCAAATGGGTTCTAGATGGGAAACTAACAATAAGAGGTTCTTGCGTGATATTTTAAAAATGGCCAGTATTTTTTGGCTGCAGGTATAGAAGATCATATAGAAAGTTGTAAAAGGTACAGCTGCTCACACCTGAGCTTTTGTGAAGCACCAACTTGGGGATTCAGGCTCATAAAATTAGTAGCAGCTTCTCTGATTACATAAGCCGCTTATTGCATTTATTGTTAGCACTTCATAAATAGAATCTAGAGTGTCTTATGTTTTCACCATACACACAAACACACATAGGAAGTTCATCGTTGTTAGTTTCACAAAAATATTCCCAGCATTGATTAGATTATAGGTCTCTTGATCTTACTTTTCTCACTCAACCATTCTTCATCCTATAAGTCAACTGTTTGAGTTTTAATATAAGATCTACAGTGTATAATGTGTTTGTGCTATGATATAGTCACCCCTAATGGGCATTTATTTTCATTCTGTTTTTTAAACCATTATTCCAAAACACATATTAAGCATCATTGTAAGCATATAGTTGCGTCTTTGATTTCTATGAATATACCCTGATAATGGATTCATGGTGTGTAGGTGTATGTGTGGGGCTTATTGTATTTTAAAAGATGGTGCCAGATTGTTTTTGCAAACGTATTACAATTTAAGTGTCCACCAACAATAGGTAGGAGTGTCTACATTCCTTCATTCCCACACTCACTAAGTTATCTTTTTCAATTTTATTCCCAGTGTGATGGTTATGACTAATATCACCCTCATTTTATTTCTGTGACTCTTTGTGACTTTGACTATATTTTCATGAGTCAGTTAGCAATTTGAATTTGATGTTTAATGAATTTTCTATATATTTTCTTGTTTTTCCTTTTATAATTTTTTTTTTTTTTGGTGAGTATTTCAGTGCTTCTGGTATAGCTTAGAAATAGTCATTTATCTGCCACTGGCATTCAATTTGTTAACTAAATTATTTACTTATTGATTTTTGTTATCTTCTGTTATGGAAAACTGTATAGTCAAAAAAAAATTTTTTTTTGGGTGAGTAGTCCCTTTAACCATTTTAGTGTTTAATTTTATAATTATTTGTGGCTTATAAAAATGACTTTTGGAAAGTACAAATCTGAAATGAGCACTGAAATAATATTGCAACAAGGTATAGTCTGAAGACAAGATGGGAAAAATTCTATTCCTGGATTAACTTCATAGAAACCCACAGGTCTTAGCTATTCATATACAGAATTAGATGGTATACTGCTGCTTATTATCATGAAAATATAAGCATTGCTAGTGGAAAACACATAATTCTCTTGGAAAAACATATATCAAAATAACTCAGTTCAAAGAGCGTATGTGACAAGCTTCATGGACAAAGCCATGTTACAGGATAAACCATTCATTTCTGTTTGGGGATATTAGGGTAAGTTTTATGTCAGATTTTATTTAAAATGGCATTACATTATACATATAAAAGCAGGCTGAAGAACAAGAGTGCATAGGTAACTATGAGAAACTCAATTATTGTTGGTAATTATGAAAAAAAAAACTTTAGATGGAAATTTCCTAATAGAACCTTTATTACACAGTTATGCAAATTACATTTCTCTTACCTCATATCCTCCCTAAAAAAAGTATTTCATACTTAACGCTATTTGTTTTTTCAGCTTTAAAATTGATAACAGTGACCTGAATTTCAGATAATTTGGAAAATATCTGCTTTTATACACAATTCTGAACATAATTCTATTCAAATATTAAATAATCTATAAATAGTATTATGTTGATGTAATTATAGTAGATTTTTATATTTGTTTTAAAATATGTTCTCTAGTCACCATTTTAAATATAGCATAATAATAAATTTTACTTATGTGTATCACTATTTGAGTTGGAAAACTATATAAAATTCCATATAGGTACATCAGGAAAAAATTTTATATATTTTTTCAAAATATAAACATGTAATCATTTTAAATAGAAAATACATTTTAAGTGTGATTGATTTTACTGAAGTCTCCCATTCATATACTTACAAAAAGATTTAAGTTTTTATTAACTTTTTAATGGTACTCATTTAATGTTTTCTTTTTTATAAATGTAATGTTTTTAATGTTTATTTTTGAGAGAGAGAGAGAGAGAGAGAGAGAGCATGAGCAGAGGAGGGACAGAGACAGAGGGAGACACAGAATCTGAAGCAGGCTTCAGGCTCTGGTCTGTCAGCACAGAGTCTGACAAGGGGCTTGAACCCCCGAGATCACAACCTGAGCCGAAGTTGGACTCTTAACTGACTGAGCCACCCAGGTGCCCCAGATTTTCTAATAAGATTTAACATTGGCTTAAGATTTAGGCTAATATTTAGAAAAATGTTACTAATGAAAATTGTCCTCTAATTTCCCGTGTTTAGTTCTATATTTTTTAAGAGAAGAAGCAAAGCATTTTGATGATCTGTCACTGAAATTGAAAGTGAAAGGAAAGTTCTGCAAATTAGTTCTAACTTAAAAAGATTTCAACAACTGTATTAAATGATCCCAAAGAGTTCAAGCTAGAGTTCAAATTCTACGAATTTCATTAAGTTTGTGCATACTGAGTATGTGCACAGAATAATTAAAACACTACCTTTTGTTTTTCTAGAAAATAACAAAAGGATGAAATGTGCATGTAATTTGGGGGAGGCTGACTGGTCAATTTTGTTCTATTAATTGAACACCAAGTGGAAACAGAGACTTGACATAAAACTGAGGTCATTCTCTTTTCTGTTGATTATGAAAGGTTAAGAATTTATATAAGAAAATAGTTTTGTTCAATCCTGTGAGAAAAGGTATGAATTTCATATATTTCTAATAAAACATTTTACTTGACTATGTCACCTTGTGGATTTGCTACTATTTTTTCATTTTAATATATAGAAAATTATCCATGTAACTTTTTACTTTTGTGTACTATTCCTAAATTTGATATAGTTACATTAATAATGGAATTAGCATTTTGAAATTGATATACTTCAAAAGATTTTATTAACCTACAAGTAGTGTAGGAAAGTTATGTGTTTAATATATACTGTAGCAAATGTTATTGTTTTCCTCAAATGATAACTCCCTTTAGTTGTAGCCATGTTTTTTACTTATGTATGGAAAAAAAGGACTGTAAAATTTTTACCAAGTATGAACAAAGTTCATACTTAAAATCAACTATTCTAGGCTACTTAAAGCAGCAAAAAAAAAAAAAAAAAAAAAAAAAAGATGTATTAAAGGATATTCTGTAGGGTGGAGAAACTTTGGAAGTACAGGGGATCAGTTTGTAGAATGCATAGCCAGAAACTGTGGTACAAATAGTTCATAAGTCCAGCTGCCTTCTTTTAGGATCATATAGAACCAGCTTTGTCAAGACTGGGTATGGGGTATCTCTCCCTCTGTAAACTGGTGTGTCTCTGACCCCCACTCTTCCTCAGCTGATACCACAAATGATACCTCTTTCTTCATGTCACTCCCTTTGAAACTGAAATCTCTCATGTAGGCTGAACACAGATCGCATGCCTGTGTCATAAGTGCATGGTATTCTGGGAAAGCAAATGCATAGGTTCTTTCTTGAGGTGAAATTTGCAAAGTGGAAAACATTGTGAACACATAAAGGATATTCAAATGGTGAAAGAATGAAAAGCATCCACTAGCAATGAAAAAGTAAAACCATACTCTTAATCAGGAAACCTAAAGTTATTTATTCTAATAATATATGTGAAGTAGCAGACTAGTTAGCCAGATCTTTTTTTTTTTCTGAGATATTACTTGAGATTTATGAAGTTCATGAAAAGAGATTACCTCATGGCTAATGGTTGACACAGTCATTCAAACATGGTAAAAAAAAATATCGAACTTCTTCCTACTATCAGTTTTGTGATTTACAAGTTATAGTAATAAAACAAACTCTGTTTTATACATAAAGACATTGCAGAGAGAAGAATTTAGCACAATGCCTTCCTTTAGGGATCCAATAAATCATGACTAGCTAAAGAAGCAAGAAAACTAAAGAAGCAAAATGCAGTATGTTTGTTATTAAGAGAATAAGTTTGTTATTAATTAGCAAGCTCAGAATATAGTTGATCGATTTTTTTTTCTACAAGATGCCAAATACCAGTAAGAGCTTTTTTCATCCCTCATCTGAAAAACCGCTCTTAGATAATGCAAAAAAACTTCAGTAGAATAGGAACGTGACTCCTTTAGTTGACCCATTGTAGCTTTACAATCATGGATCTCCTTTGTGTATAAGGAGTAGAAAATTATCCAATATGGCAGTGTGTATTCAAATAACCTCCTGGATTGTATGTACACACAATCTCCGTTTCTGTAGCGCAGAGCATTATCTAGATTTCATCTTATATATTAAGCGAGTGCTCCCTTCCCCCAAACCATTATTAGACCAAAGGGCAAATTGATGACAGTTTTGAGGAAAACAAAGGGCAAGAAAAACATAAGAGATAAGTTTGTGCCAGTGATATAAGGCAGTCAATAACACCTAAGTAGACAAAACATACAATTTTAGTTTAATAAAATAAAATGATACACAAAAATACTTTTTATAATATGAACAAGGTACTATGGAGTTATACTGAAAAATGTAAAACATTGCTAATGTATATGTAAAAGGTAAAATTACAGATTTTGGAAGTATGATTTATAATGACAAGAAAGTGACACTTGAGTACAAATTGTCAGTTACAATGATGCAAAGTTAGAAAAATACTGGAGGAGTGCAGACATAAAACAGTTTAGTAGTAGACTTTCTTTGTAGTTCTGTCTCTAAAACGATTTGTTCTTTTCCTCTGATAAAATCCATTAAATACTTTAAGCATCAGTTTCTTACCCTATAAATTAAAGGGTTTAAGTGAGGTTATTTCTCATCTTGATTTTACATAAATTAATTCTTTCACATACTTATTAATTCCGTAACTTTTTCTTGAATTTTAAATCATAATAGAGCAAAACAAAGCAATATGCGGGTAGGCAAATATGGAAAGAACATAAATGCAAATTGTGGTAAGTTTTATGAAGTGGGTAAATGGGGTGCTGTGACATTTATTACTGAGGAGGGATTGGAGAAATTGAATTACTTTAGATATGAAGATTTTGGATTGCCTCTCAGAGAAAGTTATATCTGAGGTGAGATTTGAAGGAGGGGATGGAGATAGCAATGTTAACAAGGAAGACAGACTGTTTCAAGAATCACTAGCTTAAGGGCAATTGTGCTGAGCTGGGAAAGAATCTACCCTGTTTGAACAGTGTGAAAAGGATGTCAGGCATATACTGATTAAGAAAGAAAATTTTGTGGGGCGCCTGGGTGGCTCAGTCGGTTAAGCATCCGACTTCAGCTCAGGTCATGATCTCATAGTTGGTGAGTTCCAGCCCCGGGTCCAGCTCTGTGCTGTCAGTTCAGAGCCTGGAGCCTGCTTCAGATTCTGTGCCTCCCTCTCTCTCTGCCCCTTCCCCACTCATGCTCTGTCTCTCTCTATCAAAAAATGAATAAACATTTAAAAAATTAAAAAAAAGAAAATTTTGTAACTCAGATACTCTGGTTTACACGTGTTGAATTTAAGGTGACTACATGGCACGCCCATATAAAATTAATTTTGTATTTGGATCTATGAGTTATCATCACATGAGTTATTTTGTGATGAAACTATACGTTTAGGAATTTCTAGAATCTAGATAGCATTTGTAATGATGGCATAGATGGGCTCCCCCAGGAAGCATGTGTTGGTAATGATGAAAAGAACAAAGAATTAACCCTGTATTAAACCACAGTTTAGAGATTGAGGAAGTACTTCCAGCATCGGATTGAATAGATAAAGAGCTTAGATACTATGACTTTGTCTTTACAGCAAGAAAGTTTGGAAAAACTAAAAAAATAGCACTTTCTTGGGCTCATCAACAAATTTAGGTTGCAGGGTAACCCCCCATCTCAAAATATGAGAGAGAAGTACATCCAGAGAGAAGCAGCAACTGCTTACTTGAGGAATTGCTGGAGACTGAGTGTGAATTAGAATGCAGTGAGAAATTCCTAGGGGGCCACCACATATGTTTTTGGGCTTTCGCTCAAAGGACCCACCAGGTTCTCATAGTGAGGATCCAAGAAAGATCCCCTTATGGCAATCGGAGGGGAAGAGTAGCCATTGTAAAACATGCCTAGAAACTTCTCTGTAGCACATCTGCTCTATAGGAATAAAGGATTTTATCAGAGCACAGTTCTGAAAACTTATATCAGCAGGTATATAGGAATTCCTTCCCACTGAAGTCCCCTCCAGGCTTCCTATCTAACCTACAAGGATAGAGAAACCTTGTCAATAGGGACTGTGGATCAAAGGAAAGGGACTGGGAAAGCTGTAGACAGGATAGGTAGGGAGTATGAGGCAAGAGGAAATAAAAGCTCTATAAGAGGGGAGGGGAGGGGAGAGGATCAGAGACACTCCTTAAGGCCAGTTTCAAAGTATAGAACCACTGAAGTCTGGACAACTTTGGAGGATTGGAGGATTCTAATTGCAAAACTAGAGATCATTCTCCACTGTTCTCAACCCTCCTGCACACACTACACCACCTTGTCAAGGCAACTCCAGTGTAACAGTGTATGTCAGCTGAAAGAGCTGTAAGCCGTGAACTCCTACCAAACATCAACTTATAGAGAAGCACAACAACTTAAAAGACATTACAAAAGGCAAGAAAAAGCAGAGTATGAAGAAAAAGCAATCATCAGAACAATACTCAAATATGACGCTGATGGAATTATCATTTGGGGAATTTAAAATAAGTGTGATTGATGCATTACTATAGGTTCTAATGGAAAACATAGACAGCATTCAAGAACTGATTGTGTAAGCAGAGAGTTAGAAACTCTAAGAAATAAACAAAAGAAAATGTTAGATATTTTTAAAAAGTAACAGAAATGGAGAATACTTTTGATAGACTCAGTAGTTGACTTAACATGCCAAGAAAAATATCAGTTAAGTTGAATACAGGTCAATACAAAGTCAAAAACTACAACAGAAAGAGAATGAAGAATAAAAATAAAAAGAACAGAAGATAACTATGGGGCAGTATCAAAGGATGTAGGATATGCATAATTAGAATACAAAAAGGGTAAGAAAAAGGGAAAGAAGAAATATTCTAAGAAGTAGTATCAGAAAACTTTGCAAAATTAATACCAGACACCAAACTACATATCTAGGAAGTTCAGAGAGCCCCAAGAAAGATACATAAATCTATACTGCAGTTCTACAGGCCTTTACCAGGGTGACTGTGCATTGGGAAAAAGGAAATCATCAGACTTTAGGAGATTTTTGTACACAGGCTCTGAACAAACACTTTATTCCAGGAAACCCAAAATGCCTTCGTGGTCTACCCATGAGACTAGGGGCTTGTGGAGGTGACCAATGGACTTACAGCTCAGGTTTTTCTCACAGTTCGTACAGTAGACCCCCAAACTTATTCTGTGGTTATTTCCCCAGTTCTGGAGTAGAAATATGTGAGAAAAAATTATGATAGACTCTAGGCTAGAGAATTTTTGTATATTTCTTATGCTATAAAGGGACAACAAATACCAAAGTCACTGCTCACAGTCAAGAAATAACTCTTCAACCACTAAACTAGAAGATCATATCTCAGCCTAGATTTCTTGGCAGTTAGAATTTATAAAATTAAAGGTTTGCTAAAATGTTGAGGACTTGAACAGAAGTAGAATCTCTTTCTTCCTTTAACTTTCATTATGCTCCTTAGTAAAAGAAAGTATTCATTCAATTTTAAACCATAATCCCTTAGGGGTGCCTGGGTGGCTCAGTCGGTTGGGCGTCCGACTTCGGCTTAAGTCATGATCTCGCGGTCCGTGAGTTCGAGCCCCCCTTCAGGCTCTGTGCTGACAGCTCAGAGCCTGGAGCCTGTTTCGGATTCTGTGTCTCCCTCTCTCTCTGACCCTCCCCTGTTCATGCTCTGTCTCTCTCTGTCTCAAAAATAAATAAACGTTAAAAAAATTTTTTAAACCATAATCCCTTAAAGATTCCTTTATTAAATGATATTTGGATTTAGGGGCACCGGGGTGGCTCAGTTGGTTAAACATCTGACTCTTGATTTCGGCTCAGATCATGATCTCACAGTTCGTGAGATCCAGCCCGGCATCAGGCTCTTATGCTTGGGATTCTCTTTCTCTCCCTCTCTCTCTGTCCCTACCCTCCTCATGTGCTTGCTCTCTCTGTCTCTCTCTCTCTCTCAAAATAAATAAATAAACATTGAAAAAATAAATAAACATGATATTTGGTTTTAATACATGTTCACAAATGAATCTCCAGGTTTAGTGCAGGCTGAGTATTGATCATCAGTAATAACATCAGGTTCCATGAGTGACTAGCAAACTATACTTAATATATTGCTGCTGGAAACTTTTTTTATGTGTTTATGTATGTATGTATGTATGTATTTAGAGAGAGAGAGAGAGAGAGCATAAGCATGCATGTGAGCAGGAGAGGGGCAGAGAGAGAGAGAGAGAGAGAGAGAGACAGACAGACAGACAATCCCAAGCAGGCTCCACACTCAGCACAGAGCCCAACACAGGGCGTAATCCCATGACCATGAGATAATGACCTGAGCTGAAATAAAGAGCCAGATGCTTACCTGACTGAGCCACCCAGGCATCCCACTGCTGGAAATATTTATGAGAAGATCAAGTAGAAGACAATAGTTACAGTGACCCCAAATAAAAGAACAAAGCATGATTAAGCATGTTTAATAACTAGAAGTAAACACTTAAATGGATTACAATCACCATAGTGTTTTAATAATTGACATTCATGCTATATTTCTGTCATTCACATGCATATGTATCTAAGGCTTATGCAGGCATTTCTATAGCTTAATGGGAAACAGTTGGATGAAAACTTAAGAAAGCCTCAATAGCCAATGTAGAAGTCTTATAATGAATATTTTATAAAGCTTGAATAGTCTCATAATTTTCTACAGTTCTAAAAATTAAAATTAACATTCCTACACAGGCTAAGTTGTAAAATAGCTTTTCAGTCAAATTTCTTGGAGATATTAACAGAGCAGAATCTTTTCTTCTTTGAAATACATCATTAAGATTTATTTAAAATGGAATATTCACTTTGGATTTAATTTGTTTCAAGAGACAGACAAGTAGCCTCATTAGTTTTTCATATATATTATCAATTTGAACTAAGCTGTTATCTTTCAAGGGTCATAATAGGAGAAGATATTTAAGTGGTGGTGGGTGGGAATGTTTCTTATAACAATTTTGCAGACTACTTTTCTCCTGTATGTTAGCCACTGTTATGACTTAGTTTTTTTTAATTCCTTTAATCCTTACAAAAGCTTTATGAAATAATTATCCATTTGTAGACTTGAACACCCAGCATGGTGGTGCAACTGGGATTCCATCTTTGGCTGTCTACTCCAGAGGATCTGTTGTTAACCATCCCTCAGTCAAACAATCTGCCCCCAGTTCTTGTTTCCTTATAAAAACATCTAATTGTATTAATCTAAAATCCACTTCAAAATTTAATGTTGAGTATTATCCAACAAATATAAGACTTATTTTCTAAGAATGAGGAGTGCGTATTTTTTCCTTCTGAATAGCTAAAATAATAAGTAAACTCTAAAATTTGCATTAGTTTTATTTTCAGCCAGCATGTTTTCTTACTATTTCATGTGATATATGTTTCATGCTTTTTTGGAATTTTGAAAATTTGAATTTCTCAATGTCATGGGAAGTCATATTCAGAAATTCCTCAATGTTAGTAAAAACTAAAGTTTAAAACATGTTCTTAGCCAAACTTTTGTAGAGAAACCTTGAAGTAAATGTCCAATTAGTACTTGAAAGGTCAAGACAACTTAGCTGATTTTTTTGCTGTCAGGTTAAACATGACAAAGAGAAAAGAAAATAATCTTTGAAATTAGCCTAAGTATACCATTCCAATTTACTTTATTTCTCTTAACAGACTAAAATCATATCCAGAAGATGTTACTAAATCTTATTTTAGAAACCTGCATTTTTACTTATCAAATAAAAGGTGATGTTTTAAAACATGAAAATATAACACAATTTTAAAACGTTAATAGATAAGTTGATTATTGATAGTGAGACATACCTAAGTAAAAACTAATAAGATTACTTTTAAAATATTATGAGATTCTTGAACTTATTCTTTTTTTTTAAAATTTATTTACTTTGAGAAAGAGAGAGAGAGCACGTGGGAGGGACAGAGAGACAGGGAGACAGGGAATCCCTAGCAGGCTGTCCATCAGCATGGAGCCTGATGCAGGGTTGAACTCACAAACCATGAGTTCATGACCTGAGCTGGAATCAAGAGTCAGATGCCTAACCTACTGAGCCACCGAGATGACCCTTAAATTTATTCTTAAAATCCATTTCCCTTGACAAGTTTCCAAAGGGTAATTGGGCACAGTCTGGGTGCCATGAAGTTTGGGGTGCACAGTAAAGTTATGCTAAGAATTCCTTGGTATCTTGTATTTTGCTTCCTATAGTCATAAGGTGAATCAACTAAAAATTTGGAAATCAGATTTTCCTATAAATCTCCCAACACTGTTGGACAGGCTCTATACCCTAAAAGTCAGAGGGCCAGGAAATATAAGACAGCTGACTCATACAATTTCTGACATTTAAGCCAAATCATCAATGCCACCAGAGAAGAAGAGTGACTTCTATCATATCCCAGGATTAGAGTCATCTTCTATGGAGCAAAATCTAGTAGGTAAAATAGGTGTGGAAATCTGGACAGTTTACTCATGGACTGACTACATATCGCCCTAAAAACTAAAATACCAAAGATGCCCTAAGACACAACTCTTCCCCAGAAATCCTTGAACAATGTAATCCCTACTATTTACAACCTACAATGTTTCCTTATACATTTCACCTTCTGACAACTGGACAAACTTCCAAACCTCTATCCTGTTTTCTGTCAAAATAGAGATAACTAGTCCATGTTTGCTGTCTCTCTGATAGCTATTTACTCTATTTGAATGAATGTTAATATTCCCATTGTATGGGGCGTCTGGGTGGCTCAGTCGGTTGAGCATCCGACATCAGCTCAGGTCATGATCTCACAGTTTGTGAGTTCGAGCCCTGCGTCGGGATCTGTGCTGACAGCTCAGAGCCTGGAGCCTGCTTCAGATTCTGTTTCTCCCTCTCTCTGCCCCTCCCCTGCTCATACTCTCTCTCTCTCTCTGTTTCTAAAAAATGAGTAAACGTTAAAAAAAAATTTAAAAAAAAATTCCCATTGTAATAATACTAATATTTTGAGGGACTCTTATAACCAAGATAAAGGGAAATAACACCTATGCATTCTAATTTTTATTAACCTTTCCCTTCTTCAGCTGTGTTCTGAACTGGTCTTACTCTTGTGTCTCATCTGTATTTTTATGCTTTATAGCATCTTTATGACCTATACAATTTTCCATTAGTTAACTGACGTAATATGTACTAAAACTTTATCTTATAATTAATGCTTCCAATAAATATATTTCTCTTATGATCAAAAGTATCCCAGTACTGCTAACTTATGTAGACATATTCTGTGGTTTCCATAAATATCACAACCTTAAAGCAACACAATCTTAATAAAAAACTTAGCACAGAGCACAACACACGGGCATAAAACACATTCATGGGACTCCTAGGCTCGTATCCTTGCTCCCACTCAATCGGGCAACTTCTATATAATACAATTAGAGTTTCCACCTATCAGTGCCAACTTATTTCTAGGAATCATAATCACTGAAAAGTACATTTTAAAAGATATTAAGGAATATGTGTCTCTCATAAACATTGTGATGTACTTACTTTCAAATGTATCTTCATTTGAAGTAGCTTATTTAATTGATCCCATAATTTTATCCATCTATTTTGTTATAATTTCTAAATATTGCTTGTTTTTCATCCTGTTATCTTTATAATTTCTCAAAAAGGGTGGTCTTTTCTACTCCAGACTCTGGTGAAAGTAGAGATTATCAGCCACTTTTCTCATGCACTAGCACATAAAGTTATAGACACAAAAGTTTTCCTTACTGTCTTAAGTATAAGACTTAACTGGGGTGCCTGGGTGGCTCAGTTGGTTAAGCATCCAACTCTTGGTTTCGGCTCAGGTCATGACGTTACGATTTGTGAAATTGAGCCTGGTGTGGGGCTTCATGATGACAGCATGGAGCCTGCTCGGGATTCTCTCTCTCCCTCCCTCCCTCCTCCTCCTCCCCTGTTCACTCGGGCACGTGCTCTCTCCCTCCTTCCGCCTCTCTCTCTCTCTCTCTGTCTCCTGCTTGCTTGGGCACATGCTTTCTCTCTGTCTCTCTGTCTGTCTCTCTCTCTCTCAAAATAAATAAGTAAATTTTAAATAAGACCTAACTCAAATATTAAATACACAATATTTAAATAATTTCCCAGTTATTACTGATGGTTTATATTGACCTAGGTTTCATAGCCACACTACCAATTATCCTTTATACATACATATTTGTCTCAAGAGGTGATGGTTCTTCCAGTGCTTTGCATTGCTATAGAAGAGTCTAGAAGCTTAGTTCACTTTTACCACAGTCCTTGTAGACCAAATTTCCACTATTTGTACTGGAAATGAAATATTCCATGTGTGATTACTGGTATCTCTTTGTTCTGAGAGCCACAGAATATCTCAGAATGTGTTTGAAAATATTCTTCAAGTTGAATTCTCAAAACATCTTTAAATGTCTGTAGGATATATAATATTATCTTTGATTTTTTAAATATAAACATACAAAGCTGTAATATTACCCCCTTCTATCTACTACTTTATATATTAAATTTTTTGAGATATTAATTTTTGTTATAATTTAATTAAAATCCTTTTTATTTCTCTTTTAGAGGTATATTGCTTAATTTCCAAATATAAAGTGTTTCCTAGATATACTGCTGTTGTTTAATTTTGCTGAAGTCAAAGAATATAATTTAATTTTTAAATTAAAAAATATATGTACTGAAACCTGTTTACAACAGGAATATAGTCTAAGTGAATGTTCTATGTACAGTCAAAAATAATGTTTAGTGCTGATACTTGGTGAAGTGTCCTATAAATTTCAATTAAGTCAATTGATAGTATAGTTCAGGGGAATCAAATCTTAAAAAGCTCCCTGAGTGATTTTGTTTCACAGCCAATTTTGAAAACTAGTAAGGAAAGAAAAAAGAAGGCAAAGACAAAATAGTTTAAATTGAAAGGGATTTAAGAATATCACTCTGTTTGATATATAATGATAGATATGGAAATCTGAAGGTTTAAGAGAAGAGCAGGGAATAAATGTTATGTCAAACAGATTCAGCTGCTCACTTGGCTTAGTGGGGAGCATGAATACACCACTTATTCTGATTAAAAGTCATGTTCATCACACTCAGTGTTTCTTGGATGCCTGTTCCATATGAAAATATGAAATCTTACATTTGATCAAAATTTCTTGTCTCATAAATTTCTTATCTATTCATTTAGGCTATGGTATTGCAAAATCAGTAATAATTTTTGGGAATTGGCAATTGAGGGTGGATATGGCCCTTGGATAAATTTTAGCTGGCCTATTTAAAATGGCTTTTATATTATTTTCCTCAATTTCACCAATGTCTCATAAAATGTATAAATATGAATTGATAATTTTTTTCGGGTACCAGTATTTGTTATCTTCTTGAATATTAAAATAACTGATGATCTTTAATGCTCTTCATTTTACTGTTTACTTAGTTGCTTATTGTTACTTATTAATACGTGGCAACAATTAATAATTTGTCAAAAGTAAACACCTACTCCATCACTTATTTACCATGAATTAATTTGAGGGCAATTTACTTAGCTTTCTGAGCCTAATATTCTTCATCTGCAATATGAGGGTAATAATATACATCATATAGTATTGTTGTAAGGAGTAAATTATGTTAAGTATTTTGACTTGTATTTTATCTAGTTTAATCACAATTCAGTATTTTGTTATCACTGATGTAACACCTGACAACTAATTTTATTAGACTAGACTCATATGACATATTAACAAAGAAGGTTCTACATACATAGTTTCAAGATTGGAAGTTCTTAACTAATTTATTCACATCTCCTTTTTCTGTTCTTAGTTAAGAGTCTCATAAGAATTTGCTTGCCAATAACATCTAAACTCTCTTTAGATGATCTATTTCAACCAGTCAACATACATTCTGAAAGTTTGAGATTATGTTTAAACATGTGACATTCTTGCTTTAAAAGAGTGAACTGACAACATTTAGCTTGGTCTGGCTTTCAGTAGTTTTTACAAGCTAGTCCAACATTGTCTTGCCTTATCTTCTGTAATTCTTTGAATACACTTTGAATATGCACTTTCTCATACGTCAGTTATTTATTTACATTTCTCACATTGTTTTTTCCTCCCTTTTCTGCCTATGAAAACTATCATCTTGAAAACTACTAATATTCTGCTTTCCATTTCTCCCTCATTTAGAATTAATCATTCTTTTAGGTATCAATAGCATTCTGTTTATATTTCTAGGTATACATAATTTTATATATATATATATATAATATATATATATATAATAGATTTAAAATTAATAGTACCCAACCTCTTAGGACGACAACACACTTTATAACATTTGAGAGTATGTAATTCTGGTTAGGCAGAAATATAGTTATCTGAGAGATTGCTTGCTTCAGAATCCATGCAGAGCTAAAGAATCAAATGGGTAAATGACTCCAGTCCATGGGGCTAATATACCTAGGTAGATGTTCTCTGTGCACTTGAATGTTCATTTCCTAATATTTGGTGAAGTGTTCTATAAATTTCAATTAGGCTTTTGATAGTGTTGTCCATGGGACATTAGATATAAATATTTGTTAATGTTTCCTAAGTGATTGTGTTGCACAAGGAACCTTAAGAAGTAATAAATATGCTAGTTAGGCAACTTTGGGATTTGGGAAGGCAGAAAATTAATGCAACTAACACAAATTATCAGGCACACTTGGAGATATCTTCTGATCATGAGGCTAATTACTACCCTCTTTATTCCTAATCCGTTGATTTGTTTGTGGGGTGGTAGTGGTTATGTGGTGGTGTTTGGGGTAAAGAGTTGTCTACTATAAAAGGCAGTTGATCTGAGCAGGAAAGGTCCCTAAGAGATGCTCACCCCAAATGGTTGGGAAATATATTGAATATGTATCACATACAAATATATAATTATGAGTTGAGTAGGAAAATGGAAACTGCAAATTCTAAAATGGCTTTACTTTATAAAGACTAATACTTATTTAAAGTGAATCAGGACTTAACTAGGGATTTTCAAGACAAAATAAAGATCTTTAAAAATAAACAAAGAATGGAGGTGAAGTGACTATTTATAGAAGACTGTCAAATATGTGAGAAAAAAACTGAGTTTCTAAGTCAAAAAAAGCAGTCACATGGTTGAAAATGAGTGAATAGAAAGATGGCAAGGTTAAGGCCTTCCTAGACATTTTAAAGACTGAGTTCATTAAGATATTGCAAATCATGGGGTGCCTGGGTGGCTCAGTCAGTTAAGCATCTGACTCTTGGTTTTGGTTCAGGCCATGATCTCATGGTTTGTGAGTTCAAGCCCCACATCGGGCTCCACACTGAAACACAGAGCCTGCCTGGGATTCTCTCTCTCTCTCTTCCTCTGCCCCTCTTCCACCCTCTCTGTCTCTCAAAATAAATAAACTTAAAAAAAAAATAGGTTGCAAATTTTATTGCCTTAGCAGTAAAATGCCTCAAGATTTTACCAACAACTATCATGTGTAAGTCCATTTTAGGTTTAAAGAAGGTGTGACTTTGAGAAAAATACAACTTGGAAAACTGAAGTATCAAAAGGAGGACCAAAAATATGACTTGCTTGGTACTAATGAAGGCAAAGAGTGTTTAATTTTAGCTTTTGTATTATCTGTCTATGAAAGAAAAATATTATGTGTTTCTGTTATCATTATGCTTCCTTAAAGCTCACAGATATCCAGGACCCACCTTTAGGAATTCTGATTTGGAAAGATTGGGATTGGGCTTGAACATCCATATATTTAACAAGCTCTCTAGACTCTTTTCCTCCTCCTGTTTTTTCTTCTTCCTCATCCTTTGTAATTCATATTCCATAAAATTCACCCTTTTATACTTTATAATTCAGTGGTTTTAGTGTATTCATAAAGTTTTGCATATATCATCATAATATATTTCCAGAACATTTGTATTAGTAAAAAACAAAAAAAACAAAAAAAACAAACAAGACACACACCCACACACAGAATTTTCGGTATCCATTAGAAGTCAGTCCCCATTTCCTCCTCCCCCACTGCCTCTGCAGTCCTCTAATCTCTCTCTCTCTCTCTCTCTCTCTCTCTCTCTCTCTCTCTCTCTCTATCTCTGTGCTTGTCTATTCTGACATTTCATAAGAATATAATCATATAATATGAAGCCTTTTATATCTGGATTGTTTCCCTTAGCCTAATGTTTTCAAAGTTCATTTATATTGTAACTTGCACCAATACATCATTTCCTTTTAATACTGAATAGTATTGTATTGTATGGACACTCCACATTGTGTTTATCCATTCCTCAATTAATGGATGTTTTTGGTGTTTTCACCTTTTGGCTGTTACAGAAAATGTTGCTAATTTTATTCCATTTTGATTGCAGGACACTCTTATGATGTCAGTTTTTTAAAATATATTGAGACTTCTTTTATGGGTTAGCATATGATATATCATGGGAAAAGTTCCATGTACACACAAGAAGAATTTGTGTTCTCTTTTTGGTTAGAGTGTTCTCTAGATGTCTGTTAGATCCAGTTGATTTATATATAGATACATGTAGTATTACAACATACATACACACAAACATTTATGTAAAGATTTGAGAAATGGAAAAGGAATTTCACTTATGTTAAATTCATGTAGTCTTCATATTACTAGGTCTAATAACACTTGAGAGGCACCTGGGTGGCTCAGTCAGTTAAGCATCGACTCTTGATTTCAGCTTGTCATGATCTCAAGGCATGTGAGTTTGAGCCCTGCATCAACCTCCACACTGACAGCATGGAATCTGCTTGGAATTCTCTGTCTCCGTCTCTGTCTGCCCCTCCTCCACTCATAATCTCTCTCTCTCTCTCTCTCTCTCTCTCTCTGTGTGTGTGTGTGTGTGTGTGTGTGTCTATCTCTCTCAAAATAAACTTTAAAATGATAATAATAACATTTGGTTCTGATCAAACCAATTACCAATTACCAATTATGGTCACTAAAGAAAAGAGGCAAGAGTGAGTATAATTACTTAATTATAATGTTAAGTGTAATGTTACATATAATGTTAAGGTATAATTTAAATGTGTTGCATTTCAACAACAAAAAACACAAAGGCAAAAGACATAGTTCAGGGCTAAGATTAAACTCCAAATTTTGTTACTTATGTGAAAGAAAAAAAATTAGAATAGTTTTAGATTAAGTTTTCCAATGATTTCATTTAGCCCACGTCCAATGTTTATGTACTTCTTATAAAAAATAAGAATAAAGTTGGTAAATATGTAAAATTGAAAATTTAATTGTTTAGTACACAGATAAATATTGTGAATTAGTGTGTGTTTCACTGTAACAAAACCAAGAATAAAATAGATTTAGTTTATGCTTACAGATTCCCTTTAAGGTGTCATATAAATTTTTACATACATTCTCTCACTGCGTACCCTATGAGGTTTTTATCCTTGAGGATACTCCTTTAATAGTGAAATAAATACAGAATGCCTAAAATTGAGAAGAATCTAAAAACTGAAGAACCAAGAAACCCAATTGTGACAAATAATGTAGCCTCTATTTCTAGGGAAATATAATTTTTCTTTGTTTTGTATTCTGGCTTATATGTATTTACATAACAATTTTGAATTAGAAATAAGAGTCTGCACATACAAGAGATTGGATAAAGAATGAATAATTTTGTTGTTACAAATACAAGAGTTATGGGGACTACACAAAAATAATATTAAAATGTAAAATGTAACAATATGCATAATATCAATATATAATAATTCTTACTCTTACTTGGACAGTGTTGTTTACAACAGCCCTCGATAACCCAGATGGGAAAATACAATATTTATCATCCCGGGAGATTCATACAGTAAGCATAATAGTTGGAAAATAAGTTGACTAAATAATGTATATAATAAGTGACATTTCTTGAATTGAAACATAGGTCCATCTTAAGTATTCTACTTTAAAGCATCATGGTATACTCAAATCTAAATTGCAGGTTTACTATAATGTTCATATAAAGTCACCCCTTCAACTGAATCATGTGCAAATTGAATTTTTTAACAGGTATGTATGGGAAGTTTCAGAAGTCCTACTTAATGTTTTATATTAAAGTATTTGGAATCCTGCATTTAACTGAGCTGTTTGATATTAATTAAAAAAAAATACTTTTGTATAAGTCTTACAGATGACATCTTTTAGACTTTTGTCCTAAATGTTCCATTCAGGATATTACTATATAATCTTTTAGATATAGATTTCTGTTTTTTAGGTATTTCCTATACTTTGACATTATTCAACTTACTTAATGTTCTCTTATAATAGCATAAAAATAGCACTAAATACTAATACTCACACAACCAAAGCATAGCCAGATATTTTTACTTGCTACCATTTGTGAAGAATATTATTTGAATATTTTTGTCCATAATGGATATCATTTCCTTTGTGTACAAAAGGCAATGAAATGTGAGTGGTATAATGTCAAATTTGTCATAACAGACTGTTTCATGAATGAAGAGTTCATCCAAAATTAGCCATGTCACTTCACATGCATGAATAGCATAGACTGTTAAATAATGAATGTCCTCAGAAAAAAAGATCATATTCACTATTCAAATACATGTACTGAATGATTTTACTCCTTTGTTTATTGCTTAAATTATTGTAGTATAGAACATTATAGTAATTTAATTTAAATAAATAATACAACTTTATAAATTCATTTCTTCTAAAGCATGCTTTAAAAACGGGTTAAACATGTTTCTTCAATTCTCTGCTTGCTATGTGTACTAGAAGAGAAAATTGCAATTCTTAGAATTTGCCTTGAAAATTTGTGCAGTAATAAAATAGAATTGTGGAATAATAGAGCTTAAATATATGTTTAAGATCATCCATTCAGCTTTTCCAAATTTTGCTTTGTTGAGTTTCAGTTATCCTTCTCTTGTTTGTGGGTATGGGGGTATCTGCATAAGATATTTCTGATTTTCATCATTTTAGTAGTGGAATTGAAAAAGTATGCCTTGGATCCAAGGTGTTAGTTTGAGTTAAAACTCAAAAATATCCTTGACTTCCCTGAAAAAGATCTAAAATATGCCCAGGCACCAGGCAAAAGAAAACACATAGTGCTCGTAGGTGGAAATACATTCTTTTATTGGTGCTTCAGAATTTTAATTTTAAAATTAAATCAGAAAAAAATTACAGTTAAGATCATCAAAACAAATTAACCCATTCCTCTGCCCACTTCCCCTCCAGTAACCCTCAGTTTGTTCTCTATACTGAAGAGTCTGTTATTCTGGTTTGCCTCTCCTTCTCCCCCTCAGTGTTCATCTGTTTTGTTACTTAAATTGCACATATGAGTGAAATTATATGGTATTTGTCTCTCTGGCTGACTTATTTCACATAGCACTAATACTCTCTAGCTTCATCCATGTCATTGCAAATGGCAAGATTTCACTGTATTTCATGACTAATATTCTAACACACACACACACACACACACACACACACACACTCCACCTCTTTTTTATCCATTCATCAGTCGATGGACATTTGGGCTCTTTTCATAATTTGTCTATTGTTGATAATGCTGCCATAAACATTGAGGTGCATCCATACCTTCAAATCAGTGTTTTTTTCATCCTTTGGGTAAATACTTAGTAGTGCAATTGCTGGATCATAGGGAATTTCTATTTTTAACTTTCTGAGGAACCTCCATACTGTTTTCCAGAGTGGCTTCCCACCAGCAGTTTGCATTCCCACCGACAGTGTAAGAGGGTTCTTCTTCCTCTGCATCCTCTCCAATGGGTATTGTTTCCTGTGTTAGTAATTTTAGCCTCTCTGACTGGTGTGAGGTGTTATATCATTTTATTTTTATTTACCTGATGATGAGTGATGTTTAGCATCTTTTAATGTGTTGATAAGCCATCTGGATATCTTCTTTGGAAATATGTCTATTTATGTCTTCTACACATTTCCTAACCAAATTATTTTTTGTGTGTTGAATTTTAAAAGTTCCTTATTTATTTTGGATACAGACTCTTTTTCAGATGTATCATTTGCAAATATCCTCTCGCATTCCAAAGGTTGCCTATTAGTTTTGTTGATTGTTTCCCTCACTGTGCAGAAGATTTTTATCTTGATAAAGTTCCAATAGTTCATGTTTGCCTTTGTTTCCTTTGCCTCTTGAGACATATCCAGTAAAAAGTTGCTATGGCTTGTGTCAAAGAGGTTACTGTCTGTGTTCTTTTCTACAATTGTGATGGGTTCCCTTACATTTAGGTCTTTCATCCATTTTGAATCTACTTTTGTGTATGGTGTAAGAAAGTGGTCCAGGTTCATTCTTCTGCATGTCACTGTCCAGTGTTCCTAACACACTTGTTGAGGAGACTCTCTTTTTCCTACTGGATATTCTTTCCTGTTTTGTTGAAGATTAGTTGACCATGTAGTTGTGGATTCACTTCTGGGTTTTCTATTCTGTTCCTTGATCTATGTGTCTGTTTTTGTCCCAATACCGTACCTTCTTGATCACTACAGCTTTGTAATATAGCTTGAAGTCTGGAATTGTGATGCCTCCAGCTTTTTCTTTTGCGATATTGCTTGGGCTATTCAGGGTCTTTTGTGGTTCCATATAAATTTTTGGATTGTTTGTTCTAGCTCTGTGAAAACTGCTGGTGGTATTTTGATAGGGATTGCATTAAATGTGTAGACTGCTTTTGGTAGAATAGACATTTTAGCAGTATTTGTTGTTCTAATCCATGAGCATGAAATGTTTTTCCATTTCTTTATGTCATCTTCAATTTTTTCATAAGTGTTCTATAGTTTTCAGAGTACAGATTTTTTTTTTACCTCTTTGATTATGTTTATTCCTAGGTATATTATGTTTTAGGTGATATTATAAATGGGATCTATTTCTTGATTCTCTTTCTGCTGCTTCATTATTAGTGTATAAAAATGCAACAGATTTCTGTATGTTGATTTTGTGTCCTGTAGCTTTACTGAATTCCTGTATCAGTTCTAGCAATTTTTTGGTGGAATCTTTTGTTTGTTTCTTTGTTTTATATAGAGAATCATGTCATCTGCAAATAGTGATCCTTGCTGATTTGGATGCCTTTTATTTATTTTTGTTTTCTGGTTATTAAGGTTGGACTTCCAGTGCTATTTTAAATAAAAGTGGTGAGTGTGGACATCCCTGTCTTGTTCCTGACCATAGAGGAAAAGTTCTCGGTTTCCTCCATTGAGGATGATATTAGCTGTGGATTTTTCAAATATGGCCTTTATTATGTTAAGGTATGTTCCCTCTAAACCTACTTTGTTTAGGGTTTTTATCATGAATGGATGTTGTACTTTGTCAATGGATTTTTCTGTATGTATTGAGAAGATCATATGGTTCTTATACTTTCTTTTATTAATGTGGTGTATCATGTCAATTGATTTGCAAATATTGAACCACCCTGGAGCCCAGGAATAAATCTCACTTAATCATGTTGAATAATTATTTTAATGTACTGTTGTACTCAATTTGGCAGTAGTTTGTCATGAAGTTTTGCATCCATGTTCATCAGGAATATTGGCCTGTAATTCTCTTTTTTAGTAGACATTTTGGTTATGGAATCAGGGTAATGCTGGCCTCGTAGAATGAGTTTCTATTTTTTGGAATAGTTTCAGAAGAATAGGTTGTGTATTAACACTTCTTTCAGTGTTTGGTAGAATTCCCTTGTAAAGCCATCTGACCTTGGACTTTTGTTTGCTGGGACACTTTTGATTAGTGATCCAATTTTTTTGCTGGTTATATAAGTCTGTTCAAGTTTTTTCTCTAATTTTGAATATGGTGTCATGTAGGCAAATTTTTGTTTGATTAACTGTATCCTTAGGATAAGAAATAGTATACTACCTTTTTTTTTTTTTTTTTTTTGGTGCCAAGTGTGATTTTATTAAAACATGGGGATAGGACCCATGGGCAGAAGAGCTCCCCTGGGACCATGAGGAGAGACTGGTTATATACTATGGAGTTGGGATAGGTAAAGTCCAGGGAAAGTTTCTAATGAGATTTTCATCTGCTAAAGAAGACTCACAGGATACTGGAGGCCTAGCTATTGTCAAGCTAAGGTTGTTTTTCCCTCTAGCAAATCATTAGCATTAAGACAGTAGGGAGTTCCTGGAGAAACCCTCAAGTATTTGTCAATGGGCTGCAGGTTATAAGGAACTTTAATTTTATCTGCCATTTCCTTCTGCCTTTGTTTCCCACATCATTCCCCCCTTAACAATTTTGACCATTAAATTTTTAAGGTTGCTGAGAGTGGGAGGTGCTTTCTTCTGTAACATCTTCCTGCTGAATAGGGGCATAGAGATGTCCCTACCTATAGTTCAACATTGGTCAGTTGGGATATTTATATATAGGAATTACCAAAGGCAGAGGCAGCCAATCCAAGGTAGACAACATATATGAATCTCCTTGAATGGAAAGGCTCATCTATCTTCTAGAAGGTATAGCAGTGAAGGAGTCTTGGCACTAGGCAGGGAGACACCAGAAAAGACAACAAAGTAAGGTTAATAGTATAAAAGAAGCTTAAGGCTTTTTTAATACACTACCATTTTCTGTAAAATAAAAATAAAAACCCTTTTGTTCCAGTGAGTTACCTTGGACCTTTTAATTGAAAATCAGTTAACTATAGAGTGTGGTCTATTTTTGGACTCCATTGATTAACACATCTCTCTTTATGACAATATTCTAGTGTCTTGATTACAGCAGTCCTATAGTAAGTCTTTAAGTCAGTTAACAAAAGGTCCTTAAGTTTTATCTTCTTCCTCAAAATTATTTTGTCGGTTTTAGGCCCTTTGTAATTCCATATAAATTGATGAATAAGTCGATTTCTTAAAAAGTACCTGCTGAAAATTTGATTAGCATTGCTTTAGTTTTGCATGTCACTTTGAGGAAAATTAATCCCTTACCAATATTTAATCTTCTCATCCATGAATATGATAGAGCTTTCAATTTAGGTGTTCTTCAGTTTCTTTCAGTAATTGTTTTTTTTTTTTTGCCTGTTTGTTAGTTTTGTTTTTAATTTTCAGTGTGGAGGTCTTGTATGTGCTTTAAGTTTATTCCAAAGTGTTTCCTATGTTTTATGCTGTTGTGAATGGTATTCCAAATTCAAGTTTAAATTGTTTTTGTTAATATACAGAGATATGATATCTCTGCCAACTATCCTAAATTTATTATTTGCTCCAGTAGTGTTTTTGTGGAGTCCTTGGATAACTTACATAGATTGTCATGTTATCTAAGAAAAACATTCTTTCACTTATTCTTTTCATTCTCTATGTAGCTTGTTTGTCCTACCAGTAGCAATAGCTGTGACCACTAAAACAATGTTGAAAAACAGTAATTAAGAATGGACATCTTAGACTTATTTGTGATCTTAGAGGAAATCATTTAGTCTTTGACTATTAAGTATGATGCAAGCTCTAAGATCTTCATAGATAATTTTTATCGAGATGTAGAAGCTTTCTTTTATTCCTAGGGTTTTTTAAATAGTGTTTTTATTATGAATGAATAGTGGATTTTATCAAATGATTTTTCTATGATTATTGTATGATTTTATTTTTAATTTGTTTATATGATGTATTTTATTGATTGATTTTTAAATATTTGGTCAATCTTGCACCCAAGCATCACCTCATTTGTATAGAATCATGCCCCTGCTTCATTGCTCTTAAATTGATATTTTATATTTATTTTTTATTGTTTTTTCAATTTGTATACTTTATTCACTTTTTAAAGATGTTTTTGTTGCTACAGTTGATCTGATTCAAGGTAATCTGCTAAAACTGGAAGCAGTAGCCCCCCCAACTTGTAGTTCTTTCTTTTGTAGAGAGCGCTGTCTCCCTGTTCCCCAAGTAACTATTCCATTGATGTATTCAGGATGCCATATTTCCAGCCACCTAATTAGTCATAGGTTTATTTCTTTAAAAAATTTTTTTTAATGTTTATTTATTTTTGAGAGAGAGACAGAATGCGAGTGGGTTAGGGGCAGGAAGAGAGGGAGACACAGAATCCGAAGCAGGCTCGAGGCTCTGAGCTGTCAGCCTGCTGTCGGGACCTGTGTCCTGACGCAGGGCTTAAACTCACAAGCTGTGAGATCATGACCTGAGCCTATGTCGGATGCTCAACTGACTGAGCCACCCACGCGCCTCTGTAATGCCTGAAGTTCCAAAACCTCCCACAAAAGACCACCAGAGTCGTAAGTCAAAGCCAAGCGGCAAGGGTCGTTTATTGCAGGTTCGAACCCGGTCCTCTGCGCACTCGTCGCCGGTGACACAAGAGGCCACGAATAGGGTTGGTATAGCGTTTTTATAGACAGAGACAAATAGCACAGGGGAGGTTTTTTACTTGTGGCGGGAGGAAGAAAGGGGGAAGGGGGTAGGTGAGGAATGTGCTAAGCAAGCAGGTTTACAGAAGCGAGAAATGCCGGTTAGTTTGTATACAATCACTCATTCCATTACATATCAGACTACATTTAGGAAGTTTTACAGCCCATTCTACTACACAGCCGGTTCCAATCAGGAAAGGTCTCACAATGCTCGTAGCAAACAGCAAGCAAAACAAACTTCTCAGCAATTGTATTTCTTATCAAAGATCCATAATAAGCAGAAAAGAGAACCTAGCTTTAAACTAAGGCGGGGCTGTCATTTGGATTCAAAGCTGTTCCTTTCATTCTCCCCTTTTCCTTGTGCCTAAAGAGCCAATCTTGGATCTTCAGTTTTTTATTTGTAATGTCTCGAGCGGTTGGTACTGAGTTCGTAAGACCATTAATTGTACAGCATTGAACCTGTCTTGGATAAAATTAATAATTTTGTTTATGATGCAGGGGCCTAATGTGAGAGCGAGAAGTAGAATGGCCAGAGGCCCAAGTAAAGCGGAGAGCAGTGTAGTTAACCAAGGGGACGTGTTGAACCAGGATTCAAACCACCCTGCCTCCTGTTCTCTTTCTTTTTTTCGTTTGGCTAGTCCTTCTCGGATCTTGGCCATAGAATCCCTTACTATTCCTGTGTGGTCAGCATAGAAGCAACACTCTTCTCCTAGTGCTGCACAGAGACCACCCTGCTGTAGGAACAGCAGGTCTAATCCTCTCCTGTTTTGTAAAACTACCTCCGAGAGGGAGGTTAGGGATTTTTCAAGCGAAGTGATGGCAGTCTCAATTCTTTCTATATCTTTGTCAACCGCTTCTCTAAGTATACTAAAGCCCTTGTTTTGTATAGTTAAGGCCGAGATCCCTGTCCCTGTTCCGATGGCCCCGAGTCCGAATATGGTGGCTAGAGTTAGAGCCCCTGCAGTAATGAATGCTCTCTTAGTTACTTTTTTGGGTGCTATCCACATCTGGTCTACATACTCAGTTGTGTGGTATATGATTTTTGGGAACACAATTACCATTATACAGAATTCTGACTGATTGAACATATCCTTATAGAGGCAAGGGGTTAATCCCGCATGAGAACAAAGCCACCATGAGTTATTTGGTGGAATAATCCAGTTTTCTGAAGTATTGAATATATTTCTGTTACTTATGCATAAGTGGCTATATTTTGTTGGCACTGTTCCTATACATGTCCCATTTCCCATAAGCACTGGTAGTGTGAGGCCGGGTCTTTTCTGTCCCCAACTGCAAGCGTCTGAGTTGTTTGCAGTGCTATAATTTCCTACTATTGCTACTGACTCGTAAAATGGAGGTTTTGTGGAATAGCACAGCCAACAAGCTTCTGTTTCATTGGGTTTAGTATGGTTTAAGGCCTTATAAGTGGTATTCATCATTACCCATAAGGGGTCATCTTTGAATGGGATTTGAATTTTTTTGGGTTTTCTTGGGGTCCTGGTTACTGTGGTCACCTGAGTGGCCGAAGAGCTAGGACCCTTGCCCATGGTATTAGTAGGCTTACTTGTGGGCCCTGGAGTAGTAATAGTAGTAGGCTCACTTGTGGCCCTTACTACTGGATTCGGTCCTACTAGCACTGGTGGAATCTTGGGTTCTACCTTTAGTTTTATCTGAATAACAGTTGCATATTGGGGTGGTCCCTGATATAAATAGATTCCCCAAGTAAGCCCATTGGTCCATCTAGTTTCTTTTTTTCCATCTTCTAGAAATTTGATACGGACAAGGTTACAATTTTCTGAGTAATATCCTCGGCCGGAAAAACCTATGTCACAGGGCTTGACAAATGACATGTCGATGTAAAGAGGTGTTACCTTCCATTTTGATTTACCGTCATTGGCGGTGACACAACTCCAGGACTTACAGTAGTAGCTGAGAATTCCCCCACATATGGAGCGAGCTTTTTGTCCAAACCCAGGGCATGCATAAAACCCTGTTTCGCTTAAGAAATTTTTTGTTTCTTTTCCCCTCCCGTGGTCTAGTCCGACTGACTTAGCCATCTATTCTAAATTAAAATAGAGATCCGGCCACCAGGTATTTAAGGGAACATCTGTCTTTGTGGTAGTATTATAGACTTCATGGGTTTCCCAATTAGAAACCTCCCAAGTTAAAGTATAGGGTATGTGGGGGTTGCCCGCAATACTTATCAGTCCGTAGGAGGTGAGCAGGAGCACGCTAGTGAGTGTTCCCCCGATCATTGTGGGTCCGGAGCTGCTGCAACAGTCTTGGTATGGGACACCCAGGCCTTTGGTCTCAGCTGGTTTTCGGGGTCAGGTTTTCGACGCAGAGTCAATTTTAAAGGATGGGTCTTACTCTGGTCAACCGTCCAGGCGGTGTTGGCTTCCGGCACGAAGTCTTCTCGAACTGCAAAGGGATCAGCTGGTTGGGCGTGGGTGTAATGGATCCAGGTAGCAATCCCGTCGACTTTGAGAGCAGTGGGTGTGGTTAGGATCACAATGTAGGGTCCCTTCCACCGTGGTTGGAGGGTCTCTTGCTTGTGTCTCCGCACGTATACCCAATCTCCGGGTCGGTAGTGATGCGGCTCAGGAGGGGTCCCGTTTTCATAAATGGCTCTCAATCTGGGCCAAACTTCCTGGTGGGTGTGCTGGAGTTCCCTCAGGGAAATAAGAAGTTTATGATCATCAAATTCAGTTAACACATTAGACTGTAGGTTGGGAATTATAGGGGGGGGCACTCCATACATGATTTCAAAGGGGGTTAATCTCAGTTTGTAAGGGGAGTTCCGCACCCTGAACAGAGCATAGGGGAGTAAGACTACCCAATTAGCGCCAGTCTCTATGGTCAATTTAGTTAAGGTCTCTTTTAGAGTTCTATTCATTCTTTCTACCTGTCCTGAGCTTTGGGGTCTATATGCACAATGTAGTTTCCAATCAGCCCCAATAAACTGTGCTATCCCTTGTATTACCTTTGAAATGAATGCTGGTCCGTTGTCTGATCCTATTAGGGTAGGGAATCCGTACCTGGGCATGATGTCTTCTAACATTTTCTTTGCTACTACCTGCGCAGTCTCATGCTTGGTGGGGAAGGCCTCTGTCCATCCTGAAAAGGTATCTATAAACACTAACAAATATTTATATCCATATTTTCCAGGCTTTACCTCGGTGAAGTCTACTTCCCAATAGGCTCCCGGCCTGGTTCTGCGGGTTCTGGAGCCAGGGTTTTTCCCGTGGTTGGTGGCGTTAGTTAATTGACAAGCTTTACAGCTAGTAACTATCTGCTCAATTTTTGTCCTGGAATCTTTAATGGTGATCCTAGCATGTCTTATTAAGTCTTGCATTTTTCTTGTGCCCATATGAGTGGCTCGGTGCATCTTGGATAAGACTTTATTTCCCATTTCTTCTGGGAGGATTATGCTACAGTCTGCTGCTCTCCACCATCCGTTAAGGCACTGAGTGAAAGGTAATTTTTGGATCCAATTTAGGTCTTCTTTAGTGTAGGCGGGATTTTCTGGTAAACTAGCTGAACCGGGGTCTGGTAGGGTGGTCATTAAAGCACAGTCCACCTGTAAGGCCGCCTCTCGGGCCACCTGGTCAGCCAAATTATTTCCTCTGGCCACCGGTGTGACCGGTTTTTGGTGGCCTGGGCAATGTATGATGGCTAGTCATTTAGGCAGCCAGAGTGCCTTTAAAAGAGCCAATATTTCTTCTTTGTTTTTGATAGTTTTCCCCTCTGCGGTTAACAGTCCCCTCTCTCTGTATATAGCTCCATGTATGTGGGCCGTAGCAAAAGCATATCTGCTATCCGTATACAAGTTTAGTTTCTTGTCTTTTCCCAAAGTCAGTGCCTTGGTTAAGGCCACAAGTTCAGCTCGTTGGGCAGAGGTGCCAGCTGGCAAAGGCTCTGCCCAAACAGTCTCAGTTTCAGTTGTGACTGCTGCCCCCGCGTACCTTTGACCCTGATGTACAAAGCTGCTGCCGTCAGTGAACCAGGTAACCTCGGCGTCTGGTAGCGGGTGATCTTGTAAATCTTCCCGAACTCCATGAACCTGTGCCAATATCTCAGCGCAGTCATGGAGGGGGGTATCCAAGTCCGGGTCTGGTAACAGGGAGGCAGGGTTTAGTGTTCGGGGGGGAGCATAAATGATTCTGAGGGGATTTAATAATAGTCCCTGGTAGTGAACCAGTCGGGCGTTACTTATCCATCGGTCAGGAGGTTGTTTGAGGACTCCCTCGATGGCATGAGGGGTTGTAACATGTAACTCTTGTCCCATAGTTAACTTATCAGCATCCTTTACCATTAGAGCTGTAGCGGCGATCATACGGAGGCAAGGGGGCCAGCCAGCTGCTACTAGGTCTAGTCTTTTTGAAAGATAGGCAATGGGCCTGGGCCACGGACCAAGGAGTTGCGTCAGCACTGCTTTGGCTACCCCCTTGTTTTCATCTACGAAGAGATGAAAGGGTTTGGAGACATCGGGGAGCCCTAAGGCTGGCGCTGACAATAGGGCGAGTTTGATTTGCTGGAAAGCCTGGTCAGTTTTCTCTGTCCACTCAAAGGGAGCCTGTTCTCGGGTGACCAGGTAAAGAGGCTTAGCTATCTCGGCGAACCGAGGTATCCACAAGCGGCAGAACCCGGCCGATCCCAGGAATTCTCTTACCTGCCTTCGCGTTGTGGGTCGGGGGATGCGGAGGACGGTTTCCTTCCGTGCATCAGTGAGCCATCGTTGGCCTTCTCTTAACAGATACCCCAAGTAGGTTACCTCGGATCTGCAAATTTGGGCTTTCTTTGCTGAGGCCCGGTACCCCAGGGCACCAAGTGTCCGGAGGAGATTTTTGGTGCCTTGCAAGCAAGCTTCGGCAGTCTCAGCGGCGATTAAAAGATCGTCAACGTACTGCAAGAGAGTCACTTTGGGGTTTTGATTCCGGTACTCACCCAGATCCTCGTGAAGTGCCTCATCGAACAAGGTGGGTGAGTTTTTAAATCCTTGGGGGAGCCGGGTCCAGGTCAGTTGCCCATTTATGCCTCTCTCAGGATCGGACCACTCGAAGGCGAAGAGCTCTTGACTTTTGGGGGCCAGAGGCAGGCTGAAAAAAAGCATCTTTTAAATCAAGGACAGTATACCATTGTCTTTCTGGGCTGAGGGCACTTAGGAGGGTATAGGGGTTGGGTACTGTTGGGTGTATGTCCATGACTCGGCGGTTAACTTCTCTCAGATCTTGTACCGGACGATAGTCCGCACTGTTAGGTTTTCGTACAGGCAGCAGGGGGGTGTTCCAGGCTGAATGGCAGGGACGCAAGATGCCTAAGTCTAGGAGGCGACGGATATGTGGCGTGATGCCATTTCTGGCCTCCATTGACACCGGGTATTGTCGGACCCGAACTGGATCTGCCCCCGGTTTCAGCTCTATGAATAGAGCTGGGCGATGTTTAGCCAACCCCATACCCCCGATTTCAGCCCATGCTCCTGGAAACTGTTGGAGCCAGGGCTCTATGTTTTGACTTTGTGAGGGTGGCCCCTGGTGGAGTCGATATTCATCTTCTAATCTTAGAGTAAGTGTGGTAATGGGCTGGTTGTGAGGGCCAGTCACTTGGGGGCCCCCTGGCGTAAAATGAATTTGGGCCTCCATTTTAGTGAGTAAGTCTCTTCCTAATAAGGGGCATGGGCTGTCGGGGATGACTAGGAAGGAATGGGTGACCTTTCCATTTCCTAGATCCACAGTCCTCTGGGTGGTCCAGGGATATTTTTTTATTCCGGTAGCCCCTTGGACCCAGGAAGATTTTTTAGAAATTTTTCCATGGGGCCTGATCAAGACCGAATGTTGTGCTCCTGTGTCAACTAGGAATTGAACTGGGTTCCCCTCCACTTGTAGCGTTACCCTAGGTTCGGGGAGGGGATCCGAACCCCGTCCCCCCTATTCTGCATCTTGAGTGAAGAGGGCGGGTGTGGTTTTTGGCTGCCACGGTTTTTGATCATGACGTGGCTTTTTCTTTCTAGGGCATTCTCGGGCCCAATGGCCTTTTTCTTTGCAATAGGCACATTGGTCCTTATCTAGGGGCTTTTGGACAACAGCGGCCAGGACTTTGGTCATTTTCTCAGTGGCTTTAAGTTGCCTGTCCTCTGGAGTCTCTCTATTATTAAAGACACGCTGGGGAATGCGGACTAAGTCCTGAATCTGTTTTCCCTCCAGGTCCTCTAGTTTCTGGAGTTTCTTTTTAATATCAGTGGCTGCCTGATTTACAAAGGCCATTACAACAGCAGCTTGATTTTCGGGGGCCTCGGGGTTCATGGGGGTATACTGTCTGAAGGTTTCCATTAATCTTTCTAAATAAGCGGCAGGGCTCTCTGTCTTACCTTGTATCACTGAATACACTTTTGCCAAATTAGTGGGCTTGCGTGCAGCAGCCCGGAGACCCGCCATTAGAGTCTGGCGATAAATGCGTAGCCGTCCCCTACCTTCTGCCGTGTTGTAGTCCCAGCCATCCTGTGGGGGTCGGGTCAAGGGAAAAGCTGCATTAATGAGATCAAGGTTAGCAGTGGGTTGGCCGTCATCTCCAGGAACCAGCTTTCTTGCTTCCAATTGAATTCTTTCTCGCTCCTCGGTGGTGAACAGGATTCGGAGGAGCTGCTGACACTCATCCCAGGTGGGTTGGTGGGTAAACATAACGCTGTCTAAGAGACTTATTAAATCTTTAGGGTTGTCAGAAAATCGGGCATTCTGGGTTTTCCAGTTATATAGGTCACTGGTAGAGAAGGGCCAGTATTGAAGTCGGGGGCTCCCCGTCTCATCGGGAGGCCCTATTTCCCGTAAGGGTAAAGCTACGGTGGAGTCAGGAAGGCTGAGTCCTGGCTCATGTGGGGCCCGCCTACGGGTATGTCCGGCCGGCCCTTGGATTTCGCCCCCACTAGGCATAGGCGCGGTTGAGCCTCCCTATTCTCTAGTTCTCCTATGGGCTGGGCTACGGGAGGCTCTGCCGGCGCAGCAGGGATAGGGGCAGCTTGCGGAATAAGAGGAGGAACCTGGTAAGGGGGAGGGTCAAAGGAAAGTAAATCTTGGTTGTCGGGGAGAACAGGGGGTGCAGTTGGAGTTGGCGGCTTGGGAGGGTTGACAGGTTTAGCCGCTAGGATTTGGCATGACTCTGCTATTAAGGAAGTGGCCATCCAAGGAGGTAGGTTTTCTACTAAATCTTGCCACACCAGAATATAGGGAATCTGATCCGAGTGACCTTCTTTCCCTGGTAGGAAAATTTTTGATTTTACTTTAAGGACCACAGGGAGGCAGAAGGTTCCCTCTGTAGGCCAATTGACCCCAAAGGTGGGCCATTCAGAGCGGCAATAGGTGATCAACTTCCTTTTGCGAATGTCTAGGCTTAAGTTGTGTCCTCTAGCTCTTACGTCCCTGAAGTTGGCGAGAAGGAGGGAGAGAGGGGTGCTCTGCGTTTGGCCCATGTTATGATTCTGAGGAAGAGGAGAAGAGAAGGGGGCGGCACGACGGGGCCCTGAAGCGGCTGAAATCAGCGGTGGAGTTTGCACAGGCGACCTCTGAGGGTGAGACCCCTGGCGGCCTGGCTGGGCCCCGGGCGGAGGGGCGGGAGGGAAAGCTGCAGGCAGCTGAGGAAGGAGGAAAGAGGAACAAAGGATGGAATAATTAATTCTGATCAGCCGAAAAAACACTTAATTCCAATAAAACATCCGACGCACGAAAGAAAAACAAGAGCCAACAAGAATCTCTGACAGTGGTTTCAACTTTCTGGGGCCGTCTCGGCCAGCCCAACAGAAAGGGTTATGGCTAGGACGGCGGTTATTACAAGGGCCCAGGGGTGACAATACATTTAGACTGACATAGAAGCACTCGCGTACTCGCCCGTCCGCGTCCCTCGCGGGAACTTAGGTGCCTCTTAGCATGGGCGGGCAGGTATAAACCCCCTGCTTGGATCAAAATAAATTTTGACCGCCTTAAGCCGTATGAGGATCACCGCGGAAATCGGGTTAGAGCCCACTCGAATCCCGTAACTTATGCCGTGGGACTACACATAGGGTAAGTCAGGCGCGTGCCCCTGACTCCCAACAATCATTCCAGTCGATTTAACAGACAGACACACAGACACACATCACATCAAAATACGGGTAACAATTGGCATGCCTAGATGGTTTTTTTTTTTTCTTTTAGACGCCTAGAGATATTTCTTAGCACTCTGGAAGTTCATAGAGAAAATGAAAGTATTTAGATCGCAGGCGCGTTGGGCGTAAGCAGCCCACAGAAAAGAATCCTGATGGGCCAAAAAGGCCCCCCGATGGACCAGGAAGGTCCCCTGATGGACCAAGAAGGTCCCCAGATGGGCCAAGAAGGCCCCCAGATGGGCCAAGAAGGCCCCCAGATGTCAGTGGACGTCTCCAACTGACCCCGGCCGGGTGCCCTATAGCGCGTCCGCCAGGGTCACACCAGCTTCCAGACAGAACCGGTTCTCCAGAGAAGAAACACAGATCAGAGAGAAAAGGAAGAACGTTAGAGCCGGCTTACTTACCGATCGGAATCAAATACGACCCGTTGACCAGAAGTCTGGTGGGCTCGGGGGAGATCTCGGTGGAACCTCCAAATGTAATGCCTGAAGTTCCAAAACCTCCCACAAAAGACCACCAGAGTCGTAAGTCAAAGCCAAGCGGCAAGGGTCGTTTATTGCAGGTTCGAACCCGGTCCTCTGCGCACTCGTCGCCGGTGACACAAGAGGCCACGAATAGGGTTGGTATAGCGTTTTTATAGACAGAGACAAATAGCACAGGGGAGGTTTTTTACTTGTGGCGGGAGGAAGAAAGGGGGAAGGGGGTAGGTGAGGAATGTGCTAAGCAAGCAGGTTTACAGAAGCGAGAAATGCCGGTTAGTTTGTATACAATCACTCATTCCATTACATATCAGACTACATTTAGGAAGTTTTACAGCCCATTCTACTACACAGCCGGTTCCAATCAGGAAAGGTCTCACAATGCTCGTAGCAAACAGCAAGCAAAACAAACTTCTCAGCAATTGTATTTCTTATCAAAGATCCATAATAAGCAGAAAAGAGAACCTAGCTTTAAACTAAGGCGGGGCTGTCATTTGGATTCAAAGCTGTTCCTTTCACCTCCTCATAGCTTTATTTCTGATTGACTCTTCATTCTTATTGCCAGAATGATTACATTATCAAAAACTCTGATTTCAATCTTATAGCTCCTTTAAATAGTTTTGGATTTCTAGGGAAATGTATTTATTTGTATTAGAGCCATTTAAAACTTTCTGCAGATTATTGAGATTTCAATAAATCTTAGGGTTGTGTATGTGCTATTATTAACCTCCGTTGTAGAATAACCTGTCAGAATACTGAATTCCTACTTGTAATTATAAATCAGCTTCAGGGGTTGCCACACATGAAACTAGATATCTAGAGCTATCCTCAAATTTCTTAAATTTATGTTCTAACAACCTATCTTGGACACTTGCTGTCCTTTGAATTTATTTAGTCTAACAATGGTGTCTTTTTAATGTTTATAGTACTTTACCTTATTGACAATCAATTTTATTCTTTTTTCTCAAAGTTTTCCATATTTCCTCACCATAATTCTGATAGTTTAAGGTACCTATCAACATTGTATCTATGTTTCCTATACTATAGTTACTGTGCAATTCTGTACTATACTATATAAGGCCTTGGTGAGAGACGCTTTTCACAACTATATGAATTATGTTTCATCAGTGTTCAGAAGGGGTTCTATGCTTCCAAGATCCCCCATTTAATTTTAGCTCATTTCTTAAAAATGTCTTTGTCATTTATAATTTTTTTGTTCTTTTTTTTTTTTTTTTATAATTTTTTATTCTTCGTCTCTGGTAATAGGTGGAGGTAAACACTTTGCCTGGGTTATAGGACCCACCTCCAGGAGGTGGAGAGGAGGCAAATTTATCCTTCTATAATGAAGTCAGTGACTCATTTTAGTCTTATTCAATTTTAATTTTTTAAATGTTTATTCATTTTTCAGGGGTGCCTGGGTGGCTCAGTCGCCCTGACTTTGGCTCGGTTCACGATCTCGCAGTTTGTGAGCTCGAGCCCTGCGTCGGGTTCTGTGTTGACAGTTTGGAGCCTGGAGCTTGCTTTGGATTCTGTGTCTCCCTCTATCTCTACCCCTCTCCTGCTCACACTCTGTGTCTCTCAATAATAAATAAATGTTAAAATTTTTTTTTAATGTTTATTCATTTTTGAGAGACAGGGAGAGAAAGAGCACAAGTGGGGAGAATAAAAAAGAGAGGGAGACAGAGAATCTGAAGCAGGCTTCAAGCTCTGAGCTGTCAACACAGAGCCTGACACAGGGCTCAAACCCATCAGTGACATCATGACCTGAGCCAAAGTCAGACACTTAACTGACTGAGGCACCCAGTCATCCTAGTCTATTTCAATTTTAGAAAACAACTATTTAATGTTTTACTTATTTTTTTTAACATGAATAATTGTACTCCCTTAGTAAATATTCTAAGAACAGGAGGCACATCCTGTTTCCTTTTTTTTTTTTTTTTTTTTTTTGGCCCAGGTTATTTCTTGTTTTTAATTTTTTTTTAACATTTATTCATTTTTGAGAGTGAGAGAGACAGAACATGAGTAGGGGAGGGGCAGAGAGAGAGGGAGACACAGAATCCGAAGCAGCCTCCAGGCTCTGAGCTGTCAGCACAGAGCCCAATGCGGGGCTCCAACCCCTGGACCGCAAGATCATGACCTGAGCCGAAGTCGGACACTTAACTGGCTGAGTCACCCAGGCACCCCATCCAGGTTATTTCTTTTAGTCTTTAATTCTAGCCTGGGAAACCCTTAGTCTGTCTGTCTGTCTTCCTTCCTTCCTTCCTTCCTTCCTTCCTTCTTTTCTTTTTTTCTTTCTTTCTTTCTTTCTTTCTTTCTTTCTTTCTTTCTTTCTTTCTTTCTTTCTTTCTTTCTTTCTTTCCTTCTTTCTTTCTTTCCTTCTTTCTTAGAAAGACTGTGCGAATTAGAGAAAAGGGCAGAGGGAGAAAGAGATAAAATCCCAAGCAGGCTCCATACTTTAGTGTGGAGTCTAACGCAGGGCTTGATCCCACAACCCAGGGATCATGACCTGAGCCGAAATCAAGAGTTAGACACTCGGGGCGCCTGGGTGGCTCAGTCGGTTAAGCGTCTGACTTCGGCTCAGGTCATGATCTCGCGGTCCGTGAGCTCGAGCCCCGCGTCGGGCTCTGTGCTGACAGCTCAGAGCCTGGAGCCTGTTTCAGATTCTGTGTCTCCCTCTCTCTGACCCTCCCCCATTCATGCTCTGCCTCTCTCTGTCTCAAAAATAAATAAACGTTAAAAAAAAAATTAAAAAAAAAAAAAGAGTTAGACACTCAACTGACTGAGGCACCCAAGTGCCCCCACTTTTATGTTTTATTTTCCATTTTGAATTTTTGCTTTTTAGAGTTTTTCAGTTTTCTCAGGTACTAACTCCATCTAGTAGAATTGACATTGGCAGATCCTTGGCCTGTGGATCAGCACTCAGACTTAAAGAACCATCACCCTTTGAGCATCTTATCACATAGACTGTGTAAAATAATCATTTTTTTTTGTTTTTAAAATTGCAGTACATATTTGAAAAGAATATGGGATTAACCATATTTCATATGGTCATGCTTTCAATTATAATTTCTTACACTTTATGCAAACTAACAAAATGTCAGCAAATCAGCATTCCTGCCTCTCCCCCTTGTTAGACCAGCTTTTAGTTCTCTAATGTTGTTTTAACTTTGCTGCCAAAGAGTATCTTGGATCTTTTCAAAAGAAGTCCTTAGGTTCTCCCCCACCCAACCCTCCTCATCTTTTACAAAACAAAACAATTTAGGTTAGGGACATATTTACATGCTTCTGACTAACTCATCAAATTTCAGAATAAAGATATGTTCTCAGATTTAGATTTATTGTAATTCAGAGAAACATGACCATGACAGTTACTGCAAGAATTTTCAGTGTTCTTAGGCAATGTACTTTTTCAACAATTAAAGTGTTTTTTTTTCTTTTTTATTAATATTGGGCAAACCCCTGGGAGCTATACATCTTTCACATCACTTCCCACAATGAAGGCAAACCTTAGACAGAATTATGCTGTGGGCACAAATATTTATTAGCAACCAGACACTAAAAAACAGCTAAACAGATTCTTTCTACAGCTCAGGGTTAAGTCTCACTCTGCCGTTAGGGATGGAGCTAGCAAGCTTCAGGAGAGGTTAACCGGGAGGCAGATGCAAAGATACTTTGTCAGCAGGACCAGCCATATTTCTTGGCTCGTAGACAGGCAATAGATTTCCCCCTTAAAACAGAAGATCGGCAGAACAGGAGATATCAAAGCTATACTGAAATTATATTAGCCTGACCTAGTTGCTACACAGTCGTTCTAACCTCCTACGTATCTTGAGTAATACTCGTTGTGCCAGTGTGTGTATATATTTGGGGGTGGAGGGGTGTAGAAATTATATATACAAACATATTATTATATATTTAAAGCATGTTTATACTATTCAAAATGCTCTGTGGTAAATTTCAGTCACAGAAATTGGGAAATGTAATTTCCTGTGGAGTATTGATTTCTGATTAGAGAATTTCAAATGTTATCGACTCTCTCCTAGTGGGTAAATTAAAGATAATTTACATATACATATATATTATACATATATGCTGAAGTGTTCTAAAAGTAAAATGCCATATAGTCAGTTAAAAAAAAAGACAAATAGGGGCACCTGGGTTGAGTTGAGATTCTGACTTGATTTTGGCTCAGGTCATGATCTCAGAGTTTGAGAGTTTGAGCCCCACATTAGGCTCTGCACTGACAGTGTGAAGCCTGCTTAGAATTCTCTTTCCCTCTTTCTCTCTGCTCCTCTCCCACTTGTGCACTCTCTCTCTCTTTCAAACATTAAGAATTAAAAAAAAAGAGAGTTTCATTCACTCCTTTATTCAACAAACATGTTAGAGACTATTGTAAACACTAAGGATAGAGACAAAACAGTGAAAAACCTTGATTGCTAAAGAAGATACAGTACAATGAAGACAAAAACGGAGGAAAGACGTCTCTTTTTTAGTAGAGAAATCAAATTAGTCATGCTGAAAAGGGAACATTTTTAACTGTGACAAAAGGAATACAATCTACAAAGTCAACTAGTCTTCCAAAAGCCTTTTTGTTCAAACTTTAACTTTATAAATACATTGCTTCCTGTGCTTCTCCTTTCCTTAACATAGAATGTGCATCAAGGCAATGCCATTGGTAACTCACAATCCCATAATTGATGCCCACTAATATATTTTTAGTTTATGCTAAATCTAGGATGTTTATCAGTAACTTCTCTTTAACATCTATTCAGGAATTGTAACAAAGCTTAACCTGTAGTAGAAGGTTGTGGGTTTTTTTTTTGTTGTTGTTGTTTTTTTTAATGCTATCTTGACCCAGGTTTGAGGCCCTGCTTAGAAGCTATTATGTTCTCTGTCTTGAGCAGCTAATTAAGACTGCACCCCCTACCACTTTCAGGCTCTGGGTTTCTTAAGGTCAGGTACCAGACAGTAGAGATAGCCCATGTGCCCTGGAGCCTGAAATCATTCAAATCAGCCAACCCTCAGGGAGCCCAGCAAACCTAGCTAACTCCACCCCACTGTCCATAAATATGCTGCCCCCTGCAACTCCAGCTTGTTCGTACTCCGTCCAGGTTGCAGTCCTCTATGTGGCCCTATCTGGATGCCTTCTCACATTCAGAGCTGAAAATAACAGAGTTCTGCCTTTCATGTATCTAAGTGTCAGAATGTTGTGTTTCACCACCAGCAGAATTTTTAATCTTATGAAATAATTAACAATGTGAGTAATATGGTTGACTATTGCATAGCTTTGTGAGGAAACTGCTCTTTGCTTATTAATTGGTTCCTGCTAACTAGTGCAAAAGTGACTTGGGACTTTTTTGTTTCTGTTTCTGCCAGTGGTCACCAGTGTTCTCTTTACTGCATTTTCCTAGGTGTGGATACATTCAAAACAAACCGTGCTAATTGGGTGTACTTCGGGGGCTAGATTTTAGCCAAGACTGGGGGCACATCTCAGTGCATGGGAGTGATAGGCCACTATGTCACTTATTTGGGAGGGGCTTTCCTGTGTACTTTCTGTCACATTTTGTTTGCAGCAGGCCTGTTTCAGGAGCTGTCACTTGTTTGGCAGTGTTTATTATTTTGGGCAGAACTCTAGTTGGTCTGTGTGTTTTAGGCAGTACTTGTAGAGGAAGGTGTTGGTGGGGCTCCTCCCAGTGAAAGTTATTGCCTTCTGGTCTCCTTGCCCATGTTGCTCAGGTGCTATAGTGGTGTGGCTGTCTTGTTTGCCATTACATCCTTTGATGCAGTTACTAGTGATCTTCATGCTTCTTAGTCAGAGGTATTGTATGTTGCACCTTGGAGACTAGTAGCCCAATATTTAATCCAAAGAGGGCATGGGACAAAGATATCACCCCTGCACCCTCCTGCCAGAGTTACCCAGTTGTTTAAATAATGCAGGACCACCGAGTCAGTGTGCTTGGTCCTTAGTAAGTGTCCCACATATGAACATGCAGAGAGACTGGTACTTTGGACAAGGAGCTTAAGGATACACTCCCAAATAAATGCTGCTATAGCTCTCTAAGTGCAAATCCCAATCCCTGGAAAGTGGAGTAGGAAGCCTTGGAACAAAATGGCTGCCCAGGAGGCAATTCCAGCAACCTGGAGGCTTGCAGTGGTGACTGAGCTGACTTCTTTTCCCCTGTTGATAAGGGAGATGCTATGGAAGGAAGAAGGTAAATAAGAGATATAGCAGGACAGAGATTAATACCATGTGAGGTGCATGAGGGGTCCAAAATTCCTTCTGAGTAGATTGATGTAGATTAGACTACTTAACTTAATATTATGTTGTAGATTGGCCAAAGGTAGAAGCCAAGAGAGAGAGCATCAAATTGATAATTAAGTGGTGGGTAGATCACTAAAGTTTATGGCTACCAAATAAAAATGAGCAAATTTTCCCAAAGGTGATGATTTGGGACATCTTTGTTTATGTGCCTCTAGAGTTTACTGAGAGGAAATTTATTAAAAACCTAGTAAGAAGTTAAGGGAGTTTTGTTATCATTGAGACACTGAGACACAGAGCCTGTGAAAGCATTAAGATAATGCTCAAGCACAAAAAACAATCCCTGAAGACACAAAGTGAGCTTAGTAAAGATCTACTGTTTCCGGAATTGACATTCTATTCAATGTACATCTCTGATGTCACTTTGGATGATAATGACGAATGTTATCCCAATGAGAGTAGAAGTCTGTGACACAGAAGGCACCAGTGATGAGTCCATGTTCCTGTGTCTGTATTTTCTAGTTTCCTGTTTTCCAAATCAATGTCTGTTGTTACTTCCAGCAATCTCCACCACTTTACATGGTGGTTTTTTTTTTAACCGTTGTGTTTTAATCCTGCCTCTAAACCATTGATCTGTGCAGTAAGTTGTACCCTCTTCAGTTGACTGCTACTCTTTTATGCACCCTTCTTTTGGCACCAATTCCTAATTTTCATCTGGAGATCCTTCCCTTTCCCCTTTTAAGTCTATCTGCCTTATATAGGTTTCCTCTTGCATGTAGATTTCCTGCAAGAGAAAATTGCAATGTAGGTATACATCAGGTGGCCATACAGTTCATTTGACCTTGACAGTTCTAATTCATGCCCATTATTTTGTTGGATTATTCTTACTGATTAGAATATAACCAATGCCATAGAAGGTGGTGAAGAAAATCCAGATCCTTGTGATCAGTTTTATTCTCTGATATTCAGGTGTTCCTGATTTTATGTCTATTCCTATTTCCTCAGATCCAGAAGCCAACACATTTTTCTTCTTTCCTGGACCATGGTTTTTTGTTCCTTGCCACAGGCATAGTCTTCATCAGTCCAAGTGAGATCCTTATAGTTCAGCTTCTATTTACTGAAATATGCAAAATAATCACAGGATATTTTATCCACTTCTGTTTCCTGCTTACATTCAGCTAGCTGCTGTTTCATTCCAGTGTTCTATTTGGCTCTTTGTAAATAAATCACATGTGTCATTTAAATAAAAAATTAAATTAAAAAATCAAATATGTTTATAGTTTCCTGCTTTTTAAACATTTGCTATACTCCCAAGAACATTTATATTTGTCTAAATTGCATACAACTGTTAAAGTACTTGATTTTTAAGGAATTTTGCCAGTGAATAAAAATTATTTTCACTGCGAAGTAACTATTTTCACCTAGACACCAATTATTAAGCAGCAGACATCTTCTGCATCAGTGGTTATTATGATGTAAACAAACTCACATAACTTGAATTATACATTTAGCTTATAGATTTTTAAAGATAAATATGGATGTTAACGCATTTATTATAATCTGGTTTTATCAGTGAAGTTGTGTCTATTATAAGTAAAGCTCAAAAGAATTACCAGTAAGTAATATCTAAATCAAAAGGATGAAAATCAACAGATTTTATAAATCTGTTCATTTAATTTATACATGATTGAATTGCATAAATGCATACAGAAAAAATCTAGCTTATATGTGAAAAGAAATACTTATTGGATTTCAAGTTCAATTGTTGTCAAACAGTACTGTTTTTTTTGTTTTAATATTGCAAGGCTAGCATTTAAAAAGGTTATGCTACACAAGGGAAAATAATGCTATGATTCATGTACAAAGGTTATTGAAAACCAGATGTTTGTCTCCAGACATATTGGAATTTCTAAAGATTCATACAGAACTACAGGTATTCAGTGTACAATTTATATGGACATAAGTCAGAGAGACATAATCATTTTGTATTCTGTATAGAATTCTACTAGTTTATTTTAAGGTTCCTTTCATCTTCCAGTTTATCTTAAGACAGTAAGGTTTGAGTGGAATTCTCATTGTGGTTAATTTATATAATTTCCAGAATAAGCACACTGAAAATCCATACTGATAAGTTATTCTGGGATCTCCAGAATGAATTGGACTTGATTTTGTGGACTTGCATGTGTGGTGTAAATTGTCATGCAGTTAATAATAAACAATAAATTTATTTTTCATATAGATTTAATGAATATATTGGTTTAAAACTAATGCAGCAATGGCTAATAATAGTAATTTCATGAGGAGTTCTGTTGGTAGAATAATTAAAAATATTGAAAATAAGATTGGAGTTTCTACATGTGAGTACTGAATAGATAGGTTTGAAGATATCAATTCCCAGAATTCAATATTGACAGTGAAAACTTGACCAAAGAGAAAGTACAGTATTAAGAAGACATGGAATATCACAATACCCTGAGTTAAAGACTCTTAATTGAAATACGGTGTTGGTGGGGGAAGGGTTAATCTCTGATGCATCCATTAAAACATGAAGCAACCTAGGCAAAGAGTCTTTGATAGGAGTAGATCTTAATAAATCTGTATCAACTAGTGCAGTGCCTGACTCTGCCAGGGGAACAATAAATATTTGTTTGCTATATGAATAAGCCCATATTTCCCTTTTGCATTCCACTTAAGATATATAAAAGTGCATATTTTACCAATAAACCCATCAAACTAGCATTGAGCTTGCTACAGGTCAGTTATTTAAGCTATTTACATTAATCTGTAGAACTAAATATTTGTGGTGTAAATGTGGAGTTATAGATTCATACATATATGTTTCTGTCCTCCAACATTGATTCATATTTTAAACTCTTTTGACTGTGACTTCTTATTAATAAAGAATTTCTTATTCATTTTGTGCTGGTTGAATTTAGTTTTCCATTCCTCAATTTGTAGTCTGCCTTGAGTTCTCCCAACAGAGATGCAATGTTTCCCTCACATAATAACACTGCTATTTTGTGGGATTCTTTTCAGAAAGCCCATTTCTCTCTTCCTGGGAAAAATTCACCAGTACTTGGGACACTAAGTTTTCTATCCACACAGCACAAGATGATCATTTTTATTGCTCTGAGGAGAGCTTTTAAAGGTTTGTCACCAAATTGTCTGTAGTTTCCTTTCCTACATAAATTCAACAGTGGTTTTTGCTATATATTTATAGCAACCTTCAAAAAAACTTCTGAAGTGATAGTTTTTGGCTGTTATAAAAATAACATAAAATGATTATTTTAGGTATATTCTTATTTTTTTAATATTTTTTTTTCTAGTGAAGAACAACGTACCTGCTATAGGTCGACCTATAGCAATTCTGGAAATGCGTTAATAAACTGAGTTTCAGAAAGTGTCATAGAATGTATTTTAGTATTTAATCCTATGTAGAGAACCAGTTCTACTGGCAGACTAATTTTTTAAAAATGAACGTATTTCAAGTACCAAAGAATGTCACTAAAGAAACTTCACACAGTCTTATTAGAATACTCTAGGGGCACCTGGGTGGCTCAGTCGGTTGGGCGGCCGACTTCAGCTCAGGTCACGATCTCGCGGCTTGTGAGTTCGAGCCCCGCGTTGGGCTCTGGGCTGATGGCTCCGAGCCTGGAGCCTGCTTCCGATTCTGTGTCTCCCTCTCTCTTTGGCCCTCCCCCATTCATGCTCTGTCTCTCTCTGTCTCAAAAATAAATAAACGTTAAAAAAAATTAAAAAAAAAGAATAATCCTTGTTCATATCAAATGTTACCTGTCAAGAAAGAATTTCATGGCCATATCTCTGTCACCGACATGAGAAACTGCCAATATATTAAAGATGGCCTTTTAATTTATGAGTTAGAGCAAAAACGCAAAGCAAATATCATTGTCCCTAGACAGAATATTCATTTAAATATGGAATTGCATTAAACCTGACAGTTTATAGAAAAAAGTGACCTTCAATCTAAAACAGAAAAACACTTTATTTATGTAAGCTATAATAAGAAATAGATAAAATTAAGGATCTTATGTTTTCTTACTAACACTCTTTTTTCTCAAAAATAATGTTTAAAATTGGTGTATAAAAATTGGAAGTGTAAATTAAGATGGTATTCTAGTTTCCAAGTCTAAAGTGATTTCTCTAAAAATCTGAACACCTTAAAAACAAATAGTGTTATTAAGGAAAAATATGATTTTATATCATTTTATATTCTATGAAGTGTCATTTTTGTGATTAAAATTGTTTACTAAATTTTACCAAGTAATATCTTTGCAAAATTGCTAAAACAGCTTTCATCACCTCTGATTTAAGGCATGAATAATATTATATATTAATTTAAGCATACTGTAATTAAAAAGTAGAAGAAGTGGAAAAGTTGAGAGAATTAACAGTATCTCAGAATTTGCTCATATATCTTTTTCCAGTCACTTTGCCCAAAGATAACTTCTGTTGTGACTTCTAATATCATATGTGTTATTTTGTTTTGTATTTAAACTGTATAATACAGTTTATGCTCTTTTTTTTTCTTCAATATATGCTCCTTTATACCCAACTTCTTTTACTTATTATACTTGGGAGATCTTCCACAATTTTCCTTGTAATGATAGTTTGTTCTTTCTCATTGCCGACTAGTATTTCTATGTTTAAATACAACCTTTTCTACTGAAAACATTAATTTTTAGTTTTTGACTATTATGAGTAATATTGGTATATACACAAACTTGTGCATTAAAAGAAAAAAAAAATAATGTTTATTTATTTTGAGAGAGAGACAGAGTGCAAGTGGGGGAGGGTTAGAGAGGGAGATGCAGAATCCCAAGCAGGCTCCAGGCTCTGAGCTGTCAGCACAGAGCCCAGCATGGGGCTCAGACTCATGAACCATGGGTTCATGACCTGAGCTGAAATGGGACGCTCAACTGACTGAGTCACCCAGGTGCCCCCACACTTGTGCATTTTAAGGGAATGTTATATTTGCCCATCTGATAACAATATACTTGAAAGGTCATGAGTGGGCTAATGGCTAATAATGTATTTGGCTCCAGTAGATGCAGCAAAAGTGTTCACAGTGGTTTACACCAGATTTAACTCCCACCAGCAGTAACTGAGAATTCTAACTGCGTATACTCACTAACTTTGGTATTGTCTGTCTTTTAGGCCTGTCCTCAGTTGTGAAAATATTCTACGTTTTCTTTTAAAAGATTTTCTGGGGTGCCTGGGTGACTCAGTCAGTTAAGGGTCCAACTTCAGCTCAGGTTATGATCTCATGGTTCATGAGTTCGAGCCCCGCGTCGGGCTCGGTGCTGACAGCTCAGAGCCTGGAACCTGCTTCTGATTCTGTGTCTCCCTCTCTCTCTGACCCTCCCCTGCTTGCACTCTGACTCTCTCTCAAAACTAGATGAACATTAAGAAAAATTTTTAAAAAAGACTTTTTGCTTACTCTTCGTAGAACAGTTTTTGTCACATACTGAGCACTTTGTAAATGTTACTCTTATTTTTTGTGAAGATTTTAGTAAAAAAGAGATAATTAGTTCTAAGAAGATAGAATTCATATTTCTTGGGGATTTACCTTATAAAATAAATAAATAAATAAATAAATAAATAAATAAATAAATAAATAAATAAATAAAGATATAAGCAGAGAATCAAATTTTTAATTTTCTTAATACAGGAGGTCTAGTTCAAAACTGCTTCTAATGTCTTTAAAAAATTTTTTAAGTTGTTTATTATTTTTGAGAGAGAGAGAGAGACAGAGAGAGAGAGAGACAGCAAGCAGGGAAGGAGTAGAGAGAGAGGGAGACACAGAATTGAAAGCAGGCTCCAGGCTCTGAGCTCTCAGGACAGAGCCCAATGTGGGGCTTGAACTCACCGCGAGATTATGACCTGAGCTGTAGTCAGGCACCCAATCTACTGAGCCACCCAGATCCCCAAAACTGTTTCTAATTTCTGATTGAAAACATTTTCAAGGAATATATTTTATAGTATCCCAAACTGCTTTTGGATTTAGGAATTTTATGTTTTTTCTTTTAATATGCATTGCAAAGAAATTAAGAATATTTTCAAAATCCTTATACCTATTATATACTCTTTGTCATGATGACATTACTCATTCCATATTTATTTTGTAAGGCAATATTTACCTAAACATCACATTATTTACCCTGAAAAGCTAAAAGTAACATGAAACCATTTAATTCAAGAAATGAGAAATCCTGATATTAGGATTGAAAAGGAATCACTTATATTTGTAAGAACATTGAGAAAAAAATATACCAACATTAAATATCAAATACCTTAGAGTGAACATTAATGAGTACTTAAATCCAGTGCTCTGTATTTTCAATAATTGGTATGTGTTTTTCAGTTAATGCATGATACTTTAATAGAAAAAAAATTAAAAGGATAAAAATCTTACATAAGAAAAACTTCTTTGTGTTCCATGAATTTGAGAGACTTAAAAAAGAAAAAAAAAAAAAAAAAGGCAGTTGTCTGGCTTACCAGAAATGCTTCTCAATATTGAGATTGAATTCCCTTGGAAAGTAGTTGCAATCAATTTTCATTTGATACATTCAGCTACTCAGTGAGATTAGATGTTAGGATTTATAGTATAACTTGTTGTGCAAATTATAGCTCTTTTGCAAGGGTGAAGACATGGAGAGAGTATGCAGTATATTTCACAAACTTGGTGTTCTGCTTTAAGTGGATACATAAAGTCGTAGTGATCTGATCAGAAGGGAAGAAGAGCAACGTTTCAATTTGAAAGGAAGCTGTAATGATTTGAAATATTGTTCTTGTAGTTCACTTGGAGTCTGGTAAAGCTATAGAAGCGGAAATCTAAAAGGAGAAAGAAACACTTCAGGCACAGGGAATTTCTCCATTGGAAACTGAAGCCTATTTCTGTTATATGACTGCAGGGACGCCATTTACAACATGTTTATGACAGTACTGGTATTGTGAAGTAGAACATCTTTGACATAAGTTAAGAAATGGTAACTGATAATGTTAAGTACATCTATATGTGTATGTGTTAAAAAGGGAAATTAAACAGTAATTTAAAATAAAAATATTGAGTATACAACTTAATTCAAGCATTTCTTTCTGTTAGTTTTCATTACTAAAGTTAGACTGGAAATTCTAAACCCAAACCACTTCTTATCTGTTATAGTGTACATGATTAACAGTCATTCAATATAATCTCAATGTCAGAATAATAGGTCAAATATAAACTGTTGTTTCAGGCTCGGATTAGAAATAGAATCTGTCTCCATCTTGTAAACTCCTTCCTTTGTATGAGGATATATTATGTGATCAATATTATAAATCCATTTCCTAAAATAATTTGATTCTTTCTCTATTTAGCTGTTAATGTCAGAATTGATTGAATTGAGAGTACAAAACTATGGGTGTTTACTGAAAGCTCCAACTAAAGGTCAATGGGGAAATTAAGGCAAGACTTTTTAGTAATGTAAATACTGATATTTCACTATAATGAAAAAGCTGTGGTAGTCTCAGAATTTCTTACTGCATTTTGTAACATTTATTTAAGAGTATTCACTAAACTGATGAGGAGCTTAGCTTGACACAGAAAAAGGAAAAAAAACCACATTTTTTAAATAAAAAAAATATACTTTATTCTCATGCCAACATTACAATAACATAATTTTTTAAGTTTATTTATTTATTTTGAGAGAGAGAGCAGGGGTGGGGAAGAGAGAGGGAGCAAGCAGCTGCACTGCCAGCACAGAGCCCTATGCAGGCTTGGACCCATGAACCATGAGATCATGACCTGAGCTGAAACCAAGAGTTGGATGTTTAACCGACTGAGCCACCAGGCGTCCCTATAATAACATTATTATAATTTTTATTTATTATCATTATTGTCATCAGCAGCAGTGTTTCATTGCATGGTATTAACTGTTTCAAACTCTCCTAAGCATTCAGACTGCATTAACTAAAACCTTACAACAAAATTTTGAGATCAATACTGTTTTATTTCCCCAAATGTTTGAAAAGTAAGTAAAACTTAAAGTACTTTACTAAAAGTTCAACAAAGATCACAAGCTATGTATAAAAAGAGCACTAGATGAGAAATCAAGAATCCTTTATTATTTTTTTCTGCCTATTTCTAAAGTCAGATAGGAAGATATGCAATTAGGTATTCCATTTTCAGTTAAGTACAGGAAGATTGAGTTCATACTGTCCAGGCATTGTTTTCCACTGAATATTTTATTTAATAGTTCAACTCTGCACTGTTAGTATTTTACCTTTTTAATAGATAAGCAAACTGTGGTTTGAGAGGTTGAGTGTTTCCTCCAAAATATATAGTGGATATAGGAAGGAATTAAATCTAGATCTATTTCAGACATGAAAGTTCAGGCTCATTCCATTATCCTAATTCTTATCCCTACAATTTTAGATCACAAAGTGGTTATATGCTATGCCAATTTTAAAAAGTTTTCCAGCATTAACATTTCTTCACAGACACTCACTGAGTAACTTAAAAGGTTCTAATAAATGACTTGTGTTCCAAATAAACAAATCCAATGCAATTTGTGGTTTATTGCTCTACTTGACTTCTCATCAGTGGTTGATGCTGTAGGTCAGCCTCGTCCTAGAAATGCTCAGCTTTTCTACTTCCAGGAAAGCATGGTGCTGTTTGTTTTCTACTTCCTGGCCACTCTCAAGCTTCTTCATTAACTCTTTAAAGGGTGATGTTTCCCTAGGTTCAGTCTTTAGAAATGGTTAAATTTGCCAAGTAAATAGAGACATAGAACCTATTTTATTTTTATGAATAATTTTGAAATGTGTAGGAGTTACTATGTATGTTAATACTGTTATTAAGGATAAATATCATTCTGTTATTTTAAAACCTTTACAAGTGCCTGATTCATGTATGAAGCAGTTATGTCATCTTTTAGTGATGTAGACAGACATACTCTTTATATTGAAATATAAGGTTTAATTGGGGAATTGAGAAATATTCATTTGTGTGTCACTCTTTATAGAAATGTCATTTATGAGGGACTGTGATTCATAGGATTTTCGTGTTGGTAATGAAGTAGACCAGAGAGTCAATCTAGGGTCACATTCCTAGTATTGTGCATAGACTGAAAGTGATTTCAGGCTGTCAAAAATACTTAACCTGACAATATATTTCTTACTCAGAAGCTTAGGTGTTCTTTATCATTATAGAAATAATATAATATGTTTCAGAATCCTATGAATAGTTTGAGTTTTATGAATCTAATGGACAAAACACATTAAATTCCTGAATTGTATATTGTATTTACAAAACTACTAGTAGAAGAGACTTAAGATTTTTTTCTTAAGTCAGGTAATTTTCTGTCAATAATAAACATAAAAGAGAATATAAGTATAATCAAGGGGGAGGCAATGTTAAATAACTGTTAAAAATTTGGGCCACGTAGATATAAATCTTGGGTTAGTGTTCTAGTCCACCATTTATTAGAGGTAGGTCTGACCATGTTACTTAATGTTTCTATATCCTATTTACTTATCTGTATATTTGAAGTAATATTTCTATTTTATAGATTTAGGATTTTTTTAAATAAATTTCAATTTCTTGGGACAGTGCCACATCTTGCATACTTTACAAATGTTATCTAAATTGTTACTAAAAAGTCAGAATTGAACATGAACACAATTCCAGACTGGAAGCCAAAAGATCTGTTCTTAAAATCTATATCATCAAAAAAAGTAGGCAAGTATTAGTGTTGGTGGTCAATAACATATAAATATTTGCATACCCTGTCTATATTAAAAGGCTGTTGTTTACATCAGTTTGATTTCTATATGCAAAGCTATACTATAAACTAGTGCTTGCTTTGGCAGCACAGATACTAAAGCTATACTATAAACTAAATCATTATATTAATGCTCTAATTTATGTTCAAACTTGTTTCTAGAGTGATTTAACTACAGTGATCCTAATTTAGAATTTCTGGTACAGAATTAAATTCATGTCCTCACACACTGGGAAATAAATTCTGGATGTTTTGTCTTCTAATGTGGCCTCTGTTTACCTGACCTGGATGGACCATCTCCCATGGTCTACCTTATATACTGCATTTAAATTATATAACATAGGATGCATAATTATGCAACATAAGATGCATAAATGTTTCAGGATTCTGAAACGTATTATTTCTATAATGCTAAAGAACAACTGAGTGTCTAAGCAAGAAATATATTGGCAGGTTAAGTATTTTTGACAGCCTCAAATCACTTTCAGTTTATACCCAAACATATATTCAAACACAGATAATGCTTTCTTCTGGAATACATATATTTACAAATGATCTTCCCTCTTCCAGTAGAAATACACTGCCTCCTCCCTATTCAGATGCACTATAAGAATGTAAGAGTGACATATGAAAGCATTCAACATCCAAATATGCTTTCATCAGTTATGTGTGCTCCATTGTCTGCTACTGACTGGAAATTTAGAGAAATGTCAGAATAAACAGGTCAATATCAATCAGTAACAAGCTAAATGTTACATAATTAAAAAGTTGGGTTAACCAAAATAGAGTGAATGGGTCCAAACATTATGGCTAGGAAGATACCATAAAGAGTAAGGAGCTTAGTGTTGAGGTAAATAAACATGAGAAAACGGTTTGTTAAATACAGAGAACCCACTAGAGATTATAAACTGACCCATGAAACACCCTGCACAGTATTTAGTCTTCCCCAAGGGATAGACCCTCATAGATATAATGACGCAAGATAATAGAAAATGGTGGGGTTGCTATTGTTGGTGTCTTCTGACTGCCCCACCCCTCATACTTTATTGTTGTCATGGGCAATTTCATTTGGGACCTTCAGGTGGCCAGAATTGATTCATGGAAATGTCACATTAATTTGTTCTACCTTGAATATTTAAAAAATCTTATAGGGTCCTGTATAATAGGACAGGCCTATTTTTGTAAACAAAATGTAAGGGAGAAAATTGTAGCGCTGTATAAATCTTTAGTAAATGCTATTTGTTGCATGATCATGGATAATAAGACATCTCAATTTAACCTCACAGGTTTAAAATTAAGCACATTAATCTTTAAAAAAATTTTTTTAATGTTTATTTATTATTGAGAGACAGAGCATGAGCATGAACATAGGAGGGGGAGAGAGAGAGGGAGACACAGAATCCGAAGCAGGCTCCAGGCTCCGAGCTGTCAGCACAGAGCCCGACGCAGGGCTAGAACTCACAAACCCCGAGATCATGACCTGAGCTGGAGGTGGACACTCAACTGACTGAGCCAACTAGGCGCCCCTTAAGCACATTAATCTTAACAATGAATTAATATAAACATGATTGGAAATGCTATTTATTTGTACCTGTCTGGTATTTTCAAATATATAGGCATTTGAGAGACAAGTAAAAATCTTTGCATACACTGTGTGATAAATTAGTGATCTAAACAAAGGTGAGTTCCTCTTTTTTTTAAAAATTTTTTTAACGTTTGTTTATTTTTGAGACAGGGAGAGACAGCATGAACGGGGGAGGGTCAGAGAGAGTGGGAGACACAGAATCTGAAACAGGCTCCAGGCTCTGAGCTGTCAGCACAGAGCCCAACGCGGGGCTCGAACTCACAGACCGCGAGATCATGACCTGAGCCGAAGTCAGATGCTTAATTGACTGAGCCACCCAGGCTCCCCCCTTTTTTTTTTAATTTTTTTTTAACATTTAAAGGTGAGTTCCTCTTAATAAATGTTCATTTATTACTCTTAATAACTGACCATACTACGTTTATCTGCATCTCCCACTATAATAATCTGGTTAGGTTTCATAATCAATAACTGACTTGCTAATATTTGTAAGGAACTATTTCCAGGTATGTCATGTACTACCCCAAACTGTTAAGAACCAAGTCAGGAAAATCAGAGAAGGAAGTGATATTTCTGAATTGTTGATATGTTGATATATTTGGTCTTTCATGGTTTTTAATATGTAATTCCGACTAAGATGTGGGGATTAGAAGTGTAAAGATTGTGATAGAATGGAAGTGACACTTGAGGGAAATTTTGATTCTTAGTTTTTGAAGTGAAAAGGATATTTATATAGATTGAGATTTATGAGTGCCTTGGTATTCATGAGTTTCTATAGGGCATTGGCTGACATAGAGCAGTATAAAGGCTCATATGGTGAGCATAAACACTGATGAGTATGGGTGGGCGAAGGGGAAGGGAGTTTTGGGAGGGACCATAGGACAATATAACACTTGATGTCTTTTGGGACATAGGTATATGGACAATTCAGTGAACTTGAGAATCACGAGATAACTGGTTTTCCTCAATTGGAGGCTGACCACATTTGGTCTAGACCTCTTAGAGACTGTCTTTATGTATGGTAAGAGTCCCATGGAAGAGATATGAGATAGGGCTACAAAACAGGGTTTATTCTACATGTGTGGAATTAGGGGCTCTATGAAGTGTTACAGTAGTTCCTAGACCCTTATGAAGCCACATTATAGAAATCTTACATATTAATGGAACAAATAGAGAATGATCTTCATCATCATATGCAGAAGGATAGCATCAAGGGCATACATGAAAGATCTTAATTGAATCCATTTTATAATAAAACAATTTATTCAGATATCAGAAAAATTTAACATAAATTTAAAGTGTTTTTAATGACCTGACTACCAACTAAGAAAAGCAAAAATACACACACACACACACACACACACACACACACACACACATATATGTATGTATTTTAAAAAGTTTATTTATTTATTTTGAGGGAGAGTGAGCGTGAGCAGGGGAGGGGCACAGAGAGGGGCTCCTTGCCATCAGTGCAGAGCCTGGGGCTCATTCTTACCAACCATGAGATCATGACCTCAGCTGAGACCAAGAGTCGGACTCTTAACCCACTGAGCCAGTCAGGTGCGTAGACATTTTTAATATATTAAAAATACATTTTAATTCTACATATTAATATTTAATATGTGCATTTCACACACACACATATATAAAAGAAGATCATATATATCAATATGTCAACAATTCAGAAAGTCACTTTATTATATATACATATAAACTTTAATTCCACACAGAACTTGCCAATTCAGGAGATGATATATGAGAAAATTCTGATGGCTTGTTCACATCATCCTGTTTTCAATCGCTTTATCTTTTTTTTCCCCCCTGCCAGCAAAGGGAATAGAATGGTGATTTAGAAATGGATGTATGGCAAAAAAACATTCCTTTCATTCAAGTGTTAAAAACAGTATGTTTCATTTCTCTTTGACTTTGAAGTGTAAGGGCTAATTGTTATATACTTCTTTAGTAGTAAATGTTTTCACAGCTCACCTTACGATTTACAGTTGCAGAAATACAAATGAAACTCCCTAAGTCATTCTGCACTAAGGGAACAAAGTGACATTGTGAGCTACCAGATTGTATATTGCTGGGAATGTCCACATTGTTGAAATCTTGTTTAATTTACCTACACAGAAGCAATATATATATTTTTTATTTTGTAGCATCACTGTTGTCTTATTTTTGTGTACGTTGTTAGCACACATTGTTAGCACAATTGTTTACTACAGTTGATAACATTTCTCAAAAGAAAAATTAGAGTTTCTCTTCTTGATTTAGGAAATGTGTTTCTCTTTAGGTACCTAGCATTATAAAAAGAGACAAGCTATAATACATAACTAGAAACAACATGAAAAGAATGATGTTAGAATAAAAAATAACTTTCATTAATTTGAAAAGGTTGACCATGCTTTAAAACCAGTTAGGCACAGTAAGAGTTTTGTAGACTTTTTCTAATGCTTCCTTGTAAGTTTCTGAAATCTTCTCAGTGTGACAGAATATCATAATTTACATTCTGAACTTGAATCTGTTCTCGTTAGAGTAACTGTCGGTAAATGTCAAGGAAGACCATTGTTCACTTGATTGCTGAAATTTATGATTTTTATTTATATATCTAATTCTGATATTTTGAGTGATATGGCAATGACATTGCACCTATGTTTTCTTTATAAGACAGTTTATAATAATCTATTTTGACTCAAGTAATTAAAGACAAATATTCAGATTTTAACATTTAAAAACATATCAATGTTGTTTATCCTAATGCAAAAACAAAGTTTTCATGATTCTTAACATTATGTTAAGTAACATTGTGTTACTCTCTGTATAGTGTTTTTTTGTTTTGTTTTGTTTCATTTGTATCTCATTTCAGGAAGTTGTTGTTACATCTTTAGTTGATATTTTTATTTCACAATTTTTTTTACTTCTCTAATTTTTGCAGCATATATGTATATTTTGCATCCTAGATTAATCCTAAATGTCTCTAATACTTTCGGGGTTATAGAGCTTTGTATTTTTTTCTCAATTCAGTGATATTCTTGACATTTTCCCCTAATTGTTTCTTGTTTTTTGATAATCAAATTATTTGTTCCATGGCTCGATATTTCTGAAATTCAGTGATTATGTTTAAAACTCAAAAAAATTGATCTCAGATTTTTTCCAGTTACTGATTTCTACATTTCTTTTATAAATATGGTTTCCATATGTGTGTTTCTGGGAGTATTGAATAATTGATTATATAATTTTTCTGTGTCTTGTTTTTTTTTTTCTTTCCCAGTAAGTAAAGACTTGAGTTTCCTCTTCTTCTGAATATATATATATATTTTTTTCTGTGATATGTGTCCCCTAAATTTAGGAGATGAAATCAGTTCTGAAATAGATTTCATGGACTCTCATCAATATGATTAGGCCTACATAAAGAATGAAGGGTAAAATTGAGGGGTATTTTAATTTTGAGCTGTCAGTTTTTGAGATTTTCTAGTCCATGGGAAATAGAATGGGAGGCACAGCCAGAGACAGTCCTGGCAGAAACAGTATTACAGCTGCCCAAAATGACTTACTGAAGAATCTACCCTCCTTATATGGCACACATGCCTCTATGAGAAACCAGCCTTTTCGTATGACTTTTGGGGCAAGTAGAAAACAGATATTTCATACTCTGGCAAACATACATTTCTTGTGGGGGAGGATGGCTATGAAGATTGATATTTGGCCCCATATTGAGTCAGAGTCACATCTTACAGACATATCCTTTCATTTCAAACTGGGGAAATATTATTATTATTATTATTATTATTATTAATTATTATTATTATTTTCTTGGGAATTCCTTTGACTTACATTCAAGACAGTGCAATCCTCTGCAAGCTATAAACTTCTGATTAGTCTGGACTCTTCTTAAACTGGTCATATATAAGCAAAACATCTTATAAAGTTACAATTAAATTTTTGATGTGGCTATCACTTCATATATGGTCTCAATGTTTGCATATGAATATATATATGTGTGTGTATACATATATGTACACAGAGACCTACATATATCACTTTTATTGTAATGAAAATTTAGGAATTTAGGAGAAAAATTGGACTTGAGTAACTTGGACTGTGAGTAACTTGTTCTGCAAGGATGATGAAACATTTCTAATAAGTTTTAACTTGATAAACAAGCGATGTCTTGCAATATGAATAGTATGTGATGTCCAGTGTCACATGATCACAACTGAACCAATAGTTCACTTTGATATACAAGTGCTTTGTTTTACAGGCATGTTTCCAGAGCAAATTATACTCCCAAACTAAGGTTTTACTGTAGATGTCATTGAACTACTTATTACATAAGCTCAAATAACGAAATTGAACTTCTTTTGTAAAAGTGAAGAATATAACTTTATTTATTTAAAAAATATCCATTTTTTAAAAATTTATTTTTAATGTTTACTTATTTTTGAGAGACATATACAGAATGTGAGTGGGGGAGGAGAGAGAGAGAGGGAGACACAGAAACTGAAGCAGGCTCCAGGCTCTGAGCTGTCAGCACAGAGCCTGACACAGGGCTGGAACCATGACATCATGACCTGAGATGAAGTCAGATGCTTAACCAACTGAGCCAGCCATGTACCCCAACAATATAACATTGTAATAAATAATGCATATCAAGTGTCATTTTGAAACAAAATATTTGAGAATATTGTCATTAAAAATTATTCAAGTTGGGGCACCTGGGTGGTTCAGTTGGTTGGGGAACTGACTTCAGCTCAGGTCATGATCTCATGGTCTGTGGGTTCAAGCCCACGTCAGGCTCTATACTGACAGCTCAGAGCCTGGAGCCTGCTTCAGATTCTGTGTCTCCCTCTCTTCTCTTCTCTCCCCACCCCTTTGTGTTGTATCAAAAATAAATAAACATAATTTTTTTTTTTTAATCAAGTGAATGCTAAATCAAAAGTTCACATATTCTACAGGGTCATATCAGTTATAAACAAAGATTTAAAGAACTTCTCAAGTTCATCTATATTTGTGAGAGTAGAGCAAAGATACTTTTCCATTGAATAATTTGGGGTTATGTATGACTTCCCCCTCACTCTTAGCATATGCATTCATTTAACTAATTGATTTAACTGAAACTTTATAGACACATGGCAGTTGTGTGAACTTGTGATCACAAGTCAATGACTTCAAAATAATAAAATAAACACGTTTTTTTCTGATTTTCTTTAATTTTCATACTTGCAAGTAGAATTTTCATTCAGTTTAAGTACATATACAAAATGCTTTATTTTTTCCTTTTAGAACATATATTTTGTGAAACATCACTTTAAGTATTAGGTATATATTATGCACCACCAGTTACTGTTTCAAACTGGGATATTTACAGAAGGGCTAATGACACATAATAACACAAATCAGAAAAAATAGAAAGTAGAAACAAGTTTAAGAAATTAATTATTTTGACATTGTGGTAAATGTATATTGATTTTGTATTTATAGTTATAATTTATTTTATGTTTGAAGTTTTTTTTTTTTTTTTTTATGTATTTTGAGAGACAGTGCAAGCAGGGGAGGGGCAGAGAGAGAGAGATGTAGAGAGACAGAATCCCAAGCATGCCCCACACTGTCAGTGCACAGCTGACGGGGCTCTAACTCATGAACCAGGGGATCACGACCTGAGCTGAAACCAGGAGTCACTTGGACATTTAAACGACTGAGCCACCCAGGTGCCCATAGTTGTAATTTATTAATCTGATACCTTAACTAACCAACAAAATTAAGACATTTGTCACAGTTATAGGAGCAGAAATAAGGAACGTTTCCAAGAAAAATTGCATTCAGTTTTGTGTACAGGACTATTTCAATAATGTACATGTTTTTCTTTTTAATTTTGCTATAGTGACATTCAAATTTGGCATTTATTTTAATGTGGATTTTCTAGAAAAATGAACAGACTTTTAAAACTGTAATGTACCCAAGATACTATCTGTTATTCATTTATCACTGCAATCAGCTGATTTTTTTGGTTGCAATTTTTGTTTTGCTTCAATAGTAACACTTTTGTCTTCACAAGTATTATAAATTAGGTCTAGTACATCAAACTCACGAGCTCATGACTTTTAAAATTTAATGTAATGCTGAGTTAAACACACGTTAGATTTCAAAATACTTAGGAAATATTTATAATGGTAGTCCAGCAGAGTATACACTGTGGCAGTCAGAGAGTGACTGAAGATAAGGAAATATCTCAGCCATTATAACTGTTTTCAGTAGTATTCCTGGCACACAGAAGCAGCTCTAAACTATGTTGAAGAAATTAATGAAGAGTAAGCAAACACTTTCTCCTAGCTCATTTTATTTACTCCTGAACTAAGTACCCTGCTTTGTATATTCTTTAAATTTTTTTTTAACATTTTATTTATTTTTGAGAGAGAGCAAGAGAGAGAAAGAGCAAGAGAGCAAACAGGTGAGGGGCAGAGAGAGAGAGGGAGACACAGAGTCTGAAGCAGGTTCCAGGATCTGAGCTGTCAGCACAGAGCCTGACATGGGGCTCGAACTCACAAACTGTGAGATCATGACCTGAGCCTAAGTCAGACACTTAACTGACTGAGCCACCGAGGCGCCCTGTTGTTTTATATATTCTTTTTTTTTTTTTTAAACGTTTATTTATTTTTGAGATAGAGAGAGACAGAGCATGAACGGGGGAGGGTCAGAGAGAGGGAGACACAGAATCCGAAACAGGCTCCAGGCTCCGAGCTGTCAGCACAGAGCCCGACGCGGGGCTTGAACTCACAGACCGCGAGATCGTGACCTGAGCCGAAGTCGGCCGCTCAACTGACTGAGCCACCCAGGCGCCCCTGTTTTATATATTCTTAATCTCATTTTCTCTGAACTCATCTTCTCTGGAGACATAGGTTTAATATAATTGCATCTTTTGTTAAGGGTTAAATGTATAGATATGGAAAGAATTAGTACTCCAGCGAAGTTACCCTGAGATAAAGTTTTGTGCTCTATTTTTTTTTTTTTTTTAATGTTTATTTATTTCTGCGGGAGAGAGAGAGACAGAGACAGAGCATGAGCAGGGGAGGGGCAGAGAGAGAGAGAAGCAGGCTCCAGGCTCTGAGCTGTCAGCTGAAGTCAGACATTTAACTGACTGAGCCACCCAGAGCTCAGTCCCACACAATTTTTAAGTCCCATTGCATAATCAAGTTTATAAGCAGAAGGAAAGTTAGAAGTGTTTCTGCCACACCTTCTTCATGGACGGTCGTATGTGTAAAGGGAAGTGCTCGATGCCTCCTGTCTGGTGGTGGCATCATTGCTTCTGCAAACTAGGTATCCTCATTGCATTAGATGCTTTTCTGTTTTTAATATTTATCAAAACATTTTATCGGTAAATATCATCATTTAAACATCAGTGACTATAGTCGTTGACTAAATTCCCAAAGATGAAATATCTTATGTATCCCAATGATATACTTCTATTAAAAAGGATTTGTTCTTTAATTTGTTCACAGAGGTGAATATAAATGTAGTAAGATAATGGCTACAGTGTAGAGGTTTTTGAAATGCTGTTCAGGAATTGAAGTTTTTATTTTGGCAAGTTCTTGCAAAGCTTTTGTATATGCCTGCTTTACATATTACACTAAAACAGGAATCTCATTATGGTTGAAACAAAAAAGCTTTTTTATCATCTAAGAATAGTTATGTTTTCAAGCATTCTGTAATTCTGTTTATCATTTAGATTCATTTTAAAGGCATACTATTTGCATTAGTAATGTCAAGAGTACATTTTATTGCTTTGGCATTCTAATGCATTAAAACAAAAATAATAATTCCTTTAGTAGATAAAAATACTAATGTTTTGTATGTACATTTTACTACAAAATAGCTATAAATGCAAAGATAATTAAGTATTACATAATTTTTAAGGATAAATGGTTTACACTAAAACACAACAAAGACAGTTTTGGTTAGTAGAAAAATTTTATTTTACACTAGAACACAAAAGTAAAACATGATATTCATCCAATTTAATATAGTGAGATGGTATGTCACATCTTTTAATGAACCTCATGATTGGTAGAAAGCTAAATCTTATTTTTTATGTCTATCCAAATTATCCTGTATTTTGCTACCAGAATGTATTGACCCCTATAAGATCCACTGCAATGGCAATATGAAATATGCATTCATCTTTTCATTAATTAATTCATTTGGGCTAGAGAAATTTATTCAATAATGTAAAGAACATACATAAGTGGTTATTTAGAAGGTTTATTTTTTTTTTTCACATAAAGAATTCAGATGAGATTGAATGCAAAGAAATCAATGGGGAGACTATTGCAACAGCGAAAAGAAGAAGGAAGGAGGGATACAGGCATATTAAAAAGAAATAATGTGATCAAGTAATCCAATTGGATATAGGGTATATGAGAAAACAAGGAGACATTTTGTTTATATTTTCAAATATATTTATATACAAATGCCAAATCATCACTTATTTGTAATATACTCTGTCCAATCTAGACTCCCCTCCTACACACACACACACACACACACACACACACGGCTTTCCTCAATTCCTAAACTTCTCATTCTCTTCTAATTTGTAATTTGAATGCGTAGAAAAGAAAACTCAGTTTATCAGATTTAAGGAGAAAAAGAAATTATTAAAAGGAAAGCCAAAGACTTGGACATCACTTCAGAGCTATGCTCACAATACACAATGAAAAGCCCTGGGAGGTCCCATTTGCCTAAACCATCTGACATAGGTACTGCAGTTTATAGTCTCTGAATTTTTTCACCACTGCTCTTAAAAACCAGAGCTGCCATTGCCAGATATCCAGACTCCTAGCTGTCTCCATGCCTTAATGATTGATGCAAATGATTACCTGACAAATGAGTTTCTGACTTCTGTTGTGGGACGTTGGACCAATGTGGCAACTACCTCTCTTTAATAATGTGTACTCAAAATTCTGCCGACAGCCAGAACGCATGGAAATGATCCAGTTCCACATTTAAGTAGTCATTCTTGATCAATCACAACTTAGCCAGACTCTTCCAAAATATTTTCTGTATACTTTAACCAGTTTGTGAAATACTCATACTGACAATCAAATAAAATCACTTTAAATAAATAGATATATTGATAAAATACATGAAATAACCTGTACTTATTACTGTGACAGTCCCATGTACATTCTAAGTTAAATAATTCAGTATTTTGAATTTTGAAATTTCAAATTTTGAAATTGCCTCAACTTGTTCAACATAAACTATATATATTCATTTTCAACCATTGATAAGGTAAGTTTTTTCTGAAGAGTGTGTGTGTGTCTGTATTAAATAAATAGGGCTATTGAAGGTAGGGAAGTTAGTTTCTATTTCTTATACATTTTCTCATAGTACTTGCATAAGTTTCCTGGAGTTGCCATAACACATTACCACTAATTTAGTGTCCTAAATCAACAGAAATTTATTTTCCCATACTTCTTGAGGCCAGAATTCCAAAATCAGTGTCACCAAGGTCAGATTCACCATGCAACCTCCAGTGGAGAATCCTTCCTTTAGTTTTCAGCTTTAGGTGGCTATTTTCATTTCTTGGGTTCCATGGCTTATAGCCACATCACTCCAATCTCTGCCTCCTCATCACATCACCTTTTTCTCTGGGTGTTTCATTCCTCTTCTGTCTCTCATAGGAACATTTGTCATTATGTTTAGGCCTATTAAGTATACAGGATGATCTCATTTCAAGATCCTTAATTATATCTGCAAATACTCCTTTTCCAAATAAAGGTTTGCAGGATCACAGATGCTAGGGATTTAGACACGGACATATCTTTTTGGTGGCCACCATTTAGACCACTAGAGTTTATGGGATAATTCAAAATGTCATTGAATGACTAATTTTACTTTCATTACTTATTATTGATTCTAACAATGTCTCAGCAAACAAGACCGTGTATGTCCCAACCCTCAGAGGATGTACTGGTGAAACAAAAATGAGCAAGTTAAAATTCCTACGTTCAAGGAGCTCGTGATATGCTGATCTAAAATATGTGTGTGTGTGCATATGTGTGTATAGTATCTTTTTTAAAAAAGGTATTTGATAGAATTTCAAAAAGGTGCATCAGTGGATATAGGAAGTAGCAGCAATTTCATCGCTTAAGAAGTGGAGAGAGGATGTAGGAAGAAGTATGGGAGGAAATGATACCTGAGTTAAAATTGAAAGGTGGGTGGGAAAGTTTCTGCAATACAAACAGAAAAACAATTACTTAGCTAAAGTTCATTTGTGAATGTTTATAAACATTGTTGTCTATTTTTCCTATTATTTAATTCCAGTACATTTGAGTATAGTAGTAATTATACTGAATGTCATAAATAACTTATAGATTAATTGCTGTTTGCTACCAAATTTGTATATCTCTGACATCTTTTGTTTAGATAACACTATATATTGCTTAACATTCAGAATTAAAATGCAAGTAGAAAAAAATATTTCTATAACAGTTACCTTATGGAAAGTCAATCTTTTATTAATTGCATATCACATAATATATAATATTTTTAGAATCAGAGTAATTCCATTGCTGAAAGAGTACCACAACCCAAGGAATGTGTACAGCCTCTAGAATCTAGGAAAGGCAAGGAACAAATTCCTAGTAGGAAAGGAACATTTCTCTTCAGACACCTTGATTTTAGCCCCGTATGGCCTCTTTTGGACCTCAGACCTCCAGAACAGTACACTAATAAATTTGCCTGGTTTTAAGCAACAGAACTTATGGTTACTTGTTACTATAGCAATAGGAAACTAATACAGATTTTGGTTACTCTTACTAGCTTCTTTTGTCACGTTATTTTCATATAGCAGAAGACTGTTTTCGTTATTAGCACCTGACTGTGAAATTATTATTATACATACATTATTTCAGTAACCACGGTATTGCCAGTGAAAAAATACTTGAGGAATCACCACATATGGCTCAGTGATTTGTTATCCAAATATGTATAGCCGTATATTATCTTTCTTTACTGGATTTTCTGTGATGAACAAATACACAGTTGAGAATAGCCCTACAGCGGATTGTTTCTCTAAATCTAGCCACCAATATCAATTTAAAAATGTTTGCTCCTATTCTTTTTTCTATCTTAGCATAGCATGACAGTGTGTAATAATTCAGTTATGCTATTTTCCAAATAAAAATGATGAAAATTAAAGATTGTATTATACCGTCGAGAGCAATGTTGTTATTTGTGACTTGCAATTCCTTCTCTTGACAATGAAAGCATAACAATGTCTATTTTGAGAAAATGGCCTGTGTGCTTTGCACATTATGAATTAGCTCACAGTGTTTAGTTATCTGGTACAAGTAGTCACAATGTCATAATAATTAAATGTTAATTTAATAGCATTCTGAATTGGAATAAGTAGACTATGGCAAGCCATGAAAAGCATTTGGACTATGGCATTAGTGAATGTTTTAAAGTGTTCTCTTTTATCCCCACTGAAATAATAATTTAGTTTTACACTCCGGTGGCTTGGGGCTTGATGCTGTAAGAGCCCTGCCTGGTATAAATTGCATAAATCACACAAAATGTCCCAGAACATCTTGCTCCGTGGCTGATTAGAACCATATTGTTCTGCATTTTTTTAGAAAGAAATTAAGCCCCAGCTATTTAATCAAATAACATCACCAACAATCCCTTGCCATCAACTCTTATGACATGTATTATAGCTGATGCTGTCATTTGTAAATTATCACTTGCCATAATGTATTTTAAATTTTATTTGACCTTGATAAGACAAAGATTTTTTTTCCTACTGAAATTAGCATGCTGCTCACTGTTGCAACTTTTATCTTGCATTAAAAAATACTTGACAACACACGATTGTACTTTGAACAAACCCATGTTTTTAAATAGCCTGTGTCCTGTGTGTTGATCTTAGGCAATGATAAAGTGGAGACTGAATACCCATTTGTTAGGACAATTTTCCATTCAAGAGTTTCTTGTAAGAAATAATTTGTTCTTTATGTGTTTTCTCTCTCCAAATTTTTAGTCTCAGGGATCCATTTTTCACCTTAATCTACTCAATTCTCCCTCCTCTTTAAAGGGGAGTGAAACTGCGATATAAATTTTCTTTGCTGGGCCCAACATCTCATTAATTCCAGAAGAAAACCTCTTTCCATTAAGTAATGGCCTGTATGTGGCCAGCATATTTCTAGGTCTCCCTGCAGGGAGAAGGGAATGGGTAAGAGTAAGTTCCAAAGAAGCATCACTGAATTCATAGGCATACTGAGAAGGAGTTTTGGCAAAAGATTTGCCCTCCTGGACTAGGTGAGGCAGATATTCCCTTCTGTGGTTCTCACCTCAAATATTCACTGAGAAGCTTTGGTATAGGAGAATGCATCTTTTAATTTATTAAGTGTAGAATTAAGTATTTTTTAATGAGTTGCACAATAATAATATTTCCCTAAAGATATAACACCTTGCAGTGCCTGAAGACACAGGTAATTCCTATCATCAACAGGAATTCTGAGAATGATAAGTGATATATTTTTAAAAATGTTTTTAATTTATTTTTGAGACAGCATGGGTGAGGGAGAGCGGGCTGAGAGAGAGGGAGAATCCCAAGCAGGTTTCCATTCTGTCATCAAGGAGCCTGACATGGGACTCGATCCCACGAACAGTAAGATCATAACCTGAGCTGAAATCAAGAGTTGGTTGCTTAACCTACTGAGCCACCCAGGCACCCCTGAAATCAACATTTTAAAATGTACTTTTCTTCTTTCAGAATATGGTGCAACTCCTGAAAAAAAAAGTGCATAGATATCTGAAAGGAGGCTGTGAAAAATACTGGTATGAATAGCATCTATCAGACAGTATATGTGTATGCCACGTGGTGCCCAAACAGCCCCAGGTTTTATCCTAGTTTCATATGGTTTTGAGCATGCTAGTCAATGCATTTAGGCTTCAGCTAACTCTTATTACAGTGGTATTAATGTTGATACTTATTTTACATAGTTACATTGGTATTCAATATCTGAACTAAGATCTGTACATGTATTATCCTATTCAATGCTCACAACACTCTATGAACATCATAGACCCAAAGGTAAAGTGATAAAATGAATGTAAAGTACTTATAAAATACCTGGAAATTAGGAATTACCCAAAAAGTATTACTACCAATATTATGAAGGTCATTGTGTTTGTGAGGAAAATATGCATCAAATTATGGACAAAAATGAATTATATAATGAATTAATGATCCAATACTTGGTAGGCATAGAATATGTACTCTCTACTTGCTGATTCAATAAAAAAGTTAATTTTACATTTATGTTTTCATTTCAAAGTTTTATTGTCTAGCAAATTTCATTCAAGAAAGAAAAACCATTTTAGTTTGTATAAATATCAAATTTACCTATTTGGATTTTTAATCGTTAATGGCAAAAGATCATTGGAAATATTTTAGAATTTTCCCAAAGAAACCATCAGTACCAGACAACACAGTTCATTACTGATCATTTCACTGACAGTTTGGGCAGTTCGGGGAAGTGGTGGGTAAGAAAATAACTCACTTAAGTGGCATGTTTTTCAAAGTAAGGTCCCTAAAGACAGCTCTCCTGGCTTTCAATCCTAGCTCCGTTAAATCTCAGTTCATTAACGTTGTCAGCTTGAGAAAGTTGCTTATCCTTTCTTGACCCTTATTGCCAGATCTCCATTTTTCTTTTTTCTTGACATAAACTATTCAAGTTACCACCTATATCTTTGTTCTCAGTATCTGCTGTTCACTAATCATTTCCTTCCAAACTTGAAAGTGAGGAAATCCACATGAATGACTAGGTCTTTGGATTTTTCAATCTGTATTCTTTCCTTAATTCATGAAATCCATAAACAGGTACTTTAATTATCATACATTCATAAAACTCAAATGTACTTTTCCAGCCCAGATACTATCTCTAAGGTTCATATGCCACTATCGAATTGCCTCCTAAAAATATCAACAGGTCCAAAATTTTATTTATGCTGTTATTTTCCTAAGTATGGATTTTATGAAACATTTCTAGCTCTCTCCATGTTGTTGCAGATAGAAAGATTTCGTTCTTTTTTATGGCTAAATATTTCATTGTATACGTATACAATGAAATATTATATACATATACATACACACATTATATACACACATTATATATACACATTATATATACATTATATATATTCACTATATATATATATATATATTATATATAATATATATAATACACACACACACACACACACACACACGCACACATACCACATCTTCTTTATCCATTCATCTATCTATGGACACTTGGGCTGCTTCCATAATTTGGCTATTGTAAATAATGCTACAATAAATAATAGGAGTACATGTATCCCTTTGAATTAGTATTGTTGTATTCTTTAGGTAAATACCCAGTAGTGTGATTGCTGGATCATAGGGTAGTTCTACTTTTAACTTTTTCAGGAACCTCCATACTGTTTTCCAGAATGGCTGCACTAGTTTGTATTTCTAACAACAGTGCAGAAGTATTCCCTTTTCTCCACATCCCCACCAACACCTGTTTTGTTTCCTGTGTTGTTAATTTAAGCCATACTGACAGGGGTGAGGTTATATCTTAATGTAGGTTTCTTTTTAAGTTTATTTATTTATTTTGAGAGAGAGAGTGTGTGTGCAGGGGAGAGGCAGAGAGAGAGGGAGTGAGAGAATCCCAAGTGGGCTCAATACTGTGAGCACAGAGCCCAACACCAGGCTCAATCTCATGGACCTTGAAGATCATGACCTGAGCAGAAATAGAGTTGGAAGCTTAATCAGCTGAGCCAACCAGGCCCCCTTGTTGTAGTTTTTATTTGCATTTCCCTGATAGTAAGTGATGATGAAGATCTTTTCATGTGTCTGTTTGGCCATCTGGATGTCATCTTTGGAAAATGTTTGTCCTATTTTCTGCACATTTTTTAATTGCATTGTTTGGGTTTTTGGGTGTCGAGTTGTATAAGTTCTTTATATGTTTTGGATACTAACCCTTTTTCAGATAAGTCATTTGCAAATACCTTCTCCCATTCTGTAGGATGTCTTTTAGTTGTTTTTTTTTTTTTTCTTTCACTGTGCAGAAGATTTTTATCTTGATGAAGACCCAATAGTTTATATTTGCTTTTGTTTACCTTGCCTCAGGAGACTTTCTAGAAAAAAGTCAGTATGGCCGATGTCAAAGAAGTTACTGTTCTCTTCTAGAATTTTCATGGATTCAGGTGTCACATTTAGGTCCTTAATACATTTTGAATTTATTTTTGTGTATGGTGTAAGAAAGTGGTCCAGTTTCTTTCTTTAGCATGTTGTTCAGTTTTCCAAAACCAATTATTGAAGAGACTATCTTTTTTCCATTGGAAATTCTTTCTATATAGTTGTGGGTTTATTTATGGGTTGTATGTTCTGTTCCATTGATCTATGTGTCTGTGTTTGTGCCAGTACAAACTATTTTGATTACTATAGCTTTGTGATATAACTTGAAGTCCAGAATTGTGCTGCCCAGAGGATTTGCTATTCTTTTTCAAGATTGTTTTGGCTATTCTGGGTCTTTTGTGGTTCATAAAAATTTTAGAATTGTTTGTTCTAGTTTTGTGAAAAATGATATTGGTATTGGTTTAGTATTGGTATTTTTATAGGGATTACATTAAATGTGTAGATTTCTTGGGTGGTATATACATTTTAACAATATTTGTTCTTTCAGTCAACAAGCATGGAATGTCTTTCCATTTCTTTGTGTCATCTACCGCTTCTTTCATCAATGCTGATGAAATAAAATTTCATCATTATAGTTTTCAGAATGCAGGTCTTTCACCTCTTTGGTTTAGTTTATTGCTAGGTATCTTATTATTTTTGGTGCAATTGTAAATGGGATTGTTTTCTTTATTTCTCTTTCTGCTGTTTCATTATTGGTGTATAGAGATGCAACAGATTTCTGTACATGGATTTTGTGTTGTCTGATTTTACTAAATTTGTGTATCAGTTCTAGCAGTTTTTTGATGGAGTCTTTCAGGTTTTCTATATAGAGTATCATGTCATCTTTATATAGTGAAAGTTTTACTTCTTCCTTACCAATTTGGATGTCTTTTAATTTTGTTGTCTAAGTGCTGTGACTAGGACTTCCAGTACTATGTTGAATAAAAATGGTGAGAGTGAATATCTTTGTCTTCCTGATCTTAGGGGAAAAACTCTTAGTTTAGGATGATGCTAACTGTGGGTTTTACATACGGCATCTTATAAAAATGTGTACTTTGTCAAATGCTTTTTCTGCATCTGTCGAAATGATCATATGCTTCTTATCCTTTCTCTTCTTGATGTGAGATATCACATTGGTTGATTTACAAATATTAAACCACACCTCCAACGCAAGAATAAATCCCACTTGATCCTGGTGAATGATTTGTTTAATGTATTGTTGGATTCAGTTTGTTAGTATTTTGTTAAGGATTTTTGCATCTATGTTCACTAGGGAAATTAGCCTGTAATTCTCTTTTATTGTGACATTATCTGATTTTTCTACCAAGGTAATGCTGGCCTGATAGCATGAATTTGGAAGTTTTCCTTCTTTTTCTGTTTTTTTAGAATAGTTTGTGAATAGAAATTAACTCATCTTTAATAAATGTTTGGTAGAATTTACCTGGGAAGCCATCTGGTCATGGGTTTTTGTTTGTTGAGAGTTTTTAAATTACTGATTCAATTTCTTTGCTACTTATCAGACTGTTCATACTTTCTATTCCTGTTTCAGTTTTGGTAGTTTATATGCTTCCTGGAATTTATGCATTTCTTCTAGGCTGTCTTATTTGTTGGCATCTAGTTTTTCATATTCTTTTATGATTATTTGTGTTTCTGTGGTATTGGTTGTTATTTCTCCTGTCTCTGTTGTGATTTTATTTATTTGAGACCTTTCTCGTTTTTTCTTTTTATGTCTGGCTAGATAGAGGTTTATGAACTTTATTGATTTTTTCATAGAACCAGCTCCTGGTTTTATTGATCTCTTCCATTTTTTTTAAGTTTCTAGATCATTTTTTTCTGCTCTAATCTTTATTATTTCCTTTCTTATGCTAGTTTTAGGTTTTGTTCTTCTTTTCCTAGCTCATTTAGATGTAAGGTTAGGTTGTTTATTTGAGATTCTTCTTGCTTCTTGAGGTAAGCCTGTATTGCTATGACCTTCCCTCTTAGAACTGCTTTTGCTGCATCCCAAAGGTTTTGGACTGTTGTGTTTTCATTTCCATTTGTTTCCATGATTTTTTTTATTTCTTCTTTTATTTCCTGGTTGAACCATTCATTGTTTAGTAGCATTTTTTAACATCCATGTGTTTGTGCTCTTTGTAGATTTTTTCTTCTAGTTGACTTTTCATTTCATAGTGTTATGATCAGAAAAGGTTCATGGTATAACTTCAGTGTTCTTCAATTTGTTGAAGCTTCTTTTGTGGGATAATATGTGCTCTCTCCTCTGGAGAATGTCCCATGTGCACTTGGAAAGAATGTGTATTCTGCTGTTTTAGGATGGAATGTTCTGAATATGTCTGTTAAATACATCTGGTCCAGTGTGTCATTGAAAGCCATTGTTTTCTTGTTTATTTTCTGTTTATATTATCTATACATTGATGTAAGTCCCCTATTATTATTTCTTTATGTTTATTATTAGCTAATTTATGCATTTGGGTGCTTTCATATTAGGTGCGTAAATATTTACAGTTGTCATATTTTCTTGTAGGATTGTCCCTTTTATTATTATATAGTGTCCTCTGTGTCTTGTTACAGTCTTTATTTGAAAGTCTATTTTGTCAGAAGTAAGTATTACTACTCTTTCTTTTGACAACCATTGCATGACAGATGTTTCTGGATCCCTTTACTTTTAAATCACAGGTATCTTTAGGTCTAAAATGAGTCTTTTATAGGCAGCATACAGATGGGTCTTGTTGTTTCCTTTCCTTTCCTTTCCTTTCCTTTCATTTCCTTTCCTTTCCTTTCCCATTCTGTCACCCTGTGTCTTTTGATTGGAGTGTTTAGCTTATTTACGTTCAATTTAATTATTGATAGATATGTATTTATTATCACTTTATTATTTGTTTTGTGGGGTTTTTTTTCCCCGAGATTTTCTCTTATTCTATCTTGTCTTTCATGGCTTGCTGATTTTCTTTTGTGATATATTTGGATTTATTTCTCTTTATTCTTTGCATACTTCGTGGTTTTTGATATATATAGTTACAATTAGGCTTGTATATAACTTCTTCTACATTAGCAATCTATATTAAGTTTATGGTCTTTTAAGTTTGAACACATTCTTTCCTCCTTTCCTCCTCACATTTTAGGTATATGTTGTCATATTTTACATTCTTTTATTTTGTGAGTTCCTTGAATGATTTTTTTGCAGAAATATTCATTTTTATTGAAATTATGCTTCCTACCTTTATACTGTCACTTTTGGTGTCTTTTTTTCCACTCAAAGTGTCCCCTTTAATATTTTTACAGGGCTGGTTTAGTGGTTATGAACTCCTTTAGTTTTTGTTTTCTGGGAAACTCTTTATCTCTTTTTCTTTTCTACATGATAGCCTTGCTGGATAGAATAATCTTAACTGCAGATTTTTCCCATTTGCCACTTTGAATAAATCATGCCACTCCTTTCTGGATTGGAAAGTTTCTTCTGAAAATGTCCTGACAGACTTATGGGTTTTATTTTTTATGTTAGTGTCTTCTTTTGTCTTCCTGTTTTTAAAATGTATTCTTTATTACTATATTTTTCCAATTTAATTACAGAATGAATTGGTGTGGGCCTGCTTCTGTTGATTTTGAGGGGACTTCTCTGTGCCTTCTAGATCTGGATGTCTGTCCCTTTCCTCAAGATTAGAGAAGTTGTCAGCTATTATTTCTTTAAATAAATTTTCTGTCCTCTTTCCTCTCTTTTCCTGTAATATGAACATTATTACATTTGATGGAGTCACTGAATTCCCTAAGTCTATTCTCATTTTGCAGAATTCTTTTTGTCTCTCTTTTGTTCAGCTTGATTACTTTCCATTTCTCTGTCTTCCAAATCACTAATTTTTTCCTCTGTTTCTTTCTTCTTGCTGTTCATTTCATCAAGTATGTTTCTCATTTTGATTATTGTACCTTTATCTCTGCTCTTTATTCCTTATCTCTGTGTTAAGAATCTCATTCACATCTTCTACTCTTTTCTCAAGTCCAGTGAATATTTTTATGATCATAATTTAAATTCTCCATCAGGCATACTACTTATATCTGTTCCACTTAGAGCTCTGGCTTTGACCTTGTCCTGTTATTTCATTTGGGATAAATTAGTCGGTGTTCTCATGTTGTCTAAGTCTCTGTACCTGTTTTCTGTGTGTTAGGAATGTCAGCTATGTCTTCTGTTCTTGAGGGTAATGGCCTTATGAGGAAGAGGTCCTGTAGTGCCCTGCTGTGTGGTGTACCCTATTCCCCAGGGCCTGGAACTTCCGGGAGTGTCTCCAATGTGTGCTTCATGTGCTCTGCTGTTTTGTCCTGTCTGCTTTATCCCTTAGGCCAGTTGTCTACAGAGGCTATCTTTACCTGTTGTTTGCAGTGTTTGGTCCTTGGCCTGAATGTAGCAAGTTTTAACTAGGTGCATTCTGCTCTGTTTGTGAAATGAGACTTGTCACCACTGCCACTGGAACCTTGGTTCTGTAAGACTCCCAGGATGGGAGATGTGTCATTGGGGATTTGGAGTGGTTTTCTGGGGCAGGGAGACCACTATGCTGGGATTGAGGCTAATGTGACTGGGACGGTTGGTTCCACTGGAAGCACCTGGGTGGCAGGACGTGGTTTAAGCAAGTTAGGTTGTGAGTGTGGGTACAGTGCTGGTTCCCACAGGTGGCCCTGTGGGGTTGGGGAGGGAAATGGCACCTGCCAGTTCTAATGTTCCCCAGGGCGTCTCTCTTTGAACACTGTCTCTCTGGGATGCACTTGAGAACAGGAAATAACCTCCCACTGTGTGCCCTGGGTACTCTTCAGATTCCTGTTTCCAAGCTTGTGTCTGCAGGTTGTTTTTCTACCTTCTCTCTAAGAGCAGCTCAATGCCCTGTAGGCTGTATTGCAGCCAACCCCGTTGACCTTTAAAGCTCCAGGCTTTAAGACCTGCTGTTGACAGAAGTCATTAAAATTTGGACCCTGTCTCCTTTTTCAAACCAATTGCAATGGGGAATTTGTTTTCCCCAGGTGCTCCCCCATTTGATAATCTGACTCTTGCCCTTCTCTGTGACTCCCTCCCCATGGCAGCAGCCATGATCAGTTTCTTTTCCAAACTGCAGGTCTGCCCTCCCTACTTTTTTGATGGACCCTCTTTTCTAACTTTTAATTGTAGAGTTTGTTCTGCCAGTATTCATATCAATGTCTGGGATATTTAGGATGATTTGATAGTTATGTAGTTGTATTCATGGGAGGAGTGAGCCTAGGGTCCTCCTACTCCACCACCATCTTCCTGTACTTTCTTTTTCAGTCTGAATTTTTTAACTTAATTCTGAGTTTATTATCTCCTTGAAAAAAAATCACTGAACTTTTTTATTGCTTAGCCAATTGACAACATATAATTGAAATGTAATCTAGTGGCGTTCCCAGGAAAAGGAACAAGTGAGTTATCAGTATCTGAACATTGTTACTATCATACATTATTGGTCATATACTTGGCACTTCAATGATAGGATATCTGATAATCTGTACTGTTTCCCTCTAAAAATATTTTTTTAATTAAAAAAAATTATTTTAGAGCGAGAGTGTGAAAAAGGGAGGGGGCAGAGGGAGAAAGAATCTTAAGCAGGTTCATTGCTCAGTGCAGAGCCCAATGCAGGGCTTGATCCCTGAGATCATGACCTGAACCAAAGTCAAGAGTCAGATGCTCAACCAACTGAGCCACCCAGACACCCAAATAACCCTTCTAAAAATAATTTAATTGCATATGTACTTTATAAATTTTGAAAAATTTTCTTAAAAGCTGAGATGCCAGAATCCCTAATGTCATTCCCCATCCCATAGGTTAGCATCCTTATCCATTTGTTATGCATCTGGGAGGCCTTTAAATGGTATTTCATATTTCTATATGGGAGTGTGTGTTACCCTATTTCCAGTAATGGGATCACTGAGTATGTTTTGTATTGCAACTTGATTTTTTAATTATTTGATATATTTTAATGTTTATAGAAGATATGTTTTAAAGTTTTAAAATACTTATTTTTAACTTTCTAGCTATTTTTATTTTACATACTTTTGTAAATCTTTAACATTGCACATATCTAATATTTAAACAAGGTATCTTGGTGGGTACATTATGTTGTCAGTCGGTTATTTTAGCCTAGAATTATGGAAAAAAGTCAGTTGGGGCTGGTATTCTATACCTTGGAGCCATCAGTATATACATGTTTTTAAGCCATATGAGTGGATGAGATCACCTGGGGGAGAGTCTGTAGAATAGAAGATAAGTTTAATGTTCAGCTTAAGTGCTTAGTAAGGGATTATTCAAGCATGACTATTACTTTCAAATTTGAGAGATTCAGAGAAGTTTAATGTCAATAATATACTTCTGAGAAAGGTTTGGAAGGTCATAGTGAAGAAACACTGACTTTCTAGCATACCTTTATAAAACTTAAGGTTTTATACTGCAAAGTCTAAGAAATGAGGCATTTATTTCAGTGATGTATTTTTTACATTGGTTTTCAAGATGAAAACAGATGTAAGAGACAACAGGAACATGAAATTGTGATGATGATGATGATGATGATGATGATTTAATTATGTTAAAATTTTCTTCACAACATTATATTTCTTTTTGAAATGTGATTGTAAAATTTCCTTCAGAGAGGTTTTTTTGTTTGTCCTCCATTTTCCAATTTTGTTATCCAGCATATTATTTCTAAAGGCAATTTAATAGTAAAATAACATCTACTATTTTTATGGAAAAGCCTTTGATCTTATGTTTCCTGTCTGAATTTCACCCCCAACTAATTAAACACATCATTTGATAAAGAGTTTAAAGGAATCTGCCCTTCAGATGTTTTCTCAAAAGCAAATGAATACAGTTTTCACATATGAATTTTACTTAATTTATTTGATGCCAGTTTTAGGATTATGAAAATCAACATAACAGTGAATGAAAATCTGGATGACTAAAATATGTTAAAATGAACACATCATCAACTTTAACAATATTCCTTTTCTAGGGTATAACAGAATTTAGATGATAAAACACTCGTAATTTTAACTACTTACTTTGACTTTATATATATTTTCTCTGAATGAGACAGAGATTACATAAAAGCACTAATTCCTTATAGTTAAAGATGGCTTTTATTATCCATGACAAAAACAGCAATATATAGAAATGCATGCCTATATATTTTAAGGCAATTGACTACCATGGCTAATTTCTCAGACTCTAAATAAATTGTGAAACATGAAGGCCCTACCCCAGGGTACTTAGTGGTTGGCTGCTGTGCTAAATTGTGCATAAGATTAAATGCAGTTCCTCCATGACCATCAGTTTCCTTGGGAAAGCAGTGCTCCTGCAGTGTTCATTATGTTTTCTAAACCAATTTATTGAATAGTCATGCCACACCTTACTCTATGCAATAAAGACCAATGGATAATTTCACTATCATAATGAGGCAAACAATTCTTAGCATGATTCAGGTCATCTCCCTAATATTTCAACCTTTAGAAATTGAAGACATTCCATTGCTAAAGACATAGGGTCCATAGGCTATCACCATATGACTAAGCATTTAATGCAAAATGAATAATCTCCATTTTTTCCTCATGTTACTATTGTTTTCTTTTCTAAGAGCTAATATATTAGTGTGAAAGCTACTAGTTAAAGCTAACATTTATTAGGAATTCGCCACTGCATTGTGCACATGTTCAACAATACATTTGTTGAAAATAAAATGTATACATGTATTTAATTTTGAGTATTGAAATTCCATGGACCTTATACAAAGTATTGTTTCCAAAATTAGAAAATATAAAAGTGGAAAGGAAAACACTTTTTTACCTACATTTAAGACAGTACTTCCAGATTAAAAGAATTTACTCTCTGTATATATGTGTGTGTGTGTGTGTTCTGTAGTAAATGCTATATGATATATATATATGATATGTGTGTGTGTATTTTAAAGGAGAATATATATACATATATATGTATATATATATAATATATACTTATATGTATATATTTAAAGAAGAAAAAAACTTTTAAAGAAAAAAATAAGAAAGTAGTTGTTAGCAAATTAAGGAATACACTGAGTGTAAACATTTAATTTTTAAAAAAATTTTTTAATGTTTATTTATTTTTGAGAGAGACAGAGAGACAGACAGAGCACGAGTGGGGGAGGAGCAGAGAGAGAGGGAGACACAGAATCCAAAACAGGCTCCAGGCTCCAAGCCATCAGCACAGAGCCCAATGCGGGGCTCCAACTAACAAACCATGAGATCATGACCTGAGCCGAAGCCGGACGCTCAACCGACTGAGCCACCCAGGCGCCCTTAAACATTTCATTTTAAAGGAAAGTCTTTAGAAAAATTAAATTGCTGCTTAAGGTATAAAATTTTATTTAGAAAGAGTGAAAATATAGGTGTTTACAAACTAGTAATGACAACAGTAATCTTTAGGTTGGCTTTAGTCATAACATGCCACAAAGACCATGGTGTCACTGACATTATTACAACTTTTTCTGTAACCATAGAGATCTTGTATGTTCTATAATTAAATATGAATCCATAATTGCACATAATATCTGCATGTAAGTATCACTCTTCAAATTTGAAGACATATATTTGAATATATATTGTTACTATGATGTAAGCCTGAAAAGATGATGGCTAAAAATAAATAAGAACAAAAGCCTAGAGCTCTGATTTTTCTCAACCTTTTTAAATTTATTGGGTCATAATTTAAATGAAGTAATAGTCACACATTTTAAGTGTATTGACTTAAGGTCATTGACTTTTTTATAACTTTATTAAAGTACATTTGACAAACTGTGCATAAAATGCAAAATTTAATATACTTCAGTATATGTATATAAGTACCAAACCATAACCAAATAATTAACATATCTATCATGTCCTAGTTTCCTTTGCCCCTTTGAAATCTAAATTTTTGTGATTATAGTCAAAATTGTGACAATATTTCAAACACCCAAATTATTTTTCTTTAAGTTTATTTATTTTTGAGAGAGAGAGAGAGAGAGAAAGAGAGAGAGAGAAAATCCCAAGCAGGCTCCATGCTCAGTGTGGAGCCCGACTCAGGGCTCAATCCCATGACCCTGGGATTGTGACCTGAGCCGAAATCAAGAATCAGACACTCAACCAACGGGGCTACCCAGGTGCTCCAATACGTACCCAAATTATCTATTATTTACTTTTATCTGTGATTTATTTCTGAATTATTTACTTTTACTTGTGCATTATTTAGAAGAGGTTGTTGCAAAACCTTATCACACAAGAGCTTCTTCAGAAAAAACTATCTCCCATATTTGCCAATATTAAATAAGATGCGGTAATTTTGTGAATGATGTTTGAGGAATTAAAGGTAAGATACTGTCTTCAACTAAGTTATGGAGAACCAACTCTTAACAAGCGATTTTAACAGGCACTAGGAGAATACATGCACACATAATGATAAAGAAAAAATTTAAGAAATGTGCATAAAATTTGGATGACACACCAATGCATTTAATCATATTTTAATGGATATTTTATTTTATTTGTTTTGTTTTTATTTTAAAGAAAGAGAAAGAGAGAGGCAGGGGAGAGAGAGAGAGAAAAATCTTAAGCTCAGCAAGGAGCCCAACACAGAGTTCAAACCCAGGGTCCTGGGTTCATGACTGAGCCCAAATCAAGAGTCAGACGCTTAACTAACTGAGCCACCCAGATGACCCATGAATATTTTAAAATGTAGGGAATTTTAGAATTTTAGTATGCATAGAGAAAATGAATGTAAAAGAGAAGTTATTGATTACATCTAGTAAAATTAATTTCATTATAATTTTTCTGAGTTTTTTGCTATTTAGTAAAAAGCATGTTGTGAAAAGAAATCCATTCCATTGTTATTATCAGATAATTTTATTAAATTTTTCCCCATGCCTAATTCAGTTGTCTGGAACTGTTAAAATAAAATTATAGTCTATGATGCCATGGAAGTAAATGTAGCTTTGGAAAGACTTAACCTCCAGTGACACCTGTGTGTATCCATTTGCATTCCTAAGATTTCATTTGCATTCCTGACTAAGGTATCTAGAGTACAGGGGAGACATTGGTTTTTTGTTTTTTTTTTGTTTAGAAAACTAAGCATAACAGTTTGGTTTGTCAACTGCTGTGGTATACTAAATTTTCCTTTCCCTGACCTAAAAAGTTTAGACCATTATTAAAATCATTTAAAATTTTACCAAGGAATAATTCTTGCACTAAGAAATACTTTAATTTGTGTTTTCTGAACAAAGAATCGTTTAGTTAAAAATAAACATGTGGGTTAATGAATGCACACATGAATGAATGAGTATCTGTGTGCAACTCTATGGGAGTGTATTGGCAATGTCTCATTTTCAGAGGTACTTTTTTTCACTATGTGCTCTAAGAAGAACTGGTTTACTACATAATTTACCTCACTGGATTTCAATAGTTAGAACTTTATATTATTAGTGATAACATAACATCAACAAAACATGTAATAGTATTCCCTGCTTTTGAACTTAAATTGCTTTGCATCTGGTTTCATAATCTTGCTAATTTTCTCACTTAACTACTAGATATGGAAAAAAGAAACTAGTTTACTGTTATAAAACTTCGTGACTGTAGCATTTATACATCATATAATTTCTATCATATATGTATAATTTCTATATATTATGTAATGCATATGACATATAAATACATATGAAGTATATATATTATATATGTATATATATATAATCATTTTTATATCTAAAGTTAAAGATCTTCTCATTTATATTTTGGCTCTGCACTCCAGTTTATATTTTCTTGCAGAATCCCTTATTTATTACATTTTTTTCTTTTCTTTCTATCATTTCTCAACATCTGAAGCAATATATATACACATTAAATCACAAAGTGCATTGATTTTGCCACAGTTAATCTAAGTCTCTTTTTAAAACATTTTTTTACATTTTTAATTTATTTTTGAGAGAGAGAGAGAGAAAGAGAGAGTGCACAAGTGGGGGAGAGGCAGTGGGAGAGGGAGACACTGAATCCGAAGCAGGCTCAAAGCTCTGAGTTGTCAGCACAGAGCCGGACATGGGGCTCGACCTCACAAACCGAGAGATCGTGACCTGAGCCAAAGTCAGACGCTTAACTGACTGAGCCAGCCACCCAGGTGTCCTGTTAATCTGAGTCTTTGACTCAGAAGATTTTATTTTGCTTATGAGTAAATCTATATTATTGCTTTGATTTTAGTTTGAAATTTATTTTAGTAAACTTTTTATGAATAATCAATTATAAGTGCATTTTATTGATGTTTCATTCGGTTATGGCACCTCATTAAGTATGTACTTTATACTGGATTTATTCTATTTCAACTTGTAATTCAGTACCTGCTTGAGTTGTCACTTGTTATTAAAGCTTCGTATTAGTACAGGACAGCATTTAGCCTAAAATTAGGTTAGGTAAGGTATCTTAGAAATAGGAATATTCTGGGAATATATGAAATCTTTATGAAAGAAGAAAACGACAGTGAAAGTATCATTAGACCATACCCCTTTACGATCACCAGAACTACTTTAAAGCCCTGTGTATTAGATGGAGGATTCTTTGTCATAACTTACGTTTGAAGTGGGTTTAGTGTTTGAGCCAGAATCTCTGTCGATGAACCTTGGTTGTCTGCACACTCAAAGAAAAATAAATCCTTAGTTTTCAAACAGTTTTTGCTTCTAAAGTCTGGTTATCAATGAAGGAAAAAGAGACTTTTATAAAATATTATTTTAAACCTTCAACGTCCTTGTGTCATGTAAAAGTTTCATAGGAATTTCCATTACAAACACAGTTTTTGAAGGCTTTAGATCTTACTAGCTGAAATTTGGAACAAATGTCTTCAGTCTCAAACAGTTGTTATTTCCTTAAACAAGAAAGCAAGAAGTCTGTGTCATTTTTCAGTGGCAACAATAGAAAATATACTGTAAAGAAATGGGATTTTAAATAGAGAGCACGAAAGTCTAAAACATTATTTGATACAAATGTTGGAAACCATGAAATGTCAAGAATTACAGTGACTTGTGAAATTTAGATATAATGCAGAATTCTGTCATCATTCATCTTTCCATTTTCATGCATGTTTTTCTTAATCTTTGGAGATTTGCCCATTTATTAGAATCCTAAAATGCACTGCAGTGACCGAAATATGCCACAGATTTATTTGTAATATGTTTAAATCATATTAAATTCTGAGAGTATTATCTGAGATTTGAAGTCTTAAGGGGCCTAAATATTTTATTATGAGACCTATTTCTTTATCCATTTATGCACTCTCATGATCTGGAGTGAATAGATAAATAAGTGATGTCTGAGCAGTGTTTATGAGCCAGTTGAAATTATGTGATGATCTGCAAAGTTCTGGGAAACAAACAGCTAAGAAGAATATATGTATTCCTTGGCTCCATATCTCCTCATCAGGAATCCATTTTTTCTATATATAGAGATTTCCAACCTTTCCCACATAACCCAAACCCTAACATGATCGAGACTTGCCTCTGGCATTCAGTACTTTAATGGATTGCCAGTCATCATTTTTTTAAGATGATCAACAGAAAATGGAGCATATTTAGGAAAGACTAATCAAGTTACTGACAGTGCTTAGCAGGAGGTCAATTGTTAAGATCATTCTCACATCAGGATTTAACTTTTTAAGAGGATTCCTGTTAGTCGATCTGGTTTATCTTTTTATTTCTTATTTTTATTTTTTTTACGTTTTTAAAAATTTATCTAAGTGATTTCTACACCCAACCTGGGGCTCGAAGTCACAACCCAGAGATCAAGAGTTGGATGCTGTACTGACTGAGACAGCCTGGTACCCCTGCTATTTCTTTTTCAATAATGTCTCTGGCCAGAGATGGCTTAAGAAATCTCCACACAGTATATTGGTTACATTTAAATAATTACTTTTGTACTAACTTAAAAATAATTTTAGTAACTAAGAAAGAATTTCTTCTTCAGTAATTTTATTTATTCACCCATTTGAAAACAACTTTTGAGAATCTAATTTTATAAACTTATTTCAGATGCTAAACATAAAAAGAGAAGTAAAGCATAGTGCTTACTTTCAAGTAGCTTATAAAGAAAGAGGTGGGTGTCAAAAGATTTAAATGCTATATTAACTGATCATTCCATCATTAATACAGTAAGCATCTATAGAGTGTTTTCTGTATCAGGTAATTGGCTGTGTGTTAGATACAAAAACATAACAAATGTCATGTACAATATAGTCTGGTAAGGAAGATAGGCTTATGGACAATTATTACAGTACAAGGTGTTTAGTGCCTTGATGGAATTACGTGGAATATTGCAGACTCAGTAATTCAGGAAATGTCTCAAATGAGGTTGCCTACCCTGGATCTTACAGGAATATAGGCCGTTGACAAGCAGATGATGAGAGAAAGACAGAATTCTAGGTGAGAATTGTATAGAAAGTTGTATTGAGTATTGCAAGAATTATAACTAATCTAGTACAGCTATAAGGATAGTGTTTTATGAATGAACCAGATTTTAGATGGGAGCTATAAGACCAGTATTTGAAGGACATTTAGTCTCATGTTTTATCTAGCAGATACTGAGAAATCATTGTATTTTTAACAAGGTCATGAGGGGTTTATACTTATATTTGGGAGGGGGATATGATTGCTCAATGGAATGATTAGAACAGGAAAAGGCAGAAGGTAGGAAATGTCATCTCAATGTCATTTGTGTTATTTGACAGACATTCACTTATCTTCCCTCCTAGACACATGGCAAATTTCATGTCTTGTTTCTTTCTGATGATTGGTGCATTTGACTAATTCTGGCCAATTGGCTGTGAGTGAAAGTAACATGTTTCACTTTGGGGTTGGTGCATTTAATTGCTGATAAGAAAAACTACCAGAGTAATCTTTTCCTTCTCCCCATGTCTCAGAGTGAGGATGACAAGCTGGAACAGGGTGGCCAAATAGCCTATAAAGATAGATACCATGTGCAAGAAACAAACTTTTGCTTCTTTTGTTTATAGCCACTGAGATTATTTTCTTTGTGTTTGTGGTGATTAGTGTTGTTATTTTGACAAAACTTATCTATCCTGATTCATAAATGTACAATCACTGTGTCTCACAACTGAAGTAAACATATCCCATAAATAAAGCAAAACAAACTTCTGGGAATCAGTGGACTTTATTGAATAATTCCCAAAAACCTGTTTACTATCTAGCACCACTGGGTTGTTTCTGAATTGTCACAGCAAACCTGGGACACGTCTTGACATCCAACAAGCATTTTTGGTGGTGGGTCACTACCAAAGCACGGGTACTTCTGAGGAGTCTCCTATTTGGAGCTGAGGACAAATTCTCCCCCTCTCCTGGACATCGGTTGTTAGAAGTTTAGTTTTAGGGAGTTAAGGCCACCTCAATTCTGGTTCCTCAACACTGTTCTGATAGTATTGCATTTCCCTGCCTGGAGGCTTGCCACAACTAGATTATGCCAGTGAGATAATCTAACTATGGTTCAAAGTACCCCCCCCCCATTTCTGACAAAAGATCCTCTTTGTAATAACTTTTTCATCTATTAACAGTTCCAACAATACTTGCCCCACCATCGTCACCAGAACACCACTAAGTCTAGCATAGTCTTGTTCTCCATTCACTATTTAGTCTCTCTTTTTGTAGGGTCTATGGTATTTTCTAACACTACCAACTAGTTATTTGATTCTCTGGACACCAACTGAGTGTTCAACAATTAAATTAAGTTCTGATTCTAATATGGAGTCAACTCAAAATCCACAGTAAAGGGCACAGTTCTACATCACCCACCCTCTTCAGTCATAATTCCTGGGCCTTTTGTACTTCTAACTGAACTTCTATGAATTGGGGGTTTCCATAATCCCCTCCTCAAGCTCAGTAATTTGTTAGAAGGGCTCATAGAACTCAGTCACACATTTTAATTATTTTTGCTGTTTATTATAAAGGATATTATAAAGGATACAAATGAACAGTCAGATGAATAGGTGCATAGGTCCTGCACACTGGAGCTTCTGTCTCCGTAGAGTTGGGGTTTGCCAGGCATCTGGCATGTTGATGCATTCATCAACCCAGCTCTTAGAATCCTGTTTTATGGAGTTTCACCACATGGGCATGATCAGTTAACTCATTCTCCAACTCCTCTCCCCTCCTTAGGGGTTGGGAATAGGGTGGGGCTGAAATTTCTAGGATTTCAATCAGGGTTGGTCTTTCTGATGACCAGCCCCCATTCTGAGGTTCTCCACCCAAGAGCCACAACCTCAGAACAACTGATGCCCCCATCATCTCTATGACCCAGAAAACTACAAGAGTTTTAGGAACACTATATCAATAGGAGACAAGGACCAAACATTTCTTACTAATGCCACAAAATGGTTCTTATTTTTTGGGAAAAAAATACCCATATAAACTGTTAAAAACAATTTCCATCTAGCCAGTATTAGGTATCCTCTGGTGAGCTCATATAGATATTGAGGAAAATAATAGTAACTTCTCACAAAGTTCAAAATATTAAGATATACGTATATTGCTTTTCTAATACTTTTATTGATCCATCTTTTAAATGTTTATTTTTAAGAGAGAGAGATACAGAGCATGAGTGGGAGAGGGGCAGAGAGAGAGACACAGAATCTGAAGCAGGCTCCAGGCTCTGAGCTGTCAGCACAGAGACTGACGTGGGGCTCGAACTCATGAACTGTGAGATCATGACCTGAGCTGAAGCTGGATGCCTAACTGACTGAGCCACACAGGCACCCCTACTGATCCATTTTAAAAATTAATGATTTAATTGCTAGCACAAATCATAATATGAGTAGTCTTGAATAAATAGACAACTACAGTACTTTCTCATAGGGTAATTAAGATTAAAATAGTGGGGCGCCTGGGTGACTGAGTTGGTTAAGCATCCAGCTCTTGGTTTCAGCTCAGGTCTTGATCTCACAGTTTGTGAGTTCGAGCCCCGGATCAGACTCTGCACTGACAGCATGGAGCCTGCTTGGGATTCTCTGTCTCCCTCTTTCTCTCTGCCCTTCCCTCACTTACTATCTCTGTCAAGAAAATAAATAAACTTAATAAAAACATTAAAGAAAAAAGATTGAATTAATTTAAATACTTAAGCCAGGCATGACAGAGCATTTACTACTATTATGGTGATAGAAGTCACACATTTCCTACTTCACTGGCATTATATTTATACTTCTTGTACACTTCTTTGTTGTTGTTATTTCTGTTAACTCATGACAACAAAGAAGCCCTAAAAATACCTCTCAGTTTCTGTCTTTATTTGGAGAGCTAAAGGGAGGGACATAAGCTCATAAGCTCATATGATTTGAGAAGGTCTGTTGTAACTTTTTATACAGGTTAGGTCACCTTAATGGTTTACCTTGTGTGACAGTTATTTTTCTGAAAATAATAGGGAATGTTCCATATTAAATCCAGCAGTTAAATCATCTAGTGCCAAAATGAAAAAGCAGGGATGATACAGAAGAGCAGGAAATTGCCTTTGCATTTATCTGGAGATGTGCCATTTTTCTGTACATAAACTTGACTCTCCTCGCTAGGAAAAATTAGTACTAGTTTACATTCCATTAGATTTCAGTATTTTGGTGCAAGCAATAAGCATGGTAATATAAATGCAAAATAATATTTTCAGTCTAGGAAGATATGAATCATGGGACAGTTTTCTGTGCATAGTCACCTTGAGTTTTAGTGCTTAATTTTTTAAAAGTTAAAACTATCTGCTGAATGAGTTTTTCCCTTCCCCTGAACAAAGCCCTATAAAAGAACAGTTTGTGTCTGTTGAGAACAGGATCCTATGGGAAATAAAGAGCTCATTGAACTGTTTCACATCATAGTAATCTAAAGAGAAACACAAGTCAGTATTTTTTAAGGCATGATATATGGGCTTGAAATTGTTATTCCCTTATGGATAAAATAATCTACTACTGCTAAAATATAGGGTCAATTTTAACTTGATACCAACAACCAAAACTGTCCTAAAAAATTATTCTGAGGGTTTATTTTCTGAAGCAGGATGGACAGTAGCTTTACTTGTCACTTTTATTAAAGGCAGATCTGGAAAACATAGCTTCTGGAATCATGCGATTTGATAATATTCTTTGCTTAGATGCTTTTTTTGATACATCTTTTTTGGCATTTGTCAGGTTCATTTATAGAAACGGTATGATCGTGAATAATTTATTCTATCATTAATTTTGAATAAGTTTACCATGGTAAAAATGAGGGGAACATTTAAGGAACTTGTATCTACATTTAATAAACATAAAACTCCATTTGAATGAAGCAAGTTAATTAAGAAAAAAACCTTCCTCAATAGTAGGAATTATGCTTCTACTATCCTAATATGCACGAATCTTTGATAGGTACACAACATATATCTATCTATATGTGTGATCTTACAACAACGTGTTTGGTTCATATTCTTGTTTTGTTTAGCTCATCTATTTCTAATCATTGATAGGAATAAAATGCCTTTCACACATCTACCAGAAATGAGGATAGATTTGAATCAAGTGGAGGCAATTCTGAAAAGGTGTCAAGTGGAATAAGAAATATGATTTTTTGCTATTTTTAACCTGCTTCAGTCTTGTTACTCTCAGAACCTATTATTTTTGCACACTGAAATATTTCTAAGCTACTCCCCAACTTCCCCGTCTTCTGCCTCCTGCTTTTGCCCGTATTATTTTTTTTCAAAATTTTACTAAGTCTCTGATTGATAAATTCTAGGTTCACTTATACAGTAGAGTTGAATATTTATTTGGCTTGTTTGACATTCCTGTGCGATAAATATTTTCAATGTGTTTATTTTCCTGAATTATATGTTAGGTACTCCATGTCAAAATGTTTTATTATATTTTTCCACTTTAAAACTTGATATTGGGTTTACACATAGTAGGTTATCAATAATTATTTTAAATTAATTTAACACTAATTTGAATAACAGTACTTTGATGGTCATATTAGAGTAGACAAATACATCATTTTGATTATATTTCTTTCCTTTTGAAAAAAAAATCCTTTTCTCTGTTGGTAGTAACATGTTTTATATTAACAACAAATTGGTACAAAATTATTGAGATTTTAAAAACTTTTATGAATTTTTAAATGGTGTATTTTTGTTGTAATTCTCTGGATCTGTAATTTTATATGTTTATTTTCCACTTGTTCTTTTCAGGCTAATTTAGAGCAGCATTCCTAACATTAGTAATGGAGTTTGACATCCCTAGAATAGTTTTGTAAGCAGAAAGTTAATTTGGAGACAGTTTTATATTTAGAGAACGCTTTCTAATTTATAGAATATAAACTAGAAGCCAGGCGTAATACTTTTCTGTTTACACATCCTTAACAATGATAGCAGTTATTATTGTGGACAGTATGAATAGGTATAAATGTAAGTCTTATTAAGAATTTCTCAGAAAAAAAGATTAACCTGAAGTATAGCTCAATTAGTTTGTTGCCTTTATTCAAAATTTCATCCTTTGGGTATTTTAATGAGAAGTAGTTGTACAGAAATTTATAGATAAAAGCTGTTGAAATGGTACTTTAAAATTAGATACAATTACTAGAAGATGATTTTCTTTAGGTTAAAGTTTCAATTGCTGTGTTCAATATGACTTTGAGGTCATAACCATGGTTTGCTACATATTCTTTGTATGTAAGATTATTCAATGAAATAACTTCAAGTTACTCATTTAAAATAGTATATGGCTCAAAAGAGCAGAAGCAACAGAAAATAAATGAAAAGCATTATGCTACATCCAAACCAATTCAAGTAATATACTAAATAAATTATATGATACATTTAGAGAAATGAGGTGCATGGTAATAGCAGTTACTCAATACATTACGTTGCTAATCTTCCTAGACATATGGTGATGGTAATCTTATTATATAACTTAGATTTAGTCATTACCATTACAGAATACAGTATATGTAATAAATTTGTGTTATTGGGAATAAAATGAGATGTTGCCGTAAAGTGAAATATTCATTAAAGAAAATGCATTAGAAAAGAAGATCACTTGACCTCATTTTGGAAAATATTCACAAATATCACAGGATATTTACAGTTATACAGGTGTTCCTTGGAGAAATTGTGGGTTCAGTTCCAGAGCACCACAATAAAGCGAGTCAATGAATTTTGTGGTTTCCCAGTATATATAAAGTTATATTTGCATTGTTCTGTAGTCTATGAAGTGTGCAGTAGCATTCTGTCTCAAAAACAATGTACATATCTTAATTAAAAATACTTTGTTGCTAGGAAATGCTAAGCATCATCTGAGCTTTCAGCAAGTTCTAATATTTTTGCTGGTAGAGGGTCTTGTCCTCATGTTAATGGCTGATGACTGATCAGGGTGGTGGTTGCTGAACTTTGAGTGGCTGTGGCAATTTTTGAATATAAGACAAAAATGAAGTTTCATCAGTGGACTCTTCTTTCACAAATAATTTCTCTGTAGCATGCAATGCTGTTTAATAGCATTTCAGTCACAGTAAAATTTCTTTCAGAATCGGAGTGAATCTTCTCAAGCCCTGCTGCCATTCTGTCAACTAAGTTTATATAACATTCTAAATTCTTTGTTTGCATTTCAACAATCTCACAGCATCTTCCCCAGAAATAGATTCCATCTCAAGAAACCACTTTCTTTGCTCATCCATAAGAAGCAACTCTTCACCTGTTAAATTTTATCATGAGATTGCAGCAATTCAGTCACATCTTCAGGCTCCACTTCTAATTCTAGTTCTCTTACTATTTCTAGTACACCTGTAGTTACTTCCTCCACAGAAGTCTTGAAGCACTCAAAGTCACCCGTGAGGGTTTGACTCAACGTCTTTCAAACTTTTGTAAATGTTGATATTTGACCTCTTCCCAAATTAAATTACAAATGCTCATAATGACATCCAGAATGATAAATACTTTCCAGAAAGTTTTCAATTTACTTTGTGCAGATTTATCTGAGGAGTCACTATCTATGGCAGCTCTAGCCTTATGAGATATATTTCTTCAATAATTAGACTTGAAAGTCAAAGTTACTGCTTGGTCCATGGACTGCAGAATGGGTTTTGTGTTCGCAGGCATGGAAACAAAATTAATCTCATTATATGTTTTCATTAGGACTCTTGTGTGACCAGGTGAATTGTCAATGAGCAGCAATATTTTGAAAGCAGTCTTTTTTTTTTTTCTCCCCTCGAGCAGCAAGTCACAACAGTGGGCTTACAATATTTAGTAAACCATGTTGTAAACATATGTGCTGTCATCCAGGCTTCATTGTTCCATTTATAGAGCACAGGCAGAATACATTTAGCATAATTCTTGAGAGCCCTAGAATTTTCAGAATGGTTAATGAGCACTGGCTTCAACTTCAAGTCACCAGCTATATTAACCCCTACCAAGAGAGGTAGCCTGTCCTTTGAAGTTTTGAAGCCAGGCATTGACTTCTTTTTAGCTAGGAAAGTCCTAGATGACATCTTCCTCCAAGAGCAGGCTGTTTCTTCTACATGGAAAAATCTGTTGTTTCGTGTGGCCACCTTCATTAATTATCTGAGCTAGATCTTCTGGAGACCTTGCTGCAGCTTCTATGTCAGCACTTGCTCCTTTATCCTGTACTTTTATATTCTGGAGACGGCTTCTTTTCTTAAACCTCATGTAACTTCTACTAGCTTCTAACTTTTTTTCCTGCAGCTTTGTCACCTCTCTCAGCCTTCATGGAACTAAACAGTTGGGGTCTTGCTCTGGATTAGGCTTTTGCTTAAGGAAATGTGTCTAGTTTGATCTTCTATCCAAGGCGACTGAACTTTCTCCATATCAACAAGACTGTTTCATTTTCTTATCATTCATGTGTTCAGTGGCCTAATTTAAATATTGTTGTTTTCGGAAAGATGGAGTAACACGGAGAGAGATGGAAAAACAGCAGGCTGGTGGAGCAGTCAGAACACATAGGATTTTGTCAATTGGGTTTGCCCTTTTACATGGGCATGGTTTATGGAACCCCCAAATAATTATAAGAGTAACATCAAAGATCATTGATCAAGGATCACCATAACAACTATAATAATAAGGAAATCTTGAGGTATTGCAAGAATTACCAAAATGTGACACACAGAGATGATGTGAATAGATACTGTTGGAAAAATGGCACCAACAGACTTGTTCAATGTGGGATTGTCACAAACCTTCAATATCCACAAAGCACAACAAACCAAAGCACAATAAAGCAAAATATTGACAACTGCATTAAAATAAGAATGCCCTTTCCACGAATATGCACAAATTCTAAATAGCTATTATTTTGATTCCAGAAAGCAATGGATAGAAATTTTTGGAAAGAGTATCTGATAAGGAAAATGATTTTCTGAAATAAAACTCTGTTCTGCAAGTTGAGATGAATGAAGTACATTATTCTGGTATGTACTTTGAAGACAATAACACTAACCAAATATATTTTTAAGCTTAAAGGAGAACTATTTGGTTTGTTAATTATCAGTTCTCATTAATATTCTGCTTGGAGTTCCTATCTATAATGTTCATAAACTTTAAAAAGTTCTGCTTTTTAAAGTCAGAATGAATTTCAAACAAATCAGTGGAGAATAATGGACCATTACATCCTCATAAACTTGCTAATTAAAAAGAACTGAAAACCATTGCTACTGTGAAAATCTTTGATGTAAATTCTAATGTGACAGCAAAGTCAATGATCTCATTCAAGGTAAGATGCAGGAATAGCTATTACCAATGCAGAGAAGTTATTTAAAAAAATATATTTTAAATACATGTAAGGCTATTCTAAATGCAATAAAGCAGTTTTAAAAAATTAATCATAATTGAGTGTGTGTATATATATATATATCTACAAGAATTATAATCAACACTACTAAACAAGTTTGTGGCATATGTAGTGCTTGTAACCTTGCTCTACTGGAGCATGATTATGTGATTGTATATGTTATGTGTTGTATTAGTTGGAAAAACTCCTTCATCATTTGAGAACAAGAAATGTAGCTGTCAAATTGATATTGAAAGGCTTTTTCATTCTATTATGTGCTTAGATAATTTCATAAGGAAATTATCATGAAGGGTCAGTAAAAGTACTATCTCTGACTCAAATAGCACTATTTGGCTTTTTACCTATTTTGCATAGAACATTTTATCTAACTAAAGAGGAAATAAAAAATAATCTTATCATCATTATCAGTATCACCATCATCTTCATTGTGTTCATCGTCAATGTCAACTTAATCAGTATTATCATCATGAATTGAGATCTTGCTGGCTGTAATGTACTTTTCCAAGTGCTTTAAGTGCATTTTTGTATTTTAATCTTCATGATAAACCTACACTATAGGTTCTGTCACTCCTATTAAAAGATAAGGAAAGTGAGGCTCATAAAAGTTAAATAATTTTTATGTGACCAGCTAGTAAGCTGCAACTAGAGGATTAGGTGTTCTTAAACACCACAAGTGCTGGCTCAGATTTGAAGTGATGGCTGAATATGTTTGCAAAGATGTTTGCATTTATCTCAGTGAGTTCCAGATACCTTTCCAGCCATCAGTTGGCCAATTTATTTCTTCCTGTTTTATTTCTCATAGGGCCGTAGAAATTCCTGTATCACTCTCTCTGACATGCCACCAAAGGAAGCTTGCTGCCAATTTCCACCGTATCCCCATTCTGGTTTATAATCTGTTAAAGAGGACATTCCATTCACCTAAATTTTATCCCTTAAGTGTGGGTTTTGTTTGTTTGTTTTTTTAATTTCCTTGATGTTCACTTCTATTGTCATGAATTCGATTAAGGGAAACATTTTTTTTTATTAAAAAATTTTAACATTTATTCATTTTGAGAGACAGATAGAGACAGAGCATGTGTGGGGAAGGGGCAGAGAGGGAGACACAGAATCTGAAACAGGTTCCAGGCTCTGAGCTGTCAGCACAGAGTCCGACTTGGGGCTCGAACTCCCAAACTGCGAGATCCTGACCTAAGCCGAAGTTGGATGCTCAACAGACCCAGCCACCCAGGTGCCCCAGGGGAAACAGTTTTTTTTTTTCTTTCAGTAGGCTATTTTTAAAATCTCAGTATTTATTCCCTATATGAATTCAAATTTCCAAATAGCCTTATCTGCTAGTGAGTTATGTGGAAGCACTGCTCTTTTCATGTGAGTGTTCTCCTCCAAAATTTCTAAAGCTCCTCATCTCCAATAGGCAAAACCCAAATTACTAGCCATTCCATTCAATGATTTCTGTGATTTACCCTCAGCCCTTTATGTTGATATACAATTAATTTGGTTCCATCAACGTGTTTTTCATATGTAATAGGATTTTCTGAATTTTCACTTTATGTATTTATTTCTTCTTTTATTTTTTCTGGACTCTCTCATTTTTGCTTTTCAAATTATATAACTTTCCTTACCCCCATTGAAGATTCCCAGTGAAATTCTTACCAAGTAAGAATAAGTGAAAGAAATTTAAAGCCTTACATGTAGTTATACAAAACTAAGTAAGGTCAATGCTCACATTTCAGAAATTGTGAAGAATTTATACTATGCAAAACACACACAGGAGAAGATTACAGGAAGGCTCTCTGGCCTTAATCATAACATTCTTTTAGAAGAAAGACATATGTTTACAAAGGATCTCAAATAAGCTTCATTATCATCACTGAATGCAGAGGCAACAAAGGCAGGTGATAGATGTGAGATTTGAGATATGTTGGGAGCATGCCCTTTCACTGCTGTCATCATTACCAATTTAGAACAATGAGGGAAAGGCTGCAAGATCTTGTCTGTAGCTTGATGAGAAGTAACATCAGGAAGAGTTCAACTGCACTAGTATTACATCTGGATGGACCAACCTGGTTAATGAGGACATCGGCTAAGCTGACTGGCAACAAGTGACTTCATACATACACACCCCACATAGAGCTCCAAGACAAATTGCATAGTATATCCAGTCATCCATTTTTTCTATCCAAACCCCTCAGGCTGTATTTCTGATATGTTAAGTGAATTTACCATATCCATTTATCCTTATAAAATCAAAGGCAAATATTCTAATAGCATTCAGCAAAAGAAATCAAGAAGAAATAGATCCTCTAGAAATAAACCTTAAAACAAGAATGCCAGTTAAAGTATTTTATTTGAGAGGTACAGGAAATACCGATGTATGAGTGAGGAAGGGTAAGAGATGGGAAAACAGCCAATGAGAGAGATCCAATGGGAGAACACAATGAATGTGCTCTCAGGTCAGCTATAGCTTTGGGGGCCTGGAGCCTAGTTTTACTTAAAAAATGATTTAAAACAACAGATCTGGGAAGATGATGGAGTACAAGGACCCTAAGCTCACCTCATTTTACAGATACAGCTAAGTAACACTCATCACATCAGTGTAAATAACCCAGAAAATGGCCTAAAGACTGGCAGAACATACTTCACAACTAAATGTAGAGAAGCAGCCACATCAAAGAGGGTGGGACAGACAGAGAAGCAGTTGGGAGCTAAATGGCCTTGCAGGCTCTGAGAGGGGAGAGAAACGGACTATCACACCATAGAGACTACACAGGGAAGACAAATGCCCATAACATTTGGCTTTGAAAGCCAGAGGGGTAAATTTCATGAGTTCCTATGAACAGCAGGACTTAAAACCTGGAATTAGTGGGCTCAGCTCTAGGAGAGCCAGGAGGGTGAGAGGCAGCTGAGTCCCTGCTTTTAAAGAGACAGCACGAAAACCAGCTCATGGACATAGAGCATAAACACAGCAGTTTGAAAAATGCCTGGGACATATAGAGTGGAAATTTGTTTACTAATCTGAGAGGCTGTCCTGCAGGGACAGAGATCATTTGGAGACTCTGTAGGAACAAAGAAGCTGAGAGGAACCATTTCCTTTCTCTACCCCTGGCATAAGTGGGAGCCAGCACAGTGCTAACTTGCACACTCCTAACTTGCACACTCTACCTAATTTGCTAACACTGTGATTATCTTCCTCCATCGCCTGACACATGGGTGAACCTTCCCCTTCCAACCAGGCCTGCCTTAGTCTGTGCACTTCAGCTCCCTTCACCCAGTAGACAGCTCAAACCCTGCTAAGACTGTGCCTTCCACCACCATGCACTATGGTTATCTGCCCCCAATAAGCTGACTCCCTCAGTGTCTGCAGTGACAGGTTCCTTTTTGCAAAGGACTGGCATGCAAACCTTGATAACACTGTGAGTCCTGCACCTATGCATGTTGTGGATTTGCCCTTTCTAATATCCTCTTGCCTAGAGCCCATCTAAAGCAGTGCCATAAGCCTGGCACTGTGCAGGCAGCCACGACAGGGACCACTACTACTCCAGTGACTCCTGCTTCAAGGAAAGGGAAAGATGACCACACACACTAGTCAGACAGTAGCCCCAGCAGCGGGCTCAGGGCAGATAGGTGGTTGGGGTACAGGCTCTGCTCACCAATAAAAGCTTCTCAGGGGACAACACAGGGAAAGCACCCAACAGTTTAGTCTTACTGCATCTGGCAAACTCCTGGTCTGACTCAACTCAAGGCTAGTGTGGCCCCAGACTGGCCCAATAATATCACAGGGACCAAATCTTGCCCACAACAGGCAAAGAGAGCCACTGCAGATGACTAGAATGAAGGAAAAAGTGGCTCAGCCACAACAGCAGGGTGCAGGCAACATACACCGGAGACATCCCTGAAGTACCTGGTTCTGATGAACATGGGACACTGCACTGCAGGCCACTACAGGTCCTCTTCTTCATAAGACCACTACTTTCAGAAACAGGAGATGTAGTTGACTTTCCTAACACACAGAAACAGACACAGAGATTAGACAAAATGAAGAGACAGAGGAGTATGTCCCAAATTAATGAACAGGATGAATGAAATTACAGTAAGAGACCTGAGTGAAATGGAGACAAGTAATATGCCTAATAGAGTATTTAAAATAATTACCAAGAAGATACTCACTGGACTTGAGAGTGGAGGCCATCAGTGAGACCCTTGACAATAAGATAAAAAAGAACCAATCAGAGATGAAGAACTCAATACATGAAATTAAAAAAAAAAAACACTGAAAAATAAAATAAAAATATGCTAAATGTAGTAAATAGCAGATTAGAAGATGCATAAGGACAAATCGGCAAACTGAAGTACAGAGTATTGGAGAGTAATCAAGCTAAACAGGTGAAAGGAAAATGAAATATGCAAAATGTGAATAGACTTAGGGAACTTAACAACATCATCAAATATAATAACATTTGCATTATAGGGATTCCAGGGTGATAAGAAAGAGAAAAAAGGACATAAACTTTATTTGAAAAAGTAGTAGCTGAAAAATTCCCTAAACTGGAGAAGGAAATCTAAGAGGAACAGTGATTCCTGAAACACACACACACACACACACACACACACACACACACACCAAAAAAACCCCAAAACCCAACCCAAGGATTTTCACACCAAGACAATAATAACTAAAATGTCAAAAAAAATAGTGATAAAAGAGAGAATGTTTGAAACAACGAGAGAAAAGAAAACAGTTACAAACAAGGGAAATCCCATAAGTCTGTCAGGTGATTTTCCAGAAGAAACTTTGTGGGCCAGAAGGGAGTGGTGTGATACCGTCAAAGTGCTGAAAGAACAAAAAAGGAATCTGCAGCCAAGAGTACTCTGTCCAGAAAGGCTATCCCTCAGGATAGAAGGAGAATTTCCCAAACAAAAGTTAAAGGAATTCATGATAACTAGCCCTACAAGAGATATTAAAAGGGACTCTTTGAGTGGAAGGGAAAGCCCATAAGTAAGAGTAGGAAAAGTAGGAAGCAGTAAAAATAAGTATATCTGTAAAAATCACTCAAGAGACTCACAAAATAAAAAAGATTTAAAGTATGACACCATATACCTAAAATGTAGGGGGAGAAGAGTAAAGAATGAAGTTAAACTAGGTGACCATCAACTATAGACTCTCCAGTATATGCAGAAGTTATTTACAAATAAAATGATAATCAAAAACAGTAATAGATATGAAAAAAATAAAGAGTAATAAGTATATTACTCAAGAAAGCCAATTAATCATGTGAGAAGAGAGCAAGGGAAGAAAGGAACAGAGAAGAACTATAAAGACAGCTATAAAACAAATAACAAAATGGCAATAAATACATACGTATCAATAATTACTTTGAATGTGAATAAACTAACACTAAAATCAAAAGGGTGACAGAATGCATAAAAAAAAAAGAACCATCTGTATGCTGCCTGCTAGAGACTCACTTTGGACCTAAAGACACATGCAGGTGAAAGTGGAGGGATGGAAAAGCATTTATCATGCAAAATGGAAGTGAAAGAAAGCTAGGGTAGTGATACATTGGACAAAATAGACTTTAAAACAAAGACTGTAACAAAGGACACCATATAATCATAATGGGAACAATCCAAGAAAAAGATATAACAATCACAAATATTTATGCACACAACATGAAAGCACCCAAATATATAAATCAGTTAATAAACATAAAGGAGGTAATCTATAGTGATACAATAATAGTAAGGGTCTTTAATACCTACTTACATCAATGGACAGATCATTGAAACAGAAAATGAACAGGAAACAGTGGCTTTGAATGACACATTGGACCAGATGGATCTAACAGATATATTCAGAACATTTAATTTAAAAACAGCAAAATACACATTCTTTTCAAGTGCACATGGGACATTGTCCAGAATAAATCATATATTAGACCACAAAAGAAGTCTTAAAAATTAAAAAAGATTGAAGTTATACCATGTATCTTTTTTGACCAAAATGCTATGAAACTGTAATAAGCAGAAGGCAAAAACCTGGAAAGAACACAAATACATGGAGGTTAAATAACATGCCATTAAACAATGAATGGGTCAGTCAAAAAAAAATCAAAAAATACCTGGAGAAAAATGAAAATGAAAACAACAGTCCACAATTTTTTTTTAATTTTTTAATGTTTGTTCATTTTTGACAGAGAGAGAGTGAGACAGAGCATGAGTGGGGGAGGGGAAGAGAGAGAGAGGGAAACACAGAATCTGAAGCAGGCTCCAGACTCTGAGTTGTCAGCACAGAGCCTCATGTGGGGCTTTGAACTCACAGACCATGAAATCATGACTTGAGCCAAAGTCAGACGCTCAACCGACTGACTCCACTGACTGAGCCACCCAGGTGCCCCACAACAGTCCACAGTTTGGAGGATGCAGTGAAAACTGTTTTTGTAGTGAAGCTTATTGCAATACAGGCTTATATCAAGAAGCAAGAAAAATATCAAACAACCTAACTTTACACCTAATGAGTTAGAAAAAGAAGAGCATACAAAACCCCAAACCAGTAGAATGAAGGAAATAATAAAATTAGAGCAGAAATTAATGATATAGAAACTTAAAATGCAATAAAACAGGAGTGCGTGGGTGACTCAGTCGGTTGAGCATCTGACTTTGGCCCAGGTCATGATCTCTCAGTTCATGGGTTTGAGCCCTGTGTCGGGCTCTGTTCTGACAGCTTGGAGCCTGGAGTCTGCTTCAGGTTCTGTGTCTTCCTCTCTCTCTGCCCTTCCCCTGATGGTGCTCTCTTTTTCTCTCTCTCAAAAATAAACATTTAAAAACAACAACAACAATAAAACAGATCAATGAAGCAGGGAGCTGATTCCTTAAAAAGATCAACAAGATTGATAAACCTTTAGCCAGCTCATCAAAAAAATAAGAGAGAGAAGACAAACCAATTCAGAAATGAAAGAGGAGAAATAACAACCTACACCACAGAAATATAAAGGATTGTAAGAGAATATTATGAAAATTGTATGCCAATAGCTTAGACAGTTTAGAAGAAATGGATAAATTCCTAGAAATATATAACCTATCAAAACTGAAACAGGAAGAAATAAATAATTTGAACATACCAGCAATGAAATTGAATCAGTAATCAAAAACTCCCAATAATAACAAAACAAAACAAAACATCTCCCAACAAACAAAAGTCCAGGATTAGAAGTCTTCACAGGTAAGCTCGACCAAACATTTAAAGAAAAGTTAATACTTATTTTTCTCAAACTATTCCTAGAAGAAGAGGAACACTCTCAAATTCATTCTATGATGTTAGCATTACCATGATACCAAAACCAGATAAAGAAACCACAGAAAGGAGAGAACTACAGGCCAATATCTCTGGTGAACACAGATGCAAAAATCCTCAACGAAATATTAGCAGACCAAATCCAACAATACGTTAAAATAATCATTTACTAGGATCAAATGGGATTTATTCATAGGATGCAAGGGTGATTCAATATTTGTAAACCAATAAATGGGATACATAACATCAAAAAGAGAAAGGTTAAAAACTACATAATCATTTCAATAGATGCAGGATAGCATTTGACAAAGTACAACATCCATTCATGATAAAAACCCTCAACAAAGTAAGTTTAGATGGAACATATCTCAACATAATAAAGGCTGTATATGAAAAATCTACAGCTAACATCATACTCAATGGTGAAAAACTGAGAGCTTTTCCCCTAAGGTCAGGAACCAGACAAGGATGTCTACTCTCACCACTTTTATTGAACATAGTATTGGAAGTCCTAACCAGCAAAATAAATAAAAGGCATCCAAATTGGTAAGAAAGAAGTAAAACTTCCACTCTTTGTAGATGACGTTATACTCTATCTAGAAAACCTGAAAGAGTCCACCAAAAAGAGCTACTAGAATTGATAAATGAATTTAGTAAGCTCATGGTATACAAAATCAATATATAGAAATCAATTGCATTTCTATATTCTTATAATGAAGCATCAGAAGGAGAAATTAAGAAAAAAATATACAATTTCCCCCAAAATAATAAAATACCTAGAAATAAACTTAATCAAGGAGATGAAAGACCTGTACTTTGAAAAGTACAAAGCACTGATGAAACAAACTGAAGATGACACAAAGTAATGGAAAGATATTCCATGCTTATTGATTGGAAGAACAAATATTGGGGTGCCTGGGTGGCTCAGTTGGTTGAGCATCTGACTCTTGATTTCAGCTCAGGTCATAATCTCACAGTGGTGAGATTGAGCCCTGTGTGAGGCTAGGTGCTGAGCATGAAGTCTGCTTAAGATTCATTCTCTCTCTTTTTCTCTCTCTCTCTCTCTCTCTCTCTCTCCCTCCCACCCCTTTGCCCCATTCACACTCTCTCTAAAATAAAAAAAAAGAAAAAGGAAGAACAAATATTGTTAAAATGTCTATACTATCCAAAGAAATCTACAGATTTAATGAAATGCCTATCAAAATGCCAACAGAATTTTTCACAGTACTAGAACGAAACACCCTAACATTGTATGCAACCACAAAAGACCCCAAATAATCAAAGTAATCTTTAAAAAGCAAACAAACCTGGAGATATGACAATTTTAGATTTCAAGCTATGCTACAAAGCTTTTTAATCAAAATAGTATGGTACACACACACAGACACACACACACACACACATCTATGGAAGAGAATAGAAAGCCTAGAAATACACCCATGATTATATGGTCAATTAATCTTCAACAAAGAAGACAAGAATATGCAATGGGAAAAAGTCTTTTCAAGAAGTAATTTTGAGAAAGCTAGATAGCTACACACAAAAGAATAAAACTGGACCACTTTCTTAAAAAAGTACTTACAAAAGTATTTTTTTATACAAAAAATGAATTCAATTCATGAAAGACCTAAATGTGAGATCTGAAACCATACACATTCTAGAAGAGAGCCCAGGCAGCATTTTCTCTGATATTAGTCCTAACAACATTTTTCTAGATATTTCCTGAGGCAAGGGAAACAAAAGCACATATAAACTATCAGGGCTACATCAAAATAAAAAGCTTTTTTTTTAAATTATTATTATTTTTTTTATCTCAGAGAGAGAAGGAGTGCAAACAGAGGAAAGGGACAGAGCGGGAGAGAGAGAGAATCCTAAGCAGGCTCCAGGCTCAGTGCAGAACCTGAGGCAGGGCTTGATCCCAGAACCCTGGGATTATGTCGTGAGCCAAAATCAAGAATCAGACACTCAACTGACCGAGACACTAAGGCACCCCAAAATAAAAAAGCATCTTTACCTCAAAGGAAGCAGTAAATAAAACTAAAAGATAACTTACTGAATGGGAGAATATATTTGAAAATGCATATCAGATAAAAGGTTAGTATCTAAAATGTATAAAGAATGTATACAACTCAACACCTAAGAAACAAATAATCTAATTAAAAAATAGGCAGAAGATAAGAACAGACATTTCTCCCAGGAAGACATACATGTGACCAACAAACATGAAAAAATACTCAACATCACTCATAACCGGGCAAATACAAAACAAAACCACAATGAGATATCCCCTCACACCTGCAAGAATGGCTAAAATCAAAAACACCAGAAACAACAATGTTGGTGACAATGTGGAGAAAAAGGAACTTTGTTGCACTGTTGGTGGAAATGCAAACTGGTACAGCCACTCTGGAAAACAATAAATTGTTTTCCTCAAAAAATTAGAAATAGAACTACCCTATGATCCAGTAACACACTATGGGTATTTATCCAAGGAATATGAAAACACTAAATTAAAATGATATATGCCCTCCCTACATTTATTGCAGTATTATTTCCAATTGCGAAATTATTGAAGTAGCTCAAGTGTCCATGGATAGAAGAATGGATAAAGAAGTGGTATGTATATACACAATGGAATATTGTCAACCATTTAAAACTTGCCATTTGCAACAACATGGATGGATTTAGAGAATGCAATCCTAGGCAAAATAAGAAAAAGACAAATACCTTATCATGATTTCACTTATATGTGGACATTAAGAAACAACAACCAAAAACAAACAAAACAAAACTACAAATGGAAGAGGGTGAAAAAAAGACAAATCAGAAAACAGTCTCTTAACTATAGAGAACAAGCAGATGGTTGACAAAAAGGAGTTAAGGCAGGGGCAAGGTTAGAGAGGGAGAGTGAAATAGGTGAAGGGGATTAAGAGTACTCTTATGGTGAGTACCAAGTAATGTATTGAATTGCTGAATCACTTCATTGTACACTGTAGGTTAACTATACTGGAATTAAAAATACAGTGGTTTAAAATATATAGCTTATTTAACTTGAGCATCACACATCAACTGTTCTGGTTTAAGATGGGGGCTGTGAGTGTTTCTTGGCCTGCCTTTTTGAGTGTGTAAATATAGTAGACGAGTACTAAAGTTTGGAGAAAACCCTCAAACAGACAAAGCAGTTCCTGGCAGTTTAAATTCTCTTGGAAGCACTGAGTTATAAGGCTGGAAATCTATAGGTGGAGAATCTGTATTCTCTTCTACATATAGGGTACTTGCAAAATTATTCTGCTACATGCAAAGAAGACAATACCCATAGGAAAAAGAAAACAATACATTTGGAACATTAGTTAAAGCGTAATCTGGAGATAAAGTTTTTTTTTTAATACATTGCAAACAACAGCAACAATGAAAAGGGAATTCCTATCAAACAAAATAAAGAAGTATGCTGAAACGCTGTGAAAAATATAAAGGAAATTTGACTAAGTGAAAGTATATTAATAAAACCCCCAAAATTTGAATATCAAACTATTTAAAGCTTCGCAGTCTGCCAACCTACAATATATCTTTCTTTTTTACTTCTCTTACTGTGAGTTCTTAGATTTCCATTTCCTCCGCTCTGCTGAATCCCTGGATATTCATTAATCTAATTTCTAGCTTCCAGTTGATGATTTTTCCCTCTGATTCTTATTGCATATTTGGATGTAGACCTTTACTTTTATTCTTTTACTGTCATTTTTATAAGATATCAGGAATATGTAGTAGTTTGTCAGCAAACAACCACACAATGACAACTGCATATTTAATAAAAACACATTTCTTAAGCACACATCTGTAGGTCAGGTGGGATCTCATTTTCAGGCTGAGGGTGGCTAACTCTGCTCTTCAAAACTCATAGTGTCTCTTATACTTGATAAAGGCGCTGTGTATTAAAGCAAGTCATGCCAAGTGTATTAACATTCCATTGGCAAAGCATATTGTGTGGCTATAAGGCCATACATAATGGGGCTGGGCACCAGTACAGGGGAATGAAAATCTGGAATAAGTAACTGTAGCCACTATAAGAATTAAATACTTGTGTTTACTATGTCATATTTAATTAAATATCCCGAAGGGATATGTACACATGTATTTGTTTTGTTTTGTTTTTTGTTTTTAGCACTAACTGAATCATTTTAATGCTCCATTTTAAACATTTTAAAGGCTTTGCATTGTCTTAAGGATAAGGCCTGCTCCTTGATAACCCATACAAGGCCCTTCATTTGTAGCCCTTGCTTACTTTTCCAGTTCACTCTCTTTCTCTCCATTCTCCCCAACACATATACCATACACTAAGCATTCTATTATTATTTTATGTTATTTTATTTTATTTGTTTTTTTAATTTACATCCAAGTTAGTTAGCATATAGTGCAACAATGATTTCAGGAATAGATTCCTTAATGCCCCTTACCCATTCAGCCCGTCCCCGCCCCCCCACAACCCCTCCAGTAACCTTCTTTTTGTTCTCCTTATTTAAGAGTCTCTTATGTTTTGTCCTCTTCCCTGTTTTTATATTATTTTTGCTTCCTTTCCCTTATGTTCATCTGTTTTGTATCTTAAACTTCACTCATGAGTGAAGTCATATGATATTTGTCTTTCTCTAATTTTGCTTAGCATAATATTCTCTAGTTCCATCCATATAGTTGCAAATGGCAAGATTTCATTCTTTTTGATTGCTGAATAATACTCCATTGTGTGTGTGTGTGTGTGTGTGTGTGTGTGTGTGTCACATCTTCTTTATCCATTCAACCATCAATGGATCTATTATTCTTTACTATCAGAATCCCCAGGATATGGTTTGATTTATATCAATTTGTGGAATTTGAAGCAAATTCCCCTTTTCAGGTTCTGAGAAGGTATTTTTAAGTCTGTTTTTCTCAATCAGCCAACAAATAGCAAAGAACACTTAAAGCTTCCCTGGCTCAGTAGGATTTCCAACAAGCAATAGTATTAGTGAGTGTTTCAAAGCTTCTGAACCAAGTAATATCTTTCTTTCTTGTTGACGTGTGTTCATCTGAGCATCTTTTATTTATTTTTTTCAAAAACAGACTAGGGTTAGCTTGTTGTTCTTTATCAAAATACAACAAAACAAATTATTTTTGAATATATAATCCTATTTCTAAAATTCAAGGGTTTCCTACAACATTGGCAATTTGTGTCCAGTGCTCATAGGCATGTCATTACTCTGTCCACACATATTAGGCCTTCTCCTGCCCTTGGGCTCTTTCTATTTTTTTTTTTTCACTCTAATAATTTTAACTTTTTTATTTCCCTTTCTTAAACATCAACTTCAAATCCATTTTTATGCAGCCATCTCAATATTAAAACCAGCCATGTCTCTTCCTTCTCCAAATTCTTTTTATATTGATTAAATGTAATAATAATTTGATACTTACCACATCCTTATTCTTAATTTTTCCTTTTATCATTTCCTTTATTATGTGCTATATTAAGGTTCTTCAGACAAACAAAACCAAAATTTACACACTACACACACACACGTACACATTTATATACATTTATATGTGTGTATGTATATATATGTATACACATACATACACACATATATACACACACACATATTTACACACACATATATATATACATATATATATACACATATACATACACACACACACACACACACACACATACCAGTAAACCAATTCTTCATATTATATATCCCTGTATATTATTATTATATAGGTAGATAAGTCCCACAATTGGCCATCTGCAAACTGGAAATTCAGGAAGGTTGGCAGTACAGCGTAGTCTGAGTCTGAAGGCTTAACAACCAAGGGATCCAATGGTTTACTCCAAGTCCTAGGTCTGGAAGAGATGAGATGAGATGACTCAAGCAGGCAGGCAGGAAGTAAAAATGGGTAAATATCTCCTTCCTCTGTCTTGTCCTATTCAAGCCCTCCAGGGATTGGATGATGCTTACCCTCATTGAGGAAAATCTATTTTGTTGAATAAAGTAATTCAAAGGCTAATCTCATCCACAAACACACTTTCAGACACATCTAGAAATAAAGGTTAATGTGGGCACCCTGTGACCAAATTGACACATAAAATCACAAGTCCACCCTTTGTTGATTTGATACCTATATATATCTCCCTAAACTTATTTAATTTCCAAATAAAGACAATGACAGGGTCATCATTTGGCCTAACATGATACATTATCTGCCTAACATGATACAGCAATACAGGACACAACTATTCTGCCTAACATTATTCAAACTATCCTACATAAACCATAAATGTGCTAACACCTTCTCCAGAAGAGGGGGTAATATTCTGAAGCCATGTTACCCTTCTCCTTGATACTCTGTAATTTAAAAGCTATGGTGTAAAATGAACAATACTGAAATACTATGATATAAAATCCATAATCTTATGTTACATAATAAAGGAATAAGAGAGGAAATAAAACAAAGATATACACACACATCCTCATAGAAAGTAGGGGGGAATATGATAATTATGTCCTCATTTCTGTAACTGGTTATGTAGTCATAACTGGCATTTATAACTACCTTCTTTCACTACTCTTTCTGTATTCTCTTTGCCTTTAACCTGTACCTTAACTAGTTTTGCTTTTTTACCTGGTAGGGTGACCTAAACCTTCATTCTGAAAGGTGTGGGCCATTATTAGTCTTGTTTGGGTTGAACTGTTGTAGTTTTCTATTGACCTCATTCATAGTACATGGCAATACTAAAAGACACCCTAAGGGGTGTTCTGTATTACTACAGACATACACCTCCTTACCTCCCTTGTGGAGTAGTAATCCAATTTCCTCTTGATGTCAGAAATAATCATCCCAGCCATCTCCATAGCTTCCTTATTTCCAGTTGATTCAGAGGGATGAGGAATCCAAATTGGCTATGAGTCTGGTAGATTTACTCATGACTATCACTTGTTCATAGCACACTTGCTTACAATTTACTGACATTTGCAATGAGTTGTTATTAACAAGGGTTTTTACTTGGTGCTTGGAGATGTGCTTAAGTGTTAGAGATTTGCCCTAGTAGTGAAATTCATTATACATATACACTTTTTCAAAACCACAGTTTAAATGAACAAACAAAAACACTGCATGTGCAAATTACAGTGTGAGCCGTTACAAGAGGCAGCATTAATTACTGTAAAAACAACCAAACCTACTCTGTCACATTGGAGTCCTTGGCTCTTGAATTCTTTTTAGTGAATTTGACCAAGCATGACTCATCAGGGTAGTATTTTAAATGAAGTTCATGCAATCAAGCCTCCGTTCCATTTATACTGTGATTGTAAAGAATAAATATGCTAATAATGCTCATTTCAGTAGACATGATGAGCCAACTAAAAATACTAACCTCTGGCCCTTTTACCCTCTCCAATCATGCAGAGAGTCTGTAGTTTAACTAAAGAAATTGGCACTGAAAACAAAGCAGTTGTACTGTATGTCTTTTATACTCTCCTCAATCAAGTAAGATCTTATGAAAACAAAAAAAAAAAAATCTTCAATTTGATACAGAGCTGCTGACTGCTAAGAAATGCTTAATGTATCAACGTCATAATCGGTTCTGGATCATTACCACTATCATAAAAAAGCTTCATACTCACCACATTGAAAGAGCAGTTCACTTGCTGTGATGTGCATCTGTATTTGTTTGACAAAAAAAGTCCCCAAATACAGTGCATGCACAGCATTTACAGCACCAAGGAAAGCTAGTGAAATTCATATTCAAAACTACCATAGTTTACACACATGCACAATGCATACTCCATTCACTACATAAAAATGCTCCCCCACAAAATCTTCCTTTTTATTCATTTCTAGTGCTATAGTCTAAAATTACTATTTCACCAAATATTTGTGTTTTGTTCTTTTATATTGAATAAACATGAAAAAAGAAAGATCCCGCCTGTTGTATTTAATTTCCATAGATGATCCATAGAAGTAGAATGTATAAATGTTTTATATGCTACATATCTTCATTTAAGTAATTCCTCTGTATAAGGCTACATTACTCCAAAATATACAGTAAATATTTTGTAAGTCAGCATTTCCCTGAAGAGACATGGATAAATAAATTTCTTAGTGGTGAAACGTTACTTATGGTCACCACCTTTTGCTATTGCTAGGCTAAAGTCTCTAACAACTCTGCCTTGGGTTAAGAATGTGGGTTTCACCACCAGTCATGATTAAGTTGGAATGCTAGTGTGTCACTGACCTTCCCCATGGCTTTGACAAGTCACTTCCCTGTAAGCACACTTCTTTAACTGTAAAGGAGGATGGAAACTATGCAAAGTCATAGGTTATTCTGAGTATCGGTGGGGATAGTGTCTGTATTTAGCATAGACCAGAACCATATTAAGTGTACAAAAATGTGTGTTAATGTTGTAAGTTGTTTTATGAATTTTAGTTGCCTCTTGATGTTTTAAGATTTTCTGTGAAATAATCCCACCGTCAAAGGATGAACAACCTATGTGAGCTCTGACCTCCATCTGAGAGCGCATTTGTTTTGTGAACTCCCAGGTGAACAGATCAGATCTCATTTGTTAAAATCATCGTATTGATTACCCCATTAATTTCTAACTCTTACCTATAGTAATGAGAGAAAGAAATTGGGAATACCACAGTAGGAAGACTATAATCCAAATGGTTTAATTTTGGCCCAAAATAAATATGTTGAAAGTAGTTTCATGTAGACACAGTGCCAGATGTCTGGCTACTGAACTGCTCTGGGGAGCTTTCCTTCATTATCTATTGAAAACTTCATTACCGTCAAGTTTTTTTCAACAAAGTGGCATTCATTTTGAGAAAATTTCCTCCTTTACAAAAATTCCCTTGTATCTCCCTTTCTTATTACATAACATAATTTAATGTAATTATTGATACTTATTGCTATTCATTAATTGTCTTCTGGCTGTTTTTGTAGTTCTTCTCTTTTCTTTTGCATTATTCCTATATGATTTAATGACTTCCTTTAGTCTTATATTTAGATTCCTTTCTCATTATCTTTTGTGTATCAACTACAGGTTTTTGCTTTGTGGTTACCACGACATTCACATACAATAGTTGTGTGTGTATATGTATGTATATACATACATATACCCTACATACCTACATATACCATACATACATACACCCTACACATGCAAGAGTCCATTTTAAGTCGATATCAGCTTCATTTTGAACACATTCTAAAACTTCTACGTGTTTACATCTCAATATACTTTATGTTTTTGATGTCATATTTTAACATCTTTTTAAAAATTTTTTCCAATGTTTATTTACTTTTGAGAGAGAGAGAGAGACAGAGACAGAGCACTAGTGGGGGAGGGACAGAGAGAGAGGGAGACACAGAATCCAAAGCAGACTTCAGGTTCTGAGCTGTTAGCACGGAGCCCGACATGGAGCTCAAACCTGTGAGCTGTGAGATCATAACCCAAGCCGAAGTCGGATCCTTAACTGACTGGGCCACCAGGTGCCCCTAACATCTTTTAACTTTGTGTATTTCTTACTAATTATTGTGGTTATAGTTAATTTTACTACTTTTCTGTTTTAACCTTCATCCTAGCTTTATAAATGGTTAATACCTTTACTAGATATTAACTTTAAAAACTCTACTTTCGGGGTGCCTGGGTGGCTCAGTCGGTTAGACGTCCGACTTTGGCCCAGGTCACGATCTCACGGTCCGTGAGTTCGAGCCCCGCGTCGGGCTCTGGGCTGATGGCTCAGAGCCTGGAGCCTGCTTCTGATTCTGTGTCTCCCTCTCTCTCTGCCCCTCCCCCGTTCATGCTCTGTCTCTCTCTGTCTCAAAAATAAAATAAAAACGTTAAAAAAAAATTTAAAAACTATACTTTCAAGAATCATTTCTATAGTTTACTATATATTCAACTTTACCAATGGGATTTTTACTTTCATATATTTTCTTGTTATTGGTTAGTAACTTTTTTTCAGCCTAAAGAAGTCCCTTTAACATTACTTGTAATGCTACTTTACTGGTGATGAACTTCAGGTTTTTTTTTTTTTTCTTTCTTGTTTGGAAAACTCTTTATCTGTCCTTTAGTTCTATTTGATAGCTTTGCCAGGCAGAGTATTCTTGGATAAAAGGTTTTTTTTTTGTTTTGTTTTGTTTTATTTTTTTTGTTTTCTTTATTTTTATTTTCTTTTCAGCAGTTTGAATGCATATATCATGACACTCCATTTTGGCCTACTACAAAATTTTCTACAGAAAAATCAGTTGATGATGCTATCGGGATTCCCTTGTACATAACAAGTTAATTTTTTCTCACTGCTTTTAAGATTCTTTCCTTTCTCAAAAGTTTGTTTTACACCATTTTGCTGTTATGAAAGACATACATTAGTACCTGTTTTCACTAACTGAAAGAAATCTGAAGAAGATTTTGCTTTAATTAAAAAGGACAAAAAGTGAAAATAGCAGCATTTATTTGCAACGAACCTTTATAGAAGCATCACTCACCCTTAGCAGGAGTGCCTCCTTCCCCAGGAACTACATTCAGAATCTCAATATCAGGCCATCATGGCTTTGAACTATGTCTGTGAGCATCTGTGCTTTATTCACCTTTATTTTGTGCATCCATTAACAAGACATGCCCTAAGATCTCAGAAAAGCCTAAGAGAGGCTATTTTTTGGGTCTGGGAATACCAAAACATTTTTACAATGTAATGTAACTGCTTCTTTGCTTTACATCATCTCGGCTTTCAAAAGGCTTCGTAGGAACACTCTATTTTTGGATAATTGTGGAAACTTATAGTCTAATTTCAACTATTTTTTAATGAAATTTATAGTATCTCACAGTATATTTCTTCCACAGCTTAAAAATATGAATCTCGGAGGAGTTTCTGTAGCTACTCCAAAATTCAGTATTTCTAAGGTATGTAGCCTAAGCATTATTTACCTTTCCTTTTCTGCACATACACTCAGGTATTTAGCAGGCATTGTACAGGGATACATTTAGGTAGTTCTATAGTAATGAGATAATCTATGATACAGCTGAGGATTGCTTTTTAGTTTCCTTAGATAAATCACATTTCTGCCACCACATGTCATCTGGGCACTGTCTTGTCATTTTTTTACCCATATATTTTATTTCTGTTTGAGTTTATATTTATTTAAACATGGAACTCAGCACTTTCACTGGTTCAACAGGAAATCCATCATACTATGCATTTGGAATTATTCATGAATAACTGAAAGTCACAGGGAAATCCATAAAGGGTCATGCCATTTATTGCACACCCTCTGTCATCTTCCAAATCACTTTAAACCTCTACAAACTCCTTCCTGCATTCCCTTTTCCATCTGTCCTCTTCTCTATTTACAATTTATCTTCTCTCTATTGTGCAGGTATTTTCTTACTTCCTCTCAAGCTTTGATATTCAATAGTTCTTTGCTCTTGAGGTGAGAGCTTCCATAACACATTTGTTTGTTTTCCTATAAATCTTTATATCTCTTTAAAGTGAACTGTTTATCTGCACAGAGAATAAAATGTATTCTCATTAGAAATGATTATATGCATGGAAAATGAATAGCTTACATTTTTGTGTATGTATGCATCTTTGTGCATGCACATATGTGAGTGGGAGACAGAACAGCGTGATGTATATACAGAGGATAGTGATATCACTTTAATAAAGAAAGATAGTGGGGACCAATTATTTAAATAAAGATAGATACCAGTGACCATATTCTGGAAAACATAGGCTGGGGCAAGGATTAAAAGTGTTTATGCTTTATGAAGATGAAAAGTCAGAAAGGCAAAGGTGGGAAAATAAGAAAGTGAGGTGAAAAAAGATGTTAAGCAATGCCAAATAATGCAATGCTGTGCTGGACACTGCAGGTAATGACATACAAAGTGACATTCATGAAACTTCTTGGTCACAGTTGACACAGAAACTATCCCTTGGAGGAAAAAAGTGGGAAGATATTTTCACACTGCCACTTGGTTGATTGATTGACTGATTGACTATTAATCTCTCTTTAGTTTTGAGAGAGAGAGTGCAAGAGTGCACACGAGGAGGGGAGGGGCAGAGGGAGACATAGACCCTCAGGCAGGCCTCATACCTAGCACGGAGCCTGAAGCAAGGCTGGATGTGGGGCTCACTCCCACGAGTCTGGGATCATGATCTGAGCTGAAATAAAGAGTTGGATGCTTAACTGACTGAGCCATCCAGGTTCTCCTTCACACAGCTACTTCTTAAGTCTCAGTATAAACAGTTACCTCCTTTAGTTAGATAGGAAGGGAAGGGGAGGAACAATTCTGTGTTATTATCGGAATGGCTTCCGATAATAGTCTTCGGAAACACAGAACCAACAATTTGGGAGGACAGATTGTTCATTGTGTGGGGCTGTCCATTCCATTCCTGGCATCCTTGGGCTTGCTTACTGATACAGGCTGCACTCTCTGTTACTGTGACATCTGAAAATGCCTTCACATACTTCTTAAAGTGGGGTAAGTACCACCTTATTTGTGGTCCGTTGTTAATAATCCAAATCATATTTTATTCAGTGAACAGTTCAGATTGAATCTTGACATTACTTCTAATTTCACATCTAGTATTTGTTTGGTTACACACCCTTTTCTAAGCAAGGTATTGCAAATTTATCATATCATCTGGTTAACTTGAGAACCAAAAGCTCTTGTCATCCTTTGTCTAGTCTCTAAAATGTTAATTTACCTTAGGATTCTATCTTTAGCTTTGGTCTTATTCTCTCTACTGTATTAAAATGATGTAATTGACTGCTTTTAACTTCCTGGTTTTAACTTTCATCCATATACTGAAGACTACTAGATATAAATTTCCAGCTGGGGATTCTCCACTGAGCTTAAGAAATGAATGCGTAATGTGCTCTGGACACCTGTACTTGGATGCATCAAAGACACCTGAAACTCATTATCTCTAAAGGTGAATTCATATTCCCTGCTCCCAAACTGGTTTATATTCTCATGCTCTCTGTCTCATTTGGTGGAAGATACATTTATCCCCTTACCCACATTAGAATGTGGAAAATTATCCTTGACATTTTTTTTCTTCACCTCCCATATCTAATCACTCACCAAAAGTCTTGGGAATCTTATTTTTGTACCGGAAAAGGCAAAGTCCACTCTATATTAGGTGTTAGTCACTACACAAAGGTTTAAGTACTATAAAATCAAGAACTGTTCATTTACAGCTGGTCATAAATGTAATATAAATTATATAAATAGTATCCTGTAACTGTTCTCTGATTTAATATTATATCTGGGGAACTTCTTGCTTTTGGTAGGTTGGTTTTACTGGCCACTGGTGTTTCCCATTAAGGAAACACTTTACAATTATAATCAGAAACACAACACAAAACAAACATGAGAAACATCATTAGTTCCTTTGTTGTTCTAACATCTATATATGGATCTATGAGCCAGGTTTGAAATGGACAGCTTTAATTAACGTTAGGAATTTTTACTGGCTATGATTTACTTATGCTGATTTTGATGTACTTTCCTGAACAATGAAGGTATAGATATTTTAATTTATAAAAACAGACTCTTTTCTTGAGCAGCTAACCTATAATCAAAGTTTATTTTATTTTATTTGGTTACTTAAGCCAGGCTTCCAATTTTACCTGAAAAGCCCTCATGCTGGTCACAATAAAAACTTAATTGTGAAGTAGACAAGAGGAATGGATGTTTTTCTCCATATATATATATATATATATATATATATATATATATATATATATATATCTGTTTGTATTCCTATATGTATATTCTCATGCTATTAGGAAAATGTAAGATTTTTTTTTTTGTTAATACCTGGTATTCTCTTTCTTCAAGTGAATTTGTGAGCTTTATAGCATATAGGGTTAAATCAGGCAAAACTTTCAGTATTATGTTCTACAGCAATAGTGAATACTTACTTTTCAAATTTAGGAAAGGACATTATATGGCCATTTGTTACTAAGTCAGTGCAATTCCTGGGTAGATCTGGGTAGGTAGTGACAGAGATTTTTATAGTTCCAGAGATTGAAGAAACATTTAGACAGGACTAGTATTTCTGTGTTCCATTTTGCTGGCACTAGTTATTATCAGGGTAACTCAGAAGGAACTATCATTGGGTAAAAGATGAATGTCCTAATTATTATTTTTTAAATGTCCTAATTAGTAACCTAATAAATCATAGGAGATAAAATTTAGAAGAGGTTTTTGTTTTTGTTTCCCTATCAAAATTCTTTATTGGTACTGTAGTCAGAAAGCATCCAATGATAGAGGGATTCATTATGGTATATGCAAGAGGCTTCCTCAATCCTAGAATTAACCAGTTACTTGTTAGTAGTCATTTTGAATACTTTTAGACAAGCAATAGCATTAAAAGTTATACAGACATTAGGTTATGATTGAGTTGCTTGGGACTTTATTTTTTTTAATATTTATTTGGCTCTAATTTCATTGTCTCTTAGTGTTGACATTGGTATCATCTGAAGATAATGAGATCATGAAAATAAAATAATTACTAGATCAATTTTAATTTATTAAAAGAAAACTCGAAGAGCAAATTTTTTAAATGTTTATTTATTTGTTTTTAAGGGAGAGAGGGAGAGGGAGACAGGGAGATGGGAGAGAGAGACAGAGAATCCCAAGCAGGCCCCTCACATCAGCACAGAGCCGATGTGGCAATCCAATTTAGGAATAGTGAGATCTTGACCTGAGCTGAAATCACGAGTTGAATGCTTAACTGGCTGAACCACCCAGGCTCCCTGGAAGAGAAAATTTTTAGGAGTCAAATTTTACTTGTACTTTAATATTTCATTTGCAGCTCTTTACTAATTTATAATTGTAGCTTATCCCCCATATTTGACTTACCTAGAATGAAAAGAAATGTGTTCCCTTCCTCAGGTCTCACCTTGTCAAGAAAAGGTGAATGTGGATCTTGTCTCACTGGAGCCACCTCCAATCTGCCAATCTGTCTCAGCAGGCAGCAACATTGTGCAGAAACATTTGACATTCTCAGGGAGGTTGAAAGCATTAGTATGCCCACTTGAGAAGTAGAAGAAATCTACTGGTCCATTTTGTGTAAGAATATTTCAATTTTAAGATATACAAATCTGGGACTTAATGGTTTGGCTGCTGTTGTGTAGATAGCCACATCTCCACATGGACCTGGTGGCATTTGTGCCTCATAATTTTGATAGAGGATAACGGAGAGTTCTGGGAGCAATTTAGACTTATACAGATTATAAATTTGTATGGCTCAAATAAAGATAGACTTTATAATTTCTTGAATATGGTTATTAACTCATAGCCTCATAGCTTTTATAGTTTTTATGTATTATAAATGTTTATAATCTTACTTGATTTTCAAACTGGAATAATGTAATTAGAAAAAATCTAGACACTTTATAAAGATGCAATTACTTTTTTTTTTTAACACAAAGTCATTTTAACACAGTAATGTTAAGTCTAACATCCAGCAAAGGACAAGATTATTTTTAAAAATGCATTTGGAAATGCATTTTTCCTAAGTCAAAAGCAAATATAAATTTTATATTTAATATAAAGTTATTTCTAAAAATGTTTTGTTTTACATGTTTTAGCATATATTAAAATTAAATCATATTATCAATATCAACATTAATTTTGTGAGAAAATGAGACTTGTGATCACAGATCATTCTTAAATATTTATATATTATAGTATCTTTACAGAAAATAACATGGGGAATTCAGCACTCATTATAAAGATGGCTGAAAAGATCTTGATATCAGTCAGATTAATATTAATTGTAGCAAAGGACTACCAAAGACTTTAACACTTCATATATGATGGTCAGTTCAGTTAAATATAACATTATATTATCACTTATTTTTTAAGTTAGTGACATATTTGTTTCTTAAATAGAATTTATTTTTTAAAAAATTGAAAGGACCTTTTTATGACAGGTATTTCTAAGAGAAATACAGTTCAAGACAAATTTTTTGTAGTTTGTCTTCTAGTCCATTTTATATATACTTGAAATAATTTCTTATTTGATGGGAGGTAGAGACAAATAATACAACTTTGATTTTTTATAAATAGTTTCATTCCAATATTGTTACATAGCCATATGTTAGTGTAAACTATTGAAGTATTATAAAATTTTCTGTGAAAATCATTGCTTTTCCTTTTAAGAGAGATGGGTCTGAGAAAAATTGTTTTTATGTGTGAGAGCATTATTACTAAAGTTTTTTAAAACTGAAATGAAATTAGTCTCTTTAATGTGAATATGCTTTATTAAAATATAACATTAATATATAAGTAAGTTGTATGTATTATTCATAATATGTAACATCATATTGGTATTAAGGGGTATGTATTGATCTTTATGTCTACCAATCGATTCATCTATGAGTATGAGGCAATGACATCTTGAATTTAACTTTAGACTGTTAAATAAAATCAGACTCCCTAGAGTTAAAAACAACAGAAGATTTCCCACATCATTCACAATAAAAGTCAAATGTACCTCTCATGGTTTGTCTTTCTCCCATCAATCAGTCCTCATCTCCTTTTATTCCTACTAACTTTAAGTGTTTTGGTTTTCTACCCTAACCAGTTTCCTGTCCCAGAATTCACCTGTTGCAGTCTTATCTATGGGCTTTTGTACTTGTTAATTTTATCTGCAATGCTCTCCTCCAATGTATCTACAAGGCTTGCCTCCTTCATCCCCTTCAGGCTCAAAAAGTGCATTCTCACTGAAGCCTTTCGTCATAACCTTATTTCAAATTGCAACCCCCCCCCCCCCCGCCTTACATTCCTTATTCTCCTCTTCCTGCTTTACTTTTCTCTGAGCACTGATCACTAGCTTAGATGCTGTATTTTATTTCTGAATATTATGTAATGTTCATTTGCTGTCTGTCTCCTTCCCAGTGGAATGTAGACTTTATAAAGGCCCCAATTTTGTCTTTTTTGTCACTACTATGTCCCCTGACAAAAATTAGTTATTTAAGAATATTTTTTAACTTGATGAATAAGTAAATGAAAATACAAGGCTCAAGGAGAGGCATGATTTTATTGCTCATTGTTTTAGGTTTATCCACATAGCATGACTAAGAAGAACATGAGTCATGAACTTTCTTTAAAATTATTTTTAATCATTTAGTCAATATGAATCATCTGAAGTATGACTGGGATATATCCAATAGATTATAATGTTTTAGATAGTATACCAATTGACATGGAATTAAATGCTCATAAATTAATTTCAGATTTTATTGATCAGATTTCATTTTGTTCCTCTTATATTTCCATTTCATTTTTAAGTGATACTAAACAAGAAATATGGGATAGGGAGAGTCTGGCTTGTGAACAGCTAGATAGCTGTCCCCAAATGCCACAGGTAATTGAAGTACAATGAATATCTGGTATTTCCGCTTTGGTTCAGTGTGTGTGTGTGTGTGTGTGTGTGTACTTGAATATATGAGAAGGCTAAATCCCTTTGGGGAAAACAGCTGATCATTACAACCTAGAATAATTTAGTCATATCTGTTCCATCCTTTTTTGTAAAAATAATAAAAACACAAAGATTTACAAGGGAATTAATAAAAACAAGGTCTTTTGGATTCATGTTAATAAAAATAACATTAAAAACATATTTTAGGGGCGCCTGGGTGGCTCAGTCGGTTGAGCGTCCGACTTCGGCTCAGGTCATGATCTCACGGTCCGTGGGTTTGAGCCCCGCGTTGGGCTCTGTGCTGACAGCTCAGAGCCTGGAGCCTGTTTCAGATTCTGTGTCTCCCTCTTTCTCTGACCCTCTCCTGTTCATGCTCTCTCTCTGTCTCAAAAATAAATAAATGTTAAAAAAAAATTTTAAAAACCAGATATTTTACAGTGGTGTTATGAAAATTTCTAGAAGTTTAATATTGAAAACATTTTTCTGGGTTTTAAAATTTTCCTCTAAAGTTTTCAAAGTATCAGTGTGAGAGGTGACCACCTACTGTTACAGATTTTAGTTTAGTGGTTGATGAGGGTCTTCCAGAGTTTGTAAGTGTGTATGAATGAAAGGAGCTAGGCTGTAAGGTAGATTTTCCATGGCATAGAAATTTCATTTATAAGATTTCTAAAGATATTTTATCCTTTTAAAATTATTAATGGGTTCACCTGAATGTTGGCATTTTTAAAGGTAAAAAGGGATCTTTTTCTGGGTTCCTGGGTGGCTCCGTCTATTAAGCATCCAACTCTTGATTTCTGCTCAGATTATGATCTCATAGTTTGCAGGTTCAAACTCCCAGTCAGTCTCTGCACTGTCAGCACAGAGGCTGCTTGGGATTCTCTCTCTCCCTCTCTGCCTCTCCCCCTCTCTTGCATGCTCTCTCTCTCTCTCTCTTTCTCTTTCAGAATAAACAAATAAACTTAAAAAAATCTCTTTGGGGGTGCCTGGGCGGCTCAGTCAGTTAAGCATCTGACTCTTGATTTTGGCCCAGGTCGTGTTCTCAAGGTTTGTGAGTTCAAGCACCACACTGTACTCTGCGCTGACAGTGTGGAGCCTCCTTGGGATTCTCAATCTCTCTCTCTTTCTCTCTCTCTCTCTCTCTCTCTCTCTCTCTCTCTTTCCCTCTGCCCCACATCAGCTCACACTGTCTCTGTTTCTCTGCAAATAAATAAATAAACTTAAAAAATTTTTTTAAATAACTCTTTTGGATCTAACATTCAAAATTTTGTATCCATTCTAGTCATCATGTGTGTTTACAGAATTATTTCCCAATGACCAAGGGATTTTCTTTGATAGGTCTTACAAAGGGCATCAGATACCACTAAATTACCTAATAGTGACTTGACCAGAACTTGGCTAATATCACTACTAGCATGCTGACACCCTGACCCTTGAGTTTACCTGGTATCTTTCTTGACAGTTGTGGCTCATTCCTGGTGTCACTCATGGGAAACCTGACAGATCATAGATCCATGACAGTGTTCCCATGAGTTCATCACCTGGCAGTTGTCTAACTGATATATCTGATCTCAAGCCCAAATTCCTTTCTGGCTCCTGGTTTGTTGACCTTATTCAATAATTTCCAAGACAACTGGTCATCAGCATCTACAACTCAAGCCCAACTCAATGTTAGCTTTGTTTGCCAAGTCTCTAACCTGAAAAACCAGAAAAGAAAACAGAAAACTGGATGGATAACTGCCCAGCTATCTGTCGAATGATACTCTGGAATAAAGCCAGCGTATGTCTGAGATCCCAAGTGGGGAATTTCTAAAATGCAGTCCTTTTTATTTCTGAGTGCTCACCAGTATCAGAGCAGACTTTGATCAGCGATCAGAATGTCTAACCTCTGGTGTATTTTCCATATTGTATTCCTTGTTGCATTTTTATGAAGCTTCTTTTATATATTCTTGACAATACATTAGTAATTTGGCTCCTGGATGAATTATTTTTTAAAGATGATGTCTGTACTGTAATCATCATCTTCTGGGCATCCTTGACTTTCTGATAAATACTTGCCATGAGTCATCTTTGTGATTCATTATCTAAGCAAATCTGGGTTTATTTATATTACCTGAGATATGTTACCTTTTTGAATCATAGCTGCACAAGGTGGCAAATGAATCATCTTTATAGAAATTACTGATCAACTCATACAGAGAGCCAGATTTGCAAATATTAATATGTTACCACAAATCTTATTGCCCAAGCTACTTGTCAAATATTTGATTTAGTGTGACTCACTGATTGAAATCATTCATCAGAATTGATTATAAATATTACAAGAGAATAATTATAAACTGATCCTTGAAAATTTGGTGTTTTAAAATGATTAAATTTTCTGAAGGTCTATATGAACATTTGAATTTAATTCAGAGAACTTTTGAGTTACACAAGCAAGTACATTGAGACAATTGAATGAATGAAAAAGTAATGTTCACAAGGGAAGATATATATCCCATAAGGCGTCAGTAATACATCTTAAGTGTAGCATTTTCATATATTTTAATGTAAATATGGTATATAAATTGTTTATGTTATAACTATTTTTGCAGAAAATATGAAGGAATATCCATGCTAATAAATAATGGGATCAGGTTAGGTTTTAATAGTCTCCACACATTAGGAATGCAATCAGGAATGAAACACTCAATTTTACATTAATAAGTTCCGAAAGAATTTTTATCTCATATGTATTTCTTCCCTTTAGATTTTACTATCAATTCAGAAGGATGAATCCCTAGATTATTTTACTTCACACTTGATATATACTTAATGAATAATAAAGCATTTGCTTTCATTTAAAACTCTGAGTGATTGATTTAATGATTAGGAAATTGCAGGAATATTTTGCTATTATATTTCATGTGTCTGTACTATGTTAATTGCACACCTTTGCTATGTGAGTAGCATAAAAAGTGTAAGAAGGATGTTCTGTCCATAAGATGGACATTATTTTACTACAGTAAGAGCACAAACACTCAGAAGGCAGGATTAGTGTCTGGCAAATTTAGTAGTAGCAGTAGTAAGGTCCTGGATGGATTTGTAAAGATTTATTCCATTCTGAGGAAGTGGTCACTTTCTAAAACTGTAATTATTCTCTCCATAAGAACCAAATCCTTGCCTATGATGAAATGTTTTGACTAGTAGTTAACAAGGAAGTGATGCAGGTAGCACATCTTTGTGTGCCATTACATGAAATCAGATATACCATGTTTAATAAAACAATCACTGATGGCCAAATTAATTATGAAAATATCCAACTTTGTATTTGATCTTTCAAAAGAATCATCATTTTAGTTGTCTTCATTTAAAAAAAAACCTTTAGGGGCGCCTGGGTGGCTTGGTCGGTTAGGCGCCCAACTTTGGCTCAGGTCATGATCTCACGGTCCGTGAGTTCGAGCCCCGCGTCGGGCTCTGTGCTGACCGCTCAGAGCCTGCAGCCTGTTTCAGATTCTGTGTCTCCCTCTCTCTCTGCCCCTCCCCTGTTCATGCTCTGTCTCTCTCTGTCTCAAAAATAAATAAACGTTAAAAAAAATAAAATAAATTTCAAAAAACCTTTATAAAAGCTTTAAGTAAGTCCAGACATTTCTTCTTAGAATATATAAATGTTGCATTTGTTTTCAGAAAAGGGAAAACATTTACCCAGTTTACAAAAAATTAGAAAAATTATTTTTAGGAAACTCTACCTAAGGGAGCTTTTTTTTTTTTCAATTGGCAGAATGATATACAGTCACATTAGTTATGAAAAACTTCTGTTCTGAAATAAGTAAATTAAATAGAAAAGAGCTATAACTTATACCCACTCTGATTTAGAATTCTCATGGTCCCCATGAAGCAGACTGAGCGATCCATAATTGCATCTTAAATTAGACCTTTGAAGTGATTAACCTCACTAGCCTGCTTGTTTCATGCATATATTATTTTTATGTTATCAAAACAGTCTTTTCTTTTGAGAAATGTTAAAGACCTGTTGTTATTTTTCTGTATTATAGAAGTACTTAAAAATAATTTGTTAGTGTACTTACAAAAGAGCTAATAGAAATGTTCTTCAAGTTTGATCCAAACAAGCACAGCTCACTAGAGAAGCAGATGCTTTACCAGCAGGGGTAGAGAACCTGTAGTTTCAATCTAAAGGATTGTAATGGGGTACATTTACTGAATGCATCCTCTTTGATCCTCTAATGAAAAAAGAAACTGTGAGAATTAAAAGGTCCAAGAATAAGGGTGGAATTGTGAATTTAATTACTCTCATGTTTACATCTAAAGAGCTATAAAAGCATAACTTAGAAATTAACTTTTACTCTAGAACACCTTTGCTTCTAGGAAAAAAAAATGATGAAATTTTAAATGCTAATTGTCAGGCTTTGAAATAAGAGTAAACTATCGGGGTGCCCGGGTAGCTCAGTTGTTTAAGCATCCCACTCGACTTCAGCTCAAGTCAGGATCTCACTGTTTGTATTTTCGAGCCCCACATTGAGCTATGTGCTGACATTGTGGAGTTTGCTTGGTATTCTCTCTCTCTCCCTCTCTCTACCCCTCCTGTGCTCTCTCTCTGTCTCTCTCTCAAAATAAGTAAGCTTAAAAAAAAGAGAGTAAATTATAAAGGGATGAGAAGATAGCGATTTGCTGCATTATAATAATAATAAAAAACAGGATTTTTCTTTAAGAAAATGATACCAAATTTTGTAATGTTTGTGTTTTTATGAAAATTCTTTCTTACTTAGTCTCACCATATTAAGTAGCTCCCTCATAGATGAAAAATGAAGGCAGTGTTGATATTGATGGGGGGAATCTTTGCTCTACTACCCTCTCTCCAGCTTCCAAATAGCTCTGTTTTATTTACAATTCTGTAGATGTGTTGTCATGTATGTTATCACAAATACCAAGTATAAATTGAGTGAGAGCAAAAAGAACTAATGTAGTGGTTGAAATTGCTTGTTTATGAAAATAAATACTTGAACTAAGTGCACATTCATTTATTTAAGAGTGAACCTAACAGAGGAAAAAAAAAAAAAGGCAAAACCGGTGGCACTTATAGGGGTAAAAGGTAAAAAAAAAAACAAAAAAACAAAAAACAAAAACAGGAGCAGCCAAACATGATGTATCAGATAAGTTGCTTACGTTGGGTATCCCATCCAAATAATTAATTTCTTTCTTTTCATAATATCGCATGCCAAGGAGGCAGGGAATCAAGAACTGTATTCATTGTCATCACTCTTCCAGTCACATCTATAAATTCCTATCTGTGAGGAGGGGCTATTTTTCAAAAATCACTGCAAATCAGAAAAGTCACTACTTTTGTCTTAATTATATATACATGCGTGATGTTAAAATATATGAATGTGCATCCACATCTACCTACAAATAATTAACAGTTTTTAGAATATTTAAAATCATGAGTATTTATTTAAAATAGATTTTTTAATTACAGTTTTATTTTTATTTACCTTTGAGAAAGATACAAAGAGCTGGCAAGGGAGGGTCAGAGAGAAGAGGAGATAGGATCCCAAGCAGTCTCCACACTGTCAGCACAGAGCCCAATGCAGGGCTTGAACTCACAAACCATGAGATCATGACCTGATCCAAAATCAAGATTCTGACGTTTAACCAAGTGAGCCACCCAGGTGTTCCTAAAATAGATATTTTATAGAAGCCCTACTAAAATATATAAAATACACAATAAATATTTCTAACAAAACCAAAATTATTAGTATATCCACTAAATATATAGTGTCTTTAGTATATAAACTAAGAGAAAATACATAAGAAAAGACTAATGTTCTTAATTATTATCAGACACTTTGGAATGAATCTCTTAATGCTAAAATTTTTAATGCTAATATAGGTTAAAGCTAAATACTATGAAGAAAGGAGAATATATATATGTGTATGTATAAATATATACACACACAAATATATATGTGGAGTGGATTTCCCCCTTTTAAGAAAAATAAATACATTTTAAGCAATACTTTTTAAATAAATATCAGAATTTTGAAAAATTACAGCTACCCAACATTCAACATACATGCTAGGATATAAATACGGTGCAAATATATTGAAATTTATAATGAGCATTTCTCAAATTATAAATGTTAAAATGCATATTTAAAAATATCCTTCCAAGGGCACCTGGGTGGCTCAGTCAGTTAAGCATCTGACTTCAGCTCAGGTCATGATCTTGGACTTCGTGGGTTTGAGCTCTGTGTAGCCTCTGTGCTGACAGCTCAGAGTTGTCTCCAGAATCTGGAGCCTGCTTCAGATTCTGTGTCTCCCTCTCTCTCTGTCCTTCTTCCACTTGTGCTCTCTCTCTCTCTGTCTCTCAAAAATAATAAACATTAAAAAATTTAAAAAAATAAAAATATTCTTCCAAAATAAATAACTTATTTAAACTCATTATTGTTGTAACACAGTTCTGATGAAACATTCTTTTAAGTTCATTTCATATTAATATCTCAGATGTACAAATTTAATTAACATTCATAACACTTGTAAGAAAAAATTTAAAAAAGTATTCTTCAACATGCAATCATGAAATACATTTTAAAACCCGCTCATTATACATTTACATATTTAACCAATCAAAACAAAATAAAAAGACTAATGGAACAAAAGTGAGATGTGAAACACTTTAAAAAATGAATTTTGGACTGAAGTGATTATCAGGCATATCTGGGTTTTTCATGTGTTAGAGTAGCAGGAAAGGTATAGGTAAAAGGGACAGAGAAATCAATAAATTAATGGAGAAGAGAGTTCAACATGAAAAAAATGCAGAGTTAAAATAAGTACTAATGAAAGTTTCATCTCTTCTATCACAACACATGAATCTACAAAACTGGCTGTAGACCTGACCCCCAGCAAGGAAAGGGGGCAGAGTTTTCCTGTTTGACCCTCAAGGGCAATAACTGACTGAGAAAATCATTGATGGAGCAAACTGTATTCGTTGTTAACAAGATAAATGATGATGTTAACTGAGACGAGTACATGTGCACGCAAACACACACACACACACACACAATTGGATGTATACTGATGAGTATTTTTCAAAGTTCTAAAGTTTTATGTTTTATAACCTCTATGCCTTTTATCTTATGATTCCTTATGATTCCTTCGCATAGGAAAAGAGGCCCCTTCTGTGAATTCCAAAAGCACCCAATGTTTTGTTTGTGTAATGAAACGTATTACTGTGTGGTCTTTTCCATAAGACTTAAATATATAAATTAACGGTATTCATAATCCCCGACTGAGCACCTTCATAGTTACAGAAAGTGAAAAGAAGTCATAAGTGATAGGATGTTTAGTTTTAATCTTTGCAGTTAGTACATAGTGGTATGTTCTATCACAATCAATGAATTCAGTCAGTAATTCTCGCATTTCTTGTAGTTACCACTGTGTTACATTAGTTGATGTTTAAAAAAATTATTGCTTTAGCAACAGAAAGTGTAGCTCAGCATACTTTTTGATGAGTATTTATTATCACAAATGCATTTATATTTGAGAGTTAGACCTATCAAATTAAGAGAGATATGCATTAAAATATGCTCATTATCAACGATATTCTAATAATTTCTTCTTAAATTGCTAACAATCTGCATTTTATCTGCTCTAGTGTTACTTAATCTATGATTTTTATACTGTAATTGTAGTTTCTGTTCAAAACACCAGATCATCTTTGACTGACATTTTTGCTCTACGTTTTACTATTTATTATATAAGGCCTATTTTTTTTTTTTTTTGGTTTGCATTTAACTGGTAACACTTCTCCCAACTGCCACCCCATTGCCACTTCTTAAACTTTATGATCAGATTCATTCTACATCTATCCTCTGTAGGTGGATATTAATTTTCGAGCTGATATGATACTAATTTGATATGCAGAGAGTGCATGGAACTCAAATACCAGATTTATTGAAAAAAGCATTCCTGCCCCAAGCCATAGTAATGGCATTACAGTCACTTTATTGTAAAATTGTTGATCACATATATATTAGGTTGATTTCTCCATTGTGTCACTCCGATGCATCTATTTATTCTTGTACTAATATTCTACTGTTTTACTTATTACAATTTTAAAAAAGTCTCGGGGCACATGGGTATCTCAGTTAGTTAAGTGTGTGACTCTTGATTTTGACTAAGGTCATGATCTCACAGTTCATGAGTTGGAGCCCCGTGTCAGGCCCCATGGTATGAGGAGCCTACTTGGGATTCTCTCTCTCTCTCTGCCCCTTCCCCACTTGTGCATTCTCTCTCTCTCTCAAGTAAATCAGTAAACTTTTTAAAAAAAAATTCTCAATATCTAGCATCTTAAGTCTTCAACTTTGTCCTTAAAGATATTTTGACTATCTTTGATCATTTGCATTTTCATACAAATTTTGGTCAGTATTGAAAAACACTGCTATGATTTCAGTTGGGGTTTTCTTCAAATCAATAGATCATGTGAAGAAAACTTGACAATATATAATTTTTAGTCTGTGAACATATATTAATCTTTTATTTATATCTTTAAAATACTCTCAATGGTGTTTTGTAGTTTTCCATGTAAATGACATTATATTAGATCAGTGTAAAGATATTTACAACTCTTGTCAGATTAATTACTGTATATTTTGTGCTTTTAATGCTATATCATCAGTAGCTTAATTTTCTAAAAATTTGGTGCTAAAATATGTAAATATAATTGATTTTTGTATGTTGATTTTGATTCTAATGACTGCTAAATTTAATTGAAATTCTTATAGAATATCTATAATTTCCTTTGAAAATTTTCACTAAATAAGGAAACTTTATTCACTTTTAATATTCATGTTTTATTTTATTAGTTGGTTTAAGTGCACTGTCATGGATTTCTAGTCCATCGTTGAATAGAAATGATAGTGGTCAACATGGTTGTCTCATTGATCACAGGAGGAAAGTTTGCAATTTTTAATGATTGGTGATATTTTTTGCTGAATTGCCATATCCTTATAATTTATCAGACTTTTTGAAAAGTTCTATTTTATTTCTAGTAGTCTGGGAGATTTCCTCCAGAGATTTAATCATCTTTTAAAATCAAAAAAGAGTTTTGTCAGATGTTGATTTTACATGTATAGATAGGCATATATAAATTTCTCCTTTATTCTGTAAGTATGGTAAAATTTAATTTTGAATATTAAATCAAAAATGAATTTCTGGAATATATAAAACTTACTCTTGAGATATTATATTTTTTATGTCTTTATTTAAGTTGCCAATATTTTCTGTAGTCATTTGTGCATCTATATTCATACAAAAGACCATGATATAATTCCCTCTTTTTTACTATGATTTTTATCAACTGTGGTTATAATTATGCTTACCTCATAAGGAAAGTGGGGAGATCCTCTCTTTTTTATTTTTCTGTTCCTTAGGGGATTTGCATAAGATCAGCATTAATATTTTTCAGTTGTTCATAAATATAACTAGTCAACTGTGTTTGGAGTTTTCTTAATGGAGACATTTTAAATTACTGACTTGGATTCCAAAATAAATATAGGACTTTTCTTTTTCTCTATTTTTACTTTTGTCAGTTTTAGTAGGCTAGCCTTATTCTGCAGTGCAAAATTTTGCTGGACAAGGCTTAGTAGAACTCCAGAACACTAATCCTTGGCTTCTAGTCTCAACAAAAGTTTCATATTCCCAGACTACCATTTTCTGTTATGAGTAAGTTTAAAAGACAATTTCTTCCTTTTATGTGTGAGTTAAAAAACAAAGAAGAAAAGCAAATCCAAAGGAAATGTCAGAGGCAAATACTGCAAACTTACCATAGTGAATTTCACTTTTTTCTTAATCACAAAAATCAGTTTGCCTTGATTATATTGTGATGTGTTTAAGCAGTTGTTTTTATGTTCTTTATCCAGCTTTCATAGCTACTTTCAGTAGGAGATTAATAAGGTAAAAGTTACTAAAATAAGGCTGGAATTTGAAGTCCCTAAATTAGTTTTAATATATTATTATTCTGATGAAGGCTTCTATTCTCATTATCTTATTTTCTATTCTTATAACTCATTAATATTTATGGTTATCAACATGAAAGATTTTCTTTGCAGAAGCAATTAAATGCATTGCTTATTTTTAAAACCCATATCTAAGATCTCTTTTTTAAGAGCCCATGGAAGTAGATACAATAAATTAAACACTTTTTTAGTCTGCTCTTAATTTAGCATCTTGCCAACCTCAACAAATGACTTCAGAACTAGCTCCATCAATATAATGCACACCCCATTAAAATTCTCTTTTTCTCACTCATATTTTTCAACATGTCTGAGAACACTATGTGCTATGAATTTTTATGAAGGAGGAAAACAGCACTGATTATTGAATTAAGTGTACAAAAGAAAGAAAAAAAAGAGTATTAACAATTGACATCTTCCTGATGCCATGTCACCACTCAAAAGATTATGTTCTCATGACCTGTGAATTATGCCTCAAAATATGTATGTCCAGTGACATCTGGAATATTAACAAATCTTTTGAATCATGACTTATCAGTGCTGGGCCCATATTTTTTCTTACTATTAAGCTGATTTTTAATTTGGGATACATTTGGACTCAAAGTGCCATTAAAACTTGCAAGACGAAACTCCAGCAACCTTTCTTCTCCACTTGACATTTATATCCTTATAATATGCACTAGCCGTTACTCCTCTCCTAACTCCTAGCTTCTAGAAGGCAATATGCTCATGACTGGGTAATCACCCCCAAGTCTCTTATATCCGGTGCATGAACTTTTCTCTAATGCATTGAAAGTTAATGTTATGGATGGAAACATTTCTCTGGACAGAGCTTAATGGCCAAATGCTAACTTATGTCTGATTTATGACATATGTGAAAACAGATGGTATGTGTACTTATCCTTGAAATCTAAGTTTAAAAAGTCGTCATACCTTCTCTCTGAGGATTTTATTCACACTATCTCTAACAGAGACTGCATTAATCTCTCATTTTCAGTGCACTATAGCAGAGCACATTTTATTGTAGACATTTGTTAATATATAGTTACCTCCATTATGCATTTACCTACCTGGAAAGTAGTCATGTTTTGTTCATCCTTATGTCCAATAACGTCAAATAAGGAAGAGTCCAGAGTCAAAACAGCAGGAATCAATAAATCCAAGTTCTAGTCATAAAGTTATTAATTTATTCATGAAATATATTTTCTATTATCTTAAAAGGTGTACTTCACTCAAAATAACTCACCCAAGTATTTGAATGGAAAATGCTGTGTAAATATAACTTCTACCTAATATTTTGTGTGGCAATTCCCTGTGGTAGCTGAAGATTTTAATATAAAACTTCAAATGTCAATATTTATCTCTTTTAGTGTAGAATGTAAGGTTAGATATTTATAAAAAATGTTACTGGACAACTAAACTCAAATAAATGGAATCAGCAGAGCTGGAAAATGAAAATCAAATCACAAAAAGCATAGACAACATTTCAAAGAAACCTGAAATTACTTTGTTAGCTATATAGAAGGGGATAATTACAAGGAGATGATCATAGACTCGTTAAAAATATTCCAGAGAAAACATATTTAAAAAATCAAATGTGTATGTTTTGCAACATGTAAAATTGAGCATAATTGTACAAGGAAGTAGACTCTCATTTGCCAAATCAAAATTTTTTTGGAATAAGAAGCATTATATTCTCAGAGCTTCAGTTTTACTTACTATTTATTATTGTTCTAAGGAAAAAAAAACCTCTTTGGAGTATTATAGATGGAACAGTATATCCAATATAAATGCATATAAAATAAAATTGATACATTTTTTCAGAGTTATTTCTAAATATTCACATGGCATTTACACATGGCATAGGCATATAATGAAACCCAGTAAAAGTTTGGGGGATTTAGACATTCTTACATAAATGAATGATTTATATTAAAAAAGTACCTTTCCATCTCTCCTTGTATAACTTTTTTTTTTTTGCTAATTATTTTGTCCAAGTAATGAGTTGATAATGGACTGCATAAAGCTTCATTACAATGTTTAAAGTAACATATTTGTTTACATTAACAACATTAGTTATTTAAATTACTTGGGTATTCCATTTGAAATTTTATTGATAAAAAGGCAAGCATTTGGCCAGTCAACAAAGCATTTACTAATTACCTACCATGTGCCAGGCATTGTGCCCAGAACTGAGAATATCCAGTGGAAAAATAAAGAATTCATTACCTCAAATAACTTACATCTGATTGAGGAGAGGCATTATTTAATGTAGTAAGTATCTTAATTCTTCCATATTTAGAATACTGAGTACAAATAAAATTTGCAATGATGAAAATTAGTAGTTGAAACAAAATTCATGCCATCATATTTAATTATGATATAGATAAATCTTCTTTTGATTTTAAAGTATAGTTCTTTTATTAAAATAATCAATGTAAAATAAATACTTAGATAAAATAACAGTCTCAGAGCTATCCATGATCTCTATAATAAGTGTCTGCTATTTAGATCAATATATTTATACCCTGTGTTCTTTGCTTATTAACTGCAATTTTATATACTTCTGAATTTTAGAGAATCTTTCCTTGAAGCTTGCCAAAAAATTTATATGTGAGCAGTAAGATCATTGGAATGCTGAGTAACCAATTCATTTTTTTCTCATCACAGAATTATAAACTTGATAATGCAATTTGTAAATATAGTTTTAAATCAAATAGCTCAATCATGTTCTGGACAGAAAGCATCCTTTTGCAAATTTTATGAAATGAAAGTAAGGTATTTTATAATGGTTTTTAGCAAAGTATATAAATACTGACTGAACTGCAGACTAATTTTTGCAAATTGGTTTCTTCCTGTTGTTTAGGGAATTAATTTGAATGCACATTTTGATCTTTATGCTAAAATATATTTTAGTATCATTGATGATGGAAGTTTCATGTTGTCTTTTATGGAAATTCTGCTTTATTTAGATAATGCCTGCTTGAAACTCCTATGAATGACTGTAATTATCCAAAAAAACTGCACTCCTTTTTGTCTTCATGCTTAAACTCCTGAAATGCTGACTATATAAACTGATTCTGACTTTTAAAGGGAGATTTCTATCCCCCAAAACACGATTGCAATGAGATGGGACATTTAAAGATTCTGATATTTATGGGGACACCTGGGTAGCTCAGTTGCTTGAGCATCTGACTTTGGCTCAGGTCCTGATCTCTTAGTTTGTGAGTTCCGGCCCTGCCTCAGGCTCTTTGCTGACAGCTTGGAGCTTAGTGCCTGCTTTGGATTCTGTGTTTCCCTCTCTCTGCCCTACCCCCACTTGTGTGTGTGCACACACTCTCTCTGTCTCTCTTTCTCTCTCTCAAAAATAAAACATTAAAAATCTGTATCATCAAATGCCTTTCAAAATTAAATTTTCTAAAAAGCAGATATATTTCTTCTTTCAAAATGAAATATATTTGTTCATCTAAAACGTTATCAAAAATATTATTTCCAAACTGTTTGTTTGGAGAAAGTTGTTCAACACTAATTATCGTTTAGCCAATCTTTGCATTCACGCAGCAGCATACAATGAGTAATTCAGTTGTGCCAGAAATTATTTTGACACCACAGCAGGCACATACTTGACAAATGTGTTGACCATTGTTAACAAAACAAAGTGCTCTGCCTTCATGTAGCTCCCAGCACATTAAAGTGCTGTTAAAAATTTACAACCATGAAATAAGTACTATAACAGTGATTTGTAAAGTATAATGAAAGCAAATAAAAAAGTGCAAGTATCTTTGTCTAGGAATGAGAACAATGAAACATGTGAAGATGAATAATAATATACCAGTTACAGAATGAAAAGGAATGGCATTCCAGACAATGATAAAGAGCATATTCAAGAGCATTGATAATTAAAAGAAATAGGCACATTCATGAAGTGGGAGAGATTTTGTGGTTCCATATCCATGCCAGTTGTAGTGCAAGGTGAATACCAAGAATTTAACACAAATTGGGAAATTCTACAGTGAATGGAATATATGCTGCATTTCAGTAATAGTAGTGAATGAATAGATTTTAAAAATGGTTTTACCTCTACAGAATACCCACGGTGTTTTGTCAGTAATATGGTCAAATATTTTTCAAAATTAACAATATATTTTTTGTAAAGACACATATTTTTTATCTAATAGCTGATTCTCCCCTCCCTTTTCGCATATATCTTGATAGAATCTATTAACAGCTTTTAACACTTGTAAGATTCTTTTAATAACCTTATAAAACATCTTGAATCTTCCACTATATTTACTTACACCTGCAAAATAAAGAGGGATGAATGAGAGAAAGATACAAAGTTAGGAATCGGGACATACCAGAATGGAGAATTTAGGACATACTAGAAATGAGTTTTGAGTATTTGCTACTATTTCTAGCAATTATAGAAAACCAATAAAGAAAATGTTAGTTTAAAAAGATTTAAAACCATTTTATACATGGGAAGCTACAAAATACTAATGCTATCTTTTATTTTTTAGCATCACCACATATGGACTATTTCTATGCCATTGGTCCTATAGGCCACTTATGAATAAAATCAATAAACTCAATTTACTTTAATTCTCTGCTCTTCTAGGTATTTACTAAACTTGGCAATAATTTAACTGATAACACTAGAATTTACATAAAGAATTGTTAGCTCCCAGGATTCACCAGAAGGTGAATAAATGTATTACTTCAGCTCTGTTTCATTAATAACAAGTTTAATCTTTTCCAACAATTCCTATCCTCAAATAGTGCTGAAAATCACCAAAAGCTGGTAAAAGGGTAAAGTGTATCCATTAAAAGGGTTCAGTGTATCCATTTATCTATCTGTCTATCTTGATTTGAAGATCCTTGTGGTGGGAAAGGCATTTTTTTATTGTTGTTGTTGTTGCTGTATGTAACCATAGTCTCTTCCCGGAGCTGTGCAGTTCCCTGTTTCTCTCTAATCCATTACCAGCTCCATTAGACTCAGATCATTCCTGGTTTGTCCACTACTGCCCAGGAAGAGCCCTGTAGCATTTGGTTTCTTCAAAGACGGTGTTCTTTTTGTAGTCCATTGAACCTATGTTAACACATTCTTATTCCTTTTTTTTTTTTTTTTTTTTTTACCTACCATAACTCTATTCTTGCCAGATAGTATATTTCTGTATGGGCCAAAACCATATTTTCTTGATGAGCATAGCTTCATATTATTTTTTGACCAGGTGGTATTAATTCTCCAAATTTGTTTTGCTTTTCAGGTTGTTTTGTAATCAGTTTGTCAATTTCCATACCATAAAAAAAATTGGTTGAGCTTTTGATCAGGATGGCATTGATATACATGGAAATACAACTTTTTATGATATGGTACTAAAAAACAGATTGGTCTGACCATGAGTAGTTTAAGATTCCTGTGTTATAAACTGATAATATATTTCAGAATTGTCTTTCACATTAAATAGGAATTAATAAAATAATTTTAACAAAGTTTAAAAAAAGGATTGTATATAGGTATATGCAATTGATATGTTAATAGTAATGAATTTCACATTACTCAATGACGGGATTTACCTCTATTAATATAGGTTTTATTTTTGTTTTTTTGTAGTTTTATAAATTTTGTTTTCTTTTTTTAATTTATTTTTGAGAGAGAGAGAGACAGAGCACAAGTGGGGGAGGGGCAGAGAGAGGGAGACACAGAATCCGAAGCAGGCTCCAGGCTCTGAGTTGTCAGCACAGAGCCCGATGCTGGGCTACAACTCCTGAACCTTGAGATCATGACCTGAGCCAATGTCAGATGATTAACCGACTGAGCTACCTAAGTGCCCCTATTTATGTTTTTTAAGTTACGTTTTTACTTTTCAGCATGCAGTTCTTTCACATTATTTGTTGCATTTATCCTGAAATACATAATTTTTAATTGTATATACTATTTTTTCCAATTGTACTTTGCTAATGCCTAAAATAAAAATGATATTTGTGTATTGATCTTTTATCCTGTATCTTTGCTAAATTCACTAACTTCTAGTGAGTAAAACTTTGGCAGACTTTGGCATCATGTTTGTTTATATTCTCCCAAGGATTACTGTTCTTCCTTATCAGATAGCCAGTGTTTTGAAAATTCTTGTTTCGTTTAGTCCCTTTTTCATTTGTTTTAGGTAGGAGAGTAAATCCTATTCCTTTTACTTCATCAAGCTATACATGAAACTAACCTTTGTTTATTTTTCTTTATATTTTGTATTTCTTTATTATTTTGTATTATATTACAGTATGGTAATCATTTTTATAGGAATATTTTGGGGTTGTGGAATGAATCATCTGACTTTCCATTATTTCTTATGGGGAGATTCACTTTGATAATCAAGTGCTTTGGGTTACAACATCTTTCCAGAACGAATTATGCTCGCAAACCAAGGTTTGCTGCATTTTTAAACTGTGTGTCTTAAATTTTACATTTATATTTAAAGTAGTTCTTTTTCATTATATAATAAAACACTTTCATGTATTGCAGAGTCTTATAATCAATTGCAGCTAGAATTGGAGAAAAAAAATGAATCCTATCAGAGCTAAGTTTTCTGTGCTTGTTCTGTTTTGCTTATGTAAAAGAAAAAGATCTATAAACATATTCTAAAAGGAACTGAAGTAAATGGTCCCTTTCTAAGTTTAGTAACCTGGCACATATACTGGATGAATTTCATGTGGATATTGGCCTCAGACACTCTTGGAAGCAACCAAAATATCTTTAAAACAAGAATGTTTAAAACTAATCACTTACAAATGTACTACAGTGATTCCCAGGATTGTCTCCCATGAATTATGAAAGAGGCAATTTTGACTTAACAAATGTAAGAATAATTTTGCTTCTCTTATAATTTAACAGTGGCTTATTGAACTATGCAGCAATCCCCAGTGAAGAGTCTTATTTCTTGCTTTCCCTTATCTTTCAATAACGCAGAGATTTTTGTTGCTGTGTGCTTTCTTTTGTGTCAGTAATAGGTTTTCTACATTTATATGAAGTTATCCAAAAGAGAAAACTAAACTATGGTGTTTGAAGGTTGGAGAGTGGGAAGAGGGGGAGTATACTGATTGGGAGGGGACATAGGTGGTTTCTGGGATGTATTCATGCTTTCATTCTTAGTGGTGATCACACTGAAATGTTATCTTTATGCTAATTTGAGTGCATTTATAACTTGCACAGTTTGGTTAAATGACAGATTAGAAATGTGTTAGTTCATTTTTTAATTTTTTACATTTTTGTTTATTTTTGAGAGAGAGAGAGAGGCAGAGTGTGAGCAGGGGAGGGGCACAGAGAGAGGGAGACACCGAATCTGAAGCAGACTCCAGGCTCTGAGCTTTAAGCACAGAGCCCAATGTGGGTTTCAAACCCACGAACTGAGAGATCATGACCAGAGCTGAGGTCGGACAGTTAACCGACTGAGCCACCCAGGTACCCCGAAATGTGTCAATTTATTGAGGTAACTAAATGAACTCTTGCTGTTTTCTATATATGGTGTTTTCATAGATACTATATATAAGTACATACTTATGTACTATATACAAGTCTATACCTATATACCCTAATATGACTTTACCTGTAAAAAAAGAAATAATTGGCTCCTACTCTCATTTTTTCTAATTGGTTGGCAAATATTTTTAATTTGCAGTATTTTTAGAATGAGTGAATTTAATATATGAAGTTATATTTATTAAAAATATGCTTTTTTGCTTTTCTTAGTAAGCTCATCAAATGACGTTTATATTTTGTATTGATTTATAAACCCAATTCACATATTAAAAGCATTGACACCTGTCAGATATGAATTTGGTATTTTTTCAATTTGTTGTTAACATTTTATATTTATGATGTTTAAATATTTGAAAGTTTTTCATCTATACATTAGAATTTTTTACTTTTTTATGGATTTTTCCTTGTTTTTAAACTTACAAGTTATTTTACCATTCAGAAAGGTAATGTTAATCTCTTTAATTTAATAGTGTGATAATGGCTACACAAATTGTTTGAGATAATTAACTAATTGCCTCAGAACAGTATATTGAATAATCCAAGAAACAGCATCACTAAGAGTGGTGCTGAATAGGAGACTTATTTTAGGTATTTTAGGTATTTGACCTCAATCAATTGTGGGGACTGGTTATCCATTTGTATGGCTGTTGCTTATATGTCTGATGCCAGGCCTAAAGTCAGCAAAATAGGGTCTAGGTTTAGAAGGAAAGGTGGACATAAAATAGGGAGGGACAAAGACAAACTGGAACCCACATTGGTGACCTGGAGTCCACTTGAGGGCCTCACTGAAAGGCCCACCTTTGATGAGGTTTGAGATTTTCAGGAGAAGCTGTCTTGGAGCTAAATGTATACCTAGCCCTGGAATCAGAGCAGCTGGAGCAAGGAATCTGGCAGATGCCAAACAAACTTTAGGCCCATTTGTTGCTTCAGGGACTGATAGGCTCATCTATAATTCAGAGGAGGTGAAAGAGAACATTTGGCTGATACTCAGTGAGCTATGGGCCTGGATGCTGCCCACTTCACCACAGCAGTGACAACATGCACAAACAGCATCGGCCTCTGATGTCTTACACCACAGTCAGAGCATAAAATGAAAATGGGTGCTTTCTAAATCTGCCTTCCCAACTGCATTGCCAAAATGTCTCTTGAGGCTCACTGTAACCTCGAACATTGCAGGGAAAGGAATTATGGGCGGTATAGTTCCATACTCTAAAATAAATGTTTGAATGATACTCTTTTTGCAAACATAAATTGTACAATCATTAGAACTTATTTTAAGGAAAGCAGTTCTGTTTATGTCAGATTTCTTAAAATTTTCTAAAATTTTAACCATTTCACAACTTATGTCATCCTCTGAGTATTTGCCCAAACCTGCATTATTCTAGTCATCTTTTTTCCTAGTATTTCTGTGCAGATCAAGAGTTACAAGAGGCTTTTGTTTTAATAAGGTTGATCTTGGATCATGGCTTTGAAATCTCTTTTATTACAGTATAGGACCTGGCATGACTCTGAAAAAATAGTTTCTTCAGATTTTCAAGGGGACATCTTTAACCCTTCTTTCTTCTTACCTATCATGGTGGATCAATCTTCAAATTCTTTTACATGTCCTTTGCTTTCCTTTTTTTTCCTTTTTTCTTTTAACCTGTCAACCATCTACTTAAACTTTTTACAACAGCCAGTATAACAACTTGTGTACTCTTTCTCCCAGTCACCCTGAATCCAACAGTCTGATTTCATACTTTTTTCTGTCTTCATACTTTTGTCTGTCTTCCAACCCTTCTTACATTCACAACAAACCAATTTTCCTGAAGCAAATACTCAATACTATTTCATTGCTTTTATGGCTATGTTTTAACTTCCTAAACTGACTTTCAAAATTATCACCAATTGACTATTTTATAATCCCTTCCATTCCCATGTCAGTTTCTTCTTCTGAGATTCCTCTTTGGTCTTCAGGATTTATCATTTCAATGGAGGAAAGATGGGTGCAGCAGCTACGAACATGCCATAGAAATACAAATTTGTCCAGGCAAACTAATGAGGAAAAATGTAATGCAATTAGTGTGTGTGTGTGTGTGTGTGTGTGTGTGTAATTTATGCCTTAGAAAAGACTGGGAAATAAAAGAAAATTTCTGCAATGGATATTTTAGGATGTATATATACCTCTTACTTTTCTCTTTTTAGTAGATTATCCCCAAATAGAGATGGGATCCTTACTTGTAAAACAGTCCTATTAGATTGATAGCCATTGTTCTCAGGGATACAATGCTCATTTACTTTGCGAAGTTCAGGACATTTTTAATAATATATCTATGTTACCAGAAATGAAAAAGAAAAGGATTCAGGGGAAAAGATGTTCCTAGTAATACTTACTATAACTTCCTTTGTGTTTTAATCTTTGGAAACCAAGATGTGGGAAAGGATACACAAAACAGAGGAATCTCAATTGCCCTGACCTACATTTCCAGACTAATTCTTAAATACTTATCCAATCAGGGTCTAGACCTATCCAAGTTAAGTAACTGCCTTGAGAGACATCTTAAACTTTTGAACAGAGCAAGAAATGTAGCAATATAAATGAGAAGTCAAATCAGAGACTTCTAGCATATTTAAAAAAGGAAGGGAAAGGGTGCTGAAAAGCTTAGAAAAGCATTGCCAAAAGTAAAATTTTAAAAGCTTGCTTCCTTGGGTAACTAGGAAAGAGAAATATAATAGCAGATGGCACTAAATAGGCAGTAACTTTTAATTTTTTTTTCTTCTGTCATTACCCAAACTGTCAGAATACCTAAATATGATGTATAAGATATAAGGAAGCAAACCTTCAGAGAAAAATAAAGAAAATGTGACCAATAGATCACTTAAACTATTTGGATATACTTCAATTCCCAGCCCCAGTGGTTTCAAGCATTGAATACATACTAGTTACCTCAAGTTTTACAGAGTTATCAGCAATCATTTCGTACATCAAGGAAGTATAAGGAGGGCACTAAACCTGGAAGTGCCAAAATAAATTTTTTTTGTTCAATGAGGCATAATCATATCTTTTTTTTTCATAAATTTACTTCATATTTAACAGATATTCCTTAACATCTGTTCCAGGCTCTGACCTAGAGAATAGAGGGAGATTTAAAAAGAGAATATTTAGGGCTGACCTAGGAAGAAAAACAACAGATTTGTAGTGGATGTAGGTTTGTGAGATTAAGAGTACAATGGAAAGAAAGTATTCATGGAGAGAGAAACACAAAGTGTTGCACAAAAGAGAAACTAGTCAATTTTCACTGTAGGCGACATACAAATAAGACTTACAGAAGAAATAGCGTCATAATGGATAAGTATATATCTGAAGGGTAGAGAAAAAAAGCATTAAATGAACACATGTCTATTGCCTATTTAAAGAATAAGGAATATATCGGAGCGACTAGACTATAGGACATATAAGAAAGAAAGAAGGAGAAATTGTCATGAGGTAAGGTTTTTATGTTCATTTAGAACAAAATTCTATATACCACAAGGAGTTTGTTTTTATCCTTAAAACCTTGATAACATATTTTTTAAAGAAAATGTTGAAAGGCTTTTCCCCCCTGGATACAATAGCAATAAATAGAATTTGTTTTGTACATATGTTAGGCACATACACACGGCCACAGGGGCTTCCAAAAAGAGAGCTGAAAAGTTGGCTTTTAGTGTGACACCTGAAAAGTGTGGACAGACAGACAGACAGGGGTGTGGACTCAGCAGCTATGACTGTCTGCCCCTACACAGTGAGAGGGTTGGGTAAGCGGCAAGTTCTGATCTATGCCAGCTGAGACCCCCAACAGCAGTGAGTGCCCAGAAGCATGGAATGGCACTGGTACCAGCTGAGGAGCCAAGGAGGCTTCTCTATGCCACAGAAAAGAGTTTGGGTTTTATCCCCTTTTCATTTTAGCAAAAGTAAACAAAACAATAAAAACTCAGAGTATTTACAAAAACACTTCAATATTCAAAGTAGTAAATGAATATGAATATCCAGTGTAATGTCCAAAGTAATAAAACTTTGCATTTTTTAAAGCAGGTAAGTCATGGGTTTGAGGAAGATAACTTTGATAGTATGGGTAGGAAGAATCACTTGAACCAAAAGGAGATGTTTGAAGACATTGACTTAAACAATATTGGCATGTAGGTAACAGTTGTATCAATGAAGAGAGAATTAACCCTGTGAAGATAAGGTAGAATGCAGTGTAACAGCACTTGTCAGTATATTTAACAGTTTAGTCGGAGTTAGAAGTGAGGCAGTTATGAGGAAGGGTAGAGGAGGGCACAAAAAAAAAAAAATCAAGGCTAGGTTGTATGTAATGCTTTTTAGATTACAAGTGATTTTTGAGTTCTGTAAACCTCATGATTATTACCACATTTTTTCACTTGCATAAGAAACTAAGAGTCAGAAAATTTAACTGATTCAAAGAAAATTTAATAAGTAAAAACATCAGAAAGTGAAACTCTTTTAGTTTAGCATTCTTTCACTACAATACATGAAGAGCAAAAGTAAACAAAACAATAAAAACTCAGAGTATTTACAAAAACACTTCAGTATTCAAAGTAGTAAATCATTTTCCTGATTTTATGTTACTTGTTAGTAACCAAGAAGAGATTTTTCTTTAGCTGTCATTGATCTTGTAGCAATTTCCAACCAACTATGAACCGAGGCTCGTTCATAAAATAAGTGTATTTTTGTAAATATAATGTGTTGGAACTTGTCCATGTCTATTCATTTACTAACTTATGGCTGGTCTGGGCCTAATGACAAAGTTTAGTTCCACCAGAGATTTATGGCCTGCAAAGCCTAAAATACTTTCTCTCTGCATCATTAAAGAAAAATATTGGTGACCCCCATTAGATAACTATGACCTAATAATTTGTTCTTAATATAACTATTTTTTAAATATATTGTAATATAATCATATATCTATCACTGGTTGTATATTGGGAGTAGAGCTTAAGAAGGGTGATAAAATAAGTAGGAAACTATGTTTATTTAGGGATTGGTAAAAATATTTCCAGATTTGCAAGTATTACTGCAGCTATTATGATTTGTCCTCCTTAACTCTTCTCTTCCAGTGATTTGCTTTTCATTTTTTGATGGTGTACAACTTATCTTTTTTTTTTTTGGTTGGTTATTATTAATTCTGCTCTTGGCGTTATATCTAAAACATCTTTACCTTTATCCTTACCCAAAGTAACAAAGATTTTTCTGTTATCTTTGGTTTCTAGAAGTTTTATCATTTTTTTATTTTAAATTGAGATCTAAAATCCACACTGCATTAATTATATATATGTGTGTATGTGTATATATATATATATATACATACATATATATATAGTTATATAGGTATATAGATATAGATACATGTACATATATCTATAGAGCGATATCTATATAGAATATAGATATATATGGACCAATATAATCAATCTTTCTCACATGAATATCCAATTGTTCACACATCATTTTTTTCAAAAATCTATCCTTTCTTCATTTGGCACCTATTATAAATTGAATTGTGTCCTTCCTAAATTCATACGTTGAATCCCTAATCCCCAATATCCCCAATATTTGGAGATAGGCCTTTGAAGGAGCTAAGGTCAAACAGGCCATAAGGGTGAGGACCTACTCTGCTGGAACTGGTGTCCTTACAAGAAGAGGAAGAGATACCAGGGACCTCTCTCTCCCAACACTTGCCACACAGAAAAGCCATGTGAGGACACAACAAGGTAGCCTTTTGCAAACACAAAGAGAGTCTTCATCAGAAACCAACCCTGCTGGCACCTTGATGCAGCCTCCTGAACTGTGTGTGTGGCAGGGGGAAGGAAGGGGCTTTCTGTTGTTTAAACCATCTGGTCTGTGATATTCTGTTATGGCAGCCCAAAGAGGCTATAACAGCAACCTTGTCAAAAATCAGTTGACCGCATATATATGGATGTATTTCTACTCTGTACCATTGATCTGTTTGTCAATTCTTAGTACACAAGCATAGTCCACTGATTGTTGTGGCTCTATGGTAAAAATTGACATCAGGTAGTAGGAGACACAGCATTTTTGTTATTCTTGATCCTTTACCCGTCCATACAAGTTTAAATTTTTTTCATTGTTTATTTATTTTTGAGAGACAGATAGAGACAGAGTGTGACTGGAGGAGGGGCAGAGACGGAGACAGAGACACAGACTCTGAAGCAGGCTCCAGGCTCTGAGCTGTCAGCACAGAGCCCTATGTGGGGCTTGAACTCACGAGCCGTGAGATCATGACCTGAGCCAAAGTCGGGTGCTTAACCAACTGAACCACCCAGGTGCCCCTCCGTCCATATAAGTTTTAAATTCAACTTCTAGAGATTTCACTAAAATTCCTTCTTAGATGTTAATTATGATTGTGTTTAATTTGTTGATCAGTTTGGGGATGATTTGCAACTTCACAATGTTGAGTCTTATAATCTATGGACACAGGCTATTTATTTAGACCTTCTTTGATTTCATCAGTATTTTGTAGTTATTAGAATATATCGTGCACATATTTAAATGCACACCTAATTGTTTTGTGTTTTTGATGTACTTTTAAAAATACAAGTGGTACTTTTTAAAAAATTTAAATTTCCTATTCACTGAGAATATATAGATTTTATTTTCTTCTTTTTATATTGACCTTTTATCCTGATTGCTTTTTTTTGGCATTAAACATTCTATTTATAAGTCACTGAAGGTTTATTGTTTCAATTTTTTTTATAAAATCGTAAGAGGTACATTGAAATATGTCTTAGTAATATTGAACTATACTAAGACATAAAACTTTCTTTTTCTTTTTAAAACATTTTTTAATGTTTACTGATCTTGGAGAGAGAGGGAGAGACAGAGCGTGGGTGGAGGAGCAGCAGAGAGAGAGAGGGAGACACAGAATCTGAAGCAGGCTTCAGGCTCCTAGCTGTCAGCACAAAGCCAGATGAGGGGCTCGAACCTATAAACTGTGCGATCATGACTTGAGCTGAAACCAAGAGACGCCTAACCGACTGAGCCACCCAGGTGCCCCAAGACATAAAACTTTGTTTGTCCCTATTTGACTTAATTATTATAAATGTGTTGATGGTTTGTCATATGCTGCTTCTATCCTAGAACTTAGAATATGATGATAACAACTTCCTCAGGAAGCTATTGTAGATTAAAATGGGATATTTAATATAATTAGAGTGGTAGAAAGTATGGGGCAAGGAAGCTGCCAAGAGGAGATGACCACTTGAAAAGAATCCTAAAAGACTAGTAAGAATCAGTTAAATGGGTGCCTGAGTAGCTCAGTTGGTTAACTGTCTCTTGGTTTCAGCACAGGTCATGATCTCTCAGTTTCGTGAGTTAGAGTCCCGCATTGGGCTCTGTGCTGGCAGAATTTTATATATTTAAAATATATAAAACTATAACAAAAGCAGAGGGAATGTGCTAGAGATAAAGTTTAAAGGGGGGGGGGCAGAATGATATGGAGCAGTAGCCAAATAGATGTGGGAGTTAAAGGAAAAGATGATAATTATTCAGAGTAATAGAGTGATTTCTTTCATGTGTTGTCAGTGGGCCTATAAATTCTCTGCACTATTTCAGTAATAGTGTAATAAGATTTTGTAATTTACTTTTTCTCACTTATGGTGTATGTATCCTGAACATTCTTGAGTTTACTGTTATTAGTTAATAGCGCGCTTACACACTACTCTGTTAAGTGGCTATACTGTACTATATTTAGTTATCTGTTTTCTGTCTCTGACCATTTAGTTTATCTCTAGTTTTCCATCTTCATAAAATTTGCTGTATGTCTTTATATTTTTTCCTCATTTTATATTTTTCTTAACACCGAAGTAAGAAGTGTAGGGATGAGGAAAAAAAGTTATGAATGGTTTTAGAATTCCTAAATTTCCATCTTTATTTCCTCCAGTAATATATAAAAATTCCAGTTACCTACAATCTCAAAGTTTTTATCTACACTGTACCTTTTTATAATTAATATGACTGGTAGAAACATATTTTTTATATGTAATGTTTATGTTGGATCATAGACTATCACTAGTATATATGATAATGAATAATCATTATGCATAACTTTATTCCTAAAATTTTTTGCACATGATATTTTGAAATGTTAGACTTTGTGACCTCTTACCTTTGTGCCACTTTTTAAAAAATAAAGATTGAGTAGAATTTAGACAAATTCATCACACCAAAATTGAATTAAACATTCCCACCGCAACTCCAGGTAAATCTGATAGGTTAAAAAAACAAAGTCTAATTACTGCTAGTGTAAGCCAGTAAGAAATAGCCTTTGGTACTGACTTTCTTAGGGGCAATCTATGATCTATTCAGTGGTTTTGTCTTAGGCTTTTAAGAGATTCAATGATTTGAATACATTAAGTTTTTAACAGGGAAAGCAGCCTTGAGTATGATTTTATGCATATTTACCTATGTCAGATGTGTTCTATGTGATTTATCATTGAAGTAAAAAAACAAAACAAAACAAAACAAAAACCAAAACACAACTTTTGGTAAAGCATCTTGAACTCCTTAGAGGAAGAGAACAAAAAATGTGAAATAATAAATATAGATGATTTTGCAAGGCTGTTTTAAAAAGGTAGAATATTTTTATCCTTCTGTCTATAGACAAATGAAATATATAATGATGAAATAACAATAAATGTCATTTCATGGATCTAGTTCCTAAATATCCATTGCAGGCAAGTCTATATATTATGGAAGCTAATATGAACTCCTTTAAACTCTGAAGCTTCACTTAATCATAACTTTAAGAATAGAGTTTAAAGAAAAATTTAAGAATCTTAAAGTGAAAAATATCTTCTGGAGGAGAATTCTGAATTATAACCTTCATATAAAGAATGCTGAATGAATTGTGGCTCATTCAGTTCATATTTCTTTCAATGAACATTGCTAAATATTAACTCCATTTCAGACATGGTGCATATTACTATGCTACAAAGATGAATAACTCATTTATCTGTTCATTCTTTCTAAAATAATTTATTGCATGTGACAGTGTTTTAAAACATATGCTGGTTGTATTTCTAAGCATTAGGACTATTCTTACAATTTTAAGGTCGATGACTTACTGCATAACCTTTAAGAAGAGGTATTTGTGGATTGATTGTAATGAGAATTTCTGAGGAGTTCACTTGGCATCACAGATCTAGCTACCAAAAACAGGGAAGAGTCTGAGTAAAAGTAACATTATCCTAGTGAAAGAAGAGAGATGTATGAGAATGATTTGCAAATAAAGCAGAATGCAGAATTATGCCACAAACACAATAATGGAATACCTCTGCAAATCCTTAGATAAGAAGCCTACTGCTCAGGAGCAAGTAGAGCAGAAAATGGAGGCTAGTTGCTTTCAAAACCAAACCATTTGATAAAAGTCTTTAAAAAAAATTGTAAAGTAGAAATATAAACATTCTGAAACACTGCAAATGCACTTAAAGAGGATCAGAGTGGGCTGACACAAGAAGGTTAATAAGAAAGAATTATAGGCAAGTTAAGCATTGATAACTATAAATTTTATAGATTCTTGTACGTTTGGTTTGGTAATTTGGTTTACTTATATTTAAACCAGGATGAAATGTTTCCTTTAAAAGCAAATTCATTGACATTTATTAAAACCTTAATTTGGGTGGGATAAAAATAACTATGAAAATAAAAACTTGGAGTCTGATACATTAATGATTTTAATCAACAAAAAGGAGCAAGATTTCCATATTTAAAACACTCTGTTTTTCTACTCAAAGGAGAGCTACTATTAATCACTTGAGATTCTATGAGTATAGTTAAGTCACTTTATTTACAGGGCAGGCTGTAAATATCCACTTCTTTTAATGGTGACTAGAACAATATAGTGGCAATCAATAAGCCATAATTTCACCTGAAGAATGAATAGAAAACTCCCTTTAAAAACAACAGAGAAAAGTGGATACAAGAGTAGTGCTGAAGATCTTTACTAGGATTATTGTCTGATGGTAGAAACTCCTGCAGGCTCGGCTTTCTCACTTTATAAATGAAGTTAATTCTATAGATAATGTTTAAAATTCCTAATAGTTCTAAAATTATGAGGTATGACACATTTCTTTCCATGCAGTGAGTCCTTAAATTCCATACGCTGGTCCTAGCCAAAGGGAAGAACAACTAAAATATAATAAAAAGTAAAATATTGCTTACATTTTTATTTTCTTATTTTAATGTTCCATAACAACATGTGGGAAACACATTGAATATATCTTAGGGTTAAACCATCTTGGACCTCTCAGAGTTTTCCCTCACCCTCTAATATCAGTCAAGCATGAGAGTACCCAAAACATTTATCCTCCTACTACTCCTTAATGATTATGGATGTGTTGCCTGAGGAACTCAACTGAATTGCTTTACTATTTCTGAAATATCTATAAAAATCTCCTGTGTCTTCCCCAAAAATTTAATTGCTAATTAATTAATATATGTATGTATTTTATAAAAGATGCTCTCATTTAATTCAAGGAAGAAAAAAGAAAGTAAAGATAGACATCAAATCATATCCCTTAGAGCCTTGCTAACTAGACCATAGACACACAGGATCTATAATGGGGAGGAGTTGTGGAAGAATGCTAGATTGATCCTTATCAAATAACCTTCTATACAACATCATTGTTATTTTAAAGTAAATTTATTTTAAAGTAAATTTAAAAAATAAAATTAAAAAGTTTTAAAAGTGAGTCTGATACTAAAAGCTAATAATTATTTCCTTCCCAGTGGGATTAAGGCAAAAAGAAATATTGAGAAGGTACAGATTAAGTGTAAGTTTCAAAAAAAAAATTGTTCATATACGTAATTATTGTTTTTTCAAAATTCTTTAATTCTAAGTGTAAAATCAGTGTTGTAAAAATATTGTGTAATGAACCTGAAAAGTGAATTTTAAATCTTTAAACAATGTGATTATTTATCATTATATGGAATAATATATATTCAACAGATATACTCATTGGTCTATGTCAAGAATTATTTCTTTCAAAGGACACATATTATTGGAAGGAGAGAATTGACGATGTAAATCAGAAACAATACAATTTGTTCTCAAGTTGCAATAGTAATAGAGCAATTTTTGCATCCTGCATATTTTACTAGATGGCAAAATTTATGTCTTATTTGAAGTTGTATTGTCAAAGGGTGTTTTTGTTTTTGTGCTTTTATAAAACTTTGAATATTTTGCAGTTATAGACAATCGTAAACATGAGCAAACACACACAAAAAAATCACACTGGGGATGCCTCGGTTCCAGAGAAGTGAAAATTCCCAGGTTTCTTGTGTTACACTCTTTTATATACATAAACATACCAATACATATATAAGTAAATCCATATAAAAAAGACAATTTAAATAAATGACCCTTTTCCTTTTTGAAGACGTGTGGTATTATCTGATAATCCTGAATTTTACATTTAAAGTAATACAAGCAACAAGATATCTCTTAGGCCAGTATTATGTTTGGTGTCCCCCAGATAGCTGCTAACTTGCGTCAAATGCTTGTTTCCTGACCTAGCAGTCCAAGATTTAATACTTGAAACCATAAAGTGCTAGAAGAAAACATAGGGGAAAGCTTCTTGACATTGGTCTTGGAAATGATTTTGTGGATGTGACACCAGAAGCACAGGCAACTAAAGCAAAAGTAAACAAGTGGGACTCTCTCAAACTTTTTTAGCTTTTTAGCTAGTGCACAGCAACCAAGCAGTCCAAAAAATGAAAAGACAACCTATAGAATGGGAAAAATAGTTACAAACCATACCTATAGGAAAAGGTTAGTATCCAAAGTATATAAGGAACTAATACAACTGTAGGAAACCTGAGAAAAATGGGCAAATGACCCGCTTAGTCATTTTTCCAAAAAAGGCATACAGATAGCCAGTAGGTATATGAAAAGGTACTCAAAATCACTAATCATCTGGAAAATGCAAATCAAAACCACAAGAAGATATCACCTCATACCTGCTGGGATGGCTATTATTAAAAAGAGAAGAGATAACAAATGCTAGCAAGAATGTGCAGAAAAGGAAATCCTTGTGCACTGTTGGCTGGAATGTAAACTGGTGCAGCCAATATGGAAAATGGTATGGAGCTTCCTTAAAAAATTAAAAATAAAACTTCCGTATGATGCAGGAGTGCCACTCTGGATATATATCCAAAAGAAATGAAAGCAATTTCTCCAAGAGGCATCTGTACTCCTGTGGTCATTGTGGCATTATTCACAATACCCAAGATATGAAAACTACATCAGTCCTTGTTCACAGATGAATGGAAAAGAAGATGAGATAGATGTACACAATGGACTATTACTCAGCCATTAAAAATAATTTACATCTGCAAAAATATGGATGAACCTGAAGAATGTTATGCTATGTGAAGTAAGTCAAACATAGAAAGTATGATCTCACTTATATGTGGAATCTAAAAAAATCAAAGTCATAGAACTAGAGAATAGAATGTTGGTTACCAGGGGTTGGGGGGTGGGAGAAATTGGGAGATGATGGTAAAAGAGTGCAAATTTTGAGTTATAAGATGAAGTTCTGGCGATCTAATGTGCAGCATGGTGACTGTGGTTACTTGAAATTTGCTAAGAGAGTAAATCTTAAGTGTTCTCATCACAAGCATGTGAGGTAAGGGATATGTTAATTAGCTTGATTATGGTAATCATTTCACAATATATACATAAATCATCATGTCATCAAGTTATACAGCATAAATGTGTGCAATTTTTATTTGTCAATTAGACTGCAAATGCAGCAGAAAAAAAAGTGTATAAGGATACTAGAAGTGATTACTAGCTCAAAAATTTGGTATGATCTTTCATATTTACTGATTTCACAATATGTGGAATGCTATAAAATCAAAATGTAAGGCTCAAACTACCTTAGGTTGTTATTATTATATGATGAAATTTTAGTGATTATTTTGTTTTCAGGATTGTAGAAACACATTCACATTTATTTATAGGAGGGACACAATGTTATCTAAGATTTCATTTACCAAATTTTTTTCAGTATTTTTTTTTAATTCCAGTTAGTTAACATACAGTGTAACATTAGTGATTCAGCACTTCAGAACATCACTCAGTGCTCGTCACAAGTGCCTTCCTCAATCCCCATCATCCATTTAACCCATCCCCTCACCCACCTACCTCTGGTAACCATCAGTTTGCTGTCTATAGTTAAAGAGTCTGTTTCTTGGTTTGCCTCTCTCTCTTTTTTTTATTTTTTACCTGTGCTTGTTTGTTTCTTGAATTCAGTATATGAGTACGGTTTCATTCCCCAATTTAAAATACCTTTGAGCAATGTGAAGACTTAAAGTTGTCTTCCATTTCTATGACATGCCTTTCCTCCCTTAATGTGAAGAGCTGTGCTGGGTACTTGTAACTATTGATGCTACAGATTAAAAGTTCATGGCTATTCCTCCCCAGAGTAAACTGACATCATGATCAAGCATCCGATAGATGGTGCTGGGGGACTTTAGAAGTACATGACTTTTTGAAAGAGATTATGAATCTAAAATTAGGTAATTTCTCTGGATCCATCCTTTGCTTTAAATTTCTTTGCATGTGAGGTGAGACATTTTCTTAATTTTTTTAAGCCAGCTGATTTTGTGTTTGTGTGTGTGAGCTTGTTGCAGCACAAGGCAAATTAAAGGGTTTATACCTTCAACAGTTTTGCTTCTCAGATAAAAAATGATCATTTCTGGAGTAGATAAGTGTTGTGCTCTAGCTCTAAATGACATCTTAGCAATAAGACAAATAAGATCTAAGTAGTCTCTAGGCATTAACTTATATTTTCTTTTAGAGATCTCAGACTTTTTAGGGGAAAGTTAAAATCCAAATCTAGTATGTCTGACTATGGAGCCAAACCTATTAACCTCTATATGATCTACAGCAGATCATGGAACTCATATGACTTTTCCCAGTGGACACAGATTTTTCATCCTTTTTTTGTCTTTTAATGGGACATTTTATTTCTGTTAATGTATTACTGTGACAAAGCACATATGGCTTCACAAGGAAGATTTTTCTGTTGTTGGGTAGTTTTAGTTCTGAAGAGGGAGGAGAAATTCTCCCTTACACTGAACTCAGATTTAGTTCTTGACTTCTATTTATTCTAGTTCCATAACCATGAGAGACACAGGACAAGTACACCTTTAATTCACACACCCTGACATATTAGAAAACATCTGGCCAAAAAAAAAAAAAAAGAAAAAGAAAAAAAGCAAAGCAAACATCCACAGACCCTCCTGAATCTTTTCTTCTCTTACTGTATACCACTAAATGCTGAATTTTTAATGCAGTTGTCTATACCTGTATGCAAAGAAACTTAGGAAACTGAGAGAAACAATTTTAGAAAATCAACATTCTAGATGAGTGCAAGAAATTATATATTTAGTTTGTCTGAGATAGGTATGATTCTTTGAAAAGTGACCTGCTTTGGATTGTAAATTTTATGGTCACCCCTCCCCCCCTTTTTTTGCTAACCTTTAGAAATAATCTCTTTAATCTGTCTTAATTCTGATATCAATTTTATATTAAAGGGCACACGTGTGACAAATTTTAAAGTTACTGGGAAGCTTTTCAATTTGTGTTAATATAGATGATAACTAACAGATTATCCACATTTGGAACCTAAAATTTATTGTAATTTGGGGAATCTCATTAAAAATAAAATAACACATAGTTATAAAATTAGCTATAAAAATGACAATTTGAAAGGGGCCTTGGTAAGTGAGAGGCACTGTAGCTTAAGATGAATTTGGTTCAGGGTTAATCTACCTTTGAACATTAAGTGTTGCTCTCTGAATCAACAAAACTTACAAACCCACCAATGGAAATATGGTATTTGCTTCTACTTAAGTTTTCTAAAGTGGAATTGCTAACATGGACTGACAGACTATAAGATCCATAGGTGATTTTCCCTGAACATGTAACATAAGCAAAAAAATATAGCCCTAAAATGTGTTGGCTGAAATGAAGCCTAATAAATAAGAGAAATATTTATTTTGAATTTTAATAAGCATGTCTAATTTAAATGAAGTGTACAGGGGCGCCTGGGTGGCTCAGTCGGTTGGGCCGCCGACTTCAGCTCAGGTCACGATCTCGCGGTCCGTGAGTTCGAGCCCTGCGTTGGGCTCTGTGCTGACAGCTCGGAGCCTGGAGCCTGTTTCAGATTCTGTGTCTCCCTCTCTCTGACCCTCCCCCGTTCATGCTCTGTCCCTCTCTGTCTCAAAAATAAATAAACGTTAAAAAAATTATTAAAAAATAAATGAAATGTACATAAAATTTTTAATTGCTAAACATAAATTTAAATTTAAATTAACAATTTTGTACACTTCTTGTAGTAATTTATGATAGGAGGAACAACTTTATTTGCTGGCTTTTAAAAGCAAGATTATAAGATGGGGAACCTGGGTAGCTCAGTCAGTTGAGTGTCCAACTTTTGATTTCAGCTCAGGTCATGATCTCATAGTTCGTGAGTTTGAGCCCCCGTGGGACTCTTTGCTGACAGCATAGAACCTGCTTGGGATTCTCTGTCTCTCCCTCTCTCTCTGCCCCTTCCCAGCTCGCACGTGTGCATGCACTTCTCGCTCTCAAATAAATAAACATTAAAAAAACTAAAAGCATAATTATAAGAAAAAATCTTTAGTTATTTCTATAGAAAGAAAGAATTAAGGAAGAAAGGGAGGAAAGTGGGAGGGAGGGAGGGCATTTTAATGAATCCGCTTTAAAAATTCTCACACAACTTAACAATATGGATTATTTAAGCTCTTCAGTTTCATCATATTTGAAGAAGAGAAGCTAAGTGCATATTTATTATATGGAATTGAGTATGTGATATAACTTTGTAAACTGGAAAAATCTCTGTGTACAAAAGAAAGGTGTTAATTTTAACCTTCTCTAGAGGTTATATAGATGGAAAGCTCAGAATAGAACATGGAACTCTGAGTGATTTGCAATCATCTGAGTTAACCTGTGGACAACTCAAATCAATATTGGGGCCTCATCAGCTTGGCAGAATAGCTTTAAAGGTGACTTATAGAGGGAATTATCAAAATTCCCTCAACTGGAGCGAGAAATGATAAATGTTCATAATAATGGTCTAAAGGGAGCCCATTCGGTATCCTATTTAGTATAAAACTCACTTTTTTTCTTTGTGCTTTAAACTAATAAGGTTTTAAATACCCCTTTCAGCTCCTCTAATCAAAGCATTCAGGACACATTTTGCCACAGTTGAGGGATCTTTAACAATTCCCTTAGTCACTTACCTTTAAAGGTTACTAGTCAGTTGCATTATAAACTTAAGTTCTTAAAGGTTTCTACAATTCCTATTATTTATCTCTTCAAAGAATCATTTATTTAAAGAAATGAAATCATACAACTTCTTCCTATACTGTGGTTAGTGCTTTTGGTATTTTGAAAGATTTTCTTTGAACAGATGGGATATTTTGCTTAGGGAAAACTTGCATTTGCTAGCTTTTTTTAAAACATATTTTCAAGATTGTCAAAACATTACAAAATCATTAGGAGACTCCCATGTTAGAGTCTTGTCAGACATTTCATTATAAACTTACATTAGGATTCCAGCTATTTTAAATCACCAACAGCTTCAGCCAAGCACAATCTGTTAGTGAAGTTGAAATTTGTTTGGGGAATGTTGTAAATGAATTGCTATAGTTGTAGCTCAAGAGTGTCAAAATGAGTTTGCTGATAGAGCTCTGTGAAATTAGACTGGAACCATAAATCAAGGAGAGGTACTAATTCTCTAAGATTCAGTGGCACATTGGGAATAATGTAGTTTGTGGTCAATTATTTTTTATCATGAGGTATTCCAACAAGTAAAATAAGAGGCGACTAAGTATAACCAGATTTGTCATCAAATCTGTAAGTGTATTTTAGCTTTTAATTATTTGTGTGTGTATTATTTTAAGAAAATATATAAATCTTATCTTGGTTAGCAATTGAGGACAGTAAGTTTTTACTGTATGTCAACAAACTATGCTAGAAGAATGAAAATAAGTGCTGTCAAATAAAGATAAATTCAGTATTTTGTAAATCTGCTAGTCTAAGTTATACAACTATTTAAAAAAAAAGAACATTAAGTTTTAGTGGTTTTATAACAGCAGAAGTTTAATTCCTGTCGTAAACAAGTTTTTTTGTTTTTTTTTTTTTTTATTCAGCATAAGTTCCACATCATGTCCTTTTCACTCCAGAACTTAAATGGTAAAGAAGCAACTACTATCTAGGACCCTTTACAGTTTTTTTTTTTTTAAGTTTATCTAGTTAGAGAGAGAGAGAGAGAGAGAGAGAGAGAGAGAGAATCCCAAGCAGGCTCCATGCTGTCAGTACAGAGCCTGATGTGGGGCTCAGACCCATGAACTGTGAGATCATGACCTGAACTGAAAGCAAGAGTTGGAGGCATAACCCACTAAGCCACTAAGGTGCCCAAGACCCTTGACATTTTGAAGTAAAGGGAAAATAGCAATGGCAAACTAAATAATAGCTCTTAAAGTTTACATCCCATTGGACAAACAAAGCAAGCCACATGACAAACCTGAAGTCAATGTGTGGGAAGGACAGTCTTCCCTTTGAAAGAGTTGCATAGGTTTTTTTTTTTTTTTTTGTGTGTGTGTGTGTGTGTGTGTGTGTGTGTGTGTGTGTTAGCCAACAAATATTTTGAAGAGATAATGCAAACTACCACAAAACATATGAAGATATAAATTTACTGGGGAAATAATACGCTTTTATCTCATAAAGAGAGAAAAAATATCTGTATATCAGTTCATAGATTAAAATTAGGGGGAGTTTCTTTTCTCCTACTGGAGTATCTTTTTCATTTATGTTGTTGGGTTGAGTTAGTGTCTCAAGACAAGATCCTAGGATTAATGAAACATTGATATACCCTCATATCTCTGTAATTCCTTTACAATTAAGTAAAAACTTTTCAGACTAATGAATTATTCTGGACTAAAGAAAATCCAACTTTACAGTATTTTTTATAAAAGACATTTCAATAGTAAGATAAGTGTTAGGAAAGCACTTTAGTTTCAAGCTGGCTCTGTGTTCTAATTCTAATCTCAAATTCTTACAAAGGAACATAAAATATATCCACTTAAGACATAACATTTGCACTATAAATATAGAAATGTAAATTAGCAATTTATAAAATCATTTCTGTGTCATAAAAATGATGCATGTTATGAATTATAAATTCAAAATGTGTAGGTATTTAGAATTTATGGAGTCTATCAATCTGTGCTAAAATAAAATAAAAACAATGGTCAGAAATTTCTGATTTGACAGAACTATATTTGAATGAATTTTAACAAATCTTTAAAAAGTTTATTTTGAGAGAGAGAGCGAGAGCGAGGGTGCAAGCAGGGGAGGGTCAGAGAGAGAAGGAGAGAGGGATAATCCCAAGCAGGCTCCACCCTATCAGCATGGAGCCCGATGCGGGGCTTGAACTCATGAACTGTGAGATCATGACCTGAGCTGAAATCAAGAGTTGCACGCTTAATCAACTGAGCCACACGGGCACCCCTATATATGAATTAATTTTAATCTCTGAGATGTTTAAGATATGTCTTAAATTCTCTTTAACTTTTGTTATTTATAAAATGGAAATAATAAGGATTTTTCAAGGTTACCTTGTAAGATACATGATCAGTAAAAACTTTAGCTCGCTCTTTCATCTTCAGTGTGCCCCATCAAAAAGAGGCATTTCCTTTGGATAATGAGAGTTATCTTGTGGGAAAGTGTATTCCTGTGGAAATCCATATGAAGTCTGTAGAGAATTGTATCCCAAGGATAGTAATTTGCATTCATGAATGAATTCATAGATGACACCTTTTAAGGAAAATACAAAGTAAGGAGCATTTTCTGTACTTTCTTCTATGAGTTACTACTGTTCAACATTAATGTGAAGTGAGGGGCAAGTAGTAATATCTGAGCAGGTATTATCGCTGAACAAATGTGCATCTCTAGTTTTCCTCAAGGAGTTATATATATTATTTCTATGTACTATGTATTTTTCAAAATCACACGTAATATTCAAAATTGCAATTCAGAGTCAAATGTCATTGCATTATCTACAAATCTGCCTACTTACATTAGCACCTGACCATACGGTGCACTATATTAAGACCTGGGATTCTAAGACTGTTTACTTTTAATTATACAGATTTAGAAAGATGATATATTGCAACTCTCTCTAGTACATATATTATTCTTACAGTCTACTCTTAACACTTTAAGGAAATTTTAAATTGGACTGTTTAATAAATTATTAGTACTTGCACAATAGTTTGATATTTCTGGATTGAAGCACAATGAGAAATAATACAAATGGCAGAATTTTATGAATTATCAACAGTGGTGAGTCATTGTTTTACAGAAGAAACATAAAAATTATACTCATTTAACTTGTGCAACTATAACAAAGCAGTTATTCATTTTTTGCCCCTCAGAATGGATGCATTGCAGAAAATCTTCAAAACTTCTCAACCCACATAAGGAATTGAAAAAAAAAATAATTCCAATGAAGCATTGAAATCCATTAATGTTTCTTTCTAAGAGCTAATTTAAAAAGGCCACTTATATTGTTAACTCCCATTAGTGACTAATTTTACATTATTAGTCATTTTGCAGTAAAAGGAGTGAGTGCAAAGACCTAACAATGGTTATACAATTGGGGATAAAGTTCAAATCTCCTAACTCTCAGTGCAGCTGACTCTAAGGCCTAATAAATGATTTAATTTTATTTGAAGTATAAGCAGATATCTAGCATAAATGTTAGTGATTTTTATCCCCCACATGCTTTCACTGTTAATTAGATTGTCAAAGGTAAACAAAGTTCACTAATTGCATATTTTCTCTAAATTATGAGAATTGAATATTTTTAAATTGAAAAGCTTAAGAAAGATAAATAGCAATACCTTTGCCTTCTTTTGTGCTTCATTAATGTGCGTTAAGTGTATTTGTGTTTTAACAATTGCTGTGGTAATTATTCTGTTTAGTGAACAGTAAATCTTGTGTAAAGAAACAGAAGGATATTAAGCTTTGTCATTGCTCTTGCTCAATATAGGCAATATTCTTCTTGAAAATGACTACATAATATACATAAGGCAATATTTGTTCTTTTGATTTTCGTCAAATTGGCAGAAGCAAATTTAATAAATTTGGTATTTAAATCTGCAATGAAATTCAGAGTTAAGCAATGAAAAATTGAGAAAGTCTTTTCTCTAAGAAACAAGTTAATTGGATCTTACCCTTAATCATCTAATAGCGAAGCATTTGAGACATTCTTGTATATTTCATAAAACATTTTATGAAAGCAAAGGGCAAAATGTGAGATAAAATGGAAAGAATGACAAAATATATGAAAAAGAATATTTAAAATGTGTTTTGACCCTTCATTTTTATGAAAATAATAAGTCTTCATGTCTTTTACTTAATTTTATAATTCTGATTTATACCTATATTTGCCCATCTGTGGCTTCTAAGGGGCAAAGTCATCTGTTATTAATTTAGAGTTCTCCGGGTATTATTTAATTAGAGTTTGCAATTAATACCAAGCAGGGAAAAAAAAATTCCCCTGGCATTTTACTGATTTTCCTACTACAATGGTAGACATAATTATGTATCCACATTCATTCTCTTTTACAAAAAATGTTTATTTTTCACGTGTGTGCAAGCAGAGAGAGAGTGAGACAGAGAATCCAAAGCAGGCTCTACACTGACAGCAGAGAGCCCAGTGTAGGGCTCAAATGCACGAACCATGAGATATGACCTGAGCCAAAGTCGGAGGCTTAACTGACTGAGCCACCCAGGTGTCCCCACCTTCATTCTTAATTTGCTTCCTTTCTTAAGATTAGAGACTGTGGGATAAAAATGTCATTTAACTCGTTAAAATCAGTATGTCATCAGGAGGCTTACATTCTGAATATTAAAAAAATAAGTGTGGCTATTTCCTATTAAAAATATCATTTAGTTTGGTCTTATGAGTATATATTAGAAAATTCAGACAAAAAATTAAGAACGATAGCATATACATTCATTTGAGAATAGTTTAATGCACTTCATTTTCTTTTGACTCATGCTTTAACATTTACATATCAATGCAAAACTGGATTCTACTTAGAAGTTAACTTGAAAAATATTTTAAATATGTCATTTAAATTTTTCCAAGTCATGCCAGCCTGTAAGTATTTCAAAGTCTAAGTAATAGTTCTAGCACAAATATTATTGTCTCTCTGCTCATTTACTGTTATGGGAAATCAGTCCCACACTGATTCATCTATTTATGTTAATCTCCAGTCAATGGAGATTTTCCATGTATGCAAAAAAAACCCAAATCTGGAAACAGTAATCACTTTGCCATGGCTATTTTCTCCTCCCCTTTACTGACTGTATTATTGATGAATTCCAATAAAAATCTACGTAAATGCACTTTGCTTCTGTCACTATTTCTGCTGAAAATGGAATCAATGCAGAAGGTGCAGTCTTTTATGATCCCAAATCTCCCTCAGATGCTAGAATGACTCTACAGGACTGAAAGAACTAGGGAGATCACCCCCTCATTTTCTCTTTTTTACACATCTTTGGTTTTGAATCTGAGCATGTCCAGTTGCATCCTCAGTGTTTCTCCTTCGAAAAATAAGTCCATCAGCCCCTCAGTCTATCTTAGCCAATTGTTCATCTGATGAGCCTCCCTTCTTCTTTTCTCTACTTTTGCAACACAGAAAATTCCTCCTCTGACCCCTCATCCATTCATCAAATAAAGCCAAGTGTAAGTGGGGTGCCTGGGTGGCTCAGTCAGTGTAGCATGTGACTTCAGCTCAGGTCATGATCTCTCAGTTCATGAGTTCAAGACCTGAGTCAGGCTCTGTGCTGACAGCTTGGAGCCTGGAGCCTGCTTTGGATTCTGTGTCTCCCTCTCTCTCTGCCCCTTTCCTGCTCACACTGTCTCTCTCAAAAAAATAAATAAACATTAAAAAATAAAAAAAGTCAACTACAAATGGCTCATTAAACTCAGATCACCCAAACAGCATAGTTATATAAAATAAAAAGCAAGTGCTCGCTTCAGCAACCCATATACTAAAGTTGAAACAACATAGAGAAGATTAGCATAGCCCCTGCACAAGATGACATGAAAATCTGTAAAGCATTTAATACTAAAATATAAAAAAATAATTGAAAAATAAAACATTGATTTATTTTTTACTAAAAAACTCATCTACGGCTTCATGTCTTATCACAACCTGACAAGAACTTGGATATTATCACTCCTGAACTTACACCAAGAAAATAAGTTGAATAACTTGAAATTCAGTGACTTTCTTTGACTCATCAGGAATTTGTGATTCCCATGGCAAATTACCACTCCAAATTCTGGAGAGATTGCCAGATCTAGAGAATTACATCAGAGATACGCTTACCTAGAGCAGAAGCTACTGGAGTCAACAACTGGTAGGACAACTTAAATGGTAACTTTGGTGAATTGCTGAAGGCTGAGGGTTGATTAGCATGAGATGGGGAGACTGCTGGCAGCTACAGTATTAGATGGGCCTCCATAATTTTGTGGGTTTCACCCTCAGGAACCCACTAAATTTTAATAGTGAAGAGACAAGAAAGATCTTATATTCCTGACATGGCAGAGAAATGTAACCATTTTGAAATACATCTAGGTAATTCTACCAAACAAAGGCCTACCCTGCTGGGAAAAAGATTTTATTGGAGCCTTATCCCACCTGGAGGGAGGACAGTTTTACAACTGCAGGTTTACTTAGCCAAACTGTTTCAAATAAGGCAAGAGGAAGCGGAAAGCTAGGAAACATTTGGAAGATCAAGCCAGGAACAAAGTTCTACTAAAACACTGAGATTTAATAATAAGATTACAAATTGTTACCCATTACCTACAATTTACCATCACATCAACAAGGCTCCAGAATAATAACATTGAATTATAATTCAATATATAATTGTGGCTAAAAGAGCCACAGGCACAGGCTGTATTTAAGGAGTTTTTAGAAATACCCAAAAATATCAAGGGAGACAAAAAAAAAAAAAAGGACACTAGAGAAATCTGAAACTTAACAGCTATTACTATAGCAAATATTAAACATGGCCCAACTTCTTGCCAGATTAACATGAATCTCACATCAAAATCATTTTGGTTACTCTTTCTTAATTCATATGTCCAGTTTTCAACAATAGTTATAAGGCATGTTAAAAAGGTAAGAAAAAATACAGTTTGAGAAGACAAAACAAGTAGCAAACCAGACTCAGCTATGACACAGAGATTGTATCACCCGATAGGAAAATTAAAATCACTATCACTTAATATGGTAGAATTGCTATCAGTAAAAGTAGACAGCAAGCAGGGCAGATGGCTACTATAAGTAAAGAGATGGTAACTCCAAAAAGGAACTAAAATGAAACACAATAAACCAAAAATGCTTTCACACAAATAAAAAAAATGTCTTTGATGGGCTTATCAGCAGACTTGAAATGGCCATGGTAAGAATCAATGAGCTTGAAAATATGTCCATACAAACACCCCATCTGAAATGCAACAAGAAAAGAGAATGTAAAGCAGAAGAGTGTATTCAAGAACCATGAAATAATTTCTCAAGATATAGCATACATAATTGGCATATAAAAAGGAGAAGAAAGACAAAATGTTGCTGAAGAAATATTTGAATAATGATGTCAGAGAACATTCCAAAATGAATGGCAGATTCAAACTGTAGATTCAAGAAGCTCAAAGAACACTAAGCAGGATAGATATCCAAAGAAATATACATAGACACACTTCATATTCAAACTGCAGAAAACAGGGGGGGTTCCGGAAGATGGCGGCGTAGGAGGACGCGGGGCTCACAGCGCGTCCTGCCGATCACTTAGATTCCACCTACACCTGCCTAAAGAACCCAGAAAACCGCCAGAGGATTAGCAGAAGGGAGTCTCCGGAGTCAAGCGCAGACTAGAGGCCCACGGAAGAGGGTAGGAAGGGCGGCGAGGCGGTGCGCGCTCCACGGACTGGCGGGAGGGAGCCGGGGCGGAGGGTCGGCTCGCCGGCCAAGCAGAGCCCCCGAGTCTGGCTGGCAAAAGCGGAGGGGCCGGACAGACTGTGTTCCGACAGCAAGCGCGACTTAGCGTCTGGGAGGTCATAAGTTAACAACTCTGCTCGGAAAGCGGGAAGGCTGGAGGACAAAGGGAGGGAGAGCTGCTGAGCCCCCGGACGGCAGAGCTCAGCTTGGCGGGGAACAAAGGCGCCAGCGCCATCTCCCCCGCCCATCCCCCAGCCAAAATCCCAAAGGGAACCAGTTCCTGCCAGGGAACTTGCTCGCTCCGCACAAACACCCAACTCTGTGCTTCTGCGGAGCCAAACCTCCGGCAGCAGATCTGACTCCCTCCCGCTGCCACAGGGCTCCTCCTGAAGTGGATCACCTAAGGAGAAGCGAGCTAAGCCTGCCCCTCCAGCCCCCGTGCACCTTGCCTACCCACCCCAGCTAATACGCCAGATCCCCAGCAACACAAGCCTGGCAGTGTGCAAGTAGCCCAGACGGGACACGCCACCCCACAGTGAATCCCGCCCCTAGGAGAGGAGAAGAGAAGGCACACACCAGTCTGACTGTGGCCCCAGCAGTGGGCTGGGGGCAGACATCGGGTCGGACTGCGGCCCCGCCCACTAACTCCAGTTATACACCACAGCACAGGGGAAGTGCACTGCAGGTCCTCACCACGCCAGGGACTCTCCAAAATGACCAAACGGAAGAATTCCCCTCAGAAGAATCTCCAGGAAATAACAACAGCTAATGAACTGATCAAAAAGGATTTAAATAATATAACAGAAAGTGAATTTAGAATAATAGTCATAAAATTAATCGCTGGGCTTGAAAACAGTATACAGGACAGCAGAGAATCTCTTGCCACAAAGATCGAGGGACTAAGGAACAGTCACGAGGAGTTGAAAAACGCTTTAAACGAATTGCAAAACAAAATGGAATCCACGATGGCTCGGCTTGAAGAGGCAGAGGAGAGAATAGGTGAACTAGAAGATAAAGTTATGGAGAAAGAGGAAGCTGAAAGAAAGAGAGATAAAAAAATCCAGGAGTATGAGGGGAAAATTAGAGAACTAAGTGATACACTAAAAAAAAATAATATACGCATAATTGGTATCCCAGAGGAGGAAGAGAGAGGGAAGGGTGCTGAAGGGGTACTTGAACAAATTATAGCTGAGAACTTCCCTGAACTGGGGAAGGAAAAAGGCATTGAAATCCAAGAGGCACAGAGAACTCCCTTCAGACGTAACTTGAATCGATCTTCTGCACGACATATCATAGTGAAACTGGCAAAATACAAGGATAAAGAGAAAATTCTGAAAGCAGCAAGGGATAAACGTGCCCTCACATATAAAGGGAGACCTATAAGACTCGTGACTGATCTCTCCTTTGAAACTTGGCAGGCCAGAAAGGCTTGGCACGATATCTACAGTGTGCTAAACAGAAAAAATATGCAGCCGAGAATCCTTTATCCAGCAAGTCTGTCATTTAGAATAGAAGGAGAGGTAAAGGTCTTCCCAAACAAACAAAAACTGAAGGAATTTGTCACCACGAAACCAGCCCTACAAGAGATCCTAAGGGGGATCCTGTGAGACAAAGTACCAGAGACATCACTACAAGCATAAAACATACAGACATCACAATGACTCTAAACCCATATCTTTCTATAATAACACTGAATGTAAATGGATTAAATGCGCCAACCAAAAGACATAGGGTATCAGAATGGATAAAAAAACAAGACCCATCTATTTGCTGTCTACAAGAGACTCATTTTAGATCTGAGGACACCTTCCGATTGAGAGTGAGGGGATGGAGAACTATTTATCATGCTCCTGGAAGCCAAAAGAAAGCTGGAGTAGCCATACTTATATCAGACAAACTAGACTTTAAATTAAAGGCTGTAACAAGAGATGAAGAAGGGCATTATATAATAATCACAGGGTCTATCCACCAGGAAGAGCTAACTATTATAAATGTCTATGCGCCAAATACCCGAGCCCCCAGATATATAAAACAATTACTCATAAACATAAGCAACCTTATTGATAAGAATGTGGTCATTGCAGGGGACTTTAACACCCCACTTACAGAAATGGATAGATCATCTAGACACACAGTCAATAAAGAAACAAGGGCCCTGAATGATACATTGGATCAGATGGACTTGACAGATATATTTAGAACTCTGCATCCCAAAGCAACAGAATATACTTTCTTCTCGAGTGCACATGGAACATTCTCCAAGATAGATCATATACTGGGTCACAAAACAGCCCTTCATAAGTATACAAGAATTGAAATTATACCATGCATACTTTCAGACCACAATGCTATGAAGCTTGAAATCAACCACAGGAAAAAGTCTGGAAAACCTCCAAAAGCATGGAGGTTAAAGAACACCCTACTAACGAATGAGTGGGTCAACCAGGCAATTAGAGAAGAAATTAAAACATATTTGGAAACAAACGAAAATGAAAATACAACAATCCAAACGCTTTGGGATGCAGCGAAGGCAGTCCTGAGAGGAAAATACATTGCAATCCAGGCCTATCTCAAGAAACAAGAAAAATCCCAAATACAAAATCTAACAGCACACCTAAAGGAAATAGAAGCAGAACAGCAAAGGCAGCCTAAACCCAGCAGAAGAAGAGAAATCATAAAGATCAGAGCAGAAATAAACAATATAGAATCTAAAAAAACTGTAGAGCAGATCAACGAAACCAAGAGTTGGTTTTTTGAAAAAATAAACAAAATTGACAAACCTCTAGCCAGGCTTCTCAAAAAGAAAAGGGAGATGACCCAAATAGATAAAATCATGAATGAAAATGGAATGATTACAACCAATCCCTCAGAGATACAAACAATTATCAGGGAATACTATGAAAAATTATATGCCAGCAAATTGGACAACCTGGAAGAAATGGACAAATTTCTAAACACCCACACTCTTCCAAAACTCAATCAGGAGGAAATAGAAAGCTTGAACAGACCCATAACCAGCGAAGAAATTGAATCGGTTATCAAAAATCTCCCAACAAATAAGAGTCCAGGACCAGATGGCTTCCCAGGGGAGTTCTACCAGACATTTAAAGCAGAGATAATACCGATCCTTCTCAAGCTATTCCAAGAAATAGAAAGGGAAGGAAAACTTCCAGACTCATTCTATGAAGCCAGTATTACTTTGATTCCTAAACCAGACAGAGACCCAGTAAAAAAAGAGAACTACAGGCCAATATCCCTGATGAATATGGATGCAAAAATTCTTAATAGGATACTAGGAAATCGAATTCAACAGCATATAAAAAGAATTATTCACCATGATCAAGTGGGATTCATTCCTGGGATGCAGGGCTGGTTCAACATTCGCAAATCGATCAACGTGATACATCACATTAACAAAAAAAAAGAGAAGAACCATATGATCCTGTCAATCGATGCAGAAAAGGCCTTTGACAAAATCCAGCACCCTTTCTTAATAAAAACCCTTGAGAAAGTCGGGATAGAAGGAACATACTTAAAGATCATAAAGGCCATTTATGAAAAGCCCACAGCTAACATCATCCTCAACGGGGAAAAACTGAGAGCTTTTTCCCTGAGATCAGGAACACGACAGGGATGCCCACTGTCACCGCTGCTGTTTAATATAGTGCTGGAAGTTCTAGCATCAGCAATCAGACAACAAAAGGAAATCAAAGGCATCAAAATTGGCAAAGATGAAGTCAAGCTTTCGCTTTTTGCAGATGACATGATATTATACATGGAAAATCCGATAGACTCCACCAAAAGTCTGCTAGAACTGATACATGAATTCAGCAAAGTTGCAGGATACAAAATCAATGTGCAGAAATCAGTTGCATTCTTATACACTAACAATGAAGCAACAGAAAGACAAATGAAGAAACTGATCCCATTCACAATTGCACCAAGAAGCATCAAATACCTAGGAATAAATCTAACCAAAGATGTAAAAGATCTGTATGCTGAAAACTATAGAAAGCTTATGCAGGTAATTGAAGAAGATATAAAGAAATGGAAAGACATTCCCTGCTCATGGATTGGAAGAATAAATATTGTCAAAATGTCAATACTACCCAAAGCTATCTACACATTCAATGCAATCCCAATCAAAATTGCACCAGCATTCTTCTCGAAACTAGAACAAGCAATCCTAAAATTCATATGGAACCACAAAAGGCCCCGAATAGCCAAAGTAATTTTGAAGAAGAAGACCAAAGCAGGAGGCATCACAATCCCAGACTTTAGCCTCTACTACAAAGCTGTCATCATCAAGACAGCATGGTATTGGCATAAAAACAGACACATAGACCAATGGAATAGAATAGAAACCCCAGAACTAGACCCACAAACGTATGGCCAACTCATCTTTGACAAAGCAGGAAAGAACATCCAATGGAAAAAAGACAGTCTCTTTAACAAATGGTGCTGGCAGAACTGGACAGCAACATGCAGAAGGTTGAAACTAGACCACTTTCTCACACCATTCACAAAAATAAACTCAAAATGGATAAAGGACCTGAATGTGAGACAGGAAACCATCAAAACCTTAGAGGAGAAAGCAGGAAAAGACCTCTCTGACCTCAGCCGTAGCAATCTCTTACTCGGCACATCCCCAAAGGCAAGGGAATTAAAAGCAAAAGTGAATTACTGGGACCTTATGAAGATAAAAAGCTTCTGCACAGCAAAGGAAACAACCAACAAAACTAAAAGGCAACCAACGGAATGGGAAAAGATATTTGCAAATGACACATCGGACAAAGGGCTAGTATCCAAAATCTATAAAGAGCTCATCAAACTCCACACCCGAAAAACAAATAAGCCAGTGAAGAAATGGGCAGAAAACATGAATAGACACTTCTCTAAAGAAGACATCCGGATGGCCAACAGGCACATGAAAAGATGTTCAACGTTGCTCCTTATCAGGGAAATACAAATCAAAACCACACTCAGATACCACCTCACGCCAGTCAGAGTGGCCAAAATGAAGAAATCAGGAGACTATAGATGCTGGAGAGGATGTGGAGAAACGGGAACCCTCTTGCACTGTTGGTGGGAATGCAAATTGGTGCAGCCGCTCTGGAAAGCAGTGTGGAGGTTCCTCAGAAAATTAAAAATAGACCTACCCTATGACCCAGCAATAGCACTGCTAGGAATTTATCCAAGGGATACAGGAGTACTGATGCATAGGGGCACCTGTACCCCAATGTTTATAGCGGCACTCTCAACAATAGCCAAATTATGGAAAGAGCCTAAATGTCCATCAACTGATGAATGGATAAAGAAATTGTGGTTTATATACACAATGGAATACTACGTGGCAATGAGAAAAAATGAAATATGGCCTTTTGTAGCAACATGGATGGAACTGGAGAGTGTGATGCTAAGTGAAATAAGCCATACAGAGAAAGACAGATACCATATGGTTTCACTCTTATGTGGATCCTGAGAAACTTAACAGAAGACCATGGGGGAGGGGAAGGAAAAAAAAAAAAAAAAAGAGGTTAGAGTGGGAGAGAGCCAAAGCATTAGAGACTGTTAAAAACTGAGAACAAACTGAGGGTTGATGGGGGGTGGGAGGGAGGGCAGGGTGGGTGATGGATATTGAGGAGGGCACCTTTTGGGATGAGCACTGGGTGTTGTATGGAAACCAATTTGACAGTAAATTTCATATATTAAAAAATAAAAAAATAAATAAATAAAAAAAAAAAAAAACTGCAGAAAACAATGGATATGAAGAAAATCTTAAACCCGATTTAAAAAATAGCATTCCTTAAAGAGGAAATGGATAAGAATTGTGATAGACTTTTTATTAGAAACCATACTGCAAGGACAGAATGAAAACTGCAATATTTAAATATAGAATTAAAAACAAACAACCCCCCCAACAACCCACCAACTTAAAATTCTTTTTATACCTAAATTATTTTTAAAGTGAAAGGGAAATAAAGACTTTTTCAGACAACCAGAATCTAAAGGAATTCATCACCACCAGACCTATCCTCCAGTAAATGTTAACAGTTCTTTAGGGAGAAGGAAGAATACATAGGTCAGAAACACAGATCCATATAAGATAAGGAAGATTGTCACAAAAGAGGTAAATGAAGACAAAATTAAAGCTGTTATTTTTCCTATTTTTATTGTAATAGATAACTTTTCAAATAATGGTAAAAATATATTAGGTGATTGTAATGTATAATGAAATTAATGATGGCAGTCTTCTAAGGAGTGGAGGGAGGAATTGAGAATACTCTATTACAAGGTATCTGCATTACTCATGAAATGGTATAGTGTTATTTGAAAGTGGACATTGGTTAGTTGTAAATATATATTGAAAATTCTCGGACAACCACTAATATATACATACATGTATATATATACATGTGTGTATATATATATATACGCACACACACGTGTATATATACATGTGTGTATATATATATATACACATGTGTGTGTGTATATATATATACACACGTATATATATATATATATATATACACACACACATGTGTATATATATACATATATACGTGTGTATATATATATACATTCTCAGACAACCACCAATATATACTATATACTATATATATGTTAGTGGTTGTCCGAGAATGTGTGTGTGTGTGTGTGTGTGTATGTGTATATATATATATATATATATATATATATATATATATATATATATAAAGAAGTATAGTTGATATTCCAAGATCAGAGGTTAAAATGGAAATCAAATACTGCCAGTCATCTGACTTTGTTCTTTCACAAAGTTATTTTGACTACTCTAGTTCTTTTGCATTTCCATGTGGGTTTTTTAATCAACCTGTTAACAAAATAAAAAACCAAATAAATAAAACTATGATTTGTAATGCATTGAATCTTTAGGTCATTTTAGGAAAATTGATATCTTAACAATATTAATTGTTTAAATTCTCTCAAGAATGTTTCCTAGTTTTAGAGTACAGGTCCTTGGTTATCTTTCTGTCAGAATCATGTCAAGCATTGAATATTTGCAATGCTATAATAAATGGTATTGTTTTGAATTTCAGTTTCTGATTGTTGATAGTATAAAAAAATTATGATTGCTTTTTATATATTGATATTGTGATCTGTAGCCTTGCTAAACTGAATTACAATTCTAGTAGAATGTTTTTGTATGATTTTAGCTGTGGGATTTTTATAGATGCCCTTTTTCAGCTTGGATTGTTGAGTAAGTTTCCTTCTATTCTTAGATTGCTGACAATTTTTTTTAAGTTTATTTATTTAGTTTTGGAGAGAGAATGTGAAGAGGGGAGGGGCAGAGAGAGATGGAGAGAGAATCCCAAGCAGGCTCCGTTCTATCAGCGCAAGAGCCCAAAGCATGGCTCAAACTCACAGTGAGATCATTACCTGAGCCAAAATCAAGTAGGGCGCTTAAACATTGAGCCATCCAGGCACTCCAATAATTTTTTTTTAATGTGGTGTTGGATTTTCTCCAGTCCTTGTCTCACATCTATCAGGATGATCATGTGGGTTTGTTCTTTATTCTATTAATAAAATATAAAATAATAATCAGAGCAGAGGCTGGGGTGAGTTAGATGGAGCACTTGGGCACAAACTTTGAGATTACTCTTGGGTCATGAAAGATTTGGTACTTCTTCAAAATCACCATGCTTAGCTCTGCACTCAGCTCACTCTAGTCCCAGACTGACACTGATTGATTTTCAAATGTCACATGAACATATCATTGCTGGAGTAATTCCAAATTGGCTGTGAATTTAGTCTTTTTAAAAATATTTTGTTGTATTTATGTTGTTAATATTTGGTAGAGATTATGGGGTCTATATTTCTAAGAGATATTGATCTGTGGTTTTATTTTTGTGTAATATCTGAGCCTGATCTGATCAGCCTATGATCACATAGTGAATTGGGAAGTGTTTACTCATGTCTGTTGTGGGAGAGTTTGTGAAGAATTGTTTTGTTTTCTTTAAATGGTTGGTGGTATTAACCAGTATGGCCATTTGAGTCTGGGCTTTCCCTTGTGAGAAGTCTCGTATTCATGAATTATATTTCCTCATTGGTCATAGGTCTATTAATATTTTATATTTTTTCTTCATGAAGTTTTGGTAAATTTTGTCTTATGAGCATTCCCCCATTTTATATAGTTTGTATAATTTGTTGCCATAAAGTTGTTTAGGGGATTTCACTATAGTTCTTTTACTTTCTGTACTATCAATAGTGATGTTCTTCCAGGCTTCACTTTTGTAATTTGTGTCTTCTCTTTTATTTTTTGGTCACACTAGCTAAAATTTTTGAACATTGCTTATATTTTGGTTTTGTTGATTACCTCTGTTGTTCTTTTCTACATTAATGATTTCTACCCTAATTTTTATATTCCCCCTCTACTTGATTGGCTTTGGATTCCCCTTCTTTTCTTAGTTTATTAAGCTGGGGACTTATGCAATTAATATCAGACCATTCTTCTTATTTAATATGTGTCTGTATATGTGTATGTTTGAAGATACACATTTCAGGTAAGACTTTTATAGCTACATTCCATAAATTTGGATATGTTTGTTTTTCTTTTATTTAGCTCAAAAAATTTTCTGATTTCTCCTGTGATTTCTTATTTGTTCAACATGTTTGTTGATCCCAACATTAATGGATTTCCCATATTGATTTGTTGTTAATTTCTAAATTCCTTTCATTTTTAAAACATCTTAAATGATTTCAGTTCTTTTAAACATATTGCAGGTGAACACATGGTCTATCTTGGATAACGTAGATGCATTGCAAAAAATCCTATGCATTGTGTTATTGTTGGGGAGAAGGTTGTTATGATTTCAGTTAGGTCAGATTAATGGAGCTTGAGTAATAATTTTTTCAGTAGCATAAATTGAGTAAGATGTATTCAGATCTCCAACTATGAATGTTTATCTGTTTCTTGCTTAAATTTTGTTTTTGCTTCATATATTTTGCGGCTTATTGTTAGACATGATAGATTAATACTTGTTTTATCATCTTGATTTGTTGATATGTGCCAGGTGATTATAAAGTGTCCCTGTTTTCCTCTAACACTCCTTTTTAAAAAAAAAGTTCTTTTGTTTTTTTCCTTCACTTGATATATTAATTGATATGTCTTCTAAAAAATGTTTGTTTATTTATTGAGAGAATGAATGAGAGTGGAGGAGGGGCAGAAAGAGAGGGAGAGAGAATCCCAAACAGGTTCCAAGCTGTCAGTGCAGAGTCCGACGTATGACTTGATCTCATGAACCATGAGATCATGACCTGAGCTCATATCAAGAGTCAGACGCTTAACCGACTAGGCCACCCAGGTGCCCCTAAATGACTAATTCTTAAATATGGTTTCCTTTAGATCTTTGAATATATATAGCTACACTGAAGGCTTTTTCTGCTAAGACCAGCATTGTGGTCCTTTCATGGAAGTTTCTATTGACTGCTTTCTCATGAGTCATGCTTTCTTACTTCTTTGCATATTTTATAATTGTGGGTTGAAAAACACATTTTCAGTATTATATTCTAGCAACTCTGAACACAGATTCACCATGTCAGAGGTTGTCATTGTTGTTTTTTCTTGTTTAGTGGTTTGCCTGGCCTAATTTTGTGGTATATACCTATACCAAAGTATGCAACCATGAACTCACACTCACTCAGTCTCTCTCTCTCTTTCTTTCTTTCTTTCTTTCTTTCTTTCTTTCTTTCTTTCTTTCTGTTTTTTGGTGTTTTTCATTTGTTTGGTCTGTTTTGTTTTTCTCATTGTATTTTTAAGGCTAGAATCCTAAGAGTTGTACCTGGATTATCATGCTTGGAGGTAACCAAATGGTTGGTCAGCAGTTGGTCTGAAACACCTTCAGTCAATAAGTCTTCCACTTTTTCCTAATGGGCAGGTATATGGCTTGGGGAATGAATTCAAATTGTGGCAAATTAAAACTATGTCCGAGCTTTTACTCTCTGTCAGGCCTTCTCATGTCACCTCTGTTCATGTGTAAGTCCTCACAATGAGCCATAAACGTGTGCATAAGTATGTCTTGATTAGAATAAGGAAAGCATTACTTCCTATCATTCATAACATTTTACTGCTTCATGTAACCTTCATTTTATGTGATGGTGATTTAACACTAGCATAAATTTTCAGTTACTAAAAACATATATGTTCTCATAACACCATGTGCTGCTTTCTAGCACTTATCAAAGTTGTAAAGTAGTACTTACAAAAGTCTGTTTTTGTTTTATTTTGCCCACTAGACTATAAGCTGAATGAGAGCAGGAACCATATCTGTTCTTGCTCTCTATTTTACTTTCAGATGCCTCGCTAAAATCCCCACATCAAATAGTATTTCTAGGCATTCCAGTCCAGATCGTAACTCAGAGCACCCACGAGTCTGTGTGAGGGTCCTCTTTGGCCAATGGTGTCTACTCCACAAAGGTGGAAAACCTAATATGCTACGGAAGGAAAGTTCCCTCCTAGAAATAGCTCTCAATCAACATATGACAGGATTAGTGGGTAGATTTGTAAGCTGCTCTGCTACTTGGTGGTCTGCTTCTGAAAACTGTGTTCTTGGTATTGATAGCAGAATTCACAGCTGGATTAAACTCCAGTTTTCCAGAGAAGGAAGTTGTTAGAACACTGCCTTTCGGTTGGCTACTGTTTTTCCTTTTATCTCAGTTCTCCTCTTTTGTACTGACATTTTCTGGGATCACATTCCAAAGAGATTACTTGTATTGGAATCGTTGTCTCAAGACTAATTCTGAGGGAATTCAAATTACATCAGAGCAATTTTTAGGGTGAGCAAACAGAAAAACTTGATAGAATGAAATTTGTCATCATAACCTGTTTCTTGCCCAAGTATTTTAATTTGTGATAAAACCATTAATTATACAAATGAAAATTTTGTGAGCTAGCAAATATTCTTGATTAATTGTGCACTAATAGAGTGTTACAGAGTAACTTAGTCATCTTTCTATTAACCAGTCCATCTATCCAGTGACCCATTCATCCAGTGACTCATTCATCCATCCATCCTTCCAGTAATGTTTTCTTTAACAACTAATGTGGGCTAATATATACATTTTCTTAATCGACCACAATGACTTGCTGCTACCTGAAAACCAGTAATTTGCTGATTATATAATAGACAAGCCAGTTTTATTTCAGGCTACAAATAAATAATTATTTTATTTTCATTTTAATATAAATTTGTTCTATAAATGTGCATTGTATTTTTCAGCATATTCTATTACAGTATGACCCTCTTAAGAATTATCGTGGATTGTAAAAAGTATGCTGAAAAACCTAGCTCTTAAAAGCATGTTAAAGGTCTTGTATGAACCCTTAATTATAATTCTTTGTAAGTCAAAAGTGTCTGATTCATCTAATAATTTAAAAGAGGTCAGGGTACCTGGGTGGCTCCGTCTGTTAGGCATTCAACTCTTGATTTTGGCTCAGGTCATGATCCTGTGGTTCAGGAGATAGAGCCCAGCATGGGGTTCTGCGTTGATGGCACAGAGCCTGCTTGGGACTGTCTCCCTCTCTCTCTGCCCTTTCCCCTGCTTGTTCTCTCTCTCTCTCAATAAATAAATAAACCCTAAAAGTTAAAAAATATAAAATAGGTCAGAAAAAATATTAAAAAGCGAACTGTTGCCTGGAGAATATCTGAACTCTTTCCTAAAGTAGTCTTGCCTTTGATGGAAAGTGAGTGTCCTCTTGATGAAGTGATACTTTATGAATCACATTCTTACTCTACCAGTTTCAGTGATGCAGAGATGTTTCCATGCTGTTATATCAAATTTACTACTTTGACATATATGGTAGTTATATAATACACAGACTTTATTGCTAACAAATGGATGCATGAGTTAGGATGAATTTTGCCCACAATAAATTCAAAGATTGTTACCGCTAAAGTAAAATGTATTAACCCCATGTCAAACTTTTTAAGTGTCTTCGTAACATTCATTTCATTGCACAGCAGATTATTCTTTTTAAGTATTTACTAGTTGGCTTTATGAAATAGGTAACATTAAACATATTTAATGTTTATATACTAAAGAGGTACATAGAGCATTTATAATAGCACTGAGGGCACCTTCCAAATATGTTTTCAGAAGTATCAAACATTCTTTCTTGCTTTGCGGTTGTAAGGTTGTAAATTAAGATAGTTAATTCAAGAAGTGCTTTAAAATGTTACATCTATGTATATGTGAATCACTATAGATCAGTAATATGATGAATATTGTTATTCCTTATGTTTTTATAAAGACACTTAAAATGCCAGAAGTCAGGTGTGAAAAGAAAGGAGTTAGACTGATTTTCCATTAAACCTAATAGCTAAGTTTTTGTTTGTATTTTGTTTGTAATAAGAGAATGTTAACCCAAACTCTCAGAATAATTGAATTAAACATAAATGATCTGGGATACTTTAATTGTGGGAAATATGTTTATAAAGTAAAATTATGAGAATAAGTTTCTTATATTCAGGATTTAGTGAAATGCCACCTATACAAGGGTAGATTTATCAGGCCACTAGGAGATACTTCTCATGTTTGAAAAATATGATCTTCTAGCAATTTACATTTGCATTTTAAATTATTTTTTCCTATACATATGTGTCAATAACAAAATAAGGCCTGTCTACCAGAATGTCATACTTTTTGCAAGCTATAGCTTATATCTTCCAAAAGATTATTTACCAAGTAAGAAAACCGGCAGGAACAGATGTACAGAGATTTTCTGTGGTCTGTCGGAAGTTCTGCTTTCTTCCTCAAAGAGGAAGAGATCATATAAAAGCCAGGGGAGGCAAGACTCAGAAGGGAATATAGGAAGCATCTGTTACTTACAAGTAAATGGATCTGGACTGTCTCAGAATGTGTGGAGGGAGCTAAAAGAGTGACAAGTAATGGTTTCGGCATTCCAAATGTCAGTGTTTGATGTGAAGTAGAATAGGAAGTTATTTCTTAAGACGTGAAAGAGGAAACCAAAAATGAAAACAATTTTGGTGGTTTTCTATTTAATCCAGTGGGTGAGACAGACACAGAGCAAGAGAGGAAGAGAAATCTTCTCCAGGATAATAATCACTAAAGCATAAAGTAGCTGTCTAGCTGACCATCCCTTCTGAATGCTGTCTCCTGAAATGTGTCTACTAATGATTAAAATAGTGCACCCTACCTACCCAGTGAAAGTATCATGAAAATGATCTAGGGAATGTGAAAGTAAAAATGGATATACATTATGATCCCTAAAAGTGACCCTTCTGTGCTTTTTTTTTTTTTTTTACATTATCAATGTCTTTAATAACTCTGTAAGTAAGGAATAATTATGCTGATTTATAGATGAGGAAACTAAAACTCAGGTGCTTTAAATTACTTTCCCAGAGTGAGCTGTATTTTAAGAAATTCCGTCTACCTCCAGAATTCCTGCCTTTACACTCCTCTACCTTCTTTCTGTCTTTGGTGGGGGACATCAGTTATTTACCACTTATACTTTTCTGTTAAAGAAAATTTAAAAATTGTATATATTTAAAAATTTTAAATATCATAGAATAAATACATGTGTATCTTACTGTGTGCAATTTTAACATGATTTAGTAAAATATCAGATGCTAAGGGCCCTAGGTGGATTGTCTGTTTTGAAAAATAGGCATGCATAGCACATGGCCTCAAACAGGTTTTAAAATGCAGATTCAAAGCCAGGCAAGTATTTGTTGATGGCCACATGTTTCAAGGAGAAAGTTTGTAAGATGATATATGGTTCATAGGTATTCTTTTGTGATCCAGAGAGAACTAAATTGGGTATCCACAGCTTCTGCATGGATAACTGAGACCCTTTCCAATGACACTTTGGGGAAAAGGCTAAGATGACCTTCCTCAGCAGTAAAATATAGTAATTCTATAACACATGGCTCTCCAACCACACCATTTCAAGAGGAATCTGGGTTTTTTTTTTCTTAAGTTTATTTATTTATTTTGAAAGAGACAGAGACAGCATGAGTGGGGGTGGGGGACAGAGAGAGGGGGAAACAGAGAATCCCAAGCAGACTCCACACTGCCAGTGCAGAGCTCGACAGGGGCTTGATCCCATGAACTGTGAGATCATGACATGAGCCAAAACCAAGACTCGGATGTTTAATCAACTGAGCCACTCAGGTGACCCATTTCAAGACGAATCTTAAGGGATAGCTGGTAGACAAACAGATATCAAACAGATATCACTGAAATATCATTCAAAAGGATAAACCAGGAGTAGACTCTTACTCTTGGAAAAACTAAGATAGAACCTTAGTAAGGGAGTATATGTTTCTCTCTGGGGGAAAAGAAACAGAACTGGAGTCTGGTTGGCAGCAATGAAAGGAAGCAAAGGCAATCTGCCCAAGCTTTGTTACATTAGCAAACCCCAGGGCAGGATCCAAAACCAGAAACCATATTCTTACCAATAATGGGTGAAACTGAATTATAATGCAAAAATTGAATTTTGAATTGTCAGAGTGCAGACTGGTTTTTAGAAATGCCTTAAAAGTTACTTCAAGTCCTGTCCATTTTGTTAATTTGCCTCATTCTCCCCATGTGCATGTGAAATAGGCATTTTAGAAGTAAGGAATGTAGTAGCGATCTCTACTGTAGGAATGGTTTCTAATGTAATTTGAGTGGCACCTCTCTTAAGCCATATATCCTAGTTTTGAATGTCTACCATTAGAAGATAAAGTTCTTTTTTGTAAAGATATTTTTTAATATCACTTAATATCATTTTGAAATGCAAATATGTTGGTAGGTAACACCCATTACAAAGTAAGCACTGAGATGTTTTGACTTTTTATCCTGACAGAAGACCAGAGAATATTTCTTATGATTATCTAGGAATGGGGAGGAGGAAATTCTGAAAGTCTTCTGTCAGTTGTAGTGAGGAAGCTAGGCAGCCATGATGACCTCAAGGAATGTTGAAAATTACCAGAGCACCTGAAAGTCTGGTCTTATTCGTTTATATTCACAACAGTAACCTTAGCTTCTTCAAAGGGCTTGTGGCAATCTTTGAGCAAGGTGTATATTCCCAACAATTTAAATTTGAATCTATACCAAGTGACTTCTAGTTGCCATGGTTAGTGCTAAGATGTTGCATAAGCCAGTGCATATGACAGGCACAAAAGTCGTGGTCATTATTGCAAAGCTTTTATTTCAGAGAGCATTAGCAGCAGTTTGTTTGGCTTGAATTGATTTTGTTTTTCTGCTGTTTTGAAAATTTACAAATAATGGGTCATGTTTCTTACTTCTTTCAACATATTAAGCGTTCACCAAAAGATGACATATTAGAAAATATGAAATCTTGAACATAAATGGACTTGAAGGTGGATTGGGAGGAGAAAGGATCAATGATTGGACGATAAGTGTGGGAAACAAATAATTTAGTGTTTACATCATAGCCTTAAGTTAACTAAGGACAGCAGCTCGATCCTCAAGGCTTCTTTCTCCACAAACTGAATGGTGGCATGTATGTAATAAAAACGATATCTCCTTCATTAGGCAATATAAGCATTACTGAAAAATGTTTCCTGTCAACAAACGTAGTTTATTCCCTATTAAAATATTATATTGTCTTCTCTTATATATTTATAATGTGCTAGTCCTAAATGAATTTATAGTATTTAACTAAAGAAAATAAACTCTTTGTGGCAAAAACATTAGAACCAGATCTCCAAAAGCCTCAGTATTGTCAATATTTGTTAAAACTCCATTCTATCAGACTCATAAGTAAATGCAAGAACATATGTTCTTTGGCCCCCAGTGAAGAAATCCAAGCATGTTGTAAGAGACTGCTTATGTCTCTGAGTGCAGACAGATACCAAAGTATTAAAGCTATGTAACTCACCATGGTTCATTTGCATAGAAAATTACAGAACTTGGAGATCCTGGGCACAGAGCAAGTGCCCATTAGCATTAGACAAGCACCAAACACTTCAATCCAGAGATAATTTGGCTGTAATATTCTTGTCTACATGCCAGTATATGCTCTTATAATACAATCAGTGTAATAATAATTTAAAAATATGTTTGTTTGTAAGATTCTAAATTTATAAACATTCATTTAAAATAACTGGCAGCTGTGTAATGGTTCAGAAAAAAATATATTTATTTAGCCAATTTTATGTTTAAATCATCATTTACAATCAGACTCCAGTCCCAAATAAATAAATAATTATATGACTACAGGAAAAGGAAAAGGAAAAAAAATCTAAATATGACTCCATCTCATCATATGAAAAAACAAGTTTGTAATAGTTTTACATGAAGAGTTGTTTTGAGATGAACTGAAAAATTAGAAGACCATATTAATTAGTCCATTGAGCATTCTTTAGTAACTAACTCATTCAACAAAATTTAGCAAATCTTTTGTGTGAAATTTGTGATGAAGTTTGTTAAAACTAAAAGTGTTCCCGAAATCCTTTATAGTCTCAAGAAGCTATATTTCACTGATTAATTATCAGAGTATAAATATTTTTCCAAAGGTAAAAAGAATGCTAAAGGTAAAGTTATTCTTTTGCTACAGAGTCTGTATGTTCCAAACTGTAGAATTCCACAAACATAAATATGGCAGTAGTAGGTATTCATTTAATCTCTCTTAATAAAAATGGTTGAGTAAAATAGAACTATGAATTACTTTGCACAATTCATTTTATTTCAGAATTTTTATAAATTTCAAATATTTCCAACACTTATATTTCCATCCCTAGCATTCCTCCAATCTCCAAACTCCCACAAGATGTCAAAAATCTATGTATGGTTGAGAAAATGTTTTTTTTTTTATGTGACACATCCAAACAGTGACATATCAAACAACAATCTATGTACCTTTCCTGCTTTAAGATATTATTATTATCTGTGGTTTTGCATTATATGCACAACAGTTGACCAAAAGACAATTTTAACAATTGTGTGGTAGGTATCTTTTAAGATGGCCTCCAATGATCTCTGCCTTGTATTTACCCAACTCTGTGTAATCCTTCCCCCTTCAGTATGGTTTGGATTTATTAATACTTCTAATGAATGGAACATGACAGACGCTTGTGATGTCCCTAGTAAGGTTAAGTTACACAAAGCCTATAAGTTACATCTTAGTTCCCACTGTATCTCTCAAATACACACTTTCTGGAAGGGAAGCCAGCTGCCATATTTTGTTCTGTAGATGGGCCTATATGGCAAGGACCATGGGAAGCATTTGTCCAGTAGACAAGGAAGAAAGGGCCCTCAGTCTAACAGCTCACAAGGACTAGGTACTGTGAACAACCATGTTAGTGAGCCCCAGAATTAGACCCTCTTCCAGTCCAGTCTTCAACTGAAACTGTAGCCCTAGGTGTTAGTTTGAGACAAGTACATGAGAACTTGAATGAGAGATGCTTTGCTAAGCTTTGCTCAGATCCCTGATACACAGAAACTCTGATATAAAAAATGGTCCTTGATTTACACTGCTACATTTTAGGGTAAGATATTACACAGAAATAGATGACTAATGCAAGTTGTTTATAGGATGCTAGTTTTAATTTTTCCCAATGATGACATTTATAAAATTGTACAGTTCCAGATACTTGCCTTTATTCTCACAGCTGGAGTTTGCAACAACTTAAAAATATATTTAACATCCAAAAAAATGTATATTCAACATGGATGGATTCATATTAACCAAACCCATAAGAAATTTCAAAATAATACTTTTATAATTTTAATAAGAATTAAAATTGCTAAGAAATAGAACTGTCAGGACTTTGGCATTGTACTGTTTCCGTACACAGGCTGCAAACGTAAAATTGCATAAACTCCAAATTTTCAATCTCAGAAAAAGACACGTTCTTTTTTGTTTCTTTTGATATCAAATTTTGAATATTGAATACTTGTATAAATTTCGGAGATAATTATATATTATGCCTTTAAAAAATCTGCCTAATTCCAAAAAAAACATATTAAAATAAGATGAACTAACTAAAAATAGTTTGGTATGTTATTTTGAAAGAAATCTTGCAAATGCTGGTAGATAGAAAGTACTCTCTGTGTCCACATTAGCCAGATGGCTTTGTATGCTATAAGAAGTTGTTATACTTGTGTGAAAATAAGAGGCTGGGAGAATTAAATAACTGATAAAGAGGAATGATAAATATGGGAGAAAACTCAGATGGCTTTAGATTTATTTTTAAGGGCTAGTAACAAGGGATATGGAGGATAAAAAATGTTCTTAACTAATCAAGGTTTGATTTAAAACTATAGCAATAGACTTATATGACCTAGCGACATAAAAAGGTAATAGAAAACGAAAGAGTAAAAGTAAATACATATTTTAAGGGAGAAAGAAGTACTTGGTGCTTAAAAGAGGCAGTCTGGAAAGATTCCACGTTTTCAGAGCCTTATAGCAAACAAATAAGTTAGTTGAAACTGTTCAAAGGATAGCCTGTGGGGAGGAGACAAAGAAAGAATGACTGCTAACCATGATACCTGGGATGTATGACCAACCAATTCACTGCCTCTTTTGAGTCTTATGGGTATGAATCTTAATCTGTAAGCTGGGGGACAAAATAAATACCAAATTCTAATTTTTTAATTTAATCTAATAAACTTCACTTTGAGCTATAATCTTGCATGTGTGCTAGAAAACCCAATGTTACTATTGGAACTCCTTTGTCCTTCCTGGGGCCTGTGCAATAATTTGGAAAGTACTGCCTCAATGGAACAATTATGCACAAAATTTATACTGCTCTTATTGCCCCTGAAGCTTAATGTCCAACCTACCTGGATGCATTATGCAACCATCCCCTCTGAGGCCTTGCTAAATCCTTAGGATGTGAATATAAAACAGGGCATGAGTCAATGATATATCACATGCCTATCTGATCTCAATAACCTTTCAAAAAAAGAAAAAAGAGGTAAGGTAGAAATCTATCATCTTTTCTGCTATTCTAAAAATGTTCTAAGGAAAAAACCAAACAAAACCAAAACAAAACTCTCTCATTTTGTGGATAATGTCCCACCAAATGAGAATTGAAAGGGAAGAGGACAGGAAAGAAGGTTATACAAAACTTGTTAAACAAGTTAAAACGTGTTAAATATTAATATTCTCTAGAGTATGAGAGCATCAGAGAACTGGCTACCATGTTGGAATGGGGTAGAAAGGGTGGGGGGAACTACACAGTAGAAAACAAATTAACATCAAAACAAATATTCACACCACATTTTATTGGACAGTTAAAAGGTGTGATGTGTCCCAGAAAGAAGAAATATATAGAATCCTTAGGCTTAATAAACTCAAATATAGATAGAAAAATAGGATAGCATCACAATTCTTAAAATAGATTCTGAAAAATATTTTGAAAGAATAATATAAAAGATCAGAAAAGAAATCATTTAGAGCCTCAAAGAATAGATACAATTATGACAAACAAGATAGAGTTCAAGGTACTCTGACTTGCTTAAAAGGGTGGGGGGGAATGGAGGCACAGAGGAACGATCTACAAAATCTGAAACATGTATATGAGATCGATATGTACTGAAAAAGAGAACTGGTCCACTGATGCACATGTTTGTCTTAGAGTGGGTGCCCTAGAAAATAGAGTCTGAGGAAAATCTTATGTAAGTTAATAATTTAGAAAGTGGTACAGAACTCGAGAAGCAGTATTGATTGAAAGAGGTAGTAAGACTGAGAAAAAAGGGAAACAATTTTGGAAGTACATATTGAGCTGGCTACCACTTTTTAAGTTATGTGGCTTATAACTAAACATCTCAGAAATTTTATCTGAGAAGCTATGTTAATTTCTGGAAATTCTTTCCCACTGAAGGAAAGATAAATTATTGAACTTTTGACCCTAGGGTTAAATCGACCAAAGATTTTTCTTCCCCACACTTCTGGTTGCAAATGCATGAGCACAATGTAAGTCCTATGGAATCTTATGACTACGCCACAGAGAAAACCTAACATTGCAACATAAGGGTGTGCAGAATGGGCAAGAGACATGGTACTGATGATTGTGCACACATGAGGTCACTCTCCATGGCAGCTAGGATGACACAGTTTGCCAAGTGTTCTGGTACCAAGAGGATCTGTGGTTGTACATAAAAGTTGCTCATATAGTCTACACTGGCAACAGGAGTCAACCTTCATGGTTTCAAATACCCAGTACCTACTCAATAATTTAGATCTCTTTTGGTGAAAACCACATATTTCCACTACCTCCCCAGAGACAAAATGCAAATCCATTTGTCTCAGTCTCCATGAATGAGCTATGGTTCCCACCCATGTAGCCAATCCCAAATCTGGATTTGGCTGTCCATCATTTTCTTCCTCAACCATCCATCCTAGATCTCACTTTGTTCAGCACTCCCATTTGTCTGGATTATTTGTCTAATGGGAGCAAACCAGACCCTTAATTGTCTTATCTTTTTTTGATCCCATTTCCTGCAATTGCCCATTTACAGTTATTCCTGGGATTGAAAAGCCAGGTCTTTGCACAGTAAACTCCATAGATTTTAGGCATACTCTTCTTTAACCCTATTGTGTATCAGTATTCTTAGCTTCTTATGATAATTAGTATGAATGTCCCCTTGTCACTTGTCAATTATCAGTATAATAACGTCTTTCTATGGTAGATCCTTCTGATCCACCAGGATAAGAAGTCAAAAGTGTCTAAGTGGTAGTCCCATTGTTCAGTTCATTGGAATGCTTCTTGTGTTCCTTGTAGTGTGGCCCCTTACTCCAAATTCAAGATTTCCAGACTTGGATATTCTAGATATTAGGGACACAGTAACCTATATTGGCCATTTGGTCAAAGTATATACTAGTGCCTCAGTCCTGCATGGTTCCATCCCTAAACTGACAATTTAGTTTGGCCTTTCATAGGCTGTTCCAACATTCTACCTGTGTAGCTGTATCGAGTGACAGAATATATAGTATCAACATGATGATTTTCATGTCAAGATGAACAGGTTAACAATGACCTGAAGGAGCACTGATAAAGCCTAAGGATAAGAAATTGGTAAAGCGCTACTGTCCTCCCCACATAAAAGCAAAATGACTTTAATCCTTTTTACTAATGGGGTTTGAAAAGGATGCATTCACTAGATTAATAGCTTCATAAAAATTGCCAGAGGCTGTATGGATTTGCTACAGTAAAGATGCCACATCTGGCAATACAAATAGAGTCCACCAATTGGTTAAATTTAAGGTAACGCAGAATGTGTCAGGCTCTCAATCAGATGGAGGAGCCACCAAATGTGGGGTGACACGATAAGGTGGAGGCCGGTGGCACAGGTGATGGAGGATTTCACCCAAGGTAGAACAAAGGAGATAGAAGTTTATTGAATATACTGCAAGGGAATTGTGGCCAGGATTAGAAAGGAGGGACTGTCTGCCACAACGCAGCAGTACCGGGCTAGTTAAGGGCGGGGAGGGTGAGGAGGTATGCAAACATATGGAATTTTCCTTTTTTAGTGCTTGTGTCCAGGTGTAAGTAAACCACTGGTCAGCTACGGCTTATGGATATTTTGAGATGGGTCACCGAATAGGCCTGTTTGTATTCAGCCAGGGAGTTGGGGGTTACTGTGGACCCTTCTTTCTTACTCGGGTTTCCATTGCTCAAGTTTATTGCCTAAAAGCGACCTCTACATGGAATAATCTATCATACCCCAACTTCCCCCCAACAAAGGGGGAGAACCCATAAATGTATAGGACAAGAAATTGTATCACCTTTAAGTATTTGAGAGTGTTCATAATCTCTGCCATTTCACCAAGGATACATAGCATGACTTCTGGTTTAGTGCCTTGACTGATATGGAAGAGATGGGAGCCAGGGAGAGTTTCAGGAGCTGCCCCTTATTCCTTTATGCCAAAAAAAGCTCTTTACATTACAAACGAGGGAAACTGTGCAAGTGTCATGCCAGCCGTTTGATATAATCACTCTAATTTTGTTCTTAAATACAAGGATAACCTAAGTAGTAGAAGTGGTTCTGATGACAAAATTCTGATTTGTCCAGGATTGGAGTTCCATACAACCAACCAGAAAGCTCTGGATACCAGCTGAGTGTCCTACAGTTCAACTCAGTTTGGATACTATCAACCTGGGGATCGCATCAGATCCCATAGACCAAGGGTTCAGTCTTATGAGACTGCCCCCTGACACACCCACCCATTTCAGATGCCAGTTGCAAAGCCAGGTTGTTATCTGTGCTTCTGACCAACAAACACTTACAGACTGGTGGTTCCCACAACCTCTTCTTGGGTTCCATTAATTTGCTAGAGCAGCTCACAGAACTCTGGAAACCTATTTAATCACTAGATTACTGATTTACAAAGGATATTAAAGGATACATACAAATCAACAGCCCGATGAAGAAATACATAGGGTGAGGTATGGGGAAAAGGCACAGAGCTTCCATATCCTTTCTGAGTAGCAGTCTTCCCAAATTTCCACACATTTGCCATCCCAGAACCTCTCCAAACCCCATCCTTTGGAGGTTTCATAGAGGCTTCATTACATAAGTATGCTTGATTAAATCACTGGCCACTAGTGTGATTGGGCTCAAACTTCAGCCCCTCTCCCCTCTCTGGACATCAGGGGGTGGGACTGAAAGTTCCAACCCTCTAATCATAGGTTGGTTTCTCTCTGATGAGCTCCCATCCATCTTTGTGTTCCAAAAGTCATTTCATTAACATAACAAAAGACTCCTTTATGGCTTTCATCACTTAGGGAATTCCAAGGTATTTAGGAGTCAGAAACAGAGATGAAGACCTAAAATGTATTTCTTATTATAAATCACCATATCACAGTTATGTCTGTGTACTCAATGGAATGATTGACTATGAGATGGACTTGGGTCAAGATTTCATTTATCACAGATTCTTTATGCCTCTATTCTGATTGAAAGACCTTGATGGCATTTCACATTCCCTATCAATAGTTTCAGAATCACATGTGTATCTAAGAGCCCTCATAATTTTACCCATTGTATATTTATGTTGGTAAACACATGCAGGTTTACTTAGGGAAAACATTTGGAGGGATTTTTATTTTTATTTTTATTTGAGAGAGAGAGAGAGAGAGTGGGGGAGAGGCAGAGAGAGGGAATTCCAAGCAGACTCCACGTGCTGTCAGCCCAGAACCTGACACAGGGCTCAAACTCATGAACCATGAGATGGTGACCTGAGCTGAAATCAAGAATCGGATGCCCAACAACTGAACCACCCAGGTGCCCCAGAGAGATGTTGATTTCATATTCTTTTAGAACGTTGCAGAACCTGGTCCCAAGGGACCCAGCTCCCTCTGTAGTTGATAGGTTGGAGATCTAAAAACTTGCTAATATTAGCAAATGAGTAAGAAACCATTGTTTTTAGTTTTTGAGCTTTATTCTGTTTGCTTTCTTTATTCATCTAGTGTTTTTTTTTTTCTTAATTTTCCAAAGGGTTGATAGTATTATCATACGTAAAGAATGCTATTACTAGATTAATAAAAAGAAAATCATATTAGAGTTTGAAGACTCACTGCTGTACCCGATAAAAATGTTCTTTGTACAAAATTGTCTTGTCAAAGAAACCATCAAAGATAGTGGGAATTCTAGGAGTTTTATATGAATATATATTTGATGATTTTGAAATTTAAGACAAGAAAATAATTGCTTGGGATAATATTTATGTTTTTTTCTAATAGCTGAAGCATTCTGTGTTTTGGCAAAGATAGAAGACATGTGAATTGAACAGCTAGATATCAGAAGGGAGAATCTTACTGTTTTCTTACCAAAAAACTTCACCTCATGGGAAAACTAAATCAAAACCAAATCAAATATATAAGTCAGTAAAATCACCAACTTAATCAAATTTATATTTGAAGAGGAAAGGGACCAATGCTCCATTACAAGTGATTACAAGTATGAAATAGATAATTCAGAAGGCAACTAAATAAACATAAATAAGAAAGTATTTCTCTGAAATGATATCATGGGGATGTTGACACAGATCAGAGGAACACTTTTCTTCCCTTTTTTTTGTTATTATTTTCCCTAAGACAATTTATATAGCACTATTTCAAATTAAGAAACAAAGTCTTCCAGAAATTCTAACATAGGGAAATGATTGTGGTTAAATGGGTATCTGTGAAATATTACGGGCTGAGAATAGTGATTACAAAAAGGACATTTTTGAAAATAATGTATGTAATTGATATGTGGTGGTTTGGCAACAGTACATGGCAATGGAAGAATGCCTATGTGATAAAATATGAACTCAGGACAGAAGTAGTTTCAGGTATTTTGGTGAGAAATAAAAGAGAAAGATCATAAATAATGTCAGAGTGTTTTCTGGCTGAAAGACACAGTGTTTTCCCAACCTAATGAAAAATAACACATAGACACAAAGTAATGACCAATATTAAAATGTGTCATTTATTTCATCATTAGTTCATAAAATATTTATACATTTTGTAAGAGTTTCTTCCACCATGAGGACTAGAGCATAGCACTTGCCTGTCAGGTTCTCATTCTCATGGGGGAGATCGACCTGTAAACTTCAAATACTACAGTTTTATAGCAAGATTTTATGGAAATACACACAAAGAACTTTGTAGCACTGTGTTCAGTTCTGTATGTCAGCTATTCTGAGAAATGTTAGCAAATTCTAAAATATATAAAGGGGAAACTAAAAGTTAAAAATCCTCATTGCACCATAAACTATTGGAGTAAGTGAGCTTGGTGAGATTATCATTTTTAAAAATATATTTTACTTACAAAGTTCTTAAAGAGAAGCTTTCAGCAAAGGAGTTATTGATACAAGTTCTTTGGAGACTGTAAAAGAAGGATATCATCCTTCATTTAGAAAGATATGGGATATATTTTGAAAATATTTAAATACCAGTGAACCACAAATGTCATATTTATTCTATTTGATAGTAACCTGTTATCATAAAGCAAACTTCTAAGAAGATTTCCAATAAGATAAAGAACTTTAATGTAAATATTCAAGATTACTTTTAATTATCTAAATAATATTAATAATAATTATTATTATTTTAGAGAGAGAGAGTTTGCATGAGAACAGGATATGAGCAGAGGGAGAGAGAGAGAGAGAGAGAGAGAGAGAGAGAGAGAGAGAGAGAGAGAGAGAATCTTAAACAGGCTCCACGCCCAGCAGGAGCCTGGTCCCACAACCATGAGATCTTGACATGACCTCAGCTGAAATCAAGAGTTGTCATGCTTAACCAACTGAGCTACACAGGCACCCCTCAAATATTATTAAGTTATAAACTTGAGTATCGTTTTCACTTCCAAAATATTTCTCAAAAATGGTGTTTGTTAACTTTGTATTTCTTGGAATGCTGAACTCACTAATTTTCTTATAATTACACAAATTATAATGTTGCTGATGCATTTATAAAATAACTCAGTCAATAAGAACTATATATGCTCTTATTTAAAACATTATTGTGACATATTCTTTCTTGCAAGTTTATGGAAGTACAAATAAATAAATAAAATGTGACTCTAACATATTAAGGTTCAAAACAAAATTCAGCACTGCAACAGAATTTCAAAATTTATGCATAGATTTTCTAGAAGTAGAATATATAAATTTTCATTCCATGCATGCATAAAAATGCACATATTTGTTAATAGTACATAAGTATGTAGTCTGTATAAATAAGTTTGTACAAATCATACTGTTTTAACTTATGCTTTTATAGTTAATAACTTATGCAATACTTCTATATTCATGAATATAGAAGAAGTTTAGTGTGGATGCCAAACTATGGAATCTGAAGTTAAACTGCTTGGGTTGACTGCTGTCTCAAATATTCACAACTTATTATCATGGTGTGCATTACTTAACCTTTCTTCACCTATGGAAACATGCTTCCATATTTTGAATATAACTTAATTTATTTGACCAATCCCAATATATTAGGCAATATAGGGTTTCCACATTTGGTATTATAAGTTATAAATTTTATAATAAACAGCCTTGTGCATATATGTTTATGTGCATAATTGTCCAGTCCATTCTCATAAATACTGCCAAGAGGCAGATTTATAGATAAAATAGTATGCATATGCTACAAATAAATATGCTTTCACCTGCAAGTAACAGAAAACCTGACTATACAGGATTTTAAATATGGCTCATTATTCTTAGATGTGAGAAGGGGATTTAATACCTCAAAAATGCCAGTGGTGAAATTTCTGTAATTCTTATAAACTTACCATGATAGACATGTAATAGTTTTCATGCTATGTTTAAATAAAGAAACAAAGCCAGTGTTAAAGAAAGCAAACAAAGCAACACTATTCTTAGGAACTTTTCCAAATTCTTTTGCTTACTTCTCATTGACCAAGACCAGATCATATGATAGTACTTACATGTAAGACAGTGCAGACAAGGGAGGACCCAGGCAGTCATCAGAGAGGATAGAACACATTATATTACAGCTTAAGGTGACTGCCAGGGCTCATTTGTTGTTTCTTAAGTAAATATTAATAAAAATGACTTCTAGTTATTTGAACTAGTGTATAATTCCAGTTCCAATGCGTTGTTTTTTTTAAAAGAGTTTAACTTAATATTAGGGATTTAAACTTGATTTAATAGCATTGATATATCAATTTGGCCATGCTGAACTACAGTCCCTAAAATACCCTTTCTAGTATTATTTCTTTCAGGCCAGGCTACAAGGGACATTCTTTTAGGATAGTTGAAGGCCAAAAGGGAGTAGTAGTCATTTTACAGAATCCCCATCCCTTCTTTCAGTTATTCAACAGACATTAATCGAGGTGCTGCTTGAAGTGACTGTGCAAATATGATTAGAGTCCTTAATCAGTGACTTTAAGTCAATCAAAAGGGAGATTACGCTGGAGGGGGCTGATGTAGCCAGTAAGAAGGTCAATTTAAAAGGGCTTCAGGCCTTCACTGAGGTAAAGACTCCAAATAGCCATGAGGTCTGTGGAACCAGCCCGCTTGTGAGCTTCCTTTCCTCATAGCCTATCGCAAGGACTTTGGAATTGCTTGGTCAACCCCCACAGTTGTTGTAAGGCAACTACTTGTAATAAATACCAATATAGATATAAATGTACATTTCTAATGATGCCGTGACTCTGCTTCTCAGATTGAACTCTGACTGAAACTCTAGATATAATAATTATGAAGCCATCAGAGTGCATACAGCATGGCTCAGAAGGCAGAGGAGAGAAAGGAGAGCAAGAAGCAGCAGTGTCAGCAGAGAGGAGGATGCGAGGAGGAAGAAAGAGAGGAGAAAGGGAGGAGAGGAAGGTGGAAGAAGAGAAGGAAGAGTGAATTTCATTACTCAAGGAAGCATTGAGCCATTCGTGATTTAACCTGATGGTGAAATACTTCCAAGTTTTAAAAAATGAAAAATGTATGGGCAATAAAATAAAAGAAAGAAAGAAAACAGGAAAGTAATTCTGTGATTAACAAATAACTAGTGAAGACTCTTTGGATGCTGTAAAACAAGGAAGCCATTTTCAAATATCACTATTTGAGACTTTGGATTTAGTGTGATTTTTAAACAGAAAATGCCCCTGATTATACTGCACCTGAGCAGATATAAGCAGAAGAATTGTGGAAAGTATACAGAAAATTATAATAAAATGACTTGACAGAAAATGATGTGTATGACACATGGAAAATAAAAAATGGAACATTCTAGACTGAATAAGTACAAAGATCAAGATGAGGACTCTCAAAAGTTTTGTTACTGTTGTTGTTGCTGTTGCTTTTTGAGAGAGAGAGCATGAGTGGAGGAGGAGAGCAGAGAAAGAGAGAGAGAAAGAGAGACAGAGAGATAGAGGGGAGTGGAAATCTTAAGCAGGCTCCAAGATCAGCTCAAAGCTTGACAGGGGGCTCGATCCCACAACCCTGAGATCATGACCTGAGCTGAGATCAAGAGTGGGAAGCTCAACTCACTGAGCCCCCCAGGCGCTCCTCAAAATCTTTTTTTGTATAGAGAGAATCAAAACACTATGTAGAGGTCCCACTGTACATCACTTGCATTCAATAAAATGATTATCCACATCATGGATTGCACATAATTCCCATTCCATACGATAGTATCATTCTGAGGCAGTCTCTTTGGTTTCAATAGTACATTTCTCAAAGATCCCAAAAATCAATTGTTCTGGGCAGATACATGAACAAAGCAGAACTTATCTGATTCTAGCACTCAGAGGAAGAGGCCAAGGATATATTCACTTCTATAATATTTTTGGAATGATTTATTTCTGGGAATAAAACACTAAATATATGTTTAACATGAGAGTTTATAAATACTAAACAAAACCAAGTATGGATGGTGAAATAGCATCACATACAGATAGAGGTGGGTTTACTTTTATTTATATTTTTAGGATATATGTATATATGAGTGGGTACTGGGAAGTAATAGAAAATCTAGATTTTTAAAGTGGGTAGGCTAAATTCAAATTCCAGCTGTGATTGCTATGTATAGAACCTTTCACAAATTAATTGAACTAATACCTCATGTCCTTATCTGAAAACGAGATAGGGATGAAAATATTACTACCAAATTTATAGAACTGTTTTGTACAATGCCAAGAATGTAGTAATAATGAATCTTAATATATTATCTTAATACTTTGAATATGTTTTTTTCTTTTGCTGTCTTATTTTCTACTTCCTTTTATATTTTCTTTTAGTTAAGTTGTCAGTTAGGGACACCTGGGTGGCTCAGTCAGTAAAGCATCTGACTCAGTTTTGGCTCAGGTCATGATTTCACATTTGTGTGATTGAGCCCCGCCTTGGGCTCCATGCTGATAGTGTGGACCCTGCTTGGGATTCTCTCTCTCCTTGTCTCTCTGCCCCTCCCTCTACCCATGCTCTCTTTCCCTCCCTCCCCCCACCAAAATAAATAAATAAACTTAAAAAAATAGTTGTCATTTATAATAAGGAAGATTGGCTTAATTCATGAGCACACATATGTGTGTATGGGTGTGTATGTGTGTGTTTCTTTGGGAAAAACAAGTGTAGTGACATATAATGTATAGCATGTTCCACAATAAAGCACCGTGAAGTAAAACCTGGGGGTATTTTGAAATGGCACAAAGACAAGTAAATCTTGGGTAAAATCTCGAAAGAAAAGCTAGAGACATATGAGCAAACAATCAGTTAACTAACATAATTTCACAAAATCAGCAGCAAAGACTACAAATGTGGAGAGAGAGATTGCAAAGTTAATTACTGAGTCACCTTGGCTTCAATTGTTTCTGGCAGAAATCCCAGAGCCCATTATTATTATTACCGCTTTGTAAGTACCCTCACTATTGTGTTTCTCTTTCCTTTCACCTTACTCACAAAACCTCATTTTTTTTTTCAACCAACATGGTCTTTATTTATTTTTTTCTTTCACAATTTTATTTAAATTCAAGTTAGTTAACATATAGTGTAGTATTGGTCTCAGGATTAGAATTTAGTGATTTATCACTTACATATAACATCTAGTGCTCATCCCAACAAGTGCCCTTCTTAATACCCATCACCCATTCAGCCCATCTCTCACCCACCTCCCCACCAGTAACCTCAGTTTGTTATTTATAGTTAAGAGTCTCTGAGGGTTTGCCTGTCTCTCTTTTTTTCTTCTTTCCCCTATGTTCATCTGTTTTGTTTCTTAAATTCCACTTGTGAGTGAAATCATATGGTATTTGTCTTTCTCAGACTTATTTCACTTAACATAACATACTTTAGTTCCATCCACGTCATTGTGAATGACAAGAGTTCATTCTTTTTGTTGGCTGAGTAGTATTCCATTGTGTGTGTGTGTGTGTGTGTGTGTGTGTGTGTGTACACAATATATATAAATATACCACATCTTCTTTATCCATTAATCAGTCAGTGGACATTTGGGCTCTTTCCCTAATTTGTCTATTGTTGATAATGCTGCACAAAATTTCAATCTTAATGAACTCACAGTCTCCTTCCTGAAATTTGCCGGAGAAAAGAATGCATAATGTGTCTCTTGGTTTCATTTCCAAAATTATGATCTGGAATTTACATCAGATATTTCATAGTAAGTCTCATGAGTATATTTTTTCAATTACACTCACCTTCACAACTACCATAAATGGTAGTTCCTATTTTAGCCTTCATTCTAACTCCCCCCCTCCCACATGCCTCCTCCTTCTTCCGTGTCTGATGACAGCACTGCATAATTCACTTTGAAATGAATCTGCTACCTTGTTACCATCAAACTCAAAAGCCTATGTACTCTTTTATCCATTTTCTCCTACCTTCACTTTTGGAGAAATTTCCCAACTCATGTTTCTTGTCAAAGTCCTATCCTTCTAACTTGAACTCTGAAGTGCTTCCCAAATTAGTGCATATAAGAATCACTTGAGAGCTCTTTATAAATATAGTTTCCTGGATGATATCACCAGAGATTCTACATGTCTCTTTAGTCATACCTTTTGCCATTCTAATGTGGCACACAAACACACACACAAAGGCATACACACACAAACATACCTACCCATGTACTCTTACATCTAGATACCTATATCTTTATAAACACTCACATGTACACATACACAAATACACCTGTTCTCTCCCACATACACACATAGTACATAATATATTCTTACCCACACATACCATTTGGGCTGAATTGTATCCCCCCAAAAATATATATGTTGAATTCCTAACTCTCAGTACCTAAGAATGTGTCTCCATCTGAGTATAGGGCCTTAAAGAGGTGATTACTGTAAAATTAGATCTTATGGATGGATGGATGCATTGTGGCTGATGTACCTTTAGGAAAAGAGGATTAGGACACCAGCACAAACAGAGGGAGACTGTGTGAAGACACAGGGAGATGACAGACATCTGCAAGTCAAGAAGAGAGACTTCAGGCTAAAATCAATGCTGCCAACATTTTGATTTTGGACTTCTAGCTTCCAGAATTTTGAGGGAATACATTTCTGTTATTTAAGCCACCCCATCTGTGGTATTTGTTACAGCAGCCCTAGCAAACTAATACATATACACTAGCCTTCCTTAAACACACACACACACACACACACACACACACACACACACTATACATACACACACATACACACACCCAGAGACACAGCCAACCACAATACCCCTTAGGAAAATCACCGAGCTCCAGCAATACTAGTTTTATTTCAGCTTTGTTTTTGTTTTTGAACATGTTGAGCTTATTGGTATAAAAAAGCTTTGGACGTACTTGTCCTTTTGCATGGAATTCCTCCTTCACATCTTCTCTTGGCTTATCTCTTTTCACCTTTAAGGTCTTATCTTAGTGATCAGTCTGCCAAGGGCCCCAGTAGCCATCCTTTCTCTACATCATTATCTATCTCTGCCCATTGTGTGTTTTATTCAAAGAACTTGTTACAAATTGAAATCTTGTCACTTCTTGCCTTTTAATTTTGTTTTGTTTTTTAGATCATGAAATAAATGACCTCCATGATGGTGGGATCAATTTTGTTTTATTAAAAGTTCCTATTTCCAGTGTTAGCACAATGCTTGACCCATAGAAGGTATTCATATTTGGTGATATATGAATATAGAACATTCAGCTGCCTCGTTTTTGGATAGTGAACCATGTGTGTGTGCTGTGTGTGATGTTTGTGATATGTGCACCAATGTGTATTGTGCTTCAGGAGAAGGTAGGAATGAAAGTGCAGAATAAATAAGTTGCCAGAATAATGTTTTTTTTTTCTGTTGATGTTTCCCAGAGCCATTTTAATTCCAGGTGCAAGTGAGGAGTAATGACTCAGTTCACTACACTTTCCAGCATTCTATGTAATTTGAAAGTGGTTGTTACGCATATTAAGATAATGTAAGCATGAGATGACAGAACTCGTGACTAAGTGGCTGTGGAGAACTTGGGAAAGGACAAGCAGATATTACTTGGATGCTTCAAAATTGCGTGACAGGAATAGTAATGTTAGTACCAGCAGGGAAGGAAATTCATAAGGATAACTATTTGGGAGAATAAATAATATAAGAAATTCAATTTTATACATGTCACTTTCAACATTGTATTGGAATATCAAGTTGAATGATCTAGCTGATTGTGCAAAGTTTAGGTCTGGAACATGGGAAAGGTTCAGGGCTGGATATTCAAGCATGATAATTTAATACTTTGGTGTTCTCATTCAAGCCAGGGAAGTAAATGACAGTTTTTAATATCAGCTAGAGAGAGGCTCAGGCTAAAATACCAAAGTCCTATGCAGCCTTCAAATGAGCATTTAGGTAATGAACCTAGGTTAACACATGCTCTTTACTCAATTCTAGCATTCCTTCTGGAAAGATGCAGTTTCCTGGTTTGTCTATCATTAATTTCAGGTATAATGAAGTCCATTTTAGTCATCAATTGGTTTTTGTCTTTTCAGTGATTAACAGGCAATAGTTAGTTGATGTCAGTGGTGTTATTATACAAGTATCCAAAAATGGAGAGTCAAGGGAAGAGGTTGTTACTCATTGATCAAGCCTTCATTTCTTCATGAAGAAATGACTCTTACAGAAGTCACTTAAATACAGTCAATTAAATAGGATAGGTTTGATGAGAAAGGAGACAATTGTATTCCAGTCACCAAGTACTGTTTGCAGTTGATAATGACTTGAGAGTATAGTCCAAATGGTGAGTCCTATGGAGTACATAAATTTTACCTCCAATAATGATATAATGATGGTAAATAATTATTTATAATAATAAATTAGGTCATCTATATATCCAATTTCGATGAGCAATTAGCCAAAATATCAAATATTCAATGTCTATAACTCATTTTATTTCTTAGCCTCACATAATTATAATCATTTAAAAATAGGGCATTATAGTAAGAGGAGTTATTATAAGATATTCATTACTGGTTGGGCTTGGAATTTAAGTCTATAGGGACAAAGATCAGAATTCAACATGCTGTGATTTAAATTCTGTGTCTAAAAACTGATTTGTTGCAAGAAATCCTGCTGTGTCTACAAAATCATCATCTGATCTCTAAGAGTGACTAATATTTAGGATATAACTGGAGATATTTTCAGGTGTTGAAGAAAGCATTTAATTTTCATTCACTGCACAATTTTTTTTCCAAATAAACTCTTTTTTTTTAAATTGACTTTTCATATTTAATTTTTAAAGCAGTCATGATGTAGGTCATGTCTATATCTTAATCTAACACACACCGCATAGACATTTCAAAATCCCTGAACTATATAAACAGAAAGTTGTATTACCAAAATATTCCCAAAGATAATTGAGTTTTAAAAAATAGATTATCAATTTTTAGTTTCTCCCTGTGATGAAATTTGTAGGTACTCTCCCTAAAACAGACATTTCATTTTATTGCTTCCAGCTTTTTGGCAGAAACAAAAAAGTGAATAGCTAACACCTGGTTAGTAGCTACCAGCCAACCTTACAATTTCTGCCTCTGTGGAAATGAAGTTTGAATCTTAGAAATCAAAGTAAAATGAAAGTTTTAAAGCTTTAGTCTTGTTTCCTCAAATACAATGAGTGTATCGAGAGAAAGAGAATGAAAAAAAAATAAAAGGATTTGTTGAAAAATCCAGCTGTACTACTTTAATCCTAGAAGAAGAAATAGATTTTAACTTTAAAATAGATGTCACTTTTTAGAGCAGTTTTGGATTCACAACAAAATTGAACAGAGGATACAGAGATTTCCTATATACTCCCTACTCCTATACATGCGTACCTTATGCTGTCATCAACGTCCTCTGCCAGAGTGGTAAATGTCTTAAAATTAATAAACCTACAATGAACACCACTATCAATCAAAGTTCATAGTTAACATTAGGATTCACTCTTGGTGTTGTACATTCTATGGGTTTGGACAAATTTTTAGCGACATGTCTCTACCATACAGAGTGGTTTCACAGCCCTAAAAATCCTCTGTGCTCTGCTTATTCATCCCCCTTTTCCTCCCTAACCCCTGGAAACCACTGATATTTTTTATCATCTCCATAGTTTTAACAACTTGTAATATAGTTGAAATGCACAGTATGTAGTCTTTTCAGTTTGGTTTGTTTCATTTAGTAATAGACATTTAAGGTTCTTCCGTATCTTTCATGGCTTGATAGCTCATTTCTTTATAGCACTGAGTCATATTCAAGATGCTAGATGTATCATAGTACATTTATCCATTCATTTACTAAAGGACATCTTGGTTGCTTCCAGGTTTTGCCAATTATGAATAAAATTGCTATGAATATTCATGTGCAGGTTTTTGTGGAGACATAAGTTTTCAATTCATTTGGTTAATACCAAGTAGTATAATTGTTGGATCATATGGCTATGTTTAGTTTTATAAGAAACCACCAAACTGTCTTACAAAGTGATCATAACATTTTGCAGTCCTTCCAGCAATGAATGAGAGTTCCTATTGCCCCGCATCCCCACCGGCATTTGGTGTTGTCAGTGTTCTGGGTTTTGACCATTTTAATAGGTGTGCAGTGGTTTGTCATTGTTTCTTTAATTTGCATTTCCATGATGACATAGGAGATGAAGCATTTTTTCATATGCTTCTTTGCCATCTGTATATCTTCTTTGATGAAGTGTCTCTTAAGGGATTTTAACTTCACATAATACTCTGAAATTAACATAGATTCATACCTGCACTTGGTATAAAACAGTATATACATGAAGTAGCTTAAATAATATGAGACCTTTTTAAAGGATTTTATATTTTGTCATCAACTGGCCTGCAGGCCTTACATTTTTTCAGAAGCAACAAAGAGGCTGTCTTTTTAATGAAATTTGAAAGAGAAAAAGTAGTAAATAATGAGGTGAGAGACACAATGAGGGAAACCACGCATTTTGAAAATTTTGACTGAGTATGCTCACTTATATCTGAGTGAAATTAGAAGCAATTGGTGGATTTTGAGCAGAGAAGATAATCTTTCTCATAAAAATCCATACAACCAGCCTGTCTAAACGTCTTCCAATTCACCCATGCATTCAACATGCCAACGTGAAAGTAGATATCCAGATGGCAAATAGGCCACCCAAGGAGTCTTAAAATTTGAAGGAGAGAAAGAACAACCTCTATAATTCTCACACTAAACATGGATGTAACTACTTTAATCTAGTATTCATTAGGTTAATAATTATATTACTTGTTCCTTTATACCTCACTTGATTATTATTTAATCCACTCCATCCTCCAAATGTTCTCTCTAACCTTCTAAGAATTCCAGTTTATTTTATTGGCTCATCTGCATCTCAATCATTTATATTGAAATCTTCCATTTATGTCAAGTACTCACCACTGTAAGCTGCTTTTGGGGGCTTCACTGGATGTTTTTTGAAACCTTTGGTCTTCAAAGCTTCAAAATGCTAGTCACCTTGGAAGACATTTTGGTCCTGTTTAGCAGTGAGCTCTTCCTCACCCTTCATCCTGTCAACACATGGGCACACCCTTTGGAATGTTCTGAAGGATTGGGCACCTGACATGTAGTGCTTTGAGAAGCAATCTTTTCCTCTGTTGAGCAGTTTTTACCCTAGCATTTTATTATGGAAACTTCTAAATATACACCAAAATTAAATTTTACAATGAAAACCCATATAACTACCATTAAGATTCTAATGTTATTGTTTTACTATAAATGCTTTATCACCGATCATTCTATCCATAGATTAATCCATCTTGTTTTCCATTCTTCTGTGATTGATACTTGAGGTGTTTCCAGTTTTTGACTCTCTTGAACACAGTTGCTTTGAATATTTTGTACTAAATGGACATGTTGGTTGCTTTCAGGTTTTGACAATTATGAACAAAGTTGCTATAAATATTCATGTGCAGGTTTTTGTGGAGATATAAGTTTTCAATTCATTTTGTTAATACAAAGGAGTATAATTGCTGGATCATATGGCTGTGTTTAGTTTTATAAGTCTTTTTGTGAACATGTGTTTTCATTTCCATTGGGTAAGTACCTAGGAGTAGAATTCCTAGAATGTAATTAGTTTTAAAATAAATTGATAGAACTTTCTCCCAAAGAGGCTATAACATTTACCATTTCTACTACTTTTTTTTCATTATTCCAAAAAAAGCAAAGGGGATTTTCAGTTTGCTGCATAATCTCACCAACATTTATGGTTGTCAGTTTTTTAAATTTTGTTCTGGTAGGTATCTGCTGATATTTAATTGTGGCTTTATCAATTTATTTTTGCATTTCATTAATAATTAAAGATACTCAAAACTTTTTCATGTGCTTATTTTTTAACGTATATTCTTTTGTGAAGCTTCTTTTTTAATCATCAGCTCTTTGTGTATTGGGTGCTTTGTCTTTTTATCGTAGAGTTAAATTCTATGTATATAGGTGGATATTCAGTTCTTTGCCAGATATATGTTTTGTGAATATTTTCTTCTAGTTTGTGTCTTTTTCCCAATGGGGTCTTATAATGAGCAGATGTTTTACTTTTAATGAAGCTTATTTATCTGTTCTGTTTTGATTGTTGCTTTCTTTATCTAAGCTAAGAACTCTTTGCCCACTCCTATGACAATAAGATATTCTTTTGTGTTTCCTTTTAAAGTTTGATAGTTTTACCTTTTCCATTTGGGTCTGTGCTTCATTTTCAATTAAATTTGACATAAAAAGTGAGATATGGAAAGTTACTGTTTTTGTTTTCTGTGTGGATATTGAGATACTCTAGCACTGTTTGTTGAAAAACATCCTTTCTTCATTGGATTACATTGACTCATTTGTTAAATTCATATTATTGTATACATATGGGTTCATTCCTAGGTTCTGTATTTACTTTGATAAGTCCATTTGTCAATTTTTATGACAATTTCTTTTACCTTCTTGATGTTTGTAGTTTCTAGTAAATCTCGAAATCAGGTAATGTAATTCCTCCAACATTGTATTTTCATAAAAGTAAAATTCTCCATTTGTCCCTGTTAACTATGTATTGGTATCAGATTATTATTCACTTTTTCAAGGTCTTTTATCTACTTATTGCATAGTGGAACATATTAGCCTTCTTTCCTAGCATCGTTTTCATACAAAAATTGCTATGTTCTTTGTTAATTGTACTCAGACTTGATGATCACAGTATGGAAGTGAGTAAAGTACTGTGGCTATAGAATTCTCCTTTCACACAACTATAGTTTTGTTTTAGAACCTTCAGTCATTGTATAAATTCCGTAAGACTAGGAAGAAGGACCACTGTAATCCTTATAGTAATGGTACCAGCAAAATTTTGATTTGTAGTAAATCTGTTATTTTTTAATGTGTGATTATAATTTTCCTCTCTTATTTAATCTTCATCGCCATGTACAAATCATTTTATACATCTTACAAATTAAATAAAGTTTGGGAGAAATTATGTAATTTATAAAATAATGCATATAAGCTATTTAATTCTCACTGTCCATCTCTTGAGATACTGCTGGTAACCCTGAGGTCTATAGAAGCTTCAAGCATCTCTTTTTGGTTTAATACTGAAAAACACAAAGTCATTTTAAGGACATAAGCAGAGCTGTAACTTTGAACAATTCCAGGAAGTGCAGTTCACACGATAGTCTATGTGAGGGTGCTCTCTTGAATTGTGCAGTGCACAGTGTCAATTAGAATGTTTTTGTTTGTGACTAACTAGATTTCTTCTCCAAATTGCATCAATATAAGTAGGATTTATTGCCTGACAGAATAGGAAGGATATGGAAGGAAATGATTGTATTGATTTGATTCAGCATTTCATGGATACCATTAAGATCCTATTTCCTCTCTTCTTAGACTTCCACAGTAGGCCAAATTAATTTCAATATAAGATTCCTACCAAGAACTTCTAGGTCTGTATGCACCTACATAGAAAAATAAGGCTGGTGTCCTCTAGCATATTCATTTTCTAGGATTGTCATAACACATTGCAACAAACTGGGTAGCTGAAAATCGCAGAAATTCATTCTCTTACAGTTCAGGCAGCCAGAAGGCCAAATCAAGTTGCCAGCAGGCCCATGGTTGCTCTGAAGGTTCTAGGGAAGTATTGTTCCTGTATCTGCCAGCTTTTGCTGTCTCCTGGCATTTCTTAGTTTGTGACAACACAGCTCCAATCTCTGTCAGTATTCACATGGCCTTTGACCTCAGTCTGACTTAAATTTTAGACGGGCTTCTTCCTGCTGCTAGATCCCTGGCTTTCTTCTTACTTTGGCCCTTATAGAATTGATGTGACATAACTACAAAGTCCCTTTGCTCCCTTTTCTTAGCATTTACTTTAGAAAACTTGAAATTGCAAATTGTTTCTCTGACCCTTTGAAATGCACATCTGTTTCACACCTCTTGACAGTTTTATAATCTAGGACTGTTTTTCTCTAGGACCTGGAGCCAGTGCTCTGAAATGTAATAATCAAAGAAGATAGAGCCCCGAACAACCAGAATCTGTGAGAGTTTAGGAACCTAAACTTCAGTGGGTGCCTTGTTCCAAGTTGTAAAACTACCTCCTGTCAAGTAGTTATGAGAAAGTTTACTTTTCCTTTGTTAGCCAACAAAGGCTAGTTAGCCCACACCATCTGAATGGCCATCCCATCTCACCCCACTCAGCTTTTAAAAAGTCTCTTGCCATTTGCTTCAGGGGAATTGAACTCAGACTAAGCTTTGGCCTCTTTCTGCTATTACAATGCCCTTTAATATAATCTTTGACTATTGAATCTTGACTGATATAACCTTTGCTCTGATACTTTGTGCCCTTTGAATGTCTCTTTGTCCTTTCCTCTTCTTATAAGGACATGAGTTATTAGATTTAAGGCCCACCCTAAATCCATTAGGATTCTTCTGGAGATCCTTGACTACTTATTTCTGCAAAGACACTGTTTCCAAATAAGACATTCTGAGGTAATAAGAAGAAGACAGTAATTTTGGGGTGACACTATTGAACCCTAAATCCATTAGGATTCTTCTGGAGATCCTTGACTACTTATTTCTGCAAAGACACTGTTTCCAAATAAGACCACATTCTGAGGTAATAAGAAGATGACAGTAATTTTGGGGTGACACTATTGAACCCTAAATCCATTAGGATTCTTCTGGAGATCCTTGACTACTTATTTCTGCAAAGACACTGTTTCCAAATAAGACCACATTCTGAGGTAATAAGAAGACAGTAATTTTGGGGTGACATTATTGAACTGACTATATGTTGCTGAAAGGCTATTTCTCATGTACCTTTTTTTTTTTAAAAAATTAATGTTTATTTTTGAGAGAGAATGAGAGCACAGGGAAGGGGCAGAGAGAGAGGGAGACACAGAATCTGAAGCAGACTCCAGGCTCTGAGCTGCCAGCATAGAGTCCAATGTGGTGCTCAAGGGGCTCGAACTCACAAACCAGGATTTCATGACCTGAGCCCAAGTCAGACGCTTAACCAACTGACCCACTCAAGTGTCCCTATTTCCCATATACCTTTAGCAATCTTCTCCTCTTGCCTCATTATCTGAATTGGGTCACATGCCCATTCTCAACCCAATCCATCTGGCCGAGAGAGTGTTATTGAGCACTTACTAGATCATACCTGAATTACTGAAATCAGTCACCACGGCGTATTGCCTTTGTTGGATTAAAAGAGTTTTTTTTTCTTAAGAGCCATATAGTAAATATTTATGGCCTGAAGGCTATTCAGCTATGCCAGTAGTGGGAAATCAACCATGGACAATGATTCAATTTTGGGTGTGGTTGTAGTCCACTAAATTCTTATTCACATAAATAGGCAGTAGGTGGGTTTGGCCAGAGAGCAATAGTTTGCCAATCCTGGATGAAATAATCAGCCTCCTTCTCTGAGATGGCAAGAAGGGACTCTCCCTCATCTTCAAAATATGAAAAATGAAAAATAGAAGACTGTGATACTTGGTAATTCATCCCTGATACATTTAACTTCATTTTCATGGTTTTACATCCAAAGAAGCTATTCAGTCATGTGTGATTTACACAGATACAATTATTTAAGTAAACTTTACTATACTGGTTTTAAGCAATCCTTACTACATCAGAGAATAGGAGAGCTTATCTTAAGACTGTGGGGAATATAAAAGGAATTTTTATTCAGTCTGTGACCATGACTTTATCCTTCCTTTCTCTGACAACAGCACAGCAAAACAGCACTCAGTTTCTTCATATAGTGGCTGAAAACTGCAGGCTCAGAAAGCAGGCCAACATAAATTTGAAACCTGGGTCTTTTTATAACTAGTGATCTTACATAATGTATTTTATTATGTGCACCCTGTTTTCCTGATAAATAGAATGGTGATTGTAATAGCACCTATCCTATTGAGTTATTTCAGTGATTGAAGAGTAAATGCATGCTAAACTCAGTACCAGCAAGTTTGGTATACTATTAGTTTTTTTCAAGAAATGCCAGTTACTGTTTTTCTTATTGTTTTATCTTTCCTTAATGAAAATTTGTCAAATCTCCTATGACTTTTTAGGTGTCAGATAGAGGCTTTGAATCAAATCTTATAAACAGATTTGTGTTTTTTCTATCACAAAGCACTGCAGTGTCAAAACATTTTAGTTTAACATTGTAGCTGACAATAAGCTTATCTGAACTAACTATAAGCCTCTCTGTGCTTCAGTCTTTGACAATTTTGGTCAAGGCAGAAATTTTCAATTTTTTCAATTTTATTTTTATTTATTTTTTATTTTAGAGAGAGAGGGTTTGCAAGCAGGAGAGAAGGGCAGAGGGGGAGAGAGGGAGGAAGGGAGGGAGGGAGGGAGAGAGAGAGAGAGAGAGAGACAGAGAGAGAGAGAGAGAAAGAATATGAATCTTAAGCAGACTCCATGCTCAACACAAGCCTGACACAGGCCTGTGATCTTACAGTGCTGTTCATGGCATGGACAGAAATCAAAGAGTTGGTCATTCAACGAACTGAGCCACCCAGACACCCAGAAATTTTCAAATTTTTATAGTAATTAAGTATTATAATTACTGAAAACCTTAAGTACTTACATTTGATAATAAACTTAGAAAAAGAAACTTATCTTTAAGATAAGTTTGTATATATTTTTCTGAAGTAAATCTATGCTTATGTGTTGGGTGGCTGATTTTTTATTTTAAACCTCAGGTACAGAGAATTAAATTAACTATTCTACTTAGTTCATATTATATAATTGGTCTTTGAAAGATATAGGTGTGTGTGTGTATTGTATATATGATATAGTTGTATAGGTAAAGATAAATGTATTAATTTCCCTTCCCCCATAGGTGGCCAATTAAATGATTTAAAGTTTTTCCCCATATATTCTTACATAATGGGTATTTTTACTTTGTGTTTATGCAATTTTAATTTACGTAGATAGTGTGGTGGCAGAGATTGCTGATTTGCTCTCAAATTCATCATCTCCTTATTCAATAGTAACAGAATTACATGCTGCATCTCCCAGGATCTCTGCAGTTTGATGTGTACATATGTAATATTAAATGGAAGTGATGCAAAATCACTTCTGGGTCTGAGCCTTTAAAAAAGTTTTTTTTTTCATTTATTTATTTTTGAAAGACAGAGCACAAGCAAAGTAGGGGCAGAGAGAGAAGGAGTCACAGAATCTGAAGCAGCCTCCAGGCTCTGAGCAAGCGGTCCACACAGAGCCTGACGCAGGGCTTGAACCCACAAACCAGGAGATCATGACCTGAGCCTAAGTCAGATGCTCAACCAACTGAGCCACCCAGGCACCCCTGGGTCTGAGCCTTTAAATATTAGGTGTTTGCTTTTTTTCACTTCTTGCCATCTGTTGCCCAGATGTGGAAGTACTACAGTTTTAATTAAGCAACTAACAACAATCCTTTAGGGCATTGCTTCTCAAACTATTCTTCCCAGACATATCGATCACCTTAAAAATTGTTGGTAGTTGTGAGTATTGCAAATTTTCAAGCTCAAACCATTGCCACAAGTCAGAAACTTTGAGACAGAGTCATCAATGTATGTTTTCACAAACTTAAAGGTGATTCTGTTACATACATGTTGCAGATTGAGGACCACAAAGCAATACCATAGGAAGGCTCTGAGTCATTGAATGACTGTTTATAGCAAAGGGCAGCATATCATTGTCTGCAAGGTTTAAGGTAGTTAAATATTTTAGGCTCTTCTTGTTCTTTTCCTCTCCCCTCTTCTTTGCGTCTTCTTCCCCTTCCTCTTGCTTTTTCTCTTACTTCCTCTAATAGTCAGTTTAAATTAAAAAAGAAACAACACATGAGCATGCACACAGGTTGTATAAAAATAGGCTGGTATAGAGTAAAATGGCTAAGGTGACCTTGGGCTGATTACACAAGAGAGAAAAATAAATGTCTATGTTTTTTAAAGTACTATATTTTTAGATCTTTTTGTTACTGCAGACTAAAAATTCATCCACTTTGTATGTGTGTTTAGTCCATTTATATTTATGGCTCTGCTTAGTCCACTGATTCCAAACACAGCAAAGTGCTCCATGCTATGCCCTTTTGCCTGTGTTCTCTCCAGGCATGAATACAGATCAATTCCAACTCTCTAATACCACATAATATACAATCTTCTACATGCTCCCTATAGAACTGTGTAGAAATTTCTTTGGTTAATATATGAATGTTTGGATCATATATTCATTTGACTAGGTTTTGCCGTATTGATCTCCAGACTAATTGTGCTAGTTCACCATCACACCGGAAATATGGGGATGTTCCATACCTCCCATACCTCCATCTTTAGCATTACCCAGGTTTCTCAGGTATGCCTATCCAAAAAGGCGTAAAGAGATATTTTATTGCTTTACTTTCTAGGTGCCTACAAACCAAAATTAATCAATGTCTTCCATTTATTTAAAAACATTTAAGATGTATTATTTGTAATTCCTACTGTATGTGAAAAATAGGCAATTATCCTTGAAATATATTTTTAAATTATATTTGAATGTGTTTTAAATGCATATGCAGACATGAACTAATAAGTTGAAAGAAAAATAGAGGTACACAAATATATACTGCAATACATAAGCATATGACTGCAAACGAGAAATGGTAATTTTAAGGGAACATATTTGAGAACAAGGTATGCTGTGAGAATGTTGTAGCAAATGTGGATATTGAACTTGACAATATTTACATGCATCATTATTTTATTTATTTCTATTATTGATGGCATAATAGCCCAGTGAAAGAGCATACCATTATTTATATTACCACTCCCTAATTGTCAAATATTTGTTTTAGTTCTAATTTTTGCTAATATAAGGCAGTGTATAGAAGGATGAATCAACCTTATAATTAAACCTGTCTACATAATCATAACTATATTTTTTGGAAAAACTAATGGAAGTAGTTTTATCGGGGCAAATTGTACAAACATTTTTATTTTTTTTTTAATTTTTTTTAACGTTTATTTATTTTTGAGACAGAGAGAGACAGAGCATGAACAGGGGAGGGGCAGAGAGAGAGGGAGACACAGAATCTGAAATGGGCTCCAGGCTCTGAGCTGTCAGCACAGAGCCCGAGGCGGGGCTCGAACCCACGGACCGTGAGATCATGACCTGAGCCGAAGTCGGACGCTTAACCGACTGAGCCACACAGGCGCCCCTGTACAAACATTTTTAAATGCTCCAATCCATGACACAAAATTGTTTTTGAAAGTATTACAACTTCTACTTTCATAAGCATCAAGTTAATATTTTCACTAATACATATATTTTAAATATATATTTTTAAAGTTTATTTTTTAATTAAAAAATTTTAATGTTTATTTTTGGGAGAGAGAGAGACAGAACATGAGTGAGGGAGGAGCAGAGGGAGAGAGAGAGGGGGAGATACAGAATCTGAAACGGGCTCCAGGCTCTGAGCTGTCAGCACAGAACCTAGAGCCAGGTGGGGGTGGGGGCTTGAACTCAGAATGGTGAGATTGTGACCTAGGCTGAAGTCAGAGGTTTAAGCCACTGAGCCACCCAGACGCCCCTATGTATTTATTTTTGAAAGAGACAGAGACAGGGTGAGAGGAGGAGCAGTAGAGAGAGGGTGAAAAAGAGAATCCCAAGCAGGCTCTGCACTGGCAGCACAGAGCCAGATGGGGGGCTGCAACTCACCATGAGATCGTGACCTAAGCTGAAACCAAGAGTTGGAAGCTTAACCAACTGAACCACCCCAGATGCCCCATTTACTAATACATATATTTTAAAGGGATTAAAAATAAACTAAAAAAGGGGATTTATACTGCTTTTACTTTCACTTAATTTTTACTTTTAAATATTTTTCACATTTCGTACATGCAAAATATAGATAATATATATGGCAACTAAAAATAATACCATTAAGAAAAGTTTCAGTCTTCAATGACTACATTCATACCTTGAAAATTGAACTTATTTTTGAGATCCACTGGGTGTTCCTTGTTTTGCTATCTAAAGGTCTTGAATTTTTTACACATCATTTTCTTTCATTTATTTCTATATATATTGTATATATGTGTATATACATTTATTTCCATATGTATTGTATACACGTGTATATACATTAAGACATATATGTATATACATATATATTTCATTATATTTTATAACATATTTTTCATTTTGCTAGTTTTTATATGTATATTAAAGGTTTATGCTATGTTTATTATTTGGGGGACTCAATATTATGTTTTTAATTAATTAATTTAGCTATGTTTATTCATTTTAATTGATGCGTAGTATTCCATTCTGGTGATATTCCATAACTTATTCATGATTTTGTGAAGCAATGTTTTCCCAGTTTTCTTATGTAGTTGGAACAATATTATATATGTTGCCTGTTGCATAGGAGAAAGGATTTCTCTAGGGCATATACCTAGTAATAAAATCATCTGGTCGTAGTTTAGATGTAGCAAACTTTCTTCTGACAAGTAACTGGTAACTCTTTAAGAGATTGTAAGCATTATTAGTATTTTTTCAGATCCAGTGTTTTCAGATTCTTTTTAAAAAACTTCATCTTATCAGTTGGTTCTGAGAATTACATATTCTCTGTTTATTGATTTATCCATTGGGACATGGCTATTTCCTTATACAGAATTTCCTCACATCATAGGGTTAGTAATCCATAAGACATGCAGTACCTGATATCTGAAGTCTTAGCAGTTACCATCAATAATACGCATGTGAATCAAATGCACTGGCTCTTCTTTAACTCAGCTAACTTCATTCTACTACAGAGATAAAAATAAGCAGTGTTAGACTCTTCATTTAAGGTTTTTATTTTATATGCACAGGTGATATACGGATGGATATTGTGTGTGTGTGTGTGTGTGTGTGTGTGTGTGTGTAAGGTGGCTTAGTGGTTAATTTGGGGTCTGTGAAGGTCAGTGCAATGAAGCCTCCTATTTTTATCTACCTTTATGTTGCATTTCAGTGTGGAAAAGACTAAGCAATAGGGAAAAGAAAGGAAGAAAAAAAGAGGAAAATCAAACCCATTAACATTTCAAAAATTTATCCTACTAGATAAATTAAAGTGCTTCAGAATTTTCAGCCACAGAATATCTTGCATCTCTCTAGCTACATAAACCAAATTAAATAGCTATTCCAGCTTCATTTACCCACTATGAATATTTTCAAGGTTAAAAGAACAAACCAGATATATGAAGAATCAGCAAGATCTTGAATGAAGTAACATAAGGGAAAACTAAGGCAATAAGGAGAAAGAAGGAGAGAGAAAGAGTGGAAACAAAGGAGATGTGAGAAGTTAGAGGAAAAGGAAAAAATGTAAACTTTCATCAACAGGAATTAGGATTCCTTTGGGCTTGTGTTTATCTCCCTTCCCAGTCAAGTGTTTCTTTTGGAGAAAATGTTTGCTTTCTTCTTTTGTCCTCTATTCTCTTCACCCCTTTTCCCATTTCTGTAGCCATTATGTAATTTTCATTCACTTACAATTATTCAGCTTTCATCCTCAAATCTATTTTAGAACAGCTTGTCTAAAAGAGTATGATTTTATTTTTTTTATTTTTATATTTAAAATAATTTTTTTATGTTTATTTTTGAGAGAGACACAGAGCACAAGTTGGGGAGGGGCAGAGGGAGACACAGAATCTGAAACAGGCTCCAGGCTCCAAGCTGTCAGCACAGAGCCGGACGTGGGGCTTGAACCCACAAATGGTGAGATCATGACCTGAGCCTAAGTCAGACACTTAGCCAACTGAGCCACCCAGGCACCCCTAGAAGAATATGATTTTTAAAGATAACTGCGGTTGCCAAGTGTCTGTCTTCTGTTGTTCTCTTTTTGTTTTGTTTTGTTTTTCATTTCCTATATACAGAAAAAATAGTCTCAGGGTCAATATAAAAATGAATTTGTATTTGTAGTCAAAGTTTTAGACAAGGAAGGAACACTTTAGAAGGAACACTTACTGAGAAAAAAAGTTACTATTGTAACTACATAATTTGACCAAAGCATAATTTTTGATTACATAATTATCACCAATATTAAAACTATTGGTTAAAACTAAACCTTGTATGTTAAAATAGATTTCTCAACTTTGAAAGTTTCTTTAGGATTAAATATAGGATTAATTTTATTTAAAATTAATAAGATGGCTTTTCTGGCTGGAACCATGGAGGGTGCAGAAGAGAAGGAAAAGGAGATTCCTGCTGTGCTAGAAACCCTTAGGAAAAAGCAAAGGAATTTCAGAGTTGAAGATCAAGCATCTGGGAAGGAAGTTTGCCTAAAAGATGCTTCGAATGGTAAGGAGGAAGTTCATTTATGAAAAAGCTAAGCATTACCACAAGCATATAGGCAGTTATACAAACCTGAGATTCAAATGGCTGGATGGCAAGAAAAACTGGCAACTTCTATGTTCCTGCAGAACTAAATTGGCTTTTGTCATCAGGGTCAAAGGTATCAATGGTGTGAGCCTAAAGTTTCAAAAGGTGTTGCAGCTTCTTTGCCTTCACCAGATGTTCAATGTCACCTTTGTTAAACTTAACAAGGCTTCTGTTAACATGCTAAGGATTGTGTAACCATACATGGGGGTGAGGAGAGTACCCAAACCTGAAGTTGGTGAATGAATTGATGTACAAGTATGGTTATGGCAAAGTCAATAAGAAATGAATTGTCCTGACAGATAACACATCGATTGTTTGATCTCTTGGTAAATATGGCATCATCTGCATGGAGGATCTGAATCACGAGATCTATATTGTTAGAAAATGTTTCAAAGAAGCAAACAACTTTTTATGGCCCTTCAAATTATCATCTCCAGGAGAGAGAATGAAGAAAAAGACCACCCATTCTGTAGAAGGTGGAAATGCTGGCAACAGGGAAGATCAGTTCAATAAACTTATTATAAAGATGAACCAAGGTGTCTACTATGATTACTTTTTGTAATCTGGTCAGTTAATAAATAACCACTTTCAAATTGAAAAAAAATAAATAAAAAGTAAAATTAATAAGATGGACAAATCATTTATCATAGAAGTGATTATTTTATCCACGCATAACCCCAAAGCACCCTGATTTACTCACTTCATTGTAAGGGTTCATTGTTTTTGAGATATAAGCATAAGTAAAACATGAGCAGTGTTGGAAATAAATACTGGAATTTTATTGAACATGAATTGCAAGTATTAATTAATGCAAAATACAATGTGCCTTACCTCAAATCCCGGAGTGATGTCTATCCATTCCACCTTAACAATGTCACACAGTGGCACCGTAAAATATTTTCAAGTTTAGAATGATACATTGTAGCCATTAATTCTCATATAAAAACCACATTAAATAAGTCACTCTTCTCATTTTCAGCATGTCACAGGTTTATACAATATTAAATTGCTTGATCATTGAGGGTCAGTATCAGTTCAGTAGTAGAATATGAATAGAAGCCAATGAACACTATTTTGTCTATTGCTTGAATAATTTACTAATGTTGATGTGCCTGTAATAAATATAGTAAGTAGTAACAGTTTATGATCTCTGAGCAATAAGTTATAGAATGATAATTATCTGATTATCTTATGCTCTGGAAATACTATAATCAATAACCTGACTTCCAAAGGGAAAATAAACTGGAAAATAAAAGTTCCTTCTTTCAATGCTATCAAAGAATAATTTAAGAGGAGAAACTGATGCAGGCAGGCTGAGTCCAAAAACCCAGAAGTTTTCGTAGGACCAGCCAAGAGGGTCCTTGGCTTCATGCAGGATAGAAACCAAACTCAAGTCAGAGAAAGTGAAAACAGAGTTTACTTAACAGCGTGAGTGACAGAAAATAGCTGATAGAGTATCTTTGAAGCTTGGAAAGGAAAGAATGAGTCTCATCAGTGCTTGGGGCTGAGGGGTTTTATTGGAAAAGGATCTAGGATACATGTTTTTTTAGGAATCCATGGTAGGGTTTAATCAGAAGTGTCAGGTGAATAAGAGGCATTAGTCCGAAAATTACCAAAGGTAGGGGTATTGATGCCAGCATCAGCAGAAGTTTATTTGAAGCTAATATTCTGAAACATCTTTGGGATGTGGCTCTTCTTAAGTGTCATCAGGTGTTTTGAGCCTACGACAAAACTCAGAGAATGATTAGCTTTCTTGTTTCTCCCTTTAAATGGGGATACAGCTTTTTTGGCTTATTCAGAGGCAAAATATGGAACATGAGCAAATGGGGCGTAGCAGAAAAACAGTAGAGACGGAGCCTTTCTAAAATGGAATCCCTTCAGCTTTCCCACTTCAAAAGGAAAATTTGAATATTAGCTTACTTTAATCTCATGAAATATTTGTTTTCATTTGTGGAAGGATAGAAAAATCCCTTCTTGTAATGATTTGCTATTTCACAACCTTTGCGTTGATTACGCTTGAAAAAGAACACAAGATCACGATTAATGTTAAATGGACTCTGTTATGTGGCAGGCGCTTTCCATATGCCATCATAGTCAGTGCTCACCACAACCCCTTTAGGTAAGAACCGATAAATGGATTTTCCAGTAATGAAACAGAAGTCCGTAAGGATTACCTTATTTTTTTAATGTTTGTTTATTTTTGAGAGAGTGTGCAAGCAGGGGAAGGGCAGAGAGAGAGGGAGACTGAGGATCCGAAGGAGGCTCTGCACTGACAGCCGCGAGTGAGATATGGGGATTGAACTCTTGAACCATGAGATCATGACCTGAGCTGGATGCTCAACCATCTGAACCACCTCGATGCCCCAGGATTACGTTATTTCAATGAATCTAAAACTAACTTCATTCATTAGAAGATACATATCATCTTATTTTCACAAGAAACAGAAATGCTGCCAAGTATAATTGTAAATTTGCCAGTAAACTGATATTGATTTAATAATATTAACATGGTAGGATGAGTGGGTGAGTAAAGTGCCTCCTAGAATGATACCATATGCTGAGACAACTGTCTAAACCATGTAAGTTGGCCAGCTGAAGCCTATTCCCAGGCTTCTCTGGTTCCCAAGACCCTGATTCTTTCATTAAACTTTACAGCCTCAGCTATCTTCCACAAAACAGAATGCATTTGGCATTTTCCTTTATGAGAACTTGTCTTTTCCTTGGTGGCACCACCTAGTCTTTGTAACCTTCATATGGAGGAAATCAAAGTGCATGACAGTATATTAATCAGAAAAATGGATTGCAGTTGCCTCATCCTGTCAATCACTTGATAAGGGAAAACAAATAGCGAAGATTAAATCACAGACTGCTCAAATGCCTCATACTTAGGATAAATACATTTCAGCTTTCAGGAAAGTCCATTATGCACTATTTGGCTTTGATTAGCAGGGGGCATTTCATAAAGCATGAAAGACAGCTACAGCTAGTGGAAGAAAGAAGAAATGTGTGAGCATTTTCTCACTCTTTAAACAACTGATTCACCCCAGTCCAAAGGAAAAAAAAAATCCAGCAAAGGCTCTGACAATTACGAATGTCTTTGGCAAAAAAGATGAATTTATCTGCCTGTAAAGGAGATGTCGCTTGAAAAGCGAACGTCTGCGGCAAACAGAACACCAGCAGAGCATGACTATAAAGAACAATCCATATTTGCTCTTATACAGGAGAGACCCACAATTGCAACTTGATTGTAATTCTCACCTGGGAAATCTGAAATCACCACCTGTTTTCTTTGGATGCTTGTGTGACACACTCCAGTTGCTTTCTACAGAATTTAGAACATTGATTTACTCCAGTGGATACACTTGGAGCTTTACTCAATTCATTTCCATTAAGCATCCGATGCACTAGTTAGATTTATTAGAGCTAAGCAGATCGTTGGTTTTATATTCACATTTAGGTTTCTAAGTATACATATTACATATACTCCATGACATGTTTTCATACAACTGTCATTCTTGTTTGTACTTCATTAAAAAGGGCAACATACTAATCATAAGAACAGTTAGCCATGATGCATTCCCTTTTGTCTTAAGAATTTTGGAGAAAACAGAACAAGTGAAATAAAACCACAACAACCACCATAAACTCGAATTCACTTCTTACAAGCCTCTCTACCTTCAATTCCAAACACGTCACTGTGGCCTTATTTTTTTGTTATGTTCAGCCATCTAAATATTATATGCAAGAATTAAAACAATGTCAGTAGGCAAAACATAAAATATGAGACTTAAGGTAATCTATAGTGGTTATTGTAAAATAATCTGTTATTTTTAGCATCTCATCTCTACTTAAATCTGGCACTTAACCTGGTACGATAAACTATAACATGAGCGGCATTGTAGTGTCAGTAAAGATAGATCCATGAAACTAGGCACATTATTATCTGAGCAAAACAAGTTAGCAAAGATACATGTATATATAAAGATATCTATCTTGAGAACTTACACAATACAAACAAAATATGTCAGAACTCAGATGCTTTGTAAGGGTCTCAAACAACATGCAGCATTTATAATTATATAAAACAGACTGTACCCTCTCTAAATTTAAGAAAAATATTTTAAGGATAATAGTTTACATTATCAAATGTGAATTTAAAAACCAATTTTAATGTGATTCTCCAATTATGTGTTTGTATAATGGACACAAAAGGCAGCAATATGCTAAAAGTATAAATGTTCAACAAATATAAAATTACGTCAAAGTTTTATCCTGAGCTTGATGCAATCACGTATATCTAACCATTTAACCTACTAGTGAATAATGATTGATTGTGGCTAAGCAAGGTCTTTGTCAGCTCATTCTATTGGGGAATTTTAAGGATAGTCTGATTATCGCACAAAGACCTAAAAAAAATCAGTGTTGGGTTTTGCTAAGTGATAGTGCCATCTACTGGTTTCGTTTGTCACAATGGTATGATGGCTATGGGCTGGACCTGTTGGGTTTTACAGACCCACCTGACAGGTGTAACCTCATGAAGATATTCCTGAATGTAGATTCTGTCGTTTAAGCTAAGGACTAAAAAAAGAATTGACACTAGTTATAAACTAATGGAAACTTCACACTCTAAGCACTTTTATTCATTATAAATATTTGGAATATAGAAGAGATGCTTTAACTAGGCAAAATCATTTTAGTGATTTAACTAATACTATATATGTCAAAGGTTCAAATGTTTAGTTAATCAACGCTCTGCATGTATGGTACACAGAATGCACTGTGTGCTCAAGAATGTTGGCAGATTCAACAAAATTCAGGGCATTTAAAAGATAGACAATAGGAAAGATAGAAAAAGATTCCTGGCTGGAAGCTTGTAGGTTGAACAAATATAATACATAGACAACCAGTTAACTAACAAAGCAGTTGGCTCAGGACAGTTCAGATACATATTTTGAGATGAATAAAGGTATGGCTGTTGAGTAGGGGAGAATTTGAAGGAGATATCAAGTTTGAAAAAGAAAAGACAAGAAAAATTTAGGGGAACAACAGCTTGAGTAGGGGTAAGAAAAAGGGAAAGTCCAGCATGAGATTTTCTGTTTCGGCTTTTGTACAGGAAGGACAAATATATCCTTCATTCTGAGAAATACATTCTTAACAGTTCTAAAACTATTGGAAACTAATGTGCATACTGAGCATAGGAAAATTTGTGCTCATTCTTAACACAGTAAATTGTCTGATTTAGTCCATGGTAGTGTCAAAGAGCAGCTCCCATTGACCCCACTCTGCTAAAGTACCCCCAAATAAAACACACTCTATTAATAAAAGTGGAAGATAGATTGTTAGCTGTGCAATCACAGAGTTCTGGCTACTTTATGAAACTCTGTTACCTTATCCTCCTTATTAACTTAGATGCTTTGGGATATGAATTATAGTAGAATATCTATTAAAAGTAAAGTAGGTTATTATCCCCTATAATATACACAAATCTATCTCAAGGTTTTAAAATATTTTTGAGCTGGACACTAATTTTCCTATGAAGTTCCCAGGAGGCCCATAAGGAGAGTGATTAGCAGGTGGCGTTAATGTACCCGCCCCACTCCCATGCAATCAGAGTGGAACTGCTTTGATCTGGTAAGTTTGTGTGTGTGTATGTTTGTGTGTGCGTGTGTGTGTGTGTGTGTGTGTGTGTGTGTAACTTAATTATACATACATATTTTCTTTGGGCAAGTGTTCTACTAAAAATAAATTTTAGAAGCTTATCAATTTAAACTTATCAATGTGAAAAACAGGATTTGAATGCAAAGAGGTAAAAATATTGGGAGAACAGCTTGGATAGAAGTAAGAAAAGGAAGGTAGAGGATAAACATGCTATTTTCTGTTTTTGCTTTTGCACAGAAATGCATTAAACTCTTCCGTGCCTCAATTTATGTTGACTTAGGTGTGGATTTTGCTTAGGATCCTTCCTTGACCAACCCAGGGGGCGGTGATCTGTGTACTGGTGACCTCTATCAATCACTGTTCTTCCACTTGTATAGCATGCTATTGCATACTGCCTTCTAATTACAAATTGTGTGTGCATCAGAAAATTTTGTATCTCTAAGCAAAATAATAATTTTTGGTTAAACAGGATTCAGGTCTTCATTTGAATTACTCATAACATCAAACATAATGTGATGCTAAAGTTTATGGTAAGTATAAATAACACCCACAATTCCTCTGTTTCTTTCCCTCTCTCAAACACTCACATGCACACAGACATGCATACATACACATGTTAATTCATTAATGTCATAGAAACATGGACAAATATATTAACAGACTTTATCCAGAATAGGAAGTGTAACAGGATATAAGATCTATGAAGAGATGATTGTACATATAAGAAATCAGAGTATTTCAAATCACACCTTTAAAATATTCTGTAATTGTTAGAGTAACAAGAATTAGGTAAGTTATGAGAAGGATATGAATTAACAGGATCCACATGCTCAATGGAAGGAGTGAACACTAGTAAATCCAATTTGCAGAATTATTTGGCAGTTGTTAACAGAATTGAATATGACTTATGCAGACCTTATGTCATGCAGTTCTTTTCCTTAGCGCGAACACCAAAGGAATGATCAACATGCCCTTTGGGGGACATATACAAGGATGGTCATTGCTTACTTGTTTTGTTGGTAGAGAGTTGAAAGAACCTGAATATCCCTAAGAGAGTGGGAATGTAGAAAGGGTGGATGGATACCACAGAATACCATGCAGGAGGTGCACATGGAAATGCTGCTGGATCTAAAATGTAATTGAAACAGAATGTAATCGGGATGCCTGGCTGGCTCAGCTAGAAAAGCATGCGACTCTTGACCTCAGACTTGTAATTTCGCACGGAGCCCCCACCTGGGGTGTGTACAGATCACTTAAATAAATAAAACTTAAGAAGAAAGACAATGTTGGGGTGCCTGGGTGGCTCAGTTGGTTGAGTGTCCGTCTTTGGCTCAGGTCATGATCTCATGGTCTGTGAGTTCGAGCCCCGTGTCGGGCTCTGTGCTGACAGCTCAGAGCCTGGAGCCTGCTTCAGATTCTATGTCTCTCTCTCTCTCTCTCTCTCTCTCTCTGCCCCTCCCCCTCATGCTCTGTCTCTCTCTGTCAAAAAATAAATAAACATTAAAATTTTTTTTAAAAAGGAAGAAGAAAGACAATGTAATCTATAAAAATAACAACATGCATGCAAGCTTAAAAGTTTTGCATGCATGCAAAAAAATAATATTTTCTCTATAAATGTATACAAATGAAAATATTTTCACTAAGCAGTGAAGAATGAGGATGGAAGGAATAAACATACGAATAACTTAATAAAAGAGACTTGAACTGATGGCAACAATGTGCATCGGTGAGGAGTGTGGTCATCTCATTCTTATGCACCTGATACCTAACTAAGAAAAGAAGAAAGATTAAACCTGTAGCCTTCCGTAGGATGCACAGAATAGAACATGACCAATTTTGAACTTGAAACCAACCTCAGGCTGTTTGCTGTTGTTTTTTCTCCCATTAGAATGGGAAATATCTGGGTCTCTAATTTCCTGATGACTTTCCATAAGAATCAACCTTTTCCATCCATACCTAAAGACAGGTCTTTTCCAATGCCAAATTCCTTTTCAGTTCAATTCTATACCTGCTGTTTCATTTCATATTCTAGGAAAAAACTGTTTGAAAAAAAGTTCTCTTAAACTGGGAAAAAAATCACAAAACAGCTGTGACCCAGGTTGAGGAGCATCACATTCAGGAACTCAGTGTCAGCCTTCTTTTTTCTACAGTATTCCATCTATCCCAAGCATAAAGAATATATTTTACCTGATTAGCTATCATTTTAGTGATTTTACCCAGAATAAAAAGGGTTAAGCAGAAGAGGATTCCAACTTCTGTTGTATTCAGACCATGGGCAGACATTTCTTGTGTATACAAACAACAACAACAACAACAACAACAAAATAAACAGGAAATCAGAAACAGGGTGTTTCTGTTTCTGTCTCTGTTACTGGCAAACTACACACTGTGGATGTAAAAGGCCAGGTCTTCACTTTTACTTTCTCCTCATTAAAAGTGAGGCTAATGACATAATAAACATAGCTCTAATTCAGTAAAGGAGACTAAATCAAATATAAAACAAAGAAAAAATATTATGATATTAAGCTAAACAGTTATTAACCCAACCTGACTGTTTCATATGAGCAGAATTTCAGGATAGGTAAATTATAAGATGGTCTTTCCAAATTATAGATGTAGCCCTGTTCCAAAATAAGTTAATTAACTAGTCTGAACCGTTCTTAATATTGGGGTATTATTGATGCTAACCAAAAGAAAAGCTAACTGACAAGTCAGATTTTCTACATTTTATATTTTAGAATAAATTGCTACTCAGTTTATCTAATGAAAAATAATAAACATATTTAGAGTATAATTTTATTTTTGTAGGATCTGTTTTCAAGGTTTGACATTATTTATCTTTTCTGTTGGCTATACGAAGACCAGACTGTGATTACACTAATGGTCAGGAATAAAAATAATGCTTCATTTCCACTGACCTGAGGAGCATTCACATCAAGTAAATTTTCATAAATATTCCCCTCTTTAATAAAAGCGTGTGCCATGGTGGGGAAAAAACAGACAAAGAACAGAGCAATAATTATCGTTAAAACATTTGGTGGAAAATATCATGTTGATGTTCTGCTGAGGGTAAGGTACCATGGCAATGCATACAAACTAATATCAACTCATATTTTTAATGTGTTTAGCATATAATAACTCACTGCAGTTTCACAACAACAATAGCAAAGAGGAAGGAGATCTTTTTTATTTCTATTTTATAGGTATGGAAACTGATTCTGATAAATTTGTGATTCAGTGTTCTAGATAGTAAAGTCCTGAAAGTAAACTCAGTTATATTTCTTCGGACTCCCGAGATTAACCATGCTGTACATAGTCTTATGTTTAAACTAGCCATCATGAAGTGAGAATTCATGAAAAAGATCAAGAAGACTCAGGTTGCATAGGTAAAAACAGTAATTTGATAAAGTACATGCAATACCACACAATCGAAATTGGACTTGATTATGAGGATGCAGGGGATCATTGTAGAATTTAAAGCAGAGAAAAGATATGTGAAAGGCAGGTCTAGGAAGATTAATCTAGCAGAACTAGATCAAGTAGATTGAAATGGAAAGGTCTTCGGGAGAACAAGAAAATCATGTGATCATCCTGGTGTGAGATAAGAGTTTACCTCATGGCAGAGGCAAACTAATTAAGGAGAAAAGAAACAAAATTCATATATATTTTAATTAATAATGTTACAGAATAAGGGAATTAATGTAAGTAGGTTAAGAAAATGAGGTGGGGATAAAATTATATCTGAAAATATGTTCAATTCTTTTTGTTGCTAAGGCAATATTCTAAAAATAATGCTTTAGTTATGTTTAAAATGATTAATTATTTAACTTTTTGTCCAAAGAAAAAGATTTTAATGGATTGATACCATGGTCCCCATCTAAAAAGAATCAAAGAGGTGAGCAGATGAAAGGATTATAAATAGAATTTCATTAAAATGTTACAAACAGAACAACAAAGGAGACCTTTAGCAAATGGGACATGCTAATGGTTAGTAAGCTGTTGATTTGGTAAACAAGTTTTAAAAAAGCGAAAACAAAGTTGTTTAATGAATAAATGTACAGTTTAGCATTTGGAGAAGGTTACTTTTCATTGGGTGAGTCTATGAGTGAATTTTATTGATGTTGATTTTTGATTGTGTGTGTGTGTGTGTATGTGTGTGTGTTTTCATAAAACACATATACAGATTTCCCATTTTAACCTTTTTAAAGTGTGCGATTCAGTTGTGCAATGGTCACTGTCATCCAATCCCAGAAACTTTTCATCACCCCAAAGGTAACTATACCCATTAAGCTGTCACCCTTCATTCTCCCCAGCCCCCTATCCCAGGCAAATATTAATCTGCTTTCTATCTCTTTGGATTTGCCTGCTCTGAATGTTTTGTATAAAATAAATCATACAATAAGTATGTGGCCTTTTGTGTCTGGTATCTTTTAAGACATTTTCAATAAATGTTGTAACGTGTTAATCTGTACTCTTTTTACTGCTGAATAATATTCTACTGTATGGATATACAGCCTTTTCTTTATCCATTTATCAGCTGTTTAGACATTCAGATAGTTTCCATTGTTTGAATATTGTGAATAGTGCTGCTAGGAACATTTGTTTACATGTTTTTTAAAGTACTTTTCAATCCTTTTGTTCTTTTTGAGTAAATTTTTGAATATGATGTGGACAGAGTGCAGTTGTCCCAGCATCACTTGTTAAAGAAACGATTCGTTTCCTATTGAAAGGTCATGGCACCCTTTTGAGAAAAATTGACCTTAGATGTATAGATTTATTATGGGACTTTCAATTCTATTCCCTTGATCTGTATGTCTATCCTTATTGTTACAGTCCTTACTGTTTTGATGACTGCAGCTTTGGGGTAAATTTTGAAATCAGGAAATGAGAGTCTTCCACCTTTATTCTTTTTTATCAAGATTGTTTTGACAGTTTAATGTCTCTCATATCCCGTGTGAATTTGAGAAGAAGCTTTTCCTTTTCTGCAAAATAGCCATTAGGATTTTGATAGAGATTGCATTCAATATGTAAATCGCTTTTGGGGAATGTTCTCATTTGCACAATATTAAGTCTTCCGGTACATTAACACAAGGTACCTTCCTGTTTATTTGGGTATTATTTCATTAGTGTCACCAGTTTTTCTAGTTCTAAGCGTACAAATCTGGCAGTTTCTTATATTAATCCTAACTATCTATTCTTTTTGATTCAATTGTAAATGGAATTATCTTCCTGGTTTTCTTTTCATATTGCTCGTTGCTACTGTATAGAAATAGAAATGTTGGTGTTAATCTTGTGTCTTGCAACTTTGTTGGACTTGTTTATCAGCTCCAGTAATTCTTAATTCCTTAGAATTTTCTATATACAAGATCATGTGATCTGTAAATATAAATTTACTTTCTCATTTCCAATTTCAATGCTATTTATTTTTTGTTCTTTGTTAACTTCTTTGACCAGAGCTATCAGTGCAAGTGGACATCCTTATCTTCTACCTTGTCTTAGGGGAAAAAAAGCTTTCATTTCTTCACTGTTTAGTGAAGTGTTAGCTGTGGGGTGTTCACTGATTTGTCTGATTTGTTCACTGCTAATGTTCATTATCATGTTGGAGAAATTCCCATTTATTCCTAATTTGTTGAGAATTTTTATCATGGGTGGTGTTGGATTTTCAATTATTTATTCTGCAATAAATATTTATTATTGACAAATATTTATTTTAGTTGAGATGATCATGTACGTTTTTTCCCTTCACTCTATAAATGTGTTGTATTACATTGATTGATTTTCCTATGCTAAGCCTCCTTTGCACTCCTAGGATAAAAAAAAAAAAAAAGCTTGTTTATGGTACATTATCTTTTAAATGTTCTGCTGAATTTAGTTTACTAATGCTTTGTTGAGGATTTTTGGGTTTCGACTTACCCAAATTCGTAAGGGATATTGGTCCGCAGTTTTATTTTATTGTATTTTTGTCTGGCTTTAGTATCAGGGTAATGCTGAACTCAGAATGAATGTGGAAGTATTTGCTCCTCTTCTAGTTTTTGGACCAGAGGAGGGTTGGTATTAATTCTTCTTTGTTTGGTGAAACTTACCAATGACGGCAGATAGTCTTGGACATTTTATTTGTTATGAAGACAGAAGCAGAAGGTCTGAATATTTAGCTTTGATTATGGAGGTAGAAGGCTATGAGCCAAGGAATTTATCAGACCTTAGAAGATGGGAAAGCCAAGGAAGCAAATTCATCCCTGTGGTATCCAGAAGGAATGTAACCCTGCTTATCAATTTTAGACTTCTGATTTCCAAGATTATAAGAGAATAAAATTTGTGTAGTTGCGAGCCACAACATCTGTGGTAGATTGTTACAGCATCAATAGAAAACTGGTAAAGCAGATATTCTACTTCAAAATAAGTAAACACCCTATAATTGAGCCAGTAACTTCTAGTACCTTTTCGTTGGGAGCTCGGTACTAATTACACACCTATCAGCTATGAGCTACGAAATTGCTTCCCTCCTTCAATCTCATTTTATGTCTCTTTTGAGTGTTTATATCCCCATAATTGTTCCCTGTTCTACTGTTACAAGTATCTATGCAACATAGTAACCGATAAATATATACAGGCCATATCTTGTTCTCTGAGAGGCTGTATCTATAGCAAGTTATTTGGGGAGTATTATGATGACAGACTTTAATATGAACTTTAATCTGAGCTTTAATCTGAACCTCAGTACTTGTTTTCTGACTTTGGCAAGTTTACTCAATCTCTTCATGCCTCAGTTTTATAACTAACCAAATGAGAATAAAAATAGTACTTGCCATAAAGGATTGTTCTTAGGATTATATGAGATAAATATGTAGATATTGACACATATAATCTATTTAAGGAATGCTGTCTTATTTTCTGTTTATATGAAGACAAAATTGAAATTATTATAAATTCATTCATTTTTGCATTAGGAAATTTAGTTTATAAACAGGAAACACTTCAGTAGATTGTAAGAATATGAAGGTAGGGAGTATTGTCTGACTTGTTTTCACTGATATATCCTTTAAAAATATTTTTTACATTTATTAATTTTTGAGAGACAGAAAGAGATAGAGTACAAGTGGGGGAGGGGCAGAGAAAGAGGGAGACACAGAGTCCGAAGCAGGCTCCAGGCTCTGAGCTGTCAGCACAGAGCCCCACAAAGGGCTCAAACTCATGAACTGTGAGATCATGACCTGAACTGAAGTCTGAAGCTTAACCAACTGAGCCACCCAAGTGCCCAGGAAGATAATTCTTACCTTAAAAAGGCAAGACATTTTTTTGCATAGGAATTTATCTCCTGCTTTTGAGAAAAAGAAAGAAGTTCTCTCCCTGCCCCAGCAACAGTGCACTAACCAGTGCTTGCAGCCAGTGAGAAACCTCTCCAACTCACTCTTGTTCTTTTCCAGTGAACTTGGGTTCCAAATAACCCTCTGCAGTGTCCTCCTAAAACCTAACAAAAATAGACCTTCCTTTTGTCTCTTCAGACTTACCTTGTCCCAAACTGCATACCTTAGGCATTCCTGAACAAACCTGGTGGTAAAATAACTGGGTATTTTATGTTTATGGTTGACACCCCTTATAGAATACAAACAGAGTAATTATCACAAACAATTTATACATCTTGAGCTATATCATAATTTTAACCAAAATATGTATACTTTATGTAACAAATTTACCATGTTACAATGTTAAGTTGACATTTTCTTGAAAGGTAGAATATTGTTTTTAATAATAGTATTTTAATAATAATACCACTTTTTAAAGTGGTAGAAATCTATAGGATTAGTATAATACATATAGGTTATATTTGTAAGGGCATCTTTCATTTGAGTGAGCCATCTGGAAGTACACAATTTCTCATATAATTTATTTTTCAAATGTTTTACAAAACTAAAATAACTTATAAATTAAATCATTTAGTAAATAGATTTAGAAAAAAATTAATCAAAAAGATAACATGTTACCTACATTTGATGAATATGAACTCAGTATGTGGCTTCTTTAGGGAACTGATTGTGTGGTCACTAGTCAAGATGATTCTGTACGTGACTGTTCTCTGCATATAAAGTAAAAAAAAAATGTATGATTGAGAATAATATTAGGCAAGTATTTGGGGTAAACACAGGAATAATTAATGTTTGCGTAAAACAAATTTCAAGAATGGAGCCGGAAGCAGTTGGTAAACAAAAGACCATATTTAATGGGAAATTTATAAAGGAGTCAAATGAGAATTTGCCTTCTGCCATTGTCTTACATTCTTAAAAAACAATAAAGGTGACTGGATAAAGAGGTTCTAAGGAACAACTGAATTAAGCATTTACCAAAAAAAAAAGAGGTCTAATTATAAGAATTCATACCAAATTTGTCAATGTTCATTGACTAATTTTATAAGGGATTTTTCATTATATTCGTCTCCTAAATATTTCATAAAATCTGCTGTTTACACCATGAGCCAGGTTCCCCCAAAGCAAGGCTTCTACATCCTCATCTGGTTAAGTTTGTAATTCACTCCACTCCTCCCCTCAGCCTGTGCCCGGCCAGTGCCAAGTGCAAGAGATAAAACAATGAAAAAAACAGGAAAAGGCTCTGTTAGAACCTGCTACTCAGTTCCCTTTAGAGCTTAAGGTATTTTTATTTTACTCAGAATTTTTATTCTGAGTAAATATTTATTTACTCAGAATATTTATTTTACTCAGAATTTTTATTGAGGATCATCTAATAATCATTTATGAAGATGATATTTTAGTGTAACTTATAATAATAATAATAACCATGGCAACAAAACCTTCTGAATTGTTCTTACAGAGGATGACTCCAGGAAAAAATAAGACAAAATATTAACTTATTTCTAAAAGAGTGAATCTGAATATATTTAACTGAATTTTGTGATATATTCAAATAAACAGAAGTACTTGAAAGCTTTTATCCATTATCCTTTCTTTGCATATTATTTCTATATTACCTTGTCCTTTGTTTAAATTTTAAATTTCTTCGTGTCTCTTTGGATAAATATGACTATATATATATGCATTTATTTATGTGTATGTATTTGCATATATATATTATGTATACATTGTGGGTATCTGTATGTTTGTGTACATATACACACTTTATATATTTTTGTATATCTATGTGACCTAATTCTTTCCTTCTTTCCCTTCCTTTCTTCCTTCTTCCTTTGTATCTATCTATGATAGAATAATTATTAATGTCCTGCCTGGATTTTACTTGTCCTAATTATGCTATTTGCTGTAATAGCAGTATAGAATGGTAAATTTTAGGTAACATTTGAAACCAAAAATACATTGGTACATTTATTTTGCTGTGAAATGTGTGATACTCTACCAAAAACCTGTATTTAACTTTATTTTTTTCCTATTTAAGTGGTTATCAGGTCATTTTCATATAGAGAAATTCAAAAGAAAAGATAAACATACAATTAAATTAAACATACAATCACAATGTAAAAGGCAATTCAAACCTTTAAAATAGTAGTACTATAAGAAAGGAAATTCATCAGTTTGCATGAGATGAAAAATATTAAAGTGAATAATGGTAATTTTTTAATAATGTGGTAGTAATTTAGGAATAAACAGACTAATTATAATCTTGGTCAAAAAGATACATTTTATCATTGTAACATAATTGGACAAACCTAATCTATATTTTTTAGTACTTTTAAAATGTCTCTTAAACTCCAGTACATAAGCGGAAATATACAAACATTGAACAATTCTTATGAAAATAAATCATTAGAAAAACTTGATCAAGTGAAACAAAGAAATCTGACATTCAAGTGTTCCCTTTTCAATGAGCTTATTCTTTAAAAATAAGGACACATTTTTAACAATGTCTCACAGATTAATAAAATCAATTTGCCTAAATCCTAATCTTCAGAGAACCATGTGATAAAATATGTATTAACATTATTTTTACTTTCTTAAATCCTATATTAATCACATTGTCTAAAATTAGAAAAGGAACAAATATTATTGTTAAGAAGTTTAAACATGCATAAAATTTGTTTTTATGCCTTTAAATTAGACAAGATTACGTGTCATGTTTATTTAAACATTGCGTAAGCTGAATTAATTACAGAGTGCGTGCTAAAAGCTTTGGACTGCTTTTCAAGTCAGGAATGACTTTGCCTGTTTATAGGATGACAATTGGCTTTTACTTTTTTTAAACAATCACTGAGCCAGGTTTAAAAAGTGAAAGAAGTAACAAAATGCAGATAGTATAAAATATTACAAAGTCAACATGTCAATTCTTTTCATATAGACCTCATTTATCTGAAAAACAATTAATGAAATTGGAAATGTTAGTATTAAAAAGATCTAAACTGGGGCACCTGGGTGGCTCAGTCCATTGAGTGTCCGACTTCGGCTCAGGTCATGATCTCGAGGTCTGTGAGTTCGAGCCCCGCATCTGGCTCTATGCTGACAGCTCAGAGCCTGGAGCCTGCTTCGGATTCTGTGTCTCCCTCTCTCTGCCCCTCCCACACTCATGTTCTGCCTCTCTCTGTCTCTCTCTCTCTCTCTCTCTGTCAAAAATAAATAAACTTTAAAAAGATCTAAACTAATAATATAGATATCCACAGTTGACAGCATCTTGTTAAAAGAAAGAGAACCATTCAAAATAGAAGCTGTGTAGAAATAGAAATTCAAAATAGCTGTGTAGAATATTAGAATCTATAAGAAAAGTCATGAAATATGCCCACAGTGATTAAAAAAAATTTTTTTAACATTTTCATTTTATTTTCTTCAGAAGGTAGGAAGCTGGTGGAATACTGACCCTCCCCAGCCACTTGGGAACATCTTATGCAGTCATTAAGTAAATGCCTCAGAGAATATACCCAGCCCTCTGTAGTAATGGACAAAAGATCCAGAATAGCATAGCACATTTTTAAATAATCCTACAGTGAAAATTATATTCCCTAATCATTATATTTTAGGCTTTTTTCTTGTTTATCTGGAAATATAAGTAAAACCCATCCCCATTTTCTAGTTTATTTTATTCTCCCCTTTACCTTTCTACCTCCAATTAGGTGACACCAGTATTTTTAATCCTTCTCCAAAGATTATTGCTTCCAACATTGCTCATTTGGAAGTCATATCATGAGACTTTTTTGTGAGTCATAATATTTGAGTTGTGTCTGTGGTGTTCAGAGTTTTGATACTCTTTCATTTTCTTACCAGGAACAACTGTTAACCTTAACTTACGCTGGGTCTTAACAGCCAGTCCAATCCCCAAGGAAGAATATCAGACCCGACACTTTCTCAAGGTAAGCTGCTGACCTGAAGGATTAACACATCCACCTGTACTCTAGAATTTTAATTATTTTGACTATTAGAAAACCTATCCAAACTCTTGATATAGCGACATAAACATGATTGAACATATAAATGTGATAAGATATAGTGTGTTTTCATGGTGCTTTTTCATATTTGAAGCCAAAAGTTTACTATAGGATATTAATAAGGTAGAAGAAAATTTTCTTACCAGTTCTTGTCAGTGAATTTTAATGTTTGTGTAAAAAAATTTGGGGGGGGTGCTCTACCATATCTTTGGTAGAGACTGGAGTATTATATTTACAAATTAATCCATGTGTATCTTAAATAATGTGAGAACCTACTATTTGTTTCCAACTGTCCATTACTCTCCTGAGGAGAGTAGCATTTTAATAACTTTTTTCTCATCAAATCTGTTTTTGCTAATTTTAAAGAAATGGCAATCCTATTCTAATACATGAACAAAGTTGATTTAAAAAAATCATCAGGAAATATTTAAAAAAATTAAATTGGTATCCTTGGTGCTGAAGGAAACGAAGTTGGTAAAGCACTGGGGCTTAAATGTTAGTATCAGACTCAGTGTCATATGCTTTCTTTGATTAGCATGAATATAAAAACTCCTCAAGCAAGTAAAATTCTTCTGAGTAGACTCAGTGACTCCTTCGCCGCATAAACTCTTTAACACTCCTAAGTTTCCTTTTTTTTTTAAATCTATCAATCTTAATTGTGATCTGAGGGGGGGTTGTTTTATAACTGAGAATTTTTGTTTAATGGTGTGTAATTTGGATGAGGGTGTTGTTTTCTTTTGCCTCACAGTTGGGAGGATTTTCATTAATGAAATAGTTTGGATTCTCATTTTCTGTTTTCTTTTTATAGTAGTGGTTTATGGATGTTTTCTTCTATTTTCTCCTCATTTTGTAATGTGTTATTTTTATGGATCAGCAATAACATTTAATGCAGACAGGGTGAGGGTTACCAAGTTTCATCTCTATTCTTATATCACCCCTCATTGTATAGCCACTGAAACCATTATTATAGAATGTTTTATGAAATACCCCAAATCTCTTTCATGTAAATGTTTTTTTTATTGGTAGGAAGGCATTACTTTATGAACCATAATAAACAAATCATACTTTGTTCAAAATAAAGTGTTCTATATATTGCTAAAATGTATATCTAGAAAATAAACCATAGAGTCCTATATATACATCTTAAAAGATAATAATACATAACTAAATAAAAACCCTAAATGCATACTTTAATATACTAACAAATCTCTTCTATGTGTATCTTATATTTATATAAATAATCCAATAAATAATACAAAGCATAAATTTCCTTAGTTTTTTCCAAGTAACATTAGATTCACAAGTCTGCCATAGTATTGTACCTATATAATATGGGCCTGATACCTTACATGGAAAAGAAAGACTCTGAGTCATAATCAACTTACTCATATAATTTCTAAGCATTTATTTTTAACATACTGTATTCTAGACTTGGTGTAGGCAATACAAGGGTGACTAAATCATAAAGCTTGCTACATGACTTAGTGTTTTTCTTCTACAGTGAAAAGTATTAAATGCTTCTAGATTCATTAAAAAATTTGAACATAATCTCTACTTTTTTTTTATTTTTTATTTAAAAAAATTTTTTTAACGTTTATTTATTTTTGAGACGGAGAGAGACAGAGCATGAATGGGGGAGGCTCAGAGAGGGGGAGACACAGAATTGGAAGCAGGCTCCAGCCTCTGAGCTGTCAGCACAGAGCCCGACGTGGGGCTCGAACTCACGGACCGCGAGATCATGACCTGAGCCGAAGTCGGATGCTCAACCGACTGAGCCACCCAGGCGCCCCTAATCTCTACTTTTAAAAAGATAATTAAAGGAGCACCTGGGTGGCTCAGTCAGTTAAGTGTCCAACTTTGGCTCAGGTCATGATCTTATGCTTCATGGGTTGGGGCAGTACATGGGGCTCTGCACTGACAGCTCAGAGCCTGGAGCCTGCTTGGGATTCTGTGTCTCCTTTTCTCTCTCTGCCCCCCTCCCCCTGCTTGTGCACTCTCTCTCTCTGTCTCAAAAATAAATAAACATTTAAAAATTTAAAACATAATTAAAATGTATTATACCAATATAGAAAAGAACACAGAGTAAAGAAAATATGGACTGTACTAAGCAGCCTGAAAGAACTTTAATCACGTTTTTTGGAGGTCAAATCAAGGCTAAGCATGACTTACTGAAAACTATCGATTTCATCATTAATGACAGGGTACTATCAAGCCTTTAATATTCATTCATTTTTTGTTTTAGCCATCCATGCATTTATTATATTATGTGGCAAGCAAACTGCTACAAGCTGGTAGTAAACAGGCATAGGTCTCTCTCTCTCTCTTTCTCTCTCTCTCTCTCTCTCTCTCTGTCTAGTTGGCAATCTAGTAATACGGTCATAGTGTGGTCAGAGTTATAAAAGATACATGCATAGGACAATGTGCTATAAGGACTGGCATATTTTATTCAGATGGAGGCTTAGCTAAGCCAAGTAATAAGCTAAGTCATGACTGGAACACAGGAGCTAATCCAAGCAGATGGAGAGGTGACAGAAAAGGTATGACATTCCAAAGACAGGGAAGAAATTCCAAAGATGGAAGTGAGAAAGAACATGACAGATTCAGGGAACTACAGTTATTTTTGCATCCTTTAAGAGCAGGGCACATGTGATTGAGCAGACCATCATACTTCTTCAAGGATGCTTAGCTCTGCTTACTTGAATGAAGGATCACCACCAGTGGTTTGTATTTACCTTTCCTAGGAAATTTTACTGGAGGAAACTCATTGCCATCCCCTGAAACTACATCTTGTTTGGAGCCACCCTTTGCAATGCCCCAAATTTTTGCTTTGTCATTCAGATGTCTATTATCAGTTTATTCCTTCTAAGTGACAAAATGTTCAGAGATCTTAGAAAATAATGACCTTAATTGGTCACAGATAGTTTTATTAAATAATAATTTCTAGAACAATAAATCCCTTTTTGAAATTTCTATGCATATCTGAAGGTAATGATTCATTTATTCTTTTCAGACCAAAATTTTAAAAGTCAGCTGTTTTGAAGACACAAGACAAATCAAAGTACTCCGTTATGGTGTGTTCAATATTACCTCCACACACCAGCTTTCTTTTCTTTCTCTCTTTATAAATTATTTAACTCCTTTAAATGAATATTAAAGACTGAATCATAGGCCAATCAAAATGATAATATGCTTGCTATTATTATGTCTCATTTAATCATCACAGAAAACCTGTGAATGGATAATAATATTTAATGAATGGAGAAATTGAGGCTCCAAAAGGACAAGTGACTTTAATGATGCCAGGCTATTAAATCACAGAGCCAAGGATCAAACCTAGTTCTCTTTGATGAAAAAGGCAATTTCATTTTTACTATTATCACATGTTTTTACTACTTTTCTAAAAAACTCTATTGCAAAATATGTCTTGCAAATAGGAAATTAGATTTTCTTTCTTTACTTGACTAAATTATATTATCTTTTAATGTTTATTTTATGTTTGAGATAGAGACAGAGCATGAGCAGAGGAGGGGCAGAGAGAGAGGGAGGCGCAGAGTCTGAACCAGGCTCCAGGCTCTGAGCTATCAGCACAGAGCCCGATGTGAGGCTCCAACTCTTGAACCAAGAGATCATGACCTGAACCAAAGTTGGACGCTTAACCAACTGAGCGACCCAGGCACTCCTATACCATTTATTTTTCACCTAACAATGTCTAATTGTTCCTCTTGTGAATCTGATCTAAAATAAGAAAGACATTCTGGAAATTAATTATTTTAAACTTCAGACAATAAGGCCTTGACTCTGGTAAATCTAGGTATTGATTTATAGTTTGAACGTGGTGAATTAAAGACAAGATTTTTTTCCCCCTGTAATAACTTACTTCAACTACGCTCTACTGAACATTTGATTCCCTTTCTTTAATAGTGTACCAGATATGTTCTTCCTGCCTCTCCATCCATTCTCCACCTTTGACCCACACTGATCTCTTCTCTAGGAGTTGATTTGTATAGCCTAAATAGTGATATCTCTTGACCTCTGGCTCCCTTTCTGGCTGGTTATTGGGAAGCTAAGTAGGAGATCTGAGGTAGGAGGATGGAAATAAAGTCCGTTCACTCATTTTCCAGCTCACCCTTGACTGAAGGTTGCAGATGCTCTTAAATTTGCCTCTCCACAAGATTCTCCTGTGAGTTTAGTAACACCCTCTCTCTACCCTTCACGTTTGAGTTAGTAACAATTTGGCTGTTATTAACCCAGAGTACTGCACTATCCTGGTGTCTTTTTTTACAACCTGTCCATGATCCTGTTAATTTTCCATTTATTAAATTCTCCAGAAATTACACTAAATTGAGTGTGTCATCATTTTTCTCTTAGGACCTGACTGATAAAAATAACTTGGCAGAAGATCTCACAACTTTCTGTTTAGTTTCATGCATTAAAATAGTTTCTGTTATTCAGTTTAACTCCAACTCATTTCTCCTTAAACATATTAAGTGAGGAAGAGGGCAAAGAAAGAGGACAGGTATTCTCCATTGGCGTCATAGTTTATTCTTGGTTGACTGTTTCCCTGTTTAATACCAACTGGCTGCTATAGGCACCATCTGCACACTGGCCCTGGTAGTGAGAAGGTATGAAAGAGATCTACTCTGGCTGCAACTCTAACAACCCACATCAGCTCAACCAGTGATCACTCCAAACCCTCTTGTTGTTGTGATTCTCACCCAGCATGTTTCTCAATCTCTAAAATGTTCAATTGAAGCTCTCCCTATCCCCACCCTTTATTTGATATGCTAAGTTTATGTGGGGAGAAATACTCAAATCCTATGCTGATGGTTTATGAGCAATGAATGATTGCTTCTCTTGCCTCAGGTTTTGGTCTGTGAAGCCTGGAGAAGCAGATATAGACTCACAGTCAGGGAAGACTTTAATAAGTCCTCCAAAAGGGGTCTTCCCAGATTATTTTCAGTTTTTCTTTTTCTTTCTCTCTTTTATTTTATTTTTATTTTTGGAATCTGAGCTATCTAAAGTTATTTTATTCTTACCATGGACTGTACCTTATTGTTGATGCAATAGGAAAATTTCCCTTATCATATAGTTACATTTACAAAAAATGAATATACCATTCATACAGCCTCTTAAGAAGTATTTATTATAGACACATGTACTTCTTTCTTATAAAAAACTATGTAAAAATGATATGTGATAGTCCATTGAGTTTGATGATTAATCAATCAAGTGGCTGAGAACAAACTTTTATAGCAACATTAGTATTTCAATATGAATGATGGGTGTACAAGAAATTATTAAACTTTAAAAAAAACATTTTTTGCAGGTTTTACTAATGAATGATTTTATAAGTAGTAAAAGTTCAAAACAAATGCATATATCACTATGGACTCTAAAACTGCAATCCACCTCTTCCTACTATACTTAGAATAAAATTCAAACTCTTTAGCTGATCTAGTCCCTGCCTGACTTACCACAGTCCTTCTGCCTCCTTATGCTCCAGCTATACTGGTTATTATTTTAGGTTAATGAAAGGGCCAGGTTCTTTCTTCCTGTGATAATTTGCCACACTTGGAACCCCTTGCCTGTAACATACTTATTCCCGTTCCTTATGCATCTGGCCTCTTGTCACTCTTCAGATTCACCCCATACAGTACATTTTCACAGTGGTTTTCTGTGATCATTGTTTCCAAAAAAGCTCCCACTGCTCACGTAATTCTTTCCCAGTGCATCTTGTTTGCTCCCTAATATTACTGCTTCTAATACTACATTGCCAGATCTTTCATTGTATTAACATTCTTTGTTTTATTCAACTTTATTTCTCTATCGTGTCTGGAATGTAGAAGGCACTCAAAAAGTGCCTGATGCATGATGAAATCTAGTTTGAATAAAACTGAATAAATAAATCTAGCTCTTGCTTTCAAATAAATAATAGAATTGGATTGTGGTAGACGCAGAATTAGATCCCACACTGATACTTTTTTATCCATCAAGTTCTAGTGAAATGTTGCTTTAAGCTCTGGCATTTTAATGTTGAGAAAGTTTTATGCAAACACCGTCATTGTCTCTAAAATATTTTGTATTTGGTTAGCCTCCAGTGTAGTTATTAATAAAGCTATCACAGCTGTTTCATAATGTCTTTATCAATCCCATTAACTTTGAATTAATTCACATCTTCAGAAAACAAACACAAATAAAAGAATTCCCAACAGAATATTCAGTTGCAGTGTTAGCAAATAGCAAAGAAATCAATCAAGACAGTAGTTTACTCAAAGCTTCATTTATAAAGGTATAATCAACCACATTTCTTAATCCCTTTGTCAGGAAGAATAAATGTTCAATTTGTTTTCTGACCACTTGCTCAAATACCAAACACCTGTACTGTGTAGATATAGAATTAATCATTCTACCATCCATCTACGTCTTTTCTCAGTATCTTTATCTTGCCACTATCATTCTCAGCTTACTTTCTCAAGGCTTTTTCTATGGTTTCTAAGAAAGTTTACATTTGATAGAAGCTATATATACATACACACTGAAACAACACACTGTTGATATCACATTTTTCATTAAGGATGTGTTCCAGTTCAGCTTACTTATATTGAATATTTACACAAATATAGGCTGTTTGGTTATTCTTCTATTAGTAAAAGAATGCATTTACATATTTGAAATTCTCATATCACACATAATTTTGTGTGTGTTAATTTTGTGTTAATTTTGACTAAAAATAAAAACAGCTATTGAATAAAGAAAATTATGAGAAACTTAAATGAAGCCTCTGACCTTGAAATGGTAGAGAAAAATAACCAGGTATAAAAACAAGGAAACAAACAATAAGCTATGAAAACAATGAAATACAGCATGTAAACAGAAACAGAATGTGCTGGAAATAAATAGTGAAAAATAAAAATGTACATTAGCACAGAATGTGTGAGAAAAGGGCAGAAAGCAGAAAATGTAAGATTAAGGTAGATGAAAAGATAATACAGAGAGTAAGAAAAAAAGGAAATGTGGCACACAATGGATCTGGTCAGAAACAAGAGGCAAAAATTGGGTAAGAAAAACAATAGAGACAGAAGATAAAAATATAAGAGAGAAAGTAGTATAAAGAAAAGGCCAGAGGAAACCTATAGGGGAACTTAGTAAAGTGTAAAGGGAGACTGGAAACAATGAAGAAAATGTTCACCCAAAGAACAATTACACATATTCATTAAATATGACCATTATATTTTATATGCTGTAGAATAAATAGCCAAGTCCCTGGTTACTCCTGCAGTACTGGAGCCATAATCACAAATCCTAAAGGAGCCTCACAAGCAATAAAATTAATGAGACATCTGGTACAGAGAATATGCTTCCAGCTATAGTCAATTGATGCCATTGTAGGAATGGAGCCAGTGTTTCTAATTCTTCTTATCTTTCAAAAGTAAGTGGGTATATTTGGCATTTTATGCCACCTCCCCTTAATCTATTATTCTCTTTTTTCCTTGCAAATAAAAATATTGATTTTGGAGGGAGCAAGTGCTCAACTCTAGTAATTATTTTCTGGGTCTTTTCATCTAGAATTGGCCATATGAATCAATTGTGAAGAATGAAAGTAAATCAGCTGTGCTGGGACTGTGGCAAAGCTTTTGTTTTCCCCAGAAAGATGGCCAATATAGGTAGCATCTTCTCTTTATCCCCCTTCCTTCCTTAAATATGAGGGGATTCGGGCCCATAGCAGCCATCTTAGATCCATTAGAGTTGATATTACTGAGTGACTGAATCAACATCAACAGTCTATTAATTCTGGATTGTGTGTGTGTGTGTGTGTGTGTGTGTGTGTGTGTGTGAGAGAGAGAGAGAGAGAGAGAGAGAAATGAACACATTCAGATAAGCTACTATTAGTCAATTATTTCATCAATTGAAGCCAAATATACTATAAATGATATAGTAGAAATCTAGATTGTGGCATGAATTATTTTAAATGTTATTCATATCTTTATACTATTTTTTGACAGACAACATATGTTAGCAGGACAGATCCTGACCATAGACCACAAAACTATGACCTCTACATATTGATTCATTTTGGCAAATGAGCCAAAATATCCCATTCTAAATGAATGTTTTACATTCAAAGTAGCTGTTTATAAAGAACTAAATTTATTCTAAAGAATTCTGTTTGTACATTTTAATCCTTATTGAATAAAGGATTTATTTTATAGATAAGATTTTTCAATTTGTATAAGTATATTCTCCGAGTTTTCCCATTGCCTTTAAACGTTGTGCAAAGTATTTCTTCTTTGATGTTCCTATTTATTTAACTGCCCCATGTCCTCTGTGAAATTGGAGTTCAGTTCTTATTGTAATCAGAATTTGACTTTGAAAAGGAGAGATTCCCAAATGTTCCCCACCTCCCACTTTGGAGATGGTAGAGGGCACAGCACTGAGGGGACAGCAAGACAGGCAGGAAACAAGGTGCAGTCATCCTAGGCAAAACCACAGCCAGCACTTTGCAGGCTAGCCACTGATAAAACACTGTTAAAGTAAAACGTTGAGCAAGTGCCAGAAAAAGCACACAGCACTTTTTTCAAATAAGTAATAAGGACCTGAAGAACAGAAAGTGCCATCACAATGAAGAAGGATACGGTGAAATAAGAACTTTGGGCACATTAGGAAGAATCAAAGACTTTGCACAATACACAAAAAGGGAAGTAGCCTGGGATAGGTGTAAAATTGATCTCAAATTCACATTGGCTTAGAAAATTTCAAGCTACTTATCAGTAAGAAACTGAAAATTATATCTCTAACTATAGGTATGTTATGATGTATATACTTATCATTGTATTAGGTATATAATAAAATGTATATAGTTATCATTCCCCACTAGGAATTCAGTGTGTATGTGTGTGTGTGTGTGTGTGTGTGTGTGTGTGTGTGTATGACATATATTATGTCAATATAATTTTTTTATGTATCCTGTGTTGAGGAGCCCCAAAATATCAAATGCAGATGCTCGAATTGACAAAATTTGCTTCATGTTTAAAATCAAATTTCTGGTATATACAGTAGAGAGAGATAGACAAATAGCGTTCATTCTTGACAAAATACTGCCTTCACACACATTTATTGCTTTTGCTGTTTTACTAATAAAGTAATCCTCAGTTATATAGTTATGTTTATTATTATATATAATAACTTGATGGTATAGGATATGTATTTGTATATATTAATAAACTTTTTTCTTTTATTTTTGCACACCAATCGAAAATGGTTTTTTAAATGGCAAATTATCCCTTCTGAGGTTTTTTGTTGTTAGTATTTCTTATAATGTACAATAAAATTCTAGGATGTTATTTTGTAATTATCCTGAACTACATCTCTATATAATTTTGTAGAACCTACACGTTTGTGGATAGTTTTCCTCAACATGGATAAATTTTTATTTCCTTACTGAATATCAGTTGGGTTGTTTTAGTTACACTTTGATGTCAGATAACATAGTGAATTGTTACTCTACAAAACTTATTTTTGTATTTTGTCAAGAATAATGACATATTTAATGGAAAATCTCTTTCCTATGCCTGCTCCAAGCTGATAAATGAGAAACTGTTCCATGCCTTTGCACTGTCAATGTTTTCTTGCTTGTCCACAAAGCAAACTTACAGCTAACAGCCAAAGTGCACATTGTCTATTTTCTTATGTTTTTTCCAGCTACAAAAACAAATTTAGTATTTGTCCTTCACAATTTTACTTTTTCCCATGGAGTTTATGCAAACCCCAAAAATAATATAGAGGCGTATTTTATCTAGCCCCACAAACTCCCATATACATCACAATCTAGAGTTAAAATATTTGAAAGAACAGTTATGTGTAACGTGCTTGTCCTTTGGCTGTTTTTGGTCAGCTCGCAGGTATTTCTTTTAGATTCTGCTCTGTGATTCTGTGGTTGAGTTTGCACTACATTGCCTGATGCCTTCTTCTGTGATTCTGACAATTGGAGACACTTGTGTGTATTAAAATGTATGGAAAAAGCAGAAACTTCCTATCTCTAGTCTCCACATCACATCAGCTGGAGAGCACATCTTCCAGCTTTTTGTCGTTGTTAGCAACAGCCATGGTGTGACTCTCAGAAGTTCTAACACCTGCCAACCACATCCTTTTGTTGTTATATGTGATCTCTGCTCTAAGAGCCAACAGTGCCATGGTCTCTTCTCAGAGATCTGAGCACTAGCTATGTGGTATGTTTCTCGGACATCTGATCACATAGGAGGATGATCAGTTCCTGTGGTCAGTTTCTACAGGATGGTCCCCACCATTTCTTTTTGTTTTCTCAGCCTATAATGGTAACTGCTTCCTCCATTAATAATATCTGTGTTATGTAAAAATCTCCCATTTTGGGGGAACCTGGGTGGTCCGTTGGTTAAGTGTTGACTCTTGGTTTCAGCTCAGGTCATGATCTCATGGTTCATGAGATCAAGCCCCGGGTCAGGCTCTGTGCTGGCAGTGTGGAGCCTGCTTGGGATTCTCTTTCTTTCCCTCTGCCTTTCCCCAACTCTCTCTCTATCTCTTTAAAAATGGATAAATAAACATTTTTTTAAAAATCTCCCATTTTTATCTTCCAACTTTACTATAAGGTACAACTAATTTCATCATTAGAATTTTAATTGAGTTTTTTTTCAGCTCTACTGACAAAATTGTAAGGCATTTAAAGTGTACAGTGTAATGATTTTAAATACACATACATTGTGGAAGAATTCCATCAACTTAACTAACACATCCATCATTCTAAAGCATTTGGTGGAAGAAATAGGCTTTAACCTTCACTCTTTAGCATACTAAGAGATCTAAGGTAGTTGTTACCTCTGCTCATTAGATTCAGTGACCATGATGTCAGAAATGTAGTAGACTAGTATGATCTGTGGGATATGAAGGTAAGTAAGATCCAGGCAGATTGGAATATGACAGAGAGTATAAGGGTTGACATAGCCCTGAGGCAATGAGGCAAGACTGTGAAGATACCTGCTGCTGCAGATGAGAACAAATATTTTGCTAGCACTTGTAAATTGGTCTAGAACAAGGATTTGCAAATTGGAACCACCAGACCAAATCCAGAAGGTGGCCTTTTTTTTTTAAGTTTTACTGAAACAATATCATATTCATTTATGTATTGTCTGTGGCTGCTTTTGTGCTATATATATATATTATATATGTAATAATTGTTATATTGTTTATAACAATAAAGTTGAGTGGTTTATATCCTGTAAATCCTAAAGTAAAATATATACTTTATGGCCCTTCACCAAAATATGTAGAGAGACACCGTATGTGAACTTCCTAGGGCTGTATAACAAAATACCACAATTTGGGTGACTTGAACAATGGAAAATTACCGACTCACATTTATGGAACCTAGAACTTGAGACCAAGTTGTCAGCAGCGCCATGTGTCCTCTGACAGCACTAGGGAAGAATCTGCTCAAGGCTCTCTCTGAGTTTCTGGTGCTTATTTCGTTGTGGCCATATAACTCTAATTTCCAGAGGTTGTTCTTCCTGTATCCATGCATTTGTCCAGATTGCCCCCTTTCATGAAGATCTCAATCCTATCAAATTAGAGGCCCACTCTACTCACATTCTACTCAAAATTCACAACCTTATTTCCAAATAAAGTCACATTCTAAGGTACTTGGGATTAGGACTTGAGCACATGAAATTGGGAACACGATTCAACTTAGCATTCCTTGTCCAGAAAAATATAGGCTAAATCAATAACAACCTGTATATTTCAGAGGCTATATTGCCTTGCTTCTAAAATTTGCCTCAGCTGAAAAAGCAGCTGAAAGTTATGTCACTCCCTGTTTAAATTTATACTATTCCACCGTCGTTCCTCAAGATCCATTCACCTACAGCATGGGCAAAAGAGCAATTTATTTATTTATTATTTATTTTTTGATTTATTATTTTTTCAAAATAGCAATTTAAATAAAGTTGTGATTGGAGCCCTTAGCCGCATTTCTGAAGTCTTTGGCAGCAAAACCAATCTCCACAATTTGCACTGGGATGTGACACTGCTTTCTCTAGAAACATTTTTAGAGGGTTCATGTGTTTTTTTTTTCTGCCATGATAATCCACCCCACAAGTATGAGAGCCAAATGTGGGATTCTTCTAGTTTCTAAATATAAACTATATTATTAGAAACTGTCTACATAACTGTAAGATACTTATGCAAACACACTGACCACATTATAAGATGAACTGGGGTCAAAACCACCTTTTTGAATTGACTTCCATAAACCCCAATGTAGCCAATGGGCCATAATGCCATTTTTAATTTCTAGGTCCTAGTGTCAAATCAGAGTTAATGTCTAGAAATCTACCAAATCTTCTTTTTTTCCATGATGTACAGTAACAGTCTAGAAAAGATTGCAAGACCCTTTGGAGAAAGCTTAGAGGAAGATTTATAATTTATATTATCTAAAGAAACTCTGACATCCGTTTCAAATAAACTGAAAACTGAGTGAGAGGCTGTGAGTGTCCACTGTGATGAATTAAACATTTATTTATTTTGAGAGAGAGAGAGAGAGAGGAAAGGAGACAGAGAATCTGAAGCAGGCCCCGAGCTCTCAGAGCAGAGCCCCATGTAGGGCTCAATCCCACAAACTGTGAGATCATGACCCTAGCTGAAGTCAGATGCTTAACCAGCTGGGCCACCCATGAACCTTCCACTGTGATGATTCAAATCAACTTTCTGCCTTATCCAGAATTTGTGTTGCGTAGATCATGTGATGCTTTAATAGATCACCAATCTATTTAAATCTTTGAATCCTGGGATTAATTAGCATCTGCCAAAGATCTAGGAGAGTCAAAACATTCTCATGATTTGTTTCTAATGTGCATTTTATAACATGTGTGCCCCTTCTTCCTTTATATGTGAATGTTTTGTCAAGCATGTGTCATTCTGGGATCTCTCATCCTCACTGTAAAGAGAAAGCCCATCTCATTGGAGGTATTTCTACCATCTTCCTCACCCTACATAGAACTGCAGATATCATGCCTTCTGGTGATGCTGCCCTCCATTTTGGTTCAGTTGTGTATTGTCAACGCCTTAGAGAAGGAAATGTCCTCTCAGCACTTTTTTTGCTATATAATCAGAGACCAGATGGCACAGGACACATCTAGTTCTATATTCCTATTTCCCTAAGCTTTTGGATTTTTTCCCTTTATATTATGTTAGACAATTTCTGATTTTCAGCTTCACTGAGTGTTGGCAACCATTAAGCCCAGATTTCAGTCAACAAAGCAAACAAATTATTAGAGCAGATTTAACATATTAAATCCGGAATCTCTGGGAAGTATAGCCATATCAACAATTCTGGCCCCATCCAATGATACATTCTGTATTCTTTCAAAATACATCCTTAGAATGTATTCCCACTTATATTCTGCAGGCTGCCATAATATAAATCAGCAAAATCTGGGCCCTTTTTCTCTAGTAACATCATATTTCCCTTTATTATTTCCTCAGCTATCATAATGGTTAACTGCTTCTTGCATTTACTAATCTGTGGGTTATTTTACCATTCCCCTTTTGCTATTTCAGGCTTCCAACATCATCTATTTAACCAGCCTATCATATTGAATCCCCTCTAGTTGATGTTGTTTATGTTTCCTGGCAGGACACAGACTAATTGAGTTACAGATGAATGTATCCAGAGTCAAAAAAAAAAATGAAATGAAGATAATTTGGAATACATTACAATAGTTTTGGTCTTGCTGTCATTGTTTTTAATGTTTACCTCTAGAGTTTTCTATTTTGCTAGATAAATTAACTCAATAACAACACTTAACAGTGAAAATGAAAATCAGTATCATCTCATTCAACTTTCCACCAACTTTAACATGTCTCATACAATTGTGATTGAAAGGTTCATTTTCTATTATTAGAAAGATCAAAATTTTAGATATTTGTTAATTCTCATATTCTGCTTATCTTTTTTTTAAAAATTTTTAATCATTATTTCTTTTTCTGCCCATTGGATTTAAATACACAGATGACAAGCACCTAGTTCAGTGTTTGAACACAGGCTTCTAAAGCTTTAATCCACTTCCTTTTGGATTGCTTTAATGGAAACATTTGAGCTTATTGGTTTAGAAAACAAATCTGATCTACTTAACTGAAAATTAATTTGTATTTTATAATATTAGAAATTTCTGATCACCACTCCTCCCACTTTTCTACTTCTTGAAGAATATTTATTCAATTATTGTCTTTTTTGGCGGGGGGGGAGTGATGAGAGTATCTAGAACTAGATAATGTGATACGCAATATGGTGAATGTACCCAATGTCAGGAACTCAGCAAGATACTCTTCTTCTGGGGTACCTGGGTTGCTCACTTGGTTAAGTGTCCAGTTTCAGCTGAGGTCATGATCTCATGGTTCATGAGTTCAAGCCCTGCATTGGGCTCTCTGCTGTCAGCTCAGAGCCTGCTTCAGATCCTCTGTCCCCCCTCCCTACCCCTCCCCAGCTTGTGTGCCTTTGCTCTCTCTCAAAAATAAATAGATAAACATGCTCTTCTTCCTCCAGATAATCAGTCAATATAGTTGAAAATGTATACTTTACAAAATCTCATGAGTAAACTACAAAAAAGTCAGCCATTGATAAGAGAATAATGATGTTTATAAAACACAGATAGGAATACGGTATTCTTCTTCATAAAATCCTTCAGTGTCTTCCCATTGGCTTGGATAAAATTCAGTTTCCTCAGGTGGTTAAGAGGGCCCTCGTGTCCTGATCTGGGCTCTGCTCTAGTGTCACTATGTTCCATTCTTCATCTTGTACTTTGTGCTCTAGCCCAATAACTGGAATTTATGCAGGTTTTTACAGGGTGTGGTGTTCTTTCCTCTGGGCCCCCTCAATCTGCTGACCCGTGAGCCATGCACACTGACTCTTATTCTCTATTTGGCTAACACCACGTCATACATCAGTTTTCAGCTCAATATCAGTTAATTACATAGATTGCCTTTGCTTTCTTACATAGATTAAGGGGAATTTAGACTCCCAAGGACCACTTTTATAACTCTCTAATGTTGATTTTAGTTGTAGGTTTACAATCTACTTTCCCAAGCAAAGAGTAAGCCCCATGACAGCATGGTCGATGTTTTATGTGGCAAAAACATGGACTGTGATTGCCATGTATGCTGAGTGCCTAGCAAGGAGTCTGGATTGTTTTAGGCAAAAACAAACAAACGATTTATTGCATGAATAAACATTTATTTGGTAGAATGGATGTAGCCACAGTTTGGGAAATGGATGAAAATTATTAGATATTTTAGTACAGATGAGCTAAATTTACTTGAAAGATCAAAGGTGATTTTTAATAGGAAGAGTTGCGTTTAAGTGGGAACTAGAGAGATAAGGAAAAATATGGTAGAACAAAGTAGACATTCCCCTGAAATGGATAACATATGAATAGGTAAAACAATGAAGAGAAAATACAAGTAGTCTTCCTTTTGAGAACTCATGAATTACTAGTGTTTTCACTAACAAACATTTTTAACCTTCCATCTATTGTGATCTTATGACTCTATGGATTCTTTAGAAAAGTTACATCGCTTGTATTTCTTTGAAATGTATTTTGTTTGAAATGTATTTTTTTCTGAAATGTAGTGTATTATATAATATTTTGTAGTTATTCCTGACTTTAAAAATACATAAGATACCTTTTTTTTTTTAACACTTTCTCATTGATCCCAGTTGACCACAGAATTAGCAGTTTTGTTTGCTAATTTTACTTGTTATCAACAAGGTTATTATTGGCATTTTGGTTTGGTGATTCATCTTCATGCAGAACTTCTTTGGGACCTAGAACACAGATTGCATTTGTGGCCTCTGAGCACTGCGTGCCATTCACTGTTTGCTGTCTTGGTAACCTCCAAAACTCATACATTTGCAAATAATACTAGTCAGTCCAGCCCTCCAAGGAAGAGGAAGTTTTGCCCTCCCCTACTTGAGAACCATTTAATTTGTAGGAAGTCAGAAAGTAAATTCCAATAAATGTTTTGACATGATTTTATAATAATATATCCATTTAGCTGAATATTTTAATTATAGATATATGTTTTCTTGGCACATATTTTAAAAATAGTTAAAAATTATTTTAGAAAATAATCTCTACTTACCTGATCAGTTGACTTACTAAGAATGCTTTTATTAGTAGTACATAATTTCCATAGAAGTGTATGCATCCTTGCCAAACAGCATTACTCCATCTACATTTATTTACAAAATAATTTAAAATCAAAGTGAGAGTAATTAATCATAGACTTTTTTAATGAGAATAATTTTAGTGCTCATCTAACTGAATTCAAAGATGACAGAATTTTAAATAAGCATTTATCCAATGCCATAGTATATTCATTAAACCCACCCTGTATATTGTTGGAAATAATTTTATGTTTGTAAGAATATTGTATAAACTATGTAAATTCATTGGAGTATTGCACATTACTCTCTCTATTTTTTTTTAGATTTGTTTTTATATATACTAAAAGTATCTTAATTAATCCCTATACTTCCTTTTGAAAGCTATCCTGTGTCTCCATATTATATTTTATACCCCTTTGTATTTTGTAAAACTTTTATCTCAGTATTTTTTTTAATTTTAGCTTTATCCTGAAATTTTACCTTAAGGCCTTTTTGAGCAGTTAAGTTTAACTTGCCAATCGATAATTTAAGGTTTTCATAAAAAGCTTTCCCTTCTCCAGGAGCTCATTGCTCTAGTATCATAAAAACAGCAATCAAGAAAAAAAAATCAACTCTGACATAATGTGGCAAGGCATTTCCTATATCATCTTTTCACCCCCAAAGTTATGAGCATAAATTTCTGTCAGAACCCTTAAATCGCTTAAAAAGTGCATAAAAGTAAAGGTTTATAAAGCACAAAATTAATATACACAGATACATTATGGACTTTTTATTGTCTTACTGTTCTTGGAAAATAATTACATAAATACATTGACACATATTTATTGTATCATCTAGTTTTATATAAAATGCATTTATAAATATAGGATGTATTGGGAACGTGCATAAAGTATCTATCATAGTTTCAATGTTTTAATAATATATAAGATATTTTTTCTGTAAAGTAGTGTAGAGTTTCCCCCAAATGTGGAATGAAAGGATCCAAAATGTCTAGATCTTCAGTAAGTTTGCTATGTCAGGGAAGAAGAGTCATCTATTATCTACTTGGTTTTAATTCAAAAGTTTGGGGTTACAACATGGCTGTCAAGATTTTCCTGATCTGATGTTGTCCTTGCCTTATAACAATTGTAGGAGAGGACAAATAATGTTACTTCTACTCTTTTGAGTTATCCTGTAATAAAAGACAGATTAACAAAATAAAAGCAAGCAGAAGTTTAGTAACATGTATATCTCATACATATGTGGGTGATACCCAAAGAAAAATGAATCACTCTCTGAGGTGGCTTAGAATTCCGATTGAAATACTATCTTAATAGGGAAAGGGGAGGGGGTATAGACTTCTCAGGGGAGAATAAATGATTTTTAGGAAGTTGAATGGACCTGTAGAATGGATGGGAGATATGATAGTTTGTGACAAAAATTGTTAGGTGTGGTGCAGACTTCTAGTCTCTTGTCCTGTGATGAGTCAATCTTCCCTGGGTGATGGAACTCCAGGAGAGGGGATTTATGACAACCGAGTTCCTTTTGAGGAATCTGTCTTTAGGCAGATAAAGGGAGTTCAGGGAAAGCCACTCCCTGCATTTGCTATTTTTCAAGTGCCTACAGCTCAAAGTAATCAGTATACTCAAGTGCCCTGTTTTGTAATGGCATGTCCTTAATTCCTACAGATCTATTTGGGGTGGCGTGAATTCTGCTACCCTTCAGAGTAATGTGGAAATATGTGATCCATGAGAAGTATTTAAGATTGAGATTTAGAGAAAAAATAGCTAACTGCCTAGTGCACGTAAGTTTAATCAATGTTTAATATTATAAAATTAATGACAAAAACTCGAAAAATCATTATAATATATATTTTAAATTTTATTTATGCCATATTTTAAATTAATGGTTCTTATAAATACAATTCAGTTTTCTTACTTGAAATTTAAGCATGTAATATAGGAAACAGGATGATTGGCATTTATTTATTACATATAATAAAAAATACAATTTACATACAGCACAAGTCAGCAATGCTTTCAGTACTTTTAGTTTTGCTCTTTGGTTGTGGTGTTATAATCATTATGTTGAAAAGTCACATAACCAAATGCAAAACAACTAACAGTTCTTTCTTCTGAGCAAAGACATTCCCACACCAACTTCATGCCTTCTGCCTTCTGAACAAAGCTTACTGAGATAGGTCGTCACCTGGTTGAACTGCCTGCAAGATGTTACATGGTTCCAATAGAGGGCTTTTTGCCTTACCTGCAGCAAGCTAATAAACCTAAGTTAGACGGACTACAGGTTTGTTCTTGGTGTTTTGTGATTTGTGGACTTCAGTGGCCATTCAGTGATCAACAGCTTGAGTACCGGGTTTAGATTTCATGTTTGTAATATTGCACTCACTCACACTGCAGAATCTCTATTCACACAGAGAAATAGATTTTCCTTCTTCTACTTTTAAGCCACTAGATTATAGCTCTATTAATAATAGCTTACTTTAGTCTAATTATGTATGTGTATGTGTGCATGTGTATATATGTATATGTCCATATATATATACACACACGCAAATATAATCCCCAAACAGAGCAACCCATTACTGTACACCATTCAAAAAAGTAAAACAAATTACTTTTAAAATCCTTTTAATTCCTGATATCCTGACATTTGAACATCCAAACAAAATGATACAAAAACAACAATCAAAATAAACCCAAAAAATAGAAAAAAAGGAAAAGTTTCTCATTGTGTAAAATGAGCAAAGTAGAGAGAAAATGTGAAAAAATGAGGAATCATCTAAAGGGTAAATATATTTTTAAATTGCTATGTATTGTTATTAAGAGTTTTTTTTTGTTATTAAAGAGTTTTATTCTCAGCATATTTTACACACTGTTATATTCTTAATATAATTTTTAAATTTTGCTTTCTTATGTAATATAACTTATAAAAACTCTCCAAATTTCCATCAATATGTTTTATAAGCCTCATTTTTAGTGTTTTAGAATATTTTACATGGGTTAATCATAATCTACTGTACCACTCCCCCACTGTAATCCTTTCATTCTAATTTTTCATTATGTTTAAACTAGACATGAAAAATTTTGCATATTCTTTTTTATAGCAATTATCTCAAGATAGAGTCTCAGGAAGTGAAATTATTAAACACAAACAACTTAAAGGTGTTGTTGCATATCATCAAACTGCTTTTCAAAATTGTTGCACCAATGTTTATCTAATTGTATGTAACAGTGCCTATTTTTCCATATTCCAGATTTTCATTGGCTTTTTTCATATTTAAAAATGATAATAGCAGAGTTAAAGAAAGTTACTTTATCTTTTTCGTTCACATATATTCACCCTAAACATGACAGGAGGTTAGAAATAAATATGTGAATTCATGAAAGAAACGCCATTGTTATTTCATTCTTCATTGATCACATGTTAATAGGGGTTTTTTTCTTAATTTGTATTAGTCATTGTCATTTAATTTTTTAAAAGTATGTATTCTCATATTTACCCTTACATCGTGAAACAAAGACTATCGGGAGAAAAAAGTATTTTATCTGTCAGAAAAGAACATATAGTAGTGAAAAAAATCACTGAGTGGTTGGCTAGGGGAAAAACAAGCGGGCTTATATATGCTAAAAAGGAGGAAAAATCACTCATTAAGGATAAAACAAATTCTAAATAAGTCAGAATGCTCTATATATGTACACAATTTGTTAAAACAAATCCTGTTATTTATTGGTCCAAAATGTTTAGTTAGGTTCAGAAACAGTTTGGCACAGTGTGGTCACCCAAAGTACATGCTTCTGTCAGATACAGCAGGTTAGAACCAGTTGTGATAGAAAACAAGATCCAGTTTGGAATTTGCTAAGGTAGTGCTAATGCAAGTGGAAATTTTTCTTTTTACAATATATTGGAAATTTAGTGTTTTTGATGTTGACTTGAAATAGCTACATATTTATAAACATTTTAATCTACTATTGGTTAAACTTGATCGAAAGATTTTATCATCTGTTTTAACTGGTGTAAAAATCATGGTGTGTGTGTGTGTTCTATTTTATGAATAGACAAAGATACCAACATTCTGCTGTGATTTGAGTTTCCTTTTAGATGGGCAATGAAGTTTCTTTTCCCACCTACATTTTACAAAGGACCAATAACCAATATCTCAGAATCAACTGCCAAACAAATTGTTACATATCACACACACACACACACACACACACACACACACACACACACACACACACTTATTTAAATTGAGGCAAGATTTAAATGGGTGTTGGGAATACACTAATCTGGTCACTGGAAGAATAACTTTTTCCAAGTAGTGGAGAGAGTGGTGGATTGGGTTTGTTAGTTTGGTTATTTGTTGATTTGTATACAACACTGTGGCTATGGGTAGGCAATTGACATGACGTTTTGATAATCCAGACCTTCCTTTAAATCACAAGGTCGCCAGTGTATTCAAATAATATGGAGCTAACGCTTTCAAAAAATGGTTTAACATATATGACTGTTCAAGATGGTACACAGATAATAATTGTTCACTCCATTCTTGTTTTATTGTTATTCCAGTTCAAAATTGGTGCTTGTATAAATCTTGATATTTTTGTATTCAGTTCCCTTGAGTGTTTCAGTTAGTTGAAATTTTTCAGTTTCTAATTATATATCAATGATTTAAAATTTTGTTTAAATTTGCACTGATATAATTTTTGTATTTTTTTGGTGACTTATTAATACCTTATTTGGAAGTTTGATACAAGAATATCAAGGTTATTAGCCTCCTATCATTTTTCATGGGAACTAAGTTTTATTAACTTATTTTTTGGTTACAGAGTTATACATACACACATCAGTACATGTATTTATACACATCAGTGTGGGAAACCTGAGAAAAACAAAGAAGTGAAAACAAACACTAAATAAATACCTCACATTTTTACCCCTAGGAAGCAACCCTAAGAACATTCAGAATCATCTTTTTCAAGACCCTTCACATATCTAATTAATATAATGAAATAATATATAATTATTGTTTTGCAACATATTGTTTTTTCCCCACAGATTTTACACTGAACATCTCTCTTTTTTTATTTTTTAAAGTTTATTTATTTTGAGAGAGAGAGAGAGAGAGAGAGAGAACCAGTGGGAGAGGAACAGAGAGAGAGGGAGAGAGAGAATCTCAAGCAGGCTCCCCATCGTCAGGGCAGAGCCTGATGCAGGGCTCGAGCTCATGAACCGTGAGATCATGATCTGAGCCAAAATCAGTAGTTGGTCACTCAACCGAGTAAACCTCCCAGGCACCCTAAACATCTCTTTTCCTTATGAGAAACAGTTTAGGCTTCTTATAAATATTAGTGGCTTTGATTTCTCACAAATCATAACCTGTATGGGATTATAACAGCTTTCATCGATGAACCAATGAAGAAATGAAGGATTTCACACTTTTTGCTCCTGCTTGTCTTAACTCTGGAGCTCCTTTATTTTGTTTAATATTTCCTAACCCTTAATCAACTTCTGACTTATGATATAGTGTATTTACTATGTTTACTGTTTATAGTTTATCTTTCTCAGATTATAAGCTCTACATTGATCATTGATGTATCTTAACTATGTATGTGTATGTGTATATATATATGTACATATATAATTATATATATATATATATATATATATATATATATATATATACACACACACACATATATATACACAAACATTCAACAAATATTTGTGGAATAACTGAACAAATTGATGATTTCAAATAGTAGCCACATTGAATTAAGTGAGAATCTATCAGTTTATTGAGATGTTTGCATAGATGGGACTCCAGGTAACCAATCTGGGAAAAGACAGGAAGCAGAGAAACTTCTGAGGGCAAGAGGAAGTATGCAGAAGTATTGCATCTGTCTCAAAATGAGGACATTCTACTTGACAAAGACCACTACTCCTGTTGTCCCAAAGCTGCAATGGTTAATGTCCAGCCTCACCTTAGTCCTTACATTGTTGGCTAATGATCCAGAGTTCTGTGAGTTATTGCTAGCTTGGGTAAACTCAGTTCCATGGTCTGATCTAGTTATACAAGTGAGAAGAAGTATAAACCTCTCCTTGACTTCCCAACTGAGAGAGAGCCACCATAAATTATGCTACCCTTAAGGATATAAAACTTCAGAGTGAGTTCCTTACACTAAAAAAATAAAAAGTGATCTTAAAACATACTGAATACTGGGAAAGCCAAAAACATTTAAATCCAAATATTCATTATAACGTATATTCACCATTGACATGTTGACATAGGAACATATTAAAAGGTATTCTTAAATATTCATTTAAAAAGATTTAATCCTTCCAAGATTGGATTTGTGATGCTTCTCTAGAAATTTAAATATATCTGTTTATCTCAGGTGGTATTAGTTTATTCCACAATTCATATTTAAATGCAGTGATTTACTGATTATTGTTCATTCTTATAATGTAGTCTGCTTTTACAAAGGAAGGTCACATTGTTATTGCTTGTAGTCAATTCAATGAAATTCAAGTACTTATTACTCCATCTGTTCTAAATATACTCTATAACTTTATTACATCACTTTTGACTTTTGAAGATGTTCTTGGAGTCTGGGACAGTAGAGTATGACAAATTAGATTAAATATATATGTGTATACGTGTGTATTTTTTATGTGTAAAGTTTCTTTTTCCTTAGGTTATTATAGATTTTGACTTCTGGGTTTTTAGCTCTCTTTTTATCAAATAATTTTCACATATAATACAATCCTTTTCAGGTGTTATAAGATGAAAATTATTTCATTTTCTCTTTTATATATATTGTATATATTGTACATATATATGTATGTATATATACCTCCCAAATGTGTGTACGCATAATTTATGTACATACACACATTTGGGAGAGAAATATACATGAAACTATAAATAATAAAATGCACTATAGTTTGTATGAAATATTTTATTCTAAGATGTATTTATTTCTAAAGATAAGCAGGGTAGCTTTTTATACAGTAGCATTTTAATACTATTTTCTCTGAAATGATAAAAAAGGTCCTGAAAATAATCCTGACAGCTCTCTAAAAACCACTTGCATTATCTTATTTTGTAACCAAAATGGATATTTATGAAAATTTAATGCAGATAATAAAGCATAGCATTATACTCTATCAATGAGGACACCAGTCATGTGTAAAAATATAAAATGAAAGGACTGTAATTTAACGGACTACACATAAATAACAGTCTTATCATTGTGCTTAGCCTGGTTTCCCATGGAAACAAGAATTATAAAACTGCCTAGTGCTCTCACAGTCCAGGTAGCAAATAAAAGTTAAATAACAATTATTATCATTATGCTGTCCATCAGACTGTCAGTCTCTAATGTTAATAACTTTGCCCTTAGCAGCCAGTTTTTAGCAAAGTTTACAATGATCTGAGTCTCAATGGTAAGTAAGAATATAAAACATCAGGAAAATAAAAACAAATCTATCAATCATAGAGATGTATCAAGAACATGTGACAAGAAAATTGCAGCAACTTTGCATTTATTCTTCAATTTATTTTAACAATAGATGCCAAATTTTAAAACAAATTTTATGCATGCCCCCTTTCTTACAGGATATGTGAACCTTTTTAAAGATGCATATTGAAAAGAAATGTGATCAAATACATTACCCTTCTACCATATTTGCTTCCCAATTCAAAAAATGTCCAGGGGCACCTGGGTGGTTCAGTTGGCTAAGGGACTGACTTCAGCTCAGTTCATGATCTCACAGTTCATGAGTTTGAGTCCAGCATTGGGGTCTCTGCTGTCAGTTCAGAGTCTGCTTCTGATCCTGTTTTCTTCTCTCTCTGCCCCTCCTCCCCTTTTGCTCTCTCCCTCTCTCTGAAAAATAAACATTAAATAATATGCCCCGCAGGTTCATAGTAACTACCTCCTTAATAAGTGTTCTCTGATCTTCCTACTAAAGGTCCCTATATTATCCTTCCTGATCAGAAATTTTCTGAAATCATCAGTTATAAATACCATTCTTTCTCCAACTCATTTTATTGTTTCCTATCACATCAAAACCATTGCCTGTCACTAATTTTCAACAAAGTCCATGCCATCAAATAATACCTGTCTGTATCTTTATTGTGGAAAACTCTCATTTGTTGTCACTTGTCAAAGTCACGGATTTGTTTTAAAACTGGCTTACATTTTCCTTCTCAAGCTTTCTTTTATCATCTTCTTAGCATGTAACAGTTATCATAGAGGAAAATCTAAAATAGCAACTTTGTAGTTTTTCACTCTTATCATTCTCTCCGTATTTGATAGAATATTACATTTATCCCCTAACAGTGAAATGTACAAATTGCATTTTTATGACAGTAAAACAAAGACACTTCCAAAATTCATTTTGGAAAGCTATGTTTTGCCTAACAGAAGCAAATATATTCTTCTTATCTAAGGAAATATGTATCATAAATGCGGGACTTACGTGTCTGATAAGTTTTTTGCTTTTTAATTTGTGAAAAATAGTTACACTAACCTTAGAAACTACCATTTCAGTTCTTATAAAAATAGTCAAGGTATAATTCTAAAAATGTTAGGCTCTGGAATATATGTCTGTACTCTGTAATAAAGTTCTACTCGTATAATCTCTGGTTTTGAAATAATGAGTAATGTGCTTCTTTTTTCTTTCTTTTTTTAAAGAACAATTTAAAGCATTCTGCATTAGTCTAGTTTGAATAGTATGGCCTTTGTTTCTCTTCATCACTTTGGAGCCTTTATATATGTCCTATCTCATTCCGTTGACTCTTATGATATTTACTTTTCATTCTTTATTTGTCAGATTAAATGCCACCATCCCAGAAAATCCTTTTCTGACTGCTTTCTCACCTTAATTGTTATCTCAGAGCACTATTCATTTCACTGATAGTTGCTACAGTTTTGTCTGCACTTCTGTAAATCCATGTTATGTTTTAGAATGTGGATATATGTAAAAAAAAAATATATTACTTCCTTGATCCTAGATGACATTATGTCAAAAGATTGTGTAATCTATTGAGAGGCATTAGGAATTAGTGATAGCTTCCAGCACATGACTAATATTAATGTATACATTTATTTAATAATAATATGTATCCAAGTCTTACTCCATACAAAGAACTGACTTGACCAGACAATGACCAGTGTCTGCAATGTAGTTAAGAGACATGATTTTTGAGGGGAAAAAATGAAAAGTTAACAGGCAATTTCATGAGAATGTAGTAAGTGCTATGGGAGGGAGAGTACTGGGTGCTATGGGAACGTCATAGGGAGAATCAGGAAAAACTTCTTGAAGGAAAAGAACTGCAAGCTGAAATCAGAAATGTAGTAGGATATACCCAGGTAATAAGCAAGAAGAATTTTCCAGGCGGAGGAAAGTAGAGTTGCATAAACTCAGATGAAAATGACATTAGGACATGTTTAAGAAATTTACCAGTTGATTATGACTAGATTATAGTGTATCGGGCTGACTAGTAAAAGATGAGGTGGAGAGGTAAACCAGTGTTGAATCATGACAAGTCCCATAAATCAAGTGTCCTATCACAGAAGTGAAGTTAGAATGTCTTTTATTGTCATATAATAAAATTGAATGGGAATATTAGAAAAGTAAATGGTGTCTTGACTCTTTTAGATCAAATTATTTCGTTGAAAGTCTCCATCATGGGAAAGAAACCTGGGTTTCTCATACTATGTCTCACATGTGTATATACATCTTACTAGCTTTACAAATAAAAGCTAAGAACATCACCGGATCCTGGGATCTGATGTATGTAAAAGACCTATTTCTTCAGTATTATGAAAAACAAGTTTTTCTGAATGTTCTGTACCCTATGTGTATGATGAATGAAGGTTATTTTTACAAAGGGCTTCCTGATGTAGTTCAGTGCACTTTCATATACTAGCCGACCTATTTTTCACAAATCCAACTCACTTTATTCCATTCTATCTCATGTAGAGTTGTTAGCATGAAAATTCATTAATATTTTAATAGCATCAAAGTATAAGCCATCTTGTGATTAAAAATATGTATAGCCTGTGAGTGCTATATGTTTCTGAAACAACCTTCTCGTTTGTAAAATGAATATACTATTTGGTCAACATCTACTCCTAGTTACAGGAATAAAGCCAGCATCAGAACCCAGATCTCCTATTATATTCTGTACAGTATTCTTTCTATTATATTCTGTCTTTCTCAGTAGCTGGATAATTTATAACAGGGTAATAGTTACCAAGTTTATAGCTATCAAGTTTATTTTTCTGTATGTAACAAGAAGATAACAGATATGGGAATTGAAATAAGTCATAAGGTTTGTTATAATTATTATTTTAAATTGTAATGATAGCAAATAAGAATTAAAATATTAAATTTATTGACATCAACGATATGCTTGTCTTTGAAAAATATAAGAATCCATCCCTTTAGTTACATGAATAGCCTACATCTGAAATAAGTCTGCAACAGAATGATTTAATGTAGAAATAAGATCAGTACATTTATTTTCAGTAAACATATTCACCACTAAAATTTCCAACACTGTAAAAGCAGAGCAGATTAGCTCAGAATCTTGCTTCTAATGAACTGATATCAAAAGCCATTAGTTTAGTTTGATATGCTCAGCTTTGGTGTGAAGGCAGAAAGATGCTTCTTTTTTTTTCTTAACTTTAATGTGATTTGTTTCCAATGCCTATTTATTTTTATTTCATTTTTATATAATGGTGCTCACTACTTTTGCTATATTTCATTTTGGTAGAAATAGTTTTGCGTATTTAATATTTGAAATGGAAAGCCTAATAGGCCTATGTGTTTATCTACTATATAAAATATAAAATTACAGTTCAGAGAGAGATATTAAATTCATAGACACACAGGTACAAAGAATACAGAGTAACCTAGATGATTTATGGGTGAGTGAATCAAATAGGAAAACAGCCCACAGAAATACATTGGATCTTTTGGGGGGAAGGGGACGCAGCTACATAAATGATGTTGGAGAAGCTGGAATCATGATTGGAGTTTCTTAATTAGTATGAAATTTGGCATTGTCTCTAGATCTTGTAACCTTCATTTGGTGTTGCCTTTTAATAATTATGTAGGGACGCCTTTGAGAATTAAATTATTTACTACTGAATCTTCTCTTAAGCTTGTTGTTTTACCTAAGTATTTTTAAATATTTAAGTTAATTAACAACTGAAAAAAGAAAATTAAAAATTAATGGTCCTTAAGGAAAAAAATACAGCATTTTATATTTAATATAATATAAATATCATCAACTTTAAGGCACAGCAATATTTTATGTAACAAAGAAAGTGTAATTCTAAGACATAGTGATTTTTACATGTATCTCAATTTCATAGATGTTCAAATATGAAAAAGTTGTGTGTAGAAATGATAAAATGGGATACATGTAAGTTTAATTAAAATTAATAAAAGCAAGAGAAACGACTTTTTCAGACTGTTCTGCAATGATTATCATTTTACAATGTCTGAAACAAGTGCCTAGTAAGTTAATAAATAAATAAGATAGGAACAAAAACAGAGACATGATCTGTTTTGTTTGGTGCTATAGAAGGAGCAAGCCATTAGCAATGGGCTGTGTTTTATATTCTTTACAGTACTAAACTTTTAAAGGCTGGGGTAATGTTCCTTTGATAGTCACATCAGCCTTCACTGAATCTCACATAGCCCTTTGTTATTGCACACTAAGAAGGAAAGGATTTATAATCAATCATAAATACGGCAAAATGAATTGCATTATACCTGTCAACAATACAAGCAAGTAAGCTTTAGAAAAAAGAATGTGAACTCTCCCATCTCTATATTCATCGGGTTAGATTATGCTTCACTGTGATAACATCCCACCAAAGCTCAGTGGCTTAGCACATCAAAACTTAGTTTCTTGCTCACCTAAAGATAATGAAAGTTTTGAGATTTTGCAGGTTAGCCCTTCTCAGCATATGGTGATTAAAGATTCAGGTTTCCTTGAGCTTTCGATGCTGCAATTTCAATCTTTGTCCTCTGAGATGGTTACAGAAAGAACAAAGAGAGCCGTGAGTCACCCTGGAGCATCTATCACATCTATTCCTGTTGGCCAGAGCTTTTCACACGACTCCATGGACTAACTCTGAAGTCAGGTGGGAAGTGTAGTGTAGTTCATGGGTATTTAGTAATCACTGAACCCAGAATATTTCTGTAAAACACTTTTATCCAGCACATACATATCTATTAGGACTATTGCTTTAATGCTAATAAGTACTGGCTTCGAGGGTAAGATGTTCTTACCCTCGAAAAAAGAAAAAAGAAAAAAGAAGAAGAAGGAAAGAAGAAGAATAAGGAGAAAGAGGAGGAGGAGGAGGGAGAAGGGAGAAGGGAGAAAGGAGAAAGAAGAAAGAAGAAAAGAAAAAAGAAAAACTTCCCTTTGGCCTCTGGTAAAATTATTCTTTTGCTCATGCTTTTCCTCAATTTGAATCTAGGTCATAGTTTTATTTTAAGTACCAAGCCTTCAGCATGACATATATTTATTTACATTTTGATTATCTCTTTTCAAGCCTATGTTCACTTTGAGACCAGGAACTACAGACTGTGTTTCATTTGTGTTTCCCCGCAGACTATAACTGATTCTATTATAGTATACACTCAGTAAAATATAGTATTACATTTTTATTCAAAATCCTAGTCACACATCCACTTTTATTTTTTCCTTTTACTTTCTGGGAAAATTAAATTTCAATTCTCTTGATTTTTTTACTTCATATAACCATGTCTCAAATTGAAATAATTTTATTAATGATGTTAATCATTGAAAATTATGAGTTGTAGACACCTGAGAAAATATGAGAAAATGGTTGATTGGCCAAATTCATCATAGTAGTAAGTACTTATAATTGAGAAAATTACTTGATCTGGAAATTTAGATTTAGGTTCACAATTGACAGTTTGTGAATGTGAAAAACTAACATAAATTTGCCAGTGCTGTTTTCAGTCTCTCTTCATCTCAAAAATCATGTTTTCAGGTCTGCTTTCAGAGTAATATAGGTACTGAGACTTATATGGCATATAATATGATTAATACGAAAAATATATATTGGACACTATTATAGTATATATTCAAATGGAAGAAATACATTTAAGAATTATATGTGATCTTAATCCTTCAGATAACAGGAGAAACATAATTAATGTTACTTTGCATTATATATTATGGATAAATGGAAATTTTTATGTAAAAATAATGATATATATTTCAGTGTTTTATAAAGATATCTCAAAGGGCACCTAGGTGGCTCAGTCAGTTAAGCATCTGATTCTTGATTTGGGCTCAGGTCTTGATGTCACGGCCATGATGGAGCCCTGCCTTGGGCCCCATGCTGCCAGGCATGGAGCCTGCTTAAAATTCTCTCTCTCCCTCTCCATCTTTCTCTCTCTCCCAACAGAAAAGATGCCTCAATATACATGTGTTTTAATGTTCTATAAATTATCACAGTAAGTCTAACAGTAAAGAACATGAAGTGATTTGTCTTTGATTTGTTGCTTAAACAGAATTTATACTACTAAATCAGCATAGTAGTTGCAGCCAAATGCAAGAAACTACATGCCTTTTTAATTTAAAACAACATAACAAAAATCTTGACCAATTTAAGCTGGATTTAAAGTTTTGTGCTAATTGTACATGTATCATAAAATTAATATTTAATCAATAATAACCACAGCAAAAGCTTCTGCAAGCAGTTCTGTGTGACAAGCACCATTCAATCACTATATGAATATTTACTCAATTAATTTCAAGCAACTCTATGATATAGGTATTATTATTATCCCTATTCTACAATTGAGGAGACTAAGGCACAGACAGGTTGAGCAAGTTGTCCAAGATCTGGGTCTTCATAGTATAAGTTCTTAAAACTTATACAATGTAATGTCTTTAAAAGTGCAAAATAAAAATGGTCTGATAAAATATTCAGGTAAGAGAAACTGCCTACCATTTTGATCATATAATTCAATTAATAGTAATCAATTTAATATATAAAAGAGAGTAGCAAAAGGGAGAAGAAATATAAACTTATGTAAGGAGAAATAACATACAGTCTGACTATATGTTGAATAAAAGAAAACATACTTTAATTATGAAAACAGAAATAGGTTGAAGTAAGAAGTATGTGGTCTTAGTCCCTTCTGGCTGCTATAACAAAACACCTTGGGCCATGTAGCTTATATACAACAGAAATTTATTTTTGACAGTTCTGGCAGCTGGGAAGTGCAAGATCAAACTGCTGGCATTTCCTACCCTTCTTGTGTCCTCACATGATGGAAGGGGGCCAGGGAGCAATCCTGGGCCTCTTGTGTAAGGGCACTAATCCCATGAGAGCAGAGCCCCTGTGACTTAATATCCTCCCAAAGACTCTGTCCCCAAATACTATCACCTTGAGGGTTAGATTTCAACATATAAATTCTGGGGGCAGGGGGCACATTCAGACCATAGCATGTGGAAAAAGATATACTGTAGAAATGCTAATCAAAATCAACTGGATAGCATTATCCATAACAGGAACGGTATAGTTCAGAAAATTTAATGTCTAGGATAAAATATAGAAGGAATTCTTTTTGACCTTTTATTAGGCAAAGACTTCTTAGGACACCAAATAACCAACCATAAAATAAAATATGATAGATTGGATTTTATCAGCATTAAAAACTTCTTTTCAGAAAACATTATAGTTTTCATTATAAAAATGAAAGGACAAGTCAATGGGAAATATGATTCACCATTCACCCATCTAGTAAAGGAAAGTAATCTAGAAGGATAAGAAAAAAAAAAAAACACCAATAGCCTCACTTGAAAAAAATGGGAAAAAATTACTTGAATAGATGCTTCAATAATTAGAAGGAGAAGGAAAATGTCAGAGCAGGAAGTGCCAGGAAATCTTTTCCCCACCTAGACATCAATTGTACTGACAGAATCTGTCTGATGTAACTACTTTAGAACTGTGGAGTATACTGAAGAGTTGGAAATTCCAGAAGAAAGCTTGGATTGTAAATGGTGGTTAATTTAGCTCTTAGCACGTAGCAGCTACCTACCCTATACAATGGCACTGGACTAGATGTGGGCTGACTCAGCACAACCATGGGTAATCTCATTGTTGAGGGTGCCCCTAACAAAAGACTCCTTCGGTTTAATGGACCAAAAAGCCTGGTCAAGAGATATGGGGAAGGGTTAAGAATGGAAAAGTTCTGAGCACTGAGTCAGAGAAAAATATCTTCAAGTGTCACTCCAAATTAAGGATGTCTCTCCAGAGGTACCCCTTCTCCCACATATAGAGACCTCCAGATGGAGGTGGTTGGGCTAGAAATGCACATATATATGATATATATGATATATGATATATATATATACATATATATATATATATATATATGGATATATATATATATGATGCACATATAGATGATGTATATATATATGAGCATTGTCAACCAAATGGCCTGAGTCCTTGACTGCACCTCCCTTCAGAGACTATAGTGCACTGGCTGAGAGCCAAGCCTGGTGTTGGGGGTGGGGGACAGCTTTCCTCTCTGAGGCATGCCTGGTAGAGCCTTTGTAATTGCCTGTGATTGGGCCTATGATTGGGCAAGTTTTTAACCGGGAGCCAGACTCTGCATGTTTCACAAAATCTTTGTGTTATTTTTATTTCTTTTTGTAAATCAGATTTTACAGTATTTATGAAGAAATGAATAACTCCCCATTATTATTTCTTTATAAAGAAATGAATAACTCCCCATTATTTTATAGACCTAATTCTAATCACATGTACTGGAATTGCCTGTCCTTTGAAGGAAATCACTGGAAGCAATAAAATCAGGACAAATACCATTACTTTAGGATCATTCTTAGATAATTTTTTCAACTCACCACATGGCTATAATCTCTTTGGGCTTTAGTTGCCTTATTAAAGAAATTTTTGAAATTTATATTTTTTTAGGGTTTAATAAGAAAATCGAGCCATTCTATGCACCTTTATGCAGGAAGATATTTTAATGCAGGGAATTAGAAGTACATGCATTCTTTTTTTTAATTTTTATTTTTTTTGATGTTTGTTTATTTTTGAGAGAGACAGAGACAGAATGCGAGTGGGTTGGGGCAGAGAGAGAAGGAAGCACAGAATCCAAAGTGGGCTCCAGGCTCCGAGCTGGCAGCACAGAGCCTGACGCGGGGCTCGAACTCACGAGCTGTGAGATCATGAGCTGAGCTGAAGTTGGACGCGCAACCGACTGAGCCACCCAGGCACCCCTACATGCATTCTTTAGAAGAAAAGACTGTGAGGGCAAAGCTCATGGAAGCCAGTGATGATAAGCGCAGCCCTCTGTCCTAGCAACACAGCAGTTCTCAAAAGCTCACCTGAGAGCTGTTGAGAATGTCCCGCTGTTGAGATGTGCACCCACCTGCCTGCACCTGCCTCCAAAGAATATGACTTTGCCTGATTTTCCACTTCCTATATCTCACACAAGGGCCTCTCTCCACACGTGGAGAGGAATAGGAGGCCAAGGACTATGAGAATTTACAAAAGAAGGTATGATGCTTTATTGAGGGACTGCGTAGTGGAGTTTGTAAATAAGATAGTCTATACCTCTATGATCTTACGTTCTTTACTCTTGAGTAGATTCTGTGCCTGTGGGACTAATAAACTTCGCTGTATGCATGGCCTGAATAGTAAGAGGTCTGGGAGAAGCTTAAGCAAGAGAAGGAATTAAATATGTTCAGTTAATTACCACCAGGAGAAGAAAACACTTAAAGCAACATTTCAACAGACAATTAATCAACAGTGTCATCTTTCCACCTGGAGAATAACATTAGGGTTAATAAATCCATAAATACATGAAAAATTGGTAGAGAAACTCAATTGAAAGTCATTATTACTCTGTAAGAAAAGAGATATTTTTTTTTAATTTGCTAAAAATGTTTATTTATTTTTGAGAGAGAGGGGGGCAGGTAGAAAGAGAGGGAGACACAGAATCCGAAGTAGGCTCTAGGCTCTGAGCTGTCAGCACAAAGTCTGATGTGGGGCTCAAACCCAGGAACTGCGAGATCATGACCTGAGCTGAAGTCGGACGCTTAACCAACTGAGCCACCCAGGCACCCTGAAAAGAGATATTTCAGATTTTATTTTGAAGATGAATATAGTACTCTACATAAAATATTGGTCCAGATCAATGCTTTCCAAGGTATTTTTGGCTTAAAATTCACATTGCTTAGTAGAAGAAAAAGGAATGCCGAACAAGATCTTCCAGTTACTATAAATGTATTTAGGTTGCTCACGTTAAAAAAAAATTAACTTCTTTTTCTTCTCTAGTATTAAAGCATCCAATGCAGAATCTTTGCTGGTTTTATTTTCTAGTAGATTTTTGCCTTTGATCTACTTCCTCCAAAAAATCTATGCCATGACTAGCTCTCCATTCGTCAGGTCTATCCGGGTAATGCAAGTCAATTAAATTTCAGCAGAACATGTAATTACTGTTGGGAGTCCCTCTGCAAGATTTTCAATTTCTCTTTAGGGATTCAGAACTGAACAATGAATAATTTTGGTTTAATTAAAATTCAAGTATCAAATCCCACAAGGCTCATTTTACAGAGACCTGCCAATCAGTCAATTGACAGACTCATAAAACTCTTGCTCACTCTGTGACTATCTTCTCCCCAATGTTATAACCCCCCAGTGAAGGACTTTTGTTTGCTGATATTTCATCCCACATATCTTGTGACTTGGCAATCTTATAATGAAAGAAGTGACATACTATTCCAAATTAATGAGTTATGTGCAGCAAGTGCTGCAGTCCCAGCTTGCCCTAGTCTTCTTTCGCATGATAGAAGATGACAATGTGATGATTTTCTTTCTTCTCTCAGTATTATCATATGGAGATATGTGTAAATTTGCATCAAAACTCGAACAATTAGTGACCTTCTAACTGAAATTATTAGCACATGCAAGAGGGTATTTATTCATTTAATTATTGAATAAGTTGATACTTATAATCTATATTGTCACCAAACTATATGCCAAAAGTATAACAGAGAATAATAGGAACATGTTTTCTCTTGCAAGGGCCTAGTAGGTTTGTGGGGAAAGCAAAAGTTTTAATAAGAAAATACCATCATGTGAGATAGGTATGCTGTCCAGGCAAGTGAAGGGTTTAAGTCAAACTCCAATGAGAAAACATCAAAGAAACTTTAACTGATTCTGCACTGAGGACTTTTGAGGAATGAACAGGAGGTGACAGTCAAGTTTGGGAATGTGTGACTTGATGCCTTAGGCAGTGTTGTGGAGAGAATATAGTTGGAGAAGATCATCCAGGTGAAGGAAACAGTGTAGGAAATTCAGATGAACTGAACTGAGTCATTCACATCAGGTATCTCATCTGAGTCCTGCGACTGAATTGGTATGTGTAGGGCTGCTTGTTCAAGAGAGGAGTAAAGAGTAATTGTGTATAAATAGCATTAAAAATGCCCTGACATGAATGTCATTTGTGTGGTCACATTGTTCACATCTGTGAATGTCATGCTAAAGAGTCAGAGTGGTCCTCAGCATCACTTGGCATCTGGGGCCAGGGCACCTGGGTGGTCAGTTGGTTAAGCCTCCGATACTTGGTTTTTGGCTCAGGTCATGATCTCACAGTTCGTGGGTTTGAGCCTCACATCAGACTCTGCACTGACAGTGAGGAGACTGCTTGGGATTCTCTCTCTCTCTCTCTCTCTCTCTCTCTCTCTCTCTCTCTCTCTCCCCCCCCGCCCCCGTCTCTCTGCCCTACAGCCGCTTGCATATTCTCTCCCTTTCTCTCTCTCTCCCTCAAAATGAATGAAAGAAAGAAAGAAAGAATGAATGAATGAATGAATGAATGAAATTAACCCAGGGCCATAATATATTATGTTGTCTTTTATACCTGAGAAGTTTCAGAAGAACCATTTAGTTTATGAATCAGGATAGTATTCAAGAAAGTTAAAGGAATGTAATGAGATAAGATTTGAATTCAGTCACATTTCACTGTTTTATAATAAAAGTTTAATATTTTTTAAAAAAAATCTATACTGTTAAGATAACAGTAATATGCTAAATGTTGGGTAAAAGAAGAAAAGAGTAATGAAGCTTCTGATGTATCCTAGATACACAGGTTAGATGGAATCACAACAGAATGGCATAATGATTGCAATAATTATATATAGTAATAAAGGCATATTTCTAAGTATATTATCTATATCACATATTCTAATACTAATGAGAGCAGTTAATATTTGTATATTTTTTGATGTGCCAAGCACTGTGGAAAAATATTTTACCTGGATTATTGAATTTTTCCTCAGAGCAACCTGATGGACTTTTGTTACTATCCCCATATTACAAATGAGGGTTCTAAGGTATAAAGTGGTTAAAAATATTTCCCAAATTTTCACAATGCTGGAGGCAGGATTCTGAGCAAGGTTTGAACTAACCTAAAACCAGTATTTTTATCTCCTAAATATCCTACTTTTTAAGTAAAATGAGAAAGCCAGCTTGTAATGATTCTCTAGAGTGCAATATTAAATTTTCATAAATGTTCTACATTATGTTGGTAACTTGAAATCATCTGTGGTGGGAATGTTTAAACCATAGAAATGTATGAATGTTACACATAAGGGTCATTTTTTTGAGAGCTGGTTGTTAAACATTTACCAGGATACTATAGATGGAGTATGCCTAATTGGTTGTGATCAGAGGAGACACATACTAAAGTAGGGTCACAGCGTGTGTCAGGTTATATGTGTACATTCTGCGGTAGGCAGAGAAATCATTTGTGTTGTGCTATAATGAATAGGGAGATGAGTTATGAATATCATATAATAGAAGGGCCTTTAGGATGCAGATGTCTGGACAAGTCTGTGTTTTTTTGTTTTTTTGCTTTTTGTTTTTGTTTTTTGGGTGGGGAGGTAGGAGGAAGAAGAGTTACTTGACTAGAGGCAGAAGAATTTGGTTTTGTCATAAAAAATAAAGCAGGTATGTTGCATCAGAATTATCAGAGTGATATTGTAATTATGTCACTAAAATGTTCTGAATATCAGTAGAAATTTTCTTCCCCAGAAAATGTCCACAGAAGACAGAGAAAGGTCAGGAGTTCGAGCAGACTGCTAAAAACACAGGTGTTGCATTCTGAGAAGTCATTGCTAACCAGAAGGAGAGCTCTGATCGGAGGAGTAATTCAAGTATAGGTTTACAGAAGTTCAGACTAAAACTGGCAGAAAGTCTATGATGGCATCAATCTAAAATCCAAATATTTGCTTCTTTCTTATTCTTGTTAACATTTGGGTTGTAGGAACTCACTATAAACAGATCATACATAACTTCTCCAGTCTGTATTAGCTCTTTATTTTTTTTAAGTTTATTTATTTATTTTGAGATGAGAGGATCGGGAGGGGGAGAGGGAGAGAGAAAGTATCCCAAGCAGGCTCTGCACTGTCAGCACAGAACCCAATGTGGGGCTCTATCCCACGAACCATGAGATCATTACCTGAGCTGAAATCAAGGGTCTGATGCTTAACTGACTGAGCCACCCAGGTGCCCCTTTATTACCTCTTTAATTTCTGTCTCAATTTACTTGTAAGAAAAGCACAACAATTCTATAAAAAAATACCAAAAATTACTCTTCTTAGAACAATCTAAGCTAAAGTTTACAAAGCTAAAAGTTTAATCATTATCGCTATTTGTCATCCAGATATATTTAGATTCTGAGTTCACATGCTGATTATTAGGAAACTTCTAGTCATTTGATTAGAGATAATTAGTTTTAGTCTATTAGGCTCTTCCATCATGAAGTTGAACATAATTTGATTGTTCACACCGAAGTATGGTTTTTCCATGCAATAATTATTGAATCCTTATAATTAGCAATTATTAAAATAAATACTCCTTTTAAAAGACCTTCCTGATCTAAGAACTGATTACTATGACATTACTTATCAGATGAAGAGCTATTTAACAAATTAATATTTCTTAATGACTCTGCATCTAGATATGCCACAAAAAGTTTATTAGGTCTTTGAATTCAATTTCATGGACTATATGTGATCTTACACTGCATATTGAGAACAGAAATGTCTAGAACAACAGAGTGTTTGTGTTCCTTTTCTCCCACTCTACCATTTTTGATACTATTAAAAAAAAATCTGACACTGTATTTGAGTAGCATTTTGGTATTTTCTAGATGATTTCACATTTAGCAACTTGCTTAGTAATCATAGCTATTCTATGAGATGACAAAATAAGTGTCATAATAGAAATTTTACAATGAAGAAATCAAGACACAAAAATATTGATAAACTCTCCCCCCGCCAAATGATCACTATGTGACTATAAGCAAATGTATCCTACTTTTATTTAACCCTCTTTTCCTCACCTTCAACCATGAAAACCAGTAGCTTAGGTTTGTACATTTGTACCATGTATCATTGTGTAACATAGATGTAGTTAGAAAGGGAAAAAGAAGGAGCAGAAGAAAATTAGAATAGAGAGAAAGAATAATAACAGCAATGACTATAAAAGAAAGAAAAGAAAAAGAGAAAAATTTCCGAGTATAGATATTGCTGTTGTTAAGCATTCTTTGATGACCAGAAATGTTCACTGTTTGTGAGTAATTAAAAGTCCAGTTGGAAATTTTCCTGTATTTGTTTCTTGGATGAGTTTTGTTGTGAGTTTAATAATAACTGGTTTTTAAAAAGTTGCAGAAAGAGCAACATTTTTGTGAACCAAAAGTTGCTGAGCAGCACTTTTTTCTTTTATTGGAGCATTTCTCTAAGAACTGAGTAAATTAGAATTTACTCCACAATAATGGACAAAATAGATACACTTTGATCCAGAGGGAGTAGAAGATATACAGCATTATCCCCATATGCTCTCTGAAAATGATATTATTCACTTTAGTATTCAAACAAAGAGTAATTTGTAAAGGTTGTGTGCTCCGCAGAGTCATTTTGTCAAATTGCTAAAGCTCACTGATTTCTTTAGGGACTGCTTCGGCTGCCATGCCATTCAGGACACATCCAGAGGGCAGTTCATTTGACAGTAGTTTGGGGAGACATATTTGTCTGAGTATCAATTTCCTGTCACCTTACATGCTATCTTTATAAATTATTAAAGCAATTGTAAGAATGGAGAACACAGTGATTTTCAAGATGCATTATTTCCTGTGTGCTTTATTTGACTACAATAAAAGTAAGACTTTCTGTGAAAGCTGTGATCCATTAAAGCTTGCATTATTTGGTCACTACTTCTTGAATAATCTTTGTTTTATAAATGTCTACCAGTCTGATGGGAATTTTCTCCTAAAATTAAGACACAAAGTCCCACATGTTTTCGGGGCTTAATGCTTCATTTATCTTGCAGCGGTTTGATTTTGCAGAGAAGAATAAACCACAAGGAAGTTAAATGACTCCAAAATCATCCAAGTAATTTAGTGGCAAAGAGTGGAGGGAGAGGTATTGGGAGTTTTTGTTTGTCTCTGCTCTTTACTGTGTCGTCTTAGGGGACTTAGACATGTATTTGTTGTAGATTGTATTGCATTTTGTTCAGAGAGCATGGACATTAAGTTATTGATAATTCTGCATTTATTGATATTCCCTTCATGGTTTAATACATGATCTATGGTCTATATACACACATAGGCACACAATATATGGTATTTCTGTCTCTCTCTCTCTGAATATATATATTTCATATGTACTGTAAAAAGATGTGTTCTCTACATGTGCAGCATTCTATGAATGTTTCCTTTATTATTTTTTAAACGTTTATTTATTTCGAGAGAGAGGGAGAGAATGAGAGCAAGCAAGTGGGGAAACGGCAGAGAGAGAGGGAGAGAGAGTATCCCAAGCAGGCTCCACGCTATTAGCACAGATACCAACGTGGGCTTCAATCTCACAAACCTTGAGATCATGACCTGAGCTGAGATCAAGAGTCAGACGCTTGACCAACTGAGCCACCCAGGGGCCCCTATGAATGTTTATTAAGTAGTGGGTAGATTGTATTAAATCTTTATATTGTAAATACTTTGTTTCATTTTTCACCTATAAGATTCTGAATGAATAAATGTTTAAAAACTTACTTGTGCACTTTTTTTGGGAGCATTTTGTCAGTGTATATATCTTTGGGTGCAAAAAGACTCAAGATTATCATTTCTTTCTAGATACTTTTCATCATTAAGAAAAAAAATTTACTGGCCTTTGTCTTATAATCTATTTTTTATGAATATTACATCACCAACATTTTTGTTAGCACTTTTCTGATATACATTCTATATCCTTATGCACAAGTTTTCTGTACACATTCATGTTTTCCATATATCTTTTTAAAATTATGTAACAGAATCTTAAAAATTCTACATTATAATCTCAGTATCAAAGAGGTTATTCTGATATTTCAATCATTTCATTGGCAGATATAATCAAACTTGTTTCTCTCATCTTATTTGTGTTTTCTACTTCATGTGCTTTTCTCTTATTTTCCTTTTCTCTTTTCTCCTTCTGTGTAATTTATCAAGTTTTCTTCATTGCCTTCCTTTCTCCTACTGTTCTGAATTTTATACTTTATCTTTCTATTATTGATATAGCTAAACCTTTATGGTTTTAATAGATATCCATGATGCAACATAGTCCAATGATATTATCTCTCAAAAGCACAGATTCTATTTCTCCCATCCCCCATTGCACCATGTTGTTATTTTAATGCTATCTTATTATTAAAGATCTACAAATAAATGTTATTAATTTATAATTAATGTTTATGGAATATTAAGTTTGATAAACTTCATAGAAAATTTCAAGCATATACCAAAGCCAAAGAATAGTGAAATAAAACTCCATGTAACTGTCATCAAACTTTGGTGACCACCGGATGCTAGACAGCATTCTTTTTTCATTTGTTTTTCACACAAGCTTTTTTTGCTGCAGTATTTTTGAAAGAAGCTGCTAGCATTCGCATCATTTGACCATAAACACTCAATATTGATGGCAAACAAATAAGACTTTGTAAACATAGTTCAAATATTATAGTCATTCCCCATAAGTTAATATTCTCAGTATTTTTACCCAAAGATTTAATTTCATTTTCTTAGATAATATCTGATTTACACATGTAAGTCTGCATTTATACTAATGGACTTTCCTATCTTTTCGTTTTATTTACACTTAATATCCCACTCTGCCTTTAATATTCTGCCCCTACGTGAATCAATGTATATATTCTATATGTTCCTTGAGCTTGGTTGGTTGTTTTTAAAATCTGGGTTCCCCAGGACCTTCTTTAATTCCTGAACTTCACAGTCATTACCATCACAAATATTACTTCACACAATCACCTTCTTTGAGGTATCCTATCAGACACATATCTAAGCCCTTTAAGTCTGTCCTGTTTATTAATTTCTTTCATTAAGTTCATCCCTGTGTCTTCCTCTCTGTTCTTCCAGTTCTATCTTTTCTTCAGCTCTGTGAAAACCTCTTCAAGTTGACAAATTCTCCACTCTTTAAAATAAACTTCTATTTAATCTTCCTAGTGAGGATTTAATTCTTATGGCCATATATATTCATGTCAAGAAGTTTTAATTATTATTCATTAAAAAAATTTGTGTTATTTTCAATATTCTTGTTACTTAATAACAAAAGCCTTAAAAAAGAAAGAAATCCTGCCATATGTGACATGAATGAACTGGCAGGACATTATGCTAAGTGAAAGAAGCCAGTTTTAGGACAAATGTTGCATGATCCCACTTATATGAGGTACCTAACATAGTCAAAGTCATGGAGGCAGAGTAGCATAGCAGTTACCAGGGAGGAGCTGGAGGGAGGGGAAATGGAAATCTTGTTTCAGTGATGCCAAATGAGTAAGTTTTAGAGACCTGCGGTACAGCGCGATGTGCATAGTTAACAATACTCTACTGTACACTCCACTGTAATGTCTCTTAGGCATTACAGAAGCAATGAATGGACTTCATCTCTCCCACATACACACACACACACACACACACACACACACACAGCCACACACAAACATATACATATGTTACTCTACATTATTTGAATCCTATATTATAGGCAAACCACAATACACCTCCTTATCTCATATTAATATTTATTGTCCTTAATATGGCAAGACAAATATTACTGCATAATTTTCACAGCCTCTTCATTCCTGTGCTGATTAAGGAGAATTATTTTTCACCTTCTCTATTTGTGAGCATTTGATAGGCAAAATCAAGATAAGGTTTGAGGAGATGAATTGAGAGTCTCTGAGCCTCACTTGATGGATTTATTTAAGTAGGGTGTATTTACTGGCAAGAAAACAAATGAAGAGATTCAGAACTGTTAGGTGAATAGATTGAAATTTTTAAATTCGGCCCAGGCTGATATAGATGGAAAATTTAAAGGAGATTGTAAAGGAAAGAGAAATTTGGGGACATTCTAATGTGTATAGTATATTTAATACAAAGAAAAATTTCAGAAGTTCTTTTCGTGTTAAAAATACATTTTTGGCATTTAGAACTTTTTCTGTTGAGATTTAAAATCCTTTTTTCTTATAATTTTGTCCATTGTAACTTGTTAAGTTATCTGTGATGAGATTAGAGTACAAATGGCTTGACATTATATAAGTTACAGCACTTTCAAACTTGTCTAGGCAAGGATGACTGTCATGGGAGCTGGAATTTAGTAAAATTAGGTCATTTCTTTCTAAGCTATGAAAGTGCCATAAAGGTCAGTTGTAAAACTGAGTATTTCCCTCTTTACGTCTTACCAGCAATGCAGTTATTTCAATTTTGTAAAATGGCATGTGACCATTTTCCATATGGTATGCAGTTAGAGAGTATGATGTATTAAATTCTATGTGTGTTTTGTGCTTATATTTATTAAACAACACTGTCTTACTGTCTTAATTTCTACACAGTTTCAATTTCTAAGTTTTTATATTCAACATTACATTGCTTATTTGAACTTCTTGTTATGTTTAAAAATCAGGATATAGACCAATACTCTTTGTATAAATAGTAGCAATTGAAAGAAAGAAATAGACACTGAACTGGAGTAACTGAATTGTACCTTATTAGTTTATTATGTTTCCTCATCCTTATGATAAGAAATAATTAATTCAGGGTGATGCTCAGCAAGTGTGTCATAGAATAACCTTGCAACATTTAGATAAGTAAAAGAAATAATTAAAAGCAATTGGAAATTTGTATAACATCCCTGCTATATCAACTCATTAATAATTTTTGTTGTATTTCTTGGTGGGAAAAAATGGAAAACAAAACCAGTAACTGTTAGCTTAAAGTAAAAAGTATTTTAATGAAATGATATTCAGTAGCTCTCAAAACTAGTCTTGGTATAGAACCAAGGAAGTGATGTAGAGACAAGTTTCTAAAACCAGAAAGATGGTCCCAGGACACTACTGCTGTAACTATTGCTGTTGCACAATCACCTCCATGCCTCTGAAGCTCCACCAGAGGAGCCACCTCGAATCTTAAGTGGACCTATGCTCTTGATTCCAGAACTGGTGACTAATATTTGTTGGTGAAGAATGGGATTAAGAATCTGAAGCTAAATGTGGTTGAGGTGGCTGAATAGAGTAAGAGGAATATTTTAGCTGCAGTTATATTTACACCAAAAGCAAAGCAAAGGTATGTTTCCATTTGGACAGGTATGGGCAAGGGCATCATGGAGGAATAAGTTGACTCAGAGGAAAGACTGAATCCCTGAAAATATATCTGATAAATCCATTAAAATATCATAAAAAGAAAAGACACCTTTGGTATCCACAACAATGCAAGGCCAATTGATAAGTATCTGTCTAGCAGGATCTTCCCTATACTTTACATCTTTTCCTTCTCCCTTGATTCTGCCCATCAAACTACTCAAAGCTTTAGCAAATAAGAAGAAAAAAAAAAGAAGAGGTAGAAATAAAATTATTATGCCTCCCTTCCATACTTCAGAATTCACTGAACGGGGAAGGCTTAAATTAGTGAAGAGGAGAAATTTTAATCTTCACTGAGGTTTGGAAATTCTATATTAAACTAAAAGGGGACTCTCGATTTACAGAAAATGATCCAAATACTTGCCCATGGTTTTATCCAGTTGTCCAGAGAGAAATAAATAAAGACAGCAGGTGTAAAGGGTCAGCAGTGAGAATGTCTAAATTCATTTCTCCATGAACATTTGCATGGTCCAACATGTATAATAAACTAGTTAGACTTTTGAAGTTAGTTTAACATTTATTTCAACATCTGAATGCTAATCACTGTTATGTATTTGGTATGTACCGGAGACTGTATAGTAAGCATGTATTTAATTGTTTATTTATTTATATATACTATATTCATGAGCACAATAAATGTAGAAAAGTCCAATACACAAACAGCCCTTAAAGTGAAAATTAAAGAAATTCGTAGGAAAATATACCTTCCCAAGGAGGAGACACTTCCATATCTGTGGGTCAGGCAGGATATGTTTACTAAGTGAGATTTTTTTTCTTGTCGTAAGGAGTTTATCAAATATTATTACTAAGTCAGATTTTTGAATAAACAATAGATAAATGGTTACAGATAGATATTATCTTGAAAAGACAATAGGATTAGGACAGACAAGCAGCAAACATACAGGCTGAGGAAAAGAAAGACAGAATATAGGTGGAGTATATATGAAAAAGTGTATGTAAAGAAAACTTGTCAAGCATGAGATTTCTCCAAAAAAGACATCCACATGGAGAATAGACACCTGAAAAGATGTTCAGCATCACTGATCATCAGGGAAATGCAAATCAAAATGACAGTGAAGGAGAAGAGAGAAAGATGGTGGTGGAGCAGGAGGACCCTAGGTTCCTCTCATCCCATGAACACAGGTAGATAACTATCAAATCATCCTAAATACCCCCAAATTGACCTGAAGACTAACAGAACAAACTCCACAAGTAAAGGGAGAAAAGAGGCCACACTGAGAAGGTAGAAAGTTCAGAGATGTGATTTAGGGGAGAAAGGTGATATAGAGGGGAGGGAGCTGTGGTCACAATGAAGGGCAATAGAGAGAGGACCACACAAGTGAACACACAAGGAGAACATTTCCCCAAAGTCATTGGCTTAGAAGATGAGAGGGACTGAGTTTTGTGAGTTCTTGCAACCAGTAAGACTTAAAGCCTAGAGTGTTTTGTTTTGTTTTGTTTTGTTTTGTTTTGTTTTGTTTTGTTTTTGAGAGAGAGAGAGAGAGAGCAGGAGCAGGGGAAGGACAGAGGAAGAAAGAGAAAGAGAATCCCAAGCAGGCCCCCACAATCAGCACAAAATCCAATGTGGGGCTCAATTACACGACCATGAGACGTTGACCTGAAAAGCTGATAAGTTTTCCCCCATGGTGAGGAACAAGACAGGGATATTCACTCACCACTGTTATTTAACATAGCACTGGAAGTATTAGCTACAGCAATCAGACAACAAAAAGAAATAAAAAGCATCCAAATTAGCAAGGAAGAAATAAAACTTTCACTATTTGTGGAAAACTAAAGAACACTGATGAAAGATATTGAAGGTGACACAAAGAAATGGAAAAACATTCCATGCTCATGGATTGGAAGAACAAACTTTGTTAATATGTCTATACTACCCAAAGCAATCTACACATTTAATGAATCCCTATCAAAATACCACCCGTATTTTTCAGAGAGCTGGGGCAAAAAATCCAAAAATTTGTAGGGAACCACAAAGAAACTCCAAATAGCCAAAGCAACCTTGAAAAAGAAAAACAAAGCTGGAAGCATCACAAATATGGACTTCAACTTATATTACAAAGCTGTAGTCATCAAGACAGTATGGTCCTGGCACAAAAACAGACACAAAGATCAATGTAACAGAACAGAAAACCCAGAAATTAACCCACAACTGTAATAGTAAATTAATCTTCGACAAAGAAGGAAAGAATATCCAATGGGAAAATGACAGTCTCTTCAACAAATGGTGTTGGGAAAACTGGACAGCTACATGCAAAAGAATGAAATTGGACCGCTTTCTTACACCATACATAAAAATAAATTCAAAATGGATGAAATACCAAAATGTGAGACAGGAAATAATCAAAATCCTAGGGAGGGACATAAGCCGTAATCTCTTTGACATCAGCCATAGCAACTTCTTTTTAGATCAGTCTCCTGAGGCAAGTGAGACAAATGCAAAAATATTGGGAATTTATCAAAATAAAAATCTTATGCTCAGTGAAGGAAACAATCAACAAAACTTAAAGGCAGCTTATGGAATGGGAGAAGATATTTGCATATGACGTATCTGATAAAGTGTTAGTATTGAAAATATATGAGGAACTTATAAAACTCAACACTCAAAAAACAAATAATACAGTTAAAAAATGAGCAGAAGACATAAATAGACATTTTCCAAAGAAGACATACAGATGGCCAACAGACTGAAAGATGCTTGACATCACTCATCAGGGAAATACAAATCAAAACTACAATAAGATACCACCTCACACCAGTCAGAACAGCTAAAATTAGCAACACAAAAAACAACAGGTCTTGGAGATGATGTGGGAAAAGGGGAACCTTCTTATACTGTCAGTGAGAATGCAAACTGGTGTAGCCACTCTGGAAAAGACTATGGATGTTCCTCAAAAAATTAAAAATAAAACTACCCAATGATCCAGCAATTGCACAACTAGGTATTCACCCAAAGGATACAAAAATACTGATTCAAAGGAATACATGCACCCCAATGTTTATAGCAGCATTATCAACAATAGTGAAATTATGGAAAGAGTCCAAATGTCCATTGACTGCTGAATGGATAAAGAAAAAGTGGTGCACACACACACACACACACAAACACACACACTAGTATATAAAAATATATACTGTGCTTTGAAATATATATACATGTATATTGCTGTGCTTTGAAAATCTCAGTAGGATCTTTGAGTGATCTGAGTTATGTTTTAAATAATAATGATACCATACATTTATATTGCTTTACAGTCCATGAAACATTTTCAGATATACATTATCTAATTTTATTTGATGCTGAGGACAGCACTGCCAGAAAAGAGGGCCAATGTATGTATACACACACACACACACACACACACACACACACACACACACAATGGAATATTAACCACAAAAAGGAATGAAAACTTGACATTTGCAATGATGTGGATGGAACTAGAGAGTGTTATGCTAAGCAAAATAAGTCAGAGAAAGACAAATACCAAATGATTTCACCCATATATGGAATTTAAGAAACAAAACAAAGGAGCAAATGAAAAAAAGAGAGAGAGAGGCAAACCAAGAAAAAAGACTCTTAACTATAGAGAACAGACTGATGGTTACCAGAGTGGAGGTGGGTTGTAGGGACGGGTTAAATAGGTGATGGGGATTAAGGAGTGCACTTGCTTTGACAAGCACCAGGTGTTGTAGAGAAGTGTTGAGTCACTACACTGTGCACATGTAACTAATATTTGCTCTATGTTAACTAACTGGAATTTAAATAAAAACTTAAAAAATGAATTTGAGAAATAAAGAAGTAAGTTATGGAGTAAGTAATAAAAGTTAGTTTAAATAGTTACTATAACTTTAAATGTTTGAAATAAGTCATTGGACAGAAAATTTACTCAAACTGAAATAATAGGGGAGATCATAGGAGAGGAAGAATTTGTTCTAGGTCTTGAATAGTTAAGTTTTAGATATACTGAAAAATATGAAGCATAGAACCATGCTGGGAGTCCTAATGTTCTTACCTCTTTTACTGGGCACTGAGAAAAAAATGAAGCTTCACTATAGCCACCTCAGATTATGAAGTAAATAGGGGGCATCTAATGTTTAACTGAGTGAGTTTGGGGAAATTATTATCTGTGAGTTTCAGTTTTTTTCTATCTAACATAGATACATTGGCCCCGTTTTCTGGCAGTGTTGTCCTGCGCATCAAATAAAATTAGATAATGTATCTGAAAATGTTTTATGGACTGTAAAGCAGTATAAATGTATGGTATCATTATTATTTAAACCATAACTCTGTTCACTCAAAGATCCTACTGAGATTTTCAAAGCACAGCAATCAGTGAAAGAGTAATAAATGATCATCATGATAAATGAACAAATATAATAAAGAGTGCTAAGTTTATTACACAATTTAGATTTTCTGCAATGCCTATTTAGAATTATTATATTAGGCAAAAACATAGAGCTTCATTATTTCTCAAGTATAAAATAGCAAACTCACATCATGTTGAAGCAGTAACTTGTAGGTAAAGCAGATTTACTGCTTCCACATAATAAAATTGGACTTTGATGCAGGCACCTTTTACATTACTTCAAACGTAAGCACTTCTATCAGAGATATTCCAGTATATTGCAGAAAAAAAGAACTTAATTTCTAAATTTAGGATGGGTTAAATACCATAAAGGACAAGTAAGAAAAACTGCTTCTTGGTAGTATGGCCAACAACAGAGCATCATCATAACACCGATACATGAATGAAAGAGAAAGTATATGACACCATAGTTTGGTATTTATGTAGTCACTGTTCTTGTGACTAAGATAAGCCTATTAACAGTGCTTTGTGTAAGGTGCATTGCTGGGACCTGCGTGTTCTATGACCACCGTGGTCCAAAGCTGTCTGCTGCAGACAAGAAGACACGAAAGAATAGTGAGAAAGGAAATCCAAATCATTGTAGACCTGAGCGAGTTTCATTGCCGGGAAAATGCAGCCAAGAATCAAGGATAAAGAAAGGATAGAAAATCAAAATAGCCATAAGAAAAGCAAAGAGGATTAAAAAAGATTATAGCAGATGGGAGTGGTGAATTGGGAAATTTCAGAACTGAGGTTTTGCCTGTGTCCTTCTTACACAGTTCCCAATATGTGATGAATGAAGTTATTAGTTTGGATTTTTAAATGTCCCATAGAGCCTCGGATTCCTGGTTTAAACTTAGGAAAGCTGTTTACGTCTGGAAAATGTGCATCATTTTCTAATAATAATTTTAAATAGCAGGAGAGGATCATCAATTTATTGGTCAGAGCAATTTGGTCTGACCCCATTTAACTTAAAAAGATCCTCATTTAAGTTACAAAGTAGAAGAATATACAAAAAATGGATTACATTTATTAGAAAAATGATGGTAAAATAAAGCATGAGAAACATATCAAAATTATAAACCAGAGGGTAACAAAGGCAACAATTAGACAAGACTTCTGAATAGCAGGCAACCCAGAAATATACTTTTCTTTTTTTTTTTAAATTTTTTTAATGTTTATTTATTTTTGAGACAGAGACAGACAGAGCATGAACGGGGGAGGGTCAGAGAGAGGCAGACACAGAATCTGAAACAGGCTCCAGGCTCTGAGCTGTCAGCACAGAGCCCGACGCAGGGCTGGAACTCACGGACCGCGAGATCATGACCTGAGCCGAAGTCGGCCGCCTAACCGACTGAGCCACCCAGGCGCCCCAGAAATATACTTTTCTAAACAGAATTTGTATTAAGAATGTGGTACAGACAAAATTCATTTATAGCAAAAATGTTTGCAAAAATAATGTGGAGAACTAACTAGCAATAATAAAAATAGCAGAATACATATTGCCATACGTTTTATAACACGTTCTTTCTTGATATCCACACTTACTTTGAGAGCCGGTATTAATTTCCCCCACTTTAAAGGTAAGGAAAATGAAGTCAAAATGTGTATTTGCTCTCCCCAAAGCCAGATACAATAAGAATCAGCCAGAATTCAAAGCTGCTACCTCGGGTCTTTTTTTCCAAAGTCTTATCTTCTTTCTTCTACGGCTACACTCTGTAAAAAAGAAGAAACGATTTTCTGTGCATATACGTAGCACCTGAAGGCCTGTCATCAATTGATTTTTTCTGCCATGCTCATACTCATACCAATATTAGTTACAGTAAGTAAAGTTACCTTCGAATAAAATATTTAAGAAATTGTTATATTGTGTTATGTTAAGCAGAAGAGTTTACAGATTCAAATACAGAAATTGAAAATAACCATTCTCATTTGCATTTCCATATCTGCAAAACAGTCATGATTTCAGGTGTCTCGCTTAACTTTTCAATTTGTACAAGTGTGCAATTAAGAAAATGGTATTAGATTACCTTATAATGTGTAAGTGGATATGCCAATTGGTGGTATCAAAGCAGTTACTAAATATGAACATTTTAAGAAGATGCTATCAATTTTATATACCATTAGGTAAGAATCACATCTCTATAAATTATTTCATTTTTAAATCTGTTTATTTTAGGGGCACTTGTGTGGCTCAGTTGGTTGAGCGTCTGACTTCGGCTCAGGTCATGATCTCACAGCTCGTGAGTTCGAGCCCTGCGTCGGGCTCTGTGCTGACAGCTCAGAGCCTGGAGCCTACTTCTGTTTCTGTGTCTCCCTCTCTCTCTGCCCCTAACCCATTCACATTCTGTCTCTGTCTCTCTCAAAAATAAATAAACATTAAAAAAATATTTTTAATAAATAAATAAAATAAATCTGTTTATATTAAACATGCACATTTATAGTGTTAATTCTCATTCTTCCTGACTTTTCAAGCAAATCAGTTACAATACTAATACTGTAAGTCACCTGCTGTCAAACTTTCTGTGGCTTTTTTTTCCTTTCTAATTAGGACCATATTTTGTAGCCTAGTATATTAAATGATAAAATTCCTGTGCTATATTTCTTCAAACTTACCTCCTTTTACCTTTCTATTTTACATATACTGCAGCCAAAAAAAATTATTAGTTTTCTTTACATACTTTGTAATTTCTTCATTTGCAATATCTCTTGCCCTGTATCTTCTTTTCATAATTTTATCAACTTTCAAGAGAAAACTGGAATACCAGTTTCTGCATAATACTAGTTTTAATTGAACTGATGATGAAAGTAATTGCTTCTCATATTTCTGAGAGAGTACTTTACTCGTGCAAATTATTTTGCTTTTTCTTATGGTTTTCTGTCCACACTGTCCTAATTTGATTATGAGTTGTTCTTCCTTAAGGACATTTCTTATATTTTCTGTTTATAATACAAAACTGAGACTGCTCCAGACAGTAATATGTTATCATTAGCAGAATTTTAAGTAACTCCTGGGAGAAATGGACAAGGTTATACCTAACTATATACAAACATCAGATGGGAGCTGATGACCCCATTTGCAAACTAGATAGTCAATTGCCTTATTTACCAGATAACGGTAATTAAAATAGTAGAGGGTACAATTATCTGAACTCTCTGTAATATGCCGAATATTTTATATTTATTTGTTTTTTCTCAAGAATCCTGAAAAGCAGACATTGTATAACCCATTTTAAAGGTGAAGAACTTGAGTTTCAAAGGACAGATTTTTTTTCCAAATCACAGGACTGTGGTATCATTGGGACTTAAGATAGAATAACTAAAGAAAAATCAGGAGGAATATAGAATAAATCAATATCAGCATTAGCCATTCTTTTCAAGCACCCATGGTGTATATAACAAGGTAGATTGTATTCTTGGCCATAAATCAAACCTCAACAAACTGAAGAAAAAAATGAAATCATACAGAACATGGTCTAACCGCAGTATTATCAAAAGTATTTCCAGATAATGGACAACATCATGTGATGGTGTCCTGAAGCCATAACATCAGCTCTTCCTCATTTTGGTAAATATCATCATCTGTTCTTAAACAGATTTCTATAGATGCATCCTCTTTTGTCCCACTAAATACTACAGTATTTAGTTGTATTGTGAGAGTTTTATAATACTGTCATAACAAAAAAATATTACAACTCTATTTAAATAGATCTATGGCATTAAAATTTCTCTACTCATCTTTTGAGTATGGTTTCACAAAGGCAACAACGTTTGTAAAAAATACATTCCATGGGAACTTAGAACATAGATGAGAAGAATGTGTAAAAAAGAGAGAAGAATGTGTAAAAAAGAATGAATCTGTTGAAAAATCTGTTCAGTTTGGGGAATATCTATTGGTATGTGTTGATCAATTGCAGGAAATTTCATTTAAAACTTTTAAAATTTAAAACATGCCCTTAAGGGCAGTCAGTATGCTGTTCACTGAAACTGAGAAGCTAATTCTTTGGGCAATCCAACAATAAAACAATATTTGTGTAACTGGACTCTGGAAACATAATTGAATGAACAACTTCCTCTTAATCTTTTAGGGCATAGTTCAAGTTCTTAAAAGTTTTATTCTGAGGATACTTGAAACGATTGCTAATACTGGTTCTTGGGATAAAATGCATTATTAGATAAAATAAGATGTGTCTCAAGATTCTGAATGTGTTTTTTTTTTTTTTTTAACCCACACGTCTGAGAAAATAAGCTGGACAGAAATTGCTCTGTAGCCACCATCAATAACCACAGTTTTCTTTTTTGGGCTTTAGCTTTTGCACCAGATCACCAGGTTACAATCGGCTTATGGCCTCATCCTGGCCTCTCACCTATCTTACCAACTTTCCCAGAAGCAAATCATTTTCTCTTGCTCTTGGGAGTGATGCCAAGGTCACAGTCTCTGACTCTTAATAGCATGAGTGACAAAAAAATCTCTAGGCTTCAAGATTTAGTTTTATAAGGGCCATAAGCAGGGCTAATATCCCTCAAGACCAAGGTTTCCCTCTCCTCCTGAGCCCTAAATTTATTACACTTTTATCCTGGTGTGCACTTTCCCACTACACAGTGAGGGAACAAATCAGGCTGAGTTTGCTCCCTTCACCTGAGTGAGATACGCAGGAACCTCAGATCAAATACTATGTGCCCCACATCCTCACCTTGTCTGTGCTCAGTCCCCAAAGATGCATTATTTCAGCAGCAGCTATCAAGGGAAATTCCCGTTTGTGGCTTTTTGGAGTACCTTTTAGCCATAAACAGTTGCTTCTGTCCCAGGAGGTTAACAACTTACAAAACCTTTGAGCTTTTCCTGATGCCAGCTACTTCTGGGGTTGGCATATGTGTTCCAACATCTGCTTTCATGTCATCCTAATTATCTCTGGTGTCAAACAGTTCCTAGGCGCCCGCAGAACTGAGGAGTATACCTTCTGCAACACAAGACTAACATCTTTCAGGATTACATCCATGAAGTTGATTTTACTGTTTTGTCCCACCTAAACGTGAGAAATGTGACCTCTAATGTTCACTTGAATTAAAGCAAATTGTAGGTCGAAATGTGAGCATGTCCTTTTCTTGTCAATCTCTCTCCAGTCTCAAGTGCCCTGAAAAATTGAAACTAACCCCACATTTTTCTTGACTGTAAACCCCTCCTTCCTAGTGTATAAGTGTCTGTGTCATTCTCTCCTGGTGAACAGCCTGAAGTATCTTATAGTTCCCACAGGCTGTTGCAGAATTAAACTAACACAATAAGCAGGGTGACAGACTTGCCGAAAATATTTTTACTGAAAAATATAATTGATCTATTACCAAGAAATGGGGGCTATGACTTTTAAAATTTGCCTGGCTTTGTTCTGGTGTATTTGTTCACCTTTGAGCGTACTCAAAGCCTCAGTAATTGCCACATAGTCTTTAAATATAAATGGAAAATGTCAGCAGTTCACACATTTCAAAACAAATTTTAAAATCCTGCCCTAATTAGAGAACAGCATTTTATTATTCTCTTTAGAATCACAGAAGAAGATGAATGGTGAGGAGAAAAGCTAACTAGCTAGGAGAGAAAATGAGGCAAACGTGTTCTACAAGGAGCTTGTGTTTTCATTTATCTCCTGGTATATCTTATTTATGAAGCATCATTAATACATATTGGGTGGAGGTTTTACACAAGATGATCTGAAGAAAAAAAAACTATTTCTTAAAGAAAAATCTCCCTGTTTGTTATCTACAGTTTTATTATTTACCTGTCAGAGGCCAACTCAAAAGGTTTAGTCTATATTCTTATACAAAAAGATAATATCTTTTATTTATGCCATATCTTGAAATCTCATGGAGCTGACTATATGATTCATATTTCTTCTGAGCATTTCAAGTTGTTCAATGTTGCTTTTAATGATTCTCATAATTTAATTTTCCTTTTGGGAAATTCCACTTTATTTCAAAACAAAAAATTCAGCAATTGGAAATGCAATACTATACAATTCTCCAGATTGCATCAATATCAACCCCAAATGCTACATTTAAATTACTACCTATGGCACTTGCTTTAACTTTTCCATGCTTCTGGTATGCTGTTTAGGATTCAGTCAGCGACTCAACTTTCACAATTCTCTGTAAAACTCACTTACTTTTATGCAGCCTTGGTCTTAACAAAATATCACTATTGGCTGGGACTATACCTTTTCTCCAATACTCTTACTTATTTGAAACACTTTCTAACATTGAAAGATTGGCTCAAAACCCTCAATATTTTTGTACAGAAGTCTCATACTTCTCCGAGAAGCAGTGGTAAGAACCTATTCAGTTCCATTTTATTATTTATCATATTTTTAAAACATCTATCTCCCCTTGAGTTATATTACCTTTTACATCCTCAGTGTATAGTACAATACATAGCCCATTCTGGGACTCAGTGAACAGTAAACACTGGGAAAAATAACCAGTAAGTGAATGGACCAATTTATGATTAAAATGACCTCCCTTTCCTTCATTTATTCAGCAAATACTTATTAAGCACCTTCTACATGACAGGCAAAGACTGGTTATACAAGTGTTAAGGAAGCAGACACATCTGTGCTAGTTGTACTTTAATTTCTATTTGCCTAAAAATGTTGGATGTATTGCAATTTAAAGGTCAACAACTTTTTTATTTTTGCAAGTGTATTTAAATTGGGGCTGGTGGGGCGCCTGGGTGGCTCAGTCAGTTAAGCGGCCAACTTCGGCTCAGGTCATGATCTCGCGGTCCGTGAGTTCGAGCCCCGTGTCGGGCTCTGTGCTGACAGCTCAGAGCCTGGAGCCTGTTTCAGATTCTGTGAGGGAAATAGAATAATTGTAATACATATCGAAAGGGCTGCCATGAGGCTTCGAGAAGTTAACGTATGAATAGCTTTGAACAATGCCTGGCACATGGTAAGCTCATGATAAATGTTAGCTATTATTATTCTTTGTAGGATTATTTGTCACTAATGAAAACATTCTAAATTCACTACATAATGTGATGTTTAACTCGTGGAGAAAAACATGGATATTCTGCCTACAAAATGTCCACTCCATAGTCTCCACCACTATTCTTATACAGCATATGTTTTGATTTCTCAAATTCCTAATTCTTTCTTTAAAAATGACTGTGCAGCTATGTCTGAAAAAATAGTTACCTATTTTGCTTTTAGGGGGAGGAAGGTTACCTGATTTTATGAATTTGTTTTTCTTTTGGCCTAAGATCCTCAAAACTTTCAATAAGATTATGCAGATGGAATTATTTTAGCCACCAAAACCCCAATTAACAGATGTAAAATAACACCAAGGGTAACCTTGCAGACAAGGGAAGGGCAAAACATATCATAAAGAAGGCAAAGGGCTCCATGAGGTATTTTATAGAATAATGTATGCCCTCTCCTCCACCACCCCCCCCCACCCTTACCAAAGTTTGGTGCAATTATTTTCCCATCGAAAGACTTATCTGGAGTTTCCTCTTCTGCATCTGAACACATGGGCGCATACATATACTGACACATACACACACATGTACACTTAATCATCTCATCTTCTGTGTTATCTCTAGTCTGCATCTTTTATATTATCATTAAGTGTAAGAAAATTTACTACTGTATGTACATCCATATTATATTCCTTCAAATATGTTGCCTACTGAGCATCCTAGCACAAAAAATATGCTCAACAAAGTTTTATTGAGCCAAACTTAATTTATCATAGTAAATAGAAGAGTTGTTAATATAAAGATAGTAGTCCAAGGTTCAGAGACTGCCTATACATTTATAGAGAGTTTATGAGTCTCAAGGCTGGTTTATGCACAGCTTCAGACACCGAAATCTCATTCTACCCATTCTTGGAACAGCTGTGGTTCCCATAAAACATTTACCTTAACTTGACTGCTAAAATTAATGCTAGAATAGTTCTACCTCAGGTCTTTTAAAATACCAAATTCCCAGACATCCTATGACAATCCAAACATTGAAAAAAGAATGGAAATAGAACAGGCCATAGGGTTATTATAAGTAATACTGTCTTCCTTTATATTATTTCTATTAAAATTGTAGTTATAAAATAGTGGGAGCTAACAATTATAATGTCTGTATGCCTATTAACGTTTCCCCTGGAGTGTCAATAAAATTGAATCCACAAATTACACTGGGGACCTGCTATTGGTCAATTTACTAGTTTTCAAAGGAGGCATATTATCACAAAATGAGTTTTATTAATTCTCAATGACTCTAAATCAAATGTCAGCCTCTATGACTTTTCTTTTAAAAAATGTAATTGTTCTTTCATTTATAGCTGTCATCTAAGGCAGAGTAAAATTAAATTCCAACAGAAAAGAGATAATTAGAATACAGTGTGTCCTCTGGGATTGTATCCAGAGAGATTCTACCCTGTAGATTGCAAGATTTCTTGCCTCTGAATTTGATTCAAGGGCATGAGGATATTCAGATTTAAATGAACTTGGGATTATAAAGTGAACTTCCAATAAAACTCGCAAATTAGTGATTTTTGCTTCACTCCCTCAAAACTCCAAATTTTAATTATTCTCTGTTGTCCTAAAATATCCCAAGTTCAGTGTAATCATGTATAATATGTGAGGGTTGGCAAATACTGACTGTAGCAGAAATACAACTTTCCTACTCACTTTTCATGAGATAATCTAATTATTTCCTGAAAAGAGCACATATGATTGATGATAACTCTTATGAAAATTTACTAATTTGGAGATATGCATTTATATATTTTTCCATAGCAGAATTTTATATTTTTAGCACAGTTTTATATTACAATATTAAACAAAAATGACAGGTTTTCAACATTTTTTCTAAAGATATCCAGGCTCAGATCTTTTCACACGTGTTGTTTCACACTCTGCATTTTCAGAATCCTTTCTGCAAAGACAAATATACTTGTCCTTGGCCCTATCTCTCATTTTTACTTTTTTCTAATATCCCTTAAGTTCTAGTTCTGAGTTGATGCCTGTATTTGGTACCAGAAAGAGTAATTTTTATATGTGGAATATAGGGGATTTGAGAAGTTATTAAACTAATGATAATCAATGAATTCCCAAAAGGAAACCATGCCTAACACTAACAATATATGCACTGCAAAGAATATATTCAGCTTGCTTTAATACACATTTGTGTGACTCCATCTATGTGTATACTTATGCTGACCTTGAGACAGAAGGAGAAGTGAGTGGTGTCCTGGAGCCAGCTCATGTAGCCCCTCATGAGCCAATTCCACATTCAGCAATGGAACATTTATTGCTTGAAATTGGCTATGGTTTGAGTATTTACACCACAGAAATTGGCAAACAGCTTTAAATCAGCTTCAAAGCACAGCAGTTGAACATTTACCAGCACAGCATTGGTGATACCGCACACCAAAACTAATAGCCCTATAAATATACCTTCTGAATTTAATTCTGCAGTTATCCAAGCCTAACTGTTAAAGAGAAATAGAAGTTGGCAATGAAGATGTGTGGCTGTTTTATTCCATCCACATTTTAAAGAGGATGGCTACATACTGTACTCTCATGACTGGAATAGAGAAGATAATTAAACCAAACTGGAATCTTTAATTATTTATGGAAATTTATAAAAGTCAAGTTAGGTTTCTCGCAAGTAACTGGTTTTATGTTCTGCTTTCTCCCATACATACAAATAAAAATAACTTTTATGAAGCTGCTTTTTGGTGCCAGAAAATATGCAAAACAAATTACATGTATATTTATTTATTTATATATAAACATTTTTAAAATTTTTTTAAAAATTTACATTCAAATTAGTCAGCATATAGTGAAACAATGATTTCAGGAGTAGATTCCTTAGTAGATTCCTTACCCATTTAGCCCATCCCCCCTCCCACAAACCTTCCAGTAACCCTCAGTTTGTTCTCCATAGTTATGAGTCTCTTCTGTTTTGTCCCCTCCCTATTTTTATATTATTTTTGTTTCCCTTCTCTTATTATCATCTGTTTTGTCTCTTAAAGTCCTCATGTGTGTGAAGTCACCTGATATTTGTCTGACTGGCTAATTTCACTTAGCATAATACCCTCCAGTTCCATCCATGTAGTTGCAAATGGCAAGATTTCATTCTTTTTGATTGCCTAGTAATACTCTATTGTATATATATACACCACTTCTTCTTTATCCATTCATCCATCAGTGGACATTTGGGCTCTTTCCATACTTTGGCTATTATTGATAGTGCTGCTATAAACATAAGGGTGCATGTGTCCCTTCAAAACAGCACACCTGTATCCCTTGGATAAATGCCTAGTAGTGCAATTGCTGGGTGGTAGGGTAGTTCTATTTTTAGTTTTTTGAGGAACCTCCATACTGTTTTCCAGAGTGGCTGCATCAGCTTGCATTCCCACCAACAATGCAAAAGAGATCCTCTTTCTCCGCATCCTCACCAACATCTGTTGTTGCCTGAGTTGTTAATGTTAGCCATTCTGACAGGTGTAAGGTGGTATCTCATTGTGGTTTTGATTTGTATTTCCCTGATGATGAGTGATGTGGAGCATTTTTTCATGTGTCAGTTGGCCATCTGGATGTCTTCTTTGGAGAAGTGTCTATTCATGTCTTTTGCCCATTTCTTCACTGGATTGTTTGTTTTTTGGGTGTTGAGTTTGATAAGTTCTTTGTAGATTGTGGATACTAACACTTTATCTGATATGTCATTTGCAAATATCTTCTCCCATTCTGTCGGTTGCCTTTTAGTTCTGCTGATTGTTTCCTTCGCTGTGCAGAAGTTTTTATTTTGATGAGGTCCCAGTAGTTCATTTTTGCTTTTGTTTCCCTTGCCTCTGGAGACGTGTTGAGTAAGAAGTTGCTGTGGCCAAGATCAAAGAGGTTTTTGCCTGCTTTCTCCTCGAGGATTTCGATGGCTTCCTGTCTTACATTGAAGTCTTTCATCCATTTTGAGTTTATTTTTGTGTATGGTGTAAGAAAGTGGTCCAGGTTCATTCTTCTGCATGCTGCTGTCCAGTTTTCCCAACACCACTTGCTGAAGAGACTGTTTTTATTCCATTGGATATTTTTAACTGCTTTGTCAAAGATGAGTTGGCCATACTTTTGTGGGTCCATTTCTGAGTTCTCTATTCTGTTCCATTGATCTGAGTGTCTGTTCTTGTGCCAGCACCTGTCACAAGAACTGTCTTGATGATTACAACTTCGTGGTATAGGTTGAAGTCTGGGATTGTGATGCCTCCTGCTTTGGTTTTCTTTTTCCAGATTGCTTTGGCTATTCGGGGTCTTTTCTGTTTCCATACAAATTTTAGGATTATTTGTTCTAGGTCTGTGAAGAATGCTGGTGTTATTTTGATAGGGATTGCATTGAACATGTAGATTGCTTTGGGTAGTATCAAAAGCACCTCCCTTCCCACGGCTTCTCTCTCCCCCAGTTCACCTCTCTGCACCATGTACCTGCTGAATTCTGTGGTTCAGGTTGTGCAGATTGTTGTGTTAATCCTCCAATCAGTTTTCTAGGTGTGCAGGATGGTTTAGTGTTAGTCTGGCTGTATTTCATGGACGTGAGACACACAGAAAACTTCCATGCTGTTCCGCCATTTTGGCCCCTCCTCTACCTAATTATCTGTATATAAACATTTTAAAGTATTATTGTAAACATGTGCAAATTGGTGTGGGGAGTTTGTTTCATTCATTGCTATATCTCCAGCTTCTAGAATAAAGCAAGACAGATAATAGAAAATCAATACTCTTAATATTATAAAATTCAAATTAAAGGCCCTATCCTCAAATTTTAATATTTATATAAAGTTTTCAATGTATATTTCTATTCCTTATATAAATTAATACACTGAACAGCTCTATGAATTATGTATTATCAAGTCCATTTTATAGATGCAAAAACGATTTTCTTTTCCCACTACTTCTCTGTCCATATTCTTTCATCTAACTATATTTAGTCACTAAAAATGGTTACTGTAGGGGGCATCTGGGCAGCTCAGTGGGTTAAGTATCTGACTTGGGCTCAGGTCATGATCTCACGGCCTATGACTTTGGGCCACATCTAGCTCCATGTTGACAGTGCAGAGCCTGCTTGTGATTCTCTCTCTCTCCCTCTTTCTGTGCCCCTCCCCCACTCACTCTCTCTCTCTCTCTCTCTCTCTCAAAATAAATAAATAAATAAATTAATTAATTAATAAAATTTTTAAAAATTGTTACTATAGGATAAAGTGTCTAGCTTCATCTACAATTTTCCTAGCCAGGACCAAATCAAAGAGTTTACAATTTATAATCTGTACATGGGAAGTGTAGAGTTTTTAATAATAAAATTTTTACTGTAAAAAAGTCATATTCTTTGAAACAGAACAGATACAGCCTGGTTTATCTTCAGCCTAACCTCATTAGTGAGAACTCTGACAATGCAAGATAGTTATGGTTGCTAAAACATAATACAGAAATTTGAAAAATTGAGGTGGATTAGTCAGTTCTGCAGAAAAACAGAACCAATAGGATATCTATATCTATATCTGTTTATCTATATCTACATCTATCTATGTGCATATATATTGAGAGATTATGGATGCTGGAATGTCCAAAATCTGCAGTGTGAGCCAGCCAGCTGGAGACTCAGGAAAGCCAATGGTGCAGATGAAGTTTGAAGACACTCTGCTAGAGAATTCCTTCTTGTTCTGGAAAGATGGTATTTTTGTTCTATCGAAAACTTCAACTGATTGAATAAGGCCCATTCACATAATGGAGAGCAATCTGTTTTACTCAGAGTTCACTGATTTCAATGTTAATCTCATCGAAAAGCACCCTCAACTCGATGCATAAAATTAGCTGTCACAGAAGGCAGAATAAGTCCTCATAGATGCATTAAGAAGGTTGCATGTAGGGGGCGCCTGGTGGCTCAGTGGGTTAAGTGACTCTTGATTTCAGTTCAGGTCATGATCTTGTGGTTAGTGGGTTCCAGCCCCACAATTGGCTCCACACTGGCAATGCGGAACCTGCTTGGGATTCTTTCTTACCCTTTCTCTTGCCCTTCCCTGGTTATGTTTTCTCTCTCTCCCTCTCTCTCTGAAAATACATACATACATACATACATACATACATACATACATACCACATAAATAACTTAAAGGGAAAAAAAGAAGGTTGCATGTGGGTAATTATAGTTTGGACTTCATATCCATTCCCAGCAGTCATTTGAAGTAATACAAATATGAATAGCCTTTAGATGATATCTATGTGTAAGAGTGTGAGGAAGAAAATGTATCAAATGAGAAATATATATAATAAAGTATTAAGAAATTCACAGCTATTAGTAATATCAACCACTGTTGGTATTTTTGTCTAACATGGTATCCTGCTAACATTTTGCCAGCAGGTCTTTGTAAATTGGCTGCAAAATGGTTTGCTGACCTACATGATGAGTAGGAGTCACAGTGGTTTCGCTTTCCCTGCCCTGCTCTGGGGGAGGCACTGTCCCTTGCAACTCAGACAGAGCAAACATAGCGATATCTATACAAGAAGAGATTCTAAAATGAATCACAATGTTTTATGCATGTAGTATGATTTCTTATTTAAAACATTCACCATCCACTATATATCATTTTTTGCATTTTCCAAATTCTTCTATTTTCTGCATTCTTATGTTACATACATCACAATGAAATTTCTCTGTATTTACTTTTAGATTCCGACCCTTCTTTCTCCATTACGCCACTTTCTTCACTTATTTACTTGTTTGTGGCTATTTTATTCTGATCAGCATATCTTTTTTATAGGTTGCCTACTTACCCCTCAGTGAAGCTCTCTGTTCTTGAAACTTTGATTAGTAGCACTTGAAACCTAAAGAATATGGCCAATTACTTTTATGTCTTTCATATCAAGTATAAGTGATATGCTATATTGGAAACTGAAACAGTTTGGATTGGAAATCAGATATGCCTGTTTGAATAAGTTCTCTAAACCTGTATGAGTTTGTACAGCTGTCTCAGTGTCTCAACCTAATCAGTAAAATAATAAGGTAGTGGAAAGAACAGGGATGTGGAAATAGGACACATGTATTTGTTTGTATGTGTGTATGTTAGGTTATTATTCCTGTTTTAAGATGTGGGGCTAAAAATATACATGTATATATAACATTGTTATAGAACCAGGTATAAACACTTTTGGAAGACATAGTCCTCCATGGGACTGTTGTGCTCCTGCTTGCCTTGTTGGTATGCCAACAAGGCATGCCCCCAACCATTCATTCTCCGGACTTCTGTCAGTTTTGTATTTACATCAATCAATTTGCCTCCGGGACAAAAAGCAGGCTTGTTATAAAACAGCAGATTCCTGAAGTTCAATGTTTCTCCCCTGCAACATAAACCCTGGGATGTGCAGGCTTCCATTCAGGCCCAAGTTATATTACCCTTGTGGGGCTGGGGGTGCAGGGAGGTGAGTGCAGGCTGATGCTCCTGCTACTTGCTTTTCTAGGGGTAAGAAAGCACTTTGTCTTTGTCCCAGGAGCCTTCATCTTCTGCCAGCATCCATGAAACAGTGAGAGGATAGCTGCTTACCTTGTAAGTAGGTGAAATCAAATCCCTCAACAAACGCTAGAAAAAAATGATTGAAGTTGAAACACCAGCCCCAAATTAAAAATAAAAATCGGCACTGATCAAGTCTACTATCTCTATTGCTAGATAAGTCAACTATCATTTGAAAGGTATTCAAGAGGTTTTTATTACTGAGATTTAAAAAATGTATTTATTGCAGAGATGAAGTCAAAGATGGTCACATTGGAGGCTCCTCCTACGGCAAATGTACACCACACACAGAGAGGTTCCCCATGAGAGAAGTCCAGAAACTGGATGGGTGACTCCTACATGTGGGGCTACAGAGAAAATAACCTTTATCAGATTATGTAAGAAAGGCTGAGACACACTCTCACCGTAAACTCTGACACAGAGCCACACAATCAGGAGGGAACCCCCAACTCCCAGCTTCTCCCTGAGGAGTAAAGGGTTTAGACTGCACATCTAGGACCTCAGTCTTTAAGGTTCCCACCTGAGGAAGCAATCAGCAAAATGAAAGTTTGTGGAATAGAAGAAAAAATTACAAACCACCTATTTGATGAGGGGTCAATATCCAAAATATACAAAGAATTCATACAACTCAGTATTTTTTTAAAAAAATAGATAACTTGATTAATAAATGTGCGTATGACATGAATAGTCATTTTTTCAAAGAAGACATACAAATTACCAGAAGGTACATGGAAAGTTACTCAACATTTCTAAGTCATCAGGGAAATGCAAATCAAAACAAGGAGATATCACCTCACACCTATTAGAAGGTCTTATCAAAAATGCAAGAGATAACAAATGCTGGCAAGGATGTGGAAAAAACAGAACTCTTGTGTATTGTTGGTGAGAATGTAAGCTGGTACAACCACTATGAAAAACATTATAGAAGTTTACAAGAAATTAAAACTAGAACTACCATATGATCCAGAGATCCCACTTCTGGGTGTATACCCATAGGAAGCTGAAACTCAGAGATATTGTACAATATTTATTGCAGCATTATTCACAATAGCCAAAGTAATGAAAAAATGTAAGTCTCCATCATTGGATAAATGGATACAGAAAATATATTATATATTATATACATATATACATATATACATACATATATACATATATACATATATGTATATATGTATATATATGAATATCATTCAGCCTTAAGAAAACATTTGTGGCAACATGGGTGAATCTGGAGGGCATTTTGTGAAATATGCCAGACAAAGACAAATACTGCATGGTATCACTTACATGCAGAATTTTAGGAGAAGGAAAAAAAAAAGAAAGAAAGAGAGAGAGAGAAAGAAAGAAAAGAAACGAAAAGAAAAAGGAAAGAAGAGAAAAGGGGAAAAATACCTCATAGAAACAGAGTAGAAAAGTGGTTGCCCAGGGATGGCCAGGGGAGACGGGTATAGGGAGCACTGATAAAAGGGTACAGACTTTCAGTTATGAGATAAATAGATCTGAGGGTTTAATGTTTAACATGGTGACTATAGTGATAATACCGCGTTGTATAACTGAAATTTGCCAAGACAGTAGTGTTTGCTTTCACACACACCAAAAAAAGGTAAAAATATGAGGCAATGATTATGTTAATTAATGGAAAGGTAGGAATCCTTATACAATGTATACACATACAAATTGTCATGTTGCCCATTTTAAATATATTACACTTTTCAGTTATACCTTAGTAAAGCTGAGAAATAAAATATATTTATAAATGTTTATTTCTGCTTTCTTTTTGTTAAAGTTTTAAATACATGCTTAAATATACACTAAGAATTTATGTCTGTTTTCTTACTCTTTTAAAAAAATTTTTTTTTAACGTTTATTTATTTTTGAGACAGAGACAGACAGAGCATGAACGGGGGAGGGTCAGAGAGAGAGAGGGAGACACAGAATCTGAAGCAGGCTCCAGGCTCTGAGCTGTCAGCACAGAGCCCGACGCAGGGCTCGAACTCATGGACCGCGAGATCATGACCTGAGCCGAAGTCGGCCGCCTAACCGACTGAGCCACCCAGGCACCCCTGTTTTCTTGCTCTTTATAAACTTTAATATTACTGTCTTTCTTCCTCTGCTTCAAATTTATTCCTTAAAACTTGAATCTTTATTGAATTCATTCATTTTATTCCCCTTAGACTTAATATATCTTAGGTAGTGTTTTAGAATATCCTGGTTTTCTTTTAATATTTTAGAGTTCTGAGATCCATACCAGACTTAATGATTAGTACGTCAAAGTGAAGGCCTGGAAATTTATATTTTAGCAAACAGTTGTATGTTTTTTATGACCAGACATTTTAGGCAACACTACCTTAAAGTTTTCATCTATGAATCTCAACTTTCTTATATACCAATAAAACACCATCAAACATAGCCGTTTTAGTTTTTGGCTCAAGTGTCAAATGATAACCCAAAGCCTGGAGTACTTAGAAAGTAGTATTTCTTAAGTATTCATTATATTCATAGGAGTTGTAGGAACATGCTAAAATCTTTTCTCATTTTTCTCTAGAGTTAAATCTATTTCTGATTTAAAATAACTTAAGGTTATTGAATATTTCATGAAAGATTGAGACTGGGTGAAGATCTAGGATGCTTGAAGTTTTATAAAAGGATGTTTATATTAGTCAGAAAGGAATGCTTTTTACTACCCATTAATTGTGTTCATTATGTTTTATTAACTTTGATGTATTTGGGGAAGTTATTGTGACACTTCTAAAAGAATATGCTTTGGAATTAGACAACCTGCCACTTTCACCTTTGTAAAATTCGGGGAAATGTCTATCTTTAAGTTTTGATTTCCTCATCCTTGAAATGGAGAAAATTAATATCCAATATAATTATGAGAAATAAATTAGGTAATTTAAAAAAAAAATTAATGTTTTATTTTATTGTTGAGAGAGAGAGAGAGAGTGCAAGCAGAGGAGGGGCAGACAGAGAGGGAGACACAGAATATGAAGCAGGCACCAGGCTCCAAGCTGTCAGCAACGAGCCCAATGCGGGGCTTGAACTCACGAACCATGAGATCATGACCTGAGCTGGAGTCAGACGGTTAAGTACTGAGCAACCCAGGCGCCCCAGTGAGGTACTGTTTGTAAAGCACTGTGTATAGCATTTGTCACATGTTATGGACTAAAAGTGTATTTCATTGGTGCACTTCAAAAGCTTGTTCAGTACTTCCCATTGGGTAAAGTACCTGTAAATTTCATGAACTTGTAGAGCTTAAATTTTGCTTGGCACATTTTTTTTTCACATGGATCCTGTACTTAAAATGGGTTTCTGTAAAATGACCTGCTTACAAACTAAAAAAAAAATTAAAAACTGAAATAAATGTATCTCACAATCTTTCTCTAATGCTAGGTACTTCACTCTATTGAAAAACAAAACAAAACAAAAACTCTAATAAAGAATAATAAATTCAAAACATTTTTAATAGATGAAAACTACTGAAAAGAAACTCTAGTGTCTAATATGTGTTTATAATGATTAGCATGTATTTTAGAACATGTAAACGTTTTCAGAGGTAACATTTTCTATATGAAAGACCTTGGTTAAGTCCCACTTTTTAGTGAGGTAATTATGCTCAGAGCAGCTGTTAGATTCTAAGCACTGTCCTAGGCACTGGACACATGGCATGAAATAAGATAGACCCATCCCTGGACATCACAGTTCTTTCCCAACCATTACAGACCACAGTAGTCCTGACCTTCTCTGATTCCTATAGAACACTCTCTCCCTCTCTCTCTCTCTCTCTCTCTCTCTCTCTCTCTCTCTCATATATTGTAGCACTGAAACGTATACTTCAGGGTGTTTTCTAAGTGTATATCTTATTACAAAGCTAAACACACACTGTACTCAATAAATATGAACTAGTTGAATTAGACATGAGGCATATTATAAATAAAAAACTTCCAGCAAAGCGTAGTGTTTTCTATTCTCTGCCAGAAAATAAATCATACTACTTTATGTACATGTGTCCATCTGTATATCTATTTTTTCTCTCTTATCTATTAATACAGAAATACAATTAAAGGGTATTACCCCTTATTTTGATATTGTTCATGATATTTACAAGGAGACAGTAATCCCTATTGTCTTTCACTCATTTTTCTAATTCCTGGACCTCTGAACACCACTATGAATCCTGGGAGAGATTTTTGCACCAAGGTAGGCAGGCAAGTAGGCCACCAGGAAAGTTTTCTGACAATTTAGAGATCCCCTTTCTGGAAAATATAGCATGATCAGCGTCTAGAGCTTTAAAAAGGGAGATGATTTTCTCATGACAAAGAAGCTGGTCCCCAAATGTTGCTTTTCACATAAGACAGAAAATGAAAATCAATTTCAGCACTTCAGGAGAAAGGAGAGAAAAGTAATGACCACACATGTGAAAGTTTTATCTCCTTATAAGTGTTAATGTAAACAATATTGTCAAAGTTAAGAATAAGCCTGGGGGTGCCTGGGTAGATCAACTGAGCGTCCGACTTCAGCTCAGGACATGATCTCAAAATTTGTGGGTTGGAGTCCCGCATCAGGCTCTGTGCTGACAGCTCAGAGACTGGAGCCTGCTTCAGATTCTGTGTTTCCCTTTCTCTCTGCCCCTCCCTTGCTTGTGCTCTGACTATCTCTGTCTCTCAAGAAAAAATAAACATTACAAAAAAAAATAAGCCTACATTTTATTTTAAAGTCCCCAAATCAGTAAACAAAGAGCAGAATAGAGTTATATTGCCTCTAAGTGTACATAATTAATGCTTTATAAATACAATAAGAATATTGAAGGGGCACCTGGGTGACTCAGTTGGTTAAGCGTCCGACTATGGTTCAAGTCATGATCTCACAGTTCATGAGTTCGAGCCCCATTTTGGGCTCTGTGCTGACAGCTCAGAGCCTGGAGCCTGCTTTTGATTCTTTGTCTCCCTCTCTCTCTGCCCCTCCCTCACTTATGCTCTGTCTCTCCCTCTCTCTCAAAAATAAATAAAAACATTAAAAATAAAAAAAAGAATATTGAAGCTATTATGTTGTACTAAGAAATTGTAAAATTCATTGTAATTGTACATATCTGTATGTGTGTTTGTGTGTTTATGAATTAACAAACATTTAAACTTTCAGTGAAATCAGATACCTAGATACATAAATAGATAGGTACTTAAAAAGAGTTTCACTGAGTATTTGTCTTGCTTAATTATGAAGTCAGTGAAAATCATGGAATTATGAAATACATAGAATTTTAAAGCTGGAAGAATCCTTACAAATCAAGTAATTCAGCTCCTTTATTTCACTGCTTTGGAAACTGAGGCTTAAACAATGAATAGCAATTCGGGGTGCCTGGGTGGCTCTCTTGGTTAAGCGTCTTACTCTTGATTTTGGTTCAGTCATGGTCTCATAGTTTGTGAGTTCTAGCCCTGCATCAACCTCTGTGCTAGAGTGTAGAGCCTGATTGGGATTCTCCCTCCCCCTCTCTCTGCCCTCCCCCCACTTGTGCACACTCTCTCTCAAGATAAATAAACTCAAAAGATAAATAAATAAAAATTAGAAAATAGATAGCAATTTATATGAAACTTGAACAGTTTAAAAAGAGTAAAAGTATCCACTGTTTAAATGAATTTAAATTAAAATAACTTTGAGAACAATTCAGTTTTGAAAGCTTCCTAAGAATCATTGGTAATATAGACTCTATAAAAACTACAGGTCAGGAGGAATCCTGCTTTTTTAAAGCCTATTGAAGAAGAGGGTTTATAACAAGTAAATGAATGTAATACACAAGAGTTTACATGCATTTCTAATAAATAAAATTAAGTGATATGTGAAGATTTCAGAAGAAAGTCATAAATGCCATCATAAGTAGTGTCAGAATACAGATTAGGAACAACTCAGCCAGTTAGAAAAGCTAACAGAAAGGCCAAGGTACTCACGAACCATGAAGATTTCAATTTTCTCAGTGTTTCCTCCAGAGATGTGAAGTTCACAATCTCCAAAGGAGCTTTTCAGTTCTATCTCAAAGACATAGCAGCATTCTTTTTTTTCACAGTCAGTAACCAACTAATAAGACAAGAGAATGGAGAAGCAGCGGTCCTAAGAAAAATAGCAAACACAGGAAAACCTTGGAGCTGCTTAATTTGGAAGGTCTACTGATTTCATCAGATCTAGATAATGTGGAAGATATACCATGTCTTAAAATATTGCAGCCTAAAGGAGATATACTCAATGTCAGAATGTTAGATCGTGGCCATAATGAATAATAAAAAGCTGATTACATTTTCATGCTGAAGTTATAGAAGGCACATTCTAGTTATTTTGTTTACCTGCTGTCTTGAGCAAGTGATTTGATTTTTCTGAATTTCATTCTTCATATTTAGCAAAATAAAATAGGTATATATTCATTTCAGGATCCTTAAGGACACTAAACTGATAGACCATATGAAAGTTCTTGATAAATAGTTAATGTGTATCGATACCTTTGAAGAACATAGCTCAAAATATAGATTGTACAATATATTATGTGATTTGAAAAAATTATTGGAAATGAAATATATAACTATAAATAAGATAAATATATCACTTTCATGCTTGCATATATAAAGATGAGAATCAAAGTTTTTTCTTAAAAATCAAACACTAAATTCTTAATATCTGATTGTTTGAAACAAAAACATTCTTATTTCATGAAATCATATCTTCAGAATACTCTTATTTTTATTAAAATTTGACCAGGCAAGTGTATACACCATATGGCATGTTTGGGAAAATAATGTCTTCATGTTGCATTCAGTAAGGCCAATTCAGTCTACTACAAGCAATAATACTGGAATAAAGAGAATTAATTAGTCTTGCAATGCACCTTCATATTGCTACAAAAAAGAGGATGAATAGTTGGTTTTCATGTCAAATTATATTTTTGTTGAATTATTTGGCCTGTATATTTAGGCCTAAAGTTTTCCATTTGGGGCAATTGTCTCTGTAATGCCTGCTTTCTTCCAAATGACTTTATTCAGGTATTAGGGAAATTTTCACTTATTCCCCTCACAATCATAATTATTATCCTTACTTTACTTACATTTTCCAGGTAGTAAACAACTGAAAATACATATTTGGCTCATGAATTAAAAGGGAAAAGTAGTTTCCCTTAATACTAAATCTATTTTTTATAGATCTCAAACATTTATCATTATAGGAAAGGTCTACTATTATTTTTTGTCATTAACTTTTGTATTACTGTCTCATTCACTACATATATCATCATAACTATCATATTTTATGCATCTTTATGGCTCTATATAAGAAAGCAGGAAAGATACAAAAGTTCCACATATAAATCAAAATCACATTTGACACTGATAGCAAAATGTAAAAGAGGATTATTTGGAGGCTAGAGATTCTATACAAATATCCCTAAGGCTATCAAACTGTACCTGGAAAAACAATGAAAGACCCTCTCAGTTTCTAGGTCTCTAAACGCAGAATTACACCTGCCCTGTGTGTTTGCAGGAGATATACAGGTAGCACACTCCTTCACTTTAGTGCCAGAGAAACTCAGAGAAAGAAAACTCTGGACATTTGGAAGAGCTTACCCATGGTGTTTGCAAAAATTCCATCTTGGACTCATTGAGAACTGCTCTTAGACATTATTTTCCTGAAATCTTGGTGGGAAATTCTCAAAGAAAATAGAAACAACCACTAGGGAAGGGTTTCTTAGAGTCGTCCCATCAGGGACTGTAATGCAAGTAATAAAGGCTGTAAAACTTGATGGCAGACAATATACTCCCCAGAGTGTAGATAGAATATATAGATTGAAGATACAGAATATTAAAAGACACATGAATGGTTTCCAGGTCTTTTGGTAAATGCAAACATGCCAGATACATTACTACAAGCACTGTCAGGTATGTATGAGTTTTAGCATTTGTTTAATATCATATTTACTTGCTTTTTATTGTATTGTATTCACCAGTTTAAAAATATACCACATAAATATCTATTTTGTTTTAGCTGTAGAAGGGAGAAAGTATATTTTCAAACAGCTAGCAAATACAGTATAAATGTTTTAAATGTTTATCACATAGAGTATCTTTAACATTTGGAGTACTACTCTGCCATCTAGAGGAAAACAGAGAGTCTGACACCTAAATGGCGGAGCGGGGGGGGGGGGGGGGGCGGCGGGATTAAACAAGAATGAATTCTTTACATGTAGAATATAAAATTATGATAACATGGTAAATAACTAGTGCAAAACTCCACAGACAGTGAGATTTCCCACTAAGCTTGTTAACGTAGATAATACAAGAAATAATGATAAAAAGATAACATACAGAAAATAAATGCACACATGCATACATGGCAGCAAAAAAAGTAAAATATGCACACTTATTTTTCACCTTTATTGAGATTTTATTAACACATAACATTATGTAAGTTTAGGGTGTGCATAATTTGATAGCCATACATACTGCAAAATACTTACCCCAATAAACTTAGACAACATAGTCATCACCTTACATAGTTGCCATTTTTGTGTGTGTGGTGAGAATTTTTTAGATCTACTCTCTTAGCAAATTTCAAGTATATAATACAGTATTGTTTTTATTTGTTTTAAGTTTATTCTGAGAGAGAGAGAGAGAGAAAGAGAGAGAGAACGAGTAGGGGAGGGGCAGAGAGAACAGGGAAGAGAATCCCAAGTAGGTCCCATACTGTCGGCAGGAAGCCCGACATAGGGCATGAACACCCAAACCTTGAGATCATGACCCGAGCCTAAACCAATAGTTGGTTGCTCAACTGACTGAGCCACCCAGGCGCCCCTAGAATGCGGTATTGTTAACTCCAGTTAGTATACTGTACATTAGATCCCAGAACTTACTCATGTTATAACTAAATGTGTATCCTTTGACTATCTTTTCCCATTTCCCCCACCCCCTGTCAACTACCAATTTACTGTGTTTTTTTTTTAGTTTGATTTTAGATTCCACATATAAGTGAGATCATACAGTATTTGTCAGAATGTGTACATACTGATCTTCTTTTTATTATAGAGACAATAAGTAATTTTCAAATAAAATGCACCTATAGTTCATTTTCTCTTTCTCTCTCATGAAATTCTTTGGCTATGATTCTAGGTGTTGGAATACGGTGTCTAACTGTTGATGTCTTTTTCTTTCCAAGTTACTGACCTTTATATTCAGTGCCATAAATATATTAGAACCCAACCTGCACTCTACTCACCTTCCTGCATACACAGCAAGAGAAAAGGGCACTGTGCATTTTCAAGTCACTTCCATGCAGAGCTTAGTTCCTTTCAAACATTTTAAATCTATTATTGCTTATTCTGAATAAAAGTAAAACATATAATGCTTAAAGTATTTCTCTGCTCTGGCAGTATGCTGGTTACTTAATAAAACTACACATATTTTGACTATATAATGATACATAGATTTCAATGTGTCTCTAACTTTTGCTGTTGTCTGTGTTCAGCAAAGCACATTCCAATTGAACCATTGTATACAATGCATGACTTCAGGCAAGAAAATAAAGGAAGGTACATGAAAAAGCCACTCATCACTATACTGAGTGAACTTATGTCAGAGAACAAGAAAACGCTTGATAGCTTATAGTGAACTCCTGTTGCCTTTTAAAGAAAGTCTCCATACAAATGGACATGTTTGTATTGGTGACCTTGTGAACAGCAGCTAATCCAGTGAAAGTCAATTTACCTCAAAGCAAGTTTGAAACGTGTAGTTTGTAGAATTGGCCTATTCATTTTATAGTTAAAAAAAGAAAAAAAAATTGCTTCAGGTGAAATCCAAACATTTAAAATGATAATCATCCATAAATAAAATAAAATTTGATATGTACTATTCAAAATAATTAGGTAATAGGATCTACCAAGTCATCAATAGATGGCACTTGGAAACTGTCAGCACAAAAGGATCATATTAATATTCTGTGATTCTCCTCACACAAAGAAAAATATGCTCTTATTCTATACTACTATCTCAGTAGAGTTTCATAGTCACCTTCTGAATTATCAAAGCTAAATATTTAATATAATCTAACTTTTTTAAGACTTTAAAAATGTACAATAAAACACAGATAAATAAACTATAAAAATAAATATATAGCTTCATGAATTATTATAAGTTTAATAAAGTAAATACCACAAAAGTCAGGAAAAATAATTAAGCCAGAACTCTGGAAGCCTCTCATAGATTCAGATTCAATCTCAAAACTTTGTCTTTCCCCTCAAGAATAGCCATTCTCCTGACTCATTTTTTTTGCTTGTTTTAATTATTATTATTTTCAAGTTTATATTTAGACAGTGTGAGTGGGGGAGGGCCAGAGAGGGGGGGGGGGGATAGAGAGAATCCCAAGCTCTGTCACTGCAGAGCCTGACACGGAGCTGGATTTCACAGACTGTGAGATCATGACCTGAGCTAAAATCAAGAGTTGGGCGCTTAACCGACTGAACCACCCAAGTGCCCCTCTCCTGACTCTTATATTAACCACTTTGTTTTCATATCTTCATGGTTTTATCATTCAAGTTTGTGTTCCAACCCACAGTTTAGTCCTTCCTATCCATTTGATTTTAAGTAATGTGACTTTAAGTCTTGTTTAATCAACAAGTTTCTCTTCTATACTTTTCAGTTTCTTATAATTTTCCTGTTGAAAAACTTGAGGCATTTTGTATTTAGAGTTTCCTGCAGTCTGCATTTTGCTGATTGCATACTCATGTACAGTTCAGTATGTTCCCTGTCACCCATATTTCTTGCAAATTGGCATTTGGATCCAGAGTTTTCATTAGAGTCGTGTTCAATCCTTTGGTAAGACGATACATAGTGATGTATTTAGTTTAGTTTAGTTTTGTTTTGTTTAGTTTTGTTTTGTTTTGTTGTGTCTCATATCAAAAGATCATTTGTCTCTTTCTGTGTTTTTATCAGCTATTGATCATCAGTGCCTAGATCAATTGGTGCATAGTGTGTAGCAAAATGACAATAGTCAAATAGATAAAATCATGCCTCAATTACTGTTTGTTTTCATTGTAATATAGCTCATTTGAAGGGGAAAAACTAATGTCTTATTTATTTTTATATTCATTTTGAAGATAATTATTTTCTTCCCTGTCATCTCCTTGAGTTGAGTAATTAGGTATTCTTTCTATTATTATTACCAAATTATGAATTTAAACATATTTGGTAAGTTTAAATCAATCTTATTTATTATCTCATTTAAAACTCAAATTGTGGGACACCTGGGTGGCTCAGTCAGTTAAGCATCTGACTTTAGCTCAGGTCATGATCTCATGATTTGTGAGTTCAAGCCCTGCATTGGGCTCTGCACTGACAGTGCAGAAGCTGCTTGGGATTCTCTCTCTCTCTCTCTCTCTCTCTCCTTCTCTCTCTCTCTCTCTGCCCCTCCCCCATTTGTTTGCTCTCTCTCTCTCTCTCTCTCTCTCAAAATAAATAAATAAACCTAAGAAAAAAACCCTCAAATTGAATTATTTTTGGATAGTGGCAGCCTCTTCAATATGGCACATAAGTTCTTTTGACATAAACTTTAACAAAGTAAAAGAAGAAGAATGCCCATAAACATAAAGAGTATGTAACTCAATCTCTATTTGTTCATACACACAAAATGTCCAGCATGGAAAAATCAAAATCAAAACAAACCAAAAAAAACTGCACACACACACACCAAAAATAAATCACCCACATACGATAGATAAGACTATCAGCAGAACAAGATATAAAGTGGGTGTAGAGGGGTGCCTGGGTGCTTTAGTTGGTTAAGCATTCAACTTTGGCTCAGGTCATGACCTCATGGTTGATGAGTCCAAGCCCCGCACTGGGCTTTCAGTTGTCAGCACAGAGCCTACCTGGGATCCTCTGTCCCCCCTTCTCTCTACCCCTTCCCCACTCACATGTGCCTGCACACACATACACACACACACACACACACACACACTCTCTCTCTCTCTCTGAAAAATAAATAAACGTTACAAAAACAACAATAAGCAAAAAAACCCAAAGTGGGTCTAGATGTTGGAATTATTAAGAAAAATATTTTTAAATAACTTTTAACATTATAAAGGATCAGTGGAAAAGGTATAGAATATGCGTGAACAGGTATGGAATAGCACAGAGATGGAAAATATAAAATTAGACAAATGGAAATGCAAATATAATATATATTTAATGTATATAATACATATTAGTATATAAATAAATACATATGTGTGTATATATATGTATATATACGTATATACTGAACATAGCAGAGGAAAAACTCATTGAACTTGAATATAGGTGTATAGAATTTATTACAGTTGAAAATCAAACAAATAAAAAAAACAATGGGGAAAAGAAACAATAGAAGCATATTTGGTCTCAAAGAAATGAAACATTACCACTCAAAAATTTGTACATGCATGTTCTTTGAAAACCTTATTGGTAATATACAAATTGGAAACAACACAAATTAGCACGTTTGAATTTTCCTTCCCAAAACTAAATAAAGGTAGCTCTCACTGTAATGATAACACTTCAGATAATATTGTATTTAATGCCTTTTAAAATTATTCACAAAAAATAAATTATGCCTATTGCCTTTTTTCTTTTGTTTTTTATATTGAATTTTAAAATCTTTTGAAATAATTGGTCCATAAAAATTAAATTTTTATAGAATTATGCCAACAGACCTACACTAAATTTTATAGGAACTTCCATGATATTTTATTTTATTTTATTATCTTTTTCTGACAAGTATACATTTAATTGGAAACCTTAAATATTCTTCAGACTGAACACAATATCTTCAATCAAGGCTCGCATGTGGCTTATAAAACAAAGTGAGATTTTTTTTTAATGTTTATTTATTTTTGAGATTGAGAGACAGAGAAAGAGAGAGCATGCAAATGTGCAAGTTGGGGAGGGGCAGAGAGAGAGGGAGACACAGAATCTGAAGCTGGCTCCAGGCTCTGAGCTGTCAGCCCACATTACATTCAATTAAAGCATGGCCCTGAAGTACATTTGTAAAGGCAATCCTTTCAGTGAGCAAAGTTATGAATAGTGTACTTGACCATTCACTTGTATGTAAGTTGTGGTTCTACAGCAACTGCTCCCAGTAATGAATGGATTGGCTGAATTTTCATGGGCGTGTAAAGAACAAGATTAGAACAATGGAAACTAGGAAGTTTAATAAAGAGATTGGTGGTTGGGCTGACAAAAAGTGATCACTATAGGGGCGCCTGGGTGGCTCAGTCGGTTGAGCGTCCGACTTCAGCTCAGGTCACGATCTCGCGGTCCGTGAGTTCGAGCCCCGCGTCGGGCTCTGGGCTGATGGCTCAGAGCCTGGAGCCTACTACCGATTCTGTGTCCCCCTCTCTCTCTGCCCCTCCCCCATTCATGCTCTGTCTCTCTCTGTCTCAAAAATAAACATTAAAAAAAAAATTAAAAAAAAAAAAGTAATCACTATATATGTAAATGTTTGAGTTTCACATTAATGCCTACTATAAAATACCCACAACACAGGAGGCATGACTCATTCTGTAGACGTCAACCAGACCCTCCATTTAGCCTCTAGGAGTCATGAAAGGAAAGATTTTGGTGGAGGGATGGAACTCATGTCTTGTCCCAACAGCATGAGATGCCTCTTACTAAGCATGATCTAGCTAATGCCATTGCTGAATCCCCAGCAAGCCTTCAGCGGAGACAGAAACTGAGCCCTCAGTACAGCTCCATTCCTCAAGAGGTCACTTGGTATGGGGTAATACCATCATGTTGGAAGACTCAGTAATTTGACCTCATCTGAATGAACATCCCTAGTGTAGGTTTACCCTCACTAGCTGCATTGCTGCAGTGCATCTGTCCTCATGGCTGTCTAAAGACTTACAGAATGACTAATTGATCAACATGAGATCTTAGAGATATTTCTCAGACCAAGGAAAGAATCTACCTATGAAAAAAAAAATTAATGGGCATGTGAATACAAAGTTAAATGATCTTATTTTGTTAGCTGGAAGCAGTCAGCTTAATAGAGTATGGTATATAGCCTGTTGCAAAATTCAACTGAGGTTTCAATTCATAGGCAATACCCTGGAGGTCAGAGACTCGTTCTCCATACTCGATAGCATATGCACTGAATCCACTGCTGATGCATAGGGCTGTGTCCTCAATAACTACAATATCTAGGTCTAGTTATTAAGATGTAGAAATAGGCTTTTTTCCCTTATCTATCCCTTACTTGACTTTTCCCATCTTTAGGTTCTGCTGTATTAAAAGCCTAGTTCCTAAGATCCCTAGACCAATACTTTCCCTTGGGAAGCATTAAGGATTCCACTGAACCAGAAGCTACAATTAGTACCTAGTTATTTTGACTTTCCCATGCCAGAGAAACAGCAGACAGAAAAATAAGTTATATTGACAGAGGTGACTGATCCTAATTGCTATGATGAGCTATAGGTGTGACTGCACATTAGCACCAGAAAAGAACATGTTTGGAAGCACAAGAGTGGATTCACTGGAATATATTTTGACACTTCAATGCCTAATTATAAGGATAAATAGGCACTAGAATAACCACAAACTTTGCAAAAGTAAAGAAACTAAGGAATTCAACCCCAGGAGATGAAACTCCAACAATCTAAAAATGTTGAAATGCTGCCCTAGAGTGAAGGATGTCTGGAACGGTTGATGAGACACAGGGATGATGACTATTAATTTTGACCTTACAACAAGTTTTTGGAGGGCATTATAGCTAGTTCCACTAACCCTCTTATACTAAATATTTTTGGAGAGGTTGTCACTGATTACCTCTTAAAAGTTGTGTGAAGGCTCTACTATAGGTGGGACACAAGTAAATGTGAATGGTGCAAGTGGGAGATTCTGTGCTATGTTTTTGTGTTCCATCTCATACTCCCTTGATTAAATGTCATGTACCAGACATTGCTGGCAAAACCAGCTGCCCACTGGTTATAGCCTGACAGCAGCTCTCTTCAGTTCCACATGGAACCTTATATTCTCTGTCTTGATTGAGGCTTTTTCTCTGCGTTTCTTTCATGTACTCTGACATGGGAGCAGAGTAAACCTGGAAATGGGGCAGAATTAAGTCCTGCAGGGGAAACCCAAGACCATTAGAGGATGAGTGTTTTGGTGGGACCAGTCTGAGGAGTATTACACAGTTCCCTCCAGGTGTTCCAGTAGGGTCAAGCTTCTCTTGCTCACAAAATACCCCTCAGTAATACATCTTCAGATTGCCTTTCTCTCCTCTCTTGTTCCTTTTTCTCTACTTTCTCCAGTTGGTTTCCTTGGAAATAAGCTACCACAGAGAACCCCATGTCTCCTGATCTCATTTCAGGGAAAGCTTTACGTTAGGACACACACCAACATCTAGCATCTTTGAATTTTTAAAATTCATAAGTATGTCATAATATTGTATATGGACTCTAGCATTTCATGTTACTTATATAAGTGATGTTATTCTCAAGTATCATTTTTGAAAATGCGTGTTCCTTGAAAATTTTTTCAACTTTAATTTCTATGTAAAGCACAACACATAACAGCCTAAGGCTATTGCAATAATTTTTTCTTAGAAATTATTAAAATAATATGCTAGTTAAAATTTCCTCAGTCAAGGTTGGGAATTTCTGTTTTTGATGGAAAGCAAATTTTAATTAGCAGCGTTAAAAGAAGCAAATTCTTTTGTCACTTCTCACAAAAAGTATGAAAACCATATGTTCTTATTTTATGTAACATTGATAATTATTACTTTAAAATGTTTATTAGAAGTTATGATTTCTGGGCAGCTGAGAATGATAATATTCAAAAGTATTTTCAGGTGATTCTGATATAGATGGTCTTGGAATTGTAGTTAAAATGCATTGATGTAAGCCATTTCATTGTAATAATATTAGATGTTAATCTGGAAATATATTCTAGGAAAGCTTTCAAAGAAGTTTCAGTAAAGAAGAATAGTGAAAACTTGACCTTTCAACAGACTTATTTTTAGGAAGGATAGGTTTACCAAGTTCAAAAGATTCTAGGCCGTGCATTTTTCAAAGTTCCTGAATTGAGTGGGAACTTAGTATTTCCTAAACATTATCTTTTACATTAAAATAAAGTGACACCTTGAAATGCATTGGTTTTGTATTTTGCTTGCGTTCAATTTGTATAGTAATTTAGATTTTATAGTTACTGTAAGAACTTTAAGCATGAAAAATTGATATCCTGTTTTATATGCTCATATTTAAATATTATTATAAATAATATAATGTGAAAACAGCCAAATTTGTTCTTCCTTTAAAATAGTTCTGAACAAATTTGTTATCAGGAAACAGTTTTTACTGCAGTGACTAAATTTCAATTTCCCATTTGTGTGTTGATGTTACAAATTACATTCAATTTGAAAAGCAGAATGTGATAAGAGAAAAACTTTGCTACTCAAATACAGTAATAGAGATTAGCAGACTCTGAACTCTTCAAGTTTATTTTTGACAGAGAGTGGTAGAGCACGAGGGGAAAGGGGCAGAAAGAGAGGGAGACGGAGGATCCAAAGCTGGCGCTGCACTGAGAATGGAGAGCCCAGTGTGGGGCTCCAATGGCAAGATCAATCCATAACCGAGTCAAAGTTGGATGCTTAGCGACTGAGACCCAGCCAACCCTGGACTCTGATCTCTTTAGTTTCATCTTCTATCTCTCTCCTCCTTCCTTCACTATGTACCAGTCACATGAAAGTTATTTCTTTTTTGCTGACTCTGTTATTCCTGATTCACAGCTTTTGACTATACTATTTCTCTGGGTTGGCCCTGTCTTCATGGTTTTACCTCCCTTTGCATGTTTATTTTCTGCTTTTTAGTTGTCATGGCATATATTCCCAAAGCTACCTTTAGATTCCCATCAATTAATTTATTAAAAGTTCATAGTTCTATATTTTTGAAAAAATTTGGTTAATGGTTTTCTTATTTAATTTTAACCTCTAGGGGTGCAAAGAAGCATGTCTACCTCAATCAACACTGTAATTTCTGTGCCAGTTAACCATCTTGTACTTAGAAAATTCTTGATCAGTATTTGTTGAATGAATCAAGTAACAAATTAATTCATATTTACTAGGATTGCTAAAATCCATCCCCAATATCTGCTCATCTTATACTCAGAGCATTTGATTTTTATTGCTGCCGTATCAACTTACAACAACTTTAGTACCTTAAAACAAAACTAATGTATCATTTACATCTTTGTAGGTCAGAATTCCAGATTTTAGAAGTCACCCAAATTCTTTGGCTCTTAGTCTCCTTCTTCCATTTTCTTTTTTTTAAAAAAAAATTTTTTTTAACGTTTATTTATTTTTGAGGCAGAGAAAGATAGAGCATGAACGGGGGAGGGTCAGAGAGAGAGGGAGACACAGAATCTGAAACAGGCTCCAGGCTCTGAGCTGTCAGCACAGAGCCCGACGCGGGGCTCGAACTCATGGACCGCGAGATCATGACCTGAGCCGAAGTTGGACGCTCAACCGACTGAGCCACCCAGGCACCCCCCCCTTCTTCCATTTTCAAAGCTAGCAATGTTGAATTTCTCTGACACTTGTGCAGTCATTACATCTTTCCACTATAGCTGAAAATGGTTCTCTGCTTTCAAGAACTCGTGTAATTACATTTGACTTACCTAGCTAATACGGGATAATCTCTCCATTTTAAGTTCCTTAGCCTTGGTCCATCTGCAAAATCCCTTTTGTCATATTAGGTAACATATTCACAGATTCTGGGAATTAGGATGCCCGCATCATCAGTGTGTGTGGATCATGCTTCTACTTACCATACTCAGTAATACTTAATGTCACCTCTCTTTCCATTAATTTAAATTATTAGCCTACTCCATCCCTGAGATGAATACCTCTGTCTATACCAGGAACCAACAACCAATAAACATCTATTTATTCACTATTACAACCAATTAATATTAACTGCTGACTCAGTATCTAGTCACTTATAACATAGTGGCAATAAATGGACAATGGAATATAAATAAATATGTGTGTGTCCGGTGGTTATAAGTATTAAAATGAAAATAAAGAAACAAAGATAATGCATATAGAAAGTAAATATGGATGGGTGTTATTTTATACAGAATAGCCGGGGAACATATTATTGAGAAATCGAGATTGTTTTTCATGGAGAACAAACCATTGAGAAAAGACTTAAAGACCTTGAGAAACAAGAGGGTGAGTTATGGGACTTCTTGGGGACAAATGTTCCGTATAAAAGAAACAAGAAGTAGAAAGGCTCTGAGATGGAAATATGCATATGTGAATAGGTGAGTGTGGCTGAAGTAGATTTATCCAGACCTCCTTGGTAGCGAATGTGGCCACAGGTGTTACAGAAAAGTCAGATCTTATATGTATATGGCCTTTTAGAACATGGCAATGGCTTTGGATTTTAATTTGACTAAAATAAGAAACCACCAAAAGCCAAAGAAAGCTGAGGAATGACACTATCAAATTTAAGTTTTAAAAGTGTTACTGTGACTGATATGTGGAAGACAGTTTCTAGAGAAACAAGTCTGAAAACAGGGAAACCACTTAAGTGTATTAGGGTTCTCCACGGAAATAGAATATGTATGTGCAATGTGTGTGTGTGTGTGTGTGTGCGCATGTGTGTGGAGATAGGGTGAGAGATTTTAAAAAGAATTAGCTCACACTATTTCTAGGGCTGGAGTGTCTGATACCTTCAGGGCAAGCTGGCAGACTGGAAACTCAGGCAGGATTTCTATGTTGCAGGCTTTAAACAGAATTGTTTCTTCTTTAGGAAATCTCTATTTCCTCTTAAGGCCTCCAACTGATGATTGGAGAGGCCCATCCACATTATGGATGGTAATATACTTTACTCAAAGTGTACTGATTGTAAATGTTAATCACCTCTAAAAACACCCTCCCAGCAACATCTAGACTGGTGTTTGACAAGACAACTGGAAACTATAGCCTAATCAAATGTACAGAAGCTATCAGAATATATCAGAGTAGAGCTGATGATGGAAAAATGAGTTTGGTGGCTGGTAACAGGACGGAAGGTGGTAGGAAGTAGTCAAATCTGACTGTCTTTTGAGTGTTGAGCTGAGAGTATTTCTTGATGATTTGGGTGTATTCAACCACTTCTTTGTTCACATCTCAGGCATTTTCTAATTCAGGTAATGACTTCTTGCTTTTTAAACTTGTCTCTCTGTGCTTTTCTCTGATGTATTGTCCTCTTCTTGGTCTCCTTTGCTGCTTTTTACACTTATTTATGAATTCTAGTGCCCTGAAGTTCATTCTTAATCCTAACTGCCTCTCCATCTTCATTCCTTCCCTATATGATAACAACTTAGCTTTATATAACATCCGCAAACTGACAACACACATTTCTGCAGCCTACTCTAATTCACAATTTAAGGAGCAGATGCATCTAGGACTTCTTGATGTACCTACTTAAATGACGATTCTGTATCTCAAACTTCACATGTCCAAAGGAAAACATTTGGTTTACTCCTTTGCAGACCTGCTATTTTCCCAATTTGTCCTGCTAGCAATTATATAACACTTAACCAAATAGTAAACCAAAAAATATATAGTAATTATTCCAAGTTTTTCTCTTTACCTCCACATCCCTTACCAGTTGAATTCATTATTAAGTTCCATCAGCTTAAACTTAAAAATATATATTTAACGCATCTGCTTGTTTCCATTATATACACCCCTCCTTGTCCAAGTCACTACCTCTTGCTACCTGAACTACACAGTTCTTCCTTACAGCCTTCCTCGTTCCCACTTCCTCCATCCTAGTCCATCGTTTCAGATGTCTTCTAAAATATCTGTAGTTCCTTTATAATTACTCCCCACTAACCTGAAAGGTTTCAAAGAAAAGCAACTGAAATTATCAGCTTTTCCCTACCCAATTTTTCCAACTCCAGTCAGCCTCAACAAGAAAAATGCCCAATGTCTAATGCCTTTCCTATAATAAGCAGTCAAAATATTAATTATAATAAATTGCCAAATGGATGCCTTTTTAAAAAAAATAGCACAAGGAAATACTTGGAAAGTCATATGCTATTATGCTATTTTATCAAGTATAGCATATGATGTTATTTTCTTTTGATTAGTGACAACAGTGCTTGAACATTAAAAATCACGGTTTAATTGGAATTTCCCTTTTCAATAAATACTTATCCATGTGTTTCAGAAAATGTTATAGCATGTCTTTGGCAAAAATCTCTTGGAATTAATTCAGAGAAACATCTTATCTTTCCAAAGATGAAATAGCTTATATAATTGTGGTTTTTAATGGTACATTTTTAGAGTGAGAATTCTTGTATTATCATAGTCTGTGAAAATATTAACTTCCTTCAAAATATGTCAGAGTTTTAAATGTAACCAATAATGTGTGAATTGTAATAACTGTACAGAATTACCTCTTGGGCTAATAAGGACCATTCCTTTGTCCTTTTAAAATGGTAAAGTACCACATTACATACATCATATTCTTATTGAAGTTTTTTGCTTTATTTCAAATCTAGCTTCAGTTTACTTAGAAAGCACCCTTCTTGATTCCTCTTACCTTCACCCTTAAAAAAAGTCTCAAATCCTTTACTAATACTTTCCCATTTAACTGATGCACCAAGGGGTAGACAGAGCATATAATAAAATCTCCCTTAAACATGGCAAGATGATGCATTTTTATGGAATCAATCTTTATAGAAGACTATAAAATATCTCATGGGAAGAAAGAAATCTAGATATACAAATTACAATAAATTGAAAAGTACATATATAAATTATTTTTTATAGAAGACAATAACCAAAAGTTATTTTAACAGCTCCCATTGCTTCTTTATTAGATTCAAAATAATCACATTGGGGTAAGACTGTTTAAATATCACTTCCAAAAAAGAAATACATTTAAAAATTTTACCTAGATTTGTCTATACAAATTTTTTATCATTATTTGCATTTTAGTAACATACATTTATGTAGTTTTTAAAAAACATATAGCTAATTGCTAATAAATTATAAATTGTCATTACTATAATCCTTATTTATTTAATTACCTATGAAAATTACCAAATTAATGTAGAAAAGCATCAGATACAAAATATTCACTTAAATGAAATAAACTCATATTATTGGTTATCATATAAATTAAGTATAATAATTTTTGAAACTACTTAATATGTTACACTGCAGAGACATCAAAAAATTAGATATTGAGAACACTACTCATTAACTGGATGGAAAAAGCACTGATAAAACAGGTAACAGATCCATGGTTCTGTAGGCTGAATTCATATGTTGAAGGCCTAACTCCAGTACCTTAGAATATGACTATATTTAGAAACAGGGTCTTTAAAGAGATAATTAAGTTAAAATGAAGTCATGAAGGTAAGCCCTAATCCAACATGACTGGTGTCCTTTTAAGGAAATTGGGACACATACACAGAAGGAAAACCATGGGAAGATAGAATGAAGATCTACAGACCAAGAAGAAAGACCTCAGAATAAACCAATTCTGTTGATATCTTGATTTGAGACTTCTAGTCTCCAGAACTGTGAGAAAAAAAATTCTGTTTTTTTTAAAGCCATCCAGTTTGTGGTACTTTGTTATGGCAACTGCAGCAAACTAATACAATGGATTTCAATTAACATGGATTTTTATCTTACCTCCAATAATGGAAAATATAATTATTGCAGCTTACTTCAGCTTTGTTGGATGTTTTGCAGTGCTGCTCACTTCAGTCTCTGGTACCTCTAGTGAAATTTTCTAGGCTCAGGTTTCCCTGGTGAGAGTGTCCTGTACACATTCTGATAACAACTAGTCAAATGAGGTGATGATAATCAGGGAAAATATAGTCAAGAGACTGAGAGAAGTCTAATTCCAGATGAAAGCCCAAAGTCATTGATCTTTGCTTAAATATCCATTAATTTCTGTTTTCTTTGAAAATCTCTGCTCTTCCCCACCTGACTATAACCTAACAAAAGCATTCTTTCATGTGATACTCCACATCATAAATGTCCCATGTGTAGTGAGGAATTAACTTCACTCATAGAGAGGTCTGGCCTTTACTCTGGGCTATTATTAAAAGAGGATCTCTAGGCCTCTGAAATATTCTGCCTGATAGGAGTATCTTTGTTTGCCTGAGGATTTTGGTTACAGTCTAACATTATGATTTATGATGGGATTTTGGAACATACCATATTATTTTTAACCTTCAGAGGAACTAGAGATTAAAGCTATTATCCCAAGCCTCCAGGAAGGGATAAGAGGCTAAAAGTCAAACACATGGGCAGCTTATGATTGAATACCAATAAAAACTCTGGACACCAGAGTTTTCTTGACTAGCAATCCTCTGCACGTTGTCACACATCAGTGTGCGATGTCAGTTAACATGTCCTGGAGACAACAAAACTTTGGGACCTTCCCAGATCTTGCCCTATGCGTTCCTTCCTTTGACTGGTTCTGATTTGTATCATGTTGCTATAAAATTGTAATTGTAAGTATATTGCTTTTCTCAGTTCTGTGAGTAATTCTAGGTATTCATCAAACCTGAGGGGGTGATGGGATCCCCCAAGTTTGTAGCAAGGTGCTCAGAAGTGAGGATAGCCTGAGGATTCCCAAACATGTGACAGTTACCTGAAATGAGAACAGCTTTCCATACTTGCTCTCAATCTGTGAAATTTAGCCTAATTCTAGGTCCTGTCAGAAGTCAGTGTACCCCATAATCTATATTCTTTGTGCAAAAATCATTGACATTCTGTTTCTGATGCACTTATAATATTACTGAAAAGTTTATTTTAGGATATAGGTGTTTTGTTTTTCCTTTAAGAGATATGACTTGGGGCGTCTGGGTGGTGGCTCAGTTGGTTTGGCGTCTGACTTCGACTCAGTTCATGATCTCACGGTCCATGAGTTTGAGCCCCGTGTCGGGCTCTGTGCTGACAGCTCAGAGCCTGGAGCCTGCTTCTGATTCTGTGTCTCCCTCTCTCTCTGCCTCTCCCCTGCTCATGCTCTGTCTCTCTCTCTCACTGTCAAAAATAAATAAACATTAAAATTTGTAACTTGATTTAAAAAAAAAGAGATATGACTCAATATACTATTCCTTCAAAATAGTACATGTGTATTCGAATTGCAAACCACATTTATGCAAAAAAAGAAAGCTAAGTTGGGGCATTCAAGACAATTAAGTCAGGAAACATTTTTGAGGAAGAGAACTGGTAATTTGTTAAATAACATAAGCAACCATTGAGGGCCAGCAGTATTCTAGCAGCAGGGACACAAAGATGAGTAAGATACAAGGTTTGTACTTCTGAAACTCACAGTCTCCTAGAACCATAAATCACATCAAGTCAGTAACCTGGGTATATACTTGGATAAATATAGTGTTATTTCCCTGGGGAACAGTAAGGGACTTATGATCTGACTGCTTTATGAGAAACATATCACTTACTGGTAGGCAGATGAAAGAATGAATGAATACAGACATATTTTAATAGCTAAAGCTGGAATAGTGGAGAAAATCAATCTTGTAAACTCATTCTCAGCTTTTTTATAAATTGCATGCTTTGTGGGTAATTTACATATAAATTATTGGAAATGTCTGCCATAGGTTGGCTCTTCTGAGTACATTGAGCCTTGTATAAACAACCTGTAGAATAATTTTCTAAACGGCCCTACAGTCTACCATGTTTTTTCTTTCTTAGTTCTGCTAATTTCCAACAGCCTTACAAACTATTTAATCTTGCTTAAGGTATCATGTTTTTTGTTCAGTTCTCATATCTGACTAGTTTCTCTTTCAATGGGATATCTTTTGAAGATTAGAAACTTGACAGTTTTGGTCATCTTGGTATGATTCTGGGACCCTCTATATTTGTATACAGACTTCTGTATAGCTCTAACTGGTCACCGATAAAGTGATATTCAAACTATTTCCAGTAATGTAATGGACTGGGTAGCAAGGTCAATATTCCTTTACAAATACACACAAGTATGTGATAATTAAAAAAAAATCATTATAAAGAAATTTGTGACTGGGAAGAAAGGGAAAGAATTATTAGGCTAGGGAACTGATGAAGTCTGGAATCCCAAAGTAAGTTGGGTCCTATAGCCACTTTTTGTCTGAGGGGTATTTACTAAAATATTTCAGTGAGAGTGAACTTCCAGATTACCCAGGTTAAAACTCTATTGAAATATGATCCTCATATAAATTGGAGACCACAAAGGTATCACAATTTTAAGAATAAATTTGAAATTCTCTCTATACCCCAAATAATTCAAGGAAAACCAACTATTTCAAACATCTTTCTACAATGGAAGATTTCCTTTCATTGCACTTCTTTGGAGCTACCTGAGTGGAGATATAATGGAGCAAGATTCCATTTCTGGCTATCACCAATATATCAAGCTAACTCATCTCTGACCCTGACCAGATGAGAGACCTTTTTGCTACTGTCAGTTAATTATTGGGAACATTCTATGAGGCCACAGGATGAATTGAAGAAAAAGGCTACCAGTTTCATTATTTACTTATGTTTTCATGCATACTTGGGCCTAATTTTGAATGTGCTATTTTTATGTTACAGTGGATTGCTCTTGGACCTGCTGGAACTTATGACATAATAAATCTAATAGCAATCATTTTGTGAAGGAAAGCCCATGTTGATAAGCACTTGGTTATCACAGTGTCCCATGGCCCAGGTCATATAGACCTGTTAGGGGCCAGCGGCATGACAGGAGCTGCTTTGCACACTGAGAATTTTCTTCCAGTAAAGGAATGAATGGCTTTACTCCAAATCCCAAGGGGTCTTCTCTGAAACTGCTTTTGCAATTTGCCAGAGATTCCATACAGCATACTATCAACCAGAGATACTTCTAATGTCAGTACAGGTGCTGGGTTATGTGGCCACAGTGACAGACCAGCTTGTTCTTCAGCCTTGGCCTCACTTAAGTATGTACATTATAATTGCTGAGATAACCATCCAAGCTGGAAATATTGTTCATTATTCTAAACTAATAGGAGAAAAATATTAAAATTAAAAAAAATTAAGAAGAAAGAAAGGATGAAAAAGAGTAAATAGAACAGATGAAAAAGATTAATTTTATTGTCAAAAACAATAAAATCATAAAATTATACTTTTAGCAAATATAACCTTCCAATATAACCCCTCCTTCCAAGCAAAACTTGGAAGCTATATGATTCTTCTTTGGGAATTTATTTTAAATTCCATTTATAAATCACATTTAAAAATCGGTTGTCTTCCAGTGTTACTTAACAAAATCACTTTGGTCAACTAACTCATTCACCAGTTTTAGCTAAGATTGACTTTGGGCTGTTTGCAAGAAAGAAAAAGTCCTCAAAAAGAAATGTTTGCCAAACTTTTGTATGTCCACTAGTAAGCTATACTCTAAATTTAGTGTGGACATAGACAGGAGCAACACACACTTGGATATGGAGGAACCGGAAGCTAAACACACATTCAGTTCCAAAGACTGAAGAACAATAAGACCACCCACCCTAGAAAAAAGGTAACACTCAGACTGCCTGAGGGAAGAGTAAACTGGTGAAACCTTCTGGAAGTTAATTAGGCAATACATGTAAAAGCCTTTAAAATGTTTATACCCTTTGACCTAGCAATCCTTGTATCTGGATTTCTCATTAAGATAATAAGTGTTGCAAAAAAACATTTATGAGGAATAATTGATTGTAACATTCAACATTTTGAAAACTATTTAAACCTCCAAAAATATCTTAAATAATTTGTATTACATATGATGGGGTTTTGGGGGGATGGAGATTCATGCCCAAAAAAGAATTCTTGAAACATCTTTGGTGTAAAAAAAAAAGTGATTTTATTAAAGCCTGGGGACATGACCCGTGGGCAGGAAGAGCTGCCTCTGGACCTGAGGAGACACTCATTATATACTATGGAGCTGGGGGAGCTAAAGTCAAGGGAAAGTTTCCAAAAGGACTTTCATGTGCTAAAGAAGGTTCCAGGCATCCTGGAGGCCTAACTGTTGTCAAGCTAAGGTTGTTTTTCCCTCTAACAACATATGAACATTAGGAGAGTTGGGAGTTCCTGGAGAAGTCTTATACTCTGCCTGCCTCAAGTAGTTGTCAATGGCTTGCAGGCTGTAAGGAAACTTAATTTTATCTACCATTTCCTTCTGCCTTTGTTTCCCACATCACATAGGTACCATGGAAAACTAACAAATCATTCATATCACATTTTTAAAACACTTAATGACTTATTATACAACATGCCCCTATATATAGGATTTGGGGTTATGTTATGTTCTTATATGTTTAGTTCTATAAGGAATGTTATGTTTTTATAAACAAAAAATTAAACATTAAAACAATTGTAAGCCACTTTTACATACAATATAATCATGTTGAGCTTTATGGAGAGATCTTAATACTCTCTCTGCATTTATTAAACCACAAAAAAAAAACCCCAGAATATTGTCAACCACACACAGATGTATAAACATGGCTTTTATTTAAAAATTAATAATCCTAAGTATAATCACCATATGTATTGAATTTGGCAAAATAATATAGCTTCATGATTTCCAACGTGGCATTTATGTGATTATAATGTCTCTACAGTAATTAATATTAGAATTTTTTAAATTTAAATTTCACAAATCAAGCATTTATTAGGGCATTTTCTAATTTTGCCTGGTAGGCGGCAGATTACGAAGATTCACGGAGGGTAAATGAGTAGGGCAGTCAGTGACATGAATTACGCAGCTGCTGTGCCATCAGTGACCCCGGGTTGCACGCACTGTGGTCATTCCCAGGAAGTCATAGTTCTCTTCCCTGGTTTCAGATGCAGTACCAAATTCCTCTTCAAGACAAATTTCCGGGGAAAATTAGAAATAAACTTGTTAGCCAATGCAAGTTAATGCTCTTAGCTTCCCCCCGGGTTAAACGCTAAACTTTTTCCTCCATGTTGAAGCTGGAATTTGAAAAATAAACTGAAAAGAATCCATGAACTTGATAATGTTGTGTCACGTGGTTGGGGGCCTAGTTTTTATATGAAATTAGGAATGACCAATAGCTAATCTCTAATTTAGACTAGTTTAAGGCATTTTTAGAAAATATTAGGTTATAACAAAACAAAATTTAAAGGACCTAGAATAGCCTATATATGTGTGTGTGTGTGTGTGTGTGTGTGTGTGTGTGTGTGTGTGTATACACATACATATTTGTTTTTTAAAGAAAAGAGTTCGGGACTCCTGTGATCTGGCTTTGTGACTTACTATAAAACTAGGATTATCAGAACAGTGTGGTATTGACATAAGGCACAATATATAAATTTAATGGAACATGATTGAAAGTAAAAAAATATATATACCTATGTTTTATGGTCCACTGATCTTTAAAAAAATTTTTTTAGTGTTTTTATTCATTTTTGAGACAGAGAGAGACAGAGCATGAGCAGGGGAGGGTCAGAGAGAGAGAGGGAGACACAGAATCTGAAGCAGGCTCCAGGCTCTGAGCTGTCAGCACAGAGCCCAACACGGGACTTGAACTCATGAACCGTGAGATCATGACCTGAGCTGAAGTCAGATGCTTAACCAACTGAGCCACCCAGGTGACCCATATGATTTTTTACAAAGATGCCAAGATAATTCAATGGGGAAAGGATGGTATTCAACAAAAGGTTCCGGAACAGTTGGAAGTCTTGAAGGGAATAAATGAACCTAGACTCAGCCTCTTGCTTTACAAGAATTAGTTTGAAATTGATCATAGTCTTAATCAGAAATGCTACACATATAAAACCTCTATAAGAATGTAGAGGAAAATATTTGTGTCATTAAGCAAGGCAAATATATTTCATATGATAAAATACAAAGTTGCAATTCATAAAAATTTAGATATTTTTCCTTCTAAAGTCACTATTAATAAAAGAAAAAGAAGCCACAGGATAAGAGTAAATATTTATAAAACATCTATCTGATGAGGAACGTATTTCCAGAATATATAAAGGACCATTGCAAGTCAATAGTAAGACAGTCTAGTTTTAAAATAGCAAAGGTATACTTCACAAATGATAATGTATGGAATAACCAATAAGCACACTGAAAGAGGTCAAACATCAGGGAGCCTGGGTGGCTCAGTCTTTTGAGTGTCCAACTTCAGCTCAGGTCATGATCTTGCCACCCATGAGTTTGAGCCCCACGTCAGGCTCTGTGCTGACAGATCGGAGCCTGGAGCCTGCTTCAGATTCTGTGTCTCCCTCTCTTTCTGCCCACCCCCCAGCCCGTGCTCTGTCTCTGTATCAAAAATAAATAAATATTAAAAAAAATTTTTTTAAAGAGGTCAAACATCATTAGTCTTCAGGAAAATGGAACTTAAAACTGTGAAGTCTACATGTTCACAATACTAAGTATTGTCATTGATATATAGGAACTAGAACTCTCATGTATTGTTACTAGGAATGTAAAAGAGTATAACCACTCTAGGAAAAAAACAAACAAACAAACAAAAACATTTGGTAGTTTCTTAAAAAGTGAAATATACACTTACCACAGAACCAGTAATTCACCTCCTCTGTATCTGCTTAAGTGAAATGAAAACATATGTCTGCACAAATATTGATACTCTGTTTATAGCAACATTATTTATAATTGCTTAAAAATGGAAACAACCTAAATGTCCACTAACTGGTGAATGAATAAACGAGTTTTGATATACCCATACAATGGAATATTATTCAGCAATTAAAGGGAACAAACTACCAATACAACAAAATGAATGAATCTCAAAAACATTACACTCAGTAAAAGAACCCAAGCACGAAATGCTGTATACTGTGTATTCTCCTTGATATGAAATTGTAGGAAAGACCAACTACAGTGACATTAAACAAATTAGTATTTGCCTGGAGTCAGGAGAGGGATCAGGGATTGACTACAAAGGGGCATAGGGAACTTTTTGAGGTAGAAATGTTTGAAATCTTGGTAGTGGTGGTGATGATAGGACGACTACTACATTTGTCACAACTTGCCAAACGTATACTTGAAAAGGGTAAAATTATATTGCATAGAAATTTAATTCAATGAAATTGTTAAAGATAAGTTTCCCGTAGTATCTTTTGTGCTGTTTATCAATGTAGCATTTCCCCCTGTATATGTTTTGTCATTTATTTTATTCTAAATATTTTTACTTTTTACTAAACTGTTGAGTAAGCAAATTAGACAATTTGCCTTCTGGGAATTAAGTCTGGTGATGATTACGGGGGGGGGGGACATATTATTTCATAGCTCTTCATAAAGTACTAAAAGCACAGAGGACAGAGTATGGGGTGAGAATCAGGTAGAGTAAGTATATTTATACCCAGAGCCCATAATATAATTACCAATGTGTGAGGTCCTTAAGGTGTAGTTTTTTTTTTTTTAAGCAAGTGAAGAAAAAATGATGGTGGGTGAAATCTCCCCAAGGAGATACATCAGTGTCTTGAAGTGTCAGTAGCAGACAAAACAGTTGGGGGTTAGTTCTGTTGGGGAGGCAATTCTAAATACATGAGTGTGCTATAAAACATGGGCTATTTGGAAAGCAGAATTAGTTTAGCCTGTTTGGAGCTTAAGTGAGGGAAGAGAGGGAGAATGACCAGTACTGATGGTCTATATGCATATACTATATTCCCAGATTAAGTGTGTAAATATTTATGAAAAACATACATCTTTTCCATTCAAGGAAAGGAATTTCTCAAAATTAAAGAGAGGAACTCAGGGGAAGGAAAGGAAAAATAAGATAAAAACAGAGAGGGAGGGAAACCATAAGAAACTCTTAAATATGAAGAACAAACTGAGGGTTGCGAGGATGAACATTAAGAAGTCACTTGGGATGAACACTGGGTCTTCTATGTAAGGGATGAATCACTAAATTCTACTCCTGATACCATTATTACACTCTATGTTAGCTGAGTTGGATTTAAATAAAATTTTAACAATACAAATAGTGATAAAGTGTGATAACAATCAAAAGTATAAAAGCTGTAAATCCTTGGATGTCCCATTATCGATTCTACACTGATGAACTATATAGTAAATGTTAACCTTAAAAGTTTTGCATAAAGAATATAAACCATTAAGAACATGAAAATCTTCCCAGTTTTTTTAAAATCATTAGGTGTGCCTTCTAATGTTACCTACTCCCATTTACCAATACACAGACTGCAGCAGTGGCTAGAAAATGCCTAACTTTGAAATAAACAATCCATTGAGTCCATTCAGATATGTGAATTTGAAATGAATCTATTCTACTTGTTATGAAGATTTTTATCTTATTTGGGGAGACGTTTAAGGTAAAAACAGTTGCATGATTATCAGTTTGTGTTCCGGTTTCCAATTTCCCAGACTTTTTAAAATTTTTACATAGTCTTCACATATATACACAAAAAGAAAAGGTCTCTAATAGTGACAACCAATGTAATATTCTTCAGAAGTATTTGTCTCCCAACACCCTAGCATGCATTTATCAACTGTTATTTGCAGAGTTCCTTGAGATTTTTGTAATTCAAGTATAAATTTAGTAGTAATTGCGGTCTGTGTCTTTCAGTAATATACCTGACAGGTCTTACTACAAAATGTCATTGAGTAAAATATTCTTTGAATTTGTTATTTTAGTTTTATTCATAAAAGGGTAATGAGCCTGCCAATTGAGCATTTAAACTGATGACCTCAAGAAAAAGTAAGAAAATTTCCTGTCAAAAATAGCATTTCATCACTACTAGCTTAGACACTTATTTTCAAAGATTCTGTTATTTCTGGAGCATTGAGATACTGATCTCATCTCATAGAAGAATAAGAAAGTTTGAGAAATCAGTGATGTTTGTATTCCGAGTAACTTTGAGGTTTCAGAGTTCATCAATTCCATAGTAAATAAAATGCATAATTTGTTAATGTTAATATAACTTGTGCAAATTATCCTGTGCTCATATAGTATGCATTTATTTTTAGTACAAACAGTACTATATAAATATGTACTATATATATATATACACTATATGTATGCTATATATATATATATGCGCTATATATATATATATATAAAACTACTTATGTAGTACATATATATATATATATATATATACTATATATGAAATATGTATGAAGATAGATAGATAGATAGATAGATAGATAGATAGGGGTGTTTATATATGGCCTTGCTTTACATTATTATCTTATTAAATCCTGACAACAACTCTGTGAAGTAGATATATTTTTGTCTCGTGTTATGGATGCAGAACCTGGGGCTTATACAGGTTATGCCACTTTCTCAGTTTATTAAACACCTAATTTGTATTAGGTTACTTCTCTAAGTATTTCAGACATGTTAACTTATGTGATGGTCACAGTAACCCTAGGAAATAGGCGAGCGTGGACACACACACAAATTTTACACGAAAGAGTTACATAACCAGCCACTATTTCCTTGGCTTCTCCCCAACTAATCAATCAGCAAGGTGGAGACTTCTTGCACTGTGTGTCCTCTATGGCCAGGTGGGTCCACTGTTTTGTTGAGAGGGAAGGGGCAATGTCGCTGGCCTGGGCAAAAAGAGAAGAAGAGAAGATACAGTGTGGATACTGTTCTCGTGGTGGAGGAAAAGCAGAGCCATAGGCCCAGATAATTAAAAGGATTGTTAATACTTATTCAGCATCTATTGTGGGCAAGTTTATATTATTTATCACCATTTAATGTTTAAGTTTCCTTTACTGGAGCTTAAAAATTATTTGAAAGTAATGTTTTCTCAAAAAAATAAATTTCAGGGGCACCTGGGTGGCTCAAGGCTCCAACTCTTGATTTCGGCTCAGGGAATGATCTCCCAGTTGGGTTCGTGAGTTCAAGCCTCACGTTGGGCTCTGTGCTGACAATGTGGAGCCTGCTTGGTATTCTGTCCTCTCTCTCTGTCTGCCCCTCCCCTTTTCATGCTCTCTGTCTCTCTCTATCAAAAATAGATAAACTTAAAAAAAATAAATATAAAAATAAAGTTCAAATTTTTACATGTGGAGAAAAAGAGAATCTATTTTCCTAGGGCTGCCACAACAAAGTACCAGAGATTAAGTGGTTTAAATAACAGAAATGTATTTCCCTACAGTTCCAGAGCCTCGAAGTCTGAGGTCACGGTGTTGGGAAAGTTGTTTTCTTCCGGGGCATCTCTCTTTGGCTTGGTGGCCTCCTACTGTATCCGCCCATGGCCTCCCTTCTGCATGTCTATGTCCTAATCTCCTGTTCTTACAAGGACACCAGTCATATTGAAATAGGGCCTGCCCCAGAGATCTCATTTAGCATCAAGTACTTTGAAGTTCTTCTCTCCAAACAGTCACCTTCTGAGGTAGTAAAGGATTAGGACTTCCACATAGGAATTTTCCAGGACATATTCCAGCCCATAGCAGGGGATCATGTAGGGCTACAAGCTCACTTGGCAAATAATCTGTGTTTTACTGCTCAGCTTTTACTGTATGCAGACACCTTTGCCCTAGTACTATGAAGGAAATGGGGGAGATGGTTTCCCAACTTTCCTGTGTAAATCCCTCTTGAGTAAACTGTGAAAAACATGTATTCAGGTTAAGGGGAAAATGACAATACAGTACCTTAATCTTCACTCTAATAAAATGAGGTATAGAAATCCTGAGCATGTCCAGTGAAACATTTTTAAATACATTTTTTAAAAAGCAAATTACGGGCCACCTGGGTGGCTCAGTCGGTTAAGCGTCCGACTTCAGCCCAGGTCACGATCTCGCGATCTCACGGTCCATGAGTTCGAGCCCCGCGTCGGGCTCTGGGCTGATGGCTCAGAGCCTGGAGTCTGCTTCCGATTCTGTGTCTCCCTCTCTCTCTGCTCCTCCCCCGTTCATGGTCTGTCTCTCTCTCTCTGTCTCAAAAATAAATAAACGTTAAAAAAAAATTTTTTTTAAGTAAATAAATAAAAAGCAAATTACATTAAGTTTTGATCTAATAAGGCTAACATTATCACTCAAGGATATGGAAGCAATCAATTTAAGGGAAATGTAGTGGTGCGCAATCAACATTTTTGTGATAAAAATGTTTGTGTCTGTGTAATTTTTACATTTACATTTTGTAATATTATTTACAAACATGTAGCAATCCCAAGCCTGGAGCAAACCTTAGAGGTAGAGGAGTGGTGTTTTATTAGGTCACAGAAGAGGAAATCAGCATAACTGAACCTAATCTTTCATCCAATCCTCTCTATGCTTGATGTCAAAAAAATTGAGTCAGAAACACCATGTATTTTCCTAACACCTTATACTAATATCCTACTCACATATTTTCTTAATTTATACTCTATATAATGTAATTTTCAGTTGAGACTCTATATAAATCCAAATGGGAAATGAATTCAGTTTATCTAATTGATCATCTTTAATTAAAACACTAGAGGGCACCCTTTCCTTCTGTTAAAACATATTCTCTGCTTCTGAATTGTGCAGTAGAAATATAAACTACTGTCATGTAAAAATTACATTCTTTTTATTTTTAACTTTATGGACTTGATTCCATATTTAACTCATTTTACTTTTGATGATCCCCAAGTCACAGCATATTATTTTAAATAATAGTTTACTTGTGGCTGACATTAGTTATAATATGCCAGAAATGTCAGTGTCACAGAGGCAAGTTATCCTATTTAAGAGCCAGATGTTCCCCTAGTACCATGATGGTAAGTGAAAATAAGTTTGTGTTTGACACTGCTTATGGTGTATATAAGAATAGGCCAGACTAAAATCCCTCTGTTTAGATTTAGGGTTATTTGTCTTGAATGTGTTTTCCTATTCTCTGTGATCTCAAATGAGTAGCACAGTACTGCTAAATTAACTTGCTGTTTTAAGGAGGAGTGCAGTGATGCTGGCCTGGAGAAAAGGACAGGAATTAAGGATTTAGTGAGGACCCAGCTATTAGTAATAATTGCCAATATTTATTTAGCTCTGTTTATAGCAAGCACTCATCTAAGCATTTTATTTACATTATTTCACTGATAACATGTTCAATCTTTTGAAGTAATTATTACTATTTTTATTCTCATTTTATGTATAACAAAGATACAATAATACGATGGTAGTAGATAATCCGACACAAATGATATTTACACATTTTGTAAAACTGTGAAGACTTGACTCCATTCAGCACAGATAAGAAAGGATCAGAATTTTTTTGAAGTTCTATGTGTTTAATTGTAGGTGTAGGGGTTGGATTAGAGTATGATATTTGCAAAGGATGAGGGCAAATGAATATACTTTGAATGCCTGGTAAGCTTGACAACATTCACTGATTACCAAAGCATGTTGGTATCTCCTTTAATTATAATCCAGGACCATTGGAAATGTAAGGAAATTATTCACTTTGGTGTACTATCTAACCTATAATAATTATGTTGAAACATAAATCCAGGCTGTGGTACAAGCACATTCCCCAGATGCTTTTAGATTGGAATGGAGGAGGACTCAAGTGTAACGTAGAGCAGTATACTGTCACAGATTTGATGAACTCGTAGTATGGTTTTGCAATATTCGGAAGGGATGGGGAGATGGGGGAATGTCGTACATCCTCAAAGAGGGAGAATTGCAAACGGGCTTGAAAAGACTAAGTGCTGTATGTCATACTCTGTCTCTCGGATGTCAAGTCTTTCTTACAGCGGAGGGAATCCTGTGCCTTTTGGTGGCAAACACACACACACACACACCAACAAAAATAAACAAAAAACCCAAAAAACAAAACTGTAGAAGTTCTTAGAAAATATTTGCCAAATCCTGGACTCTGACTTGCCCAAACACACGGGTTTATAGAGGACCTCAGTCTTCATCAGCATCAAGTCTGAGTACCGACTCACTATGCCCCATCACTGTTGAATCCAAGTATTCACAACACATACACATAGATAAATACACATGTACACACACACACACACACACACACACACACACACACACTCACTCCACAGAATAAATAGCAGATGTTTAGAAAGTTTAAAAGACAACACTGCTTTTCTTAAAGGCATCTTTGTAATGAAAAATTATCCGTCATTTGTGACCATTTTTAAATAAAAATCCTTGTATTTTGCTACAGACAGCAAAAAGCCACTGAGGCTAAAATGTTATTCCACACAGACAAGTTTTTACAAGTTCAGATTTGAGATCAATGTAGTAGTAGAAATTTTGGTACTTACTCTTTCCTAACCACTCAGGAACATTCTTTACACAATTTTCAGAAGGGGAAAAAGCAATATAGAAATTTTATAGTCTATGATAATGGTATGGTAGCTATTTTTAGAGCATCTGTATGAATGAGAAATGTATAAATTAGTATTTGACAGCAGAAATTAAAGTGGAGGGATAAAATAAGATTGACAAAAATAATGACTTGGAAATATATCTAAAGAGATTTCCAAGGGAAATGTTGGTGGTGCCACCTGTGGGGTTTTTTTTCTGCCTATAATAAAATATAAGAGGATAGTAATTAATTGACTGAAGAATTTAAACAAACAACAAAAAAGGAACCACAGCTTGAAAAATAAAGATTACTTAGAGGGTAGACCCAGAGCCCAATATTCAGAATCAAGAGCCCAAAAAGTGGAGTCATGTTATATTATACCAAACTAATCATGAAGAGAAAACAGATTTCCTTTTTACTGAAGTTATTCCCAGGCCTTAAATCTAATCAGGGAACTCTCAACATTTGCTTGGCTGGATTTCATGACTGCTAAGGATCAGTAACTTCTTTTCACCCTCCATTTCCTTTTCTTGAAGGGTGATGTCTACAGCTGTCAGCCGTTGCCTCTCCCCTCCTTGTATATTGGGTGTATAGTGGCAGATAACTTGTCCCTTTCGTTACACAAGTCAATGGGCAGATGAAATGATGTCCCAGGAGGTACTTAAAGGATTACATACTAGGTAATAATCAGCACTTGGGTCTTATTTATATGATGAGATTTTACACGTTGCTGATGTTACATTTTTTGAGCCGATGCTCTAATAACACGACTCTCTTGGGAACCTTGGTATGAGGTAAATGTATTTTGCACGTGTGAGGGATGTGAATCCTAAGGGACAAGGTGTTGGACCATGGAAAACAGATTTTAATGTACCCCTCCCTGATCTCCACCTCGTAGTGTTCACACACTTGTATAATCTCCTCCATTAAGTGTTGGAAGAACCCTTGACATGCTTCTAAACCAAAGAAAATGTGAAAGGTAATTTGATATTTCTCCCATGATTATATAGTATATTCTGTAAGACTGAGTCTTGCTAGCTGACTTGTTATCTTTCTCTCATGCTGGCTCTGAAGAAGCAAATCTCCATATTGTGAGGTGGCCTATGAAGAGGGTCTTATGGTGAGGAAGTATGGTGTCTGTAATGAGTGGGAGAGACCTCCAACCAAGAGTCAGAAAGAAGCTGGGGTCCTCAGTTTCAAGAAAATGAATTTTATTAACAACCAGAGGGGGGTTTGGTGTGGATCTATTGCAAGTAAATTCTTATTTACTTTCTGATGAGAACTGAGCCCTGGAAGACGCTTTGGTTATTGTCTTGCTGAGGACACAGCTAAGACATGTCAGAACTGATCTATGGAAACTGAGAGATAGTGCATGTGTGTTATTTTAAGTTGCTAAGCTTGTGGTAATTTGCTATGCAAAAGTAGAAAATTAATATATTCCTGTTTCTTTTCTATATTTACCTATATAATATCAATATTTTGTGATGATTTTTCCCCCAGAAACTGAAATGATATGCCTAGATACACTTACAAAATGTTCAGATAGCATGGCTTTCTGTGATTCAAATGAGAAGTTAAAGTTCTTTTTGTTTTGTTCATTTTCAGGTTTATTTGGGAAATTGTTTTCAGATTGATTTGGTGAGAGATAGTTATTATTTGTTATAGTGTACTCCAATAATTTTTTTTGGAAAAACAAAATATTGAGTATGAAATACTAACAAATAATGTATAAGTAGGAAAAGCAAAAAAAAAAAAAAAAAGTTGTTCTTGACCCTAACAATAGAGATGCTACTCGATTCAGGCGTTCTTCCCCCAGTTATGGAACACATAAACCAAATTGTGCTTAACATTTAATTATGCTTTGTGTATCCCTGACATCATATAATAATTGTTTATTTTTTTCTATTGCTACCCTTTGCTTTTGTTGCAAATTCTATTCTATTTTGCTACTGAAGAGATAGAGTGCAGTAGGTTTTATTCATTCCATCTCTCTTGATATAGATTAAGTCATCTTTTGATCATTTTTCTGTTCATTTTCTCTTAAACAAACTAAATCCAACACTGGAGTAAATTCTTATTTCTTGGTTTTAAAAGTCTAAAATTTACTGTGGATAAATATGTGCATTAAACTGAGGTTACATATGAGGGTGCCTGGGTGGCTCAGTCAGTTGAGCGTCTGACTTCAGCTCAGGTCATGATCTCACTGTTTGTGAGTTCAAGCCCCGCATCAGGCTCTGTGCTGAGAGCTTGGAGCCTGGAGCCTGTTTCAGATTCTGTATCTCCCTGTCTCTGCCCCTCCCCTACTTGCACTCTGTCTCTCTCTCTCTCAAAAATAAATAAACATTAAAAAAAATTAAAAAAACCCTGAGGTTACGTATGTGGGAACACTAATCCCATTTTGCAATTTGTGTCACTTTGTATTCTGTCATTATTGAAGCAGAAACTATATGTAAAATAAAAAAGCAATGTAAATTACAAAGTACAGATACATATGTAAAGCTAGGAGTAACTGTCAAATTTTCTATTTTTCTTCTCTTGGCTGTGATCAGACCTTTTTAATTATTGTGCTCCAAAAGTCTCATGCTGAATATTTTTTAATGTCTTTACTCAAATAAGAATCTACATGACTATATCAATTTCCTTTTCATCTAAATTAAGAATATATTCTTGTATTATTCTTTTATTTGGGTCATTTCATGTGTATGAATTGATTTCCACACATCTCTTACACAGAAGTTCAGAAATAGAATGAATCATGACATAGTACAAATCCTCAAAGAATGTTTAATAATGAATAGTAATTAAAATTAAGAAATATTTAAAAAAAAATAGAAATATTTAAGCAAAAACTAAAGGCCTACCTCAAATCAAAAACATATCCCATTACAAAAAATATATAAACAATAAAGTGCATGAAGAAATTAATAGTGATTATCTCAGGATGATGGGACATAGCATGATATTTACTCTTTCATATACTGTTATCTATATTTTTTTACTTTTCACAATACTTGTAAACATAGATATAAATGTTTATTTTAAAATAAAATAAAATAAAATAAAATTCAGTTGTTGTATGAGCATATATAGAGCCATATCTTAGTTACTAAATGCCAATTATTCAATAAAAGGAGCCAGAGATCCTTGAAGAAATGGCCAATTCTTGCCAATTCTTTGATTTGGGCAGGAAAAATAAGCTATGAGACTTGAGTATCTTGTAGTTCTAAAAGAAGAAGAAGGAGGAGGAGGAGGAGGAGGAGGAAGAAGAAGAAGAAGAAGAAGAAGAAGAAGAAGAAGAAGAAGAAGAAGAAGAAATGAAAAGTTGGGGAGCATGGGACTCATGTCAAAACGAGAAAGAATTAGCCTGAACAAGCTCCAATAATCAAAGCTGGAATAATTTGGAACAACAAAGTAAATAGCAATAGTATTATATTGCAACCTAAAGAATACAGTGAAAATCCAAGAGTCTATACTAATCTAAATAAATGGTTGAATAATTTCCTTTAAAATGGGGAGTGGCCAGGATAGACAATCTTCCTCAGAGAAGACTTCCAAATAATATATGTAGAAGAAATGAGGAAGATAGAAAAATCACCATTAAAATACCATGGTTATAGCTGCTGCGGGCAAGATCGTCTAATTAATGCTAAAATTAGCAGGTGAACTTTAAGGAGAAATAGGATATTTGCATAACATCAAAGCATCTCTCCCAATATAGTTATTAAATACTCTAGTTGTTTTAATGTATATCCATAAAATACTCCTTCCAGCAGGAAGGGAAGATTAATTCCTCTCTTCTTGAGTGTGGGCTGGATGATTTACTATCTTTAAAAAAGAAAAAAATGGAAAAAGAGTAAAGCTAACTTTACAGGGAAGAAACCTGCAGACACCACCTTAAGTGATCAAGGTGAACACCACCAGCAATATGTCATGTTAATATCATAGGTACCCTCACATAAGGTCATGAAAAGAAGACTTCACCTTTTGGGTATTTATTCCCCATATGGATAATCTTAATCTATTTAGGAGAAAATATTTGACAAACACAAATTAAGGAAAATTCTATAAAACACTTGAACAGTACTCCTCAAAAGTATCAACATCTTAAAATACACAAAGACTGAGAAATTTTCAGTCTCTGGAGGATGCCAAGTAGACATGGCATAAAAATTCAGTGTGGAATTTTCAGTGGTCTCTGCCTACCATCAGCAGAGACCAATATTGACCTACAGATGTGTTGCCATTTATTTGTAGGGACCAGTCAGGACCCGGAACAAGTTGTTAAGAGTGGACTCATTCATCATGGAAGGGGCAAAGATTTGTCCTCTGGACTGCAATAGACACAAATCTAGGTATGGATTCTTGAATACAAGAATCAGTTACAGTGTCATTTTCAAGATAACATCTTGAAAGGATTTGGTTCTGTCTTACAGGATGCAGTGTGTTCTTTGCATCAGCAACCTGTATATGGAGATGTCTTTCCCATAAGCTGGAATATATGGGAATGCACTGGTCTGGAAATTAGGAGGTGGAAGTAGTTGAGGCTCCTCAACTAGGCTCCTTCACTAGTACTTTTGTGGAGTACTGTTCAAGTGTTTTATAGAATTTTCCTTAATTCTCCTCAGTTAGCTGAGACCCTAATATCAGCACTGTAACACCCACTTCCCAGAAACTTGCTTTTCAGCTTTATATGACCCCTCCTCTAAATTTCTGAGTTTTAAAAATTCCAAGCTCTTTTCCTTGTTTTCTGCATCCTAGCTCAGCTGCTTCCTAAAGTTGTTACCTGTCTGATACCTTAGTGTTCTCTTTTTGCTTCTTCAATAACCTGGCTGATGACTCTATTCCTAGTTAAGAATTCTTCATATTAAATTCTTTCTATTGCAATACCTGGTCATTTCTGCTTACTGACAGGACAGGCTCCTCATTGATATATTGGGCAGTGACTCATTAAGCTATTTGGAGAATATATGAATGACTGAAAAGTATTTTACATAAACAGGTGTACAATTTTAAGCACCTTTTCGGTACCTACACCAATGAGTAATATTTGAGTGTATCATTATCTAGATATCCTGCCACTACTTAAATGTTTTCTCTTGGCACACAGGAAATAAGACTTTTCATCTTTGGAATTTATAAAATCAAGTTAGAGTTGTAATATAAAACCATTAAAGTCAAGTGCTAGGACATTTAGCGGTGAGCCTTACCAAGGAATAGATGTATTCCAAAATTAAAGAATTTACAGGTTACAATATTGAATTTTTGCACAAGATTATGAACTAATACATTTTTCAAGGCCTTGGTAAGTTGATATGACCTTGACTAGTGGATCTCTACCTATGACAGTTGAGCTCATTCTTGTATTATTAACATGCTGCCAATATCAGCAGCATAGTACAATGGTCTAAAGGACAGACCGTGGAACCAAGTTCCAAAGTTCCTAGTTTGACCTTAAACAGATTACCTAATATCTGATTGCTCCCTGTTTGAAATAGAGAAAATGATAATATCTTATTCCATAAGTCATAGTGATAAATGAGTGCTTAGAAGAGTGATCCCTGATAGAAAGGACTATTAATTTCACCAGTAGGATATAAGTGAGCTCCATGAACTCAGGGACTTAGGGCTTTTTCCTTTACCACTCTTTGCCTAGCAACTAGAATAGTTCCCGGCATATAGTAGACCCTCAATTATTAATCTTTGAAGGAATAAATTCATAAATTAGAATCAAACTGTAGCGACTTCAGAGGTTGAGAGGTGAGCCATAGATATTGAAAATTCACCAAGAAAGTGGGCATCCTGGAAGAACGTCAACCTGCTTTCCCCAGATAACACACTTCTGTATCAACATGAATAATACATTTTTTCTATTCGAATAATTTTAATATGTTTCATAAAATCATCTGTTCTCTCTTAGAATCATAGATGAAGTGTGGTTGCCTTTAAGCATGACACTTCCTCTAGAGTCTGAGAAGCACACTGAATTACTATTCTAATCAAACGTCCCCTCAGTGTTTATAGCCAGAATTATTAACATAATATTTCTCTTTGTATGACTTCAGATGAAACTAGAGTTGCCATAATTGTTGGCTGCAGGGAGGATTTCAAAGAACTTAAATAAAGCTTCTAAGCAATTACACAAGAAAAACTTAGGCAATCACTCTAGGTGGAACTCAACAATATATTGTATGCTGACGTTTCCTCTCTTAAAGAATAATTACCCCTTACAAAAAATATGTATTGCTGCTATGTGAATGATTTTTCTCATGCTTCCCAAGGCTGATTCACCGTATAGGTCTGTAGGCATCATCATCCTTTTTATTGTATGTGTTCTAACTTGATCTAACTGTAAAAGGATTGCAGAACTCAACACAAACTCAGTCTATAGCCCAGTTCCTTTTAGATTACCAGAAATACTGCGCCGCTAGTGTTAAATACACTTATATTGCTGGCACTGAACAGTTTTGGAATTTGAGGGTATTTCAAATACAGTAGTAATAGTGGTGGAAGGAAATATTTTTTGAAGAAGAAGAAAATAAATTGGTCCTTAGGATGATCTACTAGACCATAGGGATAAAAAATTAGCTAGTGAATAATTGGGTAAAAATGATTAAAAAAAAAACAGTGTATTTAAGGACTTTCTAGACTAATGCACCTAAATGCATAATGCACCATAAGACTTAGGTTTAGATTTTTTATGGGCCAATACTGAAATGAAGAAAACAAGAATGGAGAAAAAGACAAAGATAGAAATACTAATAACAAAAAGGCATACAAACTGCAATGATAATATCATGCTTTGATCAGTTTAAAGTACCTTGTATTTTTAAAGATTAAGAAAATAGTATATCCAAGTCTTTCTACATTGTTCTTAATATATTCTTTGTTCCTTACGAGATCATCATTTTCCTTCTGTATGTGACAGCAATAAAAGTATTATGAAAATATTTTACCTTATTATGGGTCTATAGAGAAAACACTAATCTAGCTTCTCTGAAATAATAATGTTCACCTTTCTCAGGGCTAACTATGCACTGGGGAGATTTCCTCCTTTGGCATTTCCCCACTTCCCTCGTCAACCCATTTCTACCACAACCTATACCCCCAAAACTGTGCAGAGGGACTTTATCACAGAAATACATATGAACCACTTCTTATTTTACTGTTAGTAACAGAACTTGAACCCAAGAAAGGTTTAAATCTTTTATTTTTGAACAGTCTCTGATTAGAATTATTTTCAATAAATTAGTTTTGACCTATTTCCTCTGAAGTAAAAACTAAAGGACAATATCAAATAAAAGAAAATGTAACAAAGATGAATGGATAATCTATAATTTCAAACTGAAGGATCTCTAAAATTTTTAACCCATTAAATGATAACAAAGTACCAGGGAGAAAAATCTACAAATACTTGAAAAAGTCTAAATTGTTGATTAAACTTGCAGTTGGAGTATTTACTTGGAAAGGGCAGAAAATAGAACGAATACCACCACAATCACATCTATGGCATGTTTATCTTTTTTTTTAAGTTTATTTATTTATTTTTGAGAGAGAGAGAGAGAGAGAGACAGCATGAGCAAGAGGGTAAGGGACAGAGAGCGGAGGAGACACAGAATTGTCAGCAGGCTGGTAGCGGAGGGCTTGAACTCCCAAACTATGAGATCATGACCAGAGCTGAAATCAAGAGTTGGACGCTTAACTGACTGAGCCATGCAGGAGCCCCTTGCATATTTATCTTATTAAATAGCTTCATGACCTATTTTTCTTCAAGATAGCCTTTTTCTTCGGAAAATATTTGTATTTTGTCGTAAAATAACCTCATTATCCATTGTAATAAAATTACTGGAGGTGCATTTTATTTCACAGTATTAGAGTCAGCAAACTTTTTCTGTAAAAGACCAGATAGTATGGTATTTTAGGCTTTGCAGGCCATATGGGCTCTCTCACAGCTAGTCAACTCTGCCACTGTAGTGCAAAAGCAGCCATAGGCTATTCATAAACAAATGGGTGTAGTGGGGTTCCAATAAAAGTTTGTTTACAAAGATGAGTAATGGACTGGATTTTGCCCATAGTCATATGTTGCCAACGTCTATGATGGATACTTTCCTGAAGTGTCCCATATTTATGACTCTGCTAACTTTTCATGGCTGATTTCAAGCTTTATTTTAAAATGAATCAAAATATGTTTGCTGCCATCTATTAGAGTTCTTCAATTAAAAATATTATATATGGGGAAGTATATATCTTCCTGACATTTTACTGCTTTTCCTATTTTAGGCACCATCATATTTACAATATATTTATGTTGCATTAAAATTAGTTTTTGCTATTAGGTTAACAATAGAAAGTTTTTTCTGGGTAGAAATTTGAAAGATAATGTGGTTTAGAAAATGCTAGAGCCAGAAGAAATCGAAGAACTTATTGTAATTCATACTTCTCAACAAAGAGATAAAAAATATGTCTCTTAGTTTGAAAATAAGTTGATGTCACTCTTGAGTTGTGACAAAGAAGGATTTGACTTGCACCTCATAGAGCTTTTCTCTCTAATGTTTTGCTCTTATTTTTTTTTCCGTTTCTCAATATCTCACCTTATAAATAGGTGATTTATGTCCATTTTTTATGTTTAAACACATTTTTATTCTTTAAAAAAGTAAAAATATTATTTAAAAATTGCTCAAAGAATTTAAATACTTTTTAAAAATCTGAAATAAACTCCTATAAAACATAATGACTAATAAATAAATAAGTTTGTATATTTGAAAAAAATTATTTTTAAGTATAAATTAATTTTGTGACATTTCACTTCAGTGTAATTACAATACATGCATGTTTATTTAACACATGATTTGTAAGTGAAAATAAATTATAAATATAACACATTTCAACTGTGCTCATTTTATAGACTAAGATATATGGACAAGGTCTGATCGAAATGCATAGAGGTGGTAGGTATACCAAATAGGTAGTAGACAATCTACCAGGAAGAGTGCATGATCTAGCCAGAAGTAAGCCTAGCTGAGAGCTACAGCTAATAGAATCAGACATCCAATCAAGTCTTCCTAGATACTATGATGGAGTTTGAGAGAGAGAAACAGAGAATCCAAAAGATGGTGAACAAAACTAAGGCAGTAGTTAATAAGTGTACAACATGTTATGCTACTGACACACACACTATATGCCAAGGATGGAGTTACACATTTTACATACATGATTTCCTATATATCTCCCTACAGTCCCATGAGAAAGAGGAACTGTGGAAACAGTGGCTTGGAAAAGGTATTTAATATACCAAAGGTCACATAGCTATGGAACCAGGAGTTGGCACTTAAAATCTTTATCTCCCTAATGCCATTAATGATGTCTATTAGCAACACACTGTGGTAAACAAAAAGAGTACAAGATAGAGGACAGACACATTGCTTTGTGCATACCACTTATTTTACTGGATTTTATTGCTCTCAAATTCATTTCGAAGTGGTGTGCTGATAAATGTTTATAGATTTGGTACTGGGGTTAGAGGGAACTTCTATTTATGGCCTTCGATGACTTCTGAGGTATATATACTCCCACCATTGCTGATTTCAAGCCACAAATCTCGAGTCACTGAAAGCACAGTGGGGAGAAGATGTGTGCCATCAGCTCCCTCAGGCTGGTACAGCCCACTGCAGTACAGGGTTGCAGAAGACTTCTCAGTGTGGTGTTTCGTGTTTGCAAGTTACACAGAACCAAGAGGCAGACAGAACTGGTTGTCACAAAATGTAGTATTTTTAAAAGCGAGAAGAACAGATTATTACCCATTACAAGTAGTTATTTTGGTGAAGCAATTCTTCCTTGAAGAATACAGTTTGTTATGTTTTGGTGGTTTTAGAATGAAGAATCCATTTAACAATATTCTTATTCATAATGGACCTCTAGGACCACCTATGTTTTGCTCTTGGTTGACACCCATGAAACAGTTAAATGTCAGAGACTACAGTTCTCACTCTTCTGTGTCTGGCAAGATAATGGATGTGCAGCTATGAAGAACTGACACAGGGCATTGTCATAACCTCAATGCAGTTATTCAAAGATGCTCTGCCATTTCTCAAGAGCCATCAATGAATAATTCCTTCTTTAGTGGTTCATCTGATTTGGGGGTATGGATTGGTACATTGTATTCAACTCTTAGAAGAAGAAATGAGAGGCCTTTGTACCGAAATTTGGTAATATCCAAGAATTAGAAAATAGTAATTCAAATAATCATTAATATATGTCTTTAGTAGACTTTTATTCCAGTATTTCTCTTTCCTATGTTTCTTTTTGTTTTCATTTTCTTTATTTCTGGCATCTATTTGTAGCAACGTTTTTTTCTTTTCTTTTCTTTTCTCTGAATAGCTTTTTATTCTTCTATTCTAATGATTATATTTTACTGTCTTCATATCCAGTTCCTGTTAGAAGCAAACCCTCATTTTATTTTTCCACTCACTCTGCAGCAATCTCACACACTTGGCGTTAGTATAAAGCTCCTGGCTAATCACTCAGCCACTCTCTCACACAGCCAGCTATTCACAATCAGCACAAATCCCCAATTCAATTTTATTCAATGCAGTTCAATTCAAAGCGGCTCAATTCAATTCAGTTCAACTCACTCTACCACATGTTAGTGCCAATTCTAATTCTGTCCTCTCTCTCTCTCTCTCTCTCTTTCTCTCTCTCTCTTTGTGGATGATCAAAGCATACATGAGAAATAGATCTGGTAATTTGATCAATCATTCATTTGTCCTTTTTTTAGAAGGTGGATGTTTACAATTGTATGCCACTCTTGACTATTTCCAGTTTTCCATACACATCTTACTTAATGCATTGATACTCTTCTCTTTAGCATTTTTATTAATTATTTATTACTTCCAGAAGTGTTCCCTTTCTTTGATTTACTTAGTGAACTTTCCATGTTAACTCCCAGTGACAGTTTCTTGTTTTACAAGGACAAGAACTTACATAACAGTACAATTTGTCATCACAATAAAAATTAATTAAAGAGTATTTTTTGTTTCTAACTCAATTTTAATTATGCATCATGACCAAAAAATCTGTCATTTATGCCTTAGAATTATACAACAGCAAAACATCTGAATTATCCCTACTGTCGACTTATTGTATTCCTTTTCTATGTGTTGATTTTTCTCCCTCTCCATTTCTTTGTACATACATCAGATCTTTTTACTCCTAGTGTCATAACTTGTAGTTTTTATTTTCTGTAAATTGAAAGGATCCATCCAATATAATTTTTATTAATGGTTTAGGCCAACTTTCTCTGTTTTTGAAAACTCCCTGTTTTTACACCATTAGTAAACTATTTTCTAATTTATGCAATCATTAAAGTTCATTTAGAATTCCTAAATCAGATTTTATTTCCATTTCTGGTTAGTTTTGAATTCTGAGACGTCTTTGGAAAACCCATGTATGTTTTTAGCATATACATTTGCTACCTACTATTTGACAAACAATCTGAATAGTGGGCATATCTATATTTGCATTGTATGTAAACCATGGAAGGTTCATGAGGAAAATCAGTTAAGTATTTCCTAGGCAGCAGTTGAATTTAGGGCAGTGATCCTCTAGTAGATCTATAAGGCAGAGCTCTTGCTTTACATAGTATAGGTTCTCCTGTCACTCTTCCCCAGATAAGCAAATGGCATCACCACCAACTGAGTAGTTCTGGCTGACCTTAGGATTCATCCTTGATTCTTCCCAAGGCCTCATATACAACTTCTCGTTCATCAGCTACAAAATATGTGTAAAATCCAGTAGCCTCTCATGGAGAATCTCTTCCAGGCTTTCCCTCGACTGCATGTTAACAGCCTCCCTGATCTCTTTGTTTCTACTCTAGTCCACTAGCAGCAGAATAACATCTCTAAACTGAAGTCAAACTATGTCATTTCTTTCCAGTTGTGTCCATAACAATTAGATTAAAAACCCAATTCCTTACCGTGGCCTGCAAGATCCAAAGGATTTGGCCCCATCTACCTATATGACTTTGCATCTTTCAATTCTCCCTCTTTGTCACTGAGCTGCATCTACAGAGATTATCTTTCTATCCCTTGAGCACTCTATATTTATTCTCTCCTGAGGGGCTTGGCACTGCTTGGAGGTTCTATGCCTAGAAAACATTTCTCTCAGGTGTTATTTTGGATGTTTCTCTCACCTCATTTAGGACTTTAAAAAATCTCTTTGAGGAAGCCTAGTCTGGCCACTTTGGCTAATGTAGACACTTTTTCTGCAAATGTACTCACTCTACTGTGTTAATTTTTTCTAGAGTAGTTTTTGCTGCATCAAGCATTAGAGCATCCATAAAAGTCAAAGTTTAGCTATAGGAGATGTTGTTGTTTTTAAATTTATTTATTTACCTTGACAGAGAGAGCAGGCAAGCAGGGGAGGGGCAGAAACAGAGAGAGAATCCCAAGCAGGCTCCTCGATATCAGTGTGGAGCCCGAGTCAGGGCTTGAACTCTCAAACTGTGAGATCACAACCCGAGCTGAAATCAGGAGTCAGCCACTTAACCAACTGAACCACCCAGGAACCCCTAAAAGAGATGTTTTGATTAGGTTTCTACCATAACTCTACTGAATTTTCAGAGGCAGCAGAAATACAGGCTAGAGTCCTGTGATTTCTCTAGACTATATTTTGGGAAGCTAGGGTTAAGAGGGGTTACTCAAAATGGGAATCACGTACTAATACAAGTTTAACAATTTTATTCAATGAAATTTAATCCTCACATTCTTTACTCACAGTGATGTTTTCCTATGTAACAGCCCTGTGAGCCAGGCCTCTAAAAATATGAGACCAGAAGTCAGACTCTCAGCCTACTGATTTAATTGTATGATCACTTTTTTTTTTCTCCTGTCTTTATTTAATGGTACCTTCCTACCTTACTAAAACAAGTCTCTAGTTTTTTTGCTTTCATGTTTTAGAGCTTTCCTGAGCAATTGCTATCATGGGGGAAAATGGTTTAAATATGATATTAACAGTAAGCATAAAGGATGAAAGTACAAAGAATTTTATAAGCTTACACAGCAAAATAACAACAGATGTTTAGTAAATAATGACAGTGGAATTCTACACCTCTGAGCCAAGGGAAAAAAAATATATATATATATATAATTGAATGTAAGGACAGGATACACTTAAATATTAAATATATAAATAAAAGGACAGGATAATACTGCTTGTCTTAATCTACTTAAGCTGCTATAACAACAATGCCATAGACTGGATGACTTAAAGAACAGAAATTTATTTCTTACAGTTCTGAAGAGCAGAAATATTAGATGAAGGAGCCAGTGTGGTTGGGTTCTGGTAAGAACCTTCTTCCTTTTTTGCAGATGGCCATCTTCTCACTGCATCCTCACAGGGCAGAAAGAGAGAAAAGGCAAGCTGTTTCCTGTTTCTTCTTGTAAGGGCACTAATCTCATCATATGGGTTCAGCCCTTATGGCCTAATTACCTTTAAAGGCCCACCTTGTAAAATACTATCACATTTAGGATCAGGTTTCAACATATAAATTGGTTGGGGGGGTGGGGCATAAACATTTAATCTATAGCAATACTTGATACTTTTAAGAAATACAAATAACTTAAACTCTCTGTCTGATAGTTTTGTCTTAAGGCCTCACAACTCAAATCAAGACAGTGAGAGGTAGCACTCTTAAACATTCCTTTATGGACAATATAATAGGGAGCCTTATTTATCATAAGCTTTGTCATGAATTAACATCTCTAATTAATGTAGAAGACTTATTTGAACTGAAAATTATGCTTTGCAAATTAAAATAAACATTTCCTGGGATGCCTAGGTGTCTTATTCGGTTAAGGGTCTGGCTTTGGCTCAGGTCATGATCTCACAGTTCGTGGGTTCAAGACCCGTGTCAGGCTCTGTGCTGACAGCTCAGAGCCTGGAACCTGCTTGGGATTCTGTGTTTCACTCTCTCTGTCCCTACCCTGCTCACGTTCTGTCTCTGTCTCTCTCTCTCTCTCTCTCTCTCTCTCAAAAGTAGATAAAAACATTAAAAACAAATTTAAAAAAAAACATTTTCTATTGGGTTCTAGTCTTACCATAATCAGTTCTTGAATATTGAGTTTGAGAATTCAAAATTTTACTTCTTAGCTTCTATAAATAAATTAGAAAAATAATAAATTAGGTAGGGGAATAAAAGACAACATAGATCTATATGCATGTTACTATTTGATTATAGGTTATCTAAACATTTTTAGAAAACCAATTCAAATAGAAACAAATTTTCTATTAAATAGTGGTGTTTTATCATAGCTCACATGATATTATGGGGTTAACGTTCCATAAAAACACAGTGAAAGACACTATCTGATTCATTCTTATTTCCAAGGCCTTCTATTACTTCTTCTAAAGAACCCCTCATGACAATATTGGGTTGATATAGTACATTTTATGTGTGTATGTATGTGTGTAAATAAAATGAAGTAATATATATATCTATATATCTATATCTATTTAGGTATCTATATATATCTATAGATATCTATATAGATATCTATAGATAACTATCTATATATCTATATATCTATATCTATATATATATAAAGTGTATAGGACAGTATGGGGTATGTGATAAGTATCATAAATGATAGCTATCATTATTATTCTAATTCTAAATCCTGTGATCATTCATCACATGATCTAATCTCATTATGCCTCTGTTGGCATTACCTCTGAATATTTACCTATTTAGACATCCCTATTCATGTAAAAGGTCCAAATCAAACTTTATTTTTAAATGAGGATTTTATTCTTATTTATGCCACAAAAGTATTTACCTTCTCTGTTTATTTCAAGTAAACTTTAGTGCTTTTATATTAAGTTAAATTTATAATTAATTTCAATGAGTGAGAAATATTTTTTTTCTTATTTTCTTGTGGTTATGACTTGAGAGTAAAGAACCATTTTGGTGATAGAAAACAGAAAGCCGATTACCAGAGTACATGTTTTGAGTGCCCTCTAGTGGTCACTCAGCAAGTAACATTCAAGGAACCTGCTATTAAATGCAGCTTAGAAAATCACTCTACAGATTTTCAGTAGAAGTTCCTCCTTTCCCAATCAAGATATTGATCCTTAGAGAGGATAAGTTAATTACTTTTTACAACGTTTCTTGTAAAAACTCAAATTAGAGCCAAATTTATTAATAATATTTTAAAATATATATTCTTATTAAGGTGTTTATTTATTATTTTCTTTAACTGAATGCCATTATGGAGAAGCCATAAAAAATGATATAATAAATATCCTTTATAGAAACCATAAAAATTGTTATAAGGGTAATTTATTAGCAGATGTGAAGTCCTTTTTTTTTTTTTTTTGTCATTTCCTCCATCACTGCTTTCCTTTCTCCCTTTCTGCCTTGCCTCTGACCTCCTTATGAAGCTCTTCTTATTGCTTTCTCTACTACTTTTAGAAACATTCATCTAGGTGATATTTTAACATTTAAATACCTGATATTCATTAACAGCTTAATATAATTTGATAAACTGCAGAAGGAATAATAGATTGTCAAATTTAATGAGTGAATGTTTAATCATAACTGTAAATAAATGTCATCCATAGAGCATCCTAATTAGTAATGGAGTCTAGTTCATGTTGATTTGTGTATTATATTATCTTTTTAAAATAGGGGCGCTTGGGTGGCTCAGTCGGTTAAGCCTTGGAGTTCGGGCTCAGGTCATGATCTCGTAGCTCATGAGTTTGAGACTCGCATCTGACTCTCTGCTGTCAGCTCAGAGCCTGGAGTCTGCTTCGAATTCTGTGTCTTTCTTTCTCACGGCTCCTTACCCTGCTCACGCTTGGTCTCCCTCCCTCCCTCCCTCTCTCTCTCTCTCAAAAATAAATAAAAACATTCAAAAAAAATTTAAAAATACTGGAAAAAACCTGCAAATCCAAAAGTCAAAAAATGGATGTAGGGCAATATAAAAACAACTTTTTGAAATTTGTCGTGAAAATCAGTATAAGAAATGTGTTTCTAATCTGTGTAATTGGAGGTTTTATCTTCTGATATTTCATTTTGTTGGTTTGGTTTTGGTTCTATCAGACATAATGGTGGCCAAAATACCAAGTTATATTTTTAAGGAGAGCAGAACTCTGTCATCTATAGACAGGAGTATGTTCTCACTTAGGATAAGATCGTAATGAGATGGTCTGGATTGATTCTCTCATATAAATATGCAGAATATTATTTACTAATGGACAGTCTTACTAATTTAAAGATATAAAGTTACCATTTCCTTCTAGGTACTGTTGTTCATAAGCACTTCCTGGACAGAAAGCAGTCTTAAGCAAACACACAATAACTGAGGGTCATGCAGAAATTCCAATTGGGCTAAAAAATGGGTCTATCTGCTTTTATAATGATGAATATAACAAGTTAGAAAAACTGTAGGAGTCCATGGCTAGGTGTAGAGAGTAGTGAGAGAAAAGGAAAGGTAATCTAAATCAAGTTCTAATGTGCTATAAGTTGTTTTATCTAGAGTCTCTGTATCTGAGACAGATCACTGCAAAGACTTCTGCTCTTGGCTTTTTTGTTGAAATGATTATATAGTCTCTCAGATCCAGAGCTTCTTTCTTTTCTTTCTTTCTTTCTTTCTTTCTTTCTTTCTTTCTTTCTTTCTTTCTTTCTTTCTTTTGTTCTTTCTTTCTTTCTTTCTTTCTTTCTTTCTTTCTTTCTTTCATCCACAAGGCGTGATCCTTTGCACCCACTGTTCTTTTTTTAAAATAAATAATTGTCAAGCTAATTAACATACAGTGTAATCTTGTCTTCAGGAGTAGATTCCCCTGATTCATCACTTACATACAACACCCAGTGCTCATCCCAACAAGTGCTCTCTTCAATGCCCATCACCCATTGTCTCCACCCCCCCAGCCCCCCACCCCCATCAACCCTCAGTTTCTTCTCTGTATTTAAGAGTTTCTTATGGTTTGCCTCCCTCTCTGTTTGTAACTTACTTTTCCTTCCCTTCCCCTAGGGTCTTCTGTTAAGTTTCTCAAATGGCACATATGAGTGAAAACATATGCTATCTGTCTTTCTCTGACTGACTTATTTCACTGTTGCCGGGAGTATGGCCGCAGTCACAAAAGATGAGTCCGCAAACAAAGTGCAGTTAAGTGAAGGTCCCCACATGGAATGAAGGCCTCATAGTATGAAGGCCTCATTGAGAATGAGGCCCCACTCCAAAATGTAGCTTCTTTTTATTAGGATAATTGCTAAAGACTTTGTGCATAAAGTCAGCTACGCAAGTGTGTTAGTCAATTTAATGGTTTAGCTTTTCAACATTGAATTTCAAGTTAACTGGTTTCTATAACACTAAGAAGGGTCAGGTGTGAAGGAGGATGGCCGGCAATGTTAATGGCTCTAGGCATTCCTTAGGAGCTGCAGCGCATTCAGCTGTGTAAACATGTCCTAAGGCCTTGCACCTTCTCCAGCCCTTCCCTTTTGAAGTCTTTTCCTTTGATGCTTCTCTCCTGCATCTCCCACATTTCACTTAGTATAATACCCTCCAGTTCCATCTGAGTAGTATTCCATTGTATATATGTACCACATCTTCTTTATCCATTCATCAGTTGATGGACATTTAGGCTCTTTCCATATTTTGGCTATTGTTGAAAGCTCTGCTATAAACATTAGGGTACATGTGCCCTATGAATCAACACTCCTGTATCCTTTGGATAAATTCCTAGTAGTGCTTTTGCTGGGTCGCAGGGTGGTGCTATTTTTAATTTTTTGAGGAACCTCCACTCTGTTTTCTAGAGCGGTTGCACCGGTTTGCATTCCCACCAACAATGCAAGAGGCTTCCCCAGTCTCCACATTCTCACCAACATCTGTTCTTTCCTGACTTGTTAATTTTACCCACTCTGACTGGTGTGAAGTGGCATCTCAAGGTGGTTTTGATTTGTTATTTCCCTGATGATGAGCGATGTTGAGCATCTTTCATGTGTCTATTAGCCATCTAGATGTCTTCTTTGGAAAAGTGTCTATTCATGTCTTCTGCCCATTTCTTCACTAGATTATTTGTTTTTTGGGTGTTGAGTTTGGTAAGATCTTTATAGATATTGGATACTAACCCTTTATCTGATATGTCATTTGCAAATATCTTCTCTCATTATGTTTGTTGCTTTTTAGTTTTGTTGTTTCCTTTGCTGTGCAGAAGCTTTTCACTTTGATGAGGTCCCAGTAGTTCCTTTTTGCTTTTATTTCCCTTGACTTCAGAGACAGGTCAGGTAAAAAGTTGCTGCAGCTGAGGGCAAAGAGTTTGTTGCCTGTTTTGATGAGTTCCTGTCACATATTTACGTCTTTCATCCATTTTGAGTTTGTGTCTGGTGTAAGAAAGTTTGTGTCTACTGTAAGAAAGTATTTCCATTTCTTTCTTCTGCATGTTGCTGTCCAGCTCTCCCACCACCATTTGCTAAAGAGACTGTCTTTTTTTCCGCTGGATACTCTTCCCTGCTTTGTTGAAGATTAGTTGTCCATACATTTGTGGATCCATTTCTGGGTTCTCTATCCTATTCCATTGGTCTGTGTCTGTTTTTCTGCCAATACCATACTGTCTTGATGATTATAACTTTGTAGTGCAGGCTAAAGTCTGGGATTGTGACACCTCCAGCTTTGGTTTTCTTTTTCAAGATTACTTTGAATATTGGGGTCTTTTGTGATCCCATACAAATTTTAAGATTGTTTGTTCTAGCTTTGTGAATAATTCTGGTGCTATTTTGATTGGTATTGTATTGAATGTGTAGATTGCATTTTAGTATCAACATTTTAACAATATTTGTTCTTCTAATTCATGAGCGTAGAATGTTTTTCCATTTCCTTGCGTCTTCTTCAGTTTCCTTCATAACCTTCTATAGTTTTCAGCATACAGATCTTTTTCTTCTTTGATTAGATTTATAGCTAGGTATTTTTTGGTTCTTGGTGCAATTGTAAATGGGATCAATTACTTGATATCCCTTTCTGTTGTTTCATTACTGGTGTATATAAATGCAACCGATTTCTGTACATGGGTTTTATATCCTGTGACTTTGCTGAATTCATGTAACAGTTCTAGCAGTTTTTTGGTGGAGTCTTTCAGGTTTTCCATGTAGAGTATCATGTCATCTGTGAAAAGTGAAAGTTTGACTTCTTTTTTGCCAATTTGGTTGCCTTTTATTTCATTTTGTTGTCTGATTGCTGAGTCTAGGACTTCCAACACTATGTTAAACAACTGTGGTGAGAGTGGACATCCCTGTCGTGTTCCTGATTTCAGGGAGAAAGCTCTCAGTTGTTCCCCATTGAGGATGATATTAGCTGTGGGCCTTTCATATATGGCTTTATGTTAAGGTATATTCTTTCTATCCCGACTTTCTTAAGCATTTTTATTCAGAAAGAATGCTGTATTTTGTCAAATGCTTTTTTGCATCTATTGACAAAAACATATGGTTGTTATCCTTTCCTCTGTCAATGTGAGGTATCATGTTGATTGATTTGTGAATATTAAACCAGCCCTGCAGCCCAGGAATGAATCCCACTTGATCGTGGTGAATAATTCTTTTCATCTACTGTTCTTTAAATGAGTAATATCACTAGTTTCATTTCAGGTTATTGTTAAAGCAGACATTACTGTATGTTTATATATAGACTCTTTCTCTATGCTGATGCTGTTGGCTCCTGTGCAGTCGAATGCCAAACTCTGAGGTTTGTATCCCTCTACCAGCTGCATTGGTTCCCTTCTTTTCATTGTCCCATGCATAAAGGAGTCCCCATGTGTTTCCAAATACAAATAGCTATATTCCCATTGGTTCTATGAAAAGTATCTGCTTTCCCCTGTATTTTCTCCTGTAGTGTAATGGGAATGCACTGAAAATAAAGTATATGCAAATAACAGATGTTAAATCATTAAATTCTATTTTGTACGTGGTTATTGGAAACCTTGGTTTGACCTAATTTTCAAGGCAAATTCACATGCACAATACGTACACACATATATATTAGTTTGTGACAGTCTTTTTTTTTTTTTTTTTTTTTTTATTTTAAATTTTTTTTTTTTTCAACGTTTTTTATTTATTTTTGGGACAGAGAGAGACAGAGCATGAACGGGGGAGGGACAGAGAGAGAGGGAGACACAGAATCGGAAACAGGCTCCAGGCTCTGAGCCATCAGCCCAGAGCCTGATGCGGGGCTCGAACTCACAGACCGCGAGATCGTGACCTGGCTGAAGTCGGACGCTTAACCGACTGCGCCACCCAGGCGCCCCAGTTTGTGACAGTCTTAAGCCTCTAACTTTCAGGAGATCAGAGCACACACATGCACACCCACACAAAAATATGTGTATAGTATAGTTACATGATAAATGAAGAGGCAGGGCCCCATAAACATCTTTTTAAATATAGTTTTAAAATAAGCCACCCAATTCCAATCTGTGCCAATTTTGTTAAAACCTGGGGGATTTATTGCTCTCTGATCTACTTGTATTTGCTAATTCAACTGCTGGTGCCTCTTTAGATAGCTGCATTTATTGTGTCAGGTAAATACAGCAAATCAGGGACTTCCTGTAGATAAATACAAAGAAATGCCTATTTTACATAAATATCTTCTCTAAAATGGACAAGAGTAATTCTTTCAAGTGTTTTATTGGTCACCAATGTCCAAAATGAAATGTATATCTATAATACAATGCATTTAAAAAATACTGAACAAATAAAAACTCCAGAATTAATGCCACTGACAAGCCTGAAATAAACTACATTTTAATACTGACAATTTATTTTAAAATGCTGGTGAAGTAGGGTGCAACAGCACACTCTGAAGCTCTTTTATGTTCTTTCCCAGCTATTACAACTTCCACCCAACCTCTGCTTCTGAAAACAATACATAACAAAGTTTCTTTCTGGTATAATTATAAATGGAAACTCTGTTCATCAACGAGGTGCTAAAGTGACAGATCTTAGAGCATCTAGGAATTTGGGCCACGGTCTCTTTCCTGTCCTCTGTCCGCTAGAAATCGTGCTCATAGCCAGATGGAAGAAGCATCTGCTGCTTCACAGAGCCCAGGGACTTCCTGCTCTTCTTCTCTATACACACATTTTTTTTTTACTGATCCCACTTTCATCAAGAATACCAGATGCTGGGGCGCCTGGGTGGCTCAGTCGCTTAAGCATCTGACTCTCAGTTTGGGCTCAGGTCATGATCTCTCGGTTTCCACTAGTTTGAGCCCCACATCGGGCTCTGTGCTGATGGTGCAGAGCCTGCTTGGGATTCTCTCTCTCTCTCTCTCTCTCTCTCTCTCTCTGTCTCTCTCTTTCCCTCCCTCTCCCTCTGCCCCTCCCTTACTTGTGCTGTCTCTGTCTCTCTCAAAACAAATAAATAAACTTAAAAAAAAAGAATACCAGATGCTACCAGCCATGACCTTGAGCAGAATTTAATTGGTGGTTAAATATATATATATTTATATATAATATATATAATTATATATAATATAATATATATATATATAATGTTTCTTTTTTTTCTTTTAAGACAGAATTAGAAACAGAGAAAGAATAGAAAAAGAGAAAAAAATAAAGAAAAAGAGAAAGCAAGAAAAAGATACAAAGAGCAGTTAAGAAGCAGATGGAGGAAGAAGGATGGGAAAAGGAAGAAAGTTTTGCAAAAGACTATTGTATTTCTACGCTATTTTCTCATGAGAGTTACAACTGCCTATATTTTTCAAATTTTCATAATAACTTAAGGCTCCAAATTTTACTTAGAGAAGAAATATAAAGAAATACCATTTTAGTCAAGTATGTAGTTCTCACATAGTTTATAGAACAGTTTAATTTTCTCATTCTCCCCGTCTTTTTTTTATTGACTTTATTCATTTATATATATATATATATATATATATATATATATATATATATATATATATATTTTTTTTTTTTTTTTTTTTTTTTTTTTTTTTTTTTTTACTGCCATACTCTATCTGTTGCTAATTTGCAAATAGCAGAGTATTGATTTAAAAAAAAAGCCAGGGGCGCCTGGGTGGCGCAGTCGGTTAAGCGTCCGACTTCAGCCAGGTCATGATCTCGCGGTCCGTGAGTTCGAGCCCCTCTTCAGGCTCTGGGCTGATGGCTCGGAGCCTGGAGCCTGTTTCCGATTCTGTCTCCCTCTCTCTCTGCCCCTCCCCCGTTCATGCTCTGTCTCTCTCTGTCCCAAAAATAAATAAAAAACGTTGAAAAAAAAATAAAAATAAATAAATTAAAAAAAAAGCCAGCTTTCCACCCCCTGTGTGAAGACAAGATTGTTACACTCATGATCTCCAAGCCCTCTTTGCTACTAGAGGATCTCTTTAGCAGTTGCCCCAGAACTGCTGACAAGACATATTATTATCTCTTCAATTTCATCTCCCTCTTCTTTCCTCCCTATGGGAGAAGAACATCTGTGCGTCTTTGGGGGAGTTAAGTAAGCTGGAACAGATCTCTTGCCTTACAGCTTATTAAGAAATATTTACTTTTTCTACCCTGCTTATTCTGCACAGTTGAAGATTTTGCAAAGGATCCTACATCAAATGCCATATCTATTCACTTAGTAATTAATTCATTAGTTTGTTTAGTCCACACACATTTATCAAGAATCTTCTTGATTTTGGTCATGTGCTTAGTAATTGGGATTTAAGAACTAAGGACTAAGGCTTTTAGTTTAGGGGGAATAATCAAGCATTAGACTCAAAGTTTGATTTTCTTTCTTCAAGAGCCTTTGAAAATAAAAGTACAAAAAGCACTCCTGTGCATTCCTTCTAAAATAGTCTCAACTATCTGTGTGGTACATATTCTTGAAACTAAATCACAAAATGAAATATGTAAGTATATTCTGTATAATTTGGAAAAGAACATTTGAACATTGAAATATTATTGTTAAACTTTAAACAATGGAGGACAGAAAGGTCTTGTGTACTGTACCACCAGGCATATGTGGGGGTGGGGGTGGGGTGGGGAACATAGCGAATAGGAATGAGGGAAGCAGCTCAGTTTGTAAGCATATAGAGCTGGGCACGAACTTCACGTGTTCCCGATCTCTAGAGGACAAGCACCGCTCTTTGGGAAGGATGACTGTTTTACCAGCAATATTTCCAAGTTACTTCATCTTTCTGAACATCTGAAAAATGAGGATTACTAATACTACAAGGGTTGAAGCCAATAATATTTTGATCACCGTCAACACTGTCTTCATAAGATGACAACGTAGGATAAGGGGGAAAGTATAGATATTAAAGCCAGACTGACTAGCCATTTAGGAATTATGTCAACCGAAGCAAACTTACCAATGGTTCTAAATCTCAATTTCTGTATCAGTAAAGCAACAAGCAGAGTGTGCTATATAGTAGATTTGGGGTAAATCATTATAATAGCAGAGTAAAGTTCTGTTTATTAAAAAAATTCCTCTTAGTACCAGATTGACAAATCTGTTTTTAGTTACCTGAAATTATGAATATGACTTCATATTTTAAAATTCTTCTGTTTCTGCTTTTCCCTCACTTATTCACATAGCTCCTTAGAATTTTTCATTCATTCTTTTCTGTTTGCTTACTTGCTTGCTTTCATTAATTCTGTATTCTCAGTCCCCACTTTAATGTAGGAAAACATTATTGGTCTGCAAACTGAGTTAATTGAAATCAGGAATATATATTTTTCTTACTTTTGTAATTTAGTTATATAACTTCATATCTTGCTAATATTAAACACTTCACAAATGATAGATGATTGAATGAATGAATGATAGTGTATTTTTTTAATTGGTGCAAAATACAGAGTATCATTCAGAAGTTGCATATAAACAGATAGCCATACCAAAGTGTTCTGCTAGGAGAAAGGAATGATTTTCAAATGGGATAATTCCAGGGATAATTAAAATAAATGTTTTGGAGGGAAGGCATAGAAGACACATCTCCTGTCATGCCTAACAAGTGACAAAATTAGTTTTAATATTGTCTTTGGGTGCAACTATAATTTTACCTGTATCAATGTGTAGGATTTAATTGGTTTATGCATAAGATATTAGAATATATTCTTTCAATTTGTTTTGTTCCAAGAATTTGTTATTTTATTTTATTTTAATTTTTCCCTTATTAATGCATGCAAATGGGCCATTTACTATTTAGAAGGACTCTCCCAGTTCTGGGTAAACAAGGGTGAATGATAATACCTTTATATTCTAATTGTCATTGAGATATTTGGTGATACAACACATCATCTTAGTATTTGAGAAAACTGAGCATGACACTTTGATAAGTTCTTTGAAGAAAATCAATGAATTTTACATGGTCCCATAAGTCAACTACAGATTTTTTTGTTTGCTAGTATGTGTATTAGAATGATACTTAGAGGTAAGAAGATAGCATAATAGATGGCAATACTTTATAAACTAACTGACAGTCAATGCAATTCTAAGTTCTTAGGTAAACTCTGAGACATTTGCACAAGCAGAAGGGTACAAGTATGTCTCCAACAGTATTAGTGAATTAATTAGTAAAGGAATACGAAATTAAGAGATGAATTAGGACATATTCATACCATAGAAAGTAGCATATATACCATACTACTGGAATTTATGTGCCTGAATTAGCACTAAGTATGTCTACATGGAAAAGTCTTAAAAACTCAACAATTGATTAGGAAAAAGCAGCAAGTAGATAAACTATAATACCATTGATGTAAATTTTAAAATCACCCTAGACAATAGTGTATGAGTTGTTTATTGTGTATTTGTTCTCATATATTACATTTGTTGTTTTGGTATAAATAGACATATAAACATTTTTGAGGGGCACCTGGGTGGTTCAGTCAGTTGAGCATCCAGCTCTTGATTTTGACTCTGGTCATGATCTCGTGATTGTGAGATGGAGCCCTGCGATGGGCTTTGCACTGAGCGTGGAGCCTGCTTAAGATTCTCACTCTCCCTTTCCCCCTGCCCTTGCCCTGTTCTCTCTCTCACTCAAAAAAAAAAAAAATTATTGAGAAAAATTCACTACAACTTCATATATTATATATTCTGGAGTGAGGTATCAGCGGGTCTTTAGGAATTGGGGATGGTGGAGTGACCTTGTTTCCATAATAAACTGATTTGCCAAAAAAATATTTGCAGCCAATTATTAAAATGTGATTAATTGGGTTTTGTTTATGGGTTATATTATTCTACATACTGTTTCAATATATGTGATAACATCATTACACAAAAGATGGATAGAAAGTGAAGAGGAAGAGATGGAAAATGCAGACAAACATTTTATTTTACTTTTTGCGAGAAAGGGAGTAGCTAGGGTAGCATAGGGTAACAGACATTAATTCAGGACAGGCTTCGTGTATCATGTCACATGTTTATTCACCGAACAAGAAATAGGACGATAGGGCAAGTGTACTAGCTATATATGACATAATTTGAAAAGTGAATAATTAAACAGGAAGTCACCTGTATAACCACAGTTTTTCTAACTAGTGACATGTGGAAGACTAGCTCCCAAGAGAGATGCTCAGAAAAGTGTCCCTGCCAAATTAGCTTGAGAAATTCTATAAATTATTAGTGCATAGTATTAGTGCATCTTTCGCACTAGCATTTAGCATAAGGAATTTCAGAGCTTAAGAATACTTATTAGTGTATTAAGGACTGTGCTGTAAAGATGCCCTTTAGCTTTTTTACTGGGTTAAGTCAGTAAAAAAAAAGTTGAATCATGAAGAACTGTCCTCAGTTCTGTAGATGCCGAGTTCTTTCATACTTTATCATTTTGTACAAGACGTTCTTCTGCTTACATTGTCCTCCTGATTTGTGACCAAGTAAATTCTTAGTCATTGTTAAACACTGAATCCAATTTCCCTTTCTCTGGTCTCTCCTTTTTTTGTGCCAGGTTAGCCATTCTGTCCTTTCATAATATTTGGTGCTCTATAAATAATTATCACACAGTATTTTCATTGTCTGTTTTTCTGTTCTATTCATTTGACTTATAATCCCAGTATATTTAGAACTGTTTTTATTCATTTTTCTTCATCTTAATGATACAGTACAGTCTTGCATACACCTCAGGCATCAATAAATGTTTTCATATGAATTGGTAAATGGCTTTGGATGTTTCTGAGTGAAGGTGGTAGATGAAGCATTTGAAGCAGAACTCATTACACGAGGAGAGTGTCTCAAAGGAGAGGAGAAGCAGCCCCAGAGAGGGATTTTCATCAAGTCTATCTTTCACATAATTTATAAGGAAAGAGGAGTCAATGATAAAGATTTAGAGGATATAGACTAAGGACATTACAAGACAGATTGCTATTATAAAGAACAAGATTGAAAAAGCCTGCAGAAGAAAAAGGTAAAAATTATAAAATCTTACAGAGAAATAGAATAGAATAATGACCAGAGCGAGGTCATTGAATTTGACAACAAAGAAGTTATTGCAGATTTTATGGAGAATATTTTTGGGAGCATACTAAAGATAAAAGCCAAATTCCTAAGCATTGAGAAATGAAACTTAAGGGAAAATAGACAAAAATGTACAGCTGTAGATAAGGCAAGGACATTGGGAAGGTTCAGGTTGATAGACTGAGAAATATTCATAATCTGTTTCAAACCAATTGGAATTTTTTATCTGATTTTTTTCCACATTGGAAGTATAAGCATTAAAACTAGTAAACAAAGATAATATCTTTATTTTAGTTATGCATTTTAAATTGTGTAGTAAATAACAAGCCAAAGCATACTTCTTTAATTTGTAATTTTTTATAATTAAAAAATTATTCATTATTAGTGAATTCTCAACATTAAATATTTACAAACATTGAATGACATTCTGAATTCAAAACTGCAACACTGAATGTCATTCTCTTCTATCCAGTTTCAGACATCATCTCCAACCTCACATGACTTTTCTTATATAGACATCTCACACTTAATGTTATTAAAAGTTAATACTTCAGGTTTTTTTTTCCCCTCCATGTCGGTTCTTCTTCTGCATGATGCCACTATATACTCCATGGTTCAAACAAACAAACAAACAAATGAAAATTGAGTTATTCCAGATTCTTTTCTTTTCCTCACTTCTGTACTTTAAATCCATTAACAACTTTATTTCTATTATTTTTAATGCTTATTTGCTTTTGAGAGAGAGAGAGAGACAGAGAGACAGAGAGACAGAGCACAAGTAGAAGAGGGACACAGAGAGAAGGAGACACAGAATCCGAATCAGGCTTCAGGCTCTGAGCTGCCAACACAAAGCCCAAGAAGGGGCTTGAATTCATGGACTGTGATTGAGATCATGACCTGAGACAAAGTGGATGTTTAACCCGCTTAACTGACTGAGCCACCCAGGCATCCCCCGTGAACAACTTTAATTGGTGCTTTCTTCAAAACATATTCCAAATCTTTACATATCTTTCTATTGTTATCACTGTAATGCAAACCAGGGACATCTCCTGCCTGGAATCCTCTGCCCTCCCTCTTTCATCTTGCTCTTCCATAATATTCATTTTGTACATATTAAGCAGAATTATCATTCAGTAATATATGTATCAACTCATTATTCCTCTATTTAAAACCTTCAAGGAATTCCCACTGGAAAATAAGAAGTCTTTCTTACTGACCTCACTCTCTACTCTCCACCTCACTCGATATCCACATGGAGCACTAATGTTTATTCTCATAAAAGACAGCAACCTTGTTCATTTCTCAGAGTTTTTACACATGCAAGTCCTAGTTTGTTTGTTTTTTTTTTAGCATCTTTCCATTTCAGGATATAAGCTCCATGAAACCAGAATTTCCCTGTATTAGTTACCCTTTATGATTAGCACTATACCCAGGCCCAGTGCTAGAGCATTTTGTAGGATTTTTGCTCCCAGTAATACTGTGCTAGCTTGCTTCAAAGCAACTATTCCACCACCAAAAAAAACCACAAAAATTAGAATTGCTGAACACAATGTGAAAAAAAAAACAAACAAAGAGGGGTGGTGGTGGAGAGGGCAGTGACAAGGCTATCAAGAAGTTCCTAAAGCATAAAGACTTAAAGGATCAAGGTATCAGAGCAGGGCAGCTGACAGAGGAAATCTTGATATTTGAACCCAATTCTCCCCCCCTCCCTGCCAACATTTGTGCCAACCTGAGAGTATGCCTTTTGAGAGACTCAGACATAAAACCAAGATTTCTACCATTTTATGCTGATGAAGGGAATTATAGTTAAGGCCAAAGAAGAGAGAACTGGTAAGCACCCTGCTTCCACTTGAACAATGAAGAGGGCTACATTTGTATCAGTCAGATATAGCCTCTCAAAAAAGCTATGCCCAGCATTGCCTTGAATCAGCTCAATCTTAGATTAATTAAAGAGATTTTCATTCATCTGTCTTCCATAAGCATAAGGTAAATTCTTTTTTGAAGAACATAGAGCAGTATGGAGAACTGTAGGACTCAACTTCTCTCTCTCTCTCTCTCTCTCTCTCTCTCTCTCTCTCTCTGTGTGTGTGTGTGTGTGTGTCTCTCTCTCCTTCAAAAAGCCCTCTATTCAATCAACAATATCTAGGCAAGCAAAGCCTAGGAATGAGCCAGAAACTAGGAGGAAAGAGTAACAACAGACCTTGAAGATCAAACACAAAGGTGATCAGAAAGGAACTTCAAAATGATTTTAACTCAAACTTCAATAAGTTAAGTGACAGGAAGGGGAATATTAGTAGAAAACCGGAAACTAGTATAAAATTATGTTGAAACTCTAGAAGTGATATAATAGTGATATTATAGAAGTGATATAATAATAAGGATGTGGTATACGGGTTTAACAAAAATTAGAAACATATGAAAAGAGGATTAATTAATTGGAAGATAGGAAAAATAAAGGTATCTTTGGAAATAAGGACATAAGAAAGAAAATGCAGAAAAGAGTATAAAATGCACATGTATTTGGAATCCCAGTATAACAGGAATGAAAGAATGAGGCTAAAGGCAATATTTAAAGAATTAGTAATTGAGTAGCTACCATAAATATATTAAAGAATATAATAATGAAGTGGTACAAAACTTTAGAATAAATACAAGTAAAACTACACATGAAGTCGGCATAGTAAAACTGAAGTAGATAAAAAAAAAAAAAATCAGTGTCCTGTAGGGTTAATTTAGAATTAAAATACAAAAAATTTTATCATAAAAAAATTTGTCTTTTAAAAGAGAAAAATTAAAGTGTTTGAATTAAAGAATGATTTTATAGGAAGTTGCAAGTATAATAATGTATGCTAGATTTGAATAAGTATAATATATATTAGACTTCGGTAAGTCAAAGATTCATGGTACAATATTAAGTAACCGTGAAAAAATTTGTTAAACACCGTATAACTAACAAAATAAGAGAGAACAACAATGAAATAATAAAAGAACCTATAATTAATTCAAAATAATGCAAGGAAGGAGAACAAAAGTAAAGATAAATAGAAGTGAAAGAGTGTTATGGCAAACTTAAAACCAAATCATTAGTAAATACATTAAATATATATTAAAATCTAAAGAAAAATGTTCATAATTGATTAAAATAAAAACACAAATATATGCTGCTTGCAATAGAATGCTTTAAACATTTCAACACAGCTGAATCTGAAGGAATAGTAAAGATAGCATGTAAACCCCAGCCGAAGGAGTGGTTGTTCTTTCGGTAGTAGACTTTAACCAAGTAGTGACAGCAGAGGTAAAAAAGATATGCTTTGTAATGATGAAAGACTCAATCCAATGAAAAGATTTAACAGTTCATAATTTTTTTCCCAGTAAAGAGAACAATGAGGTTTTAATGAAACTTCTTTCAATTCTGTAAAGAACATGTGACGTATATGCTTTTATTCTTTCCATCGGACAGATTTCCAAACAACGATCACAGTGCTTAGGTGAATAAGATGCTGGAGAGAAGAGTAGCCAAAGAAAGCTATGAAATAATGAAACCCCATCAACTATATATCAAATGCAGATAATTGGGGATCTCAAGTGAATGATGTTTAGAGTTATATGGCTAAAAATAAGACATTATTATAGTAGCCAAGACCGTAAAACTAGAAAAGGCTATATAACCAAAAGGCCTTTCATATGCTATTAAATGAGCATATATGTTGGACAAATCAATTTTATTTTGAAGCAGCTTCTAGTACCAACACATTGGCAGGATCTGTAGAGGGGTAGGGCCTTGGACCAAGGCGTCTTAGAGCAGGCGAGAATCTCTGCCATCATCTACTTCAAGCCTCTTGTTTTACAGATGGTGAAATGGAGGCCCAAAGAGATGAAGTGTCTTGTCCAAAGTCACAAGACACAGGGACATAAGACTGGCTAGAAAACGATAGGTACTGCTCTATTTGAATCTACATGTAGTTCTATTTGATTCATTTTTTTTTTCCTATCGACAGATTCACCATAAAAGAAATCAATACGTTTCATAACACACTCCAGTATTATATTTTATTGAGAAGGACTGACATGGACTATAGTTCATTTCTTGGGCCTATATAGATCTTCAATCAATAGTTGGAGTCATCAGATGCCACACACTTATCCTAGTTGTAAATTGGCTGAGAAGAAGGCATCTGAAGACAAAGTTAGCACATCCTCTACTACCTAAACTAACCTATGCCTCAAAATTACTAAACCATTGGTATAATTTTAATAGTTTAAAGGTTAGTAAAGTACCAAAATAATATAGAGGAAAAGCAAGTCAGGTCCTTCCTTTAAAGGAGAATTACATCACTCGCAATAAGGTAATAAACTATGCTTGGGGCGCCTGGGTGGCTCAGTCGGTTAAGCGTCTGACTTCGGCTCAGGTCATGATCTTGCGGTCCGTGAGTTCAAGCCCCGCGTCAGGCTCTGTGCTGACCACTCAGAGCCTGGAGCCTGTTTCAGATTCTGTGTCTCCCTCTCTCTCTGACCCTCCCCCGTTCATGCTGTGTCTATCAAAAATAAATAAACATTAAAAAAAAAATTAAAAAAAAAAAAAAAACTATGCTTGCTACTGTAAAGGTGCACATATACCAAAAAGGTATAATCAAATTTCATGAAAATATTTAACAAGGTACATTATAAACATTTAAAGAAGCATGTTAAAAGAGTAGAGTGAAAATAAGATTAGTGTTCTGAAACTATTGGTAGAAAAATATACTTATTAAAAGAAAATGTCTCATTAAGTGAAGCATTAAGCGTAACGTTGTCTTTTAGTGTTCATGTCGATTTTCACCTTTATCTTTCCTAAGGAGCTACATAATTTTCTTGGAAACTGGGAATATTGCAAAACCGAGCAGTAGATGACAAGAGGTTAAGGACAGTGGCATGATTTTCACGTGATCTTGGAAAAATAGGGGCAGTTCACAATTCTGAATAGACAGGTGGCTGGGGAAATACTAACTATATTTGAGCAATTTTACAATAGCACTGCATTTGTTCACCCACAATCGGCTTAATACTCAAAACCCAGACATTAGATTTTAAATTTTTTTTTTCAACGTTTTTTATTTATTTTTGGGACAGAGAGAGACACAGCATGAGCGGGGGAGGGGCAGAGAGAGAGGGAGACACAGAATCGGAAACAGGCTCCAGGCTCCGAGCCATCAGCCCAGAGCCTGACGCGGGGCTCGAACTCACGGACTCACGGACCGCAAGATCGTGACCTGGCTGAAGTCGGACGCTTAACCGACTGCGCCACCCAGGCGCCCCCCCAGACATTAGATTTTAAACGTAGCTTGTGTTGCAGGGCAAGATTGTACAGAGCTATATAAATCTTTTTAAGTTTTTATTTCTTTATTTTTTTAATTTATTTTTTATTTTTTAAACTTTTTTTTTAATGTTTATTCATTTTTGAGAGAGAGAGAGAGAGAGCAGGGGAGGGGCAGAGAGAGAGGGAGACAGAATCCCAGGCAGGGTCCATGCTGTCAGCACAGAGCCTGACGTGGGACTTGAACCCATGAACCATGAGATCATGACCTGAGCCGAAACCAAGAGTTGGACGCTTAACCAACTGAGCCACCCAGGCGCCCCGATTTCTTTATTTTGAGAAAGAGAAAAAGTGTGTGAGCAAGGGAGAGGCAGAGAGAGAGGGAGAGAGAATCCCAAGCAGGCTTTGCGCTGTCAGCATGGAGCATGATGCCCGGCTCCCTCACAAATTGTGAGATCATGACCTGAGCTGAAATCAAGTCAGACTAAACCAACTGAGCCACTCAGGTGCCCCCAGTAGTTATTTTTAATGAACTAAAGATAAATTAAAATAACAAAAGCAGGGTGTCTGAGTGGCTCAGTCGGTTAAGTCTCTGACTGACTTCAGGCTCAGGTCATGGTCTCACGGCTGGTGGGTTTGAGCTCTGTGCTGATACCTCAGAGCCTGGAGCCTGCTTCAGATTCTGCATCTCCCTCTCTTTCTCTGCCCCTCCCCCACTTGTGCTCTGTCTCTCTCTCCTTCTCTCTCAAAAATAAATAATAAACATTTTTAAAAATTTTTAAAATATATATCAAAAGCTGTGTATGGTTTGAGCTCTTAAGTGAGCATTAAAAAAAAAAAAGACCCTTTCTCCCTCTTTGATAAAGTTAAAGTACTCTTTGGCTATAGTTGATTCTGCGGGATGCCCACTGGAAATTCTAAGGATAGTGAAATTCCGAGGCTGTATTCGTGCCCAGAGGAAACTCAAGGGACCTGATGCTCAGGTGCTGGAAGCCTAAAGCCCAAATGGTGTACTCTGAATCCACCTCTCAGGTGGTTTGTGGACAAAGTAGGGAACATGCTGGCATTCAGATATTTGAAAAGCGCCTAAGTGTCTGATACCTTTGTCTTTTGCATGTTTCTTTCCCACTGTGTTCCACCCACTAGGAGCTAGGGAGGTATGTATTACCTCTGGAAATAGATATTCTAGCAGGAGTGAAAAGGTAAAGGCAGGGCAAAGAGAGCAAAATCACAAAGTTTGGCTAAGGAAAGCAGCTGTTTTTCACACATTCTTGTTCCTCTTTGGGCCAGGTTCATGTGCACTCTATCTCACTCTAAGCATTAGGGTGGACATTTCAGAGGTGTCTACCTCTAATCCAGAGAATACAAGCCCCAAGGGCATAGCTGCCTAGAATTCTCCCCAGGGGTCTCCTCCCCTTTTCTAGACGCAGGATCACTGAAGCCCAAAAGACTCTCTTGTGACTACCTCATAAGATGGCTTTTTGTTCAATTTTTAAATTTTAATTGGTACAGTTGATAATAGCCTAAGCGGTCAGCAAGATTTCTTCATCACTCAATTACAATGGATACAATCTTTAGGATGTTCTTTAAGTTTTGTACAATAACTATATGAAAAGTTGTATTCTACCTACATACAGCTCAAGGCAAAGATATAATTTCATAATTTTTTAAGGCAGCTAATGATTAGGATCAAAATATAAATAGGAAAATTTAGTAGAGCTCAAAGAAGAAAGAGACAAGTGCACAACCATCCTAGTATGACTTAATTTGGAAATTTTGATTTCAATATGATATGCTACAATTAAAAGGGTTTTTATACAAGTATGATTGGATGTTGGGGTGATTCAGTGTGGCTGTGGAAAGGTAATCAGTCTTGGATTAAGAGGTCCTTGATGCAATACACCATAGTGAGGAGTTCCTACTTTTTCCTATGGACAATGAAGCTCTGGGAGGGAAATTTTTTTGTGTGATAGAAATGACATGATCATATTTGCCTTAAAAGATTACTTTTGTGGGGCGCCTGGGAGGCTCAGTCACTTAAGCATGTGCCTCTTGATTTCAGCTCAGGTCGTGCTCTCAGATTCTGAGAGACTGAGCCCTGTGTCATGCTCTGTGCTGAGTATAGAGCCTGCTTAAGATTCTGTCTCTCCCCCTCTCTCTGCCCCTTCCCTGCTTACTCTCTATTTCTCTCTCTCTAAAAAAAAAAAAAAAAAAAAAAAAAGGAGAGAGAGAGAGAAAATTTACTCTTGCAAAAGTATGTAATGTGTATTGAAATGAGGCAGTCCAGGAGAGAGAGAAACTAGACACATAGATACTATAATAATTCTTAAATAAACCTACCTAATTTTTTTTATTATTTTTTTAATGTTTATTTTTGACAGAGAGAGAGAGAGACAGAGCATGAGCGGGGAAGGGGCAGAGAGAGAGGGAGACACAGAATCTGAAGCAGGCTCCAGGCTCTGAGCTGTCAGCACAGAGCCCGATGCAGACCTCAAGATCATGACCTGAGCTGAAGTCGGACGCTCAGCCGACTGAGCCACCCAGGCGCCCCTAAATAAACCTATTTTAAAAACACAAAAAGATTTTAGTGCTATCTGATTAACAATTGAATAGACCTAATTATTGATTGGATAATTGGCTTGAGAGAATAATGAGAGTTTGAGTTTTCTGTACTGGTTAGATAGCACTACCCAGTGCTATTGACCTATCTTACGCATACAAACGAAAAATCAGGATTAGAGAGAATGATTATAGTGAGTTCAGGCAAGGACATATGGATAAGGATAATTAGCTGTATTCCAGTCTATTTTGTTGCCATTGTAATTGAAATGGTAGGGAATAGAATATATATTTTTCAGGATAGCTATATTTAGGGAGTTAGAAAAAATAAAAGGAAATTGTATAATATGATTTGGGTTGTTCAAGAAAGGACAAATCCTATAAGTTAAGTCTCTCTATTATCAATATGTATTTTTAATTGCTCTCCATTCTTTGACCTTCATTCCCGCTAATTGTGTGTACTTTCTCATGATGAGGAATAAAATGTGGATAGCTAACTTACTGATATCTAGTTGTTTTGATAAGCCAGCTGACTGAAGAAGGAGGAAGTTAAAACTATCATTTAAAACAAAGTTCTGCATTTTTTCAATATTTTTTGTATGTATTTCACTATCCTTGAAATAGATTGTACTTATGACAAGATCAGGAAAGCTCATTTTATGTCAGTAAAAAAGGTACTGCTAGGTTGTGCTGGGCAAATCCACATTTTCCCCACTTGAGTTTTTTCCTAGGATTTTCCTTATTTATTAAATATATATGGTCATATTTTTAGAAATGTCAACTCTTAAAAATAATGGCAGTCTAAAAGGATACCTCCCATGTATGAACTGTTTAATTAAATAAAAAAGGGGTTTCGTTTCAAATATTATTTCCCCAATTCTCATTTTCATGTAGTTTTTTTTCCCAGTCATTTCAAATACCTGAGATCTTTAAGTTAGAACATTAAAGTATTACTAATAGCTTTGAAGTATTTCTAATGGTTTTACAAAACCACCATTGAGCACTTTATTAAAAAATTATAAATACTTAGTCATGAGAGCATAATGTCATATCTGCCGTATTAACTTTAGATGCCCAAAAAGTGGTTAGAAAGAGAAAAAGAGTAAGTTAGAGGATTTAGGTTGTGTGGAGAATGACTTAGTCTTTGGGTAGCCCAAGGTTTGGAAAACATGTTTGAGTTGAGGTGTCTCTTTTTTCAATATCAAGGAATACAATCTCTCTGGTAAGAAATCAGCCATTTTTTTTTATTTTATTAGTTATAATTAAGCTCTCCTCCTCATTGAGGCTGTCTTGTAACAGTTTAGACAAAATAAATTAAGCCTCTTCAGTTTGAAGCTGTTAAAACATTTCAGTACAGAAGGAAGTGAGATGGGCCTTCATGAATTAACCTCAGTAATATCTTCTGGAACACTTTTCTAGTGTTAGCTAAAGTGCATTCCTGTGTATTTCAATTTAAGCCATCTGCCAGTTAATGCTTATTCCTGAGGGAGGAAAACTTCCAGAGCTATTTTTCATTTAATTTGCAAGGACATCCTGTTTAGGTACTTATCAAGAGAACAGAAGAATTGATGCCAAATACCACAAACCCTAGTTTAGAGAACTTAATGGGTTGGACTAAAGTAGTAATGTACATTTAAAAAAGAACTGTAACTTACTACCCTTTATATTTAGTAAATATTCAAAAAGTATGGCTGTTAGGCCTAAATGCTTTTTTTAAAAGTAGCCATACTTTGCTCTATGTTTAGGAATTTCTGGAGAGAAAAAAAAATTGTTAACCTTTCATGGGATGGTGGCTAAATATTTTAGGGCACTAGAACCATGACCCTTTGTGTTCCAAGATCATAAAATGACATTCAGATAGCTATTTCTTTTGAAAAATAAATGATCTAGCCTAAATATCTTTTTATCATGCATGATGGATAGCAAAAGAGCAATCTGTAAGAAAGCACAGTACAGTACTTATGTTTTCTCAATGTTTCACAAACATTGTTTGCATAGTAAATATTTAGTTTAACTCCGTTTTATTCAATTTCACAATTTAACTCAGAAAATACCCTATTTAACTCTCAGTATTACTGTTTTAAAACACAAATAAGGTAAATGTTGATTTTGGAGAACTTTTTATTTGAATGCCAAAAAAGAAGATCCAATAAAATGTTTTTTGGCATTGTATTTCATTGGGACAATACACTGTAAATTATGTAGCTTTTTTAGTTCAACAACCTTATAACACATTATCCTTTCTCCTATGTGCTATACTAGAGATTTGTGCTGAATAGGTTAATGGAAACCAAAGTTAAATAACATTTAAAGACATCTGATCAGATTGGGTAAACTTCACCACTCATTTTGGTTGGCACTGTATAAGCAAAACATCCAGTTAATTTTTTTTCCTTTTTTTTATTGCATTGATTATGTAATTTGAGCATTGAGACACCCAGCAAGCCTTTACTGAGCACTTCCTCAAGTTACATTTTACATGTGGGTTGAATATGTAGCTACTTAAGTGACGTTATTCCAACAGTTCTACTTCAAGGCCAATGTTCCCACTAAACATTATATTACTATAGCTTATTTTTTTATTCCTAAAGTTTTAAAGACTTTTGGGGCCTTAAAATTTTCCAAAATATCAAACTTTTAAAAATATGAATAATACAAGGATATTACTTTCTATGTTTATTATATAAATTGAGATTCAGAGAAGCCATCTGCTACATAAGTAGGTAAAACTATGTGGTATAAATAGGTAAAACTTAGACTAAGTTGGTCCTCCTGACTCCCAGTCCAATGACCTTTTCTTGGCACACTTCTGGGAATTGACATAGTAAAGCCTTAATTTTGCTTCCTTATAGGGAAGACTAATTGGGAATGGACCAATGGGTCACGATATGGTTTCTCTAGTGAGGTTGGGTCACACAAAACACAAGAGAGGAATTCAGAAATAAACCCTATTGAAACACACAATGAGTCCTAAGGAAAAGTACTTCTGTTCAGAAGCTCATCATAAATTTAAGAGAAGATTTTAAAAAAAGAAGAAAAAAGATTTAAAAACCAGTGTGAGTTTCAAATGGATCAAAGACCAACATTATAGGTAACACAGTGCAGATAAGAACAGTCTAGCATCAGATTCGTAGTAATTTCAGAGCTAACATGACTTGCTCATACTCTCTATTTTGAATAGATACAAACCTGATATAGTAAAGCTGTTCTATGTATTAAATGTAGGAGTGGAGAATAGCCAGATTGTACAGTGATTGTACATTTGTAGAAATAGGAAACAAGTTATTGGTTGTCAGTGGTTAAGGAGAGTGTGGTGGTGAAAGGAAGTGGGTGTGACTGTAAAAGGGCAGCCTTTGGAAATCCTTGAATTGATGGAAATGTTCTGCATATTGACCATATTTATCTGAATATACTGGTTTGGACTTGCAAGATGTTACCATTGGGGAAAATTGGATAAAGGACATATAGGATCTCTGTATTGTTTCTCACAAGTGCATGTGAATCTACAATTATCTCAGAAGAAAAAGTTGAAAAAAAAGCCAAAGTTGATGGATTCACAGTGGTACTGGGTAGGTTAATATACATTCTTTACTTTTTATTGATCAAATAGACAACAATATGATACAGTACAGATAATCTTGTAAAATTGACAGGATTTCATTGTAATTATATAATCACACATAATTAATAATTAAATAAATATAATAAATAAAATATTAATCCGAAATATATTTTCATAAATGTGTATCAAACATTTTACCTTGCAATAAGTGAGCATATAACCTTTACAAGTGCCTAGAGAACATTAAAAAGTAAACATATATGGCACACAAAAAATATGCTGTGATAATCATAATGCAAACATATTTTCTATATATAATATAAAATTATATATTAACAAAGCTAAGTCAGTTATAAACATTAACCCATTCTCAAATAATTCTTGGAGAAAAGAGAAAATCAGGAGTATGGTTAGAATATGTAGAAAATAAATACATGTATACATCATTATTAACCAGCATATGTACTTATAAAACGTATAATATATATGATACATATAGGAAGAGACATGTAAGGTATAATAGAGGGGTGCCTGGGTGGCTCGGTTGGTTGAGTGTCCAACTTCGGCTCAGGTCATGATCTCATGATCAGTCAGTTTGAGCCCCGTGTCAGGCTCTGTGTTGACAGCTCAGAGCCTCCAGCCTGCTTGGATTCTGTGTCTCTGTGTCTCTGTGCCTCTCCCCCGCTCATGCTCTGTCTGTGTCTCTCAAAAATAAACATTAAAAAAAAATTTTAAAAAGATATAATAGAGAACAATCTTACATTTATGTAATATATTGCAAGGCTATCAGAATGCTGTCATACCTCTACCCGAAGCCATAAATGCTCCCAGAGTAAACAAGATGCATTGAAATTATATAGCTAAGTATTCATTAGGGATGACACAAAAGAACAATAAAGCAATCCTGTTTTTTAATGTTTATTTATTTTTAAGAGAGTGCAAGTGGGGGAGGAACAGAGAGAGGGGACAGAAGATCTGAAGTGGGCTCTGTGTTGACAGCAGCAAGCCTGATGCAGGGCTTGAACCCATGAACCTTGAGATCATGACCTGAGCCGAAGTCAGATGCTCAACTGACTGAGCCACCCAGGTGCCCCAAAATAAAGCAATTCTAATGGTGATAGTATAAGGACCAAACAAACATTAATGAAAAAAAAATAATGGAAAAGTAAAAATCATAAATCCAATAACAGTTGTTTTTTTGCAAAAAAAAAAAAAAAAGTTGGTCAAATTAGAAAAAACAGAAAACAAAACATTTATATGTAAAAGGTATATAACTATAAATTCTGAAAAAATAAATACAAAGCAATATTAATTACGGTGCTAGTCAAGTTAGTTTAAAATTTTAGCCTCATCACTGTTTTACAAGATAATAAAATCACTAAAACTGAACTAAGAGAGCGTTAAGAAATTTGAACTCTCTGTTAAACATAAGTAAATGTGGCAGAGGTTCATATTACTAGTAATCACTCTTAATTTTCCAATAAATAGGTAATTACTATACACAAATTTTACTATTATTTTAACCTCTTATTACCTGCAATGAATATCACATTCTTAAAAAATGATAAATTTATACATTACAGTTAAAATATATTTTCCTTGGATAGTTGAAGTTATTACAGTTTATTCAGGCTAAACAAAAGCAATAAAGAAATAGCCAACCACTGGGAATCTGAGCTGTTATTTTTAGTTGTTAAGGAAAAAATAAGGGAGAGCAACAAAAGTAATATAAATATTTTCCTGCTTATTCTATTTCCAATGTTGTGACATTCCATAGAATAGTTTTTTTAAAAACACAGTGCACTATAAACAGCCATTGGCAATGGCCTGCAGTTTTCTTGATGACTTATGAGTCTGAACTCATTAGGTAAAATGAAATCAATTGCATCCAGCAGAGATCTGGAACTCTTCACATATCTGGAAAAACCCGGGGAAGAGTTGGTAATATTACAACTTTTTAGTAATTACACTACCCACTGCTTCAAAAATATTAAAATGATCTTATACAGTGTCAATCTAAGGAAGCTTAAGTCTTACATGGTAACTATCTTTCACTGAAGCTTGTATTAACTTTCCTCTAAGAATATGATATTCAACCAAATAAGGTATCTGGTTTAGGTTTAGGTTTAGGTTTACGTTTACGTTTATTTACGTTTAGATTGTCCAGTGGCTCCAGTACATCCTGCCTAAGGACATTTTGCCTCCATCCAGTTGATTTTGAACTTTTGTCAAAATTAGTTGGGCATATTTGCATAGGTATTTCTAGATTCTCTCTTCTATTCTATTGATCTATATTTCTGTCCCTCCACCAATACTATATATACTTGATTTCTTTTGATATTTAATGTCTTGAAATTAAGTAACAGAGTTCTCTCACTCTATTTTCTATTTTCAAAGTTGTTTGAACTATTCTGGTTCCTTTGCATCTCCATATTTATTTTAGAATAATCTTGTCTGGAAAAAAAAAAGCCTTGCTGGTTTCGATAAGAATCATCTTCAACCTATATAAATATCAATTTGGGAGAGCATTGATATCTTTTCTCTCTTGAGTCTTCCACTCCATGAATACAATATGTCTCTCCATTTGTTTGGATCTTGTCTGATTTCTTTTATCAGCATTTTGTAGTTTTAACATAGGTTTTATTAGATTTACATGTAAATATTCAAGTGCTCTTTTTTGTTTTTTGTTTTTTACTTATTTAAAAGTGGGGAAAAACATTTTTAACTTGCATATCATACAAAAAGATGGTAGATTAAATATGGTCCATGAGCCATATTTTGCTGACCCTTTATCTAGACATTAACCAAATTTAAAAATTCAAGGTATGAGATGATTTACTTGTTGAAATGAGCACATTTTCTGCTGCTTGTTTAAAATGAACATAGACAACTTCCATTTATGAACAGTAGGAGACATTGTTGTCATGTGGAGCTATGTAGAGAAGGAAATAGAACTAGCAAGAGACACTCTTGGTTTCCTTTGTGAAAGAAGATTTATGGGACACTCATGAAGAGGATATTCTTTATAGATAATTTGGAGTACAGAATATTTGATATGTTCTTTGGATAAAATAAAAAGATACAGTCACATTTCTCTAAATTTGAATTGTAGTCAACTCCTATCATAGTGGAATTCTTACATAAAGTACCCCCAACACACACACCAAGATTTCCAAAGTCCTGAACAATAAGGACTCAAAATGCTTTGAGAGATAACTTCTATCAACATGTTCCCCATGTGCCTTTGTTCTATTTCCACGTTCCACTCTTCCAAGTTTTCCTCCTATTTTCTAACTATCTTGATTTGAGAAAGACAGATTGTCATTTAGTCTAATGATAGACCTTATCTCTTTAGCAATTATTGCATATCTGCCTTTTGGAGTTACTATTTTGAAAAAGTATTATGTTTGAAAACGTCTTGGTAATTGTTCAGTTTATTCTCTATCTTCATTAAATTAAACAAACAAAATCTCGGAACAGTCCAGTAGAATCTCAGACTAAGTGCTAGATGTATACCTAAAGAAATGTAATGATTACAGGATTCCTGTGGCTTTTTCTGTTTTGTTTTGGCGTTTTTTGGTCTGCTTATATTTGTTAACAATGTAGCAAAAAGATTAAACTCAGGACCTGGTTGAAAAAGAAGCATACCATTTAAACCAACATTTCACTTCAAATAACTAGAAGTTAATTGTTAGCAAGACACTTTTTCTGATGAGTGTAGTTTTTTCAATTTTCACATGCATATCCAAGGGGCTGAGCATCCCATATGTTAACATACCAGTGTTAGGTTAGACTTCCCCTAAATGGGACACAAACTCTAAGAGCAATTTTCAGCAACTTTATAGTTACATATTGCATTTCATTGTTGAGTAATATGGTATTTACTTAGTAAATAACAGCTAGATTAAGACAGCAATGTAAACTGAAATTCATTCTTTTATTTGCTTAATAGAAACAGAGTATTAACTTTAAAAATGTGTGTTTTGAAAGCTATATTCATTTTAGCAAATAAAGTGTTCCTTTCTAATATTTTTATAGTTTATAAGAATTCTAATGTGTCCCACTATATTATTTGATATGTTATCAAAGATTATGATATAATCAAAAAATTATTTATCTTCCCTTATTATTTTTAATTAGGGATTAATATAAGTAGTGATAGAAGGAGATTCATCAAGGGATAGTAGAAGTTGGTAACTGATTAGGAAGCAGTGGGAGAACAAGTAGGTAATTTATAAAAAGGACATTAACCCATAGTTGTGAAAAACAAATACACTTATCCGTTAAGTCACCTGATTGACTGTGAAGCTGCCTAACCCTTTAGCTGCTCTCTAACCAGGAAAAATCAAACAAACCAAAAAATCTCCAGTCTTCTTTAAAGTCTACTTGTTACTTATTAATCAACATGTCAGATTTTTCAAGATTTTCTTCAATGGCAGATGAATAAGGAAGTAATTGTAAATTTAGAAAGTCACCTTTCAAATATCTGTGTAATTGTGTCAGACCGAAAGGGAATGATCAATAAATTCGACAATGTATTTTTTTAAATTTTTTCATACTTGTGCTTTACATTATTTTTTTTAACTCGAAGAATGAAGTTGCTATTGCCCTGTCATTTAAAAAAAAAGGGGGGGGGCACATTAAAAATGATCTGTGCAATGATATCAAACTGACATGGAATATTACGTAAGGTCCACATTTATTTTTTTTTCTTCCTTTATGTTCTCTATTAAATCTTTCTAAACTCAAAGAATGAAATTGCCATTGTTCTGGCAATTCTAGGCATCTCGAAGTTTTTTCCTATCAATTGGCCCTTTATACCTCTCACTAGAGGCCGGATGTTTGCAGTTGCTGGCAGTTGTTTAAGACACTGCTAATGGCTGATAGACTGGCAGAACACATTGAAAGAGTGAGGCTCAGAGCCTGGGAAAGGTCCCAGCACTGAATGCCCTCAGTCCTGCAGGGTAATTAGTTTATTGCATACAAGATTAGCAAATCAGTACCAAAGATACTCTATCTGACCCACTTCTCAAGAGTCATCAGAAATTACAAATGACTATGTTTTTAAGCAAAATACAAATACTTTAAAAATGCTCCTTTCTTCTGACCTAATCCAACTATACAAATATTCAGCAACATTCAGTGAAATGTTCTTTGTTATTTTGACTGTCCCCCTTCTGCACTCTGAGGATATTTAAAATCTAATTTAAAAAACAAAACAGTTGGGAGAATTGGTGTAAAAGCACAAATTCATTTGTTTTTAAGAGTATGGAAAAGGTTTCTTGTTAATGATACAGACAAGCATAGAGATCAAATTAAAAGAATCATTCATTGACAAATGGTAACTTCCAATGTACTTTTAAAACTAGGAACAGTGAAGGAAACATCAGTGCTTTTGAAAAAATTGTTAAAATGTAATTAATATGGAAAAATCTTTCAGTTTTCCACAGTGAAAAATTAAAATTACTGCGTGAAAGCAAGTCAGAGAAGCATTTTTAAAGAAGTTATGCTAATACAATTCTCCAGATGTCTTTACTATTATTGACCAGAAATAACTGTGCTTGCTACTTGACCTTTCTCTTCATCTTAGTGCTGGGAGCAAAAGTAAATTTTCTGGAGTAAAGTTGCTCCGTTTAAAGCCTTAAGACACTTTTAATGTTTGTTACATGCTAGTGTGCTGTATTCATTATTAAAACAGGCTGTGACCTCTAAAATGGAATATTAAGCATACTAGTGGCAAACGATTTTTTTAAAAAAAACAACGTTTCAGTGTACCACTAAAGATTGTATTCTTTAAGATGAGAAGTGTGTGGTACAGTGAGAAAGTGTATTTTTGATAGATCATGTTGTCTCCAATTACGTGTTAATAAGTAATATTATTTATAGAACACGAATGCTGATTAAGTCCCTCGGGAACATAGACAAGTTGAAAGAAACACGCATAAATCAAATTTACCTTTCCTCTTATTTTGTGAAACATTTCATATAAAGCATATCAATAATAATAATAATAACTAATAACAATAAATAACAAACAACACCTAACTGTGATATAATAAGGTGATAAACCTCTTGATAAGAAAGAGTCAAGTCAAGGAGTCAAATTTAACATTTCATCTTGCCTATCTTAATAAGGTTGCTGGATTGATTGTTAGTAAAAAGATAAGGACTAAATCAAAATAATAAAAATTATCCAGTGGGCAAAAAGTCATTTGTCGTCTTCTTCCTGGGGTGATTGGTTTTCCTCTCAAGGAGGGGAGCTTTTGGGTGGGAGGAGTCATAATTTAGGTCATTACTCTAATACAAAAAAAAAAAAAAAAGATAAAATCATTATAAGAAAGGAAAACTAAGATCAGTCTCTCTAAAGATGCAAAAATCCTCAACTAAGTATTAACTAATTGATTCCAACAATGTGTAAGAAGAATCACACACTGCAACCAGGTAGGAAAGACTGGTTCAACATCAGAAATTCAGTTAATATAATCCTCTACATCAAAAAAAAAAAAAAAAAAAAAAAAAAAGGAAGAAACATCATATGATCATGTCAATAGATGAAGAAAAACATATTTGACATAATCCAATACCCATTAATGATTTTTTAAAAGGTTTGTTTATTTAGTTAGTTAGTCAGTTAGTTGAAGAGAAAGTGTGCAAGTCAGGGAAAGGCAGAGAGAGAGAAAGAACCCCAAGCAGGCCCTGAGCCGTGAGCACAGAGCCAGACACAGGGCTGAATCTCCTGAACAGTGAGATCATGACCTGAGCTGAAACCAAGTGTTGGACGCTTAACCAACTGAGCCACCCAAGTGCCCCTGCCTTAATGATTTTTTTTAAAAATTCAACAAACTAGGAATAGGGGATATCTTCAATTTGATAAAGTACATCTACAAAAAACCTATTGTTATCATAATTTTTGGTGACAGACTGGACACTTTTCTCCTATGATTTAGAAGATGATCATAGTTTGTCCATTTCTTAAAAAATGAACATCTTGTCCTATGATGTATCAGTCACACTCCCAGATATTTACGCAACTTATTTGAAAACTTAGACGCACACACACACACACACACACACACACACACACACACACACAATGGCATGTAAATATCGGTAGCAGTTTTATTCACAACTGCTAAAAACTGCAAGCAACCAGTATGCCCTTCACTAGACGAATGGATAAATAGTCTGTGGTACAACCGTACAATGGAATCATATTCAGTGATAAAATAAGTGCTTCATTAAGCTATGAAAAGATAGAAGTAACTAAAAGACATAATGCTAAGTGAATGAATCCAGTCAGAAAAGGCTACATATTGTTTGATTCCAACTATGTAACATTCTAGAAAAGACAAAAGATCAGAAGTTCTAGGGGGAGGCAGAGAGGGTGAAATTAGAATACAGTATTTGTGTATTTTGTTTATTTTGTTTTTTGTGTGTTTATGGGTGACCCCATTCTGTGTAATCCTGTCATGGAAATATGTTACTGTGCATATGTCAAAATCCATATAATTTAATGCACAAAAGTCAACCTTAATGTATGCAAATAAAAAACTGTTTAGGAGGTTGGGGAAATTCGTGGAAGGAACCCAGACTTTGATAAGAGAATCTAATGTTATTACAAATACTTGAAACAAAATCACTGAATGTAGGTGGAGGTGTGGGCAAAGGTGATGACCTAAGTAGCTTTGGAAATGAGTGAAGCCTCTAAGACTAGAGGCAAATAAGACATTTTCACTGTACTCTAGCTGATAAAGTTGTTTCTCATCTGCTACTGTTATACATGAAGACTGGAACTAAATAATTAAGTAAACAGCAAAAAGCGGGATCCAGATTTCTTAGAGTTTTAGTGAGAATTCACAGCAAATCAAGGCAAGGATGCTAAAATGATCCATGTGGCAATGTTTTAAAGTTGGAGACATAGTATGAATTCATGTGTAGTTCAATATGCATAGAGATGGCTGTGTATAGAAATCTCTCTCTATATATATATGTATATATACAGGTTTTTATAGAGACAAATTTATTTTCTCGATCAGCTAAAAGGGCCTAGAAGCAATTTCAGTCCTTTAGCAACAAACACACCTAGCCCCCAGATCTTGATTTCTTACACATTCTCAATAAAAGACTCCAGGGCTCTCTGAAGAAATAAATGATTCTAAGGTGGGGCAAAAAGATTCAAGATGAACCTGGATCTTTTTGTAATAAAAGGAAGAAAGTCAGTGCTATGATGGCAACAAAGCCCACCTCTATATTGATGGGGACCTGGCATAAGGACGTTGGAGCCAACGGGAAGAGCTCCAAATGTCCAAAGCGGGCAGAATTTGAACAACAAAAAACTTTGAGAAAACAAAACACCAAAAGCATTAGACTGAAACCAAATGTAAGAAATAAACATTCATGAGTTCACACTGATATAAAGACATTATTGAATAAATAAATAAATGGTAGAGAAGAGACATATCTCCCTTACAGAAAAAGTCCTAATAAATCATGGAAGTATTCTGTCCTCCAGGAGTAAATCCCCACTCCTTAAGGGTAAGCTGTAGGTAGTGACTTCCTTCTAAAGATTTCAATTTGGAAATGGAAAAAAGCGAGAATAATCTTGTGGAGAAACTTGACAGACACTACCTTGGCCAAGTGATCAAAGTGAATATTAACATTTGATAAAGTAGTGGTACTATGTTTCTTGGCATAATGTGTTGAAAATGGTAATTCCTCAGTGCTTTTTCATCCCTAAAATCCATACATCCTGTCTAATAATGAGAGAAATATCAGACAATTCTATTTGAGGGACATTTTACAAAATAGTAGAGCAGTACTCCTCAAGATTCTCCTAGTCGTCAGAAACAAGGGAAGTCTGACAAAGCAACACAACCAAAAGAAGCCTAAGAACACATGAAGACTGAATGTAATATATCTTGGACAGGGTCCTGGAACATAAAGAGGCATGAGGCAAAAACTAAGGAAACTGGAAGAACTGTGGACTTTAATTAGTAGTAAGGAATCAATATTGGTTTATTAGTTGTGGCAAGTTTACCATACTAATGTACAATGTTAATAATACGGGAAACTGTGCAGGAGTCTTCTTGTAATAACAGGGGATTGCATGGGGATTCTCTATACTATCTTCTCAATTTTTCTGTAACTCTAAAACTGTTCTAGAAAGTAAATCCTAAACAAATAAAATAAAATAAAAAGGTACTGACAAATGGACATAAATGGCTTTGTTCTTTGATAATTTTTATACTAATTAGGAAAACATTTTATATCATATGAATGATTTTTTGATCACTGAAGTCAAATGGAGTTATTTTGTGACATATCTGTATGACACAGCCAAACAAATATTTTTAACTATCAAACGGAAAATATTTGTTATAGTGCAATAAAATAGTGAGGGACAATGTGAAAACTAAGCTTGTTTTTATGAATCTTACACAGCTGTCTCTAAGCCAAAGTGTTCCGGGCAAGTTTCAGAACTTTCAAACTGTTTATAAACTGAACAAACAAAGCTGCCCAAGTCCATTCACAATTGATTCCTCAGTCTCTTTTCAGTACTGAAGAACAGCTCTTTCACAAATGCAGTTCATCTTCCATAGACCGCGAAAGGTGACGTCAGCTGCTTAGGTGGATGTTTAAGCAGTAGGATTCCACAGTGTCTGGTAAATTCATCTTGGAAATTCCAACATTAAATGAACACTGTTTGTAGACAATATGGAGAAATGAGAATTCAGTTCAGTGAAGATGATACATGCAAAAAGTAATTTTTTTTCTCTGCTAGTGTTCAATGTCCGCTTTACTTTATGAAGCTTAGCCACAATCGTTTTTCAGGAATCAACAGACCTAACTATAAGAGGATGACCGGACTTTTGCATAGTTCCTTGTATTTTTTGAACTTGAAATAAGACTTAAGCCTTATGAAATTATGATTAGAATTTACCTGCCTCATACCTCTACCTTATTTCAATAGATTGACTCTAAGTGGGAAAGTGTATGTGACTGCATTCTCTCTAGCAAATGTCTATTGAATTGTAGGACACCACATATAGAATGGTAGTTATGAATCTGAAGGAGGGCTGAGAGGTCCTCTATTTACTTAGGAAAAGAACAAACTCCCCATCATTAAATGTTAAATTCCCTCAAGAAACATGTTTATTATATTATTCATTAGAGAGAGAACAAAATTCTACCACCAAACCTTGATAAGTTACAAAGTGATGACCTAGTTTCTGCTCTCTCTATGCACTTTAATTCTCTCCATAACTCCATCGCTCTAAATTTGTGTAGGAGAACTGTTGATGTTATAGTTATCTTAAAAAGCATGCATGTGTACCAGAACATACCTAGTTCTATATATTAAAATATCTACCTATCTGTATAGTATATACAAATATTATATAAAATCAGGCAACACATAGTGTGAATATATAATGATATATAAAATATTATACATTTTAAATAACATGATATAACAGTATATATAATATATTAAAATATTTATATATCTAACTTTGTAAGATTGCCATATTTACTATGCTCTCAATAAATTTCTATCTTATTCAAATTGTATCACCTTTTATTTCTTGAAATTAATATTTGTACTAGGAGTATAATGCATATTTATAATGTTCAAGAAAATATAGAATATTAAGATAATGAAAACAAAAACTCACAAAAATTCATGCAAAAGTAGGAAAAATGTGAAATCATTTTTTTTAAATTTCAAATTAGCGTAAACATATATTTCCCCATGAGGAGTTAAGAAAACTCTTCAGGAATAATTCTGCCCATGTGCAATTATTTACTCTACTACTGTGTGGCCTTTATCAGACTACAGAACTACTATTATCTCTAATCCTCAATAAAATAGAGGTAATAAGGTACATACTCTCTAAAATGTTTGAGAATTAAGTATAATAATGCATGCAATATGCTCAATCAAAGCCTTGTAAGGAATCTCATCAAAGGGCGATAAAAGTGAAGGTTATGAATAAATTGTTTTGATTCTACCCAATTTTACTAACAGTTGAAGAATATTTTTGTTTTTGCAAAAGCCTAGTGCTAGGAAGGACTCATAGTAACAATATGAAGGTTAGTACGCTAATAAAATTATACTTAGCAAAAAACATTATTTTCTAACTTCTCTCACTTTCTGTTAAAGATGATATTTCCCCCCATAGGTTGAGTGGTTATGAATATACTTAATATGTTCATATACTTACATAGTGGCTTTCTTGTTTTGCTTTGTATTCCTTATTTCTCTGGTGCTTCAACCATTTGCTTTATAATGCCTCCTATTTCCTGCATTACTCTAATAGGAAGCTATTTCAACTTATATAAATTTTTAAATAACATCAAATACTGAAGGCTCTGTGCTGATTATATTAACAATGTAGTAGGTCATAAAATATCAAAGGAAATAACGCTCTATGAACAAGTTAGCAACAAAACCTTTCTCCATATACATTTTGTATTTTAAGACGCCATGGGATTGGGAAAGAGAACAGAATGAATCTGAAAATGGAATCGAAAGTGCTTATCTGCTCCTTATGAATTATAAATTATTTCCTTTTAGAATCAGGCATAAATGAGACTGGACTCCATTGATGTGGTAAACTGCAAATAATCAACAATTTTCAAAGAATTTTGCAAGTCAAAAGTATTTTTGGTTTGTTTTGTAATTATCATTTATTTTATACTAGGAACTCAAAACACTAAATCTGTTTTTTTCTTTTATTTAAATTTTTATGTTTTATTTGACATATTTCAAACTTACAAGGTGCAAGAGTAGTACAAAGAATTCTCATATATTCCTCACCAGGAGGACTCACTGAAATTTTACCAATTTTCCAATTATGTATTTTATAGCAAAAGGATCCAATTCTCAATTATTGCACTTAGCTGTCATTTCTGTTCAGTATCCCTCATTTGGGATGGTTCTGACCTTCCTTGATCTTCATAAATTTAATAACTTTGAAAATTATAGGCCTATTACTTTGTAGAATTTCTCTCAGTTTGGATTAATCTGATGTTTCCTCAAGTATAATTTCAGTTTATGCGTTTTCTGGTAGAAATTTTATAGAAGTTATGCCATATTCTTACTCCTGTGAGGCAGTACATGCTATCAATTGCCCATCAAAGTTATTTTATTTCTTATCACTTGAATAATGGTGCCAGTTTTCTCCAATGGGAATTAACTCTTTACATCTTTGTAATTTTTAAGTATTTTTGAAGATCTAATTTGAGGCTATGTATATAATGCAGTTCTTATGAAAATCATATTCCCTAGTTTTAGAGTCCCTTGATGGTTGTTATTTGAATCAGTTATTAATATGATGGTTGCCACATGTTGATTTTCCAATATCATCCTTTCTAAATTTGTTAGTTGACATTCTATTTTAAGGAAAGCATTTCTTTCTCCCCTCCTTTCTTTTCTTTTCTGTTCTGTTCTTTTCTTTTCTTTTAGGAAGGCATTTCTCATCACATTTATTAATTTGTTCTAGATTTGACCCTTTACCTATTTGTAGCTCTCACCTTCAAATAATGAGAAACCTAGCCTTACTGTTCCAGGTTGGCGAGTGCCTCTGACCCTCAATTCTCAGTCCTCTTGGAAATTTTTCTCTCCTACAGATTGCTGCCTCATCCACAGCCATGCCTTTTTCTAGGGGCAGCCTGTATCTAATGACTGCTTGGTATAGTATAAAAGTCCACCTTCCCTGCCACATCTGAAGAGCCAAATGGCTTCAGTGACCCTCTTGAGGTAGACTGAGATCTTTGTTGTGGCTGCATCAGAGTCAAATTCTCCCTCACCAACTGTCTCCACAGGTGTTGATACCAAAGGCACTCCCTCATAAACTTCCTTCCTGCAGGATAATCTCTGACTCAGAACATGCTTTCCAGGATTTCCAATCTGCAACAAAATATGCTTGCATTTCAATAATTAATCACTATATCTTAGGGGTGCCTGGGTGGCTCAGTCGGTTAAGCATCCAACTCTCGATTTCAGCTCAGGTCACCATCTCCCAGTTAGTGAAATCAAGCCCCACCTTGGGCTCCGTGCAGCAAGGAGTCTGCTTGGGATTCTCTTTCCCTCTCCTCTGCCCCTCCCCTGCTTGTGCTTCCTCTTGCTCTCAAAATAAACTACTAAGCTTAAAAATAATCATTATATCTCACAGTATTAAGGAAATATAAAAGTGGAATAAGAATAAATACCTATACAAGCAAAGCTACAAAATCTAAAATACATTGTCCGGATTTAGTATAATCACTTCTGGAGTTCAGACACTTACAGACTTATAGTTCAACTTATAATTGAATTTAGTGCAATATCTAATACATATATTTTTAAATTAATTAACTCTCATCTTGTGCTAGTGAAATTGATGATTACTTCATTCTTGAGTTTGGTAAAGGAAAAAAAGTTTGTAGATAGAATACATATTACCTTGCACATATTGACACAAATGCTTCCTGAAAGACTAGAAAGGAAGACAGTGGGCATTTTTGACATTCTTATTTGATTTATTACTTAATTTTCAACAGTAAGTGTCCTGGAGGCAGACTACCTCTGTCTTACACTACCTTAGGCATGAGTATGTGACTTTAGGAAATAACTGACCCATTCTTAGCTTCACTTTCCTTCAGCAGATAGCAGTGACTGTCTCTTTAGATTACTCAAAGGATTAAATAAAAATAATGCCTGCAAAGTGCTTGTAAGAGTTTGTGGTATGTGGTCGATATATGTCTACTATTATTGTTGGAAGCAACTCTCACATCAGGTTCAGGCATCGTGTGACACAGATCCTTGTGTTACCAGAATCTCAAACATCTAGGAAATTTTACATAATGCAGAATACTGTTACAAGGACTGGATGAATTAGTGCTTGGGAGAGCCTCTAACAACTGACAGGTGGGAAGATAAGAAAGTAGGCAGATGCAGCATGATCCTGACATTTGCCTCACGAGGATATTGGTGAATTGTTCAAGGAGGAATGGTTATGTGCAGGTTTTGATATTCATCTACATCTTTCACAGAGACTAATTATTTCTGCATTGTCTTCTGCTCTATTTCCATTACTCACGCCAACCCTTGTCAAGCTTAACACTGCTCCTGTCTATATTGGTGCAACAGTCATGAAAAAGTTTTAATCTCTTTGTCAGAAATCACTGTAAACATAGTGATTAGAGTCACAGTTTCCTAAAAATGCATTCCAAGACCTCAGGCTATTTCTATTTCTATGAGCTGACTCATAAATCTGTGAAAACATGAAGATGCCATCTTCTTCAAGATGAACATCCTGTTGATGACTTCCACCAAATTCGCTGCTGTAGAATGTCTATAAATAAAAGTTAATGCCTTCTGTGGCTGAAGTGGGAATTTTATAATCGTCAGTGGCTTTAGGCTGGCAAAAAGAAACTTTCTACTTATACAGGCGGAAAAATGTGTTTTGAAATATTAATCACTATGCTTTGTTTCTTGTTTGTTTTTTGTTTTTGCTTTTATAGTCATTCAGCCCCATTAACACTATCTGAAGAAAAATCAGTAAGATTAGCATAGGCATGAAAAAAAGTTCCACAAACAAACAAATAAACAAATGCCTTTATATTTCATAGTTATGCATTTTAGAATCAAAAGGAAAATGCTGGAGGAAAGCTGGGAATAGAGTTTTATAATAGCTTAAAAAGAGAACTGGGAGAGCAAAATCATCTATATCTGCTCCTTGGGGTGAAGAGGTGAAAGTCACCCAGAGGAGAAGAGAAATTCTGCCTTTCAAAGGTGTCCAAAGGTCATCAAATTAAATGTCTGGCCCCAGTGAGTCCTGGAGAAAGTAGAGGGGTCGGAATTAAGAACTGCTGAGCACCTTCTCTGCCCTACAGATGGACTGTAGAACATCTTTTCTCATCCAGTATTGATGAACTCAGAAGCCCGTTAGTTACCTTCTTTTTGTCCATTCAGAACCTTCCATATTGTACCTAAATTGTCCAGCAAGAAAAGAACTTGTCTTTTCTCCAGCATTCTCCCAAGCCCTTTCTAAATACCTCACATGGACTACTCATGTCTTTCCCTTGATTATCCTTGCTCTGGTTCAGGGCAGAAGATGCAAAAACAAGACAGAGTTCTTGTCCACCCTACTGGTCCAAGTGGGGATGAAGGGAAGACCAGCACTAGCCCTTGGATAAGACAGGAAATCCATTCAGGTTTCAAATGTAAGATTTTCTCTCTCATTACTTAGCTTTGAGTTCACAAGTTATGACTATAGAGGTTAAAGTAAAACAAAAATGCCTATGCATTGTTGCTCAGAGTTTTGCTATGCAAAAGTATCTCCTAAGTACTTACATGTAAGATACTAGATGGAGCTAGGAGAGAGAAATAAAGAAAATGTGTGTATTTCTAGATAAATACCCATAATTATGTCATACTTAAGAAAATTGCTGATTAACACACAGTAAGTTTGACCTTACTTAGATCTCTTAACTAATTCCTTATTTTGAAAATGTTGAGGTTTTCGGTGAAGGGGGAGGGGCATTATAAGCTGCAAGATTCTATTCAATTTAAAATTTTCCATCAGTGGATCAGGATGCAGGCTTTAATGGGAATTTATAAGATTTTAATTTATATTTTCATCATATAAATTTAACCAATAGTGTATGTCTGCTTTATTTTAAATAATCTTAGGATGTATAAAACTTGAGTAGCAGTCTGAAAATATATAAAACAATAGAAGCCATTTGTCTTTAATAACTTTATACAAAAACATCACTTACAGAAACAACACATTGCAATATTGGTGATTATAGCTGTTTTAAATGAACAGCATGAAGTGTATCCTGTGCAATAATTCTTGATTTAGGCAAAGATTATAGTGGAATATTTAGTCTGCCCATATGTCCTGAACTATTCATTTCCTGTTACTTTGCTGGAGGCAGAAGCCAAAAACCTTCAGTTTTCCTGTCTTTATTATACATATGCTGCTTATTGCTGTTTAAGCTGACTTGGTTCTTGACGACCACAAGGTGACTTACTATAGTTGTTTTCTCAAAGGACTTTAGCAGCAACATGTGTTTTTAAGCACATTCAATGTTGTTTTGTGACTTTCAAATAACTTGGGAGCAATCAAATGTAGACTACACACATGTAGCCATAAGTTAACATAAACTTCTTTAGAGGAAAGGGATATAGTTGGTTTCAATGTAGAAGTTTCTCAGATTTAATTTATTAAGGTTATATTTCCACATTGCATTTGGATTTGATACAATTTATGGCACTCTATATATGTTTCAGAGCATGTTACTTAAATATTTATATCAACTATGCAAAAACCATTCTTCAGAGAACTTTCAACAGCCTATACACATAGTGTATAGATAACTTCTTTATCTGGATTTGCTAAAAAGATTATAAATGTATAATGATTAGAGCCCAATTTTATATTCAGAGAAAAATTAATTTGTACTGTATCCCCTCTTCAATTATATTTTAGTATATAATGTTTGATTTGATAAAAGGAAACAGAATAGTTGGAGATTTTTAAGCATGATGAGTTCATTCAGAATTTCCTGAAGAATTTAACCTTTTAGTTGCACTTAAAATTTTAAGTGCACCTTTTGTATACACCTGTGTTTTGTTGCAGCTATAATGTTCTTGCCGCAAACAAGAACCCCATCAAAGCTGAGAGTCACCATGATCAACTATTGTCCCCATCTCCAGACCATGCCACACCTCTAAATACCTTTGTCACCAGCTCCAGCTCTATTTCTGCTTATACAGAAAGCCAGTGACTTTATATTGCACTTCTGCTTATAATGCCACAGAAAATTCAAGTATATCCAAGGTAGCGAATAGACAATGTTTCACCAGCAGCAGAAAGGCAACCTCTGCCTTACTGCCATCAGTATTGATCAGGTGCATGAATTAGCCAAATATGTATCATATCCAGAATTCCAGGGGTGACTGTGCAATGTAATTTTGACTTTTCAGCTTTGGAAAAACAACATACATTAGAAGGAAGTAGGGAACCCATCTCCTCTATTGATCACAGATATTTAAATATATTTATCTTACATCCACATAAACATATGATGCGTAAATTACTCCATTTTGTCCATAAGGAAAATAAAACTCAAGAGGTTAAATAATTTGAATACAACCAAACCTCTATAATTTCACTGACACTGTCTAATTTTACCTCCACCTGACTTTCCTTTTTTTATTATTTTTTAACAGTTTATTTATTTATTTTGAGAGAAAGAGACAGAGAGAGAGCGCGCACAAGACAGCATGCTAGCACGGCAGGGACAGATAGAGAAGGAGGAAGAGAATCCCAAGCAGGCTCCTCTGTGCTCTCAGTGCAGAGCCTTACATGGGGCTCAATTCCACAAACCGTGAGATCATGACTTGAGCCAAAACCAAGAGTCAGAGACTTAACCAACTGAGCCACCCAGGTGCCCCCTGATTTTGCCTTTTTTTAATAGACTGTTATTTTTCCTTTGTTAATCTTAAACAGATAACTTTGATGGACTATACACCTATCAACTGAGGTTCTTCCCTATCTGAACTTACTAAACAGAATATAATGATCAGAATCAAATTTCCCATGTTTTCAAGTATTTTTAGCTATTTAGCCTCTTTAAAAAAAAGAGTATATTTATTAAAATACGTTAGGTTTGTTTCCGATTCTGTGTCTCCCTCTCTCTCGGCCCCTCCCCCGTTCATGCTCTGTCTCTCTCTGTCCCAAAAATAAATAAAAAATGTTGAAAAAAAAAAATTAATAAAAAAAAAATAAAATACGTTAGGTTAGTGAAAAAACTTGTGTCAGTTCTTTATATTGTAAAGGTAGATAAGTTTTCTATGATTATATTTATGAAACAATGAAGAATCATTGGTTTTGCTTCATTTTGGAATCCTATGCTTCCTTATAGAATTAGGATAAAAAATAAACAACATTTTTATAGAAAAATTAAGAGAAGAAGATCTGTGAGTCTGAAAAGGCAAAAAATACATAAGAGAACAAGAAGGAACAATATGGTAGTTTAAAATATTATAATTTTAGCAAATATTTTCTGGAAAAGATAATGTTTTGTACTTATTCCTCTAGGTAAAACTTGACAACAGAAGAAATATTTTGCTTCCTTGTATAACATCATTCTTTACTCCTGATATTTGTCTTTACTAATGTGGGAGTGTTCTTTAAGGAAAAGTTCAACAGGTCTGGCTGTAGGTATCATAACCTTGACTGTCCTTCGAAATCTCTCCCCAGATTTCTGAAGAGTAACAACATCCAAAATTAAATATGATTATGAGTGCTGTTAGTATTTAAACCTCTTAATGCCTCTTCTTCTCTTTTTACTAGTTTGATACTTTTATCTAGGTTAGTCCAATCCTTTATTTATTTTTTATGTATCTTTTTAAAAAAAATTAATGTTTATTTTTGAGAGAAGAGAGACAGAGCACGAGTGGGAGATGGGAGAGAGAGAGGGAGACACAGGATTGGAAACAGGGTCCTGGCTCTGAGCTAGCTGTTAGCACCGCGCCTGACGCAGGGCTCAAACTCACAAACCGTGAGATCATGACCTGAGACGAAGTCTGAGGCTCAACCGACTGAGCCAACCAGGCTCCCCTCAATCCTTACTTCAAAATTAATATTAAAAATTTGCTATGAGTTGTTTTAATTGGCTTTTCAAAGCTTAAAGAGTAAGCAAGTTCATTTATTTATTTTAAATGTATGTGGATTAAGTAGATTACGCGGATTAAGAAAAAAAGGAAAAGGTGACAGTAATTATGACAGAATGAAATCTATAAATCTAAAAATATATAGTAATAGTTCTATTAATTAATATATGGAACAGTTTTATCAGCTACTTGTTTTACATTAGTACTTTTCCTACTTGGAAATCATAACAGACCATAATATACTGACACATCTCAAGATGGCATTTTACTCACATTTTATGCTTTGCTATGAAAAAAGATTTTCTTAAATTCTTGCAGGTCTTTTAAACCACATTTTGTTTTTATCATGTCTTCTTTTGGTCTCCATAAAAAATTTATATCTGTTTATTCTCCCATAGGTAAAATTTCAAGTATTAAGAAGTAAATATAACATTGGGGCTCCTGGGTGGCTCTCAGTTGAGCGACCGACATCAGCTCAGGTCATTATCTCAAAGTTCGTGGGTTCGAGCCCCACGTCAGGCTCAGTGCTGTCAGTGTGGAGCCTGCTTTGGATTTCTCTCTCTCTCTCCCTCTCTCTCTTCCCCTCTCTGACTCATGCTCTTTTTCTCTCTCTCAAAATAAATAATTTAAAAAAAATAAGTAGATATAACATTGATGAGGAGACTCTCAACTAACAAGATTAAAATAATAAGTTTAATAGTAGATCACCCATATTTCATTTGATCCCCTCTAAAATAGCAGGCATATTTCCTTTGGTAATTGTCTCCTCCATTTGGGTGGGATGATAAATCCCTCTATTATGAATGCCACAGGGCCAGATAGATGCTTTCTTCCACTAGGGACACAGCCACAGGTTGATCCATAGCTAGGGTCAGCCAACAGAATGCATTCTTTTGGATCTTTGAATTTTGAGCAAGTGACTCGAGTAATGTTAAGATTTTCCTTCCTTCCTTCCTCCCTCCTGCCTCTTTCTTTCTCTTTCTTTCTTTCTTTCTTTCTTTCTTTCTTTCTTTCTTTCCTCTTTCTTTCTTTCTTTCTTTCTTTCTTTCTTTCTTTCTTTCTTTCTTTCTTTCTTTCTTTCATAGTGGAGCCTCAACAAGATTGTTCTTACTATGGAACCATGCTGAATACTCCATAATTCTCTTCACTTAGTCCTTTTTTTTTTTTTTTTCTGATTTCCAAACCTGCTCTTAAGGTCTTTGACTGAGGTTTTTAGACCTCTGGTAATCTCTTTTTTTGTTTTTGTTTTTTCCCAAGAAGTTAGTCAGCATTGGCTTAAACTTGCAACCACAGAATCCTAAATGAATCAGAAATGAGTGTGAGAGAATGGAATATTAGCCACAGATCCTCAGAGAATATACAGTATTTGGAATTATCTCTTCAAGAATGGATGAAAGGAACATGTTTTATTCATTTTCTAGAATGGAAAGTGACAGAATAAAGTGCAATGATGAAATAAATACTCTGTTATTTACTAGAGACCCAGGTTGCTTCCACCATAGAAAGTTATAAAGAATATTGGGGATCAGAGAGCCACAAGATGAGGTAGCTACTGATCATAGCCAGTGGTGAATAACCTAAAACAGATGTAGACAAGTTGCTAAGGGCAAAGACAAATAGGTAATTTCTGTGAACATGCTAAAAAGGTCTCAAGCTTTGTGACACAGAGCTGGGATTGATGAAAACAAAAGGAAATCCAATTGATTATTATCACATGAGTTGATATATTGTATAGTACCTAGTTAAATTTTCAGCCTAGGAATGGAGTGAGAGAGGTGAAGAATGTTAGGGAAAGATGTGGCAGAGATAAGAGGAGGACAATACCTTGTCGGCTTTGTGAGTAATTGCAAATAATTTGATTTTTACTCTGAATAATATGATTGTGAGCAGAGAAATGACATTACTGATTTACTCTATGGTACTATCCCTCTTGTTTCAAACATTGGAAGGATATGCTGGAAGTAAGAATACCATTTAGGAGACTTTTTAATAATTCATAAGAGAGGTAACAGTGGGTTGAATTATGGTGATGGCAATGGAAGTCATGAAAAATGGTTGTATCAGAGTATAAGAATATATTTTATAGGAAAGGTGAACAGGTGAGTTGATACATGTGAGTTTTGAGTAAAGGTAAGAAGAGTGATCTCAACATTTTTGGCATGCACAAGAGCCCAGATCAGTAACTAGCACAAGTCAGTAACTAGAAATGGGGAACTGTAGTGGATGAACAGCTTCTGCTAGTGCATAAGTAGAACTATGAGGTTTCATGTTGGGCTTGTTAATTTCGTAATGCTCCTAGACAATCACATGACCATGGCAAGTAGGCAGTTGGATATGAGAGCTGGGAATTCAATGAAAAGCTTCAAGATGGAGCTATAAATATAAGAGTTATTAGTATATACACCATTTGATACAAGTGACGAAATACTTTGGAACTCAGTCTCCACATCTATAAACACACAATAGTTAATTATGTACCAGAAGTGTTTTCATGGGCATGATGTAGAAAACCTTCTGCTGAAGTCAGAAACCAATTTATTTACTTAAAATAATAGGAAGTATCAGTTAAGGCATGCCAACACAGATTTGGCTGCTTGTGAAAATCTCAATGACTCAGACTACTTATTTACTCACAAAAAGTTATCCTTATCATGTAACATTGCCCTCGCAGTTATTAGACATTCACTTCCATTCCAAACTAATGTTGAATTCCAGTCAAGAGAAGTTTAGAGCCAAATTAAAAAAAAAAAAAAAAAAAAAAAAGGACCATTTTTTTTTTCAGAGATATACACCAGACTGCAATAAATGTTATCAACAAAACTATGTGATTTGGCCACCTGTATTTATAAGAGAAACTAGAAAATATAGTAGTTTAGCAGAGGTTCATATGGAGGAAAGGGGAAGGTGGGTAGATGTTGAATGAACAACTAGCAATATCACCACAAGCAACAGTTGTGAATTTAATGGTGAGTGAGAGGGAGTCATGATTTCCTAGGAATAAGAATCAAATTCATCTGGAATAGTTTTTTTCATTGCATAGTAAGTGCATTAAGTTCACACATGCAATGATATTGAGAGTTATTGTTGTAGATGGCATTCTTTTTTGAAACATATTCATTCCTCAAGCATATGGAGGCATCAGATATATTAAGAACCATTAAAATAGATGCTTTCAAAAAGTTTAGGATAGTACAGACTCAAAAAAAAAGAATACTTACTGTATGAGATAGAGCAAATAAATTGTGTTTTAGACACTTTCAGTGTAATAAATGCCCCCAAAGAGCCAATTTCTACCTGTTGTTAAACATGTCTTGTGCTCCATCTCTGATGTTCTTGCTGGAAGCACATTTTCACATTGTCATTATGTGCTCTGTGATTATATGATGTATATCCCATACAGCTGCAGGAAGATTTCTCAACCTAGTATTAGAAAAGGCAACACCCTGGTTCTTAGAAAAGAAAAAAAAAATCAAAGCATCTATTCTTCTTTCAAATTACATAATCTTATTGAATTTGCTTCCTACAACACTCACACGCACATGGAAAAATGCACATGCAAGCTTGAACTATCCTTTCGATTCCAAAGAGAAGGATTATCATAATCCTAAAGGGAAATGCACCTTGTAGAAACTTGCATGATGGACCAAAAAAGAGAATATTGTGTTTTTTTTAGTATATTTTCTTCTTACCAATACTCATCAAATAACCTGCTTCTCATAGAAGATAGGAAGTTTAACTAGTAAAGAAAAAGGAAAAGAATAGAAATCTTTGCAACATATAGGGCCATGATATCCTGAGCTTTAGGATGGCATTGAAGGGGCATCACATATGCGACAGAATATTTATTGAATACTTATTATATGTCAGACACTATAGATATAGTAGTCTTGTTACAGTATTAAAATTATACAATTCCTAAGATATCATGCTTTTCCAAATGGGTATTGACAGGTTTTTGTTATCCCAAACACATTTTTTTCATGACATAAAACATTTCATATTATTTTTAATATACTTAATTTTTGGAGAAAACCCTTCAGTATTTTTTGTGTTCCTAGTGACATTTATAGTAGAAATTAAAGCTAATAAAAATAACACTTAATACTTTGTGAGAATTTATTCTATAGCAGCATTTGTATTACTTCATTTCAACCTCCCACCAACTCTATAGATAGACATTATTGTGTCCATTTATAAATTTGGAAACTCTTAGAAAAATGAAAATAGTGGTCCTTAATCACAGATTAAGTGACACATCTTGGATTTAAAAACAAACACCCCATTCTTATTAGAACCCTAGCTCTTGAACATCTCACTTCTGTTCTCACACCTAATTTTTACCGTATTTTTTGTTTTGTTTTATTTTGTTTCTCTACCAACTAGCTTAATTGATGCTACCACAGACCCTTAGTTCATTATTTTGGCATACTTTATAGCAAAATGGTGTTAAGAGCAATGGAAAACAATGATCAGGCTGAAAACTGCCAGGGCTCAGAGTTTGCCTTAGTAGAGGAAGCAGACAAGTGTAAAGACAATTGTGATACAATTCCTTAAGTCGCTTCCTGACTTCTTTCTCTCTCCTCTCCTAAACACTCATCCATATCCTCCCAAACAGGTTCAACATTCTGTTTTCTAGCTCCATGTAGACATTTTGAAGTCTAAATTATTAGCCAAATCATTTTTTTTCACTACTGAAACATGTTTTATGACTATCAGATGACTCAGGTCCCATATTTACATATGCAATATCACCAAAATAATAGAGTTAAATATAAATATTTTAGTTCTGTGTCAATTATTTGTACATTTGCTGAAAATTAGTTTTGGAGACATATTTCATCACCTAAGTGTTTTTCCCCTGTTACCCTAGATGAAGACACTGTTTGCGACAATCTCCCTTGGGACACCAATACGTCATTTCTTTTTACCCTCTTCTGATTTTCTTTCTAATAAATATTTTGCTCAAATTTTAAGTAGATTTTGATAAAACGGTTTAACTGTCCAAAAGACATTTCTTTTTTATTCTAGCTTCTGTTTCTTTATCTACTCTTAGCTTTTTAAATATAAATATAAAATATTTTTTCTTTAAAGTTCAGTATAATAAATGACTCCTATGTGCTTTTCAGTACATCCTTGGAAATTGCTTACAATGGAAATGTTTTTCAGTTAACTTGCTAGTACATTTTTTTCTTCCTCTTTCCAACATTTTCTTCTGGTGTTAAAAAAGTTATATTTAGAAGTCACCCTATTACTTCTAAATAGATGTCAAAGCCCTCTGCAGCTTTCTGTAAAGGTAGAGTTAAAGGTAATAGGGATCTTAAAACCTATGTAGTTTCATGATTTTATTTTGTAGTTGAGAACAGTGTTGTTGAGATAGAAAATAATTTATTCAAGTTTACAGAGCTTTTTCATGGCAGCACTAGGACTGGAGATGACTTCTGAATTTCCTTATATAGTATAACATTCATGGTTCCACCTGCCTACTCATTATTGGATCTTCTCTCTCACATGCAAAATGAAGGGAAAGACGAGGAGTTCTTAGGCAGAGTCATTAGATTTCTATCTCACTGACAGTATTTTAGAATGTAATACTCCTGCCTCTGCTCTAAGTTCTCTTTGGAGAAGATCCAGTCAACCAAACATGGGATGAAAAGTAAGAGAATAAATAACCACTCTGCCATTTATGATAACATTTTAAACAACAGTGAGCTTAAATAAATGTTTTTGATGCATTTTTTGAGACTTAGGACCTCACTTACAAAGCTTCGAGGAGCTGTATATATGTTACACATTTCATAGACTATGTTAAAATCCATAAACCATATTCTCATCTCCTTTTAGTAATTTTTTTTTCTTTTTATATTAATGTGTCTAAATTTACTATAATTTACTCTCAATTTTACTCTTAAAACCATGTATCTTTGGCGCGCATGGGTAGCTCAGTTGGTTAAGCATCAGACTCTTGATTTCAACTCAGGTCATGATCTCTCAGTTCCTGTGTACGAGTCCCGTGTCAGGCTCTGTGCTAACAGTGAGGATCCTGCTTGGGAGTCTCTCTCTCTCTCTTTCCCTCTCCTCCCCTACTCGTGCTCACTTTCTCTCCCTCTCTGTCTCAAAATAAATAAATAAACCTAAAAAAAACACAACCAAAAAGCCATATATCTAAAATATTTTCTCAGAGTAATAAGAAAGCCATGTTAGATGTATTTGCTTCTATCAGTCACTGAACTGCTTTCAGTCTGAGTTGCATTATCTACTAAAAATATAGTAATTTATAAAGATCATTGAGGATTAAACAGTGTAATGTTTGTGAATGCAATTTTAATCTGTGAAGATGTATTGAAAATATTAGGCTTTCTTAATTCACAACCACATTCTCCAAGATGCTGTGCCCATATATATAACTATACAATTGTACATGTTTTTCTCTTTTCTACTGTGTAACAACATCTGAAAAGCTCATTAAAGCTTTTTTGTGACACCCCCCCTCTCGACTTTCTGGAAGAAAATACACAGTTTCTATTACTATAGTCCAACAGTACATTATCTGGTCCCCCTATAAATGCATCTCCTTAAACTCGGAGATTCCTAGTGACTTTTTTATCTTGTTATCCTGTGTTTTAACATAAAACTTTGTGGAACAAGGTACCTAAAGCAAACATTGTTGAGAATCCAACAACATGTTTGTATCTCTTCTTCCTTACAATATAACTGGACCTCAGTGCCCTTTTATCAATCTTCATTTCACTTAATCACATTTACATTTCCATTTCACCTATTAAAACAAACAAAAATAATACTGGAACTAAAGGGAAAAACACACAAAGACTTTCTTCTTTTTCCCCCTTTTGAAAAACAACACTTCACCTTCTACTTTAGTACATTACTCAGGATTTTTTCAGTTTTTACCAAGAACATTAAGTGATGAAAACACTCTAGAAAAGTAGTCAGTGAAAGTTTGCATAACAATATAAAAGATTGGTATCGAATCAATAAAAAAGAGATGATCATATTCTTCATCAATATGCTGTTTAAGTTTAGAATGTCGAGGGGAAAAAATCTCCAAATCTCCTGCCTTTAAATAGTGTTAATATTAAATGCCAGTCGAATGATCATTCATCAGACTAATAGTTATATTTTATTCACAATGTTCTGTGTTCCTCTACTATGTTCTTTATACATATTCTCATTTAATCTTGATAACTACCCTACTAGTTATTTTCTAGCCTTCCTTCATATATGAGAAACTAAGGATTAAAGAAGTGGGAATATTGACCAAACTCATATAGCTCTAAGTGGTGGAACTAGGAGGAGTCAAGATTTAACTCAGAATTTTCTGATTCCAGATTTAACCTCTCAATCACTAGTCTTTATTTTCCCAAGTATTAATAGAAAAAATATGCATATATATACATATATATGTATATATATACATATATATGTGTGTATATATATATACACATATAGATGATAGATTAAATGCTCTGAGAAAATTCTAAAATCTATATGATCTTTTAAAATAAGTTTTTTCTTGTGTGTGTTAAGAACAAAAAGCTCCCTTGATATGGCTTTCTACATACCTAGTTGTCTTAAAGTATCCTTCACATTAATTCAGTTAATTTAATAAAAACAATTTTGTAAATTGAAAATCTCAGCATAAAGTAATGAGTCCCTTGCTTCAATTTTTGGTTTCAAAACTTCCACTCCTGACTGTTTTACTTATGTTTCAAAATACTTTACTTAACATCACTAGTTCATCTCTAATGGTGGTTTATACTAGCATGGAATTTGGCAATTTAGATAGGTTCATAGATGAGCTAGTTGAGCCTTCCAGAATTGGTGCGCCCTTTGGGGGGCGGGCACGCTGTGACTAGACCACAGCTCTTCTGCCCTAGGGCAGTGTGGATGTGGGATGCGGGGCTCTCTGCCAGCCCTCCCCCAGGAACCATGTTGCCCCTAACTGGCACTGAGCGCGTAGCTCATTCAGTTTTTCAGACAAATTTCCGTTCCACATTTTCACTTAGGAGGCTCAGATTTGAAGCATTATATTCTGTAGAATAATATAAAAATTGGGGGTGGGGTGCCTGGGTGACTCAGTCCGTTAAGCACCCGACTTCAGCTCAGGTCACCATCTCACGGTCTGGGAGTTCGAGCCCCATGTGGGCTTTCTGCAGTCCGCGCAGAGCCGGCCTGGGATCCTCTATCTTCCTCTCTCTCTCTACCCCTCCCCCGCTCACACGTTCCCTCTCTCGCTCTCAAAAATAAATAAACATTTGGGGCGCCTGGGTGGCGCAGTCGGTTAAGCGTCCGACTTCAGCCAGGTCACGATCTCTCGGTCCGTGAGTTCGAGCCCCGCGTCAGGCTCTGGGCTGATGGCTCGGAGCCTGGAGCCTGTTTCCGATTCTGTGTCTCCCTCTCTCTCTGCCCCTCCCCCGTTCATGCTCTGTCTCTCTCTGTCCCAAAAATAAATAAAAAAAATAAATAAATAAATAAAAAATAAATAAACATTTAAGAAAAGCTGAGGACATGAAGTGATGTTGATAATAATAATGATTGATAAAATGTAAGGACCCTGTTTATTTGTAGTAAGTGTTAAAATGTTCAGACATTTTCCTAAAAGTTTCGTGTAAGCTCATACCAACCCAATACAGTATATAAGACATGTATTTTCATACTTTTTTTTTTTTTTAACAAGCAGGAAAATTAAGAGGTTAACTGACTTTCCCCAGATAACATATCCAGGATGTTGCTTGAGCCTTAAAACATATGTGTTTACTTCCTCTTCAACTCATAAACCACCTCTACTTTATATTCAATTGCTCAAGACGTAGAAATTCAGTGATCCCCTCTTAACCCTGGACCTCGAAAGGGGCAGCAGAATGTTAGATCCTACAGTTATTAGATATTCCCTGAGGTAAAAATGCAGCCATTCGTAATTGCTCCCTCTGAGTCAATTTTGCTACTCAAAATTCTCTTCAAATATTTAAGCCAGGTAACTTATTTATTTCCAATATGCATTCCTCATGGTGGCCGAAAATCAAAAATTTAGTTATTGATAAAAGAGACTAAAAAAATAAGCTTTGTATGACTTAGTTAAGAGGTAGTTGAAATGCCACACTTTATGCTAATAGACAAAAATAAAGCCTTTCTTCAAATGTGTGGTTTTATTTTTCTAATTATTTTTCCAACCATCTTCTATCTTAATAGCTTCTAGTAGAAGTGTTACCTGAATGAGCTATCTGTATAGCTAAAGTTAAGCTAAATATTTTTAATATATAAGGGAAGTTAGAAACAGAAACAGTGATGCTTTTTATTTAGCTTGTGAGGTTTTTCAAGCTTCACTTATTTCTCTGTTCCAAGTAATATGGAAAGCCCAGAAAAATGCAAGGACCCACACGGTAGCGTCAGGAAAGCAGTGAGATATCCTGCATACTTACTTTCACCTCACTGTCAGTCATCCACAGACACTGAACCAACACACACAGTTACAGATTACTTGGGGAAGGAAGCAGCTAAACATCAGTCACTTTCTAGTTCTGTGACTCTGGCCATAAGGGGCTTTCAAACTGCTATTTTCTTGGTGACAAGCCTAGGCCACTGAGCAGTTCCTACATCACTTATGACAATGGGTGGCCCATAATAAGCTTATCATATATAAATAATTGAATGGAATTCAACTTCTCAATAAAAGAAGCAATATGCATTTTCCAGCTTCCCCAATACTACTGAAAAAAATAAATTTATTTCTGATAAATCAAACTTAAGTTTCTATCTTAGCTAATTAGCTATCACACATTTAAAAAAATCAAGCATAAGAATATCTACAGCTTGTTTTACAAAATTGAAATTCATTTGAAGCAACATGCTAAGCTCATAAAACGAAAACTTCAGACACTAGAGCACATTCCTGGGGAAAGCAAGTGACGTTTTTCTCATCTTTGTTTATGGCAAGCAATTCTAGACTAAACTCCATTAAGTAGAGAGGTTCTGATGGTCTTTTGCTGTATACAAACAGTGCATTCATTCTAAACACGTTGAGGGAGGTAGGAAATGCATATCACCAAAAACTACACAAAACAAGCACACTGACCACCACATATTTTGACAAAGTAGGTAATTAGATTAACAAAAGTTAAAGGCATTTTTAACACAGAGGCTAATTTAAGATAGTACTGTTTTAATTTTTGATTTTGCAGTATTGAATGATTCACAGCTTTAGTTTTCAACCAGAAAACAAGCTCATTTAGAAGTTCTACTTGAGAAAAAAAATCTGTTTGCATGTATAATTGATAAATGACCTACACTACTCTCCAGAGTCATTTGGGCTTTAATTTCCGTGTTTATAAAGCTTTCTGACTATTTCCTATACACTAGAATTTTTATACTCTAAAGCTTTCTGTTGTTTAGTCTTCATATCTTTACTGAAATAAGAAGTGTGCATGTGTAATTTATAATGTATTAATATTTATTAAAATGACCGTTAAATAAGCCAAATTATTTAACTTCAATTTTCAATGGGTGTTTTCAAAAATATTTTCAAAAATCTATCCATTACCTATATTTGAATTTTAAATGATATGTCTTTAATGCCCACTTAAGCATATCAGAAATATATCACTTATGATTATAATTTAGCCCCTGTACCTGAATTACTGCTTTTCTCTTTCCAGATGATATGCAGAAATGTTGACTAATTAGGAACATCAAAGCTATGTGCTGCTATAGGCTTATTAATATGAATAGACCCTAGAAAAGATCATCAGTAAATTTCCCTTGCTAGATTTCTCTTATAGATATGCTCGAAGACAGAAGGCTAAAGAGGAAATTTTAACTATAGCTGCCCCAAACTCTTGGGAAACTGGCGACTATTTACCACTAGAAGAATTACATTCCTGGGTTGGCTTTCAAAGCCAATTCATGATTACGGAAGTCATATCAAACAGAAATTCATTAATGACCTTTTGGCTACAGGGTTTTCTCTGAGACATAAGGCTTATTTAAAAAAATGGGATGAAGGAGGAATAAAGGAAAGAAAGAAGGAAAAGAAAGAAAAGAAGGAAGGGAAGGAAAGAAGGGAAGGGAAGGGAAGGAAGGAAGGAAGGAAGGAAGGAAGGAAGGAAGGAAGGAGGAAGGCAGGTAATGACCTTCTTTGGTTTGTTTTTTTCACTGACTTGAGAAAAAGAATTGATGATACACGTTCATTCCATAGCAGCTTCAGTTACTCCCCAGCTTCTGGCAATTGTCTGACACTAAACATGAGGACAGGGGAATGAACAGGAGAACAGGGGAATGAACGGGAGAAGGAGTGGATTTCATATCAATAAATCTCTGCCTTTGATTTCTGAAGGAAAATCTTTAGCTTAGACATATTATCAGATAATATGTATCAGAAATACATATTATCATTATGTATTTCACTCAGGAAAAACATCATTCTTATTACAAATATGTATCAAAGAGATTGAATTCCTCTATGCCCTGGGTACTTTGTTGCTTTCATTTTGCCAAGGGAGGATAAATATGATTAATTAAGTGATGACTTTGAAAGTCATTGATCAGTACTTAAAATCTTCCTCATTTTGAATTCCTTATGAGAATCAACTCTGGCTTCAATAGAAGGTGGTGTCCCCACAATAATGTCCCCATCTCTATTTCTTAGGCTAATATTTTGAAATTGAAGACAAGAGTTGGTTTGTAAATGTTTGAGCTGACAGAGCAGGACAAAAAGGAATAATACTATGAAATTAAGAGGTTTGTTTGGATGGAGTACAAATTATAATGGCAGTTTGGAAAACGATATTTGTGCCCTGATACATGAAAAGCAAACACACTTTTTTTTTTTTAACGTTTATTTATTTTTGAGACAGGGAGAGACAGAGCATGAACAGGGGTGGGTCAGAGAGAGGGAGACACAGAATCTGAAACAGGCTCCAGGCTCTGAGCTGTCAGCACAGAGCCCGACGCGGGGCTTGAACTCACAGACCACGAGATCATGACCTGAGCCGAAGTCGGCCGCCCAACCGACTGAGCCACCCAGGCGCCCCGAAAAGCAAACACACTTAAAAAAAAAAAAAACATGCTATTTCTCAGTATCTGCTAGAAAAAGCCAAACAAGCAAAATATACTTTACTATGAACAATGTTATATAGAAGTCTTCTAGGAAAGCACAGATATGACTGAGTAAAATCTGATTGATTCCTGGTGTGCTAAAAAGAAACAAAAATTCAAAACCCACAATTACCCAATATACTAAAATTTTTTAAGTTAGGATTTCTATTATTTGATAGTGAAGAGAACTCCAACTTACTCATCATGAAGCACATATCAAAATACTGAATTGCTCAATTAAAAAAAAATATTAGGTGCTGGGGAGCCTGGGTGGCTCAGGTGGTTAAGCATAGGATTCTTTGTTTGGCTCAGGCCATGATCTCATGGTTCATAAGTTCAAGCCCCACATCTGGCTCCATGCTGACAATGTGGAGCCTGCTTGGGATTGTCCCTCTCACCCTCTCTCTCTGCGCCTCCCCAGCTTGTGCTCTCTCAAAATAAATAAATAAAGTTTAAGAAGTTTTTTTAATTAAAAAAATTAGGTACCATTATTGGTGTCAGCAGCATTTTACCCCAAAAGTAATGCAAATAGGCATTGACTTCCATGACTTAATATCTCTGTCTTGACCATTTGTCTAATGAAAACACCCATTCCTGTGTTATCCTGATGGGTACCTTCAGGGTAACATGTAATGACTCCTTCTCTATAAACCTGAAGTACTTCAAGTTTTTCTGATGTCAAATGCTGAGAAGCATGCACGGGTTCCTTCTTTCTTGTTTTTTAATCATGAAATTGCTCACTATTGTCTGTAGTTTGCAAAACTCCCATATAGTTGATACTGTAAATCCAATTAAGAAAAGGAGAACAAAGAATGAGGGAAGTGGGAGGGAAATTTTACAATTTAGCACATTGGTAATATCAGAACATGTCTTTATTCAAAATGTACTGCATTTAAGTACATATTATTTTAAGAAAATACCTACTTCTATATCTAATGAGGAAATATTTATTGTTAATAAACCAGCTATAGAGAAAGAATCTTTACATAATTTCCCACCTTGAAAATCTGCCTATCGGGGAAAATTTTCATTTTGTTAATGTTTAAACTTATGAAATTCAGTGTCTATATTTCGAATTTAAGAATCTAATAAACTAGAAGCAGTTATAACCAAAAAAAAATTGCAATTCTATAGTGGATAACAAAAGACATACATCTTAAAAGATTCTGTCAATCACAGCTTTAGTTATTACATTATATAAAGTAAGATAAACCAATAAAACTGCAGGTTAAGTGATTATGCAAAATTATTTCACATAAAACAATACATTAATCCTGTTAATCATACTACAGTTAAATTTTATTACAACAGTAGCAATGAATAAAATGTTTATTTTTTTGCAAATTAGCTCTCAATTTTAGGAAATTGTTGGATAAGTGTTATAGAAATATAAACTTTCCTATCAAAGTACCTAATTTTTGTAATTCCAAGTTATTCTTGAAAATTTTCAAGCATCACAATATTTGGTGTGCCGGATAATGATATAATACAAGGCAAGGTTACAAAATAAAGCTACTTTCATCTTTGTTCTATTATCTTTAATAATTAAATTTGTTTTTGTCTTTTAATTCCACTTAAATATTTTGTTTAATATTTTATATTTATGAAGAATCATTTTCCAGAAATCAAACAGAGTAGAAGAGGAAAATAAGCCATTTTTACCAAACTGATGAATTTAATGTTTTGTTCAAGCTATGTTTTAACTTTCTGGAGGTATAATTGACAAATATAAACTGTAAATATTTAAGGCATCCAACATGATCCAACATGATTTAATATCCAACATGATTTAATAAATCATGGATAAATCATCCAACATGATTTAATATATATACATTGTGAAATGATTTCTATAGCCAAACTAACACATCCATCACTTCACACAATTACCATTTGTGTGTGTGTGTGTGTGTGTGTGTGTGTGTGTGTGTTCTAGTGCGTGTGTGGTGAGAACACTTCAGATCTACGCCTTTAGCAAGTTTTAAAATACAATAAATAATGGTACTATTAACTGTAGTCACTGTGATGTATATCAGATCCCTAGATCTTATTCAGCTTATAACAGAAAGTTTGTACACTTCCCCCAACATCTCCCCATTCCCCCCCAACCTAGCAACCACCATTTTACTCTCTGCTTCTGAGTTTGACTTTTTTAGATTTCATGTATAAGTGAGATCATGAACATTTATTTTTCCATGTCCAGCTTATTTCACTTAGCATAACGTCCTCGAGGTTCATCCATGTGGTTGCAAATGGCAGGATTTCATTCTTTTTTATGAATGGGTTATATCCCATTATAAACACACATACACACCATATTTTCTTTATCCCTCCATCTGCTGGTAGACATTTAGATTGTTTCCATATCTTGTCTGTTGTGAATAATATTGCAACAAGCATAGGAGTACAGCAATCTATTTGAGAACTTTTCCTTTGAATATATGCCCAAAAGTGGGATTATTGGATGATATGATATTCATATTTTTAAATTTTTTGAGGAAATTCTGTATTATTTTTTATACTGGCTATGCCAATTTTCATTCCCTGAAACAGTACACAAGGGCTCCATTTACAGCCATTTACAGCCTCACCAGCACTATCTATCTCTCATGGTTTTGATCAGAGCCATCCTAACAGGAGTGAGATTAGATATCTCATTGTGGTTTTGACTTGCATTTCCCTGATGATTGGTGATATTGAGCATATTTTCACATACCTTTTGGCCATGTGTATGTCTTCTTTAGAAAAATGGCTACGCCAGTCCTTTGATTTTTAATCAGATTTGGGGGGATTTTACTATTGAGTTGTATGAAGTCCTTATATATTTTGGATACTAACCTATTTTTAGATAGATGGTTTACAAATATTTTCTCCCATTCCATAAGTTGCCTTTTCATTTTATTGTTTTCTTTACTGTGCAGAAGTGTTTTGGTTTGATGTTTCACTTGTTTATTTTTGGTTTTGGTGCCTGTGTTTTTGGTGCCATACCCCTCCAAAAATCATTGTCAAGACTAAATGGTACAGAGATTTTCTCTGTATTTTATTTTAGGAGTTTTACAGTTTCAGGTTTTACATTTAAGTCTTTAGTACATTTTGAGTTGATTTTTCTGTATGGTGTAAGATAAGGGTCTAATTTCATTCCTTTTCATGTGGATATCCAGTTTTCTCAGCACCATTTACTGAAGAGACCATCTTTTCCCCACCTTGTATTCTTAGCATCTTTGTCGAAGATAGTTGACCATATATGCAGGGGCTTATTATTGGGCTCTGTATTCTGTTCTATTGGTCTGTTTTTATACCAATACCATGATCTTTTGATGACCATTGCTTTGTAATATAGTTTGAAATCAGGTTGTGTGATGCTTCCAGCTTTGTTCTTGCTCAAGATTGTTTTGGCAGGGTCTTTTGTGGTTTTATATGAATTTTAGGGTTGCTGTGGATGGAATGTCCAGTATGTCTGTTAGGTCTGTTGGTCTGAAGTGTAATGTACACTGTAGTGTGTCCTAATTAATTTTCTATTTGAATGATTTATCCATTGTTATTAGTGGAATATTGAAGTCTCCTACTATTATTGCATTCCTGTCTCTACCTTAGGCCTGTTAATATTTGCTTTATTTATATATTTAGGTGCTCCAATGTTGGATACATATATATTTACAATTATTATATACTCTTGATGAACTGACACATCTGTCATTCTATAGTGACCGTCTTTGCCTTTTGTGACAGATTTTGACAAGTCTGTTTCATCTGAAATGAATATAGCCACCCTGTGCTTTTTTATTTGTTTATCATTTCCATGGAATAGGGTTTTTCACTTTGAGCCTATGTATTGCCTTAAAGGAAGTGAGCATCTTGCAGCAACATATTGTTGATTGTATTTTTCATTCATTCAGTAACTACATGCTCTTTGATTGGAGAATTTAATCCATTTACATTTGAAGTAATTATTGATAAGTAAGGTCTTACTCTTATCATTTGTTGTTTTCTGTTTCATAGTTTCTTTGTTCCTTTCTTCTCTTGTAACCTCCCTTTGTGATTTGATTCTTTTTGTAGTTTTAACTCTGTTTTTTTCTTTGTCCTTTGCATGTCTATCACAATTTTTTCTTTGTGATTATCATGAGGCTTACATAAGACACTTTATACTTATAGCAATTTATTTTAAGCTAATAACAACTTAACTTTGCACACAAAAACTTTACACTTTTATTCTCCCCCACCATTTTTTTTTTACATTGTCAGTGTTGCTATTTACATCACTCTCCAGTGATTAGAGAGGGCCCATGGACTGCTTCATGATGCACAGCTGGGACCTGAGTTTGGCAGACTTGTTACTCAAGGCATGAACAGGTATGGCTCCTCCTAGGTCCCTTGGTACATGGTGCTGATGACAGGACCAAGACCAAGTAAGGTTGTAGCCAAATTCATAGGTGGTGTGGCTGTTTCTGGATCTGTAACCAGAACCACAGACTATAAGCTTGCCATCTGGACATGAGCCAACCATCTTAAATGACCTTCCTTTTTCATTTCCTTGTCCACAACTGCTTCCAAACCCCTTACCTGGATCTCATAGCTCCCACGGAAGCACTTTTGCCCATGGATGGGTGCAAAATTATTGTTTGGGATATGATCAGGCGACCTCTTATTCTGCCATCTTGCTGATGTCCTGTGTAAACAAATTTTTAAAAAGCATGTCTAGGGGCGCCTGGGTGGCTCAGTCGGTTAAGTGGCCGACCTCAGCTCGGGTCATGATCTCGCAGTCCGTGAGTTTGAGCCCCGCGTCGGGTTCTGTGCTGATAGCTCAGAGCCTGGAGCCTGCTTCGGATTCTGTGTCTCCCTCTCTCTGACCCTCCCCCATTCATGCTCTGTCTCTCTCTGTCTCAAAAATAAATAAACGTTAAAAAAAAAAAGCATGTCTAAATTGAAAAACAAAAGATTCTCTCAAGCATTTTACAATCTTTAGCCCTTAGAAAAAATAATTCAATATTAAGAGGTATTACAAAATAACATTTTCATAAATGTTTTAGTACATGCATATTTTTCTCTCCCAACAAACTTAACGAAGTACTACTAATAAAAAATTAAGGGATGCCTGGGTGGCTCATTTGGTTAAGTGTCCTGACTTCAGTTCAGGTCATGATCTCTCAGTCCGTGAGTGCTAGTTTCTGCGTCAGGCTCTGTGCTGACAGCTCAGAGCCTGGAGCCTGCTTCAAATTCTGTCTCCCTCTCTCTGTCTCCTCCCTTGCTCATGCTCTGTCTCTCTCTCTTTTTCTCTCTCAAAAATGAATAAACATAGAAAAAAATTTTTTTAAGTTAATAGGTTTATGCTGAAATCACCTCATGCTTCTCTTCATACCATCCAGCTACAAACTACTAGGAAATTAGATTAACTCTGTTGACAACTGGACAAATCATCTCCAAATAATAGAGACATAGCATTATAAAAAAGATCACACTTCTTAACTTTTTGTGTCCATAACCAACAAACCTGGAGCCAAGGAAAAAATCATGATATTTATTTCATTGCTACTCATCTATGTCTTTTGGACAGCGATACAAATATTCACACATGTTTTACTTGTTTTTTTAGTTAGATATTAAATGGCATTTGAAAGCAAATTAAAAAATAAGAAAAGATGCTTCAAAATTATCATATAATTGAATACACAAGTTGCTGTTGTGATTTCTTGGTCAAAATTATAAAATCAAACAAGTGAAGTATGCAAATTGGGATTGTTTTTACCTTACTGTTTGAGAGAAATTGAGACTCTCAATTCTGGCTGCACTAAGAAGAATTTTTAAGTGTTGTCACCACGCCAAAGCAACACCGGAACAGCTCTGTTTCAGGCCAGGGAACATTTTCCATTTCATAACTCATTCCCCAGATGTAGGATCATACCTCATATACACAGAAAACAGAACAATAAGTCCTTAAATATGCTCATGGCAGTTTTTCACAAAGGCAAGTTCATAGGATAATATGTCTGCTTAAAGAATGATTCCCTTGCTTTTGCTATTTATCCTCAAATTACCTATTTCTCATAAAATTAAAATGTGTGAAAACATCCCTCCCATGGCCATTTTATTCGGAAATAACTTTATCTGTGTTTGGACACGAGTTTTCACAAGTTTAAACTTCAGGTGGGCTGTAATAGTTTTTTTCTCCATAAGCGATTTTCGCTGGTGGGAAATTTGCTAGAAGGCTTTCTGTTGCTAGTGTGTCATAGCTAAATGTGTGTGCAAACAAATAAAAAATTTGCTATGCTATAACTCTTTAAGTTAGTACTATCAAGTGAGTAACTTTATCACTGTCCCATAGGCAGATTATGGATTTGTGGGAATGCAGACATTCTGGGACTCTAGTCAGCAGGTTTAGAGAAAGGATGCATATGAAAGAATCCAGATCCACAGTGAGAGTTCTTAGAGCAGGCTCCATCTAGACTGGCAGAAACCATACCTGCCAAGGAAGAAATATTTTCTAGATTAGTAAAAAATGCTTTCCTTAAAAAAAAAACAACTTTATTGTAACAGTGACCAATAAAGTGCCAAATGCAAGAAAATGGTTATCTACCTAATGAGCTATACCTTATGGAAAATTTTGAAAGTAATGAAGGATCAACCGTGTTATACAACTGCATGGTTTCCCACTTACAGAGCATACAAAGTGAATGCTACCCACCCTGAGGTATGCAACATGTTGATACTGAACTAATCTCATTTTCAGGATATAATTTACAAATAAATTTATAACAGGGTCTTCTCAACCACTATGCATTATATATTGAAATGTTTTTAAAATGTATCCAGTCTTCCACATTATGGTTGATATTATTACATTATAAGTCCAAATGCCACATTTTCAGTGAATTTGTCCAATCATTTAAACTTCTTTTTAATGGAGAGTACAATGTCTGTTTTTATTAATAATTCAATATATTCAGAGAGCTGTGAGTGAAAGCCCATTGATGAACATTTGTGTTCGGCTAGGACTCCTTCTCTTCTGTAATTGTACCTAAAACATCCTTTTTAGATTCTTACTTCCCTTTCTCTTCCATGAGTCTATATGACCTTGCTCCAAGATACAAAGGTGGGACTAGGATCGGGGCCTGTCCAACAAGAGCATCCAGGCTACAAGTATTGCTCAGGCTGGGTATGTGATGCAGATGACATGGATTGGAGGAATCAGAAGATCGCAGGGAGCCTTCTGCCTGCACCAAGGGAGATTCTGCTTTATAATGGAACAGTGGTTCTCTAACTGTAGTCTTTGAACCAATAGTGTCCTAATCAGATGAATAATTGTAAGATACGCAAATTCTCAGGCTCCATCATCCCAGACATATTGAAACAAAAACTCTGGGTGTAAGATTTAACAATCTACCTGTGCTGTTTACATCTTTGCCAGCCCAACTTTATGTAGTGGGTTTGCTGTGCTTACAATGTTGTCACCCTCTTGCTGTATGTTTTAATTTGCTCCTTCCTTCAAGGACTAATTCAAAAGCTTTCTCTTCCATGAAGTCATTCTTGATTGTGTTTTGTATTCATTATTTTCTTCGAAATTCGTTTTCATTTTATGTGTACCATTTCCAAGAATTTAAAATGACTCAACTTGCGTTATTGTCATTCATGTGCATATCCCATTTACCCCATTAGCTTAAAACTACTCAAAGAACAAAAGATAGGTTCATCCATAATTGTATCTCCAAATGTATGTGTTGATGAATGGATAAATAACTGAATATCTAGGGGGTTTTAAAAAAATTAAAATGGATGGATGAATTAGAAGAGCTAGAACTTCTCGCTGAGGATTTCATCCCTGCATCACTGAGGACTCAGTGATGTAAAAATGACAATTATTCCCTTCCCACATTGCTTCATGGAGTTATTGCAATCCAAATAATCACAACAGGTGTGTGTGTGTGTGTGTGTGTGTGTGTGTGTGTGTGTGTGTGTTTGAAAACTGACCATTTAGTTTGGTGTGTCCATTCTGAAAATTCATCAAGCCGTACAATATAATTTGTGTGTGTGTGTGTCTGTGTGTGTATATAGAGATAGATATATAGATATATACATATCAGTATATTAAAATCTAAAATATATGTATTTTTGAAAAAGGAAATATTTTATTTTATTTGCAATTTTCTTTATTAATACTTTTTTCCCCAAGTACCTGAGAACATGGCTTCAACTTTTCATAATCTTTATTACAGCAGCTTTTATATAAGGTGTGGAACATAGTCTTTTTAGCCTTTATCTGCAATGAAATTAGGTGAGATGTGTTCTTTGGTATTTATGAATGAGAACAAAGGAATTTTAATATAAACATGTTCTAAAAGGGTCAGTGACATGGTGAAAGCTCACAAGACATTTTATATAGTATTTCTCCTACTTTTAAACCTGTTCAATCTCTGAATTGTCAAATTTAACAATTAAGCATTTTCAATCTGAACTCCTGGGAGAATTTTGGTCAAATAACCAAAATAATTCCTATTTAAATATTAACTAGTCAAAATTTAGCCAAGGCATCACCTGAGGTTACTGTGTGCTTTGATATTTAGATCAAATGATCAAGCTGGCTCAAGCCTCCAAGGCTAGTTTTATGGAATAGCCAATAGCCTCTAAAGGTTTCCATGAATTTTCGACAAATTGTGTTTTCGTGCTAATTTCCTGATCCCTTTGGCTCCATCTCTTTACCAACCTGAATGTTGTGACTGTTCTCTTTTATCTGCTCTGCATTTTCCAGTCTCCTCATTAGCTGCATCCAAATAATGTATTCATTTTATTTTTAATGATTAAATGTGATCTCCTGTTAAGATTTGTATTGAGCTATAGAATCATTAAATCTATCTCCTTACTATGTTTCCTCCAAAAGGATATTGGGGCCCTATCTGGGTCAGTCAGATAATTAGATGCCCTGAAATAATAAAGGCCATGTTAATACTTACTATATTTTCATCTCAACCCAGCATTTCTAAGGAGGATCAATAATCACATGAGGCATATTCTCTAATTACACTTTTCTCTTCAAAATATCGCATTCTGAGTATCATTTATGATTTAGGCTGGAAGTAACTACTGCTTATGATGAGGAAAAAAAATTCCCTTCACATTCACAATTCCCTCATAAAATTATCATGTTCATATAACTAGTGTGCTTTTCAGAGTGAGGAATGTTTAATCTGCTTTTAACCATAATCTCAGATAACTTGGATGCTTAATTGCATCTTTAACATAATTTACTATAATGAAATATATCAATAGTCTGGTTAAAATGTCATCCAAGCAGCAAAGAAAGATTCATAAGAAAACTCAGCTTAATAACTTATTTTCAGATATGACTTCTTTCTAAAAGAGGTCTTTCAGAGTGGTTTCCTCCAGAAAGTGGAGAAGGACATCAAAACTTCACTACCTTCCTCAAACATGGAGTTTTCTACAAATGGTTTAATTTCCTGTTCCACATGTTAAGAATAGCTAAATGAACAAATATGGAATATGTATTTAAAATATGAAAATAAGTAAAATAAGCTAAATGGTCAAATGATCTAGTTGATCTGTTTATATTACTATTTTTTCCAGACTTTCCATGTCTGAATATCTTCCCAGTTGCATTTCTTTTTTTAAAAATTTTTTTAACGTTTGTTCATCTTTGAGAGACAGAAACAGAGCATGAGCGGGGGAGGGCCAGAGAGAGAGGGAGACACAGAATCCGAAGCAGGCTCCAGGCTCTGAGCTGTCAGCACAGAGCCCGATGCTGGGTTCACACTCACGAATGGTGAGATCATGACCTGAGCCAAAGTTGGACGCTTAACCAACTGATCCACCCAGGCACCCTTCCCAGTTGCATTTCTTATACATGTAGTTGGTAAATGCATTTTGAGGTATAGAAAAATGTGAGAAAACACTCCAGCTCACAGAATGTGTTCTAAACCTTAAGAATAAATATGATCATTTACTTGATTCCTTCATAATCTGTCTAGACTTCGTGTAACTCAGCTTTTTAAGCAAGCACCTTAACAAAATACTCACCCAGAGAACACCGAATGGATTTCAAAACCATGTGCTCACGTTTAGTTGTTCATCATTAGCGTTGAGTATATTCAGACACACTCTACAGTATGTGGTGTTTGGGAAACCTCACAGCAGCTACAGAAGAAGAAAAAAGCAGCTACAATAATACATACAAAGAACCCATTGCTGCAGCAAACACTGGCCTATTACATACCTTGTCCATTTCCATATAGCTGATTGAGTTTTGTCATATGCAATTGAATATTACTAAAAAACAACAGCAGCAGCAAAAGCAAGAGCCACAGCTTTATATTGTTTACCCAGAAACATTCTAAAATGTAAAGATGTGGAAAATTTGAATATAAAGAAGTAGAAAATTATAGCAGAGAGTAGCAAATAAGAAAGCTGGTAGAGCTTTGTTGCAATTTTACAAAATAGGCTTTAAAGCACATTTTTACTTAAAATTAAAAGGGCCACTTAGTAATGATATTCTTTTCCAATTTCCCTGGAATGTGTAATAACTATAAATAATGATAATATGGATTTAAACTATAGATGCTGTTAATTTAATAGCTTTATTAATTTAACAGTTATTATTAATTTAATAAAACTAGAAGGAGAGATAGACAAATCCACAATAACAGTGAAAAATCTTACTAAATGATTGCTTGATTACATAAACAATTAATAAAGATATAGAAGTTTGAACAATATATTTTTAAAGCATACTCCTGGGCATATGCAGAATGTTAGCCATCAAAAATACAGCATAGCATTATTTTCAGACACACATGCAATAAACATTTGCAATTATTGGCTAAAAATAATGACCATATGGTAGACAATAAAGTAAATCTTACAAAAATGCCAGAAGATTGAAGTGATATAGATTTTTTTCTAACCATAATTCATTATATTTGAAATCATAAGCAAAAATATATTAGCAATTGCCTATATTTATTGAATATAAAAGTAGTTTTCTAAGTAATCTACCTATAAAAAATAATAGTAGAAAACAATAAAGTTTTGAAATAAATGACAATAAAATAACTATATACCAAAATTTTTTTGATGTGCCAAAGCAGTACTTAGAGGAACGCTTACATTTTTAAATGCAAACACTAGGAAAGAAGAACGGCTAACACTAAAGTATTGAGCACCTATTGAATATACTATAGAATGAACAATAAAATAAAATGAAAAAATGAGGAAAGTAATAAGAGCAGATATTAATAAACATAAAGAGCATCAAGAGAGCAAAAACTCTTTCGTGGGACGTAATAAAAGTGCTAAATCTCTGGCAAGACTTACAGAGAAAACTTTAAAAAAAGACAAGTCACAACTAGCCAATATAAAGACATCAGACACTTAAAGGTAATGAGTGAATGTTATAAACTATTATATGCTAAATTTGAAATAGACAAATCACTGGAAAAATACAACTTACACAACTGAAAGCCAAGAGAAAATCTGAATAATCCTATAAATCCTTCAGTTAATCATTCTACTATTTTGTTAACTTTTCTCCTTAAATTTTTTGTAACTATTTTGCATTTTCAACCATACTTATAAGCAAAATATGTGTGTGTCTATAAATAGTTCATGTAATTCTACATTTATGAAAAAAGTAAAAGAGTAAAGACTAAAGAAACCCATGAAATTGTGATACCATAATCAACAAAAGGAACGACATCATGGGATTCATGCTGCACAATATCGTTACTGCTACGAGTTTATAAACTGGGAGACGTCAAATGGAAAACTTGCCACAAAATGCATTAACTATAAAACTTTGTGTGGGTGGCTCTCATGTGATGGTGCCCATCTGTTCCTAAAGCAAAGGAAATCCTTAAGAAGCCTTTTAAATCATAAGAAAACTTTGCAAGACAAATAGGGGTAGTAAATGAAACTCCTTGTAAAGTTGAGTTCTTATAACCTGATTTATCTAAAATCAAGTTATAAATCTACATATTTTATATAAATACATAAGCATGTAGAAGAGTACTTAAGTACAGCCAGTCTTTGTTAGGATTATGTAGGTAGTGGGGCTGTTGTATGCAATGGCATAGAACAAAGAGGGGACAGAGGGAAGTAAAGAGAAAAATAAAACTTTAAAAATAGTCAACCATGTATGACATCTAATTTAGGTAAAGTAATAAATATGAAAAAGTTAACTTAAAAATCCAATTTAAGGGGCGCCTGGGTGGCTTAGTTGGGTAAGTGTCTGACTCTTGATTTCAGCTCATGTCATGATCCCAGAATCATGGGATCAAGCTCTGTGTCAAGCACTCTCAGCTTGGAGCCTGCTTGAAATTTCGCTCTGTCTGCCCCTTCCACCTAGCTTGTGTGTGCGTGCTCTCTCTCTCTCTCTTTCTAAAAAAATAAATTTTTAAAATTAAATTACAATAAAAATAGAATTTGATACATGGTAAGTAGTTCATGAAAAAGTTTTATAGTAATTGGTAGATTATTATTAATGCATAAATTAAAAACCCAAATTATCTATGTATGTATATAAGTTCTATAAGAGCAAGAAGAAAGCTCTGAGGAGATAACTTTTTAGCACTGGATTGATCAAACGTGGGACATTGAAAGGGGAGGATAAGATAGAAGATGGTTGAACTGTAGGCACCTGTTTCTTTTCTTTCTCTTTTTTTAATATGGGATTTTTCTCAATACAGAAAAATTTCATGGTTTTTAATGTTAATTTAATCATGTCATGCTATGTTATGTTTTCCACATTAAATGTCTTGTAATTTAAAAATAAAAAGATAGTCTTTAAAATCAAACAGAACTGTAAATTTGAGTCATGATTCTTCCAGTTATTACTTTTTACCCTTTGGCAAGTAACTAACATCTTTAGGTCTCAGTTTCCTCATCAATAAAATAAGCAATAAGAATAGCAACTATGTTAGAGTGTAGAGGATTTAAAAGACAAGGTATGTGAAAACCACATAAAATAGAGCATGACTCCGGGGCGCCTTGGTGGCTCAGTCAATTGAGCATCTGACTTCAGCTCAAGTCATGATCTCACAGCTTGTGGGTTCCAGCCCCACATCGGGCTCTGTGCCGACAGCTCAGAGCCTGGCGCCTGCTTCAGATTCTGTGTGTGTGTGTCTCTCTCTCTGCCCCTCCGCCTCGTGCTTTGTCTCTCTCTCCTTTAAAACTAAATAAACATTAAATAAATTTTTTAAAAAACACAGCATGACTCCTAGTAATCAACCACTAGTTAGTAGCAAACTTTATTTTCTCTATATAGAGGAGAAAACACTTGATGGCTATTTAATCAGTTGGGATTATTTTAGCAACCATCAATCTACTTCTCAGTCCAGATTCTGATCAATTTAAGAAAAAAAAAAACAAAAAACAAATACAGAAGCCCACAATATCCCATTTGTTGCATAGCTGACATGAGAGCCAAACAACATAGACCGAGAAAACTGTCCCCAGCCTGAACTTTGGAGCATCCCGCCACTGAAAGTTTTAAGTCTTTGGATTTATTTGTGTCCATAGTCTGAATGGAGGAAGAAGCAGTAATATGATCTAGTCCCATGCACTGGACTTCTGGGAGTTTAACTCATCTCAGTGAGGGCTGTGAACCAGTTTTGGCATCCATCAGCTACGTAACTCCCATCAATGAGAGAACTTCAGGATAGTAGTAGGGGTGGGAAGGTGCCAACAGCGTGTTAAGGGAAAATTCTTCCTCAAGAAAACCAGAGTTAAGGAAAGGATATTCTCTTCTAACACTAATAGTTTTCAAACACTGCATTAGAAAAGCTCTTCTTAAAAAGTTTAATCTCAAGGCAAATCTTATACTTGTAACCAGTTTATGTAAAAGTTAATTTTTAAGGTGAATCTTGGTACATAAAACTACTTACGTGAAAGAGTAAGGAGGAGAGGAGAGCCTTAAAATTTACTCTGGGTCACAAATATCATTAACCAATGCTAATTAATCATAGTTTCTACTTAATTTCTATTAAAGTAATGCTTACACAAAAAAGGGGGGGAAGGCAAAGTTTATAAAATGCAAATAGTACATTTTTAAATTATTGAACTTGTTTAATATATGAATTTCCTTTATTTTGCTTAATATATATTAAACAATCTTATTCTGGAAACTGCAGTGAAAGAAAGTACATTCCAATTAAAGTTAACAGACAACACTCTGGTTATTTTTATTACATCACTTATTCCCCTGTAATATTGGCTTTCCAGGCAGAAATTTTGTCATTTATTTTGGTGTAATATAACCCATAGTAGAAACTGCACTATTGGGTGCATATGGTTACAATCTTATGCATATGTGGAAAAATCATTTTTCTTTTATTCCATACAGCTAAAAATCATCCACTGACTTAAACTAAAGGCTTTCAGAGAAAAAGAATATAGCTTCACTAAAGGAAAATTTATAATAAATTTCAAAAATGGCCTGCTAAAAAAAAAGAACCTTCTCTTCTATTTAGTTTGGTAATTTATAGATAAGCAAAACTTATCTCTAAAATTATTCAAACTCATACTCAGGATTATATGATACATATCCAAATTTGTGATGTTCCCTAGGTTCACCCTGAGAAAAGCATCCTATGAGCAAGAAGTTCTTTGCAAGCCTGTAAAAATGGATTGTATAAAAATAACTGGTTTTAGTGGTACCTGTTCTCAATATCAACAAACCAATGGTTAACAGGCAATTGGAATTTTTCCCAACATATTATTCTTAGAATCACTATCTTGGCAACATTAAAAATCCCTATAAAGTTGGCCATTGCCACATAGTGACTATTTCAGCCCTGTTGTAGGTAAAATCATATATGTATGTGTGAATGTATAAGTGTATACACACACACACACACACACACACACACACACACATACACACACACAGAGAGAGAGAGAGAGAGAGAGATGTTGTGAATGAAACCCAGGTAACAAGAGCGACCAAGAAAATTTGCTTTGTTTGGTATTTGGCATACATAAAGATAAAGGGCAGCGCTGACAGACTGCATTGTAGATTGTCATGTTGAAGCTGTCAGTGTGGTCATGGAAGGGAGAAGTGGGGCTCTAGTCAGCACCCACCATATACCTCTAGAGTTTGGTCTTCAGTATATATAAGGATAACAGAGAGGATGGAGAGATAGGTGTCTCACGTTAGCAAATACAAATGCAAGCATCTGATGGACAGCACTCAAGCTATATCTCCATGATGGTATTAAATTAATTATTTCATCAATAATCTATAGTAAAGGCCAAATGTGGCTAAATAGACCAGACATTCAAAAATAGATAATTTGTGTAGTTAGGAGAGTAATGTTACATTTTAGACATTTAATTGGATCCCAAAGAAATATCTGCTTACAGTGGAGTATATCATGTTTATTGCTGAAAGAAAATAATTTTAGGATAAAATGATTTATGGTGACTATATTTAAACTGATGTGAATTAAAATCCAGAGTGGAATTTCCTATGTTTAAAAGTTTGTACATTGTTGTTTTTAATATTACTTAAATTTCCCTAACACATTCAAATTATTATGTAAATAATCTTTGATAAATGATGATTTTGTTGTACAGTTGCCTCTTGGCAACTATTGTATTCTTCGCAGAATTAAAGGAATGTCTGTAGGCCTATAACTCCTCTTTCTGGAATATACTATCCAGCTTCATATAAAAAAACACAATACAGTAATTTACCTTCTATACCCCTCCATCTGAAGTTCTGAGAGCTTTCAGGCAAATTCACATAACATTTCACATTGTTCTCAACATGGATGCGTTGCATTTAAAGTTAAATTTCTCTCTCTCTCTCTCTCTCTCTCTCTCTCTCTCTGCCCCTCTCCTGATAGTGCTCTGTCTCTTTCTGTCTCTCAGAATTAAATAAACGTTAAAAATTTTAAACAAATAATAAAGTTCAATTTAAAAGACACTCTAAAGAATACAGATATATGTCTAACTCCTTCCTTAGAAACAAGTGTTAATCTGCTCATTCTCAAGAGCTCTCTGGTTTGTGCCCTCAACAGCAGCTCGTTTTGCTGTGCGCAGGAAGAAAGGAATCTTCTTACTGTACTGAGCATATGTGAATAATTTCCCTATATCCTCAGGGTGAGAGACAGCAAGAGGTTATATTCCAGATATTTCCTGAAGAATTTGGCCTTTAGTCCTAATCAAATCTTTCCCCAGATACAGCACTACATTTAGGATATACAGGATAATAAAGATATTTTCCTCTATAAGAATAGTTCCAATTCATTGCTGCTTAAGTAGTTTGTTGCAGATTTCCCTCAAAAACTCCCTCTTTTTGTTCCTCTCCATAACTTTACAGAAGTCTGCTCCTCATTATACATATCCCTAAGAAATGTTTAGTCTTAGGAAAAATACTTAACATTTTTTCCAAGATAACAGAGAAAACTATAGGGAAACCTCACGACCCTAAGTGGGCAAAAAGTTTGTGAATGTCAATTGGCGAAAGAAAATGCCTTGGATTAGCGGATCTTGAGCTCTTAGAGGAGGTAGAGGAATAGGAACCAGAAGCTGTTGAAGCTATTGTCCTGAGAACACCAGCCCAATGAAGGCAACTCTAGAAACAAAGCTCATTGCATGATTTTTTAAAATCAGAAATGATGGTGTATATGAATTCTAAACACTTGGTTTCTATATGATGATAAAAACGTAAAACTGCTCTGGAATCAATTAAGCTAGAATTCACACCTTTTTTTGTATCAGGTAGTATACTACTGAGTGCCAACAGAGGCAGATGGAGCATAGTTTCTGTTCAAAAATACACAATCTGTTAAAAACTTTTTATAGTATAAAAAAGGCTGTGTTCACTCTTAAAAGTAATTTAAAGCACCTTTCCAAATGCAAAGAAGAGGAAAAACAACACAAAGGATACTAATTACTAAAGAAATCAGGGCAAATTGGATATAAGGATAAGAAAAGGAAAGAGAGAGCCAAAGGTGAATTTTAGTACATCAGGTTTATCCTATAAACCCCTGCCACAAAATTGCAAGAAGTGAGCCACAAATCTGACTGTGACTATTTCAGCAGTCAAAGCAAAACAGAAAATATGGTCAGCTTTGTCATTCACAAATGCACATATAGTAAAAAGAATTATTCAGAAGGACAACTACTCCCAAGCAGAAAACCCTGAGAGATTAACCATGGAGGGTCCTCAGAAAAGCAACACAAGTTGGCAAGAGTGCATTCATCAGCAGGCTTATCTATGGCCCTGCAAGGGTGCCCTTGAACATCTGTTCTCTTGTCAGGAGAGAATCAGGGGGATGCTCTGTGTGCATCACCCGCACTCAGGTAGGCCTGAGAGAACAATCTCTTGTTGGGTATTATGGGGACATTCAATCTCCAAGAAATGGCTGAGAAACTATGCCAAATCCATATTATTTTATGGTGATGATATAAACTCCAAAGCTTGAGGAAATTATTATTCAATAATCAATATATGTCCTGGTTAGTGTACCTAGGATCTTGTGGTCATGTGATTTTTTTCTGAATGAATAAACAAATGTTCCATATTACTTTCTTCTGCTGCAACACTGCCATGGCCATTATCAAAATGGTAAGCATGCCTGGGTGGCTCAGTTAGTTAAGTGTCTGACTCTTGATTTTGGCTCAGGTCATGATTTCGCCACCATGAGTTCCAGCCCTGTGTTGGGATCCGTGCTGAGCATGGAGCCTGCTTAAGATTCTCATTCTCTCTCTCTCTCTCTCTCTCTCTCTCTCTCTCTCTCTCTCTTTCTCTCTCCTTTGCCTCCTCCTCTACTCCTGTGCTCTTTTTTTCTCAAATAAAAGAAAAATTAAGAAGTTAAAAGAAAATTAAATAATCAAATAGGATACTACATGTTTTGAAGAAAGAGATATGAAAAGAAACGTAAATAATAAGATAATGGACAAAGAAGTAATTGAATAAATTTAATAATGTAGAATAAATATAACAAGATAAAGTTATAAAGAGTAAAAATAATATGAATTTTCCATATGGAAGATTTAAAGTAAAGGTATAATACAAAAGAAGTAAATAAGAAATTCAAAAGTTTGATATTAAAAAATTTAAATAATATAAAAATATATAACTTTCTTCATGGTAATGAATTGAAATAATTTTAAAATACTGAACTATAAAGCAAGACTTGTTCTTAGTAAATACAGAAAAATAGAAAGTGAAAAAAAGATGAGCAGGTGACAAGAGTCCCAGGAATGTACTGACACTAGATGAAGAATCCCAAGGCAAATGCATAGGATACTCTCTACCTTTTGTCACTGATTCCATCCCTTAATGTCTTGTAGACCAAATGGTCCTTCAAAAGTAGGCAATTGTTCAACCAAAGGGAGAAGAAATTGCTTCTGCTACCTCAGTCACTGGCGAATTATAACTTGCCATTTTCAATGAGCCTTGGCTATCAGTGAATTGTAATTTTTGCATTTGGAAAACAAAATAAGGAAGTAGGAAAATTAATACTTTTTCATCTTGAAACATTTCCTCGATACAAATTATCATTCATTTTTTTCCATTTGTTACATTATGTCTTCACAACTCTATTATTCTTGAGTTATGGGCAGACTGCTTAATTAATTTTTTTTGGAACAACATCAATCAATAATTGAATTTTGATTTGAATCCGTGTGACTATCAGAAGGAATTTTTTTATCCTTTTTGCTTTTCTTAAATTTAATGAAAAGAGGCATGATTAGACTGAATATTGAATCTCAAATGTTAAAATTATATGAGAGGCCTCAGAAATATTAACTGATTTAGGACATATAAAAGTAAATACTCCTAATAGGTTGTTACTTTAGGAAACTCATCAATTTATACTTTTGAACTAAAATATTATATATAATGTGAAAAAATTAAAGACATTTCATGAGTAATAAATGTGATGGTACCAATATCTTTTCACTTCTTAATTCTAAGAAATAATTCTGCATGAATTAAATCTATTGTGATACAGATAATAATAAGGGCATTTGCATGTATATAAACTATTTGCTTGTATGTAAAATGAAGGGCAGATAAATAAGTTTATATAAAATTTGTGTTGGTATTAGAATGTGAAGACAGGCTAGGAATTTTGAGATCTTTTCCTCAGGTACTATGTAGATAGAATGTTTAACTTTGTTAACCACCATGCCTCTAACTAATAAGTTTACTGAATGATCTATGTATATGTTCTTACCCTTGTTCAAACAAACAGGCTGGAGCTTGTGGTAACACGATGACCTTACAAGTACAATATACACACTCTTCAAGCATATTCAAGACATTAACTGTGATAAGCAGAGAACTCAGCCTTGTGTAATCTGTCAACAAACTAATAAATTACTTTGGTCAAGGGAGGAAGAACTTCCTCCCCATGACCATCTGCACAGGGGAATAGGTTAGTAATTAGGATTCCAACAAAACTGAAGGTTTTGACAAGATAAGCAAAGGCTTAATACTTAAAGTTAAGGTCTAATCGTTTTAGGAACTGATTAACACACACTTAACTTTTTTTGGCATTCTATCTGTAAATATTACGAAATTACTAAGAAATATGATCAAGCAATAGGAATGTCCATTTAGAGCCCTACCCTGAATTCAGTATAAAGTCCCGTTTCCACTGACGTCAAAAGGAGTGTTCCTTCTCTGATGGAACCACACTCGGGTGCTTTCTTGATTATTAAATCAAACCCAAATTTACTTAACTCTCTTAAAAAGGATTAGTTATTTAAGCCCTTTAGTATATATTTTGGCTGTAGAACTGGAGTTAGGAGGCCTGGATTCATACCTTAGTTCTTAAACTTAAGAGCCGTTTGACTTTAGGTAGCACCTGTGTTATCAAGGGCACCTCAAATTCCCTACAACAGCAACTTGTTGGACAAGCTGACTAAAAAGGAAGGCAAACAGCCTATGACTTCATTGGCAATGAAACAAAATTTTTTGCTCACCGGCCCTCTTTGAAATTTTAGCTAAAACTCACCATTAGGCTACTTCTAAAATTCAATGTTGAAGTTTAGATCACAAGTAGTAGGTTGTGAAAGTCCCAGAGATACCATTCTTTATCATGTGATATTCCACAGTGCTGTATTCTTGGTTTACTTTTGTGTTCCTTATACAGTGTTCTAAATGACTGATTCACCAAACTACAGAGGCTTCTTAAGGAATACCAGAATTACTGACTATATTCCCAGGCCTACTACAAGTGCTAGATAGATAGATAGATAGATAGATAGATAGATAAACTAAATGTCTTTTGGAGAAGTTTTAAAACCCAGATTTAGTAAGGAGACTTTAACAGGAGACTTATCAGTTGTTAGTATAAACAGTGTTGGTAGGTAATGGGAAGACTAAGCTTTGAACAGAAATAGTTTTTAAAAACAAACACATCTTTAATTTTATCATTTGGAATATATCTTTTTTCAGAAAAGATATTATTAATCAAGAAAACAAAAATTATATTTTCCATGGGTTATGAGATAGATAAATCAAAGTCATAAAGGTTATAATGAAGTGAGATTACACATGCACTTACCCAACTATGTTTGAGCTATTTTACAAAGCGAATCAGTTCCATTCCATTAGTTTTCCTTTGAACACAAAGGAGACCAGGTCTTCAGAAGAATCAAGGAAAGGCTTTCAGTAAAAATATATGAATACATCATTCATTGTTGAAAATGATAGATCAAGGACAAAGAAGAGTCCAGGAAGAATAATGTTTATCATTTAGTTTAGATAAATAACATTTCTATTTTTATGAAAGTATTCATCTTTTGTTACAAATTGCCAAGAAGGTCAAATTCACTTCAGTATGCCTGTCACATGTTAAGGCCAGCCATATTTAAAGTATTTCTTTGAATGTTAACTTTTCTTCTGTCATTTTTTGTGTCTTTAAGATTTAACTTTCTTTTAGAAACTTGCCGCCAAATGTGTCAGAAACACAAGGCTAAATTATAAGACATTATTTGTTTATGCATCTGCTTTTTTTCTGGTTTCCCCTGGAATTGGAATTTCAGTATGTCAAATTCTCCTTTTTTGTTTTTTGGGGTTTTTTTTGGTTAATGTTTATTTATTTTTGAGAGAGAGAGAGAGAGAGGGACAGAGCACGAGTGGGGAAGGGGCAGAGAGAGAGGGAGACACAGAATCTGAAGCTGGATTAAGACTCTGAGGTGTCAGCACAGAGCCTGATGTGAGGCTTGAACTCATCAACTGCGAGATCATGACCTGAGCCAAAGTCGGGTGCTTAATCGACTGAGCCACCCAGGCACCCCTCAAATTCCCCTTTTTGTCTCCACGAGCTTATTTTCACTTTCGTCCATGACAGAGAGAACCCAACATGACCCGGGAAGAAATCACATCAGCAACCTTAGCCCACCTCCTGTACTCCTTGTCCTCCACTTGTGGGTAGAAATTACGACCTTGCCCTAGCTTCTTTTTGTTGTCTTCAGAATGAATGCTAGATTCTCACACTGCTCTCTTAAGTCTCCCTCTGTCCATTAGTCTTCAGAGTCAGTTCACTGCAGTAATATACCGGATTCCAAAGGTGATCTTACCAGTTTTTCTCCTTATTCTTCTTGAGAACCAGTAGGACAGAGATCAGCGTAGGTCCGTATACAACCTAGTTTCCATTTCTAACAGTAGCATTGCTCTAGAAATGGAGTAATAAGCACCAGCCAATGAGCGAAATGATCTTCCTTGCCCTTGAGCTAGAGCATTGGCAAATAACTCCTAAATATTCACCACTATTAGGGGACATAAATTTGTTCTCCTTGTAAACTGAAAAATCTAGTACTATTGCCTAAATCATGAGGGAATATGCCATTTGCTACATTTCTAACACAACCGCTTCATTTAGGCCAGATTTTCAGCAGATGTCTTACCCCAAATTTGTAATTCTCTATTCTGATTTTATCATCTGCTATTCAGTCTACTCACTCCACATTACATAGGCATTGTGCTACACTTCTTATATATAATTTTCGTTGTATTAATCTCAATTCACAGATAAGGAAACTGAAAATCAGTGGAGGTAAGTAAATTTTGTAAATTCTCAACCTAATAGTGAATAGAATTTGATTGAAAGCTATTTCTATACTGCTTGAAATTCAGTCCTCAATATTCAGCATACTGTATAATAACTCAACATACTGTAATAAATACTGTAGTTGAAGTTCCAAAATAAAGGGAAAAAGCAGTGATTAAATTTCTTTTTCTTTCTCTTTTTTTTTTTCTTGAGAGAGAACATGCATATGTGCACACATGCACGTGTGCGTGAGTGGGGGAAGGGTAGAGGAAGAGGGAGAGAGAGAGACTCTTAAGCAGGCCCCACACCTAGCCCTATGATCTGTGAGATCATGACCTGAGACAAAATCAAGAGTTGAATGCTTAACCAACTAAACCACCCAAGTGCCCCTAAAATTCTTTCTCTTAAATAAAGTCTTGCTAAGTACCATCTAAGTGTCAAGTACTCCATTATGGCCTGGAAACATAAGGATGAGCAAGATAGAAATAGCCTATGCCTTCCTGAAGGACATATTTCTGTCAGCTTTCTCAAGTATTTCTTGGTGTTTCTAAAGGTCAGCATTGTCGCTGAAATATTCTGGAGACTATAGCTCCTATTTGCAGGGGCACACTAGCCCTTCAGTGATATCTGTGCTCCTTCTACATATCCCTTTCAGCAAACTTGTTTTTTTCTTTCCAGGTTTGTATTAAAGAAACATGTCAGTAAAGCCCAGAATTTGTCACCTATAATTGCCCCTGTAGCTATCCTTTGCAAATTCTTTATTTCCCCCCTTTGCTCTATTCTAAGAAAGACCTAGGTCAAAGATGTCTGCATCTTTAGAAATTTTTTCCCCAAAATCCAACTGTAGATGGTCAATTGTTATCTCCTAAATGTATTTTAAAGTCAAATAAACTCACGACTTGACAAAATAACCAATATCTCTTCAAATATTCTTATTTAATATCCTAATATCCATTCATAACCCTTCATGCTAAACATGCATATTAAATTTCCAAGCCACCCTCAGTATCATCAAGTTTCCAAATTAATGTTTTTAGGTTTATTTATCATTTTGAGGGACAGAGAGAGAGTGAGGAGTGGGGCAGAGAGAGAGGGAGAGAGAGAATGCCAAGCAGGCTCTGCACTGTCAGAACAGAGCCTGATGTGGGGCTCAATCTAATGAACCATGAGATCATGACATGCTGAAATCAAGAGTCAGACACTAAACTGACTGATCTCCCCAGGCACCTCTCAAATAATAACTAAATTCAAAAATGACCTGGGTATATGGTTATATACAAAATATTTTGATTGGTTTGTGATTCTGTTATTCAATCTTTTATTAATTTGTTATCATTCTTTTTGCTGGATCATTTTTGTTCCAAAGACTCTAAACAAATTAAATCAGTATAGTTTCTGTATCTAATATCAAGAGAACTTTCTCCCCCTAAAAGTTTGAGATTTGGGCCCAATTGCAAGAAATCTTCATCCCTTTTTAGTCTTTCATTATTTATTTTAAATCTCAGAATGTCAACTCAAAATATTGAGGGATTATTATGTTACAAAAATCAGGTGTAGAATATTAATTTATTAAAATACTTGATTTACATATATCATGCAATACTACAAAATGTAATTTTTTATTTAGCTTATAAAATATCAACAACATTGAGAAAAGCTAAGGTTTATGCTTGTACATATCCTTGTAATTAATTTTCTTTTTAACAGCTGAGGTCAAATTCCAAGCATTACTTTTGTATGTTTTTTCCTCTTGAGTACTGATTTAAATCACTGTTTGACCTTATTTGCTCTTCATCATTAGATATTCTTCTTAACAAAGGCACCTTGCCTCACAAGCTCACAGATATATTCATTTTAACTTGTAACATAAATTGATATCTAGGGCATGTCAACTGAAAATCTTAGTTATTTCCTAAAGTTGCAGGTGCTATGAAATACAGCCAACTGGAATTCATCTTCCAAATGACACTGAGTGTGACAAAACCATGCAAGAATTACTTCCAAAAATTTTTAAAAATTAGAATATGACTAAGGATACATTTACCAAGTACAACTGAACTTTAAATATGATAAACTTATTTTTAACCCTAAACAACATAAAATTTCCAAAACCATTTGTGCTCATCTGTATTGTTCCTGATAATTATCTTGACAGGAAGAAAATTTGGAATGAAAATATTTGAAATCTGGAATTAATCAGGCAGCTTACCCATCTAAATTCTGACCATCTAGATAAAGATTTTCAAGCAAAGTTATTCATATTAACTGGTCAAATTCTAACTATTTCAAACTATCAAATAAGACATTATCTTCTTTTTAGCCTTACACGAAACATTAAGTGTAAATATTTTATCTCAGGTCCAATATTGCCTGCACGTGTACCAAATGTCTAAATCAGGATACATGTTAATAAAACTATGTGGAATGTTCAAAACCCCAGTGTGCTCTGTTCTCTGCCAATCATAAGAAATTGCTACAGTACTTATAATTTATTCTATGTCTGAAACACAAACATTTATGCATAGTTTCTTTACCAAATAGGGCTTGCCTATAAAGATTATATACTGGGATAACTTTATTTGAAAAATATGGTGATAAAGGCCTGTTCTTTTTTAGTACTTCCCAATCTGTCCTTGATTTTTATTCAACCATGAAAAGTTTACATAAAAGAAGGGAAGAAGTCACAATGCTTTAAAATTATAAGCCACAGAGTAATCTAAATCTAAATGTAAAGATTAATAACATAACTACAGTAATAAATTGAGACATTTAACTTAAACTGTTTTAGGACCAAATATAAGCCTAGGGTATTGAAATTATTTTCTATAGTGTAACTCCATATTCTTTTTCTAAATCTCCAAATATTTTAGTCTATTTATACCAACAAATTTGAAACCATAGGTGCAATCAGGAGATGGAAGTCATACTGATTATTTTATTTACTTTTGTCTTTTTAAACTTTTTATTTAAAAATAATTTTAGACTTACAAAAAGTTGCAAATACAGTACAAAGAGTTCCCAAAACTCCTTTGCCAGCTTTTCCAAATGTAAACAAATTATGTAACCATAGTACAATTGTAAAAATTAAGGAATTGGGATGCCTGGGTGGCTCAGTCGGTTAAGCATCCGACCTTCGGCTCAGGTCATGATCCCATGGTTCATGAGTTCGAGTCCCGCGTGGGGCTCTGTGCTGAGCGCTCAGAGCCTGGAGCCTGCTTTGAATTCTATGTCTCCCTCCCATGCGGGGCTCAAAGTCAAGAACCGGGAGATCATGCCCTGAGCCAAAGTAGGACGCTTAACTGACTGAGCCACCTAGGCACCCCGTGATTTTCTATTTCTATGACTCTTTCTCTCTATATTCAAATTGTACTATAAGGAAAAATTGTCTTTTTATCTACATAGGTATGCATCTATCTATCTATCTACCTACCCACCTACCTACCTACTTACCTTATATATTCTTTATATGTTTATTATGTTAGTGCAAACTCATAGATACTTACTATAATACCTTACTAGCATTATTATTTCTTGGCAAAAAAATGTCCCAGATTTGAGCACTGGTAGCTTTGTGGAGTGTCTTCTGAGTTTTTTTTTTGACATGGCACTATTTTTTTTAGCATCTTCTTACTTTCTGCAGTTATGTGGTTGATGTTCCAAGTTCATCTTGTACTTCCCTTGACCCAGACCTAGGAGCATCAATTTTCCTTTTGTTGGTAAATGGCATTTATAAACGAATTTCTGAGCACTAGATTTGCTCATTGCTATTTGGGTGTGATTCCTTTTAGAATACACTACACACATGTATGTATGTACACATATTCACATACTTCTATATCTATACCCGACTATCTGTGCATATTTAACATTTTTTTAAAATATTATTTCAGGGGCGCCTGGGTGGCGCAGTCGGTTAAGCGTCCGACTTCAGCCAGGTCACGATCTCGCGGTCCGTGAGTTCGAGCCCCGCGTCAGGCTCTGGGCTGATGGCTCAGAGCCTGGAGCCTGTTTCCGATTCTGTGTCTCCCTCTCTCTCTGCCCCTCCCCCGTTCATGCTCTGTCTCTCTCTGTCCCAAAACTAAATAAAAAACGTTGAAAAAAAAATTAAAAAAAAAATAAAAAATAAAATATTATTTCATATTGATATTTTTTATTCCAGTACAACAGCACAAGTTTCATCCTGGCCTTATCCTTTTCCTTATTTGTAATGCCTGACCTGGACAGTGAGAAACCTGGCTGTCATTATCCACCATATACTTACCAGTTTGAGTGAAGTAGAGAAACCTGAACTTCTTTAACATCCCTTTAACTCTCCCTATTTGTAATTGTCTTAACATTTCCCCTATATTCATTTAGAGCCATATCAAATAGTGTCTTAAAGTTTGCTTCAACAATGAAATATAATTTAGGAAACTCGAGAGGAGAAGAAAAATGTATTTAAACACATTTTTGTTCTTTGCATTGTTCTTACTTCCCTCTAGATGTTATGAGATTCCATCTTTTACCCTTTCCTCTGTTTACATAACTTTCTTTAGTTATTCTTTTATATCTGCTGATAACAAATTTTCTTTGCATCTGAAGAATGCACTGTTTTTTCTTCAGTTTCTGAAGAATATTTTCCTTGGCTGTAGTATGTGGAGGTAAGCATTCTTTTCTTTCACCACTTAAAAACTGTTGAATCTGTCTTTCTGCCCTTCTTGGTTGCTCATGAGAAGACCACTGTCATTCTAAATGGTGTTTGTTTGTTTGTTTGTTTGTTTATAGGTAAGGTGACTTTTCTATCTCACTGCTTTCAATATTTTTGTTTGCTTGTTTTACTTTGTTTTGTCTTGTTTTTCCTGTCTTTAGTTCTCCGATGTTTGACTATTATGTTTCTTGATTGGGGGGTTGTTTGGGTTTATCCTGCTTGGAATTCACTCAGCTTTCTGAATATGTACATTTGTGTCTTTTGGCAAATTTGGAAAGTTTTCTACCATTGTTACTTTGAGTAGTATTTCTGCTACTTCCCCTTTGTCCTGTCCTTGTGGGACTCCAATGACACAAATGTTAGATCTTTTGTTATGGTCCCACAAGCCACTGAGGCTCTGGGCAATTACTTTTTTCAGTCTGTTTTCTTTCTGTTGTGCAGATTGGGTCATTTCTATTTTTCTGTCTTCAAGTTCACTTGTTTACACCCTGGTCTCCTCCATTCTACTATTGATTCCATTTATGGAGGATTTTGTTTTTATTATTAGTATTTTGATTGTTGTATTTTTATAAAATTTTCATTTTGTTCTTTATATCTTCTATTTTTTTTTGCATAGACTTTCTATGATTTCACTTATTTCATGTGTTTGTTACTGCTTGTTGAAGCATTTTATGATAATTATTTGGCATCCAATAAGTATTTTTTTATCATTCCATTTGAGATATTTTGATTCTTAATATCATGGATGATTTTCAGTTAATTCAGACATTTGGAGTATTATGTTACGAGTCTCTGGATATTATTTAACTTTCTATCTCTGACTTTTCTTTTGACATTGCTCTAGCAGGGGAAGGGGCAAGGGAGCCTTTTTACTGGGTTAGAAACCTAGTTCCCCAATAGGTCTTCATTGACTTTTGAGCTGATGAGGGGTTCCATGTTACTAAGGGGTATCAGTGACAATTCTAGTTCCCAAATAAGTCTCCACTGATACCTCTTAGGCTTAGTGGTGAAAAAGCTCCTCATTACTGCTTTCTCCAGGGCTTCCAGTGACACCACAGAGGCCGTGGCCTCTTTACTTCTGGGGGGTGGTAAAAGTCCTGACTCTCCACTAGGCCTCCTCTGATACCACCCCAGCAGTTAGAAGGAAGAATGCTTCAGTACTCCCAGATGGGAACAGAAGCCCACCCTTTCAGGAGGACTTTAGAGTTTATCTTATATAAATTTGTACATTTCTTATTTTGTTTGTTCAAATATGTTAACCTTATTTTTTGCTAATGTAAATGAAGTTTTTCGTTCCATTATGTCATCAAACTGGTTATGTTTTGTATGTATGGAGGCCATTGATTTGTGTATGTTAATTTTATATCCTGCCACTTTATTGGAGATTATGGGCATTCTCTCCATTTTGTTTGTTTGTTTGTTTTTTTTAGTGGAAATGTCTCTATAGATTCTCCATTAAGTAAGAAACTGACTTTAGGACTAAAGCATATGTATCATAGCATATAAGAACGTCTCTAGAAAGTTCTATTTCCTTGAATCTTTTCTATAAATGAAAAATAAATGTTGAATTTCTTGAAGATATTTTTAGCAACTAAGGAAAATTTTTACATATTTTATTATTATGTGAGATATTAATGGAAATACTAATATTGAACCAATCTTGAATTTCTGGAACATATTCAACTTTGTCATAGTGTATGATTTTCTTAATGTGACTTTGAATTCTGTTTGCTAATATTGTACTTGGTATTTTGCATCAATATTAAGAAGTACTATTGGTCTGTAGTATTCCTTGCTTATAATATCATTGTCAGACTTAGTTATCAATAATATATTTGCTTTATAAAAATAATTAGAAAGTGTTCATTCATCCTCACATGTCTAGAATAGTTTATGGATCACTCAGCTAGCCAGATTTCAGAATCAAGTAGCTTAGAGCCATTGAAGTAAATAATCAGGTTGGTATAAATCCCAGTAGTGAAACTGAGACTACAAGAATCCTATAGACTCCTGACAAACCAGAATTAGCAGAGTTCCAGGAAGATAGAATTCTCAAGTTTATCTGACTAAAGCACTGAAGAAAACACTATATGAGCATTTGTTTGAATTAAGGCCTCTTAATGATGCAAATTTACAATAATATGGCAGTTCATATCATCTTGGATTACTGTACATTTATACCCACCAATTTGCATTAAAGAACACAATCTGATTAGATAAGACTCTTAAAAAGGTAAAAACAGCTTTTTCTTTTCTGTTTTAATGTATATACAAAGTTAGGTCCACATCCTCTGTATGTATTATGGGTAACAACTCTAGTGTTCCTGTATCCATTTAGAATTATTGGACATAATGACAAATATATGAACAAAGATAAGAAACAAAGAAGCCCTCATTCTCAATGTCTAGTCACTTCATGGATCATATCAAGCACAATGACAGTGGGTTTACTAACTTTCCAGAACATCAATTTCATTATACATAAAATGGGAAGACTAACAACTTGCACTAAATATGATATATGATATAATTTGTGTGAAAGTAGTTAACAGAATATTTGGCTGACAGCAGGTGTTCACTATGCTGTTGTAGAACCTTCTTTAGTTTCAGAAGTTCTACTTGAACCAAAATAATTAAAAGTCAAAAGCCCTGAGAAAAATATTTGTAACATATTTCAAAAATATTTAACATTTATTATATAAAACATTAACATAAATTAATTTTAAAAAATTGGGAGACTACATAAAGAACAGTTATGACCCCAGATTCCCTCTTTTATTTATTTTTATTTATTTATTTATTTATTTATTTATTTATTTATTTAGAGAAGGCAAGTTGGGGAGGGGCAGAGGGAGAAGGACAGAGAGAATCTTAAGCAGGCTCCATGTCGAGCTCTATGAGGAGCCTGACACAGGGCTGGCTCTCAGAAACCATGAGATCAAGACCTGAGCCAAAATCAAGAATTTGATGCTTAACTAACTGAGCCACTTTGGTGCCCCCACCCCAGGTTCCCTCTTAAGCTATGTAGAGATAAACACCTGTCTAATTCCATTTCTATGGGATGATAAGGCATTTTCTTTCATAAGAAGATTGAGGGGCACCTGGATGGCTCAGTCAGTTGAGTGTCCGACTTCGCTCAGGTCATGGTCTCATGGTTTGTGAGTTTGACTCCATGTGGGGCTCTGTGCTGACAGCTTGGAGCCTGGAGCCTGTCTCGGATTCTGTGTCTCCTTCTCTCTCTGCCCATCCCCACTCATACTCTGTCTCTCTCTCAAAAATAAGTAAACATTAAATAAATAAATAAATAAATAAATAAATAAATAAATAAATAAAAGATGGCAAGAGAGGGGATAGGAGTCAGTCACCAACTATAGCAGAGAGTGGGGGAGAGGGGTAGTGATGAAAAATGGAAATTCTCTATATTAATATACAGTTTCTAGCTCCCTTTGGGATTTCTGAGCACTATATGCCAAGACTTTATCTTTCCTTCCTCTAAGTGTCTAGTAGGAAATTGGAGAGAATTCTTTGGAGGAATCTGGCCCAGGAAAAATTACAGATAACAATATGTGTGGATTTTACAAATAAAAAAGCCACATCCACCTTTGCTTGTTCTACTGGATAGGCATATAGACTGTTGAAATGCTTTTCCAACTCCAAACAAATCTTCCAATGAACATTTTAGCGCCTCATTCTTAAAAGTGAATGGATGCACAAGACATGCAAGTACATGAAAGACAGACACTGATGTTAATGATCCGGAAACAAAGTGGGAATCAGAGGAAACAGAAGCAATTCTGGGAGAAAGGAAGATTGCAAAGAAGCAAACAGAAACTGCTATTAACATTCTTAGGAAAATAAGGAAAATTTCGAGTTGCATGAAGAAATAACAATATACAATAAAAATGCAGAGGATAAGGAAAAATAAATTTAAAAAAAGAATAGGTAAAAGATTATCAAAGAATTATATCATAAACTAGGTAATATGATTTTTTTAAAAAAGTAAAATAGGAGAGAAAATATAAGACAATTAGAGACTAGGGGTACCTGGGTGGCTCTGTCTGCCAAGCATCCAACTCTTGATTTCAGCTCAGGTCATGATCTCATGGGTTTATGAGTTTGAACCCTGCATTGGGGCAATGACAGTGCAGAGCCTTCTTGGGATTTTCTATCCCTCCCTCTCTCTCTGCTTCGCCCTCCTCCCTTTCTCTCCCTCAGAATAAATAAACTTAAAAAAAAAAAAAAGAAAATTAGAGACTCAACACAGGATATCCCAAATTGAAGTACTAGGGAATTAAGACTTAAGAAAGAGAAAAAAAGGAAATTGTTGAAGAAGTTATCAAGGAAAGTTTCCAAAACTAAGAGCATCAATTTTAAAATTTAAAGGACTAACTAAATGCTGAGAATAACTACATCAAAGCAAATGATCATGAAATTATAGAACTTCAAGAAAAAAGAACAGTCCCTAAAGCCTTACAAAAAGGAAAAAGAAAACAAAACAGTTTACATAGGAAAGACTAGATTGAGCATGATGTTGGATTTCTCAAAACAACTAGATGGCAAGTGAAAATGAAGCAGTGTGGTCAACATTCTGAGGAGAAACCATCTCCAGCCTCAGCTTCAGTATTCTATCAAGCTATTAATCAGTTGTAAGTATAGATCAAGTTCATACATGTCACCTTCACAAAAATCCTCTCCCTTGTATTCTTTTAAAGAAAGCTAATAGAAGATATGCTCCCACAAGAAGTGTACCAAGAAAGAGGAAGTCATGGCTTTCAGGAAACAAGAGATCCAATCTAAGAGGGAGTGATTTATAGTGAGGATAGCTTCAAGATGACAGTGGTAGAGCCATGCTCAGAGAGACCAGTTTATATCCGACAAGCAGACAGGAGAACTCAACAAAGAAAAAAGATGAACTAAATAATCGCCCAGTGCAGAACTTGATGTTATATCTGTGAATAAATATTGATTCAATTAAAATTGTTACATGACAATATTGAAAGAATTGGTATTGGGGGTGGGGGGGGGGGATATAAGGCAAAAGTGAGCTAAACATACAACTTCCATAAGAGGAATGCAGTAGATTATGTGTCAACCAAACATCCAGAATGTGGAGATTTTAATATATCATTTAGATGTATAGAGGTAAATCCTAAAAGAAATAGCTAAAATAACATAACAGGCTTCAGGGGGGCTGGAATCATGATATGGAGAGGCAAAGCAAAGCAACCGCTATTGTTCATGCTAAGGGTTACTGAATTTTTTATATATTAGAACTGGGCACATATCAATCAGATAAAAACAAAATTTCAGTTTCAAAATAATATACAAGAGAGAAATATACATATTTTCATCAAAACAAGAGAAGAGAACCTAAAGAAAATTAAAAGCTGAAAGAACAAATAGCAAACACTCATTTACAAAATTATCACCATGTTAATGGTTACCATAGGCTTTTGAAAACAACAAAAATAGTTTTGACTCTTAACCTGGTATACATTTCTTTCTTTGGTTTCCTTTTTCTGTTGCTAATCTCATTTTTGCATTCAGGGGTTACTATTTTCACCAAGCCTGTGGTATGATTACTGTAGCATTTCTCACATGTTTGAATTGCCATTGTAGAGTTCTGACATTTCTGGCCCTTGGAGGTTTGCAACTAAAGTGTAAGTTTACATCCCATTGTGTAAGTTGTAGAGAGAGGAGATGAGATGAATTATAGGAAGGCATCTCTGCGCATCCGTTTGTACAACTCTTAATGCATGCATGTGGTTTTAGTGAATGTTAGATGGGATGGAGAAAAGGCTAAGTCCTCTTCTTTCCAGTTGTTTTTGAAAAACATGTGCATAGACACATATGAATTCATTTATATACAATTATATATAAATATATATTAGTGTAATTAAGCACTTATTATATATACAATATATGTATATGTATATATACACACTTTTTTTTTTGTCCAGTTACCACCTCCACTCAATTGCCAACTTGGTTCTTATTCTTTTTCTCCTATCCTTTTCCATTCACATCTCTCACCCACCCCCATCCATGAAATCTGTATTAACAACTTGGTAGATATCATTATCTATTTTTCTCTATACATATGTAACATTACATAAGAATATATAAGAAAATATATATACACATATACATATGAGGGAGGTTTTGTCACTGATTTATAAAAATGATACTAACTGTGAACCTTTTCTTTATTTTCTTTCCTCACTTATTATTAAATCATGGAAACAGTCATAAATCAGATCAATTATTCTTTTTGTGTCTGCATAATAGTTCATAATGCAAGTGGACTATTTTTACCTAAGTATTTTCCTTTTGAGAGTCATATTTTACTGTTTGCCTTCTGAGAACAAGACTGAAATAAAACCATAACCTTTTATTAATACTTTAATTAATAAACTAGCTTAAACTAGTTAAATTCAATATTTTTTTCAATGACAATAAAATATCATCTTTTTATTATATATTAGTGGGTAAATATTTTTCTCTGTTTTTTGTTTTTAGTATAAATGTAGATATGCCCTCTTCCTCTGTGGTTGAAAAGAAAGAGTTCTGAGTTAAGAGAATGAGCTAATATTGGCAGTAGTCCTGGGGAATATAAATAAAGGGAGGAAAGCTGTACCTGGGAAGCCACTGTCAAAATATGGATTCCAGAAAGGAGGGGGAGCAAGATGCATCTTCTGGGCCTTCCATCCAAGCTCTTCTCCAGTTCTGCAGCTATCAAATAAGGATTTCAGTTCATTTGGCATGCAAACTAAACCACAAATATTTTACTCTAATAATGCTACTAGTGAGGTTAATGCTATTTCCATTTCCCTCTCCTCTCCTTTATTTCCTTCCATTCTCCTTTACTTTCTCCTTTTTCATTTTTCCTTCTTCCTCCTTCCCTGGATATTTCTTTCAGATACTTTTCTCCATCCCTTTAATACAGCCTTCACTTAACCTTGCCCCTTCCACGAAAAGAAAAGATATCGTCAACTTCCTCCTCACAAATGTTTTAGAGATTAAAATTTGTGTCAAATAGATTCCACATGACACATACTTAATTCATTTCCAGATGTATAAATTGCTGAGCAGCTCTATCTGAATAATGACTTATGTGATGACTAAACCCTTCTCAAATTAAATGTGTATTACATTTACCTCCTTTCCACAGACAAAAAAGCCATCATTTATCTACTGATAGAAAATGAGGTTGGGGAATGCTAATGTAGAAGCCTGCCAGAAGCTGTCTGACTGGAGCTGTAAGAATAGAAACCGTTAGTCCACATCAGAGAAGGCCCCAAAAGTGGTGGTGGGTGGGGATAAAGAGGATCTATGACTAAGGGAAAGAATCCAGATGATAAAAAAAGCTAGTTCTGAGGGGAGTAGGAAGAAAGTGATACCAAAAAGAAAAGTGAAAAAAAGATATCTGACATGCAATAAACTCAGAGAAATGAAGATAAAAGATACAGCTAAAATTTAATCAGAAAGAGCTGAGGAGGAACAATTTTGCAAAGGGTTCTAGGCTGGAGGTTGAGGAAATTATCAGAGTCTGAACTCATGAACCAGAGCAGTAAGAGGAGCTTTGAGTTTCAAGGTAGGATGACAATTAAGTGAACAGTTTGAACTAACTTTGGAGATGTGCCTGAAACCAGACCTTCCCAGCTTAAATGGCCAGAAGTTGAAAACAATGTAACATAGGGAGCCTGGGGACCAATCTAACTGAAAACCAATGCAATGCATTTGGATTAATTAGCATGTCTTCCAGGTCTGTATAAAATGAATTCTCCATTCAGAAAGCAGAAATAACATCCTGATACAATGTACAAGTGAACCTTCTAGTTCATTTTGTACCGTTGCCATTTGGTAGAAAATGACTTGAATGATTTCTCTTGGTGTGCTGATCTGTATATGATTACAGTGTCATTGAAAAAGAAGCTTACTGATTTATCCCTTTCATAGTGACAGCATGAATGAGAGCACAGGCACAGCTAAGAACCTTTCTGTTGGATACTATGTCTACTTTAAAAAATTTTTGACTGTTACTGCTTTCTAAAAATGAGCCATACCACTTAAAAATGCAACTTTAAAGCAAAAATTGTAACATTAAATTATAAAATTTGAAATTAGAAACATTGGTCACTAGCTAGCTGACTAAGAATGGGAATTTATGGCTTGAAGGTGTATTTAAGAACACTTTTTCATGTGGGCAATACAATTGATGGGAGCATTTGGCTAATAATGGGCACTTGAGGGTCCATGCAAGAGTCAGTAAGACTCCTTAATGTGTTCTCTTAATGGACCATTACTTTCTATTTTGAGGGTTATCAAGGCTGCATTATTTATTTAGTTATATATTGGATTTAGAAACTAAGCTCTCAAAGCCTAGCTGACAGTAGCGTTTATTGAGTACCTACTCTTCTAAACTCTTAAACATAATGCGCTCATGACATGGCCCTTCCCTTCTAATAGCATGATTATATACTGTTTTTAATATACTTATTATTTTTCTATTTGATAATATAATTCTTTAATAGCCATATGGGAACCTCCACACAGCTAGTTAAACCTGGAAAAACTCTTAAAGGGAGCAATGTGGGTGAGCTTTTTCTCCCTTGAGCCACAGGAGGTTGTAAACTTCTTTTCTTTCTGTTAAAACTCATTTCCCTTCCTGGTTCCCACTTTGTCTAACATTTTATTGTAATGTTCCTGGAATCTATTTTGTAGACTTTTTTTTTTTGGCTATAACTGTGCATTGCAGTTTCCACTTACATTGTTTTCTCTTAATGAATTCTGTGCCTTTCAGGAGACAGTTATACTTTATCTTTTGTATTATAATTGTGCATCCTTTTGCATGTAATGGACTAATAGAAGAATATAAAGGATATAAAAGATCAGAGCTTCACAATCTTGGGACTAAGTAATGTTTACATTTTTAATTTTGCAAAAACTGTGATTTGGGCCAGAAACTGTCAAAATAACAGATCTTACAGCTTTTAGAATATTATCTCTGGGAAACTTTTCCCAATAGCCTCCATCTCCCACTCAATTCAATTTGCAACCATCTGAATCTTATAGACTTTATGCCTTGATAGGATTTGTTTGGTTCTTTGTAGTTCCTCTAATTCTTTCCCCTGTCTTCTGCCTTCCTGCCATTAATCAAACAATTAACAAATACTTTGTCCACTTTGCTAAGCTGCAAATGCTACACAAGAGGTAAAAATTCAATAAGTGCTTTAAAGGGACATAGAGTCTACTTAGGGAGATAAAAATATCATAAATGGATCCATTAAGTATTTACCACCATACCTATAATCATACCTAACTTTCAGAGTACTTACTTTACACTAATAACTTTGTACACATCATCTCATTTAATGGCTCCGAGCCTAGAAACTTGCTTCTCTGCGCTGAAGCTTCTCCCTTTATATACAATTAAGGGATCTTATTACTGAATAATACAGGACATTTCCCAGAGTAGTACAGTGAAGGGAGACAGATATTATTGTTAGATGCGATGGCCAAGGAGGCTATATGGGAAGGACAAGGTGTGGATTATTATTGAAAGAATTCATAAATGTTTGCTTTCAAATACACAAGAAAGTGGTAAAACATGGATATAAATACATGTGTGTTTGGAGAAGGGTATTTTAAGGACAAAGCAATGAGAAGACTTACCTACAGAAAAGTTGTTCCTACCGTATCTGAAAGCAAGCTCCTCAGAATATGACACTACATTTTAAAAAGCCCGGAAGTATCAGGAACACTTAAATGACCACACACTACACAAAGGAAAAGATGCAGTATATTTTCAAGGAAATGGTCATATGAAGCCACTTCATCTAATAACATCTTGAAATTCAGTGAGGATGATAAAACAAGCCCCGGACATACATGAAAATATGTGGGACAGGAATCTATTGGGTATATAAATAGAACCAGAAGAAGCTGGACAGAGTTTCATAAAATAAGTGATGGGGTCGCCCATCACAAAATGAGTGTCATGGTGAAAGGCAATAGAAAGAAGATGCCTTTGAGTAGCATTTTAAGAAAAGATTTAAAAAAAAAAAAAGCTAAGTGGTGAGCCTGTGTTGGGAAGAGGCAGGGGTTTTGCCTAATGGCACATGTGAGCCACAAGTCATCAATGGAAATATGAAATTAATGCATTTATTTTGTTTTGCTACCCCTGAATGCTCATGAAAATGTTACTTAAAGGGAATATTGGTGTCTAATGACTTTTAACATTCGCTGAAAAAACATTTTACAGATGTTTAGTTGAGGGCAGTTGAAGAATATTCTAAATTTGAGTTGCATTTCCTTTGGACATTTCTGTGTTTGGTTAACTTTGGATCTGGAGTGTTTTCTCATTTTATGTCACCATGCCAGTTTACTTACCAGTTTCAGGAGTTCCTAGTCATCCTGCCTTTCGCCCTCCAGACACACACCCTTTCATGTTCCAGACCTCTATTTGGGGTCCCTCTTGTCCTTCCTAGAGCTCTCTTTCCTGCTGTTTCACGAGACAGCTTTTCTTCGCTGGTGGTCTCTAGTGCTGCTCCTGATGCCTCTGCGTTTTCTCTGAGCCGAACGAGAAACAGGACAACCGCATTCTTTTTCAACTTTTGTTTGAATTATTTGGTAGACTTTGAGTGTCTTAAAAACATAATTCAAGACAAAGTCGTGGTAGAAACCCCTCCAAAGAAGACACTAAGAACTTAAAATATATTCCTTCATTGAAAAGGCATTTTTGAGGAAGCCCACAACTGATCCGGATTAAATTCCTTATTCAGTTAGGCTGTTGTTTGGAACTATTCACAACTGATAATAACCAGATAATAGTATAACAGTGTAAAATGATTCTTTGAACTATGCGTGGGTTTTAGTTAAACAGTATATTGATGAAATACCTCAATATTTTATGATAATACTACTATTATCATCAGTATTCTTATTATCACCCTTATTGTTGATTCTTCTGAGAAGTCCAAAATATGCATTTGCTCAATAACTTATCCTTGAGAAAGATTAAAAGGAACTCTATTTTCCCCTATTTAGGGATGAATAAGCTTGAACAAGAAGAGATCAAACAACTCTCTTTGCTCTTTGTTATAACTCAGACTGGAATCTAGACATTCCAAAGCAGGATAAGAATGATAGCTGATCTCTAAGGTTCAAGTGTTTTTCCCTTCCTCTTTTGGAAGTCAGAAATTGCTACCTGTTCTTTTCTTAGAACCATTAAATAATAAATATGATGTAGCCATATACATGTATACCATATACATGTATAAAGGTATCACAAGAGTAAAAATCTTTTATGACAAGAGACAAAAACAATAACATCATTCATGAACAGATATAAAACAATGTCTCTGCTAATGTGGTACACAGTGAACAGAAGGCAAAAATTCTGCAATATTAGACAGTAAATATTTTAGGTTAAAAATAATTCTTCAATTTAAAACTTCATTAAATATAAGGAAAAAAGGAGGAAAAACATGAAGTAGAATAAGGAAAGCAAATCAAAGGGGAAGACAAGAGAGGAAGCAAAAGATAGGGTTGAAAATAATCACCTGTAACTTGATCTTGATGTAGAGATGTATCCTCCCACGAACTACTAGAATTAACTAACTCGTCATTCTTAACATATTTATTCATTCAGTGGATATTTATTAAGGGTATTCAATCCCCTGGCTCTATGCTAAGCACACAGTATCCCGCACACAGGTAAGTTCTTGAATTCCCTTTCAATTATTCTTGAACCTGAGTTAAAACTAGTGTATTTAATCAATGTTGCCCAGTAGCAAGTCCCTGAATCTGTGCTTGTCCATGATAAGTGTTTCTCATGTTCACAAAAACAGTCAAACAAACAACAATCAAATATTTGTACATATTATTACAAATGGAAGATATATATATATATATATATATATATATATATATATATATTTTACTAACGGTATGTTTTTCAAACTTTTGGTGTCAAAACAGTCTTCATTTTATAACATAATAGTTATAATAAATGGTAAAATTTTTTAAAATGTCATTTCCAGAGAAATTAAAATTGTATAACCTTAAAGGAAAAATAATATTAAAAAATAGACAAAAATCCTACTTAATGCATCTTACAGTTTAATGGTGGAAAAATAAAAAGTTTCAGTAGATTGTGATACATCCTAGAATAGAAGTGAGGATATGATACTAAGTTGGGACAGAGGAAGAAGGAACAGTCTATTCTGGGGTGTCAAGGGAGAATTCGTAAAGGAGATGATATTAATCTGGTTCATGAAAGATAAGTAGAATCCACTGTTTAATGAAAGGAAGAATATGCCAGGCAGAGGGAACAATGCAAAAGCTTGAAGCAACAGAAGGATATGGGCACTTCCCAAGAATGGCTAGAGTTTTTTATGGAGGGAAGAAGGGAAGGGAAGTAGGGGGATCTGGAAGGGGAGTAAGCCAAGATGAAGTCACACAAAGCCCCTTCCTTATACTTTGCTGATTTATGGCAAGTTTGCATGTTAGAGAGATGATACTGACGGTTTGGAGGACAGACTTAAGAGAACTAGACCAAGGTTTAAGAGAACAAGTAGAAAGCTATAATAAGAGTTCAATACAAAGGATGATAAGGGCCTGAACCAAGGCATCAGGAAGGAAATAATAAAAAGTATCCAAGAGCAGTTTAGGAGGGAGAATACATAGGAACATGTGATGAAGTAAATGTGAAGAATGAAACCCTGGCAGATAAAACATAGTCAATAGTAATTGTTGAAGATAATTTTGAGAAGTTAAATGTAGTATAAGCCAGATAGGAAATAAACTTTAAAAAAGTAAGTTTATTAAGGGCAGTTTTAGACATACTGAGTTTAAGCTCTGTGGAATATCTTTAGTATATCACTGTATGTCGTGTAGTTAAAGTAGAGGAGAAAAACAGAAAGACATTGAGTGCCCTATGAAAACTCTATAAAGATGTAGAAGTAGTGAACATCACTCTGTGGATATATACTTGTGTTTCTCAGATATTCTAAAACATAAACATTTGCCACCTCTTGCAATCTCATTTGTAGTGAATTAATTGCTCTAATTCATTAAGTATGTTTATGACTAATCTTTGCCTTTGAAAGGCTGATTCAAATTCCAAAGCATGAAAACATATTTTTAGTACTGATAATATCATGAATTAGAGAAAGAAATGCTTTAGAAAGTATGAGATTGTTTATGTTTTATCTTCTGAATCCTCAGAAACTCATGAAATCTGAAACAACAGCAACATCATCAATTACTAACAAGTAGCACTTGGCATATGCTAGAGCACTTGACATATATTAAATAATTTAATCTCATTTTTATCAGGTAGGTGTTAATATTATTACCATTTTACAGATGAGCAAAGTGTAGCGCAGAGAGTTTAAGAAAGTTGCTTGGGTCTCACAGCTTGTAAATGGCAAGTTTTGACCAGACCTTCTATGTTTGTAACCACTTCGCATACTACAGTGTTTACACAAAGCAAAAATTTGTTCGCATTTTAAAGATACGGAACTCAAGTCCAAATTTTTTCTGTTGCTTTTCTGTAATTTTAGACAAAGCACTCAAGTTCTGCATAAAATCTGTGCAAAGTAAATGGTATTGAGAATGATTTGTAATAAAATTATTAGAATAGGGCCAATAATGATTTACTGTTTCCATCATATAATTTTGCTCTTGCCATTTTTAAGAAGGAAATTAGCTAACATTGAGGGCAATATTTGATTTAATATCATAACTTAATATTTTCCTTAATATCATTAAATTAACCTTTTAGCAACACATATACATTCTGGGTTTTTTTGTTGTTTTTTGGGGTTTTTTTACATCCTGATTTTTAATACATGTTTTCATGTCTGAATGAAAGTGTCTGATTATTTCCTTCCCAAGACCTTCAATACAAATCATATCTTCTAGTATGGACTTACTCTTTGTTATAAAACAATGTTGTAAGTGCTTTCCTCCATTAATTTTAGAAATGTAAAATTTTGTGACAGAAAATTTAACTATGATGGAATAACTTTAATTGTTTTTAAATGTTTAACAAATGTTTATTATTGGAAATCTAAAAGACTATGTTTGAAAGAATTTATCCTAAGGAAAGAAATGTTTGAAATAGTGTAAAGGTATTTTCACCCTGATCACTTGTTTCTAAATGGAGAAAGAACTCAGATTTACATTTTAATATAATTTGTAACACAAATCTTGATGAATACAAGGACTAGTCTAATCAGCAATTGCAGACATTTTACAGTATCATTAATGATAAAATTTGTGTAAAACATAATTTACTTTTGATCCTTTAAGAAAAAAATAGATCCTTAATATTGATAAATAAAGTACAAACTAATTGGATATTTATTATATCAGGAACTTTTATTCTTAGTGCTCACACATATCAACTGAATACAGTTCATCACAATCACTCATTCACAAAAATGCACCTGTATTGTAAATACCAGACTCGTAGAAAAACTTCTGTTTAATCTTGGGTGGTCTCTTTGCCCAGGTTTGATTAAATATGTCTTTTCACAACAGGTGACTTTTTAATTGTTTTCTTATGGCAACCCATTTATTCCTCAGGCTTTGTTTGGCTTGCATTAGTTTTCAGAGTTAATGACCATGTGTGAGAACATGCTGAGTACAGGTGGCCAATGGCTTTGCTGAGAATGTGGGTGTTATAGCAAATGCAGCGGGCAAGTGATTTAACTTTACCAATTAATACAGTGGTGAATAGTTCCCTAACCCTCAAGGCCTTTCAAACAGAAAACAAGCTCAGAATAGGCACTTGGTAATGCAAGTATGAAATAAAGAATAAAGCAGCTTGTTCTTTGTATTTATTGGGCTTCCTTTCTTTAGTGGGCTCTGAGTCTTTTCCCTTGTGCGGCTTAAGGGCTCAAATCAACTGTTTCAGAGAGGCTTCTTTTCTGTGTGGGCAGTTCTATTAGTAAACTGAGCATTTTTCTCCCTCTGACTTTTTGCATCTTATTGTTCTTCTGGAAGCCTGTCAGGCTAGCGATTTGAGTCCCTGGGGCTGGCGTGCTTATTTTCTCGTAGCCAGCAGCCATGGGAATTGCAATGATGAACAGCATTATGATTCCTAGCACCCAAAATAAATTCTAGTTATTTGATATCCTCAAGATAAATTCAATAATTGAGGTTGAATTAGTAGTAAAATAATTATGCATAGACAGTCCTGACTGAGAACAACCAAGAGGAAAAGTGAGATCTTTGGACTACCTTGGCTGCCAGAAACTAGCACCAAACACAGAAAGAGCTTTTCCACTGGGCTTAATGTTTTGTTTTGTTTTGTTTTTCTTTCCTTTCTGACAAAAGGAACATTTGTATGCAATTAGCTTAGGTAAAGGAAATAGCATCTGAAGTTTTGTTTTCCAATTGGAATGACCCCAATGACCAGCTATGAAGACACTTGGAATATTTGTTCAGTCTTGGTTAGGTATGCATGGGGGTGGGGCAGTTTTAACAAATGCAAGTGCAATTGCCAAGTATTGGTAAGTTTCAAAATTATGCAAGTACAAATTATGAAAAAAATATACTTAAAAAATTTTTAAGTGAAATGTACTGAATTTAAGTACAACACTATCTCGGGATTGTAAAAACCCTTTGTGTTTTGTGATTTGTGCTACATTGCCAAAAACAATGAACACAGCAGGTTTCTACAAGTGTCAATATGATGACCTGTCAACAATTAGGGGGAGGGGAGTTATAGACAATGCCTACCAATAGTTGGAGTTCATTTTTTTTTTTCTCTCTCAAAAAACTTTAATAAAAAAACCACAAGCCATTACTCATTTTCACTCATTAGGTTGAAAAATCATTGAATTCAAACCTAATGATTTTACTGTTTGACAGGGGGAAAGCCTTATCACTCATTGCCATAAAGTAGTACAACTCCTATCAAGAACAATCTGGTAAAAGCTCAGAAAATTTTTGATGTTCAAATCCCTTTATCTAGCAATTCCTCTTTTAGGAATTTATTCTACATAATGTTCAAACATGTGTGAAATGATTTCTGTACAGTTAATTGAAGTTTGTTTTATTTCATTTCTTTTTTTTTTTTAAGTAGGCTCCACGCCCAATGTGGGGCTTGACTTCAAAACCCTGAGATCTAGAGTCACATGCTCTAGCAACTGAGCCAGCTCAGCACCCCAAGTTCACTTTATTTCTAATAGCAGAAGACGGCAAAATAATAGATACCCATCTTACAGGATCAACTTGATTAACTTATGGCATATCAACACACTATAATACTATGAAGCTATACTGAACCAGAGATCTCTATATGTATTTTTTTTTTATTTTTTTTTTATTTTTTAATATATGAAATTTACTGTCAAATTGGTTTCCATACAACACCCAGTGCTCATCCCAAAAGGTGCCCTCCTCAATACCCATCACCCACCCTGCCCTCCCTCCCACCCCCCATCAACCCTCAGTTTGTTCTCAGTTTTTAAAAGTCTCTTATGCTTTGGCTCTCTCCCACTCTAACCTTTTTTTTTTTTTTTTTTTCTCCTTCCCCTCCCCCATGGGTTTCTGTTACGTTTCTCAGGATCCACATAAGAGTGAAACCATATGGTATCTGTCTTTCTCTGTATGGCTTATTTCACTTAGCATCACACTCTCCAGTTCCATCCACGTTGCTACAAAGCATCACACTCTCCAGTTCCATCCACGTGCAAGAGGGTTCCTGTTTCTCCACATCCTCTCCAGCATCTATAGTCTCCTGATTTCTTCATTTTGGCCACTCTGACTGGCGTGAGGTGGTATCTGAGTGTGGTTTTGATTTGTATTTCCCTGATAAGGAGCGACGTTGAACATCTTTTCATGTGCCTGTTGGCCATCCGGATGTCTTCTTTAGAGAAGTGTCTATTCATGTTTTCTGCCCATTTCTTCACTGGCTTATTTGTTTTTCGGGTGTGGAGTTTGATGAGCTCTTTATAGATTTTGGATACTAGCCCTTTGTCCGATGTGTCATTTGCAAATATCTTTTCCCATTCCGTTGGTTGCCTTTTCGTTTTGTTGGTTGTTTCCTTTGCTGTGCCGAAGCTTTTTATCTTCATAAGGTCCCAGTAATTCACTTTTGCTTTTAATTCCCTTGCCTTTGGGGATGTGCCGAGTAAGAGATTGCTACGGCTGAGGTCAGAGAGGTCTTTTCCTGCTTTCTCCTCTAAGGTTTTGATGGTTTCCTGTCTCACATTCAGGTCCTTTATCCATTTTGAGTTTATTTTTGTGAATGGTGTGAGAAAGTGGTCTAGTTTCAACCTTCTGCATGTTGCTGTCCAGTTCTCCCAGCACCATTTGTTAAAGAGACTGTCTTTTTTCCATTGGATGTTCTTTCCTGCTTTGTCAAAGATGAGTTGGCCATATGTTTGTGGGTCTAGTTCTGGGGTTTCTATTCTATTCCATTGGTCTATGTGTCTGTTTTTATGCCAATACCATGCTGTCTTGATGATGACAGCTTTGTAGTAGAGGCTAAAGTCTGGGATTGTGATGCCTCCTGCTTTGGTCTTCTTCTTCAAAATTACTTTGGCTATTCGGGGCCTTTTGTGGTGGAGTTCATTTTAAACCAATAAGAAAATAAGCAAGAACAATGTAATGTACAAGGACATCTATGTAAGTTGTACTACATCTAGTTTCCTTTCAGCACATCAACTAATTCCTCTAATTATTTTCTAACAGAGAAAAAGGAGGGGTTGAAATTTTATTGGACTTTTTTTTGTAAGTAATAAAATGTCTTCAAAATTATTTCAAAATGTTTGATTTTTGGATGTGACCATTCGGATTCTTCATATTGTGACCAAACATTAAAACTTTGAATACACATAGTATTTATACTATTTTAAACACTTAAAAATATATTTTTTTACAATTATATATTTTATATAAATATACAAATTATATATATTATATATTTATATTATATATAGTCTTGAATTCTAACATATCAGTTGACTTTAGTGGTTACTTCTTTAAAAATGAATCAATATGACTTATTGGGGAAAAGAAAGCCTTAATACTATAATACTATAATACTCTAAGAAAAACCAAACTTGTTTCCCACCTTCTACGACCTCCTCCTCTCTTAATTCATTGTCATATGCAATATACCTGTGCTGGGGCACCTGGGTGGCTCAGTCGGTTGAATGTCCGACTTGGGCTCTCAGGTCAAGAATTTGCGATTGACGAGTTGGAGCCCCGTGTCAGGCTCTGTGCTAACAGCTCAGAGCCTGGAGCCTGCTTCAGATTCTGTGTTTCCCTCTATCTGCCCCTCCCCCGCTCATGCTCTGTCTCTCTCTGTCTCAAAAATAAGTATTAACATTAAAAAAAAATTAAAAAAAAAAGAAATATACCTGTGCTTCTGAGTATTTCAAAACAAAGGAGTAAATAATAAATTGAGAACAGGAAGGGGGTGATTCCTCTCTCTGTTTTCTTGATAGTAACATTTACATAAAGGTTAGGTTAGAACATTGTAACCTTGGGGCAGGAGCGAAGATCTCTACCTCAAGCTTGGAAGTGCTCTCTAATGTGACCTCACATGTTCAAAGTAAAAAAAAAAAAAAAAAAAAAAAAAAAAAAAAAAAAAAAAGAAAGAAAAAAAAACCCCAACAAAACAAAACAACAACAAAAAACAATGAGTTTCTTCCACCTTGTTTATAATAGTTACGTTTACCTCTTGATGCCCTTGAGTATTTACTGCAGTAAATTGGTAACCAAGACATTCTTGTCTTAAAAAACTACTAGAAATTCGAGTTTCTAAAATGAGAGTAGAGTGTGAGTCAGGGGCAGGAGAGATTTAGTGGCTGAACTGAACACCTGTGACAAATCTATTTTTAAATGTACTCTGTCAACCCTGTCCTAGATCTTCCTTCCTCAATTCTGCAATTCCTTTGATATTTATCATCAAATAATAAATATAAAAAGTCACCACCTCTTCCAAGTCAAGCGAGAAGACCTCCAAAACTTTTCCTTCTTTCGCAGGAATAAGGTCTTTTTCTTATTGTTCTTTCACTTTTATTATAGAATTTACTAGGCAACTTCAGGGGGCTTTATTAATTCTATGGGCCAATTTGAAGAGATTGATATCTTTAGAATACTGAGTTTTCATGTTTAATGATATATTTCTCCATCGTTAGGTCTTCATTATTAAGTAAAGTTTTAATGTTTTTTTGTAAAAGGCTTAACTATCTTTCGTTAGATTTATCTGAATGTTCTTTATGTTTTCTTGCTATCTTAAAGAATATTTTCTAGTCACATTTTCTTATTACAGTTGATGTATTGATGACAACTGATGTATGATTGATCAATTGATTTTCCATATTGATTTGTATCCAGCAATTTTACCAAACTCTCTTTATAATTCCAGTAACATACTTTTGTATATTGGTATTTTGGGTGTTTATTGCTTTATAACAAACTACTATAAAACATAATGGCTTAGGGGTGCCTGGGTGGCTCAGTCGGTTGAGTGTCCGACTTCATCTCAGGTCATGATCTCACATTCTGTGAGTTCGAGCCCCGCATCAGGCTCTGTGCTGACAGTTCAGACCCTGGAGCCTGTTTCAGATTCTGTGTCTCCCTCTCTCTCTGCCTCTATCCTGCTCGTGCTCTGTCTCTCTCTGTCTCAAAAATAAATTTAAAAATAAAAAATAAAAAAACATAGTACCTTAAAATAACAACTATTTTATTATATTTCACAATTTTTGTGGGCCACTTTGGCTTATAGGTTTCCTTTTGCATGCTGTGCTAGTCTACTTTGATGTCAAAATTATGCTGACTTCAAAAAAATCTCCTGGGTAGATTTCTCTTATCAGCTCCAACATGTAAAGAGCTTAGAAGTCATAACTCCCACTGTTACAAGTGAAATAAAGAAATGAACAAAGTCAAAATCAATGATTTTTCATAGGTCCCTCAAGAGAATTGAGGTCACAAGGCAAACTACCACCTCAAGATCTGGAGAGAGAGGTAAATACATATAGTCAGAGCTAACATCAGCTTACCCAAACCCAAAGATATTGGAGACAATAATGGGGCTTTAGTACAACAGTGGATTGCAACTTTTAGAGGGTATAAAATACAGACTCTATTTTAGAAGGAGTTCTTCAGGAAACCCAAGGACAGTAGGGGACAAAAGCAAACAAATAAACAAACAAAAGAAAAAAAAACAAACAAAAACATGGAAACTATAAGAAACCAAGGCCTCTGGCATCTACAGCAATATTGTGCATGAAACAGCTTAGTTCCCAGCCAGAGTCACATGAAGCCTGACCAAAAGCCCTATTACCACAGTTCCTATTATTCGATACTTCGTGTCCAGCTTTCAACAAAATTTACATAACATGTTAAAAAGGCAAGTAAAAACAGTCTGTGAAGACAAAGCAAACATCTTTGAATCCGTTAAAGCTATTTTTTTTTGAATCCTCAGATAGGAATTTTAAAATAACTATGATTAACATATTAAGAACCCCCAAGAAAAATTTTCCTGCATGTAAGAACAGATTTAATGAAAGCAGAAGGATGGAAACACTAAGAAAGAAAATAAAAGGTAGACATAAAAAATTGTGTAACAGTAACAAAAAAAATGCCTTTGGTAATCTCTTTAATAGACTGAGCAGAGATGAATAAAGAATCAATTTGCTGAACTATATATCAATAGAAACTTTCCAAACTAAAATTTATATAGAAAATGAGAAAAAGGAATATAATATCCAAGAACTATGTGACAAAAGTGTAATATATGTGCATAGAGACAGAACAAGGAAAAGAAAGAAGCACAAAAAATATTTGAAGTAATAATGGATGAGAATTTTTCAAAATTAATGACAGACACCTAACCACAGACCTGGCACTCTAAGAACACCAAGCATAATAAATATCAAAAAATCTGCACCTAGACGCATACATTCAAAGTGCAAATAAATCCTAAAAGGAGTCAGGAGGGATACTGGGCCAGGAGGGATACTTTATTTAGAGGAACAAGGAAAAGATCAGAAATGATTCCAGCAAGAAGAGGGTGGAGTAAAATATAATGTTGAAAGAAAGAAAAAAGTGAATCCAGAATTCTGCATCTAGTGAAATTATTCTTCAAAAGTGAAGGAGAAATAAAGGCTTTCTCAAACAACACTAAAAATTTTCTGCCAGCAGAACTGCCTTGCAAGAAATGGTAGAAGAAATTCTTTCTTTTTTAATGTTTACTTATTTTTGAGGAGAGAGCACAAGGAGGAGACAGGCAGAGAGAGGGGGGACAGAGGATCTGAAGCAGACCCTTCACTGATAGCAGAGACCCGACATGGGGGCTCAACCTGTGAACAAGAGATCATGACGTGAGCCAAAGTCGGACTCTCAACAGACTGAGCCACCCAGGTGCCCCAGATAAAAGAAGTTCTTTAGGGAGAAGGAAAATTACATAGGTCAGAAACTTGGATTGATGTAAAGAAAAGAGCATCAGAGATGGAATAAATAAAATTAAAATGTTTATGTTTCTTATTCTTAATGATCTTCAAGACAGCTGCTTAGAGAAATAATAGCAACTCTGTGTTAGGTGATTGTAGCATATGTATAAATAAAATAAATAACAGCAATGTGTTAAGTGAGGGAAGAGAGGAATTGGAAATACTCTATTGTAAGGTAGCTACATTGCAATAGGTAGGGTTAGATTAGTTATATATATATACATGGAGAAATCTAGAGTAACTGCCTAAAAGTTTTAAAAGTATAATTGATAGATTAAGAGATGAAAGAAAATAGAATCATATAAAAGTTATAAACAAAAAAGGTTAACAGTACCAAACACTGGAAAGGATGTAGAACAACAAGAAGTCTCATTCATTGCTGGTGAGAATGCAAAATGGTACAGCCACTTTGTAAGACATTTGATAGTTTCTTACAAAACTGAAAACACTTTTACCATACAATCCAGCAATCATGCTCTCTGGTATTACTCAAAGTAGCCTGATTTTTATTTTTAATTTTTTTTTACTTGGGTATAATTGAGACACAATGTTACATCAGTTTCAGATATATATTTTAGTGATTTGACAAGTTTATACATTATGCTAGGTTCACTGTGAGTATAACTACCATGTGCCCCATTACATCACTATTACAGTATCATTGACTGTCCTTCTCTCCTTCATCCATTTTTCCCAATCCCCCACTCCTCCTCCTCTCTGGCAACCATCAGATGGGTCTCTGTATATATAGTTCTGATTCTGCTTTTTGTTTATTAATTTTTTTATATTCTATTTATGATTACAATCATACGGTATTTGTCTTTCTCAGTCTGATTTATTTTACTTACCATAATACCCTCTAGATCCTCCATGTTGTCTGAAATGGCACAATCTCCTCCTTTTTCATGGCTGTGTAATATTTTTTGTGTATATATGCCACAGTTTCCTTATCCATTTGTCTTGATGGACATCTAGGTTGCTTTCATGTCTTGGCTATGTAAATAATGTTGCAATAAAAATAAGAGTACATATATCTTTTTGAGTTAGTGTTTTCATTTTGCCTGGGTAAGTACCCAATAGTTGAATTATTGGATCATATGGTGTTTCTATTTTTAATTTTTTGAGGAACCTCCATACTGTTTTCCACAGTGGCTGCAACCCTTTGCACTCCAACCAACAATGCAGGAGGGTTTTTCTCCACATCCTTGCCAACACTTGTTTCTTGTGGTTTTGATACTAGCCATTTTGACCACAGTGAGGTGATAGCTCATTGTGGTTTTGATTTGCATTTCTCTGATGATTAGTGATGTTGAATATGATACTTCCACGTGTCTGTACACAATCTGTATGTATTCTTTGGAGAAATGTCTGTTCAGGTCCCTGCCTATTTTAATTAGATTATTTGGGTTTTTTTGGTGTTGAGTTGTGTAAGTTCTTTAAATAATTTGGATATTAACCCTTCGTTGCATATACCATTTGCAAATATCTTCTTGCATTCAGTAAATTGTCTTTTTGTTTTCTTGATTGTTCCCTTTGCTGTGCAGAAGCTTTTTATGTAGACTCAATAGTTTATTTTTGTTTCTGTTTCCCTTGCCTTAGGAGACATGTCTAGAAAAATGTTGCTATGACTGATGTTAGAGAAATTACTGCCTGTGTTCTCTTCTAGAATTTTGATGGTTTCAGGTCTCACATTTAGGTCTTTAATCTATTTTGAGTTTATTTTTGTGAATGGTGTTAGAAAGTAGTCCCTTTTTATTCTTTTGCATGTAGCTGCCCAGTTTTCCCAGCACCCTTTACTGAAAAGCCTACCTTCTCCCCATTGTATCTTCTGGCCTCCTTCATCATAGATTAATTGATCATAGAAATGTGAGTTTATTTCTGGGGTCTCTATTATGTTGCATCGATCTATGTGTCTATTTTTTGTGCCAGTACCATACTGTTTTGATTACTGTAGCTTGGTGGTATGTCTTGATCTGCAATTGTGATACCATTAGCTATTCTTCTTTCTTCAGATTACTTTCATTGTATACGGTCTTTGTGGTTCCATACAAATTTTAGTATTAATTGTTCCAATTTTGTGGAAAATGCTTTTAGTATTTTGATAAGGATTTCAGTGAATATGTAGATTTCTTTGGGTACTATGCACATTTTGACAATATTAATTATTCCAGTCTATGAGCATGAAATATCTTTCCATTTGTTTGTGTCATTTTTTTGTGTGTAATTGAAGACAATTACTTTCACCAGTGTTTTATAGTTTTCAGAGTACAAATCTTTTACCTCTTTGGTTAAGTTTATTCCTAGGTATTTTATTGTAAATTGTAGTTCTTTTTAATTTTATTTCTGCATCATTGCTATTAGTGTATAAAAACGCTACCAATTTCTGGGTATTAATTTTGTATCCTGTCACTTTACTGAATTTTTTTATTACTTTTAGTAGTTTTTTTAATGGAGTCTTTAGGATTTTCTATATATAATATCAGGTCATCTATATATAGTGACAGTGTAACTTCTTTACCAGTATGAATGGTATTTATTTATTTTTCTATTTATTTTTCTGTTCTTTTTCAGTTTTTCACTATTGACAGTGATGTAAGCTGTGGGTTTTTTATATATGGTCTTAGTATGTTGAGGTACATTCTCTCATTTTGTTGAGAGTTTTTATCATGAATGGATACCGAATCATGTCAAATGCTATTTCTACATCTATTGAGATAATCATATGATTTCTTTGAGAGATAGAGCATGCACACAAGCACGAGAGGGGCATAGGGAGAGGGAGAGAGAGAAACTTAAGCAGGCTCCATACCCAGCATGGGGACCAATGTGGAGGCTTGATCTCATGACTGTGAGGTCATGACCTGAGCCATAATCAAGAGTCAGATAGTTAACCAGCTGAGCCATGCAGGAACCCTGATCATATGATTTCTATCCTTTGTTTTGTTGATGTGGTATGTGACACTGATTTGTAAATATTGAACCATCCTTGCATCCCAGGAATAAATCCCGTCTGATCATGGTGAATGATCTTTTCAATGTATTGTTGTATGTGGTTTACTAATATTGTGTTGAGGAATTTTGCATCTATGTTCATCAGGGATATTGACCTGTAATTTTTTTTCTTTTTTCTTTCTTTTTTTTTTTGTGGAACCTTTGGTTTTGGTATCAAGGTAATGCTGGTTTCATAGAATATATTTGGAAGCTTTTCTTGCTCTTCTAGTTTTTTTTAGAATAGTTTGAGGAGAATGGGTGTTAACTCTTTTTAAATGTCTGGTAGAAATCATTTGTGAATCCCTCCAATCCTGGGCTTTTAATTTTTGGTAGTTTTTTGATTATCAATTTAATTTTGTTACTTGTAATTGGCGTTCAGTTTTGGAAGATTGTATGTTTCTAGGAATTTATCCACTTCTTCTAGTTTGTCTAGTTTGTTGGCATATATTTGTCATAGTAATCTCTTATAATCTTTTGTATTTCTGTAGTGTCATTTATTACTTCTCCTCTCTCATTTCTGATTTTATGTATTTGGGTCATTTCTCCTTTTTTTCTTGATGAATCTGTCTAAGGTTTGTCTATTTTGTTTACCTTTTCAAAGAACCAACTCTTGGCTTCATTGATTTTTTTCTATTGTTTTTTAGTCTCTATGTCATGTATTCCTTCTCTGATCTTTATTATTTCCTTTCTTCTACCTACCTTGGGCTTTGTATAGTTCCTTTAGGTAGAAGGTTAGATTGTTTATCTTGTTTCTTGAGGTAACCCTGTATTGCTATACTTCCCTCTTCAAACTGCCTTTACTGGGTCCCAGAGATTTTGGACTGTAGTGTTCTTTTTCATTTGTCTCCATGTATTTTTTTAATTGCTTCATTGACCCATTGATTGTTTACTATAATATTTAGTCTGCACATGTTGGTGTTTTGTGTGTGTGTGTGTGTGTGTGTGTGTGTGTGATTTATTTCTAATTTCATACTACCATCAGAAAAGATGTACAGTATAATTTCAACTGTCTTAAATTTATTGAGGCTTATTTTATGATTAATATGTGATCTATTCTGAAAAATGCTCCATGTGTGGTTGAAAAGAATGTTTATCCCATTGTTTGGGATGAAATATTCTGTATATATCTGTTATGTCCACCTGATCCAATGTGTTATTCAAAGATACTTTTTCTTATTGATTTTCTGTCTGGGTGATCTACCCATTAATGTAAATGAAGTGTAAAATCCCTTACTGTTATTATATTACTATGGATTACTTCCTTTATGTTTGTTATTAACTGCTTTAAGAATTTGGGTGCTATCATGTTTGGTGTATAAATAATTATAATTGTTATATCTTTTTGTTGGATTGATCCCTTTATCATTGTGCAATGTCTTTCTTTGTCTCTTGTTTTAAATTTTTTTTAACATTTATTTATTTATGAGGCAGAGAGAGACAGAGCATGAATGGGGGAGGGTCAGAGAGAGAGGGAGACACAGAATCCGAAACAGGCTCCAGGCTCTGAGGGGTCAGCACAGAGCCCGACGCAGGGCTCTAACTCAGGGACCGGGAGATCATGACCTGAGCTCAAGTTGGACACTTAACCGACTGAGCCACCCAGGCGCCCCTGTCTCTTGTTTTAAAGTCTATTTTGTCTGATACCAGTATTACTACCTTGCCTTTTTTTTTTTTTTTGCCTCCATTTGCATAGTGAATGTTTTTTCATCCCTTCACTTTCAGTTGTATATGTGTTTAGGTTTGAGGTGAGTCTCTTCTAGGCAGCATACAGATGGGTCTTGGGTTTTTGTTTGTTTTTAAACCCATTCTGCCACTCTCCATCTTTTGATTGGAACATTAAGGCCATTTACATATAAAGTAATTATCCATAGGGGTGCCTGTGTGGCTCACTTGGTTAAGCATCTGACTTCAGCTCAGGTCATGATCTCATGGTTCATGAGTTTGAGCCCTGCATCAGGCTCTGTGCTAATAGCTCAGAGCCTGGAGCCTGCTTCAGACCTGTGTCTCCCTCTCTCTCTGCCCCTCCCTGCTCACACTCTATCTCTCCCTCTCCCAAAAATATATAAACATTTAAAAAAGAATTAAAAAAAGGTAAATAATTATCAACAGGTATGTACTCATTGCCAATTTAAAAATTTGTTTTCTGGTCATTTCATAGTTCTTAGTTCCTTTCTTTTTCTCTCACTCTCTTTCTTTGTGATCGGTGAGTATTTATAGTGTTTTGTTTGGCTTTCTTTCTCTTTATTTTTTGTGTATCTATCATAGATTTTGGGTGTGTGGTTATCGTGAGGTCCATATATAACATCACAAATAAAGAGCAGTACAAATAAATAGTGTGATAGTCATTTAAGTGCAAAGACATTCTTAAAAACAAAACAAATGAAAAAGAAAAAAATCTTTCTTCTTATTTTTTCCCCTTCTCTTCCTTTTTCAGTCCCTTCTCCACATTTTATGTATATGTTGTTATATTTTACATCTTTTTATTCATATTGTTTTATGTCTAATTATGGCCATTTCTTTTCCACTTAAAGAAGTCCCCTTGGGGTGCCTGCATGGTGCGGTTGGTGAAGCGTCCAACTCTTAATCTCAGCTCAGGTCAATGATCTCACAATTTGTCAGTTTGAGCCCTACATCAGGCTCTGTGCTGATGGTACAGAGCCTGCTTGGGATTCTGTCTCTCCTTCTATCTGCCCCTCCCCTGCTTGTGTGTGTGCTCTCTCACTCTCTCAAATAAATAAAACTTTCAAAAAATTTTTTAAAAAAGAAGTCCCTTTACCATTTATTGTAAGCCTGGTTTAGTGGTGATAAACTCCTTTATCTTTTGTTTGTCTGGGAAACTCCTTATTTGTCCTTCACATCTGAGTGGTAACCTTGCTAGGTAGAGTATTCTTGGTCTTAGGTTTTTGGGATCCCCCCCCTTTCAGCTCTTTGAATATATCATGACACTCCCTTCAGACTTGCCGAGTTTCTGCTGAAAAATCAGCTAAGAGCCTTATAGGTTTTCTCCTGGAGGTAACTTTTTATTTCTCTTGCTGCTTTTAAGATTTTCTTTTTATCTTTAACCTTTAACATTTTAATTATGGGCCATGGTGTGGACCTCCTTGGGTTCACCTTGTTTTTAACTCTCTATTCTTCTTGGACTTGGATATCTATTTCCCTCCCTGGCTAGGGAAATTTTCAGTTATTTTTTCTTCAGATAAGCTTACTCTACTTTTCTCTCTCTTCTTCTTCTGGGACTCCTATAATATGAACATTTGTTCACCTGCTGTTGTCCAAGAGATCTGTTAATCCATTCTCATTCTCATTTTTAAAAGTTTTTTTTTCTCTTTTTGCTCTTCAGTTTGTTTTCTTTCCATTACCCTGTCTTCCAAATCATTTACACATCCTTCTGCACTTGCTAACCTAATGTTGATTCCCTCTACTGTGTTTTTTTTTTTTTTCAGTTATTGTATTCTTTGGCCATAGTTGGATCTTTTTAATATTTTCTATCTCTTAATTGAAGGTCTCACTGAGTTCTTCCATTCTTTTCTCCAGCCTAATGAATATCTCTATGATCATTGCTTTAAACTCTTTATCAGTTTATTTCTCTTTCATTTAGTTTTTTTTCTGAGGTGTGGTTGTTGTTGTTCTTTCTTTTGGAGCATATTCCTCTGTATGTCCATTTTGTTTGGCTTTTCTGTGTTTGTTTCTATGGATTGGGTGAAATGGCCACCTCTCCTAAAGATGAAGGAGTGGTCTCATGGATAGTGTCCCCTGTGCAGACTGTGCATGCTTGGTGACTTTTGCTGGCAGGCTGGAGGTGTGATTGCATATGCCTGTTACCATTTTAAGCCATGGCATGTCTCCATCTCTCTTGTTGTGCTCTTGCCACTCTCTCTATCTTTGGTTGTTCGGTGGCTGTTCAGTCAGCCCTCAGTTTTTCAGGCGGAGTTGTTCTGTAAATAGGCATAATTTGGCATGTTCCATGGAGGAGGTGAATTAAGAGTCTTCCTACATCAGGCTTGTCTTGAGCCAAAATTAGGCATTTTAGATGATATGAACAAATTTTGCAATAACTTCATAATTTGTTCATACTTCCTCCTTCTCCCTCTTCCCCCCTTCCCTCTGTCAGTATATTCTCAGCACAGTAGCCAAAATGATCCTATCCTGAATGTTCTTTGAGACCAAAAAATGCTTCATTTCCACAGGATTTTACACACAGATGTTCTGTGTCATGTGTTGGTTGATAAAATTATACCCTCCTGCATTTAGCTTCACACAGCCCATACGTTCCACCTGTGAGTCTCTAGTTTCTAGATGCAAGGCCTGAGTAGCCTGATTTTTATAAATAAGCAAAGACAATTCAATGGAGAAAGGATTGTCTTTTTAACAAATTGTGCTAGAACAATGTTACATCTACATGGAAAAAAAGAATAGAAAAAAAACAATCTAGACACAGACTCTATACCTTTGACAAAAATATATAAATAATTCTTACAATTTAAATATGAGAAAACAAGCAAACCCATTTAAATATGGACAGAAGAAACACCTCATCAAAGAAGATGTATAATATAGATGGTAAATAGGCCTATGAAAAGATATTCAACATCATATATCATTAGGGAATTTCGAATTAAAAAAAAACTATCACTACACACCTATTAGAATGGCTAAAATGCAAAACACTGACAATAACTAAAATACAAAAACTAACACCTCCAAATTCTTGTGAAGATGAGAGCAACAGGAATTATCATTCACTAATGGTGAGAATTCACGATGGAATTCAGTCTTTGCAACTGATACCTTGGCAGTTTCTTTCAAAACTAAACATAATCTTACCATATGTACCAACTATTACATCTTAGGTATTTACCCAACTGAACTGAAAACTTATGTCGACACAAAACCTTCACACAATGTTTACAGTAGATCTATTTATAATCTCCGAAATCCAGAATCAAAGAAAATGCCCTTCAATTGGTGAATGGAAAATTGTGGTATACCCATACAATGAAACATTCAGTGATTAAAAGAAATGAGCTATCAATCCATGAAAAGACATGGAGAAACCCTTAAATGCATATTGCAAAATAAAAGAAGCAAGTCTGAAAATGCCATGTACTGTATTACTCCAATGATAGGACATTCTGGAAAAGGCAAAACTCTAGAGGCAGGAAAAGGTTCATGGTTTCCAAGAGTTGGAGGGTAACAGGGTAAACATGAAAAAATACAGGGGATTTTTAGGGCTGTGAAACCATGATATCCATAGTGGGTACATGGCATTATGCACTTGTCAAGACCTATACAACTCTACAACACAAATAGCCTTAATATAAACTATGAACATTATGGGCTTAATGATGGGCTCATTAATTAATTGTAACAAACACCACACTAAAGCATGTTACTAACAGGGGAAACTCTATGAGGAAGGGGTATATGGGAACTCTCCATACTATCTGCTCAAATTTTTGGTGAATCTAAAACCGTGCTAGAAACTAAAGTCTATTTTTTTTTCATTAATTAGATAATAAAAACACTTTTTCTGTTATTCTTAAAAGTGTATTAAGAATTTGACTGAGCAATTCTTTGTTCCATGTATTTTAGCTGTGACTGCTCATTAATGTTCTGCTGGCAGATGGGCAGGTCTGGAATTTCCAAAATGGTTTCGCTCACATGGAGTCTTGGCAGGAATGAATGAGCAGCTGAGCTTATGTGGGACTACCAATCTGAGTGTGGATACATGCCCTCTTCAGCAAGCTGTTCACAATGTAGTTCAACTTCTTACGTCGTGACCGGGGCACCCAGACAGAGAATTACACGGTATTGGAAAAAAAAGCTGCTGGTTTCTTAAAGCTTCAGCCCAGAAAGTGGTGCAGTTTCATTTTGCCATATTTTTCAAAGAGCCTACCAAGATTCAAGGACAGGAGACATAGAACCCGGTTCTTGATAGGAAGGATATCAAACAATTCATGGCCCTCTTTAATCCACCACATTCTTAATAAGAATGCTGGCATCATTTCATCTTAATTAATAATATTTACTGTAGATGTTGCAGATGATTTTATGCCTTTTACTAGATGAATGAAATTTTTTCTATCCCTAATTTGATATTTAATGAATCAATGTTGAACATTTTTAAATGCTTTTCCCTCATCTAACTGAGACATTCATATGGGTTTTCTTCTTTATGATATTAATGTGGTGTATTACACAGTAGGTAGATTCAATAACTGTAAATGAATATTGTAAGTAAGAGAAGAATCTCTTACTTGAGATTCATTTACAATAACTGTAAATGAATCTCAAGTAAAGATTCTTCTTTATCTTTAAAGAAGATAAAAGTTTCTTTCTTTCTTATTTAATAAACCAGACATGGAGAATGCAAGTATGGTATAGAATCTGTTCCAGATTCTTTCTGCTTGTGCCTCCATTCCTCGTTGTGCTTATAAGGGTGTTGTATTGGTAGCAACCTTTTTGCAAGAAAAAAAGGGAAAAAAGGTGAAATCGTTTTTATTTAAAGAGAACTGACAGAAGTTAAATGCATCACACCATCTGACATCCTTTTGGCCAGAATTTAGACCCAAGGCAGGACATATTTGCAAAGAAGCCTGGGAAATTAGTGTGCTGTTTTGGGAAAGTACATACTCACATTTAAAAAATTAAAAATAAATTTAAAAAAAATACTGTATTTCTAGAAATGCAAATTCTTGGCAAAATTTGTATCTATGTGGAAGAAGAAAAAACAAATATCGGGACACTAAGTAGCCGTGACATTTGTGGTGACTTATAGGAATCAATGTTTTAACATTAATCCAAGGTTGCATTTCTGGGATAAATGAAGTTTGCTCATGCTGAATCATCTTTTTTTTTTTTTTAAACAGTGTTGATTTGGTTTGTTGCTGTTTAAAACTTTTTCTTTCATAAGAGAAATTGGCCTATATGTTTCCTTTTTTATACTATTCTAGTCTGTTTTAGTGTCAAAGTTACGACAGTCTCAAAAAATTAATTTGGGAGTAAAACCATTTTTAAAAATATCTCTTTTGTATATATGTTGCTACTATTTCCTTGAAGTTGGGACTGTTAATTCCATGGATATACTACCAACCTAAATTCATGTCAGTTACTTTTTTCTGACCATACGGATAGTATGTATGAGCACAATCTGAAATGAGGGTTGGCTATTTTTCCTCTCTTCCAGATGCCAAGTTGAAGAAAGGTTTTGGTTGCTATGTTGATTTTTCTTTTGTTTTTCTGTCACTTTCTGTTTGGCAGTTTCATTTCCCTTTTATCTTTCCAATGTCTGTGAAATCCTTTTTTCTTTTTTTTTCCACCCCCCCCCCCCCCCCGCCCCCGGCTTTATAGGAGGAGTCCCTTTTTGGGCTCCTATTCTGAGCTAGACTATCTCCTTAGGCTAATTCCCATATAACTCTCAGAGCAGAAAATTCACGGTATCCAGGTTTTTTCCATAAGGTAAAAAGTAGGCTTTGTGGCTGATTACTTTCCAATGTTCTCATTTTGATTCTCTGTGGGATTCTTCATATCTTGCCACCTCAGCAATGCAGATATCAACATGTTTAGTCTTCCTGCCACACACAATCCAGCAACTTCAAGTGGAACAGAGTATGAGGTCTACTTTACTGCAAGAAAGGCATATAGATCATAACTCTTACTGCTCCTTCATTTAGACATTCTATCATTAAATAGGGTCAATTTCTTAACCCTCTTATCACATATATGAATGTAATTAAAGTTTGCACATTACTTTTAGCACAATGTATAAGTAAATAGTGAAAAGGTAATTAAGTGTAATGTTCCAGGTAATTGTTTCTTTCATATTTTGAGTGAATGGGATGCCTAAAGAATATATCAGATTATAGCATACAGAATGCTGTTTGTACTCCTCAACCGCACATTTAAAAAAATCTCAAAATTGGCCTCAATTCATGTTTCTCTGCATACAGTTTGGGCTCCTACACAGAGAAGTCCATATTGTTTCACGAAAATTATCTTCACTGTCTCGCCTTGCTGCCTGTGATACTCTATCTGCATTGAGTTTTAATTTTATATACACCTATCAAAATCTTCCTTGCTGTTAATGCCCCAGTCACTTTTCAGATCCACAAACCATACATATCTTTTCCTCTATATTACCAAAACACATTTTCAAAGACTTATCAAAAGTTTTTGTGATTCGTATTGTAATCATTGCCTACCTGTAATTGTGATCAGTATGCCTACCTGTCTCTCTAAACCATATCACTTGTGAGGACAGAGAGAATGCTTCAATCATGTTGAAACCTCCCTAGGAGGTCTAGAACTTTACTCATTAGTGTACTTGCCAATATATACTTACTGAATTTAATTGTCTTTCCCTCTTTCTGTTTCTGTGAAATCACAGCACAGTAGGTATAGACCCCTAAAGTTATTTATGTCAAGCATTGGAGATATTTTCCACTGACACGTAAACTTAAATATAATAGAATAAAACAAAAATGAATAAATAAAATCACAAGGATAGAGGACACTTTAACAAAATAACCGGGGATTTTTCTGAGTGGAAGGTTGTAGGCTAAAATGCAGAAGTCTCTGTGGGCCTCTTGGGACAATGCAGCTGTACTGCTGGCTGCAGTCTATAGTTTAAGAGATATTTTCTGAGTCTGTTGTTGTTATTAATTTGAGGAGAAGAGGTCTCTGTAGAGGAAAATAATCCAGGATTTTTTGTTTCCTTTTCCATCACTCACAGTCACTGTAATGTCAACACCATTTAGGTCAAATTTCAGGCATTCAAAATGTGCAGCTTCGTCCAGCTGCAAGAACTAAACTTTGCAAGAGCACTACAGCCTGACCAATAAAATATGTCTGAGGGTGTTAGTAACAATTAACAGGTGTGTACCTTCTCCAGAAAGTTTTCATATGACATGAAATGTATAAAGTAGTACACTTGGATTATAAAAGAATTACATATAAGCAAATATATGTCTGTTTCTACTAATGGATCTCAAAGAATTGGAGTTACTCAACCATGTAAATACAGGTAACAAAAGGGAGCCTCAGTCTTCATCAAAGACTGCTTTTTGGATAAGGTCACAGAGTCTGCTTCCCAACAACCTGTCCTTGAAAACTTCTCTTCCATCACCAGAAGGATTAAAATCCTCTTTAAGTACTAAACTTAACCAGCCTTCAGTTTCTTCATGTATAAAGTGGAGATAATAATATCAAGCTGATGGTGTTATTATGAGAATTCAACACAGTAATACAGGTATTGGTTCTAGCCCAAGATAAGCAACCATTAAATGTTAGCAAAGTCTTTTTAAAATTATTTTATCATTATTAAACTGCCATGGACTGCTATCCTTCCTCTCTCATGTCTCCCTTCTTCTGTCTTCATCTTCATCATGCTGTCTAGTAGCTTAGCCATGCCACTTCTTGGCTGTGAGCCACACCCTTCCTCTCTCCTCTGCCAAAACCCACACAGTTAGTCAGGTCAATAATACACTTACAACCCGCCTACATCTCCCGCCCCTTTGTTCTACAGCTATTTCCCCCTTGCCAATCCTCACATTTCAATAACCCCTACTGCCCAATTTCTCTTCCCACGTTTATAAACTGAAGCAAGTCGCTCAACAATAGTGACCAAGTCAAGTGACCTCAGCTGGGCTCTCAATGTATCTCAGCAAATCTTTATTTATCACTTGTTGACTCCCTATTGCATTCCTAGTTGCAGCTGTTCCAAATGTTTTCCACTGCGCTCAAGTCCCTAATCCCAGTGCTCCTCCCTCCCTTCCTAGCACATAACCTAACCTCCTACTGAGAAAATGAAACCATCCCAACCTAAGCTTACCCAAATGCCTCCTCCTTCTACTCAGAAAATCTGTGCATCTCTGCCTCTTTGTTTTTGCTTTGTCTTGAGGAAATTGTTTCCTTTGCAGGGTAACAGCAGCATGCACTGGTGGAGTGCTTTGGGTCTGGAGTCAGAGTTAAATACTCTATGTTGACATGGTATGACCTTAACAAGTTTTTCAACTTCACAGCCTCAATGTCATCATCTCCAAAGTGGATGTGCAGTTTTCTAACTTGAAGGGTAATAAAGGGCAATTAACAGATTTTTTAACAGATAGTAAACATTTAACAAATTACAACTATTATTATTATTTGAAATGCTAAGGCTCTTAACATGCATTCTTGAGCCTATCTATCCTAATAAAGATGGTAATGATAATAATGATGATGATAAAAGTAAATCATAATCTCTATGCATTTCCTAGTAAGTTTCTTCCTCAATTATCTCTTTTGTTTCTTAATTCTCTAACTCAACCCAATTCGTCGGCTATTTCTTTCTATGTTATACATGGTCAAATCTTCCTTTTCCTTTAAAAGAAAAATAAAAAGCTTTCCCTCTTTTCAAGCTAAAACCCTATTTTTCCAACTTATGACCAGAATCTTGGAAAAAATTGTGCTCTACTTCCCATTTTTTATCTTCCAAAATAGTTCTTGAAACTCTTTAATACAGCTCCCCTACCCTACTAAACTCTTCCTTGAAAAGTACCGTTGAACTCATTCATATTGAACACTGTTATTTCTCAGTCTCCAGCCTCAGACTCTCTTGTACCTCTTCTTCTCATTCATGCACTCCCTTATCTAGTTTCTGTACTTCATGCAAACATTGTTCTCTTCTTTCTCTATATCTTTTACATGCTATTATTGTTCATTCAATTGCCAAAATTTAGCCACTCTACAAGGTTCAGTCCTTGGCTTTATCCCTGTATTTTTCCTGAGCAATCATATTAATTATCATAACCTTAATGACCAGATTCTCATAGTTGATGCTTATGCTTAGGCAATTTTGTATTTCTGCAATATGTTTTTTTCTCCTTATCAATATGACTACTTGTACTTTAAGTTTTGTATTCGTTTTAATGTTTCCTTTTCTACTTTTTTTAAAACTTTATGCTTCTAATTGGCTCTAAATATCTACACCTGGAAATCCTAAATTAAAATGGAGCTTGAAAACATACATCTATCTTATTTCCTGGAAAAAATTGGCTTTTCCTTTTTGATCCTTATTTCTGTCAATAATTATTTCATATTTTAAGTCACCCCAAGTTTGAAATAGTGAAGATATTATCAGCAACAATTATCATTGATCTCTACTCTCTGACAGATCCGGGCACACAGTACTGAGCATAATAGAACAGTTTCTGAATTTTTAAACATTACAGTCTAATATGAAGATACACATTGAACAACAAATACAAGTGTTATCAATATCAGAAAGGGGCAGTATAAGAATCCTTTATTTTTTTTTTTAATATATGAAATTTATTGTCAAATTGGTTTCCATACAACACCCAGTGCTCATCCCAAAAGGTGCCCTCCTCAATACCCATCACCCACCTTCCCCTCCCTCCCACCCCCATCAACCCTCAGTTTGTTCTCAGTTTTTAACAGTCTCTTATGCTTTGGTTAAGAACCCTTTAAGTAGCAACGAGATTTAATTAGTCTGGAAAGCTAGTGAAAAGGTGTCACTGAAAGTTACCTGAAAGAGGGCTTACCTGAAAGAGGGCCTGGGTGGCTCAGTCAGTTAAGCATCCGACTTCAGCTCAGATCATGATCTCATGGTTTGTGAGTTTGAGCCCCACATCGGGCTCTGTGCTGACAGCTCAGAGCCTGGAGCCTGCTTCGGATTCTGTGTCTCCCTCTCTCTCTGCCCCTCCCTGCTTGTGCTCTGTCTCTTTGTCTCTCACAAATAAATAAACATTGAAAAAATTAAAGAAAGAAAGAAAGTTACTTGAAGATAGAGCTATGCATGGTGAAAAAAACAGAGAAAGCTGAAGCATTCAAGCAGAAAGAAGACTATTGCAAATCCCTTAATTTCTTTTTTAGATATTTGATTTTTATGTATAGAAATGCAACTAATTTCTGAATATTGATTTTATATCCTGCAACTTTACTGAGTATTACTGATTAGTTCTAACTTTTTGGTGGAGTCTAGGACTTTATAAAATCATGTCATCTGAAAAAAGACAGTTTTACTTTTTTGCTTTTCAATATGGATGCCTTTTATTTATTTCTTTCTTCTTTTTTGGCCTCATTCTTCTGGCTAGGAATTCCTTTACTGTATTGAATAAAATTGATAAGAGTGAGTGCCCTTGTCTTGTTCCTGATCTTATAGGAAAATATTTTAACCTTTCAGGGTTAGGTATGACATTAGCTTTGGGTTTGTCATATAAGACTTTTATTATGTTGAGTTATATTGTTTCTATACCCAATTTGTTATGAGTTTTTATCATGAAAATATGTTGTATTTTGTCAAATGCTTTTTCTGCACCTATCAAGACAAGTATATGGATTTTATTTTCATTCTATTAATATGATGTATTTGTTGATTTTCATGTGTTGAACCATCCTTGTATCCCAGGGATGAATTCCACTTGATCATAATGTATGATCCTTTTAATGTGCTGTTAGCTAATATTTTACTGAGAACTTTTTAATCTATAATAATTGGGGATATTGACCTATAGTATTATTTTCTTGGAGTGTCCCTATCTGGCTTTGGTATAGGATAATGGTGGCCTCATAGAATGAGTTTATGAGGGCTTTTCCCTCTTCTCATTTTGGGAAGAGTTTGAGAATTAGTATTTACTCTTTAAATATTTGGTAGAATTTATCTAAGAAACCATCTGTTCATGGACTTTTCTTTGGTGAGAGATTTTTGATTATTGATTTAACCTCCTTACTTGTTGATCTGTTCAGATTTTCCATTTCTTCATGATTAAACCTCTCTCTTTTTTTCTTGATTAGTCTGGCTAAAAGTTTGCCAACTTTGTTTATATTTTCAAAGAACCAACTCTTAGTTTCATTAATCTTTCCTATTCTATATTCCACTTATTTCTTAGTGTTTGTTATCTCCTTCCTTCTGTTAATTTGGGGTTTTATTTGTTCTTCTTTTTCTATATTTTGAGATGTAATGTTGGGTGGTTTATTGAGATGTTTTTGTCTTGTATACGTGTTTATAGCTACAGGCTTCTCTTAGACCTTCTTTTGCTGGCTGGTTGGAGGTATGATGGCAGAGAGGTAGGGCAACCCTAAGCTAGCCTCTTCCCTGGAACACAGCTAAATAAATATCAAATCATTCTGAACACCCAAGAAATCAATTGGAAGTCTTAGAGAAAAAAGCTGCACCTCTACAAATGAGAAAAAGGACCTGTGGAAGGTAGGAACTGTGTAGTTTCTAAGAGAAAAGAACCTCCAGCACTTCCCAGGGGAGGGAGCCCTGACCACAGTGGGAATAGCAAGAGAGAAGGAGAGAGAGACTAGCGCAGGTGCGGGGGGAGGCGGGGGTGAGGAAGCAAAAACACATGCAGAGCACTGCACAAGAAAACCACTCCCCAAAATCTTTCACAGGGAAAAAAGAGAGGGTTATAATACCGCCAGTTTTCTATAAACAGCAGAGCTTGGATTCTGAAGTTTTGGAGGTCTGAGACATTGCCAAGTTCATGCTGGGTAGCTAAGCAGTGCTTTGGTGGGACAGCAGAGCTGGTCCCCAGCAAATGACAGCCTGAGAATCCCCAAGGTTACACGAGGAGAAGTGGTTCCCCTGCATGGAGTGCATTTGGGAGAGGTGATACAACCTCTCCTTGGACAAGGGCACCATCCAGCTGTCCTGCTCACCATTGTAAGAACAAAGATGATGGATGAGTGCGGCAATCCCTGACACCAGCTGTGTGTTGCAATTTACCATAAACTGATCCACTACACAGTCTCTTGGCTGTAACCTATGACAAGCCGGCAGTGGCCACAACACAGGGTGACCCTCCCTCAGAAGACCAGTGCCAGTCTGTGCCACAGGGGTCTCTGAAGTGTGGAGTTTTGAAATAGCCCAACCTGAGTTAAAACACAGGAGTGCTGTGCCATTTGGCAGGCTGACAGCTCAGACACAGACAATGTGAAGGTGGGAATCTGACTGAAACCAGGGATACAGGCAGGGTCGCTTTTTGTATGTCTGTTAGGGCTCACTGAAGAGGGGTAGCATGCATCTCCCACTCCCAAGATGAGAGAACCCGGCAAAGCCATTTTCTCCCCGCACCCGGCAGCTTGATCCCCCTCTGTGAGCTAAGCAGTGCCACCAAGTGGAGAGCAGAGCCGCTACATCAAGCCCCACCACCTTGAGCCTTGCAGGCACATCCCCACTAGGACAACTACACCTGAGAATCAGAGCAGCAAGTCTCCTCCTCCAGAAGACCAGCACAAGCCTCTTGCCCATACAAAGTCCACAGATCATAGAGTGCTGCAAAGCTTCAGCTCCTTTGGGGTTTGTTTGTTTGTTGGTTTCTTTTTGTTTTTGTTTTGTTTTGTTTTATTTGTTTTTGTTCTGTTTGATACAGAAACAGCGATTTATTATTTTTTATTTTTTAATTTTACATATACTTTTAATTTTAGATTTGTTTCCTTCCTTTCTTTTCTTTCTTTCTACCTTTTTTCTATCAAGCTTCTAGTAGCAAGCAGACCAAAACACACCTAGGATCTAGCTTCCGTTATGTATTTTATTTTATTTAAAATTTTTTTCTTTGATTCTTACATTTTTATTTTATTCTGATTTTTTCTTTCTCTCCAAAATGACAAGACAGAGGAATTCACCCCAAAGAAAGAACAGGAAGAAATGATGGCCAGAGACTTAATGCAGATATAGGTAAGATGGTCTGAGCTAGAATTTAAAATAACAATTATAAGGATATTAGCTGGGCTTGATAAAAGCATAGGTGACATTAGAGTATCCCTTACTGCAGAGATAAAAGAACAAAAATCTAGTCAGGCTGAAATTAAAAATACTATACCTGAGATGCAATCTGAAATGCAGGCCATAAAAACAAGGATGAAGAAAGCAGAAGAACAAATCAGTGATAGAGAAGATAAAAATATGGAAACTAATGAAGCTGAAAAGAAGAGGGAAAGAGAGGCCATGGACCATGAAGGCAGATGTACTGAATTCAGTAACTGATTAAAACATAATAATATTAGTATCGTAGGAGTCCCAGAAGACAAAGAGAGAAAAACAGGCAGAAGGTTAATTCCTACAAATTATAGCTGAAAACTACCCTAACCTGGGGAAGGATACAGACATCAAAATCGAAGAAGCACAGAGAACTCCCATTAAATTCAACAAAAGCTGATCATTACCAAGGCATATCAAAGCCAAATGCACAAAGTATACAAGCAAGGAAAGAATCCTGACAGCAGCAAGGGAAAAAAGTCCTAACCTACCATAGAAGACAGATCAGGTTCACAACAGCTCTGTTCACAGAAACATGTCAGGCTAGAAAGGAGTGGCAGGAAATATTAAATATGCTGAATGGGAAAAATCTGTAGCCAAGAATTCTTTAACCAGCAAGGCTGTCATTCAGAATAGGAGAGATAAAGAGTTTTGCAGGCAAAAGAAAAACAAGAAAGAAAGAAAAGAAATGGAAAGAGTTTGTGAACACTAAACCAGCCCTGCACGAAATTTTAAGGGTGACTCTTTGAGTGGAAGAAAACAAACAAAAAAAAGACCAAAGCAACAAAGACTATAAAGGACCAGAGAACATCACCAGAAATACCAACTCTACAGGTAACACACACTAAATTAATACCTTTCAATCACTTGGAATGTAAGTGGACTAAATGCTCCAATCAAAAGACATAGGGTATCAGAAATGATTTAAAAAAAAATAAACAAGATCCATCTCTACTAGAGACTCATTTTAGATGAGTTGAAAGTGAGAGCATGGAGAACCATCTATCATGCTAATGGACATCAAAAGAAAGCCAGAGTAGCCATACATATCAGACACACTAGATTTTATTTAATTCTTTATTTATTTAATTATTTAATTTTTAAATATTTATTTATTTTCATTTATTTTTGAGAAAGAGAGAGAGAGGGAGGGGCAGAAATAGAGGAATAGAGAATGGGAATCCCAAGCAGGCCCTTCACTGTAAATGCAGAGCCCCACATGAGGGTCCATCTCATGAACTGTGAGATCATCACCTGAGCCAAAATCAAGAGTCAGATGCTTAGCCAACTGAGCCACCCAGGTGCCCCCATACAAACTAGATTCTAACACAAAGGTTGTAACAAGAGATAAAGGACATTATATCATAATTAAGGGATCTATCCATCAAGAATATCTAACAATTGTAAGTATTTATGTCCCCAATTTGGAGATGCCCAAATATATAAATCAGTTCATAAAAAACATAAATTCACTATAATAATACAATAACTATAAGGGGCTTTAACAGGCCACTTACAATGATGAACAGATCATCTAAGCAAAAAATAACAAGGAAACAATGGCTTTGAATGACACACTAGACCAGACGGACTTAACAGATATATCCAGAACATTTCATCCTAAGGCAGCAGAATACACATTCTTTTCAAGTGCACGTGGAATATTCTCCAGAACAGATCACATACTGAGTCACAAATCAACCCTCAACTAGTACAAAAATATCGAGATCATAGCATGCATATGTTCAGACCACAACACTATGAAGCTTGAAGTCAACCACAAGAAAAAATTTGGAAATCCCTCAAATACGTGGAGGATAAAGAACATGCTACTAAAGAATGAATGGGTTAACCAGGAAATTAAAGAAGAAATTTAAAAAATACATCGAAGCAAATGAAAATTAAAACACAACATTCCAAAATCTATGGGATGCAGCAAAGGTGGTCCTAAAGGGAAGTATATTGCAATTCAGACCTATCTCAAGGAGCAAGAAAGGTCCCAAATACACAACCTAATCTTACACCTAAAAGAGCTAGAAAAGGAACAGCAAATAAAGCTGAAAGCCAGCATAAGAAGGGAAATAATAAAGATTAGAGCAGAAATAAACAATATAGAAACAAACCAAGGAAAAACAAAACAAAATGAACAAACAAAAAAGCAGTAGAACAGATCAATGAAACTAAGAGTTGGTTCTTTGAAAGAATTAACAAAATTGATAAACCCCTAGCCAGCCTCACCAAAAAGAAAAGAGAAAGGACCCAAACAGATAAAATTATGAATGAAAGAGGAGGGATCACGGGGTGCCTGGGTGGCTCAGTTGGTTAAGCGTCTGACTTTGGCTCAAGTCATGATCTCATGGTTTGTGGGTTTGAGCCCCAGGTCAGGCTCTATGCTGACACCTTGGAGCCTGGAGCCCGCTTCATATTCCGTGTCTCCCCTCTCTCTCTGCCCCTCCTTGCCCCCTCAAAAGCAAATAAACATTTAAAAAAGAAAGAAAGAAATAGGAGAGATCACAACAACACCAGCAAAATACAGACAATTATAAGAGAATGCTATGAAAAATTATATGCCAACAAACTGGGCAATCTGGAAGAAATGTACAAATTCCTAGAAACTTACAAACTAACAAAACTGGAACAGTAAGAAATAGAAAATTTGAACATACCCATAACCAGCAAAAAAAATGGACTCAGCAATCAAAAATTCCCCAACAAACAAGAGTCCTGGGCCAGATGGCTTCCCAGGGGAATTCTACCAGACATTTAAAGCTGAGTTAATACCTATTCTGCTCAAAGTATTTCAAAAAATAGAAATGGAAGGAAAATTTCTAAACTCATTCTATGAAGCTAGCATTACCTTGATTCCAAAACCAGACAAAAACCCTATTAAAAACGAGAATTGCAGGCCAGTATCCCTGATGAACATGGATGCAAAAGTTCTCAACAGCATACTAGCAAATCAAATTCAATAGTACTTTAAAAGACTTATTCACCATGATCCAGTGGGATTTATTCCTGGGCTGCAGGGAAGTTTCTCTATTTGCAAATCAATCCATGTGATACACCTACTAATAAAAGAAAGGATAAAAACCTTATGATCCTGTCAATAGATGCAGAAAAAAAAAAAACATTTGACAAAATACAGCATCCATTATTGATAAAAACCCTCAAGAAAGTAGGCATAAATGAACATACCTCAACATGATTAAGGCCATATACAGAAGACACACAGCTAATATCATCCTCAGTGGGGAAGAACTGAGAGCCTTTCCCCTACAGTCAAGAACAAGACAAGGATGCCCACTCTCACCATTATGTTTAAGATAGTACGGGAAGCCTTAGCCTGAGCAATCAGACAACAATAAGAAGTGAAAGATATCAGTAAAGAAGAAGTCAAACTTTCACTCCCTGCAGACAACATGACACTCTATATAGAAAATTTGAAAGTTTCCACCAAAAAATTGCTAGAACTAATACATGAATTCAGCAAAGTTGCAGGATACAAAATCAACATGCAGAAAGCTGCTACATATACAGCAGAATGTATAGCTGCATATACAATAGTAAAGCAGCAGAAAAAGAAATCAAGAAATCGATCCCATTTACAAATGTACCCCAGACCATAAGATACCTAGGAATAAGACTAACTAAAGAGGTAAAAGAATTGTACTCTGAAAACTATAGAACAGTTAGGAAAGAAATTGAAGACGACACAATGAAATGGAAAAGCATTCCATTCTCATGGATTGGAATAATAAACATTGTTAAAATGTCTATACTTCCGAAAGCAATCTACATATTTAATGCAATCCCTATCAAAATATTACCAGCATATTTGTGGAGCTAGAACAAACAATCCTAAAATTTATATGGAACCACAAAAGACCCCAAATAGCCAAATCAATTCTGAAAACGAAAAACAAAACTGGAGGCATGACAATTCCAGGTTTCAAGCTATATTACAAAGCTGTAGTCATGAAGACAGTATGGTACTGGCACAAAACAAACACATAGATCCATGGAACAGAATGAAAAAGCCAGAAATGGACCCACAACTCTATGGTCAACTAATCTTCAACAAAGCAGGAAAGAATGTCCCATTGAAACAGTCTCTTCAACAAATGGTGTTGGGAGAACTGGATGGTGACATGCAGAAGAATGAAACTGGACCGCTTTTTAATACCATACACAAAAATAAATTCAAAATAGATGAAACACCTAAATGTGAGACAGGAAAGTATCAAAATCCTCAAGGAGAACATAGGCAGAAACCTCTTTGACCTTGGCCAGAGCAAATTCTTACTGGGAACATTGCAGAAGGCAAAGGAAACAAAGGCAAACATGAACTACTGGGACTTTATAAAGATAAATCTTCTGCACAGGGAAGGAAATAACAAAACCAAAAGTCAGGCCAATGAATGGAGGAAGATATTCGCAAACAACATATCTGATAAAGGATTAGTATCTAAAATGTATAAAGAACTTATCAAACTCAATACACAGAAAAACAAATAAGCCAGTGAAGAAATGGGCAGAAGACATGAATAAACACTTCTCCAAAGAAGACATACAAATGGCTAACAGACACATGAAAAGATGCTCAATATCACTCGTCATCAGAGAACTGCAAATCAAAACCATCATGAGATACCACCTCACATCTGTCAGAATGACCAAAATTAACAACACAAGAAACAGATGTTGGCGAGGATGCAGAGAAAGGGAACACTTTTGAACTGCTGGTGGGAATGCAAACTGGTGCAGCCACTCTGGAAAACAGTATAGAGGTTCTTCAAAATAGAGTAAAATGTTAGAGTAAAAATAGAACTACTCTATTATCCAGCAATTGCACTATTAAGTATTTACCTAAAGGATACAGAAATACAGAATCAAAGGGATACATGCACCCCAATGTTTATAGCAGCATTATCAACAAAAGCCAAACTATGGAAAGCCCAAATGTCTGTCGACTAATGAATGGATAAAGAAGTGGTATATATACGCAATGGAATATTACTCGACCATTTGCAATGACATGGATGGAGCTAGAATTTATTATGCTAAGTGAATTAAGTCAATCAGAGAAAGACAAATACCTTATGATTTCACTCATATGTGGTACTTAAGAAACAAAATAGATGAATAAATTGGAAGTGATGGAGTGGGGGCAGGGAGAGAAGAGAAGGAAACAGACCACAAAAGATTCTTTTTTTTTTTAATTTTTTTTTAACGTTTATTTATTTTTGAGACAGAGAGAGACAGAACATGAACAGGGGAGGAGCAGAGAGAGAGGGAGACACAGAATCTGAAACAGGCTCCAGGCTCTGAGCTGTCAGCACAGAGCCCGACGCAGGGCTCGAACTTACGGATCGTGAGATCATGACCTGAGCCGAAGTCGGAGGCTTAACCCACCGAGCCACCCAGGCGCCCCAAAAGATTCTTAATGATAGACAACAAACTGAGGGAGGTGGGTGGGAGATGGCTAGATGGACGATGAGTACTAAGGAGGGCACTTGTGATGAGCGCTGGGTATTGTACGTAAGTGATGAATTACTGAATTCTACTAAAGAAACCAATATCGCACTGTATATTAACTATAATTTAAATTAAAAGGAAAATAACTTCTTTTGCTGTATTGTTTTGATGTGTCTAAATTTTTTGTCTGAAAATATATATTTTGATTTACCTTTTAATTTACTCTTACAAAAACAACTTTTAAAATGTGTTATTTGAGAGTTTTAGGACTCTCCTATTCTCATTCACTTATTGGATTCTTTTAATAAGATGGGACTATTATTTTTCTAAAGTTTATTTAATAAAAAATAGATACAGAATTATAAAACAGAAAATATATTAGTCATTTGTTAGCTCTGATTGTTTAAATATTTATTTATTTTTGGGAAACCGCCGTGGGGGAGGGGCAGAGAGAAGGGGACAGGGGATCCTAAGCAGTCTCTTTGCTGCTTACAGCTGACAGCAGTGAGCCCAATGTGGCGCTCAAACTCAAGAACCACAAGATCATGACCTGAGCTGAAGTTGGACACTCAAGCATCTGAGCCACCCAGGTACCCCTGTTAACTCTGATTTAAAATAGAATCATCCTTGGGGCTCCTGGGTGGGTCAGTCAGTTAAGCGTCCTACTGTTGGTTTTGGCTCAGGTCACGATCTCACGGTTCATGGGATCAAGCCTCCTGTGGGGCTTCATGCTGACATCACAGAGCCTGCTTGTATTTCTCTTTCTCTCCCCTGATTTCTGCCCCTCCCCCACCATCACTGTGTCTATCTCTCAAAATAAATAAACTTTAAAAAAAGAATAGAATCACTCTTAAAGTCACATGAATTTGAAAATCTGTTCAGTATTTCTTGTAATAAACCCTGCAGATGACATTTACAAAACAATTACCTCCCTTCTGTAATTAATCTCAAAAGTAATCAAATTATGTATCAGGACAGCATTTATGAAATATTATTTATAATATTGAAAAAGTAGATTATTTAAAATTACTTTTAGAGTGAACATGGCCAAATAAAATCTATATTATGTAATTCTTTGTTGAAGCTAATAGTTAATTATATCCATTGATATTATGACACTATTTTATAAAAACAGCAAATAGGAATATGTAGAGTTGAGGATCTAATTATCCCAACACTCATTTTTGAACAGGTACATGTACAGAAATACTTAGAAAATCATATGGAATGACAAACACCTTTTAAGAGATGGCTACCCAAAGGAAAGGCAGAGAGGAAGTTGGGATTAAGAATGCTAGTATAAAGGATTTTTAACCTCAGTTATGTTTTATGAACTGATAAAAAATAGGCGATATATGTATACAAGTGGATGTTACTCAGTCATAAAAAAGAATGAGATATTGCCATTTGTGACCAAATGGATGGACCTCAAGGGTATTACAGTAATTGAAATAAGTCAGAGAGAGAAAGGCATATCCCAAATGATTTCACTTATATGTGAAATCTAAAAAACAAAACAAACAAATAAACAAAAAAGCAGAAACAGACCCATAAATAAAGAATATAAACTTGGTTGCCATTAGGAAATAAGTGAAGGTTGGGCAAAATATTTTTAAAACAATAATGTTGTGCCATTTTAAATTTATATATGTATATTTATATTATTTTTAAAATAGCATTTGCATTGTGAATAATTGCCTTAAAATCATGAGATCTAGATCTCAGTCTTATAATGTGTCTCTGTAGCACATATTACAGGTACTATTATCTTTTCATAATTACAAAAAAACCCAGATATATTATTTCAATTAAATTATATTTTTTATATAGATAAAATAAATTTTTATTTGACTTTTAATTGTCTAAGATCATCTACATTACAGCATGAATAACATTGATATTTATTAAAGGAACTGAATCCTAAGATATCATGAAACATCAAAAAATTAACATACTTTAAAAAAGATAAAGCCCATGAACAAGCAGGAAAATATTAGATACAGAGTAGTAGAGAATAGTTTTAGCAAGAAGTGTAATGTTAACTGTGTTTAAGGTAACTTGAATGTGATCCTGGTTAAAAAAACTCTTTAGCTGAGTGATATGAACTAGTTGCTCAATTTTTTCTGTACCTCACAAGCAAAGTGGAAATAAGTATAAATCATAGATTTTATGTGAAGGGCTAGTGAGAAAAAAAAAAATCTTAGAACTCTGACAACTATATAGCAAGGGTTTGGTGCAATTGGCTATGTTTTTTTTTTTCTTTCCCCTAGTAGCATGAGCCTACAGGAATTTATGGGTATAGGTACAAATAACTTAAAAGTGGGAGGAAGTTGAGGGAGGTCTGAAATAATGAATTCCAAAGTCTTTGTGACCTCAGCAAAAGTTGTGTTACCTATGAAGAAAAGGGAGGGATGTAGGTTGTAGAGCAGAAGTTTGAGAATATAGAAGATATGAAATATCACTCTGGAGAATGGGGAAGGAAACTGATGACAGAAAGCAATTTTTTATGGACAGAACCATAAATTGTAGACTTATGATTGTATGTGTATGTGATTAGTGTTCCTACCAGCACTCAAGAACCATTGTGTAGATTCAGAGAAGGCAGACAGGGAGAGATTTTGCAGATCTGTGTTTTGTTGTTGATGTAAACTGGGTGCAAGAGAAGAGAGAAATGGGACAACCTGAAGGCAGTTGCAGTAAACATATAAAGTAAAAGAAAAAAATGAATGGATATTTGAAATATAACTGGATTAAACATGTTCAAATTAGAATGGGATTTGACCGGAGAGAAGGAGAGTAATAGATTGGAGGAGGTTTGGAGATCATGAAGGACACTGACTACAGTTCCCAACTCTGATGTATTGAAATATGACACAGTAAGTGGTCTCCACTGTAGAAAAAGAGTGATACCAGGAAAGATCCACTTTCATTTAAGGCAAATAGGTAGATGAAATATTCAGAGAAGAATACAATAATATTCATTTTTCTTGGATGTCTTAATTGGTGTAGAGCAGAAGAGAATTGAGAGAATGAAGGAATTATCCAACTTAAACCAAGCACAAATTATTGACAGAATAATTTTTAAAAATTATTAAAAATTAATTAATTAATAATTAATAAAATAATTATTAAAAATTATTTAAAATTGGTCTCTGTTTTTAATTGGGGTAAAATTAAAAATTACTATAGTATTGTGCCTTTGGACAATAATAAAAAATGGAAAAAAATCAAGAACCCTCAAATCTCCAAGTTTCTTATATTCTAGAATTTGGATAAACTTACAAACAAGCAGATGTTATCTTGATAAAGTTGAAAATTATGAATCTCTTCAAGATCTCAAGTTTAGAAATTTTAAAAAGTTGAGTCACAGGAAACTGATGGAATATGTATAGTGGGATATAATTGCTGAATTATGTATTTATGAGTGGATAATCCCAAAATGCTAAAACAAAATCGGGAATAAAATTATTACTCACTATATCTTTAAGCTGTGAAAAATTATAAAATAAAATTTTATAATATTTAGTATTTTTCTTACAAATCTTGGCTTGTATATGGCAAGTGCTTTTTAGATCTACTATATTGAAAAAATAAATTAAGAGTTATAATTTACCAAAACAGCACATTATACAATTTTTGAAACATATGATATTTGAAAATAGAAATACTGGCTCTAGTTTGTGCTTTATTGGAAAGCAATAGCTCCTGATTTATTGATATAATTTGTATTAAGATGAATTAAGTGTGCTCATTATAGTTGGACTCATCCTAGTGCCAAAGTCTATATAGGCTTTTCACCACATGGCTTTGACAACGAGAAGATACTAATTAGGGTGATCATTTTCATAATGTGTCCATGTTAACATTGACAAAGAGGAGGTAAAGGGGCTTGATGAACTTTGTCTATAGTGCTGTTGTTTTTATTTTTCCTGTAGGGTGGTATCAGTTCTTCCTAATGGAATCAAAAGGTAGGATTGAAAATCAGATGACTTGTTGAAATTCTCTTCTTTTGTGATGAGCATTTGTCAGCTATAAAGTATCTTGTGTTAGGGGCTCCTGGGTGGCTCGGTTGGTTAAGCTTCTAGATCTTGGTTTCGGATCAGTTCATTATCTCATAATTTGTGGGTCTGAGCCCTGCATGGGGCCTGTGATGACAGTGCAGGGCGTGCTGGGAATTCTCTCTCCTTCTCTCTCTGCCCCTCCCCCACTCACATGAGCTCCTGCAAGTGCACGCACACTCTCTCTCTTAAAATAGACAAACTTTTAAATTAATTAATTAATTAAATAAATAAATAAATAAATAAATAAAGTGTCTTCTGTTAGGAGGCAGCTTAATGAGTGACTATTGTAACCCAGATTTCATCCACTTCTGCCATTTATTTTATATCTGACCTTGAACAAGTCATTACAATTGCTAGGTTTCAACTTTCTTACATGTAAAATGAAGACTCTAGGAGTATAAAAATCAAGATGAACTTCAGAATTTATCAATTATATTATAATACTATTTTTATCATAAATATAAGAAAAAGTAAAAGCAAACAAGCAAACAACATTTATAATTCCCATACTTCCAGATAGAGAATAAAATATATTTATTTTCACTGAGGCACAGTTTGGCAGTACTCAAGAACACTAATTCCAAAAATTCTAAGAACGAAGAAGCTCAGTCGGTTAAGCATCCAACTTCAGCTCAAGTCATGATCTTGTGGTTCGTGAGTTTGAGCCCCATGTCGGGCTCTGTGCCAGCTCTGTGACAGCTCAGAGCCTGGAGCCTGTTTCAGATTCAGTGTCTCCCTCTCCCTCTCTCTCTCTGTTCCTCTCCCACTCATACTCTCTCTCTCTCTCTCAAAAATAAATAAACATTAAACAAATTTTTATAAAAAAATCTGAGAATGAAGTGCAAAGCCATAGGTGGTATATACTATGCAAACGACACTTCCAAACTGGACTTTCTGAAACATTACACAGTACTCCAGGATTGCCTCCAACTAGTGCGAATGCTTGACATGGTGAAATGAACAGACCGGCTACATCGGATAGCCAGCCTTCCACTTATTGCATTTGACTTTATGCTTAGGCAATAGCAAACACTAGTTCTTTTCTTCCCATTAAGAAGATTAATGGAGTGAAGTTGTCTATCTATTGCACTAGTTCTGGATCCACTTTTGCAAGTCTACTCCCAAAACACAAAAAGTGATCACACGGTAACTCTTGCAAGAGTAAATGAGTTACACTGATTGGAGGTTATATTGACTCCATTTCATTTATGTAGACATCCAATTTAATAAAATATTTATTTCACATCTAAGGAAATACAAACTAAACTACAAAAGTGTGAAAATTACTCTAGCAAGGAGTGATTTTAACTCTGAATTCCTGGACTAGTAACATGCTCTTAAGTCCAATTTTGGTAATGCCTGAAATGGCCTCTGACTTAATAATAAACACGTACCTAGGATGTACTCTGTGAATTATTGAAACCAGTTTATGCACGTCAACTTACTAAATCTTCATAAAAACCCAATGATGACATTCCCTGCTGTGATCAACAAAATCTCAGTTCCATCTCTGCCACTGTGAATAAATTCTAAGTATCCTTCTCTTTGTACTACTCTCAAATTTCAAAGTCCCATTGGGCATATATGATTGATTTACCCTAAATTATGTGTCTGAAAGCTTAGCTGCAGGTAGTGAGAGATTATCTGTGCCCCATTCACCAAAACTCACATAATAGTTTTCCCCAAATATGAAGGTAGTTCAGAACTAGCTGGCCAAAAAATGACAGATACCCAGAATAGATCCTATCCTTCTGATCATTCAATAGTTACATGCCTCTTGCTTTTATAATCATTTTATTGTAAAGACTCCCATGTCATATAATACTTTCAAGTTTCAGACAGCTGAGAATATTTTCTTACACTGTCAAAAGTGAAACAGCACAAAGTCCCATCACATAGTATCTCTAGCTCAAAATACAGGATCTGTAGGTGATAAACAATGGTTTTGTCATGATCCTACATCCCACAGGGTATGTACTAAATTAGGAAATTGAATATGATAAATAAACCCTACTTATAAATGGAGAAATAAGCAAAGCATGCTAACTGTAAGGAAAATATGGCATATTCTTGGGCACCAACCATTGTTTAATAACTTGCTTGTGTTTTAAAAAATCATCATATCAGGACTCATGTTCCACTCAGTAGAACTGAAATTTTGAGTCCATACTTGAGGAATGGTAGTAGTAGCAAGATTATATTTCTCACGCAGAATTGCCATCAACATTGGTAGTACTAATAGAAGCATTGTAGTAAAGTTGATTATTTTTTTGCCATTTCGTTTTGAGAGGCAGCCCAAACAGGTTTTCCTCTGAGGTAAATTTTGCAGCATAGTTTTAGATATTCACCTACAAGTTTAACCTCAAATTTTGTTTCCTCCAATTATCCTACTGATTCTGTTAAATTCTAATATTCTTTAATGGATTCTTTTTTTCTTAAACTGGCCAGCATATTTTAATTTATTATAACTACAAAAATGACTGAAAGACTGTTGACACTGGAAGTGGTTGAAGGTAGTAGACATTCAATGATAGGAATCTAGGGTGGGTTATTTAATATGCATGGATCTGAACACCATGAGAAAACTACAATTAGAGAATAGGTCTCTAACAGTCTGACACAATGGCAAAACAGCGCATTGTTATTGTCTGTGTTCTCCTATGTCAAGGAGCTTAGATCTTGATTAAACAGCAGCTGTGATTAAATAAAATGTTGATTATGAAAAATTCTAGGACTGTCATGTCAGCTTCCCTTTTTGTAACTGACGTGTGGCCGTAAAGAAGGAGAACAAAGCGATCAAAGCGCTCCCCATTCGATAAGTCTTTATCACTTGTAGCAGAAGCTTGAGCAAGAAAATGAGTTAGTAAAATAAAATATTAATAATACTTACAAACAGACCAGTTGACGTTAGGAAACAGTTGGGAGGAGTAGTAAACTGAGAATTAGAATAAAGTCATAAGATTAAGTTATATAAAACAGTTCACTCTGAACCACTAAATCCTACAGAGCTTATTTTTTGCCTGAGGAAGCAACTAATTTCTCCTTGACTTGTTTGAGATCTCTGTAATGAATGCCTAAAGCATTTACCTTACAAGGACAAGGGAATTCTGCTTGTGTCCCATTTTTACCACCCCTTATTACTTTCAGACCTATAACTAGAATCTGACTCCAACCTTTTCCTCCAGGTTGCACAACTCCTAGAGGAAATGGTTTATATATCAAGTCTCAATTTTTTTTAGCTAATTAATATAGTAAATAGTATGAATTGATTATTGAATGGTAAATTATGTATGCATTCCAGGGATAAACTGAACCTTATATATTTATGGATTTGTTCTGTAAAATTTTGTTAGGAATTTTTGTATCGTGTTTGTAAGGGATATTACTCACCATTCTCATTCTCAGTGTTCTTGCTCTGTCTTTGGTTTTGATAGCAGTGTAATGCTGGCCTCATAGAATGAGTTGGAAAGTAATTCTTTCTCTACAATTTCCTGGAACTTTGTGTAGAATTAGAATTTTATCTTCCTTAATTTTTGTTTTAATTCACCAGTAAAGGCATTCAATTCAGGAGTTTTCTTTATTGGAATGTCTTAACTACAAATCCAATTTCTTTAATAGACATACAAGCAATATATTTCTTCCTGTTTCTAAGATCTTATTCACTTTAGTGTTTTTGTCAAATTTCTTTGCATAAAGTTGTTTATAATATCTCCAATTATGCTTTTGATATTAATGGAATCTCTAGTAATGTCATTTATCTCATTTCTGATGTAAGTACTTTGTTTCTTCTACCTTTTCTTCTAACTACTCTGGCTAGAAATTTATTTCTTTTATTTTTAAAACTTTTACAAAGAACTATCTTTTGGTTTCATATTTTCTCTGTTTTAAAATTGTTTCCTATTTTATTGATTTTCACTCTGGTCTTTACTATTTTCTTTCTTCTGCTTACATTAGGTGTCATTTGCACTTTATTTTTTACACTCTTAAGGTGGAAGCTGTGGTCATGAATTTGAGACCATTTTTTTTTCAAATAATACATGCATTTAGTTCCACAAATTTCTTTAAGTGTTGAATATGCAATATCCCACAAATTTTGATGTTTTTTAGAAACTCTATTTAAAATAGATTTGAGACGTGAGTTATTTATAAGCATGTTATATAGTTTCCAAATATAGGGAACTTCCCAGAAAGTTTTGTTAATGATTTCTAATTTCATTTTGTTCAGAGAATATCTAGCCTGAATCTCTTTAAATTTATTGAAACTTGTTTTATAGCCCACAATATCGATTATCTTGTAAATTTTCTACGATAACATAAATAGAATGTATGTTTTCCTGCCTTTGGATAGAGTATTGAGACAATTAAGTTAATATGTTTAATAGTGTTGCTCAAATCCCATGTATGATTATTGATTTTCCAGCTACTTTTCTATTATTGAGATGAGGATATTAAAATCTTTGACTATAGTTGTAGATTTTTCCATTTCTCCTTGACTGTCTTCAATTTTATTATCATGTATTTTGAAGCTCTATCACTAGTTACATAAACATTTAGGTTTGTAGGTTATCCCTTTATCACTATGAAATGAATTTCTTTAATCCTGGTAATATTCTTTGCTCTGCAGTATACTATGTTTTTATCAATATAGCCAAAACAGCTTTCCTTTGATTAATGTTATCATGACATGTAATTTTTTATCCTTTTAATATTGACATATTTGTATCTTATTATTTAACACTGATCTCTCATAGGCACATATAATTATGTCTTGCTGTTTTGTCCAATCTAGCAATATATGTTATTTTTATCGCATTTACATTTAATGTAATGGTTACATAGTTTGTTTTAAATATAACAATTTCTTGTTCATCTCTGTTTGTTCCATGTGTTCCATGTTCCTTTTTTCTTCCCTTTTAGCCTTTTTTACCCCCACCTTTTTGGTACTGCCTTCTTTTAGTTTAATATTTTTCATGGTTAATAATATTTTATATCTTCAATATACTGTAACTATTGTGTTACTTTAGTGATTATTTTCCTATGTTTTATGTATCTTTAACTTTACCATATGACTTAATACAATACTTCATATATGTTATAAGAGACTCAACAGTTTAATTGCATTTTTTTTTCCCTCCTGGCCCCTACACTATCATTGTCATACATTTATTTCTACACTTTTCATAACCTTTACAATACAGTGTTACTGTTTTCTTTAATCATTCAATATCTTGAAAGTGAACTTAAATAAGAAGAAAATTTATTATCTCCCTAAAAAGGAAAAAAACTTCTTTAACATTTCTTAACAGTTCTTGTAATTTAGGCCTGCTGGTGACAAAGTTTTTAAACATCTTTTGCCTTTTTTGTCCTTATTTTGGGTTTATTATTAAAGATATATTGCTAGGTATATAGTTTCTAGGCTGAGAGGTTTTATGTTTTTTTTTTATTTTTTCATTTCTTTAAAGATGTTGTTCAAGTATTTTATTGCTTTGTGGTTACCATTAGGTTTGTATATAACATCTTCTGCATGTAGCAATCTATACTAAGTTGATGGTCATTTAAGTTTGAGCCAATTCTTAACCCCTCTCCTCCCCACATTTTAGGTATATGGTGCATATTTTACATTCTTTTCTTTTGTGAGTTCCTTGATGCACTTTTTATAGAAATATTCATCTTTATTGCTTTTGTGTTTCCTATCTTCATACTGTCATTTTTGGTCTTTCCTTTCTATTCAATGAGTCTTTTTGAATATTTCTTTCAGGGTTGGTTTAATAGTCATGAACTCCTTTAGTTTTTATTTGTCTGGGAAACTATTTCTTCTTCTATTCTCCTTTCTGGCTTGGAAAGTTTCTGCTGAAAAATCCGCTGATAACATTATGGGATTCCTTTGCATGTACTCTTCTTTTGTCTTGCTGCCTTTAATATTTTTTTCTTTATCACTGTATTTTGCCATTTTAATTATAATATATCTTGATGTTCATCTGCTTTTGTTGATTTTTGGAGGGTTTTCTGTGCCTCCTGGATCTGCATATTTGCTTCTTTCCCCAGATTAGTCAAGTTTTCAGCTATTATCTCTTCAAATAAATTCTCTTCCCCCTTTCTCTCTCTTTTCTTTTGTGAGCCTCCTATAATATGAATGTTATTACATCTTATGGAGTCACTGAATTCCCTAAGTCTATTCTCATTTTGCATAACTCTTTTTTCTCTCTTTTGTTCAGCTTACTTACTTTCCATTACTCTTTCTTTAAGGTCATTAATTCATTAGATCAAGCATGTTTCTCACGTTGCATATTGATCCCTTTATCTCTGCCATATTATTCCTTATTTCTATGTTAATGGTCTCACAGATGTCCATCAGGCATGTTACTTATATCTGTTTTGCTTATATCTCTGGCTGTGGCCTTGTTCTGTTCTTTCATTTGGAACAAATGCCTCTGTCTACTCATTTTGTCTTAAGTCTCTGCTCCTGTTTCTATGTGTTAGGAAACTAGCTATGTCTCCTATTCTTGAAGGTAATGGCTTTATTATGAAGAGTTCTGGTAGTGCCCTGTCATATAATATTCCCTGTTCCCCAGGGCCTGGTGCTTCCATGACTGTCTCCAGTGTGTGCTGCATGTGTTCTGCTGTTTTGTCCTGGTCAGTTGTCCTTCAGGCCAGTCATCTGCAAAGCTCTCTTTGCTTGCTGTGGGACTGTTTGGTCCCTGGCCTGAATGGGTCAGTTTTAACTAGGTGTGCTCTGATCTGCTTATGTAATGAGACCTGTTGCTGCTGCCACTGGAACCAAGGCCTCACAAAACTAGATGCAGTGTTGACAGGGATTAGGACCAGTCTTCTGGGGGAGGGGGCCTGCTGCACTGGGACTGAAGCAAGTATGATTGGGAAAGGTGGTTCTTCTGGAGCAGAGTGTAGGGAGAGGGTTGGTGTAAGTAAGTTAGGTAGCGAGTGTCAGTGCTGCACTGATTCCTGCAGGTGGCTCTGTGCTTATGCTGAGGGATGGGTTCCTGGAGGGATCTCTCTATGAACACTACTTCTGTGGGACATGCTCTATAATGATCAGCTAATTTCCTCATTGTATGTGCAAGCTCTTCATATAGTGTTTCCACATTGTATATCAACAGTCTGTTTGCCCAGTCTTTTCTCCAAGAGCAGCCCCAATATCCTCTGAGCTCTCCCAGAACCAAGCATACTGGCCTCAAAAACTCTAGGCTTTAAGTCCCTCTGGTTGAAAGAACTCATCAATGTGGACCCTCTCTCACTTTCCAAGCCAATTGCTATGAGGATTTGTTTTCCCCGTGACCTCCTCTGTGTGCTAGTTTTTCTCTCACCCTTCTCTGTGAACAGTGCTCCCTTACCACTGTAGGGGCCACAATCTGTTTCTCTCCCAGACTGCATCTCTGCACGTCTTACCTTCTTGCATGTGGCCTTGTCTCTACCTTTAGCTGTGGAGTTTGTTTGGCCAGTCTTCAGATCAATTTCTGGAGTACTTAGGATGATTTAATAGTTATCTAGTTGTATTTGTGGGATGAGGCGAGCCTAGGGTCATCCTACTCTGCTGCCATCTTCTCCTCCCAACTGTTTTATCGTTTGCATTATTTCCAGCAAACCATCTTTGTTCTGCTAAATATAATGTGTATTTCCCTCTGTGTACCTTTAGGACTTTCTCTTTATCACTGGTCCAGTTTAATTTATGAGTTACCTTGATTTTAAAAATTAGATATTCAACACCCGTTCTGAAATATCCTAGGTCAAATATTCCACTTGTAATTAAAACTGATGACATTTTTTTTTATTTGACGTTTATTTATTTTTGAGACATAGAGAGACAGAGCATGAACGGGGGAGGGTCAGAGAGAGAGGGAGACACAGAATCTGAAACAGGCTCCAAGCTGTCAGCACAGAGCCCAATGCGGGGCTCGAACTCACGGACTGTGAGATCATGACCTGAGCCAAAGTCAGTCGCCCAACCGACTGAGCCACCCAGGCGCCCCAAAACTGATGACATTTTTACAGTATAATTGTGTCCCCAAAATGTTAATTGTTATCTTAATATTACTGTGTACTTATTGTAATGCTTTTAATGGCTCCTTAGAAACTATTAGGATTAAGTTTACTATCTGAAGCACTCACTGTTCAAATCATTAACTCATGGTGCAAAGATGATTTAGTAACTAATGCTTCACGTTTCACTTAGCTGGACTGTTTTTCTGCATTGTGCTTGGAGTTAGTTGAGATATTTGGAACTGTTAAAATTTTTGAATAGTTTAATCAATCTGGAAATTTTTATGTCATTATTTCTTCAAATATTCTTTTCTGCCACTTCCCTTTCCCCATCTCAGCCAAATATCATGCTTCCAATTGCAATTATAAATTTTTTTAAAAAATTGTCCCAAAGCTCACTAATGTTCTGTTCATTTTTATTTTTTATTATTATGTTTTAAATTAATTTATTTTGAGAGAGCTAGAGACAGCACGGGTGGGGGAGGGGCAGAGAGAGAGGAAGAGAGTGAGAATACCAAGCAAGTGCTGTGCTGCCAGTGCAGAGTCCAATGTAGGGCTGGAACCCATGAAATGGTGAGATCATGACCTGAGCTGAAACCAAGATCAGACGCTAAACTGACTGAGCTATTTTGGTGCCCCTGTTCATTTTTAAATTATATATTTTTCCCTGTGTGTTCCAATTTTGCATAATTTCTATTGCTGTGTCTACGAATTCACTAATCATTTGTTCTGCAATGTATAGTCTGCAGTTAATAACATCCAATGCATTTTTCATCTCAGACATTGTCGTTTTCACCTCTAGAAGTTTGGCTATATTTTTATGTCTTTTCTGTCACTACTTACATATTCAATTTTTCCTGTAGCTTTTTGAACATATGGAATACAGTTGTAGTAACTGCTTTAATGTTCTTGTCTGCCAATTCTAACATCTGGGTCAGTTTCAATTGATTTCATTTTCTCCTCATTATGGATTGCATTCTCCTGCCTGTTTCAATGGCTGATAATTTTTTATTGGACATCAGGCATTGTTAATTTTACCTTGTTGGATGCTGGATATTTTTGTAATCCTATATTCTCAATCTTTGTTCTTGGACTCATTTATGATACTAAAAAATGGTTTGAGGCTTTTGAGCCTTATATTTAAGATTTGTTAAGGTCTGGAGCAGTGCTCAGTCTAGCTAATTATTCCCTAGCACAGAGGCAAGAGTCTTCTGAATACCAAATGTTCAATGAATTATGAGGGTTTCCAATCCGGGTGATGGAAATAGAGTTTATTCCCAGCCCTGGGTGAGCTCAAGTTACTGTATTCTAATCCTTTTAGGGGGTTCATTTCCAAGCCTCAGGTAGTTTTTCACATGCTTTCACTGATCAGTAGTCTGATGAACACTTGAGGGATCCCTCTACAGATCTCTGGAACTCTCTCTGTGCAGCTTTGTTATCCCAGTACTCTATCATCTACTGACAATCTAGCTACCTTGTTTTCCCTGGACTATGAGATCTGTGTCTTCAACATAGGAAGTCTGCCTAGCTCTACCTGGGTTTCTCCTTCTCACTCTGTAACCTGGAAGTTCCCTCAAGTAAGTAACCTTAGGCAATTTTAGGGTTTACCTCATTTTCTGTATCTCAAAAGTCTCCATTTTCTGTTGCCTCATGCCCAATATCTTGAAAAGCATTGTGTTATTTATTTAGTTCAGTTTTTTTGTTTCTCTTATATAGGAAGATAAATCCAATTATATTAATTACATATAACTGATACTTTAATAACTAGCACAATCCCCATGTTGCTTTTCCAATTCATGGAGTGAGAGAAAGTTTGAACACTGAAAGTTCCTGGAATTTACCCTACCTTTCAAAATTGATGCTAAAAACAGTGTTATACTCCTGGGGAAATCAATGACTAACACCATCATCAAAACTTTAAAAGATGCAAGACTTAGGATCTCTATTACATTCTCCTTTAAATCAGCTAGTACAGGAGATGATTATTCTTAGTATATACCAGGAAGTTATTTTAAGCTTAATCAGTTATTTACTCCAATTGCATATCAACACAGATCCCAGGACCTATTATGCATTTATGGATCTTTCAAACACTACAGCAGTAATAGCATTCTAATAGGACTTGGTGACTCAGAATTACCAGTTATCATGGAGGTCTTTTAAGTTATATTTATGAATAGGGAGATAAATCCTGGAGCCTGATACCTCTGTAAAGTTTCTAGTGTCTAATAGTTTAGACATGTAAGTTAGTTACCTTCAGGTGGAAAAAAAATGGTGCATTTGAAAACTACATGCTAGGTATGTCTCTTTGGATTTGAGAAGTTACATACACCACTTTCGATATACTGTTCAGAACAGACTCATTTATCGAGTTGACCCTAAAATCTGCCAACTTTGGGAAAACCTAGAGCAAGATATAGCTCTTCAGATGGTCCAGGCTGCAGTGTTCTTCCACCTGGGCCTTTTATAGCTTAATAGCACTTCTATATGTATGAGTTGGAGGCACTTCATTTGTGTTCATGTTTTGAACAAGAAGACATGTAATCAAGACATGTAAAGGCATAATTGTTTGAAAAAAATGGTTAAAAGAAAAGGTCAGGAGTGAAACGCAGGGGAAAAAAGACACAGAAAACAAAGTTAGAGGATGCATCAAGAAAATGAAAAATAGAGAGACGGTGGATTTTTCTGGATGCACATTCCAGTCTAAGTCATGCTCCAAAACCGAACTCCATCTGCCCATCTTAGTTTTCTGGAACAAAGTCCCACTCATTCAAACCCACCCATCCTCCACAAACAATTCCTTTCCCCCAGACATTCTTACCTCCCACACTTACAGCAGCATCACATATCACTTGGAATTTGTAGTGATTTTTTATTTTTCATATCACTAAAACATTTTCCTCTTAACCAACAGGATAATCACTTTTCTCTCTGCCAAATTATGTACTTCTATTTCTCATCATGAAGGAAATAAAATCCAGGTTGGGAAACTTGACAGCACTTGCATCATCTCCAGGCAGCACATCCAAAATGTGTTATCTGTGGACTCTAAGGGAAGGGCAATACAATTAGGATTTTTTAAATGAAAGTCACTAAATGAAAAATTTAAAACATAAAATCCATTTGTTTTTTAATGATACCATACTAGAACTATTTTAGGCGGGGGCGGGGGGCATCTTTGTCTTAAAGAGGTATTCTTTGGAAAAATAGCTTTTTTTTAAATTTTTATTTAGTTTTGAGAGAGAGAGAGAGAGAGAGAGAGCGTGAGGGGGCGTGGGGGGCAGAGAGAGAGGGAGACAGAATCTGAGACAGGCTCCAGGCTCTGAGCGGTCAGCACAGAGCCTGATGCGGGGCTCCAACCCACGAACCGTGAGATCATGACCTGAGCCGAAGTCAGAGGCTTAACTGACTAAGCCACCCAGGTGCCCCAAAAATAGCTTTCTTAAAAGGATCTTGGATATCTTTTTTTAATATATGCTAAATACATACCCAATAAGTATATCTAACCTTTCAGGTATAAATAAACATAAAACTTTATAATGACCTGTTCTATGGTATTTTTAAAATTTAAATACCAGAACTTCTTTAAAAAAAAATTAGGATCATCTGGAGTGCCTGGGTAACTCAGTCAGTTGAGCATCCAACTCTTGATTTTGGCTCAGGTCTTGATCCCAGCCTCATGGGATTGAGCCTCACTTCTGGCTCCACACTGAGCATGGAGCCTGCTTGAGATCCTCTCTCTCCCTCTCCCTTTGCCCCTCTCCCCCGTGTGCATGCTTTCTCTCTAAAATAAAAAAAAAATAAAAAAAAAATAATAAAAAAAAATAAAATAAAATAAATTAATGTCATCACTCAGTAGCTGTAATATTGGTAATATTCACATTCTTAACTTTAAATTGTAATGCCTTTTTATACAACATGATGAGATCTTGATCTCATAGCCTTGTTTTTAGTGTTAACACTTTTAACATTACATAATGAAAACACATAAAATGTAACATTTTTGCTCATAACATTACATGATGAAAAAACAGGGTACAGTATCTTTTTATTCATAGGATAAAAATTTCAATAAAGTAGATGTACACCCACTCTTCTGAAAGTGTAGTTTCATAAGTATTTATCGAGTATTGCTGTCCATTTACTTTGTCATTAAATGTCATGGAAAAAGTACTTGTTTGCAAATATCTAGAATTCTGTTGTACAGAGACCTGAATTTATTGCTATATGATTTTTTTCAAAATAGGCTTTCTGCTTCCGCTTCTATTAGTTTTTCCAAGAGTATGTAATTCTCATAACTTACCCCAAAGAGTTGGGCAGATCAGGGTTATCTGATGCCAGATATCTGGCATCCTTTTTGTTGTTGTTTATGATTAGAGCAAACTATATAAACAATTCTGTATATACCAATGGGAGTCTGCAGTGCCTACGTGATAGATTATAAATTGCTTGACTTTGAATCTAGCTCATGATGACTAATCAAAATAAAAAATTACTAAAGTTGTGATTCTCTTTTCTCCCTCATCACCTTTTTTTCTTCCTCCTTCTCTCCTTGCCCTTTTGGCAATCACCATCATTATTATTCTCAACATTGTTATCATCCTCTTTGTCATTCCTTATTTATTTGCAATATTATGAAAATAATGACATGATGATAATGCATCTACCTGTACTTTCTAAACATAAGATATATGGGCTGTGATTATTAGTAATCCTATCGGAACTATGCATGAGAGGAAATAAGAACCATTGCAAGAGGCTTGAAGTTTCTGAGGGATGGAAGGGAACAGGTGGAAATCCAACTGCTCCTTGGGGAACACTAAGGTATCTTTATATAAAATGCAGCACATTGGATGAATAATGTACACTTTTCCAAAAACATTTTATGAGAAACATGTTTATCTGATTTTCTGTATCTGGATATCTGTATATGATTGAAATGCCAGAGAAGTCCACTATACTTAGTTAACTCTCTTTAATAATGATGTGTTGGGATTCTTGGTAATTTATAAGTATTTTAAGCTAATCAAGCATGAGTAAACCATACTTAGAACTAATGTAAATATACAGAAACTATAAAAATATATACAGAAACTATAAATGATATGTCAAAATCCTGCATTAATATTATTATTGTTATTTGAACGGCTGTATTTATTGAGGATACATTTCTTTATCTTTCTGTAGTTGACAAAAATTCATATTTTAAATACAAAATGCAGTATTCTCCTAATTATTCTACCAGAAGTCTATGTATATACTAGAAACCCAGGAGGTACAATGGCTCTAGTACAAAATGTGTTTGGCACAGGGATGTCTGGAATTCCTTTAGGAAATACTTTCTAGGACTGATGAGAATTATTTTTTAACTCACCTAGTTTTGATGGAAATAAGATTATCTTCCACATTTGGTGTTTGGTCACTGGGTTACCAAATTTGGCTGTACATCAAGATCACTGGAGTAGGATTTTAAAACACAGATTCCTGCATCTCAACTCAGAGATTTCTAATTCTGTAAGTCTGGGATAGGGCCCATAATCACTGAACTTTAAATTTTTTTTCATGTAATTTTACTAACTAGTAGGAGCCAAGTATCAAAAAAACAGCTCCAAAAGTCAATTACTTTTTACAAATAAGCCCTTTCATATATCATTGCTTCTCATGCCTACATTAAAATGATCCCTTATTCCAGACATAGTCTGTTTGCCCTTTGATGGCATTTGGTTATTTCACACAATTATGCTCGGGTAATTGTGGATTACACCTAAAATCTGATTTCTTAAGAATATCCTATTTCTGCATGTATGGCTATGGATTTACTGGGGAGTGTTTTCTCAAGAAAAGACATAGATAATATAGCTAATGTTTTTTCAGATGAATTAGGAAGAATTACTTATCAAAAAATAGACACGGAAGTGGCTTAACTGCATCCCAAGAAAATTATTTTGTTCTAAGCTAGACAAAGTTACTCAAGTGATCTATTACACCGATCTGATTTTTTTTTTAAAAAAAGAAACATTATTTGAAGCAGCAAAAACAAAAATGTTTTTAAGTTTGATTTACCCAAAGTGATGTACTGGTAAACCTTGATACAGTACATAAAGAAGCAACTCATGCTTATATTTAGCTTTCTGCTTAGAACTTCAGAATTTTGGAAGGGCTGAGCTATCAGTCTGACATGGTCAATGGTTTGGTCACAATATCAGAGATTAGACATGTGGTTGCCTCAAGGGTTTCAGTCCCTGCCAAAGGACACTGTTAAGAGTTTTAACTGGGTGGGCAGCCAAGGAGACAGATGATATCCACGTGTAGACTGTCACTAGTAACACAGACAGCAGTGTAGAACTCCTGCTCATGAGCCAGTGTCATCGCTGGTCCTGAGAGAAGCTTATTTTGTTGACAACAGCTCTCGACTGAAGCAAAGAAAAGCTGTCTTCAGTTACTTGCAAAGAGTGTGGCCCTCTTTATGACATTAACTTTTTCCCTTAAAACTGAGGGTTGCAGATGGCAGATTCTATCTGGCTCTGGCAAGGACACATTTCATCAGGGGGCAGCATTCTCTTAGTGTGTTGAAGACTCCCTGGGGTAATATTTATCCCATAGCTTAGAATCTGTGGAATGGCTCTCTTAGACTTCTTGATAGATGCTACTCCTTTGTTGTATTACCTAGGATTATAGCAGAGGGTTTGTTCAGACGTCAAGAAGGCCTGTAGACTATGCTTTGACACCAAGATAAGCCAAGAAAAGTGTAAAATTGCCAGATAAATCACTTTGAAATATAATTTGATTGAATGTACGTTAACATGATTACTGCTTCTACTCTCAGCACGGGTCATTGTGTGTAGCCTATACATTAGCACCTCAAGATGGTTTTTTGATGCTGCAAAAGCAATTAAATTCCCACAATAAGTTCTCCACAACTATAAACGTGTTCAGTAACAAAAGCCAAATGAAATATTACAAGGGTCTAAATATGTAAATAGATAGCCTACTCCTCATTATGGTATTTTAAGAACACCCATAGATTCCTTAGAACTCTAAAAAAAAAAAAAAAAAAAAAAAAACAACCATGATTCCTGAACAAAGTAACAAGTAGGAAAAGTTTACCACCTGCCTCTGTTTCTCTAACTACCATATTTGACTATTTTTCTCTCTCTCAGAATTGTCTGTCTCAGGTGGGTGGATTATTACTTTCTCCTTAGAGTGTATACAGATACATACATGTGTGCATAGATATCATCCATATGTCATTGTTTTTCACATTATTTGCAATTTAAAAACAAAAATAAAATTAATTTCTTTGTGGCACTGGCAAAAGCATCCTTCATCATTTTCAAGACTTTACAATAATAAGTAATGTCCAAATTATGGCTTCTCTCATGACTGCTAACTTACTGAATATCACTTTTACTTGATGGGAAATTAATACGCATATAATGCCACGAGCCCCTGGTTGAAAAGGACCTAGGTGTAAAATGGATTCGCTTTCATTTCCTCCCCTGTGGTACTGATTTTGATTGTGGAACAGAAGGTATGAATTTATAACATGATGTGTGATTAAGTAACAGCTGTCAGTAATTGGATGCAGCAAAGTTCCTAATGAAACCTTTAAGTCATGAAATATTTACCTGATTTTTGTTTCACTACAAAGACCGAAAATCAATGTAGGTTATTAAAACATCTGGCTCAAGTTTTGAGTTTTTGCAATCCTGAAAACTCTACCTCAAATAGTTGTTTCTATAAGGGGAGATCACTTGATTTTTTTGTGTGTGTTCATGAATTTGTGGATTAGAGTTGCTTTTCTCCACAATGATAGAATGTTATGTTAATATGTTTTATATTGAGATATTTGCACTTCCCTGAAACATATACCCAGATGATTGAAATTATTTTTTTCTAGGAATGAATCTTTGTGAATGAAATAGTACATCAGCTTTCAAAGGTTTAAAAAATATACACTAGATACGATTTTTCTAGTATAAAACCTGTTGCCATTAAATTGTAAAATCTTTCTCCAGTGAAGAGAGGATCTTGCCTAATGTTTTAAAAGCTGTTAAAATTTACCCAAATAAGAGACTAATTTTAGGAAGTATATGTTACTATTAAATGAAATGTTCAGAGATCCAAATTCTTCAATGAATGTCTAAATAATACTTTCACATTTCTGTTTTATTTCTCCTAAAAAGGAACACTATTACCTGAGAGTCAGAATCAGAGATATCAAGATAGTATAAAGCTTTCCAAAACCAGATAAATATTATTGTCCCCAGCTTGGAGGTGAAAAGTCCAGAGTAAGGAAATAAACAGAATATCAAAACTGAGGTGTCCAGACTTTTAAAGAAGTCTGGGTATGACAAATGACACAAGCATAGCAACCTCACGTTGTGTTAAAAATCGATGTTACATTCCTCAACCAATTTGCCTTAATAACCCATTGCACAAGTGAGTAAACATACATATTCCACATGGACCCATTATCTTTTGGCTTCTGGAACAAGAACTTTCCAAAAGTCATTTTTTTTTTTTTAATTTTTTTTTCAACGTTTTTTATTTATTTTTGGGACAGAGAGAGACAGAGCATGAACGGGGGAGGGGCAGAGAGAGAGGGAGACACAGAATCGGAAACAGGCTCCAGGCTCCGAGCCATCAGCCCAGAGCCTGACGCGGGGCTGGAACTCACGGGCCGCGAGATCGTGACCTGGCTGAAGTCGGACGCTTAACCGACTGCGCCACCCAGGCGCCCCTCCAAAAGTCATTTTTACGTGAGAATAACATTCAGATGAAAGTGCTTTCACAACGTAACAGTGTCCTTCCATCTCAGAACTGTAGTTATTAAGTTGACAGAAGCTTGGCTCTGATAAAGACATCCATCCATCCACGGAGAGACTTTTAAAAGAGATATTAAAATAGTTGTCAAAAAGTCATCTACATGTAAACAGTTTCCCTTTTCTTATGCAGCAGGAAAAAAACAAGTTTATGGGCTAAAGAAAGGTTTAAAACTATTGACTGAGGAGGGTGCTAAACTCAGTGCAAATGGAGATAAGCCACTGGCAAGAGGTAATGCACACAAAGCGTGACTTAAATGTAATATAATCAGATTTAGTTCTTTGTCCTCGAGGGCTCTAATTTTATAGTTAGACAACTCACAGTGGGACTTATTTTATATAGCAGTAAAATAATAGATTGGATAAGAATAGGTTTAATTGCCAGGCAAAGCTATTTAATTTAGCTACAAACTGTTATGAATTACATTATTAGTAAAATAAAATCTAAAAAAATCAACCCATAAGCAGTTGGTAAAGACAATAGCAGTCTCTTTAATATGGTCTATTTTATCACTAAACAGTTCAAACACAGAAAAGTGTAAAGGAACATACTGTAAACTTTATTTTCCAAACCCACTCAGGTTCAGGGCACCTTAACAGTGTGTCCTCTTTGTTGGGGATCTTTTATAACCTTTTGACTGTTTAGGCCTCCCTGATTTTTCTTAACCCCATCTCTCCTCTGAGGTATTCAGTAACCTTTACTGCCTCCTTTAACTTTCTAGTTAAAAGTCAAGTGCTTTAATTTAACCCACAAGGCCATTCGTGATGAGAACCCTAACACTCTAACTTAATATCCTGTTCATCTCCTACCTGAACTCGTGTATGAATTATACTTTCATAGCCAGTCTATATGATTTAGATGCCTCTATTTTATGTTCACCTAGTACCCTGAAAATGCCTTTATCATAGTTACTGTCACCCCTATGTTGTAAAAATTATTCACTTAACTGTGTTATCTAGTTTAATAAGTTTCCTTAGGATAAAGATTACATAATTATTTGGCCAAATATGCTCATAAAAAGTGTAGTCCTTGCTTCACAGATACGTTTGTTACCTGGATGTTTCTCTTTGGGAAAAAAAATCTGTATTAAAGCCAAAATCCCAAAAAATTTATAGATACTTGCTAAATGAAGCAGGTTTGGTGCAGATAAGAAGTCAACAAACACTGAATAAACATAAAACTCGAAGAGAATAAGGGGCACCTGGGTGGCTCAGTGGGTTAGGTGTCTGACTTCAGCTCAGGTCATAATCTCACGGTTTGTGGGTTTGAGCCCCATGTCAGGCTTTGTGCAGACAGCTTAGAGCCTAGAGGCTGCTTTGGATTCTGTGTCTCCCTCTCTCTCTGCCCCTCCCTGACTTGTGCACACTCTCTCTCACTCAAAAATAAATAAACATTAAAAATAATTAAAAAAAAAAAAGAGTAGACATTCAAAATTATTTTAAGATGAGAAGATATCTATTTTATGTTTAGTTGCTATTTTATGTCCCTGACTTTAAATGGAGATTATTAATTACTGCTTGTATAGAATTCATGTAAATTTATATAAAACAAATGTGAGCTGCTAAACATTTGTTTGATTTATACATTCCTAATAATTATCTATTTTCCCTCCAAAATGGAGCGATCAATTTAGATGTTTTTGGAAGAGAAGAGCACCTAAATTTTTTTCCCTTTTACTTTTTTGTTGTTCTCGGCTCATCTCTCCTTCTCATAATTCAATGCCTCATCAAGATTATCTGTATTATTCAAAAATAGTTTGCTTTTATGGATGCTTTATTGCCTCACATGACAAAACACTGGTGGAGAAAAAAAAAACCCAGACAGACACATCCTAGGAACTAATTTTTTTCTAAGTTGTGCTTCAGTGCGTTAAAAGAAAGAAAGAAATATATACAGAAGCAGCTGTTACTGCTCTATCAAGGTACTAAATAGCTGACTTGGTTGGTCCTAATTATTGATAGTTTGCCACTGCTTCTACAAAAGCGTTAGCAGAATTGACAACAGGAACACACATGATTTATTCATTCAGAATGATCTATAGCTTCCTGCATTTTAGGCTCCAGGCACAAACACTGTTCAATGCCATGTCATTCAGCAAGAACCAGGCTGAGACAGGAAGCACTTTAGCATGTTTACAGAAATATCTTTTAAAACAGACTTAACTATCAGACAACCCCCTTGTAAAACCCTCGCCCTAAGAAACTTGGGTAAAAGATTATCACTCCACACTCAACAAAAATCAATTTTGGAGACTGACAGTTACTCAGACTGATGTTGGATTTCCTTTATTCGTTGAATTGAGTTGCCTGTAGACTTTGAATATGCTAACATTCACCAGGTGCTTTTTCCTGACTCCGGTGACTTTTTTTTTAAAGCCATTAAAAATCCCTCTTGCATTTTTATCAAGTATCCTATGTATACAGTGGAGAAACTGTGATTGATAGTTGTTTAAGAAACCAACAATTGGTGAAAGGCAAGCCTGCCAATTTTTATATATCCTGGAATAATGATAACATTAATAATAATACTAAGGCACAGTTGAGGACATAGTAAATACCAGGCATCCGTCCAACCCTTTACATGCATTATCCATTTAATCCTCAGCCGAAACTCTCCAAAGTATGTGTTATCTCCAGCTACCAAAGCTGTCACCGAGGCTAAAACATGTTGAGTATCTTGTCCAAAGTGACAGAAATTCCAAGAGCACTAATTGACAGCAAAGTCTCAGAGACCAAGACCTGAGTTCTCAATCACTATGTTAAATTACATTTTTATTTTCAGTATTCCTCTCATTCCACGAGGAACTCCACGATGAATCCATCACCTGAACACGAGAGATTATTTTGATGTGAATGATTTCCAGATTTGTCTCCAAATTTTATCACCTGCCTAAACTGCCGATCTGTAACCCCCAATGCCTAACGTTGTTCCGACGGGACTGCTGCCCTTTTACACCAATACCGCCCCCAACCTTCATTTATTCTCACATGCTTCAACTTTTCTTCAAATTCAGGCTCCAAAGAAAACCTACCATTCCTCTTCCTCCAACCTCAGATCGAATTCTTTCCTTTGGCTGAGCCACCGCCATCTAGAGAATAGAGGAGATACGGTAGAAGTGGCAGAATATGGCTTTGGCTGTTGCCACGGAAGCAGAATCATGGGGCCTCCATCTTCTTTCTCTCTTTGCACTCACGTTTGACTCATCTCCCAGTTCCCAGTACACACGTAGATTCATTCTGTACTCTGGGGTCTCATCCTTTGTTTCATTGTAAAATATGCTCTTGGGGAAAGATCTGAAAACAAACCATTGTCCCATTTACTTTTAGTTCTTTCCTTTTGTGTTTGAATTGTAAGAAAGGATTAAAAATGGATAGATTTTTATTTATTACAATGCCAATTGGTAGAGGTTTCACTGAGCAAAAGGGCCCTTTGCTTATCTTATTTTACGCTGGCAACACACTGATAGGTACTTTCTCTTTAGCACATTCTCAGCAGAAGACCAAAGCAAGAATAGAGAAGAGATCAGGATGTGAGAGTTCTTCAAGAGTTCTCTTTGTACTGGGCATCATACACAGTGATGATGGATGTCTTCAGAACAATCACTGAAAGAGACCCATGTTAAAAATGATGCTCCTTGAGAATCTCCAAGTGGATGAAGGGATTTTAAGTGGTTGGAGAAGAGGCAAGTCAAATCCAAAACAAATTGGATTTCCACTTTATATTAACAACAGATCACTGAGCACCAAAAATTTTAAAGAGGCTGGGGGATTGAAATGAACATAATATGATTTACTAACCTTAGAATTTTAATATTATCATGCCTCAGCTCCTAAGCATTTCTCAGGAAATTCTCCCAAATGCACAGATTTGTCTGATCATAAATGTGTGGTTGTCCACTCACCTGGGGATTTAGTGCTTCTTAATAATCTTTGATTTTCCTTAGGCAGTTTTCTTTCCTACTTCCTCAAAAATTATTTCAAACTTCAAAATTTTTCCTACAAGCTTTTCTTTCTCCTGTTCCCTCTCAAGGCTCTACGTACATGTATGGGGAAAGTTTTCAGCTCTAAGTAATGTTAAAATGACATTTGGAAAAGAAATCTCCACGATGTCACCCAGAAACACTTCACACAATATGTGTACTACCCTTTATATTATGTTCTTTAAAAAAATTAGGCGTAGTGGCAAGACTGAAAATGAAAAAAAAATTGATAAAATTTGACTCTAACCCCCATATTCACTTACTGAGAAACGTCAGGTAACTGTTCAATTTTCCTTAGTGTTAGTGCTTAGCATCTTCTTTCAGCTCAATTCTTTCAGCTCAATCTCTTACACAAGAGATAGTATTCTCTGCTTGTTTTCTGTATGTAAACTTCACCTCTCAATCAGATTGCAACTTTGTATATATTTCTCATAGTAACTCACAGAGTGTTAAGTAGGTGTGGCTGACAAGAAATCTGCTTTTATTTTAGCTTTCTATTTTATCATAATGTTAGCTGATAATCCAATATGTAATAATAACTCACTTGGTGAGATTTACAAGGGTAAAATTTGTGAAATCTTATATATATATATATATATATATATATATATATATTTATATATATATGAATATATATACTTATATATATAAGTATATAAGTGTATATATTTATATTATATATACACATTATATAAATATATATGTACATGTATATGTACATACATAATATATATACATGTATATGTATATATATGTGTATATATAATATATAATATTATATATATTTATATTATAAGTATATATTTATGTATATAAGTATATATTCACATATATATGTGAAATTATATATATTACAAAATATAAAAAGTTAAATGTGTGCTGTGTTTAATTCTATAATTCCAAGAAAAATTTCCTCTAAAGAATATACTTTTCTACTTTAATTAAATATTAATTTATGTCAAAGCCTAGAAAAAAATCTTAATGTAAACATGTAGTTCATGATCAATACATAAGGAACAAAAAAAGCCTGAAACATAATAAAAACTGCACCATAGATTTATACATTCCTTTTTTGTGGTTTACGGGTAGTTTATTATCTGCTTTTTACTAACCTCAAAAGAACACAGTGTCTTTAAGAAACATCAACTTTTTTATATTAAATCAGAATAATAAACAACCCATGGAGATAAAGATAACTTCATTAATGATGATAGGAAGCTGGCTCGGATATAAGTAATTTCCGACTCTTATCTTTTGTTTTTAGTCTCAACTTCAAAAGAGTAATGAGAATCAGCTTTTCCTTCTGCTCCCTCTCAAAGCTCTTTGTAAATGTATTGGGGAAGTTTTAGGTGCTATGTAATGCTAAGATGACATTGAAAAAGAAATCTATTACTATATTTTTAAACAGTATTTATTTCCATTATGTTGTATCAACAGCACTAAATAATTACCAGAAAAAGAAATCCATGACCTGAATCACTATTTAGCAATTTCTGTTGCCGCAATACATGTTTTAATCATAATAATTAAGGGTACAAATACCCAGGACTTTGTTTATTAACTGTGGAGTATTAAGTGAGAAATATTTGTTTCACAATATTGAATGTGAAACAATTCGTATGCCTTTAAGGATACAACCTAGAAGCCACAAGTATAATAAAGTCAGGTAGATATAATACCTGATATATTTTTGCTGAAATATAGTTAATGTAGAATGGAATTGTAAAGATGAGTTCTATTAGAAGGTTAAGCTTACTTTCTTTTTCTCCTTCTCCTTTCTCCTTTCTCCTTTTTATTCTTTCTTCATTTCCTGTCTTCAATTTCAATTTTTCAGTAAACTTGGCCAAAATTTACAGGTTTGATTTAGTCTAGAAAAATTGATTGGCAACATCAGTATAGAACTGGACAGAGTCTAGAAAGATTAAGACTAGGCCTTGCAGTTGGTATGTCCACAAAAACACCCACAGAACTAGGGCAGAGAAGAAAATGTGACTTTGAAATCAGACATATCCATGTTCAAACTCCAGTTTGACCACTTAGCACTGAATAATCTTGAACAAGCTTCCTAGTCTTTCTTGAGCTCTGTTTCATTTGTAAATTGAGATAATATTATTAACCTCAAAAAATTGTCATACAGATGAAATGAGGTAACACATATATTACATCTAGCACAGAGTCTAAAAGCAGTTGTATAATAAAAAGTAGCTTTCATAAAAAAATAAAAAAAGTAAATTTTAAAGGGGTGCCTGGGTGGCTCAGTCGGTTAAGCGTCCGACATCAGCTCAGGTCATGATCTCACAGTCAGTGAGTTTGAGCCCCTCATCGGGCTCTGTGCTGACAGCTCAGAGCCTGGAGCCTGCTTCAGATTCTGTGTCTCCCTCTCTCTCTGCCCCTGCCCTGTTCATGCTCTGTCTCTCTCTGTCTCAAAAAAAATAAAAAAAAATTTAAAAAAAGGTAGCTTTCATGTAGTTGCAAACTGAACTGTGGAAAAAAAAAAAAAGACACACACACACACAAATGCCATTGAGAGCACAAAACAGTTAAAATGTGATTTTTTTTTTTCTGGAGGGGAAGGTTGAAAAAATTAATGAAAGAGGAAGACTTAGACAAATTAACTAATAAAAGTATCCTCAGTATGTGGTTAGGATTTCAATATGTAAAATTGATGTAAAAGGGATTTTCAGACAGAGAGAACAGCAGAAAAAAGTGCTAGAATGTTTGGATGTTTTAATATGGGTAAGTGGTACTGCTTAACCAAAGTGGGGTTAGGTCTAGTCATAAAGAGTCTTGAAAACCACACGAGAAAGTAGAATTTGATTTTTGATGCACTGAAGAGCAATTGACACTGTTTGAACAAGTAAATATTATTAAATAACATTTCTTCCTTTACCAAGGTTGTGTCTCTTATTTTGACTTAAAAGCTAATGATCCTGACAACAGTCAGTCAAGTTAATGGTAGAAAAGCCATTGTAATTATGTACAGGAACCCCACAAAGATATGAGACTCCAAAAAGACAGCAAGCAATTGAGCCTTATATACCATCCTGAGCTAAGGAAAGGGAGAGGGTGTCTGGGCACTTCAAAAGGTAAGAAGGCAGATCACAGGAAGATGAGACAAGGAAATATTTGGTAAAGAAAATTTGCCCTGGCACACAGGGCTACTCCAAGAAAGAAATCAAAGCACACCTGGTGGAGGGTCCAAAATATCACTACGAGTAGGGTAATAAAATAATCAAAGTCACAACAAAAGAGCAAGTAACAATCTCCTGAAAAACACCTCCTAAAGGGCCAGGCCCTAGACAGTGTATGACCCTCCTTTAATATAGCAGTGCTTGCAGGTGCAGAGCACACAACAAGCTTTTAAGACACATAAGGGACAGAAAACTAGCCAAATTGATGTAATGAAAGAATTCTCCTCAAAAGACATTCTAGGAAGTAGTGATAGCTAACAAATTGATCAAAACCAATTTAAGCAATATAACTGAACAAGAATTTAGAATCATAGTCATAAAATTAATTGCTGGGATTGAAAAAAAGGATAGAGAACAGCAGAGAATCTATTGCTACAGAGATGAAAGGACTAAAAAATAGTCACGATGAATTAAAAATGCTATAAATGAGGTGCAAAATAAAATGGAGGCGACCACAGCACGGATTGAAGAGGCAGAGGGGAGAATAGGTGAATTAGAAGATAAAATTATGAAAAAAGAGGAAGCTGAGAAAAAGAGAGATAAAAATATCCAGGAGTACCAGGGGGAATTAGAGAAATAAGTGATGCAATCAAAGGGAACAATATCTGTATCATAGGAATTCCAGAAGAGGAAGAGAGAGAAAAAAAGGCTGAAGGTGTACTTGAACAAATCATAGCTGAGAACTTCCCCGATCTGGGGAAGGAAATAGGCATTGAAATACAAGAGGCACAGAGAACTCCCTTCAGACATAACTTGAATCGATTTGAACAACATATCATGGTGAAACTGGCAAAATACAAGGATAAAGAGAGAATTCTGAAAGCAGCTAGGGATAAATGGGCTGTAACAAAGGGAGACCCATAAGACTAGTGGCAGACCTATCTACTGAAACTTGGCAGGCCAGAAAGGAATGGCATGAAATCTTCAATGTGATGAACAGGAAAAATATGCAGCCAAGAATCCTTTACCCAGCAAGTCTGACATTCAGAATAGAAGGAGAGATAAAGGTTTTCCTAAACAAACAAAAACTGAAGGAATTCATCACCACTAAACCAGCCCTACAAGAGATCCTGAGGGGGCCTCTGTGAGTGAAATGTTGCAAGGACCACAAAGTACCAGAGACACCACTACAAGCATTAAACCTACAGATATCACAATGACTCAAAACCCATATCTTTCAATAACAACACTGAATGTAAATGGACTAAATGTTCCACCCAAAAGACATAGGGTATCAGAATGGATAAAAAAAAACACCCATCGGGGTGCCTGGGTAGCTCAGTCAGTTAAGCATCCAACTTCCACTCAGGTCATGACCTCACGGTTCATGAGTTCGAGTCCCACATCAGGCTCTGTGCTGACAACTTGAAGCCTGAAGCCTGCTTTACGTTTTGTGTCTCCCTCTCTCTCTGTCCCTCCCCCACTCACACTCTGTCTCTCTCTCAAAAATAAAATAAAACACACAAAAAAATTTAAAAAACAAAACAAGACCCATCTATTTGCTGTCTACAAGAGACTCATTTCAGACTTGAGGACACCTTCAGATTGACAGTGAGGGGATGGAGAACTATCTATCATGTTACTGGAAGTCAAAAGAAAGGTGGAGTAGCCATACTTATATCAGACAAACTAGACTTTCAATTAAATGCTGTAACAAGAGATGAAGAAGGGCATTATATAATAATTACAGGGTCTATCCATCAGGAAGAGTTAACAATTATAAATGTCTGTGCACCAAATTCGGGGCACCCAAATATATAAAACAATCACAACCATAAGCAAACTTATTGATAAGAATGTGGTAATTGCAGGCGACTTTAATACCCCACTTACAACAATGGATAGATCATTTAGACAGAGAATCAATAAAGAAACAAGGGCCCTGAATGATATATTGGATCAGATGGACTTGACAGATATATTTAGAACTCTGCATCCCAAAGCAACAGAATATACTTTCTTCTCCAGTGCACATGGAACATTCTCCAAGATAAATCACACACTGGGTCACAAAACAGCCCTTCATAAGTATAAAAGAATTGAGATCATACCATGCACACTTTCAGATCACAATGCTATGAAACTTGAAATCAACCATAGGAAGATTCTGGAAAAACTACAAACGCATGGAGGTTAAAGAGAGTCCTACTGAAGAATGAATGGGTCAACCAGGCAATTAGAGAAGAAATTAAAAAATATATGGAAACAAATGAAAATGAATATACAACAGTCCAAAAACTTTGGGATGCAGTGAAGGCAGTCCTGGAAAACACATTGCAATCCAGGCCTATCTCAAGAGACAACAAAAATCCCAAATACAAAATCTAACAGAACACCTAAAGGAAATAGAAGTAGAACAGCAAAGATACCCCAAATCCAGCAGAAGAGAAATAATAAAGATCAGAGCAGAAATAAACAATATAGAATCTAAAAAAACAGTAGAGCAGATCAATGAAACCAAGAGTTGGTTTTTTCAAAAAATAAACAAAATTGATAAACCTCTAGCCAGGCTTCTCAAAAAGGAAAGGGAGAGAACCCAAATAGATAAGATCATGAATGAAAAAGGAATTATTACAACCATCCCTCAGAGATACAAACAATTATCAGGGAATACTATGAAAAATTATATGCCAACAAACTGGACAACCTGGAAGAAATGGACAAATTCCTAAATACCCACAGACTCCCAAAACTCAAACGGGAAGAATTAGAAAATTTGAACAGACCTATAACTAGTGAAGAAATTGAATCAGTTATCAAAAATCTCCCAACAAATAAGAGTCCAGGACCAGATGGCTTCCCTGGGGAATTCTACCAGACATTTAAAGCAGAGATAATACTTATCCTTCTCAACTGTTCCAAAAAATAGAAAGGGAAGGAAAACGTCCAGACTCATTCTGTGAAGCCAGCATTACTTTGATTCCCAAACCAGAGACCCAGCAAAAAAAAAAAAAAGAGAACTACAGGCCAATATCCCTGATGAATATGTATGCAAAAATTCTCAACAAGATACTAGCAAATTTAATTCTACAGCATATAAAAAGATTTATTCACCGTGATCAAGTGAGATTTATTCCTGGGCTGCAGGGCTGGTTCAATATTTGCAAATCAATCAATGTGGTACATCACATTAATACAAAATATAAGAGCCATATGATCCTGTCAATCGGTACAGAAAAAGCATTTGACAAAATTCAGCATCCTTTCTTAATAAAAGCCCTCAAGAAAGTCTGGATAGAAGGAACATACTTAAAGATCATAAAAGCCATTTATGAAAAGCCCACAGCCAATATCATCCTCAGTGGGGAAAAACTGAGAGCTTTCCTCCTGAGATCAGGAACACGACAGGGATGTCCACTCTCATTGCTGTTGTTTAACATAGTGTTGGAAGTTCTAGCATCAGCAATCAGACAACAAAAGGAAACCAAAGGCATCAAAATTGGCAAAGATGAAGTCAAGCCTTCACTTTTTGCAGATGACATGATACTACATGCAAAACCCAATAGACTCCACCAAAAGTCTGCTAGAACTGATACATGAATTCAGCAAAGTCGCAGGATACAAAATTAATGTACAGAAATCAGTTGCATTTTTATACACCAATAATGAAGCAACAGAAAGAGAAATAAAGAAACTGATCCCATTCACAATGGCACCAAGAATCATAAAATACCTAGGAATAAACCTAACCAAAGATGTAAAAGATCTGTATGCTGAAAACTATAGAAAGCTTATGAAGGAAATTGAAGAAGATACTAAGAAATGGAAAAACATTCCATGCTCATGGATTGGAAGAATAAATATTGTTAAAATGTCAATACTACCCAAAGCAATCGACACATTCAATGCAATCCCAATCAAAATTGCACCAGCATTCTTCTTGAAGCTACAACAAGCAATCCTAAAATTCATTTGGAACCACAAAAGGCCCCGAATAGCCAAAGTAATTTTGAAGAAGAAAACCAAAGCGGGAAGTATCACAATCCCAGACTTTAGCCTCTACTACAAAGCTGTAATCATCAAGACAGCATGATATTGGCACAAAAACAGACACATAGACCAGTGGAATAGAATAGAGAATCCAGAATTGGACCCACAAAAGTATGGCCAGCTAATCTTTGACAAAGCAGGAAAGAACATCCAATGGAAAAAAGACAGTCTCTTTAACAAATGGTGCTGGGAGAACTGGACAGCAGCATGCAGAAGAATGAAACTAGACCACTTTCTTACACCATTCACAAAAATAAACTCAAAACGAATAAAGGACCTGAATGTGAGACAGGAAACCATCAAAACCCTAGAGGGGAAAGCAGGAAAAATCCTCTCTGACCTCAGCCACAGCAATTTCTTACTTGACACACCTCCAAAGGCAAGAGAATTAAAAGCAAAAATGAACTATTAGGACATCATCAAAATAAAAACTTCTGCACTGCAAAGGAAACAATCAACAAAACTAAAAGACAACCGATGGAATGGGAAAAGATACTTGCAAATGACAGACAAAGGGCTAGTATCCAAAATCTATAAAGAACTCACCAAACTCCACACCTGAAAAACAAATAATCCAGTGAAGAAATGGGCAGAAGACATGAATAGACACTTTTCTAAAGAAGACATCCAGATGGCCAACAGGCACTCAATGTCACTCCTGATCAGGGAAATACAAATCAAAACCACACCGAGATATCACCTCATGCAGGTCAGAGTGGTTAAAATGAACAAATCAGGAGACTACAGATGCTGGAGAGAATGTGGAGAAACGGGAACCCTCTTACACTGTTGGTGGGAATGCAAACTGGTGCAGCCACTCTGGAAAACAGTGTGGAGGTTCCTCAAAAAATTAAAAATAGATCTACCCTATGACCCAGCAATAGCACTGCTTGGAATTTGTCCAAGGGATACAGGAGTGCTGATGCATAGGGGCATCGTACCCCAATGCTTATAGCAGCACTTTCAACAATAGCCAAAGTATGGAAAGAGCCTAAATGTCCATCAACTGACGAATGGATAAAGAGATGTGGTTTATATATACAATGGAATACTACTTGGCAATGAGGAAGAATGAAATCTGGCCATTTGTAGCAACATGGATGGAACTGGAGAGTGTTATGCTAAGTGAAATAAGTCATACAGAGAAAGACAGATATCGTATATTTTCACTCATATGTGGATCCTGAGAAACTTAACAGAAGTCCATGGGGGAGAGGTCGGGGGGGGGGGGTAGTTACAGAGAGGGAAGGAGGCAAACCATAAGAGACTCTTAAATAATGAGAACAAACAGGGTTGATGGAGGGTGGGAGGGAGGGGAAAGTGGGTGATGGGCATTGAGGAGGGCACTTGTTGGGATGAGCACTGGGTGTTGCATGGAAACCAATTTGACAATAAATTATATTTAATATAAAAAATTTAAAAAATTAAGGTAATGATCCTATTAAGAATACCTAAAAGCTCAATTTTCTCCCCAAATGTGTATATTAACGAACCATATATATTAGCAATTATCACAAATCCTTTATAGCATGACATAGTGTTTGTAAAAAGTATTTTGTACCCTTAGCAATGTTATTTTAAGAATTTGGCACAAACATTCTGATATTGAGAACTAGCAGCCATGACACGTTTGTAAATGCTTTTTATATAAAGAAAAATCTTCCCATATTTAGGATATGATAGTGTCAGAGCCCCCCAAATTTCTCTGAGCTCATGATGAACCATTCTTCATCTCTCCTCCTTGGAGAGGCCTTGTAGGTTCTGTTGAAACAGACAAAACTTTCTTGCTACTGCATAATAAACAGGCTAATCCCCCACCCAGTAAACATTCTTTGGAAAGAAAACAGCTGGTGTATGAAAGAGAAGCTTGCTCACACATTTCAAGATAACTTCCGATTAGATTTATCCTTAGATTATTCCAACCCACAATGTTTCTGGCTTGAATATAAAACATATTGAGTGTTTCAGGAAGGAATATTTGTTTCTGAATACCAGGCTCTGTGTTCAGCGTAGCAGAAAGGTCTCTTATCTTTCTGGGCTCCCACAGGCTTGTGGAATAAAAGTGAGTTGTGCATCGTTGGTTTGCTGTGGGCCCCAAAACCATATCGAACTGCATGTGTCATGCTCTTCATTCAACAGATGGAAAATATTGCCTTACAGCTCAGTGCCAGGAAGAGAGGCTCATTGGGAGAGGTGAATAGGAGCCCAGAGAGGCGTACAGGCTGTGTGCATTCCAGTGAGGGGTTAATGGTCAAGGAAAGTCGAAGTTCACTGAGGCAAGACAGAGAGAAATGGCCAAGCTGCCTTTGTGATTGATGATCAGTAGAATGCAAAGGAAGAAGAGAAAGCCAGACAAAAAGACATTTTAGTATGGAACACAAGCATTAATAGTAACTATCACAACCAACTCTGATGATGATTTATAGTGTGGCTCTTGGGCAAATCCACCCATCTGGAGTTGTTAATAATATGCAAACCATGAAAAAATTCTCCAAAATAAAAGAGTACATTACAACCACAAAAGTTATTTTGGAATTTTGCTTCTTCTTTCAGTATTTTATGTCCTCACTTGATATCTGAAGTCATCCATCTATATCCAGTTGCACAGTGCCATGTGGAATTGAAGTTTAATCATGAGTCCCACCAAGCAGAATGATCTGTCCACTTCTTATCAGCTTCAACGTTGATTGGCTTGTACCTCTTTCTTAAGCTACCCTTTAATGTGGCTGCTTTTATATTTTCTGATTTTAGTTTCCTGCTTTAGTATCACATGTTGTATCAGCCCTCCCCAAATTGAGAAGTGCAGACCTAATGAAATGATTTGTTTTATACCTTACAAATCCAGATAATGGAGGTCAACAAACCTACTTCACTCCATTGAGGAAACTACAGGCTTTGCACAGGGAGAGGAAAGTGTAATTTACTCAGTTCATGAAGATTCATTCCTATTTCTATATGACCTTCATGTTAAAGCATGAAGGACAGAGTGCAGGGGAGGTAACATCAAATTCAAGTGGTTGCCTGAAATTCCTGAGTACGCTAATATAACTCCCAGAAGATGTGCATGTTTTCTTTTAGTAGAATAGCTTTGTCCACATTGAATGCGTTTTGTGACAAGTCAGAAGGTAGATGAATGACGAATAGATGATGATGACAGATAAATAATAGGTGGAATATCTTTTGCCTCATCATGCTGTAAGTTAACGTTTAGTAAGTGCTTACTATGTATTAGATACTTTACGTTTATATTTACCTCTCTTCATCCCTATTTAACTCTATAAATTCCTTTCTTGCCTACATATTCTTTGATACAGAAATGGAGACACAGTTTCAAAGTCGCATAGTCACTATGTGGCAGAGCTGGAGGACCCATTCAAGCAGAGGCCAAAAGCCCATGTGCTAAACTGCTCTTCCAGGGAAATGGATCAAATTATTAATTTAAAGCCAATCACATCAAAGGCTTGTGAGATGGGGCAAGAAAGACCTTCCCCCACTTCCAACATGAAGGATATATATTGTTGTGTCCCTACAGTGCTCAGAAGCTCAACAGAATTGTCACTGACAACCTGTGGCACAAAGACTGAGACAGACAGAACATTGTACCACTCTGGGTTTACATACCCCTGCAAGAACTACCCAATTTAAACCACCCAGTTTAATCTTCCCCCTTCAGCATTAATGGTCTTTTACTTTCTTGTGGTTTGTTAGTTGCTCATGTGCAATAATTTGCCTCATCATAGTCAATGTGAACATTTAATGTTACACAATAAGTGATTTCAGTCAAACTCTGATAAGTTTATACGGAGAATAAGACTGGTCCCATGTTGTGATCACCAATTATTTTATTTTAGATTTGAAAACAATTTAAAATATATTCATAACTAGAATCCTTGAAAGAAATTTCAATTTGCCTTTGGCACACTAAGCCATTAAGATATTCCACCATTTGGTGTAAAAATGTGCACTTAAGCAGTATACTGACACTTTTTTTACAGCAACCACTGGCAACAAATGAGCATCGCTGGTCATGCTGGCAAGAGTCTCCATCATGTTACTTCAAGTAACAGATGATTTTGTATCCGAATCTGTCTGGTTAGAAGGAAAACAGTAATCACCAACATGGGACCAGGTCTCACAGAAAACTCAAAGCTATAGAACCATAATACACGGGGGAAAAACAAGTAAAAGGATTAAATCAGAATTTAAAGTGTCTTCACCTTAGCTAGAGAACTCTTCTTGCTGCCAACAGCAGGGAATTTCTGATGTCAACTGTTTTACCAACGGCAGATTGTCTCTGCCTTCACCTTGTCTGCTTCTGTGCCTGAATGTCACGCAGCAACTCAAATGCAAATTCCTTTACTCTTTTGGTATATCCATCTAGCTCCAGGTTACTTCCATATTTCATAAGTAGATCGTTTCTTCGGCTTTGTGTTATAGATGAAAAATAAAAGTATTATAAACTCATGTTTTTTTCTGAAATAAACTGGCTCTCAATTTCTGACAAGCAACAGGAGGGAATTGACTTTTAAGAATGCATTAAGGAGGTGCCTGGGTGGCTCAGTCAGTTGAGGGTCCAACTGTTGATTTCGGCTCAGGTCATGATTCCAGGGTGGAGGAATTAAGCCCCACATTGGACTCCACACTGAGCATGGAGCCTGCTGAAGTGGAGATCTGTCTCTCTTTCTCTCTCTCTCTCTCCCTCGGTCTCTCTCCCCCTCTCATGCTCTCTCTGTCTGTCAAAACAGATTAATTAATTAATTAATAATAATGATTAGAGTAACATGCATTTAGGAGATAGCAAATCACTGGAGGCAGGCAACTGCGGGGGGGGGGGGGGCTAATTCAAAGTTTTGAGCACAACTTAGCCCTTGCATTGTGTCATTGTAACTCTCTGTTTTTCTCAGTTGTTTAAAGTGTGAAGTCTTGCACAACAAACCACAAAACAGAAAAAAAGATGAAAGGTAGCTTAAGAGTTAGGTACTGAAACCTCAATGAGTGGTATTTCAGAATATTACATAGGAATGCCAATAATTGACATGCTTCCTACTTAGGCAGATGTTATTTTCTTAGCTGAATTTTGAAAAGTGGAGTCCCATGTTTGGAGAGCTGATTTATGAAAGGGTATCAAATTCCAAATCTCCTTTATTCATTCACAGGAAACCTCCTTATCAAAAAATACTATATCAAGTCATAAGTTAGATTAAAATGATTCCCTATTTTTTTCTTAGAAATATTTAACCTGAAAACCATTACTCTGTTTTTAAGTCAGTTTTAAAATTAACTTTCAAGGTTTGAAAAAAGGTTGCCATCTGCTTGGATGTCTGGAAGCAGGAATGTGGGTGAAGAGAGAAATTCCATGATGTAAATATAGCCAAATATTCCATTTATTAACATTATTCCTTCTATTTTTTTGGCCGAGAATATCTAAATATCTGACACTGCACTCTTTTTGCTACCCCTTTAGAGGATACAGCTGTAGGATTGAAATGGGACAATAATTCTGTTGGTCAAAATTTGTTGCCTAGATCCCATATGTATAATACTGGATGTATTATTTTTTCAAAATAATAAGCTTTATAGTCTAATGGAGGAAAATACTCGGGGCGCCTGGGTGGCTCAGTTGGTTAAGCGTCTGACTTCAGCTCAGGTCATGATTTCACGGTCCGTGAGTTCGAGCCCAGCGTCGGGCTCTGTGCTGACAGCTCAGAGCCTGGAGCCTGCTTTGGATTCTATGTCTCCCTCTCTCTCTGACCCTCCCCCATTCATGCTCTGTCTCTCTCTGTTTCAAAAATAAATAAACATTAAAAAAAATTTAAAAAAAGAAAATACTCAATATGCATAAAGGAAATAAACTATAATATGAAAAATGGAGCATATTCAAGTTAAGTGTAAATACATAAATATTAATATATGTTATTGATGAAAAATGATCATATATTTCCAGAGTGGAGCTTACCATGAGGCTAAGATTCTCTCACAAGCAATCTTTTCCTGACTTCCTCTCAGTAGAGTTTACCTCACAACATATTCAAACACACATGAGCACATGCACACACACACACACACACACACACACACACACCTTTGTGCATAACTACAACTCCTATTTCTATTTTGAATTGCTTCACTTAGAGAACTTTTCCAAATAGCTCATTTGGGGCGCCTGAGTAGCTGAGTCATCTAAGCATCCAACTTTGGCTCAAGTCATGATCTCGCAGTTTGTGGGGTTCTGTGCTGATGGCTCAGAGCCTGGAGCCTGCTTCAGATTTTGTGTCTCCCTCTCTGCCTGCCCCTCCCCCCACTCGCATTCTCTCTCTCTCTCTCTCTCTCTCTCAAAAATAAAGAAAACATTTAAAAAAACTATTTTAAAATATAAATCATTTGAGGGAGGAAATTAGCAAATAAATTCACTGTGATAGTAGCAGTAAACATGAAATTTTTTAATTTATGGAAAATTTATTTGTAAGCTCAAAGAAATGTCAGTTGACTCTCTTATACTCTGTTGTAAATTATAGCAGGATCTTACCTACAGTTTTTTTTAATTTTTTTGAAGTTTATTTATTTATTTATTTATTTAGAGAGCACATGAGTGGGGTAGAGGCAGAGAGAGAGGGGAGACAGAGAATCCCAAGCAGGCTCTGTGCCGTTAGCACAGAGCCCAATGCAGGGCTCGAACTCACAAACCGTGAGATCATGACCTGAGCCGAAACCAAGAGTCAGGTGCTTAACAGACTGAGCCACCCAGGCGCCCCAGGACTTTACCTACAATTTTTGATAGAATATACCTGAGTCTGAATGGGAAGAGGAAAGTGAGACTGGGGTGCTAAGATATACTCACAGTGATTAGATATATTTGATAACATTTTTCAGAAGAAAATAAGAATAAACAATGATTCTGCCATTTTTGTTTTGTTTTATTTGTTTTGTTTTGTTTTCACTTCTCATAGTCATATCTTTGCCCTTACATAATGCTTTTTCTATAGCATTTCTCTTTACCCCTCAGGACACACACAAATATATGTATATGTAATATACAGGTATATGTGTATATATTTATATAGATATACATAGGAGTATGTATGTATATGTATATTTATACACACATACATATTTTTTCAAATATATATAATTAAGTTAAAAATAAAAATCAGTCTGAACATCTAAAACTATATGTCAAATCTATGTTTTCAAGAGGTAGTTAAATAACAAAGTTAAGGACAATGCATTATCAGCATGTGTTTTTACATTGACAATATCCCTTTACTTGCCTGCTGTTAATCCTTTCTGATTTTTTTAAGACTGAAAACCTTGTGTGTGGTGTTTGTACGTGTGCATAAATAGAAGTCTAAAAGTTAGCAAATCAGTACATATATATGAATAATTATTGAAACTCATTGTGGAATTTAAGAAACAAATGATCATAGGGAAATAAGAGAGAAAAAAACAATAAACAGGTTCTTAACATCAGAACAAACTGATGGTTACCAGAAGGGAGGTGGAAGCATGGGTTAAACGGGTGATGGGGATTAAGGAGGGCAATTGTGATAAGCACTGTGTGTTGTATGAAGTGTTGAATCGTTTAATTATACACTTGAAACTGATATTACACTGTATGTTACTTAGCTGGAATTTAAATTAAAAAAGAAAAAAATAATAGCTAACAATTAGAACGTTTCATCTACAATGAGGATAGTGATAATTAGAATTAATTACTATAAATTAGAAAGTATGGGCACCAAGACTATTCCTTATTTTCCTCTGTCTCTTTATCTAAAGAAATCAACACAAACATAGCGTCAAACAAAACTGCATAATCAGAGGGAGAATGAGGGATAAAAGTCCACACTAGCAAACCAAAAGCAAGACCCACTGTTGTGTTTATATGATGCTAAGTGCTTCATTCACATCCCAGATCTCTAGGTCCCCATCTTCCTTCTGCCAATCTCTTTGCCTAGAACAACATTAATAAGTTCTGGTACACAAATCTGACATTGACAGTAGGCTCAATATATTTCACCTCTGCTGAAGTGCATATGAAAAGTAATTGGTTTGGGCACACTTTCTCCAAGACTTTCCATATTATATGTTAACATTAGAGTAACCTAGAATTACTTTAAAGATATATAAAGTCTATGTGACAAAGGCATTGCTTTCTGAGAAACAAAGCAGACAATAACCAATATAAAATGAAAGCACTGGAGGCAGAGGTGGCTTGAACTACTTCTGATGAAAAGGAAATTACACATTGTAAGATCTTGCAATCAGTAATTAAACTGTAATTTAATTTAGAAAATGAATGGCTTGAGTTTTCAGTTACATTCTTCCTTGTATAAATAGAATCAGCATTATCTCTGATTCAAAAAACAATAATAATGATATTGATAGCAAACAGGATGCCAAAAAATTAATTAATAAAAACTCTTTTAAAATGGTTTTTAGATCTTCTAAGAATTACTATTAAAGAAAATAATGTTGATGGTGAGACATAACTTAGGAAGAAAGACAAATTATTTGATAAAACATCAAGATAAAAGTAGGAACTAAAGAAAGTGTTACTATTAAATCTGTAAGATATAAAATATTGGCATACTTGACCATATCCATATTATTAAGAGCATTCTTGCACTTTTTATGAAGTGAACATTGTGAAGGCACATTGCTTAGACCAGTGATTCTCAAAGTGATCTCCAGACCAAGAGCTTCAACATCCTTTGGGAATTTGTTAGAAATGACAGTTCCTAGACCCCAGCCAGGCCCACTCTAGGGTAAGGCCCAGCAATCAGTATTTTAACCCTCAAGGTGATTCTCACTCAACAATAATTTAATCCATTGGTTTACAAAAAGCCACAAAGGAAATTAAATTATTATTTTCAAATTGTAAAAGAACACTAAGGAGAGGAAGTTATATTACAAAAAAAATTAATTTGTAAGCATATTTTCCCAAAGAGTTCAAATGTGAATAGAAACTCTGTTAAATAAAAATGGTGCCTTGAAACTAATATTATACTATAAGTTAACTAACTAGAATTTAAATAAAAATTTGAAACATTAAAAAAAGAACATGAACTTTTCCAAACTGTATAACTGAAACATGAAAAAACATAAATCTTACAATTAATAGTATGCTGTCAAAAAATGAATTATATTTCCTATATAAGAAAATATTTTTAAAAAATAAAGAAAATTCTTCATGTTGATCAATGTCCAACTTTAATCTTCCATATTTGCTTAAATTTGAAGAAGAGATGTAATAATGACACAAAGAATGTAAAATAAGGGGCTTCTGGGTGGCTCAGTTGGTTAAACGTACAACTCTTGGTTTTGGCTCAGGTCATGATCTCATGGTTTGTGAGTTCGAGCCCTGCATTGGGCTCTGTGCTGTTAGCTTGGGATTCTCTGTCCCTCTCTCTATGCCCCTCCCCTGCTCATGTTCTCTCTCTCTCTCTCTCTCTCTCTCTCCCTCTCTCTCAAAAATAAATAAACTTAAAGAAAAAAGAATGTCAAATAAGATAAAAATTATGTGGTGAATAATGGATCCCTTACAACTTTGATATCAGTTGGAAAAATCAATTATTTGCTATTCTCCATACAGTGATAACATAGGTTATTCTTACATGATGGTGATGGTTTCTAATAGTAACCATAATATGTACAGAAGTGTAAAATATTCCAGTTTATGCCAATTTGATACCAATATGTTTAAAATCAATCATTAAGGTATCAATCAGGCAATAAATAATCACACTGTCTTAATTTCAGAGCATTTTGCAATATGTGTAAAGCACTTTTTCATACATTATCGTACATTATTGCTCCAGTAACACACACAGATTATGTCAAAATATATCTTTATACCAGATCAATTTTATAGAAATACTGAACTATAAAAAATGCAGAATAGCAGATTAGTGGAAAATGGCACTGCATCTAAGACAATAATGTGGCTGTGATGCCTGGGTGGCTCAGTCAGTTGAGTGTCCAATTTCGGCTCAGGTCATGATCTTGCATTCGTGGGTTCAAGCCCCACGTTGGGCTCTGCTCTGACAGCTAGGAGCCTGGATCCTGCCTCAGATTCTGTGTCTCTGTCTCTCTGCCTCTCCCTCACTGGCACTCTCTCTCTTTCTGTAAAAAATAAATAAACATTAAAAAACTTAAAAAAAAAGAAAAGAATGTGGCAAATATGAAAAAATATGTAAAAGGTAATGCTATGTTTCAGGGAAGGTCAGGTCTATAAATTGCTTTTTTTCTGTTCTTTTTTTTTTTCTACTCTTCATATTGGATGATCTGCAATTACACTCAGGGATATTGTCCAGAGTATAATTTTTTGACAACAGGAAAAAATTATTGTAACTGTATTACTAATTTTATGTGACCTACATCCTTCATGAGAAGAATTCTGAATGAAGCTTTAATGCTTATGAATACTTTTAGTTCCACGGCCTATTTGTTATCCCTAGGAGGTGGGTATTTAATCTGTCAAACATTTGTAAAACACCAAAAGCAGTACGGCCTTTGACCTGGGTCACTAAAATTGTACCCCATTCTAGTGACTTTTTGATTTCACCCAGCAGGTCCCATACATATGTACCATGCTTTAAGAAGCATTCAGGCAGAGTATGATCTTTGACTTCTGGCCACCTGTGTCCCATACTTTTTGTGTGAAAGAAATAAATGACAGGCATGGAGATTAAGTCCAGCTCTCCTTTTTTTATTCAGGTGTATTGCCAGCTGAGATGAATGACCCCCAGGTGCCTTAATTTATAATATTTTTTTTACTGTTATAACTTGTAGCAATGCATGTGTTACTGAAAAATTATCTTAACATTCTCTGTCACAAGTGGGTTCTATTCTTTAGTAAGCAAGGATATCAATCTGATAAAAAAATTGAGCATATTGCATGCACACGTACATATGCATCCTTAATTACTGCGTGTGCTTTCCATATTAATGTCATCCTCATTGTTTTCAAATCCAGAATCTTTGACATTTTGAAATGATTTCCATGAGCTTACAAGAGGGTTTTACATATTACAATTCCAGAACCTATCCTGGGGATAACATTTGGAGATTCTGTTGTTAGCAAATTTCATTTTAACAGTTCTAAAAAGTTCTATGAGAATCAACCACATAGGCACCTCACTAATAAAGAATAAAATTGAAATTACTCTTTAGTTTCCTGTCACTCTAACCCACTTCGTCAAGAGATAATTATTGAACCTCTACCACATAGCAAGACCTTGCCTTTTCACAGTTGGAAATTATAAAGATGAGTGTCTTCCTTCTGAGACTCCGATAAAGGAGATGAAACAGATGCACAAATAACTATAACATAGGAGAGACTGCCCAGGTTCCCAACATAAGCAATGGTTTATGAGGGCTTGCCTAAGAAAGATGAGGAGAAGCTTCGTGGAAGACGTGGCATTTATCCTAAGATTTGGACGACATATAGGATTTCAACAAATACAAGTAAGCGAGAAAATAACCCAAGCAGAAGTGAATAGGGTGATCCATTAAACAGAGGGAAAAAACAAAACAAAACAAAACAAAACAAAACAAAACAAAACTGGGCCTGTTAAGGAAATGCCAATTCTGTATTGAGTTGATAATAAGATAAGCAAAGAAAAGTAGTGAGACTTAAGTAGGAAAACATGGAGGGAGCTGTATTCGGGAGGATACTAAATGCCATGCTATCTCTGAGTGATTTATTTGCTTAGCATAATATTCTCTAGGTCCATCCACATTGTTGAATCACCAAACTGTATACCTGAAACTAGTATTATACTGTATGTTAACTGTAATTTGAATAAAAACTTTAAAAAAATAAATGCCATGCTAAGGAATTTTATAGCAATAAATATTTGAGAGTCATCAGATTTTTTTAATCAAGGCACTAAATGTTGACAAGAGATTTTGAAAATTAGATTGGACCAGTAGAAAAGACGACTGTTGGATTCATATAGAGCTCATTTCTATTTCCAAATATTTTTTTAAATTTTTTTTTACTGTTTATATATTTTTGAGAGAGACAGAGACAGAATGTGAGTGGGTTAGGGGCAGAGAGAGAGGGAGACACAGAATCCGAAGCAGGTTCCAGGCTCTGAGCTGTTAGCACAGAGCCCGACGTGGGACTCGAACTCACGAGCTGTGAGATCATGACCAAAGTCGGTGGCTCAACCGACTGAGCCCACCCAGGCGCCCCTCTATTTCCAAATCTTAAACCTCTTAGTGATACGAATAAACATTCTTCTTGTGCTTCAGTTCCCTCACCTCGAACAATTAGCAAGAACTACTTTTCTATCAGGGTCCCTGTGAGAACTTATTCAAGTAACACGTGCAATACATCCTATCTGGGCTACAGTAGGTGAAAAAAACCTTGGCCTTTCTCTGTTGCTCAATGGTTTAATAAATGGGGAAGTAAAGACTGGAAGTAAGAAAATAAAATGTAAATATGAACCAACTGCTAACAGAATATTCATATTTTACTTTTGATAAAAATGTTGATATATTTTGGTATAAAATATGTTTTCAGCATAGATTTATCTACATGTTTATAATACATACAGTTGAATAATATTTAGCTGGTCTGATTTACCCTACCATATTTCAACATCATGGATGAAAAGTTGAAACTGATGGTTTAATTTCAAGTCATACACCTTAATCACATAGATAATGTGCTGTAATATTTGGTTATATAAGTCGAGTGAATCTGCTCACCAATTACTTGGCTTTAAGTCTCTGAATTTACTTTAGATACAGACTGTTCTACTTTGGCAACATTCTAAACTGTGCTTTAATCTTAAAAAAAAAATTACCCCCCATACTCGCACATACATAAAAGTAAGATAGTATTTTACATAATCTTTACTGTACATATGAAAAAGCATGGCCAATTAAATCAATTTGTTAATTTAACAGACTGTTAAATCAGTTTGTTAATTTGTTGTTAAATGTCACAACACAATCCCCAACCCAAATATGAACAATTTGAAACATTTACATAACTTTTTTTTCTAACTCTCAGTTCAAGGAATACATAAAAAAATAAAAAATAAAAGTCAAGATGGGTCACTGTAAATGAATAAATGTCTCCTGTCAACAGCATCTGATTTAGCATCTCATTTAAAGCATCCCTCACCCAAAATCCTCTTTAGTGAATTGCACTGCCTTTTTTAAACATTAAGTCATTAATAAATAATATGACTTTAGATTCTACTGATTTGGCTCTGTTTGCAGAGGCCACCAACTCTGTTAGAACTGATCTGGAGTTCATTATGGGAGGATGATGGGTGCTGAGATAAAAACAAATTTAAATAAATAAAATTAATAAAATCTAAAACACGTCCTGCGCGTTGCCAAATCTGACTCTCAAATTTTGCCTTCTTAAACCTGTCCCCTACCCATAACGCTCTTTGCCATGTTCATATCTCCTCTCGTGAGTGTCCAAGATTGTTAAATGAAGCTAGCAAGGGCCTGAGGCTAGAAGCTGACCGAAGAAGAACAGGGGTGAGAAGAACAGGGGTGAGAAGGCAAGGGACACTGCTGAGGGACTGCAGGGCTGCAGAGGGAGAGAGCCTCTGCACACTCATGATACACTTCCTGCTGGAGAAACATGGCCTCGCCTGGGCCCTCAAAGGAACGGCTCTCACATTTGAGCTCTACATGCAAGCATTGCTGTACTGTGCAGTGTCAGGAATACCTGGTGGGTCTCTGCTCACTCCAAACAAGTCTTATTTCCAGACTTGGAGATTTGTGTTTGGGATTATTCCTCTATTAAAAAAAATTCCCACTTTATTGAGGCATAACTGGCATACAGAAAGCTGTACATATTTAATGTATACAACTTGATGGGTTTGAAGCTAAGCATATACTTATGAAAACACCACCATAATCCATGCCATAAACATGTACACCACTTCTGAAAATTTCCTGCTGCCATTTTTATTACTATTTCTTTTTTGTATGATAGGAACACTTAATATAAAATTTGCCCACTTATCAAATTTTTGAGTATGCAATACAGTATTGTTTCCTATAGGCACTATACTGTATAGTAGATATTTAGGACTTATTTATCTTACATAACTGAAACTGTGTACCCTTTGACTAACACCCCCCGGGTCTCCCTGTCCCCAGCTCCTAGCAACCACCATTCCAATCTCTGCCTCCATCAGGTTCACTTAACGTGGGTTATTTCTATAAATTTCTATAAATGTGACAGTCCTTGTATTCATATCTGTTGAAGCCTGGAATGGATTCATTGCCTAAGAAAACTCATTCATTTCTGCGTGGCCAACATGCCCTTACAAATTTGCAAGAACAGATATTTTACTCTAAGAAATTAGGTGATGCAACTTTCACCAGGAAAAAATTATGCAGTATGAATCCCAGATCTAAATATATTCTAGAAATATAACAATCCAAGTAGGTGCATACTCATAAAACCACATTTTACTGAAAATAGATGGACAAAGGATGACAATGGAGGTTATATCCAGTTTTGAATTTCCTTCCTTTTACTTGTCACCTTCCTTCCCACCCTTCACACCTTTTCTTTGTTCTCCTTCTTTTCTAATGACTGAGAATGGGAACTGCTACATGTACCACTAAATTTAAATTGGAGGAAACTAGACTAAGTTCGGACAAAATCTGGTCTACGTCCTTGATGCAGTCTTGACCTCTTAGACACTGGCAATGATTTTCAGTGACACATGCGTAGAGGCCAGTGTTCTAGACAACACTGCAAAATCAGAGAGATTTATGTCCATTATCCAGAAATCATGATTTTACTCCTTGTGTAAGGATTCAAGTTGCCCAAATCTTAGAATCATTGGTTTAGTAATCAGGAAAGGAAACAAGAATCAGTTAAAGCTCGTGCCGTTCTGTGCTCAGTCACTTGCTGGCTGTGTGACCTTAGGTTAAATTCCTTAAACTCGGTTTCTTCCCCCATAAAATGGATAGGGTTGTTGTGGAAACTTCAGAAGTCAATACAAAGTGCTTACTCTTTAGTTCATAATTAATGGTAACTATTCTTATTAATACTTTCGTACCACTGGACCACAACCACTTCATCACCTAGCTAGGGGATTTGCTAGGTAAATAACAAGCTGACAAAAAATTTTTAAAAAATATTATTTCAGACAGACTCTAAAGGTTAGCTTTGAAAAATAAATAACAATGGCCTCCAAAGGGCTCATACAGATTTTTGAAGCTGATATAAAATATATTCAAGAAGAGAGCTGAATCAAACTCTGTTTAAGGCAATGTGGTGTATATACTATGGGAGAAGTGATCTTGCAACCAGATAGAACTAGGCTTACACAGAATTCAGAAGTTTACTTAATTTCTCTGATTCTCATCTTTATCATCTGTAAAATGGGGATAACAGTACCCATTTCACTTAGTTTTCTGAGGAAAAATGAAATGCAAAATATGTAAAAATGATAACACTATCATTTATTATTTATTATAACAGGTATTGTACTAAATAGCTTATATGTTTTATCTCAGCCCTGCATATCACAATAACCCAATGAGGTGAATGCTGTTATTTTCCTACTCTACTTGCGGGAAAATAGAGACACAGAAGAATTAAGTATCTTTTTCAAGGACAGTGACCTTTTCAGCGCAGAGATATGGATATAAGTCTAGTTCACTGAGCTCTGAAGCGCAAATTATATTCCATAAATATAGAAAGGAAAATAAAAAAATATGAAGCACCTACTAAGTAAACATTTAACAACACATAGGATCTGGAAAATTCAGTGTGATAATCTTCCATTTTTTAATTTTCTCATTTATTTCACTTATAAACAAAAATAAAATTTTAATATTTAAAATGAGAACTGGGCACAAATGGACACCCAGTTAGCAATGATAAAAAATTACCATATTAATACAAGATTGTTAGAAGCACCAACTCTAAACTTTCAATGTAAATCTCTCCTATTTTTTTTTTTAACGTTTATGTATTTTTGAAAGAGAGAGAGGGTGAGAGAGAGAGTGCAAGCTGGGGAGGGGCAGATAATGAGGGAGACAGAGGATCCAAAGCAGGCTCTGCATTGACAGCAGAGAACCTGATGGAGGCTCAAACTCACAGACCTTGAGATTGTGACCTGAGCTGAAGTCGGACACTTAACCAACTGAGCCTCTCAGGCATCCCCCTCCTCCTACTTTTATTTATTTATTTTTTAAATTTTTTTAATGTTTATTTATATTTGAGAGAGACAGAGTGTGAACTGGGGAGGGGCAGAGAGAGAGGGAAACACAGAATCTGAAGCAGGCTTCAGGCTCTGAGCCATCAGCACAGAACAGATGTGGGGCTCGAACTCACGGACAGTGAGATCATGACCTGAGCCCAAGTTGGATGCTTAACAGACTGAGCCACCCAGGCACACTGCCCTCCTCCTACTTTTAAAGAAAGTACACAAGAATGCTAAATATTAGTCCAGATAGTTATTTTTTTAATATTACAATATACCTTAATAGAGAAAGTAATGTAACTCATTACTAAATTAAACATTAATTAAATAAATTAAAATTAAATAAACAAAATCCCCTTTACTAATAGAGAGAAAAAGGTAATTATTTTTAAAATGAAAAGTAATTTCCATTTACACTTATCTATTCACATTTTTTTAAGCTACATTCTGTTTGGATTTTTTTTTCAGCCTTATTGAGGCATAATTGACAAAATTGTAAGATATTTTAAATGTATAATATGATGATTTGATATACATATATGTTGTGAAAGAATTCCTACAAACAGTTTGATTAACACATCCATCACCTCACATATTTATCTTTAGGGGTGGGGAGGATGAGAACATTTAAACTCTACTCTCTTAACAAATTTCAAATATGCAAGTATATTTACCATGTATAATTATCAAGTATAATTATCAAGTATAATTACCATGTTATACATTAGATCCTTAGACCTGATCCATCTTAAAAACTAAAGGTTTTTACCAGTTTACCAACCATTCTTGATTTCTCCCATTTCACCCTTCAGGTCTTGGACACCACTTTCCTACTACGTTTCTAGGAGTTTAACTTTCCCTATACTTTATCTCAAAATCCTTTACTCTCACGTAAGATTTCATGAGAAGCAAAAAAAAAAAAAAAAGTCTAGGGGCGCCTGGGTGGCTCAGTCGGTTAAGCGTCCGACTTCAGCTCAGGTCATGATCTCGCGGTCCGTGAGTTCGAGCCCCGCGTCGGGCTCTGTGCTGACAGCTCAGAGCCTGGAGCCTGTTTCAGATTCTGTGTCTCCCTCTCTCTCTGACTCTCCCCCGTTCATGCTCTGTCTCTCTCTGTCTCAAAAATAAATAAATGTTAAAAAAATTTTTTTTTAATAAAAATAAAAAATAAAAATAAAAATAAAAATAAAAAAAAGTCTACATAATAGGAAGGAAATATGAACTTGACCATTCTTTGGGTATATGCTCTGACTTCTCTATGTTTAATATTAGCAAATGGAATATTGAGATCTTAAAGATGTAATGAACATGTTTTCTATTTAAGGGAAAATCAGAGAAACTGAGGCTGAGAAGGCCTATCCAAAGAAGATGCCATGGCTGTAGCATGTCAATGCAAATTAATTTACTGGAATTCTGTATTATATCTCACTCTTGAGTCCTTAGTTCATGGTATAATATGGTGAAAATATATCTTTCACCTGTGTCACAGCTTTCCTAGCTGACAGCCATACCCTGGACCTTTCTAACTTCATTAAGCTGACAAATGTCACCTAGGAGACCTCTTGAGATATAATTCTGGTATACATTGTCCACATGGGATATCTGGATATTCATAATAAGCATGCTTTTTCATAACTATATCCAGGCTTAGTTTGACTTACACTTGTCATTGATCAGTGTATATCTTAGAGAAAGTATATTATGTTGATACCAACACTTATTATGTATTTGTTAAATTATTAAGGCTATAATGAGAAAATAAAATTTATTGACAAAACATACTATTAATAGCTCACTGTAAGAAAAAGCTGAGAAATCCTTGTGAAATACCTTCAAAATGTGTGCTTCTAAATAAAAAGAAAAATTTTAGCAAGAATTTTTATTATCTTATTTACAGTAATAGTGTGTACCAAATAAATTTCTACGCATTTTTTTTTTGCAGTTACAAAGGAGTATTTAGATGCTTTCATGACAAGAGGCGCAGTTCTGGGTGCTATGGAGAATACTTTAAAAAATGACACAGTCCGGTGTGGGATATGGAGCGTGATAAAAAGTAATCATTGTCAGACCAGTTAGGATAAATAACTAGGAGGAAAGAGATTAAATCCAGATGGGGTTGGGAAAGCTTCCGAATGGAGATGGTGTTTCGACCAGTTTTTAATGGATGGGCATTCTTTTTTGATTACATTCTTATATACATCCATGTCGTACAAATGATTAAACATTATTGTACTTTGTATTAGTTAATATATAGGAACTGTGCTTTCAGCATTCCCAACTCTGCCTAGTTTAGTCAGCTTCACTTTGTGAGGTAAGCTGTATAATGGAATTTCTATCTTTCTCTTTGCTGACCAGAATCAACAGATATTCACAGATGGCTCAGACTTGCCTCTCTGAAGAAACAATAACATCTTCTGTTGAGTGAATATTAACGGCTACTACCAGTGTCTGATTTAAAAAAAAATCTATTTACATCACAACTAAATATTAACTGATTAATACTTATGTTACAATAATGACTATTTAAATTTTAAAATTAAAATTTCATATTTATTGAATTCCTTGAATGAATTGGAAATTAACTTGGTAGTATAATTTTACGTGTATATCTTATTAAATTAGTAGTTAAGATCATAGCCCAATTCCTACCATAAGGTAGGCACCTGATCATTACCTGTCAGATAAATTTAAAAGTTACTTAATTCCAGGGGCGCCTGGGTGGCTCTGTCAGTTAAGTGTCCAAATTCAGCTCAGGTAATGATTTCGTGGTTTGTGAGTTCAAGCCCCACGCTGGGCTCTGTGCTGACAGCTCAGAGCATGGAGCCTGTTTTGGATTCTGTGTGTGTGTCTCTCTCTCTGCCCCTCCCCTACTCACACTCTGTCTTTCTCAAAAATAAATAAACATTAAAAAAATTTTTTTAATTACATAATTCCATATTTATTTAGACTCTTCTTGGAGCCCTTCTCTTCACACATTTTGCCATCATCCAAAGAAGCATGCATAAGAGGACTTGAGTAAAAATCTCCTCCATGAGTATCATTGTATTGATCAGATTTATGGATGAAAGTGATGGAGGTGTCAGCATGATCCCTGATCTCCCAGCTCTAACAAGTCTTGATATTCACTGAAATCCAGAAGAGAAAGCAGGAATATGTGGATGGGAGACGAATGTGATCTTGAAAATGCTGAATATGAGATCCAATGACAATATGAAATAATCATCTGAAATTTATGGGAAGATCTGTGCTGGAGATACTCATTTAGATGTTATCAATGTGCTCATGAAAACTGAAGCAGTGGCAGAGACTGAAAATTCTGAAGCATGCAGGGTAAGAAGAGAGGAGATCATCAGGAGAGAGCCAGGGTTGTCTAACACAGGAAACTGGTACCGTGTGTTTGTCAGTGCACTCAGGTCCTGCTCTTTGCTGCAGTTTATTGGCCACTAGGGTGGGAGTTAGAGAGGCTTTATTAAAGCTGCTGACTTTAATGTCCCCCTCAGCTTGACTAAACTGCAGATAAGCAAACAAAACCACCTGCCTGGAGGCAGCACAGCCCTCTACGGGAATAGAAGCTCTTGAACTCAAGACCTTCTGTACCTTACTCTGTATACTTTTTCATCTGGCTATTCATTTGTATCCTTTATACTAAACCAGTAACATTTTTTTTTAAATTAAAGAGTCCACCACAACTTAAACTATCATAATCTATATTAAATATCTGTGCATATCTAAATATATGGGCTTTTGTCTGCATCTGCTTTAAGCTGTGCTTCTCTTTCAAAGATCTGGAAAAGAGTTTATATTTAGTTAATTCTTGTCTCATTTTCCATATTAAAAATGCTTAGATGTATCCATAGTAAAGGACTGTGGTGAGGATAAAATGGGATAATGTATGTAAAGACATTTTTTTTAATTCTAAGCTTTAAGCTTCGTGTGTTTTTGTATGTTGCCTGTGTGTGACTGGAGGAAGTTTTTCTCTTCCCAGATCTTCCTGGAATATATCAAATTACCACCATCACACATCCAGGAGCTTGAGCAAACTAAAGCAGCAATATAAAAAGGGATACGAAAAGGAATACAAAAAAGGTAATGCAGCTCAAAAAACAAAATATGGAGACACTTTCATTACAGCATATGTGATAAAAGCAAAGACGCTAAGAAGACACCTCTCTTGGAAGAAAAAACTCTTTTTGTCTTGTGCATGCTTCAGACACAGGACCCAGAATGGCCTCTCTGCCACTTCTACCCTCATGTATCATCTACAGTGGAGCTAAATGGACTGAATGACTAACAACTTCAGGCTGGTAAGAGGGGAACCAGTGCAGCCCCAAAGGAATGAAGCATAGCAGTTAAAAAGAGGTGAGACGGGGCGCCTAAGTGGTTCAGTGGGTTAAGCACGGGACTCTTGGTTTCAGCTCAGATCACGATCCCACCGTTCATGTGTTCAAGACCTGGGTCGGGCTGTGTGCTGACAGTGTGGAGCCTGCTTGGGATTCTGTCTCTCCCACTCTCCCTCTGCCCCTACCCAGCTTGTGCTCTCTCTCAAACTAAACTTAAAAAAAAAAAAAAAAAAAGCAAGAGGAGAGGATGTGTCTAAAAGAGCGAAGCGTGGTTTCCTTCCTCTAAGGAGAAGAGTGGTCAGAAAGACTGAGTATGAGAACAGAGATTAAAGGCCCCACACTTTTGAAAGAAGCTAGGAGGTACATTGAAAAAATACATGAGCAAACTTCAGACGCCACTCATGATAGATGTCATTTAGGTCAAAAGATCCAACTGGGTTTCTGTGAGTTTGTTAAATTATCTCCATATTACAAATTCAGTGGTTAATCTTCATCATCCTCTTAGGTGACATCTCATTAGTTTTTGACACCACTGTTTACTCCCTCCTTCTTGAAACAGCCTTTACCTCTGGACCATCATCCTCTCAGGATCCTTGTCTACCTCACCAGCTGCTCCTTAGGAGTCCTTTTTTGACATCATGCATCCCCTTAACCTCACTTCTGGTTTTAATGCACACACTGGCTTTTTGGTTTATTATGGAGCTGATGACAAGTGGTACTACCATAAAATAATAGACAAAACCCTAACACAAATTGCATATTTTTGCTAAGTAATATTGAAATGACATTGAGCGTCGTAATATGTTTCACAGATTCAAAAGAAATGTGAAGAAGGAGTATGACAAGTTACTCATTACTAATCACATGCTTTTTTAGGTGTGTTGGACTCAAAATACCTGCATTGGAGCAGTCAGCATTACGTTCAGCTGTACTCTGCAATTTATATAAAGCACACTGTCATCAGTTATACCAAACTAGCGTTGGCAGTTTTAACTTTCTGCTTTTATAGTTTTGTTTTCCTTAATTTTTAATTTTTAGTTATATCAGTGTTAAAAGCATAAGAAATATTTGTACCTAACTTTATGTTTTTCTAAATTAAAAAAGAATAAAAAAATTATATAAGGTGATGCTGGTGTTACATAATAATCTTCTGTTTTTAAATAATCTTCTATTTTAAAAATACTGTATAGAAAAACAGGTGTTCAAATTAGTTCATATTATAGGGATGAAATTCCTATAGGTGGTGATAATTTAAAAACTGATTTCTATATAATAGCATATGAACTCTGACGAATAAGCCAATACTTTTGATTTTAGTATTATACTTTGAGTTAAAATTTTCAATAGTTGGCATCATATGAAAAATTTTTCTTATCATTATTGTGTTATGAGTCACAGAAATAAATATGTCAAAAATCTGCAAAGAGAAAAAACATGCTTTTTGGATTTTGTAATCTGATTTTGTTGCACAATGTCAGAAGTTCTAAGATTACTCCTAGTAGTGGTTTTGTTACAAATATACGATATAAAGAGAGTGGGCCATTTGGTCAAAATTTATTTATCTACCACTTTCAGGCTCTTTAATAAAGTGTTACAAATAGATTGAATCTGCTAACAAGGCAGACACCATTGATTTTGTAGGTATAATTTGAGGGTGACAAACTGGTGGCAAACTCAGAAGCTTTGCTAATGGAACTGGGATTGACATACCGTTGCAGTCACTTTAAGGGAGATCTCAGTGGGATAACAGGGTACTTACTTGGAACTCTGAGGCTAACTTCTTGAGCTGTTCTATTGATTGCCTCTTCTCTACTTCTACACTGATCAAGTACCTTATATTATTTGTATAAATGTTTGTTTTATCCAAGAGCATCTACGTCATGGAACATAGTGGATATCCTTAAATCTTATATAATGCCCAGCATAATGCCTTACACATATTAGGCACTTGAGAAGCATTTTCAACAATCACTTCGTGAATTTTAGTTGTTTTATGTTAACATCTATATTAAGTATATACACTTTTTCATAGCTTTTAGAATACAAGGGAGAAAAGTTATTTTTATGATTGACAGGGATTGTCCTGCCAATTTGTTTGTACTCACCAGGCCAGAAGGAGAAGAAAGGACCTAACTATGATCATATCTCAGTTACATACATGATTAGCCTACACAATTCTGTATGATGGCAACAGTGATCTATCTGAGCTGTCCTAGCGTTGAGGTTCCTACAATTTATCCTGCTTGTTTGTCCTTAGGCACTCTTGGGAAACTGACCCTCAATGAAGATATTCAATTCTCACTTCTATATCTATCCAGCTAGAAATTCTTACCTTGATCCAGCATTTTGATGATGAATTCAGCTTTATTAACTTTATATTGCATGCTGTGCTATTTTTGCTTTCCTAATTAAAAATTTTTATTTTCTGATTCTGTACCTGCTCTTGTTATCAACTGGAAAATTCCTCATGAACTTTCACAGCCTTCTGATTGGAGACCTTTTTTCTCCTTTGAAACAGATCCTTATGTTTTCATCCCTTACATATAGACCTGTTTAGGAGCTTCCAGAGCCTCTGTTATGTCCTCACTCCCAACATTGCTTTGATTGGAGATTAAAGAGGAAGCAAAGCCAACTGTTCTAAACTCTCATCTCCATCCATCTGGGCATTTTAAAATTAGCATATTAACCCATCCCAGTAGCTATGAAGAGTTTAGCATTTTATAATCGGTGAAGCATCTGACTCTGGTTTCGGCTCAGGTCATGATCTCAACCTGTGAGTTCGAGCCCCGCCTCAGGCTCTGTGCTGACAGCAGGGAGCCTGCTTGGGATTCTCTGTCTCCATCTCTGTCCCTCCCCGCCTCTCTGTTTCTCTCAAAAATAATTTAAAAAACATTAAAAAAACAGTTCAGCATTTTATAACTATTGTAACTGTTCCAGCAAAATAAAATCATGAAGTGCAACAAGTGAAAACTCTTCTGCAATATAGAAATAATTGTCTTGTGTCTGTAATCTAAAGTTTTCAGTGGTATAAATATTATCTTAACTCCAAGAATATATTAATTTAAAATGTATCACAGAATGAGCTATAATAATAACATTGTAAAGGACAGATATCTTGAGTGACTAACAAACCCATTGAAATGTTTTCAGCATTATTACCATGAAAATTTTACTTTTTATAGTTATGAAGACACTCCCACAAAATGAATGAATAGTCTGTGCTCCATAATAAGCGACTTATCAAGAAACAATTACTTTTCTCACTTTCATGGTTGATAAAAATCTTATTCAACACACATTTTCTGGACAATTCTTTCACTGTATCATTAGTAATCATCGTTCCTGATTTCCTTTCTTTGATTCAGATGAAGCACTAAAAGAAAGGCTACAAACTCAGAAATTGCTTTATAACAGGCAACATGACTTGGGTTCTACAACTTTTTCCATGAGACAGGAAGCAATTGAATGTCTCCATAGCTTTATTGAAAGTTTTTATAAGTCTAGACAAAAACCTACACAGAAACTGCCTGTTACCCTGTAACTACAGAACAAATGTGTGCAGAATGACTCTCCATGGAGTCAATAAATCCAATTAGACTCCTGATCTCTAGGAGTAGACCATTTATTTGTAACTTAGTTACAATTCCAAATATTTTTAGGTCTTGATTTAAACTTCACGAAAGTGAAGATTTCATACTAGTAAAAAAAATAAAACTCTGTGTTATTACTTCATTTTGTACTTTAATCCACGTGTAACACTTCATTGTAAATTCACATTTTGATGTTTTCATGTTTTGTTTTCTTTACCTACATTCAAACAAATTTATTAACATTTAAATACAAATAACTATTTCAAAGAAATGCATAATATTTGAAATGCTTTTCATATGAGCAGAATATTTATTTTAATAGTATATTTATTATATGAACACAAGGACAAAAGGTTAACCAATATTAATATATTATTATATTAATAATATATATAATAATATAACTATTATTTATGTAATATATAAATATATTATATAAATTTAATATATTTAATATAATTTATTATATATGATATATAATAAATTATAATATAATGTATTATAAATTTATAATAATAAATTTAATACAAATATATTATATAAATATAGTATATTATATATAATAATATAACTATATATTTATATAATATAAATATATATTATAAATATATAATAATAATTATTGTTATTATAATTAGTTGTCCAGTTTTACATTTGAAATTGCCTCTTGAATAAAAGGAATAATAAATTAAGTATATTTGGCTTTTAGTAAAGTTTGGTTTAATCCTGCATGCTGTATCTGCCATTACACCAGTATTGCTAGACCTAATAACGTTTAGATGGGCTACCAGAGGAATGGAAAATTATGATTAGGACAGGCAATAGAAACCAGCCAAAGCTAGCTTAGGTAAAAAGTGATAATTCAATATAAGGACACAAAAATTCTCTTGGAATAAGTCAATTACTCTGAAGCTTCTAGAAAAAGAAGTGATAAAGTGTCCAGCCTCCTCACTACCCCTGCATATCTGCTATATGACAACTGCTGTAATATTTTCCCTCTGAACAAATTAACTTTCTTTGTTTCTCTCATCTAGAGGGTGAGTGGATAATGATCTTCCATGTTGTACCTCCAGCCTTGGTCTTAATTCTACATGTTAGGGAGAGATTATTGTTAACCCTTCAGTACTCTCTCCTGATCCAATTATTTATAAAGAGAGGCCAAAGCTGTGTTCTGCCCAAAGATAATGGGGCAGTGTGATGTGAGATAGGGTGTCTATATGGATTGGAGGAATTTTTTGGAAAAAGGAGAATCATGGTGAGCTTGGAAAGCACTCAATACAATTGAGTCAATATTATTATCAGATTTTATTAGCACATTTAGTGAAAGGATTTTCATGGCTATTTTGGAAGGCGTTCTTGTACAAAGAGCTTTTCTGTAGACAGAGGAATAGAAATATCAGGTAAATATGGTTCCTAGTCTCAAAGTGCTTACAACTGGATGTTTGCAGTACTTGAGAATTTCTCTTATTACCTCACTGTCTACAGCCATGAGATAATCATGTATTCATGGTACAAAATAAATACTAACTTAAAAACTAAATATATATTTACTTTTTAAGTGTATATATAATGCACACATAGGTATACATGTAGCTTTTCTAATAATGGTCTCAGTAGACCAAGAAAATGGTATTAAGGGGGAAAATATTTAAGAAGTCAGGGAACCATTAACTTAGGGAGTGGTGGGAGTCCTGTTTTACAGATCCAGAAGAAGTGTAAAATACAGAAAAGCTGATCCCATAACTTTCCTGAAAAATAAAGCCAGCTTTTGGTAGTACATCAACTATTTGGTTTTGTTTTCTACAACAGTTAGAAAATAAGACCTACACCAAGTATTAAGTGCGTGGGGAAAGTCACCCTTGGTGGGCAGCAGCCTCCCTTTCTCACCCTGGCTCTCACCTTTTAAAGCCTACATGGGTCATAGCACTCCTCGGCCCAAAACCGTCCAAGCCTTCACAACTCACGGTGAAGGACAAAATCCTACCAATGGTCCCAAGACCCCACAAAACCTGCTGCTCCCTCTGGACTCTGCGCTGATCTAGAACTCTCCTGCTCCCCACACACCGCTCTTCTCACTGTCCCTCATTCTCAGAACATTTGTGCTTGCTGTTCCGTCTACAGGGGGCGCTCTTTTTTACAGATTTTTGCATGGTGCTCTCTCTCACTTTGTTCAGACTAAAATAGCACTTCAGCATCCCAGCTTTTTCTGTCCCATTTGTTTTGTCTATCTGGCATACTACATATTCACTTAAGCAGAAGCATGAGGGATTTAGTTTAATCTAATTATAAATTTTGTCATAGAGGTTTGAAGCATTTTATAAAAACCTAGAAGCTAGGGAAGTTGTGAAATCATGTGAGATCTTTTTAATGGGTAGGTTCTCACCTGACTGAGAGAGTTTATGAACAAGTTAACCTAAAATTAGTAAATGAATTGAGATTACTTCACATGGCCACAGTAAGGAAAGCTGGCAAGTTCTGGGGTGGCCCAAATGTTATTCAACAGGCAATGGAGGGTATGGGATTTGGAATCAGAAGAACAGAGTTTGAATATTAGGGTTGGTACTTCCTTGCTTGTAATGTTGGGGAAGCTCATAAAATAGTTCAGATGACATTAGTAATAGAAGTTTAAAAATATGCATGAATAAGTGAGTGAACTTGTCAAGCCATCTATACTTATTCATTAAAGGGAACTAAAACTTATAATATCTGGTTCATATAGCTGTACTGAGGTTGAGATAAAATTACTCTGTAAGCTTCTATTAAAACAATTTATATTAGTTATTATTCTTGGTAATCAAAAAGTAAACATAAAAATTGAAATATAAATTGAAAAAAATATATACTTGAATATATTCAAAATACATAATTGAAAAAAGATTATATAACCTGGTGTGGGTAAAGATACCAGTCCACAGGGGCGCCTGGGTGGCTCAGTCGGTTAAGCAGCCGACTTCGGCTCAGGTCATGATCTCGCAGTCCATGAGTTTGAGCCCCACGTCGGGCTCTGTGCTGACAGCTCTCTCTGTCTCAAAAATAATAAATAAACGTTAAAAAAAATAAAAAAAATAAAAAAAAAAAGATACCGGTCCACAAATTTACAAGCACAAGCTTAACCACAATATAATTGTGAAAATAAAATAAAAAAGAAACAACAATAATATTTATCTAGGATTACTATGTGCCAGCTACTGAACTGAGAATTTTACAGCATTATCTCTTTGAATAATTACAGCATTCCTCTGGGGCAAGTGACTATTATCCCAATTTTACAAATGAGGAAACTGAAAGAATAACCAGCCAGATTTCACACATCCAGTAAGAGCTTCAATGGCGACTGGAATTGGTAAGTTTATTAGTCATTTAGTATTTTACACACTCATATTGATCTTGTCAATCTAAATCCATAATTATATGTACCCTTCACAATGCCAATATCTATTTTCTCTTTGCAAGTGGAAGTATAAAAGGTGAACAAAATTAATAATATTTGCTATGATTCAAAAATAAATATACAAGTTCTTCCACACATGAAAAACGCTGTTGCCATGAGTCAGAAGAGCATGAGGTCAGGGGTGTTTGTATAAATCGGAAATAACTGTATACAATAAGATACATCCTCAGTGGCATATGTAAATTTTATCACAGGATGTGCATCTTAAGGAACTCACAAATAAAAGTCCTCAACAATTCCAGCCCAGCTGTCCCTTACAGAACATAATGGCTCTTGGGCTCTCTGCTCCACCAGAGGTCACTGTATCACCTGCCAGGTGGTGTGGGGGGCAGGTGCTGAGGGCAGGTCCTCCCTCTCCCAATGGCGACCTCCTCGCACACAGTGCCTTCCCCTCGTGGGTCCTAAGGGAGGAAAAGCATCAATATAAGTGAGTTTTCTGCTACCACAGCATCCATAGAACAGGCAGGAGGTGATTAATTGCCCAAGCCTAGAAATTATACAACTCTTCTCATGTTCGATTATGTGAAAGATCAATAAAAATTGCTGACCAACTATGCTTTGAATGAAGTTGAGTGAATGAAAGCCAATGTCCAGAATAGAACAGAATTGCTAGTATCTTTGATTTCTTTCATCATCTGAAAGATTAGCCCTGCTATGAATAATTTTTTAGGTAATTACACATATAGTTGTGTTTCTTTCCCAATGTGATTTGTACTTTCAACATTGCTGGCAAGAAACTAAAATGGTTTAAGGAGGGTGAAAAAACGTGTTTCCCATCTGACTATGATCTTGCTCTTGCATGTTAAACAGGGCAGATTTGTCTCTTATGTCTTAACCATAGAGTAGCAGGAAGTTTGGGGAAGGGAAAATTAGGATTGGGAAGAGGTGAGGGTAGGAGGTCTGGTTTTTCTATGTGAAACACTTGTTACTGGCACTGTCTCTGGAAATTTTCTGTGCCCCTTTGAAGTACAGAAGCTGTATAAAAACCTCTAAAGAGACCAATATTCCTGAGAAAAGGTGTGAGACAGGACAGTCAGGGCAAGCCAGAGCAGTACTGGCCACAAGATTAGATCAGACTGGATGTAAGACTGTGGTTGGTGCTGTGAGAAAGGCCAGGAAAAACAGTGAGATGACATGCCCAGAGAAGGCACTGGCCCTGAGGCCCTTGGAAGGCTCACAGGTTGGGGGGCAAATAGAAAAGGCAGCTTTGGGAACTGGGGTCAGGAAGAGCAATAAAAGAAAACATCCGTTACTTTAAGCCAGAAAGTAATGAGCACAAAGCTTTGGAGACTGGGAGATGAAAGATAAATGTGGGGATTTACCCTAAGGAAACAACAGAATATACACAATTATTCATGTACAAGGGAATTTGTTGCAGCATCAGGTATAATATTGAAATTTTCAAAGTAAACTGTACATCTATATACATATATATGATATAGGAAATATATATTATATGCATGTATATATATATATGTATGTATGTGAAGAAGTATATATCATAGAACAATATATAGTCATTAATATATATGTTATAACAATATTTAAAATCTGAAAGAGTACATTAAATTTAAAAATTCATGAAGTAGCACTTATTCTCATATATGCATATCCATAAATATGTCTTACATATATACACATATGTGAGAAGAGAAGGGAATGAGTGAAAAAATACCTCAAGATGTCAACAGTGATTTTCTCTGAGTAATGGAATTGCATATGATTTTAATTTACCTTCTCTATGCTTTTTGGTGTTTTTCAGACTTTTTCATATCACTAGAGCTCTATATACTAGAATATTCTAAATACTAGAGTATTTTCTTAATTTGAAATGTCATTCATGAACATTTTTTAAAGTTTTCAGTAATGCTGGGTATTACTGACTAAAGCATAAAGTTCTAATTGCCAGCTTCATTCTGATTGAATTTGGCCAATAGGAAGCACAACCTGGAGATCAGTGGGTGGGAAAAATAGAGAGGCTGACTTTATTCCATCCCCACATCCTCAGAATTGGTCCAGAATCTCTAGCTCACTGGTAGCCAAGCCATCCTTAACATTTACAGCTTTCCTTGAACTCCAATGACTATTTTCTCTCTCCTTGTCCCTTTATTTATCCGTCCATTCACAGCTTTCTGATATCTCTATTCTCTCAGTGCTTTGTCCCTTAACATAGTCCATTCAAAACATCTGGAATGAGTTCTATTTTTCTGCCAGGCCCTGGAATGGCATAGTATTTGGTATCAGGAGGAGTTCTAGGGAAGAAACAAAAGCTTCAAAATGGGATTAAAGGATAAAGATGTTACTTGGTGAACACAAGGAAGACCTCCCCCTTGTCCAGCAGAAATGCATCATTAGAAATCTCTGTCATGCAGGCATTGTGATTATTTAGAAGTCACCACAGTGGTGTGGGATAAAATACCAGTGGAAGGATGCCTTTGGGTGATCAACTGACAGATGCTTATGACCACAATGACACCAGTGGTGATGACAGAGGTTGTGAGGGAGAGGAGATAGGCTCACTTACGGGACTGCAAAGATGACAAAACGAAAGTGATAACCTCAGATACTTTAACCACCAACTCAAGGCACTTCTAGGGAGTCAGAAAGCCTTCTACGATGGCTTGAAAATAATCCCTGCAGGGAAAGCATGAAGGTATTTAGTTTGCCTTTCCTTTTCTAACAAATCGCCACAAATTTAATAGCTTGAAACAACATACAATTTTTATTTTACAGATCTGGAGCTCAGATGTCTGAAATGGGTCAGACTGTGCTAAAATCAAGGTGTGTCAGCGGGGCTGTGTTCTTTTTGGAGACTACAGGGAGAATACATCCCCTTTCTTTTCTAGCTTCTAGAGCTCACCTACATTTCTGGTTAGTGGCCTCTTCTTCCTCTTTATTTTATTTTTTTAATGTTTTTATTTATTTTTGCGACAGAGAGAGACAGAGCATGAGCAGGGGAGGGGCAGAGAGAGAGGGAGACACAGAATCGGAAGCAGGCTCCAGGCTCTGAGCTGTCAGCACAGAGCCCGACGCGGGGCTCGAACCCACAGACTGTGAGATCATGACCTGAGCCGAAGTCAGATGTTTAACCGACTGAGGCACCCAGGCGCCCCCTCTTCTTCCTCTTTAAAGTTAGCCAGTCCCGGGGTGCCTGGGTGGCTCAGTTAGTTAAGTGTCTGACTTCAGCTCAGGTCATGATCTCAGTCTGTGAGTTCAAGCCCCACATTGGGCTCTGTGCTGACAGCTTGGAGCCTGGAACCTGCTTCGTATTCTGTGTTGGATTCTCTTTCTCAGCCCCTCCCCCAATCACACTCTGTCTCTCTCTCTCTCAAAAATAAAATAAACATTAAAAAAATAATAAATAAAAATAAAATAAAAAATAAAGTTAGCCAGTCCCATCTCAAATCTCTCTCTCTGACTCTGACCTTGACTTTCATGCTTCCTACATTCACTTATAAGGACTCTTGTGATTACAATGGGCCTGTCTTGATAATCCTGAGTAATCTCTACATCTCAAAAACACATTAGTCACATCTGCAAAGTCCTAATGCCAGGTAAGGTAACAAATTCACAAGTTCTGGGCATTAGGTCATGAACATTTTTGAGGGCCATTGTTCTGTCTGCATGATGGCTAAGGATAAAGCCCCAAATCTAATTATGTAATTTGCAAATTTACAAGCTAGTTAAATGCCTGACTCACCAAGTCTTCCATACCAAGGATGGGCACTGGTTTAAAAGGAATGCGGCCCTTATTCTCGGAATGAGAACATCTGGGCAAAGACAAGTCTGAGAAACATTTTCCCCCAAAACCATTTTACACCACCCTTGCCAGAAGCAGCCACCTTCTCACGTGTCTAGGTAAACTGCTTTTCTTTCATTAAAAACATTCATTAGTTGTGCCCCCAAAGAAGGCCTCTTATCCTTACTTCTTATCCAGATTCTACCACTCCTCATTGCCTCCAGGTTCATTTTTTTAAAAATTCAGATTCTGGAATGTCCAAGCAGGAGAAAGGATTTTGTACATACACTATCCAGTAAAATATAGTGAATGTGCTGAAGAGCTTATAAGACCTCATGAATATATATCAATAAAAGTCTGGGGAAGGGGCGCCTGGGTGGCTCAGTCAGTTAAGCATCCTACTTTGGCTCAGGTCATGATCTCACAGTTTGTGAGTTTGAGCCCCATGTCAGGCTCTGTGCTGACAGCTCAGAGCCTGGAGCCTGCTTCAGATTCTGTGTCTCCCTCTCTCTCTGCCCCTCTCCCACTTGTGCTCTCTCTCTCTCTCTCTCTCTCTCTCTAAAATAAATAAAAATTAAAAAGTCTGGGGAATAAATGCATGAATGATTTCTGAAGATGATAGCCAAATGAGATGGAACATAAGGTTAGATTTGTTTGAATAAAACGATAGGTGATTTCATTGTGATTCTAGATTTAATGTGTAAATTTTGAGTAGCAATTGGTGACAGTTTGGTTGGTTAATTGAAGCCTAGTCTCAATAATGGCCTGTATTCAGTGTGTCTGAGATATGGAACTTCCCTGGCATACCGTACAGGAGAAAATCCAAAGGCTCAGAAATAGAAATGTTGAGGTCAGGGCACCTGGGTGGCTCAGTCAGTTGGACATTGGACTCTTGGTTTCCGTTCAGGTCATGATCTTACAGTTCGTGAGTTTAAGCCCCACATCAGGCTCTGTGCTGGCAATGCAGGGCCTGCTTGAGATTCCCTCTCTCCCAATCTCTCTCTCTCTCTCTCTCTCTCTCTCTCTCTCTCTCTTCCCCTTCCCTGCTCTTGCTTACTCTCTCACTCAAAAATAAATAATAATAAATAAACAAACTGTAAACAAACAAACAAACAAAAAAGAAATGTTGAGGTGGATCAAATATGTGCAACATACTCAGCAACCATCAACCATATCCCTCCAGGAGTATTTGGAGGAGACTTCCTTCATGCAGACATTGGGAAACATATTGGCTTGGGGTGTCAGCCTCTTTGTAAAGCTCAGTGGTGACTGTCCTCTGCAAAGATTAGAGATGACAGTTGGGAGATGCTGCCACCGACTGGGCTCACAGATTGCAGTAGGAACAAGAGAATCCCACAGGAGCAGAGAGCAGATATGGCAACCAACCGTCAGGTATAAGATGGGAACAATTACTATAATAGAAAGAAGTAACAGTTCCTGATATGGAAGGACCTGTGGTTGTGGCTGACTAATCACTGTGTCCCTAAGAATAAAAGAAATGAGAAAATACATAAAGTGTATCCTGGAAAATATGATAAAAATCGAAACAAAACAAAACTCTAGGTCTGGTGAGTGGAAAAGTGACCTGAGTCACCATAGAGGAAATTCATAGCTTCAGACCCAGTTTCTGAACATAAGTTAGCATATAGGTCTTATATACCTATAGGTGTACCTATAGGTATACCTATAGCATATAGGTCTTATATTGAGGAGAAATCTAGGTCTCCTGGAAGAAGGACCTGAGCTATGACCACAAATTATGTAATTCTCTTGTATTCTTCAGGTACCGCTTAGGATTCCTTTGCATGGCCAACTGTTTTGGGATCGAAATATTTTTCCATAAGAAGTTTGTTCTTCCCTAAGAAGTTTTAAGGACACAAGGATTACAGTATTCTTTAGTTGGATGCAAATTTGATACTTAGTAAATTACAAGTAACATGGTTTTCCTCCCTTCCTGCATTGAGATTTTTAGAGAGCTTGATTGACACACCAAGGCTATCAGCTAAAGAGTTCACCAAGAGTGGAAAGTAGCTAAATTTGTATATCATAATAAATTAAATAGCATAGCATCTTACGGAGTTGTGATAAAACTAGCTGGCTTATGAAATTTCAAATATTAGCAAAAATTTTGTTTATCTGCTACTGCAGATTATGTTATGTTATTATGTAATAGAAATCCATAACCAACTGGCAAAGCATGTGCATACCCTGGATTTTACTCATCTTCTCCCCTAAAAAGTCTAATATAATAAGTCTGGAACCTGGTTGTTTGCATTTTTTATCGTGTAACCCAAGAAAGTTTTATCATCTTCAAAATTTAAGGACCATTTTCTGCATATTTGTCTCAGATAATCTGCCATGTAAGAGGCACTCAGTAAACATTTTTGAATGAGTAGTTAAATGAATGATAATGAATGAATAAAAGCAAATTTAAAAGGAAACCAAAGTCTAAGGCCCATTGTCTCTATGACTAACACTTTATTTCTAAATCTGCAGATTTGATTAACCAATAGAATATCACAAACATTGCATGGTAGTAGTGTAACAGGAAAGATATATCAGCCTCTCTGAATCTCTTTCATCAACAAAATGGTAGCACTGCTTGCCAAATTCTTCCAAGAACTGCTTTAGCTACGTCAGTTCCCCAATAATAAAAAAGTAAACAGTGACTTATTCCAGAAAATATTTCTATCTTGCATCTTAGATACACAATTCAAAGTACAGTACTTATGTGACACTACTGAGCAGTAAATATGTGTATTTTTCTTTACATTCAGATGTGAAGATTGAAGTCATAAAATGAATTTGGACTCATTCTCACCTCAGCATATTATTTTCACTGACATTAATTTTCTTCACTACCACATTGCCTCTTTTGTGCTAGCTGAGCTATAAAAAGCAAGAAATTGGGTTTTCTTTTTAGAAAAAAAATACACACCCTAATGAGATTTAGCTCCCCCCCCCCCGACACACACACATTTTCTATAGTGAGCATTTATTAAATATGTTGAGAAAAATTGTTGCTAAAAAACTTAAAAGACTCAGCTCAAATGTAACCTCCACTCAGATTTCTACAAACTTTCCAACTTCTACCCAAATAATCCCACATATTTCCTCAAGACATGGGGGGATCTTTGAATAACAGTCTTCTTCATCCCTGCATTTCCCCCCAACTCCACAGGGCTCACTCCAAGCCCCAGGATGAAGAATCCGGTCCATTAAGTGTGCAAGAAGAACAAACGTAGTGCACTCACCTAGTTTCAAAATGCCCAAGATGCCTAGCCCTGAATTTTAAGCAACACAGGCAACCTGGTTCATTCTGATTTCAAGTTCAAAGGTATCAGGCCAGTCCTGTGAGTTAGCAGCTGGTATAACTTTGGAGAACTGCTCCATCCCCTCAGACATGAAAGCCTCATGTTTCTGGGGGATGGGCAACTCCATCTCTGGGTTTTCTAGCAGCATCTCACTAACAGGGACAATCTCAGTCCCCTGTTTGATATAGATCCCCAGGAGTTCCTAAGGGAAATTTTGAGTTAAGCTCCAGAATCCAGGTAAGCAACGGGAAGGCACAAGTGTTTGGAATAGCTCGATTCTAGTAAATTGACAATAAATATCAGGAAGTGATATCACAGTAGATGCTTTAGGTGGTGCTAAGTGGAGAAAGTCAGCCTGAAATATTTGCCCATTTCCTCCTTTGGTATATCATCTAGTCACTAGTCATCATATAATGGGCAGATGGTCAGAGGCTCAAACATTTGGCAACTTAGGGACAGAGGTTCCCATAATCAAATCAAAGAACTGAAGGATGCTATATAATCCTAATAGTAAAACTCTGAGATAAGAGAATGAGTCCTAAAGGCCAGATTTTGCTGGAAAAGAGAAATATGCAAATATTACCTAGTTATGATATAAATTACCTGGAGAAACCCATGGAAAAATTCAGAGGACTAACTTTCACAGGTATTAAATTACTTGTCCTGAACTTTTTATATTTTTGTTTCACAAAAGATAATATTGGACAAGCGTATCATACTAGTTCTAAAATAATGTGTGATTCCAGCTTTATTGTTCCTCCAGTATGTGTGGTAATAGGACATAACGTATCAAAATAAAATCTAAATTGTTAGAGGACTGGGGTACATAGAGAATGCAAATGTCCACAGGACAGCAAGTTTTGGGGCCCCTTTATTCAGCGATGAGGGGGCTGCTTCAGGCTGCGTTGACACCTTAAAAAATATGACCAAATATGTGGGAGAATGGAAAAATCATATACTTTTCTGTGTGATTTCTCTAAGCTTATGAAGTCCAAAATCCCCCCCAAAGTATCTAGGGAATAGAAATATTAGAAACTGATTATTTAACCTGTTATAAATCCAGGCTTTGTAGAAAGTTAAGAGAGAACTTCAGCCCATCTTTCAAGGGTTGGAGTATGAGAGCATTAGCTGAACCCCAAAGCTCACCAAGTTTCCATGTTGTTTACCAGAGAGCAAATAATATGGCCTGGGCTGATTTTCTACTGCAAATTTAGGGGAGCTTTTCTATAAAGTGAAAGGAAGCTCTGACTCTTAGAGGGATCAACTATTAGAACAGCTAGGGCCCAGGATCAGGGCCAAGAAGACCACTCATACAAAGAGAACAGAGTGCAACAAGTGCCCCTGGCAGGCAGAATATCCTGGACAGAACAGCAAGTTTTCAGAGTTTAAGTTAACTAGTTCACTCCTGACATGACTTTGCCCTTGTGACCAAGAAAGCAATTTAAGCTATTACAGAAGGCTTTGGAGAGAGCATTTTATTCAGAAAACAATGCCTCTAGAAACCATTCAGTTTGCCAACGTAGGACTCAAAGTTATGAGACTTAATGCACCTACAAGTTGAAGTTCTTGGTTCCAATTCACTAAAAGGCTTCAAGCACATATTTGAGGCTCACTCTTTCACCATGGGTATACAACATCTCACTAGCATATATTCTATTAAATGTTGATTAAATGCCCTGCCAACTCTAACTTCAGTGCCAATGCTTTGTTCACAGAGTAGATTATATAAACTGGAATCAATAAGAGAATTGAATTTAATGGCATAATAAGGAATACAAAAAAATAATCTGGAATATTTTCCAAAGGATGTACCACGAATGGCAGCAAACCAATACTCTGGGCTATATTGAACAAAGTCAGCTAATGAATGAAAATGAGATGTGGGTAGTTCTGCTATTTAATAGAATAGAAGATCTCAAAGAGTAGACTCATTGGCTTTGTTGATTGCCATTGCCATCTCTGTAGTGCTGTGGCTGAAGGGATGGAATACTATGATTGTCTGGGTCTAGAACATATCTGTCCATCTGGACACTACGGGGTAGGGTTAACATGAATTTAGAATAAGTGAGAAAAATTAAAGAACTGTAATAAAAGAGAGAAGGGATGCTATGCAGGAAAAAAGTTTTCTGCTAAAATGTGCAGAGTTACTACCTCGACAAAGGTACACAAATAACATGAACACAGCATCTTAACCTTGGCCCCTTAGAGGAAGCTGACATTCCTGTCCTGTTCCTTACACATCAACCAACCAAATGGGACCAATCCTGCCTCCTCCTCACTCATCCTTCTTCTTCCATCAAAAATAGGTCATTGTCAAAGGCAGGGAATGTCATTTGGCCTCAGTCCTAATGGGTGGAGACTTTTTGGTGCCAAGTTAAGCCCCGAGTCAGTAGTGGTGGGATCTGCTCCCACATGTTTGACAGGTGAGACCAGTCTGGGGCCAATTCCATTTGGTAACTGCCTGAGGAGGTGATATTACATTGGGATTCGGGGAAAAAGCCACGTAATGATGAAGAATATGCTCTAGTCTGGCCTTGCCCTCTGTGCACATATCTCTCAGGCACATTGCATTTGGGGCCATGTGGGTTGAAGGAAGGATTCAAGTGGTTGATATCCTGGATCCTGGCCCAAATGCCATCTTTTTTCACCCTTTAACATGATTTACATTTGGCCCAGTTTCTGAAGATCATATATGTGCAGGGAACTTGAAATTAGGAGAAAAGCTCCCCACAAGAAAGACTGAAACTCATGCTTTAGGAAAGGCCTCGGCTGTTTATATAAGACTGCAAGTGCAGCTGTGCCTGCTGAGTGATATCCCACATGCAGCATGCAGGGTCTGTTGTTAGTGGGGATAGGGGTGTATTTCTCCTTCCAGACAGGCTCTCTTGGGAACTCTAAAGGGTAAAAGCAGTGAACTTCCAGATGGGCCAGAGTAGGCCATAAGTAGTCGCTGCATATGGGATTTTTTGGCCATGAGCCTCCTCACCTTACTTTGAACCCTGTATTTCCTTTCCTTTGCCAGCTGTAGCCTGCGTCCAGGATCAACGATGGATTTGTAGTAGGACTAAACTGGGGGATTCTTGTAGCCCTCCTGAAATAGCTCTGAAGCATCCATTCCATCACTGGCCAGTCTGTTAGGCCTTCATCTCTGAACCCTTACAGAGGACAGGCAGAGAGAGATGTGAAAAGAAAACTTTGTGTTAATATGCATGACTTGACCGCAGAACATCGAAAGTCGGCCCAGCTTCATTCTTTTCTGTTGGAGATTCATATGTAGAATACACTCAATAGTCCCTCAATTTGGTGGCAGGTTTCAGGCACCTTTTTCATTCAGCCCAGCTGAATGTGTCCTCCAACTATGTGCAGTTTCAATCTGAATAAAATTGGGTTCAAACCAACAGTCTCTGCTACAAGATACAGTCTCACGTCCCTTTAAGCCCTGGTTTTCTAGTTCTCTGATACCTTTCTCCCTTAAGAGCAGTTATCAGCATTCCTAGGTGACTAAGGCATTGTTAGTAAAACCATTGGATTAAAAGAGAAACAAAAGCTGGGAAAGATATTGGTCTCCAGAAGGAAGTAAAAACATTATTTTACTTCCTCATTCTTATTCCAATACTCCTCTTCCCTTCTCCTCCAGAAATTTGTCAAAACCAAGGGGAAAAAGTTCAGTGGGCCACAGGACTGGCACTGGCTCTTTCATTTTGACAAAGGGAAGGATGGGTCTTTCAGACGTGAGGAATGAACACTTTCTATGTGCTTTCTCCCATACAGTCAGCCCATCAGCTGAATATCCTAGAATTTGTGCCAGGCGACAGCCAATTTGCTTTAAGATTTTTACTACCTCTCCCCAGTTTTGCTATGTTGTAGGAACTACATTCCTCTGTGCTCTTTACCTCTGAATTCTTGATAGAAGCAGCCAGTAGGTTAAGGAAGAGACAAAGAGGGAATGGTGACTATCCTCTGGCCTTTGCTTTCTGGTGCATCTGTTTCTAGTTCTCAATAGATACCCTGCCCTCTAACTGTTCCAGTTTCTACCAAGCAGGCCTCAGTGCAGTCCTGGCTTTCATTGTATGGCCTTGGTTTCTTGGTTAATACCATCTTCTCCCAGTGCTCCTCCACTCCAAGGGTAGCAGCTTCTAGTAGCTAATCTCTGGGCTGCCTTCCTGTCTTTAGTTAGCTTTGTCTACTCTTACATCATCCATGCAATTGATTTTCTTCATTAAATGCACTCAATTTGAATAATCAGAACTGCTTTCTGTCAAGTTCTTGACTGATAAAATTATGCTGAAATAATCAACAAGTTCCCAGTCCCAGTAATGGTAATTTATAGGCTTGGTCAATTTTGAAATATGTTACAAATCATAATATTATATGCAAAACATAATGAGACAAGAGTGAGGCTTCTATATTTACTGGGGCACAGACTTCCACTGAAAGTGTTCAGGTTTATGCTACCCGGGGTAGACATGGGTCTCTGTTGAGTTCCAATCAAGTGGTGCCATCCTGACCTCCCCTGCCAGCCCTTCTTTCCTGTTCCTGTAGACATGAATCTATTCTCACTTCAATTCATTTTTTGTTGAAAGAGAGTCATATCCTCTGTAATGCTATTCCTGATTCAGAGTGGCCTCGGAAGGAATGAGGAAAAAGTTTCAATATGATTGGTCATTTAAAATAAAATAAAACTTATTTTGACTGGGGTTGGGGTGAGAATGGGGATTAACTGTAAAAGGATATGAAGGATCTTATTGGATGACAAAAATGCTGTCAAACTGGATATGGTGAGGACTGCACCACTTGGCAAATTTACTAAAAGTCATTAAAATGTATAATTAAGTGTATGAATTCATAGTAGGTAAGTTATCCCTCAATAAAATTGTATTTAAAAAAAAACTAATAGAAATGAAGGTATCTTGATTTATCTGAAAATTTGAGAATCAAATGAGAGGCAGAGATTTACAAATTGAGAATATTTTTTTTCAAAATTCTGAATATCTTTCAAAGCAGATTAGTTTTAAAAAGAAAAACTGCTTTTAAACAAACATCAGACTATGGGTGAAAAGTTAAATATTTATTTGTGAATAGATTTAAAGTGTTTATATTTCTGAAATGTTCAAATGTGTCACTTATTATTTACTTCAGTGATAGAGCTTACTTTTTTAGATTATGAAATTATTTTTGTATCTTAAAAAATAGTGAATAAAATTGTTGAGTTTATTTAAATTCAGAAGTTCATTTTCTTCTTGAGCCAGACATCACTCACCTTATTACCTGATTGGGATTGAAGAGCATTTCTTGCACGAAAATAACAGCAAGAGAGTGACCATTTATCAAAGCCTGTTCCTACTTAGTGGAGGCGTAATGCTCATCATTTTTATATAGTACCAAATTGAACCTTTATGACAACCTTATGAAGTTCATTCATTGGAATCTTTGTTTTAAGGATAAAGAAATAGACACACTGGGTGTTGTATGGAAACCAATTTGACAATAAACTTCATATATTGAAAAAAAAAAAAAGAAATAGAGAGACAAAGAATAGTGGCTCAAAAGTAAGTTCTGAAAAATCACACAATTATTATCGAAACTGAGAAATGAACCCAGGCATCACTGAATCCAATGCCCACACTTTATCCATTAGTCTGCAGTGTTTTCTTTAGTAGAGAAGTATGGAAGATAAATTCTGTCACATATATCTTGCAGTCAATTATAGATTCGTAACAGTCATATTTCTGAGAAATTGTATTAAGAGTAATGAGTTCATATATTTTATCTAATTAGATTGCATCATTGTGACCTTAGAAAATTTGAAGGTGAGACTGATAAACCGCTATTAGAATCCTTCCAAGATAATAAGAAATATACATGGTACTAAAAGATAGGGTAATCATATAATTAATTATACAAAAGAGGACTCTATTCATAATTTTTCTAAGATAAGAAGCATAAACCAAGATTATCCTGAGCAAACTAAGAATATGGCCACCTTTTCCAAACCTAGAGATAAAAATATACCACACATAGAAACGAGTAATAGTATGTCTCAAACTGTAACCCAGGCAATTTTGATGTAAAATCGCCAGATAATAAATACAGAAAAGATTATTAACTAGATTATTAGGAAAGATAAGTGTAAGTTCCCAAAGGTCAAGTTGTGACCTTTCCAAATGTAACTCAAATACCAGCTGCGTTCACACTGCCCTTTTAACGCAAAGATCCATGTCTTGTGGAAATTGTCAAGCACCCGACAAGGTTTCTGAGAATTCCAGAGGAGTTTACGCTTTCTTGGACACCTCTGGTTTCAAGTTTCTGACTCCAAATGTCTGCCTGCTAAGATCCTTTTTCTTTCTTTACCTGTCAAAGAATTCTTTATCTCTGCATTGGAGTCCATACAAATAGAAAACTCAACCTTTTTTCATAGTTTTAACCAAAATAAGCTAACAAACACTAGTAGTATTAATAGTAGTAGTAGTAGAAGTAGTGTGTTTGGAACAATACAACAGCCACTCAAGTCAGGAAAGCTGGAAGGAATGTACAGAAGAATATGAAGAAAGAATTGGATGAGAATATGAATTAGACTGAGTTGTGCCTCTTACGACCTCTATGATCTTGGTCACATATTTGTAAAATGGTAACATCACCTCAAATAGTTGTACTAAGTAGTTAATAAGGACATTCATTAGCACGATGAATGAACACAAATAAAAGCCCAATAATATTAGTTATTAATATTATTGAATTCTTTTGTTAAGAAAGTAAACAAGTTAAAATTTAATTTCTATCTATAGAAGTTCATTAGCCTGTTTGCAATATTTAGACCACCTTTTCTCTGTCTACCTACTCTAATCTCTCCCTTCTTTCCCTTCCCCACACTAAGGGGCAAATATATATGTATGTCTATATATATATGTTATATATATATTTATATATATTATGTATATTATATATTATTATATATTATATATTTATATATATTATTATATATATATTCTATATATATTCTATATATTCAAATATATATATATTCTATAGAACATATTGTGTTCTCTCTCTATAGAATAATTCTATATTCTTTGGCATCTACTGACAAACCAAATTCTGAAATTTCTGTTGCTCATTCTAAGATCTGAGGCTGAGAATATTATAAATACCTGGGAGGACCTGATTAAGTGAGCTGACAGAACACCATCCTGGTCTAGCTGTACAGGAGGTAGAAAGGGTATCTTTCTTACAGTTACAGAATCTCATTTTCTTTCTAACCAAGGTTCCTGGATTGATGCGAGAGGACTAACGTTCACATAAATATTCCAAAGTCAACTACTTCAAGAGTTCATTGTATAATCACATGTTAAGAAGAAAAGGGCAACTAAGTAATATTATATTTTAGTAAATTCATTGCTGTCTGATTATACTTAAAGAACATAATGATGGAATTGGTTTATACTTAATAGTGGATTTTTGAACATTGGCCTATTGAATCTAAGTCTACGAACTCAAACCACTTTGAGATTTGGATGAATATATCAATAAAAATAATATATTAATATGAATACATATTTATATAGATAAATGAATATATCTATAGATAAATATATCTATTTAAAAATTCACACACAATACACACACACATATGCATTTTTTTCAGGTGATTCAAAGAATACCAGTAACCCATGAATTTATGAAACTCCAGCCTAAAACACTTGATCAAAAGCAAATCCAGAAATGAGCAGTGATCTGCTCTGGTTCTGTCAGTGCAATATGGAAAACAGCCAGAGCCCCGTTTATACATAGCTGAGTATCAATACATCCAAGTGAATATTTGGAATGCAGACTAATCTACACATGGCATCATTAATGAATAGTGTCCACAGATGTTCTAACAGCCACCTAATGATCAGGCCAAAAGATACAGTGATCCATTAAAACTACCAAACTTCAGTAATACAGTGTCTCAGATGAGGCACAATAGCTGGATCTATGAATTTACCCTGTGTGGTTAGACTAAAACCCACATGAATAGTTATGGAACATAGTACAACTTTCAGTCCAGTGCGCTTGCGTCCAAATCCTCAACCGCTGCTCAATAACTGAAAACTAAGCTAAACAATTTAGCCTCTCCCACTTTCAGCATACTAATTTAAAACATTGAGCTCTTGATATCTACAAGTCATATTATAATGAATGAAAGAAACAACATACGTTAAAAAAAAAAAAAACTGCTGTGCCTGACATATAAATGCTCAATAAATCACTGATGTTTTTTAAGACAAGCTGCTAAATTTTTATGCCATTGTAAAATGATTGCAGTATATACTATTATGATAACAAAATATAAAATATACAAATAATGTATAATTATAAAATATTTTTGAAAATTTCTTCAATCTCTTGAAAAAATATACTTAATAATTTTCTGCTAAACCATAGAATGCAGCCAGTTGTGCATTTAAGGCAAGGATTGGAGAAGCTTAGTCGAGGTAGACAAGGAGGGTTATTCATAACAAATCTGAGTCAAAATTAGATATGGATAAACACATGCAGCTAGAGGGTCAGGGAAAACTAAGCCCAGAAGGGAGGCATAACATGAACAAATAGATACACATGGAAACCAGAAGGTAGGACAAGAAGGTCGTTTCAGTGTCAGTGGGGAAAGAACGTTTCAAATAAGTGGAAAAGGACAAGGCAAAACAAACAGAAGAATAGATTTGAAGTAGCAGTAACAAAAATGGTCTGGATTACTAAACAATCCTTCAATCAGAGAGAATAATCTTCAGCCTGAGAGTTTTTATATGCTTCTTGGTGAGGATGTGGGAAGCCCAGAATGTATACTAAGTGGCAGGACTGAGAAGAGGCAAGAGAAAACTGATGAGAAGCCACATCAGCACCGTGGATGGTGACTCATGCTGTGAAGGCAGGAAACCCTTCTTTTAGTACAAATGAGAGAGTGTTCCAGTAAGTTCTCTTTTGCCTTAAAGTAGTTCCTCAAAAACTATTCACTCCCAAAGGCAATTATTTCATTTACCTTTTTACTTTATAATCAGTTCAGAATATCAATGCTGAAAAGGTCATTCAGTTTATCTTTTCAATCAATATTCAGAATGAGCAGGACATATCTTTTGAGTTTCAAAATTGTGTGTAATACTACAGAGCAGGACATACAACCAAAATCTGAAATGAAAATGCTATGCTTAATTCAATCAAAATGTATCATACTTGCTTTTACCATAGCACTTGGTATGGACATTTGGATAATTTTAATATATTTTGCAAATACAAAAGCATAAAAGAATGGATCAAATAAAAACTAGTTAATGTATCTTAGAAATGGAATATTAGCTTAATTTTTTAAAAATTTTTTAACATTTTTATTTACTTTTGAGAGAGAGAAAGAGAGAGAGCATGAACAGGGGAGGGGCAGAGAGCGAGAGAGACACAGAATCTGAAGCAGACTCCAGGCTCTGAGCTGTCAGCACAGAGCCTGACGCGGGACTTGAACTCACAAACCATGAGATCATGACCTGAGCTGAAGTCAGATGCTTAACCAACTGAGTCACCCAGGTTCTCCTATTTTTTTTTTTTTTTAATGTTTCTCTTTGAGAGAGAGAGAGAGACAGAGTGCAAGCAGGGGAGGGTCAGAGAGAGAGGGAACCAGAATCTGAAGCAGGCTCCAGGCTCCGAGCTGTCAGCCCAGCAGGGCTCGAACTCACAAACCATGAGATCATGAGCTGAAGTCAGACGCATAACCAACAGAGCCACCCAAGCACCCCTAGAATATTATTTTATAGAAAGGAAGTAACAAAATATAATTCAATTTGACATTTTTACTCATTGCCTTCATTAATTTTTTTCTGATCACCATCTCATTAATTTCTCAGAGAACTCATCTACTCCATCTGCAATATACTAGAATGTAGACCCCAGGTCTTGAAATGAAGCAACGAAAAGAAGTCAGGAGAACTAATTTAAATTCCTAGTCTTATCTTTTGTCAAAAGATGACCATACAAATTTCACTTATCCTCTATGCTTCTCAGTTGGCAAATCTAAAATAAGGGGAAATTATTCTGTTAATTATTTTATATCCTTTCTAGCTAAAATAAATGAAGGAAAAGGAGTAGGAAGAGAAGCAGGAGGAGGAAGGAAGAAGAAGAAAGAGAAGAAGAAACAATTTTGGTTACTATTTTCTAAATCATTTAATTGCCTATTTACTAAACATCCTCTCAGAGTTAAAATTTTGTGACCATACTTTCTTTTACTCCTAATGGGAATTTTTGTTTTCTGATATACACAGCTACCTCTCTTTCCAAGTTCTCTTGTCTAAACATTCATGATGGAATTGGATATTCTCATTTCATGCTGATAAAACTGAACTTGAGGTATAAAATAATTCACCAAAGATAGCACAGTTATATTCTATGTATGTATCATTATTAGATATTCACCTCAAGATATCTAACATTTTTAATAAAAGATATTTAGATTCCATATATTTCAATATAATTTCAAAATAGCCTGTGTAATTATGCTAAAGAAAGTACTTGGACAGCTAGCATTTGTTATAGGAGGATTTTCCCTGAATAGTCAGAAGATTGAATGCAGGAAATAAGTTATCAACCAGTTAGTGTGTATTTTTTTTCGAAGTCTTACTCATAACTTCCCTAGCTGTCATTTCATATAACCATACTTTACCTGTAAATTAAGGTCTCCTTTTATCAAACTCAGCTGGGGGTTATTATATCAGATTTAATGCCTCTCTAAAAATGGTACTACATGTGGATTTATATCACAAATGGAAAATCTGAGAATGAAGGACATTTTCCATGTGGCAGTCTCATAAAACTATCACTTTTAACAAACAACTTGAATTCAAGAGAAATTTGCAAAAATCTTTTAAGCACATTCATGGTCTTAGGAGGAAGTGCTAATATGGAGTCTGTCTGCTCAGCTGCAGCTGCTTGATTTATGAAAGCATAAACAACCGTGACTCATTCTAGGGAAGTTATAATTACCATATGGAGTGTTAAATGTACAGACACTTCGTAAGGACCAGTGCAGTAGCTTAAATTATAGTCATTATGCTATCCCCACTCCCAAATTTTGCTTTAATGCCTGCTGAGGAAGAAAAAAAAATAAGTCCCCTTACTCAGTACCTTTCACAATCAACTCCACTGCATCTTGCAAAGAAATATACATGAAACCACTTCATAGAAGAGGTATGTAAAAAGTGATTAGCAAGGTGACTTCGATGGCTACTTCCTCAAATATTTAGTGATGAGTTTCTCAGCACACTTATTCTATGCTGCGCATAACGCTACACAGTATGTTTGTTGCTGGCAATGATACGTGCAGGCCCTTTAAGGTTGCACAGTACAGTTGAAGAGGCAAACAACTAAACATTTGAAATAACTGTGATGTACCATTGGAAATATGTTTCAATGAAATTATGATAAGTACAGAGTTCCTAATAAAATCAATAGTATGCAGATAATGAGAGGGGGAAAAAAAAACAAGCAAGTTAGCTTTTTTTTCTCTCTATTCCAAAGAAGTATTTATTAGCATTGTATCTTTCCATCGATTGTCCAACCCACCACTTAAAAGATATCTTAAAAAACAGTTAACCTTTAGTCAGTACCTCCTCTCATCCAGATGCTAAACTGTATGTTGAAGCACAATATGTGAATAGATCTCACAGAATCTTGGCTCTCCCATTAAGGTGCCCTAAAACCAATAGGAACCCATTGATAGTTTTTAAACAATAGCAGAAAAGATTTATCTAAAGTTCAGTGTGTTCTAGGCACCATTCCAAGTATTCTAAATCTAACAACTCATTTACCCCTAAGAAACTCTATGAGAAACACTGTTATTATTCCTATATTGCAGTAGGGGAAGCTGAGGCACAAAGAGCTGAAGTAACTTGCCTACAGTCACATATAATAGAGTCAGAACTCCATTATATATCCAGAACACCTGGATACTCTGGTCTGTGCTACTATAATTCTCAAAGAAGAAAACGTTATCAGCACTGAACTTTGAGAAGATTGTGGCATCAATGTACAATATGTATCTGAATAGGCACACAACTGGACAGAGGACTACTAATTAGAACATTAGTAGCCGTATTTCAACCATACTCCAGGAAAGCAATGCATGTAAGAAAGGATATGAAAGTGATTTCACGGTATCTGGCCACTAATTGGACATGGAAAACAGAGGAGAAAGAATTTAGATATTCCTAAGGATTTGAGCTTTAGAAACTGGGAAGATGTCCTAATAGAAATAGAGATGAGTAAAGGAAAGTGTTTGTGGAGGGAAAACAAAATCATATTCAAACTTCATGTTGCCAGGGAGAAGCTGTGGATCCTGTCCGTGTTGTGTAGACAAAGCACAATCAACCGTGCTATAGAAATCAGCTCTTTTCCTGGATTCTATTTATTAGGCGGTTGGGCATATATCACAGACAAATTTCACAGAGTATTTTCAGAGATACCCTATTCCTTTGCAATATTTTCCAATTGCATCTATAAATATATATTTAACCTTGAGGAACTCTACTGACATATGAGGTATTTAACAGGCTTCGGACTAAATGTTTAATGGGGAAGGGTCAACATGGCTCGTTGTCCTGTGACATAATCCATCACGTCCCTCTTTAATTCCTCTGCACAAAGTCAGTTGGCTTTGGCTGCTGGAAATTATTATAGAGCTGAACAAGAAACGAGGCTAAGTGAATCACAAAGGTGGAAAAACCGGCCATGGGAGTGCAAAACCCTGTGCAGGTAGCCAGGTGGTCTACAAAGCCTGCTAGCACGTTTTCTTCCAGTTGGCATATAACATCTGTTTCTACAGTGAAAGGGTGTGAAGAAAATGACTCAAGTGGTAAGGACTGACATATGCAGGGGAAAGGAAGTGATTTATTTTATATTAAGATTGTTACTGTTGCAAAAATAAAAGCACAACCTGAATATGTCTCTGTAAGACTTGTATAATATGTGTGTGTGTTTAAGAGAAAGACTGTATATTTTTATTAAATCATAACACAATAATACAGGGCTCTGAAAATCTAATTAGCACAATGAATAAAAACAGGAGGCCTATAAAAAAAATTATTTTCTGAAATAAGGGTAGAATTCTACCAAGAGTTTAGAAATAAGAAAGGAGGGAAGGGAACTTAGGAAAGTATAAATTATTCATTTCCATCAGCTAGAAATGTTATATGTGAAAGAATCAATGTTTACTAAGAAAAATATCAAATAAAAATATTTTTAAAAGAAATGCTGATTATAAATTATCACTATATTAATTTAAGAAGCCACTGGTTAAATTAGGCATTAAATATTTAGCTATTTTTAATGTTTATTTGTTTTTGAGAGTGAGAAAGAAAGAGAAAGAAGGGGGGGGGGGAGGGACAGGGAGGAAGAGAAGGAATCCCAAGCAGGTTCCACACAGAGTATGAAGTCTGATGCAGGACTTGATCTTACAACCTGATCATGACCTGAGTTGAAATCAAGAGTGGGACCCTTAATCAACTGAGCCTCCTAGGCACCCCGAAAGTGACAGCATTTCTGACTGAAGTTAGTATCATTATAATAGCCTCATAGAATGAGTGTATAAAAAAATAGGAAGAGACAGGTAATACAGGATAAAGATTGGTCTTTAGACTTAGAATGGACTCTAGATGTCAAATAGTTGAAACCTTGATTTTACAAATAAAAATGCCAGGTGCCATACAGGCAAAGTGACTTTCCCAAGATCATAGAGCTGGAAATATTAGAAAAGAAGATTGGTTTGTGGGATTTTTAGCAATAGTAAATGGACATCTTTCTTCGGAACCACGATAAGCGATAAGAAGGGAGCAATATTGTCATAGTCTCAGAAGAAAGGGAACTAACTGGGTGAAGACCTGAGAAGGAGAGGTGACTGATCAATTCACAATAAAGGTAGAAAGAGTATATTGGGCCCCAGAAAATAGGAAAGGACCAGAGGACAAAATTGCAAGAAATCAGCAGAAAGCAAATGTGATGTTAATCATTTTTTTTTAGATTCTTCTAATAAGAAACAAGCTTTCTGAAATCTGAGGAAACACTGTACTTATGGTGCAATCTCACTGGGTAGACACGAAGCAGGTAGCCCAGTAGGTAATTACAGTGTTACTTCCTTTTCTGAATGAAAAAGACAGCAATAAAAGATCTTGAGTATTTGAAATAAAACACTGTTGGCATATTAGGTATTTGGCGAAGATATTTATTTAGCAAAAGTGGGTGAGAGGCAGGGAGAAGGGAGAACTATTTTTTTTCTTTGAAGGGACCACTTCAAAATTAGAAAACATTGAAATGATGAGAAAGAAATAGCATGTGCCAAAAAAAAAATATGTATCAAAGTTGTTTTCTCTTACACGGTTTCTCAGTTATTTATAGAGTAAAATATGGAACAAAAATCTTACTGTTAAATTTTGTGAGTCGGAGCATTTTGGAGAGCCACTCTGACCTCCCCCGTTTCCTCCATCCTACAGGGCATTATGAGCCTTCCTCACTCCAGCGCTCCTCCCGCGGTGTTTTATTTGTGACCCCTTCACACATCTGACCCTTTGCCCCTGACAGCACTACTTCTCTGTTATCCTGGTACACAGCTTATAGTGAGTATCCCACAATGTGAAATTACTCAGCTCAAAAGTACTTCTTTTGTCATGAGAATAATGCTGTTACATAATACACGTACAATAATAATAGTAGTCACACATTTGTGACAAATGGGATGAAGTGGTATTGTTATACCCAAAGATGCAAGAGGGGAGAGTTTTTCAAGCGCTATCTTCAGAAACAATGTTGCCAGAGCTTAGGCAAGTGCTTTCAAGGTAGGGAAAATAAATGAAAAGCAGATTTTTCTCCCTAACAAAATTGCCAGTGGGTAAGGCAAAGGTTCAGGAAAACAGGAGGTTTCTAATATATTAGCCACCCGTTCAATGTCTGGCAGCAATTAGGAAAATAAACAGGATCCTGAGTTGAATTAACAGCACCAATTAAACTTTCCTGCAAACGCATTTATACCAATAACTAGTGGGGCAACATCTGGAAAATTATTCACAAAAATGATGCCTGATATTTCTGATATTCTCAAAGAAAACAAACAAAAAAATTAAAAATAACAAATGGATAAGTGGTAAGAGCTTTGTACCAAAAGGGAACTAATTCTGACTTTTGCCACAACTTTAAATGAAAGTCAGATCAAACTTTTTAAAGATTTAAAAGGTACAATTACCTTTTTAGTCTATTTTTATATGCAAAGAGCTAATTCTAAATATGGGCTAAGACACAGAAATTCAAAAAATTGTATTTAAGATAGATACTAGAACCTTACAAAACTGACAATGAGGTAAAGATATTGTACTTAATAACACACATTTGGAAAGCTTGATGGAAACAGCATTTTTGAAATCATATAAAATCCTTAATAGTCTCAGCAAATTTTTGATTGTAGAAGACTTTGGTGAGGTTTTTTTATTTTAATAAAGAAGCCGCTGTAATAAAATAATTCCTCCTTTATGTATCTCAGCTGCATGTTAGGAATCCATGTTAGGAATATTTGTATTAAAAAGCTTATCATAAATAATTTTTTTTGAAGTTTAGAAAACATTTCTCTATGGAAATCACAGTAGTGGCAGTTTGCTTTCTAGAGTCTTCAACAGTCTCTTTAATCTATGTGCCCGGAAATATACTATCAATTGCATTATTTCAGCTATGCCTAACTAATTTTCCTTACTCAATAAATGCATTCTGGGGCACGTGGGTGGCTCGGTCAATTAAGCGTCTGACTTCGACTCAGGTCATGATCTCATGGTTCGTGGGTTCAAGCCCACGTCGGGCTCTGTGCTGACAGCTTGGAGTCTGGAGCCTGCTTCGGATTCTGTGTCTCCCCCCCTCTCTCTGTCATTCCCCCTCTTATGCTCTCTCTTTCTCAAAAATAAAAAACATTAAAAATTTATTTAAAACTGTATCCCAAATTCTAATTTAGAATGTAAGGAGCATAAGAAGTCTGATTGTGTTTGTTTGGGAGCAGTGAGGTGACACGAGATAGGCTTCAATAAAAGTACTTTAAAAGCCCAAACACAATGGATTGCAAAGGAAGATGTTGGCCATTGGGAGAAACTGATGTTGGGAAACCAGTCCTAAAATACGGAAGTAATATAGGTCAAATAAGACAGCCCAGCATTGGATTTTGGAGATGAGAAGGTTTTAAGAGACATGCTTAAACATGTGAAAATTGAACTAATTAATTTTGGAGAGCCAAACAGCAAAAAGTTAAGGCTTTCAAATTGAGCCTGGATAAATAGAAGAATGGAGATAGAAAGGGTTGGCAAAATGAAGTATTTAATAATGCACCCATTTCCATTTGCAATGCTAGTAAAATAGAGTTGCTGATAATTACAGGAGTTTTAGTTAAATCCTAATGCTGAATGAGATTATGGGAGAGAAGAGGATTTGCATAAATGCATATATTTAAGGAGTTATGGAATGAGTGGTGAAATGGATTCAAAGATGTTGAAGAGTGTTTCTTCTGGGAAGCCAAGGAAAAGTGCATGTCACAGAAGGCCTTGGTCAATAGATAAAATGCTACAGAAGGGTAGAAGAAGATGAAAAATGAAAAAGAACCAGTAGGATTTTCAAATACTACCCATTCATATGCCATGCATTATTCCCAAACTTGTCTGCATCTAATTCTTTTACCTTTTTTTTTAAACAGGGTTTATTTCTACCATCTACTTCACCAGAAGATATCAGTTTTATATTGATGAAATAATATTCCGGCTTTAATAAGTCAGTTTTCATAAGGCAGCTTCTATTTCATTAGACTCTACCTCTATGCCTTGCAAGTTTCACCAGGAAATTACCGAGTATTTGGAATTATGACTGGCTTGTAGAAATCTTTGAATAATAGTAGGTTGGATAAAAGTATGATAATGGTTTAGGGGATATGCAGGTATGGTTGGGAGTGAACATGAAAAGGATTTGGAGAACATTGAGAAAGTAGAGTAAGAACTCTATCTGAACAGTCTGGACTACATTTAGGTATAAGGCAAGGTGGAGTTTTGGAAAGATATGTCACAGGTTTGCTCAATCTTATCTCAAAATTCATTAGATTTCATTGCACTTCTTTAAGTCTTTCACTGTTAGGTATTTCACCTTGTCTTTATAAATTTTTTTACTTTACATTTTTTCTGGAATTCTATTTTGTCAAAGTATCAGTTTAAAAAATCAATAATTCCCTTAAATATTACTTTGTTTTCAAATATAACTTGGAACTTTAAAAGCCTGTAGCTAATGAAAAGCCACATACAGTAATTTTGAAATCCTACCAAAAAAAATCTATGCCAATATATGCAAAATATTCCTGCAGGTTACCAAAGCCACATTTAATAAAAATGTAAATCCAATAAAAGTTTCTAATAATTCTGCTTAATTAAAATTGTACCCATGTATAATGAATTATTAGGAAATATTCCCTTATTTCTTCTTACCAACACCTACATGGCATGGCTCTCTCCTCACCTCTGCCCCACTATTACCTTCTTAATAAGTTATTTGTATTTCTCACAAGGTAAATTAAAGCCAAGTTTTTGTGTTATTCTGCCCTCCTTCTCACCCTTAACCTGAACTTGGCATTATGACAGTTTTGAAAGAGAGAATGACGTCAGCTCTTCCTTGAGTTTTTGAGTCCCTTCCTTTCAATTTCCTCTGGTTTTTCACCCATCTTTGGTTACTTTCTTTGGCTCTTGATGGAAGGCAACCAGCATGATAGGATAAATGAGTTATATAAGGGGTTTAACTTTGAATCATTAAAACCTACATTTGTGCTTCTGAGGTGAATTTCAGAGCAACATAGGGACTTCTGATTCTCAGCACCAGTGATTTGGGTGTGAGGGACGAAGACAAGTTTGGAATCTTAATTGTACTCTTTCTTTCTTCCTCCCTTTGCTTTCCTCTCTCCTCTCCTCTCCTCCCCTTCTCTCCTCTCCTCCCTCCTTTCTTTCTTTCCTTTTCTTTCTCTTTTTCTTTCTTTATTTTTCTCTCTTTCTTTCTCTTCCTCCCTCCCTCCCTTCCTCTCTCCCTTCCTTCCTTCCTCCCTTCCTTCCTTCCTTCCTTCCTTCCTTCCTTCTTTCCTCTTTTATTTGAGTTAATCTTCTTTCCATACATTTCCCAATCTGGAGAATCCCTAGGACAGATATTTAAAGTGGAAATTTGTACTACCCAACTTTCAGTTGTTACCTGTATGTCCCAAAACTATTATCCACATCCTCTGTGGAGCAACATGGATCAATTGCACTTCTCCCTAAAATCTTTTCATTTCTCAAATTTTAGGTCCTGGGTAACTGTTGTAATTTAATGGCAGATATTCTATGCAAGCCATATCCTTGTATTAGAAAAGCTTGACTGCCCTTGCTTTGATCTCCTGACTTCTTTAAATGGGTCGTATTTATAAATTTCAACATGGTTTTTACCTACATCCTTTTCTCCTTTACCTAAAGAACAAATACATCTTACCACTGAGTTTATTGTTGTTATTTTGTTTCATAATGGGTTGTCATTCGATCACAACATCAAATCCTATGTGTAAAGATGATTCTGTGTCTCACTGAGTTTTTTCCCAATATCCACAACTTCAGCAATAGTTTTTAGTTTACTTACAGAGTTGTGAAGGTTATTTCCTAACTGTAGTTTTCCTTCTTACTCTTCTTAAAACTGACTCCATGTTTCCATGGAGGATAAGTCCTTGTTTTGTGGTAGTATAGTTAAGTTTTTCCTTCATCCGATGGAAAATCTTCCATGCAATAGGTATCTGAGTTTTCCTTCATCTTTCTTTGTTTGTTAACTAATTCGACTCACTTGCTGTGGTTAATACATATGATACAGCCCAAATCTTAGTATTTACTACCTAACATCCACTGGGGGCCCTAGTCAAGACAGACCATCACAAAAAAGCTCATCTCCGGATGTCCTGGAGACAAGCCAAGAGAATTACTATGGCTTCAGTTTTGATTTTTTTTTTACTTATGTTCTTTCACCTTCTCTTCACCCAACCCCCCAAACTCATAAACAAACAAGAGCTTATTTGAGAGCACATCGTGGGATTGGTTCTCTGAGAAGTGCCACACTGAAGCTTATAAATTGTTTCTGACAAAGCTGCCTCTTTGTTCCCGTAAGTTAGTGAAGATAGTGATGAGGAACAAGCAGATATTGAAATGAAACGAAACGAAACTAAAACCACCTCAAGGGATAGAATCTAAGCAACCAGTTTTGTACCATTCAGATCTGTCTAGTACCACCAGTATGAAATCCAAAACAAACACACTGCAGCTGTACCTATTTTAATGTGAATTCATCTTCACCCGAGAAACAAATCTTCTATTATCACCAAAACCAGGTTCTTATTAATTAGACACCTTGGATTAAGTCTATTTCTAACACAAAGACCTAATTTCTCATGTGTAAGGGATTGTTTGAGACTCCAGAGCAAGTCTCTTTAATACACCTTGTCAAAGAATACCAAAGATAAATGGTCAGGGTCATAAACCCTGAGGTCGTCTGTATCTCCTACTGATTCGTGTGTGAAAAACACACCATAGACAGTCCAGGCAAATCACTATTTAATTGTTAGTGTCAGGATCCACACATGAAGATCACAAAGTGCCCTGTATCATCATTGCCTTGGGTTCCATGTATTTCCTGTCCTTGACCCCCAATAGGGCAGTAGGAGAGAAGAGGTAAAGCAATTTTTAAATTAAATCCCAACTGACCTCACCACACCGTTAGACATATAAGTGTTATAAAGAGCTAGAATGCAGGGGAAAAGAATCATAAACATTCTTACACAAAATAATGAACTTTGTTTCTTCCTAAATTTTGATAACTCATTCAAGGTGATGTTGCTTTTGGGGGGTATTGTGATTATCTATGAAATAAAATAATTTAAATAAACATTTCAAATAAAAAACATTCTATTTCTTAACTTGATAAGATCAGTAGTCTGACAAAGTTTTTATAGCCATGGCAAAAATGGGGACAGATGATGCAAATATATGAATGTTATTATTAATTTTGCCCTCTCATTTACTGGGCCACCAATGATGGGGAAAAGGGATCTTTCTCAAAGGTCACAAAAACTGGTTGGAAGAGTACACAAGTGTTAGATCAAAGTAGGATCTATAGTAGGTATGAAATTAGATTATGTTCTTCAACCCCATGTCGTAATAGGCAAAGCAAGGCCCAAAATAGTAAAATTAACTAGTCATAATGAAAAATCAAGGAGGTGACAGTGCCAGGTGTAAAGAGTCAGTCTCTTGACTTCCAGTACAATAGTCTCTCCATTGCTTTGTAAGAGAGATGCAGTGGTCATTTTTTATCCTCTTGGGCTGCTTTTTGTTGTGTCTAGAGAACCCTCCACCTACTATGTGTGACAGAGAACATCTCCCATCATTGAAAGTTTGAAAAGTTTTTGTAACCTCTCATGCAGCTAAGGTGTGGACACATGAAATCAGCAGTCAATCCAATGCCCTCAGCACAGACTTCAAAATAGAAACAAGTAAGGCAAGAAAAGCAAGGGTTTGCAGAATTGAATATGGTGAAAGCAGTGGCAGCAATAGCCGTCATGCCCAGAGTCCTGATGCAATTGTCATGTGATTCTAGAAGCACTGTGCAGAATCTGTCCAGTGACAGTGGATTCATAGTGAAAGCTGTGGAGGTTTTGTCCACTAGTGGTGGCAGTGGCATCTTCACGGCCAGTTCAGAGACCTCAGTTCAGTAAGATACAGAACAAACAGGAAAGCTGAGAGGTGGCCCAAGAATAAATAAGTCATATAGTAATGCAGCTTTCTGCCTGAGCCCAGATGCAGTACTTTTTCCTTGGCAAGCATGCCTAAAGACATCTTTGGCCTTAGGGTCTCCTATGAGCTATAGCTCTGGCTGAAGTGTGATACGAACAGCCATTGACTCCAGCAGACCTTACTCGATGAGGCTTGATAATGAGTAAAGTTAATTAGTTTGTCATGCTTTTCTTGTTTCAGTTTCTGTGTTTTCTTTCTTTCTTTCTTCTTTCTTTCTTTCTTTTTTGTTTTTATTTATTTATTTTGAGGGGGAGGGAAAGGGCAGAGAGGGAGAATCCCAAGCAGGCTGTCAGTGCAGAGCCCAACGTGGGGCTTGAACTCACCAACCATGAGATCATGAGCTGAGCCAAAACCAAGTGAGACACTTAGCCAACTGAACCACACAAACATCCCTACTTTCTTTTTAAATATGTGTTAGATATTAATAAAGGGATGCCTGCGTGGCTCAGTCAGTTGAGTGTCTGACTTCGGCTTAGATCATGATCTCGTGGTTCTTGAGTTCAAGTCCCACATTGGGCTCTGTGCTGACAGCTCGGAGCTTGGAGCCTGCTTCAGATTCTATGTCTCCCTCTCTCTCTGCCCCTACCCTGCTCATGCTTTGTCTCTGTCTCTCTCTCTCTCTCTCTCTCTCAAAAATAAATAAACATTTAAAAAAAGAAACTAATAAAAAGCTGATGAAGTCAGAAATGAAAAAATAGTGAAAGGAAAAATTAATTTATTAGTATCTGTACCTATACAGTCAGTCTGGATGGGACACTGAATGCCAAACTACTTTAAGAAATGTCATAGTTCATGGTCCAACCACTGAGACAACTCAAATGTGTACTGATCATTTTCTTGCCATTTACAGAACTATTCCAAACAAATGACTGTCATGAATCCAGTCTGCTTAAAATAGATGTTTGAAAGATGTTCTGTTGACACAAACTCCCTGCATTTTTTGTTGTGTTTTGTTGCTGTGCACTGTGTGTAAACAGTGGCCATGTTTCATGGAAGGTATTGATGCAACATCTAGTAAGAATTAATGCCATCTTCTGTAACAGTAATTTCTGTAGCTTACAAAGTAACGTCGCTGTCTCTAACTTCTCTGAGCTTCCTGAAAAAGTGATCTGTGACACAGTGACTTATAATTAAAAATATATATATAATTAACCCTTGAACAGCATGGATTCAAATATCATGGGTCCACTTGTCTATGGATTTTTTTCAATACAGTACTGTACATGTGTTTCCTCCTCATAATTTTTTAATAGCATTTTCTTTAGCTTAATTTATTGCAAGAATACAGCATGTAACACATATATCATACAAAATATGTGTTAATCAACTGTTTATGTTATCTGTAGGCTTCCAGTCAACAGTAGGCTGCTATCAGTTAAGTTTTGGAGAAGTCAAAAGTTATACCCAGATTTTCTACTGCATGGAGGTTGGCACCCTTAACCTCGGCATTGTTCAAAGGTCAACTGTATTTATTCTTCACCCTTTTCCTGGTACAGATCTCCTACAACCCTTGGAATTTCCTGTGAGGAGAGCCAGAAAGGTTTTCTTTGTTATGTTAATATGGGGACTTTTGGACTGCACCTAAGGATGGGGAGTTAGTTGCCCAGGAGAACCAACAATGTGATTAGAGAGTTGGAACTTTCAGTTCCACCCCCCTGACCTCTGGGGAGGAGAAAGAGGGTGGAGATTGAGTACAATCAGTCACCAAGGCCAATGATTTAATCAATCATTCCTTTGTAATGAAGCTTCCATAAAAACTCAAAAGAACTCAGTTCAGAGAGCTTCTGGGTTGGTAAACAGGTACTGGGGGAGTGGCATACCTGGAAAAAGCATGGAAGCCACACTCCCTTTCCCAATACCTTGCCCTTACATCTCTTCTAACTGGCTATTCCCAACTTACATCCTTTTATAATAAACCAGAAATCTAGTAAGTAGAATGTTCCTATGAGCTCTGTGAACCACTCTAACAAATCAGTCCAACTTAAGGAGGGGATTGATGGAACCTCCAATCTATAACCAGTTGGTCAGAAGGTCAGAAACACAAGTGACAACCTGAGCTTGTGACTGGCATCTGAAGGGATGCAGGTAGTCTCATGAGGTTCAGTCTTTCCCTATTTATAGTAAGTTTGTGTATTGACCTTAGCAAATCCTATCTCCAGAAATGCAAAACAAAAGAGATCAAATTGGTAAAAGCAAAAACTACACTAAATTCATATGTGATTACCATTGCCTCATGTTTTTGCAAACCTGGTATCTTTCCCTTCATCCTTGATTTTTACTGATTTCAATGTTGAGGAATGCCTTAGACATTTTTTTTAATATCCTCCACAGTGCCTAATGTAGTATCTTGCATGTAGGTGTTTAATTATTAGCTCGTGTCAATCAAGTCTTGGTGCAAAATATCAATCTGTTACCAAAATTATATTCAACTATGCTTTCAATTTACCTATGTACAAATTTTAATACTGTTGTGTTGTCTGTTGGATAAGCCAAGGAATATATGAACTAGAAATTATTTTGACAACACAAGAGTATGTTTCAGTAAATATATTATGAATTTTATCTATCTTTATGTCATATTGTACTTAGCATAGTAGAAAACAATTGAGGGGTGCCTGGATGGCTCAGTGAGCTGAGTGTCAGACTCTTGATTCAGGCTTAGGTCATGATCAATCCCAGGATCATGGGATCAAGCCCCACATGGGGCTCTGTGCTGAGCATGGAGCCTGCTTGAGATTCTCTCTCTTTTTCCCTCTGCTCTTCTCCCCCACTTGCTCTCTTTCTCTCTCTCTCTTAAAAAAAAAGAAAACTGATAAATATTGTAGAATAAAAAATAAATAAAATTGTATTAAGTTAATTATTAAGCAAAAATGGAAGTTAAAAGGCTCATCATAGATTTTTTTAACAACCACTATTTCAAGGCAGTTTTCTTATATTATCAAATCATCCCTATGAGTTAGATATTAACTTTATTTTAGACTAGAGACATGGCAAGGTGTAAGATTAAGGCTTACAAAGTAAAGAGTTAAGGAACATGTTTTCTCAGCCAACTATGACTTACTTAGTGGCTGTCTTGCATAATTTAATGACTATTATGCATGGACAATACATATAAAAGTTCTTTATTATCATCCCATAAATAATTCCACTACTTTGAATTATGTGAATTATGCTTAGTAAAATAGACTATATCATCTTCTAATCATTTAGAGAGGTTAAAGAAAACTATCTATGCCCACAAGGAGTATAAGGGGAAAAAAATGGTGTGAGTTCCAATGAAGAATATTCTCTGAAATTTTGCAAGAATAAAACTTCATCAAGAGAACATTTTCTTTAGCATAATGTCCTCCAGGCTCATTCATAAGCCAGTTACAGTGGAAACAAATATTATATAATTTCACTTATGTAAGGTATCTATAATAGTCAAATTCATAGAAACAGAGGACACAATTACAGTTACCAAGGCCGGCGGGGGTGGGTGTTTTAATAAATGAGGAGTTGTTCAGTGAGTATCGTTTGAAAGTTCTGGAGTTTTTCAATAGAACATACTGCCTCTCACATATCTGCACATAGTCCAACAAGCCTATCAGTGCCATTTTTCCAATACCATTTGCTCACTTCATGTCTCTGTGTCACATTTGGTAATTCTTGCGATATTTCAAATTTCTCATTATTATTCTATTTGTTGTGGTCCTCTGTGACCAGTGATCTTTGATATTACTACAGTAGTTGTTTTGGGGCACCACAAACCCATATCACACAGTAACTTTAATAAATGTTTTATGTGTTCTGACTGTTCTGCTAACCATCTGTTCCCCTATCTCTCTTCCTTTTTTCAGTTTTCTCTATTCCTTAAGACACAACAGTACTGAAATCAGGCCAATTAATGACCCTAAGTTATGGCCTCTAAATGTCCATGTGAAAGGAAGAGTCACATGTCTCTCACTTTAAATCAAAAGCTAGAAATGGTTGACTTGGTGATGAAGGCATGTTGAAAAGCTGAGATAGGCCAAAGGGTAAGCTTCTTGTGCCAAACATTTAGCCAAGTTACGAATGCAAATGAAAAGTTCTTGAAGGAAATCAGAAGAGCTACTCCAAGGAACAAATGAATAATGAGGAATTAATGAGGGTGGCTACACTAAAGAAACATTTTCAGTGTAGATGAAATAGATTTTATTGGAAGAAGATGGCATTTTGGACTTTTATAGCTAGAGAAGAGAAGTAATGCCCAGATTCAAAGCTTCAAAAGACAGGCTGACTCTCTTGTTAGGGGCTAGTACAACTGGTGACTTAAAATTGAAGCCAATGCTCATTGCCCATCCTGAAAATAATAGGTCCCCCCCAAAAAAAAAGATCTCTTTCAAAATATTACTGCTTGCTGACGATACACCTGGACCTGGTCACCCAAGAACTCTGAGGGAGATAAATAATGAGAGAAGTGTTTCCTTGCCTGCTAAAACAACATCCATTCTGCAGTCCATGGGTCAAGACGAAATACATTTGGTAAGGCTATAGCTTCTACAGAAGGATTCACCATTCGAGATGGCATTAAGAACATTTGTGATTCATTAAAAGAGGTCAAAATATCAATATGAACTAGGGTTTGGGAGAAGTTGATTCCAACCCTCAGGGATGACTTTGAAGGGTTCAAGACTTGTGTGGAAGAAGTAACTGCAGAGGTGATGAAAACAGCAAGAGAACTAGATTTAGAAGTGGAGCCTAAATTGTGACTGAATTGCTGCAATTTCATGATAAAATTTAACAGGTGAAGAGTTGCTTATTATAGATGAGCAAAGTGGTTTCTTGATATGGAATCTACTCCTGGTGAAGATGCTGTGAAGAATGTTGAAATGACAAGAAATGATTTAAAATATTGCATAAAATCATTTGATAAAGCAGCAGCAGAGTTTGAGAGGATTGACTCCAATTTGAAAGAAGTTCTATTGTGAGTGAAATGCTGTCAAACATCATTGCATGCTACAGAGAAATTATTTGTGAAAGGAAAGACCAATCAATACAGCGAACCTCATTGTCTTATTTTAAGAAATTCTCACAGCCACCCCAACCCTCAGCAGCCATCACTCTGATCAGTCAGTAGCCATAAACATCCAGAAAGAATCTCAACCAGCAAAAAGACTATGACTTAATGAAAGCTCAGATGGTGGTTAGCATTTTTTAGCAATAAAGTATTTTTGATTAGGGTATATACATTGCTTTTTTAGACATAATGCTATTTCACACTTAATAGACTACAGTACAGTGTAAACATGATTTTGAGAGAGAGAGAGAGAGAGAGAGAGAGAGAGAGCATGAGTGGGGGAGACAGGCAGAGGGAGAGAGAGAGAATCTCAAGCAGGCTTCATGCTTAGCATGGAGTTGGATGAGGGGCTTAGTCTCGTTATGCTGGGATCATGACCCCAGCAGAAATCAAGAGTGAGACACTTAACCAACTGAGCCACCCAAACACCCCTAAACATAATTTTTATATGCACTGGGAAACCAAAAACCTCATTTGACTTGCTTTATTTCCATATTTGCTTCACTGTGGTGATCTGGAACCAAACCTGAAATATCTTCAAAGTATGTCTGTAGAACACTTCTGAGAATTTTCTCTTGATTTTCAGGCTGCATTTGCACATAAGTCTAAGCAGACTCCTCGAGACAACTACTGAGAAGAACCTGAGGCAAAAGATTAGAAAGATATGTGATAAACATTTGAGGTGAAAAGCTGTCAATGAACAGGGAGTTTTTTTCCCATTGTTATAGTTCAAATCAGAGGTATACATACGGATGGGACATAGGGTATCAAAAGCACCTGCTATAGTTTCTCAAAAATGGTCTTTAGCTCTCCCATACAAATAGTTAATGGTTTCTATGTACTAGGTGCTGAGCCATTGTTCCTGTCTTTTCTTTCATTTCTGACATATTTTGAGATGTTATGTATGAGTATGTTTTCACAGTATGAAAATGCAAGTAGGGGGGCCCAGGTGGCTCAGTCAGTTAAGTGTCTGACTCCTGATTTCGGCTCAGGTCGTGATCTCATGGTTTTTGAGTTCAAGCCCCACATTGGGCTCTACACTGACAGTGCGGAGCCTGCTTGGGACTCTCTCTCTCCTCTGCCCCTCCCATATTCATGCTCCCCCTCTCTCTCTTTCTCTCCCTCTCTCTCTCTCAGTAAATAAATACATACATACATAAACTTAAAAAATTTTTTAAATGAAATGCAAGTAAATTCAATGTAACATTTATGCAGTCCTTTTAAAAAATCATTTTTACTAAACTATATTGATTGCCTAAATTATTTCCTTTTCAATGAGTTGCTGTGTATTGTAGTTCATAGCCAGAGAAACTGAATATAGCCTACTAAAACATCTGGCCTGAACCTGGTTTATAAAACTCCATAGGATATTCTGTTGCTAATGTTACTGAGTAGTTCAAATGCTTGAATTAGATTCTTATCAAATAATGTCAACCAACCTTTTATTTAATCATTGCTCAATACTCCTCATAAAATTCAGAAAATAATAGCAATATATATTAATTTCTGTCCATATTAACCACATCCTTCCTTTGTTAAACAGAAATTTGAAGCTTTACATTCTTTATGTTTTATTCTACATGAGGAAAATAAACCACAATCTAGAAATTAGGAACTATAGAAATCGGATTAAATTGTCCTTGGTTCTAATTACATTGATTACAGAAAAATAATATGCATAGGGCTCCTGCAAGAAAATCCTATGCAATGAAAGACATATAAATAGCAATGGCATAATTGGCTCACAACATCCTGTGTTATCCAAAGATTTCATCTTAAACTTCAAAGAATCATACTTTCTTTTGTAATTCCAGAACTGTCTGTGATTACTTTCTTTGAGCACTTGGTGTTTATTAGCAAGGAAGTGGAGTTAGATTGACATCACATGCTTTCCTATACAAAACGTGGTCTCTGGACCAGCTGCATGGACATGACCTGAGGGGCTGTTTGAAAAACAGAAATTCAGGCTACTCTCTGGATATACTGAATCACAATCTGCAAGTCGAAAAGATCTTCATGTAATTCATATTCACTTAACATTTGAGAAGCACAGCTCTAAATGATAGGGTGTTTTTTTTTTTCTATTGAAGGTATATCTTATTTGTGGAATTGGAGATGGATAATAATGACAATGAGAACAATGAGAATACCCCAGTCCCATGGAGTGAACCATGGCTATTTCAAATCAATTTCATTATTTCCTTTTTTATACCTGAGGTTGGTTTAGGCTTGGGGATGTGACAGTATTCCAAGCATATTTATATTAATCTTGCATTGTGTAAATCCTTTAAAAGGAATCTATACAGAAGTAGAGTTCAAGGTAATATGCCACAGGAAATCAGCAAAAACTGAGAAAGTAGTGTGTCACAATTTGGGGGGGGCGGTATATAATTCATTACTATAAAGTTTTCCTATATTAGTAATGTATATTGCTATTTTTTCTCTTTATTTAAGAATGCTTCCTCCTAATGACCCTATTACCCATAGACAAAAATGTGTCCTGAGGAAATCAGTGTGCCACAAACTTAAATTATGTTAGAAAAATATGTCCTCTCTCATGTGATCTTTTGCATTTTGGAAACTTTGATGAGTTCTGAAGTTAGCTAAATGGGTAAAGTTGACCTTAAATTTAAGAAAGCCAAAAGGCTCTGTATTTGACAAGGGACCTCAGGGAAGTCACAGAGCTAAAAACCATGCTGCTTTTTAGCAGAGCAAGACAGTGCCAACTTGCTCAAGAGATCTCCTTTTCTTGATGGTATAAGCTTGGGAAATGAGAGTAGTTCCACCTCCACCACTTTCTAGCTAAAATATCTGGAAACCTTAAGCTTTCAATCTCCAAAATAAATATCTTTCTCAAAATCAGATCCCTTAATATCAAGTAAGCACTCATGGATTTAGAAGGGAAAACAACAGAATATTTTTAAAGTTGGACGTTAATTTTCACCGGGTCTCAGAAAGAATAATGGATTCTATTATAAGATTTATACTTTTAAAATTTAGAAAAATGTTTAATCTGAGAGAACTAGTGGTTTTTCAGTGAAGAAACTGAAACCAGAGAGTTTAGGTGATTTTCCCAAAGTCACACCTGATTAGTGCCAAAATAATGACTGGACCCCATGTTTCTTACCTTAGTCCTATGCTTCCTCCTTCAATCAATATTCAACTATCAATATCTCCAGTAAATCATCTGCTGATTCATAGCATATTACTCCTTGTGTGTGAATTACATGAAAATGCATGCTTAATTCCAGACTGTGTACATATGTAAGAAATAAAACACACTGATATCCCATGGTTTCTTCTTAAAAACAGGACAAGAAACATCGTATTTCTAATTGTGTACATTCTTGTTTACTAAAGAGGTTTATTACCAAAGTTTTGACTGGTCATAGAGTGAATGTAATGATTATGTGTGTTTCTTCTATTCACTATGAAAAATCTGGAGTCATTCACAGATTTTTGAAAGAACTATACTTGCCAAAACTTTAATGACATAAAATTGTGGAAAATCGTAATTATTGACCAGTTCACTTTCAGTAAAATTCTATCCTTCTATTTTGATATATGGAAATTATATATAAACTCTAGGTTGAATTATTATTTGTTCATCTTTTTTTATAGCTGGATGGCTTTTAGTTGTTAATATACTGATACTTATTTATATAATTTCACAACGTCAAATTATAATAGTATGTATCCAAAAATATTTTCAATCTGTTTATTATAATCCTAGTATTAACTTCAATAATCTTATTACTGTTAATCCTATATTAAGTTCATTTCTGAAGTTCATTTCTTATAAACTTATATGTGTGCAGTTTTCTGTCATTATTATATGGATGATACCTTTATAACTATTGGTATTTATCACCTAACCATTTCAGGAAATTGTCCTTTTACTTTAATAAGAAATATTGTAATTATAAAATATTTTAGGAGCATCTGGGTAGCTCAGTCGGTTAAGCGTCCGACTCATGATTTCAGCTCAGGTCATGATCTCACGGTTCAGGGGTACAGTGCTGTGTGGGGCTCTGCACTGACAGTGCAGATTCTCTCTCTCCCGTCTCTCTGCCCCTCCCCCGCTCTCTCATGTGCGTTTGCTCATGTGCACACTCTTTCTCAAAATAAATAAATAAACATTAAAAATATTTTAGCTCATAGAAACTCTAGACCCCTGTTATTTCAGTATAAGCATCATTCTATCTCCAACAATCTGATAGGTGATTATCCACAATCAGGTGGATTTCAGGTTCCATTCCATTCAAATTGTTAGTAAAGTTCTTGTTTATATGGAATTAAAGCTTCTCTCATCATAACTTCAGTGTATTTGATGGAATTAGTTTCACCCTTTGGAGTAACATAGAACAAGTCTATCATTTTTTTCAAGGTGATTGTGGTTTTTGTTTATTTTCAATGGTAAGCATTAGTTATCATTTTGCACTTTCCTTCCCCCCTTTCCAGCCCATCATCATGGTGATGATGACAATGTCCAGTATTTACTGAGGACATAGCATGGGCCAGGAATTATCTATATCATTTCACATGTATTAGTGTATTTAATTCCCCCCAATAGACCCACAAAGACCCAGTTACCATATGGGTAAACTGAGACTCAGAGAGATTGCACCGATAGTTTCTTATCAGCTAAGAAACTGCACAAGAAAAGCAAACTTAGGTTTCTCTGGCATCAAAGCCACGTTTCCCCACCGTATCCTCTGCCTTTTACTGCATGTTATATATTTATTATATCATGTTGCTATTTTAATAAAGGATTCCATTTTAGTTAAATCTTCAGCTTTTCCACACTAAGTTCCTATTGCAAAATATGAGTTGCTGAGCCTTGTTCCTAAATTTCAGTTATTCTTTTAGTTGTACCTGTTTAAATACTTCCCAGTAAGTACTCTCATCCTCCTCCAAATGCCAATTGGTTACTGTGGAAACATAAATGTAAGCTAGAAAGCGATCAGGCCACTAATTGATACAGACAGTCAATTAGTGCTTCAAAGGAACTGGCTCAGTGTTTTACACATGAAGAACATGGGAGAAAGATTATAGTTTGTTATGGCATAATCCCTGTTGCTTCATTGTGGACCGGAGCTATACATGCTTCTGGATGGTTTCTACAGAAACTAAGCAAGTTTCTCACTGTTTGCTAATGGGTCGGTAGCATTATGGGAAACAATAATATTGTGTGATTTGAACCCATTAGCTTTCCCTTTCTAAAGTTCCAGACTGAACCAATTCCGACTCTGTTCAGGTCAAAAGTCTTCTTAATCTCTGTGTTATGCTGATCAAACCTCAAACTGTCGGGTCAAATTATTTCCATTGGGCCAGTTCTATTTGTGATTAATTAAAATTTCTTCTTGATTGCATACAGTTCTTTTAAATGTATAATCCCTTTATTGTGTAGCGAATTGAGAATATGGTCCTAATTTAAAAACAAATACTCATGTGGGCCTCTCAGTATGATGTAAGCCACCAATTTTGGTAAAGTGAAGAAAGAAAAATAAAACATTTTATTATTTTTGCATGAGTGTATGAATGCAATAACCAAGCGAAAATTATACCTGACTTGCCTATCATTGCAAATCACAAGAATTGATTAAAGGGAAAAAAGGTTTATATAAATAAAATGTATATGCAGAAGGCCTTGATTCCACATTTTTATCCAACAGTATTTTAGTTTTAGAAAAAATAAGCATGGGAAAATTTTTAAGGTGGCAAGCCTCCTCATTAGACTATAGGAATTTGAAAATTTAGGTTAATTTTCTTGAAGTATATAAATGAAGAATTGGTTTGAAGTTTCATTCTCTCCATGTGCATGTAATTATGTAGAGATTTACTACATGATTGTTTATATTGTGTTTATTAGAAGGAAACAACCTATCTTTTTTGTTATTTTATTCGTTTTGTACCTGCAAAGAAAACATGTTGATTTTGTGTGAGTTGAAGACATGCATACAAATGCATTATCAAAAAAGTTCTTAACATCAACCCTTTCCAAAACTAAAGTCAATTTTCTCATCATCAGTGGCTGTCCCCAAAATGTGAATATAAAGTAAAGCAGTTGAAAGTAGCAGTCTCGAGGACTAGGGTTATTGCTGAGAACGACACAGCCACCAACGGACCAGGTCTCAGGCACCTTGGAGTCCCTGTGATAAAGGGCAGTGAGGACAGAAATTCTCAGAGCGGGACTAGCAAGGAAATACAGGAAATTCTCAAGGCAAGTGGGGGAAAAGGGAAGCTCATGAAAGGCTGAGGAACTCTAAGATAGGAGAGGGTTCTGAGAGGCTAACACATTAGCCAAGCACCTGCAGGTGACTTGAGGCAGGGAGCAGAGGTCACGTGCTCGTGGACAGGGGCCCAGTCCCTGGTAGCTCCACAGTCGCAGTCACTGGCCTGAGTTGGGAGTAAGGGGATTAGAGTATATGAAAGGAATGCACAGCGCATTCGCAATAAGATATAACATACAAAACAGTCTGGCAATTGAATGTCAGGTAGCTTTTAACTGAGCTAAGTGGTCTGGAAGACAGCAAGTGAAGGAGCCCTTTTTACTCTAAGCCTTGAGTGAGGAAGAATCTACTTACAATATTTGTACCAAAACATTATCATGGCTCCATAATGTACAATATATTATATAAGAAATCGGGGGCAGTATTGCTTGGCTATAGCATTTATTCATAATGGAGCCAAAGAGGTCTCTGTCACCTGTTAGCTGTGAGACCTGGGGGGAAGTTACTAACCTCTCTGTGCTTTCATAGGCTCATCTGTGAAATGTGTACGTAATACTACCAACCTCCCAGGATTATTAAGATGGTTGAATGGGTTAATATGTGGTAACCATTTAGAGGAGCGTATGGCAGCCAGTATCATACAAATTCTTACTCAATTCAATTATTTCACATAGAATTAACTTGGTTATATTTCTCTATCAATTACACATCTGGGCAACCAAATCAGTTTCCTTATTTATGTGTCTTTCTGCCTTTCAAATTCTTGTGCAAGGGGACTTCTTGGCTCCACTTCATGACTTTCCACCCTACCCTTCCTTAAAAGGGAAAATCCTTAAACAGAAAAACTTCCAAAACAAAGTCATAAGTAATCCCTGTGCTGCAGCCTCAGCCTGATATCAGACTAAAGACACTGTAAAATAATGGCATTCTTTCTTCCAAATATGAGCTCTTCTGCAGCATTTTCTTGCTTTTGTCCACTTTCTAATGCCTTTGAGTGGTTTTCAAAATATTTTGTCTAAAGTTTACAATTGTTATATCAGTAGAATTTTGATCCACTATGAACTTATAGAACCTCCATTGGAAGCAGAACCACTACATTCTATTCTGCTCAGAGGGGGTGAAAAGGGCAGGGATGGGCCTCCTTGAATGTGGAGCTTTTCCTCAAATGTCTAGTGACCCTTTCTTGTTAATTATATGCAAGAAATAGATACCAAAGCTGAGCACAAAGATTCTAAGTGCATAGAAATATCAGTGGGCTATAGAGTAATGGGTTACTGGGCAAAGTTTATTTTGGAACTTTCCAAACTTCAGAATCTGGAGGTTTTTCCTCTGGAGCGTTAAGTTTCTTCACAGAAGGATCATTTAGCTACCTGTCTGGGGTATTGCTTAGCTACCAGCAAACTTGACATTGGTATGTTTTAGTGTTCAGGTAGGTCCTTATTTTCACTTGAACCTTCATGTCTACCTTTCTCTGGATCTGAAGAAACTGAGTTTGTACTATTCTGAATGAAGCTTCCGTAGAAAAAATATGTGGTCTTTCCTAAGGAAGGAAAGGTAGCAATCTCAGGGCACCAGGTAAAGGTGTGATCCAGGAGGTCTAACTGCTTCTAATAGAAACTTCGAAACAATTCACCTGTTTCCAGACCTTCACTCTAACTTTACATTCAAAGCCCATTATGTTCATAATTTATTTTCTACGGCTCTGAGGTAAATCAGCCGCTGGTTTGATTCTCTCTCTTGACCGTCTTTTACTTTGCTGAATCATTTGCTGTTTCCTTGTCTGATTTCCATTTTCATAAATTTTGAGATTACAGATTTTTGACAAAGTAGAACAAAAATGTCATTTGTGGCTCTTTTTTGTTCTCCTTCTTGCAAAGGTGATTTTTGAAAGAAGGGGTGACTATGTTTTCACCCCTATTATTAAAGTTGGAAATATCCCTCTGGCATACTTTCTAAATCAACAATGTAACAATGTAGAACTGAAGGACAACTTTAAAAAATTTAATGAATGAAATTCTAGTATATCATTACTGACAAGTTTTAAAGTTAATTCCAAATATTGCCATCATGAGCATGTTACCCTGTCCAGTATTTATACACTGTACTTTGCTACCCAGGAACATGAAAGCTTATTTCACAATATTTAATTATATTTTACAAACATATACTGTTTATGATTTCAGAAAAATGTAACTTTAATTGAGAAGAGCAGACATTACATGGACTGAAAAACAATGTATAGACAAACCTCAACTTAACGATGGTTCATTAAGATTTTTCAACTTTACAATGGTGTGAAAGCAATATGCATTCAGTAGAATTCATACTTGGAATTATTAATTTGAATCTTTCCCCCAGCTAGCAATAGGTGTTGTGAACCTCTCTCGTGACGCTGGCAGCCACGGCATCCCAGCTCCCCACAGCATCCCCAGTTCAGGCACACAATCATGAGGCAAACAACCAATATGCTTACGACTGTTCTGCACCCATGCAACCATTCTCTTTTTCACTTTCAGTATACCACTTAATGAATTGCATGAGATATTCAACATTTTATTATAAAACAGGCTTTGCATTAGCTGATGCTCCCCAACTGCAGTCTAAGGTATATGTCCTGAGCACATTTAAGGTAGGCGAAGCTAGTTATGAGGTTGGGGAAGTTAGATTTATTAAATGCATTTTCAGCTTATGATATTTTCTTTTTTTTTTAATTTAAGTATAGTTGATGAATTACAATATTTTCAATTTACGATGAGTTTATTGGGACATAAGCCCATCGTAAGTCAAGGAAGATCTGTATAATCTTCTTTAATAAGAAGAAAGTTGATATGACATTTTGCCTCTTAGAAATGCTTATTTCTTACATAAAGGAAAAAGAAAATGGGAAAACCAATGAAAAAAAATAAGCATCTGTCACATTTAAAAATCTTGATTTTTTCTTCCTTGAAAAATCAGCTGTGTCCATATTTACAGATGGTAACAATCCATAGGCAATGAGTAAATGGTGTCGTCTTTAGCCAGGACACGCGCTTTTCACTTCGTCTCAGGTCCAGCCTTTCCCTATAGATTCCCTGAAACCCCACACACCTTATATTATCTGCTACTCCTTATAGGGTAAAAACAACATCCTACAGCTAACCTGTTTTTTATTGAACTTTGTACTTAGCATAGATTTTCCCAAGAATAAATGAATTGGCAAATCCTGAAATACAATTGTATTACTGCAAAAGCTATTATATTAACAGTTTTCAAAACATAGTAGACAGATAATGAGTGTTCTTTAAAAATTCTCAAGATTATTTGTTAGTTCATTTTAGAGGTTTTGTATTTATATTACAAAAATAATTGTACTTTCTGGTATGAACAAATATCTATTTTAGAAAAACCATATATCATACACTTAGTGTCTTATCCAAATAATATAGTTAAAAGGAACTAAAAACATCCATTTGGCCCTTATCTAAGAAAAAAACTAAAATATGTTAATCAAGCTTAAATCTCCCTTGCTCCTTTTTCTTGCTTATCTCCAATTTAATTTCTAAAATAGACCTCTCCCCCACCCCCATTCCCAATTATAAAAGGCTTCGGTGACTCCAGCAAGAGATAGATGTCTCAAATTCTCCTCAACGATTTAGGGAGAACGCTTCCCAACAGACATTTTCCTCTAGCCCATAAAGGTGTCATCAATTTTAAACAATAACCAAAGGTATATTTTTCCAGCATCCTTAAGCTTCTCTGCATCCATTAGCGGTATAAAATTTATGCAGCCAACCTGCGAGCAATGTACTAATAAATAATACGTTTTTGCACTTTATCTTTCATATTTTCAGACCTAATCGGTAATGCTCCTTATCTCTTTCAGGCTGAGCACAATCCAAAATGTCCTTTATTTACTCTTATCTCCCATTTTGAGCCGAATTCATCACTTAGAAGATACAGCTAATTTTTTTAATGTTTATTTATTTTGAGAGAGACAAAGAGAGAGAGAGAGAGAGAGAGAGAGAGAGAATGAGTGGGGGAGGGGCAGAGAGAGGGAGACAGAGGACCCCAAGCATGCTCAGCGCTGTCAGTGCAGAGCCTGTCACGGGGCTCAAACTCACAAACCATGAGATCATGACCTGAGCCGAAATCAAGAGTCGGAAGCTTAACTGACTGAGCCACCCTGGCACCCCTCGGCCAAGTTTTAAAGGCCAATATGTATGACGCTAAAGATACAAGTAATTTATTTGTTTTGTTCTTATTGGGGCCTCATCCTAAGCAGCACAAGAAGACCATCTCCAAATAACCTATGTGCCCTGATTCTCCCTCCATGGAGGACCTCTCTCAACAGTCATCTGCTCTCCCAAGCCTACTTCCATTTTAAATAGCTTTCATCCATATGCTCAAACTTTTCATCGTGTTCACATCTCCTCCTTGCCCTAATCAAAACCTCACTCTCTTTAGAAAATGTTAAAACCTTGTTCAACACACATCTTCTCCAGTGGACACTGCTTATTCTCACATACTCCATGTGCCACAGGGTTCAAACTCTTGAAATTACACATGCTCAGTTTTGGGCTGTGTTGAGACAGCCCAGATTTGCTCAGAGCATCAGATGTTCAGCATCTGAACGCTCTGATCCCAACTTATTGGACTCAAACTACTTCACGTTTGTTATTTCCACTTACTGATTTTCTTTCCTCATGCAAGTGCCCTTTTTGAGGCTTTTGAGGTTTATGTTTTCCACAACATACCACTCATGATAAAAAAAGATTAAATTTACTTCTTTTTACCAAATTGTAGAACTAAATATCATGCTGTTCACAAGGTTATTGCATAGAAGAGATTTTTCAATAGTGACTCTATTACCATTTGAACGGGGTGTGTTTTTTTATTTCAACAATTAAACTTTTTTTTGCATCTTCTTTCTTTTTTTTAATTTAAATTTTAGTTAACATCCACTGCAATATTTCAGGAGTAGAATTCAGTGACTCATCACTTACATGTAACACCCAGTGCTCATTTGAACTGGATAATTTTTGACGTAGGCCTGTTCTGTGCATTGTAGGGAGGTTAGCAGCACCCTAGGCCTTTCTCCTGCTGCCTCTCTCCTCAAAATTTTAGTGACATCTAACGATGTCTCCAGACATTGCCAAATGTCCCCTGGGTAAAAAACTTGCCCCTGGTTAAGAACTACTGGCATAAAGGAAATGATTTTTAAAAATCCAATTCTCTCCGTTATGGGATTTATAAACCGGACTGACACATTAATTCAGTGTGCAGCTGCAGAGAGGAAAGACAAGAAAATATTAAGTAAGAAACTTAAGTGCTCAAGCCTAGAAATTTAGTCATGATAAAATTCCAAAAATAAAAGATGCATTAAAAACTTTTAGAAATCTCTATTCAGGTCCATGTGTCTGAAACTAGGAATGAATTAAATGAATTAATTTCATAATACTATATTCATTTAATTTATGGTTAGCATTACAAATGGATTTGATTTGCTTATCAATTTTTAGATACTACAACTGAGAAAGAAATAAGAAAAAAGCATAGAACTGTTTAAATGACTTCAAATGCAATGGATTCAAAGAGGAATAAATGTACCCAACTGCAAAGGTAGTTTTAAAATGTCGTAAGTGCCTATAATTACATCATTATCTTTTCTTGGTATGCCTCTTATACTAAAAAAAACAGCTATTTATAATAATCTACTTACTTCATGAAAAATATCACTCACAAAATCAAGGATATAGTGTAATGACATGTACAGAGGCACCAAAAACCATAATTATCAGTTGATGAAGATGAATTGTGATGTCCAAGTAGCTGAATTTGCATCAAAATGTCGTCCTTTCTTATATTGTAATAATTTCTCAAAGAAGTAATAGATATTATACTTGAACTATATAGGTCTTACCATAAGGTAAGACAGGTTGAATTCTGACCTGTCCAAATCGATTTCTCAAATATATCCATAATATACAAAGCATGTTAGAACTACTTTAAAAATCAGATATTCTGAAGTGCATTAATGATTACCAAATCCTGCAGCTGCTGCACCTTGAGGGCTGTGACTAACTCCTTCTCCCCTCCCTTGGCTTTGACTTTTCTCTTGTGTAGGAAACCGTATGCTTTCCTGGTTATGACCATAGGATAACAAACAAAATATCAAGAAGATGGATTTTTTAAAAAGTTACCCATCACTCATCTCCCTTTCATGACAAATGTAAACATGGTGAAAAGTGAGCAACTTATTTACTAAATTTATACTTTGATTTGCATGGAACCAACTACATGAGTTTCCCATTCACTCCAAAGTTATCATGTGAAGAGAGCTTAAATGACACTGAAGAAATTGGCTCAACACTTCAGTTTTGTTAAACTCATTCAGTATAGTATGTGGAAGTTGTTTCACTAAATCAATACTATTTCTATGTAATTTTGAATTTAGTTTTATTCTTTTTTTTCTTTTATTTATTTATTTATTTATTTATTTATTTATTTATTTTGAGAGAGAGAGAGTAATACATGAGCGCACACACATGTGAGCAGGGGAGGGGCAGAGAGAGAGAGGGAGAGAGAGAATCCCAAGCAGGATCCATGCAGTCAGCACAGAGAGTCTGATGCAGGGCTCAGTCCCATGAACCATGAGATCATGACCCGAGTCGAAATCAAGAGACAGACACTTAACCGACTAAGCCACCCAGGTGCCCCGAATTCAGTTTTATTCTTAATTAACTGTAACTGACAGGCTAGCCTAGTATTTATGTGATATTTCAAAAGATAAATGGATCTTTTAAAGAATGGACTTCTCTCTTTTTTTTTTTTTTTAATGTTTTTATTTATTTTTGAGAGACAGAGAGACAGACAAACAGAGCCCGGACAGAAGGGGCAGAGAGAGACGCAGACACAGAATCTGAAGCAGGATCCAGGCTCTGAGCTCTCAGCACAGAGCCCAATGTGGGATTTGAACTCACAAACCGCGAGATCATGACCTGAGCCAACTGAGCCACCCAGACGCCCCAATAATGTACTTCTCTTTAATTTTAAAAACTAATGAAAATTATTCAACCGTTGAACTATTCCTCATAGGCAAATAATTACACAGTGAATTCCCATTTATAGTAAAATGTTTATCTGAAATTTTAACTTTTGACCACATAAAGAAATGAGTTAAATTATTCACAGCCAAAAAGACTTCAACGCAAAAAGGAAATGGTGGTTGAGAACTTAAATTTTGAGTTAAATTTCTATTTGAATATTGTTTCCAGCACTTATCCTAGCTGTGTACACTTGACCAACTTCCAGGAGCCCCAATATTCCCACCTGAAAGATGATCAACATCTTAGGTCACTGGGAAAGTTAAAATGAAAAAAAAAATTTTTTTTAAATGCTTAGCGCAGTGATTGGCGCAGAGTGAATGGTCAATTTTTGTATTACCATTACAAATAGTTATTTTTATAAAAATTAATTCTTCTCATTACCTAGGCATTCTATGAAAACATAAATTGCCCTGTGTGCTTTGGGTAACAACAGTATTAACTTACATGCCTGTTTTTTGTTTGTTTGTTTGTTTTCTTTTGCTTTGTTTCAATAGAGGTGATGAGAAAAGTGCTCCAATGATCATGTTTCTGGTGGGCAGAAGCTCATTCTATAGGGTCTTCAGGGTGCAGTTCTGTTCAAAAGTGAACACTTCTAGGGATTGTGCTGTCAACCTTACAAGGTCAAGAGCGTTAATTTTGAATATGTGCTTTTATATTTTTTTCCATTCCATAATCATCTTTTCAATTTTTCTATGCCCACGTTCAGGATTCTGATTATCTATAGGTTCCTTACCCAAGAACTTGAAGACATTCAGATACTAGGGAGGGTGAGGAAGGATATTAGTCATCTCTCTAAGTTCCTCTGCAGTTTGTATCTTTAAAAAGTATGTCATTCTGACTAAATGAATGCCAAAATAGACACTAAAAGAAGTTAGGATCTGTTTTTAGTAGTATTCATTGGTTGGCTTTATTAATCCATTGGTACTATGGCTACCTTCCCAACTACTCCGATCGGTGTTTTATCAACGATGAATATCTAGGCTTTCTCTGTCCCCACCAAATTAAAAATTCACCAAAACATATCATTTTTAAGCTCTCATTCTTCACAGAGACCAACGAAGGCATTTCTCTGCTCCCCTTCCCACTACCCAGGATTCATGTGTTAACATCACTCTTATTTTCTTTGCTTGCTGAATTTGTGTTAAAATAACTGATTCTGTGTAAATTTCCTCTGCCTGGTCCCATGGCAAACTTTAGAGTAATTCTATAATTAATTTAAATAATTTCTATTAAAAGAAGTGCATATTTATGGATCTTCCATAAAATACCATTTACTTATTTATAAGTAAACAGAAAAAATGGAAAAGAAACTAATTATAAGGCTCTAGGTTTGGAAGAAAGTCAATACATAAAACTAAAGTAGAATTACACATTTATTTTCTTGTCATGTAGGCTTGTTTTGACGAACCCAACTTTACAAGATTTAAAAGAAAATGAAATTTTAGAAATAAATACTGTAAAAATCCAAGTGTTTTTAAATAGATGAGTTTTTAAAGATGTGTGTCCTTAATTTAAATAATTTTTAAAACCCCCTTTTCACCCCCTCTTACATTTCATGAAATGTATGTGCATCCTGAAGTGTCAAAATATTATTTTCATATGTTGGGAGATTCAATCCATGCCTCTCTTTAAGAACTTAGTACTTGTTTGCTTCTAAGGCTGAGTGCATTTTGGAATAACTTTGTGTTAGCTACAAATAACAATCTTTTCAAGCCCTAGCAACCAGGCTGTGCTCTAGCAAAGGCCTTTGAAGAGTTTCTTTCACTGCCTTTGCCCCTCCTCCTTCTACATGTACTCAGGTCCCTACTATCCCAATTTAAAACAGAGAGAGAGAGAGGGAGCAGAAAAGGAAGGAAGGAAGGAAGGGAAGAAGGAAGGGAGGAAGAAGGAAGGGAAGGGAGGAAAGCAGGGATAGAGGGAAAAAAAAAATTTTAATGAGGTTGTGCAGTTTTTCATAGTTTAAAAAGTATATGAAAGCCAAATGTACACTTTTCACCTGCTTAACATGCAAGTTCGGGAATGTAATCCTTCAGCAAACAACAGGTTTATTGATTATAAAGATTCCAGTAAAACTTTTTTTTTCTTTTTTGCTTTTGCCAATGTGTGCTGTTTTTGTGAAGAAAAAGAAGAAAAGTGATTTGGAAATGAGCCACCTTTATTTTAAGTTCCCTAGTCAACATGTTGCCACAGCAACCAAAGTTGCTATCTGGGAAAAGACAGATGTCTTTGCTTCAATCAGGATGCAAAGCTTAGAGAAGGAAAAAAGAAAAAAAAAGCAATGAAAATTCATCATTTCATTATTTGAAATGTGAATTGCTCTCAGTTGGCTATGAGCCATAGTTCTTATCCACAGTATCCTTCAACATATATTCAAGTCCCTCAATATTGCAATACTTCATTTCCATTAATTAAATAATTACAACCAACACTGTCTCCTGGTTCAGCTGAATTCATTCGTTGCCAAAAACATTCATCATTCAATTTAAAGTAGTTCATATTACTATGCGGTATATTGACAAAGATGGTGTTTAACTTTACTTAATAGTGGTTGTGTAGAGAGAAAGAAAAAGATGAGGACCGTGGGGAAAAAAAAAAAAAAAAACACAGAGACAGAGTACCAGAAAGTCACCTATAATTTTAGCTAAACATGGTTGTTTGGGTCTATGTGCTTATTCTTCTCACCCCTGAGTCTTCTCTAAAATGAAGATAAAGCAGTTTATGAATGTTTAAACTAACAACGACAAAAAGAAAAGACAACAGTAGATAAGATATTACAACAAATTTTTGAAGATGGAAAATAAATAGAACAGTAAGTGAAGTAACAAAATAGAAGAAGTTTCATTCAAGCTATCTGGACGGGAGGACACTAAAGATCAGTGAGCAAATTTAGACAGAATTACAAATTGACTCAGTTTCAAGGTCTATAGGAGGGAGAGTGTTGAGGCAGAAAATCAAAAGCTTGGTTTTTAAAATCTGCTTAAGGAAAAGTTGAAGCTTTTAGCTGCTTTTCTCTGTGTGTTCATGGGGTTGGGGGTAAAGAGGACTTTGATTCCTGAGACTAAGACACCAGACAGATGAAGTTGAGAGGGAGGGGTGGCACAGGTCTCAAAGTAAGAAAGCTAATTAAAAGTTTACATATTACATACTACACATAATTCCATTCAGTTTGGTGCTTGCGTTTTTCAAGTAATAGACTCTATTTTTCAGAACAGTTTTAGGTACCAAAACCTTGTGAAAGTAATACAGAGTTCTCAGATATCTCCTCCCTCCTAACCACCATTTCCCCTTTTATTAACATCTTGCTCTAGGGTGGTACATTTGTTACAATTAGTGAACAAATATTATTATGACCCCAAAGCCGTAGTTTACAGTGTCTTATTCTTTGCATTGTACTGCTCTATGGGTTTTGACAAATGCATAATGTCATTAAAATAGCATTCAGAGTAGTTTCACGGCTTTAAAAATTCTCTGTGCTTCACCTATTCATACCTCTTTCCATTCCATCTGAACTTCTGCCAACCACTGACCTATTTGTTGTCACTAGAGTATATCACCTTATCCAGAATGTCATATAATTGGAATGGTACAGTATGAGCCTTTCACACTAGTTTCATTCACTTAACAATATGCACTGTCAAAGTCAAGCTAACAAGGTAAAGTGAAAATATACATAGGTACTAGAAGAAGATTTTAAGGGAAATAAGATATTAATTTAAGCCAACAGTAACACACAGGTGGGTATGTCCTGGGATAGGTTGCCCAAAACAGATCAGGATCAGAGGCTTTATTAATTCCATCACTGTATTTATCATCTACACATGACTCAACTACTCCATCTAATTATTTAAACTTTCTCTATAGTAAAGAAAATTAATGCTACTGATATATCAGAATGAATAGCTTTTCCAGTTGTTCAAATATATTTTCTCATCTGTTTTTCACAAACTGCATTATCCAAGAGAAAGTCTCAGATAGGGTCTGATCCATAACTTGGATTAGAGAAGCAACTCAAGATCCACCAGAGGGTTGGATCTGGTCCAAAACCCTCATGTTCCCCACAACTGAGTTAAGCAGTACCAATGTCCAACTCAACATGGCAGCACATATTTCTAGGAAATATTTTTTTTTGGATGACTGGTTTCTTCACATAAAAAGGACAATTATTTTTTTCCCAGAATATTTGAATATTAACTTACTTTTTCATAATTGATTATATATTATAAACTGAAAATTTCATCACAATAAGAATTGCATGTATACCCTTAGAGTTCACAACACAGTGGGTCATATGCTTTTTAAATGTTGGAATTTATCTGTATTTTCATGGAAATAATTAAATTACCACTTGGCTATATTTTATCGCATATGGTGCATTTAAATAGTAAAGCAATATTAGTCAGCTGTTTTGTATTATGCTTGTATTACTTATTATACAAAATATGTTACATGGATCATACTTTGTTTTGACTATTGAAAAACCATGCCTCGCATGTTTACTGCTGTAATCTAGTAATTGCATGAGCACTCCAGAGTCCCCTTGGGAATTTCTCATATTGACAATGCATCCCAAATGCCAGAATCTACACATGGATATCTATGATTTTGCTAAAAATTATGTTGAAATCCATGTAGCCAAGCAATTATCCCTTTGGCTATTCATCAGAGGAGTCTCAGGAGATTAAGCATTTCCATTCTAGAGCTGGAATGATTTACTCTTCAAAAGAAATGTAAGGGAAAAAAAACAAGCTCAAAATTGCCTTTAAAACTATTACTCTGAAGGAGATGTTACCTACATAAATCTGTGAAACAACTAAATGCCTACTTAACATTTATAACATGTTAGAAGCCACAGTATTATCTATGTAAATAAAAACTTGAAAGGTATCTCATAAGATTCCCTCAAGTTGCAACATTGTGTTTTAGCAAAATCCAACATAAACCTATTCTGTTGTAAATAATTGCCCCAAGAAAGACTAATTCAAGAAATTCCTCTTAAAGAAATGGGTCAGATAATTGTATTATCTAATCTATGGTTCTCAATCTCTTTTGATTATTCTTAATGAAGATGAATGTGAATGATTACCATTCTCTGAGTTTGAATTGACTGGAAGACCAATATAATTTGAATAACTTTCTGGCCTGATTTTCCATAAATCCATCTCAAAGCATTTCCTCAAAACCCATCATGTGGAAATATGGAGTAGACATATTTTCCCTATTCCTTCCACTACAAACAACTAAACACCATAGCATTATTATCAAAACCAAATATAGGAAGACGGAGACACGGGAGAAGAAAGCAGAATGGCTAGGTGCATTGGGACCCAAAGGATGACATAATGGTGAGTTCTTTGGGTTTGGATTTGTTTTGTTTGCCTCAGATCCCAGACGTGGAGCTGAAGAAGCTGGCAACCCAGAAATGCTAACAGACACAGACCAAAAAGAAAAAAAAATCCACGGAAAAAGCCTATGCTCCCTAATCATAAAAACCAAGATGGGCAGCCTAGCAAGATAAACACTTTTAGACAATAATGCTCTATTCAAGCCAAACACCACAGGAAAAATGTTGACCTGATCCCTTTATGCACCAGCAAAGGCAGAATGGAGAGCCTAGACATCCGTTTCACCTGGTAGTAATGGAGTGCCCCTCCCTCCATCTGCTGGGGTGGGTCAGAATAGGCCCAATGGAAAGTAAGGACTTTCACCTGTTCCTGCAAGTAATGAGGCCACAGAGGTCTGACAAAGACTCTAAAACAACCATCATAAAATTGCTTTAACAAACAATTATGAACACATGTAAACCAATTAAAAAATATAAAAAATTCAGCAAAGAAAAAGAAAATATAAAGAAGACCAATGGAACAGAACAATACAATGACTGAAACAAAAAATGCCACAGATGGACTCAATCACATAATGAAGCAGGAGGATGAAAGAATCAGTGAATTTGAAGGTAGAAAAATAGAAATTAGCAAATCTGAACAATGGAGAGAAACTAGACTAAAATTATAAAATAATAATAATAATGATAACAACAACAACAACAACAACAACAACAACAGAGCTTCAGGGACCTATGGGAGTAAATCAAAAGTCTAACATTTGCATAATCAGAGTCCCAGAAGGAGGGGATAAAGAGGAAGGGACTGAAAAGTACTCAAAGAAATATGGCAGAAAGATTTCCACACTTGCCAAAAGAAATAAACCTATATATTCACAAAGTTGAGTGAATCAAAAGAAACCCAAAGAAACCCATACAAAAACACATCCTATTCAAACTTCTAAAAATAGAGATGGGGCATCAGGGTGACTCAGTTAAGCTCTGACTCTTGGTTTCTGCTCAGGTCATGATCTCACGGTTCGTGAGTTCAAGCCTCACACTGGGCTCTGTGCTGGGAACACGGAGCCTGCTTATGATCCTCTCTCTCCCCCTCTCTCTGCCCTTCCCCTGCTTGCTCACTCTCTCAAAATAAATAAATAAACTTAAAAAAATAAAAATAGAGGCAAAGAAAAATCTTGAAAGCAGTGAAAGAAAAGCCACATGTTATCTATAGGCAAAAACAAATTTGAATTACAACGGATTTCTTATCAGAAGCCATGGAGGTCAGAAGGAAGTGACACATTTTTCAACAGCTGGAAGAAATAGCTGTCACTTGTAATAACAAGAACTCCAAATTCTATATCCAGTGAAATATTTTGCTGGACACTAGCAAAAAATCAAAATACCTTCAAAGAAAAATTGCCATCAAACCTACACTGCACATCAGATTCTAATGATCAGGTGTTCTATCCAACATTCTCACCTAAGCAAAGTCTACTTAATCAGATGAAAGACTTTTTAGCTCTTCCTAGTGAAAAGGCACAGAAACTTTACATATTTTATGCATCACTATAAAATTGATTGTATACGTTTACGTTTAAATTAACAATAATGTTTTCTAAATGTTGATTTTATCACTCAATCTTTTTAGTATGTTCATGAAGTATAATTCTAAATAACTTTTCCTGATATTGTCACAGATGACTAATCAGATTAGATGAATCTCTTGAACTCTCACAAATTACAAATTCTGAGACCCAGAGTGGACAAAATCAGTTAAACTCTTAGAGGGAATGCATCAGGTCGAAACACTTGTTCTAGAGATTTGAAACTTAGAATAAAAAACACCTAAAACATTAGCACTATTTAATTTGGGGGGTTGGTAATGGAATTTTTATTTCATCTTTCATTTGTTTTTATTTTCCATTTTCTTTAAAACAAACATTTGAATTCTGTAAAGGAAAACAAAATTAAGACATTGTCAAATTTGATTAATATGATATGCCATCCATCCTCAGATTCTGATTCTAGTGTAGATAATATTTGACGTGCAAGTAAGTATCTGGCAATGTTCAATATGAGTTTGGGAAATCTGCCTACACTGCGATAATCTACTTAGGGTACTCCTTTTCTTCACGGAGACTAAACTCTGCATTCTTTAATTTGTTCTTTTAAATCCTCTTCCATCTGTTATTTGTCTGCTCTTCTAATACCATTTTCCCTGATAATTCCATGAGCTTTGTGTTTCCTATAACAAAATCCTAATATTTCATCTATTGTCTCACAAATGTGTGTGGATGTCTGTAGTGTGTGTTTGTGATTGTGCACTTGTATGTGTATTTGTATGAACATATGTGTACTTGTTTGGATTTTTCTATATGTATGCTTTTGTATGTGTATATGAGTTTGTGAGTGTGGTTTATGTGTTTGAGTGTTTATGTGTGCACATTTGTTTGTATTTATTCATCTAATACCATTAAACACTTAATGTCTTCATATCTACTTACCTACTTACCTACCTATTATCTACCTATAGTCCAAATCAAGAATCACTCACACCTTATAGAATATTATTTCACTTAACAAATTTAAATGACCATCTAATCAAAAATATGTACCCAAAACCCAAAAGGCACTAGGGACCATGCCAGTTGCTGTGATTAAACCATTAAAATGTATAGTTTCTGCCTTTAAAAAAACTTTCTGCTCTTAAATTTTTTTTATAAAACTGAGACTATCGATGTGCAACTAAAATGTAATTTATTTTAGTCATTTAACCTGAATTATACAATCCTATCTAAAATTCCTCAGCATCTCATTAAATGAAAACTTCAAATTTCTTAGACTTGCACATTAGATTCTAATAATCTGACTCAGGTGTTCTTTCCAGTACCCACTGGCCTCCTTGCATGACTTCCTGACATCTAACGTGTGTTCTAGTGGATTTGAGTACTTCACCATTATATAAATATTCATTCCTCCTCAATTTCCTGGAAACATTGAACATGCTATGCTATTCCCCTAGTGCCTAACCCTTCCCTTCCCTTGATTTCAATGCATTTAATCTGAACCATCATTTATACCTCATTGATAGCCTTCCTTTAGATTGTACTTCTCCAATAACAGTTCCCACAATCTGCATGTCAGGCAAAAATATATAGCTAGCATGTTAATGACATGGCTATCACTGTGTTAGGCACTAGGATACAGCCATCAACAAAAGAGACACTCCTCCCACCCACATGGGGTACCCGCATTAAAGTCCAGCAGTAAAGGTAGACATTTTACAAATTATTTAAAGTAAGCACATGATGAAGAGTGAATAAGTGCCATGAAAGCAAAAACAGAATTCTATGAAAGCTTGTAGCAATCATGTTTGTTTGATTTATGTGGAAGAACATTGCTAAATGGCAAATACTTTGAGAAAACACATATCCATGGTACATCCTGAGTATCTTTTGAAACAAGAGGCATTAAAATAATATTTACTAAATGAATAGATATTCTTTTAAATACTAAAAGCATTTATTCAGTTCATAGTAATAAGAAAGTAGAAAGAGTGCTTGTAAAACAAGACTGCCTTTCATTCTATTTTTAACAATGATATAGCAAGGAAATAATAAGGTTGTCATACAACTTTATCATTTCTTGACTTCAGTTATATGGATGTTCTTAGCAGATCATACAAATAACACAGAAATCAAATTATGATTTTAAAAACTAGCCACAATTCTTGTTCTGTGACTTCAAGAATAAACAATGGATTTTAAAAGAACAAAGATTCTCACTGAACAAAAAAGCTTTACAAGTGCACTTAAAGTATTATGATTATTCTGGGCATAAAATAAGTTACACTAATTAAACAAACATCACAACCTCACACGTGCTTGGCTGTCCATTAGACCAGAAATCTGTCTGGATTCAGTCTCAACCAGAAGATCATCCAAAAAAAGACACTGCTACTTGGACACATTAAACACTACCATTTCTGAAAATCTTCAATTTCAACTGAATTCTATTGCACTTAATATTTTGTGTTAATTTTAATACATACAAATATGGGTAAAGCATTTTTTTCTAAAAGAGTTTGTACAATCACTGCCTAAATGCAGTGAAAATGATTTGTATTATCTGTTATCATGGAGGTAGGTTCAAGTAATAATGATAATATACTAGCAGATGGGTAGAGCAGTTTAATCACCAGACTAGTAATAATTTGATTTCCCAAATCCAATATGGATGTATTCATTGATAAATTAGGTGTGAAGTGAAGAGAACAAGAAGCCTTAGAGAACAGTTATTTTCAAGCTCTGAGTTACCATGTGACTGACGTCAAGCAAATACAGGCATCAACCCTTCTCTCTTCTTAGATTATTTCCATGTATCCAATTGAGTAATTAAAATCTGGATTTGAATACTATCCAACAGATCCTATTACTTCCCCTCAAAGTCTTTTTTTTCAGTCTGTTAAAATTACTGAAGAGAAAAAATTTTTAATAGAAACTGAAACATAACAGAAACTTTTATTTCATGTTATCTAAATAGGGTACCTGAACTGAGGCTAAGAAATTTGTCTTTTTTTTTTTTTTTAATAAGATTTAGGACTTGATGGTTTTGAAAAAAATGATAGAAGGAAGGCATCCAAAACAAAAAAAGTACAAAATATCTGAGAATATATCACTATAAATTCCAACACCTATAAATTACTATAATAACCTTACTATAACTAGCATTCCAGACCTCTATCCACACTATATGCACACTAAATAGAAATATATACAAAGAGAATGATAGGTGAATGGATACCAGATATATGGATGGGTGCAGAGGTGGATGTATGAAGGGATGTGTTTTTATAAAACCTACTAAATATTATATTTTGCATTATAGTGAAATTAAAGTAAATTTTATTGTATTTAAATTAACAAGAGGAACTTGACTAAAAACAAAGATATTCCCAAACTTTAGTAAATATTCTTTTAGCACAAAATATATCCTCTTAAATATTATGAAGTTAGAGTCATTTTAACATTTTAATTTATATGTTATTGTTTTACTTTTTGTTATAAAATAGTAACATTTTACCATGTTACTACTCCTTTATCTCATAAAACTTATTAGTTATGTTCTTATTTTTATATTACCAAGGCTTCAAATGTTTATTTTTCTCTTTTTAAACCGTAATTCCACCCAGTATATAATCTTGATGCTGCTTTTTTAATGGATTCAGTGCTCACCACCAACTCCTTTACCATACCTTCCCTGTTTCTGAGAGCTTTATTTGTACATATCTCTTTGAGGCCAGATTCACTTTTAGGTAATATCAACGCTAGTATAGCCTAGTTTTAGATGCAGTTTAAAAACAAAAACAAAACAACCCTCAATGTCATAACATCAGAAACATTTATTTCTTGCTTATACTAAATATTCAATCCATATCATTAAAGATCCAGTTTGATGAAGGCTCCACTCAATACTTGCCTTCATAACTAGTGTGGTGGAAGAATGGGACGATAGTAAATAATGCAGTGACTCCTAAAAGATACATGTCATTTCCACTCATGTAGAAAGGGAAGTCCAATCCTAACACATACTCTAAAGTTGGAGAACTGAAATAGAACTGTGAGTAGCTCCAGAAATTACCACAGTCTAACCTTCTGGTCACCGATATTTGGAACATTCTCCCTCTTGCATTCAAGGCACTCTCAATGGAGACAACACATAAGTCCCTTCCAGTCACTTCACCAAGTTTGAAAAACAGGATATCTGGATGATGCATGGTCGTCTCTCCACTAGGAAATGACTCATGGTTGTGCACATTACATTCAGAAGTGGCTCCTCTTGAGTTGACACCTCTGAACTAAAAAGATACGCTGTTTCACCCATATACATCCAATGTAAAATGGAGAAATAGGAGTAAGATGACCTCAAAAAACAACCTTGTTGCTAAAAAGGAAATATAGGAGATAATCAACAGATTGAGGCATGTAAAATTCTGAAATACACTAGGCAGACATTTTGAGGCTCATCTACCCTGAAAATGGAGAATATTCCTTGAATAGGCCGGTTCTGCTCCCTGGATAGAGTACTTTTTGTCCATTATTCTCCATATACCATGGCTCATTCCTCTGTGAAGTTCTTCCTTTTCCATTGTACGTTAGATCTAAGGGGATTCTAACTGGTAGTGACATGCAGAGTCTCAGAGGGAGGAGAAAGAAAATGGCAGAGGGCTTGGTTCTTCAAGATGTGATCTGTGCCTTAAATAGGCACTCAATGTAGTATTATTACTACCATGATCAGAATTCACTGCTCAAAAAATTTCAAAAGAACAAACCCAAATGACCTTTTAATAAAGCATTTCTTCTTCTAATTGATGCCAAGGAGAATACTTTTACCAGGGAGTATATGGTCATTACATTAAACTGGAATTGAAGACTGCCGCCTGGTCATTTGGAGCTTATCATATCACTGAGACAGCAGGAAGAGAAATTTACTGTGTAGGCTTGAGGTCTTAATCTTAATTATCCTGGAAAGCAGAGCTGTGGCCAGAAGATGAGAACAAAGACATATGTCAGAAGACCTCACTGGTCCTATTGTGAGTTTATTCATTTTATTTTGAAATTTTTCAGATCTACATAGATTGTTACAGTAAACATCCACATCCCTTCATCCATATATATCAAATGTTAATATTTCACTACATTTCTTCATCTCTCCACAGATTGTAATTAGATGATAGAGCGATGATAGATATAGACAAATAGAGAGATAGATAGATAATAAATACATAGATACATAAATATGTAAAAGATACATGGATGATTTTTCTGCTAAATCATCTGGGAATTGCAGACATCATTGCCTCCTTACTAGTAAATACTTCAGCATATATCTCCTAAGAACTAGAACATTGTCCTACATGAACACAGTGTCATGTCATTATCATCCTTAATATATCGTCCACACTCAGAACTTTCCAATTATTCCCAAAATAAATCTGTACAATAATAGTCTTAAGATGTAAGCCTGTTCTACTCTACATCTGAAGGAAAGCAGAAAAGGCTGGAAATAGACTACTGCAAGGTCATAGAAATTCATCCTGAGATCCCCAGGCCAGGATGAGATCTTAAAGTAAAAATGTGGCCTCTTCTGCAATGCAATGACATTATAGGTGTTGCAGATATCAAGCCACTGAGCTGAGGGCAAATAAGCTGCCGATCCTGCTGGTGATCCTGTCTTATTTCCTCTCATGTCCCCAGGCTCACCATTTCCTATAACCCACAGAAACAGAAATCAAGTAGAAGAATCTTTTTCAGGTTTCTTCCACAGGTGGAAGGTGGGAGCAGTGCCAATCAAACCCTATATTCATGCAGTGAACTTGGCTCACATCCACCATCTCACACAAAACACTTACTTCATATGACCCTGCAGGAGTAACTTCCTGACTACCACAGGATGCTAAAAGTACAGCACACCCATGAATTCATCTGACTCATATGTGTTTCTCCTTCATTTATAACCACAGGGATTTTTATGCTATGCTTGATCCCACCTAAGAGTTTTTAGTTTTCCTTTCCATACTTTACATATTATCATTATGGGTATGTCACAGAAAATGTAACATTGAAGCATAAATTATTTGCAGTATATTCATTGGAAGCAATTACCAGGCCCACTGCATATGCTTTTGTATAATTGTATAGTTTCTTCAGAGCACAAGAGGACCTAGATTAAGAGTGACTGGAGGCAAAAATCTAGCATGATGCTTCACACCATTTTATGTGCCTGCCAAGAAGCTGCAAGGGTCCGTAGGAAGAAGCGCCTTTTTCTTATTCACGCATTATTTGCTTACAAAGATATATGTTCATAGATATGTGCCTGGCAAAGAGGATATCTTTTCTGTACTACATAAAAGGCAGCTTATGGACTTACAGGATTCTTGGTCATTTTGTTCATGTAAAGTTTTTTCCTAAGGATTCTGAAAAGAGTGATAGTTTTTTTTTTCAATCCCCACATAAAATTGATAAACGAGATGGAAAAACCAAAGTCCTAATGATAAAGGGGTCAATTCAACAAGAAGCTATAACAATGCTAAGCATGTACACATCTAACAAGAGAGTTTCAAAAACATAAAGCAAACAATCATGGGGTTGAATGCACAATTCAGTTGGAGACTTCAACACTCCTAACTCAGTAATCGATAGAATAAGTATACAATATATTGAAATAACTGACATTATTTCATTCCACCAAGAGCAAAATACACATTCTTTTTGAGTGCATATAAAATATTCACCAAGGTAGACCCTAATTTGGCCCTTCTCCCCCCAAAAAGAAAAATGCAACAATTTTATAAAGGATTGAAATCATACAAAGTATGTTCTCTGACCATAATGCGATTAACGTATAAATCAATAATAGACAAGTCTTCAAACATTGGAGAATTTAACAAAAATACTTCTAAATAACTAATGTAATAAAAAAGTCCCAAAGAAAATTAGAAAATACTGAGAATTGACTTACATTGAAAATACAACTAATTTAAATGTGTAGGATGCAGCTAAAGAATTGCTTAGAGGAGGATTTAAACACAAACGCTTATATTTGAAGAGGAGAAAAGTCTCAAATCAGGTATCTAAAATTTTCAGTGATCTGAACTCAGTTATCTATTAATTATCTAATCAGTTATCTAAAATGTAGATGGGAGGGGTGCCTGGGTGGCTCAATCAGTTATTATTGATTTCCACTCAGGTCATGATCTCACGGTCAGTGAGTTCGAGTCCCACGTTGGGCTCTGTGGTGACAACGTGGTGTCTGCTTGGGATTCTTTCTCTCCCTTTCTCTCTCTCTCTGCCCTTCTTACCTCTCTCTCTTAAAAACAAACAAATAAATTTTATTAAAAAATAAAAATAAAATGTAGATGGGAATACAAATTGGTACAACCACTATGAAAAACAGCAAGGAGTTTCCTCAAAAAATTAAAAATAGAACTACCATATTATCCAACAATCCCACTTCTTGTTATATATCTGAGGGAAATGAAATCACTATCTTAAAGAAATATCTTCACTCCCATGTTTGTTATAGCATTACTTATAATTATTATTTATATTATTTACAATTGCAGCCAAATATCCATCAGTGGATGAATGGATAAAGAAAGGGTAAAGTGCGCGCACGCGCACACACACACACACACACACACACACACACATTAGAACATTATCGATCATAAAAAAAAGAAGGAAATCCTTCCTTTTGCAACCATATGGATAGAATTTGAGTAGATTATGCTAAAGTGAAATAAGTCAGAGATAGGCAAATACCGTATGATATCACTTACATGTATCTTAAAAAAGCTAAACTCAGAAATAGAGAATAGAGTGGTGTTGGAGAAATGGGAAAAAGTTGGTCAAAGAGTACAAACTTCGAGTTACAAGTGAATAATTTCTGAGGATCTGATATGCATCATGGTGACTATAACCAACAATATTGTATTTAAAACTTAAAGATTGCTAAGAGAGTAGATCTTAAATATTCTCACCACACACAAAAAAGATAATTATATAAACTGATAGAGATATTAACTAATCCTACTATGATAATCATTTTACAATATATACATGCATAAAATCATCACATTGTATACCCTAATCTTATACAAAGTTATATGTCAATTATATCTCAATAAAGCTGGATAAAAATAAAATAATAAACACATCCCAGAAGATACTGATAAAACCAACAGCAAGATTCATGGCTCTAAGAAGTAAATAGTTTGGTTTTCTTTAAAAAATAAAAATCATTTTAGGGGCACCTGGGTGGCTCAGTCGGTTAAGTGTCCGACTTCAGCTCAGGTCATGATCTCACAGTCTGTGAGTTCGAGCCCTGCATCAGGCTCTGTGCCGACAGCTCAGAGCCTGGAGCCTGCTTTGGGTTCTGTGTCTCCCTCTCTCTCTGCCCCTCCCCTGCTCATGGTCTGTCTCTGTCTCAAAAATAAATAAAAACATTTTTAAAAATTTAAAAAATCATTTTAGTTGCTAAAACAAGTTATACTAATAATTATTGGTTTGTCTTTCTGTTAAACAAAATATTTTATTGTGCTTATTCACTTGAGCAACTCTGTAAAATAAATAATCTAAACATTTTGTTTCATAAACATGAAGGTATATACATTTGACTGGTGATAAAGAATACGTAGTTAGTTGTAGAACTAATAATGCTATTAAAAATCTAATTAGTCAATTTTGAAAGATAAGGAACAAATATGTTATCTATAAAACTGTTAAATAAAATTATGCCAAGTATACTTTTAAAGTTTGCCAAGAAATAATTAAAAGAATTATAACATCATTCTACAACCTTCAATGAATCAACATATCAAGGTAGTAAGCAGAAATGACGACCAACAAAAATAAAATAAAATGAAGTACAAAAACTAGAAACTATATGCCTCCTGACAAATGAACACACCATAACCTTTAAACTAACCAACGGAGTCAACCCTGAATCTGATCAAGCCTACAGGTCTAGATACAGGAAATCTTAAGGACAGAACTTGATCAACAGTTTAAAATCAGCAAAATCCAAAGTGTTGGAAACTATAAATAGTACAGGTTCTAGAACAGATAAACTGTAAGGAAAATAAGTAAATGAGCATGAAAACTGTAAATTAAAAAAATCAAAGATAAATGGGCAAGAGTAAACTACAGTCTGAGAATGTACAGCTGCAAGATAAAATAAAAGAAAAAGAAAAGCACAGAAATAATACTGTAATTGTTAGTTTTGGAGAGGCGGATGGGTTGTGTTTAGAATGGGGAAAATGGAGAGACTTCTAGGGTGGCTGGCATCATTCTAATTTTTTTAAATCTGGATGGTGATTATGAGTGTGTTCAGCTTAAAATAATGATTAAGTTACTCATTTATTTTATACGCCTATATGTATTTGTTTCATTTTATAGTAAAGATGTTAAAACCAAAAAACAAAATGAAACAAAATACTCCCTGAGAATTTGGTATCAATGGGCCTTGTCATAAGCACTGAGGTGCAAAGTTGACTAAAATGGTCAGTCTTTGAGGAGTTGATGGATGAAATGGAAACACCAGTAGATCATTTAAATGTGATGGATATGTTAATCATCTTGATCTTGGTAATCATTCCACAATATTATATATGTCAAATCATCATGTTGAACATTTTAAATATATACAGTTATATCTTTCAAAGAAATTAAAATAAAATTTAAATAAGTAAATACATATCTGTAATCTGGTACATTCAACAGTGGAAATACTCTGTTATCAGAGTACTTACTTAGTCCAGGCTCAGGTATAGAGTCTTAACACTCTGAGGGTAAAATAGCATCTAACCTGAAAAAGAATTACCCAGGAGAGTGTATGAGGGATGTTCTATAGAAGTCAAGGAAAAAGCAGAAGAGAAAAAAAGCATGGTGCATGGAAGTCCTATAGTAACACAACTGTAACATAAAAGATGTAGTGGGAAAAGACCAAGTACCACACACCTATTTTGAAATAAAGATGCCAAGATGACCTTTAAAATGAATTTATATGTACATTTCTTATTTCCTAACAGATTAATACAAAATTATACTGTGATGACACAAATAGCTCAATACTGCACAATACATTTGTATCTGGCTGTTGAATCTTCAGCAAACTAATAGCAATAAATCAATTCTTTCAACTACAACAATGATCCTATGATGGACACTTCAGAATAGTCCAGATTATGTTGGTGATTTTAGAGATAATATCAGATTAAGTTGCTGGAAAGATAATCTATTCTTCTACACTTTGTGTGTAAATAGGCTAATGAGCATGGCATACAATGAGTCTGTATTTCAATTGATTCAGTTGTTGTGATATTTTTTATTGGTGCAATATCCCAGAGTCTAGCCTATCAGTTTTTATTAACTGAAACCAACAAGATATTTGCATCTATAAAACAGATTCCTTCCAACGTAAGTAAATGTAAACTTATCATTTGACAAATATTTAAAGCCTTATTGGTTACCTTATGCTGAAACCTGAAATACTTACCAAGCTAAATATATTAAATATAATATGCTATGAGAGAAAAAAAAAGCATGATTTCCAGTGATTACCTCATTCCCTAGTATAAATCCAGTGAAGAGTACAGAGTATAGAACATAGTATGTCACTATGAAAACATAATCAAGTGAGATGACAACTTTGGTAAGAACACAATATGAGGAAGTGATTATTAGATAAAGATATTTTTAAAGGCTTATATTGATTGACAATTACTAAATCTAGATCTTATCTATCAAAACATGGATAACAAAGAGATGTACAGTGGAAATAGGTTTTAGTGCATGTACATAGAGCCAAAATAATTTTCACAGCAGATGTTAGACAATCATTAACAAACTCTGATTGTCCGAGAAATCTAATAAAAATACATGTTTATTGGGATGTTTCTTTCAGAACGTCATTCAACCAGTCACTTAAAAATCTTTTCTTCCTAGAATGAGTTATAAAAGTCCATTTAAAAATTGCTTTATCTTTTTTTAAATTGGCATTAAGAAAAATATCAGCCAATAAAAAATAAAACAAAAGTGAAAATATATCCGTAAATATGCACAGGAATTATTTATGCTAGAAGAGTGGGATAAAATATGATTAATAGGAACAGTAAATCCATCCTGTCTTTGGAAAGAAAGGTTAGGTCAGAGGCATAAATTAATTGTGATATTAAAAATAACTGTTCCAGGAGACCACTGTTTTGGTAAAATAGTATTTTTTTAATGGGTGAAAAAAATACTCATTTTAACTTCACCAGTATATTAGCATTTATAAAATAGCATGTTATAAAAGGGATATACACTAAAGGCTATATATGTCTTATTCTTAATATCACTTATTAATTTATGCAGGCCCTTTTTTGTTCCTTTAAACATTTACTAAACAGAGCTGTTGTGTTCAAAATTGATTTTGCTGTCTCAGCCACATTAGGCTGAGATGCTTTTTAGCTTTCATCTGAATGAACAATTTCCTAGTTAGACACACTGGATTTGGAGTTGGGTCAATAAAAGCTTTACTGTGTCCTTTCTCTTTCCTCTTAGAACTCACAAAAGAGACCTAAATTCCATTCATCTTTTCACTTGCCACAGTGGAATCTTTAGCAATGCAATTATGGGTTGAATGAAGAAACATAGCGCGAAATTGGCAGAGACACAAATAGGAATTCTCTATGTCCTATACTTGCACCCCTGAAGATCAGTTACTTCTGAGTATGCATGTAAATTTGTCTAACTTTAACTATTTGTCTTTGCTATACTTTGGGAGCATAAATCCTCATCAAAGGTTTAATGCAATCCTACTGAATCTCATGTGGCTCACTTAGGTTATTTGCAAGGAAGCCAATTTGATTGGATCCTGCTATTTAAGTTTAAAAGATTTTGAACGGATTGAGTCAAAAATTCTTTCTGAACATGAATGGTGTCATTTAACATGATCAAATATTAAAAAGTCAGGATTTATTAATATTCATAAACATTTATAAAAATTATTTTTGAGATGTCTAGCCTCATAGATTTTGATGTAAGAACCATGAAATACTGGATTATTTTATCTGACACATTTGAACTGAAGATAACCAGTCCTAAACTATCAGCAGTGAGTGAAAAACATGTTGTGAACCAAATATGCTTTAACTGCAGAATGATAGTTCCTAAGGAGAAAGCATGGCTATTGTGTTAATAAGCTTGGGTACCAACTGGTGTTCCACCCCACTCTGCTTCATTTACATCCAAAGTGGATTGGATCAGCTCATTTCTGAGATGGGCAATGCTTTTTGGCTCATAGATTTTTTGAATCTTATCAGATGCTTTTTCTTCACAAGACATAAATAAAATATTGACTTATTTCCTCTGTTCCAAGTTCTTTTTAAAATTTCTTTCTAGTGACATAAATAATGAACAAGCTATGGAATATTCAATAAAAAAAAGGAAATAACTAGCTAGAAGAAGGGCAGGGAAATACGTAAATGAATATAAAAATTTCAGTTCATCAATGAGAGAAAGACAACAATGATCAATACATAGAAGACATGCTCAGGAATAAATAAAAGTAAACACAAAACTAAGTGATTTTATTTATTCAACAAATGTCTCTTGTAGAACTATTCTACATCAAACACTGTTTTAGATTCTAGAATATAATAGCATAAAAAAACAATGAACGAAATAGCCTCATATCACCTACGTGACCCTTATGTTCCAATGAGGAAAGATAGACCATAAGTAAACTATTATGCCAGACATTACTGTGTACCACAGGAGAAAAAGTAAAGGAGAAAAAAATATAGAGGAGATGAACTGGTAAAGTCTGGTATTGAACTGCATGACTTGGTACTTCTTTACTGAGGAAAATATCTGACGGATGCTTATCTCTAAATATTTATTAGAGGTTGAGAAAATAAACCCTAGTGTAAAATTAACCATATTTATCAGCATAATTTCCTAGAATGGGATTATATCCATGTAAGAGGTTGAAAAAATATGAAGATGAAAATGTATAACTCTTGGGCAAAAGGTAAAATTTACTATTCCACTTCTACCATACTGTAGGACTGTAAGATTGCGAGTGTGAATCAAATCCAAATCAAAGATCATCAGTGTTACTCTGTGGAGTATAGACCAATGAGTATCAATTTCTTACTTGATAAACATGCAGAAATTATATTAATGGATGGGCTAATGAAACAAACAGAATAAGTATGCAAAAGGCAAGTTGTTTCTGTAAAATCAAGAAAAATCATGCTTAAGATATGTGGAGTCTTTTAGAAATAACTAAACATGATTGAGAAGCAATCAGTGAAGATCACTGGTTTAGACTTTCAAAAGATCTATAATATGATTCCATATGAGAGATAAATTTTAAATGAAAAGATGTAAAAGGGAAATATATTTATAGTTAGAATTCACCTAAAGGAACACTTATGTGAGAAAAAAGATCAATTTTTCCTTAAAATGTAAATAACTAAAGAGTGAGTGTCTCTAGAGCTTAAGCAAATAATATTAAAAAAAAAAAGTATGCAACACAATACCCCAGGTTGTCAGCAGCACATAGCTATTCTAGGTAGTGAAATATCAAGCTGATGGAAATAAAGCCATCAATTCATATTCAGTAACAGTTATTGAGTACCTCTCATATGCAAGGCAATATACTGAATATTAAATTACAAAAATGTTTTTTAAATATGGTTCCTGTATTGATACAGTCATCAGCCAGGTGGTTGGGACTGTGATGTAAAGAAAGAATTACAATGTCAAGTGCTAGGCACATGATATATTTATGCCTACAATGTCTTGAAAGCATGTAACTCAGACTGGAATTGGAGTGGTGCTCTCAAACCAAAGACAGCTTCAATTCAAAGCCTGTGCATTCTCACTATTAACCACTAAAAGCAAAAATGGTGGATGAGTCAAAGGACTTTCTAGGAAGAGAAAATGCTCCTAAAATGGTACAGAGATGAAAATATGCATTTCAAGGAATAAGGAATATTCATGCAGTCAACATTAACTTTATGAGAACCTACTACATGCCAGGAACTCTGCCAAGATAGTGAGATTTACAAAAAATGAACAAAAGTGTGTTTTAGCCATCAAGTTTCTCACCAGTCTGGAAGGAGAGAAAGAGAAGAGTAAACCTATTACTCTGGCATATTGCCACAAGTATGTTTATGAAGAAATGCTCTGCATTTAGGGGTGCCCAAAAGGATAAATGATCATCTCTGCTAGGGAAATATGGATAGTCTCCCTAGGGTGTTCCTTTTTTTTTAATTGAAGTATGGTTGACACACAATGTTATATTAGTTTCAGGGGTACAACACAGTGATTCCACAAGCCTATATGTTATGCTGTGCTCACAAGGGTAGCTACTATCTATCGCTGTACAATGCTATTACAATACCATTGGCTATATTCTCTATGCTGTACTCTTTATCCTCATGACTTATTCATTCCACAATGGGAAATCAATTTCTCCCACTCCCTCTCACCCATTTTGCCCATCCCCCACCCCTGTCACCTCTGGCACCCATCAGTTTATTCTCTGTATTTATGAGTCTGTTTCCTTTTTTTTGTTTGTTTATTTATTCATTTGTTTTCTTAGATTTCACATATAAGTGAAATAATATGGTATTTGTTTTTCTCTGTCTCATTTCACTTAGCATAATACCTTCTAAGTCCATCCATGTTGTCGCAAATGGCAAGATCTCATTTTTTTATGGCTAAGTAATATTCCTGTGTGTGTGTGTGTGTGTGTGTGTGTGTGTGTGTGTGTGTTCCATATCTTGGCTATTGTAAACAATGCTGCAATAAACATAGGAGTGCATACAACTTTTCAAATCAGTGTTTTCGTTTACTTTGAGTAAATACCCAGTAGTACAATTACTAGATCATATGGTATTTCTATTTTTAATCTTCTGTGGAAGCTCCATAATGTTTTCCGTAATGGCTGTGCCAATTAACATTACCACTAACAGTGCACAAGCATTGCTTTTCCTCCACTTCTTGGCCAACACTTGTTTCTTGTCTTTTTGATTCTAGCCATTATGACAGGTGTAAGGTTTCTCATTAGGGTTTTGATTTGCATTTCCCACATGATTAGTGGTGTTTAGCATCTTTTAATGTGTCTGTTGGCCATCTGTATGTCTTCTCTGGAAAAATGTCTGTTCAGGTCCTCTACCCATTTTAATTGGATTATTTACTTTTTGATGTTAGCTTGCATAAGTTCTTTATATATATTTTGGACATTAACCCCTTATTGGACATATCATTTGTGAATGTCTTGTCCCATTCAGTAGGTTTTCTTTCATTTTGTTGATGGTTTCTTTCACTGTGCAAAAACTTTTTATTTTTGTATAGCCCCAATAATTTATTTTTGTGTTTTGTTTCCCTTTCCCATATCTAGAAAAATGTTGCAGAGGCCAATGTCAAAGAAATTGTTGCCTACATTTTCTTCTAGGAGTTTTATGTTTTCAGGTCTCACATGTATGTCTTTAATGTATTTTTGGTTTTTATGTATGGTGTAAGAAAATGGTTCAGTCTCATTATTTTACATGTAGCTTTCTCCCTTACGTTCTTGACTTAAGTTGGAATTCATACATTGAGGGAAAGAAGATATTTGAAGAGGTGATATTTTGCACAAGCACAAACACATGAATCATCTGAAAGTAGTAGAGGAAGATTGGACAGTTGTACATGGTTGGAACAAAAGGTACATGTGGTATAATTGAACACATGGAATTGTGAATGGTCTTTCCTGCAATATTAAATATCCCAATGTACCTAGAACATGGATTTTATATAAAGGAAGTATAAAAGATACTATTGGAAAATTTATTGGTGTCAAATTTTGAAGGATTTTGGATACTAAAATATTTCATACATTATCTGTAAATCAAGGATAATTCATTGAAGGATTTTGAGCCAGAAAGTTTAGAGAGTGTTGCTTTAAAGAAATTTGATTCATGACAATGTCCAGAACTGTTTGGAGCAAAAAATGGTTGTACCTGTTGTATCTGTGAGGGTCGAATAAGAGAAAACTTACAAAAGTGATAAAGAAACAAAATTATGGGGTGCCTGCCTTGCTCAGTCAGGGGGAGCATATGACTCTTGATATCAGTGTTATGAATTCAAGCCCCACTTAGGTGTAGAGATTACTCAAAAAAAATAAAATATTTTAAAAAAAGAAACAAAATTAAAATTTTAGAGGAAGTTGTCAAAGATGGCTCCAAAATTTTGATCTATGTGTAAACCATAGAGAGAGAAAAAAAACTGTTCTTATCAACTAAGAATATGAGAACTAATATTAGAGAAGCAAAACATTAAGTACTCAGGATAAAATCCTGTTTACACTCTGTTTCATATGTTTACCAAATGAAAAATGGAATGGTTTTCTTCCCCTTATGAAGTAATTTTTATCATATATTCCTTGTAAGAGATGAGGTGTCTTGTTTTGTTTTTTTCTGCCTCTTTGATTTTTCTAAAGAAACCTTTGGAAGTTTAAGTCTCCATGCAGCTCTTACATATCCATATTCCTACATTTGATCATTAAAAATTCTGGAAACAGTCTTTTAGCAGCTGGCATTGGTATCTTCCCAGCTGTTTTTTCTCTTCTCAGCACCTCAGGATGTGGTATCGGGCAACAAACCAGTCTAGGAAATAGCCTTTACTTCCCATGATATTAGCTCTCCTGATTCTAAGACAAGAACAGATGTTCATCCAGAAAAAAAAGAAAGAAAGAAATTAAGGAGATTAATGCGTGGGAGTATATTTCCTCATGTGCTGCCATTTCCACTGGCCTCTACCATAGACGGATTTCCCTGCTCTGGACAGAATCACTGGCTCCAAGCTTTTAAGGGAATAAGCTGATGAGTCAAGAACTGAGACCTTGAGCAAAGACTCCTTCACTGAAGGACACACTGCAGCAAACGCTGTAGTTTGTCCTCTCACTGCCTTCCTCTTTGCCTTGCCCTTTAGTTTGGTACAGGTTGTTTTGTTATTGCTTAGTAGAAAATTCAATCTTGCTCCAAATCAACACAAAACAGACTTTAATATGGGTGCTAGTCATGGAAGGTATGTTTCTGTTTCTATTAGGTCTGTTTACCTTCCTTTTCTGCTCAAAGGTAGATCATTATACAATTTATCATCCATTCTAATGACATTTTGGTAGTAAAACAGGTGCTATTAAGAATTATCTTGGGTCATCAAGTATTAAAGAGGGCTTAGGACACAGGATTATCCAACTGAATGAGATTTTCTGACAACCTCTATATTCTCTAAAGAGCAAGGTTACAGGATGTGAGATCTGGGAAAATGCTATATAGATTTTGAAAAATGGAATTTGATCTGATTCAAGGACTTTGCTGGATTTAGTGGAGTCTTATGTTCCCCAATGAAAAGTTTTTTCTCTTTCTCTTCTATTTTTTATTATTACTTGAAAATTTTTCATGTGTGCTGTGCTGTCTATTTTACTATTCTGTTTTAGTCATCCATGAACTTGGAGACCTCATGTGAGCTTTTATTACCACACTTTAAGTGTCCACAGACCTTGACCTCATTTAAATTTTATTTTGTTACTTTAAATGGTATGTATCAATTAGGAAGTTATTTCAAGAGTTACCTATAGCACACTAGACTCTACCTGCTTTTGAACTCTCTTTCTGACACACACACACATGCAAATACACATGCATATCTGACAGAAGCCGTTAGTCACCATACAATATGCTCTAATTTTTTTCTGTAGTATTAAGATAAAATCAAGCAGTATCATTTAATCACTGCTATGTCCAACTTGTCAGGCAATTATTAGTCATTCTTTGTGTACATTGAAGGCAATAAAGTGTCATTGGAAAATATGTACTAAACTTAAATTTAAAACTCATTAAGTTAAAAATGCAAAATGAGTGTCACTGTATACAAACCATTATACAGAAGCTATAAATAGCATCAAGATACAAGGGTGTAACCCTTGCCAAAAAGAATTTACAACCTATGTCTGAACTTAAAAAATGCAAGCCTAAAAATTACTTAAGCACATATATATCAATATTGGAAGAAATCTGTAAAATCCAAATTATGATTTTTAGTTCTGTGGGTTGTAAAGGGAATGCCTTAAATTTTCTGTTTATTTTCCTATTATTAAGAGATAAGAAAAGGAGAACAAGTATTCTGTCAGTTTACAAACAAGAAGTGCTTTGATCAGAAAACAGTAACACTTTTGAGTCGGTCGATGAAGTGTGGCCACAAGTATTTTCCAATGAAAATGGAAATGAAATGAAAATCGGTGTCACTTAGCAAGGTAAAGCTGCTGAACCACCAAAAAGTAAGACATTTGTCTTTATGAGCAGGACTTAACGGAGAGAAGTCAATAGACAATAAGGTTCCTGACTTAATGTAGCCACTCGAGGGAGAAGAAGCATGAAGATCCACGTCTTTCCTTCCAAAAACAATATGATGGTGTGAGACAACAGGAGTGTACATTCTGCTTTCCCTTGTGACACACTGAAGCTCATTTGTAATTCCAGGCTGATCCCCTTTAGGGTAGAGGGGAAAGTATAACAGGAGCCTAGCTGAAATCAAACTATGGTCCAAGGTACATTATTCACATTACTCCCTCACCAGCCACATCTACCCTGTGGGATTAGCTCATCTAGAGAACAGAAGAGAGACACTGGGGAGGTAAGAAATCAGTGTCACTGCATCTGACTGAATATTTGCATATTATGAAGTGTTTCATTTAATTTTTGTGTATGAATGGCTTAAGGAAAATTAGAGAACATTTATTCTTGCTATTCAAATTGTGTTCCACAACACCAGCATGACTTGGTTGCTTGCTAGATATCCATATTGTCAGGCTATATCCCAGATCTACAGATCAAAGTCTGCCTTTTAAAAGAATACCCAGATAGGGGCGCCTGGGTGGCTCAGTAGGTTGGGTGTCTGACTTTGGCTCAGGTCATGATCTCACTGCTCGTAGGTTTGAGCCCCACATCAGGCTCTCTGCTTCAGATTCTGTCTCTGTCTCTCTGCCCCTCCCACAGTCAAGCTCTGTCTCTCTCAAATATAAACATTAAAAAAACTTTAAAGGATACTCAGAAAATTCATATTCATACTACATACTGAAGGACATTGCTCTAACTCAAGGGCCAAGTCAAAGTTACAGAGAGCTTAGCAACTTGCCCAACAAGCAGTTGATGATCTAGGGGTCATTTCTAAGTACAGAAGATCTCATCATTGCGTTTATAGCCTAATGTCTAAATAACTTTAAAAAAGAAGTCTAAGGAAATTAAGGTCAGCCGTAAGATTCCTACATAATAAAGGATTTTTCAGCCAGTGGTATACGAATTAAAATATCTGTACAGTAATTTAGGGCTTATAGATGGACACCTCTAGTTGGTGGTGAGAAGAAGCTCTCACATCTCTTCCTCTTTTTATAAGGACACTAATCTCATCACGGAAGTCCCATTTTCATGACCCTATCTAAATCTAACTGCCTCCCAACGGCCACATCTCCTAACACCATCACACTGGGGGCTAGAGCCTCAATGTTTGAATTTTGGAAGAACACATTCAGCCCATAACACAAAACATTCTGAAATTATCATTATCACTGAAGGAAATACTTATTTTCATAGGTAAAACTATCAAAGACCAAGTTCAATTCAATTTGGCAACATAGATACATGAGTATATGAATTTACTCTAATTCTAACAAAAATTGTTTGAAATTATTAAAGAAATATAAAAATAGACACAAGCAGTAGTAGAATTAAAAATCCCAGAAGGGTGCCCCCCCAACTGACTTGAGGAGCTATCCCCCAAATAGAACTAGTTTCTTATGAAGTAGCCAATCCGAAATTGAGTGAACGAGCTGGGGAATCAATCAAGGCAGTGCCCTAAATATTTAGAAACAAAATAAGGGACTAGGATCTCCATTCTAGAGTACATGCTACCAACACATGAGCATGTGATGTGCACACACATATGCACACACACAAGAACCAGGCTCTTTTTTATTGAGTAGTAAAGTCAAAAGCTAGCTCTTTGAAGAGTTTAATGAAATACACCAGTTTTTGCCAAATTTCATTTTTTAAAAAAGTTGGAAAACACAAAGTTAAGCATAAAGAGGTAACACAGCTACAGATATGGAAAATATTTCTTTCACTAGGAAAACATAACTTGAATTGCAATTTGGAATAAACATTCCACCTATTAAAACTGATACAGATACGTATGAACAAAACTGAACTATGCATAAATCTCCAAGTACATCAGGAAGCCAAAATTATAAGATAAATGATTTTCAAGTACAGAATGACTATGTTCAAGAAATACACTGAGATTTAGGGGGAAAAAAAAAGGTTTAAAGTATAGTAAGTATCCACAAAGAAATTTGGCAGAGCTTAGCACCGTTAGAAAAACTTCCATTAAGAAAAAAAAATAATCAAAATAATTAGAATAACCAAAAATATTGTTAAAATAGATACGGTGAGGTAGAATGCATTTACCTAAAGACCGAATTAGTGAGCTAATGTGGTGCCACAAGATTACCACAGAAAACAGTCAAAAAGGATGAGGAGTCAAATAACCTGACATAAATGGAAGGTGGGCTCAATTCAAATATCCATCCACATAATAACAGTTCCAGGAGGGGAAACAGAAGATATAGACATAAAAGTATAAAGATAGAGAATTAATTCCCTGCTTACTGCATTTCCCTTTTGACCCACATGATTTCTTCATTCACATTTTACTCACCCTGACCAAATCAGGGCTGATTTGGGAACTCCACTCATTCAAGGTCTTTTGGATACAATCTCTAAGCTGTAAAAGGAATGCGTTTTGAAACTGTTAATCAAGGGGGAGGGAAGATGGCAGCGTAGGAGGACGCTGGGCTAACCATGCGTCCTGCTGATCACTTAGATTCCACCTACACCTACCTAAATAACCCAGAAAACCACCAGAAGACTAGCAGAACGGAGTCTCCGGAGCCAAGCGCAGATGAGAGGCCCACAGAAGAGGGTAGGAAGGGCGGAGAGGCGGTGCGGGCTCCATGGACTGGCAGGAGGGAGCCGGGGCAGAGGGGCAGCCTGCTGGCCAAGCAGAGCCCCCGAGTCTGGCTTGCAAAAGCAGAGGGGCCAGACGGAGTGTGTTCCAACAGCAAGCGGGACTTAGCATCTGGAGGGTCATAAGTTAACAGCTCTGCTCCAAGAGCGGGAAGGCTGGACACAACGGGAGGGAGAGTTGCTGAGCCCCGGGACGACAAAGCTCAGTTTGGTGGGGAACAAAGGCGCTCGCCAGCGCCATCTCCCTCGCCCATCCCCCAGCCAAAATCCCAAAGGGAACCAGTTCCTGCCAGGGAATTTGCTTGCTCCATGAAAACACCCAACACTGTGCTTCTGCGGATCCATCCCTCCAGTGGCGGGTCTGACTCCCTCCCACTGCCACAAGGCCCCTCCTGAAGTGGATCACCGAAGGAGAAGCGAGCTAAGCCTGCCCCTCCTGCCGCCGTGCACCTTGCCTACCCACCCCAGCTAATACGCCAGATCCCCAGCACCACAAGCCTGGCAGTCTGCAAGTAGCCCAGATGGGCCACGCCACCCCACAGTGAATCCCGCCCCTAGGAGAGGGGAAGAGAAGGCACACACCAGTCTGACTGTGGCCCCAGCGGTGGGCTGGGGGCAGACATCAGGTCTGACTGAGGCCCCGCCCACAAACTCCAGTTATACACCACAGCACAGGGGAGGTGCCCTGCAGGTCCTCACCACTCCAGGGACTATCCAAAATGACCAAACGGAAGAATTCCCCTCAAAAGAATCTCCAGGAAATAACAACAGCTAATGAAATGATCAAAAAGGATTTAAATAATATAACAGAAAGTGAATTTAGAATAATAGTCATAAAATTAATCTCTGGGCTTGAAAACAGTATAGAGGACAGCAGAGAATCTATTGCTACAGAGATCAAGGGACTAAGGAATAGTCAGGAGGAGCTGAAAAACGCTATAAGTGAGATGCAAAATAAAATGGAAATGACCACGGCTCAGATTGAAGAGGCGGAGGAGAGAATAGGTGAACTAGAAGATAAAATTATGGAAAAAGAGGAAGCTGAGGAAAAGAGAGATTAAAAAAATCCAGGAGTATGAGGGGAAAATTAGAGAAATAAGTGATAGACTAAAAAGAAATAATTTACGCATAATTGGTATCCCAGAGGAGGAAGAGAGAGGGAAAGGTGCTGAAGGGGTACTTGAAGAAATAATAGCTGAGAACTTCCCTGAACTGGGGAAGGAAAAAGGCATCGAAATCCAAGAGGCACAGAGAACTCCCTTCAGATGTAACTTGAATCGATCTTCTGCACGACGTATCATAGTGAAACTGGCAAAATACAAGGATAAAGAGAAAATCCTGAAAGCAGCAAGGGATAAACGTGCCCTCACATATAAAGGGAGACCTATAAGACTCGTGACTGATCTCTCTTCTGAAATTTGGCAGGCCAGAAAGGATTGGCAGGAGATCTTCAATGTGATGAACAGAAAAAATATGCAACCGAGAATCCTTTATCCAGCAAGTCTGTCATTTAGAATAGAAGGAGAGATAAAGGTCTTCCCAAACAAACGAAAACTGAAGGAATTCGTCACCACCAAACCAGCCCTACAAGAGATCCTAAGGGGGATCCTGTGAGACAAAGTACCAGAGACATCGCTACAAGCATAAAACATACAGACATCACAATGACTCTAAACCCATATCTTTCTATAATAACACTGAATGTAAATGGACTAAATGCACCAACCAAAAGACATAGGGTATCAGAATGAATAAAAAAACAAGACCCATCTATTTGCTGTCTACCAGAGATTCATTTTAGACCTGAGGACACCCTCAGGTTGAGAGTGAGGGGATGAAGAACTATTTATCATGCTACTAGAAGCCAAAAGAAAGCTGGAGTAGCCATACTTATATCAGACAAACTAGACTTTAAATTAAAGGCTGTAACAAGAGATGAAGAAGGGCATTATATAATAATCACAGGGTCTATCCATCAGGAAGAGTTAACAATTATAAATGTCTATGCGCCGAATATGGGAGCCCCCAAATATATAAAACAATTACTCATAAACATAAGCAACCTTATTGATAAGAATGTGGTCATTGCAGGGGACTTTAATACTACTCCACTTACAGAAATGGATAGATCATCTAGACACACGGTCAATAAAGAAACAAGGGCCCTGAATGATACATTGGATCAGATGGACTTGACAGATATATTTAGAACTCTGCATCCCAAAGCAACAGAATATACTTTCTTCTCGAGTGCACATGGAACATTCTCCAAGATAGATCATATACTGGGTCACAAAACAGCCCTTCATAAGTATACAAGAATTGAAATTATACCATGCATACTTTCAGACCACAATGCTATGAAGCTTGAAATCAACCACAGGAAAAAGTCTGGGAAAACCTCCAAAAGCCTGGAGGTTAAAGAACACCCTACTAAAGAATGAGTGGGTCAACCAGGCAATTAGAGAAGAAATTAAAAAATATATGGAAACAAACGAAAATGAAAATACAACAATCCAAACGCTTTGGGATGCAGCAAAGGCAGTCCTGAGAGGAAAATACATTGCAATCCAGGCCTATCTCAAGAAACAAGAAAAATCCCAAATACAAAATCTAACAGCACACCTAAAGGAAATAGAAGCAGAACAGCAAAGGCAGCCTAAACCCAGCAGAAGAAGAGAAATAATAAAGATCAGAGCAGAAATAAACAATATAGAATCTAAAAAAACTGTAAAGCAGATCAACGAAACCAAGAGTTGGTTTTTTGAAAAAATAAAATTGACAAACCTCTAGCCAGGCTTCTCAAAAAACAAAAAAGGGAGATGACTCAAATAGATAAAATCATAAATGAAAATGGAATTATTACAACCAATCTCTCAGAGATACAAACAATTATCAGGGAATACTATGAAAAATTATTTGCCAACAAATTGGACAACCTGGAAGAAATGGACAAATTCCTAAACACCCACACTCTTCCAAAACTCAATCAGGAGGAAATAGAAAGCTTGAACAGACCCATAACCAGCGAAGAAATTGAATCGGTTATCAAAAATCTCCCAACAAATAAGAGTCCAGGACCAGATGGCTTCCCAGGGGAGTTTTACTAGACGTTTAAAGCAGAGATAATACCTATCCTTCTCAAGCTATTCCAAGAAATAGAAAGGGAAGGAAAACTTCCAGACTCATTCGATGAAGCCAGTATTACTTTGATTCCTAAACCAGACAGAGACCCAGTAAAAAAACAGAACTACAGGCCAATATCCCTGATGAATATGGATGCAAAAATTCTCAATAAGATACTAGCAAATCGAATTCTACAGCATATAAAAAGAATTATGCACCATGATCAAGTGGGATTCATTTCTGGGATGCAGGGCTGGTTCAACATTTGCAAATCAATCAACGTGATACATCACATTAATAAAAGAAAAGATAAGAACCATATGATCCTGTCAATCGATGCAGAAAAGGCCTTTGACAAAATTCAGCAACGTTTCTTAATAAAAACCCTTGAGAAAGTCGGGATAGAAGGAACATACTTAAACATCATAAAAGCCATTTATGAAAAGCCCACAGCTAACATCATCCTCAATGGGAAAAAACTGAGAGATTTTTCCCTAAGATCAGGAACACGACAGGGATGTCCACTCTCACCGCTGTTGTTTAACATGGTGTTGGAAGTTCTAACATCAGCAATCAGACAACAAAAGGAAATCAAAGGCATCAAAATTGGCAAAGATGAAGTCAAGCTTTCACTTTTTGCAGATGACAGGATACTATACATGGAAAATCCGATAGACTCCACCAAAAGCCTGCTAGAACTGATACATGAATTTAGCAAAGTTGCAGGATACAAAATCAATGTACAGAAATCAGTTGCATTCTTATACACTAATAATGAAGCAACAGAAAGACAAATAAAGAAACTGATCCCATTCACAATTGCACCAAGAAGCATAAAATACCTAGGAATAAATATAACCAAAGATGTAAAAGATCTGTATGCTGAAAACTATAGAAAGCTTATGAAGATAATTGAAGAAGATATAAAGAAATGGAAAAACATTCCATGCTCATGGATTGGAAGAATAAATATTGTCAAAATGTCAATACTACCCAAAGCTATCTACACATTCAATGCAATCCCAATCAAAATTGCACCAGCATTCTTCTCGAAACTAGAACAAGCAATCCTAAAATTCATATGGAACCACAAAAGTCCCTGAATAGCCAAAGTAATTTTGAAGAAGACCAAAGCAGGAGGCATCACAATCCCAGACTTTAGCCTCTACTACAAAGCTGTCATCATCAAGACAGCATGGTATTGGCACAAAAACAGACACATAGACCAATGGAATAGAATAGAAACCCCAGAACTAGACCCACAAACGTATGGCCAACTCATCTTTGACAAAGCAGGAAAGAACATCCAATGGAAAAAAGACAGTCTCTTTAACAAATGGTGCTGGCAGAACTGGGCAGCAACATGCAGAAGGTTGAAACTAAACCACTTTCTCACACCATTCACAAAAATAAACTCAAAATGGATAAAGGACCTGAATGTGAGACAGGAAACCATCAAAGCCCTAGAGGAGAAAGCAGGAAAAGACTTCTCTGACCTCAGCCGTAGCAATCTCTTACTCGACACATCCCCAAAGGCAAGGGAATTAAAAGCAAAAGTGAATTACTGGGACCTTATGAAGATAAAAAGCTTCTGCACAGCAAAGGAAACAACCAACAAAACTAAAAGGCAACCAACGGAATGGGAAAAGATATTTGCAAATGACATATCGGACAAAGGGCTAGTATCCAAAATCTATAAAGAGCTCACCAAACTCCACACCCGAAAAACAAATAACCCAGTGAAGAAATGGGCAGAAAACATGAATAGACACTTCTCTAAAGAAGACATCCGGATGGCCAACAGGCACATGAAAAGATACTCAACGTCGCTCTTCATCAGGGAAATACAAATCAAAACCACACTCAGATATCACCTCACACCAGTCAGAGTGGCCAAAATGAACAAATCAGGAGACTATAGATGCTGGAGAGGATGTGGAGAAACGGGAACCCTCTTGCACTGTTGGTGGGAATGCAAATTGGTGCAGCCACTCTGGAAAACAGTGTGGAGGTTCCTCAAAAAACTAAAAATAGACCTACCCTATGACCCAGCAGTAGCACTGCTAGGAATTTACCCAAGGGATACAGGAGTGCTGATGCATAGGGGCACTTGTACCCCAATGTTCATAGCAGCACTCTCAACAATAGCCAAATTATGGAAAGAGCCTAAATGTCCATCAACTGATGAATGGATAAAGAAATTGTGGTTTATATACACAATGGAGTACTATGTGGCAATGAGAAAGAATGAAATATGGCCCTTTGTAGCAACGTGGATGGAACTGGAGAGTGTGATGCTAAGTGAAATAAGCCATACAGAGAAAGACAGATACCATATGGTTTCACTCTTATGTGGATCCTGAGAAACTTTACAGAAACCCATGAGGGAGGGGAAGAAAAAAAAAGAGGTTAGAGTGAGAGAGAGCCAAAGCATAAGAGACTCTTAAAAACTGAGAACAAACTGAGGGTTGATGGGGGGTGGGAGGGAGGGGAGGGTGGGTGATGGGTATTGAGGAGGGCACCTTTTGGGATGAGCACTGGGTGTTGTGTGGAAACCAATTTGACAATAAATTTAATATATTGAAAAAAAAAAGTATAAAGATAGAGGAAAGGAAATAGAACAATAAGTCAAATAAAGTGTTAGAAAGCTGAAGATTATTTAATTCGGACTTTTTCTTCAACATCTTGCCCAAATATGAGCTGTTGGAAAATAAAAGCAAAGGGTATCCAAAATAAATTTATCTTCTTAAACATAAAACACATTTCAGGGAGCTCCTGGGGGGCTCAGTCAGTTAAGCATCTGACCTTTGATATCAGCTCAGGTCACGATCTCATGAGTTTGAGCCACTCTTAGTGCACAGCCTCCTTGGGATTCTCTCTCTGTCTCTCTGCCCCACCCCTGCTCACTCTCTCTCTCTAAATAAATAAATAACTTTAAAAAAATCATAAAACACACTTCAATATAACAATAGGGTTACAGAGAATATCAATTTTAAAATTAGAGATTTAGAAATGCACTACATATCAAAACCTGTTGAATAGGGCTAAAGTGGAACTTAAAATAAAAAAGATTGACAAACATTCACTTCAATGATCAAGGAAAAATAATAAAATAAGACTCAACTCATAAAGGGAAGGAATTAATGAAGATAAAAAACAAATCAAATAAAAATATAGTAAGAAGACCAATAATAAATAAATAAAAATAATAACTGGTTCTTTGAAGATTCTAGTGAAACAGACCATGTTTGTGCATCATCAAAAAAGTTAGAAAACACAAACAACTTTAAAAGTGGAAAAGTAACATAACTACAGATATGAAAGAAATTTCATAAATTATAGGAAGTTACTACCTGCAACTGTCCATGTATAAATTCAAAAAACAAAATGTTGACTTGTGAGAAAATATAAAATAACTAGATTGACCCAATGAAAATGGAAAATCATTGATATTTAAAAGATTCTATTCCTTTAGGGGCACCCAGATGGCTGAGTCAGCTGAGTGTCTGAATCTTGATTTTGGCTCAGGTCATGTTTCCAGGGTCATGGGATGGAACCCTGGGTCAGGCCCTTGAGATTCTCTCTCTGTCCCTCTATCCTTCTCCCAGGATCCCCAGCTGGTGCTGTCTCTCCCCTTCTCTCTCTCCAAAAAAGAAAAACAAAAGAGTTTATTCCTTTAAAATGCATCAAACCACAACAGCCTTATTTGCAAGTCTTTCAAAACCATCAGAGTTAAATTCTATGATATAAAAAGGTTTTTCAAAAACAGAAAAATACAGAGGGCATCTCAAATTGGCAACATCTTCATGGCAAAATGTAAATGATTAACATTATAAAAAATTCCAGTGCAATCACATTGATAGATACATAAAAGTATAAATAAAATTTAAAGTACCATCCAGCTGTGGATTAGAATAATGCTTGTAGCCAAGGAGAATTTTTTTCCCAGGAATGCAAGGATTGCTCATCTGTAGGGCATCTCTGAATATTAAGTATATGAAGTATTTTGTAAGATTCATGTAGAAGCTAAAGGCTTTATATTCAGATGATGCATCTCCCTGTACCTGAAGAAAGTGTAACTCCTTAAGCCAAAGCAGGACTGGAGTCTCAGAGAACAGGGAGAAGAGGGGCTGGTACATGTCCTTGTGGGATCCAGGATGCAATTTTCATCATCTCTGCCAGCTGCTGAAATTGGGTATGGGACAGTCAGAGAGGGTCTATGCCTCCTGTTTGAGAATCACAGGTAAAATCTCACCCCAACAACTGTCAGAACAATTCTCTTAAGAGCTGTTTTCCCAATCTTATAATTTGTTAAGTTTCAAGGGAGACAGGGAGTAGAAAACAAACAAGAATGAATGGGAGTGGAGTGCAGAGTAGGGAGACAAGAAATGAGAAAAAAAGCAAAAAGGAGCAAAAGTTGAAGCAAGGGACATTTGGGGTTTTTTAAAACCCTTTAAATACTAAAATGATATGAATAGATTTTAAAATATAATCTACAAGATCATTAGACAAATGTTGAAAACACATTACATACATAAAATTTAACACCAATTCATTACCTTGTTAAAATGTATCTACCAAAAACTATAGCATTTACCACATATCACACTTCACAGGTAGACACTTTTTTAAATACAATCCCATTAAAGGCACTAATAAGATTAGGAAGTCCACTATTGTGGACATCTTCTATTTGTCTGCTTAGCCCTATTCCTTTTCTCTAGGAAAAATAACCTCCTTCTGTGGGGAACTGATCCCCACAGCAAGACAACTGTATGGTAGGGATGAACGGGTCCACCCTCCAGAGCACTGTTTAAGGTTAAAATCTGAGCCGAACCAAGCCAATCATTGTTCTTTCCTAGGTTTTGCTTTTGGTTTTGTTTTCCCAACTTACGTGGAGCAAAGGAATTGAATTCCAACTAGTGGCAGATGTTCTGAGACATGAAACATGAAACTCTCTATATCTGGGGTCCCTCTCAATAGGGGGAAATCAATAGGTATAGAAAATGAGTCCCAAATGGAGAGAAAATTAAAAATGAGCTAGTGAGAACATGAGTCCTGGCTGCGTTTCAGTTTCTGGTTTAGGGTGTCCTTTGGGCCAACCTGCAGTGACTTCGGGTCAGCGGCAAACTGTGTGCATTTCCTCTTTTTACCTAAGTTCATTCAATTTAAGTGTATGTTATTTGCAACCAGAAAGATCTTCACTAAAATATCATCACTACTACTCCACATTGTTCTCAAGTCCCAAGAAGTTCAGTAAAAGACAGAAAATGAATAGAAGAAATAGTGAAAATAAAGATGTGATTATGTGTAGGTGGTATTTATATCCATCTAGAACAAAGAAAGATTCAATTTAGAAACATTTTTAAAATATGAGCAAATGGTAATGTTGCTTAAGGTAAAAATATTAAAAATCAAAAATAACTTTTCCATGAATTAGCAACCAGAAAATAGAAAACATAATAAAAAAGATCCAAATGCAGCAAAACCCCCATGTTCCTAGATGGGAAGACAAATAATCAAGATGTTTATTCTTTTAAAATAAATCTTCTAAAAGACAGCATCCTAAAGTGTTAGTACTTTGCTCCTCTGGGCAAGGACAGTTGGAGAGAAACACAAGGGAAAGTGGAAGGTGAGATCTTACATTCTTTAGCTTGTTTGTTTTTGTATTTGAATTGTTATAATCACGTGTTCATGCAGAACTTCTGTACTTCAAGAAAGCAATGGGACAAAAAAAGATTTTTCATCCCTAATGTTACATATAATGTAATTATTTCACAACTTGAGGGGTCAGACATGGGTGGATGGTCTGGTGTGAATCTTCAAAGGATATTAATCAGTTGATGTAATGTAATTTGCTGTGTGCTTCCCTGCTTCCCCAAACTGGAGGCCAACCAGGCAGTAAGTTCCTTGAGAGCAAGAACATTTGTCATCGTTCTTCTGCGATGCTTTCTGCAATGCTGATACTCGGTGGTGTTTAGCAAGTGCTACTATATTTGTTAAGTGAATACGTGGTCAAGGAGAATGTGGCTATTCTGGGAATGAAGCACTCGCATCATAAGGCCATCTGCCTTTATAATACAAACAATCCCCTAGAGATACATGGAAAACTCTTTTCTAAGTGAAGATTTAAAGTCTTTAAAGATTTCCTCTTAGAGCCTCTCAGATGACCTTTTCTGACATGTAAAGAAATGCAGTGATGGGGGAAGAGAGGTAATGATTTTGGCACATGATACAATTGATTTGAGAGGTAGGGCTGGAGGCTAAATGTGGAAGGATGCATTCAATGCTCCAAGAATGAGAACACAACCCACTCGACAGATTCCGAAAATATCTATGTACTTTTAAAGTCTGGTGGATAAATTGATTATTAAAGGAAAAAGTTCTTCCCACACTAAGCAGATTCCCACAATGCTCCCAGGAAAAGAATGTACCCCTGGGTAATAAGACATACCAAGCTGGGTCAATTCTAGATACACCGCATGTCATGGCAGTGACAGTACACATTCAGATGTAGGATGAAAATATTTCACCACTTTCTTACTTTTGAATTAAAATAGCATTAACTTTTTGTAATATGCATACTTATAACTGTTGAAAGTATTAAGAATAGTCCATTCTTTTTCTTTATTTACCTAAGTCTGAGACTCACCTTTCAGGAACATTTGCAATAATTTTTTCTAGCAAATATATTTTCAAGTCACAGCAAATACTTTATACTGAAACTGAAAATTATTTATCAATATTATTTCCTCTCCTAGGTACAGTCATTCATTTTATAAAAGGGACAATAGTTAAAGAAGAAAATATTCCAAAATTTTCTGGAAGCAGAGAGCCTGATCTCTTTGAGATGAATGATCTCCAAAACTGATACTGTAAATGACACCTTCCCCTTTCTTCTCCTTTCCAACAGAAAGATTCTAACTCTGAAATGCCAGGTTGCATCTTGGTAATTCTGATGCTGGTGATTCATACACAACCAAAGGCTGTCCTACAACCAGAGTTGAGCTTATCCAAAAAGAGCGCTTTGAGTTTTGGAAAACACAAAGAAAGAGACTCTGTATCAAGACTCTATTACTTAAATGATTAAAGGGAACATTTCTATGAATACCGATATATATTTAGCTTTATAATGAACTGTTTTCTTTTTTCTAGTAGGTTTGGCTTCTTAATTATGATGAGTTAAATGATAACAACAATAGGGGCTCCTGGGTGGCTCCCCTGGTTAAGTGTCCAACTCTTGATTTCGACTCAGGTCATGGTCTCATGATTTCATGAGTCAAGCTCCACATTGGGTTCTATGCCATTAGCGCAGAGCCTGCTTAGGATTCTCTCTCTCTCTCTCTCTCTCTCTCTCTCTCTCTCTCTCTCTCTCTCTTTCTCTGCCCCTCCTCTGCTTGTTCTCTCTCTCTCTCTCTCAAAGTAAATAAACTTCAAAAAATGATAACAATAATTACTAATAAAGCAATAATAATAATACCATATGCTAGCATTTTTTTAAACATTTGGCACCATGCACTATTTTAAGTATTCTACATGTGACATCTAATTCTCACTACTACCATATACACTAGTTACTATATTATCTCCATTTTGCAGATGAGAAATCTGACTGATTAGTTTAGCCAAGTTTCATCAGTCAGGAGCTGGCAGAACTGAGGTTAAAGCTGAAGCCTGACAGATATAGGAGTCCCTCTTCATGTCTTTCTTATTCTGTTTTTAACAATACCCTGATAGACCCACCATTTATTCACTCATGCATCCATTTTTGTTCCTTATCCTTTCTTGGACTACTTTTTTTTATCCCTCCTGCAGATTTATAAGAGGTCCTTGGGCATGGGAAACGTAATAATCCTGGATTTACTATTTCATGGATGTTATACTTCATTTTACTTTTTAACAATTAAAACCTTTCAAAAGCAAATGTTCCTCTGAGGTTCACATCACCCCAAAGATTTTGCATCTACCTCATCATTTTCTCCCTGCCGTAATTTGGATACAGTCCTAAGTCATGTAGATGGCTCTTCAGAGACTGAATAGCCTTATAGATTATTGACCTCTCAACTGGAATGACTTGGTTTTCACTTAACTTCTGCAACCAGCACCATCATCAACCTGAGTTTTCCACCTCAACAAACAAACTCCAACATCCTTTTTCTCTTCCACCAATAGTTTTCTTTTGTGCTAAGATTTTTTAACCCTCTCAGCTTGCCAAATATATCTCCTACTCTCACCCCCCTTCCCTATTTTTCAAGTCCATTTGCATCCTTTTTTTTTTTGATGATCTGTTACTCTGCACCCTTTCACCTTTCTCTTCTTCCAAAGGGTCCCTCTGAAAAACCATCCATGGCTAGGATGCTAGGCTCAGCTCAAAATAAAAAACAAACTCACCCACACAACTATGTAGATCAGTAGATTATTCCAACAAAAATTTTGTATTACACATTTTCATCTGGGCTTTCAAAACCAGATGGCCATCCGGTTGTATATTCTGAATAAGTTTCCAGTTGTATATTCTGAATAAGTTCCCTCTCCCAGTCTTTTTCATGGTCATTCCAAGCTTCCACACTTACCCTCATGCTGTCTGTCTCAGCACACTCTCACCTCACAGAAGAATATTTCACTTTCATCATCACACAGTCAGAGGTCTTTACCAGCCCACTTCTGGTTTCACACTTCCTTACCTTACCCTGTCCCAGAAGAAGGAATATCCAGGCTATTCATGTTTCTGCACCTGAAATCTATCCCTTCCAGAAGGTTTACCAATGACCTATCCCATCAGTCCTGTGCACTTAATCTCTACTTTCTATAAATATTCTCTAATCTACTTCCATTAAATTAAAAAAAAAAAAAAAGAACCTTCATGGCTTTCCATACCTTCCTAGATTTTTGCCTCGAAACTTTCATTCCTTTCATAACCAAGTGTTTTAAAAAGCAACTTCCATCATTGTCCCTACCTCAACCTCCTAAAATCCAGCATGTGACCCTACTTCTTAACAATGAGCTTTAAGTGACAAAATCTGATGCCTCCTCATCCCTGGCCTCCCCTGATGTCCCTGAACTTGGTTAGGTTCTCTACCCTGAACCCTCATTAGGTCCTGCGCTTATATGTCCTTGCATTTAATACAGACCCTCAGAGTTATCTTTTCATATGTGTACTTACTCTTGAATATAAAACACCATCAGTATCTGCTGATATTTTCTTCCAAATACTATCTCTGTCCATTGCCTCATTTTCAGTCCAGCACAATTCAGGTCTTCAGGATTTCTTATCAGAAGAAACCGATATACTACAATAGATTTTCATTTCACCTTTAGCACTTCCAGAAAAAACTACCCACCAAGTAAACTAATCACACTGAGCAACTGAACATATGCATTTTCATTTACTCCATGTTCCTCAATTTTCTCAGGAAAGCAATGAAAATAACAGAATGATGAACTAAAACAAGACCTAGTAGATATGTCCCAGAGACTAGAGGAAAGACGACTGGAAAAAGAGATACAGAGACATTCCAGGGAAGGCAATATGAAACTTACGGTCCAGTCATCCAGGGTACTGTCAGGCTCTCAGCCTCCTTCTTAAGGGAGCCAAGACAGTCTGTCAGCACAAAGGACATCACAAAGAAGAATGTACCATCATCCAAAGTTTTCCAGATCTGTCAGAGACTTAAAAGAATGACTTTTAAAAATCCCTGAAATAAAAACAAGGAAGTCCTGAAAAAAAATATTTTGCCGCTTTTTTGGGGTTTTTTCTTCAATAAAAATTTAAAAAGAAACCACAGCGTACTGTTGCTTTGATAAATCCTGAGCGTAGCGAGCATCCGACGACTGAATTTGTTTCTGGTGAGCAGAATGCTCCTCTTTCCATCAATAAAAAGCTGCATCCAGTCTTATGAGTCCACTTCCTTCAGCTCTTCATTTTATTTGGTCTTGATATCAGGATATAAAGACAGTGTTATCACAGTTATAATGTCCTTGTAAAATGCATTTTTCTTAGAGTTACTCTGTGTGTTCATTATAGTTCTGTCCCTAAGCAGATATGTGATCTTGGGAAGTCACTTGGAGAAAAAGGATACATGGAGAGTATTGAACCACATGATTTCTAAGGACTCTCCCACCATGAAAGTACAGCATTCCTTTGCATACATCTCTTTTTACAGCATTCAGGGTTAATGAGTGCTATTGAGAGACTATGACCTTGGAGGGAAACCAGCTCATATCAAGACAGCAGTGGCCAATCCCTCCTATACTCTTCCTGGGCCGATCACCCCCTCCCTATTTAAAACCCTGAATATTTACGTCACTGATGAGTGCCTGGATAATTGATACTTTTGCTAGCTACCGAATGCCAAAACTACCAAACGGTGGAGCTGGAAGAGACCCTCAGCCATCTAGTCCAATTATGCCCCTCAGACCCCAGTAATGGGGGTATCACTGAGCCAATTTCAGTATTATTCCCAAAGCCCCATAGTAATCCTTCTACATTTGAGGACAATATTATAAAGTTAATCAAGCTAAATTCATGAGTTTAGATATAGAAGACATAGTCTCATAAGATTGATTTTTAAATAAGCTATTATAGTATAACAGACTACATGTAATAAATGCCCTGAATTATAAAGACCTATTATTTTGATGATTTTTATTCTAGATTTCACAATTTTTTAATGCTCTGTGTTTAAGAGCCAGAGATTATTTTCAAATGATTGACAAGTATGATGGTAAGATTTTTTTTTTTTTAGAAAGAAAAAAAGCCTTAATGTGGCCGAGGAAATCATGTTGTTGTTGGAACAACCATTTGAATATGAGAAGGAAACTCGTGATTGTGTAACTTGAATTTGCAACTGCAGATGCAGAGAATAGGAAGTTGTTCTTCACAGGCAGAACGTTTATAGCACAGAACCACTAGATAAAGGGATAAACTCATAGTTGGCCCTAGTACTGACTGCTGACACAGCTAAAATGAAGTTCCACTCACCATAGGGACCACCTTCCCTGCCTGACATTCACATGACAAAATCACAGCTGGCCGGGACCATAGGGACATGGAGACCAGGCTCTGACCCCGGGTAGGAACATCTTACCCCATGTCCTTGATAGATGGCCTGCCTAGCTCCAGCAGAAATTCAGAACCTCCGAAAACAGCCCTGCTCACTTCTGGACATTTCAAGAGGTCAGAAAATTTCACTTAACTTTGTATCAAAATTTCTATCATCAGATCTTTACCTGTTGGCTAGTTTTGTCACACACATCAGAGACCTGAAAAATCTATTCCTTTGATGGGATAACTTTTTACATATTTTGTGACATCTGTTATCAAGCCTTCCCTTCCCAGGACTAAACATTCCTGATTTTTGCAGCGATTTCATATTTGGCATAATTTCTAGAATCTTCACAATCTTTATTTTCCCTTGCTAAACAAGTTTACCTTTACAAAACTTGTCAGAAAGCATAGCTTCTCAGAAGAAGTTTGACTAGTTTTTAAGTTACATTTGTTCAATTTTAAACAATGTATTTTAACTTTAAACTATGTAGTTGTGTGAATCAGCCTAAAAATGGAACAGATAGGCCTTTTCGGGTTTTAGACATTGTTAGTTCCTATTATAAAAAAAAAAAAAAGCTAAATCTTTTATACAGAAAATGATTCCAAGTAAAACTGATTTTTAAAACATATGGTTTCCCTGTAAGCTTTCATACATTCCACTCATACTTGCAATACAAATAATAAAATAGTTTGGCTTAAATTTAAAAGGCAAGTGTACATGAGCACATAAAAAAAAGTACAAATTTTTACTGAAGGAGATTAACAAAGCAAACATAAAAATATCTTCCTGTTTAGAAATGCTAAATATTGTAAATATAGTACATTTCCTAAAAATATTTATTAGATGAACGCATCTCATATAATATTCCCTGTGGAACTTTTTAAGGATCTTAACAAAATGTTTCTAAAGTTCATCGAAAAACATGTGGGTAGAAACAAACAAGCATTTAAGAAAAGTGAGCATCCATAGCACCAATTACTAAGAAAATATAAACAAAGGGATCTGTGTCCAGAGTATAAAAATATCAGAATTCATTGTTCTGAAGCAGATTATGTATTGTGTTAGAAAAAATATATGTACATTATGGGTTTTCATCACAAATCAATAGAAACATACACAATTAGTTTAGAACACTATTAGTCTAGAAAATGTTGACTTCTTCTTCATTTCTGGTGGAATTATAAAGTTAGCACAATCTTTCTAGAGAGAATTTTGACAATATTTATCAACTCTTTTAAAGTGTTCTACATTTTTATGCAGAAAATTCCTGTCTAGAACCCATAAGAAAATAATCAGATATCTGCCCCAAGAACAGTATAGAATAAGTTACTTATATAGGGGGGAAAAGGAAAAAATCGATAAGTTCTAATAATGGTGGAAAGAATAAAAGTTATGTACTATATATTGATCAGCAAACACTAGTTTCTGCAATAAACAACCTCCAGATCCAATGCTGCAAATATAAACAAATTTGTTATGGGCAAGTACAAACCAAGTGATTCTTTTTTTTCTCTTTTTAAAAAAAATTTTTAATGTTTATTTTTAAGAGAAGGAGAGAAAGAGACAGAGTGCAAATGGGGGAGGGGCAGAGAGAGAGAGGGAGACACAGACTCTGAAACAGACTCCAGGCTCTGAGCTGTCAGCACAGAGACCCATGCGGGGCCTGAACTCACAAACCGTGAGATCATGACCTGAGCCTAAGTTGGCTGCTTAACCAACTGAGCTACCCAGGCACCCCATAAACCACATGGTTCTGACCAGTAATGGCTCTTCTCTAATTTGTGATCCAAGGACCCATGCTCCTTCCAGCTTGTGGCTTTGCCATTTTTAATCCATGGTTTCCAAAGCATTTGAAGTAACATACGTATGAGATATTACATGTCAGTCTGTTCATGCTCAGTTTGCAGGAACTCATTCATCTAGCCACCTGTAACTGCCAGGGAGTCTGGGAAGGACAGCTGAGTTACATGCCTTGGATGAAAGGAAACTGATGAACAACTAAGCTATAGCGCCACAGCCTCCCTTTGGAGCTCCAAATTGTACTTTTCTTTCCAGAGTACACCCACCCTCCCCTCCAGGGAGGCAACCAAAATGCCCATCTTAAGAGTCCAGAATCTCTAAATGCATGGCAGTTCTCTCCATCAGATCTAGAATGAGGTTCCTTGTGGGTTTAGTGACCTATGAATAAAAAGGACCAATTATTTCTTGCTTCACAAATAGATAATTTCAGGGAGAAAAAGAGAGAAGAAAACATAAGAAAGAAACAGCAATTGCTAATCAATAGCAATTATGAAATCTTCCTGAACAGACTTTTGGGAGGCCCAAAGACTATTTTAAGGCTTAAGTGAAACACTGTTTTTATTTTGCCCAGGTTCATATCCTTCCATCAAATGCCTGTGAGGCTTCTGTTTTCTGCTGTCTAGTCAGTTCCATATACTAATTACTGCATACAAAAGATGTACTTCTCTCTTAGTTGTAAAACCATTTGAAAAAAAAAATAGGTGTGGGTCAGAAGATCGCATCCTTAATCAACTCTTCACCACAGAATTGATTTGATTTTGTTCTAGTGAAATTTACTCAGCCACTCTTCCTTTAGTATCTGGGATGGAGATGTAGTCCCCTTCTAAACAGATAAACTCTTCATATCTGGACTCTGTTCTTGCCATCTCTGCTTGTACTTCAGTCTAAACTCGTGTCCATAACAATAAATTTTAGTGCTTTTTAAAAAAATCAGCTTTATGGAGGTATAATAGACATAAAATTTGTAAGATATTTAGAGTGAACATCATAGTGGTTTGATATATGTATACATTGTGAAAGGATCTCCCCAATCCAATTAACACATCCATCACCACATATGTTTCCATGTTTTGTTTTGTTTGATGAGAACATTTAAGTTCTACTCTCTTAGCAAATTTTATTTCTATAATACAGTGTTAACTGTAGTGTCCGTATTTTACATTAAATCCTCAGAACTTATTCATTTATAGAGCATTTTAAATTTTCTTTTTCTTGCTCTTTTTGTAATCTCCAACCTCTAGTCCTTAATTAATTCAATTCCATTCTTTGTAGTTCAATGTTATGATGGTTACTGCTCTGAATTTTATCTTTTATATGTACCATATTGTCATGTTTCTTGTTGTCCTGAGTTGTTTTTTTTTTTTTTTCTTTTTTTGGAGCCAAGAGGAAATGAAAGAAAACATTTCCATGTGTCCAAATTGTTGGATATTTTTGTTTGTTTCTAAATGTGCTTCTATTTTCTAGTTTTATTATAGTATACTCAACTTATTTGATTTTTATTATTTAAATTTTTTTAAATTTATGTTTGTTTATTTTTGAGAGAGAGAGAGAGAGAGCACAAGCGGAGGAGGGGCAGAGACAGAGAGACATATGATCCAAAGCAGGGTCTGCACTGACAGTAGCAAGCTGGACTCAGAGTTCAAACTCAGGAACCATGAGATCATGACCTGAGCCAAAGTCAGGGGCTTAACTGACTGAGCCACCCGGGTGTCCCTTTATTATTCCAAATTTTAAATGTGTTTATGCTTTTACCTTGGCCAATTGTAAGTTCTTACTTTTGCAAATGTTGTAAGAACACCTTACAAAGAAGATACATTCCCTGTTGGATAAAATGCTTACTACCAGTCTTTATATAAAGATGTTTCATTCACAGTTCTTTTTCCTTTGAATTAATATTTCAGTTATTGGGCTTTGTCTCCAGTAATATACTATAAGTTGTTGCATAATTATGTTTTCATTTCCTTTATATGTGTATGATTTGTACCTGGCTAAAGAATCCTTTTTTATGTGTAGTGTTTTTTTTAACTTATTTATTTAAATTCAAGTTAGTTAACATACAGTGTAGTATTGGTTTCAGTAGTAGAACCCAGTGATTCATCACTTACTTATAACAGCCAGTGCTCATCCCAACAAGTGCCCTCCTTAATGCCCTTCCTACTTACATTTTTAAAAAATTGCCATCTGTGTTGTTTCTAGAGAGGTACGTATTAGTTCTTGACATCCAATTTGTTTTAGGCTCAGGTCGTCACCGTTTTTGTTTTTGTTTTTTTTAACATTTTTCATTTATTTTTGAGCGACAGAGAGAGGCAGAGCCTGAACGGAGGAGGGGCAGAGAGAGAGAGAGGGAGACACAGAATCCGAAACAGGCTCCAGGTTCTGAGATGTCAGCACAGAGTCCCATCTGGGGCTTGAACCCATCAACTGTGAGATCATGACCTGAGCCAAAGTCAGACACTTAACCAACTGAGCCATCCAGGCGCCCCAGATTGTCACTGTTTCTAAAAGATATTATATGATTTGATAATGAAGCTATTCCTTAGTTTATTAGAGTTAAGGTTAATTTTCATTTTTTTATCATTTCAGAAATTTCAGGCAGAAGTTCACATAAAAACAACTTCATTCTCTTCCTTTACCAGAACTGCATGGTGTGCTGAGTCTTTGCCTATCTAAAAATATCTTTTTTGTTGCTCTCAGACAGGAAATAGTACTTGGACCAATACATATTCTTGAATCACAGTATTATTCTTTTGTACTTAGAATTTCTCATTTTGCCTCTGGTACCTAATTTTGCAAAATCTGAAATGAGCCTTATCTTTGCTTTCAAGTAACCTGTTCCTTTTTGGCTTGAGTACTTGAAGTTCAAGACTCACTCCAGGATGACAGAGGGAAGTATATCAGCTCCAATCATCACATTTCTGCATGGTTCCATAAAACGCGAACATCAGAAAATGAACTTTTGTTGTTATTTATTTTCAAATTTCTTTAATTTACATCCAAGTTAGTTAGCATATAATGCAACAATGATTTCAGGGGTAGATTCCTTAATACCCTTTACCCATTTAGCCCATCCACCCCTCCTACAACCCCTCCAGTAACCCTCAGTTTGTTCTCCATATTTAAGAGTCTCTTATGTTTTGTCCCCCTCCCATTTTTATATTATTTTTGCTTCCCTTCCCTTGTGTTCATCTGTTCTGTGTCTTAAAGTCCTTATATGAGTGAAGTCATATGATATTTGTCTTTCTCTATTTTTGCTTAGCATAATACCCTCTAGTTCCATCCACATAGCTGCAAATGGCAAGATTTCATTCTTTTTGATTGCTGAGTAATACTCCATTGTATTGCTAGTGCTGCTATAAACAGTGGAGTGCATGTGCCCCTTCAAAACAGCATACCTGTATCCCGTGGATAAATACCTAGTAGTGCAATTGCTGGGTCATAGGGTAGTTCTATTTTTAGTTTTTTGAGGAACTTCCGTACTGTTTTCCAGAGTGGCTGCACCAGTTTGCATTCCCACCAACACTGCAAAAGAGATCCTCTCTCTCCGCATCCTCGCCAACATCTGTTGTTGCCTGAGTTGTTAATGTTAGCCATTCTGAGAGGTGTAAGGTGGTAGGTATCTCATTGTGGTTTTGATTTGTATTTCTCTGATGATGAATGATGTTGGGCATTTTTTCATGTGTCAGTTGGCCATCTGGATGTCTTCTTTGGAGAAATGTCTATTCATGTCTTTTGCCCCTTTCTTCACTGGATTATTTGGTTTTTGGGTGTTGAGTTTGATAAGTTCTTAATAGATTTGGGATACTAACCCTTTATCTGATATGTCATTTGCAAATATCTTCTCCCATTCTGTCAGTTGTCTTTTAGTTTTGCTGGTTGTTTCCTTCGTTGTGCAGAAGCTTTTTATTTTGATGAGGTCCCAATAGTTCATTTTTTTTCCCTTGCCTCCGGAGACGTGTTGAGTAAGAAGTTGCTTTGGCCAAGAAGTTACTGTGGCAAAGAGGTTTTTGCCTGCTTTCTCCTCGAAGATTTTGATGGCTTCCTGTCTTACATTGAGGTCTTTCATCCATTTTGAGTTTATTTTTGTGTATGGTGTAAGAAAGTGGCCCAGGTTCATTTTTCTGCATGTCTCTGTCCAGTATTCCCAGCATCAGCTGCTGAAGAGACTGTCTTTATTTCATTGGATATTCTTTCCTGCTTTGTCAAAAATTAATTGTCCGTACATTTGTGGGTCTGAAAATGAACTTTTAATTGTTTTTTTTTTTTTTTTTTTGCAATTTTTTGAGTGGAGACAAGGTGCTGGAAATATGGGTAATTCCAGATGGAGAATTACATGTCTTCGTGGCCTCATTTCTTTTGTTTTCATGTGTGCATTTGTGTGTTTCATTCGTGAAGTACTATGCCAGATTTCAGACTGTGCATTACCAGTTCCTTTGCCTGGTGTAGGAGTAGCATTGTCACCCCTAAGATGGAATTCACCTTGTAAAAGTTCACTGGAGCCACCCTATTGACTGCTTCTCTCTCGTATCTAGGCCATCTCTTGTGATAGCTTCTGCCACCAAAACTCAGCCTAAATTACTGGGCTGCCACTTGCCATGTTGCTAAACCATCCCTCCAGATGTAGGAACTGCTGAGATGGCTTCACCTGTTACTGTCACCTGAGTGATGGCACCTATTATCATGTTGACCTCGAGTGCTTTTCCCTAGTTTGATCTTACGTATGCTGTGTCTGGCTGAAATTCTCAGCATGGCTATCAATTTGATGGCTTTTATGATTTTAATCATAAATGCAAGTTGTCCCTTGTCCTAGCTATATTTCAGAGGAGAGGAGATGATAAACCACACACTCCACATGCTTCCACCTTTCCTCATAATTCTTGACTTACAAACTTTTAAAAAATTTTTTAATGTTTATTTATTTTTGAGAGACAGAGAGAGAAAGAGCACGAGTGGGGAAGGGGCAGAGAGAGAGAGAGGGAGACACAGAATCTGAAGGAGGCTCCAGTCTCCGAGCTGTCAGCACAGAGCCTAATGCGGGGCTTGAACCCACAGACCGTGAGATACTGACCTGAGCCAAAGTCATGCTCAACCAACTGAGCCACCCAGGCGCCCCATTACAAACTTTGAAAGTAGTAAATACCTAGATCTCTAAAACCTTAGAAAAAGCAAAAATTAAATAGAAACAAAGCAAGTTTTTTCACATGGCAAACACACACTCAGGGTTTCTTTCCTATTCTAACATGGAGGAATGATTGTGAAGCTACAGGAAGCCTGTGTTTTCCCACCCATTGTGCAACTGAACTATTTGTGTTTCTGTAATACATGGTTCAGTTAATTAAATTAATCTATATATCAAATCCTTGGGAGGGACGGAGGGAGGGAAGAAAGAGCAAATAGATTGTTTTATTATGAGCATTATATTTGTCTTATTTCCCTTCACAAAGAGAAGGGACATAAGATCACTTAGGCCTAGACAATATCCTGACTTTCAAAAAGATATGGCAAATTCTTATGAATTTCTAGTACTATTTTATGTATTATCCTTTTTTCAAGTTTAATCTAAACTAACATTTATTTTACTAATTTTGCTAATAGTTTTCTGCACTTGAACAGCATCCCCATTGCCAATCACTATTCCAAGTACATAATATCATACTAAGAGAGCCCACTGGCTATCAGGACCAGAGATGAAATGAGTCATTTAATTCAAAGACTCTGGACACTTTATAGATGGAATAGGTAATGCCAAAACCACTGACAGTATCTGAAATAGGCTTTTGATTAATGATTCGTGTTAACCAGTCCTGGGTATTTTTAAATGGAATGTAAAAGCGCAGCAAAATAGGAATAAAAGCTAACCAGATGTCACTCTTTCCAGCAACCTACTAATACATGGTTAAGGATGCGTTGCCCATATCTACAGATGAAAGTAAATTAGCTGTAATAAGCTGCTAACTGGGCATTATCTGAGGGTTGGAAGTAGTCCTACCATTTGGAAATTCAAAGATATTTAAATGAATAATACTAAATCTACCACAGCAACTCAGAGCCCAAAAGCAATTTGTATTTTGTTGTTGTACATGTTGATGTAAAAGAAAAGAACATAATGAACTGAAGTTTTCCCCCCAAAGGAACTTGACCTCCTTAGTGGAAAAAGAAAAAAAAAAAAAGAAGAAGAAGAAGAAGAAAGATAAAATAAAAAACAGCTGTTTGGCCTAAAGGAAGAAAACGATTCCCTAATGACAAATTTACAATCAAGAGAAAATCGGGTCCAAAGAAATAAAATAAAGACAGCCAATGAGATTGTCTCTAAATTTATATAAAATAGTTTGATTATCAAAGGACAGGAAAGAGAAATGTCTCCAAAGAACCAAACAGTACAGTAACTCTCCAAAAGGAACGAAGAGGAAATGAGAAACAAAATGTATATGCATTTCTGAACTTTCTTTAAAACGGCCACCAATTCCCATATATCTTTAGCATATACTTAACATAGCTACTACAGGGATGGGCGGAGACTAAGCCCCACTCTAACCACACCACAACCCTCCTGAGACGCAGGGACATCAGATGTATGCTATTACAAGAAACAAACAACATTTCTGAGACGTTAAGTAAGTGGAATAAAAAACATAGATTAAAATTATAGACCCTATTTCTTTAGCAATTAAATTAAAACCAAAGCACGCGGACGAATTAGAATCAGAAGTGGTAGTGATATCCGTGTCTGTATTGATCAACTCAGTCCATTCAGGATCTACAAATTGACTTTCTTTTTTTCATATGAAAAAAAATATATTATTGGATATTAATGGCACAGATATTTTCAGTTTGCCACTCTTTGCTGTCACAAGAACAGCCTAAAATCCTTAACAGGTGCCAGGTGCCTGTGCCATCTAGGTTACTGTATATGGGTAAGTGCAAATACCAAGGGCCTCACAAACTTGTACATACCTAAAATAGAATCCAGGATTTGAAGATCACTTAAAAGTCTGACAATAAAATCCCAAGACCTGTGTTTAATAAGTGTATTTTATTTTAGTTTGCTTTAATGTAAACCCCCCAAAGATAGGGTTCATTTTTCAGTCAACTGATCGAGCTCAGTTCTTTTAGTGGGGGTAGAGAGATTAAACGCACATAGTGCGAAGATGTGGTATCCTATGGACCTCATCTGTGGTTGTCGTGTGCCTGTCCTCGAGTCCCGTCATTAACGTTTCCCTTCTCTGGCCACAACATGAAACGGTCATGAGTGTTGCACTTCCTTCGAACCAAAATGAAATTTTGCCAAACTGTGCTATCACAGGAGTAACTTGAAGGCATATGTGAGCCAAAGGCTGCAAACTTTTGAGATGATTTTCTCTCACAAGGCATGAATTTTTCTTTTTTTTAGTTAGAAAATAATTCCTACTTGTTAGGATTTCCTTTAATTATCTTGTAATGCTTTTAACCGTATACCCACCGCTTGGTGCTCCATAAAGATATTTACACATGTACAATAAAAAGCCCATATATAGGAATTTTTGAATTGACATAGCATCAAAAATGGGGACATAGGTAATTAATGATAAGACAACATTAAAAAAATACTGTCAAATATCCATGTCATCCCCAGTGGCAGTAAATGATTTCTGTATAACATGTACACAAAATGAATAATAACTGGGCCATGTATTTAAGCATATGTTTATACCAAAAAGAAAGAGAATAATGATAATTGCATCTCAAATCAATAGAAGAAAAGAATCGCAGATGTTATGGCTCCTAACCACAGGAGGCAGGAGCCCTGAGCAAGGAAACTCTCTGGTGGCTGGAACTGCTGAACACACATCAGAAACAAAGAGACACAAGCAGGAGGGGAATTCTGGATTGCCAGGAGAGGCAAAGCAAGCCTCCAAATTGAAAACTCACAGAATTTTCTCCATTCGCTTTACCCGAAATTTAAATTACGTATTACACAATTGTGTGGTCTTTCAGACTAGATTAGAGGGAAAATAGCAAACAAGTTTTTGAGGCAATGGAAAGAAATTTGCTTTTCTTTCATGGGACTAATCATAATTTTTGTGCATAAACGTGAAAACCCGGAGAAGAGAGCTGTCTAGGGGCTGATACAGATGGTGCCTGTAGAAGAGGTTGTATCTGTATGAGAATCTCAATGGCAAACCTGACCACACTCATAAGGAAAGAGCCACAACTACAGTATGTTGTATACATGGCTCTTCCAGCCCACATTCTGCCAGCCACAGAATGGATGCCATCCAGAAGTGGATGAGGAACACCCTCTGAAATATGAAAAACCAGGGAACAACAAGGAGATTTACTAAATGTTCTTACATATATTCAGATTTCTGTGTTTTGAAGATACCAATTCCAAAATGTTTCCCATAGAATTTATGCAGCAGATCTGTTGCATTTACTCAAGAATAATTCATTTATTTTCCTATGTTTATTAATCAAATATGGATTGCAGATATGTATATGTAAAGTATGCACATACAACCTCAGAGCAGCATAAAATGAGCAGTGTAACACTGAGCTGATATGATTCCAGCTAAAAGTGAAAACAATTTGACGTTTTACTGTTTCCCACCCTCATTCTCAATGAACACCAAATGTTCCTTATGTATTTTTTAATCCTGAAAATAGCTTACTAGCCTACCTTTTCCCCTCTTTGTTTCTTTACACATCATATAATTGCATATAATTATAACAAATCCTTAACAGATTTAAGAGGATTTCATTGTATTTTGAACTGAACTGACTTTAAGAGGAATCCAGTTTGTTTCCCCTCCCTGAGGTAATGTAAGTGGATTTTATAAAGACTTCGGCGTTTTGTTTTAACTGAATAAAATAGTTGTTTCTGAAAAAAACTAATATAATCTTGAACTTTGTCAATTGAATATGACATCTAAAATAAGGAAGCTAAGAATCTCTCTCTACTCTGCTTAGATCATTGTTGAAATATATGTCCACTCTGGAGACTGTGCTTTCAGAAAGACATCATTGAATTTTGAGTTTTTCCAGAAAACGGTGATATATTTGATAAGGAAATTCAAAATTATGCTCAAGGGGAACCATTGGTTGAGCTACCCTGATGGACCTGGTAGACCTAACTATTTTTTCTATGAATAAAGTCAAGTTAGGTTATGAATAATATTCTTATATAATATACTTAAAGTACATCATCAAAGGGAGAAGTTCCATGACTTCTCATTCAAGTTTATAAGTCAAAATCCGATGACTTAATAAACCAAACATGAATTTATAATTTAATTAGAACACAGAGCTAAAATGCACATTTTAGCCTCACTTATTTTTGGCAGGAATTATTATTTTTTTCTTCCATCTATAAAAAACAGAATTTTGACACTCTTATTATAGAAAATTGAACTTTTTACAGGGGCTCAGTTTTCCATACTCTGTGGATGCCCAGATTTTACAAAGCAAAATCTATTTTTAGAATATAATTAGAAGAAAGGAATTTTTTCATAAAGGTTAAAAATATTTAAATATTTCCAGGAAGGTGTATGACATCGGGGTTGGAGCAGTGATAGATTTGAGGGATCTTACCCGGGAACAAACAGACAGGACTTGGATATGGATGTGTGATAAGAAGGAGGAATGTCAAAGAAGACACCCCTCCCCTGTTGTTTAAAAACTACAGTGAAGGAACTGATGTTTTCAGAATTACAGCATTCCACGAGAACCACTTAATATATCTAGTTGAAACATTTCCTAAAGTTTCAATGGGAGGACTTGCCATTCCAGGAAACCACATATTTTTTTTCCTCTGTGCCACATCTTTGCCATGCTTTTTCCCCAGCAGAACATATAGCCCCTTTCCTTAAAAATCCACCCTTTCCTCCCTAGCTTGAATTCTACCTTCTTGGAGACATACCTCAGATATGCTGCAATTTATTAATCCACCTTCAAATTCTTTCCATATAGACCTACTGTTCTCTCCTCATCTTGGCGACAGTTGCTTCACTTTGGAGGTCTTAATCAATATTCCCTTTTCTTTATCCCATATGCTAACATGATACTTAATTATTCCCTCCCTTCATTTAGTTGCCTGAATGTTTATCTAACCTTTTTTTACCTGTGTGGGTGAACTAAGTATAAAACCATTTATGCCATATCCCTTTGATGAGATACTTTTCTTTGTTTCACTTTATTTTTTTCTATTTTTCTTCAGAAGCTTTCATTACCACAAGTAAGTAAGTAACAGAATGAATATTGCCCAAGAAAATGTTCTAATGCTTTCGGGGGGGGGGGGGGGACCCATATTATATAAAAAAATATCCTAAGTTTTTACCAAAAATATCCATAGCCCTGTGCAAATTTAAAGTCAACACTGGGTAACTTTTTGTATTCATTACATTTCTCATAGGTTGTATTTAATTTATTCTATGATGCCTAAATTTGTTCTACAGCAATTCCAAACAAAAACAAATGCTTCAGAACAACTGAATAGAACATATACCCTCCCCCGCCAACCAAAAAAAAAATCCTTTAAAATTAAGAAAAGAAGAACAAAACAAATCTGGGGTGTTTATGTGACAGATCTAATTTTGTTTCTTTAGAAGTTTCCCTCATTTACCCGGGAATGCTTACATTGATTAATAGGGTATTTTTCATTTTTAATTTCAACTCATGAGAATCTCTGAAATGGGAATTTAGGAGTTATCAGTTGTCCCACATGACAATCCAAATGAGGAGCTAGTGTGAGTAGACTTTGGGAGGAAGTCCTAGCAAATGTCCACTTACCTCTGCTGAGTAGTGGCACAATCAATGGCACAGCGAGTGACTTCTCAAGGCAATATTTTTTGTCCTGAAAAACAGAAGAATGACACAATATTTTATGTTTTACCATTTCCCTGCAAGTTTTATCTTTTCCTGTCCCAGAACTGATGAGAAAAAATTTTTTTTTCTTTTAAAAGGAAAGTAGAAAAAGAGGAAGGAACTACTTCATTTAGAGATAAGAAATGTTACATTACAAAAACAGAAAGAACAAGGAGATTAAAAAGAAGATTGCAATGGAGGGTTCAAAAGAACTTCCCTTCAATATGGGCCAAGCCCTGTTTGCTATTTTCATCCTAGCTTGATTAGCAGGACAAATCATTCCTGTTAGTAAAATAAATTCACTTGGAACTAATTGCCTAAGGTCTCATTGTAGCAAAAATCTTTCTCTGGGAACATTTGCTAATGCCTACGTTAAAGCTATTTCTATCATAACTTCTTTTAAAGTAAAACATATAAACTACATTCTCTTACTGAATGCATTCATTGTAAAGCCAGAACTCAGTGATTATTTGTATAACCTATGTTCTATTGTCATTGCAAACATTAGCTTATTAGGTGTTTATAGATTTATTTCCTAAAAACGCAAGGTAGGCTTGTGAAAAATCACAGAGTAGCAAGTTTTCTATAAACTGACAAACTATTGCAAATGGAGGAGTAATGCTCTGGAATTGAAAAACAATGCAGATATTTGGAAATATTTAAAACTATAATGAAACATGCAATATCATCTTTTAAATGTTAGAAAAAAATGAATGAATGAATGAATCCTTTAGGAACTGGATCTTCGAGAAATCGTACAGGTGGCTTTTTAGACTGTTCCTATAGAAATGATAAATCAAACTGGAGCAAGCCCTAAAAATATTGTCTTTAGTTTTCTAAGGATCATAAGTCCAATTAGAGACCAATTACCAGTTCCAGAACATTTCTTGTTCTGTCTTTAGCAGAGACATAGAATTAATTGTTCCTTCATGCATATAAAGCCCAGGTCTTCATCTTTTAATCTCTTTTTGTATTAGTATTCTCTCAATTTTTCTTCTAAATAAGTTAAAGCATTATATATTTGTCCCTATTGTGAATCTTCCCATCATCCAAATGGGAGAGGAATGTGATAAAAGATCAAGATGACTTACTTCACTTAGCATAATACCCTCTACCTCCATCCATGTTGTCCCAAATGGCAAGATCTCATCCTTTTTTTAATGGATGTGTAGTATTCCTGTGTGTGTGTGTGTGTGTGTGTGTGTGTGTGTGTGTGTGCCACATCTTCTTTTTCCATTTATCTATTTATAGATACTGCGATTGTTTTCACATCTTGGCTTTTATAAATAATGCTGCAATAAACATAGGGGAGCATGTATCTTTTCTAATTAGTATATTTGTTTTCTTTGGGTAAATACCCATTAGGCTACTTCTATGGCTTTGATAACCATCTATATGCTGATAACTCATAAATCTACATCAATTGCCTCAAATTTTCTCCTGAGCTCCAGATCTCTACTTTTAACTGCAAATAACCTATCTATTCCACAGGCATCTCAAAATCAATTTGTCTAAATGTGTATGTATTATCATTTTGGGGAACAAATTTTCAAAATGGACTTGTATGGTTGGTATTCAATCTCATCTCTTAGTAAGTTATAAAAATCAGATACCAATTGGTAGAAGGATTTTGCACATCAGAATTTAGTAAAAGCCAAACTATTTATTGAAAATGTCTTTCGTCTCCTTATTTGTCATCATTCCAAATCTTAATAGAGATGCTAAATTAAATTTAAATTAAATTTTCATTTTTTTTATTAATTAATGGATTGGTTTGCTATTGTTATTCCTGCTCAGACCCTTTCCCTAAAAAAGATTGATTGACACAGGCTTCCACCTTGAGATCTGAAATCAGTTTACTCGTAGCTTCCTGGAACAGACCCAGAGTTGTCTTTATTCACTTGACATAAATAGCTGTGTGTGACAGTAGCTGTGTGATTTATGATGGTCTAGTGCTAATTTACTAATGGAATTGGATGGGTGGATTTAACTTTCCCACGAAAACATTAAGTCTGATCTAAGCCAAGCACACTATAATCTCATATCACCAATCCATATTTCAAACCATACCTTTTACTAACATCACAGTTTGGATAAATGCTATTCAAAGCAACACCCTAAAGTGAATAATTAGAATGGAGGCTCTGTGGTGATGAGGTCATTTTAATTTCAGTTTTTTCTATCTGGTTATTTCATAGGCATTTATAGGATGTTTATAGCTGAAAATAAGCTGATTTTCATTACTTCTTTCTTTTCATATAAATAGATATGGATATATAGATATTGATGTGGAGATATGGATATGGACACTGATGTAGATAGATATAAATATAGATATTATATAGATATAGATGATATAAAAAGATATAGACATAGATTTGAGATAGATAGAAATATAGGTAAAGAAATACATATAATGCTGGATTTTTTTCTTTTCATCAATTTCAGTAAACTGTCATAGTGTTTAATGGTATACTTTACTTATAATTACTGGCATGCTTAAGTGTTTCTTAGTATTAATATTTAAAAACATTGGTCCTTTGAGAATTCTTTTTTTTTTAATTTATGATATTGTTAAAAATAAGGAAACAGTTTAGAAGATCTCAATCCAAAATCTTATGTGAAATTCTCACTTTTGAGGCCATGGTTTCTAAAACTAATACTTTTTTTCTTTTTTTAATGTGGCCTAGGTCTTAAATTTGTAGCACCAAGATTGTTTGGTTTTTCCTACAGAAATAGTAAGGAAAACCTGAAGTTCCTTTTTGTAATATTCACTTAACACAGAAAGAGATGCATATATACTTAGTAACCTGGACTTTTAGAACAGCTCATTAGTGCCATTTAGCATGTAATAGATATTTTGGCTAAAGAAGTTTATGGGTTTTACAAATAATTTCTTCCTCCCACACACCAAATTTAACAGTTTTATAGCCTTTTACAACTTCCACCCCATTCATGCACCTCGTCATTATACCAAGAGCCAAATTTTAATGATTTTTGTTGCCTCTAGCACCAAATACATGTTCAGAAGTGATGCACCCTAAACTCTGATTAAATGCCAAACTTTACTGATGAAAAACAGGTCCACTGAGTAAGTAATAATGATGAGTGAGATTTCATGCTGTTTTATTGCCAACAGACCATCAGAAACGGAGTTCAGTTCATATAAAAACAGGCTCTACCAAACAAGTCAGGATGGCTGGCAGCCTTGGTAAACATGTAAATGAACTTGATAACCCTCCCTATTTGGAGAATTCATGTAAAACACTCTCTTGCTTGCTTTATTTGGCTTGGTTTAAAATGTCAAGGGATTTGCAGTGGGGCCATTAGCTTCTAAACTCTTAAATTAACTAAATGTGTATTATGATAGTTGACCAGGACCTGAAGTACAATATGCAATGACTCTTGAGGAAACCTGAGAAACACAACAGAACCTAATGTTTTACCAAGAATAATGTATAAGGTAGCTAAATATGTAATAATGGAAACATTATTACTTGGCACTACCTAAAGAATTAGCTTCATGAAGAATTGTATCTTGTTGTAATTAACAAGATAAGATGATGTGAATGGAATAATAATACATATTTACTGATCACCCAGTATTTGCTAGACCCAGTAGTATATTCTCTGCATATATGAATTCATATAACCCTTACAATATTTTAGTATAAAGAGGATTACTCCTGTTTTACAGATATGAATACTGAAGATCAGGGAAATTAACTACCTTGCTCAAGCTCACATATGAGCTTTGGATTTAGATCTAGAGTTCAAACCCTGATATATTGGATCCGAACTCTTCTCACTACACAATATATAACACACAGTGTGCACACACACACATTTGATATTTCATTCATTCATTTTTAAACTTAAATTGTCATATTAATCTCTGAGTCTTTTAGAACCAAATTCCTACATTCTATTGTAAATGAAGGACAAATGGGTGAAACTTCAGTGATTTATAAGCCAATTAGTGAAAGATGACCATGTATGATATACACACATATAGTTGTCCCCTTCAAGGCTGAGATCGTTCTAGACAAAATGAGACAACGAAGTTTTGAGTTTGAGGCCCTCCGAAGTTTATTTCACACGTTCGCACTACTTATCCTCCAGAAAGTGCTTGTCCTTTTTCAGTCTAATGACTGTCAAAATGTCCTTTATTATAACCCAATTCCACAAGGTTGGACAATGGCCCAGATTTGCTAATGTCTTTATGTAGGTTTCCAACAACACATTCTACATCTCATTCTCTGTATGTCATTCTCTCATGTCTTCATAGGAGGTTTTTCCTATCTATTAAAATTCATGAGATTTCTATTTTCCCCAGTGAGAGGAAGGTCTTTTGCCTTAATAAGACTTTTTCTGAGTGTTCGACCAAACTAATAATAATTGCAAACATGTCGGTCAGTGATTTCCCTTGCCTAAAAACCTGATCTTTCCTCTGCTATCTAATGAATTTTGTAATTTCCAAATTTTGTCTATCCCTTGCTTCTAACCAGCTCTTATATTTAATGCCTGAGTGATGCTGATTTAGCTTTACCTCTAACATTCACAATTTTGACTCATAAAGTGCATATGAGTGCACGCACACATGCACACATGCACCTCTGGATGCCTTCTTATACAAACAACCTCTTTTGCCTCCTGGATACTAAACTGAGTCTGAAAGCTGGCCTCACACTGCCATGACTACTCAGCTCATTCTACAATTTCTGTTAAATTTCATTGCACCTCAATAAAGCAGAAAAAATCAACATGATATTTTTATAAAAGTTAAATATTTTGCAAAATAATATCTTTTTTGAAATGGCTATTCAGATTTTTTATCATTTCACAAAGATAAACAATGGCATCAAATCTGTGCCCTAGAAAAATAAATTAGTAAGGCAATTTGATTACTGGATCTTTGGTTCCAGAATAAAGAACATATTTTATTCACTCAATTTTAATTATTTTGTACCGTACTTTAAATATACACCTAGGGGTGCCTGAGTGGCTCATTCGGTTAAGCATCTGACTCTTGGTGTAAGTTCAGGTCATGACCTCATGGCTCATGAGTTTGATCCCCATATCAGGCTCTGTGCTGGCAGTGTGGAGTCTGCTTAGAATTCTCTCTTCCCTCTCTCTCTCTGCCCCTCCACCCCTCAAAATAAGTAAGTATTTAAATAAATAAACACCTAAAAGAAATTATTTGAACATAGTCTATTCCTAAATGCAAGCACTATGAACAGAATTGATCAGTATTGTTAATAAAGTAAGTGAAAGTTAATACTGCTATAGCTAGGTAGTTTATTACATAATTTCTAATTGGAGAAAAGCTAATTAACATACTTGAAATATGAAAAAATACTTAAGTGAACATGCTCAAAATTGGAATTAAAAAATATAAATTTTAGCTTTTGGGAGAAATCAGAAAGAACAGGAAATAAAAAGTGAGAATAACAGCAGTAAAGAATTAATTATAAAATAGTATCACAGTACTGTTTTGATGAAAAAATAAAATAAGATGGAAATGAGGTAAAACAAAATGCCAGTAGTAGAACAAAATACAAGTGATAATATTAAAAAACAAGGTATTTAAAACAAACCTTTGAAACTCAGAAGGTATTAATTTTTTGCTTTCAAAACTGCTAGGCAGAGGGGTGCCTGGGTGGCTCAGTCGGGTAAGTGGCCGACTTCAGCTCGGGTCATGATCTTGCGGTCTGTGGGTTCGAGCCCCGCATCGGGCTCTGTGCTGGCAGCTCGGAGCCTGGAGCCTGCTTCCGATTCTGTATCTCCCTCTGTCTCTGCCCCTTCCCTGCTTGCTCTCTGGCTCTTACTCTCTCAAAAATAATAAACGTTAAAAAAAAATTAAAAAAAAAAAAAAAGAAAAAAAAAACTGCTAGGCAGCAAATAAAAATATTTTACTTCAAAAGATTCTCAGTTCAAAGGAAAAACATCAACATAGATCCAAAACATAAAAAAGTGAAAATATAATAAAAATTTTATTAGTCTTATCACTACTGATAAGAAAAAACTTACAACAAATGTGAAGGTAAGAGAATCTTGGGCATAAAATTTACTTGAGTTGAGAGTAATTGAGTTACTCAGAATGAATACAGATTAGTAAAATAATTGTCCCTCGCTTTAAAAGTTTATTAATTTTCAATAAAATTAATTTTCAAGAATTAAAAATTTAGGACCAGAATAGCCCTGCTATTTCTTCGTATCTATTGTGTCCCTGAATGGAGTAACCAAGGACTGCTCTAAGTGGAGAAATATTAAAGGTTCTGAATTCTAAGAAACCTGGTTCATTAGGAAGAAGCATTGCTGTCTTTCATGAATCAAAATCAATCTTTAAGATGTTCCTACTGTAGCTGCTAGAGGAAAACCAAAGAAGTCTACAATTGTGCCCTGTTTTCAAGGTGCTAATAACCAGAGCTAGCACATGGTGTGGAAAATCACACATAGCACAATAATAAGTGAAAGTAAAAATAAGAATTACTGAAGTCTTGGGCGCCTGGGTGGCTCAGGCAGTTAAGTGTCTGACTTCGGCTCAGGTCATGATCTCACAGTTTGTGGGTTTGAGCGCCACGTCGGGCTCTGTGCTGACAGCTCTGGAGCCTGCTTCATATTCTATGTCTCCCTCTCTCTCTCTGCTCCTGCCCTGCTCATGCTCTGTCTCTCTCAAGCTCTCAAAAATAAATAAATGTTCAAAAAAAATATTCAAGAATTACATGAAGTCCAAGGATGGGCTTCAAAGCAAAATGATCAGAAAATGTTTTTTTACTATTTGGATTTGAACTTGACTTTGAAAATATGCATAAATTAAGGTAAAAAATAAAATCAAGAAAGAATAAATAAAATGTGTAATGATACAGATATAGCAATACCCAGTCTCATGGAATAGTGAGGACCAGCACCAAGGCTTCATTTTGGAAACAGTAGAAAATAGGGTGGTCATAAGATAGAGATGGATTATGAAGAGTTTTAAAGGAAATATAGCATTTTTACTATTATTACTTACAGCAATAACCACGTAGTTTCCCCATGCCCATTTTTCCCTCTTCAGGGTGATGGAAGAGAACCAGATAGACCCTGTGTGTGCACAAAAAGGATTTCTTACACCACAGAAGAGGAAGCCCAAAACTCTAAGTTTGGAAGCTTGTTTAGGCTACCTAGTGCCCTCTCCCCTCTTATGAAAGGAAAAGAAACCCTTGCTCCCTGTTTTCTAATTCTTTGGAATGTGAACAGATAGCCCCAGGTTTTAGCTGGAATTTACCCCCTTGGAAAAGCAAGCCCATTTAGAAATAAATCCCCAGCTCTCTCCAAAGCTTTCTAATTATCTATTTGGTCATCTTTTACTTTCTTTACCCCAGCTTCCAGTTGCCTTTGCTCAGAAATCCCTAAATGTGCAGAAACATGAAAATATGCCCTTCCTAACATCAGGCAGGTCTGAGTTTGAATCACACATCTGTAATTTACCGAGTGCTTTTGCACAGTGATTTAATATCTTTGAGACTCAGTTATCTCAATTGTAAAATACAAACAAAATTTTTAAAGATGTAACTTCAAAGTTGTTGTAATGGGACAAGGTACGTAAAGAACTAAAAATATTGTCTGGCCCTGTAGTAAGAGCTTAAGTCATGGTAGCTATAATTATTTGCCTTTTGAATTCCAGAAAGAAGCCTCGAAATTTTCCATATTGGAAATACGAGGGTATTTAAAAATTGATAAGCTTGAGGCTGAAAATGGTGTCTAAGCATCATCATTAAGAGTAAAGTCTTTGAGGGGCGCCTGGGTGCCTCAGTCGGTTGGGTGTCCGACTTCGGCTCAGGTCATGATCTCGCGTTCTGTGAGTTCGAGCCCCACGTCGGGCTCTGTGCTGACAGCTCAGAGCCTGGAGACTGTTTCAGATTCTGTGTCTCCCTCTCTCTCTGACCTTCCCCCATTCATGCTCTGTCTCTCTCTGTCTCAAAAATGAATAAACATTTAAAAAAATTAAAAAAAAAAAACAGTAAAGTCTTTGAGATGATCTAGTTCTGGGTTTGGGTTTGAATCCTGGCTCTGCCATTTACTGACCATGTAACCTTGAAGGAAGACTTGGAGGTATCTCTCTGTCTTCAAAGCTTTATTTTCTTCACATTTAAAAGGTTGACAGTGATACTTCACTGGATTGCTACAAAAATTAAGTGAGATAGCACACAAAACGCATAAAACTTGGTGTATATTAAGCTCTCAGTATATGTTAATCATTCTGTAATTGCTTTAATTGTTACTATTATTACCATGGGACTCCTAGGGAGGTGGGTTTAGAAGTAAAATTTAGTCAAGAGGATAGCCAGTGCATTCTTGGAGGGGTGCAAGGGTGAGAGCTCAGAATTCTTATGGAAACAGAGGGCACTACGCCGGTCTAGAGATGTGAGGGACGTTCTGAATGTCTCTACTTGCATTTACTTCAGTAAAGGGCCTCAGAGTTTATAAAGGACATGCTCAATTGTCTTTTCCCAAAAGGAAGTGGTCTAAGCTTAGTCATGGTAGAGGGTTGACCAGTATACTACCACATTTTTAGAGTAATGGAACGGATGGCAGAGAAGAGGGCAACATGCTGAACTCAAGTGGAAAAGAGTAAACAAAGAGCTGGAGAATTTTTTGTCCTATTTTGTGAAATTGTCATATATTCCACTATTTTCTGAACACAAAGAAATGAATCAAGGATCATGAATATTGACAAAACATGAATAACCTAAAAGGATTGAATGCTTTATATATGCTTTGTTATTTGCTTTATTATAATAATGTTGAAAATAAAACAAACAGGACATATATGGCTTTTTAAAACCAGAGGATGTCATACATGCCAAATATTTTGTTATGAATATGAGTCTCAGAATCCTTACAAATAAAGGAATTTTATATAGTAATAAAATGGGAAGATCAGAAAAACCCTCATCAATGCTAGAGGAGGGAGGCAAGAGACAACTTTAAGGTAGCAATGGAGAAGACAGTATGGCTTATAATGATCATTCCCATTTATTACCAAAGATAGCTTTGAAAACCATTTTTCCCAGTAGAGCCTACTATTTTTTAATCTGTGTTAAGTACAGGCTTTGGTAAACACAGGAACCCACAAATGGATGGTTTAAAATGGTACTTTCCCGCAAGTCTCCTGGAGAATCGTTTTCTAACAGCTAGAATGCTTCTTTGTCTTAGAGCCTTTTATTTTAAATTAAATTGAGAACAAATTGCACATTACCTCTTCATGGTATTTCTGCACTTAAGGCACCAGGAAATTCTATAATATGATTCCTTTCCAAGGAAGTTAAATAGAACCCTTATTTCAACAGTCATACAAACTTCTGTACCATTTGTAAAATTGATTCTGACCTTATCAGCAGCAATCATGTTCTTCAGATTTGGATCAGTAGATTCAATTTGTAATGCCACTGAAGAGTTTACACTGACCTTTCATAAGCCCTGCCTTTTGATTTTACAACTGGGGGGAGGGAGATGCACACATGTGCACACACACACGCACACACACATTATACACATATGTCTATGCTATATGTTAATACCTACTAGGGCCTTGTATTTGATTTGTATACAACTTATCCTCTGACCTCTTGCTATTCTTCTACTCTGTTTTCTCTTTTACTAGTTTTTTTATCTTAGTTTTACATATATTTTTAGAAGTCACTTTATTTGGGACTCTAAACAAATTAACAACAAGGACTTAACATCACTAAAAAAAACCCAGTAACTTTATTTCTCAAATACACGTAGATACACATGAACATCTTTGCTGTTTGTGAAATCAATAATTAGTTGCTTTTAAAATCTAAAACATGAATGGTTTGAAATTAAATAAACTGGTCATAATGTTCAACAGAATTAACAGGTAAAGATATTATCATATGCGTGTTATTTCGTGTTACTTTTTTAAAAAAATTACTTGTTTAGATCACACCTTGCTCTAAAACAGGGTAAGACTCTACTAGAAACTAATATATAATACATACCTAAAATATGTCCACTTAAAGGTAAGTGTACCTCTCCAAGGATTCTACGTTTAGAAAATATTTCAGGGGTGTTTTAGACCAATAGCAATGAAAAACACAATAGCAATGAAAAACTTTAAAAGGATATCCTTAAAACTATACTCAACCACACGCTACTCATTGAAGAAAATTCTAATTTTTAATAAATAATCATTCTCTAAATGTTGACAGGGTCCATTTAGCAATATAGAGCCAAGTGCAACTGTCTGCAAACTGGGACATTTCTGCATAGATAAGGCATACACAACTACTTCTAAGAGGCAAAATAATGCTGCATTAATGCTACCCACATCCTAATCCCCAAAATCTGTGAATATACTTTATAAGGCAAAATAAGAGTTTTCAGCTATGATCAGATTAAGGATTTTGAGAATGGAAAAGTTATCCTGGATTATCCAGGTGAGCCCAATGTAATCACAAAGGTTTTTTTTATAAAACCAGAATCAGAAATGGAGATGTAATGTTGGATGAAGAGGTCAGAGCAGTACATTTCCTGGCTTTGAAGACAGAAGAAGACCAGGAGCAAAGGAATGTAGGCAGCCTCTAGAAGCTGGAAAAGACAATGAACAGATTCTCCCTCGGTCCTCTTGGAGTGATGCAGCCCTGCTGGAGCTCTCATATTAATCTAGTGAGATTTCTGAGTTCCAAATGGCAAGATAATAACTTTGTGTTCTCTAAGCCTCTAAATTCATGGTAATTTGTTATAGCAGCAGTAGGAAATTAATATGACATCCAAAAGAACTGATCTATACTTGGCATTTCCACTTTCTTTCCTCCTGTCCTCTCTCAATCCCTACTCCAACTATGCCTTCATCCTCATCACTCCACTGAGAATGTTGTAAAGGTCAGCAACAATCTCTACATTGCCAAATCCATTAATCAGTATTCCTGTCCTACCTTTCCAACCCCGCAACACCATCTTCCACATTTGATTACACAGTTTTTGAAACATCTTCCTTCTATGGATTCCCGGACACAATTATCTCCTGGTTTCCCTCCTCCTGCTTCTCAATCTCCTATGAAAGATCCTCCTTCTGTTCCAACTTCAAAACATCAGTGTGCCTCATGGAGCAGTCTTCCAACCTCTTCTCTATCTGTAACATTCTTCCTAAGAATTCTCATAAATTGCCATAAATTTGAATAGTATGTGTAGTTTGATAATTCCTAAACTGAGAGCTTCAGGTATACAACTGCCTACTTGACATCTCTTACAATTCTTTTAGGCATTTGAAACCTAACATATTTATAAGCAAGCTGTCAATTATTTTCCCTGTTCTTCAACATGTTTCTCCCAACTTCCCCCAAAAAGATCACCACCTTTCATTGAATTGCCCAAGCAAACACTCAGAGACATCCTTTACTCCTTTCCTTCTTGCACATTTCATATTAGAAGATCCCCTTAGCTCTCATCTTTGTGGAAAGGATGGTTAACTGCACATCAAAGTTTATGTTTTCAGACTTCTGCTTTTTGCTGGACTAGAGAATCTACAACAGAGCAAGTAAGATCTGTGGGACAGTTTCAAATGGTCTAATATATATATGATTATAATCCCAGAATGACAAGAGAAATATAATAGGACAGAAGAAATATTTGAAAAGATAACATCTAAGAACATAACAACATCAATATACAGATCCAAGAATCTCAGCCAAACTTATGCAGAATAAATAAAATAAAACCAACCATGCTCAATCAAGTTGTGGAGAAGATATTTGCAAATGACATATCAGATGAGAGGTTAGTATCCAAAATCTATAAAGAATTTCTCAAACTCAGTAAACAACTCAAAAAAACAAATAACCCAGTGAAGAAATGGGCAGAAGACATGAATAGACACTTTTACAAAGAAGACATCCAGATGGCTAACAGACACATGAAAAGATGCTCAACATCACTCATCATCAGGAAAATACAAAATAAAACTACAATGATATATCACCTCACAACTGTCAGAATGGCTAAAATTAACAACTCAGGAAAAACAGATGTTGGAGAGAATGTTGAGAAAGGGGAACCCTCTTGCATTGTTGGTGGGAAGGCAAACTGGTGCAGCCACTCTGGAGAACAGTATGGAGGTTCCTTAACAAATTAAAAATAGAGCTACTCTATGACCCAGCAATTGTACTACTAGGTATTTATCTAAAGGATATAAAAATGCTGATTCAAAGAGGCACGTGCAAAGAGCCCAAATGTCCATCGATTGATGAATAGATAAAGAAGATGTGATATACATATATAAAATGGAATATTACTCAGTGATCAAAAAGAATGCAATTTTGCCAGTTGCAACAACATGGGTGGAACTAGAATGTATTATGCTAAACAAAATAAATCAGAGAAAGAAAAATATTATATGATTTCACTCGTGGAATTTAAGAAACAAAACAGATGAACATAGGGGCAGAGAAGGAAAAATGAAATAAGAACTGGGAGGGAGGCAAACCATAAGAGACTTTTAGAGAACAGACTGAGGGTTGCTGGAGGTTAGGGTTGGTTGGTTGGGCTAAACAGGTGATGGGCATTAAGGAGGGCACTTGTTGGGATGAGCACTGGGTGTTATATGTAAGTGATGAATCGCTAAATTCTATTCCTGAAACTATTATTATTCTATATGTTAACTAATGTGGATTTAATTTTTTTTAAGCTGCTGAAAATCAAAGATTAAAGAAAAAATCTTCAAAGCTGCTATAGCCAGAGATACACAATAAATAAAGGGGAAAAATGATGTCTAATTTCTCATTAGAATTAATAGAGGCCAAAAGACAATGAAATATATTTAGAGTACTAAAATTAAAAACTAAGCATCAATCTCTACTCTTATTTGTAGATTAAATATCCTCCATGAGTAGAAACAAACAAAAATACAAAAAAAGTTGTTAAAGAGACATAACTCAGAGAATCATCTCTAGCATATTTCTACTTTAAGAAACATTAAGTTCTTCAGGCTATAAATTTTCCTCTAATCCTGGTTTAGATGGCTCATAGAGATTTTGATATATAGTGCTATTGTTTTCATTTAACTCACAATATTTTATAAATTTTCTTGATATTTCTTCCTTAATGCATGAATTATCTAGAAATGTGATGCTTAGTTACCAAATAATGTGGGTTTTTAAGATATATTCATGTTATTGCTTTCTAGTTAATGATACTGTGCTGAGAGAACATACCCTGTATGATTTCAATACTTTGATGATTCTTATTGAGATTTATTTTGTGGTCCGGCATATGGTCTAATTAGTATATATCCCATGAATGTCTAAAAACAATGTGTATTTTACGCTTATTTGGAAGAGGGTTTTATAAATGTCAATTAGGTCAAGGTTGTTGATAGTGTTAGTCAAATCTTTTATATCCTTACTAAGATTTTTTTCTGGCATTTTATCAATTGCTGAGAGGAGGGTTTTGAAATCTCCATCTATGATCACGGATTACTTTCTCATTTAGTTCTGCCAATGTTTGTTTCATGTATTTTGAAGCTGTGCTATTAGGTCCATACATATTTAGTTATTATGACTTTTTGAGCAATCATTTTATCAATATTAATGTTCCTTATTATCTCTTATAACACTTTCATGCTTAAAGACACCTTCCCTTGATAATACTACAGTCACAATAGCTATCTTCCTTCCAGTATGTATTTTTCAACCTTTACTTCCAATGTGTCTGAGTCTTTATACTTCTAAACAGCACACAATTAGGTCTTGTTTTTTTTAACGTTTATTTATTTATTTTTTTATTTTTTTTTATTTTTTATTATTTTTTTTTTTTTTTTTTATTTTTGGGACAGAGAGAGACAGAGCATGAACGGGGGAGGGGCAGAGAGAGAGGGAGACACAAATCGGAAACAGGCTCCAGGCTCCGAGCCATCAGCCCAGAGCCTGACGCGGGGCTCGAACTCACGGACCGCGAGATCGTGACCTGGCTGAAGTCGGACGCTTAACCGACTGCGCCACCCAGGCGCCCCAAACGTTTATTTATTTTTGAGAGAGAGAGTATGAGCAGGGGAGAGGCAGAGAGAAGGGGGGACAGGAGATCTGAAGCGGGCTCTGCACTGACAGTAGTGAGTTGGATGCAGGACTCGAACTCACAAACTGTGAGGTCATGATCTGAGTCAAAGTCAGACACTTAACCGACTGAGCCACCCAGGCACACCAGGTTTTGCTTTTTTTTCCTCCACTTTGACAACCTCTGCTTTTATTTGAAATGTATTTCTTTTCTATTTAATGTAGTCATGGTTCTATATTGGTTTAATTCTACTATCTTTTTTTTTTCAATTTAGCCCATTGTTCTTTGTTCCTCTGTTTTTACTTTCCTTCTGTATTTTCTATGAATCAAGCATTTCTTTTTACCTTAGTATTGCATTTTATCTTTGATTTTGATATTTTATCAAAATGTATATTGATGTTTAACTCCTAGAAGTTACAATATGCATATCTGGGTTATCAATCCACTGACAAATAATTCCCATACTTCATGAACAATGTAAGAACCTTATAATCACTCTATACTTTCATTTATTCCACTCTTGACCTTTAACCTCTTAACCTATGTTGATTTTTATGTCCCTAGACTCTTCCATAAATCAGAAATAAATCCCTACTTCGTTTGAAGTCATTATACATTTGGGATCTATTTGTTACTCCAGCCCAGTCTAGCATACTTATCAAATATGACTATCAAAATATATCCTGATTCTGACCAAGCCTCGCTTTCTCCACCTAGACCACTTCGGTCTAATACACTGTCATCTCTTGTCTGCAATTCTACACTAGCATTCTAGATGATGTCGGGCTTCCACTCCATCCATTCCCTTAGTCTATTGTTCTAATATTTAAAAAAAATTTTTTTAATGTTTATTTATTTTTGAGAGGGAGAGAGACAGAGTGTGAGCAGGGGAGGGGCAAAGAGAGAGGAAGACACAGAATCTGAAGCAGGCTCCAGGCTCCGAGCTGTCAGCACAGAGCCCGACGCGGGGATCAAACTCACAAACCATGAGATCATGACCTGAGTCGAAGTCGGATGCTTAACCGACTCAGCCACCCAGGCGCCCATGTTCTAATATTTTAAATCAGTAAATCAAATTGTGTCATACATATTCCCTCCCCATTACTTAAAACCCTCTAGTAGCTCTCCATAACACTTAGGAATTCAGGAATCCCTGAATCCTCATTGTCAGGGATTAAATTAAAAACATTGAATAAGTAATCCAGTGGCCCCAAACAGCCCACTAATGAATCGATCCTTAGGGAAGGATCAGGGCATCTGCCAAGGAAAGGAGATAATAAGGGGCTCTGAGTAGCAGCTATTTACTCAGTAGTGTGGAAGTGTTTCATTGGTTAAATACTAAGATTGGTTGTACCAGTGCAAACATGCAGAATTTAGCATAACTTACTAGGTCCTGTATGTTCTAGCCCCAGATTTCCTCTTCAGCCTCATATTCTACCCACTTTTTTTCTCTCTCTCCCTATAATCTGGCTGTATTGGTTTTCTTAGTAGACATGTAAAACACACATCACCTTAGGGATTCTTGTACTTGCTTTTCCCTTTACTGGGAGGTTTACATTGTACACTGCCTCATTTTATAAGTTCTGTGCTCAAAGGTCACCTCCTCAGAGAGAACTCCTTTGACCATCTTATCTTTAGGAGCATCTCTTTCACTCTCTATCCCCTTATGCTGCTTTATTTTTCTTCATAGCCCTTACCACCTCGTGATATTACCTAACATCCTGTTTGTTTTAGCTGCCTCTTTTACTAAATTGTAAAGTCAGAGACTTGGTATGTCTGGAATACCAAGAAACCACTGGCACCTATAATAGTTCCTTCTGATCACCTGAGGTCATACTTCAAGAATGAGCTGATGACTAATAGGTTATGTTGGTAATAGACATAATGTTTTATCAGTGTAGGAGAGGGTGATTCTTTGAAGACAAAATTTTGTCTTTAAACGCAAAAGGCAAAGGCAAGGCATAGTGAAAAAGCTCAGAGTCATAAAGACTGCCTGTGAAATCAGGAATTAAGATCCAAAACCAAGACAGTTGTGAAGTAGCTGCCATCACAAACATACTGTTTTTTTTTAATTCAATAGAAAACATTTGGAAGCTCCTAGGTACTCTTCTGAAATAACCTTTTAAAAATTGTGTTGATGATGAAGAGATAAAAGTATTCATAACTAATGGAGACAATAGAGTATATAGGGTTGCAAAATCATAGATATAGAATGAAATTTCCTATCATACATCCAACACAGACATTTTTATCTGTGCCCTTTTAAAATGTCTTACCCTGGTATTAATTTTAGAACAGAATAAAACTGGGACTCAATATATTAAGTTGGAGACATTTAAACATAACATGGTAGAGCTTTGTAAATTTGCTAAACAATTTCCCCAGCTTGCTAATATATACTCCTACTTCCCCCAAGAAAGTACTCCACAATTTTAAAAAGAAGTGAACACTTTACAATTCATTAAGCATGAACTAATAATGAAAATTAACAAATGTATTCCCAGTTTAGATACATCTTGTAGAAGGCTGCTAGTATAATAATGTAAGATATTAAGTAGGCAGTATCGATTATCAAAATAAAATTGTCCAATGTTTTTAGGTCGTAGCCATTGTGTATCTGTATCTAAACAGTTTAAGAAGATTAATCATTAAGATTTATGACAAAGTTGATTCACTTACAAGTGTTGGGTGTTTTTTTCTGGTATCTCTACTAAATTTATAATCAATTTATTTGAAGGTGTATACAATTGTTTTTAAAAAGCAGGTTACCAGAGTATCAAGCAGCATGGCTTCAAAAATAATATCAAAGTTTGCGCTTTCAACCATGATTATTTGAGGAACTGTGACAGAAAAAAAATGTAATATACATAGAGCAAATTGCTTACATTTTTGGAAAAGTAAGCATTTTCCCATTTCAGAAACATCTAATATTCAAAACTTGGGTAGAAACAGAGAACAAAGAATGTCTGCAATTTAGCTCAGGCCATGAACAGGGGTTGGGAATGCAGTGGCCAAGGAACATTATCCATGGAGCCGACATGTTGAGCAAAAGATGGAGTGAAAAGCTATTCCAAGAACGAGATCTCTCCCAAAGAATCCAGTCAGTGTCTCACATCCAATAAGAGACACTCCACAACCACCCAGTACTTGTAAAACTATTTCCCCCCAAAATAGGAGGACTGTACCCCTAAATATTTCACTTTATTTTCCCTCAAATATTCTGATTTATTTTATTATGCAATTTTATTGCACAAACATTTATGAAAAGGAAAATGAAATGATGAAAAATAGATACATGCACCAAAATCATTAAGAGGTTATTCCTGATTTATATGTGTGTGTGTACTTCTTTGTACTTTTCCAATATTTTGCAAATACTTTATATTAAATGAATGTTATTTCAAACAAGTGCTGTAGTTGAAGATCCACAATACGAAGGCAATCGAATGCTTTTGAAAACAACTGGACATTCATTTAGAATATTTTTTCTGAGTCTTTCACTCTCATCTGACTTGCAATTTTGAGGAAAGTATCATGAAAATTTGGAAAAAATTATTTTTATTATTTTATGTAAATTTTTCAAATATAAATTTATCTTCTCTCTAAGAAACTTCCTTTACTTTTTTCCCTTTATCGCCACTCTGGTTCATTTTCTTCAAATCTTTGAATCATATTGTTTTACTTAGTGCAGCATGTTGTGCACATTCCTGGAAATAACTGATGTATTTGTCTCATAAAGCGCTGTGTTTTTCTTCATGCAGGTGGCACTGTGCGTGTGCCAGGCATCCCTGGGTGGCCACCTTGCCTATTTCAATGCAAATTATGTAGGTATGAGAATAGAACTGCAGGCAATGTTATAACAACTCACATTAAATAATACACTGATGTCTAGAAACCAAGTGCTGAAGAAATTTTTCATTGTTTTGGGAACAAAGTTGGCATTACCATGGGCAGAATGTCATTAATGGAGGTCATTAACTCACCATGCCATCTAGGCAATGTACATCAACAGATTAAGGATAAATTCAGAAGATTAGTACGTTTATATAGCCAAGGCTCCAGAGCACAATTGAGAAATTAACAGATCCACAGTGGATAGCAGTTTCCTTTTGCACCTTTCCTGCTCCAATTCATATCTTATAATGTGTTAGTGAAGTAAGTTCCCTTTTGCTGCAGTAGAGTCAAAGCTCTATAGTGTTTTCTTTTTAAAGTTCATCTAACCACTAATGCCATTCGTCTGCTCAGTTCTAGTGTCCCTCCTGCCCTTGTCCCCACAGCTTCCTGGTAGATTCTGACAGCATCTGAGCTGCATGTGAGATTTCCTCTTGAATGAATCAAAAAGTCATGTTACTTCCTCAAACTACTTTTGGTTGTTTTCTGTAACATTTCTGCTCATTAGACTCCTCCTTGACTTACAGTATAGCTGCTCGTTTAGTTTGGTGGTCAGTGTATTTCCCACCAGGCAATGGTAAAATCAAAAGTTATATGGAAAGCTGAGATTTCATTCATTTTTATAACTGCATCCTTTTTAAAGAGGAGAAAGAATGCATGGACAGACAGTGAAGCAACGATAAACATATGTATCTTTATACCTTACACGTTGGGAGTTAAATCCCAAATGCAATTTGTTATATGTCAATGATAAGATAAATGAAAATAGATATTAAAATAAAGCTAGGTAGGAAACCAATTTGACAATAAATTTCATATATTAAAAAAAAAGAAATTACCATAAAAAAATAAAGCTAGGTAGATTAAATACATTGCTGCGTAAGAAATATCCTTTTGTTAGAAAATCTATTTTTCCACACAGACCTAGATTTGTTTGATCCACTTTTGCAAGTTTATTGATTGATTGATTGATTTTGAGAGAGTGAGAGAGCGAGGGAGCGTCAGGGAGAGAGAGGGAGAGAGACAATCCCAAGCAGGCTCCACGGCCAGCATGGAGCCCAACACAGGACTCGATCCCACAAACCAAGAGATCATGACCTGAGCCAAAACCAAGCGTCAGATGCTTAACCAACTGAGCACCTAGGTGCCCCACAGTTTTGCAGTTTTCATGAACACCTGTGAGCTACTGACATTGATTAGACTGCTGATACTGGTTTGTCTCTTGAGAAAGTGAGGCTACTAATTGATTAGCTTTTACACTGCGTTTGTATTTTCTTTTCTTCCAAATTTTTCTGCATTGTTTCTAAATGATTTCTAGTTTCCAAAATGTGAAGCTTAAAAATGGACAAGCTGCTGTGATTTCTTGGTGTGACAAAATTTCTATTTTCCTCTCACGTTTCAGTGATCTGGTCAAGGAATATATGACTCCTTGAAAAAGATAATAGGATGTTTGTTGGCCAAGAAAGCTAACTGGATAAATAGAAGATACTAGCACAAAATTATGAGAAATTTGAATTTCAAATCTCTTAAACTTTAGTGGTGACAGTACCATTAAAGAAGAGGTTTTTAAGGCAAGGAGTTAAAACTGACATTTTATGTGTAAAACACTTTTTCTCAGTTGAGAGACTCGGAAACAAGACTTGTCTTGTATACTATATGATGACACATAGGGCTTGGGGAAAATAATCAGTTTTTTTTTCTCAGTTCTATAGAAATTATCTTATCTTGATCTTAATTATGAATTAATTGCATGTACTCCATGTTTTAGTTGCATACTAGACTAATGACTAATGATGATCTTAAGGATTTTTCTAACTTTTTGTAAGCTTCATAAGAATCTTTTTCCTAGAAATCTGTTGCCAATATTTAGTGTAATTTGTACTTTGGAAAGTTTCCTTAGACTGAAAAGGTTAAACTTCATTATTTTCTAAACCTAACTTTCCATCCTCTAAAGATGTATGTGTAAGTATTAAGAACAGAATGTCTGATTGTTGCTTTTTTAACATATACTGCATACAGAGAGAAAATTTCAAAGTGCCATGTCAGTTATACAAATGACTAATCCCTCATTCAGAAATTGGATTAAGCCAGTTTTGTATGTACACTCTAGGCAGTCAGGGCAGTTACATAGAATTAAAAGAGAACCTCTATGGGAGTCATATAAATGAAATATAATGGACAGCTGCAATTAGGTGTTTCATGGGATAGTTACTATGAATCACCATCATGCCCAAATGGCTGGCATCTCTAACCATGTTACTTACAAGCAGTTCCTGATGACTTGACCTGCTTTGTATCAACACAATGATATATATTCCCCTTGAGCTTCACTTTCCAAAATGTGCCTCCTATACACCATATCCCCCCCTCACCTATTTCCATTTCAACATCTAGCATATTTCCCTGAAGGCAACATGAAACTTGGCCATAACTAATTGCTAAAACTAATACATAGTGGCAGCAAAAAGTCATTAGCTGGTGCAAATTTGGCTGGGGATCTGCAATGTTGGTTATAATCCACACCTTGGTTACGACATGAATTCTGTTAAGCATGAGAGAAGCCAAAAATCATCAACTGGAGGGGCTAGTCCCATAAGCAAAAGGCAAGTCAATGTGATTGATACAAACTACCCTTCCCTCTCTAACCCTGTACCTATTTAGAAAGTCCTTTGTTTAATCCTGTATTGCCCAAGGCTACAGGCAGTAGATCAAGTTTAATAAGGAGCCCACTTTCAATTTGTAATGCCCTCTTTATACAGCAAAATAGTATCAGAGAAAGAACTCTAGGCAGAAGGTCAGGAAACCTAGGACCAATCCAGGGCATTTCAAGCCCACAAGATTTTAGTGAGTGCTGACCATATGAAGATACATGTGTTCATGAAAGCTGGCTGTGATAAGACATGTCCTTTAACCATGAGGAGCTTCCACCAGTCAATAGGAAACTGATTAAATTTTATTTTCATTTTATAACATTTATTTCCTAAATTTAAGGAAAATTAGGGAACATGGCAGGGAGGAATGAGAGAACAAAGAAAGGAATTAATTAATATGACATTTCTTCTGCTATGTCTCTTCTTCAATCCTTTCCCCCCAAGCTTCTCAGGAAAGAGCTAAACTGTGAGCAAAATTAGCAGCTGCTTTCATGGTGTGATTTAAAAGGACATCAAAAAAAAGAAAAACCAATTCTACAAACCAAAAATCTCTCTCTTCCATTGGTCTGCCACAGATTCTTTATGTTAGTATCAAGTAATAATAATAATAATAATAATAATAATAATAATGAAATTAAGGAACTGTAGGGGCTTTATTAAAATACTTACTGTTCTCTATGAGGCACAGTTCATCATAAAATTATCAAACTCTTATGTAAGCCTGTAAGAGATTGGGCAAATAGCCTTGCAAAGCGGCTAAAGGAAAGTGGACAGAAGATATTGATAGCAGAGAGGGATTTGGGGAGATGGTACCTGAATGGGAAAATCTGGATAGAGTTATTCAGTAAGGGAACTAGACCATCAATAGAACCTGAGGAACCTGAGATTCTTGGCCGTAAAATGCCAGAATTTAAGAGGAATTATGAGCAAATGGATGAGGAAACTTGTCATCATATTACTATTTCACGAAATTCCTTAAAGCCAATCCTCCCATAAATGTTCACTTCAGGGAAATAGCTCCATTCTTTAAAATCTCCCATGTATGATTGTAAAACTTTCCATGAGATTCTATGATAAAGTGATATTCTCATTTAGCAGTTTGATTTTTTTCAAGGACTCATTCATCCATTCATTCAGCAACATATTTGTATTAAGTGCCTAATATGGCTTTGCCATATTCTGAGATAAAATAGTAAACAATAAAAAGAAAGTCGCTTCCCACATGGGGTTTATGGTCTAGTGGAGACAAACTAGTAAACAGGATAATAAAAGAGTAAAACCAAGATATGGAGATGAAACCTCATGTGCTGAGAAACTACAGAGGTGGAGCACCAGATCAATTGCAGAAGAGACCAAAAGGCTTCCCGAGGGTGGTTGCATGTCAGTTAAGTGCTGAAAAGGTGTAAAAAAGCAAAAGGAGAGAGATAAAGATAGTCAAGTGTTCTGGGCAGAGAAAACAGTATGTGTGGAGAAGAACAACAAGAGAAAGCACAGCACAGTTAGTGAAGGAAGTCACTTTGTCCTGCGAGCAGAGTTTGAGGTGTAGGGGGTTCAGAGATGACACTAGCTTGGAGGATGGGTTCCAGAACATGAAGAGCCTCACAAGCCATGCTAGCATGGTTAGCCATGCTAACCCCCATGCTCACAAGGGGGTTGGACTTTAAAGAGCATTGGGGAGCCAGTGAAGGATCCCAAGCAAGTAAGTAACATAACTTTTTAGGAAGCAATTCTGGAAGTGTGGAGACCTGGATGTGGCAGGGTATGGAATCAGGCTGACATATAACAAGAAATCAATAAATACATCTAGAATTAATGCAATCATGAGCAAACAAATAAATGATACAAGCAAAAGAAGTCCACCTTGGAGAAGGTAAGCAGACAGGTGCAGCAGCATTAAGGGAAGCTACTTCTACAAAAATTGAAGGAGTAAAAGAAAATAAGAAAATAGAATAATAACAGGCTTATAGGTGATAGGTGTGTGTGTTCTGTAAGCAATAGGAAAGAGTTCAACATGCTTGGGGGCTGAAAATGAGACTTCAGCATCACAGAGAAAAGAGAGTGGACACCCATGAACAAGATGGAGAAAATTTCTTCCTCTGAGATTTGAAGAAAATAGAATTGGTGAGGGGACAAGTATGGGAGCAGGGGTGACAGGAATGTGCATTTTCATGACTTTTGTTTTTTCTAGGAAGCAAAAGACAGTCACTGATTAAACATGAAAGGCCTAGAGCAACACAGTATGAGAAAAGGGGTAAGATTTGCAGTATGTGCTTCAGGAAAACAATGTTGCTTAGAATAGTGAGGAAAAGTATTGCCAAGGGGAATGTGGGTTCAATTAGGGTTGGAAACCAATTTCTAACTGTTGATCCTCTCAGAAAAGGACAGATCTGGAAGACACCAAACTTTTTGAGGCTATCCATGGGGGAAGTTCAAAAGACATAGTCCTGGGGACAAGCTAGGCTATTCAAAATATTGGATAATCAGTTTAAACATAGCAACCCACACAGATTACCTTGAAGCTAGCCGATGAGGTTGGGAAGAATAAGCTAAGATGCCAACACTGGAAATGGGGCAAACACAGATGGAATGAGTAGGCAAAGGGTCAGAGTCTGAGCAGTGCAGAAGAGAACAAAGCCTGTGGGCAGTAGAGGCTTGATTCAGGAGAATGCATTTTGTAAACACAATTATTTGGCTGCTATGTTCATTTTGCCTATGGTTAGGTGAGTTCCACCTAAGTCCAGACAGGACATTTACAAGGGTATGTGTGGATTCAGGATGCTTGATTTTTTCTAGCAATCTCCCTGAGCCTGGAATAAGAACAAAGAAATCAAGGAGTTGAAAAAACTCAAGATTTGGTTTTAACTGGACAGTAATTTTGGAAAATCAACCAACACAATGATCCAGGCAAGATTTAAAAAAAAAAAAAAAAATGTAGTGTTGACAGGAGTCTGCTGATAGACCAAAGAATGGGGGACTGAATGGCTGTGGAATGAGTAGAAGAAAGGGAGTGAAAAGGGTGCTTATATCTACCGAAAAGGCAATCCCATGTCCCAAAACAGTTTTTCAAATCAAATCTGGAAATGAGTAATATGCACACTGCAATTGAAGATTTTGCTGTACATGAGCAGTTAGAATAATGAAGGTAGAAAAAGCGAATGATGCCGTGTCCCATATTCAGTTCATACTTCCCAGTTCATCAGAAAAGAATGTTAAGCTATGAAAAAGATAAAATTATGTGTATTTTCAGTGAGCATCCAGAAGAGTATGTCTGGAGCAGAAAGTGAGTAAGTTTCACAAATAAAACAGAGACATTTCAATAAGGCCCTTCTACATGAATGGCTGCCTTTTGTCACTAGCCCCTGAGGCACTACAAACCTGAGATGCAAATCAGAAATTAACTATCATTTTCATGGTACTTTGCTGTCTACAACTCACTTTGTCTTCTACCATGTTCAGTGATCCTCAGGGTAACCCTGTGAGAAAGAAATAGTGGCGCCTCCTTCCTCATGATAAAGAAGTAGAAACTAGCACTAGCAGATCCCTTAAGAAGATGTTCTTCTGGCCCAAACTTCCTCTTCCATAATGCCACACAGTATGAGTAAGACAAGCTTTACATCAGCATATAAAGATGGAGGAAAAAAAAAAAAGAGATTTCCTGCCAGGCAGAAACATCAACTGCTAAACTTCAGACCTTGCATGAACAAGTGGTAAGAATAATAGTTTTGGTTTCCTGGTGTCATACATGAATACATCTATAGTATTTAATAAGTTATGAAATTACATTGCTTTTATGAGGAAATGTTATCTCTTTTATCACTCGATAATTTGTGTAAGCATAAGTCTATAGACTTGGCAGAATTCATAATGACCCCTATGCCCACGACTAAGGCTCAATTGCCGTTTATTACTTACAAGAGATTCCTTGCTGCTTTTCTATTACATCATTTAAAATATTGATCTTAAGTCATTACCCATACGATCATGAATCAAGCTTTTTATGTTTACATGCTGCCACTGAAGCCACTGATCCAACAGTATCATAATATGAAATTTAAAATGTTACAACTCCCTAAGGAAATGTGCTGAAACCAGTTGGACATACTTTGAATTACTTGTTTGGTTAATTATCAGTGGTTCAAAGTGAGCCACTGTAAAAGGTTTCTCAGTAAATTGCTTTCAAAGCCTTGGGCAGTTTGTAGGCATTATACTTCTCTTACATGCCACACAAGGTTCTCTTTGTTTATTGCCCTGTGTGTTACACGTATTCTAGCACTTTTCACTAATGGTTTGTATGAAGCCCTGGTTCATTATTGGACTGCCCCGATAACTTAAATAGTCCTCCAGTCCTCTCAGAAGGGGTTTGAATTTGAATGCAAGACCTTTACCATCATGATAAACATACCCATCAGGTCACCATGGATGAAGAAGTTAAACATGCAAGTCTCCAAGTCCTTATTACCCAATAGCTTTCTTAAAGCTTCCAGGGCCAGACTGACATTACCACATCACATGACTGTTGCATCCCTTATTATCTTACTATCTTCTCTTAATATCTGTGGCAATTAAGATCTTATCCAGTGTGTCTGGAGGAAAGGTGACCTGGATGAGACTTCCGAAGATGTTATCTGATGCAGGCAGTGAAGCTCTAATGAAAATCCTGAGGAAAGCATACTATTGACCAAAAGATATTAAGTCTTTGTTCCAGGGAGAAGATGAGATTGTTTGGATTTTTATTTCATGTTTTGTTTTTAACGTATGCGAGGTGATTTGTGCCATGTCAGCTCGTCTATGCTGGAGCTATGATTTTCAGAATTCCGTTGAAAGTTCCAAGTCCCTGTGAACCACGAGAGATATTTAGGGTGATAGCTGAAAGGTGGAAAGAAGAAGCAGCCGTATCCTTTTACACCACGAAGGTCAACATCAGACACGGGGTGTCATTTCAACTGTGGTGTGTTGTTTTCTGCCTGGCTGACTCACCCAGTCTAAGTGGATCTCAGCCAGCCTGCAGCAACTCCAACGACCACCAGCTCTCCTCCTGCAGCTTCCCCCGACCCTAGGGTGTGTGCAGCTCCTGTGGCCACAATAGCACTCTCTCTCCATCTAGTTTCTCTGACTATTAGGCCAGCTCCATGAGCTGGGCTCCATGAGCCGGGCTCCATGAGCTCCATGATTTGGGCTCCACCATGAAGGACGCTAGTAGTCTCACTCAAGTCACCAGCAGCGCTGACGTCAAGGCTTGGTGGTGGCAAGAAACCTACATGGGATCCAGCTTCCCTCGTGGCTACAAATTTGTCCTGACCCTCACCGATTTCACCATCTTCCCTCCTTGCTGGCCTGCCCTGCTGACCTCAGGCCCAGCATCCAATGTAGAAAAACAGCTTATATAAACTCTTTGACAAGTTCCTACAAATGTGTACAGTCAAATCCCTATGATAAACCCCCAAGTCTTTGTTACTCCTAGTGGCTCTGTTTCTCTGATCTAAACTTGACTAATAAAATATGCATATCTGGTGCACTCAGGACAATAATTTCTACCAAAATATGCTTCAACAACCTAGCTCATGTGACCCACTAAAATTTGGAGTAGTCAAGGAGAAAATTCCACATTTATTGTTTTAAATTGATATTTTGAAGTTTCTATCCTTTCAAATAATTTTATTTAAAAAAAGTTTTCTATTAGCAAACTATAAACAATATAAAATTATTGGAAACTTAAGATTACCTCCAGAACACCATTCTAAAAGCAACATTCATGCAAAAATTAATTCAGTCATAAGAGAATGATGTTCTTAATTAGTACATGGATGAGTTTTGCAATCCAAACCATTGAAAAAAATTCCTAATTATGACTTCATAAAGAATTAATTCTTATATTGGGGAAAATAAGAGAATTCATTAAAGTCATTCCAAGCACTGGAAGACTATTTAAGTTGTCAGGGCAATATCTTGTACTGAAGACACTTCCTGTAGATAAGTGAAACCAGCAACAGAGCTAGTAAAATTATTTATGAATATGAATGTTCTCCCCAATACATTTTCCCATACAAGCTACTAATTTCATTTACATCACATATTTAGTTCCCTTCTACTTTTCACTACCTCACAAAGGAAGGAATGTCCTGGTGTAAATTCAAAGGAAGACATGTTCATAATTGCTAGAATCTTTCCAAGTTTAAAAGGCAAAGCTGAAAGTTTGATACATCTTCCATAATTCTAGTTTTGTTTCTGTCCCCATATTACTTGAATATGTAGAATCAATGGGACATTTAACGTCTGAGTCATTCTGTGCTCCCTAGTAATTCAAGTGTGCGCGAGGCATGTTTGCTGTTGCTACAAGAGATTCAACGACAATAAAGATCCAACCCCTGCCTGAAATTCAGTAAAATGCATAAGAAGGATGTTGGCCTATGTCAAGACTTCAGAGAGAACTTACTCTAAAGTAGGAAATTGAAAGAAAGCACAAAGGATGTTGATATCTTGCTCTTACGAAAGAACTAATGTTCTCTTTAAGCTTATTTATTTATTTATTTATTTTGAGAGAGAGAGAGCACATGTGAGTTGGGAGGGGCAGAGAGAGGCTGCGAGAGAGAGAGAATTCCAAGCAGGTTCTGCACTGACAGCACAGGGCTCGAACCCACAAACCGTGAGATCATTACCTGAGCTGAAATCAAGAATCGGATCCATCCAAGTATCCCTACTCTTGTGAAAGAAGTAAAGGAGCAGAAGAGAAATGGATGTTAAAGGAAAGAGTCCACAGGACGGAATGCTGTGTGTACCTAAAAATTGTACTACTTATGTGTATGTTACCTAGAAATTGTATGGACAGCTCTGGTGTCCACAAAAGCTGCATGTGTTTTTTATGTAAACCCCTCAACTAAGGCCTCTGTGTAACCTTCAGTAAAGCCTGTATTTGTGGCAAATATTGTATTCAAGTGGACTCTACTGGAGAAAACTTGCAAAGGTATTTATTTCCCATTGGATCACATGAAGTCTATTCTAAATAAGTAGGTCTATTCTAAATAAGTCTAACTTTTTTTTAACACAAGGAGTGTTAGTTCTATGTAATGTTTGGATTAAAATTTTAGATTAATGCACAGACTAACACAAGTCCTCCAGTGACCACAATAGAAGCAGAGTTCAAGGGACACTGGCCTTTGTAAAAAGATCGAAATATTTCAGTAGGGGGACAAAGGAACACATTTCAGAAGAGGTGGCTCCTCTTGGAAGGTAAATGAAATTTCAAAATGTAAAAATAGAACTACAGATATTGGCAGCAAAAGAAGAAAGGCACTGAAGAACAAAAATTCAGAATCTGTTTTAAAAATGCATGAGAGCCTCTAAAGCATAATATATACATAGAGGGGAGCAATAAGAGATAGATCTGGGCAGCAGGTGCAGCATGTTTTGGACAAGAGAGCCCTGAATGCCAAACTGAATAGATTTTTTTTACCATATTTTATTGGAATAAGTATCCTGAGAAAGCACCTTCAAAGAGAGCATTATGGAGAAAATTCCTGATTTGGAAGATTTATCTAGCAATAGTGTGTGAGTTGAAGCAGACAGCGTAAAGGCAAGAGTCGTGGGGACCACTTCAAAGACAACATGACAGAGCAAAAATAATGAGGAGCCAGAAATTCACCCTAAGTATGAAGTGCAACTATTTTATTATAAAAGTGGGGAAGGTTAGAAAAAGGAACAAAGTTTTAGGTACATGTTCATATTAATTTCACAAAATAGAAAGTAAGGTCATTTTTTAGAAGAATGAAGGATTTTGAGGTTACAATTTTTCCTACTTGTTTCTGCTGAAGTATAGTTGACGCACAATGTTATGTTAGTTCCAGGAGTGCAACACAGTGATTCGACAAGTCTATACGTTATTCTAAGTTCGCCACGAGTGTCACTACCATCAGTCACCATACAACAGTATTAGAGTACCATTGACTCCATTTCCTATGCTGTACCCTTTATCCCCATGACTGGTTCATTTCATAACTGGAATCCTGTATCTCCCACTTCCCTTCAGCCACTTTGATCCTCCCCCCACCTCCGTGCCCCTGGCAACCATCAGTTTATTCTGTATATTTATGGGTTTGTTTCTACTTCTTATTTTGTTTGTTTGTTCATCTGTTTTGGTTTTGGATTCCATATATAAGGGAAATCATATGTTTTTTTGTCTTTCTCCATCTGACTTATTTCACTTAGCCTAATAGTCTCCAGGTCCATCCATGTTGTCACAAATGGCAAGATTTTGAGGTTACAACTTAAGGAAAGTAGAAAAGGTTGATGAATCAGTGTCTATGGTAGCATTTGTCCGCCATCCTCATAGTTCCAGTAACTGTCCTGTCTGCTATGTTTCATCCATGTCTTCCCACTGGAACTGCCCAGATATTCTACCACAAATATGCCTCCTAGGCCATAGCCGACTAGCCCAGACCTGGGCATCAGACTCAAGAATAACCAACCAGAGCATCCATCTAGAATTTCTGGCACTGGGTCTTAAAGTCAGTGTCTTTCTAGTAATCCAGGTTTTATGAGAGAAATCAGAATGCCACGTCCTATTGTCCCTTCTTTGTTTTTCCCATGTTTCCTACCACATGTTTCCCATGTTTCCTTCCCATGTTTCCTACAGAGAAGATGTGATCTGCACCAAAAAAAATAAGTAGATTTGTAAAGAAGACAATAAACACATGATGGAGAGAAATGGAATGTAATCCCCAGGTTCCAGGTGTTACTGAAGACCTGTCCTATTCCCATCCTTTTATTCTCTGAGACATCCCAGATTTTAACAAATTCTTCCGATTGCTTAAGCTAGTTCAAGCTGGTTTTCTGACACTTGTGATAAAAAGGTTATAAGTAATAAAAATCGTTTCAGTGGAGAAAGCAACAGAGGTGACTAGGGTGACATCTAGACATTACCAGACATCGCCAAGTCACAGAATCCAAATGAAATTGGGGAAGACAAACGGTAACAGTATTCATCTGGTTGGTATGCAAGTTACTACAGAAGCATTCTGAAACCCAGGAATAGATGAGGAGAAGGTAGGCTGTTGAACCGATCAAAATTTGTGATTTTAATTGTAAAAGAACTCATTGGAAGGGCAACATGACACAAGGTTAGTGATACTGACAAACGTGATTGAAACTCAGGGTAAAGTGTCTCTCAAAGGGAATGATGAAATCCATTAGTGATATCTGCCCTGGCCAGAGGAATAGGAGGCACAAATACGATTTTTAAGACATTCCCTTTCTTTCTCCTCTTCAGGATCTAAATTTATACACCATCACTCTTTTAGGAAAACCAAATTAATAGAACTATCCAAATGAAGATTATGGCAAAGAAACTAACCCAAAATCACTGAACAAAATTAAGAGGTTTCTTTGTTTTTGTTTTACAAAAACAAAAAAACAAAAACAGATGTCCAGAGGACAAAATCAGGTGGTATATCTAAGAGATAAACACGGATAAGATACTAAAAGAAATAGTCACACAAAGAAATGAAAAGTCTGCCCTTGATGTTATAGGGATTAAAAATAGGCTAAAAAGAGATTTATGTATATATTGTATACAATTTACATATTCTACAATAAAATAGTCACTGAAAATGCCAAAGTTTTATAGTTTCCCTTTCTATGTTTCCTGTTCGTGAGTATGACTTTGAAGTGAGAGCAATTATCATTGGTGTCCCAATCAGATCCCCCCACATATATTATTTCAATACCTGCTGTCGCTACTTGCAACTGCTTACACATGTGTCTTGTTGCCTTTATATTTTATCTGGCTACCAAAGCCACTTAAAATTTAAGAGTTAACGGCCCCTAGGAGCATCCCTCAACCAATGACAGAAGGGAGTTTGGTGTACAAATATTCTAGCTTGCTCTCCCCACCTGGTGGTAACTCTGAAACACACCCATGTTTTCTCAGTGAAAGTAAAATGTGGTTGTGCCCAGTAATAAGCTGCTTGCTAACGAATTTGTTAATGGCTGCCTCTCCTTCCCTATTTCACTTTCCTTCTCTCTACTGACATTTCCTGAAATTATCTCTCAAATAAGTAATTTGAACTTGAATGCCTGTTTCAGGATTTGCTTCTGGGGTTATGCAAACTACCAAAAAAATTCAGGGTAGAATCAGGAGAGTAGTGTTGAATCATCACTCAGACACCTCTTTTCTGACAGTTCGAGATTTGAAGAGTTTTATTCTCTGGGCTAAGGGAGTGTCAGTTCTTTAATTTTTGGTAGTTGAAAGGTAAGTAAGGTCTTTGCAATATTAAGGATTATATAAAATTGAACAAGATATGAGGAGAGGGTTAATATATTATTAAGAAAGATTTTTCTTAAATCTGTAAATGCAGGTTCCTGATCATTGCAGTGAAAGTACCTCTATGCTAAGTGACAGGCTGTTTTGGTATTGCATAAGAGCTATAAACATTGCATAAGAGCTATAAACAATATAATATCATAACTTTGGGTTATACAGCTGCCCCTTGAACAACATGGGCTTGAATTGTATGGGTCCACTTATGCACTCATCTTTTTTTCACTAACACATGGCACAGGGGTGCTTGGGTGGCTCAGTCGGTTGAGCAACCGACTATGACTCAGGTCATGATCTCACGGTTCCTGGGCTCAAGCCCTGTGTGTGTGTCTGGTGGGGGGCTGGGGTGGCTCTGTGCTGACAGCTGGGAGCCTGGAGCCTGCTTCGAATTCCGCGTCTCCCTCTCTCTTTGCCCCTCCCCAACTTGCGCTGTCTCTCTTTCTCTCTCCCTCAAAAATAAATAAATCATTAAAAAAATTAAGACAGTACAGTGCAGTAAATGTATTTTCTCTTTATGATATTCTTGAAACAATTTCTTTTCTCTAGCTTACTTTAAAAATATAGTACATAATACATATAACATATAAAATATATTTTAATCAACAGTTTATGTTATCAGTAAGGCTTGCAGTCAACAGCAGGCTACTAGTAGTTAAGTGTTTGAGAAGTCAAAAGCTAATACCCAATTTTCAATTGTGTGGGTGCTGCCGTCCCTAACCCCCCAAACCACCCGGCATTATTCAAGTGGTGACTGTATTAATTTGTAAGGATTCAGGAAGTAGCTAAGAAAATGTCCTAATGCAAGTTGTTACGAAAGCTCCCAAAACTGAATGGTTTCACACAACTAAAATTTAATTCCACACTCTTAATATCCCATGGAAGCGTCCGAAATCCAGGCTAGCTGGAGAGCCTTCTCCCCCCAGTCAGCCTGGAACTCGGGTTCTACTAAGGTCACCCCAGGGGTCTTCTCCAATCCAGCCAGCCAGAAATGGAACAGGGCAGGAGTGAATCCTGGGAGGGTTGTAAGGGGCAGGCCTAGAGGAGTGTTTTCTTTCTGTTGTTCCGTTGACTGTGCCCCAGTCACATGACTGCTCTTAACCGCAGAACAGGTGGAGCAGGGAAGCACCCCCGCCCCCCCGTGGGAAAATGGGCAGATAGTTCCCAAACACAGCTCTGCACTCAGAAGAGAGAATACTCATTTTTGGCAAATAGCCATCTCTTCCACCACAAATATTTCTTTTCCTTATGCAAAATAAATATGCTAGAAAAAATTAATGATGTAAACAAATCATAACTGAATGTTAAGTACATCAAACCATTTTCAAGAATTAGGGGGACATGTATGAATAATCAAAAATTCATATTCTTATTAAAATAATCCTTATTTAGGTATTAAAATTTATCTCCTTAAAACTTCTGCTAAAACCTTACTTAAGAGCTGAAAACAATAAAAATATTTTCTAAATTTTCAAAAAAAAAACTTACTAAGAGTTCAAGTCTCTATAATGGAAAGTGCTAATATTTCAATCACTTTAAAAAAATAATCCATAATTGAAATATTTCATGTATTTATGTTGGTCTTCTCCTATACCACTTACTTAAAACTCAGGTTTTAATCTAAGAAATTCCTTCATTATTTCTGCCATGTATTTGTATATTCTTCCTGGGAAATATTAAGAGTATTTTGGAGCTGCCCCCCTTTTCTCTGAATAAAACTGTTTTTATTTTCTCTGACCCAAGGAGATAAATGCAAGGAGGCAGAGATTATAGAAAACTTAAAGATCAAAATTTAGAGTCAGATAAGTATATGGTCACACTACCAGAAGCTGGGAGAAATGGTTTATAAAACCAAGTTATGAAAAAAACTGTTATGAAGTTCTCTGCTCTTTCCTGTGTAATAACCCGGTCTCTTAATTATTTATTTAGCAACAGTCATTTGCATTTACACGTTCATTACAAATATTCACATGTGGTCTGTTAAAAGCAAAAACTAAGTACAAAGCATATTGTTTGCATTTGTTTAAACAAAATCTAACATTTGAACTAATTCAGAACTAACTATATTTAGTTAACTGATATTTACAAAGCGGAGTTAAGCTGCATGCCCAGATGAAGTTAAGACATTACGTAGTATAGGTTTTAAGGAAAGAAAACAGCTATAACACTGAATTCCTGACTGATATTATGATGCTTTTTAATAGAACTATTGACTTGTGATCACTAACATCGATTGAATCCTGATGAAATATGCAACAGTTCCTTTCATTGCTTTATATTCTGTCTCATACTATTATTATCCCAAATTTACAGGTGAAGAAGCTGAGATTTAAAGAAGTTAAGCATCTTGCCCAAGATCACACCCATAGGAAGCAGGAAAGCTGAGACATGAACACAGTTCTACTTGACTAGATCCTGTGCTCCTAAGTGTGATGCTCTGTGACCTCCACCAAAAGTCTATCACTGTTTCTTACTCAGTGTTCAGTACAGGTTTATAAACAAAGAACCAATTTAATCAAGATGAGCACAGACTAGCAAAAAAAAAAAGTTAAAAACAGAAAGAAGATAACAAAAGAAAATTAGGCACTTTCATATCAGTAATCCTACTTAATTTTTAACATGACAACTCTTGAAGATGAATACCTTTTCCCGTTTTATGTGAGATAAGAGTGAAGCAATTTGGATGGCGTGCCCAGTAATACCACACCGCAAGACACACAGCCAAGACTCAGACCCAGGCCTTTTGGATTTATATCACTACACCTGCTATTGCATTACAGAACCTTTTAATGGTCTTCTCATTGAATATTTTCTTTTGTTCCTTACCACATAAATTTACCTACACGTCAAATCTAGCAATACATTAAATATGGTTTTTCATTTCCTTCTGAAGCAAATCCACCAATCCAGAGCAGTGAATAGAGATGTTCGTCAAAATCCAAGTCCGTGTCTCTGGAATGATGGCTACTATCAATATGATCCAAAAAAAAGGGAGGGAGAAGGAGGCATGTACAACTCTGGAGGTTCATTTCTCCTGCTCTGATGTATGATAGAAATTGGCAGCCTGTTTTTAAGACGACAAGAATAAGAATATGAAAAATGAAACCTGGAACAGGAAGTAAATAAAATGATTGCAAAAACAGTAATAAGATCAGAGTTATGTAACTGGTCCTAAAAATGATTATATGTACACAGGCTTTGAGAAAAACGTACACTCAGAATGAAGTTGGGGTGAATTAAGAGGAAACCAAACATTCCAATAGTGTGAAAGTTTAAGGAAAGAGTAGGGATATTGTACAGATTGCCCAAGAGTGACAAGAAAAATATCAAGAAATATAATATTTGGGATGGGAGAATAGACAGAGGAAAATGTGTAGTTAAGAGGAGAACTTTCAGAAGATGTAGCACCCCAAATGACAGGAAACAGAGGCAAAATGAAAACACTTCTTTAACTGAACGAGAGAGCTTAAAAACTGAGAATGAACATGATTATTGCAAGGAAACTTGCAAGAGAACTAACAAGTAAAAACTTAAATAGATCCAATTTTTACAAGAATGATGAAAAATCACAACACAGGAAATAACAACACTTTTTTAAAAACGAGCAAATGAGATAGAAAGGTATTTTTAGAAGCAATTATTGTTATTCTGACATTCCAATTTGAAGTTAGACATCTTTTTAAACACCAATTTTATATAGAAGTATTGTTAAAAAGTCATAACTCTATAATACAAACACATTTTTATCTTAATAGCTATATCATTGCTTAAAGTGATACCCCCATATAGAGTGATGGACTCAAACTATGACAAAAGAGAGAAAAAACAGATAATAAGAATGAAGCCTCCCTTTTTAAGGCTGCATACAGCATTTCGTGTTGATGTACAAACATAAAACTTGTAAAAATGTATCTCTGGTAATACGTGCTTTGTCATTTTTCCAGACAATTGGGCAACAGAAATGTCATTTGATCCATGCTTAAGTTTTTGAGAGAACCAGAAACATAATGGGCTCCAGAACACCTTAAACCGCTGGCATCGTGCACACTTCCTGCCTCATTCTGTTGGACAACAGAGACAAAGTAAGCCCTGTAATTACATCCCAGCCTGATCTATGCTTGCAGTCATGTAATTAATACTTCCTCTGGAAAGCAATGGAATAATTTAAAGAGCAGATATTTTTCAACCATGGTCTGAAAAAAAAACTCGAAGAGGAGAATACATGTGCATTTCAGCTATGTACAGACACTGCTGGGATTCCATTTGCTAAGAGAAATTGTAACTAGATTCTCAGAGCTTTCATTGTACCAAGAGATGGAAATGATACTTCCTTCCTGCTAACAGCTATAGTGGGGGTAGAAGAAAGGGTGACTGGAGCCTATATTTATTCCATGAGGGTTTATGAAAATGGTAAACATAATCTCAGTTCCTGGCTACCTGAGCCACCTAGTGTGGTGCCAACCACATTTGTAGAGCCTCAGCCAGGAAATCGCTGCAGAAATCTGGCTCCAGAGGTTCGACTTTAACCTATGTGGTAGAAATAAGACACTGCGCTCCAGCAAATCTACACTGAATTCCCAAATCCATTCATAGTTTCTAACGTCAGGTTGTAGAGAGGCATTCACAATCATGAATGGAGATCCTACAAAATTTGGAGACACATAAAATTGTGTCGTAACCCAAATGTAGAGGACAGAGGAAGGATGAGAATGTCAACTAACAACATTTTCAGCAATTGTTCCAATTTTAGATACTTTGCCATTATTTTCTCTTAAATAATTTGCATATGTACTCAGTAAAAAAAAAAAAATTATATTTTCAAAGGCCCTAACCAAATTCAAAACAAACTTCATCTTTTTCTACTTCTTTCCAGCTGTTTCTATTTAATATTAAGAATACACAAAGAGTGGATTCTAGGGTGCACACAGGATCAATGAGATGGCCATTCCCTCTTCCTAAAACACTCTCCCTCCCTTACTCCTCACAACATTAATTAACCTTATTCTCGACAACAATGCCATCTCCAAAAAGAGGTCTTCCCTGATTACTCTTCTATTTCTCCATCACATTACCCTGTTTATGTCCCATACAGTACCTCACAATCTCTGAACATTTTGTTTATTGATTTGTCTGAATCTGAAATATGAAGGATGAAATAAGATTCTGAAAAATGAAGAAACAAGGAAACAGCTAAGGGACCATCATATTTGTCTTAGTCTGCTTGGACTCCCATAACAAAAATACCACAGATCAGGTAACTGAAACTTCAGAAATTTATTTCCTTACAGTTCTTGAGGCTGGGAAATCCAAGATAAAAGCACAGGCCAACTCTGTTTCTGGCAAGAACTCGCTTCCTGGCTTGCCACATTCTGGTTATGTTCACACAGGTGGATAGAGAAAGAGATCTCTTTCTCACTTTCTCTTTTTATAAGACCACTAATTCCATTAGGAGGACCCCACCCTCATGACCTAATCTAACTCTAGTATCCTGCTAAAGACTCCATCTCCAACTACCACAGGACTTCAACGTGTGAAATTTGAGGTAGCCTCAAACATTCAGTCCATAATAAAAGAAATACAGATTTGGGATCACCTCAGCAGAGTAGAAACAATAGCAAAAACAAATTGTTTGATTATTTGACTTGACTGAGTTACCCCATAACTCTCATAAAGATGATCTGTTTTGTTCCAGCAGAAAAATATAGTTCTCAACTGTATTTTCATTTCCAGAGCAACTTGACTTATGCATCTTTACTCCGTTGGCTTGATTGGTTCCATTTTATATCCAGAAACGCAATTGATTGGCTCATAAATTATAGAGGCTCTTAATTCTAATTTAAGAATTATGCCAAGAAAAACATGAAATTTTTAAGATAATATATGACTCCACATGAATATTTAAAGGCAATGAGCCAGATTTACATTCTGCGAAACACAAAATAAAAATCTTAACAAAAGAACAAAATGATTGATAGAATACATCAAAACACACCACCTTTTTGGCACAGTGATTCTGAGCTCACATACAAATACTCTCCTGTTCTGCAGGCAAGCTCACAGAAAAGGGAGTCCCTCTCTGTTGGAGATCACTTTGTTTTTCCATTAGAAAAGAGCAAATGGGGATTTTTAATATACTTTTGGCTTAGGAACTCTGAAATGTAATACATGTTCCAATTTGCAAAAACTGGAAACACAAAATAGGCCAATGGCTCAAGTCCAAGTAGACTCAGTTTTCCAGAGTCAAAAACTAAAGCATAGAAATGGTAAGAAAACTGTCACTAAAATTACCAAGAGTAAGAAATATTTGAACATTTTATTGATCAAAATCATCATTTTTCCCTTCCTTTACCAATCTCATCTCACAGATGGAATCCACTTTAAAATGATCAAAAATGGGGGCACCTGGGTGGCTCAGTCAGTCGAGCATCCGACTTTGGCACAGATCAATGATCTCATGGTCCATGGGCTCAAGCCCCATGTCAGGCTCGTTGCTGACAGCTCAGAGCCTGGAGCCTACTTTGGATTCTGTTTCGCTCTCTCTGCCTCTCCCCCAGTCATGCTCTGTCTTTCTCTCTCTCTCTCAAAAATAAAACAGTTAAAAAATGATAAAATAAAATTATCAAAAATGTTTTTGAAAATTTGTTAGATTGACTAATGATCATGCCCACATGTATATTTTAAAAACACCCAATGCAATCAGCCTTATGTGGGCCATATTCACAGATTATAATAAATATAGAGGTCAAGAGCAACATCATTCATTTGACATTTTCTGGGTAAACACAAACTACGTGTTCAGATACCACTTAGGAAACAAGTAACTAAAGGTTAAAATGAGGATGTTTGCCCAGAGATTCTTTTGAGGACCCAGAGGTGAAATTCTTTATCTTAAATTAAGCAAAGGCAATCTTCTCAAGTATACAAGCAAATGCTCTCCAATTAGAGAAAGAGAAACGTGAATGCTTCAATCAGATCACAGCAAAAGACGGCACCATGCACTCCAGTTGCACAGAGAGGAGAAAGCTGTTAACACAGACTGTCTTGAATACCTCTAGTAGCCTCTGCAGGCAACCCTACAAAAAAGGGTGGGGGTGGGGGGCTCCAACTGAAGGGCATTGGCAGGGTTGGAAGATTCTCTGCCAGTGCATCTTGCTCTGCACCCCCCATTTGGATAGGTCAAACCATAGAAGTACCACATGCAGTATATCTCTGCATTCTCATCACATTGAATATTTTCTCTTCTCCAATTTCTACACCACTGTTCTTTTATTTACCTTTCTAGTTTTTAAATCTATCTTTTTCCATCTCCTCTATAGCATATGCTTACAGTTCACTCTTTAAAAACTGAGATTCCCCTCTCTAAGAATCCCATCATCTAACCCTCAATCTCTCCTCTGAGTTCCAGATCCAAATACCTAACACTTTACCGGACAGCTCCCTTGGGATACCCCTTGGGTCTCGAAAGTTAAACGCAACAAAAACCAAAGTCATCCTCTGCAGCTTCAAAAACTGCTAGCCCTGCTATTTCCTCTGCTTTGTCAATAATACCACCAACACAGAAACATGAACCTAAATCTGAGAATGGGCCTAGACTTCTTCCTTTCCTCCATGTTCTAAAGAGAGGTCAGGTAGTGTTGATTATAATTTTTCTTTCATTCCCTGGCAGCCTTGGTTTAAACTTTCATTATTATTTTTTGAGTGCCTGGGTGGCTCAGTCAGTTATGCGTCTGACTTCAGCTCAGGTCATGATCTCACAGGTTCATGAGTTCAAGCCTTGCGTGGGGCTCTGTGATGACAGCTCAGAGCCTGGAGCTACTTCAGATTCTGTGTGTGTGTCTCTCTCTCTGCTCCTCCCTGTTCATGCTCTGCCTCTCTCTCTCTCAAAAATAAATAATAAAACATTTAAAAAATTTTTTTAAATAAGCTTTAATTATTACTTTTAATTTATTTATTGAAATAATAAGACATTATGCTAACTAAGCAATAAAGGAGCCTTGTAAATGTCTAGGAAGAAACAGACAATTTTTCTAAGAAAATTAAGGGGCAAATGAATTGCAGTCCCTTTGAGACAAACTCTGAAGACAGAAAAGCAAGGATGTCAAAACTGGGTGTGAACCAAAGTAAGAAAGTGAAGAGCATGGAGTGTATCATCACCCAGCGGCCATGAACTTAGGTCAAAAGAAGGAAAGTTGAGTCAGAGCAAAAATGAGCAAGCAAAGCAGCAAAGCAAAGATCTGGCAGTCAGAGCCCTTAGAGCTGTAGCATTCGATAAAGAATTAAGTCAAGGAAACTCAGAAACAATTATCAGGGGCTGGAGTGACATCATCAGTTTAGCAACTGTTAAGGAGTTTCCTTAAGGAGACTAGAAATAGGCTCAATATAAGTGCTCCTTAGCCTCTCCATAAGAGGCTGAGCTCTTCCCTGATCTGTACTCTTGACAAAATATTCTGCATAGCTATTATCCTAAAAACTATCTTGAATTACAGAATTATAAACATGGGCTGCTGAGCTACCCAATAAAAGTTGTATTTCCTAGTTTTCTGGTTGATGGCTAAAAAGCCAAAAAAATAGTGATGACCTCCAAAAAAGCAGACACAGGTCTTGCAGTTTAAGCATCCTTAAGCCCTCATAGTAAATATCCATAGCTTCTGTATGTCATTCAGTATTACAGTGACATATTTTATTTATCTCCTCCACTAAATATAAATTACATTATGTCAGGGACTATGTCTCTGTACCAACACAGAATTGAAAACAAGGATTTTTACAATGAAAGCCCTTAAGAAGGATACTAAAGTAAGAAGAGTTTGGAGTTGGACTATAAGAGCTCATTTTACAGGCAAAAGTGAATGTGATTTATGTATAAAAATGGGTAAAATTCATTTCTAATAACTTGCCAGTTTTACTAAGACATTCAAAAATTGCTAGGATTATTTAGGTCTCCATGAAGTAAACTGAGTAAGCAAACTTCATATGCAATATTATTTCATCAATTGCCTTTCTGACTCTTTTAAGAAAGCCTAAGTCTTGAACCCTAAAAGACTTCTAAATACATCTTGGTAGATTCAACGGTTTTACTTTTGCTATTTGCTTTCTTTACGTTGACCGTGATTAGGGGTGCCTGAGTGGCTCAGTCGGTTGAGCGTCCAACTTTGGCTCAAGTCATGATCTCACAGTTCATGAGTTTAAGGCCTGCATCAGGCTATCTACTGTCAGCACAAAGCTGACATGCTTTGGATCCTCTCTCTCTCTCTCTCTCTCTCTCTCTCTCCCCTTCCCGTTTGTGTGCACACACTCTCTCTTTCTCTCAAAAATAAGCACTAAAAAAGAAAAGTTAAACATAATTAATGGTAAGTAGTTTTATGAGGATCTCTGCATTTGGACATAGACCATATTTGCAAGTTTGCCTTTCTTCAAATGGATGTTTCTCTAAATGAAACCTATAAAATAAGATATAATTTGCATTTTTTTAGAAATATGTTGGTGGTAATAACAGATACTTAGGAAAAACAAACTTTAAAGGAGCCTTTTTATTGGAAAGATATTGGAGTATCTTGCAGAACAACCGGGCTGTAGGCAAGGCAGAGTACCAAGAATTCAAATAATTCAAGTGCCATCGGGACTATCCACCTCTCCTCTCTTTCACCCTGTGGGTCACCTTAATCTCTCTCTCTCCCTTCACATTCTTCTCTTCATTCCACTTCTCTCATTTTCTCTCTCTCATTCTTTCTACTGTCCCTCTACCAATCCCCTGCCCCCACAGAGAACCCCCCCTTGCCCTTACAGCCAATGAAATATGACATGTGTCAATTTGCAACTGCAGCCTTCTTTACATATTAAAACTTCAGCCACAATAAATGCACATGGCAAGAAGATAATACTAGAGAAAGGATGCATTGGCCAACACTGGCTTTGTACCTATAACTAGACCAGTCAATCTGAGGCCAAGAGAATGGGGTACCCTAATTTCCCCAGTTTTAAACTAATTGGCTATTGTGTAGTAAAATGGCATGTCTAGGACAATGAAGTGGAGCAAGGCACAGTTTCCAGCTGAAAAGCAGATTTCTTAAAGAATTAAATGTGACAACCACATATTCAGCTGTTATATAAATTGGTATTCAGTAACCTGAGCATAAATTTCAACAGTCTCTTGTGTAAATAAAGTCCAGGCTGCTTAACAGACCTTCTGCCCTCCTTTATTTCCATTGTTATTTATTTAATGTTCCCAGTGCTGTAATAAAACATTAAACAGTGGTATTTAACTTCTTTGTGTGAAGTAATTTTTTGTCTAAATGTTTTTAATAAGAAGGGGTTTTCTTTAAAGTAAATGGGATGTTCACACCACTAAATTTAAATTGACTTTTATGAGTGAGAATGATTTTCTCAACTTATTGTTGAGATCAGTGCTTCAAAAAAGTGGTAATAGAGCAGCTATGCATTTAATATGATAATGGCCGTGTTTAAGAATAATTTTTAAACTAAAGCCATGCTAAAACCCCATCCAAGTTCTATAGAATTTGTACTAACCATTTCATAAGAATTTTAAATGATGTATACTGGGATAACATTCTTTTAAGTCCATAAAAGGACTATTAAGTTTCTCTGTCATATTAACACGGATTTTAGTATGATAATTATGATCCAAAAATATTTAAAAATTAAATAAATGATTGCCGTAAAAGCAAGCGTTTTTATTTGAAATTAACTATTGAGGTAAAGTAATCTTTCCTATTTTGTTCATAATTTGCGCACACTCGAAAATTATAGTGCTTTTGATCTTTTTTCTTAATTGTCCTCAATAAGGGAGAGGGAGCTATTTGGTTCAATGCCATGGGCCCTTTCATAGACTTGTGAAAAATAGTGGTGAAATCTTTTGAATCTATATCAAAAGAGAAAACACCCTTCTACCACAGATTCCATACCAAGTGGGTTTTCCTAAGAAGAAAAAAAGAGACACAGAATGGGGTAGGAATTTCCTGTCTAGTCTGTCTTTCACTATCTTTTAGGCAGAGCCAGTTCAAGGGCTGTGGGTGGATGACACCTGATATAATATACTGCGTAAAGACCTCCATGTAAGCTGCCCACCACACCCACTACCGGTTGTTGGACACCTTTGCTTAATAGATTGCAAATATTGGCAAACAAAATGCTCTTTCCAGAAACTGTAGACTCAAAGAGTTTTAACGTCTCAATCTTCTTTATCAAACTCTGTAGTGAATAGGAGGTAAGGGAATATAGAAAAAATGTGCAAAGAAAAGTCTCATTGCCATCATCAAACCTATGTCAGTGGCTATTATTAAAATACCCGAGATAGAGACCAAAATAAAAATAAATAAATAAATAAATAGATCAAGAGGTCAATAGATAATTGAACCCTTGTCCCTGCCTCCTCCCACAAAAAATAAGAGCAGACAGTATAGGGGAGAAAAGGAGTGAAAACAGAAAAGTTCATTAATCAAGGGGAATATGCACAAAAAGGAAGAGGCGGAGTGCAGATTAGGGAAAACTATTATTATTCATAAGCCAGTGCATGGCATACCTTTCCAGATCACATGCATCATGAAGAAAAACAGGACTAAATGGTGTATATGTTAGCTTGTTAAGTATAAAAAGTATTGGCTTTTTCAAATAAATTATTTTCCATCTTTTGGGGGGGGTATTTTATTTTTTATTTTTTAAAATTTACATCCAAATTAGTTAGCATATAGTGCAACGATGATTTCAGGAGTAGATTCCTTAGTGCCCCTTACCCATTTAGCCCATCCCCCCTCCCACAACCCCTCTAGTAGCCCTCAGTTTGTTCTCCACATTTATGAGTCTTTTCTGTTTGGTTCCCCTCCCTGTTTTTATATTATTTTTGTTTTCCTTCCCTTATGTTCATTTGTTTTGTCTCTTAAATGAGTGAAGAGTGAAGTCATATGATTTTTGTCTTTCTCTGACTAATTTCACTTAGCATAATACCCTCCAGTTCCATCCATGTAGTTGCAAATGGCAAGATTTCATTCTTTTTGATTGCTGAGTAATACTCCATTGTATATACGATCTGAAGAGAAACGAGAGTACTACTCCTTTGTATATATACCACATCTTCTTTATCCATTCATCCATCAATGGACATCTGGGCTCTTTCCATGCTTTGGCTATTGTTGATGGTGCTGCTATAAACATTGGGGTGCATTAGTCCCTTCAAAACAGCACACCTGTATCCCGTGGATAAATGCCTAGTAGTGGAATTGCTGGGTGGTACGGTAGTTCTATTTTTAGTTTTTTGAGGAACCTCCATACTGTTTTCCAGAGTGGCTGCACCAGCTTGCATTCTTGTGGGTTTTTTTTAACATTTGTTTATATTGAGAGATAGTGTGAGAGGGGGACAGGCAGAGAGAGAAGAAGAGAGAGAATCCCAAGCAGGCTTGGCACTGTCAGCTCAGAGCACAGCATAGGGCTCAGTTTCACAGCTGGCGAGATCATGACCTGAGCTGAAACCAAGAGTGAAATGCTTAACCAACTGAGCCACCCAGGTGTCATGTGGGTTTTTGTGGGGTTTTTTTTTTTGACATTCTTTTATTTTAAAAACAAAACAAAAAACAAAAAAAAAAAAAAACCATTGCTCTTAGTTTACTTTCTAGTATCCAGTGAACCCTCTTTAGCTAGATTAATTATAAAGTTTAATCCATTATCTTGTCAGTTATAGTCTCTGTCATTTGGAAAGCACATAGGGCTGCGGGGAAAAAAAAGAGACTAAAATGAGTTAGGTTTAACATGTGAACATGAATTATCATTTTCTTTTTTCAAGTAAAATCTTGATGAGTAACTCACTGTCAAAACAATGCATTGAGACATGAGGAAACCTGTCAAATTAAAAGCAAATTAGTATAATAAATGGAGAAAAATAGACTATGACGTGAACAATTCTGGAGAGAATAAAAAGCAATGAGGATAAGTTTCAATACAGCATCCACTTAATTTTAACAGCAGAAAGAAAAACAGATCAGGAAATGTATATGAGAATGAGGAGATTCCTTTTAAGGCTTTCATAATAGGTCTCCTGAGAAATAGTTTTAAATTCTTATCTATGATAAAAATGATGAGTGTTGACTATCCTCTAAGGAGCAAAATCCTCACCCACAAAAATAAATTATTTTTGCCAAGTGATTTAATTTTGTCATTAGCACAAAGGACTATTTTCTATTGCAGATTTGAAACTAAGCAAGTATTTTTCACTGGCAAATTACCTTAAGAGTGAAGTAAAGGTTCATTACTTTTGGATTTTAAAATATTCCTCCCTGTTGATACCTTTTTTGCCTCTGTTGACAGAAAAAGTGGTTGTATTTAAGACATGGAATAATAATAAAGGAATAGAAAGAAATAAGACAGCTTAATTTTTATTTTTTAAAATTATTTAATACGTGTGTTCTTGAGATTTGTAAATTGTTATTGTTTAAAAGAAATAGAAATAATTTAATTAAGTGACGAGTCCCCATGTACAGTAGAGCTCTGGATGTGCACAACGGTAACTGTCTCCAGTACAGAGACAGTTGGTGGTGGGTCTTAAAGGAGAGTCTGGACTAAGGTAGCAATGAAAATTCCTAAGTAAACACAATTATCTCAATTAAGCCTTAAAAAAAAGTATTGATTCCAGTCAATATGGCAGCATGAATGATGTCAAATCTTCAAGTTGATGGAAATGCAGCTTAACTGAATAAACACACAGCTATCCGGAAAAATAAGATGAGAAACCCCCTGCAGTCAGAAACCACGTAGAATTGCTAAGTAATGGAAATAGGGATGGGAATACAATGAAGAGGGAAAATGTGACCCAGGAAATGCAAGGTAGAAGGCCTCGCTATAGACTGGGTGCTCCATCATAGTCCTGCAGGCCTGGGAGGATATTCCAGGGACATTTCAGGGAGGTCCAGCCTCGTGTAGGTGTCCCTTCTCCAGAGAACAAGAGGTCAATTTCCAAGATAGAAGGCAGCTACGGCAGCTTGCATTAAAGAGCAGCACAGACCTGGGTGGCTGTCAGTGCCTAGAAACAAGAAACATTCAGAACAAGAAAACCAGCCTTTAAGAAAATGTGTATGTCTCTGAATGTAATGGAAGACGCAATAAACCGCATGTCACTTTTTTTTTAATGTTTATTTATTTTTGAGAGAGAAACACACAGAGTGCAAGTGGGGGTGGGGGTGGGAGAGAGAGAGGGAGACCCAGAATGTGAAGCAGGCTCCAGGCTCTGAGATGTCAGAGCCTGATGCGGGGCTCGAATCCAAGAACCGAACCATGAGATCATGAGCTGAGCCCAAGTCAGACACTTAACCGACTGAGCCACCCAGGCGCCCCAGTAGAGGGCAAGTGTTAGCAGAAGTTAATACCTTTATCAAACAGGCTTTGCAAATGCATAAACAGACATTCTCACAAGTAATCTTGGATGCAAATGTATACAATTACGAATCCTATCATCAAAGAAGTTTTCAAGAGCTTAAAGTCTGCTCCACTATTTGTTTTGTTTTGTTTTAATTCAGTAGTCCTGTCTCCCTCTCCAAAACAGAGTAAAATCAAAGAAGCAGACAGTTTGCCACCATCATCCCCACTAATGTCATAGTCTTATATTCCCGGACTTTTTATTACCAGCAGGCAAATGCTTGACAATTCATCTTTACGTATGATGCTTGACTAAATGAGTCACTCTGTTTGTAAAAGCCAAAAGTGTATACATGCAATGCCATGTCTTGATTACCCATCCTAGGCTGAATTTTATTTCGTTTTTATAGATGAGAGACTCACAAAATCCCTTTCAATAACTATTTCCTGTGAACCAGCCTTGCATATCCATGATTTAAGTGCTTAGTCAAATCATTTCCTCTAACTAATATGAAGAACTGCTAAAGGCGATGCAGTCCAGCTCAGCAATTCTACCTTTCACGGGATCAACATTCTGAATGTATTTGTGACATTAAGAAAGGAAATAGAGACTATCAATCAGACTTTCAGATCCTGTTTTAATCAGAACACATTCAGGAAACAGTCTCAAAAGCCAGAACTTTCAATGCCCCTGTTCAAGAAGGTTGGTTTTTTTTTCTTTTTTTAACTGATTTGCAGCCCACAGAGGAAGAACAAATACTGGCTATGCTTTCTATTTAATTTGGTACAAGTTCATAAAACAAATTGCCCAGATAATTGGACATGTCTTCAATTCTACACTACATTTTCCATAGATGTAAACCAGATTTATAACTTCGAAGTGCAGCAGTAAATGAGCATAGCTTGTAATAGGCTTGTGCCAAGTCTTATGTCAAAGTGAAATAAAAAATGAGACTGACCACTTTGAGTAATCAAATCTGTCAGCTCAGTTAACTCCTTCTAAAGTATTGATGGGAAATTCTAAGGCCTGAAAAAAAAAGTTTAATTATTTCTACTAGTACAAATATACACACGCAAGAAACAGCTATTTTAAATAGATTCCCTAAAAATAAACTTATCATCCTAAATCCTGTAAATGATTTTCTTTTCTGTTATTCCGATTTTTCTTCCTTTGGAGAAATTAAAACCCTCTCACACATGGAAACTACTATCTTGAGCTAAATTCCCACTTTCCTCTGAGGAATTTTTCCACTCCCACTTAAATCACGGTTGGCAATTATGCTTTCCCAGACTGGACCGTCTGGTCACCATTTGTCTCATCCCTGTTCCAAAAAGAAAAAAAAAATAGAGATCAACAATATTATGTTGGGAAATAGAAGGTGGTTTCAGACACATCTGTTAGTTCTGTGATAACTAGAGAAATCCAATTATTATAAGGCAAAGCTGAAACCTAAAGTGTCCTCTAATTGAATTCTTCCTCTTCATGGTCAAGAAAAGGGAAGGACATTAATGGTAATAAAATGGGGAAAGCAGAATTTCCATCTGCAAAGGCTTTCCTAAATTTATATACTTCTTCAGGCTATTTGCCAAAGGCAATGTTCCAAAGAAAGTAGGTTTAAATAATACCCAATTCCAGGAATGGGAAAGGTACATGTATGGATTTGTAGAGATCAATTGATATTAGTAACACATTTCCAGGGTTTAGGGGAAAAAAGATTTATTTTCAAAGAAAAAAACAATTTTTTCCAAAAGCTCTGCTTGCATTTATATTTAAGTAAATTCTTTTACTCTCCATTGTTAAAGTATCCAATTTACTCAAAACAAATTATCCTCTCTTTGCTCTTCTCTTTTTCTACTTACCTGAGTAATAGAAATATCAGTCACCAAACTAAAACCCAGGTAATCATGCTTGATTTCTTTCTGCCTCTGAATCTAGTCAATGATACAAACCTGATGGCTCTAACTATTAAATATTTCTCAGAACTATTCTTTCCTCTCTTCTTGTAATTGCTACTCACTTTTCTTCCTGCCTAAGTGCTCGGTTCTTTCCAGTTCACCTTCCAAGATCCTACCAAGAAACCTTTTCAAAGGCAAATTAAATCATTTATCTCCCTCTTAAAATTCTTAAGTGACTCCCCAATACCTATACTGAAGTACAAATCCCTTGGTTTAGCATACCTAAGTCCCTTCAAACACCTTTCTCTCCTACCACTTCCTGAAAATCTGCAATGTTTATGCTGCAATTTCCAAAAAACAATCTATGCTCTCTCAGGATCTGTGCTGTGGCACATTTTCTTCTCCCTGAAGCGATCCCTCCACTGATTTATTGTTGAGAACTTAGTTACACTGAGGTTGAAATCAAGAATAACTTCCTTTTTTAAATTTTTTAAGATTAATTATTTATATTGAGAGAAAGAGACACAGAGAGAGAGAGGCAGTGAGTGAGCATGAACAGGGGAGAGGCAGAGAGAGAGAGACAGAGAGAGAGAGAGAGTCCCAAGCAGGCTCTGCATGGAGCCCAACACAGGGCTTGAACTCATTAACCATGAGATCATGACCTGAACCGAAACCAACAGTTGGACACTTAATTGACTGAGCCACCCAGGCACCCCAATAATAACTTCTGAAACCTTCCTTTATTCTCCCCACCACAACATTTAACATCCTATCTCTATAAAAACTTATCACATGGCAATTCTAGTGTTATAAGTTATTGTATTCACCTTCTCCAACTGTCTGAGTTCACAAAGAATGAGAACCACGTGTCTTTTCCACTTCAATATCCTGACACCCAGCTGACAATAAACACTAAGTAATTGTTTATAAGGTGAAAGAATAAAGCAATGAATGAATGATAGATATATAACTGATCTAGGTGATGAAATCTGTTTAAATTGTGGTCAACATTATGCAATTTACATCTTCTTATGTTAAATGAAATTGAACAATTGGACCGATTTCGACAAGTTATTAAAGTGCACTGGATATCTTTTGATATCTCTTGAGTTCATGAGTCAACACGATAAAATAGTCCCTCTGATTTTTTAATTGGCGTAGATTTTTTTTCCTTAGAAATGGTTTTGCATTTTTGCATTGCTCTGTTTCCTTAGAGTTTTGTGTAAAGCTTTCATTTTTTTTTTCTTTTTTTTTTTTTTGCTTTCATTTTCTACATTTAATTTGTTTACTTTGCTTTCTCTCTTGGCTTTAAAATTCAGAGTTGGATGTAACTTTAATATATCTTTCATTTTCTTTATAATTTATCTAATGGAGTTACATGCCATTAAGCACTTAATAAATATTTTTCTATACTAATTTGAGAGTGCATGTTTGAAAATAGAACCAAGAGCAAAGGAATATAAATATTCTTCATTTTATTCTGACAATTTCAGAACATCTCACCACCCTCCCCTCTCTTCCCACCAATATTTTTGCCATATTTCATTTTCTGTGTTCTGCAATGGGGAATGAGACTTTTCTTTACAGAGGGACATGTGGCATAAAAATATATAGTTTTGGGGAAAAAAACTCATGTAAATTTTTTAAAGAAATTCATGTAAATTGAAGTGCTCATTAGTAAAAAGGCTATTTGGAAAAATGGTACTTTTTTTTCTAACTTCATATTTTGCTTAATTTTTTTTTTTAATGTCTGATTGAGGCTTTATTCAGGCACTTATCCCATTTACTTGAATAAGGGTGGTTGGCCCTCAGGAGAACTCTCCTACTTTCTTCAAGTTCTTTTGTCATATAAATCACTCACTGCTGTGGACTATTTTAACTCATAGAAATTATTCAGACCTCAGAATTGTACCTTACAAAAATGGAGGCAGTTCTTCGATTCTAATTTCCATGTTGCTTATTCTTTTCTACTAGCATATTGGTTTGAAGTCACACCAACACGACTAGATACAGATATTTTCATCTTCGCCTTTTCATCCAGGTGAAGATGTCTGCTTTTCTGACTCAACATTTATTCATTCTTTGAAATTATTAAATATTTCATCAAGTTCTAGAAAGCGAGAAATAGTCATGTTTCAAAAGATTTTTACTCTAATTTACTTTTGTTTTATTTTTTATTTTCTGCTACAGAATGAGCAAACATTCCAACTAATTCCTCTCCCAACTAGTGCACTATTTCTGAGTTCACATTGGAACTCCTAATCCAATCTTATTGATGGCAAGATTGATTTCTTCACTCTCTCACCTCACATATGAAGGTTGTTACAAAGTTGATGAGGATAATCAAGTCATACTGGAAAGAATGTTTTGGACTGTGAATGTGCAGCTGCAATGAGGAGATATTTTGGCACTTTCAGCGTTATAAAAGTTAGAATGATTAATAAGAAGAAGTATGGAATTGATCTACTGAGAATACTATAATCCCTTCATGGTTATTAAGAGATGTGTGAAGCACATAGAACTAGATGTAGATTATTTGTTACTGAAGGGATTCGTGATTCAATTTTATCACATTTAGAAACTCATGTTGGGTTTTTGCATTCTATAAAACATTTAGAAGTTGAGACTTCCATGCTTAGAGCAGTGTTCTTAAATAATGCTATATCTTAAGAGGTTGTATCAAAAACACTTATATGTTCTAAATACAGAGAACAAGCTGGTGATTGCCAAAGGGAAAGGCGTGGGAGATGGGCAAAATGGGTGATGAGGGGTGGGAGGTACAGATTTCCAGTTATGGAAAGGAAAGTGTGTGTGTGTGTGTGTGTGTGTGTGTGTGTGTGTGTGTTCTAAATGGCCTAAATTGTACAGCCGAACCAATGCATGCTTACCTCTGTTTCTTCATGACACTCTACTAAAATAACTCAGTGGATTTTAAGGCATTAAATACAAACGTCATGCAAGAAAAGATATTGTGACACAATTTTGGAAGCTAGAAAGCAAATAGACAAATAGTAACTGCCTTAGCCTGAAGAAAGGTGAATTGCAAGATGTTCATAAAGAATGTCCAGAAGCAGAAGCAAAATTATTTTGTTTTATTTTGTTTTTTTTCTTTAATTTACTTCCAAGTTAGCATATAGCACAATAATGATTTCAGGAGTAGAATCCAGTGATTCATCCCCTACATATAACACCCAGTAATGCTTATTAATCCCTGAGAGACAGAGAAAGACTGGGTGCTAGCGAGGGAGGAGCAGAGAGTGAAGGAGACACAGAATCTGAAGCAGGCTCCAGGCTCTGAACTGTTAGCACAGAGTCCATTGTAAGGCTCGAACTCACGAACTGTGAGATCATGACCTGAGCCGAAGTCAGACGCTTAACCGACTGAGCCACCCAGGTGCCCCAGAAGCAAACTTATTTGTACTGCAAAACTCAGGAATTCTCCAGAATTGCCATCACTAGTATCCAGGAACCTAAAGCAAATTAAATATAAGAGGATTATTGAATGTCTACATGAAGAGAACCAGATCCCTAACTGCCTCACGGCTTCCTCTTCTATGGAAGGCTGGGGTTTACTTTCTGTAAAAGAGTCAGAGGGCACACTGCAGTAGAGGACACAGGTCCTGGCTAGGACATTTCTAACTTCATGGACTGCACACAGAACACATGAGGCCTCCCTGATCTCTCCCCTAACCTAACTCTCTGAATACTAGCATCCAGTGTTAGACACTCCTGGTATGAGGCTGGATAATTCTTCTCTGGGGAATCGAACCAGACTGAAAGAAAAGACCCAAAAATCATTATCAGTCGGGAGTTCACTGACCAAACAGCAAGGCCAGATCACCCACCAAGGAGGTGCACCAGTTGACAAGCTCATAAGTATCTAATTAGATGTTTAGTGACTCATTCTTACATATTTATATGTGGCCAAGAATCCCCAGACATCTGAGGAAAGCCTCTAAGGTGAAAGACAGAGACCAAACAGAAATAACAAATGTAGAGAAAATAAAATGATGGAAGCACTAGAAAGCTCTAAGTGTATGTGTGTATGTGCATGCACGTGTGTATGCGTGTGTGTGCATGCACGTTTAACTTCTACCTCTTAGAGCTAGGAAATTTTACTTCCTCAGGAAAAAAAAAAAAGACCATGATAATAAAAAAAATAAATATCCAGACAAGTAAAGGAAAACTTTTGGAGATTAAAAATATTAGCAGACATGGTGAAAAATTAAGTAGAAAATGTTGAATTTTAACTTAAGGAAATCTCTAACAAATTAAAATAAAAAGCCTAAATGTAAAAAATCAAACCAGAAGAAAAAATAGAGCATCAATTTAAGAAGTTCATTATCTGAATAATAGGAAAATCAGAGAGAACAGAAAAAATTATGCTAAGGAGATTAACAAGGAGATAATTTAACAAATGTTCTAAAACTAATGTTCAAAGTGAAAAGTCTATTGAATGCCTAACACAATGCAGGGCTGGGAGTGGGGGTGGGGGAGGGGAAGATCCACACCAATGTATATCACTTTAAAACTTAGAACACGGACAATACTTCCAGAGAGAAAAAAACCCACATCAAAGTTGCCAGTAGCAACACTAGATAAACAAATAAAACACTGATTCAAAATTAGGAATATTATTGTTATCCTATATTTTTCCTACAGCCAAACTGGAAATAAAGTGTGAGAGTGGAATAAAGACATACCATATTTACAGGGCACCTAGGTGGCTCAGTCAGTTAAGCGTCTGACTCTTGATTTCAGCTCAGGTCATGATCTCACAGTTCGTAAGTCAAGCCCCACACTGATCGTGCATAGCCTGCCTGAGATTCTCTCATCTCCTCCCTCTCTCTGCCCTTACCCCGCTCATGCTATTTCTCTCTCTAAAAATAAATAAACTTAAAAAAATTAAAAGAGACATACCGTATTTATAAAGTACCACAAACTTGACCCTCCTGAGTGCTTTCTCAGGAAATTAATAGAAGACATGTCACACGCACGCACGCACACATACACACACACACACACAAGGTGTAAATCAAGAAAAAGAAAGACATGGATTTACACACAGGGGAACCAATGCATTTGAAAAAGGATGGAAGTTTCTAGGATAATGATGAAGGAACATCCCAAAACAACAATAGCTATGCAAAAAGCCAAGAGAGTAGTCAGTCCAAAAAAGACTAGGAGAAGAAAACTATACTAGAAGGATATCTCAGAGAAGATAGAATTCATAGAAATGCCTATATGTTTAAAATATTAAGAAGACATTTATACTTTAGCAGAGTTGGAGATAAATAAGTAATAGGTATGTAGAAAATCAAGTAACCAAAACAACACACACACACACACACACACACACACACAATTTTTAAATCAATTAAAGGCAAATCGAAAATAAAAACATATCAAATAAAGGAAAGGTACACATAATAATTTACATGAGTTAGCTGTGAAAAATATTTACACACTCACAATAATGTAAAAACTGATTACTGACCAATCAAAAATAAACATATTGGAAAAGCAGGAGAAGAAAGTGGAGATTGGGGGATATGAAGGAATTAAACTTTGTCTTTCACTGTAGTAAGTGAATCCATTTCTAAAACTAAAAAAGTATAGCTATCTTATTAAAGTAAGATTATTTTTCAAAAGTATATAAGCAAATATCAAAAAAAAAGCAAAGATGATTTGAAACTGATTGGGCAAGGTAGAAAAAAGGAGAGAGAAACAGACACTGTTTTCATTAAAAGCCTTGTAGAAATGTGGGAATGTAAATATCAAAACTATACATTTACTTATTTTACTTCCTTACTTACGATATTTGTTTAAAAAGTAATTTTCAGAAATAATTTTGTTGGAATTTAAGCATCGTGGGGTTTTTTTTTTGTTTGTTTGTTTTTTGTTTTGTTTAAGAAACAGTATGTCGTACTGGAACAAGCTTGGAACAAGGCCTGGACCTGGAGAAAGAAGCTCTCACTTAAAATTAACCAGGTCTGTGGCTGCTGAGTGTTGAGGTTGATGAAGTAATGGGCAATCGTAGTAATTGAAACCAGAGTCTATACTAATGGTTTTTTCAGAGGGAATTTTCCTGGTGCCAAGAAAAATGTTGGGGAAAAAATTACAAGATACAAGTACTGAAAAGAGAAAATTATAAGGTTTGGAGCAGATAGATAAATCAGCGTTAATCACATCATGTGTGTAGAGCACTTAAGCACATATCATCTCATGTAATGTTCTCAGAAACTGCTACCTGCACGAGGTTCAGATTTTAAACAAGACAGTTTTCACAGACCATATCACCCATTTTTAGTATTAGAGGAAGCTGTCTTTTTTTCCTCCTCAAAGGCAGGTTTTACTCTTGATATGAACTTGTTCCAGCAGTTATGTTCTCTTTCTGTATAATTTTTCTCTCCCACTTTCAGCTCCTGATTTATGTGCTAGAAACATGCTCAGAATGGCTCTCCCATCTTATAGGTTAATTAAGTAATCAAGAAAATCAGACCTTACCTCATCATCTCCATCATTTGCTACTGCACACATTATCCCAGCTTTCCCCTTGGTGACCAAGTCTTCAAAAGAATGACCTGAAATTGCTGTCTCCACCGTCTCTCATTAACTTCTTCAAATGACCTAAAATTTAAGTTTCTACCCTCCCGTGACTCTGTGAATGTTGCAGTAAATGTCACCATTTTCTAATGGGTTGTTTTCAGTCCTTATTTCATTTGAATTAGGTGCATGCACTCTGTCACTGTTAACATGCTTGTTGTTCCCCTTTGTTCTCCTCCTACCCCTAAATATCCCTCAGCCTCCTCTGCTTGCCCACTTGTTGAAGCTTTATGTCCTTCCGTCTTTGTCTTTGATCTTCTCTTCTTGCCAGACATTCTCTGATATTCTCATCCATGACTTTAGCTAAAATAGGTGCCCAAACACCTACCATACCTCCTTGATTGGAGCTCTTAAAATGACAAGAATCATACATAGAATTTTTCCCAGATGCCCTTATCTTTCTGGGTTCTCTTCTTTCTTGAAAACCAGAGTAATTCACACAGAAATTGAGGACCAAACCTGGGAATAATCCTAGTCTCCTTCTTCATCCTCAGCCTCACATCTGTCACCTGCACCGACATTTATTACTCTCCCCTTTTACTTGTTTCATCCCTTCTTTCTGCCCATTGCTGTCTCTTCTCAAAGCTTCATCTCCTCAGCGCTTTCACAGACAGCAGGAATACCCCCACTCTCAGGGTCGTTCCTCACGCTGCCAGCATCTTGAATCCATCTTCAACAGTGCTATGAGGGTTATCTAACCTAAAATACAAATCTTGACATTTTACTCAATGGCTTAAAATCTTTCAAGAACTGCCTGTGACCTGTGGAATAAAGCCCAAGCCCACAAGCTCCCGGCTTTCCATAACCAGGCAAGCAGCGACTTATCCTGCCTTGCCACTTGCTGTATCACCTTGTGTTCAACACTTTAACCATAATGTATTTCTTCCAGCTTCTGGGTTGCACATCTGTACTTCCATTAAGATTGCATCATCATTCCAGAATTACATTTACCTTTCCTTCCCTATCTCCATGCCCAACTGGGAACAACCATAGTTAAAATGCTTCTTGGAAATCAACTTTTGTATGAAGTCTTCTGGGACCGTGCCCCAACTAAATGTAACCACTTCTTCACTACACCTCCACTTATCTCTCTGCATAACTATATTTTTATTTTTTTTTAATTTAACATTTATTCACTTTTGAGAGACAGAGAGAACAGAGCATGAGCTGGGAGGCGCAGAGAGAGAGGGAGACACAATCCAAAGAAGGCTCCAGGCTCTGAGCTGTTAGCACAAAGCCCAATGCGGGGCTCAAACTCACTGATGGTGAGATTATGACCTGATCCGAAGTCGGATGCTTAACTGACTGAGCCACACAGGCGCCCCTGCAAAACTGTATTTTTAGCAAATAAAAATTTTTTGCACTTCTACATTGGACTGTGAGCATTAGAACATAATGTGTGTCCTCTGTTTTATAACATCTGGTTTCAAAAAGTTCCTACAGAATAGTAGGTGCTTACCCTAGGAATCTCAGAAAGTTCTGAATACAAAAAAAAATGTATTAGGAAAACTGTTCTAGATGATTCTTTGCATGGAAATTGATATATTTTGAGTTATGTTTTTGTGAGTGGCCAGATTTCATTCTTTTTTATGGCTGAATCATATTCCATTATATGTGTATACCACATCTTCTTTATCCCTTTACCCATTGATGGACATTTCAGTTGCTTCCATATCTTGGCTACTGTAGCTAAAGGAGATATGTTACATGTAGGATCTATACACAACAGATCTCTAGGACAGAATAAACAAGAATATAAAATATCTCGTGCTAAGGGAAATAAGTAAAACTTAGAAAGAGAGATAACCGTATTTCACTCATATGTGGAAACTAAAAAATAAATTAATAAGCAAACAAAAAGCAGAATCAGACTTATAAGTAGAGAACAAACTGATGGTTGCCAGAGGGAAGTGGGGTAGGGGAATGGGCAAAATGGGTGAAGGGTAGTGGAAGATACAGGCTTCTAGTTATGGAATAAATAAATCATGAGAATAAAAGTCACAGTATAAGAAGTATAGTCAATGACGTTTTAATGACATTGTATGGTGACCGAGGGTAGCTACACTGGTGATGAGCATAGCATAACATGTAGAGAAGTTGAATCACTATGTTGTACACCAGAAACTAATGTAACATTGTGTTTCAACTATACTCAAATAAATGTTTTAATCTCATGCATAATGTATATATTGATTACATAGTGATGTGATATTATTTGGGTACATCAAGTTAAATAAAATACACTACAGGCCTCTTTTTGCCTTTTTTTTAAAGTATGCCTACTTTTGGGGTGCCTGGGTGGCTCAGTCAGTTGAGTGTCCAACTACAGCTCAGGCCATGATCTCGTGGTTCATGAGTTCCAGCCCCGCATTGGGCTCACTGCCCCCAGCACAGAGCCCGTTTTGGATCTTCTGTCCCCCTCTTTCTCTGCCCTTTCCCCAACTGCACTCTCTCTCTCTCAAAAATAGATAAATCTTTAAAAAAATTATGCCTACTAGAAAATTTAAAATTACACAGGTGGCTCATATTTGTGGCTCAGAGATTTCTATTGGACAATGTTTGTATAAAGCGTATGTGGGAAAGGGTAGACAACAAATATTAATTGCATACCCTCCATGGGTTTTAATTTATGCTTTTTATCTTGATTCACAATTAAAGATAATTTCAATGGCTATAATTCTTACATCTGCTAGTTCCAGGAATCTCTGTCTTTTAAACAAATTCTAAAGGCCAGGATAAAATAAGGGGTTTCCTTCCCACCTCTCTCCCCCCCGCCCCAGCATTATAACAAATTCTATGCATTTAATATTAGTCTAAGAAAGGAAAACAAAATGTAAAGACTTCTAAGTAATAAATATTGTATGATCAGTTGTTCTGGTATAGAAACTATTTCTAAAAATAAAACCTGTCTTAAGCTGAATTATTTAAGTTGTAAAGGAGAAAACTAGTGTCATTACCTGCTCTGCTAATTTACATTGAGATAACATGTAGACAGACTATGTCCTGCCCTTCCTGGATATTTTTAATTGGTATGCCCTCTGCCTTTCACTAATGTATCTTATTTCTTCCATTATCTATAAAAGAAGCAAGTGTTCTTTCACCTTGAAAACTGAAATACCTCTTCCTGATACCATCAGATGCTTTCCAACCCCTTTTAAAAGGAAGGAAATTGCTTCTCTGGCTGCCAGCCATCATGAGGCTGAGAGCATGTCTCTTGGTAAAGGTAAGGCATCCTAATGAATGACTTTCTTTTCAAAGAAGGAGAGACAATCGCTACAGTAATTCAGTACAAGCTGCTGTTATTTAGACACTAATGGAAGAAATAAAAATAGATAAATAAAGACACAACTTCCCATGTGTAGCTGTCAGAGGTGACAGTAAGATAGGGAGTCATTTTCAACCAATCAAAATGTTGAATTTAGTTACTTAAAGGAACAGGACCAAAAATCCATTTTGGTACTTAGGATTCTTTTCTTTTATAATGGCTAACCATACACTAGAAGGAAGGGGGTATGGAAGAAAGAGAAGGAAGGGAAGAATCAAAACAGTAAAACCTTTAATGATGCACACATGCTTTGAAATATTATACTATACTCAGAAACTAGCTTTTATGTTCCCTTCATGATAAAAGACCACAGATTTTTGTGTAGTATATTGATGTCACATTTTGCATCGCTGTCATTTAATAGTTGTTTCCTCAATTTGTGGTGTTTTTCTTAGATACAGAAAATGTGGAATTGTCATTCCTTTACTACTGAGTTTTCTTTATTCGGTATTGTTTATTTTACTCTAAGAAGGCCAAGATACACAATTCAGAACAAATAAGTTAAACTGCCTTAAAATTAGGCATGATTAATTTACATTCTCTTCTCCCCAGTGCTTCATACCTACCTATCTTTTTGTCTCTACATTATAGTGGTTCTACTCCAAACCTTACTGGCTGGAAAAAGCCATTTCAGTGCTCATCATTCTGCAGTTCAGGAACTTGAGCAAGATTTGTAAGAGAAAACTTGGCTCTTGTTCCATATAGCATTGGCTGGATAGCTTAACGGGGCCTGGAGGGTCCACGATGGCACACTCACACATCTCGGGCTCTGATGCTAGCAACTGTTCCCCACATAATCTGTCTCTGCAATTAGTAATCTTAATCTGCTCTTACCATTTGGTTGTCTAGATAGAGAATCTTTCCAAGGGTAGGCATGGAAACACCAAAACCTCTTAACACATAAGGCCAGAAGTCACACAGTGTCACCACTCTTGTATTCCACTGGTCATAGCAGATCACACGACCAGCACAGATCAGAAGAAGGGCAAAGAGACTTTCTCTCTGGATAAAAAGAGTGATAAAGGCACATTTCTAAGGGGCTGGTTGGACAGGAGGAATTGTAGCTCTTTGAAAACAATATGCCAAGCACTTGTGAAACAAACGAGAATGAAAAAGTAAATGGATGGATACAAAAGATTCACATTTATATAGATAATTATGCTGTAGAAGAATTTAAAGAAGCTGCTGCAATAATTAAAGTGATCTAAGATGGGCTATTCAATCTTTTTTGAAAAAAGACTATTATCGATTTCCTTATAGACTTGAAATCAGCAGGACATGGAACTATGGATAACAAAGTCCCAAAAGAGTAAGTTGGAGGTGAAGTAAATAGGTGTGTGTGTGCTATGACCAAATATATTGTCACATCAAGCTAAAATGAGGAGGCACATTGATAACTTTCTCTACCGTTCCTAAAAAAGAAAATATAAATCCACTGAATTAATTAAAATCAGAACTTTATGACTAAAGTTTAATTTTCTAAAAAGTGTTGCAGGGTGCCTGGGTGGCTCAGTTGATTAAGTGTCCAACTCTTGATCTCAGTTCAGGTCTTGATCCCAGGGTCGTGAGTTCAAGCCTCGCATTGGGCTCCATGCTGGACATGAAGCTTACTTAAAAAAATAAAAATAAAATTTAAAAATGTTGCTTCACATGCAAAGAATTTATTTTCTAAACTCCTAATAATTTTAAAACAAAGAAAAAAATAACTTCTGCAATATTACAATTAAGACTACTTTAAAAATTAGGAAAGTGTGAAAGCTACCTGACTTTAGGGATTTTTTTAAAGGGTACTCATAATGCGTAATTTAAATTCCTCATTTATAAGTAAGAAATAATCAAAATATATCAGAATTCAACTAAAATTGGGACAGTAAAGAACAAAATATCTTGAAATAATGAAAGACAAAAGTTAATAAATTATAGAGCAGAGTAACAATAGAATTGAAAAGTAAATTCAGGGGATGCCTAGGTGACTCAGTCAGTTAAGGGTCTCCCTTGGCTCAGGTCATGACCTCACAGTTTGTGAGTTTGAGCCCCGCATCAGGATCTCTGCTGTCAGTGCAGAGCCTGCATCATATCCTCTATCCCTCTCTCTCTGTCCCTCCCCTGCTAGGGGCGCACACACACACACACACACACACACACACACACACACCTCTCTCTCAAAAAAAAAAATAAATAAATAAACTCTAAAAAGAAAAGTAAATTCAAGAGCCATAAAAAAAGCCTTCATCAAAACGACTAATAAAATATACAAACTTCTAACAAGAGTATTTAGAAAAAAATAAATAAATGCTGTGGTGAGCCTTTGAAAGAAGGTTTAAATACAAGAGTTTTCTTCATTATAGAGGAATATTAATAGAGTTCTGTGTTAATATCTTTGAAATTTTTTAATATCAATTATTTTCAGAGGAAGATACAGGAGATCAGAATTTATTCTGAAAGTATTAGAAAACTGAAATAGAACTATAATGAGTGAAGTACTTGCAATGTTTTCAAAAAGGACCTTCAACAGAAAACTTTATTCTTTCCACATACGTTTATCAGCAAGTTAAATGTGTCAAGAATTACAGTACTAATTAAATTGGTCAGGAACATAAAAATAAATGAAACTGTCTTATGTATTTTCTTTTTTTTTTTTATTTTTTTTAACGTTTATTTATCTTTGAGACAGAGGGAGACAGAGCATGAACGTGGGGAGGGCCAGAGAGAGAGGGAAACAACAGAATCCGAAGCAGGCTCCAAGCTGTCAGCACAGAGCCTGACGTGGGGCTCAACTCACTCACGGAGTGCGAGATCATGACCTGAGCCCAAGTCCGGAGTCCAATGCCCAACCGACTGAGCCACCCAGGCGCCCCAGTCTTATGTCTTTTCTTAAAGAAACGCGTCTCATTAAAGTTAACCCCCACAGGAAAATAGCAAACCACCACTTCCTGAAGAGTGTTCTACAGAATTCGAGTTATCTAGGATTATGCTAAATATTTTTTGGGAAAATTGGGAGTTTGTAGTTAAACATCATTAGGAAATGCTAAGTTTAAATAAGTAAAACAAGTTTCTGGCTACAGGATTTGATCAGAGTTTTTAAGTGATAATAGATAATACAGGAAATTTTCTTCTCAGACACAGGTTTTGAAATCTGCACTTTGAAGTATGACTAGAAGCCTATCTAAATTATACATAAAGAGAGTAAAATCTTAACGGATCCACGAAACCCACATGGATCATGTGATCCATGAAACCAACACACAATAGCCAAGTATAGTTAACCCCAATAATAGAATAATTGCTTAATATTAGAAAACCTGCTGATATAATCTATTACATCAAAAATGAGATAAAACATACCCAAGATTAATAGAAATTGAAATACATGTGATTAAATTCAATATTCATTTATAAAATCTCAATCAATTATGAATAAAAAGATAATATAGTAAGGAGTGTCTAGACAGGATAGAAAATGTTATCTCAAAAATAGCTAATGTCACATTTGATTATGACAGAAATATTTCCAACAAAGTAAGAAACAGTTGCCACTATTACCCACTGTTACCACTATTAGTGCTATTAACATTACTGTCTGCATTAGCAGTTTTTGGAAATTCCAGATGATGTAAAAAGGTAAAAAGAATTAGTCTTACATAGAGAAAGATGATTAAATTGTCTTTATTTGACAATGACATAAATTGGAAGCACCTATATGTAATAAGGAAATGATAGAAGGACTAAAAGGACATAAATCAAAATATTAACCATAGTTTTGGGGGTGAAGGGAATGGAATCTAGTTATTTTTAACTTTGACCTTTCCTATCTCAAACTTTATACAATGATTTCTATTCAAAATAATATATTATTTTAATAAGTGCCTCTGAATTTTGCAGACAAAGGCTTGGGAATTTTCGGTCTTAACCAAGTTCCCACAGGGCATAATTGAAAATATTATCATGGGAAAGGATGCATTAATTCTCCTAAAGAACCAATTATAGATCAATCAAGCGGCACAAAATTTCCTACCCACTAAGGAATCACAGTCCCTTTAGCCATAATTGGCAATTTGAAAAATGGGTGTTGCCATTTTGAGGGATTTTCAATGGCATTTTCAGACAATATTTTTCCAAATGTCCCTGTGGGGAACTCGAGCCATTTACCCACTGTTCCATGCGGATCTCTAAAGAACACAAATTCACCTGCTGGTGGCCATTTTGTGGTATACACTGTAGAGAAAGCTCTTTACAAGTTTCAAGATGCATTTAGAGATTTAGGAAGGACCAAAAAAAAAGTTCACACCAGGTGAAAACAAAGAATCATGATTCTTTTTAATTCAATGAACAAGCAGAAAACTCAGAAAACCCAAGAGAAGATGTCTTGACATGCAAATTTTTAAACTGTTCTCATTAGTTAATAGTAATGAATGTTATCTCCAACTCATTGACCTGAATGGTAAAGACACTCTTTTTTTTTTTTCAAAAGGCTAATCGAAATCAACAAATGCATTGATAATAATAATGAGAGAGTTGATAAGATTAGAACAATGATTCTCAAATGGAGACAGGTTTGCCCACTCTCCCTCCCCATTCCCACTGGAGGAAACATTTAACAAGGTCTTGAGATGTTTTGGGTTGTGGAAACGAAGGGTAAATGGAGCTATGGGCATCTATTGGATATAGCTGCTAAACATACTAGAATGCACAGGATAGCAACCCACTATTCTGAAATGTCAATACTATCAAGACTAAATTAGATCATGTGCTATGTTGTGTGTATTGTGTATACTGTAGTTTCTTTAGAGAAAACTTTTATTTTCCTCCCAAAGAAGCAATGTAAATGCTTTTGGGAATGAATTGACATGTAACTAGGAATCCGTATATGATTTGTTACTCTTTTTCCTGAGTATTAACTCATTTGCAAATAATTCAGTTATATTAACTAATTTAAACCCCACTGCAACTTTATGAGGACTGTGGCAGAAAACTAAATATTGTTATTAGCCATTCTTTTAATCTTCCCCAGCCTTGAAGCCAAGCGCATGGTTGCTCACCCATAGAACGCTTCACCACATGCCTTCAGGCTAGGGGTGACCTTCAGCAAAGGGTAAGGATATAATGTTTGTGCAAATACCCGGGTATTTCCTATAATGCAATTGTCATAGGATCCGCTCAGCCTTTTCTCCTTTTTGCTAGATGGAGATGGTGAAATCTTAGTAGCCACCTTGGACCCACATATTGCAGCTAAGTGTGAGGATTACAGTGTCACTTTCCCACTCTAAATGCTCCCCTCCCTTTGGACTATTACGTAAGTCAGAAATAAATTCCCGTATTTTTTTCATCCACAGTTGTTAGAGATTTTGTTGTTTTATCAGGTTATCCCATCCTCTAGCTGTTACACACAGTTGCTATCATTATCGCCATTTTAATATCTTTTGATGTTTTTTTTATTTATTTTTGAAAGAGACAGAGAGACAAAGAAAGAAAGAGAGCATGAGCAGGGGAGGGGCAGAGAGAGAGGGAGACACAGAATCTGAAGCAGGCTCCAGGCTCTGAACTGTCAGCACAGAGCCTGACTCAGGGCTTGAATCCATGAACCGCAAGATCATGACCTGAACCAAAGTCAGACACTCCACCGACTAAGCTACCCAGAGGCCCCTCATTATCACCATTTTAAACATATAGATTAGAGAAATTAAGGCACTTAACCAAAGCAACAACTAGCAAAATTGTAAAGGCTGAGATCAAACCAAATACAGCTCTAGACCCTGTGGTGTTGACCACCACGCAATACTACCTCAGTAGCTAGAGTTTGTAAAATTCATTGTACTATTGTAACAGCATGATTCCAAGAAACTCCTAAAAGATTTTCTGCAGTATTTTTCAAAGGGAATTGGGCATTTACAAAAGCAGAGGGGGTGGGGATGATTACATGACATCTGAATGAAGCAACTGTCTCCTTGAAAATACAAATTAATCTTTTTCTCTAAAGGCAAAAATTGAAGAGCTTTAAACATCTGGTTGAACCATGGTGCTCTTAAATGGTCACAGAGAATTGGTGAGATACGCCGACTACAGGTACCAGTGCCTAATGGTGAGTTGGGTCTTCGAACAGATCACTACTACCTAGACAATAAGATGAAGAGGAAATCCAGAAAGAAGGAGTAGCATATGCAAAGCCAACAATTTAACAAAAAACAACAAAAATTATATGAAAATTCCCATGCTGCTTAAAGGAAATAATCTTGACATCCTACTGCCAAAGAGTACAATTATTGGTGTTAAATAGAAAGTGTCATAGTATTGGCTTTAAGCAGGAAAGATTTGGCTTCACAAAATCATAGGGAAAAAAAGAGTAGGATATAATATTTTAAGGCTATATAAAGAACCCAGAAATTTGAGAATGGTAGTGCTGTCTAGCCAGGTCTCACAGGAACTAGACAAGGAAAGCCGTCAGAAACCAAAGATTCTCTTGGGATCATATTTTTCATGCATTTCTGCTTTTTCTGCTAGATTACTTCATTCATTTGCCCCTCTTGCAAGGGTCCCTTCCTACATCAGCCTGCACATTTCTCCAAATGAGGACTTCAGCCCCCTCTACACAATAAGCATCTCTTCATACATCATTGTGATGATGTCCTTAAGGTTAACTGCCTTAGGCAGGTCTGTTTCCCAATTCTAAATTCCTAAATGATGGATCTGATGGGCTCTCTTTACATTTTTTTGAGCCAGGCTATGCAAGTCATAAGTTTTTGCCTTGCTGAAACATAGACTTGCTGCCTTGGGGTAGATGCGCATCCCTGAGCCAATAAGTATCAGCCAGATGGTGTGATCACATGGCACATGACCGTAACACACCCACTCATTATCAAGCAAGGACCTCAGCAGATTCCCATAGAAAGAGCTGAGGAAATAGCAGGCCATTATATACAAGTCTAGTACAGCTTTGATAATTTTGCTCAACTGAGAAACCGTTTTCAGCTCAGATACTAATCAAGAAACAATTCTTTCTGCCAAATGTACTAGAATGAAATATGCTTGCAACTGCTGCAGTGGGAAAGACACAGAGGCAGCTGGGCAGAGCATAAAGAATACAACAGAGCAAAACACTGGGGTACGCACAGAATGTTTGAGTAGAAAGCAGAGCTGCAGGGCTAACACACAGGGAAAGAACCTATATCCGGTAGGATACATGAAGTTTTGAGTAGCAGAAGTTTACTCTCGCCAACTTTGAGTACATGAATATAGGATGAATACAGAAGGAGCGCTCAGGACTAAGAGGAAAATTCAGGTAGCAATCAGGTAGTGTTTACAGTCTAAGTTAGAAGGAGCTACTTGAGAAATTCATCCAGGTGGAATGTACAGGTCCAACCATTTCCATTTGTCACTCTGCCCACTGCCCACTGCCCACTACTTGGAATTCTCAGAATTCTGAGAATTCCCAATTAGACTTGAGGGGAAGAAATCACCTTCTGCCAAGTTGTACCTAAAGGTGGTAGAGAGAGAATTCGCTAAAAGGAAACTGGATTCTATTTACAAGGTAGGGGGCAATGGTTGTTGGATTAATCATGGCCATGATGTCCAGTACAGAAACTGTTTCCTGAGCTGTAAAGGCAGTTGACAGAATATGATGCTGAGAACAACCTCTTCACGAATATCTTTGAAAATACTGGTTAATAAAAGTGAACAAATCTGAACAAATGCAGCTGAAACTGAACTAAATCTTCCACTGGAAATAAAGATAGTATCTAAAATGTGCATAGCAGTTCTGATGTGCTAGAAACCTTTCTAAACACATTTCATTTATTAACTCTTTTCATCTGCATGTCAACCCCATGAAGTTGTCACTTTTAAGTCCCATTTAGAGAGAGAAAAAAGCAAGAGACTGGGAGGTTAAATGACTTACATGAAAATCCACAAAGGAAGCACCTGACCTGGGATCAGATCCCCTGCATTCCATGCTCTATCTAAAAACCTACTGCAAAGTTCTTAGGAAAGTAAAGAAAATGTTCCACAGAAAGACCAAGAAACAGAGAAGGAATCAACAGAACTCAGACAAAGTGAGAGGAGAAATCTAAAATTAGATAAAACCAGATCTCCTGATGATATGTCAAACTAAAGATTTCACTGACTTTTTAGTTAAGAGAAAAATAGGCAGAAGGGGAGAATCTAGTGCATATTGCTGGTGTTTTCTTGAATCTGGAAGTGCCAGAATTCATTATACAGTTGATTTCTTACTGTGAATTGTAAAGTTAGACATTCCCAGTCAATCCGGTCCTTCTATCTTCCCAACTTAAAGACTTGAGCCATGGCGGACCTTCCAACAAGAGTTGTCACACATGCTCCAAGTGCTGACTGAGACTTGGATATTTTCAGTTTATGCTGTTACCCAAGGAAACATTTTGTATAGTTTTTCTTCCTTCTTGTAAATAATCTTTAAACGAGAGAAATTCCTGCTAACCAGATTAATTTCCTTCTGGTTTAATTCCAGGAAAAGAAGAGCATGAAAGAATGAGAGGGCCAGAGAGGACCTGGCTATAACAGTCTACATCTTTTCATTGGGCAATTGTTTATATCACAGTCTTAAGAATTTCACTTCTTCCCCTTCCTGTTTGTCTTCATGAGAAAATTAAACAGGACTCCAAACTGCGATTGTTTGTAAAGAACAGAGCATTATTTGGTTGGTAGGAAAGGCTTGTCTACAATTTTAGATAAACTTAAGTCCTGTATACTAGAAATAGACAAACACTAGTTCTGAACTAACAAACTGACTATCTTGTCTCCATCTCAGGTTTTCTGCTTATAATATGGCTATTTGCACAGGGAGGGTAGACTAAATTGTATAGAGTTCATGAATTCCACTAACAGTACACATTTAACCATGTGGTAAATAAAACAGAATTTTAGTGTATTCTGTTTCCTGATTCTCCTTCTATGTTCATACCTGAAATGCTTCAAAAAAAAGTGAAAGAGAGGAAGCAGACCCATCCAAGGGTAAGGAAAGATGAGTTTTCTTTTTTGTTTTTGTTGTTGGTAGATGTAAGTTTTAATACACAAAGGGAACTTATATATAAGGTTTGTCTTGGGCAGCAGCAAGTCAAGTAGATCCCCATGCCTACTTGCCAAATCTTAAAAGTTTATATAGAGGTCTTAACTGGGTTCAATCACATATACCATCTAGATGGTCTCAGCACCACATCACTATCTCAAGGCTATGTCCTTGGGACAAATTTTTGGAGCAGGGAAGGCAAGTGGAACCCACATTCCAAGGATAGGGGAGGAGGTGAGGACCCTGCAATTGCCAGGATCCAGCTCAAGGGTCAACCAGCGGTCGTGTCTTTTTGATGACTTCCCCTAACATCTGTCAACCATCATTTTTATCTTTCTTCCTTTGTACTTCATGAACTTTTTATTTTATTTTATTTTATTTTAATTTACATCCAAATTAGTTAGCATATAGTGCAACAATGATTTCAGGAGTAGATTGCTTAGTGCTCCTTACCCATTTAGCCCACCCCCTGACACACACACACCCTCCAGTAACTCTCTGTTTGTTCTCCATATTTATGAGTCTCTTATGTTTTGTCCCCCTTCCTGTTTTTGTATTATTTTTGTTTCCCTTCCCTTATGTTCATCCAGTTTGTCTCTTAAAGTCCTTATATGAGTGAAGTCATATAATATTTGTCTTTCTCTGACTAATTTCACTTAGCATAATATCCTCCAGTTCCATCCATGTAGCTGCAAATAGCGAGATTTCATTCTTTTTGATTGCCAAGTAATACCCCATTGTGTGTGTGTGTGTGTGTGTGTGTGTGTGTGTATGTATATATGTATATATGTATATATATACACACCATATACCACATCTTCTTTATCCATTCATCCATTGATGGACATTTGGGCTGTTTCCATACTTTGGCTATTGTTGACAGTGCTGCTATAAACATTGGGGTGTATGTGTCCCTTCAAAACAACACATCTGTATCCCCTGGATAAATACCTAGTAGTGCAATCGCTGGGTGGTAGGGTAGTTCTATTTCTAGTTTTTTGAGGAACCTCCATACTGTTTTCCAGAGTGGCTACACCAGCTTGCATTCCCACCAACAATGTAAAAGAGATCCTCTCTCTTTCTCCACATCCTCGCCAACATCTGCAGTTGCTTAAGCTATTAATGTTAGCCATTCTGACTGGTGTGAGGTGGTATCTCATTTTGGTTTTGATTTGTATTTCCCTAATGATGAGTGATGTTGAGCATATTTTCATGTGTCAGTTTGCCATCTGGATGTCTTCTTTAGAGAAGTGTCTATTCATGTCTTCTGCCCATTTCTTCACTGGATTATTTGTTTTTGGGGTGTTGAGTGTGATAATTTCTTTATAGATTTTTGATACTAAGCCTTTCTCTGATATGTTGTTTGCAAATATCTTCTCCCATTCTGTTGGTTGCCTTTTAGTTTTGCTGATTGTTTCCTTCACTGTGCAGAAGATTTTTATTTTGATGAGGTCCCAGTAGTTCATTTTTGCTTTTGTTTCCCTTGCCTCCAGAGATGTGTTGAGTAAGAAGTTGCTGCAGGCAAGATCAAAGAGGTTTTTGCCTGCTTTCTCCTCGAGGATTTTGATGGCTTCCTGTCTTACATTGAGATCTTTCATCCATTTTGAGTTTATTTTTGTGTATGGTGTACACAAAAGAAAGTGGTCCAGGTTCATTCTTCTGCATGTCACTGTCCAGTTTTCCCAGAACCACATGCTGAAGAGACTGTCTTTATTCCATTGGATATTCTTTCCTGCTTTGTCAAAGATGAGTTGGCCATACGTTTGTGGGTCCATTTCTGGGTTCTCTATTCTGTTCCATTGATCTAAGTGTCTGTTCTTGAGCCAGCACCATACTGTCTTGATGATTACAGATTTGTAGTATAGCTTGAAGTCCTGGATTGTGATGCCTCCTGCTTTGGTTTTGTTTTTCAAGATTGCTTTGGCTATTTGGGGTCTTTTCTAGTTCCATACAAATTTTAGGATTATTTGTTCTAGCGCTGTGAAGAATGCTGGTGTTATTTTGATAGGGATTGCATTGAATATGTAGATTGCTTTGGGTAGTATTGACATTTTAACAATATTTGTCCTTCCTATCTGGGCACATGGAATCTTTTTCCATTTTTTTGTGTCTTCTTCAATTTCTTTCATAATCTTTCTATGGTTTCCAGTGTATAGATTTTTCACCTCTTTGGATAGATTTATTCCTAGGTATTTTATGGTTTTTGGTGCAATTGTAAATGGGATTGATTGCTTGATTTCTCTTTTTGTTGCTTCATTGTTGGTGAATAGGAATGCAACTGATTTCTGGGCACTGATATTCTATCCTGCAACTTTGCTGAATTCATGAATCAGTTCTAGAAGTTTTTTTGGTGGAATTTTTTTGGTTTTCCATATAGAGTATCATGTCACTTGCAAAGAGTGAAAGTTTGACCTCCTCCTGGCCAATTTGGATACCTTTTATTTCTTTGTGTTGTCTGATTGCAGAGGCTAAGACTTCCAATACTAGGTTGAATGACAGTGGTGAGAGTGGACATCCCTGTCTTGTTCCTGACCTTAGGGGGAAAGCTCTCAGTTTTTCCCCATTGAGGATGACATTACCATTGGGTCCTTCATACATGGCTTTTATGATCTCAAGGTATGATCCTTCTATCCTTACTTTCTTGAGGGTTTCTATCAAGAAGTGTTGCTGTATTTTGTCAAATGCTTTCCCTGCATCTATTGAGAGGATCATATGGTTCTTATCCTTTTATTGATGTGATGAATTGTGTTAATTGTTTTGTAGATATTGAAACAGCCCTGCATCCCAGGTATAAATCCCACTGGTCGTGGTGAATAATTTTTTTAATGTATTGTTGGATCAGGTTGGCTAATATCTTGTTGAGGATTTTTGCATCCATGTTCATCAGGGAAATTGGTCTATGGTTCTCCTTTTTAGTGGGGTGTCTGTCTGGTTGTCTGTCTGGTTTTGGAGTCAAGGTAACATTGGCTTCATAGGAAGAGTTTGGAAGTTTTCCTTCCATTTCTATTTTTTGGAACAGCTTTAAGAAAATAGGTGTTAACTCTTCTTTAAATGTTTGGTAGAATTCCCCTGGAAAGCCATCTGGCCCTGGACTCTTATTTTTTGGGAGAATTTTTGATTACTAATTCGATTTCCTTACTTGTTATGGGTCTGCTCAAATTTTCTATTTCTTCCTGTTTCAGTTTTGCTAGTGTATATGTTTCTAGGAATTTGTCCATTTCTGGAATTTGTCCAGATTGCCCATTTTATTGGCATATAATTGCTCATAATATTCTTTATTATTGTTTTTATTTCTGCTGTATTGGTTGTGATCTCTCCTCTTTCATTCTTGATTTCATTTATTTGGGTCCTTTCCTTTTTCTTCTTGATCAAACTGGCTAGGGGGTTATCAATTTTGTTAATTCTTTCGAATAACCAGCTTCTGGTTTGTTGATATGTTCTACTGTTCTTTTGGTTTCAATAGCATTAATTTCTGCTCTAATCATTATTATTTCCTGTCTTGTGCTGGTTTTGGGTTTTATTTATTGTTCTTTTTCCAGCTCTTTAAGGCATAAGGTTAGTTTGTGTATGTGAGATCTTTCTTCCTTCTTTAGGAAGGCCTCGATTCCTCTTATGACTGCATTTGCTGCGTCCCAGAGGTTTTGGGTTGTGGTATTTTCATTTTCATTGGCTTACATGCTTTTTAATTTCCTCTTTAACTTCTTGGTTAGCCCATTCATTCTTTAGTAGGATGTTCTTTAGTCTCCAAGTATTTGTTACCTTTACAAATTTTTTCTTGTGGTTGATTTCAAGATTCAGAGCATTGTGGTCTGAAAATATGCATGGTATGATCTCGATCTTTTTGTACTTGCCAAGGGCTGATTTGTGTCCCAGTATGTGGTCTATTCTGGAGAAGGTTCCATGTGCACTGGAGAAGAATGTACATTCTGCTGCTTTAGGATAAAATGTTCTGAATATATCTGTTAAGTCCATCTGGTCCAGTGTGTCATTCAAAGCCATTGTTTCCTTGTTGATTTTTTGATTAGATGATCTGTCCATTGCTGTGAGTGGGGTGTTGAAGTCTCCTAATATTATGGTATTACTATCAATGAGTTTCTTTATGTTTCTGATTAATTGATTTATATATTTGGGTGCTTTCACATTTGGCACATAAATGTTTACAATTGTTAGGTCTTGGTGGATAGACCCCTTAATTATGATATAATGCCCTTCTTCATCTCTTGATATAATCTTTATTTTAAAGTCTAGATTGTCTTATATAAGTATGGCTACTCTTTCTTTTGTTGACCATTAGCATGATAGATGGTTCTCCATCCCCTTACTTTCAGTCTGAAGGTGTCTTTAGGTCTAAAGTGGGTCTCTTATAAACAGCATATAGATGGATCTTGTTTTCTTATCCATTCTGTTACCCTATGTTTTTGATTGGAGCATTGAGTCTGTTGATGTTTAGAGTGAGTACTGAAAGATAGGAATTTATTTCTGTTAGGTTGCTTGTAGACTTGGAGTTTCTGGTGGTGTTCTCTGGTCCTTTCTAATCTTTGTTGCTTTTGGTATTTATTTATTTTCTCCCCTCAGAGAGTACCCCTTAAAATTTCTTGCAGGGCTGGTTTAGTGGTCACGAACTCCTTTAAGTTTTGTTTGTCTGCGAAACTTTTTATCTCTCCTTCTATTTTGAATGACAGCCTTGCTGGATAAAGAATTCTTGGCTGCACTTTTTCCTGATTCAGCACATTGACTATATCCTGCCACTTCTTTCTGGCCTGCCAAGTTTCTGTGGATAGGTCTGCTACAAACCTGATCTGTCTTCCCTTGTAGGTCAAGGACTTTTTTTCCCTTCATGATTCTCTCCTTGCCTGAGTATTTCATGAATTTGACTATGGTATGCCTTGTTGATGGTCGGTTTTTGTTGAATCTAATGGGAGTCCTCTGTGTTTCCTGGATGTTGATGTCTGTGTCTTTCCCCAGGTTAGGAAAGTTTTCCACTATGATTTGCTCACATAACCCTTCTATCCCTATTTCTCTCTCTTCCTCTTCTGGGACCCCTATGATTCTGATGTTGTTCCTTGTTAATGAGTCACTGATTTCTCTAATTCTTAAATCGTGCTCTTTTGCCTTAATCTCCCTCTTTTTTCTGCTTCATTATTCTCTGTAAGTTTGTCCTCTATATTGCTGATTCTCTGTTCTGCCTCAACCATCCTTGCCACCATGCATCCATTTGAGATTGCAGCTCAGTTATAGCATTTTAATTTCATCCTGACTAGTTTTTACTTTTTTGTATCTCCACAGAAAGGGATTCAAGTCTATTTTTGACTCCAGCTAATATTCTTATTATCATGATTCTAAATTCTGGTTCAGACACCTTGCTTGTATCTGTGTTGGTTAAGTCCCTCACTGTCGTTTCTTCGTGCTCTTTCTTTTGGGGTGAATCTCTTCATTTCATCATTTTGAAGGGAGAAAAGGAATAATGAGGTAGAAAAAATTAAAATTAAAAAAAATTAAAATTAAAAAATTGAAAACACACACACACAAAATCGAATAAATGATGCTAGATCCTAGGTGTGTTTTGGTCCCAGTGTTGAAAGTGGCTTGATAAATTAGAGAATAAAGGGGTAAAAAAAAGAAAGGAAAAAAAGGAAATCGTTTGAAAATTTGAAAAAATGAATACACTGAAGTTGACTAAACTTAAATGATGTAGGTAAAATAGAATTTGAAAAAATTTACACAAAAGTAAAAAATATAGTAGAAAAAAATTAAAGAAAAATATTTTTAATAAAAATTGAAACTAAAAATGAGTTTCTTCTCTTTCTGTATTCAAGAAAAAGAAAAGACACAAAAAAGAGAAAAAAGAAAAAAGAAAGAAAATTGAATAGACCAGCGAACAGACTGAAATACGACTGAAATCACTTCGTTTTCCCTTAGAAGTCAAACTATGAAGCGCTTTATAGTCCATAAACTAAGCAGGCGGAGAGACTTGTGTTCCTGAAGAGCAAGGTTGGCCTCGTTGGGTGGAGCTTAGTGTAACGACTTCATTCTCCACTAGATGGCGCTGCTTAGCTTACTGGGTGGATTGTTGTGGCCTTTGTAGGTGTGTATGCACTTGCGCAGGAGCAGTGAAAATGGTGTCACCCACCTCTTCAGTCTCTAGTATCAGAACTCTGTTCTCCCTGATCAGCAATCACGCACCCATCCTTTGTCCTTGGCTTCCATCCACTCCCTGCTTCCACACTGTCCGTGACCAAGCCCCAGGCAGCACCTCCCCCCCCAAGTTTTGTCTAAGATGTGGCTGCCCCAGCCCCCCACTTCTGAGGGACTGTGGCTTTGACCAGCGCCACCCCTCTGCAGAGGTTCTCACCAAGCAATGGAGGGTCTCACTGAGCAATGGCCAGTTGCCGGCAGCACCCAGGAACGTTTGCAGGATCATCCTGTTACCAATGCCCAGAGACTGCTGCCAGGTGCCAGCCCACCCCAGAAAAAGTTCCCGAGACAGTGTAGCAGCAGAGCCTCAAGGATTGTGGAAAGTCACAACACACATCTGGCACCAGGCTTCACCCCCAACGACCTTGTTCCAGCACCAGCGAATGTGGCCACCTTCTGGGGTCTGCTGGGCCCAGGTGGCCTCACAGCCTCTACCACATGTCCTTCCAGCAGTGGAACCGCTTTTCCCCATGTGGCCTGAGAACCTCCCGGACTCCACTCTGCTCCTAGGGATTTGCCCTTCCCCTCAAGAGCACTGCCAGGTATTGAACTGCAGAGTTTCAGACTCTGTGCTCCCCTTGTTTACAGTCTTAATGGAATATAAACCCTCTCCTTTCTCCTTTCTCCCTTTTTAGCTCAGTCCCTGCAGCTGTTTCCAGTTTTCCACTTTCTCTCCAGCTGCTTTTGGGGAGGGGTGCTTTTCCTGTATTCTCCTCACCATCTCCATCCTCTCTCCACCTGCAAAAGCACCTCCCTGCCCTTGGCAGCTTCTCTCCCCAAGTTCACCTCTCCACACTATGTACCTGCTGAATTCTGTGGTTCAGGTTGTGCAGATTGTTGGTGTTAATCCTCAGATCAGTTTTCTAGGTGTGCAGGATGGTTTAGTGTTGGTGTGGCTGTGTTTCATGGACGCGAGAGACACAAAAACCTTCCATGCTGTTCCGCCATCTTGAAAGATGGGTTTTCAAAGTAGTTTATCTTTGTCTTCCTACTCTCTCATGCTTCATAAACAAGCAAATAAATCTTTTTCCTCCTCAGTTAGAAACATTGGGCTAGAAATTAAAAAATGAGAGACCTCAGAAATGTCACTTATGAATTGACGCCAAATTTTTAAACTAGCTCTATTTCTTAACTTCTTCCCCTTTTAATTGTCATTTTATTTTTAGCTTTATATGTATATAATTGACACATAACATTGTCTAAGTTTGCGGTGTACAATGTGTTGACTCGACATTATACATTATACAGGTATTATGCATTTACGAAATTATTACCACAGTAATGTTAGCTAATACCTCCATCATATAATTACCATTTCTTTATTGTAGTGAGAACTTTTAAAATCTACTATTTTAGCAACTTTCAAGTATATATAATACAGTATGGTTAACAGTAACCATTATAGTGTATACTAAATCCTCAGAACTTACTCATCACATAACTGAAAGTTTCTACTTTTTGAGCAATATCTTCCTTTTCCCCTACCCTCCAGTTTCTGGCAACCACCATTTTATTTTATGAGTTCAGCTCTTTTAGATTTCACACATAAGTGATTCCATATGGCATTTGTCTTTCTCTGTCTGACATATTTCACTTAGCATGATACCCTCAAGGTCCATCCATGTTGTCACAAATGACAGGATTTCCTTCTTTTCTTTTCTTTTTTTTCATATTTATTTATTTTTGAGAGAGAGACAGAGTGTGAGTGAGGAAGGGGCAGAGAGAGAGGGAGACACAGATCTGAGGCAGGCTCCAGGCTCTGAGCTGTCAGCACAGAGCCTGATGCAGGGCTCAAACTCATGAATTGCAGGATCATGACCTGAGCCTAAGTCAGACACTTAACCAACTGAGCCACCCAGGTGCCCCTCCTTATTTTCATGGTTGAGTAAAATTCCATGGTGTGTGCATGTCTGTGTGTGTGTGTGTGTGTGTGTGTGTGTGTATGATATATTCTTTATCCATTTATCTGGAGATGAACTTAGGTTGCTTTCATATCTTGGCTATTGTGAATAATACTGCAGTGAATATGTGAGGGCAGATATCTCCTTAAGATTCTGATTTCATTTTCTTTGGCTATATACCCAGAAGTAGGATTGCTAGATCATATGCTAATTATATTTTTAATTTTTTGAAAAATATCCATACTGTTTACTATAGTGGCTGCATCACTATTCCTAGGTATTTTATTGTTTTTGATGCTATTATGAATGGGATTGTTTTATTTCTTTTTTAAAAATGTTATGTCTATTTATTTATTTTGAGAGAGACTGAGAAAAAGAGAGTGAGTGAGTGGGGGAGGGTCAGAGAGAGAGGGAGAAAGAGAATCTCAAGCAGATTCCTCACTGTCAGCACAGAGCCTGACACAGGGCTGGAACTCATGAACCAGGAGATCATGACCTGAGCCAAAAATCAAGAGTTGGCTGCCTAACTGACTGAGCTACCCAGGCACCCCCCTTTATTTCTTTTTCAGAGATTTTGCTGTTAGTGTATAGAAAAGCAACTGATTCTGCATGTTGATTTTGTATCCTGAAACTTTTCTAATATTTTATCTAATATTTTTTTGGTGAGGTCTTTAGGATTTTCTGCATATAAAATCATATCATCTGCAAACAAATTCAATTTTACTTCTTTCTTTCAATTTTGGGTGCCTTTTATTTCTCATTCTTGTCTGATTTCTCTGGCTATTTCCATGTTGAATAGTAGTGGTGAGTGGGCACCCTTGTCTTTTTCTGATCTTAAAAGAAAAGACTTCTTGGGGTGCCTGGGTGGCTCAGTCCGTTAAGTGTCTGAATTCAGCTCAGGTCATAATCTCATGGTTCATGAGTTCAAGCCCCACATCAGGCTCTGTGCTGACAGCTCAGAGCCTGGAGCCTGCTTTGGATTCTGTGTCTCCCTCTCTCTCTGCCCCTCACCCACTCACGCTCTGTCTCTCTCTGTCTCTCAAAAATAAATAAATGTTAAAAAATTTTTTAAAAAAAGGAAAGAAAAGACTTCCTACTTTCACTATAGAGTATGATGTTAGCTGTGGGCTTGTCATATATGGCTTTTATTATATTGAGGTACATTCCTTCTATACCCAATTTGATAAGAGTTTTTGCCATGAAAGGAGGTTGTATTTTTTCAAAAGCTTTTTCTGCATCTATTGAAATTATCACATGATTTTTACCTTTTATTACATTAATGTGATGTATCACATTTATTGATTTGTATATATTGAACCATCCTTGCATCCCAGAAATAAATCCCACTTGATAATGGTTTATGATCCTTTTAATGTATTGTTAAATTCCATTTGCTAATGTTTTATTGAGAATTCCTCTTTGCATGCTCATCAGAGAAATTGGTCTGTAGTTTTCTTGTAGTGTCTTTATCTGACTTTGGTGTTGGAATAATTCTGGACTCATAAAATGTGTTTGGAAGTTTTCCCTCCTCTTCAGTTTTGAAAGATTTTGAGTTCTTCTTTAAATGCTTGGTAGAAGTCACCAGGGAAGCCATCTGGTCTTGAGTTTTTCTTTATTTGGGTATTTTTTATTACTAAGTCAATCTCCTTACTAATAATTGTAAACTGTTCAGGTTTTCTATTTCTTCATAATTCAGTTTCAGTAAGTTTTATGTCCTAGTATTTATCCACTCCTTATAGGTTATCCCATTTGTTGGTATATAATTGTTCATAGTATTCTCTTATGATGCTTTGTATTTCTCTAGTATCAATTATAATATCTCATTTTTCATTTCTGGTTTTATTTTATTACAACTAAGCAGATTTCTCTTGGCTGTAAGCTGTGCTGCCGTGAGAGTGGTTGATGCGAGTTTCTTTTACCTGCTCTAATGGATCCAAACTTCATATTTTTTATTCTAATGGTGTGTTGGAACTTCTCCACTGGGGACCTAGACTTCCACAAAGTCTCTCTGGTCTCTGGGAAATTGTCTAAAACAGTGTTTTCCAGGGGTTTCCAGACCACAGAAAAGCAAGAGGGGCTGAAAATAATTCACAGATCACTGCAGGTCCACAGCTAGGGCTTGGGGCTGAGTTCTGTATGCCTACCCCTTGACACATGGGTGAGCAAGACTCCTTCTAGGTCATGTGGCATCTAGTGCTAGATCCCACAGCTCTTACAAAGATACTTTTTTCCATGGATAGATAGCAAATTGTTGGCAGGGGGAGGATGACACAAATGAGTGACATCTGATTATTCAAATCAGAGAATGATAATGTTAATTGAACATATACTATATGCCAGACACAAGGCCAGTCACCTTGCTTGCATTAATCCAGTTAATATTCTGACAATAATTTGATGAAGCACCTTGTATGATTATCATTATTACAATTGTCAAAGGAGAAAACTTAAAGAAGTTAAGTAACTTATTCATGATGCACAACTATACATAGCTTTCCACTCTTCATTGTTCAAGAATTAGTTACTATGTGCCAGGTGCTATTCTAGGCACTGGAAATAAATTAATAAATAGGCCAGACAAAGACCCTGCTCTCCTGAAGTTTATATTCTAGTAGAGAAAGCAGATAATCATCATGGGTTTTGTGGGTTTTTTAAATATGTAATCCTGAGTAGTAGTAAGTTCTGTGAATATTCATGTGAGATAATTAGCTAAAGAGTACTTTGCAGAAACTAAATGATTAGAATAACTGTCCCCTCTGAAGAAATAATATTCAAGCTGAGATCCGAATGATAAAAAGATACCAGCCTTAAAAAGGTCTGGTGTTAACTATTCCAGGGAGAGAAGTGGCCCATGAATATACTTTAAGGAAGGCACATGCAGGACATATTAAAAAATAGAATAACCCACTGTGCATGGACCATAGTAAACAAGTGGAAATGAGTTAGAGAAGCAAGCAAGGACCAGATTATGAAGGTCCTTAATAGTCCAGGGAGAGATACAATGACTGTACACTAAGTGACATGGAAAGCCATTGGAGAATTTGAAGCAAGAAAGTGATCTGATGTTAAGTCATGTTAAACGTAATTTATTATAAAGATATAGAAATAGAGATACGATACATCTAGCCCTGGTTGCTAGGTGGGAAATAAAATAGAAGAAGCAATAAAAGAAGCAAAAAGACTGAAACGCCTCTTATAGTAGTCTAAATGGGAGGTGATGGTGGCTTTGACAGGGTAAATGGTATAAGGGAAGGGGACTTCAATACGTTTTGAATGTATAGTGTATTTATAGTTGACTGGATCCACTAAAGAATTAGATAAGGATAATCTTAAAAACAGAAATCAAGGTTGACTCTCACATTTCGGGCCTAGGCAATTTATTTATTGGTAGTAGCATTAACTGAAATGTGAAGAAATAGCTCCTGACATCTGCTCTGAGCAACATGGAATAGATGCCTATTTGATTGGGCACATGACCTAGCTGGCAGTGTGGAAAGGGAAATGAAAAGGGAAGTCCATAGATCCAGTTTTACCACTAATAGTATGACCTGAAAGTAAATCACTTCATCTTTCAGAGTCTTAAGTATAAAACAAGACAAACAAATAACCCTTCCCTACTATCCCTTCACACAGTAAAAGGACTATATCTCAACTCCTATCTTCCATGCTTTTTGTGCATACAACTTCCATCTCAAATCACTATCTTCTGTTTCTGCTTATTTCTCACCCCTGCTACTACAATATCTCTTGAAATGCAGACTAATAGCAATTGCTTTTTTAACTGAAGGGAGAAAGATTCAATAAGGCAGAGAAGTAACATAGAAACTTTCCCATCAGCAATTGTGGTTAATCATGACAAATACATCTGTACTGCACTAGCATACAAATTTTCCATTGTATCATATATCCAGCTCCTATCCCTTTTATGAACTATCATCATCAACTCTCCTTAAATCATTAGTGACCTTCCTCCATATTACTTTCTCCCTGGAGATCACCTGTAACATGCCTATTCTTCAGCTGTCAGGCTTTTTAAAGCCTCAAGAGCTGGTAAACTGTTCCATCACCTACAGTGCCAACCCGATTGTTGTTCACAGGGTAGATCTTAGACTATTAAAAATCGTTAAGATAAAAATTTTCTTTCTTTTTATTAAATTTCAAAGTAAACTACTATAGGTAATAAAATAAATATTTTAGATCATTCAAACACATACTATTGAAAGATACCTAAATTAACTTGACAAGGTCTGGAAAGCTTTAAGTTTACATATAGTATAAGTTGATAATATTTAAAATCATGCTTAAACTATAATAAAATAACTGATGATGTCATACTAAGTCCTTCACATTCACTATTCCACAGTCTGTTGAAAAAATTGGAAGATGTATCCAGTTAAAAAAAAATATTAGACTAGGGTCCTACCTCATATTATTCATGAAGATATAGATAAGTTATAGCAAACAAATATGAAAATCAAAATTAGGGAACCTGAGTGGCTCAATTGGTTAAGCATTGACTCTTGATTTCAGCTCAGGTCATGATCTCACCATTCATGAGTTCAAGCCCCTTGTCAGGCTCTCCCTTTTCTCTGCCTGTGTTTTCTCTCTCTCTCTCTTTCTCTCTTTCTCTCTCTCTCTCTCTCTCTCTCACACACACACACACACAATAAATAAATTAAATAAAACTTAAAAAAAACAAAATTAAAGTAGGAAAAGATTGTATAAGTTGACATTATTGAAACTTTGGAAAGAGAAAAAAACCTAATTACAACACAAAACATAGAGACACAAGGAAGAAATTGTTAAGTTTACCACATTATAAAAACTTCTGAATAAAAAATAAGAAAATTTTTTAGAAGTAAACAATGAAAGAAAAATATTTTAAATATAAATAATATCCAAAATACCTCAATAATTCCTCTAATTCAATTTTTTAAAAGGAATTAACCAAACCCAACAGAAAAAAAAATGTGCATGGAAATAAACAGAAGAGGAAATAAAAATGCCAATAAACCTATCAAAGAATATTAACTAAGAATAAAGAAAATGAAAATAAAATACATATCATTTTTCACTCATTACATTGGGAATAATATTTTAAAAATACGAATATCAATGAATACGTGTAAAGAGATACTTTTATGAACTCTGATTGAAAATGTAAACTGTCAGAGACTATATGAATGGTATTTGTCTGTATTAATAAAACTTAAAAACACAGGTTTCCTTTTACCTTGTAATATTCTGATATATTCATGAAAAGCAAAAGGCATGAACAAGGTTTTCTGTGTAATGAGTTTGGACTAACATAAAATGTAAAGAGATGTAAATGTCCATCAACAATTGAATGATCAGGCTGTTGAAAACTAAGCGGTATTTTATAGGATGTGAAGACATTTAACGACCTTCAGGAGACACTATCCTATCAGGAGAACATTACATGTTAATACATATGGTACTGTTCATGTGTTTTAAAATTGTCAATTTCTTTTGTTTTGTATGCACATATGTGTATGAAATACATTTTGAAGTTTAACAAAAGTATATATCAAACATCTAATCATGGTCAGTGTTGGGAAAGAAAATGGCAGAAGGTAGATAGGGCTATCAAAAACGACTTTTGCTTTACCTGCCTTGCTTACATATTTTGCAATGAGAACATACTGAATATATGAGTGGAGTAATTACATTAAAAAATAAAATGAGTAACTGGAGAAGACTTCTTAGGTTTAAGCCAGAGAAATAAATCATTGTCAGACTTAGCCCAAAGATCACATTTTTTTCAAAAAGAAGCACTAAGTCTATACCCAAGCACAGATTTCAACATCCATATGTTGAGAGGCTGAAAATAAAATGAAATCCAGAATAAAAAATTTCAAGATGTACTCATCTTTATTTCATTTTGAATTAGTACTCATGTGTTAATATATAAATAAATTATTCTCATTATTAAGCCTTTGTTCATTTGAAACTTTGAAAGATGATATGAAGAAAAGAGAAATAAGACATATTTCTGAGTTTCCCTTATATAGTTCAAAAAGAAATATGGGAATAATCCAATTAGCAGTAACTGTTTATAAAAATCCAGTCTTGTGTGCAGGTCCAAACGTGTCTTGGTATCAGTATAATCAACATGCAGGTAGTAAGTATGACTTACTACCATCTGCAAGAGCAGATGTGATTCTTCTGGCTTTTCTTTCATCCTATAGACTCCCTTTCAGACTATGTGACATGGCTTAAAAAATCATATACATATTCCAAACCCAAAAAGAGATTATAGAAACATCACCATTAGTAAATAGGTTAAACTTCAGCCACAGATAAGACAAAAAACATAGTTTTGGACCTATAACTAATTTTTAACTTCAGATATTAATATTAAACCAAGAAAGCAATCAAATGAAATAGCTCTAAATCCCCAGAGATGGAGACCCTGGGTGACTCAGAACTCTTGATGTCTGCTCAGGTCATGATCTCAAGGTCATGAGATCCAGCCCCATGTCTGGCTCCATGCTGAAAATGCCGAGCCTGCTTAAGATTCTCTCTCTCCTTCTCTCTCTGCCCCTCCTTGCTCTCTCTCTAAAATTAAAAAATAACAAATAAATCCTCAGAGATACTGAAGAAGTCAAAGAATTAGGGCAGTGGAAAGCCCTCTTAAGCATTTGTTAATTAACCAACTATATCTATTATGCAGCTATCATATGAGATTAAAAGAAAAAGACATAATTTTCCAGAAACAAGCTATTTATATGAACAATTTTACCCATACCAAAAAATAAGGGAAAAATTGGAATTGTTCATATACCCCAAAGTCTTTATAGTATAGTCGGTTTAATAGAGTAATTGTTCAAGATTACTTTATTGAACTAAAGTCTATGCAGGCACTTCCAGAGACACCTAGTAAGGGATAGATAAACATTAATTGAGCACCTAGCAGATGCAATACTCCAAGCTAAGCATAGAGAAAATGGTAGTATAGACATTGTAAACAGGATCAAGATATAGTCCATGCTCATTTGAAGCTTAAAGTCTAAAGGAGAATATAAGTATTGAACTATTAATGTCAGTGATGATTGGTTAGTGATGAATATTGTGCTGAGAGTAAATAATTGACCTTACCTATTTTGAAGGTGTGAACTGGGGTCAGTGAAGGATTCTCTGAAGAAGTGACATTTAAGTTAAAATGTGAAGGATTAGTAGGAATAACTGTATAAAGAAGTGAATAGAGAGTTGCAGAAAAGTATTTCCCAAAGAGGGAAGAGCATGTGCGAAGGTCCTGAGGCAGACAAGAAAACAATATTGGAAGAAGACCAGAGATCATAGCTCAAGAGAGAGCATTGTGAGAAATGAAGTTATTAAGGCAGGCAGGTCTTAGATCAGATAGGGCTCTATAGACCACATTAAGGATTTTAGAGCTAAGAAACAGTCAAGTCACTGGAAGGGTTTTAACTATAAAAAGAATATGGTAAGTGTAAAGATATCTTGAGTATTGTATGAAGACTAATCAGAGGGCATCAGTGGTACATGTGGGAAAATCAAAGAGGAGGTTTTTACAGTATTCACATGAGAAGTGAATCAGCTACGGTGAAGATGTTTGGGATGAAGAGATTCAAGAGAACGCTGTGTAGGAGGAATTCATAGAACTGAATATGTGGAAATAGGAGAGAAAGAAGGTGATGTTCATAATGTCTCACAGATTTTTGGCAGGGACATACGAAAAATCTATCAGGATTCTTATGAAGTATGGGTACAGGGTTTGGACACTGCTGTTTTGCAGAGCTTTGCAATGCAGCCCCTGTGAAGATCATTTGAGATCACTTGGATAATATTCTGCAGTCACCAGGAAAATGTATACTCTGTAGACTATCTCCAAGGATTCCTAGAAACTCTTCTGTGGAATAGTCCTTGAAAGAAGCTTGTGATTCTGTACCTGAGAGCACTGATATTAGGTGCTCTAGAAATGCTGAGAGAAGTAGCTCTAAGCCAAAGGAGGAAGGAAGAATGATTGTCTCTGGGAATCCCACAAGAATGACAGGGAGTTCAAAGGATGCCAATAAGCCCAGGGCAAAAGAATTTGTATCACAATCCTTTGCTAAGTATTTCTGACAAAGAAGAAATTGTTCTCTTCATTATAAAATCTCCCTAAAAGATGCTGACAATTACTTACCAATAGAGTTGGAATCACAGAAATTCTGGATCAAGATTTGAACCTGTGACAAACAATTTGATATCATTCCCTAATTATTAGTGACAGAAAGTGTCAAGAAAGTGGAATGTGATGTAGGCATCTAGTTGATTTTGTCCATGTAGAATATTAGAATTAAACATAGGCATAATAATAATATATATGGCATAGGAAATGCATACACACACAGAGGTAGAAATGTTTACTAGGATACATATTTATATATTATATCTGGGTTCCTTTGTTATATAACCGCCCCCCCACCTAAATTACTTATTAGTGGATGATCATTTGTTTTCTAGTCTCCTCCTTTGAGATACATTTTTAAATAGAATTCTTAAGCTTCTAGGAGTTATCTTTTGTCCTACAGTTAATCTCTTAATAAGACCAATTTAGCTTAATATAAATGGTAATGCATAGCATTCTACTCACTGCACAATTCTGAACTTGCTCAGAGATTGCATTTGAGCAGACTGGCCTTACCCATGGGCAGAGTTGGTTAAAAGACACTTGGTATGGTTTCAGAACCACAGAGAAGACTCAAGTTTTTGACCCCTGTTAAGTGTTCTGAGAAGAGTTATTTAAGACCTTGGCAACCCATCAGAGAACCTATCCTATGTAAGAACTGCATTAGGCAGTTCTTACAATCAATCTGAGGGATACAGGACTCAGATGTGGGTAAAGTGCATAACAACAGCAGGGCTACATTTGCAAAAGAGGAAATCAGCATAGAATAAAACGTCTGGATGACAATTACCAGGGTGAGCTAGAATATCACCTGTGAATGAGGTGTATTTCTAGATGTGAAAGAATAATAATCTTCCATTTTAATTTCTTGGATGGTCTATTTCCTTTTTTTACACACTCATACTGCCATTATTGGTTTAATTTCATTAGCCACTGTTGAGTGGCCTGCCATTTAGAATGAGTTTGCATTCCATTTGTTGACAGTGAAGGATTTGCAGGTGGCATTATTACATATTATCTTAAGGATTGAAGGTGTCACTAGCTTTCAATTTACCCTAACTAAAGAATTTTTTCCCAATATCCTTCCTGATACCATTTTTCATTCGATCTTCATAAATGTTTATTAATAGTGCACAAATTCTTCTTTAAGTATTGAACATGCCAAAAGAGGTATTTGTTTTTCTGCTTCTCTACTCCCGTATTTAAACATGTTACATAAATATGTCCACACCTAAATCTGTCCCATCTTGTTGATCCATTTTTAAAATTCACACCTTGTCTTGTATAAACACAACCCAACCGTGAAAGTAATTTCTTTGTGAGTCATAACCTTGCAAACATTAAAGTAATTGTAAAAGCATCTCTTGTTAGCTTGCAATTAGGGTATTAAGTTTGATATCATGCTGTATTATATTTTTTTAAAAAGGTCATAAAGGGTTTTATCTCTTAATGCTCAATAGCATTTAGTCATAAACACATACTAAGATAAAGCTAAATATATATTCATTTCAACACCTTCAAAAATAATTAGTTTTCCTGGGTGTATCATGGCAGATGGAGCTGTTTTCTTAAAGAGTATGTATAGAACATGTAAACTGAGCAGGTACCTATAGGCATGCCACAATACGCTGGAATGGTCTGTGTATTTGATTAGCCATAGTATTTTTAAATGAAGCTGTCATCTGCAATATCAGGGGGAAAAATGATCCATTGTAAAACAATGAATTTGAACCAAATATAGCTTTAGAGTTCAACTCTCTCTATATCTAGCAGTGACTCAGAGACTGTATAATTCAAGTGCAAGAGGATTACAAAGGCAAATTCACCCCTATTCAATAAGATCTGATGATATTCCTCTCCTTCACATCCAAGAACTGGATTACTTCTAGAAATCTATGTAGCAGGCTAAGTTCTAGCAAGGTGCACATTATCTGCCAAAACTCTCCTGCAGCAGGGTTTCAAGCCAAATGGAGAACCTTTGGTAGCAGAAGCTACTTCTTTTCCTGTGTTTATTAACTCATTTATTAATGACTCTTCCCTCTCACTCATTTGCCCTACATTGGATGTCCTTAATATCTGTCAGAGCCATCCCCTGTTCTCCATCACAAACATTTCCTAAATTGGATTTGTTACCATTTCTTACCATTTATTGAAATGTTTCCTAATTGATCTACTAGTGTCCAGCTTAATTCCCTTCCAATTCATTCACTACTCATTCAAACACAAATCTCATCATGCCATTCTGCTTAACATATTCTAATGATCTCCTCAGCAACTCCAGGACTACAGGGCAACACTTCTATTTATTAGTTTTAAGTTGCACTCTTTTCAAAGCTCCTTTTCCATTATCATGCCCACTTTGTGCCTACACTCAGACACCTTCTGCTCTAACTTCTCTAAACATGCTGTGCTTTCCTAATTAGAGCTCTTTGCTGAGAATGCTGTTCAAAAGTTAGTTCAAGTATCTCCTCTTTCCTGAAGATTCCTCAGCAAGTGTGCACTATAGGAATGTGGGATGTGGTGAAAAGCTTGCTCTGCAAAACAGCTGGTGTTTGAAAGTTCTGGGATCAAATTCTAATTCTCTGGCTAGCTGTGTGGTCCAGAAAAACTGGTTGGTCCCCACACATAACAGTCAACCATCTCCACCCTTACTAAATGGGTGCCACCACAAAGGAAGAGGACAGGTGGTCAATGCCTGAGCACCCATGGTCCTTCCTACTCTGACTGTGACAATTTTTCTTTTTATTGAGCTATAATTGTCATACAGCCTTGACTAGTTTAAGGAGCACAACATGTCAATTTCAAACATTTATATATTGCAATATATATAATTACCACCATAACATTAGCTAACACTTCCAGCATATCATATGATATCATTTTCATTTCTTTCTTGTGGTGAGAACATTTAGAATCTAGTCTCTTAGAAACTTTGAAGTATGCATATAGTATTATTAACTATAATCACAATCCAGAATTTATTCATCTTCTAAATGCAAGTTTGTACCCTTTGATTAACATCTCCCTACAATTCTAAGAAAGAAGAACAAAGCAGGAAACATCACACTTCCTAATTTCAAAACCACTGTAATCAAAACAGTATAGTACTGGCATAAAAACAGAAACACAGAGACCAATGGAAAAGAATGGGGAGTCCAGAAATAACCACCTGCATGTCAAAAGCTAAGTATTTGACAAGGGAGCCAAGAATACTCAATGGTGAAATAATGGTCCCTGCAATAAATCATGTTGGGGAAAATGGATAAATACACGCATAAAATGAAGTTGGACCTCTTTCTCACACCACTCACAAAATTAACTCAAAATGGATTCAGGACTTAAGGATAAAATCTAAAACCATAAAACTCCTAGAAGAAACCATAGGGAAAATGTTCCTTAACATTGGTCTTGGCAAGGATTTTTTGATATGATACCAAAAGCACAAGCAAAAACAGCAAAAATCAACACATAAGACTACATCAAACTAAAAGCCTCTCACAGCAGAAGAAACAATCAATGAAATGAAAAAGGAGCCTATGGAATGGGAGAAAATAATTACAAATCATACATCTGATAAAGGGCTAATATCCAAAATACATAAGGAATTCATACAACCCAACAGCAAAAACAAAAACAAACAATCCTATTAAAAAGTGGGCAAGGGAACTGACATACAAACGGCTAACAGGTACACAACAAACAAAGAAGACATACAAACGGCTAACAGGTACACAACAAGGTGCTCAACATCACTAATCATCAGGGAAATGCAAATCAAAATCACAGTCGGTATCTCCTCACACCTGGCTGTGACAGTTTGCAAGTTTGCCAGCCTGTCATCCTTCAGGGCTCTGCACACAGTTTAACCCAACCTTGCCATACCTGAACTATGATTCTCTCTGCTTCCTCTTAGCCATTATGGATTCCTACAAACCGTCTCTAGTGCTTATTTTTGCCTGCTGCCCCTATAGAGGCATACAGCCTCTATTGGCCATACAGCCCAATCTCTAACCTTGATTTGGTCTTTAAACTGATATACAGATAAATGGATTTAGCAGCACACACTTTTTTGATGTATGAAAGTACCCTCTACTTCAGCTATAGTTTTTGCCCACATTAATTGGATAAGTTTCCATCGCCCTACATCTCTCTGACCTATGCTCTCACCCTGGTACTCATAGCCTATTCTATCTGAATCACATGATAGCAATAATTATAATTTATGGTACACCTACTATGTACTAGTCAGAATACAAGACACTTTGTATACATTGTATTATTTAATTTCCTCACAATCCCAGGTGTAGGTGTTACTTGCACCACTTTAAAGTTGAGGAAATGAAAGCAGAGAGGTTGAGTACTTGCCCAGTCACACCTTGTAAGCACAGTATTACTGCACACACACATACCAAGTCAAGCCACAGAAAAGGTGGAAGAATACAAACATGTGTGAGTGCGTGTGTGTGTGTGTGTGCAGGGATGAGGAAGGGGTGATCAGGGAGGGGAGAGAAGTAAACATTACAGAGAAAAAGAGCATACCTCAGAGTGACTTAGAGCATAGCCCTCTACTTGAGTATTTGACATGATACATCTGACCCCAAATCTCTCACCCAACATACCTCTTCTAACCATATTCCTAGATCCTGAGCTCAAGCCAGAAGGCCCAAAATCTCACGGCAACTGCTTCTGTTGTCCAGGCCCAAGGGACGTCTGTCACATACAGGTAAGTCCAGATGCCTTAATCCTGAGTGGTATGGTCAAAAGCAGTTGGAGCCTGGGGAGACAGAAAATGAGACTCAAGAGTATCATTAGCTGCTTTGCTGAGTTAGAGAATTTTGTAAGAAACAATTTTGGCCAGGAATTTTTTTCGGGGGGTGGGGGGCTGGAATTTTGAAGGAGGTGACAGTAGAATATAAACAGTACTTTGCCAGAATTCAAAAGGAAGTTAACTGCAGGAAGCCTTATCTCCCTGCAGTTGAAAAGAAAAGTTGAAAGAAGAAAATAATTGAACTAGAACTGTTTCCTTCAAGATTGGGGCCTTAAGAAAGGTTCTGTGCTGTGAAAAATAAGCATTATAATAACACAGTTGCCATTTAATAAATACCTACTTTGTGCAAGATATTTTGTCATCCTGATCTCATTAACCTTACAACAACCTTAGAAAAGGGGTAATATTTCCCCCCCTTATATCTAACAAAATCAAGGCTGCAAAAGATTGGGTAACCTGCCACATGAGTTAGAGTTCTCCAGAGAAATAGAAACAATAGGAGATATACATATATATATATATATACATATATACATATATATATATATATATATATATATGTGTGTGTGTGTATGTATATGTATATGTATATATGTATGTGTATACATATATATATCCTACATAAAAAATATATATGGAAAGAGATTTATTATAGAGAATTACCTCACATGATTCAATAAGTCAACAAGTCCTAAGATGTGCAGTCAGCCACTTGGAGACCCAAGAGAGCCAATAGCATAATTCTAGTCCAAATGTCTACAGGCTCAAGACCCAAGAAGAGCCAATGTTTCAGTTCAAATCTGACGGCAGAAAAAAAAAAACAATATCTGAGCCCTAAAGCAGTCAAGAGAAGGAATTCCCTCTTATTTGGGGGCAGATCAGTCTTTTGGTCCAATTCAGGCCTTCAAGTGATTTGATTGAAATCCACCCAGATTAGAGAGAGCAATCTCCTCTACTCAGTCTATTGATTTAAATGTCAAACTCATCCAAAACTACTCTCACAGAAACATCCAGAATAGTATTTGATCAAATATATGGGTACCCCATGACCCAGTGAAGTTGACACATAAAATTAACCATCACACTTGCCTAAAGATATCTAATTTGTAAGTGCTGAAGACGGGATCTAGACCCAGGTCTGTCCTCTTCAAAAACCAACAGTTATTGCTCTGTGCCAGAAACACAGGACCATGGAATTACCTGGAATGTTATGATTTTATTACTTAGAAGAGCTGTGCTGAGACCACAGAAAAATTAGTCTATGAGTGATTTACACACACACACACACACACACACACACACACACACACATATTCACTCAACTTGCATAACAATACACACACATGCACACACAATTTTAGGACATTAGCTAGATAGGTAAACATTTAATTTTTGTACTTGAAGCAAATTAGGTATGCTGGAGCTGGAATGCCTCAGAAAAGGAGAAAAGGATCAATAGTACCAAAGGTGCTGTGGGACAGGGAGAAGCCAGCCACCTGGTTTCTTGCAGTAACATAGAATAGTTTTGTTCAATGGCCACAAGTTCCACCACCTCAAATGAATTATCTGTCAGTTTGATTATAGTCAAATAAAAAGCAAAACTTAGGAGTGCCTGGGTGACTCAGTCAGTTAAGCAGTTAACTTTGGCTCAGGTCATGAGATCCATGATTCATGAGTTCAAGACCCACATCAGGCTCTCTGCTGTCAATGCAGAGCCTGCTTTGACCTTCTGTCTCCCTCTCTCTCTGCCTCTCTCAAATAAATAAATAAATAAATAAATAAATAAATAAATAAACATTTAAGAAATAAGAGCAAAAATCAGTTTGAAATCATCCTGCCATATACTTGCAATGGTATCTTTCTTGCAATGTCTCAAGAGAAAAGGGAGAATCACATTTTTTTTGGTTAAAATAAGGAATTCAACCCCCCAAAATACAGGTGATCAGTAATCCTATTCTGTCCAGACAGCTTAATGACTTTCTGGAAATCAAACATCAGGAATATATTAAGGAATTAGCTGCTAAAATTGTAAGTCAATTCTATTTTGTTCCCATGGTTTCATGTGACATTATATTCTCCAGGAGGGGAAACATAATGCTCAAAATGTGCCTGGTTCAGGATGTATCTATGTGTATAGAAATTATAACCCCTTGTTAAGTAAAAACTATTTATACATGAATGCTATTCATAAAACCCACTAACTGATATAACCATATGCCCTTTCCTCTGTGCAGTTTTACTAACCAAGTGTGTACTATTTTTAAACTTGTCTGAGGCTTTATGAAAAAATCAGTGAGCTTCTAAATCCATCAAAATCCAATGATAACCCTCCAACATTTCTTCAGCATCAGATGATTCTGGGGGACAAAAAAAAGAGAACATTCTTGATTACTGAAAGAATGAAATACAACAAATTGGGAGCAATTTGATTCCTAGGAAGACTCTATACCTGAGGACTAATAATTGGTTGTGATATGCTACTTCTTAGAAAAGATACTCTGAGGTTATGCACATCATCTATCTAATTTGCAGAAATTTTCTGAGTCAAGCAGGTCTGAACCAGTGTACAATGGCTTCCTCTGCTTTCTTCAGAGAAGTGTCATGTGGTAAAATATTACTTACAATGGGAAGCCCTGAAGAAAATGTTAACGTTTTACTAAATCTATGGCTGGAGGTTGCTGATATGAATTTATATAAAGGCAAAATAAATTACAGTTGGGGGTCAAAATGTCATGGCTCACTCTTTCATAGAAAGGGAAACTGCAGCCTAAATGAGACAGTGCAGACTAAGAGTTGGACTTGAGCTCTAAACCACAACCTGGGCCTGTCATGGTCGTAACACCACCCAAGTCATTGTCCTTACGTCCTTTATATGCAATGCCTAGTATGAGAATAATAGTTACTTTGTATTTCAAATGCATGTTATGATGATTCTGTGGAGAAATACCAAGGAAGAAAATGGATGAGAAAACACCTGCACTGACAACAGAAAAAGACTGGCCATGAGAAGGCAAATGAGAATAAAATGTAGCACTAAAGATCTTGAGGAAGAAAGGTAAGAGGAGCAAAATAGGGAATAGAGCAAAACAGAGCAGAAACCAGGATTCCCAAATTATACTAATTATAGATGTGGCGAGAAGGAGGGTTAGAAGCTACTGGGTAGAAAATTTAATGCTGAAAGAGGGAAAAGAGGAACAATATAGTCATGAAAAAGGGGGAGAAAAAACTCTCTTTGGTGCTATCTGGTATCCACTGCTTTCCCAAAAGACCCTGAAGGGGAAAAAGAAAGGTCCTGAGGCACATAATAATCAAAGCATTCCGTAGCATATTTACATCCTCATATCTTTATGTGTTACAGCATGTTTACTTCTTTCTTTCATTTGGTAGAAGAGAGCAGACCAGAGAATCTTAAAAAAAATTTTTTGTTATAATTATAAACAGGCAAAGATGCAAACAAGTTAGCAATTGCCCATGTACGGATTAGGTTATGAAACTTTGACTAACAAGACACTGGAAATATTTCCAAGACACATTTTTGCAATGATTCAAATGTCAGGGTTGTATGATGTAAGCTTGGGAAATAGCACACTGATTTATTTTCAAAGATTTATTTGAGGAAAGGAATCAGAAATACAAGCTGCAATTTGTAATAGCACTGTTTAAAAAGCCAAAAATAAAGATTGTTTACATATTGTATTAGAAATGAAATATCTACTAGAGACAACAGCTTTTTGTGTTCAAAGAGTACTATAGTGTTAGAGTTCACCAAATAACTTCATAAGCTGATATAAAATCAGCATAAAACAATAGGAGCTCAAGAAGAACTGAAATTTTGCATGGCTAAAATAAGCCATCCACATGGATATGTTCTTGATCCTTTAGCCACATAAATCTGGTAAGAAAATAGATGAGTCAGTAAGAGGAATAGCAACTAGCAAGATCAGATAAGTAAACAGCTGGTTGATGGATTCACTTCCAGGTTGACTTCTTTGCTCTATAGATTTATTTACTTGAGATGAAGGGAGATATAATGCGGACCTTCAGGGAAAAGGATCTTCTGGGATGTGTAATTCTATTTGTTTCAAGTAGTGCTTTGTGATCACCACACTGGTCACAAATGCCCTCTGCCCTCCAAATCACCATAGTGAGAGACTGTGTGCTAACAGAGAGGAAGTACATGTTAACAGAAGTGAAGAGAAGGGAAAAACAGCATATCCCATGGAAATACTCAACACTTCATTCATTCATGTCACTGAAAGGTCCCTTCCCTGTCACCTCATTCAACTTCATAAACTCAGTGCCTAACACTGCTTAGTAGATGAAAGCCACCCAAAAAATATTCTTTGAAAAATTAATCGTTCAAATCCACTGCCATTATACTCCCAATAAAGACTTGAAAAACTATTGTTATTGGTCCTCTTTACCAATACAATGAAGGGTATACAGCATTTCTGAAGCTAATACACATTCCAGAAGATCCTCTTCCATGAAAGTTCAATTTTTGGTTCTTTTTTCCCTTTTAACAAGACCATTTGTAAGGATCAACATATTTTCATCATGTTTAATTTTTAACATTCTTATAAATATCTTATTATTCTTTCTTAGTTTGGACTTTTTTAACAAAACACTCATAAATAACAAACATTCATTTCTCATTTTCTGGAGGCTGGAAATCGAAGATCAAGACATTGGCAAATGCAGTGTCTAGCAAGAGCCAGCTTCTTGATTCATAGATGGCCTTCTTTCTGCTGTGCTACACATGGTGGAAGAGGGGAGAGAGCTCTCTGAGGCATCTTCTATAAGGGCACTAATCCCAATCATGATGGTTCCACCCTCACGACCTAATCATCACCCAAAAGCCCCAAGTCCTCACACCATCACATTGGGGATTAGGTTTCAACATATGAATTGAGGAGGATGCAAATATTCATGCATAGAATTCTGCCATTGACCCCCCCAAAATTCATGTCCTTCTGAATGCATAATACATTCATTCCATTGGAATAGCCCCCAAAGCCATAACTCATTCCAGCATCAAATCTAAAGTCTAAGTCCAAAGTCGCATCTAAACATCATCTATATCAGATGCAGTAAGTCTCACTTACTGTGATTCATCCTGGGACAAACTGATCTTTAGCAGTAAACCTGTGAAATCAAACAAGTTATCTGCTTCTGAAACACAATGGTAGAACAGGTGTAGGACAGATACTCCCATTCCAAAAAGGGAGAATTAGGAAATAAGAAAGGAGTGATGTTATTGAGCAAGCCCCAATTCCAACCGGGAAAATTCCAATAGACCTTAGGCTCAAGGACAATGCTCTTTGACTCAATGCTCTGTCCTCTAGGCCCACCAGAGAAGGGGTCCTGCCGCTGCAGGTTTCCAGAACCCTGAGGTTCTGGGCAACCCTGTCCCCACAGGTTGGCTGGGAGTCCCCACCTTCGCTCTCTGCTTGGACGCTTCCCAAAGCCTGGGGTACCATGCCCACTTCTCATAAGGTGGTGTCCAGTGCCCAGTGGCTCTGATCTGACTTGCAACCTTTAAAATCTAGGTGTAGGCAGCAAGTACCCATAGCTTGTGTACTCTACAAGCCTTCAGAGACAGCAGCAGGGACACTGCCAAGGTTTGCCACTGCACTGCTGGAAGAGGCTGCCAGGCCTGCCAGAGCTGTACCTGGGGTGCTGGAGTAGAGCCAGCAATGTTCAGTGGGCAGTGTGTGCTGAGGTGGCCCCTTCTTTGCATTCTTCCATGGTTCTGTATATGAGCTTTTATTTTGTATGCACATGGCTGGCTAATCTCTTTATCACACACTTGTTTGACCACACCCTTTAGTATGGCAGAGTTCCTCATTCTTTACAATTTGGATAAGCTGAGAATTCTCCAAATCTTAAAGTTATGCTATCCTTTCGATTAAAAAATTCCATCTTCAAATCATTTCTCTCTCCTCTGATTTTACTGTCAAGAGGATCCAGGCCTCTGATTCAATACTTTGCCTAAAAATAGCTTCAGCTAAATATCCAATTTCAACATTCACAAGTTCTACCTTCTACAAGACACTAGCGCAGGAGCACAATCCAGCCAAATTCATTGCCACTTTATAATGAGGATGGCTCTTCTTCCAGTTTCCAATAACATGTTTCTCATTTTTTTTTCCTGAGATCTCATCAGAATGGCCCTTATCACCATATTTCTACCAACATTCTGTTCTAGATTACTCAGGTGTTCTCTAAGGAGACTGAGGCTTTCTTTATAGCTCTCCCCTTTCCTTTCTGAGCTCTCACCAGAATCACCCTCAATGGTCTGTCCAAGGTAATTCAGGCTTTTTCTAGCAGGCACCTCAAAATTCTTCTAGCCACTACCCATTGCCCAGTCCCATAGCTTCATCCATATTTTCAGATATTTGTTAAGCAATACGCCACTTTCTTGGTACCAATTTCCATTTTAGAATTTTGGGAGAACACAAATATCCAGTTCATAGCACACTCGTATTTATGATAAAACATGCATAAATCTCTGGTTCTCTCAGGTTATCATCTGTCACCATTGTAAATCTAAAAGAGATGCTTACTTATCACTCTGTACAGAGAAGACCTATAATCAAATCTCATGTCCTTTGGCCAGTCTGGCCTGGATCACCCTAGGTCAAGAACCACCTAGACTGATCTGTAACTACATAGAAGCTTAGGGATAGAGGATTCAATCCTTGGAGTTCAGGGCTTTGTGGTAGATTTATTGCACTAATGGTGTAAATCATCACCTCTTTGCAACCTCTCCCATCAAGAGGAGAAGTCTATTTCCTCATTCCTTAAAACTGGGCTAGCTTTGTGACTCATTCTGGCCAATAAAATGTAGTAGCAGTGAATAGTGTACTAGTCCTGAGACTTGACCTTAACAGGCCATGAGCCTTTACTTGCCCTCACTCTCACTCCTGCACCTTTGCCATGAGAACCTGCCCAGGCAAGCCTCCTGGAGGATAACAGATATGTGGCAGCCCCATGTGTCCAGCACTCCAGCTGATAGGTGGACATGTGAATAAGCCCAGTCAAAACAGGGAGAACTGCCCAGCTGAGCCAAGAGTAGGTAATTGACCCCCAGGCCTGTAAGCTAAATAAATGCTTACTACTTTTATGGTGCATTATTGTGGCCTTAGAAATCTGAAACAGGGTTTCACTTGGGCCTTACTTCAATCACACCTGTACCAGTTTAACGACCTCATTGCTGATCATCCTATACCCCGTCAAGCTTTTAGCTTTGTTTTCACATATAGCTTACAATTCTGGTTGAAATATCTGCCAAGTATCTTGTGTTCTCCAGCTGGTCCTTCTGGTCCATTTGAGAATATGATGCTAAATATTGAAGCAGACACTTTGCCATGAGCAGCCTTATGTGCTCAGTGACTTGGCAGATCCCTAACAAACAATAAGCCTGGAATGTCGAAGAATTCTTAGAAACTTATCAACTTGACCAAACATGGGCAAAATCAAATTCATAACAACCAGGAACTAACAAAATAAAACCATGTGTAATTTTTTTAAATAGTTACATAAATCATTCCAGACCTTGACTAAGAACTGTATTTTTGAATTAATAATTGAAATCCTTGTGCTTTGACATCTTAGTGACTTTAACATTTTGTTTTCAGATAATGATGATATTTCAAAAATAAATATTTCAAACATCTTTTGTCAAGAAGTTTCAGAGCTCACCCATAATTCTCTGCCTATTTATTCTATCCAAGGAAAGCATATTTAAAACAAGATGCCTAGCCTTCCCAATGAAAAGTAAGTTAAATCTTTAAATAGAATTCAAGACTATATTCAGAGCATACAGTAGAGCCCTTAAGACACTATGCCCTAAAAGTGACATTTAGACCAGGGAACTGGAAAGAATTGACAGCATTCCCCAAACAAAGATGACTAAATGAAAGAAAAAAATATCACAATAAAATGAAAGTTCTTCTTTCTGGCAACTTCCAAGACCTCCATTTCAGAAAGCAGGTAGCACATTAGCTTACTGCTGAAATCACTCAACTGATTCTCCCATTATATATTTGTTAAAATAAGAAAAGCTTTCCAATAAGGCAATTTAAGGAAACAGACTGATAATCAACTGGCTCTGGAAAATACTGAAGTAGTATTGTTGGGACCAGAAAGACCGTCTTTTATATTTCATTCTCTCACACTAGCATCCCTTCTCACATCTTTACCCACATGGAATCAGTAGAAGACTGAGCTGACATTAATGTGCTACATCTACCTGTATTTGCCCCATGCTTTCTTTTCCATACCATCTGCTCATACTCTTTGGGGAAAGTTTTTAGAGAAAGCATTCACGCTGAGGTATAAGTGGCAGATATGTCTGAATTGATAACCTTTCTTAAATACCTTTGCATTTTTAAAAATTTTTTTAAATATTTATTTTTGAGAGAGAGAGCAGGGGAGGGGCAGAGAGAGAGGGAGGCACAGAATCTGAGACAGGCTCCAGGCTCTGAGCTGTCAGCATAGAGCCCAAACGGGGCTTGAACTCATGAATCATGAGAATATGACCTGAGCCGAAGTCAGACACTTAACCAACTGAGCCACCCAGGTGTCCCTGCATTTTCATTTTTTAAATGGAACCTCTGATTTTGGCTTTTCAGATATCCATGAATCACTAGAGTACACAAAATTCACATACTTGGAAGTTTACTATTTCATTATATTTACTCCCCCCTCCCCCCTCCAAAAAAAACAAAAAACAAAAAAACAAAAAAACAAAAAACTGGCTTTGAATGATCCCAGTACAATGACAGGCCTTGTGAGTTTAGTTTGGATGGACCTGCCACAGAAAGATGCATCTTGGAAAGTGATGTACATCTGTCAGAAAGTCATGAGAAATTACCATTCTTTATTATCTTGTCTTTTAGTTTTTCTTCCATGTCATTGATTTCTTCCAAATCTACTACACAGTCCTTCATTCTGATACATTAAGTTATTCTGGGTGTTCAAGTTCTTTGATCCTTGACCACAACAAACATCCCAAGTTCCCAGCCTCATTGTCAACTACTTCCTTGTATGATGTCACTGCTTCAACCAATGTATTTGTACCCTTGACCATAAGCATTCCCCCCCTTTTTTTTGTTACCCATGCCCCTAATGCCTAATAGGGAGAGATCTTACTCTCTATTGACCTGCCTTCTTTTCTTTCTACACAGTTCAGATCTCACCTCTTTCTTTGAATTGAAGGCAACTGAAATCTTAGTACTTTTACTGTCTGAATGTGCATTTTACATTTCTAGTTAACATTGATATTTTAAAAATGAAGTTCTCAAGCTAAGTATATTTTTATTCAAGAAGTTTTAAAACAGCCCATAACTATCTGACTGCTTACCTATTCTAGCCCAGAAAACACATTCAAAATGAGGTAGAGTTCCTACTGAAAAGTGACATTATTCTGGACCAAGCCTATCTGATCTGTCCCTTCTCTGAATTCCTATAGTAATTATTATAATAAAATTAGTTTGACTTATATATTGACTGTCTTTGACATATTCTCTATACTCTCTTAAGCAATTATTTAAATTTTATTTAGCTACAGTATTTAAATCCCATTTACTCAATTACCTCAAGAATTTTTGGACAGCAGAAACTATGATTATTTTAGTGTTAGCCCCATAGGGAGATATTCATGTAGTAGACAAATTATAAATATTAGCCAGTTTCACTGTTTTTTAAAGTAGCCAAAGAATTTTTCTATGTGTAACCAAAATAGTATTTATGTATTATATCATTTAAAAGAAACTTCAGGAACATAAGAATTATAAGCCATCACAGCTCTATTCATTCTAAAGTTAAAATTTTTCCTAAATTTACTGTTCATGCCTTTTTCATTAAATTGTTTTTAATAAGTTCCTAGTGTAAATCTCCTTCAATTTAAATAAATTTTACTTCAACATTGCTAGCAAATGTTAATAACAAACAATTTTTCAACTACTATGCAATAATTATTTCTGAAATTTAATCTCTGTGAGCTCTTGTAGTTTATTAACTGAAAATTTAGCTACAGAAAAATGATTCAACATGTTTCCAACAGCCAAAAATTAACAATTTTTCTCCAACTTAAAATGAGAAAAGTCCTCTTCTGCAAGGAAATCTAGTAGCCCAAATCCCATTATCAGTAATAAGAGACATTCACTTTGAAGTTATGGATCACTTTTTAGAAACTGCAATTATTGCCATAGAAAGTTAAGTAAAAATAACAGCATCAATAAATGGACCTCTTGTTCAACGATAATGTCAAATCAATCAAAATTAAAAGCAATCTGGTGTAATGAAAGAAAAATAGCCAAATGATTTCAAACAACTATTATTTTTCTCTTGGATAATGTGAGTTATAATGTATTATCTCTAAATTTAGATCATTTTTTCTTCTGATTTGTCTCATACTACTATTAACAGTATTTTCCACACCATGATGTTTTTTAATTACTTAGAGAAAATAAAAACTATATCTAGTAGGGAAGAAATTAATATCATTATGGAATCCCTAGTAAGTCAAAGCTAAGCTCTGAATTCTGGCTTAACTTAATATTTTCCCAAATCCTTTTTTCATGATTATGTTTTAGAATACTCCTTAGAGCAGTGAATCAATTTGCAAAAGATAGGTTAGCCTCTCCAGAAGACAACAACATATGAGGGGCTCAAGATTTGTTGTTTTTCTGACAGACTAGGCTCCCACCTGAAGTGGTAGTCAGATCAACTGCAGTGAGGAGAGTTTCGTGTCATTGAGTCCATGCTTGACCTCAAGCTCTGTTATTATAACCACTTCCTAATGAACCCGTTAAATAAGCACTGGGTTGGGTGAGAAAAGATGTGATTGACATCAACAGAGTAATCTTCTCTAACTGATTATGGAGATACTTCTCCACAGAAGGGCCTTTCTGGTGAGTTTTCACCCAGGGCACAAGTGTTCTCATACTTTGAACCCAGAGCGAGGCCCATCCATAATTCTCTTCCCCAAGCTCATCTGTCACCAGTCGTCTTGCTTTTTCTTTCTAAATCCCTGACTGGTCAATGTAGTCATCAGGTACTCTATGTGAACTGGTGGTGACTGGTTGTTCTCTCACCAAGAGACTTTTGGTCTCAATGCTGCCAGTCAGATGGACTGTACAGTAAACTAGTCCTCTGCCATCTGGTGCCAGCAATTTATTTGTCCTCTTTAAAGAAGACTCAAATTTTCCTTCTCCCAGAGTCAGTTGTTCATAGAAACAGCCCTTTAAGGCCACTCTAGAGGGTCATAAGCAGAGCCTTTAGAGTAGGTACACTAGGGATCAGCTACTCACTCATGCAACTTTCTTGTGCCTTCAGAATCTGATAAAGCTGGATTTTATATTTACCACTTCAATTTGTTGATGGAGAACTCTTCAGCACACCTGACTTAATGCTTGGAGAACAACATAGCAACTGTTCATTTTAGGAGCTCGGGTTGCTGGCACCTGCCTGCAATATCTACCTTAGACCAGTAACAAGCTAAGAATAGTTAGCTGAAGAAGATAGAGCTTTGCAATAAAACCTTAGTGGCTTCTACTGTAGTTCTCTTATTTGGACTTTATGTGCTTTATATAACACATCAGTCTGCCAAAGATATCACAAGCCCCATCGGATCTGTTGCTTCATAAGAGCCAAGGGGGAGAACTGCTTGTACTACAGCCTAGATCTGCTGGAATGCCTTCTCTTGCTCTGGCCCCACTATTTGTAACCAATTTTGTAAGCAGTTCGCTAGATAAACATGTCAGAGCCGCATATCCACATGTGTTATATATTAATCCAAAACCCGAATAAGTCCACAAACCTTTGCATCTCTTCTTTATTAATATAGGATAAAGAGGACCCCTAGAAGACTTTCACTTTGAAGGAGATATGTCAACAAACCCCACAACATTGGACCCCCAGAAATTTTAACTAGCAGATCTCTGAATTTTATGTGATATACCCTTCATTCTCATTCAAGTGCACGTATTACTAAAACATTTATTTTACTACTACTACTACTACATGGCCCTAGCAGCATGATTGATATACTATACCAGCATTCTAGCCTAAAAGATGATAGGATAATAAAAATACACCTGATGATACCTTAAGGGATGATAAGGTAATAAAGATCCCTGAGGACTAAATTCTGGCATGGAGCTAGAGAATTGACAAAGATAAAGGTAAAGGCTTGAATTTATCTCTTCCAAATGAAAGCAAATTTCTTCTTGTTGGTTCTGCTTATTGGAGTTAGAGGCCAAAAAAAAAAAAATGTTATACTGATAGGAACAGAGAAAGCCAACTTGTAGATATGTGGTGATTTTTTCCACTAAAGAGAACCATATGAAATAGCTGCTGAATGGAGTCATGAGATACTTGTAAATACTACAATTCATTATCATTCCTAAGATCTGCCTACCTGTCTTCTATAAACACCAAACAGGTAAGTTTAATGGAGATACCTTAGAAATCATCATTGCTGTGGCCAAGTTCTTGGTGGTGACTCTCGTTTCTGAAAATCCCCCAGTGATGTGGCATTGCTTTTGACTTAACATCTTGTTAGGGGGTATGTTCTGCAGGACTCCACTATGCCATTGCCACTATTGTGGTCTTAACACCATGTGTCAGGGAAAGATTGGGGAACCTGCTAATACACACAGGAACTAAGGAAGTAATCATAGTATAGGCTTGGGGACTCATTGAAACCAACACGAAATGATCTTCGAACAAAATATTACTTATCCTCTGACATCCACCTGGCCAGTAAATCATAATGACAATTTGGTTCCCAGGGATTGGTCTTAGGTCCAATCTATGCCCAATGACTTTGCAAAGTCTTGGATATTTCACCTTCTTCAGTGCATAGTAGTCACAAATCTTTTTGTGGAAGGCTAGAAGGAAGATTTAAATAAGTATTGTAATATTGATACAATATGTTGTTCCAAGGGTACTTATCTCTTATATTCAGTAAGTTCTGGCTCTGTAATGTCACTCAATGGCTCAATGTGATGTGATGTGATGTGGCTCAAGGCTGAAAGCCATGCTTCTACTCAGCAAACCTAGGGTTTTATATTGTTTTCAGAGATTTCAGTAGGATTTCAGCGCCCTAACCATCTATTTTGGTCCCAGGACTACATGATCACTTAGCCAACACCCAAAGATCACTGTAGGCCTGACCAGCTAATAGAATAACTATATTCACCTTGCCTCTAGCATATAAGCAATGTTGTTTGGCCTCTATTCTGTTGGAATCCCAACATCTGTGCTCAGGGAGCACAGGGAGCCCATTCTAATAGTAATGTCAAATACGCATACCCCCCAGTTATATATCACCAGAGAATATAATCCACAGTGCTTTTCAAAGATTCCTGTGCTCTTCTCACTAATTTATATCTAAAACTGAATGAAGGTAATGTCTTCTGGCCCTCTTGGGACGAGTGAACATAAATTGCTATAACATTCTTATCTCTCTATGATTTTGGATTCCTTCTCCTATGTTATGCAAACAAACTTCTGTTATCTCAACTTTATTTAGCATAGACAAGCCCTAAGTCCATTTCCTAAAAAATAATTTTTTCTGATATAAAATTCTTATCCTGAAAAACTATCAACTAGTATAAGGATGGAATACAAAATTCATTAGGTATGTAAGTATCAACAGTTTACCTGCATGAACCCACATTTAGAAAATTACCAGAAAATAGCTCTACCAAAAGAAAATACAAACATATGTGGTGCAGAAAACAGAAGATCAACACCAGAAAGAGGCAAAGAAAATATTTAGGATAACGGCGGAGGTACAGATGAGATGAGAATCGTTGTGTACCAGGCACAGAGGGCAGCTTGCCAGGATTTAAGCAGTTCAGCAAGCACCAGGAGAGATTTCTTCAAAAATGTGAACATGTCACTTAGACCACTGATAAATATTTGGGACTTAAATTAGGAATAAGTATAAATAAAACCAAATCAAAAAGGTTAATAAGACGTTTAATAACTCCTCCTGGGAAGAAAAAATAACTTTGATATATCGTAAGTCTCATCACCTATAATTAGTGTTTACATAGTCATAATAATATAAATCCTGAATACTGATCTCACAAAAATTGTAATGTAACAATAATAACAGTAAGGTAACATAGGAAGAGAGAGCGAATTGAGAATAATGAAGGGCTGTAAAGGCAAGCTTCATTCCCTTCCATACCAATAGTTAATACTTATAGTTAATACCAATAGTTAATCACAAGGTTAATAGGTCACAAAATAAGAATTTTCAAGGGACTGGGCAGTAACAGAGTTGAAAGTGACCATGCGCAGGGATGCCTGGGTGGCTCAGTCAGTTTAGCATCAGGCTTAGGCTCAGGTCATGATCTCTCATGGTCCATGAGTTCGAGCCCCACGTCGGGCTCTGTGCTGACAGCTCAGAGCCTGGAGCCTGCTTCAGATTCTGTGTCTCCTTCTCTCTCTTCACCTCCCCCACTCACTTTCTCTCTCTCTCTCTCTCTCTCTCTCTCTCTCTCTCTCTCAAACATAAATAAACATAAAACATTTTAAAAAGAAAGTGGCCATGTGCAGCAGGAGAATAAGCAAGAGTGGTAAAGGACCATTGTATGCCACAAGCAAATCTTATACAGTATTTTGGATATTTCAATCATGGGCCTGAATAAACTTGATACAAGTAAATTCTCCTTTGCTTAAGGGGAAAATTATCATAAATAGGTATAATATAGGTATCTAAAATAATTTACCGAGTGCCAGGCAAATTTCATCACATCTAATCTTTACAAATACTGTATGAGATAGACATAACTTCTGTGTTATAGATGAGAAAACTGGGATTCAGAAAGATTAAGTAACCTGCCGGATGGTTCCCATTCAGTTAGTACCAAACCCAGGAATCACACAGGGAGCCATCAGGTGCCAAAGTCCTTGTTCGTTCTATTAAAGATGTACTACCCTCAGTAAAATATCTTTATGGAAGGGCTAAAGAAGTCTTGGGCTGGGCCTGTAATGAATGGACTCTAAATGCTTTGCAAGAAAAAGAAGTACATCCCTAGCTGGCGGAACAATGCAGCATGTGCTGAGGAAGGCTAAGAACAATCGGCCTAATTGTAATAAGGTCACGTTATAGAAAAAGAGGACTGATGTTTGTTAGCTTTAATGTGGAGAAGGCATTCATTCCAAAGGATTTTTCTCATTACTATCAGGGGGAATGAAGAACACTTTGGCCATTATGCTACTTCCTTTATTTATAACATTAGATTTTTCTGACAGAGGGACAAACAACGCATCCATCTGGAAAAGTCTCATGTCATAAGAACAGATGTTTAAATGACCCACAACAAGAAGAAAAGTAAATACAGAATAAAATCTCTTGCCAAAGCAAATTATTATAACAGGAGCATCAATCTCTCTTGCACAGCCAGGAGACTGCTTAACTAGGTTACAGGCATGGACAGAGGCCTCTTGTGCCAAAGTGAGCCTACTTCCATCCAGTAGATCCATCTTTAAAACAAAACCCCAAGTAAAAACAAACACTCCTATCTTCTTCTATGGAAATTCTAACCTAACAGTAACCTAAAATTGTTCAGAAAAGCAACTGATTGAATCTTGATCAAAACATTCTTGTCAGGTTTATCCTGAGGTTTATGAAATAATACAACTATTTGAGATCTTTCCAATAAACACTTATAGTCTAAGAACTCTTTAAAAGGCCATTTCCCAAGTCTCTTTGACCTTCTTTGGACTCTGTGACATCATCTTCATGAATAGGAACGTTATATAATTGTGGGCTTAGGCTGAATTGTTTCGGGTAATGTTCTCTATGGACATTCATTATGAAAACAGTACTTAGATTTGTTCGTATAATTATCACATAAAGGATTCAGCTGTTAACATGGTGGTGTCAAAGCAGATTGCAGGGATGGGAAAGAGCTGCAGATGTCCCGCCAGTTCTTTTAAGTACTATTATAATAAAAATTGAATGACTTGGATAGTTAGGTTAATAACATACTAAGAAAAAACATCTGACTTTTAAAAGTAGTTTGAAGTTATATTGCACTTTCCTGCAATACTGTGATAATCTAACAAAGACTCTGTCTTATATTCTCAGATCCTGACTTGGCATGCTGAATGAGAACATATTACTCAAAGGTTTTGCCTATGGCCACGTTTTAAAGAAGGTAATTATGATTTCAGGTATTTGAGCAGAAAAGAGGTTCAGCTGTTTACACACTGGGCACAATAGGTGAGCTGTTACCTAGGTTTGAAATCGAAATCTCAAATAGAAAAGAAAATTATATAGGCTAGCTTTAAAAAAATCATAATTCTATCAAAGTACATGTGGAATCGTAACTTATCCTAAAACACCTACATTATAGATGCATATTTGTAAATTATCTGTTTTCTATAAAAATTTTTTAATGTTTATTTGTTTTTGAGAGAAAGAGAGAGTGCGAGCAGGGGAGGGGCAGACAGAGAGGGAGACACAGAATCTGAAGCAGACTCCAGGCTCTGAGCTGTCAGCACAGCTTGAACCCATGAACCATGAGATCATGACCTGAGCTGAAGTCAGACGCTCAACCTACTGAGCCACCCAGGTGTCTCTGTTTCCTATAAAGGCCTCTTAGGTCTGAACTCCTGCTTTTCTGCAGCCCTGTTTATCCCACAATTTCTCTAATGTGCTGTGGAGACTAGATTCTGAATGCCAGGGTCACTCAAAGCTTCAGCAGAAATGAAAACTAAATGTGCCCTAAGAGATCTTTTGCAGCCCTGTCATAGAACTGGGTCAAGAACTCACACCCTCCCTTTCACTATTTCAGGGATCAAAACAAATCACTTGAGAATGGTGGGCGGAATCTTGTATTCATGTCTCCAGGCTGACAAAATCACCTCTGACTCATATGGAGGTTCAGGGCTAAATTTTTAATTCTCCACACCCATACATGCATAACTCTCATTGGTTTCCCCGGAGATTGTATTAGTCAGGCTCTTTGAGATGGCAAGGAACAGAGATATGGCAAGTTTACTCTGACTGATATGAGTTTTTGGAAGAAAACACCCAGAAGTAGGTAAGCAAAGAAAACTATCTCTGCAGCGGTCGGATGGACTTCTCTCTGGGTCTCTTCAAGGTTCTAAACATACCACCTGATTAATGTATGTCAAAGTCCTTTGAAAGAAATGATCCAATTGGGTCAGTTAGGCAGAACACATTGGAGAACATCCCTAGAAGACAGAGTTTTCAGTCCAGGCCACCTTCTAGATCACCAACTTTCCAGGTGCCCAGCCTATGGCTAGCTGCCATTTGGCAGTCAATGAGGAACAAACTGGTGGCCATGTTGCTGAAAAGGGGCTGTGGCTACTGAGATACTCAGAGTGACTTGGAATCCAAAGCAGTTTAAAGCTGGTCTCTGTTTTCAGATTGTCTGAACTGAATCCTGAATTTACTATATCCAAGCCCACACAGCCCGTGGAAGTTATATGATCTCCCTAAGCCTTGGTTTCCTTATCTATAAAATAAGTAGAATAGTATTATGTACCTCATAGCAGATACTACAATTAAATCACATAATCCATGTAAAGGATCTAGCAGAGAGATCAGATAGAATAATTGTTTAGAAAAAGCCATTAAATCGTGCATAACTATTAATCATTTGAATATCCATTTGCATACCACTAAAAATCTCAAGGGCCATGCACATGAAAGCCTCAAAACCCTGCCATGAATCTTTTCATAATGTGAAAATATTGTCCTGTTTGAGTGGTTGTATTTTTCAATTCTATATGGAATTTCTGTATATCGCATTCGTTGAAAATGGGGGCATATTACAGTAAGTCTAGATGGTTCATGAATTTATAAACAAGTGTATTTTTTAAAGTAGCATAAAACAAACCTAGCTAAGGTATATTGATACCTTGTTCTTGACATAAAATCGTATCTACATGTACCCTTGTAGTTTAAGGACTCTTTCCTTTGAGGAAACAGAAATAATATGAAGCCTTTTATAATAAGCCTCAGTGCCCATGAGAAAGGCTATTCAACTTCTGCCCTCACACAGTGTGACAGGTGTATGCAACAAAATGGACACACATGGCCTTCGTTTCAGTCTAATCTAGGCATTAATTCCTACCTATTAACTCTACTATGACTTTGGGGAAATTAGTCAATCTCTCAGAGTCTCAATTTCCTCAGACCAATTAAATCATAATCTTGGGCGTGAGGTCCAGGCACCATATTTTTAAACTCCCAGCGCTTCTGATGTGAAGACAAGTTGGGGTTTTTTTGTTGTTGTTGTTTTATTTTGTTTTGTTTTGTTTAGTGGAGTCCAACGCGGGGCTTGAACTCACAACTCTGAGATCAAGACCTGAGCTGAGATCAAGAGTCAGATGCTTAACCAACTGAGTCACCCAGGTGCCCTTGTGAAGTTAAGTTTAAAAGCCCACATTCTAAAACTAGTGGTTCTCAAAATACAGTGTGCACCACAGCCCAGCTGCTAAGCCCCACCTCCAGAGTTTCTGACTCTGTAGATCTAAAATGGGGCATGGAATTTGTATTTCCAACAGGGTCCAGGTAATGGTGATACCGCTAGTGCAGGGACCATGCTTTGCAAACCACTTGCATGAATTTACCTGCTTGTTCCCATTGCATGGTATCTGTGAATCACTCCTATGAATGCCCAGCAACATCTCACTTCAAGTAAACTTCCCCCTCTCCTAGTTTTTCTTTTTCATTCCCATTCCCCACCAACCATTGACAGTATTAATGTTCTTTGTCTATGACCATTAGATACTCTTTATAATTATTTTTAACCAAAGCTCCAAAACCAGAATGTTATATAGGATTTGTTTATATGTCCATTGTTTTTCCCAGTCTCTAAATTGCCCCGAGGGCAAAAACATGCTCTATTCATTTGAGTATTGCCGGCTTTGAACAAAATGCCTGGCACATAATAGGAGCATAATAAATGTTTTGTTGAAGACAAATAGCCCATGAGCCAAAAATACCTGTCTAACACCTAGTATTGGGCCTATTTCTCTGAAAAAGATTAACTTGAATCAATGAGGATGTGAACCTCGTCAACACTTACCAGGACATTTCGGCTCTTTTAGCAAACGTAAACAGTGTTTACTTGGTAAGAAGAAGCGCGTGTTTTTATAGCCTATTCTTGCTAACATTTTTTCACACCTCTGCTCCTTAGTCTGACCAGTTTCCTCTCTATCAGCCTACACATGCTAAGCTCACTACCCACACACCCCCAGCACTTACCGCACTGTGATAAAAACATACCCAATTTTCAAAACAGAGGTTTCTTACTTTTTAAACAATATTAAAATAGAAAAGATCAACCTGAAGCTTGGCCCCTTTCAGGTCTGCAGTCCAAGTAAGTAAACAGGATGAAAACTACAACAGAAACGTTTGAATTAGCCCCAGTGCTTCCCAACATCTCTAGAGTATGTCTACTTAATAAGGTAGAGACCAAGACTGTGCCTGTTATCCTTTAACCTCAGGGTCTGTTTATAATTTGCTATTCATTAAACAGCTAATTCTTTACCAGGAGGCCAAATGCTAGCTATCTTTGCCATGATATGGTGTCCTAAGTCCTGCTGCTGCTTGTTCTGCCATTCCTTTAGGGACATGATTAAAAGTGAGCTCGAGGAACAAAAGCACTCATAAAAAAAAAAAAAAAAAAGAAGAAGAACAGAAGAAGCAGGAGATGAAGAAGAAGGAGAAGGAGAGAAGAAGAAGAAGAAGAAGAAGAAGAAGAAGAAGAAGCAGCAGTGGAGGAGGAGGAGGAGGAGGAGGAGGAGGAGGAGGAGGAGGAAGAGGAAGAAAAAGAAGGAGGAGAAGGAGAAGGAGAAGGAGAAGGAGAAGGAGAAGGAGAAGGAGAAGGAGAAGGAGAAGGAAACTGTGACACTAAGTGTGCCAAGGTCTAGTGAAAGCTCTGGAAACAACCTTTACTAAAATAGAGTCTTGGTCATTGGGTCCCAAAGGCCTATGGGGGAAGATTGCTTTGATTTTTTGCTTGTAGTTTTTTTGTTTTGTTTTGTTTTGTTTTGTTTTGTTTTTTGTTTTGTTTTGTTTTGTTTTGTTTTGTTTTGTTTTGGTGGGGGGAGGGATTGTTATCATCATCATCTTTATCATCATCATTAATATTATTGGGGCAGGGCAGATGAAAGGCCAGAACTGGCTGGAGGAAAATGCTGGGATCTTTTACTCCAGAATACAAGAAAATCAGAAAAATGTCAGAAATGAAAAAGTGCCTGAAATGAAATGCTAAGAAAACCAACCAACACAAAAACCTGTTAGCACAGTGCTCTAGTTTTAAGGACAAGAATTAAAGAAGACTCCCCTTCTTTTTAAATGTAAGGAGAGAACATGAGTTTGCCTACTTAATGCGACTGTTTTGAAACTCTGCCTATTAAAGTTTCCTAGAAGAGTTATACGTTCATTAATCTCTTAGTATTTTACCATCTTCTTAATGAATCATATCTCTAAATCCCCAGGCATGTTCACCTAATCCCAACAATTCCCCCATCCGTAGCTTCAGTCACTTGACCAATATTTTCTGTATGAGTACTGTGTTTAAAACTCTACACTGATTAAAGAAACACACTCGCATACACACACACAAAATGGATTCAATCTCTGTCCTCACATAGCTTTTAGGCTCCAGAAAACCTGATTTTAAAAAAACATTTTAAAAACATGGAGCACCTAGATGGCTCGGTTGGTTAAACATCAGACTCTTGATCTCGGCTCATGGGGTTCATGAGTTTAAGCCCTGCATAAGGCTCCATGCTGACAGCACAGAGCCTGCTTGGGATTCTCTCTCTCCCTCTCTCTCTGCCCCTTCCCCACTCAACGCGTGCGTGCTCTTTCTCTCCCTAAAAATAAATATTTATAAAAAACATTTCAAAAATAAATAAAATAAAAATTTTTAAAAACATTTTTAAAGATTAGAGCATCTATATCATAAAGAGTTTCAGAATCAAGGTAAAAACAGACAACAGAGACTAAGCGAGTCTCTAAATTATGGCCTCTGGATACTGAGAAAATAGCAGAGATGCAGAAAGACAGTTCCTGTGTCGTAAGTAAATACTGCTTCACAAGGAAGCATTCCTGATTCATCATCCTCACCCCCATACAATCTCCTTTGAAAGGAAGTTACTAACATTAGTAAAGCCAGTAGGAACAAAAACTTAAACCTTACTACTTTAGAGTCATAAAGAAACTTATGGGGAGTATATTGACCTATGTTTCTTTGTTTTTATAATATGAATCAGGAGATAAAATTGGAGAATTATTGCTAAGAAATTTTTAAGAATATGGCATTTATACTTCATTGTGTTGTAGAAAACAGGAATAATTTCCCCCGTCCCATAAAACAATTACTATCCCCTTTTTAAGCATAAGTTTCATCAACACAAAGTATCATCACTGATTGTGAATCTCAATCACAAAACGTGTTGCTATAGAAGCAGTTGTCTGCTCATCAGAAACTATCTGCCATGTGGCTCTTGGTAGAGATATGTTCTTCTCTTAAACCATTTAATTCACTTCCATTCGCCTCCGAAAATGGGTTCTGCAAATTTTGGTTTTATTTTCAGGGAATATATGCCTAACCTTGAATATCACACTATATACCTTGAGTCCAGAAAAAAAGTTTAATGTAACCAAAGCTTAGTATATTGTAACCTAGCACACCACACATTGGAATAGATCTTACTATACATAGCAAGTAGTCAAGGGTGGTATTATTGAAACGGAGCAAAATTTTCCCCTTGTTATTTTGGGATATTTCAAAAACGTGCCTCTGAGCTCTAGCATGGGGCTTGATTAATGCATGATTTCCTCTTTAAAATTAGAAACAGGATTGGAGAATGAAGCTTAATAATTTTCATTTGCTCCTCTTTTCCAAGCATTCTAATTAAGGCCTGGTTTCCAGACCTGATTAAGCAGCTCCTACATCTGACTGCAGTTTTTAGTTATCCCTGCAAGGCAGGAACTCAAGCCTATTTTGAGTGAATGGGAACAATCTGGGAAGGAACAGTGAGGTGGAATATGCCGCAAAGGCGGGCAGGGGAGGGGGTGGGGTGGCTGTTTGGTTTTGGTTTTGCTCTTGGAATTAGAGTTTCAATGTCCATTACAGAGTGCAACAATGCAATTCAACAGAGAATTTCAAAAACGTCATTTTAAGTAAAGCACCATTACTTTATGACTCTCAGAGCATTCTGTCAAGAATATCCTAGTTTCCTTTGAATTCCTTGAGTGCAATGATACAAGAGCAAGATGTACCTTGTGTTATATTTTATTTTAAGAAAATGCAAACGTTGTATGTGCTATCACTATTCAATGTCCTTAACCTCTTGGATTCACTGTAATCCTAAAATGAATTTGATGTATATTTTTTGATGGCTTTAGTGGAGGAAAAAGTTGAATAAAAAAAAAAAAAAGTAATTGTCAAGGCACCTGGCTGGCTCCGTTGGTATAGCATGTGACTCTTAATCTCAGGGCTGTAAACTCAAGCCCCAGGTTGGGTGTAGAGATTATTTAGAAGATGAAACCTTTGGGGCACCTGGGTGGCTCAGTCAGTTAAGTGTACAACTCTTGATTTCAGCTCCAGTCATGATCTCATCGTTTGTGAAATCAAACCTTGCATCGGGCTCTGCGATGACAGCACAGAGCCTGCTTGGGATTCTCTCTCTCTCTCTCTCTCTCTCTCTCTTTCTCTCTCTCTCTCTCTCAAAAAATAAATAAATAAATAAATAAATAAATAAATAAATAAATAAATAAATAATAAACATTTTTAAAATAAAATCTTTAAAATAAAACCAGTAATTGTCTAACACAAATCCTCTCAGAACGATTTTTCTATTTGAAGATAATGGCCCTGAATTATTTCACAACATTAAATTTTGAAATATTGAAAAGTTGCACTATAATATAGCCAGTGGCCATTAAATGTTTCTAGCTAATATTTAGAAAATGGATATCTAAATTGTCCTTTGTACCAAAGAAGCAGAAGTCAAAACTTCCCATATGCAAACCATATAACCATGTATAAATAAAGTAGTCAATTTCTTAAGAGCTATATAGATGCCCTCCCCACCCTCATTTTTAAATGAATTTTTAGTTACCATGGCAATGCCAGGCCATGAGTAGGGTCTGAACCTGAGAAACAGAGAGCTAGATTTTGGTTCATATATTCTCTCTCTCTGGCTCACCACTGCACTCCTATCCTCTGTATTCTACATCTCCACCTCCTAACTCAAAGAATACTTCCTTGTTTCCTCTTCCCGTGGTAATGTGAACTCACCCCAGCCAGTCACTTAAATTACTAGTCAGAGGGTTTGACAGAGTCCCTTCCTTGCCATCCCCATTGCCAAAAGGCCATATCAGACCAATATCGTCTGCTTCAGGTTTGGGTTCTATCACCCTACTTGTTCTCAGTTCTTCCACTCTCTCTTTCCATGCCCACCTGCCAATTGGGGTCATATTGCTCTTCCTTAAACACCACTTTATTTACTTTATTGTTCAGTTAAAAAAAATCTTAGACATATCAAGATCAATCTTCAGGGATCTTTAAATCCTACATACCTGGCTGCCTCTGACCCTCCCTTCCAGAAAAGCACTTACCACTAATGTTTGCTTATCCAAATCCTAGGAACAATTTGACTCACTGGTGGATCTTACCAATTTCAATACAAGAGGTTCTGAAGTGGAGCCTGAGATTTTCCTGTGATATCATTGCTGGTGGTACAGACTACATTTTGAAAAACAAAGATTTAGATGACTGTTCTCTTTTGTCAAGGAAGTACTGTTCTCTGGCAAGGGCTTATTTGAAGGATCAGAAAAGAGAACTATATACAATAAAATATCTCATATTTCACTGAATCAAGTTAAAGACTGGGCCAACTTTAAGTTCTCTTCAAAAGTTATTTAGTAGTGCATGATTGATTGATAACTGTGTACATATATGCCATAAAATTATCTATGTTCTATGGAAGGGAGAAAGGAGAGAAGGAAAGAGAGAAGGAAAGAAAGCCCAATGTACCAACTGAAACTGCTGGAACCATTGTCCAGTGTGTTTACAAACTACATAAAACTCCAATACTACCACAAATAACATGACCGAACTTTGTCTGAATACTGTACCTCTGTCCTGGACATCATGCATTTATTTGCTTTTGCTCAGTCACTGCCCTCACACCAGCAGTGATCCATGAGCTGGATGCTCTTCATTTGTTCCACTACCTGGAGTCCAACACCCTTTAGTAACTGGTACTTCTTGCTTCTTTAAATCTCTGCATCATGGGGAAAACTAAAATAATGCACTTCAAAAAATCCTATAGGACTAGTGTTATAGAGTTATATACTTTTATTTAAAGCACTCTTTTGTTTTAAGAAGTCCACGGTTTCTATTTTGTTTCCTATGTGGGCTACTGACAGGGATCAGTAATCCAATAGAACAATCTTTGACTTAAGCAAAGGAACAGCTCTTAATTACACTGGCTAGAAAAGTGGTGGAGAGTAAAACTAAGCAAATCTGCATGTTGTTTCAAATACAAGATTATTGGGGTGCCTGGGTAGCTCAGCCAGTTAAGCATCCGACTTTGGCTTAGGTCATAATCTCATGGTTCATGAGTTTGAGCCCCACTTTGGGCTCCGTGATGACAGCTCAGAGCCTGGAGACTGCTTCGGATTCTGTGTCTCCCTCTCTCTCTCATCCCCTCCCCCACTCATGCTCGCTCTCTCTCAAAACTAAATAAACATTTATTTTTTTATTTTTTTAACGTTTATTTATTTTTGAGACAGAAAGAGACAGAGCATGAACGGGGGAGGGTCAGAGAGAGAGGGAGACACAGAATCTGAAGCAGGCTCCAGGCTCTCAGCTATCAGCACAGAACCTGATGCGGGGCTGGAACTCATGGACCGTGAGATCATGACCTGAGCCAAAGTGGGATGCTTAACCGACTGAGCCACCCAGGTGCCCCCAAAATAAATAAACATTTAAAACACTTTTTAAAAAACATACAAAAGTATTAAATATATAGCTTCAGTGTTTTTATTAAGTTCATATTCATGATAAAAGTTTGAATCCTCTGGATTCTGGGGCACCAAAGAAAGATTTTATCTTATGAAAGATGGATTCGGCATTTCAGTAGATCTACAAATCCAGTTCGATTTTTATATAATGGGAAATTATATAAATTTGATAAACATTTTCAAATAATGGGTACTAATTTTTTCCAAATGTACTATTGCAACCTTGAATAGACCAAAAAGTTGGAAGCACCATCTGTTAGTCTTGTAATAGATCCTCCTCAACCCCCAGCTAACTTGAATTCCATGTTACTTAATCTGTGAGTGAACATTCATTCAAGCAAGAGAATCAAACACCTTACCTGGGATTGACATACAACTTGGGGAGAGAAGTCCTCTTTCTACCAGGTTTGCTAATCTGTGAGAATATGAATCTGGGCTTTACGGCAGTCCGATAGTTCCTGCCACTTAGAAAGAGCATATGAATTCAAACAAATGTGTGTGTTTGTATGAGGCAGAGAATGGGGAAGCGAGAAAGGGAAGGGAAAATAACAGAATAGGTTGAGAGGTAAGAGGAGAGGAGAAGAGAAATTTGCCAGTACTGAGCTTTAGTCCCAACCAGTAAGGTCCTAATCCCTGAAACTTGTCTTTTGATCATGTAAACTACCCCCATCATCCTTTCCAAACTTAAAATACAATGAACTCCCTTATTTTGGTTAATCTAATTTGAATCAAAGATATATGATTGATACACCACATCATATACAACATGTTCAGTTCATTATTTTGGGTGTGGGTTGCTTGTTTATTCTGCTGCATTCCATTTGGGACTGCAGAACTGTGGGGGGGGGGCCTCCTCTCTAGTTATTCTCTAAAGGTTAATAAGTACCCAATTTTATAGGTATATTATCTTCCAGTTGAGAAAAATAAAACCGGAATATCTTCAAAACATATAAAAAAGAAATGATTTTTTTTCAGTTTCTTTCTTTTATATTGGAACCCAAGGCCAAGAGAATAAAAGCTATCGTCCTTTTCCTCTTCCAGGCTCTCCAAGTGCAAATGAGGTTTTGCCTGTATGGGACCCACAGCAGTTTACAAGTCAGTACACTTGTTGCCAAGAAACACTCAAGGGTAAAATCCTACCCAAAGTTACATAGAGCCCAACAAATTTATCCTGAGGACAATCTGGGAAATATACTTGTCAATATTTCTGACTCTTCCTCATGAAAGTCATAAACTCAGAGTATACAAGGATTCCCCAAATTGCTACTCCTGAAATGCCTGCAAAATTGAAGACTACTTCCTTTTTTGAAGAAGGTGGTCTCACATAGAGTCTGGGAACAAAATCAGACTCCCCGAATAAATAGAAGAGAAGCAGTGGAGAGAAGTGGGGTCTTAAGCCCAAGAAATGGACTCCAACATTCAGCTACATCTAAGTATTGAAGCCCTTGTTGGAAAAGAAAGCCTCCTCTAATGAGAAAAGTTTGTTGTATTTTTAAAGCATAGTAGTTGATCCTAAAGCATGGCTCCAAAGTATGAATCAGTCTATCTCTAGCTCATCTTTCCCTGAGAAGCACGGCTTGATACGTTTAAAATATTATCTTCCCGTGCCATGGCTCTTTCTAGTGACACCACAGACCTGAGCCATTCTCAATAGATGGAGTCATGTCTGCCCTTCTGAATCCTCATTCTCCTTGAGAGAGAGCAGATCGTCACTGAATCAGTCAAGGAGAGAAAAGAGTTGAGGCAGTGGGATTTTTCCAGCACAGACGTCATGGTGTTTCTCCTCAGTAGCAGAGTCCACAGTGAGTACAGCCCCAGTGAATGCACCTCATTCTCCCCACAAGCCGGTTCTCTCCTCACCTCTCTCCACCAGTCTCCATCGTGCCACACGGCCACCTTCTCAGGCTGGCCACACTCCTGCCTTCTGGAGTTGTCCTCCCTTACTATGGTGAGAGGAGCTTTCTGAAACCCTTTGGGATTTTTTCCCTCAAAGGAAGGCACTAAAAGACAGTTCTAATGCTTCACAGAAGACTCTGTCCTCCGTCATGCTGCAAATTTATGCTTCAGTTTCAATTGAGAGAAAACAGCGCAGTATGATCCTTCTGTGTGTGGACCCTTTACCTCTGCCAATTAGTAGCTGTGTGTCCTTAATATCTCTATGCCTCAGTTTTCTCGAATGTAAATTGGAGAAGCATAATACCTCCAGCAAGGTGTTATGGTGACAATTAAATTAATCCGTATATGTTGAGTTTAAACCCTGCCTGTCACATAGGAAGTGGCGTCTCAGTGTGCCTTGTCACTATCGCTTCCTGCAGTTTCCCGGTCACTGCTCTTTCTACTTTGCATTCGTCAGTCACTCCTTCTATACACACAAGCGGAAGTCAAAATCCTTTGCTTATCACTTCAGTAGGAATTTACTATTTAGCAGTTTAATGCCATTTGGGAATTTGTGTTTGTTACAAAAACAAAATAAAATAAATATTGACTTAGTTCAGAGCTTCATCTTATCACAGATTTCAGTCCAGAATTTAGAAGCAAACTTATAGTAGTTATTTTTAAGTTGATATGATTAGCATGATGTCAAAGCTAGCTTAATTTGTCTGAGTAAAATGAAGGAAGGAAAGAAATAAGCAAGGAGGAAGGGAGGGTTAAAGAGAAGAGCAAGGGAAAGAAGAAAGGGGGGAGGGGAGGGCTGGAGGGGGAGGGGTGGAACAGAGAGGGGAGGGAGGGAGAAAAACCACTCTTGGGAAAATCATGAAACTACATCAAAATTCACTGTAAAACAATCCCATTTCATATGCTATTAAACTCCATAGGAAATGACATTTGCTACAGTAAGAAAAACAGATGGTGGAAGGAGAGAGGAAAATAAAATTCTTTGAAAACTGAGAATTGAAATGCCACTGCTAACACTTTGGGTCCCTCTGACGCGTTCATATATCAAGTTATAGCCTCCAAGACAGTCACTTTCTTCATCATATGCATGCCTTCCAGCCTAAAATAGTCCCCCGGGGCTTCTAAAGTAAGACGTGTGTGGTGTTTGGGATGTGTGTTTGTGTGAGGTTGCTTGTGAGTTTGTGAGTGGGGCCAGGGCAGGGAACAGTGGGGGTCATTCAAACCCATGAGACAGGCAACCCTGACCCTGACCGGGACACTTTGCCAGCAGCAGAGTGATTCATCTTCCTCTCAGGCACAAGTACATCAAGCCCTCTGTTTTGCTCCTAGTTCCCATTTGTCCTCTTTAAACCAATGAGTCATAAGTTGGAAATATGTATGAAATAAGCAAGAAGAATATGTCACTGAGTTATTTCTGGTCGTTCAATATACACATCCTAGGACATCGTGCATTTGCAAGGCAAATTTTTTAAAACAAGAGGTTTATACAAAGGAAATAGAATCAGTGTTTTATAAGAAAAAAGAAAGTCAGGTGCAAGAAGGAATGGAGGCTGGTAAAACGATCAAGTTAGGTGAAGAGAATCAAATAGTTCTTCATGTTCTTCAAAGGATAATTTTCTTCAAAAGAAATGGCATAATTTCTTGGTCACTCAAATTAGCAGAGAAATATTCTTGCCAAAGTTTAGTGTCGGGAACCAAATGATATTTGGTCTGTTGTAAAGCTGTCGCACCTCTCCATGGCAAAAAAAAAGGGCTTGATATCTTAACGTAAACAGAATTCTTCTTTTAATGCCTTCCCAGTCAAATCTAATTACCTAGGAAATCAGAGGATTAAATAATTAAGGAGTTTAATCCTGAGAAAACAGAAGCCTGAAAACAGCCATATAGAATGCCTAGTCTAGTAATTACCAGTGCAGGACTTTTTCACTTATTCACCTGGTCAGCAGATACCTGTTGGACACCTTCCACATGCCAAGTTGTAAGTATCCCAGGCAGCAAGGACATAGCAGTACATAGGCTGACCTGTTTCCTCATGGACCGTTAAGTTTCACAGGTCAGGGCAGGTATTGGAGCACCTGGGTAGCTCAGTCAGTTAAGCGTCTGACTCTTGATTACAGATCAGGTCGTGATCTTACGGTTTGTGAGATCAAGCCCCACACCAGGCTCTGAGCTGACAGCACAAAGTCTGCTTGGGATTCTCTCTCTCCCTCTCTCTCTGCCCCTCCCATGCTCTATCTCTCTCTCTCTCTCTCTCTCAAAAAAATAAACTTGAAAAAAAAGACAGGTATTTAGCAAATCATAATAGGAATAATATTTGTGGCAGAGGTATGAAGAGCAGTCAAGGTGGAGCCTTACTTGTCTGGGTTTGGGGGTAAATATGTGATAGAGACATGAAGATTTGAAATTGAGCTGAGATCCAAGTTGTTGAAGGATGAGAAGGTGTTGGTGAGAACATTCCAAGCAAAGAGATTATCATTGCCAGTCCCTGTAGCTGGAAGGAGCGGGTTTCTGAGAAACTGAGAGAGGAGTGTTAAGGAGAACATGAAAAAGGAGAAAGAGGGGGCGGGGCATGAAGCTGGGGAAGGACAGAGGTCACACATGGAAAACCTGCCAGACCACGCTGAGAGCTGTGGACTCTTTCCAAAGAATAATTACAAGTTACTGGAAGCAGGGAAGTGACACGATCAGATGTACAGTTTTCAAGATAACTAGATTTATGGAAACAATTTGGTAGGGAGATAAGGAGGGAAAAGAGAAAAACGTTTAGGGGCTATTGTACACCAACATCTTGATCCAAGATGATGGTTGTGGAGATAGGAAATGTGGAAAGGTTGTGATAAACTGAGAATGTTTTATCAGTAAGATTGTCTTCATGCCTGTGTAATACAGAGCTGGATGAGAGAGTTAAAAAGGAGTGAGAAGTAGTGTCTGTGAACCCTCCTCTGTGAATTCTAAAAAAGACTTCCCGTGCCCCTGCTTGGCTCTGTCAGAAGAGCACGTGACTCTTGATCTTGGGGTCGTGAGTTCGAGCCCCATGTTGGGTGTAGAGATTACTTACAAACAAACTTAGGAAAAAACATTTAAAAAAAAGACTTCCTCTCTATGTCCCATATATACTTATACACCTCTACTAATTTTCCTACTCTTTTGTTCCCTTTCCCCACTGTTTTATGTGAAGTGGTTAACTTCACAACGAATCCAAAGTTGAAGGAATCTCTGGTTGGGGTCATGGCAAAGCAAAGGGAGGAATGGATATTACTCAAAGAGTGTGGCCTGAGCTAGATGTAGTAACTGATAAGATTTGAGTTGTTTACATTTTGGAAGGTAGTGGGTGTATCCTCGGTTTTATATGGAATAGTTTATCATGTTACGTGCAAGCAATTTTCTTTTAGAAATGTACGTTTAGAAGGAAGTATGTGTTGATTTTAAGCAGCCAAAGGGTATATACTACTATAGACATGTCACTTTTTTGGCTGCCCAGCATCTGACCTTCGTCTGTACATTTAGGAAATTTTACATCTTATAGATCTTGATGGGAGGCATATCCTACTGTAGAAGCAGAAGATGCCAGAAACACAACCAACCCAGATGTTTTTGCCACTAGTGATGGGCACATTTACTATGCTGAGCCAATCAGATGCACCCACCATGTATTATAAATCAGAAATTAACAATGTAAAGAAGGAAGAGCTGAAAATATGATCTGATCCTAGTGGAAACATCAGTATCTGTTTTTCAGGGATGGCAGACCCAGGGGATCCCCGGGAGCAGTGTGGGTGGGATACACATCAAGGTATAGTTCTTAGCATTAGATGCAATTGTATTTTCTCCAGACCAGTTATATGATGTGTTTTAGGTTGTGGTTCTTACTGCATGAGATCAGAACCTCTTGGTTCAGCCTTCCCAGTGATTCTGAGACTCTCAATATCCTTTCATTCAATTTCTTTGCTCCATTTGTATCTGGCCTTTAAATTAAAACCCTTAGGGAATACAGTAATAACAACCCACTAATTGGAGAGTGAACACGCTTGAAGAACATTCTCCAAATGTGGATGGTTCATTTAGTGGTCCATTATGTATTTCAGATGATCCATTTATGTGACCTATGTCTTCATTCAGGAGTTTCAGTTTTTATTGTTTGCTATATTTTGCTACTTCCTTAAATTTATAAAAACATATCCTTTCCCCCCAAATACACATGTGCTGTCACAGGTGTTTTAGAAGAGGATGGGTAGAGATTTGACTTCAAACTCCAAGGCAAAAAGTGTGACTCTTTTAGCTGGCATCCCCCTGACATTCGTGCCAAGAGGCATGCTTGCACTCCCATTGCCAACATAGAGACTGGCCCCTTGCACCACCTGCCAGAAGCCAGAAGGCGCATGACTTCAGAAGGAATGCTAGCCAAAGGCAACACAGGAGCAGCGTTGAAGGGAGAAGATTTAATGTTACCACAAGCCAAAATGGAGATGACCAAAAGTACATGATTCCAGGCTCCAATTCCCACACACTCCTCAAGCGATTCTCTGTTGGTATAATAAGAAATCCACCAGGCAGCCCGACATGCTGCTCCACCAGCATCCTGCTTAGACGAGGCTAGCTTATAATCCTGCACGTTTTATCACAAAGGGGTCGGTGTCCCAGGGGCTCCTGCAACATGACCTTGCCTTGTTGATAATAGATAATACTCATCCTCCTCTCCCTTCTTAGCAGGGCAGCCTCTGGACAGATTTGGCAAAGATCCATGACAAAATTCAGCTCTCTAATTAAAAAAAAAAAAAAAAAAAAAAACAGCCTCTTATTCTTTGCAGCCAAATTTATTTCATTTTCTCCTGAACTAGAAAACTCCTGATATTCCATTAGTTTTTAGCTCCAATGTCTATTCAGAATCAGAGCCATTTGAAGACTCCGCTCTGATGTCACAGTTAAGGGCATTAGCAATGCTGAGGCTCAAGACAGCAACAGGAATGAACTGACATCAGAGACTGCTGGCTAAGTGGCGCCGCCCTTGCTAGAAGAAATATGTATAAGGGCACCTGGGTGGCTCAGTCACTTGAACTTCTGACTTCAGCTCAAGTCATGATCTCATGCTTCGTGGGGTCGAGCCCCGCATTGGGCTCTGCGCTGACAGTGTGGAGCTTGTTTGGGATTCTCTGTCTCCATCTTTCTCTGCTCTTACCCCATTCACACTCACTCGCTCTCTCTCTCTCTCTCTCTGTATCTCAAAATAAATAAAACTTTGAAAATTAAAAAAAAAAACAGACATATGTACAAGAATAGGGGCTCCGACTTTTTAATTCCCTAACTCTCTCATCCTAGGTGACTTCTGACTCTCTAGTCCCATGACTTCAACTATGATCTGACAATAACCAAATGTATACTTCTAGCATGGATTTCTCCCTTAAACTCCAGTATCATACCCACCTGCTTACTTAACATACACACTTCAATTCTAACAGGTAGGTGCAGCTTAAAATGCACAGAACCAAAACTTTATTTCCCCAACATCTTCCCCCAATCTATTTACCCTCTAGTCACCCCCACCTCATTTAATGGCAACTCCATTCTACCAGCTGCTCAGTACAAACATTTAGAGTTATCCTTGACTTCTTTCTTATTCTCAAGCTTTACATCCAAACCTTCAAGAAATCCTGTCAATTTTGTCATTGAAATGGATCCAGAATCTTTCCAGTACTCATCATTTCTCCCACCACCACCCTAGGGCAAATTGTCATCACTTCTCAGAGGACTGATTTCAATAAATTCTTAATTGGCCTTTATGATTCACTTTCCCCCCCACCAACTTTCCCTAAAATCATTCAGTCCTTCCTTAGCAAAGTTAAACTTCAAGACATGGGTTCTTGCTGATCAAAACTCTTTTGTGATTTTTCATCTCACTTGGAATAAAATTTGAAGTCTTTCTCATGGTTCACAAAGCTTTCCTTGCTATGGTCCTCACCTCCTTCACTCACTCCATACCCTACCATTCCCCTCTCTCTTTCTTCCCACTCGAGACACACTGGTCTTCTTGCTTCTTCTTGTACATGCTAGCCATCCTCCTACTTGAAGTTCTTTGTGTATTGCTGTTTCACCTTCCTGAAATATACACTTCCAAATTATAACCTGTAACTTCCCTTATTTTTTTCTGGACTTTTCCTGACCCCTGCATAAAACTGCCTCTCCATTGAGTAACTTTTTATAGCCTCATTGTGCTTTATTTTCATTCATTCATTTCATTCATCCATGTTTTGTTTTGTTTTGTTTTGTTTTTTGCTATGTCTTTATTTTCTCCTGCCTCCCACCAGATCCTACTTCATGGAAACAAATTCTGCTTATTTGGTTCACTGCTACATTCTAACACTTATGATAATGTCGATCCATAATAAACCTTTCCTCTATATTTATTGAATAAATAAAGAATGGAGATCTAAGGAGGGATCCATGAAGAACATTCATATTTGAGGATTTGGGGGATAATAATAAAAGAAGCTTGTGAAGAAAACTGAGTAGTCTCTCAAGAGGGGAAAAATAAACTGGAAGAGTTCAGTGGCCTCACTAAAACCACAGGAAGTGACTGTGTCCACCTGGAGGAAGAGGTTAACACTTTAAAATGCTACCAGTGAGATACTAGTGAAGTGTGAGAAGAATGAAGAGACACTATTAAAGAATCAGGTCAAGCAAGGAAAGCATTTCAAAAAGGAGACAATGATCAGCCATGTCAAACATTGTTCATAATTAAGTTAGATCAAATGCTTTTTTAATTGAGATCCTTGTAACTTCAAAAGAGCAGTTTTGGTAGGGCAGTAAAAATAAGAATCTGACTGCAGTGGTCATAATAAATTTCAAAGAAAAAGAGAAAAGAAATAATGCATACAGAAAATTTTCTGTAAAAAGAAACAAAAATGAAGGAGTTGGAGTAGGATATATGGTTTCTTGGGGCCTTTTTCTTTTTTTTTTCCCTTGCAGATTTTACTACATCTTTGTATACAGGTGAGAATAATATTGTAGACAAAGAAAGTTAATTACACAGTTAAACAGAGAAAATAGGAGCAATCATATTTTGAGTATTGGATTCCATTTCCCCTTGTCTACGCAAAGACATCATTCTTGTCCTTGTTCTTGTCTGAAAACATACTTTTCCAATTCACTAAAAAAATTCAAAATAATCCCACCCAAACTTGCCATCTTGCTTTTTAGTCTATCTTTTCTCTTTTTACAGTATGTGAACGATTGTAAATCTTGTACACAATTAGATTATATCAATGTATAACCCAGTCTAGACACTAAGCATAGACTAAGCATGCTGATATTTTCAATTTAGAAGAAATTTTGAAAGAAATTTAATTTGGAAGAAATGCTGCTTATGACAAATTCATTGATTTCATGATCTGCTAAAAGGTCATGATTCAAAAATACCAATCCAGGGTCTGGCAATAAAAAGTGAGTGGTTGATGCAGGATGAAAGATGAAATCTTTGAAAATGAGATCAAAGATTTGAGAGACCAGGGTGATGGAAATACACTCAGTAGAGGCATATTGAAATCACCAAAAATTTGGCAGGATTGATGTTAACAAAGGAGAAGCAAGGAGCCAAGTGCTAAATCTGGAGGATTTGAGGTTATGTGGCCCAAATGTCTCTGGATGGCTGCCACAAAGAGGCAGGTGGGACAATAGAACTTATTTGTCTCAGCTTTGATGGAGTTGGGCATTCTCACTCTGTATACCATACCTGGGTGATCACATAGTTCCTACAACGTTAATTATCAATTTTACAACAATGGCTCCAAAAACACATTTCCAATGTTGCTCTGTCCTCTAAACCCCAGACCCACAGAGCCATCTACTTAAATGACATCTTCACTGACTCTCCCACAAGCCCCCAAATTAAATGCACTCCAAATTAAAGGAATCATTACTCCTTCCTCATTGTTTGAGAAGTAAATTTCAATGCCAATCTTAATTTCTTTATCTCTCTCATCCCACACATCTGTAAATCACAAATCCCTGTTGATGCTAGCCCTTACAAATCTCTTAGATCTGCCCATTTCTCTACACCTTTTTGTCACAACTTTACTTCAGGAGCCCATAATTTCTTGCAGGTGTCTCTGCAGCAACTTCCTTATGAGTACTGGTCTCCTCTCTTCCCCTGGTTTCCATGAGGAAGATTGATTAAAGAGGTCCATTTATTAGATATTTCTTTTTGTTACTATTATTCTTGCTACCCAATTTTTCAGTATTTCCCATATAAAAGAATTGCCCTAGTGTGTGAAGCTTGGGGACAGCAGGACTCACTTCCCACCACAGCAACCAAATGAGGACAGATATTTTTTTCCTCCCCACCATCCAGTACCTAAAGCATGGGCATGTAGTTTAGGGCTAGCTGTTCAATACTTGCACTCAGAACTTTGAATGTGGAGTGAATAATGTGAAAGGACAGTTAGTGGTGACATTCAAAAATAGCACTGTTCAGGGGCCAGAGTGTCATTAAGGCCAGAGGTAAGAAGGGTACTTTTTTCAGCAAGGCCAGTGCTAACAGTAACATTCTAAACAGATTGTTATAACACATCCCATTGGCTATGGCCCCAGATGACTAGACTCCATTGGTTTCCGCACATTTTCTGAATTTTGTTCTCCAAATATCCTGTTGATTCTATAAATATTCCCAAACCTTTATGAAATATTTTCTTCTACTTGAGCTAGCCAACATCATTTTCTATTGCTTACAATGAAAATTCTGACTGACAGACCAGTTAAGAAGTTCTTGCAATAATTTAAGATAAAAGAGGACAGTGGCCTGATCCAAAGTAAGGGTAAAGAATGACTGAATGTAGGGGAGAGTGTAGAAAAAGAGGAGTTAAAATTCATAGGAAGTTATTGGATATTGGGATAAAGAGAAGAAAGTGTCACTGAGGACCATTTTTAGCCCAGGGTAAATGAGGTATTGTCAGTATTTCCAAACACCACAAAGAATGGAGAAATAGTAATAATAAAGGAGTAGGGCAGATGGGAGAAGAGCAGATTTGTGATGGTGGGAGTAATTACCATTTTATAAAAGTTGAGTTTGAGACTCTAAGACACATTATGGGAGACATAGAGTAGACAGATGGATAGAAGTATGAATCTGTGGGAAAATGTCAAGGATAAAGATAGAGGATTGAAGTCATCAGGAACTGAAATCACGAGAGGAAATGAGATCACTCTGGAAGAGTTCACAGCATGAGAACAGTGGGTCGAGGATGGACATCTGGAGAATACCATAATTTAAGAGATGAGTTTAGGAAGACTAGAAAATAAATCACATCATTCTGGACCACAGCTCCTTTCTTGATGAGATGGTATGACGTTAATTACTCTCTCTAGTTTCCTTGGACATGTAGAGCCCCTTGAAAATATTTTCTTGTGTTTGGCAGCTCCTTCTCAGTGAGCAATGATTTCAAATAATTATTACCTGCCCCAAGTTTCTAACCCAAGATCCAAGCCTTACATTCTTTTCTGGCAACTTCAAACTGCAAAGTCTGAAGAATAACAAACCCCTCTACACTTTAAACAACTCTTTCAGAGGGCATATCTCTAAAAGTAACACAAAGAAGGGACCAGCTCTCTGCCACTAACACTCCCACATAGATCTTCAATGTATGCAGAGGTTCTCCATTTTCCCCCAGGACCACCCTAAGTGCACAGGTTCTAAAGAACCATCCATCCAATTAGGTTCTACTTGACCAAAAAGGGATTCTACCAGCTCCTCCCTCAGCTTTTAAATTTATTTTTTCTCTTTGTTACTTACCTCATGTAAAACCAATATCACTGGTTAAAGATGCTGACTATGATATGATAACAAAAAAATTTCCTCCAGTTATGAAGCCCTCCTTTGTATCTTTCTCTTGGTTTCCAATGGCCTTCTAGGATTTAACTGATGCTGTAATACAGCCAGCTTTAATTAATGTACAGGGGATGGTAAGAAGGAAAATGAATCTATATTCAATTCTTCCCTCTTTACCTTGTCTTGACGTGGAGGAAGGATGAAGTAGGGGTTGTGTTCTATAGACCTGGGAGGGTTACTTTTATGTGTTCAATTGACTGGACTGAGAGATACTCAGATAGCAAGCAAAACATTATTTCTGGGTGTATCTGTGAAGGTGTTTCTAGAAGACATTAGTATTTGAATCAGTGGACTGAGTAAAGAAGATCACCACCACCACTGCAGATGGACCTCATCCAATCTGTTAAGGGCTTGAATAGAACAAAAAGAAGCAGAGGTGGGATAAATGTGGCTTCTTCAGGAGCTGGGATATCCATTTTCTCCTTCCATGGGACATCAGCACTCCTGGTTGTCAGGCTTGTGGACTCAGACTGTAAGTCATTGCCCCCCATCCCAGTTCTCAAGCGTTCAAGTTTGGACTGGGACTACCACTGGCTTTCCTGAGCCTCCAGCTTGCAGATGGCTAATTGTAGGACTTCTCAGCCTCCGTAAGTGTTTCACTGGCTCATGTGAGCCAATCCCTCTTAACAAACCTATTTCTATGTATCTGTATATATCCTCTTGCTTGTATTTTTCTGGAGAACCCTGATTAGTACAAGGACCAAGATATGACAGAGAATTCCTAACCAATGCCACAGGGAAGTAGAAAACCAGTGATAACCCAAGCATAAATTCATATGACTGTGCTGAAATTCAGTTAAAGCAAACACATATCAGACTATCGAGTTTGGACTACTCAGAATTAAAATCAAGTTTCAAGTCACAGAGGCAATAATTTATATTAGAAACAAGAAGATTGGAGGAGGTAGGGGTCCTGGGGATTGCCACAAAGCTAGGAAAATGTTTAATTTATATAAGGATGTATAGTAAGTTTTGACTTGCTTACAATTCAAAGGAATTGGAAAAAGAAAGCATCAATGAAACTCTGGAAAATAGGAGAACATAGAAGAGAAAGCAAGAGGAGTGAGCAGAAGCTGTTTGAAAATTATATAAAATACTGAAGTAATAAGAGGCACCTGGGTGACTTAGTCAGTTAAGTGTCCGACTCTTGATTTGAGCTCAGGTCATGATCTCATCATTCCTGGGATCAATCCCTGCACTGGGCTCTGCACTGACAGCATGGAGCTTGCTTGGGATTCTCTTTCTTCCTCTCTCTCTGCCCCTCCCCTGCTCTCTCTCTCTCTCTCTCTTTCTCTCTCTCAAAACTAATAAACTTAAAAACAAGTAATGAGAGAGGGGCTTCAAGAAGGTCAAGAAAGAAAAGAAGAGAAAAAAGCAAGTTTGTATCAACTGACACCAATGGAGAGGTACTGAATAAGTTAAGAACCGAAACGGGTCCGCTTATTTGACTATTTGCAAGCCACTTATGTCCTTATGTATGGTTGTTTCTGTACAACGATTAGGATGGAAAGCAGAAGCCAGGGGGCTGTCAAGTAAATGAGAGAAGAGGAATTGCAGAGATCAAGCAAACACTGCATTTTCAACAACTGGAATGATAAAAAGAAAAATAATGAAACGATAGCCAGGAGGATTCAGATGCAAAGGGAGATTTGTTTCTTTTCTTTCCAGAAAAAGATTTGAGGGGCGCCTGGGTGGCTCAGTCGGTTAAGCATATGACTTTGGCTCAGGTCATGATCTCACGGTTTGTGAGTTCAAGCCCTGCCTCGGGCTCTATGCTGACAGCTCAGAGCCTGGAGCTTGCTTTGGATTCTGTGTCTCCCTCTGTCTCTCTCTCTCCTCCTGCCCTACTCATGCTCTGTTTCTCTCTGTCTCTCAAAAATAAATAAAACATTTTTTAAAAAAATTAAAAAAGAAAAGGATTTGAGCTTTGAATATGCTTTCCCGTTATGTGATACATATGAAATTTAATTTGAATTGCTTAAACAACAAAGAGAATTTATTGACTCTTTAAACAAAATGATCCAGAAGTAGAGTCACCTTCAGGAATGGTTTGATAAAAGTTTCTGCTTCTCTGGTAAAAGCCAGTCACTGGAGTCAGTAGTGGGGTTGGCTTCCTTGGTGCCTCATGATTTGCCCAATTAAAGACTGTTGGTGAAATGAGGGAAAAGTTGGCAATAGACATGAGGAGAAAACCAAAAGGTGATTCCACTATAGTGCACACCTTTGCTTACTATATCTGACATCCAAACGTACCTTTCATCCCAGATACACACTTTAAAAACGCCTGTGCCTATGTGAAATATACTCCCTCCCTCCCCAAATGGAGTGAACTCAAAATCCTTTCCAGTTACTGTATCCAGGTACTGTGTTCTCCAAGAACACCTACGGTACATACAGCTAAAGTTGAGAACTTGTCCACCACACAATAGCTAGCATTTATTAGTGAAGGGAGAACAGGATCATTACAATAAAACCTCCCATTTGAGATAAAGAAGAATTGAAATCAACAGTGCTCTCCAGCCCCTTCTAAATGCACACTTCCTAGGACAACTTTCTGGGAGAGTTTCCTCATCTATCCCCTCCCCCTTTGCAACATCAGAGATAGACGAGAGAATGGCTGCTGTGTCTGAGCTGACTACTTTCTGAGTGTATGAATTCAGGCTCTAGGGTTGAGCAGATATAGGCTATTTTTAGCTAGGTTTGGTTAAGTTTCATGGTAAATACTGCTGGCACAGGAAATTATAAAGTATTCTTATCTATTTGTTTCTAGCCCATATCAAAGGCTGTTAGTTAAAACCATAGATGTTATCCAGTAAGAGCTGTTAAACCAAGACATGGACCTAGAAATTTCGGTTTCCTACTAGGCCAGCATTGGTTTCTACCTTACTCCAGCCCTCAGTATGACAGTTTCCACCCAAAATCATGTGACTGACAAGGCAAATATAATGTGTTCCTTGCTCCCCATGGCCGCATCCCAGGTATTTCACCAAAACAGGAAGGGTTTTTACCTTTTGACAAATAGTGAAGCCTCAGCAGAAGAACTAGGAAGAAGATTGGAAAAGCAAGCCTCTCCTGTACCCTAAATTTATCTCTTGCTACGTCCTCTCTCCCCCTTCTTTTGCATATATTAACCACAGCTTGGGGCCAGGATTTGGGTACCCCAACCCTATGAGAAACCAGATATCCAGATTCTAAGTAGTTTTTGATAACAGTCTACAAGCAGAAGACCCTCCTTAACAAAACATATTTTCTCTCTCCTCAATTTTCAGAGGCCTGATTTCAATCAAAGCAGATCTCTTTGTCATAGGACATTACTAAACATTAGAAGAAGACATCAACACATTTTAGCATTTTGACCTTTCTTACACGGTCCTTATCTCAAAGCCTAACAAGCCATAGTTAGAAAAACTCCATTGTAAGGACAAATAAGAAAGCAAACTCTCCAGCACATTTTTACTCACAACACCCTATTTTCTTTTTCTTTTTTTTTGTTTATTTATGTTTGAGAGAGAGACAGAGTGCGAGTGGGAGAAGTGCAGAGAGAGAGGGAGACACAGAATCTGAAGCAGGCTCCAGGCTCCCAATGGCAGCACAGAGCCGGACGTGGGGCTCCAACTCAGACTGTGAGATCATGACCTGAGCCAAAGTCAGATGCTTAAGCAACTGAGCCACCCTGGTGCCCCACAACACCCTGTTTTCTCTTGCTGAAGTCAAGATTAGTCAAGTTCAGTAAGACTCATTATGTTGCAACAGTAAAAGATTTGGGTTTTGGTTCTGGTTTTTGCTTGTTTGGTTGGTTGGTTGGTTGGTTTTTGTATGGTTATCTTATGTAGTCTTTGGTTAATTTTTGATCACATATCCATTCCTCTGCCTCTCTCTCAAGTCTGCTCACCTCTGTGAAGGAAGTCCATCCCTGGCTTGCTGGTTATAGTAACAGAAGAGATGTAGGCCTTACATCTGCATACCACAGAAAGCTTGAGTTCCCACAACATTCTCTGGAATTTGATTGGAACTGTGAATGTCATGATTCTACTACTGAACCAATCTTTCAGTCCAGGAGGACATGATCAAACCTCAGCAATATTCTCCAGCACTGATTTCATCCATTCAAAGGTGCACAGATTCTCAAAATCAGAAATCAGAAGCTGGAAGTTGCTTTAAAACAATAAATTTGGGGAACAATTAAGTAATGCCACTACCACATTCAAAAAGGAAAAATGAGGGGCGCCTGGGTGGCTCAGTCGGTTAAGCGTCCGACTTCAGCTTGGGTCACGATCTCACGGTCCGTGGGTTCGAGCCCCGCATCGGGCTCTGGGCTGATGGCTCAGAGCCTGGAGCCTGCTTCTGATTCTGTGTCTACCTCTCTCTCTCTGCCCCTCCCCTGTTCATGCTCTGTCTCTCTCTGTCTCAAAAATAAATAAACGTTAAAAAAAAATTAAAAAAAAAAAAAAAGGAAAAATGAACCTATAGTGATACAGGAGTTATTCAAAGGAGGAAGATCCTGTCATTGAAAGAAGAGATAAATCAAAAGTTAAGTGTGAGAGATTATCTTTAGGGAGGAGAAAGACACTTCAATTTACAACATGCTAATTAATCAATAATCTGGCTTGTATTTTACATTAAGCATCACAAATGCCTGCATTTCCAAAGCCAACCTGTCCTGCTGGGAAACAGACTTATGCTGGATTTTATTTCAGCTGAAATTTTTATTAAGATAATTGTAGATTCACATGGATTTGTAGGATAGATAGATAGATAATAGATAGATAGATAGATAGATAGATAGATAGATAGATAGATAAAACTGAGACATGCATGTACACTTTACCCAGTTTCCCTAACAGTGACGTTTTTATAAAAACCATAGTAGAATATAGTAGACAAGATATTTACATTGATATAACCCACCACCTCTCTTGGAATTTGCAACCAATTTGAAAACAATGTAGCTAATTCCTACATCAGAAGGGGAAAGCATGAGGTTCAGTTGAGGAAGTTTTTGTCTGACAGTCTTTTACTGTTTCTGAGGAAACTGGGTCTTTTGATAATGAAGTATATGGGGGAAATGAAGAAGAAGGAATTTATGGTGAATGATGATGAAAAAATCAGGATTTTTCAAGAAAATACTTGCATACATAACATATGTATATATAATATATAAAATGTATTATGTATTTAAAAATACATATATTCTAGTAATAGGATTGATAACATGGATAAAAGCAATTAGGATAGCATTTAAAAATGGCCTGGCTCAGGGTGCCTGGGTGGCTCAGTCGGTTGAGCGTCCGACTTCGGCTCAGGTCATGATCTCCACGTTTATGAGTTCAAGCCCTGCGTTGGGCTCTGTGCTGACAGCTCGGAGCCTGGAGCCTGTTTCGGATTCTGTGTCTCCCTCTCTCTCTGCCCCTCCCCTGCTCATGCTCTATCTCTCTCTGTCTCAAAAATAAATACAACATTTAAAAAAACAGTTTTAAAAAAATAAAAATAAAAAATAAAAATGGCCTGGCTATAAATCCAGGTGATTAATACATTATTTCCAAGTTTTTGTTATTTATAGCTACTTTTAATTACTTTGTCTTGCTTAAAATTTCTTCAATCATGTAGTTCAAATTCATTACACATAGCATTGTATTTTAGTATCAAAATAAATGCAAAGAGCAAAACAAAAACTCTACCATGAATGAGGTTTGGCAAAACAATCTTTAAAAAGAAAAATGTGACAACTGACAAGTGAACTTTTTCATCCAACGTAGCAGTAGGGTGCTAATGCAGAAAGTTCTGTGCTGCTCTACCAACGGATCTGAATGTGTCTATAGCAATATACAGTCTAGGGTTTCAGTAGAATTTTTAAATAACATATTATCTTTAGACAATACTTGGAACAAAAGAAGTCATAACTTCTTAATTCTATACTCTCCTAACTTCATGTCTTTAAAATCCATTTCTAAATCAACTTTATTCAATCAAAAGTATTTCTTGAGGTCTATTATGTGACTAGGTATGACCTGCTGAGACCCCTTACATAGGTCTGCCCTGGATTCCAGGAATCTATTGGAAAACAAAAGAGACGGTTCTTTTGCTCATTCGCTTACATTACACATAGGATAAAAAAGCAAAAAAGTTTTAGGGAAAAACAAAAATTTTCTCCCCAAAGTTTCCCAAATATGAAATAATATTTGAGCAAAATTTTATACCTATTAGGATAGACCCTTCTGTTACTATCATTTAGCAATTCTTCTAAATGGTTAATGCCCACGCCAGGGTCCACATGGCTCTTTAAAGCACATTGCATTACTGCGAAGCCTGCTCTATGAGATTTTGGTGATTTTCAGGAAGCCTTAGAACATTGGCCTTTTTTAGTGGCAGTTTCATTGAATCATGGAGCCACTCTGCTTTTCCAACATCTATTTGGCATTTTGTTGAACCAAAGGTGACAGTCAGGCTTTTCCTGTAGTTTCTCTCCAAAATCATTTGGGAAAATAACGGATTTAACTGACGTATAAAGAGAGGAAGACATATAAGAAGTTTTACATTCAAGCCAAGCATCCATTCAAACTAAATAATGCATTCACATTATTAAAAAGTCCTTTAGCTACCTTCATGGCTGTGATATTTTTTTTTCCCCCTCACAGACCATTTTATTCAATTTAGGACTCCAGCCTAAACCATCTCTCTGGTCTTTCCTTCCTCATCTGGCCCTTTCTTTCTTTAATCCATCCCTCTGTATAACCCCCGATGTTTCTCACTCTTTTTAGCCACCTCTCGAAATTCAGTTACAGACATGCCTTTGTATTATCCAAATTTATCAAATCCTACATCATCCTGTTTCCCTAAAATGTGATCATGGCTCTAAACAACAAATCCACCCCTCCATTATTACATCATGAGTATAATAGTTGCTTGGTTATACTCTATGTGAAACAAGTGAAAATATGTCTCCTGTTTCTAGAGAGAGGCATCAACTGACTGAGGCAGAGGCAATGGAGAGTGGACATTTATCCCTGGTCAAAGACTTCAAAAAAGATGAAAGATGTCAGATGACAGTAAAATAAGTCGAAATTTGCCTTCACCACGATCCCTGCCACTCCACTGTTTTTTTTGGACATTTTTTTCCCCTCAAGGGGGAAGTAGGACTAGAAAAGCATCAGTCATTCTGGCTGGCAGCCCCTCAAAGTGTGGGAGGTGGAGACATGACAGCCCCACACAACCTCAGAAGAGAACAAGCATGGTACAGCGGAGGGGTGATAGCAAGACTCCTGCGGAATTTAGCGTTGGGCTTGGTTGCAAATAACAGAAAACCCAAAAAACGATGACTAGAGGGAGGGGTGAATGTCTCTCACAGAACAAGGGCCTGCTGCCCTGGGAACCAGCATGCTGCTCCTTTTCTGTCCCATCATTTTTTAGCATATGACTTTCATCCTCATAGTCACAAGACAACTGCTAAATCTCTCGGCATGGCATACAAAGAAAAAGAAGGGTACGAGCGGAAGGGTAAAATCTCCTTCCTTATATGACTTTGCCTTTTTCTTTGACAAGAAAAGGAGGGAAGGCCTCCCTCAGAATTTCCTTCACCATCTCCTTGCTGTGTTACATCATCAGGTTGGCTTATAGGAGGTGGGATTTTGTGGGTTATTTTTCTCCTTAGATTTTATGGGAGAAGTCAGAAGAGAAGGAGTTTGGAATGGATATCGACAGAGTCAACTTATCTGCACAACAAGAGTGAGGACGAATAACAATTCCTCACCATTTTTGGAGATCCAAGGAAAGAGGAAATCAGTGAAATGGTAATAGGCTCATCAGAAAGGCAAATTCACCTCAAGGGTTCACATGCTCAGGAACAATTATTTTAACATGCTCAGGAACAATTATTTTAACATATCAGTGATATCAAGTAAGATGAATAGTTTTGGGTGTTTTTTTTTAATGTTTATTTGTTTTTCAGAAAGAGAGAGCAGAGGAGGGGCAGAAAGAGAGGGAGAGAGAATCCCAAAGAGGCCTATGCGGTCAGAGCTGACACGGCTGGAACTCATACGCCATGAGATCATACCCTGAGCTGAGGTCAAGAGTTAGATGCATACCCAACTGAGCCATCCAGGAGCCCTGAAAAGTTTTTACTACCGAAGTTAGTTGAGAAGTTCCCAGAGTTGATATGGTATCTACCCAAATATAACAAATATGTGTGTGTGTGTGTGTGTGTGTGTGTGTGTGTGTGTGTGTGTATAAAGTGTCCTACGTGTGTGTACAGAAGAAAGAGGGGGGAGAAGAGAAGGAGGAGAAAAAAAAGAAGTAGTTATCAATCAAAGGTAGAAAACTCTTTAACCTTGCTCAATGACAAGAGAACCTGGAACTGTATTTCAAATACTTCCAAAAGTATTAGGAAATAAGAATATGAAACTGGGCTATAGTCCATACAAGTTAATCTGAGAACATAAAGGAATTAATGGATTAAGGTTTTACATAAGTAACCACATTGCCTCCAACCTACAGCAGAGTTGGTCACACATTCGTTGATTAAGCAAATTCATTAAAAAAAATTTTTTTAAAGTTCAGGCTCTAAGAAATTTTCCAGAAATTTTCAGATAAATGCAGCAGAATACTGAAGGGTGTGGGTTGCTAGGTATGTGTTAACAAGCATTCTGATAATGTACTACCAAATAGTTTGAAACCTGTTCTTGTTTCAAATATTTTTTTTACATTTATATGAATCAAAGCACCAAGACAAAATTAACCAAAGTAGGGAAAATTGTGTTGTATTAAAATATAAGATTTCTGATATTACTTTCTGCTTTTGGAAGAACACCAATAATATTCCCATCATTCTAAATATATATTTTTACAGGAGAAATTGTTCCAATTTTTCTTAGGTTCCACTTTCAAAGGCTCTAAATTAAATCATGAATATTGACACTGCCATAGTGCTAATACTCTTTTTAATAAAGACATGCTTATAATAGTGTATCAGGATATATTAACAATAAAGTTTCACATGAATGTTCTGGAGAATCATCACTCAGTGAAAAAACTGGAGAAGAAAATAATTATAGATGGTTTTGCAAACCCGCTCTATCAGGTAAAGGGAGGGACTCATTTTGCATTACCTGGATTATCTAGAACCTTCAAAAGAAAAAAGCAAAAAAAAAAATTAAAATAAAATAAAAAAGGCTCAATTAATTTCCTTTGAGTCAGTTGAAAAATAAAAGCATTGGGGCACCTGGCTGGCTCCATTGATGGAGCATGTGACTCTTGATCTCAGGATTATAGGTTTAAGCCCCACATTGGATGCAGAGATTACTCAAATAAATACATCTTCTTTAAAAAAAAAAAAGAAAGAAGGAAAGAAAGAAAGAAAGAAAGAAAGAAAGAAAGAAAGAAAGAAAGAAAGAGGAAAGTATTAAATGGGTATATATCAATTTTGAGTATTTTTCAAAAGTATTCTCAATAGTTTAATAATTATGAATAATAAATCATAAATCTAGCAATTCCACTCCTAAGAGTCTGTGTTAAGGAAGTATCCTATAATGCTGGTAGACCAATTTATAAACACATTTGCTGCAATGTTTATTTTTTGCATTCATTCATTAAACACATATTAACTGAAGACTAAAAACCTGACACTGTTGTTCTATGCATCTAGGATAGAGAGGTAAATAAAAACATTTGTCCTTGTGGAATTTTCCATTCTAGTTGAGGGTGGGAGACATAGATATGAAGAAACAAAGAAACTTTAATTTTTTTAATGTTTGTTTATTTTTGAGATAGAGAGAGAGAGCGTGTGCACGGGCACGCATGCGTAGGGGAGGGGCAGAGAGAGAGAGATGGAGACACAGATCTGAAGCAGGCTCCAGGCTCCTAGCTGTCAGCACAGAGCCCAACTTGGGGCTGGAATTCACCAGCCGCAAGATCATGACCTGAGCCAAAGTCAGACGTTTCACCCAATGAGCTACCCAGGAGTCTGGAAACAAATTTTAAAGGAGTGTTAGATGGTGACAAATACTAAGGAAAAGAATAGTAGAAAATACATACATACATACATATATACATACATAAAGTAATAGGATGTGGAGAAAGAGGATCTCTTTTGCACTGCTGGTGGGAATGCAAACTGGTGCAGCCACTCTGGAAAACAGTATGGAGGTTCCTCAAAAAATTAAAAATAGAACTACCCTACGACTCAGCAATTGCACTACTAGGTATTTATCCACGGGATACAGGTGTGCTGTTTCGAAGGGGCACGTGCACCCCACTGTTTATAGCAGCACTATCAGCAATAACCAAAGTATGGAAAGAGCCCAAATGTCCATCAATGGAGGAATGGATAAAGAAGATGTGGTGTATATATATACAATGGAGTATTCCTCGGCAATCAAAAAGAATGAAATCTTGCCATTTGCAACTCCATGGATGAAACTAGAGGGTATTATGCTAAGTGAAATTAGTCAGATTAAGACAAATATCATATGATTTCACTCATATGAGGACTTTAAGATATGAAACAGATGAACATAAAGGAAGGGAAGCAAAAATAATATAAAAACAGGGAGGGGGACAAAACATAAGAGACTCTTAAATATGGAGAACAAACGGAGGGTTGCTGGAGGGGTTGTGGGAGGTGGGATGGGCTAAATGGATAAGAGGCATGAAGGAATCTACTCCTGAAATGATTGTTGCACTATATGCCAACTAACTTGGATATAAATTTAAAAATAAATATTTTTTTTAATTTAAAAATTAAAAATGTTTTAAATAAAAAAAGATGTTAAAAAATGTTTAAAAAATTCTGCCATTGTCTATATTAATAAATTTAACTTCTGCTTTAAAAAAAAAGGAAAAAAAAAGAAAAAAGGACTGAGAAGGTATAGTTCAAGTAAAGGCCTTTACTTGAGGAGCTGAGGAAGTAAAGCTGAGGAAGGAGTTCAAGTAAAGGCCTTTACTTGAGGAGCTGAGGAAACCAGCCATGAAGCTTTTCAGGAGCATTTCTGGCAGAGGACATGCTGGGAAGGCTGGAGGGATAGTGAGATTGGCAGGTCAACAAACAGGGAAGAATCCAGTAAAGCTGGAGTAGAATAAAGAGAGGCAGAGTAGTAGGAGGTAAACTCAGAGAGGTACCTGGACATGAGGTAACATAGGGTCTCATGAGCCATCATTAGGACTTGGACTTATAATTACAAATTTGGTTATAATAGACTTTCCAGATGAAATGAACAGCATATTAAGGAAGAGTTAGTATTTCTTCAAGATGCTGGACTATAATATAGATCTTAAAAATATGTGTATAAATATTTCTTAATAAGGTTGGAAAACCTTGTGATAGGATGTTAAGTGAACTAAGGCCATATAACATTGTAAAAGTACTCTGATTTTACTTTTTTAATATAATTTATTGCTAAATTGGCTTCCATACAACACCCAGTGCTTATCCCAACAAGTGCCCTCCTGAATGCCCATCATCCATTTTCCCCTCTCCCCCAACCCCCATCAACCCTCAGACTGCTCTCCGCATTTGAGAGTCTCTTATGGTTTGCCTCCCTCCCTATCTCTTTGTAACTTTTTTCCTCCTTCCCTTCTTCCATGGTCTTCTGTAAAGTTTCTCAAGATCCACATATGAGTGAAAACATATGGTATCTGTCTTTCTCTGACTGACTTATTTCACTTACATAATACCCTCTAGTTCCATCCATGTGGCTACAAATGGCAGGATTGCATTCTTTCTCATTGCCAAGCAGTATTCCATCGTATATTTGAACCCCATCTTCTCTATACATTCATCAGTTGATGGACATTTAGGCTCTTTCCATAATTTGGCTATTGTTGAAAGTGCTGCTATAAACATTGGGGTACAAGTGTTCCTATGCAAAGTACTCTGATTTCAAATATCTTTACAAAGGCCAAAGAAAATTAGGGTGCCTGGGTGACTCAGTCAGCTAAGCGTCCAACTTCAGCTCAGGTCATGATATCGCGGTTCGTGGGTTCAAGCCCCACATCATGCTCTATGCTCACAGCTCAGAGCCCGGAGCCTGCTTCAGATTCTGTGTCTCCCTCTCTCTGTTCCTCCCCTGCTTGCTCTCTCTCTCTCTCTCTCTCTGTCAAAAATAAATAAAGCTTTAAAAAAATTACAAAGGCTGAAGAAAATCATGGAAGGAAATGTATTTACATGTGAAGTAGTAAGTAATAAAATTATGGATGTTTCTTTACAGTGGCTTATTTTCCTGCAACCTTCTGTGAACAGGCATATAGAACTTTCATAACTAGAAAATAATTTAACTTTTTAAAAAATTAAATGAATATTTAAAAAGAGGTGAGATGCTGAGGTAGCTAGCTCTACACAGCCATGTCTCAAGGAAAGCTGTGTAGCCCTGGTTTTAGCAACTCTCACCTCACTCCTCTTGTATCCTGTGAGTTGTCACACTATTCCTAGTAACCGTGCAACTGTTTTGAGCATGTAGAGAAATAGCTAAGAAAAAATTTGGAACTAGGTTCTTGGCAAAGACTAGCTATTTGGTGGTGGAGGCAAGCACAGGCTCAATTCTGAGGTTTGATCTGAGGTAACTTTCCTCACACTTACGGGGAATGCAAGATTTCTGGCATAGAGCTGCTTATTTTTCCAAATCTAATAGATTTGCTATGAGAGACAGTATAGAATTTGTCATAGACCCAAAGAGAAGGCTTCAAATGAGATCTTTACCTACTGATTTACTAGATACACTTGTGCGATATAGTTGACCTCTTTCTGTTTCGGGGCTTCTTGAACTCTGAAATGAGAGGGGTGAGGAAAGGGACAGTAGATGGGAAAGCATTAAGCAATCCACATGCAGACATTGCTCAAATCTAGGTTATGTTCATATCACCTCAGGTTCTGTTTAGTAATAGATCTTATCAGCAGCCTTTCTCAAAGGGTAAGAAGGAGTGGGATTAAAGAAAAGTGTAAGCATCTTTTCAAAACAATAAAGCTTGATAAAGGCTAATGAGGAAAAAAAATCATAAATCTAGTATGTGGAAGCACAAGTTTATATGATACCATGCCAGCAACATGCACATTAGTATGGACATGGTGATCCAAAGAAGATGTGGACTAAGGAGCAGAAACAGGGCCAGGGACATAACATGATGACGTTTTTCCAATTCTTAGTGTCCTTCCAGGGGAACATCCACACAAAAAAAGTCTATAATAAATTCAATTATCTGTTTACTCTGTACGAATTAAAGTGTGTTGATCACCCTCCATTTTCCTGGCAACCACACATTCAGAACTGTAGTATATGTGGAACCCCAGGACATGAAGGATCTCAGCAGACAGACACATAGTGTCTCAAAAATAGACAATACTATTGTTCACTTATAAGACTGAAGAAAATGAATGGGTTCCTAATAGACTATTGGTAAATCTAACCATCCAATTGGTCAGGTAATAAGTAAACTTCCATAAACTCTTCATAGGTCTCTGTAGGGAACTGCTTCCTTCTTTGTACAACAGTAAATTAACTCAAATAGCTGAAAATCACATACATTCACACAAGCACACCCGTGAACTCTTTTCCCAGCTGTGGCCAGAGCCAAAATTCCAGTAACTCCTAAGAAAATGAATGCTGCCCAATCATAAATTGACCTGTCGCACAACATTGAGCGAGAGCAAACAAATTCCTTTCCTTCCCAGCTCTGGAAAAAGCTAAGAAAGACGGATGGATGGATTGATGGATGGATGGATGGATGGATGGGCAGACCAATTCATTCATAAATACATACAAACATTAACTGACTATTGTAGTTGTGGCAAACTAATGACCTTGAAACTTTTGTGGCCAAGGCTAAGTTAGCCTTCGAGAGGCTCAACTGGGAAAGGATTTACTTCCAATCTCCCTCAGGTTGTTGGAAGGTTGTGGGTGTAAGATTTGAGAAAGCTTCCCTCCTCAGAGCCAGTAACAGGGCGAGAGAAATCCTAGTAAAACAGGTGATACATTCTATGTTATTATGTTCAAGCAACCCTATCCATCCCATCACTTTTGCTCCTTTCCCCTGGTTAGAAGCAAATTTCAAGTCTTGTCCACACTCAAGCAGAGGAGAATTAAACAGAGACATAAATATCAGGTGGTGGAGACAGGGCGGAGGGGGGCAGGTAGGGTTCCTTAAATCCTGTCACCACAGTCTGCCCTGTGACCCCTAATGTTTCAAATTTCTTCCATAAAAAAAAAAAAAAATTAAAAAATTTAAAAACACTCCCTTCCAAGGTTTACAGGAATCTCATCCTATTATAAACTCAGTTAAGTGCCCAAAATCTTATCATCTAAATTAGAGCAAGGTACAGATAAGGCTCCTAGGTATAATCCTTTAAGTACAGCTTTTGGAGCAAAATTTCTCTCCATTTTTGGTCCTATGAAACTAAAGAGACAAGTTAACTGCCCCCAATATACCCAAGGTGCAGTGGTGGAGTAGACATAGGATAACAGTCATAGACATCCATATTAAAAAGGGGGGAAATGGAAGAAAAAAATCAGTCGTTGATCCATAGCAGTTCTGAAATCCAGCTGGAAAAATGTTGGCAGTTCCTTTATTATGATTTGAAGCCTAGAAATAACTTTAGTATGCAATCTCTCAATCTCTCTCTCTCTCTCCCTCTCTCCTCTCTTTCTCATGGTTTCTATTTTGTGTACGGTAAAATATGACTCCACCTTCTGGGCTTTGGTTCCTCTTTCTTTTCAAGAAAAGTAACATGTCTCTACATCTGAGTAATAGTTATCAGCCTGCCTCCTGCTGTGGCATTTTGAGGATCTGGCGGCCTGCTTTTGCTTCGCATTCTCTCTGTCCATGTTAGTCCAAGCTGGCAGTGTTCTGTTGAAATAATTTCCTCAGGAACTTTGTATGTCTCCTGTGGATTTTAATGGGGTTCACTCCACGGGTCTTTATTATATAAACCCTTCTCTACCTCAGCATCCTGCTGATATGGTTGAGAGACAACACCCTAAAACCTCTAGCAGGTTCCCTGGTCTGAGTGAGAGAATCTGTGAGGTGCAGCCTTAATCTCTCGAAAGGTCCCTTTGTGTGACTGAATACTCTGTGCTTTTGATCTTTCTGACTTTTAGCAAAACGTTGTAATACCACACCCTCAGCCTTTTCTCTAAAGCATGCTTTCTCGACACTGCTCAGAAGCCATATCTTAATTTAAGTAATTTGCCATGGGGGAGACTAAGAATTTCCAAGATTATCAAGTCCTGCTTCCTTTGTTTCACAGCCCTTGCCTCAATTTATCTCTCTCTTCTCACCTTTTACTATAAACAGGAAGAAGTCAGGTGGCTCCTTCAGTAGTTTACTTGGAGGTGTCCTCACTTGTAAGTTCTACTTTACATGTAATCGTAAGAAACAATTTTGCAAAGCTTTCTGGCACTAGATATCAAGGATCCTCCTTCTCCAGTTTCCAGTAACATGTTCCTCACTTCCTCCTGAGCCTCACTGAGCAGTGTCATCAAATCCAGATTGTTAACTAACAGTCTATTGAAAGAAATTAATCTTTCTCTATCATGCTCCTCAAAATTCTGCCGGTCTCCACCCCCTTTCTGGTACATTTCATTTACTTATGGAGTAAAACCCCATTTCCAGGTACCAACTACATCAAATCTGCTGATCTACATACAAAAATTGGAAATGTATAATTCATTTGCAATGTGGAAAGTTAATTTCAGAGTTCCCAAAGCAGAAGCAAATTCCTTAATTTACTAAAGTAGTGTGACTCCAAAAGAGTTCAGATGTTTTATCCTAAAAGTAATTAAAATGAGAATTAAATCACAAGAAAATAATAGTTTATATTTTAGACCAAAAATATATTACTAATCACTGCATGAACCACATTGTCAGCCAGCATCTTACTCATCAATACACTATAGGAAGGAAAAGTCACACTGAAATAGCAACAAAATATATGAATGTGGGTTACTTAGTGAAAGAAGTATGATCACTTGCTATCATGGATTCTGGTAAAATGACATCTCCCAAGAGCATGCCAAAACTTGCAGATGATAGTATAAATCCTGAAGCATATGGTAATCAGAGAATAGAAGCCAACAATTATAAATTAGATGTTGGAATGTTTCTTTCAATACGTGACCACATTTCATATCATGCAAAAAGGTAGCCAAGTATCACTAAGGAAACTACTGCTAATGTTGATAATGTGTGATTGGCAATCAAGTTAAATTGGCAAATCAAAGTGGTTACTTTGGCCAAACTTTTACCTTTCCTCTCAAATGATTATTTATTATATATTTCAGGGCAAAAACATCAAACCCATTTGGCATTAATAAAGCCATACTCATGACCTAGATTGCAGTGTGACAGATGGTGTTTAGCTGCATTGAACTGTATATTTAAGTCCTTACCAAAAGTCAGCTACTTCTGAAGAATGTTCCTTTATTAACTATAGGCTTGGTTTCAAGCAGCCCCAACACTTCCAGCCTAAGTACACCAAATCCATAATGCACATTGGCCTCAACTAAAGTGGTAAACTGATAATAATTATTTTCTAAGATATATCCTTCTGAGAGCAAGTAAGACAGTAGCTTACAACTATAAAATCACCCGTGTTGTTACACCTGCCATTCAAAATCTTCCCAATAATACGTCATGAATTGGGCCTCAAATTATCTTTACTGCCACTGAAGTGTTGTTATCACAAAAAACTTCTAAAAAGTCATCAAAAACATTAAAAAGAAAACATGAGATTGATGATGCCGATGATAATCACAATCTAGACATGAGCCTTGTAAAATGTGTATTTGGTTTTGAATTCGATGTGCTGAAATTGAGCATTCATGCTGGATCATTTCAAGTTGTGTTTTGAAAGACTTCATGAGGGGCGCCTGGGTGGCGCAGTCGGTTAAGCCTCCGACTTCAGCCAGGTCACGATCTCGCGGTCCGTGAGTTCGAGCCCCGCGTCGGGCTCTGGGCTGATGGCTCAGAGCCTGGAGCCTGTTTCCGATTCTGTGTCTCCCTCTCTCTCTGCCCCTCCCCCTTTCATGCTCTGTCTCTCTCTGTCCCAAAAATAAATAAAAAACATTGAAAAAAAAAATTTAAGAAAAAAAAGAAAGACTTCATGAAACTTCATTGAGTAAAATGGATGATGAGGTCACCAAGCCTTTTCAGTGAACAGTTGGATTTTCTTTAACAGGAACAGTAAAGGGTTTCTTTTATTATCACTTCAAATATAATAAATAAAGTTGTGATTTGTTAATTTAAATATACATATTAATTACTTTATATCATTGCATCTAACACATAATTGATTGTAAGAAGCACCATTATATTATATACCACTAAGAAAAAAAGTGCTTCCAATTAATCTATGACACAACGCTTTTTTATCCTATGGAATTTCTACATTTATTGGAAGACCTCTTTTACACTCAGATACAGATTTTTATTGTATTTTACTCTTGTGCATATATAAAAAAGGAATGTGTCATCAAAATACATCAGTAAATGGCACACAAACAGACACATACACCAAGAATAAAGACATAGACCATGTAATAGAATAGAGACTCCAGAATTGGACCCACAAACGTATGGCCAGCTAATCTTTGACAAAGCAGGAAAGAATATCCAATGGAAAAAAGACAGTCTCTTTAACAAATGGTGCTGAGAGAACATTCTGGACAGCAACGTGCAGAAGAATGAAACTAGAACACTTTCTTACACCATTCACAAAAATAAACTCAAAATGGATGAAGGACCTGAATGTGACACAGGAAACCATCAAAACCCTAGAGGAGAAAGCAGGAAAAACCCTCTCTGACCTCAGCCGCAGCAATTTCTTACTTGACACATCTCCAAAGGCAAGGGAATTAAAAGCAAAAATGAACTATTGGGACCTCATCAAGATAAAAAGCTTCTGCACAGCAAAGGAAACAACCAACAAAACTAAAAAGCAACCGACGGAATGGGAAAAGATATTTGCAAATGACATATCGGACAAAGGGCGAGTATACAAAATCTATAAAGAACTCATCAAACTCCACACCCGAAAAACAAATAATCCAGTGAAGAAATGGGCAGAAAACATGAATAGACACTTCTCTAAAGAAGACATCCAGATGGCCAACAGGCACATGAAAAGATGTTCAACATCGCTCCTCATCACGGAAATACAAATCAAAACCACACTCAGATACCACCTCACGCCAGTCAGAATGGCTAAAATGAACAAATTGGGAGACTATAGATGCTGACGAGGATGTGGAGAAACGGGAACCCTCTTGCACTGTTGGTGGGAATGCAAACTTGTACAGCCGCTCTGGAAAACAGTGTGGAGGTTCCTCAAAAAATTAAAAATAGATCTATCCTATGACCCAGCAATAGCACTGCTAGGAATTGATCCAAGGGATACAGGAATGCTGATGCATAGGGGCACTTGTACCCCAATGTTTATAGCAGCACTTTCAACAATAGCCAAAGTATGGAAAGAGCCTAAATGTCCATCAACTGACGAATGGATAAAGAAATTGTGGTTTATATACACAATGGAATACTACATGGCAATGAGAAAGAATGAAATATGGCCTTTTGTAGCAACGTGGATGGAACTGGAGAGTGTTATGCTAAGTGAAATAAGTCATACAGAGAAAGACAGATACCATATGTTTTCACTCCTGTGTGGATCCTGAGAAACTTAACAGAAGACCATGGGCGAGGGGAAGGAAAAGAAAAAAAAAAAAAAAAAAGGTTAGAGAGGGAGCCAAAACATAAGAGACTCTTAAAAACTGAGAATAAACTGAGGGTTGATGGAGGGTGGGAGGGAGGGGAGGGTGGGTGATGGGCATTGAGGAGGGCACCTGTTGGGATGAGCACTGGGTGTTGTATGGAAACCAATTTGACTATAAATTTCATATTAAAAAAATACATCAGTAAAGGTATTTCAAACTATTCTGCAGTCAGAAGCTGGTCTTCTAAATCACAATTTGATTGAGCCTCATTGATAATCTATGACTTTCTACAAAGGACTGTTTTGTGACATGAAGATGGGCATCTTGCACATTCCTTAAAAGAGCACACCACCATTGTCTCAAGAATTTTCTTCCATGACACTGACCTTCATACTGTACATTTTCATGCTTTCTGTAGCTTACCATAAAGTTCCAAGAAAGGAGTTAGGGATCAATTTCATGCAGGTAGTTACAACGGTTTCATGAGTAAAACAATTTCTAAGATGTTTTCCATCATTAGAAGAATGCTGTCTTCAAAGATGTTAAAATGTTTTTTTAAAAAATGTGTCTTAGAATTGATGAAATATGGAAAATGCATTTTCTTATTCGGTATAATCATCACATTTAGGAAACACATCAAATTGGTCCCAAAGTGATTTTTTATAGCTACCTATTAAATGCTTAAAAATAAAGGTATATAATGGAAATACTGAAAGTTATATCATAAATATAATCCTCTGCCTGAAGGATTTCCAAGTTTTTCAGTTCATAAAAGGTTTCATGTTTCAATTGAGACATATTTCAAATGTCAAGTAATAATGGCATGCTCATATGACTGCAAGCATTACAAATAAAGGAATAAATTTGCTTACAACATATATTGCCAGTAACCATTTTGTCCCAGAAGTAAAACAGATAAAAAGTTAGGTATGCCCATCCTGTGAAAAACACATTTTATCCCAAGGGGTTAGATCAGATTTGAATTTCAATCAATGCTATGTTCATTTTTGAAGAACTTTTTAACATTATAAAATAAATGGTGAATCTGCAAGCACTTTTCAATAATGAAAATAGTTTAACTGTAGTTATGTTTTACCCAAGAAATACCATTTTAAACATATTTATATTTAATAACCAATGTTCTGATCAAGCTGTTTCTATAAATCTACCCTTAGGTCACTAATGTTAGTAATGCTAGTAATGCATAGGATTTATTTAATATTTCAATTTATACATCTCTTAGGCATATATTATGTATGTCAGGTCAACAAAATGCTATTGAGCATATTTTCTACTTGTAAATAAAGTTGGAACATGGCCACTCTCCTTCATTTTCCTATTGTCTATGGCTGCTTTTCCCCCTCAGTGTTAACAGAGTTGCACAGTTGAAGTAAAGACTATGCCTTGCAAAGCAAAAAAATATTTCTTATATAGCCACTTACAGAAAAAGTTTGCTGATCCCCTCTCAAGAGCAAATTGACAGTCTCATACTCCCTTCTGCACCTTACACACTACAGTGCACCTTCAGACCAACTTGTTTTCTACTTGAATAATGAGAAAACTTAGATTTTTGTTTAATGGCAATGTACTATTTTGTAATGCTTAGAAAAAAATCCTCAAATGTTTCTTAGAGTGGAAGGGAAGTTTACACTTGATGCAATTACAAAATTCCCTTGTGCTCCTACGTCAAACCAATGACTATAAACACCATTTATTTCCTTTGCAGCCCAGTTGACTGCCCTCTCCCCCTCCCTAATGTTACCACTAAGATATACTTGGTACATTTCCATTTGGTAAATTCGCTTCTACTGTATTTTCAGGGGAGAATCTCAACTTATGGCATTCCCAAGTAATCAGCTCAAGATAATCCTCATGCCAAAGAGGCATATTTTGGGTGTCATACTCTGCTCCCCTTCAAGGCCATGAGACTGAGGTGCCATTAATACTGCAGCTGCCTACACAAACAAACAAAAACCTAAATCTGTAAATGCCTCAAAGTTACCAACTGAAACTTAAAGAAAACCAATCACAATGAGCCAATCAGGCTTTAAGCTAGAACCAATCAATGATTACCTTACTTTGCTTCCACCTTCTCCCTATAAAAGTCCCTCTACCAAGCTTTTGTTGGAGGAACACTTCTAACGACCTCTAGTTTGGCACTATCCATTTCGAATCAACTTTGGCTCAAATAAACTCTTAAAACTTTTCATATGCTTCAGTTTATTTTTAACACCATATTTCTAGCTGTGGTTCCAGGTAGCCCAGAAGAAAGAAAAGAAAAAAAAAAAAAGATCAAGCCAAAAGAGAAGCACGTCGGGGGGCGGGGGGGGTGGGGTAGGGGGGTGGCCACAGGAAAAAGACAGGCCCTAGGTCTGTGATTCCAGTCACCATAAAGACACCTACTCTTGTCATGCCTATAATTTAGGTACAGCAGCCAAAAATGTCCCTCTTTTGCCTTAAGTAGCTCAAGAGGTATCTCTTACAACCAAGCCCCCTGACTACCATGGCCAGATGACCTTCAGGGAAGGCAGCCAACATCACCTGTTCTGTGGATGTTGACAGCACTACATCATCACAGCAGCCAAGGCAACAAAACCTGAAGTGCTGTTCCTATTTTCTGGTAGAAGCTTTCCCTCCCTTCCCTTTTAGTGGTTTAGGAAATTAAAAAAAAAAAAAAAAGTTTTTTAAAATAGAGGGAAAGGTATTAGCACAATCAGCCCAAGGTGCCTCTCAGAAATTGAATGCACTGTGTGCTCCTCAAAGCAGCTAAACTAATCACACAGACCTGCTGTCCTTTTATTTTTCCCCATCTCTCCGTCTCTGCTTCACTTCTCATGCAAGGTTCATGTTTGAAAGTTTAAAAGGTAACGTATGTAAGATCTGCTATAAGCATTTAGCTTAAGTATCAAATTCATTTACGTGCCGTTAGATATAAGAAAGAATTCCCCCTTCTTCGGTCTTGAGTGAGGCAAAACGGTGAAGTGAGGCAAAAGGTAACACACATAAGCGCCAAACTTTTTTTTAACTTGGCTGAACCTCCCTGCTTGTGCATCTAATGTTTTGCCTCTGAGAATAGAACTTATTAGCAACCCTGAAGTAAAAAAGACAGGATATTTTCAACAAGGGCCTCGCTCTGCCAAACATCCCAGAGTTTGTCTCCAAGGACTTGAAAAGAAAGGAAAGAATGAAGAGCGGAAACCATAAAGCATGCAGTCCGGCTCTCATCTAATTACTGAATGAATGGCACGGTTGTTTTGTCTGATTGCACTAAGCTAGTTATCCACTGCTAGCTTCATTGACAAAAAGGGAATCTACACAAATTATAGGGAAATTCAAGCACTAAAGGAATGTTTTGGTTCAGAGGTTTGCAATGACTATTGGCTTTGGTTTTTGGCAAAGTCTGTCTTTGCCGTATGAACTCGGCTGTGCTGGGTCAGCTTGAAGCGTTCCCAAAAGCCTACAAGAGGACAGACTTTCTTGTCATCTGTATCCCATCAATAAATTAAAGTGATGTTCTCCAGCTCGTGTTTGTTTCTTGGCAGGCTAATCTACAATCAGAAAAAGAAAAGCCTTTCATTTGTGGACTCCAGCTAAAGGAAGGAAGCTTTTGTATGCGGATTCACCGGAGACCAAAATATTAAAAAGTGGAAGAGGAAAACCATATGTTGCAGTTCTCCTAAGCAAGCAGTTCAAAGTTCTGGTTAAAGCAATGCTTGAGTTCATTACACAAAAAAAGTAAGGCTTTTACTGTGAGAAGAGGGTATATGAATAACAATACTGATACCTCAGAATGTTATGAACGTTGGCATTTTACGCAGTATTCTGTTTTCTTCTATTTTTTTTTTATATCAGAAAAACTAAGAATTAGATATTTCAAAGAGACCTGAACTGATGATACATTTTAGCATAATGCTTTAAGATTTGCATTCCATTTAAGAAGTGAGGAATCCAAGGGAATACAAATCGAAGGTAATATTCATAAACTCATGGCTTCCTCTCTTATAAATATTCATAGCAAAGCTGGTTGAGAATTTGTAGTTGTAGCAATTGAATCCAGATTCAAGGAGAGGTGGCAAAAATCACTGTGCTGATAATCGAAACCCTCTTGCATAGTCTATTAAATAATGGACTGTTAAGAACTCTTCTTAAACTCTCTTGCTTCTCCAGGGGTTAATTAACCTTGCCCTCGTGTTATTTGTGAACAAGTGCATTGATGAGAATAGAGTTGGTGTGGTCTTTCAAGTTGCCTGTAGGAGAAAGCATGGGCATCTTCTGGTCCTTTTTAGCTTGACCATATTTGTGTTTAGTTTCCTTTTTTATCTCTTTGAAGCAGCCAAGCAGGAAATCCTTCTTTAACACCTATATCTTCAAAGAGTATAACTTCCAGCAAAAATTTTCAGTACTTTTCAGTGGCTCAGCTCCTTACAGAAGGGAATTGATTTTGTTTCCCTTTTGTGGTAGAGTCATTTATAAAGACCAGCAGCAGATCAAGTGCAAGGAGCCTGATTAGCAAGAATACTTGGTGAAAACTTGGTGAAGGAGGTTCATTAGACAGAAATGTGGATCTGGCTTTGAATGTGCACTTACCTAGTTTACTGCAAAGAGGACTAAATCACAAGTCAGGAGATCTTGTTCCTAGTTGTAGCCTTATCGATTGGTGAACAATATAGTTCTCCAGAACCAGACTGCCTGTCTTTGAATCCTGGCTCTGCCACTTACCAGCTGTGTGACTTGTGCTAGTTTCCTAACTTCTCTGAGCCTCACCTCTCTCATCTTAAAATCGGAATAACAAAGAATACTCAGGTCGTCAGATTGTAATTTATCTAGCACATAATAACACTACACAAGTGTTTGTTCAATAAACTAAATTATTCTGCTATTGATAACAAAGTTCAGATCTTGCAGGGGTTTTTGTTGGTAAATAGAGATAATTGGTGCTTCTCACATCATAGAGGTCTCCAATAAGTAAATTATCTTATCTTTGCCCCATTCTGCTTCCAGATACAGGAAACACAGCCACGAAGGAAACACACTCAACATGGAATTTAAAGTGGTTGCAACAAAATTCTATCAGCAACTGCTTCAGAGCATAGACAGTTGAGTATTATTTGCTGCTGACGAGAGGTTTGTACCTAAGAGAAAGAATTCGTTAGAGGACCAAAGAAGCTTTCTCTCTAAATGCCCAAAAGATACGTCATTAACCTCTTCCCTGTGGCAGATCAAGCAGTAGGGGCTAATGATGAGCATTTCAAAGAGAGTTTCTTATAAAGACTAACATCGAATAAAGTGTAGGAAGTTTAATTTGTGACTGCAGGTAGATAACTTCCTTTTTAAAGAAGATTGCTCTCTTTTTTTTATCATTTTTTAAGTTTATTTATTCATTTTGAGATAGAGTGTGAGTGGGGGAGGAGCAGAGAGAGAGGGAGAGTCTCAAGCAGGCACTGTGCCACCAATGTAGAACCCGATGCGTGCCTCAAACCTACAAAACTGTGAGATCATGACCTGAGCCAAGATCAAGAGTTGGACACTCAGCTGACTGAGCCACTCAGGTGCCCCAGAAGGAAACTGCTTTCCAATAAAAGAGATCATTCGTTTAGTGGGTTTTTTTTCAAATTACCTTCCATCACAATTCTCTTCTGTTCCTCATTTGAACAGCAATGAAAAGTTTATTCTTCTTAAGAAATCTCCCATAAATAAAAAATAGACACATTTAAGTTCCCTTCTAAACTCACCTTTTTCCTGAACTTCAAATTTGAAAGAGTTCTTTCAAAATCTTGTTTTAATTTTTAAAATTTTTTTAAGTAATCTCTCTACTCAATATGGGGCTCAAACTCACAACCCTGAGATCAAGTCACATTTCCTCCTGCCTGAGCCAGGCAGGCAACCCCAAAAGAATTCTTAAAACATTTTCCAAATTCAACCCATTTGAAACTTGACATCTACAATAAGGCCAGTAGTCAGTATATGGTCCCCACTCTAGAAACAGCAAACCAGTACATTTCTAGACAGTTCTGATTATTATAAAAACCTTTCATAGTACTAATGGTTAAAAAATTTGGCAAAAAAAATGTAGAAATATAGTTCACATTATGCAGAAAAATATTTTCTGTTGGATCAGTACGTTGCTTTTTATAAATCTAGTCAAATCATGGAAAACCAAAAGAGAAACTCACATTTACCAATTCTTCAAGAAGGTGTTGGCTTCTTACAGTTAACATATAATAGAAACAACAAAAGAAAATAATTAACAGATTTAACTACACAAAAACTTAATGACAAGGCAGTTAATTGACCAAAAATATGGATGAGCAATTAACATAAAAGTTAATACAATGAGGGGGCACCTGAGTGGCTCAGCTGATTAAGCATCCAACACTTGATTTCAGCTCAGGTCATGATCTCATGGTTTGTGAGTTCAAGCCCCGCATCAGGCTCTGACATCACTGACATCACGGAGCCTCCTTGGGATTCTGTCTCCTTCTCTCTGCCCCTCCTCCTCTTGATCTCTATCTCTCTCTCAAAATAAATAATTTTTTATAAAGTTAATACAATGAGTACATAAATAAAATATTCTAGTCCTTACCAGTAACCAAAAAATATGCAATATTTTAAAGCAATAAGATATAATTTTATGCCCAATAATAATTGCCTTTAAAATTATATAATAGCTTTTGCCTAGTAATAATTATTAATTATTGCCTTTAAAATTAGGTAATGCAATGCTGACAAAATATATGCACACAGTGTTGCTGGCAACATACATTATACAGTCCTTTGGAGAGCAGTTTGCCAATACACAGCAAAAAATATATATATATTCATTATTATACCCGGTAGCCCCTCCTTGTGGGAATTTTATTCTATGTTAAAATACAAGAGAAAAAGGACCTATCCATATCTATATACTCATAACAGTATTATTTTAAATGGCTAAATATTAAAAACCACTCAGTACCCAACTACTTATCCTGTCAAAAGAAAAGTATGGGAGGGGCGCCTGGGTGGCTCAGTCAGTTAAGCGTCCCACTCTTGGTTTCAGCTCAGGTCATGTTCTCATGGTTCATGAGATGGCACCCCGTGTCAGGTTCTGCACTGGCAATGTGGATCCCGCTTGGGATTCTGTCTCTCTCTTCTCTCTCTCTCTCTCTCTCTGCCCCTCCCTACTTGTATTCTCTCTCTCTCTCTCAAAATAAATAAATAAACATTAAAAAATTTTTTAAATGTTAAATGTGGGGACTATGTAACAATATAAAAAAGTGCTTGTGTTACTGATGAAGTGGAAAACAACTAATTTAAAGCTATAGCCACATAAAAAATATAAATCCACAAACAATGATAAGGAAAGGACTAAAACATTCCAATAACTGCCCCAAGGTTATAAAATTATGGCTAATTGTTTACTTTTCCATTTAATTTTTTAAAAAATATTGTTATATGATTTTGTATAATACTGAGTAAAAAGCCATCTCCCTAGCTAGTGGCAGCCTGCTTCCCTACCTCATGGACATAGACTGAGTCCAGGATGTAGAAATGAGAGACAGAGATCTGCTCCCTGTTCTAACTATCCCCAAGGACAGTCTCAATACCACTCTCCCCACAGTTTGGGTGTGCATGCTAGTAAATTGTTGTTATTTTTCTTTAAGGTACTTTCTGTGCTTTGCCCCGAGGATACTGATTTCCATAAACTTTACCACCCTAAATACCAGGTTCATGATCTGATAGTTATAATGCCTCTTGTCTTCATGCTTTCTCCCATGGCTTCACTTTTTCTAGGCCCTGATCTCCTTCCTTCTGAATGATTACAGTTGCCTCTACACCCATCTCCACGTCTTCCATTATTTCCCAACATCAGTCTGCTCTGCACACGGCTCTGCCCCCAGTCCAGTTGTTCAAAAACAATTCTACATTACCCTCCTGCTAAAACACTCCAAAATGTCTCCGATTTACCCACTAAATGAAGATGAACTCCTACCAAGTCTTTCCATAGAAGACCAACATTCTGTAAGGCCTATCATTATTTTCCACTTCTGCCCATGAAAACTTTTCTCTAGCTAAGCTTGTCTTCTTATTGCATTCTACTTCACTTATTGGTGTTCTCTCTTGCTCTCTCACTCTCTCTCTCTCTCTTTCTCTCTCTCATTCTTTATATGCACACACACATTCATACCCAATTTTAATTCTGTCCTTTTTACCCTTGTCTCTGTTTAGAATACCCTCTTCTCTCTTCTTTGTTTGCCTTCATCTTATTTTTCCTTCTTACCTTGGTATGACCTTTTTCTGAATTCCTATATCATCTTAACATTCAGTTTAATCAGTTGCATTCTTGTACACTAATAATGAAGCAACAGAAAGACAAATAAAGAAACTGATCCCATTCACAATGGCACCAAGAATCATAAGATACCTAGGAATAAAGCTAACCAAAGATGTAAAAGATCTGTATGCTGAAAACTATAGAAAGCTTATGAAAGAAATTGAATAAGATACAAAGAAATGTAAAAACATTCCATGCTCATGGATTGGAAGAATAAATATTGTTAAAATGTCAATACTACCCAAAGCAATCTACATATTCAATGCAATCCCAATCAGAACTGCACCAGCATTCTTCCCAAAGCTAGAACAAACAATCCTAAAATTTGTATGGAGCCACGAAAGACCCCAAATAGCCAAAGTAATTTGAAGAAGAAAACCAAAGTGGGAGGCATCACAATCCAGAATTTAGCCTCTACTACAAAGCTGTAATCATCAAGACAGCATGGTATTGGCACAAAAACAGACACATAGACCAATGGAATAGAATAGAGACTCCAGAATTGGACCCACAAAAGTATGGCCAGCTAATCTTTGACAAAGCAGGAAAGAATATCCAATGGAAAAAAGACAGTCTCTTTAACAAATGGTGCTGAGAGAACATTCTGGACAGCAACGTGCAGAATGAAACTAGAACACTTTCTTACACCATACACAAAAATAAACTCAAAATGGATGAAGGACCTGAATGTGACACAGGAAACCATCAAAACCCTAGAGGAGAAAGCAGGAAAAACCCTCTCTGACCTCAGCCGCAGCAATTTCTTACTTGACACATCTCCAAAGGCAAGGGAATTAAAAGCAAAAATGAACTATTGGGACCTCATCAAGATAAAAAGCTTCTGCACAGCAAAGGAAACAACCAACAAAACTAAAAAGCAACCGACGGAATGGGAAAAGATATTTGCAAATGACATATCGGACAAAGGGCTAGTATCCAAAATCTATAAAGAACTCATCAAACTCCACACCCGAAAAACAAATAATCCAGCGAAGAAATGGGCAGAAAACATGAATAGACACTTCTCTAAAGAAGACATCCAGATGGCCAACAGGCACATGAAAAGATGTTCAACATCGCTCCTCATCACAGAAATACAAATCAAAACCACACTCAGATACCACCTCATGTCAGTCAGAGTGGCTAAAATGAACACATCAGGAGACTACAGATGCTGGCGAGGATGTGGAGAAACAGGAACCCTCTTGCACTGTTGGTGGGAATGCAAACTGGTGCAGCCACTCTGGAAAACAGTGTGGAGGTTCCTCAAAAAATTAAAAATAGATCTATCCTATGACCCAGCAATAGCACTGCTAGGAATTGACCCAAGGGATACAGGAGTGCTGATGCATAGGGGCACTTGTACCCCAATGTTTATAGCAGCACTTTCAACAATAGCCAAAGTATGGAAAGAGCCTAAATGTCCATCAACTGATGAATGGATAAAGAAATTGTGGTTTATATACACAATGGAATACTACATGGCAATGAGAAAGAATGAAATATGGCCTTTTGTAGCAACGTGGATGGAACTGGAGAGTGTTATGCTAAGTGAAATAAGTCATACAGAGAAAGACAGATACCATATGTTTTCACTCCTGTGTGGATCCTGAGAAACTTAACAGAAGACCATGGGGGAGGGGAAGGGGGAAAAAAAAGTTACAGAGAGAGAGGGAGGCAAACCATAAGAGACCCTTAAAAACTGAGAATAAACTGAAGGTTGATGGGGGCTGGGAGGGAGGGGAGGGTGGGTGATGGGCATTGAGGAGGGCACCTGTTGGGATGAGCACTGGGTGTTGTATGGAAACCAATTTGACAATAAATTTCATATTGAAAAAAAAACATTCAGTTTAACTAGCACTTTCTTATACATTGTCTTATTTTTGGAAATTGAAACTTATTTTCCCCATTTTGTAAATAGCCCTTAGAATCTAATATTAACCTGCAATTCTAACACATGAGTGAATTATAGTTTTGTAGAGAATACTGGATTGGGGGAGCTTGGAGTCATCCTATATACAGACCATAAGAAGAAGAGAGAGGGATTCCTTTTTCCTAAAATTCAGGATTCTAAAATCTGAGATAAATTTCTGAAACTCATTAAGTTCATCTGTGTCACTGTCCCAATCATTTTTTAGCACCCCTCCCTAACATGCTGGAGGCTGTGTCTTTAGAAATTCAGTGTTTACAGGCCTCCTAAGTCCCCCTCCGTCCCACTGAAGCTACACAGTCAGGTATGCCCTATGAAAATTCCTAACTGTTCAGGTCTGAGGTGTCACTGGCTAAAAAAATCAGGTCCAATATGTAAAAGAAATTTATTTCTGGGGTCAATATTTTCCTCCTGCTGAAATCTCTGTATCGATGAACAGAACCACCCAGTTATTCAAGCCAGACATCTAGGAATTATCTTTATTCTTCTGTTTCCCTCATCTCCCCATTCAATTGATCAGGATCTACAGAAATGATCTCATCTCACTTCTATATCTGGACTATACTCAAATATCAGCAAAACAACATACAAGAGGAGTCTGCAAAAAAATTAATTTAGTGCTAAAATAACATGATTATAGAACTAAAAAAATAGAAACAGAAATAGAAGCATGCTAAACATATAATTTCCAACATTAAGGAAAATCCTAAAAAAAATAATCATGAATGAAAAGGATAAAACAAACAGATCAGAGCAATTAGAGAAAAGAACATAAATACTGACGGTGAAGACATTCCAACATAAGGCTAACTGGAATTTCTGAAATAGAAAACTCAACTGTTGAATTCTCTGACAAAAACCTGCTTAATCATTCCCATCTGAAAAAACTGAGAAATAAAGTAGACCAGTGATAGAGAATCAAAATATCACCACCATTGTTTATAAAAGCTAAGTATATAGCTTAGCTGTGCAGCTAAATAGACCTGCTATCCAAATCACAGTGTTTGGCATGCTTACCTTATCCATTAGGCAATTCTGAGTCAGAACAGACCATTTCTCCCAAAAGCTATGAGGACAGGGTACTTAATCAGGTGAATGGCTGCTCCCCAAAAGTATGTTGTGCCACTGCCACAGGGAAGAGAGACAGAAGTGACATAAGCATCCCCAACTTATTTTCCAAAATTATCAACAATAAGTAATTCTATCTGAGGATAGAATGAGGCAAGAGGTGGACAGAGGATGTGAATTACACTAATGGAACACACACTACAAGAGGGACAGTGTTCGCCCACAGTGAACAGGCTCTCAAAATGTCTATGCCATGGGATTTTAGAATTCTTCTACTGTGTGTCTCCCAACTGCTGTCTTTCTGAGTGGGAAAGTTTGTACAGTTTCTCCACCCAATACCATCATTGTACATTGGATATGTAGAGAAAACTTACCACATTAGCCCTAAAGTCTCTGGACCAAAAGGCACCATTTCTAGACCTGCTGTAGAGACGACAGCACATCACCTGATAGCCTCAATATTGTATTTGGTGTCATTACTCTATGCGGCTTTGTATAGTTTTTCCCCCCCTTAGGGTTGGAACAAGTGTATTTGCACATAAAAAGGAGCCTGAACCAAATATTTTGTTGCACAGAAAGATTGTAGGAGATATTAAGGTTATGTTCTGCTTCCCTCTCCTTCCAGGCAAACAGATGGATTGTATTTCCCTCTCTTACATGACTTGCTTAGACCAGTAAAATGTAAATAAAAGTGCCATATGTTTCTTCCAGGCAATAGCTTTAAGAACCAGTATGCAGAGGCACCTGGGTGGCTAGGTCAGTTGAGCATCTGACTCTTAGGTCATGATCTCATGGTTCATGGGTGTGAGCCCCTCATCAGTCTCTGGTGCTGGCAATGTGGGGGCTGCTTGGGACTCCCTCTCCCTTTCTCTCTGTCCCTCCCCAGCTCATGCACTCTCTCTCTCAAAATAAATACATAAAAACTTAAAAACAAAAAAAAAGCCAGTATGCAACTCACCACATTCCTCCTTTCATTTTTTTTGCCTTGGCAATTATGAAAGCATGGGTTGAGATGGGGTATCTATCAGCCTGTGTCCTTGAAAGACTACAATGAATAGAGGCCCTCCAACTAATGGAGAACACTGTCAAGTGAAAGCTATAAAGTTATATTGTGTTGTGCTAAGAGCCACTGAGATTTGGAAGTTGCTTATTACCGCAGCACCATCTAGTACATCCTGACATGTATGCTACTTTCTTGCAAAGATTAGAAATTTGTGGTGGAGGCAGCTCTGTTCACCTGGTCTTATTCAAGGGCCCCCTTTTTTTTCCTCCAAGATTTTCCCTCAAAATCTCTCTTTTATTCACTCCATTGTTCAACTTGATATGGCTTCTACCTGGTAAGATAGCATCCACAAATTCCTATGACTGGGCATTTTCAGCACTATACCTCTATGGGTATTGTCTCTTGTTATAGAATGGCTTAGGTATTTAAAAAAGAAAAAAAGCCTCACAATTAAGTTTTCCTCTTGTCTCCACATTTAACTGGAAAAATCATCTTTAACACATTCCTAATTGGAAGCAGATATTTCTTAAGACTGAGCGCCCAGGAAACCCCCAAAGGGCAACATCCATGCAATGTTCCAGATTCTGTGAGGCATTTCTTTCTTTATTATGTGGTTTTTTTTTTTTTTCAATTATATTTTTTTCCCTCTACTCCTGTCAGGAAAATTTAGCTGTATTTGTGTCAGTCTATCTGGTATTGACTACTTGGGCCTGAGAGTAAGAATATAAAACCAAAATCTCAGCTGCCTTGTAGTTCAAGTGAAGCGACTGCAGGGCAGAGAGATGGCCAAACATGCTTAAACGGCCTCTAAAGAATCTCTTTTCTCTATTTTTGGAACTTTGATTCCTGTATCAGTTAGTTATTGCTGTATAGCCAATCATCTTAAAACTTCAAGGCTTTTACTTGAAATACACAAAATACACAAAAATAAACTCAAAATGTGAGACTTGTAGCCATAAAAATCCTACAGGAGAACACAGACAGTAATTTCTCTGACAACTCTGGAACAACATTTTTCTATATATGTCTCCTGAGGCAAGAAAAACAAAAGCAAAAACAAACTATTGGGACTATATCAAAATAAAAAGCTTCTGCACAACAAAGGAAACAATCAAAAAGCAAAAAGATGACCTACTGAATGGGAGAAGATGTTTGCAAATGATATACCCGATAGGGAGTTAGTATACAAAATATATAAAGAACTTACACAACTCAACACCAAAAACACAAATTAGCCAATTAAAAAATGGGCAGAAGACATGAACAGACATTCTCCAAAGAAGACATATAGATGACCAACAGACACATGGAAAGATGCTCAATATCATTCATTATCAGAGAAATGCAAATCAAAACCATAATGAGATATCACCTCACACAAGTCAGAATGGCTAAAATCAAAAACACAAGAAATAAGTATTGGCAAGGATGTGGAGAAAAAGGAACCCCTCATGTACTATCAGTGGGAATACAAACTGGTGCAGCCACTGTGGAAAACAGTATGGAGTTTCCTCAAGTAATTAAAAGTAGAATTACCATATGATCCAGTAATTCCACTACTGGGTATTTACCCAAAGAAAGCAAAAACAGTAATTAAAAAAGATACATGCACCCCTATGTTTATTGTATCGTTATTTACAAAAGCCAAAATATGGAAGCAACCCAAACGACCATCAGTAGATGAATGCATAAAGATGTGGTATATATAAGCAAGGGAATATTAGCCATGAAAATGAATGAAATCTTGCCATTGGCAATGACATGGATGGACTTAGTATAAAGTTAAGTGAAATTAGTCAGAGAAAGACAAATACCATATAATTTCACACATTGTGGAATTTAAGAAACAAAACAAATGAACAAAGAGAAAAAGAAAGAAACCAAAAAACAGACTCTTAACTATAGAGAGCAAATTGGTGGTTACCAGAGTCGAGGTGGGTGGATGGAATGAGTGAAATAGGTGATGGGGATTAAAAGTACACTTATTGAGGGGAGCCTGGGTGGCTCAGTCAGTTAATGGTGCGACTCTCGGTTTCAGCTTGGGTCATGATCTCATGGTTCGTGGGTTCGAGCCCAGCATCAGGCTCTGCTGACAGCGTGGGGACTATTTGGGATTTCTCTCTTCCTCTCTCTGCCCCTTCTAAGCATGCTCTCTCTCTCTCTCTCTTTCTCAAAAAATACATAAACATAAAACATTTTTTAAAACAAGAGTACATTTATCGTGATGAACGTTAAGTAATACATAGACTTGTTGAATCACTGTATTGTACACCTGAAACTAATACAACGCTGCATATTAAGTCAGTGGAATTTTTTAAAAAATTAATTTTTTAAAAACTCTAAGGCTTAAGATATCAACTATTTATTATTTCTTATGGGTCTAAATATCAGCTGGACCATTTTGTTGACCTGGGCTAGGTTTAGCTGCTCTCATTTGGGTTCTTCCATACATTTGTGGTCAGCTGAAGGAGTCGGTCAGGGACTCATGACCTTTTTTTGTTTCATGTGGTCTCTTCTCCTTCAGCAAACTATACAGGCTTGTTTTCATAGCAACAGCAGGATTCTATGAAGGGAGCAGAATCACCCAAGTACTTTTTCAAACTACTGCTTGTATCATGTCTGCTACTATTCCATTGGCCAAAGAAAATCATATGAGCAAGCCCAGAATCAGTATGGGAGAGCATTACCAAAAGGCATACATACAGATGGCATGAAAAATAGGGACCATCAGTGTACTTCATGCATTAATTGATTAAGTATTACTAATTATCAATGTTATGATTTAATCAGTGCAACCAATGTATTAGCTAATACGCCTAAGTTAAGTTTGCATAACAAGCTATGTCACTTTGTACTTTAAAACCTTTCCTCTAGTGTTTGCTAGAAGGGTAAGGGACAAAAATAGGTGAAGGGAATTAAAAGGTACAAACTTCCAGATATAAAATAAATAAGTCATGGAGATGAAAAGTACAGCTTAGGAAATATAGTCAATAATATTATAATAATGTTGTATGGTGACAGATTGATGACTACACTTATCATGATAAGCACTGAGTAATGTAGAGAATTGTCAAATCAGGGACATCTGTCCAGCTCAGTCAGAACAGCATGTGACTTTTGATCTCGGGGTTATGAGTTCAAGCCCCACACTAGGTATAGAGATTACTTAAAATAAATAAATAAAATTAAAAAGAAAAGGATTGTCAAATCATTATGCTATACACCTGAAACTAATGTAACATTGTATATCTGGGGTGCCTGGGTGGCTCGGTTGGTTAAGCGCCTGACTTCGGCTCAGGTCATGATCTCACGTTTCATGAGTTCAAGCCCCACATCGGGCTCTGTGCTGACAGCTCAGATCCTGGAGCCTGCTTCGGATTCTGTGTCTCCCCCTCTCTCTGCCCCTCCCCTGCTTGTGCTCTCTCTCTCTCTCAAAAAATGAATAAATGTTAAAAAAAAAATTTAAAAACATTGTATATCAACCATATTTCAATAATAAAAATTAAAAAAAATAAACTTTCCTAGAACCTGCTTACAGATGTGGTTCTGGCCCCCTACATGGTTGTTATTTGATGATGACAGTTTACAGCCTACCTGCCAGGATCTGTGTACCCTTGTCAAGGCCCCATTTGCCTCTCTGCACTCCTGCCAAGAATCTCATTCCCACAAGCTTTTTAAAATGGTCTCATAGCCCTGTATACACTTGGCACCTAAAAAGATGTCTGTACACTCTTGATAAAGAAGCAAAGAGTCCATGGGCAGGTTTTTTTGTTTGTTTTTTTTTAATCCTTAAATGTTCCCTGAATATACAGAAACTGTTCCTTACCCGGGCATCAAGCCCCTATATACTACAGTTACAGGCTGTCGTGGACTGAATGCTTGTGTGTCCCCCAAATTCATATGTTGAAGCCCTAACCCCCAGTGTGATGGTATAGGAAGTGGGGTCCTTGGGAGGTAATTAGGTTTAGAGGAGGGTATGATGAGATTAGTGTCCTTATTAGAAAAGGAAGACACCAGAGTTTTTTTCTCTCTGCCAGCGGGAAGGCAGTCATCTGCAAGCCCCCACCAAGAACTAAATCTTCTGACACCTCATTCTTTGGCTTCCCATCCTTCGGAATTGTGAAAAATAACTTTCTGTTGTTTAAGCCCCCCAGTCTATGGTATTTTGTTATAAAAGCTCAAGCTTATTAAGACACAGACCAAAGTCAAATACCACGTGCCATCAGATAGCTAGTATAATAGGGGAACCTGGGTGGCTCAGGTCATGATCTCGCGGTTTGTAGGTTCAAACCTCGTGTCAGGCTCCGTGCCGACAGCTCAGAGCCTGGAGTCTGCTTCAGATTCTGTGTCTCCATCTCTCTCTGCCCCTCCCCTGCTCACAATGTGTCTCTTTCTCTTTCTCTCAAAAATAAATAAATATTTTTTTAATTTAAATATATAAATTACAAAGTGCCAAGACAAAACAATCTACACATACATTAAAATCAAATGTCCAGGAGTGACTGGCCGGCTCAGTCAGTGGAGCATGTGACTCTCGATCTCAGGATTGTGAGTTCCAGATCCATATTGAGTGTAGAGATTACTTAAAAATAAAATATTCAAAAATAAAAATCAAATGTCCAAAGCCGCATAAAGCTTCTTCCTGTATTAATTTTCATCTCCAAGTTCTATTCTTTGTTATATCATGCAATATTTCTGACCTATACAACAATGCTAGGACTTTCAAAGGGTTAATAAATACCACCCCTCTCTCCTGCTGAGATTATTTAGAAATTCAAAAAGGAGACATTTTAGCTGCTGGACAACCAAAATTTCACCTTTACAGTTGATAAAGCCCCAAGTAGAGGACACGATTTAGTGTGATGGCCAAATGTACCTGCTAACTGAACCCTAGAATCAAGCAGACTTATTTATTCAGGCGTAGGCAGCACTGATGAGAGTTGTGGTCTTTGTGATGGGACGTGGGTGGTCTGATCCAGTAAGAATTACTGCATGGAAGGTTGAAGTTATCCTGCTTCCTGGTTCTTGCTTCCCTCGGGCTTTTATTCTCCACAAGAAAAAGAGTGGAAACCAAGACAAGCAGGTTTAAGTTATTCATCTAAAATGCAGAGCTCAGATGCATCATTGATTGCTCTCTGGGATAGATTAAGTAAAAGGAGTGAAATGACACTAATCAAGCTACCTCTACACTGAAGGATATATCTCTCTAAAATCAACAAATGGAAATGGAAAAATATTCAAAGGCATAATAGGAAAAAATTTCCTGCATTGAAGGAAAAAGAAAACATGCACATTAAAATGGAACGCTGCGCTGTTTCCAATTCTGTGTGTCTCCCTCTCTCTCTGCCCCTCCCCCATTCATGCTCTGTCTCTCTCTGTCCCAAAAATAAATAAAAAACGTTGAAAAAAAAATTAAAAAAAAAAAATAAATAATAGAAAAGGGGCGCCTGGGTGGCGCAGTCGGTTAGGCGTCCGACTTCAGCCAGGTCACGATCTCGCGGTCTGTGAGTTCGAGCCCCGCGTCAGGCTCTGGGCTGATGGCTCGGAGCCTGGAGCCTGTTTCCAATTCTGTGTGTCTCCCTCTCTCTCTGCCCCTCCCCCATTCATGCTCTGTCTCTCTCTGTCCCAAAAATAAATAAAAAACGTTGAAAAAAAAAAAATTAAAAAAAATAAATAAATAAAATGGAACGCTGCGAATTCCACTTCCACCCATGAAGAAATTCCGTGAAGCCTTTTCAATTGATGGTACTGGAACAATTGGATATCAATTGTTTGAAAGTGAAACTTGACCTAAATGTCACACCGTATATAAAAATTTATGCAAAATAAATCATGTACTTACATTATAAAAATTAAAGAGCTATTACCAAAAGATAAGTCAATGGTCAGTGAAGATCTTTAATGGCTAAAAAAAAAAAGTGTCCTTAACTAGTAACTGATTTGAAAGTATCTTTTCCTGCCAGAAGTATCAATGTTGTGTGGCACTGATCATCATTCATTCATTCATTCATTCATGTCACTCTTCTTGGGGGAGTTCAATACATGGGAAAATGAAGTATTTGTTCTTCTCCAGTCATTACAACTGCTGATTTGTGATCATGTTAATCTTCCAGAAGAGGTAACACAGAACCCACATGGGGTACCTACGCCTCTTCTGGGCACCCTGCAAGTGCACCAAGAACACTGCATTGGCTGGATTATGGCAAGCAAGTGGGGAAATCTGCTATCACCAGCTCCCCAGGCACTTCATGTCCTCTTCTACACTGAGATTCAGAGACAGGACTTCCTTGGATCTTTTGGGTCCTTGGTAATTCTGCTCTCACTTTAGTAATTTTTTATCAGAAGCAGCACAGAGAGAGAAAAGGGGGAAAAAAGGCATTAGCAGTAGTATTTTCATAACCATAAAAGGCTATCTGGTTGAAGGTCTTCTGACTCCTTGCCTGCTTTCTATTGCCAAACACCACATTTATTAAAACATACCCAAAGCCAAATAGGCTGGTTGCTGGCAGCGAAGTTAATTTACAGAACTGAAGTAGGAAGATTACAGAACTGGAGAGCTAGGAGAACTACTTTCGGAAGAAAACTAGACAGCCAGGATAGCACTGGAGTTTTTGTAACTGAAATGAGTGCTAATGTAGGGAGTTGCTCCAATATATCTGAAACACCCTCCCTTTGAATGTGGCTGTATCAGAAGTAATATTATCAATGATTTACTAATATCAAAAATTAACATGAGATATTAGCAATGATACACTAATTTTTAGATTTAGAAACTTTGTTGATTTTTATTATCAAAAACTCCATTTCTATTTCCTGTAAATTAATTTTATTTACGTTCTTAAAGTCTGTATTTAGTAAATAATTAAGGGGAAGAAAGAGAGAGAAAAGGAAAGAGAGAGAGAGAAATAAAGAAAGAAAAGAAAAGAAAGAAAGAAGAGAGAGGGAGAAGATAGGGAGGGGAGGGGAGGGGAGGGGAGGAGAGGAGAGGAGAGGAGAGGAGAGGAGAGGAAGAAAAAGAAATTTCCACTTGTATGTTCTTTGTTTTCTAAATAATCTCTTAGTGAGCTGAATCTGACTCTTTCATGCAAAGAAATCTTAGATCTTTTTGCCTGACTTTCAATAGAGGGTCCCAGTAGCAGCACCAAAGTGAATTGGTGAGCTCCCAGTTAGGAAGGCTTTCTATCCTGCCCCTTGTTAAGGACCATGAACATTTGCTCACTCTCAGGTTCAGTCCTATGCCAGTGCTGTTTCAAGCCCGGTCTTACTGCTAGTTCATCCTATGGAAAAATGTAGGCACTGTCAGCAAGTGGATTTAAGATTTGCAAGCAGCTTTACAGTTTAAAAACACTTTCTTTTTACTGTTTTTTACGTTTTAAAAACTCTAACAACTTGCATATCACCTCTTACACAAATTCTTTCTTACTTTAATCGCATTTGTGACAATGTTCTATACAGGAACAAAACTAGATTACTTAGGATTTTACAGAGACTTTATATATTATATATGTGAAGTAGGTATTTTTACCCTTTTTTGTAGAGGCATGGAAAAAGATTCACCAACATGCTCAAGTCCCCCTAGTTAGTAAGTGGAAGAATGGGAACTTAGACTTGGGTTTTCTGAACAGGTTCATCAAGCATTTCCCTCTATTCAGAAATAACAACAATCACTTACATTTTTATGACATTTGGAAATATCAAAGCGTTTCACATGCACCATCTCATCTGATCCTAGAAGTATGCCACAAAGTAAGCAGAACAAAGTATTGCATCTCCATTTTATAGATGTAAAAACCAAGGTCCTGGGCAGGGATGGAGATGGGGTTAAAAGACTTATCTAAGACCAAACAACTTTGAAGTGGCAAAGTGAGATGGAGAAGCCAGGCATCCGGACTCCTCACTCACAGTGTATCCCAGTCCCACTCCGTCGGCTTGGACTTTGCCTCTCATTCAACCACTTTCTCAGTTCATCTAAGTAAATTTGTCGTAAACAGTTTTCCCTCCATACATGAAGAAAACTGGACTACTTGCATTTTAAGAGGATTGGGGGATATTTTTATAGGGTGAAAGCTTCTCTGGAAGAGTTCTGCTCACCAGGACCTAGAATGATAAGTGAAGAAGATGACAATGGTGATAAAGATAAAATAACCTGGTGATTATTTCCAGGGTGTTTGTAGCTTTCTGATCATGGAGATTATGCCCAATCTATTTAAAATGCCATTAGCGTGGGACCCTTGGCTGGCTCAGTCCTTATGGCATGGGACTCTTGATCTTGGGGTTTTGAGTTCAAGCCTCACATTGGGCCTAGAGCTTACTCAAAAAAAAATTTTTTTTTTAAATTTAGGGACACCTGGGTGGATCAGTTGGTTAAGAGACCCAGTCTTGGTTTTGGCTCAGGTCATGATTTCATGTTTGTGAGATAGAGCCCTGCATCAGGCTCTTGGCTGACAGAACAAAGCCTACTTGGGATTCTCCCTCTCTTCACCTCTTTCTGTCCCTCCCCCACTGTGTGTATGCATATGCACGTGTGCTCTCTCTCTCTCGAAATAAACTTTTTAAAAAATTTTTAAAATTTAAAAAATAAATAAAATGCATTAAAATACCATTAGTGTGATTTAAAAAAATTTTTTTTTCATAGAATTGATGACTGCATTGTGAGAAGTATGGATGAACACTTGAGAGGTGTCTTTAAATAATCCACTAAGCTTTTATTTAAAAATTCTTTTTTTAAATGTTTTATATTTAAAAAATTAATTCTTAAGAAATTGTAATAAAATATTTGTAGGCATAGAAAAACTCCAACAACTGGTTTATGTGAGCTAGGATCATTTGATGTATACACTTATGTCTTTTTGACATGAAGAAGGTGAAATTACAGTTTTTTAAAAACAGAACTGTTTGGGCACCTGGGTGGTTCAGTCGTTTAAGCATCCCACTTCGGCCCAGGTCATGATCTCGGGGATCGTGAGTTCAAGCCCTGCATCAGGCTCTGTGCTGACAGCTCAGAGGCTGTAGCCTGCTTCAGATTCTGTGTCTCCTTCTCTCTCTGCCCCTCCCCTGTTTGCACTCTGTCTCTCTCAAAAATATATATACGTTAAAATAAAATTTTAAATAAATAAATAAATAAAATAGAACTGTTAAAGATTGTGTCAAAAGTTTCCTCCACTTGATTTTTTATTGTAACAAAATAAAATGTGTGCTTCAGCCCCATGTGGCATCACATGGAAATCTAAATGTCCTTGAAATGTTCTTGACTCAGTCCAAAGGGTGCAGATAGCTGGCCTTCATTGAATAAGAGTACAACTGTGAAGGTTGTACTCAGAAGGTTTAAAAACTTTTCTCTAAATATTGCTATCAGTAAATATGAGGACATTTATAGAAAGAAGAGAATAGCATTCCCTTCTTTTGTAAGAAGGTAAGCTTTATTCTTGCTAACATCAGTTCTTATTACTACCAAAAAGGTAGGGCACCTGAGTGTCAGTTAGTTAAGCTTCTGACTCTTGATCTCAGCTCAGGTCTTATCTCAGGGTCTTGAAGTCAAGCCCCACAGTGAGCTCTAAAGTGCTGGGCATGGAGGCTACTTAAAAAAAAAAAAAAAAAAAAAAAAAAATATATATATATATATATATATATATATATATATATATACACACACACACACAAATAAGGTAGAGTGTGTGTGTGTGTGTGTGTGTGTGTGTGTGTGTGTGTAAATTAAAATATTTTGCCAATTGCTGGGCACTATTCACATGTAGAGTATTTCTTTATCATTTCCCTATTTGGGAATTTAAAATATCTCATTTGTTTGGTTCCCATTAGCCTTTAGTGTCTTATTGCTAGGCAATAGAGCTTCATGGATAATAAAGGTGAAATATCAAATAAAACTTTTTTAAGGAAAAAAACCTCTAGCTATGCCAAAGTTCTGAGAGTTCCATGTTGTGCAACAAAGCCACTGGCTTTGAATCAGTGCCATGACTCTAGCACCTTGTGCCAGATACTACATTTACTCAGGGTCATTTGGGCAAAAGTAATGAAAAATATTAAAGCAATGTTTATGTAGCAGATATGCAATATCAATCATGTTACGTACATTGGTGGTATGAGTAAAGATTGGGTTGTTTGGGAGAAAAGTGACATTTTCTCTTCAGTAGTGGAAAATTACCAGTCCATAGTGTGTTTGAGTTTTCTACTTAACCTTATTCCTTTATTCTTCCTTATCCAGCTCCACTGTGAATCGTTATGATAGCAAAAAATTAAAAAGAATCATCAGAAATGTTTTCTAGAAGTGATCTGAAGGTCAAAGTAACATGGTGATAATTATAGACTATCCAGTCTGTTATTTCTATGATTAGATAAATGGGCAAAGTGTCGGAGCAATAATTACACTCAGAAAATGCTTATTAGTTGTCATCTAATGGCAGACCACTGTCCACATCCTACCTTCCCCAGACTTACTCTGATAACAAATTCTAAAGACTTACAATTGTGGCAAACAAGCTGCTTAGCAATGTATCAGAAGCCCTAGAACCACCAGTAGGTTCAAGCTGAAAGTTGTTTTGTGGCCCCAAATGTGGTTTTCTTTGAAATCCACTCGTTTACTAGCTGCTCCTCAAACCCCTGCTATGCTTGTTCCATCCCAGCAACTGAGTTTTCTGTATTGGTTTATTCAGTCAACATTTTGTTGGGTCCTTAATTCCCTACTCAACTTTTATAACTCCTGTCCAAAACACTAGCTCTTGAAACTGTTTTTTTTTTTTTTTAATTTCCGAACTGAATGTCATTTCCCTAAAATACAGGGTTCTAATGATTATTAATCCCAAAAGCCTAAGTAGGTCCAACCCACAAAAGCCCAAGTCATCCATATACCTCTGGATGGTATACCTAAAATTGTATTTCAGGTACTTCCACCTATTTCCTTTGCCACGTTGTTTCCTTTGGAGAGAGGTACTGAATTCTCACTAGAGAAGCCACGGGAGAATATCTTTCTTTCAGTGTAACAGAAACCTTTACCTATCCTTTAAGAGACAGAAGTGGAACTAAACTTACAGCCTGTATTGCTGTCCCAGGCACTTTACATAGGTTATCTCATCTAACCCCCAAGTAAAGAGTACACACATATTACAAATGGGGAAACTGAGGCCCAGAGACCCCAAAGTGAAAAAAGGAGCAAGTGATCAAATCAGGATTCACACCGCTGGTAGTTGAATTTCATAATTCACGCTCCTTCCAAGAACACCATCCTGCCTTTCAAAAGAAGAGGGTGAAGCCAAAGTCAACTACTGCTTGGGTGTTCTTAGGAGGAACAAAGGGAAATTATTCCTGTTGCGGGCTGATTTGTATCCCCCCAAATTCATATATTGAAGCTCTAACCCCCCGGTGCTTCAGAATGTGACTGTATTTAGAGACAGAACTTTTAAAGAGGAAATTAAGTTAAAATGAGACCATCAAGGTCTGGTGTCCTTATAAGAAGAGGAGATTAGGACACACAGAGAGACACCAGAAATGCACATGCACACACACAAAAGAAAGATCACATGGGAATAGAGCGAGAAGGAAATCATCTGCAAGCCACGGAGAGAGGACTCAAGGAAACCAACCTTGCCAACACCCTGATCTTGGACTTTCAGCCTCTGGAATTGTTAGAAATAAATTTCTGTTGTTTAAGGCACCCAGTCTGCAGAATTTTGCTATGGCAGCCTTAGCAAACGAAGTCAATTTGCATAGTAAGAAGTGCGGGTCTCCTATCCATTCAAGTGGGATGAGTTACATATTGTTTTTTACTTTCTTTTAAGTTTACTTATTTATTATGAGAGAGAGAGAGAGAGAGAGAGAGAGAGAGAGAGAGAGAGAGAGAGCATGCAAGCAGGAGAGGGGTAGAGAGAGAGGGAGAGCATTCCAAGCAGTGCAGAGCCTGATGTGGGGCTCAAACCCACAAACCTGAGATCATGACCTGAGCTGAAATTGGAAGCTTAACTGACTGAGCCACCCAGGTGCCCCGTGGGATGATTATTTTGAGGCTATTGTTGAATGATCCAATTCATCTTTTTCTAGGCTTGAGGTCCAACTTCTGTGGAGCTTCCTACAGGAACCAACTCAGTCTTATTCCTATTAGGTCTTCAAGTATTTTCTTTAGGCACAGAAGACCACATCCATGTATGGGACTGAGATAGAATAAACATGACAAAGATACCTAAATGCACCTAAATGACTGGCACCCTCCTGTTCTGTGGGAGAACTCAGCTTCACACCCCAAGGTGGTAATGAGGGTAGGTAGAGATTAAGCTCTATAAAAACTCTGGGACAACAGGATTTGATAAGCTTCGGAACTGGTGAGTACATGGAGGAACTGGAAGGGTAGCCACCTTAGGAAGGCATGGAAACTATGCCCCTTCCCCCATCCACATCTTGCCTCATTCATCTCTTCCATATGGTTGTTTCCAAGTTGTATCCTTTGATACTAAATCAGTAAATGTAAGTAAGCATTTGCCATTCTAGCAAATTCCTGAACCTATGGAGGGGGTCACAAATTCCAGCTGGTAAGTATAGGTGGCAATCTGGACTTGTAATTGGCATCTGAAGTGAGGGCAGTCTTACGGGACTGAGGCCTTGACCTGTGGGATCCAATGATATCTCCAGATAGATAGTGTCAAAATTGAGTTAAATTTATAGGACACCCAGCCAGTGTCCACTGAAAGTTGGAGAATTACTTGGTGTGGGAAAAATTTGCAAAGCTGCTATTGGAACTATTGGTAATAGAGGAGAAAAACAGTTTCCTTTTATAGTACTGTACGAAGTTCCTAAACCTTGGGCTCACCTCAGAACATCACTGGCCCCCCACTGCCCTCTAGAAAGGGAATGACCTACACCTGGGCAAGGTTCCTGGCCTGCTTCCAGGATACACTCACGCTATCCAGGAAGAGGAGGAAGTACCAGGAGTACTGCTAAAGGCTGCACTTGCCACAATGTAGAGCCTCAGGATGTCGAACCTCAGAAACTTACTAACTTCTGCTTTCATCTGAGAGCTTTAATAGTTAAAATGCAGGATGAAATTGAGGTGCCTGCGGGGGCTCAGTCAGTTGAGTGTCCGACTTCTGTTCAGTTTGTGAATCTCACAGTTCGTGAGTTCGAGCCCCGCGCCGGGCTCTGTGCTGACGGCTCAGAGCCTGGAGCCTGCTTCAGATTCTGGGTCTCCTTCTCTCTCTGCCCCATCCCCACTCACGCTCTGTCTCTCTATCTTAAAAATAAATAAAACATTAAAAATTTTTTTTAAAAATGCAGGCTGAAATATTTAACCAGTACTGCAAGACACATTGCCTTCTTCCACATGACATGCCTTGATATGCCTGATGACTTTCAATTAGCGCATGAGCTTTTTATTTTCCTTAGCGTACACAGAAGTTGACTTGGACAACTATTTTTCCCTTCATCAATCCATTCCAATCCTCTGGTGTGGGTGGGAGGAGAATGGTGCTAGAATTATCACTGCGTTTTTAAATTTTGTTTCCAAAAGATGCCATGGGCAATACATTATTGAAGGAGTTATAAGCTCCTCAGGAGCCTCCTGGGCGAAATCTGAAACCAGCTTCTGAATGCAGAGAGCAGGGAGAGACCAAAGGAAGGGGAAGGCCACTTGGGTTGGTAGGTGGCAGTTTTAATAAGCAGAGGGAACTTACATACGAGGCTTGTCTTGGGCGGCGGCAAGATATGTGGATCCCTGCACCTGCCCACCATATCTTAAAAGTTTGTAGAGACCTTAACTAGGTTCAGTCACATATACCGTGCAGGCGTTGTCAATACCAAATCACTATCTCGAGGTTATGTGCTTGGAGCAGCCTCTGAGGGCAGGAAAGGAAGGAGCACCCACATTCCAAGGAGAGGGGAGAGGGTGAGAAGCTTCTGAGAGCCCCAGAGCCTGCTCAGGGATCAACCAGTGGCCATGTCTTTTTGATGACCTTCCCCAACAGAAGCCCCAATCTCCTTCATAGCTGTTAGTCATGAGGGCGAGTTGACTTGTAGGGACGCATGCTGGGATTCATGGGGCTTCCCCTGCCACACTCAGTGTGTTGCTCCCTGGTGCCCGAGGCACTCACCTTAACTGTGACCATGGACTGGAGACTGTGGGAAAGCGGGAAGGACATAAGGGGAATAAGGAGGTCAGAGATGAAAACTCCGTCCTCCAATACGATTATCAACTTGTTTTCCCCTGTCAAAGAATGAGTTTAATTATGCACCATTTTCCTGGTGCCCTGGAAGAAGTAATGGTAATGCCAAGGCAACCAAGACATGCCTCAATTCATGATCAAGGCTAGAGAAATAACAGCCTCTGAGGGAAATGCTAGCACTTGCCCAGACTCAAAGGGAAACTGCCAGCCTAATGTCCACTAGTCTGGCATCACAAATACATGGGCATCAATGTTATTTTACTAGAACTCAACCCTTTATCACAAATTACTAGTATCGTATTGTTCAGGAAAGCATATTCCTTTATTAAAGGTTAGCTCCCGCCTGCCACTCTTTATTTTTCATCCACAGTGCTCTGAGATGAACTAAGTCCTCTTTCGGCACTCAGGGCAGGAAGGTACCTCTGGGGTGTTGAAGAAGACACCCCCTGTTCTCTCTCCTTTGGCCCCTGGCCGGGGCTGCTGGCAGAAGTGCACGAGTTACACCATCTAAGAAGCGCTGTAGGAATATTCCCTTCGGGGAAGCCGAATGGGGGCCAGCACTGGAGGGGAGAGCAGCTGCACCGAACAGCTTCCCTGGAGCAGTCTCAGACACACCATCTTTCTGGGAACTGCAGCCAAGAATGTCTGCGGAGCCAGGTAAGGAGATGAGGCAATGTGGGAGCAAACCAGGTATGCGGCTTTTCTCTGAGGAAATCTGAGGAGGGACAGGAGGAAGAGCGAGCATGCCTCACTGGTTACTCACCATCCAATAACAGGAGAAAATGGGCTTCTGGAAGTCTCAAACAACAGCAGCACCAGCAATAAGAGTTCCTTAAGAAATTCCCTTTGCCGATGAGTGTTCCCATTTCCTCTCACACAGCAGAGAACAAAGAAGGGAGGTTGTGACAGGACACGCTGCAAGTCATGTAACATCTGAAACGAGGGATTCTAAGAGGAAGAGAAGAGGGATAGTCTTTTACTCTCATTGCGAAAATCCCCCATTGCTGATCCACTAAAGAGAACTGATTACCTGGAGAAATAATGGATTGATAAAACTATTATTAATAAATAATGTTATTTATTAATACATTTATTAATAGTCATCAATATTATTAATAAGGGGAAATAAAATGAGGCATTACCCTTGTTAATTGCGGGAAAATTTTTTCATTAAAAAAAAATAGGTTTAACTTAGGAGAGCCTGGCTGGCTCAGTCTGCAGAGCATGTGACTTTTTTCTTTTTTTTCTTTTCTTTTAAGCAGGTCTCACACCCAGTACAGGGCTTGAACTCTTAACTCTTGAACTTGAGACCCTTGAACTCAAGACCCTGAGATCAAGAGTCAGAGGCTTAACCAACTGAGCCACCCAGGCACCCCTAGAGCCTGTGACTCTTGATCTCAGGGCTGTAAGTTCAAGACCCATGTGGGGTATAAAGATTACTTAAAAATAATATCTTTAAAGAAATTAGCTTTAGCTTAAATATGATATATCTCACCACGGACTTCTTATAAGTTAGAATCTAAGCAAAGATCATAAATGGAAAATAATTTTAACAAACCCATAGAGTTTACAGTAATATATTACCTTTGGTGCAGCATAACATCCTTGTAACACATACAAGAAAACTTAATTAGACATAGAAAAATGATTACTTTTCCCATTTCTGAAAAATTATGAATGACATTTGTTAATGCTTTAATAGCCTCATATTAAATATTTCTTCTGTAAAACCAAACAGCAATTTAAAATTGATTATATTGCCTACTGTTGCTATAATTTATGATTGGTATCCCTTATGCATCTGATGGCAAAGGGAGTTTGCTGAGGAGCCTATACATGGATAGACAGCCCCCTCCACACGTGTGTAAAATCAACATTTTCAAGTCATGCTACCCAAATACATGTGTTATTAAACGTTGAATATAGGGGTGTCTGGGTGGCTCAGTCAGTTAAGCGTCCGACTTTGGCTCATGTCATGATCTCACAGTTTGTGCGTTCGAGCCCTGCATCAGGCTCTGTGCTGACAGCTCAGAGCCTGGAGCCTCCTTCAGATTCTGTGTCTCCCCTTCTCTGTGCTCCTCCCCCGCTCATGCTCTGTCTCTCTCTCTCTCCTTCAAAAATAAATAAAAACATTTTTTTAAATTTTTTAAAAATAAATAAATAAACACTGAATATAGAATTTAGGAGCTGATTTTCACTTCTTAAAATCCTTTTTACCGTATTCATTTTTTGTAGGTTTCCTCTTGTAAACCTTGGTGTGTGTGTGGGGGGGGGGGGTGTGGGTGTGTGTATTTTTCTCCTGCTTTAAAAATAATACATGCAAGGGGCACCTGGGTGGCTCAGTTGGTTAAGCATCTGACTCTCGATTTCAGCTCAGGTCATGATCTTATGGGTTCATGAGTTCAAACCCCTCATCGGGCCCCTCGCACTGACAGCGCAGAGCCTGCTTGGCATTATTTCTCTCCCTCCATTCTCTGTCCCTCCTGCACACATTCTCCCTCTCAAGATAAATAAACCTTAAAATAATAGTAATAGTAATACATGAATAGAATTCAATATAATTTAACTACACAAATTCAAATAGTACCAGAATATACAATAACAGACAATGAAAGGCCCCAACAATACCACTCATAAGGCCAAAGAGTCTGATGTTTTCCATGAAAACATTGGTTTTAGACTGCCTGCATTCAAGTCCCAAATTAGCTACTTGTTACCAATGGGCTGTTGGTTGAGTTATTTCCATCCATGAAAAGCGGTAACAACAAAACCTACCCCCAAATGTTGTGAATAATCAACAAAATAAAACACATAAAACATAGTACAGTTCCCAGCACATACTAAGAACCCAATAAATAACAGCTCTGCCTCTTCTTCCCCCTCCTCCTCCTCCTCCCCCTCCTCCCCTCATCCTCAAATCCTGTTTGACAGGCAATCACCTTCAATGCTTTGATTTAATTTTAAGTTACTTCATTATTCTCAGTGACTTAAAGATCCTTGCAGTTCACTTCCCTTTAACAGATACTGAGGCCTATTTCTCTGAATTTACAGGAACCAAATTCTGTGGATTACAACTAAATCCTAGAATAAGCAGAAGCAGAAAATTAAGACAGCATCTGCCCTTTTTCTCTGCTACCTATTGGAATTTCCAATTACTCATTTACTATCACCGGGAACAAATGTGATAGGCCCATTCACAAATGGGTCTTCCTGACTTATTTGGGCATAGATTAGAAAAGACTTGTGCAGCTAAGTCATTGTGGTTGATATCTATAGGGAATCTACCTTCTCTGCCCTGTGAAACATATCTCCTCTACCTTCATGGATCCAGCCCAATTACATATTCATTCTCTATGGTCCACTCGGGGCTCCACAAATTGCTCATCAGGCTGTCCATCTCATCCCTCATGGCTGTAGCCCCTTGAAAGAACCTAGTGTTGGCATTTCAGCTTTGATTCCTAATGCTTGGCATGCTCTAGCAGTCCTCCAGTCTGGAGGTCGCTGGCATGAGCTGTACGTAACAATCTATTGTGGTGTGCGGACCTACAGTCAGTTCCGCTATAATGCCTGTTTTGAAAATGAGAATTTATTCCAATGTGACAAAGTTAGGAGAAATTTTAGGACCATGCTAATTTTGCAATTGCTTGTGCCAGTTTAATCACCAGGCCCATACAAAAAACTGCACCCGGCTGAACTGGGCTGCACAGGAACCATCGCAACGCATGCACACACTCATCTCTTGAGGACAGTGAGCTCCACATGTGCTGTTTCATTTACTGCTGCAACTTTCTACACCTGCAGCTTTCCATCTGACTTCAGGAAACCTCTTTCAATGACTCACAAGCTGCAACCCTGGCCTACCAACCACTTGACCCTACTCCTCCCCTTGCATTTTTCCTCTCTTCTCTCGGCCTATTTTGTATTTTTTCTTCTGTTCTCTGTTCTTTTTCTCTCTTTATTCTGCTTTCTCTCACTCCTTTTCTACCTCCCTATTGTTCTCTTCCTCTGGCACATAGGGTGGGAGCCATGGGAACAAGGTGGGCATGCCTTGTGAGCAATTGTAGGAGTGCTCACTCTCATAGACAAAGGAGACATTTTTCAAGGTAAAGTGACATATTTATTTCAGTTGATGTATTTCTTCACCATTTACCATGGATAAAACCATGCTACCTTTTCATTATGTTACTTTCTTTTTTATAATGTATCATTGATGAAATTTTTTTTAAGTTTATGTATTTATTTTGAGAGAGAGCACAAGTGGGGAGAGGCAGGGGAAGAGAGGAAGAGAGAGAATCCCAAGCAGGCTCTACACTGTCATTACAGAGCTCGACATAGGGCTTGAACTCACGAACCCGCAAAATCATGACCTGAGCTGAAGTTGGATGCTTAACCTACTGAGCCACCCAGGTGCCCCATTTTTGAGTGTTTACCCCAATCCCAGCCCTATAGCTTCTACTGCATGATTTTTGCATAGCATAGTGAGACTTAGGAACGCATATGTTAGGAATAGTAGGACTGACAATATCTACCATCTCTATAATTTATTGAATTTTAGCAGATTCTCAAGGGAATTCATTATTATTCAAGAAAAGTTGAAGAACTTTTGGTCTAGACGAGTTCTCTCCATTATAAATGTGAGCTGCTTATGTAACAAATATTGTTAAGTAATGAAAAAGTAAAAAGAAACAGGTTAAATTAATGTTAACAATGTTTTATTTAACCCAACTATTGTCATTTAAACACATAGTCAGTATAAAGTATATAAATGAGATATTTCTTTTTTTGTACTACGTCTTTGAAATATGGTGTACATTACAGTACAATTCAAGTACTCAGTAGTCACATATGGCTAATGGCTACTGTTAACAGTGTATCCCTAAAGGATTCCTGTCCTTTTGACCAGAAAAAGATAGAAGCAGGGAAGAAGATAGCTGATCCACCTATATTTCTCAGATAATGTAAATAAAGCTAAAAGGTAGTTTTGGTTAAAGAGGACCTGATATGCTTCCTAACCTGATTCAGATTAATGCCTTGCTTAGTGTTAGATTTGATATGGTCCAAAGGTGGGAAAAACGTGCACCCATCTAAATATATAATCTAATCTATTCCATGTGGAACTCCTGGGAATACAGAGGAACTCTTCTCTTTGCAAACTGCCATCTCTTAGACTATGAGACTTATGAGCAAACTTTTCACTAATAGTTCTTCTAACAATAAGAAACATAATTTTAAAAATAGCTTTCATGGGGGTGCCTGGCTGGCTCAGTTGGAAGAACATACAACTCTTGATCTTGGGGTCCTGAGTTCGAGCCCCACACTGGAGGTAGAGATCACTTAAATAAATAAATAAATTTTAAAAAATAGCTTTTGTGAACAAAATGTGTGAACACATTTAAGTTGATTTACATAGGATGAAAAATTCATAAAGGATTTATTCATAAAGTAATTAATTCCTAAAGAACCCATCTTAGAAAAATGTAAGCTTTCAGTGAAAAGTTTCCAAGTTCAGTTGCTTCGAAGTATCAATTTGATCATCAGCAGAACACCTTCATAGTTTTCTGAAATTTTTTAAGGTAATTCTTTCTTCATGAGAAATACTATGCAAATGCCAAATATGTAAAGTCAAAGCTCCATTCCCTCCTCCCCAGCATTATGTGGATTGTTGCAGCTCTATAGAGCATCACTGGAAAAAAAAAAAAAAAAGGAAAAAAAGAAAAAAAAACCCTAATAGCTCTATCATTAGAATAATCTGGGTAGAAAATTAAATTAAGCACTTAGGGAAATGCAAAAGATGTGAAAAGCAGTGCTGGACTTAACAAACTTAAAATATATCATCTGAAAAGACAGAACTAAAAACAAATACATAAAAAAATTAGAGAACAATTATGTGAGTCCAATAGTAAATGTAAAAGTTGAAGAAGGGGTGCTCTGGTCTCTTTAATTCCTACACTCTAATGCAGAGTGACTTTATAAGTAAGCTAAGTAAGCATTAGTCCACATATCACAGTTTGAGAGGGAAAGGGCATGACCCCCCCTTCCAATAATATCTCCCAAAATTCCCACTTTGGGGCAGTTGTCTATGTGGCTTGTAGGTCCTAACTGAACATGCACTCATGTGTACAAACCCTCTCCAAACTCAGGATGAAGGAACATAGCAGCACATTGGGGTCAGTATCAAATCAGTCTTAGCCCTGACTGCTCCTACCCCATGATCCAGAATTGGGATCCTGCCATAAATCCTCCTGACCCCAGAGCCCCGCTTCAGGAATTGTGTCTTGTCTTTACTTCAATTCATGCCTGGTACTCCAGGCCTTCCAGCACTGGAGTCCTAGAATATACGCACACTTCAAACACTCACCCTCCCCGTTCTTTCCAGAGCGTAGAAATCCCATACCTAAACTCTGGTAGCTATGGCTGGATCTCGGCCTCTCGCTAACATTGCCACTTGCCTACATCTTTACCTGGTGTTGTCTGGGGTGTTAGGATGATCTGACCCTCCAGCTTATCAAGGTTGGGTAAAGTTTGACTTAGGAGCTCTGGCTTTCTACCCTGTTATTTTTCCTTCACCATTCACGGAGCACTCCTCACAAAGATGCCTTTTTGAGAGGAAAGTATTGTAATTTCTATCAAGGAAATGCAGCTCTTGTCTTCCCTTCTAAACAGCACCTCCCCCACTCTTTATTGTCTATTGCTTGGAGATTGCTTCATTCTCCACTCTATTCCCAAGGGCCTGTCCATTTTCTAGAAGCAACCTTTCTCCCGTCTGCTCTATCTTACTAGCAGCACTGTCTCTGAAACCTACCATTAGAAACACTTCCTTTGAAAGCTTAGAGATTCTCCAGAGCTCCTTATTAAATGCATATATCCCTAGGCGAAACAGAAAAAGTTGAATATGTATAGACAGAATCTTCACATTAAACTCCTTTAAGACACAGAATATAGTACTATAATAAAGAATATAATAAAGATTTAGAAATGGTTTAATACAAGTATTTGATAAATGAATAATATATATGGCTTAACATACTCTACTCCGTGAAAGTCAGGAGTCCCAGAAAACCAACTGATGAATTCAATGAATTCTAAAAATCTTTAATTATAGTTCAGACAGCAATATTAACTAAATGAATGAATTTCCAAATATCTTCTATATAGGAAGGTATAGATTGCAGTACTGATACAACAAGGCGTTTAATAAAAAAAGGTAATTGTCCAGTGATAATTCACTCCCCCGTCAATATTATTTACTAGCGTAAAGATGTTCAAATAGCCTACTGACTACTAGATCCGGTTACTGAGAATTAGTTATACAAGACTAATACTCACCCTAATAAATTAAGAATAGTTGTGTTTTTATGTCCTCCTTTATGATATGAGAAAGGAAAAGTTCATTTAAAAAAAAAGGATTATGGGGCACCTGGTTGGCTCAGTCGGAAGAGCATGGAACTTTGAACTCGGGGTCATAAGTTCAAGCCCCGCGCTGTGTGTGGAGACTATTAAAAAAATAGTAATAATAATAAACTTGAAAAAATAAATTTAAAAAGAATTATAATTATCTAGATAGCCCAACTACAGTATCACTATTAAATGTTAGGAAAGAATCTATTTTCACAAACTACATTGACACATGTTTCCAATCAAGGAAAAACTTGTATGTAGAAAGGGTATTTAAAGATCAAACAATTATAATTTCTTCTGCTGTCTTTTCACTCGCAAGTTGGTGAGCTAACTATTGCAGGAAACCAGCAGAGGGAGCACCGACCATTGTTTTTTTGTATGTGCGCTCTAAAAACAAAGGGACTATCTTCTTTACACTTTAGACACTTTATCAAGATTGGCAAAACCTTCGTAAAATACAAATATGATTTGTGACTGATAAATTTTCTTTTCAATCCTTTTTATTAAATCAGGACTGAAACATTTTCTTTGTTAATATTTTAGTTAAGAAAGTAACACATTTTGTACAAAGTGAAACAAATCAGGAAAAGAAGTTTAAAAAGTTAATAATCTCTTACCTCCCCTTGAGATCCTCTGTGTTATAAACAGACTTGTATGTGTCTTTTCATATCCTCATTAAAACAAGGGGGGAAAAAGTTATAGGAGTTCCTCACTTGTTTTTTTTAAGTGGGGTCCTACTAAAAAAAGCCTATCTGTAGGTAGCAAAATACCATGAAACATCCATGAATATGCAGTGGATTCAAGAGGAAGTATCAAATAAACACAGTGTCAAGCCATATAGAAACCATGTGTGTACAGAGGGTCAAAAGCATAGAATACCAAAATGATATCAGTGCCTTCCACATGGAAAAAAAAAAAAAAATCTAAACACATCTCAATGAATGTGTGGATCTGGAAAAACAAATAAACAAGCCAGAATGCTCAATGCCCTTTTAAAATGCCATGAGGAATACTAGGTGAGTTAATTTCTAGTATACAATTTATATTACCAAGCTCTTCACAAAACAAAAGGAAAACAAGACAACCATAATAAAACTCAACCACTCAAACTTTTTAAAAAGCGGAATGTATTAAAATGGATTTTTTTTCAAATTCACAATATTTCACATATTCCAATTGAAGTAGTGGACCAAACCCTTTCCATTCAAAGCTGTGTTCCATTCATTTGCATAATTTAACTGGAAAAGAAAAAAGGATGTAGCCATAGATATGGCCAGAAGAGGCCCTCCATCCCATCCCATTGAGAGAATCCATGGATTTCTCTATAGGTTCCTACCCTCATCCAACCTCACCTCTTTGCAAAGAGAACCTTCTAAATAACTGGTTCCAGGTCCCAGAGAGACCTATCTAGCCGGCTGGTAGCTAACTTCTGAAGATTTATCTTTGTGAGCTCAGGAAAGTTGCAGAAACTTCCATAGCCCTGGCTGTCTCCCCCCTTCCAGTTAACTCAAACAGCCTTCCTTATTTTCCTGTGTCTCTGAATACCCACTTTAGACAGAACCTACTAGAGGTTTCCCTCACCTTTGCCAGTTCCCTATGCACCTTGATCATATAGCATGTGGCTATGAAGGAAACATTGCAGGGGTGGAAGGAAAGGGAAAGAAAGGGATGAAAAGAGAGAAGGGAAGAGAAAGAGCAAAAGAGCAAAAGAAAAGGCTGAGAGAAAGCTGACCAGGATAGGAAGGGAAATTCCCTACAGGGAGGATTATAGAAAGAATTCCTTCCGGAAGCGGGGAGTAATTAATCAGCCGTGATTTCCTTTCCATCTCCCCAAAGCAGAAAAAGTCATTTTATCTGATTTATTTTTCTCCTTTTTGCTAAGGGACTTAGGGATACCAAAATTTTTTCAATGACCGCGCCTTCGTGAGAAAATAAGAGAACACAGCATACTGATCCTCATTTGATAGATGAGGAAAACTGAGGAATGGAGAGGTCAAAAGCCTGGCTCAATGTCACAGGAAAGGCAGTCACAAAGTTAGGATAAGACCCTGGGTTCTTGACTCCAGCCCTTTACTTTATCCACAAAGTCAACACAAGCAGTCTAGATTTGTTATCTCACCCCCTTCTTTCTCAAAGGCTGAGTGACAAAGAGTGCTTAGTGTGATACTGAGTGTAAATGACAGCACAGGAAGTCCATTCTCAGGGCAAGCTGTGAGACTGGCAGCTGAACGGGAGGCTAGAAAGCAAGTCTGTGCAGAGCACTTTCAGTCTACACTCGCTATCTCACCCCTGCAGCGGCCAGAGTCTGCAGGACCATGGGAGGAGATGTGAGGCTGTCGGGAACATCAGCAGGTTGAGAGTCCACTTAACTCATCGAGTCCTGAGCATCTCTTAGCAAAATGAAAGGCTGTGACTTAACCAGGAGGGAAGGAGTCACTTACAGAAGTGGGTATTTCGTATCATTCAGAATACGTGATTTATATGACTCACATATGAATTCTGAATTGTATTCTGTAATCATTTATATGATCGTATACATAGTTATTGTGCAAATTTTCGAGGAACATTGTTTTCTGACATGGTATTAACCTCAGAATTGAACTCTTTGAAACCTGTTAATACAGTTCTCAAGGAAGTCTATCCAGTCACTTATCACATGTTTGAAGTTAGAAATGCTGAAAGTAAAGAAATGTTACATCTAAACAGGTTCAGGATGTATCAACCATATATGCAAGAACATTTATACGGACACCACACCCACTGCTGCGTTCACAGGCTTCACCTGAGCCATGGTGTATATACAAAGTAAAGTGTGCCAGTCTAGCTTACAGCTCAAAGACGGATTTATTGTGCTGTTATGGCACTGTCATTTACTCAAAACACAAAGAAAAAGAAGTAGATGAAGAAAAGAATAGAAACAGAAGCCTACAGTAGCTTAATTCTATGTAAATTCCATTATTATCTTCCTGTAAACATACTTTTTACTGTAATTGTTTTATTATAAATGAGTAATCTCTTTAACAAAATGAAGGAGAAAAATAAACTTATCATACAGATACAGATAAGAAAGCATCCCGAAATATAATTAAGTAGTTTCTTACATAATGCTAAGCTATGATCAGTAATTCTTTTTGTAATTTTCAAGTAGTGGTCAAAATAGCATATGAAAGAGATGTGTTACCTAATCTTTATATCTAATCTTGACTGTTTAATTATATTCAAATTGATTAAAAGAGATGTAGTGCCCTAAAACTTGACAGATATTCAAATACATTTCCTTCCTAATTCTAAATGTCCACAAGTTGTGAAAAGCTAATCTCTGACACACACACTGACTAATCATACAATATTTCCATATAGAATGGATCTGTTCAAAGTACCAGTCATCTATGAAATAAAGAGTAATCATCACAGAAGGGAGTTGTTTTATGTCACTTATTTATACTCAAATTTCTAATTATTCTTAAAGTCAATCAGAAGTTGGCAGATTTTTCCAGAATCCAGAGGGCAAACATATTCAAACAAGGGAGACACACACAGAGACACAAAGAGACAAAAAGAGTCCACAATGTACTTTCTTAAAATACCAGACTACTTCAGTTACGACATATGTACTAGCTTGGGGTTTCTAAATCAACAGACTGAAGAAAAACTGCCTTGTCATCAGAACTTCGAAATATATGGATCTCACGAGAAACAAATTCGTGAAGCTGTAGATCTACAACCAAACTCTGCCTGTAAAAGAAAACAAATTTGAGCTGTCCATGTTGAGCAACTTGACCAATACACTAGAAATTGCACCGAAACTATTCTGACTGAAGACTGGGCTCATTTTCCTTTCCAAAGTGAGAAGAGAATAGATAAGAGACACGCATCGCAGCAAACAGAATGCAAAACTGGAAAGCCTAAATAAAAAAAAGACCGATGAAAGCATAACATTAAAAAGAGAAGTGTTTAGCTGTTAAATCATCCAAATTGCTTTGCCAAATTTTGACATGCTTGACTTCCTGTAGTAAAAAAAAAAAAAAACAAAAAAAACAAAAAAACCTTCTTTTTTTTTGTTTTTGAAAAAAAAAAAGTGAGGAAAAATAACCAGCTGTTCCTTGTATAGTTCAGGAAACGAGTTTGATTTATTACTTTAAGGTTATTTTTGAATGAGCTGCTTGTGGCAGCCAGAGTGCAAGAAAAGTCACTGAGGCCTGTCCACTTGAAGGGCTCAAACTGTTTCCTGAACAGTCCTTCACTCTGCACCTCCGACGGCTATTATTGACAACGTGTGACTGGGGCCTTCCAGGATTTTAAAACAGCAGGGGTCCCGGCCAAACAATCGGGCTGTCAATTACCTTTTCCCCTGTTGTGAAAAAGGGACCCAAGACAATGCAACTTCTCAGCAGGGAGGTGTGCGGCTCCAGCACGTAACCCCCTCTCGCACCGTTCCGCATTCAAATCCAAGTAAATGCCTGGTGCCTTCACTTTTGTCTGCGTGTGTCAGCTCCAACCAGAATTACTGCAAGGTAGGTGTCTCCATGGAAGGATTTTTACGTTCTTGCTAGGGCAAAATGGACTCTGGATATTGTTGTCTCTGGGCTCCGTGGACATTTTTTTTCTAAGATCCATACAGACACAAAGAGTGCCCCGCTCCCAGCCCCTTTCTGTAGGCTTGTCCTCCAGGAACGCCCAGCCCTCTCTACCTATATTGTGGCTTAGAAACTTCCTGTGGGCATTGACGACTTGCTGTGAGGACTGTCCATCATCCCGCCCCTTTGTCTGGCAGTCACTGCCATCCGAATTTGACTGACTGAGGAAGCCTGAGTTATTTGTAAAGAACAACAAGGCTTTTCATTCATAATTTTAGTAGGGGGACAGGGTGCTAATGACTGAGCTTGAATAACTAGGGAATGTGGTATTCAAGGCAGGAAGAAGCCCAAACCGGCTGCCAAATGAGGGAAGGAGAGGATGTAGGTGAAAAGTTCCTGGGTAAAAAGCCAAACAATGACATGAGGATCACACATATATACAAATACAAATCAAGTTTTTAAAAGGTGAGACAATCGAAAAGGTGGAAGCAGGAAGGAGGGCAGGGAAAATCTAACAGGATTTCATTAGCTTTGGGGTCAAGTTACATGGCAGAGTTTACAGAATCCGAAACCCATAAAGTGTCTACGGAGGAAGTGATCTTTTCTTCCACTGCTGGTTCTCCTACAAAAACAAAAAGTTAAAAAAAAAAAAAGAAAAAGAAAAGAAAAGAAAAAAAAAAAGTAAAACTGGTTTTCACTCTCTTTTGGTACCTTTCATATGTTCAGACAAAGAGAGTTTGTTTTCTGAGGGTATTCAGCCTGGCAATCAAGTCTGGGTTCCAAAGAGCTTACTTTTGGGGTTTCTACTGAATTTTATGTGCATGCAGCATAAACACAATATGTAATAATTTTACATACCTGCTGCTTCCCAGGAGGAGAAATTATAAAAATGTAAATTTCTAGTTGAGTAACTGTATAACTCAGTATTAGGAGATTTATTTTTCTTGCTACAATAATAAAATCTTGGTTTGGATTTTCTTTATTAAGAAATTAAAAGTATCACATTGACATTTTTACATGCATGATTTTATACACAGATTCATAGGAAATAATCCCAAATAACAATGTTGCACATTTTAAATCTATTACGAAGTAGCAGAATGATGCAAGCTGCTTTTTAAAAAACCATTGTAATTCCCTAAGTGAAGAATGTTTCAGTCATTACTAGAAAATGTTTACTATGTCTCTTTTGTTAAAGCAAGTTAGCGAAAGGTAAAGTTGAACAATAAAAAAATGCTGATTTACGTGGAAAATAAATTTCCACATACAAATTTTAGACAATGAGATTCTTTAGGTTTATCTAGCTCTACTGAGTCTATTAGGACTCATGGTCTTAAGGAGTACAGAGGGCTACTGAGGCCCGAAGTCAAAGTTCAGACTCTGGGCTGGGTGCCTTACCTTACCCTAAGTTCTTAGGTCATAAACTGACCCAACAAATATTCTTTAAAACTGAGGCGGTAACTACAAGTACTAGGCGATTATAATCCATTATCTCATTTCATTGTGACAAACATCCCATTCTGATCAATAAGGAAACTGAGGCACAGAGACGCTCCAGTACTTTTCAATACTTTCCAACTATTTCCACTGGAATATCCAACGAAGGCAAAGGACTGTAAATATGCTCCTGCAGCATTCCAAAATTAACCTTAAGTAGGTCTCAAGTGGGATTTCATCATCATCATCATCATCATCACCTCATCATCATCATGGTCATTATTAGCTGCTTGTGTTTTAAGAATTTAAGTGAATGAAACTACGCACACCATGTTTCTCTTATGGCTGCCTGTGTCCCCCGGTATATCCTGTGAATCCTTAGTGTTTTCCCCCCACTTTACTGAGGTATAATTTAAAAAATTGTAATATATTTAAAGTGTACAACGTGATGATTGATATATGTATACATTGTGAAATAATTCCCACAAGCAAGTTAATTAACATGTCCATCACCTTACATAGCAACTGGTTTGTTTGGATTTTTTTCTTTTCTTTTGGTGAAAACACTTAAGATTTACTCTCTTAGCAAACTTAAGTATACAATACACTATTTTTAACCATAGTCATCATGCTGTAAGTTAGAACCTCAGAACTTATTCATCCTATAACTGACAGTTCATACCCTTTGACCAACCTCTCCCAATTTTCTCCGTCCCCTAGCCTCTGACAACCACCATTCTACACTCTGTTTCTATGAGTTTAAATCCTTAGGTTGTTGAGAACAGGTTTAAGTAATTTACCTCAAAACTTAGAATTAATGATTAGGTAAAGTTCATTCACAGTCTAATGATTCTCGATTCAAAACCAAGTGAAGACCACCATGCTCTTTCACTTAGAACCCTTTGGGACTCAAAGCTCAGGCCATGGAACCATGAATGGCATACGCCATGTTTGGCCAGGCCCAAGTAGTACATATGTTTTGTTTTTCACTCCAGACTTCCTTGTCAACTGCCTTGGCCCTGTCATGTAAATATAAATGTCAATAACTAGATCTCTGGGGCACAAAAAAGGAAGAAAGAAAGAAAGAAAGAAAGAAAGAAAGAAACAAAGAAACAAAGAAACAAAGAAACAAAGAAAGAAAAGAACACCTTGATTTTAGCATTCAGTGGTTTCTTTATTGTAAACATACCCATCTTGGCTGATTTTCAAACCTAATATTGCTAGGTGTAGAGACGAGAAGAGATATCCACAATCGGCCCTTGCAAGCAGGTATGAGCCTGTTCTAGCATCTTCATCTATCTATACTTTGTTTGATGTCTATTCTATTTTCTGTTCTTGTTCTTGGTGAGCTATGAATCTCTATTACAGTCTTGTTATAATTAACACAATGACTTTCATTTATTGAAGAGTTATTGTAGGTCAGACTTCTAAAATTCCAACGCATTATCCCTCACAATGATGCTTGGACATAAGAATAGTTTTATCCTCACTTTTTACTACCACTGTGTGTGGGGGGTGAGGGTGGGGGGAAAGGAAACTAAGACAGTGGAAGATGGATAAATTTATACAAGTCCTCCCTCTGAGATCAACCTAAATCAGACTATGTAAAAGATCTTATCATCTGATTTTTTTTAAATCTCCAAGTGGAATTCTAATATGCAGTCAGGGCTGAGAATCACTGAATTTGAAAACAAAGCAAGGACTCTTGTTATTTGAAAAAAATATTTAATAGGTTGCCAACTGAATGTGGCTAACTTTATGTTAGGTCTTGAATAAAACTTAATTCACACTTCTATAAAGGATTTTTAAAATAAATATTCATCAAATATTAAGCATAAGTGGGATTTGATGGAAGTCATCAAAATATACTAGAGATTTTTGGTAAAATCCCCACTCTATTACTGAAGTACACTAAATCCCTCCCAATCCCAGCTGATTTGATTTATAATACATGCTGAGCAGGAATGCTGGTGACTACCACATGGAAGATGCCTTTTGCCACTTAAGTACCATGGACGCAGGATGTCTGACATTATCTTAAATTTCAGAAGTATCATGATCCACTAATAACCGGAAAAGTGGTCAAGAAGATAGGGCATGAAAGCAACTTATTTTAACAATTCTATAAAGTTCTTGAGAAAAGCATGCCAAATACAGGAACACAATCATTTTTTGCCCCCAAACCTGGCACTGCCTGATTTTGAAATGCCCCTATGATGTCTTGAATATACTTACTTATAGGACTTTTTAATGCAATTAACATATTTCACCTTCTATCTAGAACTGTCTTAGTTGACCTCCACTATAAAGTTACAGTACTACAAACATAAGGGTCTTTTTTTTTTTTTTTAAGTTTATTTATTTATTTGAGAGAGAGAGTGAGCAAGCAGGGGAAGCGCAAAGAGAGGGAGAGAGAGAATTCCAAGCAGGTTCCATGCTGTCAGTTGGGCTGCAGAGCCCAACGTGGGGCTCAATCTCACAAACTGTGAAATCATGACCTGAGCCGGGATCAAGAGTCGGATACTTAACCGACTGAGCCACCCAGGCGCCCTGTACAAACATAAGGGCCTTTTTCACCCACACTCTCTGTATGTATTCAGAGAAACGTTAAATGCTTTAACAAAACACTTAAAATTTGTACTGCCAAACCAACCAACCAACCAAACAAACGAAAACAAATGCCAGACCTGTAAACTGGGGACCAAAGAAATCAACTAGCCAACTGTCTTGTTCAGAGACTGCCTCCTTCATGAGCCTTGTTAAGCGTTACCTCTATTGACCCAATATACCCTCAAGCATCAGTAGCACCCAGCTGAAAATTGGCTTAGTAGATTCCCTCGAATGGCTTTCCGGTACCTTCATGGCTATTTGCCTCATCTCCTCATTAGATTTGCTCTAAGAAAGTAGGTAATGCTCATCTCACATCCATTGATCAAAGTCATAGAGCCAGCAGCTCCCCAGGCCTAGGCCATGAAGACAGGAATTCTGCTCCTAGAAGGCCACACCACATTGATACTAAATAAGAGGACTTGATATGTACTTGCTGATATTAAATAAGAGAGAGCACTTGATATCTACTTGATTTCCCAAAACGCTGTAGAATAGGACTCCTTACACAGCGCAAGACTCTCAACCTAAGAATTGCATTTGACTGTTATTATTCTGAGTCATATGCAAATTCACCTTTACACAGTCACAATAATCTAAGGAATTTAGGACAGTGAAATAGAGCATTCTAATATACAACAAATATCTCTGCAGACAACATTTAATGTAAGTGAACATACATCTTCCACCCAACAAGAGATGGGGCTTCAATACCATTTCAGACACAAGGCTCCATCCCCAAAATATACAGTGAAATTCAGTGTGGGACAAGAGCCCAAATGCTGAAGTCACTCTCAAATAAGAAGGAACTCACACTTCTCTAGCTTGCAGATTTCTTGAACAAGGAATTCAATGAGTACACATCCCAGTCTGAAACAACCACATCAGCTTAAATAGGTCCCTTTGTCCCTAAAGTACTTTACCTACTCTGAGGAGATCATACATGAAAACAAAACAAAACAACAACAACAAAAAATCAATGTAAGCTTAAAGCTTCTATAGAAATATTAATAGCTGAATATAGGTAAATACAGTCATTAAAACTTGTTCTAAACCTGGGTTCTTATTTCCACGTAAGTGCAAATAGGATACATAAAGTAAAGCAAATTGTGCTTAGTGATTTAAAAAAAACTTTTTTTAAAATGTCAAGGCAAAACAGCTAATTTCATCAAATAAACCACCTAGCCCAAGTTAATTGAAATTATCATGGTGGCCCACTGAGAGCTCCCCATATGGTAGGCTTTATATCATCCGATCCTTATAGCAACCCCTTTACAAATGGGAGCTAAGGTTTATTACCTCATTCATTCTTTATTCATTCATTCATTGCATTTAAAAATAATGTTTGAGTTCCTTATTTGTGCCAGGCCCTTCAGTGCTGTGGGTAAAACGGTAGGCAAAAATCTAACTTGGATTCCTGACCTCATGGAGCTTAAAATACAGTGAAGGGGACAGTTACTAATTGATTACCTAATCACATGTATGCTTGTAGCAGAGAAGGTCAGGAGAGGAAAAAGGGAGATCTGACCTATTCAGAGAGGTCAGAAAAGCTTCCCTGAGAACAAGATAACTGCTAGGTGAAAGATTAGTAGGAATTAATATGGGAAAGGCCAGAAAAGCGAATGGGAGAATAGCATATACAAAGGCCCCGTTGCAGGAGAGATGTACTTTGAGCACCGCACCCAAAAGGTAGTAGTTATAGCCATAGGGCAGACAACAGAGGAATGCGGTGTAACAGGATGCTGGGATGGGAAAGGGGCTGGCTGGATGGTAGGACCTTGAAGTTGGGTTAAGGACTTGGATCTTTATCCTAGGAGTAATGAGAAGCCAGGGTGGAATTTAAGAATTAGGGGATCGCATTGCCCAAAGTGACTGAGACCAAATCTAAATCCAGGTCTTGAACTCCCAAAGCCTCCAAAACCTATTAGGATATTTGAGAATACTACCTTCAGTATCATTTTCTTTTAGCAATTACAGCTAAAATTAAAAAATTAAAAAAAAAAAAAACAAGGATTAATAATTTTGAAGCCCTAATTTCTCATTTTTCAAACGCATGACTTTAGTATCTTTTAGGGTATAATGCAACTTTGTCTCTGCATGATGTCAAACTAGGGTGAGACGAATATTTAGCAAAATGGCAAGGAGATTTTCATATAGAACATGAAAGTCAAAATTGTTCACTATTTGGTGGCTTTCTTGCAACTGTGTATAAAATAAGCTCTTGAAAGTTAACAAGTGCTAACTCCTTTCTTCGCCCAAGTTTGTTTGTTTGTTTATTGTTGAGTAATCTCTACACCCAACATGGGGCTCAAACTGAGGAAGCCAAGATCAAGAGTCACATGCCCTTCTGACTAAGCCAGTCAGGTGCCCCAGTGCTAACTTCTTAATTTGACACTACAGATTAGTACTTAATTTTAATTATTAATATGGTCATATTTTTGCCAAATGTACTTTTCAAAGTAAGAAATTCACAAGGGTTTACTTTTACCTATATTCTCTAGCCACCCATCACCAGCCTGTTTATTAACTGCTTTATTATATACTTTAAGAATAGGTGTTGGGGCGCCTGGATGGCTCAGTTGGTTAAGCGTCCAACTCTTGATTTCCTCTCATGTCATGACGGGCTCTGCGTTGATGGCACAGAGCCTGCTTAGGATTCTCTCTCTCTCTCTCTCTCTCTCTCTCTCTCTCTCTACTCCTTCCACACTTGCACACTTTCTCTCTCTCTCAAAATAAATAAATAAACTTAAAAAAAAAAAAGAATAGGTGTTCTCTACAGGCTTCCTTCCTATTACACAAAACTTCCATAGGGATTTATTTATTTATTTTCATGTTTATTTATTTTTGAGAGAGACAGAGATACAGAGAGAGAAGGGGAAGGGCAGTGAGAGGGAGACACAGAATCTGAAGCAGGCTCCAGGCTCTGAGCTGTCAGCACAGAGCCCCATGGGGCACGAGCTCATGAACTACTAGATGACCTGAGCTGAAGTTGGACACTTAAACTGACTGAGCCACCCAGGCGCCCCAGAATTTATTTTTTAACTTTATAATATTTGCTATTTCAGTGATTGAAAATCATGGTGTTAACAAACGTGTTCCATTCACTTCCATGATAATGTCCAGGCTAGCGGAATGACTCTTAAATTCTGTCATTAAAAATTTCAGGGTGCTTGGATGGTTAGGTCGGTTGAGGGACCTACTCTCGATTTTGGCTCAGGACAGGATCCCAGTGTGGTGAGTTCAAGCTGTGTGTTGGGCTCTGCACTGAGCCTGGAGACTGCTTGGGATTCTTCCTCTCTCTCCCTCTGTCCCTCTCCCTTGTTCGTGCCGTCTCTTTCTCTCACTCTCTCGCTCTAAGAAAAAAAAATCTTTAAAAAAATTCAAAAAAACTTACCAAACTAAGAAAAAATATTTGCTTATATTAATTACACTCATTAATTTCATTCGTTAACTGAAAAGCACTACTAAGCGTCTAATGTTTACAAAGATCAGAGTGTGTGTTTTCTTTTTTTTAAGATTGAGAGGGTGAAGAATCTTTCTATTGTAGTTTCAGGCCTCTAACAAAGAAGTATATGGCAGTTCTTATATACACTCCCAAGATACCTAGGATAGTCTACCCTTTTGAAGAGTCATACTCAACACAGAGTGTGTACAGGAAAGCTGTTTTAGGGGCATCTGGGTGGCTCAGTCTGTTAAGCATCTGACTCTTGATTTAGCCTCAGGTCATGATCTCACAATATGTAGGTTCAAGCACTGAGTGTGGAGGATTCTGTGCTGGCAGCACGGAGCCTGCTTGGAATTCTCTGTCTCTCTTTTTCTTTCTGCCCCTCCCCCTTCTCAAAAATAAATTTCTCAAAAATAAATAAATAAATAAATAAATAAATAAATAAATAAATAATAAATAAAAGAGAAAAGCGGTTTTATATAAACACCATAATATCCTCAAATGATTCACAACTCCCTGTAGCTTCAAAACACTTCCTGTCCAAAGAAGCAAACAAATTAAATTTGCATGCACTCTTACTCCATTTATCAAATTAAACATTTTTAGATTTGAGTTGTTAACTGAAATTAAGTCAGGGCTTGCTGGCATCCTCTATATTGTGGCATCTGGTCCATAAGAATGACTTTAGTGGAATGTGTTTGACTACATCTTCCTTAGAAAACAAGTTGAACTTCCTATGCTCTTTTGATCAAGTGTCCTCATAATGAAAAGTATAAAACCCAAATCTCTTATTTATTCAGAGGCTAAAATCTTCCTACTGCTACTAAGCTTGGCCAGTAATATCCAAATACTCATTTTAATGTATGATTTTCACTTATATGAAGCTTTAGCATTGAGTTAAAAAGATTGCAGAACAAAGTGGATCAAATGTTAAAAACAAACAGAAAAACAAATAAACCTCAGGCTATTAGAGTAAAGGCAAAGCAACAATGCAGTGTTTACACTGATTAGAGATTCTTTGCACATATCAGTCCTACAAAGGAAAAGGCTTAATCTTCAGGTCAAGGGACAAATATACTGTATTAAAAATATAATGAGAAAATCATGTTGGCCAGCAAAGAGATTCTGTTTTGCCTTGTTAGAGAACTTCAGTCCACATCTGACTTTGCATACATTGTAGTAATAACTTGCATGGTCATAGCTGGAAGATTGATTTACCAGTAGAAACCACTAGGTGGATTCAGGTTGGATATAAGGTCTCTGAAAAAGACAAGACTCCCGGGAGCCTCCAGTTCAAAGTCAACTCATCAAGACCACCCTCTTAACCACTCTAGATCTTTCTACCAGTTTGGTTAGGGATAAAGGACATCATCAAAGAAGGTTAGATGCAGAGATAAACTGTTTCCAGTTCTCCAGGCTATCTAGATAAGAACTCTCCTGGTCTATTTTGAATTCCTTGGCATCTTTTAGTGTAGTCACTCCCAATCTCTCCTAGAGGCAGTATCAATGGAATTTGGAAAATCAAAGCAATTCAAAAATTGAATGACCACAATCATGGCCACCAAATCTTTAAAAGGTCCATGATGGCAAAGCCCTTGAATTTAGGAAGGTCCCTCCTAGTAGAGACCATGCATAAATTAAGTTTTCTATTGCATTTGGGATGTGAGGAGAAAGACCTAAATAGTTTCCCTTGGAAGCAGTATACAGTATTGTGTTCCAGGCCAGTTTTAATTGTGAATATATAAATAAATTGCCTTGATTATAAAACTAACAAAACAACCAAATAGTCAGTACCTATTAATTTTTCTTTCTCTCACATATCATATCACTGCAGAATTTCCCTGTAGGCATCAAAACTGGGTCTGAAGCCAGTAAGGCCAAGTGGTTTGTTCAATTTCACAAAGACACTGGAACTAGAGTTGTTTTAAAGCTACATTTTCCCATTACTACAACATAAATCAGAAGCTTAGATGAGTAAATACAACCTTGAAAATACTGACTTAACTCAGCCAGCATACCTACTGGTAAAGAAACATGTCTACACTGTCCCTATTGATGCCTTTTACTAAAACTTGGAGGCAAAATTCACAAAGGTTTATACAATGCCTCATCTAGAAAAAAAGGTATTGAGGACAATTATACTTATAAAATGAAGTAAATCCAAATGAATACAGAAAATAAAATGAATGCAGAGATGAGATTCCAAATGTATGTCACACAGTCCTGTTCAATAGCTAGGACTAAGAAAGCATGTTACTTGGTGTAACCTGAGAACTTAGAAGTGACTTTTGGTGCAGCAAGTGTTTCCATGGATTCAGTTTTTTTCAACATTAGGAAAATGGCAACACCTGTTCATGCATCAGGGTTGCTTCTCTGGAACTTTGCACAACACCTTTGAAAATGGGCTTCACTGTGAAATTTTACATTAACATTCTTTTGTAATTCTGAAATATCTTCCAAAAGTAATCCCAGTTATAACTTTGGAATGCAATGTGAGAATTAATTTGGGGATACTTTACAAGAGCTGCACCCAACATTGTATTCTGTATGTGTGTATATATATATATATATATATATATATATATATATGCACACATGCACATGCATACACATAAACATAATTCCTCTCTGGGGTTATAATTCACCAAGCAAATTTTGGGGGCACAATATATTGTTCTATACATTACATCTAAAAAGAATAATAATTTCACTAAATAAAATAATAAAGAGTAAGTTAGAAAGAATCCACCAGGTTCTTGTTTTTACTTTGTGCGTAAGTTATAGGTTAAATGTTTGCCCAGTTAAATGCTGTGGGGGAAGGATGGGAGAGCTAGATAACGTGGGATTCTTTATAGCTCATGAAAGAGAAATATAAACTCCTAGATTCTTCTCTATTGACTCAATAAAAATATAAGGTACTCTGACCAGCTGGAAGCTCCTAATTTAAATTCCATTTTATGCTTTGATCCAGAACAGTGTGTCTTCAAAAAGTTCCTGTAGTGCTGGGAGAATAACACGGGCACAAGTGTCTCCTAAAGAGCAGTCACTGGGTGCAGGGATTTGAGAAGACTAAGAGAAGGCGTATCTTCCACCTGTTCTGCCAGAGACTTGCTGCCCTCACACGGGAACGAGTACCCCACTAGCCTTGCACAACTTGCCTTTGGCCCCCAATTCCTTCTTCCCATTGATAAAAGCTGGAGCTCTTCAGAACCTTGGTACCTCATCTCGTATTCCAAACGGAATGTGTCCGAGGAGATGGTAGAGAAGGCTATCTGAATTTTATTCATTTTGAACCAGACTACATACAGGATATACATTTTGGACGGCAATCTCCCTCTCCTGCCCTAGTCCAGTGCCGGGGAAGAATATAGCCCCAGCCCTGCGCCGGTTGGGCGCCCCCTGGTGGCTGGATAGGCTGTAAACGCAGCGGCGCCTAAATTCACCCGGAGGCTCAAAGGACTTGGGCGTTGGACGAACAGCCAGGGCTGGGAAGACTCGACTCTCTCCTGCCCTTAGCCTCAGGGACACAGCGGAGCGGGCCGACCTAACCTTGTCCACCCTCACCGAGGGGTGGGGTGGGGGTAACGTAGGCCAGCACCCGGAAATAATGTATGCCACTTCCCCTGCCATCTCTTGTTCCAAACCCGGGACGAGTGGGGAGAGCCCTAGAGAAACATGGAGAATGAGGGCGAGAGCGCAGCGCAGTGGGGAGCGCGCCCGGGACATTCTAGAGCTAGAGCTCGGGAGAAGGCAGCGAGTGCCAGGGTAGCTACGAACGGATGTGAGCTGGCGCGGGACCCGGGGAATCAAGCACCACGTTTTCCTAGCATTATTTCAAGAATTCTCACCCCTCACGGGGGCAGGTGCTATTCGGGAGATTTAACCGTACTTCCCTGTAAAGTAAAAACATTCTGTAAATTATTAGAATCCAGTAACAGGAGTGTCTTGGAGGGGGGGGCGGTAATTTCCCACCGGTGCTCCCACGTGCAAGCATGTTTCTTAGTAAATGAACGGCAGTTAGAGCAATGCTTATCTACGCGTTTTCTATCTTTACGTTTCTACTTTTTTAAGTGGGAAAATACAGACCACCTTCAAAACGTACAATAGGATCTTTTTGGAATACGTTCTAGGTGACAAAGAGGAGTCGGAAATGATGACTTCTGGTTGAGTGAAGGAAATCTGCAGTGGAACAGTGAGCCCCCTCCCATTTCAGAAGCCCGTCATGTCGACCTTGAGTTATCTTGTGTTATTGAATTAAATAATTTTTATAAGGCATAGACTGTAGAATTTCCTTCACCTACTGCGTCAAACAAAACAGAAAGATCTTCAAAAAGCCTCCATCTATAGCTAATTCTTGAAAAAAAAAATCTAATATTAAAACAAAAACTACAGAGCGACACAATTAAAAGCAAATCTCGGCCAGAGCATAAAGTACTTGAAATCCGAATCTGCATTCCGTTCCTCTCCTACAGGGCTGTGAGGTGGGGGAGGCGGTTTGTGCTGGTGCCTGGTGTATAATCGGGTTAATCCAGAAGACAAAGAATAAACCAATAGCCCTCCCACCTCACTTCCCGCTCCCCTTCCCCTCCCCCCTCTCCTCTCCCCGTCGCCCCCTCGAGGGGGAACAGAAAAGGGGAGAGGTGGGCTTGAAATGGATTCCGAATAAACTCTTAAAACCTGCAACTTGTTTTAATGCTAACACTGCGTGGCCCGGATTAGTTTTAAATGTTCATTCCCTTTTTTCCTAATGGCAAGGAGAAAGTTCCATAAGTCAGTCCGAGCCTAAAGCTCGTCCTCATGGCCTCTGGGGAACCTTAAGGTCAGTGTTTCCTTGAAACTAGATAAACTGACCCCGCCGTGCCCAGCCCGGCCCCGCGGGCGTCCCGCGTGACGGCGCCCGGGCTGCAGGACCGGCCCGGGGACGCGCGGGGCGGCGCGGTTGCCCTTTTGAATGCCTCCTGCGGCTCGGAGCGCTGGCGGGCGCTGAAGTGTGAGTGAATGTAGCCCCGCGGAGCCAATGAGCTGGGACCGGATGCGATATATCCTCTGGGACAACAACTGCTCTGTTCCGCCTCGGATCCACATGACGCCATTTACTGCTGCCGCGGCCGCCGCAGAGCTCCCTGCCTCCTCCGGAAAGGCGAGGGCGCAGGCCAACGGCGAGCCCCCCCGGCCGGGCCCCAGACCCTCCTCCTCCTCCTTCACCTCCTCCTCCGCACCCACCGCCCCCGCCTCGGCCTCTCCGCCGCGCCTCCACAACGCCCAGTCTGCACCGCCGAGAGCCGCGCGGCGCAGCGCGAGCGGAGGAGAGGGGCCGGCGGAGCGCGCAGCGCCCAGGCCCCCGCGCCCGCCCGGCCCGGCCCGCGCCCCCGCGCCACCTCCGCTCCGACGCGGCCGCGGCCGCACGACTTGGCCATCTGGCCTTAGATTCTGTGTAAGGCCGTTTTCTTTTTCTCCTTCGCTCATCTGCCGGGAAAGGAGACTCGCCGTTGGCGCTTCGGCCTCCAGTTCATTGAGAAAAAGGAAATACTCCGCGTGCGTTTCTAGAAGGGGGGTCGCCCCCAGCCCCGAACCCCGGAGTGTTCATCGGCTGGGGACTTGGCTCGGGATTTTCCTCGCCTTTTTTCCTCCCGCCGATCGCTCGGAACTTGGACTGAAGCAGAGTTAGGAAGAAGGGGGAAAAGTTTGCATCGGGGCTGGATTTTATTTGCACATCGCTTGGAAGAAGAGAATCCAACGGAGAGGGGTTGGTGCAAAGCCGCGATCACGGTGAGGCACGTTTGGCTCTTACCCTCCTGGCGCCGTGGCCGGCGCGTTGTGGGCAACATGGAGTAGATGCAGTCGGACCGGGAGTGGGGTCTGTCTTTCCTCAGGCCTCCCTTTCTCTAACCCCGCAGGTTCCCAGGGGGGATCCAGGGAGCTGCCTGTGGAACTGCCTCGCCCCAGGCTCGGCCTGCCTTGGCGGGGGCAGCAGTGCGCGCCGGGTACGGTGTCCCCAGCCCCAGGACCCCACGCGCCCGCGCTCTGGGGGGTTGGGGTGGCGGACCGCTCGTCGCGAGTCGGCTGCTGGCCCTACATTGACCGCGAATTCGGCGCTGAGAGCGGGAGAGGGAGGAGGAACACTTTGTGTTTTCCAGGTCCCCGTTGTAGGCGCCCGCATTTCTAACCTGTTCCGCTCCGGGGAAGGCAGGTTCTGGGTGAGGCTGTCCCGAGGCAGGGGCGCCAGCGGGACCGGGGACTCGCGGGTCGGGTCGCTCGCCTCACGGGGGCAGCGAGACCCCGCGAGTGAAAACTGGGCAGGGTGCCCGGCACCGAGGCTAGCCGGGTGCGGGTGGGAACGTCGCCCTGCCGGACGCCGGGGCTACGCTTCGGAAGTGGCAGCTCTTTCTTTTTTCCGTTCTCTGTGGTCGGCCTGGGTCACGCTTTTTTTTATTTTTGGAAGATTGGGCTGACCTAGCACAGGAAGAAAGTCATCAAGCGGTCGCGATCGTTTTCCATTACCTGAAAATAGGTACCAAAAGAGGATAGTTTTATTTCCTTTGAAGGGCTGATTTACTTTTTAGTCGCTGCTGCTGCTTTGAATTCGGGATCTTGTGCGTTTTTACAAAGCCATTTCTGTGCTTGCCCCACCCTTGTGCTGAAGTCCTTTCCCCTTCATCCTTAGTCTGATCACACACAGTTCTTCATGGGGGTTTCTAAGCACTTTCGGAGTGGGGAGTGGGGGGTGGGTGGCGTGCGCTGCGAAGGAGGCCAGAAATGGGCAGCAGTCATTTTTGTTAAAAAAAAAAATCCCTCCCAACCCCCCTATCAAAGATGCTAAAACTGCAAGCAAATCTGCGTGAAAGTTTCCAGACCAGGGATCTGCGTCCTGCAGACCCGGTTTGTTCAGTGAGGCCCTAGGACTTGCCCTTCTTTTATAAAGCAATTTTCCTTTCACTTTTTCTCTCCACCCAAAAGGAGATGGGTGTGCGGATCGCAGGCAATGCCCCTTCGGTCAGTGCGTGGTGGAGTTGCCCAGTGTACGTGGGTTAGACCTGTCCGGGCAGCGGGTAAGTCAGGGCTTTCGGCGGCAGGGCTCGAAACCTGTGCCCGACACTCAAGGGCCTTAGCCAGAACGCCCTGCGGTGGGCTGCGTGACCCCTGCCTGGGGGCGGAGTGGCTCCCTCCAGTGCTCTGGGGTGGGGTATATTTTAGCCCGTAGGTCGGGAGGGGGAAGTGTGCTCCAGCGTTTCAAGGCACGTCCCCTAGGGAGGCGCCGGCACCACCCCCCCCCCGCCCCCTCCTGCTTGGCAGTCTTCGGATTGTGTGCAGGGGGAGGGCAGTTTAGCCCCTGGGCTGCGTCAGTCTCCCCGGAGAAAAGTCCCCCGGGGCTCCGACTGAGTCCCACCTGCTGGGGACGGTGTTGGGACGCCGATAGAGCCGATAAAACGGAGTGAAAGCAAAGATCAACGTTGTCTTGTCTGCCTTTCTGTTGGAAGTGAGATCCGGTTTCCAGCTCTGCCTTGTTCCGAGTTGGGAGGCGTGTGTCACCTGCCTGCGTCTCTCTTTTATAAAAATCGGAGAGTGGATGAAGGTCCACTTTTGCCCGTTTTTGTTCATTGTAGACTTGCCAGAGGGGATGATAGTTTTGAAATACACAGAGGGATTGCAATTACTTGTCAGAATGATAGATTTGAGACGTGACACCAATTTTTGAAACACTTCCTGTGATCACTAGTCGGTTTATGTCCTGAACTATTAAGGTTTTGGAAACGGGCAAAGCCATTAAGATTTTTGACATAATTTATTTCTAAAACAGAACAATCTGTATGCTACAGAATTTAAGATGTTCTCCTAGGCTATCGGGCTGTAAAATATTTGATCCTCAAGTTGTTGAGAAGTTGAAAATAAATTCGGCTGCTGGTTGATGATTGTGTAAGTTTGCTTTCTTGTGTTGCTGGCGCTTAACAGGATTTGAATGGATTTGTTTTTAATTTATAACTTTTGCTACTGTATACTTAATAATGCATGACTGTTGTAAAATTTGTGACTTCCTTGGGGGGGGGTGACTATTTTCTTTTTTGCAAGTCACATTCATTCTACGGTATTCTAAAAAGTTCCTGAATACTGGATAAGTCATAGTTAAAGGTATCTGATGTAAAAACAGACACAATAAGAACCAAGAAAGAATTTCTGGGCTGCATTTATTAAGGCAAAAATGACCACAACAAACTTAAAAACCTATTTCCAATTTTGAAAAAGTATTCAACTTTCATGTATGTCGGCGGCAATGTTATGGTCTAACGTTAGTTTCTTGCAATCTTTACTTTGAGCCTGAACCTTGCAATTTTATGTTCATTTGAATAAGGAATCGTTACCTGTGTGATTGAAACAACGATCAGCTTTGTGTAACTACACAACACAGGATTAGAGAATTGTCTAATCCTGCCATAACCTGCACTTTTTGATATGGTATTGGTCATATGGCTATTCTGGTAGCCTCCATAGCCACTCCATTTCAAATCCTGTTTCTCTAGGGGAGTGGAAAGCCAAGAGTTAATCCAGGTAGGCGGAGAGTGGGAAGTATCCTGGAGTGTAAACCAGCTCTTTCCTCTTGGTTTCCGCAGGAATTCAGATGTGTTCTAAGCCCGCTGGAGTGACCACACTTCCAAGACCTGATGGAGGCCAGAGCTCAGAGTGGCAGCGGGTCGCAGTCCTTGCTGCAGACACCCCGTGACGGTGGCAGGCAGCGCGGGGAGCCCGACCCCAGAGATGCCCTCACCCAGCAGGTACACGTGTTGTCTCTGGATCAGATCAGAGCCATCCGAAACACCAATGAGTACACAGAGGGGCCTACTGTGGTCCCGAGACCTGGGCTCAAGCCTGCTCCTCGCCCCTCCACTCAGCACAAACACGAGAGGCTCCATGGTCTGCCCGAGCACCGCCAGCCCCCCAGGCTCCAGCACCCACAGGTCCATTCTTCCGCACGAGCCTCTTTGTCCAGATCCATCAGCACAGTCAGTTCGGGGTCTCGGAGCAGTACGAGGACAAGTACCAGCAGCAGTTCCTCTGAACAGAGACTGTTGGGACCATCTTTCTCCTCGGGACCCGTCGCTGATGGGATAATCCGCGTGCAGCCCAAATCAGAGCTCAAGCCAGGTGAGCTTAAGCCACTGAGCAAGGAAGATTTGGGCCTGCACGCCTACAGGTGTGAGGACTGTGGCAAGTGCAAGTGTAAGGAGTGCACCTATCCTAGGCCTCTGCCATCAGACTGGATCTGCGACAAGCAGTGCCTTTGCTCAGCCCAAAACGTGATTGACTATGGGACTTGCGTGTGCTGTGTGAAAGGTCTCTTCTATCACTGTTCTAATGATGACGAGGATAACTGTGCGGACAACCCGTGTTCTTGCAGCCAGTCTCACTGTTGTACACGCTGGTCTGCCATGGGCGTCATGTCCCTCTTTTTGCCTTGTTTATGGTGTTACCTTCCAGCCAAGGGTTGCCTTAAATTGTGCCAGGGGTGTTATGACCGGGTTAACCGGCCTGGATGCCGCTGTAAAAACTCAAACACGGTTTGCTGCAAAGTTCCCACTGTCCCACCCAGGAACTTTGAAAAACCAACATAGCACCATTAATCAGGAATATGACAGTAATAAGGATTGTCTTTTGTTTTTGTTTTTGTTTTTTTTAACGCATATGCAACCAACTAAACAGTTAGAATCTTGGCACTGTTAATAGAGGGTTGGGATAGCCTTCGCTGTTTGCAGTGAAATGCTTTTTGTCCATGTGCCGTTTTAACTGATACGCTTGTTAGAACTCAGCTAATGGAGCTCAAGGTATGGGATACAGAACTTGGGAACCCACGTGTTGCATAAGCTAAAACAACAGACACTCCCAGGCAAAGTTTTTGTTTGTGAATAGTACTTGCAAAATTTGTAAATTAGCAGATGACTTTTTTTTTCCCCATTGTTTTCTCCAGAGATAATGTGCTATATTTTTGTATATACAATAATATTTGCAACTGTGAAAAACACGTTGTGTCATGCTATATGGCACAGTCACAAAATATTATACTAATATGTTGTACATTCGGAAGAATGTGAATCAATCAGTATGTTTTTAGATTGTATTTTGCCTTACAGAAAAGCCTTTATTGTAAGACTCTGATTTCCCTTTGGACTTCATGTATATTGTACAGTTACAGTAAAATTCAACCTTTATTTTCTAATTTTTTCAACATATTGTTTAGTGTAAAGAATATTTATTTGAAGTTTTATTATTTTATAAAAAAGAATATTTATTTTAAGAGGCATCTTACAAATTTTGCCCCTTTTATGAGGATGTGATAGTTGCTGCAAATGAGGGGTTACAGATGCATATGTTCAATATAAAATAGAAAATATATTAACGTTTGAAATTAAACTGAGCTGTTTTGTCTTATTTTACCTTTGCTTTGTTTTTGTTTTTTGAAGTGAAAGAGACCACATTTTATGTTAAGGCTAGCATTTCCATGAAATAGTTTCACTTATCTATAAACTCTTCAAAGAGGAGGTTCAGTGATTTTTTTTCAGAGATAATTCTAGCAATCAGGAGAGAAATAACCGAGCATTTGACTCACCTGTATTAATCATGAGTGCTTGTTTTGGCCATATCGTTGTTACTGTTCTTGCCTTTTACAGATTTGTTGGCTTCCCTTTGTTTTCCTTGTTTTCTTTTTCTTTTAAATCTTAAACTCATTCAGGAGACTTCCCTAAAAGATTAACAATTAGATTTTTTTCTTTATATACAGAATTAAGTATTAAGAATAGCCATGAGGCTAATTCAAGACCAGAAAAACGAGTTTAGTTCAACATTTATTGAATGTCCTCTGTGTCAGGCATGCAGCATACACAGATCAATGCTTGTAATTGAGGCAAAAATGTTTTTTTCACTTAGCCGGTTATGGCTGTATTTTTTCCAGTCTTGGTTTCAGACTCAAGTTTATCACCATGATACCACAACTTTCTTATGTTAGGAAAGACACAGAAATCATAACTTGTTTTGATTCAGGTGTTGGATATCATGAAATTTCATCCAATCTAGGCCTCATAATTCAAGTCCAAGGAAGCCAGTTGAGAGGCCCTGTCTTGTTTAATCAAATTATCCAGAGAAGTGGTTAAATTGTACTTTGGGAAAAAGATGCGACCCGGCAAGAAGTCCCCATGTTTGCATTTGTCTTTTGGTAGCAAATACACTGCAGGCTGCTATAGCCCATCTCAAGAAATACTAGGTTTTCTTACTTGGCAATAATTATGTCACTTCATTAATTAGTCACTTTGTGGATGAGGATTTTTTTTGTTTCTTCCAAAGCAAACCTCTTGCTGCCAAGAATCACCGGAAGTCTAGAAAATGATTTACCTGTCACTGTTTAATCTTGGGTCCTGTTTCTGAGGCTCCTCTTTAGGTCTTATCATAGTACAGGCTGTCTTGTTGTGTTTTTTAAAATCTGCTTTCAAGGAAATATGCAGCCTTCTAAACCAAGACCTTGCTGTAAGGACCTTCATAGTCCTATGAACTTTCTCCAGAAAACACTAGGTTAAATTAATTTAGAAATGGTTTACTAAAATTAAACTTCAACTTTGGGATCCTGAGTGTTGCAATTCTAATACTCTTAGATTTAATCCTGATAGTCTAAGAGAAATTACAATGTTGAAAGTTGGGCAGAGTTTCTTGTTCATTGTATGGTTTTCAGGATTTGTAAAGCACAGAAACTTTGACTAATTAGCTTTACTCATCAAAAACTGCCATACGTGCTGATAGGATTTATTTGGAATAGAAATTGAGTCATTTTTTCTTCAGCATGCAAGCAGCTTTCCAAGTGTTCTACAGACACATCGCATCAGATACAGTTGGGTGTTTATTGAAAAAGTAAATTAAGAACCCTCCCTCATGGTTACTCAGAGTCATAAAGTATTGCCTAGGAATTTGCATTTTTAATCACTCCACTAGTCATATACAGTTTGAAAAATTACTGACCCAAGGAACTGCTTCCTAATTTAGCGCCTTTTTTTTTTTTTAATGGAGTGGATATAAAGCATAATTCACTAGCTTAAATGCACAATCTAGTGATAACCAACTGAAATTCGAAGAGACTGTATAAGTACATGTTAAGTCCTGATGAAAACTATTTAAAGATAAACAGGAAAACTGATTCCTCAAGATGCTTCCAATGAAACTGTTAAATGTTTAGAATATATAACAGTATAAAATTCATTTTCAGAATATGGAAAATTAAATTTCTATCTAAACAGATTGAGAGCAGCTGGTACTGTAACTTGAGTGAGTGAAAGAGTTTTTAAATGTTGTAGGTCATCTTGAGATGGAGGAATAACCACCCCAGGTTCTTAATCTCTATAAAGTTTACAAAAAGTCCTATATAAATATAAGGAGTTTATAATCCAGTGGCCATTATTTTGATATTGTGAGAGGTTAAAAGTATGATGCAGCAAACCTGTCAACTGACTGCTAAGCAGTTAGGGAGATCTTAGCTATATTTCTGGTTTCTTGCCTTTCAATTTTTTTTTCTTTTAAGAAACCTGTATGTTCTCTCTATTGAGATTCATTTAAGAATGACAAGATGACAGTTGTTACTTTAGTTGTTACTTTAAACATTCATTTATGTGCACTGAGACTTTAAGGCCTTGTCAAATTTCTGCCATGTTGGAGCAGGCTCTGGGGATTGTGGGTGAAAGAAAGACAAAACCAAGTACCCAAACTTTTCGCATAACTTCTTTCTCCAATACACTTTGTCTCCAGGATTATTTGCCTCCAGGATGTATCAGTTAAGATATTGATGATGCCAGAGAAAAGAATTTGATCTTTGCACAGTGTTGTGAAGTAACTGATGAGTTTTGATGTAATTTATTAACTTGAGCATATAGGTCAAACTCTTCAAAGGTTTAATGGGTTTAGAGTTTCACTAGCATTTATACCCACAATTGGCCATTTGCCTCCCTCTCTTAAATGTGCCCAAGGACCCAGATACAGATGCAAAAGTCTCAACTTTGAAAACTGGTTAAACTATAGATCAAGAACAGTTTGTCATCTTGTGCAGAATATTTCCCACTATTTTAGTAAAGAAAAATAAAAATGGGGGAGGAGCGCTTGGGTGGTTCAGTTATTTGAGAGTCTGACTCTTGATTTTGGCTCAGGTCATGATCTGAGTCCTGGGATCAAGCTCCCCTACCCCGTCAGGCTCCATGCTAAGCCAGGATGAAATGGAGCCTGCTTGAGATTCTTCCCTCTGCCCCTCTCCCCTGCTCACACACTCTCCCTAAAATAAATAAATAATTTTTAAAAAAGAAAAATATGGCATTACCTTGTTATATCAATACTGTATCATGAACTAGCTACTTCAATATTGTATCAATATTGGTTTTCAATATCCATTAAGGTAAAAGTTATGTTAATTTCTATTCTAATTAAGACAGTTGCCTTATTTTTCTGTGACCTACCAAGGGTGGGTGGGTTTCCACTGATAGAAGACCAGAGCAGAATTTTAAAATAAGGACCAACTGATTATCAGAATGATTATACATCTGGAACATTTAATCACTGGTTTGGTCATTCCTAGGAGGATAAAGCTGTCAGACTATATACATCCTATACTTGGATTTCATTTGGCTGCCACACCATCACCCTCTGTACAACACGAGAGACAACCATGTGAATGAGAGACAAATGTGAACACCACTAATGAGAGTGCATCTCTGGTCAAATTAAACTCGAAATATTCACTTAGAGTCAAAAAAAAAGGGGGGGGGATAGAAGTACAGCAAACAAAAAAAGGTTAGCATTGAAATATCTATGGCTAGAAAATGTTTTACATTTTTATCTAAAACTGCATTCTGATTGACCTAAAGAATTTTTAAAAGCCAGGCTTATTTGGCAACTTTTAAAAAATAAACTATTAAAGGAGATTAGAAAGAAGCTTTTTTCTCAAAACAATCCTAATGTACAGAGAAGAATAAATGATTTGGCTTAATACAAGGACCCACTTGGAATGGAATTTAGGCACCGAAATAACTTGGCATTTCAATTCATTTGGATGTTTACACTTTACAAATCATAGAGCTAGTTGATGCAATACAAAAGGAGAGTGTTAGTGACTTTAATGCAAGACAGGACTTTCATAGCAAAGGCACAAGCAAAGTGCTGTGAGAGTACAGAAATTGGAAAAGCATGGACGCATTCTCAATAGCGGATTTGGTCTCCAGGTCTTTGCAACGGTAATGGTTATGGCTACCAAAATAGCCAAAGAGTTCTGCCAAGAGAGATGCAACAGAATTAATGTTACTCATTAAATAAAACTATGTTCACCATGCTGATATCCCAAATCCTAAATGAAATGTAGAGATATTTGATTAATAGTTAAGCAGCTATATCCTGCTATGTTCATTCTTAATTTTAAGATTCATGATTCACTAAAACCTTTCCCTAAAAAAAAAAAAAAGGTAAAAAATACATTTTTAAGATATAGAACGAAGAAAAAAGTTGAAACAATTCATCAATTCTTGTTCTTCCAGTTTTTGCTGGAATTTACCTCTTGCCCTTAGCTCATAATCTTAGTTTGCTTTTGTACCTAGAAAAGGATAATTACTTATTAAGAGCAAATTGAGGATAATCAAGTAGAGGGGGAAAAAAGAGTATATGTCATAGTGTGAAGGGAAGTGGTTGAGCTTTGGAACAAAAAACAATACCTGAGGCCGGGCTGCTCAGATTCATGTGACTCTCAAACCTAGGTGACCATCTCTAGCACTTAAGGTAACACAGTTACACATTTTGACATGGTTTTGTGCTCCAAATAGCATCTGGTTTATTGACTTGCATCAGTGGGGCTTACAGTCAAGCAGGGCTCTGGTAAATACCATATTTATCATCTCTCATTACTCCAAGCTCTTAACAGGCTCAGTGAACTCTTTGTAGCCCAAACCTGGTTTTCCTGCTCGAAAGTAGGCACAAAGTAGTCATAATATCTAGCTGGTCATACCAGAAAACTGTTCCTGAGACTCTTGTTAGAAAGTCATCTTTGTAAGTTCAGAACAGCATTTAAGGATGCGTATCTAATGGTCACTGTGAACAGTATAAAGCCTAGTAACCAAGAGGCCTAGCATGCATCAAGCCTTAGGGCATACAGAGCCTTGGGATACATTTAGTACCCACTATGTTGTTGAGCTAATGGCTAGGATGTCCCACGGGATGTATGTTTCCAACCTGTCACTGTGCTAGTGAGGAACTGTCCGGAGGCAGGAGCAACCATACAGTCAACATCTGCATCAGGTCTAGATATCACCTGGATTCTCACCTACCCAATTAGGATACAGCCTAATTGATTTAGTTCAAACATTCACTAGCACTCTACCTTTAAGCTTAAACTTTGGAAATGGATTCTTTTACAGACTATTGGTCTGATTGTAATCATCTGTGAAAAGTCACAAGAAAAGAACCCAATAATGTGTCTTCTGGGGCTTTGCCCTGCCACCTGAGCAATCAAAACTACAAGCCTAGGGTGCAATCGCTTGTTACTGAGTTAATGTTCATTGTGTATCTTCAGTGTAAAGGATGTTACAGTAAGTGGAGAGGAAAGCATTCACTAGGTCTGTGATTGTGGACTAGTGGATTAAGAATGATGTTCATAGCCCTTTGGAAGCTAATTATCTAGGATTTAGATTCTAAGTCACAGAAAATGACTGGTAGCATTACCCACTTGCTCTCCTAGGCAATTTGATCCCCGAAGGGACATTTGGCAAGATCTGGATATTTATGTTTTTCACTACTGGGGGTGCAAGGGAGGGAACTAGGGAACTATTGGTAGAGGTAGAGGCCAAGGATGCCACTAAGCAACTAACTATGCCCAGTACAGTCCTCTATCACAAAGAATTATTTAGCCCTAACTGCCAATAATGCTAAGTTTCAGAAATCTTGCTATAGAGGAAGCTGGGGGAGTAGTGGAAAATGTACTATATCCTGACACAGCAAGGAAAGCTGTCAGCTGTGTGAGGGAGGGTGAGGTCAAAGGACTTGGGGAGATTGCTGGGACCACAACTTCGGAATTTCCATTCTGAGTGCTAAGCCTCTGAAATTCTTCTAATGGAAAAATGCCCTACATTTGTAAATATCTATATATGTCCAATATACCTACTTTTCTGTAATACTTTAAGTTCACGTGCTTTGGAGATAAGCCTATATGCAAATGCCCTCTTCTGTTACTTATTAGCTGTGCAGCTACAGGCAAGTTACTTAACTTCCCTAAGCCTAATGCCTTCTCTGAGAGATAGTAACTCTTGACCCAAAGGTTTTTGTGAAGGTTGAAGAGATATGTGTAAAATATTAACCCTTGAGATTGGTTCAAAGTAAGTACTAAAGAAGTATTTATTATTATTTTGTATTTCAGTTGAATTTTTTTTTAACCTCAGGCACAATGTTAAATACTAGAGATATAAGACAATATCTCCTGCCCTCCTAGAACTTGTCTACAGGACGGATAAACAAGTATTTGCTATAGAGCATAATACATGTGATAACAGACTTAAAATATATATGTAGAGGGAGTGATTAACTCTATCTTGGGTGTGGTATGTGGGATCAGGAAAGTTTCTCAGAGGGAGTAATGTCTGTAAAGGAACTTGAATGGATCTCTAAAACTGAGGTGGTGGGTAAGGAGTCCACAGACAGCCAGGTGTGAAAGAGAAAGATATTCTTTCTTAAATGTAAAAGAAGAAAAAAGAACTGACATGAAGCCCAATGGATTGATAAATTTCACGCAAATATTTCTTTATAAAAAATTTGGTCCTGAAAATTAGCTTCTAATCAATATGTATGTATATACATGTATGTGATTATATACATGTACTCAAGAGATGCACATCTTTAGAATTTATTGATGTGGTAATTGCCTCTGACATTTCTTAATGGACATAAGTTTGTTTCAAGTAGCAAACTTAGTTAACTATCCCATAAAATTCACAAGATCCCTTTGTCACCAAAAAAGTATACCAAATGAAAACCCTATGTTAGGATGATTCTGTAAATGAAATTATTAGCTATCCTACTCCAGTTTTAATTAATTTGTGGTGTGAATACTATCTTTTATCTTAAGCTATTTGAAAGCTCTTGGAAAAAAGGTAGATTATCAATCATTTTAAATAATATTCTAGTTAAAAGAAAGATGTTGTGTTGTTAAGATTAAAGATCTTTTCAGAAGCCCCTTCTTTATAGATTTATCTTTGATTATTGCTAGGCACTACCATGTTATTTTCTTCTTGCTCACCTATGTAGTTGACAAATTGAAGCATACATTTAAAACAAAGTTCTACTGCAAAAAAGCCACAGGTAAGTCCCTTTGTAAAGCAATGAAAGTTTTCATATAACATAATTAAGATAAAAGTCTGAAAAGAAAAATTGTGTGAAACTGTTACTGTTGGATATTAACCACCTATAAGATATTAAAAGTGGCTTAATAGAAGGAACATTGGCCACATATCTTGAGCAAGTTGTTTAACCTCTGTGGGGCTGTTTCTTCCCTGCAAATAGTGGGTGATAATACACACCTCATGAGGGGCCTGACAGTGAAATGAGATACTTCCCTTTAAATACAGTACCTGTTAACAGGGAAACGTTAAATAGGTATGGCTAATAATGTAGTTATATGTTCAATAGACTACAATTTCTCCACAGAGAATGTGTATATGCATATATGTGCGTATATCTGTGTTCATGCGTTTGCATGCATATATAGACTCGTAACATTTCGACTAAAACAAACAGCTTTGCCAATGGATTTATATACTTCAGTTTTATCCAATGTTAATTTGAGAGCACTATCAGAAAAAAAAAATCAGAAGAAGAAATTTAGGAATTCATTCATAGTCCCAAGTACTGTATCTTTACATTAATAACTTCATGATTGGATTTATGGCAATGCTATGGATTTAGGTGTGTTTTGGCAGGGTGGGGATGGTGGTGGTAAGGGTGGTGGGGCTCGTGATGGTTGTCCATTTGGGGAGAGTCCAACACTGGCATATAGGACATACTCAATAAAGATTTTTGATGAGTGGATGACTAGATGAATGTATACTGGAAGCTAAGAAAGTATACTGGAAGTATACTGGAGCTGTCTAAGAAAGAAAAGGTATGAATAATAATACATGGTAAAATGTAAGTATCAATTGAATGGTATAAATATAATATAGGTCTTCGATTCTAAGGTGAACATTGGTATTCTCACTTACACACCTCTGAAACCAGGATGCATCTCACAATGAATGATGTTTTACAATTGTCATTGGCTAGGCAGCAGTCATGGCATACTTATCATTCATTGTTTGCAGTGCTTAACCTTGATCATTGCTATTCATATTATTCCACTCCAATTGAGTTAGTATGCATTTTTGCTTCTACACATTTTAAGGTTTTTTTAATTAATTTATTTATTTTGAGAGAGAGAGAGAGATCATGTGTGAGAGTGGGGGAGGGGCAGAGAGAGAGAGAGAGAGAGAGAGAGAGAGAGAATCCTAAGTAGTCTCTGCACTGTCATCACAAAGCCTAATGTGGGTCTTCAACTCACCAACCATGAGATAATGACCTGAACTGAAATCAAGAGTTAGATGCTTAACTCTGCCACCCAGATGACCCAAAGAAAGATTTTTTTTAAAGTAATTTCTACACCCAATGTGGAGGTCAAACTCCCAACACCAAGATCAAAAGTGACATACTTTACCAACTGAATCAGCCAGACACCCCTATTTTAATTGTTGTTTAAAATGTCTTCATGAAACAGCATGGAAATGAAAAGGTATCATGTATCCAATAAGCAAGGATATTAAATATTGTGCTATTGGCCTTAAACTTAATGGTAAGGAAAAAACGTGTTCCTGGACAAACTACTGTGATCAAACTTTTCTTGAAAAAACAATTAAGTGCTTTATAGAACCTAAGAAAGGGAGAAACCCATAAGTACATGAATAGATGGGAGAAATTTCAAAGCAATGCTAAGCTAAAATGACCACTTTACATATCTCAGCAGTCTAATGTTAAGATTTTGTCATGAATTTTTCAGTAGTACATTCACTTTATTCATGGTTCAAAATATTGGTGTTTGTTATAATCCGTGGTGTCTTAAATTTTCAACCTGGTAGCCATTTGAGATATTTACAGAAATGAGCAATGTTCAACCAGGGTACTGAGGACAGATGAAATTTTGTCTGGTTCTTGAAAAAAATATGTAGTGAAGAGGTGTTCTGGAAAGCCAAAAATTAGGAGTGAGCAAGTCCTGTTCAGGGGAGAGAGAATGGATGGGTCTGGCTGAAATGCACATTCATGTGAGAGAGAAGTGATAACGAAGACTGGAAACAGATTTGGCCTCAAGTCTGAGAAATTTGAATGTCAAACTAGAGAACCTGGATTTTGTCCTAACATGTCTCCCAAAATCTATTTTTGGCCATTCCATAACATTTTCCAATGGACAGTAAAAATGATCCTTCAAAAGTGTATTCTAAACATTTGATCCCTTTTTAAACAGATGTGATGACTTCCTTTTGCTCTTTGAACAAAGTTCCAGTTTTTTCAAGACTCTGAATGATCTGGTTCTTTCCACTCTGATACCTGTTCCTTTGTCCCTTTACACCCCAGCCATCAAGGTCCACCTTCTCTCTTTTTCCAGTATCAGTTTTTCTTCCCTCAACACATCTTTCACAAATAGTATTTCTTTTACACGGAATCTTCTCTATGCTTAACCCTCATCCTACATCCATTCACCTGGGAAAGTCTTACTCCTCCTTTAAGAGTTAGTGAAAGGGGCACCTGGGTGGCTCAGTCGGTTGAGCGTCGGACTTTGGCTCAGGTCACGACCTCGCGGTCCGTGAGTTCAAGCCCCACGTCGGGCTCTGTGCTGATGGCTCAGAGCCTGAAGCCTGTTTCCGATTCTGTGTCTCCCTCTTTCTCTGCCCCTCCCCCGTTCATGCTCTGTCTCTCTCTGTCTCAAAAATAAATAAACGTTAAAAAAAAAAAGAGTTAGTGAAAATGACACCTCCCAGGAAAGCTTCTTCTAATCCCTCATCTAAATAACATTCCCTTGTAACTGGCTGTCATATTAAGTCTTTTTCTTTCATAGCACATAATACAAATGTAGCTATATAATTATTTGTGTGGTTACTTGTGGACTATTTCTCTCCATCAGACATTTTTTTATTTGGTTTACAGCTTGGTTTCCAGGGCCAAGCTCAGCACCTGGTACATAGGAAGTGCTCAATAAGTATTTGATGAGAAGTGAATGAATGAATTCAATCAATAGTAAAGATATACTCATGGTTTCTAAGAAAGGAAAGGTATGAAGAAGTAGCCATTTTAGAAAACTCCGCTGATTATTTTAGGTGGAATAAATTACAAGAGTAAGAATTTAGCTGAAGAAAACTTGACTTCCTCCTTTCATGGCAATTTATGGGGGCAGCTGTACTATGTTACTGCTCTTCCTTATTTACACATCTATCCTTCTACTGAACTGATTGTAAAGTTTTTAAAGACAGAAATGAGTACAGCATGTGACTTTCGATCTCAGGATCATGAGTTCAAGCCCTTTCAGTGCAGAGCCTACTTAAAAAAATAAATAAAAATAAAAAGACAAATGAAAATTTCTGTCTCTTGTGTTTATCACATGCCTAGCATAAAATAGGTGCTCTCCAAATATCATTTGAATGAGTTTTTTTTTAGTTTATATTTATTTTTTTTTAGTAGTCTCTATACCCAATGTGGGTCTCAAACCCATGATCTGAGATCAAGAGTCGAAATCTCTTCCAACTGAGCGAGCTAAGCACTCTCTGCATGGGATTTTATTAACACAATCCAACAATTATAGAGATGAGTCTATTATGATTTTATATGTATACATTTCTTATCTCAGATACTCATGACCCTTTAAAATATATTTGTGTTTTCCTTAGCTGAGCAGTTCCTGCCTCTATTTCATCAACCCAAAGAGAGATGAACAAGCTTTCCTAGTGGCAATAAGTTAGATTACAGAACTGGAAAGAGTTTTATTACTTTTTTTTGAAACTTTGGTAGTAGTCAAATAGAACCAGCAAAAATTTACCTCATTAACCTTTTCCTTGCCCCAGAGCAATCAACCAACCTGAAATCAAAAAACCCTCACATGCTATGAAGACACGTGCCAAGTCTAGCAGAGATACAAGCATAAAAAGAAAAGGAAAAAGAAGGAGATAAAAAGCATCTTGAATTTCTGATCATCCTGGGTAGGACTTCTGTAACTTAGCTCTGCACACAATCACCTGGAAACACTGTTAAAATGCAGATTCTAAAAAATAGGTCAAGGAGGGAAGGATCTGAGATTCTGCATTCTTTTTAAAAAAAAATTTTTTTTAACGTTTATTTATTTTTGAGACAGAGAGAGACACAGCATGAACGGGGGAGGGGCAGAGAGAGAGGGAGACACAGAATCGGAAGCAAGCTCCAGGCTCTGGGCCATCAGCCCAGAGCCCGACGCGGGGCTCGAACTCACGGACCGCGAGATCGTGACCTGAGCCGAAGTCGGACGCTTAACCGACTGAGCCACCCAGGCGCCCCTGACATTCTGCATTCTAACAAACTCTCAATGATGCTGGTTATACAGATCCTGCAGGTCTGCTCATCACACTTTGGACAGTGTATTAGTTAGGGTTCTCCAAAGAAACAGAATCAATAGGATACACACACACACACACACACACACACACACACACACACACACACACAGATTTATTTTAAGGAACTCACTAATGAATATGGAGGCTGGCAAGTCCAAAATCTGTAAGATAGGCCAGCAGGCTAGAGACCCAGGGAAGAGCCAATATTACAATTCAAGTCCAAAGGCATCTACTATGAGAATTCCTTCTTTCTTTTTCGGAGGTCAGCCTATTGAGGCCATTAACTGATTAGATGAGGCTCACCCACATTATGGAAGCCAAACTAGTTCACTCAAAATCTGCCAATTTAGGAATACCTAAGTGGTTCAGTTGGTTAAGTGTCTGACCTCAGCTCAGGTCATGATCTCACGGTTTGTGGGTTCAAGCCCCATGTCAGTCTCTCCACTGACAGCTCAGAGTCTGGAACCTGCTTTGGATTCTGTGCTCCCTCTCTTTTTCTGCCCCTCCTCCACTCATGCTCTGTCTCTTTCTCTCTCTCAAGAATAGATAAACATTAAAAAATTTTTTTTAGTAAGTAAATCTGCTGATTTAAATGTTAATTATCCCATACAAATAAAACCCTCCAGAAACACCCAAAATAATGTTTGACCAAATATCTAGGTACCATGGCCTAGACAAGATGACACATAAAACTAACCATCACAAACAACAAGGATCTAGGAAAACACTTGGTTCTTAATTAAAATAGTTATGTCTAATTGGCTTTGCCTTTAGGACTTTAGCAATGCATCATACATTAACTGCTTGATGACAAAAAAAAAATGGGGCTTTAAAAAATGAGACTTTAAAGGGCACCTGGATGGCTCAGACAGTTGAATGTCCAACTCTTGATTTTGGCTCAGGTCATGATCTCACGGTTCATGGGGTCAAGCCCCGTGACAGGCTCCACACTGACAACATGAACCCTGCTTGGGATTCTCTCTCCCTCTCTCTCTGCCCCTCTGATGCTCGTGCTCTCTCTCTCTCAAAATAAATAAATAAACATTAAAATATATACTTAAAAAATTTTAATGAGAGCTTAAGACTGCTGTATTAAGCAGAAAGTCATATTAAAGAATATAAAATATATTTCTCTTCTGAAAACTGACATTTCAAACATCATTATGTACATAAATAACTTTACAAAGGAATAGTTTAATGTCCAAACTACCTTTTAGAGCTTTTAGTGGGTCCCTAGGGAAGCACCAAAAAAATTATTTTGATGCAATACAAATGTACAGTCAAAATTATTGGCTTTGGAACTTGATGGATGGTATCTCACATTGGTGCTCCCACCTGCTGGCTGACTGGCCTTGGGGTGGTTACTTAATATCTCTGAGATCAATTTACTCATATATAAAGAAGGATTAAGATTATTCTTTTTAAAAAGTATTTATTTATTTATTTTGAGAGGGAGAGAGAGTAAGCATGAGTGGAAGAGTGGCAGAGAGAAAAAGAGCTGTCAGCACCACGGAGCGCAGCGTAGGGCTCGATCCCACGAACTGTGAGATCATTGCCTAAGCCAAAATCAAGAGTCAGATGCTTAACCTACTGAGCCACTCAGATGCCCCAAGACTATTCTTTTTGTGAACTATTTCATTATTAACACTATACTGCATCACCACTGTCTTCTTTAAGCTTCTTGAATTTGGACAGGGCAAAGGATATTGTATTCTCAGTGTCTAGCATGTGCTTTAGTTTTGCAATGTTTGCAGCGCAAACACATGGCAATAAACAAAGCACTTAATAAAGGGCAGCTTTTGCTGTTAGACCACCACTTCCCTTCTTTTGCAGGGTTAAGTAGGAGAGAAATAAAACCATTTTAAATTAAATACCATTATGTACCAATGTACCTTACCTTTGTTTTTCCCCTTGAGTTCTAGATCCAAACCTCAATATGGAAACTGAGGCCACATCTGTGCAAAACATAACTGAACAGAACTCTACTGTTGCTTTCACATGCAATATCTCATTTTGATTTTTGATCCTCACTGCTAACCTGGAGATGCTTATAGGGCAGATATTCATATTCCTATTTTACATAAGAGGAAATTGAAATTTCTGTAGATGAGAGAATTGTTCCAAATCATACAGTAAGCAAGTGAAAACACCTCCAAGCCCAGACTTTCGACCCCAAGTCTCATGTTTTGATCATATCCTAGCTGCTTCTTCCTATCAATGTTTGCAGAGAAACATCTCTTAAATGCATTTTGTACTGATGACATTTTTCTTCTAGCGTCTTCATACACAGGTAACAAATTATCATTCAAAATTAAGATATTACAAATTATATTCTTATATGGTGTCTCATACTATTTTAATTATAATTGCCATCAACATTGCTACTATTCCTTCAGTGATTAGTGATCAATTTGGAAACACATCGAAAGAGAAAATTATGAAAATATATTTTCTTTTTTTTTTTTCAACGTTTTTTTTATTTATTTTTGGGACAGAGAGAGACAGAGCATGAACCGGGGAGGGGCAGAGAGAGAGGGAGACACAGAATCGGAAACAGACTCCAGGCTCCGAGCCATCAGCCCAGAGCCTGACGCGGGGCTCGAACTCACGGACCGCGAGATCGTGACCTGGCTGAAGTCGGACGCTTAACCGACTGCGCCACCCAGGCGCCCCTGAAAATATATTTTCTATCCTCTCTATGTGTTGCATTTTAATGAACCATAATTGAAAAAGTTGTTGAACAATTTAAAAGAATGTTCTCATGGTCCTTGAGTTTAAGAACAACTTATCTAATAGTTTACTCAAAATTTTCCATTCAATTCCCTGTTTAGTTATCATTTGGAAACATACCATTTTATTGATATTCTTAGCCCTCATGACTATAGAACACAATTGTGATTGTTCTAATCAGACTCATCTAAAAATGGACAAAATATTAAAATTTAAAGACTAAAACACTAAATTTCATATTCTGTTTGAATTTGGTAAAATGCTAGATAAGGTCTGTCCAAGGAACGTACTAGAGTTATAATTACAAGCTTCCTAAATTCTAGGATGGTTACTACTGTGGGTTTTTTTTTTTCTCTCCTGTGTAGGAAATGAAAAGATGTTGACCTATTGAGTGTGGCAGATCCATTTTTATTGTTTTAATTTGTCAGAGTCTCATACATTTTTAAACTCTAAGATTCACATCTGCAAATGTGCTTATTCAAAAGAACAAAAGAATCTAAACTTTTGCCAAGTTCAACAGATTTGCAGGTATTTAGATACATATAATTATCTGCTTATCTTGTAACCCACCCACCCCCCAAAAAAACAAGTCTTTCCTAGGACTTCAAGTTTATTTTTTTACAAGAAAAGTCCTTGTGTACACATTGAAGGGAGAGATGAGGCAAGGATTTGACTTAAAAGGCCAAACCTTCTATTAGTTACCTGACGAAATCCTTGCTGCAAAGCCTAAACTTTAAGTAGCAATTTAAACAGTAAATAAATTCTGTTAATGGTTATTAGATTGCTAGCTGGGGAGGTTCATATAGGAAGTAATTATAATTAAACAGAGAACACTGAAGAAAGTTGAAATGTTTCAAGAGCAGATTTTGTCTCCCATGCCTCATTTAGGAATATAAAATCAGTTTCTATTGTGAGGACAACCTTTCAAAAAAAAGATTGCTCTTTTGCTGTAAAGAGGTTGTATAACCTTCATGTTCAAGTTTTGCATTCTTTTTTCAGTAGCAAAGGGTATTTTTATTGCCCAAATCCAATTAAAGCCATGCTAAATCACCACGTCCTATTTTAAGTGAACAATAACTTATCTCCCACTTAAGATACAAAAAAGGCTGACTTCAGCCATTATAGCAGAAAGTAAGAATTCCCGGTGGCTCTTATATAGGGCTTGGAGGAGTGGGTGTCAGGCTGATTCACCTTCTTCACCTCCTTTCTGTACCCAGAGCTGACGTGCCTTGCAGCCCACTAAGTATAACTGGTAAACAAAAGCAGAGATGAAAATGGAGGTAGAGTCACTAAGCAATTGGTTTGGTCAGCCTGATGGTCAGTCTTCTCAATTCTAAGTTTAATTGCATCTTATCAATTCTAAGTTTAATTGAATAATTCATGAATTAAAAAAAAACAGGTGTGAGTTTTGTGGTAAAGCTAAGCTATGAAAGTTTACAGATAAAAATTGTGGACTTGCATTTGTTGTGTTCCTTTCTCCACTAATTTAAATGAGTTAGCACTAGTTTGATAGCCCTTGCCGGGATTCTTTGACCTGTGTTTGTTTTGCAGGTGTTGAAAATATGAGAGCATTTAATATAGGAGAGACGGTAGTGTATTCATTTAAAAAATTTTTTTTAATGTTTATTTATTTTTGAGAGAGAGACACAGAGCACGAGCACGAGCAGGGCAGGGGCAGAGAGAGATGGAGACATGGAATCTGAAGCAGGGTCCAGGCTCTGAGCTGTCAGCCTAGAGCTCGACACGAGGCTCAAAACTATGAACCAGGAGGTCGTGACCTGACCTGAGCCAAAGTCAGATGCTTAATCAACTGAGCCACCCAGGCGTCCCTATTCATTTTTAAATGAAAAGAAAAGCTTAGACATTCAGAGAGAAACAAACCACTTTCTAATTTTTGATATAGATTTTTAGGGGAGCTCTCTGAGTGTGGAAGATACAGGAAAAAACCCTGTGTTACTCTCTGCTCTGAGTGTCAGGTAACGAATCTATCAGGTATCACGGCCAGAAGGAAGGACCCAGAGCCTGGTTCCACCTCCCTCCTTCTTCACTCAGTTATTCTCCACTCCAGCTGCTCCATGTGGAACCAGAGCAAATTACACTACAGTTCTGTCACAGATTATGTCAACATCTTCAAGGTAGGTTAATCCATTGCAGGGAATACATGTGCTGGTAGGGAGCACATCTAAAAGACTCCTGTGAGTCATCTTGTTTATTAGTTTATTTGCTTATTTTACTAACAGATTAATTTCCTACAAAAATAAATAGTCCAATCATTTCTTTATTCTATTTGTTTATTGGTACAGGGTCCCAGAAAGAGCATGAGCTTTTTAGTCTGTGATACCCTAATTGGATCCTTGTTCTACCAGTAGAAAACCACATAGCCTTCAGCAGCTCTCAGGCTCTCTGAGTTGCTTCATCCTTATTAAGGAAAAAAGTAATACTTACCTGTCACGTTTTATAAGAATTCATGATAAGGTTTTGTATTTCCAAGTCTAGCACCTAGCTCATGGTGGATGGTGGATAAGTGTTAGTTCCTTTTTATCTCCAATTTTCTATATCTCCCAATCCGATCAATCTCTGATGTGACAGCCTGTGTCTCTCCTGTTAACCATGGTTTTGGTGTTTCAGCTTTAGATTTGTAGTTAAGCAAGACACACAGGCTGAATACTGTGAATAATTCTCTTCCTACAATAGTGCTCTTCTCATCCTGTTCTGAAGGATTACACTGAAAAGTCCTTTTGAGGACTCACGTTGTTTCTCTCTTTAACAGGGTGACCAGCATTTCCTGGAGTTGCTCAGGTATCAGGGAGGCAGCCCCGCAAAACTGGATGCATCCCTGGAGGCTGCTTTTGAGATGCTAGGACATCGGCATTATCTGAACCATGATCCTGCAGTAAAGATTCTCCAAGTTCAACCAACCCTAAGGTCCTTCATAGTCTCTGCAAAATACAACTGATGGGAGTCCTTTGTAATTACACTATTATGGCCTTAGGGACAATACACCTATACCAAGGGACAGGACCTTGTCTTGGACTGTGAAAAGGAGTTCCAGAGATCTAGCATGACCACATTCACATGCCATACGTGCAAAACCACCAGGTGGACACATTTCATCCTACAGACAACCTAAAATGAAGCTGCAATAACTGCACTGGCTTCTGTTTCCTTACATCCTCCCATATGCGTTGTTCCCGCTGCTGTGAACTCAGTCTGCCAAAATAACACGAGAGAAGGGAGTAACCAGATAACACTTCCTTGAGTGTGTCCTATCTCAAGGTCATTATACTGCTCGCGTTATCCCAGATTTGCTTCCTCTGCCCTCACTCTTTTTATCACCTCTAAGAGTCTGAAGCTTGTGAGTGCAAACTGTTCATTGAAAAACAATGATAAGGATGCTGTATGTCATGGAAACTCAGAGTTTCATGAAGCAGTTCAGCAGAGGCATCCTACAGACAAGATTCCAGGACAACAAATGCCACATCAAGGAAGCATGCTTTATAAAACAACGATTTAATTGCTTGATTGCCCCAAGAAAGGCTTTGTTCATCTGTATAAGACAGTAAATTACTGGCAGTAAATAATCTGCACAAGGGCTCTGCACCTTGGGCGTGGGCTATTCCTCTACAAAAGGCATTTGTAGTCTATTCTTCCTAAGTCAGAAAATGCAGAGTAAATGGAGCAACAGTGAGGAGAACCGGATTCTGATCCCGATTCTGTCACCAACTGAGTAACAGCAGGCAAGTCATTCAATTCATTTTTGCCTCCTGTGAAATAGGATAACTGGCTTAATACTACATGGTCACCAAAACCCTTTATCGAAATAATCAGTTCTGATCTTAGCAAAGGGAAATCTAGAAACTAGGAATAGCTAAACTCTTCCATTGTTTTCCTATCTAGTCACCAAGAAGTAATTCGCCTTCAGTTTCTTTAACCACTCCTAGCATCCCCAAAGTGGACTCTCAACCTCCATATCCTCTGTCCCCCTCTCTCTACCCCTCCCCTGCTTGTGCTCTCTCTTTCTCAAAAATAAATAAACATAAAAAATCAATCAGTCAATCAATCAATAAAAAGTGTTTGGCAAATAGCATGCACAGTACAGTGTTAATGTGTTAGACATTCATTCATTTATTCATTCACTCATTCATTCATGTTGTTACTGCAACATTTCCTAAACTTTGTTCTAATATACTTTTCTGGAAAAGTGTGTAAATTTGAGCAATGCTGCATAGTCATCTTGGAGATTTGCAAAACACATTACTATGTTAATATTTTTGAGACTTCCTAAAGTAAAGGAACCTGTTTAATTTTATTTAATTCTTCATTTTTCAGAAGTATTTTCCCCAGAAGTCATTTTTTTTTTAAGGAATGTATGAATATGTCTCCAAACACAGTTTGGAAAAACTGCCTTCCTGATCATTTATGTCGTGTCTTAATACTGTTCTGCTATCTATATGTTATGAATATTAAAGTTCAAATTGGTTGATATCAACCCTCAGTGTCTAAGATCTGTGTCTGGAGAAAACTCATGTTTATGAGTTCTGATTTTGATCATGGCATCTCTCCTTATTGTAGTGGTTCACGGAAAATCAAATCAGATATCTGGACAACTCACTCAAATAATAATAAATAGCACAGTGGATACTGTAAAAGAAATCAGAAAGAAAGAAAGGAAGGAAGGAAAGAAGGAAGGAAGAAAGGAAGGAGGAGGTAGAGAGAGAGGGAAAAAAAGAGAGAGAAAGAAAGAAAGAAAGAAAGAAAGAAAGAAAGAAAGAAAGAAAAAAGAAAGAAAGATCAAAATAACAATAAAAATAGTAGTAGTACAGCACAGTGGCTTCATTAGGGAGGTGAGGGGGGATTCTAATCTCATTGGACTGAAATTCTTAGGCTGTTAAAATAAACGAATTTAAACATCCCTTGACCTCTCTTTTATAGAGCATGAATCAGGTATGAACATTGCTGAGCACGAATTTAGCAACAGTCTCTCCAGGGAGAGTTTGCAAAGTATAGTACACCGCTTGTTAACTCTCTCAGAAGAATGAATTTCCATTTCCGTCTCTGGTGCTTAAAGTCAGCCCAGTAGAATCCTAGTTCCCTTCCCTCATGGGAAAGTCACATTTCCTTCCAATCTCCTGTAAAAACTTTGCTAAACAACTGCCGACATTAGCTAGTGAAACTTCTAAACCTTCCTGCAAATAGCAGAGGACATGGAGAAGCTTTTGGACATGCTTACTTAAAATGTCACTGGAATCTTTCCAGTTCTTTCTATTCATTTTGTGCGTGTGTGTGTGTGTGTGTGTGTGTGTGTGTGTGTGTGTGCTTTTTTGGATAATATTTCCCTGGAAATTCTCAATGAAAAGCATTTTTAGTAATAGTTGTTGAATGTCAGTTTTGGAATCTCTTTATTTAAGGCTATTAAGTTTTCTTAAAGCAGTTAAAAGAGATTCTTGCATTATATTTTGCTTTTCACATAAAATATTACACATTTTTTCAGAAACACTAATATTAAAATGCTTTTCCGTTTACTCCACTCATACATGTTCCGTTTACTCCACTCATACATGGTCAGACACCAGACTTTTTTCATTTCTTGCCTGGAATATTGCACTAAGCTCCTGCTTGTTTTCTCTTTCCAGTTAGCCTGTGTCTGTTTTGCCTTTCAATTGTTGCTAGTTATCTTTCTTTTCTTTTAATTTTTTTTAACCTTTATTTATTTTTGAGACAGAGAGAGACAGAGCATGAATGGGGGAGGGGCAGAGAGAGAGGGAGACAAAGAATCGGAAGCAGGCTCCAGGCTCTGAGCCATCAGCCCAGAGCCCGACGCGGGGCTGGAACTCACAGACCGCGAGATCGTGACCTGAGCTGAAGTAGGACGCTTAACCGACAGAGCCACCCAGGCGCGGCGCTAGTTATCTTTCTAAAACAACAATATCACTGAGAATGTCTTTCTGAAAGACAGGTAGAATTCAAGACCTGGATATGCAAGTAAGGATTTGCAACCAAGTGTATGTCCTTGGGAGAGATACATATCTCTTCAGGCTTCAGTTTCTTCAAGGCTCAATGAAATAAAAATGGTACCCATCTCATAGGAGTTTTGTGATAACTGAGCAGTGTAATGCACATAATTTTCAAAACAAAATTCATTCTACAAAAACGCTCTGTCAAAATGCTTGAAATATAAGCTCCTATTACATTATTATCATCATTATCCTCACTTTCATACTGGCTAAACTCCTCAGAGTTGAAAGGGTAAATTATTAGCCATCATTAAATAAAGAAGAATTTTATGAAATAAATAAACTCTAATAATAAGCAGGTTGATTACAAATCAATGTCTGCAATTTGGAACATTTGCTCTTAGAGCTCATAGTTGAAACCACCATTTATTCCTTTGTCCACAGTGTTTTAATTTGTTGTTAGTCCTCTCCCAATGGGCTGCACACAAGCCTCTTTTAGCTATACTGGAAGACATATTCTCCTATGGCCCCCAATTTAAATCCAACACATGCCAAGAACTTTATGTTTTAGGGCTCATCAATCCAAACAGAAGTTCCAAATTTGACGAAGCAAATTCAACTCTTTTGCTGTGGTGAGATAAAGGGCACTCAGAGCATTTAATGTATATTGCTCTGCTGCTTTAAAAATTTAAGTTCTTTATTACCATATTCAAAAAGTCAAGATACTTCATAACTGACTTCAATGTACGTTTGCAGGGTTATCACTTTCCACTACCCCAGGTCCCCTGCCCAGTATAAACACACTTTAACAGGTCAGCTATACTTGTAAGATCATATGTTCTCTTAACGTCTTTCCTTATGAGCCTTTATGAGTCCAGAATCATCATCTTCCCTTCCTTTGCCTAGTACCACATTGTCTTATTCTCCTAGGTCCATCTTAAATATTAGCACTACAATAAGACCATTCCCATGACTGATTTCTTTACCTATCCACAATTGTCTTTTGGACTCCCATGCACCATTTTACTCATCACATACATGAATAAATCACATCACAGTGTAGTTAGCTTTATGTATCTGAGTGTCCTCTGGGTGGATCATTAGCTTCTTGAGGATTATTAATCTTTATACAATAGTGTCTAGGATAGCACCTGGTATATAGATACTGACTGGATGTTTGTTGAATAGAATACAGGCTGTAATGATGTTTAGTACCCCTTCTATAAATTGACTTTTATGAAGCTATTTCCAATCAAGTTTTCCCAACTAGACTGTCAGTTCCTGGATGGCAAAGACCATGTCTTATTCTTTATATTTCTCAGAAGGCCTATAGCATTTGCCCATAGTAAGCTTTCAACTTGATTGGATTAGTGGCTTAATAGCAATTGTTTTGACAATTTGGGGATATTAAATTGCCAAAGATTTGGACAGATAAATGGGTCTACCCAAGGTGGGTGGTACAGGAAAGGTAAAGAAGATAATTGAAATACCTCGTTTCAGAATCCACTAATCTGCACAGAGAATGAGGACACTCTTGGCCTCATTTGGCATAATCAGTATATTCCCTTTTTGGGTGTTTAAAACATCTAACTCATGTGGTAGGCCCAATGAAGGAAACAGGCATAATCTTTCCTCTCTGCTCCTCCCCCCAAAGTAATATGCCTCCAAAGACCTCAGCACTCCTATTTCTTCATCAGATATACAAGTTTATAATTCAGTTTTATGATACACAGGGGATTTCAAAGTAGTTTCATTCAATGTAATACAGACAGGGGGAAACCAATGATGCTGCAAGCAAAGAACATAAATTTTACTGAATTGGGGTTGTTTATTAAACAATCTGAAAATCTGGATAAAATTAATGCTCTTCTAAGAAAATGTGAGTTTGCAAGATTTATTCAAGGAGAGTGAAATATGAATAGATGAGCAACCACAGAGGCAACTGGAAAACATTGCTAAAGATTTATACCTGAAAGAATGTCAGGTACCAGTAGATTTATAGGCTATTCTCTCCATGCCATAATTTCTAATTTCTTACAAATAGAAATTGTATTTCCTATGTTATTCAAACTATTCCAGAACACAGGAAGTGTTGTAGGGAGTGAAGGAAGGAAGTGTCTCAATTAATTTTATGAAGCCAGTAAAATAGTAATATTTAACTTGACAAAGATGTCTCACAAAAGAAAAACATAGATCAAACTCATTTATAGATAGAAATGCAAAAATATTCAAAATAATATTAGAGAATCATTACCACACAAGGTTTCTGTCCAGAATGCAAGATTGGGTCAATATATTTTAAAGGACTAGAGCATGTGACTATTTCAATATTTATGAAAAGTGACATTTAGTAAAATTTAACATCCATTTATAACATATCTAAGTTAATTGAGAGTCAAAAGAAATTTCCTTAAGAAAGAGTATATACCTAAATAAATGATAAGTAACAGAATAAAAAACCGAAATCTGAGAAAATTCCCACAGAATCAGAAACGTATAAAAGATACCTTCTACATCCATTTGTTCTTTCAGTGATTATTTGTTGAGTGCGTACTATGTGGCTAGCTCTGGAGATTCAGCGGTAAACTGAAAACCTCTGCCTTCATGGAGTTTACATTAGAGAAGAAGACAACAAATAAGATAATTAAATAAATAAAATGTGTATTAGAAAAAATATATATGTTAGATAGTGATAAGTACTCAGAAGAAAAATAAAGCCATGAAGGGTTATAGGAAGTGCTGGATGGTGTAATGGTTGCAGTTTTAGAGAGGTAAGACCAAGAAGGCCTTACAGAGAATGCAGCATTGAAGTAAAGACCTCTAGGAAGTGAGGAAAAAGTCCAGAGATATTTGGAGGAAGAGCTCTGAGTAAAGTGAAGAAATGAAAGGCCACAAAGAGGAACAGAGAGGCTGAAGCAGGATGAACTATGGGAAGAGTTGAAAGAGACTGAGCTAGGGAGACAGTGAGGACAGATCATACAGCCTTATAATTCATGGAGTGGACTTTGAGGGGACGTTTTGCAGGGTTTTGAGTAGAGAAGTGACAAGAAAGGAAGAAAAGCATTCATGTGTTGTGCACAGACCACACAGGTAGACGGCAGAAAAAAGGAGACTAGTTGGAAAGCTATTGCAATAATGCAGGGTAGAGACGGAGGTGGTTTGAACTTAGGCTGGTCACATGGAAGTATAAGTGATATAATTCTATTTTAGAGGTTGAGCTGCCAGGATTTCCTGATAGACTGGCTGTGTGACAGGAGAGAGAGGGGAGTAAAGAACCTCTTCCAGATTTCTGGCCATAGCAACTGAAAGAATAGAGATACCCTAAGACAGAAAAGAATGTAAAAGAACCAGGACTGAGAGGAAATACTCAAAGTTTAGTTTTGGACATCTTAAGATTGAGATATGTATTAGATTCCATGGGGGGATATTGAGAAAGAAGTTAGGTATAGGATTATGTGGCTTAGAGGAAAGGTCTCTGTCAGACATATACTAGGGATCATTGGCAGGGAGACTGTATTTAGTCATCACTGGATGAATGACTGAGGGTAAATAGTCCTGGGAGGCATTCTGTTGTTTATTGGTGGAAATGAGGAGAAGGAACAAGCAAAAGAGGCTGAGAAGGAGCAGCCAGAGATAGAGAAGGAAAACTAGGACAGTGTGAGGTTTTGGAAACCTAGGAAAGAAATTATTTCAAAAAGCCAGGGAATAATCTGTAGGGTCAAATGTTGCAGATAGGACAAATAAGATGTAGTCTGGGAATGAACCACTGGATTCAACAATGGGATGTTACTAATGATGCTGACCGAAGCAGCTTGTGGTAGAACATTGCGGTTAAAGATAATGGGAATAAAGACATTGAAAGCTGTGTCTTGTTGAAAAGGGAAGGAAAGAAATTAGTTGGTAACTAGAGGGAGAATTGAAGTCCAGAAAGGTTTTGTTTCAGTATGTGAGAAATGATAGTTTAATATGGGAGAAATACTACTGAAAACGATCCAGTTGAGAGAAGAGGTTGTTGAGCCATGGCAAAGGACTTCTAGATCATTGCTCATTAAGCAGCGAGAGGGATTTAGAAAATAAGAAAAGATGCTGACTCTAGCTGGGAACATGGACAGATAATTCACAGAACTGGGAGGAAAAATAAAGAATGATGGAGCCAGACACAGGTGTATAGTTTGTGCGAATTTATGGACGTTCTCTCCTGATTATTTCTCTTTTTGCAGTGAAATACGAAGCAAATTGCCAGCTGGGAGTGGCGAGAGGGAAGCAGTTTTTGGTTAAGTTTGAAGAGAAGGAATAGTTATGAAAGAATCATCTGGTCTCTTAGGTAATACAGAATGAACACTGCTGGGCAGCACTGAGTCTACTATATGTTAGTGATCATGCATTTTGTGAGACTAGCCAGCAGGGAGATATGGTTTTCTCCAGCTCTGTCCAGATGTATTGGTGCAGAAAAAAGGAGACAGAGGGCTGTATCCATGCTTATGGTTTAGTTAGATGAGGACAAAAATTGAGAAGGGGGCAAAGGAATTAAAGGTGTTTGCATTTAGAGGCGCCTGGATGGCTCAGTCAGTTGGGCGTCCAACTTCAGCTCAGGTCATGATCTTGCAGTCCATGAGTTCAAGCCCCCGGGGTCGGGCTCTGTGCTGGCAGCTCAGAACCTGGAGCCTGCTTCGGATTCTGTGTCTCCCTCTCTCTCTGCCCCTCCCCCACTCATGCTCTGTCTCTCTCTCTCTGTCAATAATAAATAAACATTAAAAAAAATTTTTTTTAATTATAAATAAAGGTGTTTGTGTCTATAACAACTGACCAAGAATTTAAGCTGAGTAAGAAGGGAAGTGAATATTAGAGGGACATAGATGTGCTGAATTAAAGTTGGCTACAAATTCTTTGCTACTCTGTCTTTTGAGTGGTGGAATTAGCTCTTTCCCTCTACCATATTAAACCTGAGCCTGCATGAGGGGTAGAAGTGCAATCCTAGGACCCATGACAGTCCCAGGTGAACTTCCAATCTGTAGTTAGCAACAGCTGACTTTGGATGTCTAGCCTGGCTGAATGTAGGATAATCGTGGCCCTGGTCTCCCTACATCCGCAACTGCCCCCAAGACCACAAGTGAGAACACCCCACCTGGGCCAAGTCCAACCAAAGAATTATGAGAGACAGTAAAATTTTGTTTTAGGCCAAAATATTAGGTATAATGAAAAGGTAGTGGGATCAATGGACTGTTTATCCCTGTGAGGGTGGAAGTACTAGAGGAAAAAAATTTGAAACATGATGGCTCAGTAGTTAAATATATGAAATTGAGATTATAGAGGGTTTCAGTTATTGGAAATAACAAGGTCTGGAGCAGCACCAACCATAGAGATGTAATACTAGTTACAAATAAAATTTAAAATGAAATTTAAAATGTTTTAGTAGCCACATTTAAAAAAGTTTAAAAAAGAGGCACCTGGGTGACTCAGTCGGTTGAGTCTCCGACTCTTTGTTTCGGCTCAGGTCATGATCTTGTGGTTCGTGAGTTCAAGCCCTGCATCGGGCTCCATGCTGGTGGCCAGCACAGAGCCTGCTTGAGATTCTCTCTTTCTCCCTCTCTCTGCCCCTACCAACCCCCCCTCAAATAAATAAACATTTTTTAAAAGTGAAAATAATTTTAATATAATTTATCAATAGTATTACCATTTGATATGTAATCAAAATTTAACAGTTATTTATGCGATACTTGATCTTTTTTCATACCACACTGTCTTTGAAATATGATATGTATTTACCCTGATAACACATTTTATTTTGGACTAGCCACATTTCAAGTGTTTAATGGCCACATGTGGCTATTGGCTACTATGTTGGACAGTGCAGATCTAGAATAAGACTTTGGGGCTGAATTAGGGTAGAAGCCAAAATGCTTAATAGAGATGCTATTAAGCAACTGAAAAGCCAGGGCAATGGATTGGATAGGCCAACAATTATGAAAAAAGTAACTTTAGAGAGAATGGGGTATAGATATCCTCTTAACAACAAGAACAACAAGTAAGAACAAAAAATTGGGAATTAACAATAAAATATATAAAACCTATATGAAGAAAACTATAAAAGTACATTAAAATATACTTAAAATTAAAAGTAAATTCTTTTTAGGAAATGAAAAAAGCTACCACATTTATGAATGAGAAGCCTAAATATTTTAAACATGTTTTCTTCATGAAATATTTGTCAGTTTCTTTTCATTCCAATAAAAATGTCATTTTGGTAGAGTTTGTACATTAATCCTAATAAGTATACAAAATTAGCAAAAAAGTTTTGGAACAGCATGTGATGAGAGTAATTTGCTTTAGCAGATATAAATTATGCCCTATAAGCAAGGTAATTAACTCAGCTGATACCAGTGCAGTAATAAAACGTCGAAAAAATAGAATAGAATACAAAAACTGACCATTCATGTATGAGGATTTATAATGTATGTAGGGGAGGAAAAGAACAACAAAGACAACAAAAGCCCCTCTTCCTCTACCCTCTTACATTCAGTAACTAGGGCATGTAAATTAAGCTGACAGAAAAACAGATTAAGAGGAGAAAAAGTATACAGATTTCATTTGATGTTAATATTTTAATTATTACATTTCTGAAGGGCTTCATAGAAAAGAAGTGAAGACCCCAAAAGGCTTATGGACCATTTTAATAAAGGGTGATGAATTTGAGGAGAAGATAAAGGCAAGGGGGTTTGGGCTTCCAGGGATGGTAAATTACAGGAGTGCACCTCACAGACACGGTGTTTTTTGTTTTTTGTTTTTTTTTAATAAATGGAGGGTCTGTTGCAACCGTTCATTGAGCATGTCTATTGGTGCCATTTTCCAACAGTGCCTGGACACTTTATATCTCTGTATCACATTTCAGTAATTCTCACAATATTTCAAACATGTTCATTATTACTATATTTGTTACTGGTGACCTGTGATCTTTAATGTTACTATTGTAATTGTTGTTTTAGGACGCCATGAACCACACCAGTGTAAGACAGCAAAACCGAGTGGATAATAGTGTGTATTCTGACTGCTCCACAGACTGGCTGTTCCCCCATCTCTCTCCTTCTCCTCAAGCCTCCCTATTCCCGGAGACACAACAATATTGCAATTAGGCCAGTTAAAAACAATACAATGACTTCTATGTGTTCAAGTGAAAGGAAGAATCACACGTCTCTCACTTAAATCCAAAGCTAGAAACGAATAAACTTAGTGAAAAAAGTCATGCTGAAGGCTGAGATGTGCCGAATGCTAGCTAGGCCTCTCGTGCCAAATAGTCGTGTTGTAAATACAGAGGAAAAGTTCTTAAAGGAAATTAAAAGTGCTACTCCAGTGAACACGCTAATGATAAGAGAGCAAAACAGCCTTATTGCCGATATGGAGAAAGTTTTAGTGGTCTAGATAATCAAACCAGCCACATTTCCTTAAACCAAAGCAATAGCCTTTATCTACACAAAACAAGACAAACAAACACACATAATTTAACATACAAGCAGTAACCAAGAAATGTTAACCTGAGCTGACAAGAGAAAGCCACGGGCACCACCAGCAATATCGAGAGTGGATTAAACCAGCAACGTCCAGTAAATGGGGACAGCAGACTGAAGCTGGGGAAAGGGATTGCAAACATCTGGGGAATTTCAGACTGAGCCAAAAGCTAGAGTCTGGAGCTCCAGATGGAACCATCTGCCAGTTCAAGCTGACCTACTAAGTCCTGGGCTGGAAAGCCAATTAGATCAGGAGCTCAACGCCAAGGGAGCAGAGCTCAGAACCGAAGAGAATCTACCCACAGCCTTGGGCAACAGCAAGAAAGACAGTGAACTGAAAGGGTTCACAGCATACCATGCCTGTGCTTCTCATGTCCTGGAAGCCGTCAGAAGTCTCTGTCAGTCCCGCTGTTGCCACTAAATCTATTAAACAACAAAAATTCAACTGAGTAAATTTAAGGATCAAATTGGCTTTATTCAACAATTCATGAATTGGGCAGCATCCTGTCTAGTGATAGAGAAGAGCTCTGCCAAGCTGCAGAAAAGGAAAGGTTGTTAAAGGTGGAAAGGGGGTAGAAAAGAATGCATTGTTTCAGGCAAAGTCACCTTCCAAAGGGGGTTCTATGGGGCAAGTTACCTCCTAGCGTGGATCAGGTAATTCTGCGTGGAGCAGGTAATTCCACGTGCACCGTGAAAGGTTACATTGCTGTGGGTTTGAAACTGCAATTAGGCTGGGTATGATGTCTTTGTTTGCTGACATGGGCTTTAGCACAAGTGACTCTATTTTGGACCTGCTGTCTCCTTTTTAACAAGTGGTATTCTTAAACTGTTAAATATTTAAGCACTAATACTGTAAACAGTACTATGCAAGACACTGATAAAGGAAGACATTTTTTGTCTCAAAAATTGCATCTATCTCAAGAAACAAGAGGAAAAGAGGAAACAGATCATGCATGGGCTTTGGTTAGGAGTGTCATAAAACAGAACTGTCAAAACTTTCTGTGGTCCCACTTCCCCTTCTATGCAATGGAAATATTGTGAATATAATGCCATACAGAATTGTAAAATTATGCATGCATGTCATCACATGCATGTCCACCACACCCCACAAATATGTCCATCCCCTAACCACCCCCCTGTCAATACCATCATATAAACGACCATTGCGGTGGACCCACTCTCTGCTTTAAGGACATGTATCTCCTTCAGCAATTATAACTTGTTTGTCTAAACTAGTCTTACCAAAAACTGAAGAGATGATCATCCGTCTGGTTGCAGGGCACACAACACAAATTAAACGTATTTAATAAATACTTATAGTACATGATTTACGATCTTTATCAATATTAAAGCAGGGTTGGTCTCCCCAAATTAGGAAATGCACTCTTAGATAAAACAAAACAAACAAAACAAAACAAAACAAAACAAACAAAAATTAGCTCTAAGTCAAAATGTGCCACCGTAGAAGCCCTGGGTTTCAGTTGTTAAGCTGCCTGAGCACGTACATGTGTGTCCCTTGGTTGTCTGTCTTATAATAAGACTCTAAGACATCTTCCTACTCTGGAGTTGTTCTGCTTCTAACCGCTGAGGTAGCATCATGCTTAAATATTTTGATTTTAATTTGAGAATGTGTATGCACACTGCTGGCTGCTTTATTTACAGTATTGATTTCAGGATATAAAAATTTCAGGGTATCCAAAGCTTCTGCAATCTGGGAAAAGACTTGCTTGGCCATCGATCTCATAATTACTACAAAAACCTATGTCAAGTCTCTGCCATGGATTGCTAGATAAGGTAGAGCTAACTAGAAAATAAGATTCAAGAGCTTCTAGCCAAACTCACCTCCCAAGTCAAAACTCAGCCAAGTGTAAATGCAGTAAAACAGGATTTGCATTGAGCTGAAAGTAGTGACCAAAGGGCGGGTGAGGGGGGGGGGGGGGGAAGGAAATGCACTAGGCAGCTAATGTGGACCTCTTTTTTTTTTTAATAAAAAGTCTGCTACTAAATTATTCAATGTCACAGGTTCTCTACCATATTTTTGTCACACATAGGCCCTAGTGAAACCAATATCTAATTTTATCATTATATCTTATAAAAGGGAACTCGATACTTTTTTTTTTTTTTTTTTTTTACCCGAGGAACTCTTGATTGCAAAGCTCTATTATTTGGTGAGGGGTAGTTTCTAGAAGGCAAAGAGTTAAAGACGTCACTTTAAATGACAAAAGCTAAACACTTTACCCTACTTTCAGTCTCTCATCTATTCATCCTTTTCATTGTGAATGATTTCAGCTTTCTAAGCTCTTCAACTACCTGCCCCTAATTTGTATTCCTAGGGAGAGGCCTGGCTGGTTATTTTGCATTTGTGTGCTAATGTTGATGAGCTTCCTTGTCTGGGGGAGGGGAGAGGAGGAAAGCAAGGAGCTGAGTGGGGGTGGAAGTGAAGGTGCCCGCTCTGCCCAGAGAGTCCAGCTGAATTTTAACCTTGAATGCCTCTTACGGAGCTTTTAACAAAGTCTTCCTGATTTTGAGAAATAGCACATCCTGCTAAATTCCGGTGTATACACACATTTGAACCTAATGTTAGCCTCAAATAAAGTATGGATTTAGAAAAATTATTTAGTTATTACAATTATAGCTAAAGGATAATAATGTGCAAGACCTTGCAAGCATATAAATGCTTCAGGAGAACTTTCATAAGTCCTGAAAAGAGATAGATTTACTAGTTTGGGTGGGAAAAAAAGGAAAGAAGGAAAATGGTAAATATTTTATGAAAATCAAGGGAGAACATTTTTTCTGCATTATTAATAGAATTTGGAAAACGAAATGTTCACAGATTAAAGTATTATCAGACATCTTTATAGTTTACAAATATTAATACCCTAATTTATTTCAACCCACCATTTCATTCTGTTTCTGAGGGCACATCAGTCAGACTAAATGAATTAAATACTTCTGATCTGCTTTTTGTAAAGCAAAATAACAGTGTGCTCTCATACTTATAATGGAGTAAACAGCAGTGCAAAGCAGACAGCTCCATCATGAATAATTAGTACATATATTCTAGCATTTAATGAACTAAAGGGGATGCCAAATCACCCACTAGAAGGAGTGGCTGTAACCCACTCTAGAGGTACACTTATGAACCACAAGTTAGGGGACAATTTCACTTTTCTACCAGCTTTGCCCAAATTCAGAATTCTAATAAAGACAGAGAGTATCCCTGCCTTTGCTGAATCAGTACTATTAGAAGTTGTGTGTCCTTTTTTTAAAAATTGTTTTTTAGTGTTCATTTATTTTTGTGTGTGAGAGAGAGGGGCAGAGCGTGAGCAGAGGAAGGGCAGACAGAGAAGGAGACAACAGAATCCGAAGCAGGCTCCAGGCTCTGAGCTGTCAGCACAAAGCCCGACGCAGGGCTCCAACTAAGGGACCATGAGATCATGACCTGAGCCAAAGTCGGACACTTAACTGACTGAGCCACCCAGGTGCCCCTGTTGTGTGCCCTTTTTGAAAAAGAGAGTGAATGATACCATTTAACATAAAAAAAAATTTTTTTTAGATGCGATCCTGACAATGTTTTGTAAGGGAAAGTGTAAAAGAATCTTGAAAAAAAAAAAGCCTTTAATTCAGAATGTTGTAAATTAGTGAACAGAATTCTGAAGTAAAAGATCAGAAACCGGAGATCCGTGTCCAAACTGTGCATCTAATACAGGATCCTTAAATAATCGTTTGACACATGTCCTTCAATTCTGTCTCAGTGCTTTTATTTCTCAAATTAGGCTAACTGAAAAGGCAGAATAATAAAAATGTTTTTTAAAAAGGATTTAAATGGCTTTAAAAATATCCAAAAGGGGATTATTGTCTTTCTTCTAATAGTGCAAATAGTTACTGGTTGATTTACTCTCACTCTCTCTGCAGTTTTACTAATTTAACATAGTAATATTTGCCCTTCCGTGCTGTGTTTATTTTCATCCTGGGAACACGCTTAATGGACTCATCTTGCATTACCAGTGAGTTATACACAACAAAATACAGGAATTCACAATAAATGAAAACAAATAACACTTAGGTATAATGTCTCTGGTTAACCTGACAAATGTAGTTGTCAAAAACACAAGAAAGAAATGTGCATTGGGGCACCTGGGTGGCTCAGTTAATTAAGCATCTGATTCTGGATTTCAGCTCACGTCATGATCTCACAGTTTGTGGGATCAAGCCCTGCATCTGGCTCTGCCCTGACAGTGTGGGGCCTGATGGGGATTCTCTCTCTCTCTCTCTCTCTCTCTCTCTGCTTCTCCTTAGCTTGCTCTCTCTCTCTCTCTCTCAAAATAAATAAAACTGTTTTTTTTTTTTAAAGGAAACAAATGTGCATCTTATCTGATCATCCCAGTGTGCCCTGGGTTACAGTCTAGGCAATATTTTGAAATGGATTTTCCCCAGTCAGACCAAGCCAAGTATCTGGCATTTGGTCCTTTCCTCCATTGAGTGAACTAAAAACTGCCCATTCTATCCATGTATTATTTATTCCATTGTTTATTCAGTACTTTTTTGTTAACACATTTTGTGCCAGGTATTATGTCAGGAAGATCTAGACATTTATTGTATTGCACACAAGGAGAGGAGGCACATATATAATGCTATTGGAGAGTAAGTTATAAGCTTAATATACTTATAAGTAAGTTATAAGTAAGTTCTTTTTGGATTCTTCACTGCTGTTGTATAGAAAGGCAAATGATTTTGCATTTGGTATTGTATCCTTTAACTTTGCTTTAACTAACCTGCAGGTTATGCACTTAGAACGGTTTGCATCATTTGAAGTGCTTTCATGAAAATGAGCTATTTCACTTTCCTAATACCTCTCTTGGTCAGCATGGAACCAACACAGCAAAGTTGGTTCCCACGTACCTCTAAGCCTCATCCTCAAGACAATACAGCTATCAGAGAGTGTTTATGGGAAATATTGTGGGTCCTGGAACTATGTTTTGAAGTTGTTGTCCTTTAACGAGGAGAACAATACTCATGTGAACGTTTCAAATTACAATTTGAGGTATCTTAACAAACAGAACAACCATGTCCAATGCTTTTTTGCCTAGTTTTCTATCTCCATTGCAAGGCTCCGTCTTATGTTAACTTTGTTACACAAATTATAACAGCCTTTCAAATGTATTCCTACTTCTTTTCTCTTTCCCACTGCAGTCCATCCTTCTTGTTACTGCCTGCATTATCTTCAAAAATAATAAATACAACACTCCCCTCTTGCCAGACCTCAGTGGGATCCCTGCTTCCTATAAAATCAATCCCCAATCCCTTTGCACTGATGAGGCTTACCAGCCTCAGCCCACCTGTCTCCCAGCCTCATCTCCTGAACTTCCTGGAAGTTCAAGGCCTGTCCTCATCTATAATCCCTTTTCTTTCAGGACCTGTGACTTTGAACAGGTGTTTTTCCTCACTGAAAATGTAGCTCCCAAGATTTTTCCCTCCATCACATCACTTCTATGATGCTTTCCCCAAGCCCCTTGCCCTGGGCATGGTTTCCTCATACTTCAAACCAACTCTATCGGAGAATTAATTTATAGTATTGCCAGTACTTTCTTACATGTGTGAGATTAAAAACAAAAAACAAAAACATGTCTGGTACTTGTCCAGGTTCCAGGCACATATATTTTAAAACTCTTAGAATTTTTTGAGGCACCTGGGTGGCTCAGTCGGTTAAGTGTCTGACTCTTGATTTAGGGTCAGATCATGATCTCACGAGATGTCTTTCCATTTATGTATATCCTCTTTAATTTCTTTCAGTAATGTTTTATAGTTTTCAGTGTACTAATCTTTTGTTTTGTTTTTTAAAGAGAGAGAGAGCACAGGGGAGGGGCAGAGGGGGAGAGAGAGAGAGAGAGAGAGAGAGAGAGAGAGAGAGAATCTCAAGTAGGCTCCACACTCAGCACGAAGCCCAACGTAGGGCTGGATCCCATGACTCTGGGATCATGACCTGAGCCAAAATCAAGAATCAGATACAACCGACTGAACCACCCAGGCATCCCTCAGTGTACCAGTCTTGATCCTTCTTGGTTAAATTTATTCCTGACTGTTTTATTCCTTTTTTGATGATATTGTATATGGAATGTTTTTAAAATTTTCTTTTTGGATTCTTCACTGCTGTTGTATAGAAATGCAAATGACTTTGCATTTGATGTTGTACCTTGTAACTTTGCAGAATTTATTTGCTTTCACGTTTGTGTGTGTATGGATTTGTTGGATTCTCTACATATAAGATTAAGTCATCTATGTACAAAAATAGTTTTACTTCCTTTCCAATTTGTGTGCCTTTCATTTATTCTTCTTCCCTAATTGCTCTGGTAGGTGCATAATTTTAAGAATAATTGTTACATCTTCTTGATGGATTGCATCTTTTATCAGTATATAACGTCATTCTTTGTTCTTAATCTTTTTTTTTTTTTTTTTAAGTAACCTCCACGCACAACACAGGGCTCGAACTTACAACCCCAAGGATCAAGAGTTGTATGTTAATCCAACTTAGTTGTATTGTAATCCAACTAAGCCAGACAAGTGCCCCATTTTTCTCTTAATCTTTTTGATTTAAAATCTGTTTAATTTAAACTCTGATTAATAATATAGCCACCACTGCTCTGTTTTGGTTACTATATGTATGAAATATTATTTTCCATTCTTTCCTTTTTTTTAATATATGTTTTGTATTTTAAAAATTTTAAAGTAAGCTCTATGCCCAAAGTGGAGCTTGAACTATTGGCCCTGAGATCAAGAGTCCCATGCTCCATCGACTGAGTCAGCCAGGCATCCCTCCATTCTTTTACTTTCTTCTTCTTTGTGTCTTCGTATCTGAAGTAAGTCTCTTATAAATAGAAAATCATTTTTTTTTTTAAATATCCATTCTGCCGATGTCTGTCTTTTCATTGGAGAGTTTAATCTATGTATGTCTAAAGTAATTGTTAATAGGGAAGGGCTTATTTCTACCATTCAGTTCTTCATTTTCTATATGTCTTATACATTTTTTTATTCAATTCTTCTATTAATGATTTTTTGTGGTTAATTTTTTGTAAGGTATCATTTTGATTCTTTTCCTTTGTTTTCTGCTTTGTTGTTGTTATTTTCTTAGTGATTACCTTGGAATTTACAATTAACATCTTAAATTTATAACAAACTATTTTGACTAATACCAACTTAGTTTCAATAGTATGCAACACTCTGAACTTTTGTCTCTGCCCACTCCCTTTATGTTATTATTATAACAGATTACATGCTATGTGTGGCTGTTAACATACTTTTATAATCATTGTTTTACACTTTTGCATAAAAGAAAAAAAGAGAAGTCATCAATCAAAAGTAAAATCATATAGGCTTTAATATTTACTCATCTAGTTATTTTTATCACTGTCCTGTATTTTTGTCACATGACTTCTATTTATTGTCTGCTGTCCTTTCATTTAAGCCTGAAGGACTCCCTTTAGCATTTCTTTTAGAACATAACAAAATTCCTGAATTTGTTTATTTGAGAATGTCTTAATTTCTCCTTTATTTTTAGAGATATAGAATTCTTAGTTAACAGTTTATTTTCTTTCAGTGTTTTAAATATGTCATTCCACTGCCTCATGGCCTCCATGATTTCTGATGGGGAATCAGCTAATTTTATTAATGCTTCCCTTGTACATGACGAGTCCTTTCTCTCTTGATGTTTCTAAGATTCTCTCTGTCTTTTGGCTATAATTGATGTTTTGATGTGGATCTCTTTTGAGTTTAATTCTTTTTGGAGTTTGTTCAAGTTTTTGAATGCACAGATTAATGTCTTTCATCACACTTAAGAAGTGTCAGCCTTTATTTCTTCAATATTTCCCCCTTTTCTCTCTTCTTTTTCTGAGACTTCCATGATGCATGTGTTGGCATATTTAATTGTGTCCTACAGGATTTGTTCATTTTTCTTTATTCTTCTTTCTTTCTGACTCCTCAGACTGAGTAATTTCAATTTCCTTATCTTCAAGTTCACTGATTTTTCTGCTTGTTCAAATCTACTATTAAGCCCCTCTAGTGGATTTTTTATTTCAACTATTATACTTTTCTGCTCCAGAATATCTATTAGGTTTCTTATAATTTCTAACTATTTGTTGACATTCTCCATTTGTCTATATATTTTTTTCCTGATTTCCTTTATTTTTTTTAAAGATTTATTTGTTTTGAGAGAGGGAGGGGGGAGGGGGAAAGAGAGCGAGAGAGAGAAATTCATACATGCTCCATGCTGTCAGCCTACAGGCAGCCACAGGGCTTGATCCCATGAACTGTGAGATCCTGACCTGAGCCAAAACCAAGAGTCAGTCGCTTAACCAACTGAGCCACTCAGATACCCCTTCCTGATTTCCTTTAGTTCTTTGTCCATGATTTCCTTTAACTGAATTAAGCATATTTAAGACATTTAAGATATTTAATCTTAATCTTAAGATTAAGACATTAAGATATTAATTCCTTTAACTGAATTAAGCATATTTAAGACATTTAAGATATTTTCCTCAAGGATAGTTTCTGTCAAATCATATTATTATTATTATTTTTGTGAATGAGCCATGTTTTCTTTTTTCTTTGTATGCACTGTAATTTTTTGTTGAGGACTGGACAGATTGAATATTATAATGAAGTAAGCCTGGAAATCAGATTCACTTCCTCCTCAGAGATTACTTTTGTTCTTTGTTGAGGGCTTTGGTTGTCCATTTGTACAGTGACTTTTCCTATTTTTGCAAGGTTTGTATTCCTTGCTATATGTGACCACAAAACATTCTGTACCATTATTTCTGCAGGTCAGTCTATGACCTATTTTCTTAAATGCTTGAATTATTTATATATATATATATATATATATATATATATATATATATATATCTCCATATATATATACACACATAATTCTCTCTTTCTCTCATTTATATATATATATATACATATACATGTGTATGTATATGTATATGTATATATATATATACATATATATATATACATATATATATGTATATATATATATATATATATGAAGGGTATATATGTCTAAATATTCCAGTAGAATCAGTTGCCAGGGACTTCCCTGCAGTCTGAGGGGGACAAAACAAAGGTAATGTCTGCATTTGTCCCTTAAGGAACTGCCAGATCTTCCAAAACACACAATCCTAAATATGTGAAAGATAATGCCCTTCACGCACACCTTAGATTTAGCCCATTGCTCTAGGAGGGGTTGCCATCCCCATGTCCAAGGGGAGGCTGAGGTATGGCGGATGATAGCTGGTTCGCACAGGTCACTCTCTACCGAAGTTCAACAGCCTCTTCCTTTATCAAATACTCCTCTGGTTATCATAAATGTCTAATCCTGTTCCCAAGTTCCAAAATAAGTGATCCTGATGGTTTTTTTTTCCCAGTTTAATTTTTCTTTGGATAAAATGATTGACTTTTGGGGCTTCCTGGTTTGCTATTTTTCATAACACCACTCAGTGTATAGCATCTTAATGTATAGCAATGTATAGCATTTTACCTTAATCTGAGCAGACCTCTTTTAATAGGTATACACTGTGTCTTTGTGTGCTTTTTTTTTTTTTGATTAAAAAAATGTTTATTTATTTTTGAGAGCGAGAACTGGGGAGGGACAGAAAGAGAGGGAGAGAGAGGATCTGAAGTCATCTCTGCTGATAGCAGACAGCTGGATCCAGGGCTCAAACTCACAGACCAGGAGATCATGACCTGATCCGGAGGCTTAACCAACTGAGCCACCCAGGCACACCTGTGTCTGTTTCTGTGTGTGTATTTCCCCAAATCTCTTAACTTTTAAATTTCTAGTTATTTTTAAGTTTTTCAATTATTTCAATTTTTTTTTTCTTTTTGAGAGAGAGAGCATGCAAGCACAGGAGTGGGGGCGGGGGCAAAGGAGAGAACCTTCAGCAGGTCTATGCTCAGCGTGGAGCCCGACACAGGACCTGATCTCATGACCATCTAACATTTTTTTTTTTAAACAGATTTATTTTTAAGTAATCTCTACACTCAACATGAGGCTCAAACTCAAAACTCCGAGATCAAGAGCTGCGTGTTCTACCAACTGAGCCAGCCAGGTGCCCCTCTGACACTTTTTTTGAAAACTTTTTTTTTTTTTTACATTTACTTATTTTTGAGAAACAGAGTGAGACACAGCATGAGCAGGGGAGAGGCAGAGAGAGAAGGAGACACAGAATCTGAAGCAGGCTCCAGGTTCTGCGCAAGCGGTCAGCACAGAGCCTGATGCGGGGCTCAAACCCACAAACTGTGAGATCATGACCTGAGCCGAAGCAGGACGTTCAACCAGCTCAACCAACCGAGCCACCCAGATGCCCCGCCCCTCTGACACTTTTTACAGACCGATGCACCTGAGAATCTTCAACTCTAAGTTTTAGTAAAATTTACAGTAAATTCTTCTTGTAAACTCTAAGTGTTATTAATTTTCCTAATGAAAATTAGGTTATTGAAAGAGGTATTCTAACTGGATGGTGTAGATATATTTCCCTTTATAACTCTTTCCTCATAAATAGAAACAACAGGCTTTGTCATCATTTTAGTTTGATTATACTGTGGTTTGAATCAGTCAAAATGTTAATGCAGTTAAAATATATGTCAGTCTTCCTACTCAAGCAGACTAAAAGATTTTCTGTTTAGCACTCATTAACTATGCGAATCTTATCAGCTATCTGTGGGAATTTTGTAGTGAGTACTAGATTTATTGAATTCTAGATAGCTATAAACAGGTTAATTTGCTTTAGAACTGTATATGTGTATTGAAAGCATGTAACAGATTTTGATAGATTGGGAGCTAGAATTAGCAAATCTTTTTTCAGTACTGTCTGTGTGTGTCTGTTAAAGCACAAATATGATAATGTTTGGCTTATTGTGCCCTCAGAGCACAATAAGTGCTTGGGGAGATGGTCTTTTATGCTCAAATGTATGATGTGGAGGGAACAGAGGCAGATATGAGGGAAAACTCTCTGTCTTCTCATCATAAACAGTATTGAGCTCAGGTGTTTTAGTGAATGAGAAAGAAGTGACTTTGAAATTATAATGACTCACATGTCACCCAAGGAATTTGAGAATTCTTGTCCCTCACAGCAGCATGAGATGGAGGACAAAATCGGATATATATATTTACATGTAAGCCAACAGTTTGGTTACAAACCCTCATTATTTGTTTGTACTATGCCAAGGATTGAAAGAAGTTTCATTTATAGCTCCTGCTGTTCACTCATTTACTCAATTATTCAATCATTCATTAAAAATTTATTAAGAGCCTATTGTGTTACAGGCATTAGGGGTAAAAAGATGAATACAATATGGTCCTTGAAACTTCTAAATTAGTTGGGAGCACAAATGAAACAATTAGCTAATATGATAGTATTGGAAGCTGACTTAGGAGTGGTGCCTTTTTATGTATGAGCAGAGTTTAGCACCAAAGGAATCTATCCTTTATGTAGGCAGAGCCTGAGCTATTTATAGGAGACAAAAAAGGGGTGAATGCTTCAGCATTTTCTTGAAAAAATAAAATGAAACCTGTCTTGCTCATTAAGCCTAAATTTGCCTGATGCCTTAAAGAAACTAGTCAAAGAGAAAGGTCTCATGTCCTGGAAAAGAAAGGTAACTGAGCAGGATGGAATCACTAAGAGCAAACTTCTCCAACTTGGTTTATTTTGATTAGGGTATCTCTAAGTTCAGGGGAAAATGAATTACTTAATCCTCTCTGTCTTTTCCTGTGCAGGTAGATTCAGTAGCAGCTGTTACTCATCATGTCAGGTGCAAATACAAATGAAATTATTATTCAAGTGTAATAGCTTCATCCTTCTCCTTGTTCATGTGAGTGCATAAGAACCAGGGTCTAGTGTGAAGAAGGTTTCCCAAAGGAGAAAGGCCTGATGAGGATGTGGGATACCAAGCAAGGTGAGAAAGGTGTTCACCTGTGCTGTGTCCTGGTATCAGTGTCACTGCCCAGGAAGGGTATTCAAGTTGGGCTGGCCAGCATGTTTAGCCCACGTAGGGTGATAATAGCAAGTACATGGTGATGGTGGTTGGGAGTGGGAGGGGGGTGTCAGCTGGGTGTAAGGTATAGAGTCCAAGCAAAGTGATGAAATTTTCCATTTGGAGAAAAGGCCCGATGGAGTTCTAGAGCTGAAGCAGATGAGGAGGGTTTCTACATGTGGGGTGTCTCAGAGAGGGTCATTATGCCCTGATAAAAATGAGGGGTAATTGTGGTGATATGATTTTTGTTCCATACTGTGTGATTGATCAAATGTAGAATATGTAGATAAAGTGAGATAGGTTCCTATTTTCTGACAAGAAAGTTATAAATGAGGAAAGGGGGAAATGACAGTTAACCCTGTGATGTTGCATTGGAATAGGAAGTATTGGTGTGGACTCGTAGATTTCAATGCACAAAGATATACATTAAATCTATCTATCTATCTATCTATCTATCTATTATATATATCTTTATATATATATATATATATATCTTCTTAACATATATTAAATATATTTTATACAGAAATAAAAATAGATGTTAATGTGTATGTATATACATACGTACATTCCCTAGTTCTGTGAAAGGATCTCAGGATAATACCCCAATAGCAATGAATACGTCTAGCACCCAAATCTGGGCTTCTACATATCATTCTCTACACAAAGGAACCAAAGAACCTTGAAGAAATAGCTGATTCTGGGACCTTTTTTTAGAAAGCAATTGTATCAGAAAGTAAGGAAGTGATTTAAATAAAAAGTTAATGTGTCAAATGAATGAATATAGAAGCCACCCTATATGACCTCCCATTGGCCAAAATAAAGATAAATATAATAATGATAGTAATGGATTATTAGTCACTGAATAAAGTAAAAATCTATGAGATGATACTGATATAATAAATGAATAAACTGAAACTTTACTTAGGAATAGGATATTTTATACCTTCAAATAACCTCCCTCACAAAATACTTTAATTGTAAAGGAACAAAAAAAACTTTATAGCACAAAAATCTGTCAAATATCACCTTGATCAAGAGATTAAAGTGGGAGCATCTGGGTGGCTCAGTTGGTTGAGTGTCGAACTTTGGCTCAGGTCATGATCTCAGGGTTTTTGAGTTCAAGCCCCATGTCCAGTTCGCAGCTGTCAGAACAGAGCCTGCTTCAGATCCTCTGTTCCCCCTCTGTACGTGCCCCTCCCCGCTCATGCTCCCTTTCTCTCTCAAAAATAAATTAATAAACATTTTTTAAAAAGAGAGAGATTAAAGTGAACAACATCATTGTAGGCCACTAGATAAGGTATAATGAGAACTCAGAATTACCTTGTGATACTTTGAATGTAATGAAAAGGAAACAACAGCAAAACAGAAATTGAAAGATATTCTGCAAAACAAGTGGCCTAGAATTTTCAAAAGTCCTGAAAATTAAGCAAAGACTGAGGACCTCTTCCAGAATGAAGGAGATTAAAGAAACATGACACATAAGTGAAATGTGTAATTCTGACTGGATCCATATTCATAAAGGAGATTATTGGGTCAATTAGCAAATATTAAATGGGGTCTAAGGGTTAGATGGTGCTAATGTACCAAGGTTAACTTCTTAATGTTGATCACTGTATTGTGCTTATGTGAGAAAATGTCCTATTTGTAGGATATATACACTTAGCATTTGGTGGTAATGGGATATCAGATCAGCTACTAATTCTCAAATGGCTCAGGGAAAAAAAAGTTCTTTGTTCTGTACCTGCAACTCTTAAATATGTTGGAAATTCAAAACAAAATCATATTTTACATTATTAAAAATAAGATCCAGGGCTCTGGTGTCGTCTTGTTTCATATTCCAGCTTCGGTCTGTGAGCTTGGTTAAATCCTGTAACCTCTCTGAGCTGCTGTTGCTTCCTCTGTGAAAGGGGTATCAGAGTAGTAACTTCTTAAAAGGGTTGTTTTAAAATTTCAGTGAAAGGGGCGCCTGGGTGATTCAGTTGGTTAAGCATCCAACTCTTGATCCCGGCTCAGGTCATGATCTCATGGTTCCTGAGTTCGAGTATTGGTCTCTGCACGGACAGTGCAGAGACTGCTTGGGATTCTCTCCCTCTCTCTCTCTCTCTCTCTCTCTCTCTCTCTGCCCTTCCCCCACTTGCACTAGCCACTCTCTCTCCCTTAAAATAAATAAATAAACTTGAAAAAAGATAAGAAAATAAAGTTTCAATGTAAAAGGCCTTCACATAATTTCTAGTTTGTAGGAATTATTTTTCTTCATTAGAGGTTATTTTACGTACTCATTTTTAAAAAATTGTTTTCAATGTTTATTTTTGAAGGAGAGAGAGACAGAGTATGAGTGGGGGAGGGGCAGAGAGAGGAGACACAGAATCTGAAGCATGCTCCAGAATCTGAAGCTGTCAGCCCAGAGCCCAAGGTGGGGCTCCAACTCACAAACCATGAGATCATGACCTGAGCTGATCTCCGAGGCTTAACCAACAGCGCCCCTTCCTTACTCATTTTTATGGAATGAAATAAAGGCTATAATGCAGTCGTGTGTAAATGACTACAAATGAGAATGCATGGCGAGTTCAATTTTTCATATCAAAGGATTAAGCATTATACATTCTTTAGTCACTTAATACAGAATCTTATCTTTTAACTTTATAATAAAGAATCTCATCTTTCATCTTCAATTGTGAATCCAAGATATGTTTCAGTTCAAATCCATCAGATGAATAATATAATTTAGTTTAACCATATTATAGCTTCATGTACTCTAAATGTCTCTATAATGACAATGTTGGATGCCACCAAGTTCCAGTTACGGAAATGTCTGTGTATAAATACACATATACTTCCACTGCCAGAAATATTGAAACATCATGGATGTCACAGTGGCAGAAATTGTGTCCATATCAATAACAATAGATGACAAAATACATATTCATATTCATAACTTTGCACTTGCAATTAAGAAAATTCAATGTAGTGAAGAGAAGGAAATTTGTCTTTGGTCCTTTTTTTTTTTCCTGCCTTGACAAATTACCACGAACCTGGCCTAAAATAAAATCCATTTATTATCTCACTGTTCTGTAGATACAGATTTGGATGGGCTTGGCTTGATTCTTTGCTCAGGGTATCACAGACTGGAATCAGTTATCTCCTGGGCTAGGCCCTTATTTAGAGGCTCTGGAGGAGAATTCCCTTCTACGTTTGTTCAGATTGTTGGCAAAATCTAGTTCCTAGCACATATAGATAGCACCGAGGCTCCTGTTTCCTTGCTGGCTGTTGTCTGGAAGTCACACGGAGCTCCTCCAGACCACCTATACCCCTTCTCATGTAGCTCCTTCCATCTTCAAACCAACCTTGGTGGGTCAAGTCCTTTGCACACTCTGAATCTCTCTTATGTGGGATCTAGAGAAAGTCCTTTGCTTAAAAAGGGCTTGTATGGTTAGATCAGGCCCACCTGGATAATCTTTTTTTTAGACCAGTTGCGCCATATAACATAACACAATCATGGGAGTAATATCTTATCACATTCATAGGCTCCAGTAACTAGGCTGTGGAATTTTGAGGACTGTCTCTAGAAATTCAGCCTACTGACATAGAGCAGGGGGAGGGAGAGTAACATAATGCATTATTCTGTAAGATGATATTTAATTTTTGATGGGCAATTTAGAAGTACATTTTCTTGAAATGTCAACAGCATAGGTATATACACATAAATGGTAAGAGGAAAAAATTGAACCAACATGAAGAGAATCATCCTCAATATTAGTTCTCCTATGTATAATTACAACATAGGTAATTTTGAGGATATTTGAAGTTATACACTCAGCATGCATATATATATATATATATATATATATATATATATATATATATACACACACACACACACACACATATATATACATACATATATATATGTGTGTGTATATATATATATATATATATATATATATATATATACACACGCTTCTACAGATAATACAAAATTACTTCAGTATTAACTTAGAAATTTAGGTTTAGTTAAAACTACACAGTATTAAATATTTAATGACTTTTACACTTTCTCTGGTTCCCATTCTTAACTGCCAAATTGGCTAAATTATTATACACATAGATATAAAAGTCAGTGGAGGAAGAGAAAGATGGTTTGCTGCAGGAGGCTGCCAGGTGATTCTAGAATTACTGTCATCACACTTGTCCATACCAATTTTGTCTTTGTTGCCACAGTGAGGAACATTTTGAAACATTTCAGAGAATTGTATATTAGAAAGTGCAAAATGATAACAACTCAACTGGGCAATTACAGATTCCTGAAGCTGTGTAACCAGCGGTCTTAATATAAACAATAACCTGCATGTCTATGGGCTTTCCTGCACACACTCCCAGGAGTGCCAAACCTGGCCAGCCCCTCCCCCATGGTTCTATAGCTCAGAGGCTTGGCTTAGGTGGGGTTGGAAATGCCCTAGAATGGCTCTTTGTTGATTTTCCCTCGTGCTAGAGCCTAGTGTTGCTGTGAAGCGAAGTGCTATTGAATTTGCTCACTCAGGCAGAACACTCAACAGGAAGGAAGGAAGCAGCCATTCTTTCTGGTCCTATTGTCTGACCACCCGGCTTAAGCAATCAAACAGCTCTGTGGCCATAGCTGGATGCTTACAAGCCTGTCGTGTTTTTTTTTTTTTTTTTTTTTACCCCCGGTGGGCACTGGGGAAGGGGGCAGGGATGGATAGAAACTGGCTCTTTATGATTTTCACTTACTTTTGATTATTTGGTGACATCGTTTCATGGCTCACTCTCAGGTACCCATTTTGTAACAGCAACATGAAAAGAGAGTCAGGATGGATGAGAGTGTACATGTTTTGGAAGTGAGGTAAAGATAGCTATATAATGGGCTCTTGCTATGTATGATTCTGAAAATGGGAAGAAGTAAACATTTTGCATCACTAATATATTTTGAGATTAGTCATCATTTTTTAATAATAGTTTTTAATGTACTGCCAACTTCATGTCTTTAGACAAGTCATTTGTCATCTCTGTGCTTCAGTTTTGTTTTCTTTTTTAATTAATAGAATAAGGATAACAACCCTACCTTGTTTCTTTCACAAGGTTAGTATAATAGTGAAATATGCGGAGAACGGCTTAGAAAAACATTGCATTATCCTAAAATACAATATTTGGATTCTCTGGAGGAAAGAAATGCCACCGATTAGACAACCAAGATGAGAAAGAGAACTTAATAAAAGCCAAGAGTTACTGAATAAAAATAATACATTTTGTCATTGATATATCTGTTTCTAAATTATTGACAGCTACCTTCAAAGTCTGACAAGTTTCCCCAAAAACCAATAGCCTTGGGATTGCCATAAGGAGGCAGTTAGTAGAAATCTATACTTGGCAGCATAATTCTGTGCATAATTCTCAGTTTCTAAGTACAGTTTTAAAATGCATTTATTAAAAGACCAAAAATTCATATGATTATTCTTCTTTTACATATGAATTTTAAGGGAAATGAAAAATTTTAAATCAAATACAATTTGAAGAGTAGTTATAGTTAAATTTTTTTGGGGAAATGGTGCCTTCATTAACATGAGCTTTAAATTTAATTTTTTTTTTTGATACAAATCCTAAGTAACTGTAATGACTACAGTTATTCAGAAGTCATGAGGAGTTTAAATTACCTGGGTTATTTGGGGACTTTCTGATAGTTTCTGAGGACATCATGCCATAATCTTTAATAAGTAATAACTTTTAACATTAAACTGTGGAGAAAGGCAGTAGCTTTTGAAGAGCAAAGGCGGTCACGTCACCCAAGGCTGGATATGTCCTCTAAGGAACAGAGTCAAGGAAATATTCTCATTTGATTTGAATGGATTTTTCCTTTTTATGGGCCAAATTTCATGGGAAATCCATGGATAACTTGTTAGTCTAGAATCGTGGGGTCTAGAGCAGAGCTCAGATGGGCATACTGAGATATCACCTGATTTGGTGTCCCCCCCCCCCCCTTTGATGTGCCACTTTTAGAAGTTGGGTAATGATGTCAGGCTCTCTCTCTTGGCTATGTGCACTCTTCTTCACATTAGCAATTCAGTATTTGGCACCACCCATGTAATTTTCCCAAGTAGAAGTCAAAGCCAGTTCTTTAGGAAAAGATTCCCCACCCTTGGGTGCAGAATCTGTTTCACCTGTTCCTTAAGGATATCCAGACTATCAGAACAGTGAGGGGAGCTCATAGAAGCTGACAGCCTTACAGTGAGTAAAAGAGACTAGTAATTCCTCAAATGTAGGTTAGGCTTAGATATTCCCATGTGCTATGATTTATAAGGGAGCTTGGAGAACATCAAACTCTCAAAAACCTATTTACCCAGTGAAGTCAGTGTCAAAACTTGATCATTTTGAGGTTATTCCCTTGGGTGACCATTCTGGTGAGATAGGGTCACTTCTTTCTTAGAATGAATTTGTTTTCCAGGCTCTCTTTCTTAGGGATGATTTGATGTGAAAACACCAGAGCCTGCAGAGTAATGAAAGTTGTGCTGAAAAAGGAGGAAGGTTACCAGAGAGAAGGGGGAGGGATTGAAAAAGAGATTATTTTTTAAGTAGGTCCCAGGCCCAAAGTGGGGCTGAAGCTACCTCCTGGAGACCAAGAGTCACATGCTCTACCCACTGAGCCAGCCAGGCATTTCAAGAGGCATCTTTACAATGCATCACAATGTACCTGGAGAGGAGCAAACTGATTCTAAGTAACTTAACTTAGAACAAACTGATTCTAAGAACTTAACTCTGTTCTACTAGAACAGAGTATAATTGTCTTTAGAGGAAATTAAAAAGCTACAGTGTAAAATTTACAATGTCCAGAATTGACCATCAACCACAAAAATTACTATGCATGAAAAGAGGTAGACAAATGTGACCCACAGCCAGGAAAAAAAAGGGCCCAACAGAAAGAGACCCCAAATGGCAGAGATAGTAGACTTGTCAAACAATATTAAAATGACTCAAGGATTATAGAGGAAAGCACAAGTATAATGAAGACAATGGTGGAAGATCTAATGAGGAGCAAACGGAAATTTAGTCAAAAATGTTATATCTTGGGGTTCCTGGGTTGGCTCAGTTGGTTAAGCATCTGACTCTTGATTTCAGCTCAGGTCATGATCTCATAATTCGTGGGATCCAGCCCTGCCTGGGGCTCCACACTGACAGCATGGAGCCTGCTTGGGATTCTCTCCCTCTCTCTCTGCCCCTCCCCCACTCATGCAGCCTCTCTCTCTCTCAAAATAAATAAACTTTTAAAAAACTCATATCTTACATGAAAATTTCACTGCAAATTATATGATGAAGAAATTTCATTGGTCTTAAAACATACCATTGGAACTATAGAAAATAAAGCACAGGGACTCCCAGATCCCAGTTTTTCATGCAAGGGGCTTGGATGTCACCACTCCATCTTAGCAAGTGAAAACTGGACAAACTGAAAAATCAACTCTTCTTAGATCCTTCAGAGAAGTAAGATCCCAGGACAGACCATTTCCCCGAAATTGAAGAGACAGGCATTTACAGAGAATCACAAATTATCAGAGCAGAAATCTAACCAGGCTCAGATAAAGGAGGGAGACTGACTTCATTAGATACTACTTTACATTGTTTGCATTTTAATTTTTTTATTTTTATTGTTTCAAATGTTTACTTATTTATTTTTGAGGAGGAGGAGGGGCAGAGAGAGGGAAAAAGAGAATCCCAAGCAGGCTTCATGCTCAGCACAAAGCCCGATGCAGGGCTCGATCCTACAACCATGAGATCATGACCTGAGCCAAAGTCAGATGCTTAACCGACTGAACCACCCAGGTGCCCCCCTTTTTTTTATATAACATTTTTTGCATATAGCAGTCTATATTAAGTTAATGGTCACTTAAGTTTCAATCCGTTCTTCACTCCTCTTCCCCCACCAACGATGATTTAGGTATATGGTATAATACTCCACACTCATGTATTGTGAATCCCTTGACTAATTTTTATAGATGTATCTATTTTTACTGCTTTTGTGTTTCCTACTTTCTTACTCCTACTATATGGTCTTTCCTTTCCGCTCAGTCACCTTTAACATTTCTTGCAGAGCTGGTTTAGTGGTGATGAATTTCTTTAACTTTGGTTTGTCTGAAAAACTCTATCTCTCCTATTTTGATTGGGTTTTCTGGTGCGAGGCTCTTATTTTCTCCCCCCCCCCCCACCCCCCACCCCACCCCCCCCACCCCCCATTCTGTGCCTGCAGTGTCCTCCCTTCCACAGACAGTACTGCTGGTCTGTTAGTTCCCAACCGTGTCTCTGCCCTTCCTACTCTCTTTGATGTGGCCTCTTCTCTACATTTAGTTGTGGAAAGTCTGTTCTGCCAGTCTTCCTTCCATTTTCTGGATTATTTACACTAATGTGGATGTTATCTAGTTGTATCCCTGGGCCAGGTTCAGTTTAGGGTCCTCCTACTCCACCATTTTCCCCAGAATTTCTGAATGCCCTTTATTTATTTTTTTCAATAGCAACCTAACATGATTTTTAAAGCCAAATGAAATATGCTGAATCCTTTGCTACAGCACTGAGTCAAATCTCTTTCTCTCAAGTGACAGAAGGTTGAAATATTTCAAGAGTTGTTGAAGCTGCAAAACTCTAGTTTGCTCATCTGTACCCTCCCATTATTGCCCTCTGGATGCACAAAATGTCAACGTTCCTTAAAAGAATGCATCAAAAACAAAAACAAAAAGAATGCATCAAGGATTGGATGTAGTGATTTGGATAGGATTGTTCTATTGTGCCAAGGACAGTAAACATCCTCCTCCGTGGATATGGAGACCACAGATCAATTCAGCAGCCTAATTGAGGGCAATTTGTGAATCTCTTATGACTTGGCAATTCCATTTCTATTGAATTGTTTTTTTTTACAGCTACTTTGCACATGATTCACAGGAAGCCTGTTTTCAACTTATAAAACTCTTAATATGAATTGCTTTCATCTTCCATTTGTATTTCAAAATTGGAAAAAAAAATTAAAAAATAGAAAATTTAAATACTTCTAGCTATTTCATCTTATCCGTTAGCTTTATACCATCTCCCCTAAGCAAAACTCTTGCCTGGGGGAAAGAATACATTAAAATAAAATAAATTAGATTAAAACATTGGATTGGCTCCTCTAACAGAGATAAAAAAACAAACAGCCCATCCTCACATCTAGTTGCCTTCCTCATGTAAAATCCCAAGATGGTGGGAAATTCAGGAGAATAGAATACTTTAATCCACGAAGTTATATAAACATCCTCTGACCTCCAGTAGTGATTTCAGTAATCTCTTCATTGGCATCCAACATCTCTCATCTCCTTGACTTTTTACTATGTTCTGTTCCTCTATCCCCATTACTAGCAACTTTCTACAACTAATGTCTATGCTCTGGCCCCCATGTTGAAGATCAATGCTGGAAAGTTATGAGAAAGTGTTGACGGATCTGTCAAAATTCCCTTTCTACTACTAAAAATCTTTTATTAATAGTTTTGTTCTATAACTATAATTTTCTTGCTTTATACCTCGCCTTTAACCTTTTAGTTCACAATCCTGATCCACCCTGTTGGCTGTCACTGAAATTGTGTAATTTGTACCTGTTTCTGAAATTCCAATGATTTTCAAATTTTGTTCCTTCTTAGCTTTTCCCTTTCCTTTCACACTTCCAATCTGCCAATCTATTGAGTGTTGTACTAATTAAAGAGATAAGCATAATTTTTCTACTTTTCCTCCCACATTCTTTCCAATGTTATATGAGGAAGGGGTCAGAGGTGACTATCTTGAAGTTATTTTATTATTAGTCATTTTGATGCATATGAATGATAATTTCACATGGTGCAAGCTAATTCTTCAGAGTTTTTTATAGTAGGAAGAAGATATTTGATATTTTAGTCAGCTGGTTTTTTTCCATCATATTCCCAACATAGCAATTAAGAGTATTTCTATTGAGTCCTAAATGGGAAGCTTCCATGTTTCTTTTCCATATCTAGAAACAAACTCTCTCCACTTCTGCCCCTGAGTGTATAAAATTCCATTTTAGGGCTCAAGATTTATCATAGGAAGATGGAAAATGAAAGAAGGAAAAGATGAGAAGGAGTAGTAGTAGCATAAAGGTATTACTCCCTCTTTTTCTTCCTTCCTTGCTCATCATTCCTCTTCCAATCTTTTTAAAAAGCAAACAAACAACAACAACAACAACAACAACAAGATAGCTTTATGTGTTCCAGACTAACAATGGTAAGTTGCAAGAAATAATTAGTGTATGAGTTAGGAAAAACTAGGTTATGGGGCAACGACAAACAAGTCTCCAAATCCCAGTAACTCAACAGAAAAAAAAACAACAACAGTTTTTTCTAATTATTCTATATGTTTAAGCTGTTCTTCAGGGGGCCTTTATTTGTCATAATCATTCTTGGATTCAGGTTAATGAAAATACCATCCTGATAAGAATTTCCATAATTATTGAGGTAGTGGAAAGGAATGCTGAGAATCATACATGAACACTTAAAATTTTTTCATGGAAATGACAGAGACTACTTTTGCACACCTTTCTTTGACCAAAAAAGTTATCCATTTGTTCCTAACTTAGCATGTGTCGAGAAGGATGAGCATTAGATGACCCATATGTGGGCATCCTCTAGTGACTACCACTAATATTTGATGAAGGAGCCAGGTGATAATAATAGTTCTTACCTCATTGTTTATTGTGAGGATTTATATTAACACTTAAGCATAGAGTAAGTTCTATTATATGAACTAAAGTTAAAAAAATAATTTATACAATGTATTTTTTTTTTATAGGACTAACAACTTACATGGAGACCATGAGTGGTTAATATATTCTCTGGGAGACTTTTGTGTAATTCTTATATTTTATTTATGTCATTCTATTTCTGAGTTTATATAATCATTATTACATTTAGATGATTTTCATGTTTAAAAGATTATTGATATCCTTTCATTGATGAAAATAGAGCTGGGAGGAGAAATATCAATTTTATCACTCCAAATACACACACAAATTCAGAATATATTTTCTTATCAAATATTGTTTAGATGGAATGTTAAATCCTCTTGCAAAAAAACTGTACATGATCTTTATGCAACATAAATAAAATAACTGGTCTTTGTCAATGGTCAATCGAGCTTTCAAAAATCCATTCCATCATTTACTTCATGATGAGTTAGGTAGGTAACACAAAAGCCAGCTCTCTTGTGTGTTAACATAGATATGCCTCTGAAAAACTTTGTCAGGAGGCAGTTAAAGTCAGAGCTGGTCAGATTAGATAGCAGGATGAAGTCTCTTCTAGTTTACAGACCTGACTAGTCTAGTTTAGAGGAGGCAAAATACAAAAACTGTGCAATGAATTTCATCCACGTAGACAATATCAATCTTGATAAAGTAAAAAAAAAAAAAAAAAAAAAGGCAGGTTTTTCCCAATGCATTTCTTTTGGGATGAATTATCTCAATAATTGTCTTAACTCTCCACTTAAGGGGTGCTTTCTAAAGCAAATTTGTGGTTTGGCAAGTAGCCAATCATTTGGGCAGTAAAGTAGACAATTTAAGCCATTGCAGTAAGTAGAATAGCTAGAAATCTGTAGGCTGGGCTGGAAAGATGACACTGAAGAACTACAAAACTCTTACGCATCTGCACTTGATGGGTTAGATTGCTCTGTCTGGACCCTCTTGTCTTGCAACTTCCTTCAAACTAGATTCTTTCTTCCAGGTGATGGTAACCTGATGCACGTGAGACATAATGTGATCACAAAACACTCAAATCCTACAAAAGCTTATTGTTTTTCTAAACTATATGAAATATGGAAGGGGATTCAGGCATACTGTAAACATGGTGATTTGTAAAAACAAGTTAGAAAGTAGTAATTTTAATACATATAAAATCAAAGATGAATATAACCAGAGGTAGAAAACCAATGAGAATCTGAGGGTCATAGAATTTTGCTATATCAAGAGGAGAAACAATATTCTCAGGAAGTAAATACTATTATTAGGTATTTTGCCCCTAGAACCTAAAGAAGTTTATAGTGATGCATCTTATTCCCAGAAATTTATAAAAATAAGTCACATAATTCCCAGAAAATGCAGTTTTAAAATCACCTTTACGGAAACGAAATACTTATAGCAATTATTGCCAAAAGAAGAATTTATAGCCTTGAGTGAAAATTTGGAATCTAGATTTTTCTTTTTCAGATAAGGAGTATTTCTAACAATTCTTTGATAGGCTCGAGGACTCTATCAAATTAAAATTTTAACTTTTTAAAACAGAAGAGAACCTTCTTTTTATTGTGCATAGCTCTTAAATGATGGTAAGGTTAGAAAAGAAGATCAAACAGAGAACAAATATCATTTTACAGATATAATTTTTTATTAGCAAAAATAAATGGACTGTCTGATCTAAATTCTTTCAGAAGAATGCCCTTTGAAAGACGCACATACAGCTGCTACTGGTCTGTAAGAAGCTCCCCTTTTGAATCAGAGAAAATTTTATTGTCCTCAAGATGGTGTGTGGTTTTTTCTTTTCCTAATAGTCCTTTTATTTCTTTCTTGCAATTGAAGATACTAATTATTATAAGCTAATACACTCAGATTTTTATAAAAGCAGATGTTTTGAGTTTTAAATTCAAATTATATTGTTAAGAAGCATCTTTTTACTCATTTTTCTCCTCCTGTCCTCCCTCTGCCCTTTATTCTATTTTCAATTCTTTTATTATTCACAAATCTTTTCATAGATTTCCGTCCTTCAGAAGATTATGGTCTTCCAGTGTTAAACCACTTGAATCTGTCCTTCTAATGGAAATGCTTTTTTTCAGTGGTTAAGAAACACATTGCTCTTGACATGACTGAGTCTAAATTTCCTCCCTTGTTCTTTTATGTAGCTTTTATTTTCTCACTGTCTGCATTTTTCCCCAAATGCCATTTTACGGTTTGCTTTTATAATAACATTGCCAATGTTCTAATACCTGTTGTTTATCTGATTTTTTTACAGCTTTATAAAGTACTTTCATTTCTTTGGTTTATTTATTACATTTTGCTTCTTATAAATGTATTTGTTAAAACTTTTTTTTCATGTGGAAAATGAGTCATAAATGAAGCATAATATTGTTGTAGACTATCTACTGCCAGAAATAGTTTTCTTTTAACTACTTTCAGAATTATATTAATCCTGGAGGTTAAGTCATTTCTGAAATATATTACTCCTGGAATTTAAAGCTATAAAGCATTAACTGTTATCATATTTTTTCAAACTAGAGTTACTTTCAGTAATGACATATCTCTTTCTTTCTTTCCTACAGGCTATTAGGGCTATTACCAGTTTCAGTTTGGAAGAACAATGCCAAGATTTTAGCTTCTTCAAAAGGTAAGTATTTCTTGGGGGACATCTCTGGTTATACATATGTGATGGTCACACACTGGATCGCTTTTAAAGTGAATGCTAAAATTATGAATGTAACATTGGTATTTTTTATTCCCAGCAGGATTATCTTCTTAGTGCTAAAAAGTAGTATCCCTTTAGTGAGGAAAAGTACACATTAAGAAAATTTCTTATAAAAACAAATTACTATAGTTTAATTTTCACTAAATGAAGGCAGAACAGAGTGAATTTTAGGCTGGCTGTAATAATGAACACAGCTGGTGATATTTCAGAGACCTTTTATTTTACGAGATTTGAGGAGAACATGTTCATAGCTGACTTTGTTATGCAGAAATCTCTCTTCAGACACTGAGACACTGTGTCTATTACTAGAGTGAGTGGGAAATGGAATTAGCCATGATGATGTGTTGACCTTAGGATAGCACTTTAATTTTCATTTTTCTAAGTACTTTCTCTTATTTTACCCTCATAAGAATTTTCTGAGGTAGGTGCTGTGTAAGAAATTATGCTTAACCTTAGCAGCTTAAAACACTTATTATCTCCAATTCCCAAGGGGTGGAATCTGGAAACATACCTGATTGTTTCTGGCTCAGGGTCTCTCTAGAGGTTACAGTCAAGATGCCAGATGGTGCTGTAGTCATCTCAAGACTTGACCAGGTCGAAGGATCTAGTTGCAAGTTCACTTTCATGGTTATTGGCAGACTTCACCTCCTCACTGTCTGTTGGCCAGAGACTTTAGTTTCTTGCCATCTGGGCCTCCTCATAGGCTGATTTAATGTTAATGGCAACTGGGTGATTCCAGATGAGGGACAGACAGAGAGACAGAGACAGAGAAGGAGGAGGAGAAGGAAAAGGCATCATCATCTAAGAAGCCGCAGTCTTTTTAATAACCTAATCTCAGAAGGGACATACCATTACTACTGTTGTAAGTTGTTGGTCACAGATTTACCATAGTACAATGTGAGAGGGGCTACAGACGGCTGTGAACTCCAACAGGTGAAGATCACTGGAGACCATTTGGGAGGCTGGCTACCACAAAAGGCAATCGGGTGTTATAAAGCTGAACCACATGAGGGCCTGGGAAACAACTGCCTTGTTGTAGATCATACACATAATTTTGTGGTTTTGAATGTGGCAATTAATTTTCTACATGAGAAGCTCATGCTCTTCAGAAGTTAGTTTTTTTCCCTATGATCATTGGTTTTTACATGATGATAAAAATGTACCAGTTAAAAAATTAAGTTACTGGACTTCATGAGATGTTTTTCAATTTATGACTGCTAGTTTTTCAAGCAAAGAAAGTGAGGCTTGCTGCACATGTACCTTTCCTATCAGCCATACATTGAACTAGGGCACCGTTTAGATGGAAAATGTAATGCCTCCTGTTTAATTTTGGATCACACTCTCTTCCCTAGTTTCATTTTATGTCAGCCACAGCAGAAGTTGTAAGGTGGGGAGTTGTGACTGCACAGCCCCTTTATGTCATGAGCACAGAGAGTTCTATGAGAGAGTAATGTGGATGGTGTCTTTGAGAAAGCTTAAATGCGGTTAAGGCTTTTATTTACAAAGCAGTAAGTGAAAAAATATGTAGTAATCATCAGGTGAATTTTCTGAATTATTGTTTAGCTATTAAACAACCAGCTCATGTAACTAGGAACTTAAAGTAATCAAATTGATCATTTACTACTTTCCATCGTAAGACTGCTATAATCAACACACTGTGTTAGTCATTGTACTTCCTGCTAATTACTGTTTATGACTCTTTAGCATGGCACTCATGGTCTTCTGAAATTGGATATTTACCTCTTTCAACAGCTCCCATTCCTCAGTTCCTGTGATCCGTGTTAGATGATTTTTAACATTGAAAGGATTTTCACATATCTGTATTCCTTGCCATTTTTGTGCATGCATTCATTCATCTGACAGTTGCAAAGCAAATGCCTGTGCCAGGCACAGGACTAGATGATAGGAGACAATGAAAAGAAGAGACCGGTTCCCTCCAACCATGGGCTTCTTATCTCTCTGTGGGAGATATTTCTGAAGAAATAATTACAGAAAAACTTATAAATTATAATTTTTAAAAATTGGATGATAGAAGAAGACCAGGGCTTGCAACATAGTACAAGGAGTGGGGGTCTAACCTAATGTGTATGGGGGGAAGGCAGTCTTCCCTGAGGAAGTTTATAATAGCAGGAAGCTTCCATGAGGATCAGCACCGGCAGACACCCAGGTATGTTTAGAGTTGTTGTTTTTTTTTTTTTTTTTGACATGCAATTAACTTAAGTGTAAACTCTACAGCCATCTGCAAAGATATTATGTTGCTATCCTTTGAACATTATTGTAAGTGTTTAAGCATTGGCAACTGTTTTGCACAAGCTGGTAAAAATAAAGCATGAATTTAAGCACAGAATTAAAGATAACTTTATATACTTTGTTATTATAATTAATGTAATTATTCACACATTTAACAAACTCTTGTTAAATGTTGTCTCATGATTGCAAGAGTGACCTTTGGAATCAGATTTGAGATTGAATCTTCACTTTGGCATTACTGTTCTGCGGAAGAAGGTGGGGCTCTTTTAGACTTAGTCTATTCATCTGTAAAATGGAGACAATAATATATACTTTGAGAACTGTTGAGATAACGTGGACAAAGTACAGGTGACCCTTAAACAGCATGGGTTTGAACTTCATAGCTCCACTTACATGGGGATTTTCCCCAATAAATACAGTAGAGCACTCTAAATGTATTTTCTCTATTTTCTGATTTTCTTAATAACATTTTCTTTTCTCCAGCTGACTTTATTGAGAGGAAACAGTATGTAATACATATAATATACAAAAGATGTGCCAATCAACTGTTTATGTTATTGATAAAGTCTTCCAGTCAACAGTAAGCTATTAGCAGTTAAGCTTTTAGGGAGTTGAATGTAATGCGCAGATTTTCAACTGCACAGGGCTTGGCGCTTCTAACCCCCACACTGTTGGAATCAACCGTATTTACTAACAGCTGACACACTGCTGGTCCTCAATACATGGTAGCTGTCATCATCATCATTATTTACAGCTATCATTATTTGCCGGGTTAAGGATAAACCAGATAAACTTAAGCCATAGTAATTGTTCCATAATTCAATCGTGGAAATGCCATTAAAGATTCACAATCTTAATACAGAACTTTAGGACTACATTTGTAATTATGATTATGCAAGAATACTGGACTACTGTATGCTCTGTAGAGAATGTGGTAATATATTCTAATTCAATAATTAGAGGTATTGAAGAACCACAGGTTGTGCATAAAAGAACAGGAAATGACTAAATAGTTTTGATTTTGGAAACTTGTATTTATGGTTATGCTAATGTATGTAATTAGAAACTACTTAGTGAAAACGGGAGCAGTGGGAGTTGGTGGGGAGAAGGAGGTGGAGGCTTAAAGAACACTGTCAGCCCTGCTAAAATCTTGGCCTTCATAGTGTTGGTGACAGACCATGAAAGGTGGTAAGCAGAGGTGTGGCATGGGCAAATCATGTTTTAGATGACTTGCCTGGGGAAGGGGTGGTGGAGAATGGCCTGAATGGGAAGCAGAGAGGCCGGTTATACGTGCCTTAATAGGCTAGGTGAAATTTGCTGAGGAACCAAACTGGTGAGGAGATTACAAAGCATTATTTTAACTATTATTTTATTATTTTAATAAAACTGAGAAATGGTGATGACCTGAACCAAGATAGAATTAAAATGAATCTTTAGGAGACAAAATTGGAACGAGGTTTTGATGAACTGGATGGAATAAAGGAAGGAGGGGAGTTGAAGGAAATGGATGACCCGGAGATAGCAATAGTATTGACAGAAAGGCAAGGGCAGATTTGGAAAAAATATATTTCAAGGGTCAAAATCAGCCAGACTTGGTGATTAAGTGGAAGGGTGGAGGCAAGTAAAAGACTTATGGAGACTCCAGGGAGGCACCACCTTTTAAGCAACGGAGTGTATCTAGAAATATATTTGGAAGGGAAGTTTATAAGTTCTGCTTTAATCCAGTCTGTTGACTTTGAAACGCTTATGGGACATCCAGCTGGTTACAACAGGGAGATGCTGGATGATGTGCAGCCATCCTGAAGATACGTGTTTGAAAGATATAAACAGATATGTGACAGCTGACCATGGGTGAAGGACATCGCTTAAGAAGCATGGATTGAGTAGGAAAGCAGTGCGCCCTTAACTTCTCCCATGGCCTTATTCACCAAACATGTTTGTTGACTAAGACACATCTTCCAAATGGGTCCCCTTTATTACATTATCTCACGCCAGGATCCTGATTCAGGCCCTTTCTCTCTCTGTCTCAGAGTACATCCTCAGAGAACATTGTCTGTCCCCAGTTTCCTTCTTTAGTGCCGCTAGAATTTTCTTTCTGTAATGAAAATCTGCAATCATCGAATTTGGTGATTAAAGTCTGGTAGTGTCTGTTCACTGTGTACAGTGCGTAACTCCCTCTTCGTAACATGAAAATACAGGCTCATCACATTCTGCACCTTCCGATGTGCCCAAGTCCTCACCAGATACAGCACCAACTCCAGAACACATCATATATGCACACTACGCAGTAGAATCGCGAGCTACTACCCAGCCTTCAAGTTCCACTCACGCGCCATTCTGTGCTCTGAACTTTTCCCTGACTCCTCAATGCTCATCCCACTTCCAATCCAGCCATGTAGGTATATGTGCACATCTACATCTGTGTTCACATTTGTTCACATCTTTGTGAGCCCTTTAGAGATAACTGCATTATCTTTTCATCTTGCTATCTCATTGCTGGCCCTTAAAACTCACCCAGCACTGGGGCACCTGGGTGGCTCAGTCGGTTGAGCGTCCGACCTCAGCTCAGGTCATGATCTCGCGGTTTCTGAGTTTGAGCCCCGCGTCAGGCTCTGTGCTGACAGCTCAGAGCCTGGAGCCTGCTTCGGATTCTGTGTCTCCCTCTCACTCTCTGCCCGTCCTTTGCTTGCATTCTCTTCTCTCTCTCTCTCTCTCTCTCTCTCTCTCTCTCTCTCTCAAAAACAAAACGAAACTCATGCAGCACTTAAACAAACTTTAACCATAACTGAAGTTTAAGTTGTAATTGGTGATTCTAAATAATATTAACCTTTTCCTGAAAAAAAGAAATCTCTTAGAAGAACATTAGGCACTTTTTATTCCTTAGTGACTAAGTAGAAAAACATTTTTTTCTCCCAATTATCTCAGGGTCATCTTTAAAAGAATGAAATGTAGGGGCGCCTGGGTGGCTCAGTCGGTTAAGCATCTAACTTCAGCTCAGGTCATGATCTCACGGTCCTTGGGTTCAGGCCCCACATCAGGCTCTGTGCTGACAGCTCGCACCCTGGAAACATGCTTTGGATTCTGTGTCTCCTTCTCTCTCTGCCCCTCCCCCACTTGCACTCTGTCTCTCTGTCAAAAATAAATGAACATTAAAAAAATAAACATTAAAAAAATAAAAGGATGAAATGTAGTACAGAATAAGTTTGTGTATGTGCACACACACATAAATTATATAGAAAATTAACACAAAAATTCAGTAAGTAAAAATAGGCCTTATAAAATAATTGTTATCACTTTCTCTTGTTATAACAATTATACATATTCACTGTAGAGAAAATAGAAATGATGCGCACATTAAAAAAAATGAAAATGACCCCAAATTATACCACCCAGAGTAAATGAGTATTTTTAATATATCTTAGAATTTCATTTACATGAAAATGTTCATGTGTTTTTTGATAACTGGGATCACAACATGCATATCATTTTTTATTCTACTTTTAAAATTTGGTATTGAGATGTGAGTATATGATATCAGGAAACATTCTTCAAAAACCTAAATTTAGCAGCTTTGCAATATTTTATCACAGTTCATTTCACAATGTATTTAATAATTTCCCTATTCTGAGAGTTTGTGATGCTTCTGTTTCTTAGTTACAAAATTCGTTGCTGATTTCATTTCTTCACTGTCTGTGCTTTTTAAAAAACCCAATATACCTGAGGCTAATGTTTGTAATGCACCAAAGAAACTGTTATGACAAAGATCACCAATAACCTTCTGATAGCTCAAATCATAGGATTCTTGGCAGCAACAGAGAAATAACACTGCCTGCAGATTCTAGAATCAGGTCCGTGTGGGTTCCAATTCTGTATTTAGCACTTAGAAGCTGTGTCATCATGGGTGAATTATTTGATTCTCTGTGATTAAGTTTGCTCATCTGTGAAATGAAGTTCATTTTTACAGATGTGCTTTACATAGGGTTGCCGGAGAATTAGATGAAACACCTGACAGACATAAGCACACAATCAGTGCTGGGTATAATTTTTGTTAAACTCTTGACCAGTTCATTCCTTTTGCAGTTCTCTCCTCCCTTGGCTTCCATAGTACTGTCTGATGGCACTTTGTCCGATTCTCTCCATTGATCATATGCAAGGTTCTTCTGTGAACCTTCTTCTAACTTCACTTTACTTAGTGCCTGTAGATGACCCTCTCCCAGAATTTCTCATTCCTCTCTAGCTGCTCCTTTCCTGATCTTTAGCAGGATCATTCTCCTCTACTTATCTGTAGATGTAGACCCTTAGTGCAGACAGTTTCCTCTTCTCTCTCTCTCCTCTCCCCACCCCCATTCATTCACGCGTTAAGAATTCAGCTATCAGCTATGCAAAATTGATGCACAAACATTTACTTCTAGCCCAAATCTCTCCTCTGAGGTTTACACTCATATTTGATATTTGCTATCCTTTGACCATTTGTTATCTCCTCTTCACTTCTCAAAGGCACCAAAAGATTCAACATGGCAGAACAACATTTTGGTCTTCCCAGTCCTGCTCTTCTCTCAGTATCACCTGAGCATCATCCTTAACCCACGTCTCCCCCATCCTCATCCAATCTGACATCAAGGCATTGATTTCACCTACTGAATATTGCTTGAATCCACTGACTTTTCACCACCAGCATCCTGGTCCCAACTATCAGCATCTCTTCTCTGCAATGTTGGTATCCCCACCTGTGCTCTCCACACCCCCAAGAGCAGTCACAATGCTGTCTCCACCATCCACTCTGCATTTTTTCTATATACAAATCTGATTGGATCACACTCCTGCTGTAAAAACTCCCCCATCTTCTCAGTGTTTTGAGGATAAAGGGGGGGGGTGCTATGGATGGCAATCTCTTTAGCATCACATATAAGATATCCTCCCTCAGTGTGTCCTCCCATTTAGTTACACCCTTTACACCATGTCCTCCTCTCTTCCTCCCTCTTCCCCCAACTCCAATACTCAGTTGCTCAAAGATCCCATTTTCTTATATTTGTTTGTGTAACATTCGCTTGAAATGCTTTTGTTTCCCAAGCCCCAACCTGCCTGGCAAACACCTAATCTTTATTGAAGACTCAAATCAAAGATTACCACTGTCTAAATGTCTCATCTAAACCAACTGGCCACTTTTTCCTCTGACCCATCTGTATATGGCTATAAATTTTCATCATACCATGTACAACATTTTATTGAGCTTATTTATTTAGACCCTATATCCCTCTACTAGAAAGTAAGCCCTGTGATGATGAGATTTAAAAGAACACCTAACATAGGGCCTGATACAAGGTCATAAGAAAGGCTAAACATCTATCCTATACTTAGTATGTATCAGGTAATTCAAAGTGCTTTTACCCATTTTAGTTCATGTAACTTTCAAACAGTCCTGTCAGAGAGGTATCATTAACAGATGGGGACGTGGACACACAGAGAGATGAAGTCATTTGCCCAAGGTCGCATGGCTGGTAAATGGCACTTTCAGAATTTGAAACCAGAGAAACTAGCCCCAAATTCCAGCTTTTAAGTACCTTCTTGTAGTTCCTTTTAGAGTGGGCATGTAAAAAAAAATCTTTGCAAAATGAATTAATGCATTTCCTTCCAGCAGAGTGTTTCTGATTGTCTTCCCTAACTGCTGAAAATATTCTTCCATTTCTGCTTAGCAAAGTATGTACACTTTTAGCATTAAGTTTTGGGTTTCCAATCTGTTTCTGTTTTGTTCATTGTGCAGTTTTCTCTCTCCTCCCCAGACGTCCACTCTTCTTTAATACTTCAATTTCTCCTTTTCTCCCTTTTTCTCTCTTTTCATTTTCATTCCATCTTATAGAAAAAATAGGCAATCTATTGGCTGCTTACCAGGAAGTTGCTAGTTCTGTCCTCCTCTCCTGGATATTTTTCACTGGTCTCTCTCCCTGGCCCTGTGTCCCCAGAGGCTGCCCTCTGTGACCTGCATCAACAAACTCCCTTGTGCTCTGGTTTCTGGTTGCTTTCCACCAATAGGAGATACCAGCAAGGAAATTAGGGGTGGAAGGAGAGTGATACCACAGAAAATCCCCGTAAGTACCTCCTGCAAGCTTGTTCAGGATGGTTGGAGTATTGTCTGAGTCTCTTGATACAGTTCACATTCCTATTTCCTGGTTTCCCTCACTACTTCTCTCCCTCCTCCTTCAGGTTTAGGGATGGGAACAGCTCCTGGCTGTTGCTAACTAAAAGAAACACCGTACTCTCACCTTTGTAATTTGAACTTTATATTAAACTATTCAGTTTAGTGTACCATTTCTGTCCTCCTGGAACACTGACCGATAGACCCCATCATTCCTTTCAATTTTCCTAACAGGACTCCAAATTGATTTATGCATCTACCCTTCTGTCTCAGCTTATGTGCCTTGGGAAAAGATGATCACCATCTTCAAATCCAGGGTGAGATCTTTATTGGTAAAGGCTATCATGAAAATCTCTTCTCTCTTACTAGAAATGGGCCCAGAAAAACAGGCTTAAAATAATTAGGGTAGCTGATGGCTGCCATCATGCCTCATGTGATGGGCACAGAGGTTAAGGTGTCCCCAGTCATACTATAAGGAGAAGTTTTATTTAATGGTTGAAGAAAGGCTTTTATCTCCTATCTCTTCTGCTGAACTTGAACAAAGAAGATGGCTATCTTAATTGTTGCTGGTAGCTATTTTGCAACTGTGAGGGGAGCCAGCCTGGGGACAAAATTAAACCAAAAAAGAGGTCCAACAGCATTGCCAAGACAAAACTGAAGACTTGATCACACCAAACCTGGAATATGGCTTACTTCTAGATTCCTGTCCCACAAGATAAGATGTTTCTTATTTATTTATTTATTTATTTATTTATTTATTTATTTATTTTTTAAGAGACAGAAGGAGCGAGCAAGCACATGAGTGGGGTGAGAGGCAGAAGGAGAGAGAGAATCTTAAGCAGACTCCATGCTCAGTGTGGAGACCAACTCTGGGCTTGATCCCATGACTTTGGAATCATGACCTGAGCCAAAATCAAGAATCAGACACTCAGTCAACTGAGCCACCCAGGCACCTGAGTGTTTGAGGAAATTCTTGATTCTTGCAGCATATCATTTCTAATGTGCTATGATTTTGCAATTGCTAATATTCATTGAGTGCTTACTATTTGACATGAATAGCACCGAGCACAATAAGCCACCAGGTAGGCGCTATTAACAGCCTCATTGTACACATGAGGAAGCTAAGGCTTTGAAAGTTTCATTAATTAGTCTTGCTCACATAACCATTAAGTGCTTCAGTTGCAATCCAAACCTGGGTTTGTCTGACTACGGCCTTCACCCTTCGGCATCATGGCACTCAGTTTGACACGCACTCAGTTTTAGACAAATACAGCTTGACCATACCTCAGTAATTCACTTCCAAGCAACTGAGGCATTGCCAGAAGATTTACCTCCAGCTTACCTCATATTCTGGTAACAGAGATAAGGCATGTTGAGATACACAGTTCAATGTCAGGCAAAAGGTAACAGGAGAGAAACTCATGGTAAAAACTCAAGCACAGGGAACAAGCTGAAGGTGAGACTACTGTTCACCTAGATGGTAACAATAGCAATTTATATAAATTATGCGAATGCATTGGGAGAACAATCAGGTATCAGCTTAAATGAAGTTCTAGGGCCAAGGGAAATGATTTGTAGATGATCTTACTTGGTGAGAATATGTGAATATCGTATTTTCAATACAAGTTTTAAATAAAGTTTGAGATTATAAAATGCAATCAGGACACAGAGATTAAAATCCGACTAAATCAAATCAAGGTCTTGTGTTTGGCTTTTCTGACTCTGTGGTCTTTGTTTTAGCATTAATACATATGTGAGCTGAATTGAATTTCCAATCATGTCTGAATTATACCTTCAAAAGTCCCATCCAGGACTTTGTTTCATCAGTCTTGCATCCTCTGACAACAATTTGTATTTGTTCATAAACATAGATCCCTTGGTTCTGATTGAAATGATTTTTTTAAAGTGTTGAAAGGAGAAAAATGTTGGCCTGAACCAAGTGTTTGTCTTCATGGGGCTGCTGCTTAAGTGGTGTGACTGAATCAGATGAAGCAGCCTCATGTAGGCACTTTGACACAAAGAATTTCAGAGCCAAGTCTAATGACAGCATTTACTCTTAATATGGATGATGTGAGAACAGAAACATAATGTTTATTAGCAGCCCTCACTAAAACAGTAGCTAAAAGAAAGAGCAAAGAAGATGAAAACGGGAAGTACTCAGCAGAGAGCTCCCATTTTTCTTGTGAAATTAATTCACATTATAGGGTGTGCTGCCTTGAATGAATTTCCTTCCTTTTACACTCCCACTTAGCTTTCCTTTAAGTGTCAAATGAAGCGGGTGGTGGAAAATGCGGTGCACCAGTCATTTTGACATTCCTTTGCAAATTAGTCAGGCTTTGATAGTACAGGTCGGCTCTACCAGGCAGGGGGGCTTTCAGCTTTGGGAATCTGGCAGGAGTTCAAGAGCAACGTGTTGCTTTGAACTCACTTGTTAGCCGTGCAAAATAAACACCATCCACCTTGCAATAAAAAAGCATCAGCAGGAGAAAAAAGAGAACATTCTAAACCCCTCCCTTGAGACTTCAAAACCCTTGCTGGGGCTGCTAAATTAGGACAGGAAAAATAAGGCCCGCTTGTGAAAAGAAAGGAGGGGGAAAGAACTATTCCACAACAAACACACACAAAAATTACAATCACCGAGAACTAATTATGTTTTCACGATCACAAATGCATTGAGTCTGAAAGCTCACGGACGCATCCTGATGCTGCTATAAAATGTTTCCTGGCTAATTATTTGCCAGTACAACTGTTCACTTCCTGTGGTGGATTTATGCTAAATCCTGTTATTAGTCTTGCTCTGCAATTGCCATTGTCTATGACTGGAAGCAAGGCTGAAAGCCTACAGTCAGCCTTTTATTACACAACATTGAATGGAGATTTGACCCAATGTCCGACCACTTCCCCCCTTTGGTTTTTATGTGAGCTCGCTGAGCCTTTTCCTATAAATCACAGGGTTCCAATGAACTTTTACTCTTTTTTCTCTCCTTTCAACTCTACTACTTTGTGTGTGTGTGTGAGTGCACACTTTAAATATAAACCACACAATTTCTTTTTCTCTTTAACAGTAGTTAAAACCTTTCATCACACACAATTTCTACAGTTCTTGCTCCAAAAAGATATATGAAACCAATATTTGATGACTTGATTGAGTTCAGTGCTTGAAACGGGGAGCCGTAAAAATAAATACAACAAAGACGTCACTAAAATAATTTACATTTTAGCAAGGATATGCTCATAAATAAGTGTAATGTGCTAACTATCACAGTAGCTGTAGTATAAACTAAACACTTTCTGTAGAGATCCAGCTAAACATTTTCTGGAACAATTGATATGTCGGGCCTTATAAACAAATTTGATTATACCTTAAGTACAAATTCCCTTTCAGATAAAATTAACACAAATATTGTGAACTACATGAGAAAATTTCACAAATATAGTTTGTACCTTTTTTAATTTTTATCTAAATCTCTAAGATACAAATGTAATAGTTTTGATTTGTGGTGCTACTCTTTTCAAGAATTTAACTACCATATTTAAAAGTTATTCTTAGATTTAGAAATCAAAGCTTAAAGATTTAAAGAAACTATAGATTTTTAAGACCAAAATAGATTATGGGAATGAAAAAAGTTAGAATGATAACAAGTCTTGATTACCAGATTATTTACTCCACCCCCACCCCCAGAGTTTTTAATGGCTGCACGCATATCTTTGTTATTCACTCTTTCTTAAAAAAAATTTTTTTTTAATCAAAATCACATCTGCAAGAATTCACAGGAGTAATCCTTGGCAGCCTTTACATTTTTTCTCATAGATCTTTTTCTAACATAAATTTAGATAGTTGGTGTTAAAAACCTTGAGAATCTATCTTCATTGCAAATACCCTTTGTCCCTGAGATGATGTTTTTAGGAATTGATCCTGTTAGAAAAGTTTATCCAGAGGCACATGGATATGTACCCAAATATGTTCTTTGTTCTTTCTAGATTGTTTTTAATGATAAAGTACTGTAGGCAACCAAAGTAGTTACCAGTTAAATAAACTAGACCATAACCAAACTATGGGATACTACGAGGAGGAGGAGGAGGAGGAGGAGGAGGAGGAGGAGGAGGAGGAGGAGGAGAGAAAAGAAAGAAGGCAAGAAAGGCAAAAAAGAAAATAGAAAAAGAGAGGGGTGGGTCTATGATACATGAAAAGATGTCCATGATCACTTTTGAATGAAGAGTTAGGTAGCAAATAATATGTATAGAAGTATGTCATTGAAAAAACCTTAAAAAAGTGTTTGTATACAAAAAAGAGTTCTGGAGAGTTATGTACCAGCCCATGAACAGGCCATTCCTAAGGACATAGAAAAGGACGTAAGCAGTTAGTTCATTGTCATTATCTGCCTAACATAATCTGGTAGCACTTGCGTTTTTCAGAAGGCACTGGTCATTTAGCAGTTTTTAAAAATAGTAATAATTAGGGGGAGAGGGCAAAATGGGTGATGGGCATTGAGGAGGGTGCTTTTTGGGATGAGCACTGGGTGTTGTATGTAAGCGATGAACCATGGGAATCTACCCCAAAAACCAAGAGCACACTTAACACACTGTATGTTAGCCAATTTGACAATAATTTATATTAAAATAAAACAGCTACCAGCAGAAAAAAAAGGAATAATTAAAGGCAGAGCAGCACAACAAAAAGAAAATGTGACCTAGACCCACACACACATCTTTGATTTGTGTTGGTGGTGGGTGTCAGCAAATCTTTCATTTCTTCAATAATATATTGATTCTGTTGTGTTAGAAACCCATAAGGGTAATATTATGCTGCATGTTAACTAACTGGAATTGAAAAAAAAAACTTTATAAAAATAAAAAAAATTAAAAAAATAAGAAAGAAAGAAAGAAAGAAAGAAAGAAAGAAAGAAAGAAAGAAAGAAAGAAACCCATAAGTGGATGTTTTCTGAGGACACATCGCCTCTTGGAAACGGTCTGTGGAAACTGGCCTACCATGGCCCAAGTCCTCCTTCACTCCTTATTTCCTTCTAATAAAAAGTAGACATGGGTACTGAGAAGCTGGCTGCATTCCGTAGCACCCAATAGCCCTGACCTTCTGGGGGCTTGTGCGTATCTCCTTCACACTCAGAATGGGGGTCAGGAGGAAATTTGGATAAACAGAGGTAAAGTTGCACCTCCTCAGTGCCCCACCATACTCCATTTCTTCTGGAGCTCCTTTATTGTGCATGCACCCTTCCACCTCTCCACACACCCTCCCACACCCACACTCACTGCCCCCCTTTCCTCCTGTTTCTCTTCCAGTCCTGCAAAGTCCCTGATCTGATTCCCATGTTGAGTGTGTCCTGAGATCAACATCATTTTCTAAGAAGTCTAGGACCCTGGAAAGAACTTGGGCATTGACTTTGAACCTTGACATTTTCTTATTTATATATCCCTAGATGTGAGGTATTCTTATACAAAGTTTAGATATCTTAACCCTCAAACCTGCCTATTCCAGGGTTAAGGTAACTTGTGTAATAGTATCTCTCTTAGAGGTTTGTGTAAAAAATAAATGCTTACCATATTACCCAGCATATAGTGCTCAGTAAATGAAGAATGAAATAGATATTCATATAACAAATGGCAGCTATCGATAGTGGTTTTTTTGTTTGTGTGCCTTTTTTTTTTTTTGCTAAAATATATTTATATAAGATTCCTTGGGATTTTAGCAAACAAGTCTGAGGATCTGGTACTTTCTTTATTCCGTTTCTGGGGCCAGCTGTGTGGATTATATACTATACCTGAGGGTTGCATATTACATATATTACTCTTTATAAGTAACAATGTCAGTGTATGCTCTTAGAGTTCATTTTTATGCAAAGTCACATATCTGAATCCCACTAATTGAACCAGGCAGCTTCTTTCCTAATTTCTTGAACCTTGGAAAGATCATGACCCCCAAATGTCTCCCAGTTAGGCTGAAAATAGCTTCTGTAGAATATTTCCTTGATGTTAAAATACTTTCTCTGGGAAGTGATAATGAGTGCCAGTGTATAAACCCATTAACATCATGGTAGGAGGTAGTTCATGAGATTAGCTAGATTTAGCAAATTAGAAACCAAGGAAAAAAGTAACATATTTGTCAAAATCCATTGCCCAGTAGGTGGATTTGTAGAACATGGAAGTATAATTGACAGACCAGGCTTGGAACCTGTCTATAACACTCCCTTGCTATATGACCTTGAGTCCATATTTCGTCTCAGTTCCTTCATCTGGGAAAAGGGAACAATGATACCTACCTAATAGTGTTGCTGTGAGGATAAAATGTGAAAGAGTTTTTTTAATCATAGAAGGCACTTGGTAAATATTAGTTACTTTTTTGTTCCATGGAGACCAGGGCCTTGCCTCCTACAAAGGCTTGGCTTTGATTCACAAGATACACTCTTGAGAACTGATTATATTCCAGACATTAGGATAAGTATGAGAACACAACACATAAATGGATGGATGAAGAAATGACTGGATGCATTTAAGGAGCTCATGTTGAGTAGGACAGCCAGATGAATAAACACATATTTATGCATTAGTGTGATAGGAGCTATGGGCAAGCACTTAACTCGGGTGCAGGGAACACAGACTCAGGGAAAAATATTCAGAGGACAAGACCTTTGAAAATAAAGAACTATCCAGAAAGTGAAAGAGAAAAGAGAGAGTCAGATATAAATAGAGTGAACCATATGACCAAAGTATCAAATTGAAGAAGAAGAAGAAGAAGGAGGAGGAGGAGGAGGAGGAGAAATAATCCTGATGCTTTGGGAACACCGAGAACAGGTAAAAGGGAAATCAGTACAGGATGTGGCTGGTATTGGGCTGAAGTAGACTTGGGTCATGTTATGAAAGGTCTTATACATCATGTTAGGGATGTGGGGTTTTAAACTGAAGCCACCGAGGAGAGATCATTATGCCAGGGAGTGACAAGATCTGTTTTGAATTTTAGAAAGATCATTTTGAGTATGGTGGATGGATGAGAAAGAGTTGAGTGAGGTCAACCTGATAACTGTACCTCCAACAGTGGCCCAGCTCAATGATTCAGAGACAAGTCAGAAGAAAAATGAGAAAGAAAAAAAAAACAGCCAGTGAAAGTAGGGATGAATGAAGAAGTTAGAGGGGCACCTGGGTGGCTCAATTAGTTAAGTATCAGATTTCAGCTCAGGTCATGATTCCACAGTTCTTGAGTTTGAGCCCCGCATCAGGCTCACTGCTGTCAGCTTGGAACCTGCTTCCGATCCTCTGTCTCCCTCTCCCTCTGCTCCTCCCCTGCATGCACTCTTTCTCTCAAAAATAAACATCTAAAAAAAGAGAAAAAAATTCACTTATAAAATAGAGAGATTAATATGTATAAGGTAGAGGGAGAAAAGAGATAATTTGCAAGCACTTCAAATATCCTCATTGTGAAAGCTCAATTATGTAAATTTAATGTATGGAAATACCATTATTCCTAGCACTGTGATTTGATTACTTGATTTTTAGAATATAATTTTCCACTTGAAATGTAAACATACACCATGAAATGAGCTCCTTTAAAATGCAAAGTTTAAGTTATGTTTGGTGGAAATCATTTTCCTTTGTATAAAGCAAACAAACAAAATTAGATTCTGCCTATCATATATCCCTGTATCCACTAATTCTCTGTGGAGAAGTTGACAGAATTAATTTGTTAGAAATTGCTTGTAATTGCTTTGATTAATCATTTATATGCCTTGAATTTATTTCCAGCAACATATTAAAGAGGGCAATTTCTACATGATATTATCTCAAAATCACCATCATCATCATCATCATCATGTCAATCAAAGGAATCCTTTCTCAACTCACCGCAAAGTTCTGTCTAGTCATCTCGTACCATTATCATTCATTGGGTAGCAACAATTGTTTTGGTCACTGAGGAAGCAGCAAAATGTATAGGGCCCAGTCTTTTCCCTCAAAGGGATTATAATCAATGGGGATTCAGAGAAGAAGTCAGAAAACTTTTTCTGTAAAGGGCCAGATAGTAAATATATTTTGTGCTTTGTGGTCAAAGAGGCAAAATGAAGAATATTATGTAAGAGAGGAAAATTTTCCACAAATTTTGCATTGACAACATTTTCAATAATAATAACAACAAAGTGTAATTTTTGTAATATAGATCTACTAATAAGAATATAATTCTTTCTTGGGAAGTGATAGCATTTCCTTACTTATGGTTCAATGTTAGTACAAAATTAGTTCTCTATCATCAAAATTGACTGTAAATGTTTATCTGTTAATGCTGATTTGTAAAATGTGTATGAGATTTTGTATATTTGCCTTTATTTATTTATTTTGATTTTTCAATGATTTTTTTAAAGTTTATTTATTTTGAAAGAGAGAGAGGGAGCACAATCAGGGGAGGGGCAGAGAGAGGGAGAGAAAGAATCGCAAGCAGGCTCTGCACTGTCAGCACGGAGCCTGACGTGGGACTCCAACTCACCAACCATGAGATCATGACCTGAGCCAAAACCAAGAGTCAGACATTTAACCAACTGAGCCACCTAGTTGCCTCTATATATTACACCTTTAAAAATGTCCTTTCAGACAGATAGGTATCCATTAGCATCTGACTTTAATTGAGCATAGTCATCATTTGGAAGGCATTTAGAGCATTCTATTAGATTCTTCTCTTGATATTTGCATTTTAGCAAGTGATCACATTATTAATTATTAATTTCCACTTGATTATTAATTTCCACCTGAACATTGGAAGCTCCTCACATGTACATTTATTTTTTTTGACTCAAGTAATTATATTTTTTTATTATTTTGTATTTTCTAAATGTCTTGCATAGGCAATATACTATTTGAATGTTAGAAAATAGCCAGTAATCCATGTAAAAGACAATTGAAGAAAACTACATCATTATGTGCAAATAATACGTCCTTTTTTTCCCACTGAGATGTAGGGACTGTAGCACTACACTAAACACTTATTTATTTATTTTTGTGTATGTATGTGTGTGTGTCTTCTTGGTTTTTTTGTTTTGTTTTCTATTCTCAAGTTAGTTAACAGACAGTGTAGTCTTGGCTTCAGGAGTAGAACCAGTGATTCATCTCTTACATATGACACCCAGTGCTCATCCCAATAAGTGCCCTCCTTAATGTCTGTCATCCATTTAACCTACCCGTCACCTCCCACCCCCATCAACCCTCAGTTTGCTCTCTGTGTTTAGAAGTCTCTAATGGTTTGCCTTCCTCTCTATTTTTATCTTATTTTTCCTTCCCTTACCCTATGTTCATCTGTTAAGTTTCTCAAATTCCACATATGAGTGAAATCATATGATATCTCTCTTTCTCTGCTGACTTATTTTGCTTAGCATAATACCCTCCAGTTCCATCCACGTTGTTGCAAATGGTAAGATTTCATTCTTTTTCATCACCAAGTAGTATTTCATTATATATATACCACACCTTCTTAATCCATTCATCAGTTGATGGCCATTTAAGCTCTTCTCATAATTTGGCTATTGTTGATACCACTGCTATAAACACTGGGGTACATGTGCCCCTTCATATCAGCATTTTTGTATCCTTTGGATAAATTCCTAGTAGTGCAATTGGTGGGTCATAGGGTAGATCTATTTTTAATTTTTTGAGGAAATTCCACACTGTTTTCCAGAGTGCATGTACCAGTTTGTATTCTCACCAACAGTGCAAGAGAGTCCCCCTTTCTCCACACCCTTGCCAATATCTGTTGTTTCCTGAGTTGTTAATTTTAGCCATCAAATGCACAGTTCAATGGATTTTTGAAATATGAAAATTTCCTTCACACTTAAATCATGTTTCAGAAATGTTATTGGAGGTCAGAAAATATATCTACTACACATTTGTGGAGGAATGGAGATCTTGCTCCTTACTTTAACCTTTGATAAAATTGGAAAGTGAATTTCCAAGTAGCTGGACATTGCTTGTGATTCAGATAGTATTAGTTTTTGTCCAAGTGACTTTATTGCAGTACATGTTTCTCATACGGTGCTGTTTGGTGTGGTAATTTTAGGTTGAATTCATAAAGAAACAGCATCAAGTCCACAGCAAAAGCTAACTTCCAAGGCCATTCAGTGTTTGAAAACAGTGGTTGAAGGCAATTCTTCTCATTCATAAAAATTTTAAAGTCTTGACCCTGAGTTGCACATAAAAGAAATCACAACAAAACCCTCTCACTGCTAAACCAGTGGGTTTCTGCGTTATAGGCAAGTCAGAATATTCATCTCCTATTTATGACAAAAATTCATAGAAGTGATGATGGTTAGCCCATAAGAGTAAATGAAATTTGCTACTGACACTATTGGTTTGGAGCCTATGGTAGATTGATTTTCTGCAAAGCCCTGCTGACGAAATAAATACAATGAATAAAAGTGGGATTTAAACACTTTGCATTTAAACACTTTCTACCTTCTTTTGACTAAATCATTTACCACTATTAGTTTTAACACATCTTAGCAGATTCCAATTCAGGTTGTACTGATTTAGTGTTTTCTCAACATCTTTGAAAGTATTTTAACCTATAGTTGTTATATGCTAAGTCTTCATAGGGGTTGATTCTTCAGTCACCTCTGAAGAACTCCATGTTGCCTCCTCACGTAAAAAACAGGGCGCAGCATCTTTAACATCTATCGATTCATCAAAAGCCAAGGAATATTTTTCAAAATCATTTGCTTCATATTTTATTTGGCTATTGATGCTGCCCTCAATATCCTCAATTTTTTGAGTAAATATTCTTAAATAAGTTTGTTTTCTCCAGACATGTTTCTTTGGCTATTATGTCAAAGTCAGTTTATTTACATCACCATCAATAAATATGTTTACTTGCATGGCTAACAAATACAACTTTTCTGGTTGTAGCTCGGCATAGTACTTTATTTTGTGAAAAAAATCTGCTAAGATGAGACATTTTGTTTTAACTTTTCTAATTTTCCGGTCCTGCTCTCCTGCAAGTTGAGAATATTGTAATGAGTTCTTGGTCTAGAAATGTTGAAACATATTGTATTCTTTTAGTGCAGCTATGTTGCCTTTGCATAAGAAACATAATGCTTTGCCATTTAATTTTTTTTTTAATTTTTTTTAACGTTTATTTATTTTTTTTTTAAATTTTTTTTTTCCAACGTTTTTTATTTATTTTTGGGACAGAGAGAGACAGAGCATGAACGGGGGAGGGGCAGAGAGAGAGGGAGACACAGAATCTGAAGCAGGCTCCAGGCTCTGAGCTGTCAGCACAGAGCCCGACGCAGGGCTAGAACTCACAGACCACGAGATCATGACCTGAGCCGAAATCGGCCGCTTAACCGACTAAGCCACCCAGGCACCCCTGCCATTTAATTTCATGACAAAATAATCCATACTCATCTGTGCCTTAAACGTGTGACATTCAAAGTCTACTTGTATTTTGTTGTTTTGATATGATGGATTTATGCTGATAATAAAAATCAAGGTAAAATGCCTCAGTACAGGGATATGTATGACACTTGACATGCTGTTGAGTTGTAGCCATGTCTCTATTATTTGTGCTGTGCTTCGTTCCACTGTGAAATGAACAAGTTTGCCACAGCTGCTCAACTGTGCCTTTGTAGCATGAATGCATGCAGACAATATTGATTTTTTTATACTATTTTTAAGATTTTATTTTTTGGGGCGCCTGGGTGGTTCAGTCAGTTAAGTGTCTGACTTCAGCTCAGGTCATGATCTCGTGGTCTGTGAGTTCAAGCCCCACATGGGTCTCTGTGCTGACAGCTCAGAGCCTGGAGCTTGCTTGGGATTCTGTGTCTCCCTCTCTCTCTGCCCCTCCCCTGCTCACGCTCTGTCTCCCTCTCTCTCTTAAAAATAAACAAATATTAAAAACAATTAAAATAATAAGTAAAGATTTCATTTTTTTAAAGTAATCTCTACACACAACCTAGGGCTCAAAGTTACAACTCTGAGATCAAGAGTCACACACTCCACCAACTGAGTCAGCCAGGTGCCTCCTTCCAGACAATATTGAAATTAATGAATGTAGCTGTGTGCCAATAAATCTTCACTTATAGACACTAAAATTTCACTTTCATATAATTTTTATGTGTCAGAAAATATTTTTCTTTTGATTTTTAAAACCACTTAAAAACATAAAGCCATTCTTGGTTCGTAAACCACATAAAAACAGGTGGCAGGCTGGATTTGGTCTTCAGGCTATAGTTTGCTAATCCCCAGTCTAGAATAGTGCCTGGTGCATAGTAGGTACTCAGCAAATATTTGTGGTTGAATTAATAGTTTGCAAACTATAGTGCATTTGTTAAGCAAAGAAATTCCTGCTATTCCCCCATAATCTGACTTAGTGGGTTCCATAGGCCACGGAGCTACATTTTTAACAAGTACACTTGGCCACCTGATGCTGGCAGTCCTCAGACCATTCACTGGAAAAACTACAGTGTTTCTTAATTTCTTTAATGCTCTGATAATTTTCCTCCTTAAATACATTTTAATTAATCCTTGATAATAAAATTTCAGTGTCTCTTTCGTTTATTTGTTGCTGTTTTTAAGAGAAGAGAAAGAGAGGCAGAGGGAGAATCTTAAGCAGGCTCCATGCTCAGTGCATAGCCTGATGCAAGGCTCAATCCCATGATCCTGGGACCCTGACCTGAGTTAATCTCAAGAGTCAGACACTTAGCCAAACTGAGCCACCCAGGTGCCCCTAACATGGCAGTGTCTTAATTATTTTTTCAATATTGAAAAATCTACCTGAATATTTGAATTGATTGTTTTCTGAGCAGAGGGTATATAAATATCACTGGACTGGGGCGCCTGGGTGGCTCAGTCAGTTAAGCATTCGATTTGGGTTCAGGTCATGATCTCACAGTTTGTGGGTTCAAGACCCATGTCAGGCTCTGTGCTGACAGCTCAGAGCCTGGAGCCTGCTTCAGATTCTGTGTCTCCCTCTCTCTCTGCCCTTCCTCTGCTTGCACTGTCTCTCTGTCTCTCAAAAATAAACATTAAAAAAATTTTTTTAATGTCACTGGACTAAATTAATGTAATTACCAGTAGGTAACAAAAAATTAAATATCTATCTATCGATCGATATAGATAGATGTAATGATAAAAATCTTTCAAATCTAGTAATTAATTCATCCATCTCCCTTGGATCTCGGAAAGCAATTGCCAGGTTCTTATTCTTAATTAAAGATGATTTACTAAACTTCACAAGTTGCTTTCCAGGACTACAGGTTTATGAAATGGGGAACCATTTCAAATTTCATGAGATATTTGCAAACCCTATTTGCAAATCTATTTTGTCATTATTTCAAATTATAATCAGCTTTGAAACATGTATGTAGATATTATGCCCTATGCTGGGTATGACTTGAGAAGTTCTAAAATACCTCACAATAGTCTATGTGTTAGATGACAATGTCAGAGGTTTTGCTTCCAATAAGTCTTAATTATCACACATTTCATTAAGAAATGGATATTTGTACCGTATGCCCATGGAAAATTTAAACATTGCTATAAGAGGTTGTCAAGGGCCCTTATAATGCTGAGATTGTATAATTTCATGTGGCTTTATTTTTCCTGAATATATGGTTGAGATCCTGGGGTCAAAATCAGTAATACAGGCAAAGTAATTTTCAACTATGGAATATAGAAAAATAATGCTCATATGTCTACAAAATTTAAAGAGCAAAAAGGTAGAGATTGTGTTTTTTATACAATATTAGATATAGTATGTATTGTATTATATTGTAGTATTAGAATAAATTAGAGAATTGGAGGAAGTCCTAGACATGATGGTGAACAGTATTTCACTGAAGTAAACATCCTGTCAGTCAGCTATTTAAAATCACTTAGCCCTAAATTTTGATGCAACCAGTACAAAACAGAAAAAAAATAAAGTTACATATGTGTCTGAATCAGACAGCAGGCTTTTACATTAATTTTTGAAGATTGGTTAGAATTAACCTCAGAAATGTCTTTTGAGACTCAATGAAACCATAAAAAATAATAAAGGTGATTCTCCAGTTTAGTGACTCCTAAATGAGTATCGTCTGATGTAGTTTATCTGAAGACAGATAATGTATGAAATATAAACTTGGATGGTTATATAATATATCGAGGGTTAATGCATTGGTAGAGACTGAGGAGACTATATATAATTCACTGCATACCATGAGATTGAGAGGATTACATTAGGCCCTTAAACCTATCTATAAGGCAGCTTTTACAGCCCCATTTTATACAGATATAAAGCTTAGAGAGGTTAGGATACTTGTTCAAGGTCATGTATAAGAGATGGGATATGGATTCAAAGTTCTTCTTTCCACCACATGCCATTAAAACTCTGCTTTCTTGACCTTTACTTTAGATTGCATTGAGAAATTATTTTAGTGGATAACAAAGTTTCCATTTTATAACTTTCATGAGTCATTTAGGTATAAAATGATAAATGAGTCATGCTTTACTCCCTCCCTCCATAACTTCCCCAGCCTCCTCCTACCTCCCACATATTCATTAATATACTGCATCCATGAAGGTAAAGTATTTTTTTAAAATATGAACTCCTGAGTCACCATGTCAATCAAATATAATAGTTATATGTCAAATAGTATTTTCTGTTCTAGGTGTTAGTCATAGAATAAAGTTGGTTCTAATGTGTATCATTTGTTTACTCATTTTGATGACATTTGTTGGCTTCTTTCAAGATGGCTGCTGCCTTTATATTACTATTATTGAGATTAATTTCATACTTCAGTGTGGTGGACAGAATAAAAGTTATCCAAAGATACCCTTATCCTAATCCCTGGAACCTGCCAATATGTTGCCTTACACGGTGAAAGGGATTTTGCAGATGTGATTCAATTCAGGATGCTGAGATGGTGGGTTCTATCCTGGATTATCTGCTTGGGCCCAATGTAGTCAAAAGAGTCCTTAAAAGAGGGGGATGGGAGGATGAGAGTCAGAGGAGAGATGTGACAGTGGAAACAGAAGTTGAAGCGATGGACTTTGCAGATAGAGGGGCCACATGCCAAGGAGTAAAGAAGGCCTCTAGAAGCTGGAAAAACAGGGAAACTGACCCCTTTTCCCTACATCCTCCAGAAGAATGCAGTCCTACCAACACTTTGGTTTTGGCCCCGTGAAACTCATTACATATTTCTGACCTCCAGAACCATAAAATGTATTTTTGGTAAAGGTCTTGATAATTTTTTAGAGTCATATTTCAAATGGAAACGTTAGGAAGTAACAGCATCCAACTCTGATGGCCGGTACTTTGTTGCAGTAACTCTTTCAGGTCATGGATGTCTTCTGTATTATTATTTAAACCACCACCCTTGGGAGCAGTGATATTGTGGACACAAATTAAATATGTTTCCCATGACGACACTTTCTTCCAAGGTTGACAAGTACCTATGAACACAATTCTCAAAACCGCAGTGTGCCAACCCTTATGTATGAAAGAGTCATATCCTGTAAGACAATCTTTAGGAAAATTATAAAGCAAATGTGATTAAGATTAAAAAATTTTGAGATTCAAAAAATGTTTAATAACTGTATTCTATAAATATAAAATATATGAACTCTCTATGTTAGTATGAATATAAAATTTTAAATAATCAGGGTAAAGTTCAATTTTATTTTTCTTTTCTCTTCAAGTTTTATTTAAGTTCTAGTTGGAAACTTATATGGTAAAATTGGTGTCAGGTGTAGAATTTAGTGATTCATCATTTACATATAACACCCAGTGCTCATCACAAGTGCCCTCCTAAATACCCATCATGCATTTAGCCCTCCTCCACCCACCTCCCTCCATTCAACCCTCAGTTCATTCTCTATGACTTTCTCTCCCTTTCTCTAACTGATTTATTTTGCTTGCATAATATACTCCAGATCCAACCATGCTATTGCAAATGGCAAGATTTCATTCCTTTTTTAAAGTTTTATTTATTTATTTTGAGAGAGAGAGAGAGAGCACACATACAAGCAGGGGAGGGGGAGAGGGAGAGAGAGAATCCTAAGCAGGCTCTGCACTTAATCCCAGGAATTGTGAGATCATGACCTCAGCCAAAATCAAGACCGAGATGCTTAACTGACTGAGCCACCCAGGTGTACCAATCACATTCTTTTTGATGGCTGAGTAATATTCCATTACACACACACACACACACACACACACACACATATATACACATATATATACACACATATATATATATATACACATACACACACACATACACACACACACACACACCCCACATCCTCTTCTCCAACACCTGCTATTTCATGAGTCATTAATTGTAGCCAGTCTGACTGGTGTGAAGTGGTATCTCAATGTGGTTTTGATTTGTATTTCCCTGATAATGAGTGATGTTGAGGCTTTTTTCATGTGTCTGTTAGCCATCTGGATATCTTCTTTGGAGAAGTGTCTATTCATGTCTTTTGCCCATCTCTTCACTGGATTATTTGTTTTTTGGGTGTTGAGTTTGATAAGTTCTTTATAGATTTTGGATACTAACCCTTTATCAGATATGTCATTTGCAAATATCTTCTCCCATTCTGTCGGTTGCCTTTTAGTTTTGCTGATTGTTTCCTTCGCTGTGCAGAAGCTTTTTATCTCAGTGAAATCCCAATTGTTCATTTTTGCTTTTGTTTCCCTTGCCTCCAGAGATGTGTCTAGTAAGAAGTTGCTATGGACTGTGTTTTCCTTTAGGATTTTGATGGTTTCCTGTCTCACATTTAGGTCTTCCAACCATTTTGAATTTATTTTTATGTATGGTAAGAAAGTGGTCTAATTTCATTCTTCTGCATGTTGCTCTCTAGTTTTCCCAACACCATTTGCTGAAGAGACCATCTTTTTTTCCACTGGATATTCTTTCCTGCTTTCTCAAAGATTAGTTGACCATATTCTGTTGGTGATGCTTCTAGCTTTGCTTTTCTTTTTCAAGATTTCTTTGGCTATTCAGGGTCTTTGTGGTTCTATACAAATTTTAGGATTCTTTATTGTAACTCTATAAAAAATGCTGGTGGGTTTTTTTTGATAGGGATTGAATTAAATGTGTGGATTGCTTTGGGTAGTATAAACATTTTAACAATATTTTTCTTCCAATCCATGAGCATGGAATGTTTTTCCATTTCTTTGTGTCTGCTTCAATTTTTTTCATAAGTGTTCTATAGTTTTCAGAGTACAGATCTTTTTACCTCTTTGGTTAGGTTTATTCCTAGGTATCTTATGGTTTTTGGTGCAATTGCAAATGGGATTGATTCCTTGATTCTTCTTTCTGCTGCATCATTATCGGTGTATAGAAATGCAACAGGCTTCTGTACATTGATTTTGTATCTTGCGACTTTGCTGAATTTGTGTATCAGTTCTAGCAACTTTTTGGTGGAGTCCTTTGGGTTTTCTATATAGAATATCATGTCATCTGCAAATAGTGAAAGTTTGACTTCTTCATTGCCTATTTGGATGCCTTTTATTTCTTTTTGTTGTATGATTGCTGAGGCTAGGACTTTCAGTATTACGTTAAATAACAATGGTGAGAGTGGATATCCCAGTCTTGTTCCCTGCTTTAGAGGATAAAGTCAAATTTCAAATTGAATGGCATTAATTTGTTTAAATTAAGAGCAAGTAATGTTTAACATTTAAAAATCTTGTTTCTCAGAACTGGTTTAGAACCCCACTGCATAACTAAAAAGTATTTTGTCTAAATCTAGTTTTGAAGCAGTGGACAATAAAAAATTGCTGTAAAATCATAAAGAACAGGGTCAGTTTGTTACAAAGGAAACTAAAATGATACTAGTAATTGTTAATATTTACTGAATGGTAAAACATTCTAAGCACATATAAGTACAATGATTGCTCCCTTTTTCCAGTTTTATAGAAGGCACAACTGAGGCAGAGAAAAGTTCAATAATTCATCAAGCTCATATAGCAAACATGTGATATACCTAGGGTTTGTAAATGGTACCATGGTATAGAGTGGGTCACCAACATTTAATGGCTATCTATACTAAAAATTGACTAAATGCTTTAAATACATTTTCAATTTTAATAAAGCATATAAAAATAAGTAATCGAAAATGGTAAAATAAAATCAGAGTACAAAATGGCATACACTAAAATTGTCTCCTGACTCATACATTCTTATGTCCATACTCACTTCTCAGAATTATACATTTTCAACTACTGAAATTTTTCGTTTTTCTGGTGGTTACATACATAGATACAAATAATATGCTTATGCCACTATATCTTGTTTCATCCATTTTAGTGTGAAAATATCTTCCTTTTGCTGCCACCCCTGATTTATAGTTGAATTTATACTGTATTATGGTCTGAAGAAAATTTTCTCTCAGTACCTGAAAGGATTTACTCCAAAGACTTATCTGCATCCAGTATAGCTGTTAAAAAAATTCTTAGTTTTCATTGTGGTGGTCCTTCTTCAATTATAAGCAAATGTTTTTCACCTTTTTTTTAAAGTTTTATTTATTTATTTTGAGAGGGGGGAGGGGCAGAGAGAGAGAGAGAGAGAGCAAGCGAGCCAAGCAGGCTCTGTGTTGTCAGTACAGATGCTTTTTTGCTTCTAGCTTCCATTCATTGATTTTTTTTTATGCTTGGCAGTCATATTTTTAATTTGTAAGAACTCTCTTTTTCTCTGTTTCTGTGTTCATGAAATAAGCTATCATATCTCTTTGAGCATAGTAATTAAAGGTAAACTTTTTTTTGTACTCTCTGAATTGTTTATATTTTTTTATCATTTTTAAAAAAAACTTTAAAAATGAACTTAAAGAGCTAGATAGTACTTTATAGCTCTTAAGAATGTAGTTTCTTGGAGTCAGACTTCTGGCTTTCAATCTCAGCGCTATCATTTATTAACTATGTGGCTCTGGATAGATGCTTATGCTTCTAATGCGACTTAGTTTCCTCAACTGTAAAATAGTAATTATAATTACCTATCTAAATGAGATTTTATTTCTAAAAGGATTAAATTATTAAAAACTGTAAAGACATAGACTGGTATCTATCATATATAAGTACTAATAAATTGTAGTTGTAATTACTGGTTCTCTACATTATCCTGATGATTCACGTTTTTCTGTTTTTACAGAAAACAGAAAACATGAAGGCCTGACTTATTGTAGGTGGCCAATGGAGATAGAGGTAAATGTGTTATAGACAGGTCAGTTTCCACAATGACTTCTCCCCCACATAGGAAAGCTATTCAGGATGCAAATGAAGTTCTCCAGCTCAGTTGGCAGACTTCACTTCACTTTACTACAGTGTGGTGCTGTGGGCAGGAAGAAAGCCAGAGGTCAGCTGGGCCTTCAAAGGCTAGTGCAAGGAGTGTTTGATCTTCCTTATCCATACTGGAAGTCTTAGCTTTAAATGGAAAGCTTGTGAACTCCACCCCTTGCTCCCATAAAGCCTTATACTGTTTAGCCTGGAGGTAAATGCTGGCCTGCAATTCCAGTCTTTCTGTCGGCAGGAGGGTTGAGGGACTGGGGATGGAAAGGTGGAGCACAGAAGTTCTTTTAATGCCCCTCTCTTAGCTCCATTCCTTACTCCCACTCTCCATGTGGTCAACTCTGAGCCCACAGTGCTGCTGCCCAGAAGATTGGCTCCCATCAAGCTTCTTCATGGGCCTCTCTGGAATGCAGATTCCTCCCCTTTGTTTCTTTGGTCAGAAGCTTTCCATTGGTCCTATCTAACCAGAATTTGTTGAAATCTCTTATCTACTACTGACTACCCCCACTTTCTATCTTCCCTTTATTGTTATCAGTTTATTCCCTTTTCCACTTGCTTGGAGTTGGAACAAGGGTTGTGACTCCTGAGAGAATAGTTGTGCTTAGAATAAAAGGTTGATCCCACCCCTATCTCATTTGATAAAACATCTCCCCACCCCTGTCTCATTTAACTTTCATGAACTTTTACAATTATATGATGAGATACATGTTATTATTATTATTCCAACTTTATATATGAAAAATTTTAAGTTTCAGAGGTACGTCAAGAACACGTGACTAGCAAGTGATAGCTTTCAGATTCAAATCCAGGTCTTTCTGATAAAGAGAATCCCAAATACTTTCCTTGAAAACACAAGAATGGGGACTCAACATGAGAATGAACATTTTGATGACTTAATATTAAGGATTTAGAAGAAAATAAAAATATTAATCGTATAGATTTGACACTAGACAAAATACCAGGATTATTTCATGAAATTTTAAAAATTTAAGCTACAGATTCTTCTATGTAGTGCTGTTTGGATTCTGTAATAATGGAATTTAAGACTCCAGGAGGGGGGTGCCTGGGTGGCTCAGTCGGTTAAGCGTCCGACTTCAGCTCAGGTCATGATCTTGCGGTTTGTGAGTTCGAGCCCCGTGTTGGGCTCTGTGCTGACAGCTGAGAGCCTGGAGTCTGCTTTGGATTCTGTGTCTCCTTCTGTCTCTATCTCCCTCCCCCACTTGTGCTCTGTCTCTCTCTATCAAAAATAAATAAATGTAAAAAAAAAGGGGGCTCTAGGAGGAATTTGAATTCCATGATTTGGAAGGTCTATGTTCTGTATTCTTCATTGCCCAATTCCAGCCAGTGTTTATTATCAGCTCAGGCAGTAGAATCTGAACCACATGGAAACCTGAACTTTGCATTCCTCTCCAATGCTCATTAGGTAGCAAAAGCTCTCACTGATGTTTCTCCAGAAGCAAATGCAGTATGATGTGGAACTTAAGTTAATTAATCGAAAACTACCAATCCACCAGAGGTCTGAATTATTATCTCAGATTCACATTTTCTGTTTTACAGACATGATGAGAAAAATGTTAAAAATCTATAAAAAATTTTTGTGGATTTGTAGTGAAAACATTGCTACTAAACATACCAAGCCAAGAACTCCTTGGTTTTCAATTTGAGAAAATGAATATGCTGTTATTATTACTTTAAAAATTACATGTCGTATTGCCTGACAATAATCTCTCAACAAATGCAATCCTAGAGGAAAATGAGATTATCTCTGTATTTAAACAAAATGTAACACTCAGTTGTTAATTCGATTCTAGCTCTACAGTTGAGGGAAATCATTAAAACATAGACCACTGATTCCTTTGTTATTTTTTGGATGAAATTTGTGATTTTAGAATTTACAAAGAAAAGATTGATTGTGGAAGCATGAATGTTTCTACTGATGATAAGAAAGTGGCTGCAAAATAGATTCATTCTTTATGACCACATGACCAGTAAGAACAAACTTTGTCCAGGACACCTGGGTGGCTCAGTCGGTTAAGCGTCCAACTTTGGCTCAGGTCATGATCTCATGGTTTGCGGGTTTGAGCCCCGCTTCTGGCTCTGCACTGACAGCTGAGAGCCTGGAGCCTGCTTCGGATTATGTCTCCCCTCCCCCTCTGACCCTCCCCTGCTTGCTCGCGCTGTCTCTCTCTGTCAAAAATAAACAAACATAAAAAAAAGAACGAACTTCGTCTGCAATTAGTTCTTTCTGTTGATATGGTTTTGACAATTTGAAAATCGTCAGCAGTCTGTGCATGAATCAAAATTGAAAAGCAGAAGTATAAGTTTTCAGAGAAATAAATGGTAGAAGAAAAAGAGAATTTCCTAATCAAGTCTGAAAATATCATTATTGATCCAGATTTCTAAGACAACGTATCCATATAAGTTTAAGTTCCTACCAGTGCAAATTGTTACCAGTGTCCTCCCCAGTGTCATTAGGATTTTTTTTTAACGTATATACACAAGTCTGATTTTATTGATCAAATATAGCATCTGGTTGGTATGCTCAGCTAAATAAAATTTTAGTGAATTAATGTGTGACTTTTCTCTTTCTTAGCTGAACTATATTATTAGCCATCTTTTCTACTTATTAACATTGTTGTGATTTTCTTATTTAAATATAGACATCTGTGTATGCATGAGAAATATGAAATGGGGCCCAGTTTTTACAGTCAAGGACAACAGTTGGATTGAGAAATAATGCCTATGTATTTTAACAACTAGTGTTGTAGCCGCAGTGTGTCTGCTTGCAATCTTTATTTCTTTCAAGTGGCATTTCTTGTGAAAGATGTTGTTTGTGTTGCTGCAGTCAGAGGAAAGCACACTCAATGGCGAGTTGGACATGGAAAATTTTCTGGAAGGACAAAGAGCACATGTTCTGACCATCACCACCTATCTCAGTTCAGATCTGAACCTAAATTTACAACACTTAAGAAACATCTAAACTTTAATATTGCTGTTTATGATGCAGCAGCTTCTGATTCTAATACCCAAGTTGTCAGGTGTTGCTAGAAAGCAGTTCAGTTAAAGACTACAGAGGAAGCTGAATATCTTCACTTCCAACTTACATTGCAGTGGAATCAATCTCTCTGATGTTCTGTAATGACTATAATTTTGTACCTATTTCAAGAAGGCTATTTATTATAGGATAAATTGGTGTCTATCAAAATGTGTTCAAATAGTTCATATCTGTTCCTATGGTAATATCATCAGGTCCCAAATAAATTCCCACTGTGATGTGCCCACATTCAAGTTGGAAAAAAAACCTTTGTATTTGATTTACTTCTAAGGCCATTCTATCATTGAGAATAGGATTGACCCCTTCCCCAAATTTAAAGTTCAAATGTGTTTCAGATTGCCCTCTCAAACACATACGACCCCGTTAACTTGTTTAAAACATATTGATTCCCCACTAGGCAGCTCCACCTGGGAGGAACTGATTTCTATCTAACTATGTAAATTTTTGCCTTTCTCTTTGCTGAACACACACACACACACACACACACACACACACACGCAGAGTGAATGTTTTCACATTGAAACTGAAGATGTAAATGAAGGCCTGCAGTCTCTGTCTGGTTCTAGTTACAAGGTCTGTTTGTTGACATCACACATGAAGGCCTGCTGGGTCTCTGGCACTGTCTACTTCATTTCCCCTCTAATTAGGCTTTGCCCTCAATTAAGTTAATGATGCAACTTTTCCTATAGATCATTTGCCCTTTCAATCAATTAACAGAATATGAGGGTGCATCCCTCCTTGGCTTGAGATGCATTTGCTTGAGGGCAGACTGTTCAATTCCCAGAAGTACCACAGAAGCAGAAACAAGATGTTTACTACCATATCACATATTATCCCTAAGAAAATCAGGCCTAATGGAAGCCTTAACAAAATCTATTTCCATATTGATTTCTAGCAGGGTGAAGAATTTATCAGAAACACTGGAGGTCAAAAATACGATGAATGTGTTATGAATATAAGGCAGTTCAAAATAAATTTAGAGTCAATATTTTCAAAGAGAAAATAAAGACTACTGCAAGGTCAAGTAGAATTAGGAAACACGCACACACACACTTAAGTGACCTAGACAAATCATTAAAGTTTCCACTATTAGTGGAAGAAATCAAAATCATCCCTCCCAGACAAGATCACTTTTCTTAGCCTGTATTCAAAGATCACAGAATGGATTTTAAAATAACTCGGTTTTAAATAATAAAAATAACCATAATGAGATTATTGTAGACCTCAAACGTCATCTGTATCATTTGAATGACATAAAGATTAAGACTTTAAGATAAAGTTCACTAACACTTTCTTGAAATATGTGAAAATTAGGTTAAGAAAAGACAAATATGGAAGTTTAGCATTTTACTGAAAGGTAGGACTGAAACAGACATAGAACCATCACAGGGTTCTAAGTAGAAAAGAAATACTGACTCCATATGGATCATGAATCTCTCCTAGAATATTATTTGTTTAACAGAATGTCATCATTCTGTTACCTATACAAAGGTGTGTTTACGTGTAATAAATGATATCCACTTTTGTTGAAATAGAACTTGGCTTTTGATAGAGACTTCAGATAAAAAGAAACACTTCCACTAAAAAGTTTTAGAGATATTGCATTGCTGAGAGAAGTTAAAGAGATGGGGTTTGCAGATTTTGTGGAAGAGAAGATACTTCAGATAATGTAAACATATACAAAGGAATGCTATTTAAGTGGACTTATTTCACTGAGTAGAGCAGGGAGGAGGCCTATATCATAGCAAGAGATTTAAATTAGACACTAGAAAAGCATTGTACCTGGAAAGATTACAAACAATGGGCTACACACACAGTGTATAGAGGATTCTTCTTCAAAGATACTGAATACAAAGGATATATATTTCATTGTTGTAAGGGAATAAGATGAGAGGTTTTCCTCCTCTTCAATATTAAGGATTGGGTCACCCCTCAGGTTGCTTTCCTTGATGCCTACAGACCTTTAATCTCCAGGCTGTGCGTGTGTACCCAGATGAGTTCTGCCTGCTCTACACTGTAATCTCCAGCAAGGCAGAGTCATCTCACACCCCGTATATACAGAACATCATCACACTTGGAGAGAGGAGGCAGGGTGCACAGATAGCGTTAAACTTCATGCCATATTTGGACTTGGACCTGAAGAAAGCTGTGAGCCATGGGAGGTTTTAAAAGCACCCTGCTTGGAACAAGTTCAGATAATGTACATACCACTCCAGGGGTAGTTAGCTTAGATCCTCAACTAAGCGTCAGGTAAAACTGAAAACAACAATGGGTTCACCTGGCTGGTCACATTCCTATCTATTCAAGCCCAGCGTGTCCAAACATTAACTCATTATTTCCCCTCAGAGACAATGTCCATCTTCTTTCTAAGTTGCTGCATTGGTAGCCACACAGGAAAGCAACAATCACTAAAAGAGCACTTCTGGGATAAAAGCAATAGAATTCACCTACCAAAGGTCCACTGAGACCTAGAGAAGGGAAAACAACTTAGCCTGAGCCACATAGTCAGGAGAGGAGAGCACTGGTATCCCAGTCCAGTTAGAAATTACTCTGTAGCCCAGGTTCTTTCCACATAATCAAAGGTCAGTGATAATTAATGGAAATGAGAACAGTGATGTTCTTGCTACTTTGGGAGATGGGGTCCAGATGAGAGCCTCGGTATAAGCATGAATCAGGACACTGAACACAACCACATGAAGAGATGGATGCTGCCTGTGTGCCCTTTGTTTTACTCAAAAGGGGAGGGACTCAGGGAGTGAAGAAAATCAGGTTCTCAGAAACCATTCTCCGGGAAGGCATGCAAACTTATGCTGAATAGGACAAAGGCATTTTAAGCAGCTGTGGCCTTCGGATATACATGCATCATGAATTCACTGATATAATATTAAAAACAAATCAACCTAGCTGTGGGCTATAATCTGTTTCATCTGCCTTCCTTTGTGATCAGTATTTTACTTGGAACTTCATCTGGCCTTTCCCAAATTACTGAACTGTCTTTTGAGACAGGACTGGTTCCACTTCTTTCAGTGGATTTGGAGCCCTGTGGTGCACTAAAATTTTAAGTATACACAATACCCATTTCCTCCTTTAGGTCTGAAGTTAGCTAATGGCACTATTCGAAGATAACAGAGTAATGGACCAAGAAATATTCTGGGTGCCAAAAAGTTTGATACCCTCGGCAAACATTTTCTTTGTTTTTCTTCCTGTGAATAAATATCTTCCTCACCCTTATTTGGGTGGTCTTCCAAAGAGATGACTCCTAAGGTAGCTTCTTGGTTGTTTAGTAGATTCCCTGATTCAGGGCAATGACTCCTCCATAAACATCTTTAATTTGCACCATTTTCTTATTTATTTTTTCTGAAGTACCTTTGGCCCATGGTGTTCTGATATTATCACAGGCTACACAATTAGCAGGTGAAAAGTTCCCAACTAGTCTATATTTATAGTGGACAAAATCTCCGGGAACATATCAGAGATACTTGAGGTAAGTATAAAGTATACATCTCAACTTAAACAGAGAGACAACACCCAAAATATTAATTAATCCAGAGAAGTCTACATTTTGCCATTTTTCAAGCTAACCATTGATGTTACTTTTTATTTACTATTTATTTATTTATTTATTTATTTATTTACTTTTAATTATTATATTTTTAAAGTCTTTTATTCTTTTATTTTTAAAGGTTTATTTATTTTTGAGAGAGAGAGAGAGAGAGAGAGCACGTGCACGAGCAGGAGAGGGAAAGTGAGAGAAGGGGGACAGAGGATCCAAAGTGGGCTCCATGTTGACAGCAGCAAGCCCAATGTGGGGCTTGAACTCATGAACCACTAGATCATACCCTGAGCCAAAGTCAGACACTCAACCGACTGAGCCACCCAGGTGCCCCTTTTCTTTATTTTTTGATTAGTTTACTTTTTCATGTCCATATACGGACCAGACCAAGGCTAAGCCAATTTTGTGGGCAGATATTCTTTGAATCCTAAGCAGGCAACCTTCCTCCAGTCTTCTGTGATTATATTCATTATTTCACAACATACTGCATCTTCTGTGGTCCAGTTCACACTGGAACAGCCACCAGCAGTAAGGAATTTTAAAGTTTTTCTCCCTCTTTTCAAGGTCTGTACTTTCCCTCTTCTGAAAGTTCATGCATTTATTCCCATTTCTTCTTCCCTGTGGGAGGTGGGGAGTCTTTTAATCTTCTTTTGTAATCCACCACCTTTCCTGGGTCATTCCCCACAGTTTTTATTTTAATCAATGTTCCCATAACTGGTGTCAGTGGACTCAAGTTTCCTGAGAACTTACAAAAGTGGGTTTTATGTTGATAACTGATAAAAATCAATAGAGATCTGGGGTGTCTGGGTGGCTCAGTCTGTTAAGTGTCCAACTTCAGCTCAGGTCATGATCTCACAGTTTGTGGGTTCAAGCCCTGCATCGGGCTCTGTGTTGACAGCTGCTTCAGATGGTGTCTCCCCCTCTCTCTCTGCCCCTCCCTGGCTCTCTCTCTTTCTCTTTCTCACTCTCAAAAATAAATGAACACTAAAAAAAATCAATAGAGATCTACTTCAAATCACTCTGCCATTTCCCTATGAGGTAACTGATGTGAAAATTTTACAGACAAAAAGAAAATTAAGATTCAGAGAAATTATACGAATTTCATAAATCACATTCCTAAGTGATAGAAATCCAATCCAGACTCAAACCCAGGTGTTTTGGTTCAAAGCCCAAATATCACACTGCCTCCCAGACAGATAAAGCGGATCTTGGAGACTGCAATTGCCACTCTCCAGTGCTGACCCTGGGGACAGCTAACTTACACAGGTTTATTTGTTTCTGTATCAAAGTATTCTCCGAGCTGGCACTTCATAGCTTTTTGTGCAGTTTTATGTTGTCAGCTTGCCTATCCTGGAAAAAACTTTGCTTCATGGTTGCTGAGATAAAAGTAAAACGGAGGGGTCAGACCAAATCTGATAACTTAGACTATTTAATTACTAAACTTATTTAACTTGAAGTCAATGGGTATAAGCTCTTCACACAATTACTACAGCATTCTTGGTTAAAGCAGTGATGTGTTTCTTCTTTTCTTCCCAACCATATCTGTTATCTGTCTCTCTCTCTCTCTCTCTGTCTCTCTCACATACACACACATTTAGACCATGTTTTACATATGTGTATGTTTGCATAAATATACACACATATGCACAGATATAAATCTATGTAAGATTTGAACATAAAGAATCTTTTAAAAAATACTCCACAACTTATATATCCAAATGAGTATAGCTCCAGATAGTTTGATACCATGGGAAGCCATACGAATCACGAGGACTATATTGCCTGAATTTCAACTTTTTCAATTCCTTTTTTGGAGTCTCTTTCAGAACATCTGTGATTTCAGTGAAAACTTGAGTGTTGGGGACACAGTGAATAAGTTAGGTAAGTCTCTTTTTGTTGTGCTTGTTGGTCAGGGAGCAACATAGCAGAGAGGGCATGCAGTCTTTAAAGAGAGCAGTGAGCTTGTATGGCTTATAAACTAGCTCTAATTACTAGTTACTAGTAATCTAATTACTGTAATCTAATTACTAATGCAACAATACAGTTGACTTCCTAAAAATTAAGTGATCAGCAATATTGGCCAAGCAGAGGTAGAGTAACTACCAAAGTTATATATTCAGCTCTGACATTTTATCCTAATTGCTGGATTCCTATATCCAACTATGTGACATTTCCATATGAATAATGGCCAAAATCAAACCCTTAATTTCACTACCGCAAACATGTTCCTCTCACAGTTTTTCTCATTTCAGGAAATAATAACATTTTCTACCAAAAAACTACAGGCCATGTTGGTTCCTTAGAATCTGTTCTCAACAAAGGAACCAGTGTAATTCTTGAAACTTAAATTCCATTGTACCACTGTCCTACATACAATTCTGCAAGGTTTCCTTTTCACTAAACATGAAATTTGTACTCCCAATGTTGGCAGTAAGTTAGGGGAACTGTTTAAATATCTACATGATATCCATGATCAGCGTAGCACTCTGAACTCATTTTGTATGACTCTTTCTCTCCACTATGAAGCTTCAGCCATGCTGATTTCCTTTTGCTTCCTCAAATATGTCAAGCTTGGTTCTGCTTTGAGTTCCTTTATTGGCTGGTCTCTCTTCTTGGGATCTCTTTCCCTGATTTTCACATAGTTGGTTTCTTTTTTTGTGATTTAGGCTTCAACTTAAATATTACTTCTTTAGAGAAATTTTCTGTAGTGGATTGAATGGTGGTCCATATCCTAATCTTGGAAACTGTGAATTTGAACTTCTTTTGAAAAAGGGTCTTGGCAGATATATATAAGGATTTTGAGATGAGATGAACTATATTATCCAGGTGGACCTAAAACCAATGACAAGGGTCTTCAAAGAGACATGCAGAGAAGAGACATGGAGAGCTGAGAAGGCTTTGTGAAGACTGAGGTGGTGACTGGAGTTATGCAAGCACATGTCAAGCAATGTCTTATCTTCAGAAGCTGGAAGAGGCAAGGAAGAATTCCCACCCCCTCCCCCACCCCTGTCCCGGAACCCCGAGAGAGAGCACAAGCCTGACAACATCTTGATTTTGGGTTTCTGGCCTCCAGAGCCATAAGAGAATAAATTCATATTGTTTTAAGCCATGCTTTATATGCTAATTAGTTATGGCAGCCCTAGAAAACTCATGCATCTTAACTTGAGCATATAATCTAAAGAGGCCAAGCAGTCACCATCACTATTTAATTTTCTTCAATGCACTTACCACTACTTGATTGTTTTTCCTGTTTCCTTATTGTTTTTCTCTCTCACACAAATGTCAATTCCAAAAAAGCAACTATAGTCTGTTCTGTTCATCACCATATCTTTAGGCCTATACTCATACCTAAAACATAGTAGATATACAACAAATATCTGTGGACTGGATAAATAAAGTATATACTAGGATAAATAAAGCATATATGCTTTGGGAGAAGGGACTGGATATCTCTGAGATTCCTTCCAACTGAGGTATTCATGATTCCATAATTTTAGTATTTCAGGATGATTTTTTTGATATAAAATTAGAGGCCACTGGTAAAGGAGTTCCATTTTAAGATCAGTGTTTTAAGAAGAGCATTATGGCAGAATATACTATGTGGATTATGGAGGGAAGAAACTGTAGAGAATTTTATTAAGTAGGAGAGAAATGATCCAGTTTAAAGTGATGGAGGCCAAACTAGGGTGGTTGTGCAAAAGACAAATGAGAAACATATATTGATTACAAAGCAAGCCAATGTTTACCTGAATAAAATAGATATATGGTAAAGTCAATGTAACCAGTAGGAGATTTTCATTTACTAGCTCAGGAAAATTTCTTAACTGTCCATGAGTTGTGGTCTTGAGCTACCAAAACTGCATCACAAGCTTACAGATGAATGTCTATATTCACCCAATAAATGAATAGTTCTTATTTATTTATATCTTTTGAGTGATTGATGATGTGTACATCTGAAGGTTGAATGTACCTGGCTGATTATAAAATAAGTATTTCAGAGGGCATTTTCTGTGAATCAATGAGTCACCTCACCTCTTGTAGTTTAATAAATTCTAACTGGTTGCCAGATTATAAGTCATACATTTTATTAAGGCTATTATTGATGGCTATTTTAGAATAGCAGTAGAAATTCAGTAAATTATCACTTATGCCTAATGTATGCCTTGTTCTTTAAAGGAGATTTCTTGACAAATGGAAATTGAAAATGTATCTGAAACATTTCTTGGGAAGATAGATGTTACTGGTTTTGTTAATTATAAAGGATAAAATATATCAGTTATAATTACAGCTTTCTTTTTTCTGGATATCTTCCTATATGTAATAGAAATAAATCTCTCTTGAAATAGTACTTCCTAAAATTTGATTGTACTATATTAATCTAAATAATAGTCAAAGCAAATTAAAGCCCTGAAATGAGAGGCAGAAATGGATCCGTAATCACATTACATAAAGAAATAGCAAAAGGGAGAGTTCTCCAGCAAGAAGAGAAATTGTTGTTTGGTTTCATTGTAGAGTTCAAATACAGAGAAAGCTACCATATCAGAAGTTTAAAATATGATGATTTTTTGCACTTACCCATAGAAATTTATGTTATGAATCACATACTCTTTCTAAGTAATTACGGATTAATTTGAAGAATGTAAGATTTTAAGCTTAAGTGTTGAAAGCCATATTGCACTTTCTTTCTCAAAGTATTTGAGTAAAAGGACTTGTGCTTTATAAAATCATGATGTTAAAATATACAACAAGTCACCTTATTAATGAAGGAATAAGTCTTGTGAATGAAATATGAAAATCTGGGACAGATTTTGATATGCTTCTCCTTGAAAATGGCAATTGGGAAACCTCTAAGAACAGATCATGAAGTTTGGAACCAGGTGGCTGGATACTCAAGGAAGGCTTCAAAATGAACTACTAGAAGAATAGGCTGTGCTATGAAAAGTTGAGATCATTTAAGGGCATTTGGCTACAGAGTGAGAAGTGCTATGCTTGTATTTCACATTTGTACGTGAACTTGCATCTGAGAATAAGTTTGAATAGAGGCAAGAGTACTTAGTAATGAAAATGGTATACTAGATACCAATTGGAAAGCCTTCCCGACTCATGTTTCCATCTAAGGGATAGCCCAAATGCACAAGGTCTGCTCTCCAAAATCGCAGTGTTCAATCACACATGACCTCACTTCTTTGTCTACTTCTAGCCATGGCCCATTTGACGCTAAGAACAGCCTGTTTATAGCTCACTTGGAATTAAAATCTGTGTCCTGCTCTAGAGATAGGATGTCATCACAAAGTCTACATTTTCATCAAGATTGAAGTTGTGTAGGAACAGAAACAAATATTAAGCAAAGGAAACCTGTCAGTGAACAGAGAGGAATGGGGTTGATATAATGAAACAAGGAAAGACGCCATGATAGACAAAAAGAGGATTGGGTGGCTGGACCATAAAACTGAGTGATGATGGTTTCTCTGAAGTTTTATTGAGCTTTCTTGCATTATATGCCAGTACATTCTCTCAATAAGCTCCTTTCTCTGGCATAATCTGGACAGAGTAGGGTGACCAACCATCCCAATTTGCATGTAACCATCCTCGTTTTATTGGGAAACCTCTCCATCCCCAGCAAACTGGGACAGTTGGTCACTGTCAGAGTCTCTATTTCTTGCAGCCAAAAGAACCCTGACTAGAGTAAATCCCACTTCTAGAAGAAAGATAAGAGCCAATAAATAGAGAGGTTGATAAAAGTTTAAACTGATAAGATGAGCTTCAGTAATCACATAACTACAACATTGTGGGTTGAAGGAATCAGGGAGAATTATTTATAAAAACCGTAAATGTTAGACAAGATTTTGAGTTCACCTAGTTTTACATTATATCTTTTCTAATATAGAAAAGAGGCCCAGAAGAGTTGACTGCTTAACCTGAAGCAAAGGTATACTAAAAACCAGGTCTTACAAAAATGATATTTTACTGCTTCATGCTGCCTTTGATGTTTGTTGTTGGTATTTTCAGATATTTTTAAAAATTTTGTATAATGTATAAGCTTCACAAAGAAAATTAAATAAGCCAATTGGTATTCTATTATTTTTACACTCTATTTACATTTATGAAATATGTTATTTATATAGCATATAAATCTTAAAGTATATTAGATGTGCTTTATTATACATTATTGTGTTATACACTGTGTGTGTGTGTGTGTGTGTGTGTGTGTGTGTGTGTGTGTGCTTTAAGTCAGTGCCTCTTACACTTTAATTTGCATATGAATCGTTCTACCTGGGGTCTTAATAAGATATATGTGCTGATTCAGTAGGTCTGGAGGCCTGAGATTCTGCATATCCAACCATTTCCCAGGGGGTGCCAGTGCTGGGAGGCTTTATGTGAGGTCGTGCCAAGCTATCTCAATTATTTTCATCTGCAACAAGAGCTTCTTGCAGGTTGGAAGAGTAGAGAAATAGGGACAGCCAAATTGGGTTGGGATATGGAGCAAATCAACAGGAAACAGACCGAGCAAGCTAGTCAGTGGTCCAGTTGCATAACAGTCACATATAAACCAAAGGTTCCAGGGCCCCCTGGGTCTAGGACACTCTGAAGTCTAGATATCCAGATATGTGGAGCATATCTTGGCAGCAAGGCAGTTACCAGCAGGGTGCTGGCTGCACAAGGTTTTCATCAACTAGCAACCTGAGGCAAGGCTTTGGGGATGAGATGATGAGTGAGTAATGGAATTGGTTTGGTCCTCAAGGAACTCACAATCTAGAGGGGTAGGTTTGAGAAGCAGGTGACTAACACCCCTGTGAAGAAAGAAAAATTATAAAGGGTCATCAATTCAGGCAGTTAATACCTGATTGGGTTGAGGTCCAAGTAGGCAGACTGAATCAGAGTCCCCTGGGGGACAGGAGTATAAGAACTAAGATGTAGGCACCAAGTATTCATGCACCCAGGATGTGAAAGTGAGACTTGATATGCATGGAATTCCATGTAATGTATGGGAATTTTATGCCATGGGCAGTGAGACAATATCTTATTAGGCCAGGGGTCCTTGATTAGGGCAGAGATACAGTCAGAGTAAGGGCTGGGCTGGACTCCAAGTCTAGGCAAATCAGTGTGCTTGATGGGCAGAAGCCAGGCACCATGCACTGACCAAAAACCAAGAACGGTTGACATACAGTGAGAGAAACTGTTAAATTCGGAAGAGCAGCTAATATTAGAAAAGAACAGACTGAAAGCAAACAGCTAAGAAAAGCAAATCTCCTTGTCCCTTTGTTTCTCTTACAACCTACCCTCCAGACCACAACCCACTTTCCAGATTATAGCCAAAAGCAACATATTATCTTGGTTTACTTGAGGAGATGGTGTATAACTGGGAAGATATGGCATTAAATATGTATTATCTGTGTATTAAGACACTCACAGCTGTACATGACCTTATCCTTCAAGGCAGTAAGAAATGATACAACATAAACCTGCATTATTTAATAATATTATCTATTTGTTTAGTACTTTTTAGGTTTTCAAGTACTTCCACAAATATTATCTCACTTAACCCTCACAGCAACATCACAAAAAGTGTATGGCTGGCATGCCCAAGTCATGACTGAATCATAGGTTAGAAATAGAAAGCTTAACCAAGGTTAATTAATTTGCCAAAGACCAAGTTGCTTCTAAGCTGCTGCACTGGAGTCTTTGACTTCAGGTCATTGCTCCTTTTAATTTGCTAAAATGTAAAATATTTTATTCAATTTCAGATTTCTTTGTATAGAAGTTCTGGTGTCTAAATCCATAGGTGGGTCAGGCAGTCCATCCTAGTTTATAGCTAAAGCATTTGGACATTAGGATAGATGATAAGGAAAAAACAAAGTATATATAAGGGGGAAACAAGTGGTTTAGAATATCTTTGGGTATTAGAGAATAAAGAATCCAAACAAAATAATTCTCAGGGAATCAAAAGCAAAGGTAACTAATTTACAATGTAATGAAAGAGGCTGGGATATGAGTGTCAAAAAAAGTAGCACATAACTTGTTCCAGAAGAGAGGGGAAAAAATATTTCAAGGGGGTTGGAGAAAGGAGGATAGAAAGTCAGTCGAAGTTTGAAGGGACTGGTGACTGAATAAAGCAGACAGTAACTATTTTACTGTGGTCGACAGGAGCACGTGATTCACCACAAGACGCCATTTTTCTCTTCAGTGCCAGGACTGAAGAACAAAGACACCATCCTTTATGGGATTAGCAGGTGTAACTCAGGCAGAGATGCAGCTGTGATTCTACAGTGAGGCCCAATAGAAAGTGTTCCATTGACTTGGGGTCTTGGGTTCATTAACTGTATGAAGGATCTATGAAAGGGGGGGAAGATCTTGTTTCTGAATACTAATGTCAGAGTTAGAACAAAATTGGTTAGGGGTAACTGAAGACTTTTTCTCCCATAGGAAAAGAATAGGGTTCAAAAGGCAGACTAGAGCTCATGTAAAGTCCACATGAAATTGAGTAATGGAGGCAGAAATGGAAGTCTGATGCAGATTTGATTAAAATTAACCATAATCTTATGATATGACTTGTAGGATAACAGGGAATGTACTAACCTTGGAGAGGAAGACCCCATGGTTGAATCAGTTTCGTGCCTGTCTTTGGCCACCTTCAGTATGGGCCACAGTGACAGAAAGTAGCTACTTCAGGCTTATCTCAAGACAGGTAAAGACATTCAAACTATGACTCCACTGTGGCTGAACGGTAGCAACATTTATCATCAGAACAACCCCACTGGCGGAGGAGAGACAGAAGTTAAAATTGAACTAAAGAACCAGACAACATGGAAAGGGACAGAGAAAAATTTGATAATAACCTTGATTTTAATATGAATACTAGATATCTTAGCAAATGGAAGCAGCAAACTACCAAGAAATATTTCTTTACGAATTTATACACTAAGGAAAAACAGAAGGCATAGATCAGAGATTGTAAATTTGCTCTGTGTATGCTGAAGATGGGGAACTGACACATTCTGATGGCCTAAAGTGTATTTTAAAAACTCAGAAACTATTTTTTCATGTAAAAATACAAGATCTGGCTCTCTTAAAAAAATTAGTTCTGGTATTGCCACATGACTATGATAGTCTGGACTGAGTAGAACTCTTTTGTCAGGACTAACCATGGATCTCTATGTCCAGCCCTGACTGGCCCCCAAAGAAACTTCTGTTTGTTCCATGCCCTCCCTACTTTGACAGCTGTTTGTAACCAAGTAGGCTTGTTCTAGACTACAATGAGAAGAATAAAAATAGTCACCTAAACTGAGAAGACATATTCTGTTTCTGTTCACAGATCCAGTCAACAAATATTAATTAAACAACTAGTATAAGCCAGCTATTTAGCTAAGTCCTGCAGAGATGGACTTGAATAAGTTGCAGTCATTGCTCTCATGAGGCTTACAATCTAAAGGGAAAGACAGATATTATGTAAATAATGATCAGTGTGGCTAGCAGTATACTGGAGAAATGCTGAGTGTTTGGGAGTCTGAATCTGCTGCTCCAATCTCATGGGGTATCATTCTGACTAAATGGAAGCTGAGTCTCTGGGACATGACTTAGGGCTTACAGTTAATCACAGATTATTTCTAAACTGGTTAATGATACTGAGGTGCTGTATACAAAGAAAAATGTGAAGAAGTAGAAAAATTATCTTTCCAAGTTTTGGTGTTTTGATCCTATTTCAGTAATGCTGCAAACAACCCACCATCTTTACACCTAAGGACAATGGCTCTGTTGCACAAAGAATGCTGGTTATAAAGTTAATGTCTTTCCATTAAAAACTATAAACAAGCAAAAAAAAAAAAAAAAGATTCCAATGACTAACACAGTTATCTGACAAGTTGGAAAGACGAAGAATTTTATTTTTTGTTGGAATGACAAAAATGTATGGGTAGCAATAATGGTATTGATTGAAACCAAAGCTTGGACAGAAATGCAGTCTGGAAAAGGAAAGGCAATGTTATTTGAGATTTATTATCTCTATCAAAGGCTCCTATAATTCACAGTTTGACAGCATTTTGTGAGTAGCACTGACCATTTCACAAAGCTGTAACTTACTTTAAGAAGAAGACAACAATTAACAAGGTGCATCGCATAAAGATAATGGTGAACTTAAATGAAATGAAACAATGAAATCCTAAAAGACTGATATTTTAAACTCGAAATTTCAATTTGCAAGTGGGAAGTGCTTAATACTGTTTGTTTGTTTGTTTGTTTGTTTGTTTGTTTGTTTTTTCCCCTTTGGAACAAAGGGTAGAGTTTGAGTATATGGACACATGTACACATAGCAAATCAGGTAGGAACAACCTACATTCTGCAACAAAACCTCGTATGGATAGTTTTGCATGGTTTTGCATAATGATGGTTAGATTAGTTTATTTCCTGGCATAGCCCTTTACTGTGCTTTTTACAGACTAAGCTATTAGTACCAATAAGGAGTCTTGCTATGGTTGAGAGAATAAACTGCTAAATGTGGATTAGAACACTTTAAAATTTCAGATTTTATAAAAAAAGATTGAACAGCTAGAGATTTCTTGACTTGGGATAAGATACAGCTTTATAGTATCAAAGCAATTATTATTCACAGACCATTCATTCAACTTGTGATTACTCTGATCATCTGTTTTACTTCTTCATCTAAGCAATTTCAAGTGCGATATTCCTTTGAAATGTTGTTTTATCAAAAAACTAATTTAAAATTGGAAGCTATGCCATTATACAATGTGCTTATTTGGGAATTAATAAGTAATGTTGGAATTACTTGATTCCTCTTCCTTAACGGTAACATGAGTGGATGCTCTCAACCCATTTCCCCCTTTTGGCAGTTCAGGAAAGCCCAGAGTCCTCTTCTCAGAATGATGCTTGTAAAGCACTTAGCATAGGGTTGAAGACATTATTCAATAAATGCTAGCAATTCACTAATGTAATAAAGTATGTAATTAATAAATTGGATTAGTGATTCATTTCAAATTTCTTTTTTTCTCTGTTTCTCTGCTTCATCTCTATGAATATTTAGCAAGGATTCTACTTACATTTACAGAGTGTAAAAAAGATGCAATCAGTTTTAATAAAGAGACATCTACATTAGCTACCATTTGTTACAACACTTCTGGTATAATTATTTGAGACAAATTTCAATTACACTTGAAAGCCAAACATAATCCAGTTCAGAAAGACACTTGCAAATGACCCTTGATCTTCATTTCAGTCAGTTACAGTTAAAATGATTCTTCTGTTTCAGGATGGGGGTGGGGGCTCAACCACCAGTTGTGCAAGAGGTATGTGGTAGCTTAAATGAAGCTTTCATACAATAAGTCAAAGAAATCCAGTATTTGTAATTTTCTATTACCCTGACTTCTGTATGTTTTTAATGTCTGTGTATCTATCTATCTATTTATCTATCGCCTATCTACCTTCTTCCTAGGACTGAGTTGGCCATACTTACCGTATTTATCCAACAAGGTATGGGAAGATCTTATTCTGGGCCACTTTTCAGGGGAAACTTGATTCTTCAATGAAATAGAGGAAGGGTCTGCTTAAAGAAGCATAATGATGCCTCACAAGCCACAGTGGCAATATTTAGTAGGGGAAGTGAAGAATTTATTTTTCAGCTGAAACTCTGAGGAAAATTTTTAGGTAGAAAGTGCAAGGTATAATTATGTGGTTTGGAATTCCGCCAGGGCCCTGGAATTCATACCTCTTCACTTTCAAGATGTGTCACAGACCCTTTAATTACCTGAAGTGGATCAGGACCTCTGTTTTCTGTCTATCCCATCAAAAAGACAACACATTTTGTTACACATTTACCTGATGCCCCTTTGAATTTTACATTTGCTGAGCACCGAGCAGGAATCATCTTAATCTCTCCTATTGATATATATTTTGGGGATTTTTTTTTTGAAATCCTGATTTACAGGATTGATAGCAAGGTGGGAGCCATTCTCTTGTGGGAGAATGACCACAGATGCCTGTGGGGTTCAGGGGAAAGGACTGAGACCACTACCTACTAAGAATCAGACAGCCTGGACTTAACATTGACTTGTCTACTTACTAGCAAGAAACTCTGGGATAGTGTTAGTTAGCCTTAACTTGAGCTTTAGTTTCCTCATCTATAAAATGGTCAATATCCATATTTTTTTATATTATATAAGTGGCATAGTGTTCAAAAGGCTCTTAGCCTCATACATGGAATATAGCAAACAGTCAAAGAATGCGAGTATTACGATTATTATTTCCAGGGCCTTCTCTAGGTCTTAACTCCAATACTTAGGCTATAGCCTGTGGAGAAGTGGTAGAAGTCCAGAGCCTGACTGTGAAAAGTTTTGTACATCAGGTTAAAAATTTTAGATTCTTATCCTGTAGGCAAAGGGGAGGTAACTACTAAAAAGTTCTAAGCAGGGGTATGGTTGAATTTAATCTCAGTTATTGAATTGTCCTACAATGCTTTAATGCCTTCATCATCCTTTGAGAGACATAATAGATTTTTTTTTGTCTTTATATAAAATGACCCCAAAATTCTCTTCATTTTTTTACTTCATCCCTTCCCCCAAGGCAGGGTGTTTTGCTGTCTGGTGCCCTATTTCAAAATGCTTATTTGTTATGTTATTTGTGGCTTTTAAACATTTTATTATTTTCTTCAGAGAGAGAGATTGCAAGTTGGGGAGAGGGGCAGAGAGAGAAAGAGAGAAACAGAAACTTAAGGAGGATCCATGCTCATTGTGGAGCCCTGTGCAGGGCTCAACCCTACAACCATGGGATCATGACCGGAGCCCAAATTAAGAGTCAGATGCTCAACCGACTGAGTCACACAGGCACCCCTGTTATACTATTATTTATTTCTTCTTCTTCTTCTTCTTCTTCTTCTTCTTCTTCTTCTTCTTCTTCTTCTTCTTCTTTCTTCTTCTTCTTCTTCTTCTTCTTCTTCTTCTTCTTCTTCTTCCTTCTTCTTCTTCTTCTTCTTCTTCTTCTTCTTCTTCTTCTTCTTCTTCTTCTTCTTCTTCTTTCTTCTTCTTCTTTTCCTTCTCAGCTATTGTGTGCAGAGCATTCGTAGAGCCAAACATCTTAGGATGATGTCTAACAGAATAGTTGCTTGGCTACTAGAAATAGGGTTTCAATACAGAAGTATTTCCACTTGCTAACACTCAATTTGTAAATATTTATAGACATAAAACAAAATAAGCTACAGATGAGAGCAAAAGCGTTCCAACTCTAACCATCACAAATAGAGTAAAACTGTCACTTGAATGCTCTTGCTGGGATGTGGGAAATATGGAAGTGTCACTCACATTTTTCTAAGTTGATGTCTTTCTCTGCAGCAGAGGCACTAGGGATCAGGTCTTTGGCCTGTTTCTGAGCCACATTTTTCTCCACTGTAAACCACTGTCTTTCTATCAATGGCTTAAGCAGAGTAGAAACAGATTTTGAAAAGTTTTTCACATCCATCACTTCTTTATGGCACAACATCACTGATTTCCTGGAAAGATGCATGATATTACTTAGGAGGTTAGCACTGATGCATGATCACATGAAAGTATTAGAAAAATCAGGTCATTGATTTAGCTGACCTAATGTGAACTGTGTGGATTACAGGGAAAAGAATCAATACTAATAAGTCTAGTAATGGGGAATATAGGATAGAAATGGAAGTTGTCCAGCTCAATGCAAAGCTCAGACACTGATAGTCAAGATGTGACTCCAGGGTTGAGATGTAAAGTCCAGGTGTTTGATTAAGGCCATGAGATAGGAACAGAAAGACAAGCACAGAAGGGACAAAGGGAAATATCTAGTATGGTCGTAGTCAAGGGAAGCAGATAGCCAAGAAACTGAGGACGCAAATGCTGGTGGCCTGAAATCCAACAGAACAGTAGCCACCCAGGCACCCTGTAAGCCTTTCACTTTTAAATCTCTAATAAAGGAGTACACTTCTAGACCCCACTGATATCCTCAAAAGACACCTGTGTAAAAGTCTCAGTGAAGAACATGTCTCCTCAGTAATAAAGGCAGTGCTAGGTTCCGTGAAAGCCTTGGCTTGGAAATGGCTATTTGACATTTTCAACTATCTTGTAGAGTTGCTTGCAAGTCATGCATCAATAATGCAATAATAGTGCTTTAGAAAGACTGCAAAATCTGTTACCATTGAAAGTCAAAACAGATAAAATGGAAGTTTTAAATCATTTTAAGGATCAGAAAATTCATAAAAGAAAAACAACATTAAAACCATTCATAACCAGTGACCTAGGGATGTTTGTTAACATTGCAAAATTTAGGGGCTTGTGGGTGGCTCAGCAGGTTGGGCACCCGCCTCTTGATATCAGCTCAGGTCATGATCCCACAATTCATGAGATCAAGCCCCATGTTTGCCTCCAGGCCGACAATGTGGGGTCTGCTTGGGATTCTCTCTCTCCCTCTGTCTCTAGCCCTCTCCTTGTTTTCTCTCTCTTTCAAAATCAATGAAAAAACTTAAAAAAAGAAACATTGCAAAGTTTATTGAATGCTGTGTGTGGAAAACTAGACTTGGGGTTTTACAAGAATCATTTCATTGGATCCTCACAGTATTAACCTTTGAGGGCATTACTTTTATCCCTACTTTATACAAAGTAGGACATAGACTTAGGGTGAACAAATAATAGATTTAAAACTATATAGTCAATGAGTATGTGGTTAAATCCAGAAATAATAATTTGATCTATTTCACTGCAAACTCATACTTGTAATCAATTTGCTGTATTGATTTACTTCCCAATATATCTTTTCAAATATATATCTCTAGGAATAAATATATGTACATTTTAAAAACAGAATATGGGGCACGTAATTTTATAAGAATATACTGAAACTTCCCATGTCAATGTACATGCATTAGTCACAAATATTTTTTCTATGAATCATTTTTAATGGCTATATAGTATTCCAATAAATGGATTATCATGATTTGTGAACTACCTTAAGTTTAAATATTCATGTTGAGCCAAAAAATAAATAAATAAATAAATAAACCAAACAATCTGATTAAAAAATGGACGGAGGACCTGAATAAACATTTTTCCAAAGAAGATATACAGATAGCCAATGAACACATAAAAATATGCTCAGTATCACTAATTGTCAAAGAAGTACAAATCAAAACCACAATGAGATATCACCTCACACCCTGTTAGAATGGCTAAAATAAAAAAGGCAAGAAATAACAAATGTGGGCAAGGATGTGGAGAAAAGGGAACCCTTGTGCACTGTTGGTGGGAATGTAAATTGGTGCAGCCACTGTGGAAAACAGTATGGCATTTCATCAAAAAATTAAAAATAGAAATACCCTATGATTCAATAATTCTAACACTGGGTATCTATCCCCCAAAACAAAAACACTAATTGTAAAAGATGTATGCGCCCTTATGTTTATCGCAGCATCATTTATAACAGCCAAGATATGGAAACAACCTAAGTGTCTATCAATAGACAAATAGATAAGGAAGTTGTGGTACACACACACACACACACACACACACACACACACAAATATTAGCCATAAAAAAAGGATGAGATCTTGCCATTTGGAAGAACATGGATGGACCTACAGACCTAGAGGATATTATGCTTAGTGAAATAAGTCAGACTGAGAAAGACAAACACTGTATGATTTCACTCATATGTGGAATCTAAAATACAAAACAAATAAACAAACAAAAAGCAGAATCACATCTGTAAAGACAGAAAACTGCTGGTTGCCAGAGTGAAGGGAGGATGGGGAGATGGGAAAAGTGGGTGAAGGGGAGTTGGAGATACAGGCGTCCAGTTATGGAATCAATAAGCCACAGGAAGAAAATGTACAGCATAGGGAATATAGTCAAAGATGTTGTAACAGCGTTGTATGGTGACAGATATAACTGTACTTGTGGTGAGCATAGCATACTGTATGGAGAAGTTGAATCACTGTGTTGTACATCTGAAACTAATGTAATATCGTGTATCAACTATACTCAAATTTTTTAAAAGATTATTAAAAAAGAAAACAAAAAATATTTACGTTGATTCCAACTTTTTGCCAATCACTTCTATATAAAATTCTGTTTTTCTTAATTTTTTAAATATTTATTATATATTTTTAAGAGAGAGAGAGAGAGACAGAGCATGAGCAGAGGAAGGCAGAGAGAGAGGGAGACACAGAATATGAAGCAGGTTTCAGGCTCTGAGCTGTCAGCACAGAGCCCGACACGGGGCTGGAACTCACAAACAATGAGATCATGACCTGAGCCGAAGTCGGATGCTTAACCGACGAAGCCACCCAGGCACCCCAACTTCCATATAAAATTCTTATTCTATTCTCTCTTATGTTAAATGGGGGAATGACGGCATTATTCTATCCATCATAGGGTTTGTATGAGGACAGAATCAAATAATACTTCAGAGTCAGTCCAATCAGGGAAAGCGACATGTTATTATCATTTCTCCTTTCAGGAAGGAAATATGCCTGAGCAGTACGAAAATGAAATGATCATTTCGTACACACAAGTGAAATAATGACATTGTGAAAATTCTCTGTTCTACTCCATTAACTGTGAGCGCTATCCTTTACTACTCAAAACAAAAATATGTAAGAAATTGTCATTTTGTTTAAAAACCAAACAGTCAGATTGCCCAAAATGCTGGCTAATTACACAGTTGGTTTACAAAAATAATAATAATAATAAAATAAAGGGATAACCACAGATTGTGAAATTGTAACTCCCATCTATGCAGACCCAGGGCTGCATGGGCAGGGAGAATGAGAATAAAAAAGAGTTAAACCTTTTTTGTACAAACAACAATGTATCAGTAAATGGTTCTATAAATATTTTGTTTAGACTTACACTTTAGCAGCAGCGGTAAATTATATAAGCACAACTGAGTACATACTTCTGTCTTCTTTAAAAATCTGACTCAAATATATAAATTATCGATCAACATAGATGTGTGATTAGGAATTTCTCATTAGTAGATTCAGAAGGACATGATCACGTTTGTCTACAGAGTAACTGGCAGGAGAGCCCCATCCCCATTTGAACTGGTACATTATTGGCCTGCTTGATTTTAAAGCCCAGTGAAACCTGCGGTGTCTCCCTCCCCTCTTCTTTCCACACCTTGACTGTCAAGTGCACAAGCTGTCTTGCACTTTCTGTAACTCTTGATGGCATCTCTACCTTCATTGCCTTGCAAAGTAAAATGTGCAGAGAAGTGCCCCTCAAATACTGATTCAAATTTAGAATCACAGATTTTACATCTGGAAAGGGCATCGGGACTGGCTGCTTCTCTGAGTATGTCAAGTGTTATACAGAGTATTTCCATTTTACCACTAGGCACATGGAGACTTGAATAATTAAATGACTTGTCCAGAGTCTCTCAGGTAGGAGACCAGAAACTGAGTTTTCTGATTCCTCGGGTAATAAAATACCAAAACTGAAGAAGGTTTAAAAATATATATTTCAAAGAAAGGGATACAAACGTATGTGTCTTTCTATACAACTTCATTTGGGTATATTTTAAAAGAGCACAACACTGTTATCGCCACTGTATTCATAGGAAAATAAGTTCCGCCACCAAATCTACACCGTTTTCCAGATTTGTAAATGAACAAACTAGATGACATGCATCTGTTTCCAGATATAGACAACATAAGAAAAATTAATCACAAAGTACTTTCTAAGTGCCTGCAAGTGTCCGTAGAGAAAATGCTAAAAAGCAACAGGCAGGCCCAAAAGCCAGGTGCCTGGTAATAGAAGACAGGGAACGAAGGCGTTTACCCGAAAGTGAATCAACCTTCAGCCTGGGGCTGCTGGGTTGTGAGAGATTAATAAGAAAGAAGATAATCAGAGGAGTAAGAAAGAAGAAAAATGAAATGTGAGAAAGGCCACAAGAAAAAAATATAAAAACAAGAGAAAAGGAAGCCTAGAGCTCGCCACAACAAACAAAAGGCAAAAGAAGAAATGGTATCCATTTTTAAAGTTCACATGAGAAAACATACCTACTTTTAATCGGATCCTCTCCCTTTTCCCTTACAGCAATGTTCCATTGGGCCGGGCCACTCGCTAACCGATTGCATGTGCTGCCTCCTCTGTAACTTTCCTTAAATTAGCCCTGGTTTGAATATCTTTTGGAAACTTTTGGTAAATGAAAACTTTGTTTTTCCTCCTTTCGAGTAATTGTTCCCATAACTTTACAATTTAAGGATTTTTAAAACTCTCTTTAATTGCAAATAAATAGCTTATATGACGTATAAATATTTTATCGCCATTAAACTTACTCAACAGAGATTGTCCACTGTTTACTGTGTGCCAGACCCCGTTCTGGGCACTGTATTCTTCCTGCTTTCAGTCAAGTGGCTCTAAGCTCCTTTACAGAAACTCAAGTAGCTTTCACTTTTTTTTTTTTTAAGTTTATTTGTTTATAAATAAAGGGAGAGTGCAAAGGAGGGGGAGAGGGAGAGGGAAAGAGAGAATCCCAAGCAGGCTCTGCACTCCAGGCACAGAGCTCGATATGGCGGTTTGAACTCACAAACCATGAGATCATGACCTGAGCTGAAATCAAGAGCCGGCTGCTTAACCAACTGAGGCACCCAGGTGCCCCAAGTAGCTTTTACTTAAACAACAACAACAACAACAACAACAACAACAACAACCACAACAACAACAACAACAAAACACCAACATATAATAGGGGCGCCTGAGTGGCTCAGTTGGTCAAGCATCCAACTTTGGCTCAGGTTATGATCTCACGGTTCATGAGTTCAAGCCTGCATCGGGTTCTGTGCTGACAGCTCAGAGCCTGGAGCCTGCTTCGGATTCTGTGTCTCCCTCTCTCTCTGCCCCTCCCCTGCTCACGTTCTATCTCTCTCTGTCTCTCAAAAATGAGTAAATGTTAAAAACATTTTTTTAAATGTATAGTAGTTTTAGATCCACCAAAAAGTTGAAATGATAGAAAGAATTAAGAGTCTCCGTATAGCTTTCACTCAGTTTCCCATTGTTAGTATCTGACATTCCTACGGTACGTTTGTTACAAGCAAGGACCCAATATTCATACATTACTATTAACTAGACTCCATGCTTATTTGTTCACTTATTTTCCATAAGGTCCTTTTTACTGTTTCAGGATCTCACTCAGGACACCACACGACATGTCTCCTTAGGCTTCTTTTTGTCTGTGAGAGTTGCTCAGACTTCCCCTGCTTTTAATCACCTTGCCATTTTTGATAAGTCCTGATGAGGTGTTTTGTAGAATGTTCTTCAATGTTGGTTTGTCTGAAGTCTCTGTTGTAGAGTGGGGTTATGGGTTTTGACAAGAATGTCACAGAGGTATACCAGAGGGTAGATGCCATCCAAATGCTGTATCACACTGATGTGAACCTTGATCACTTGGTTAAGATAATGGGTGCCAGGTTTCTCCACCACAAGGTTACTCTTTTTCTCTTTTCATTTTCTATTCACTAAGTGAGTCAGTAAGTCCAGCCAGCATTCAGGGCTTTCATACTGCTGTCATTTCTTAAATTCTCACCTGATCAATGACTATGTTCTCTAAAGGAGCTCTAAAGGCAGCAAGTAGATATTAGGGTACTGTGTAACAGCTGTGGTAGAGAGATATGATGTAAAAAAAAGGATGTATATAAAAGGATCACCCTTTTAAATAGTACTCGCCCTTATTCTGGTTATATGATGATTTCAAGAAATAAACACATTTGAGTCCCCTTTCATGTCGAAGTCAAACAAGAATAAGGTCTAACTCACATAACTGAAGGTTCATTCTTTCATTGACTCAACAAGAGCAGTAATGCAGACCCCAGGGTTGCATTCGGGTGTTAGATGCAGTCCCTGCCCTCACAGGCTTAATGATCACTTTTGTTTCAGAGAGAGGAGTGTTAGTCATTTTGAGTATAAGTCAGCCAATCTGGTTGAGGTTAATTCATTTATTTTACTTAGGCCCAGCAGATCCTAATGAATTAGAACCATAAAAAGACTACATTCATTGAAGGATCAGGTTTTAACTTGTCCTGTACCACTCACCTACAGGCTGTCCTCCTGCAAAGCTACATGAAAGCAGCTATAGCTGGGTAATTCAGGCCATGGATCCTGATAGAGGGCTGATGTGATGAAAAATGTTACCCATCTACCACATCGTGTAGGCTGTGACCTCAACCCCCCTGATTATGCCAGAGAAGGGCTGGTGTTACCCCAACCATGGATGCTGAGGTACAGACCATGCCACCACCCAGCCATATTGTAAATCTGCAACCGCACCGCTTGGACCCCAAAATGTATCTTCCCTAACCGTGAATGCTTGGCTGATGAACCAGGGCTGGAACTGAGATTCCATCCATTATATTTCTATTGGATCTCAGCCCCTGCCTGTGCCAGGGGAGGAGCTGTTATTTCCTAGATACTCAGTTCACAGGTCTGGGGTTCTTCTTCTGGAGACTGACACCCAGACCTTGTGGGGTCCCTGTCTACTGCTCCAGAACATGACAGGCACTGGGAAAATCACACACATGCTGTTACTCCTATCTCTGAAATTTTTTCTCTTATAAAAACTGCTTCAGAAGTCTTAGTAGTGTGCAGCTTGGCTTTTGGCTAGTCTTGTGTGGCATCTACCAACAACAGGAGGCATAGAGCGGTGACAATTCAAGGGCAAAGTGTGCCAGAGGAGTGAATTCGTTGGGAGATATCAATCTAAGATACACCAGGATACTAGATGGAATCCTCTTATATGGTAGCAGAAGAGCCCAGGAAGACATTGCACGGCTAAAACTAAAACAGACCAATCTACCTGAAATCTAGTGGAATCAGCAGGTAGAACCCAATTCTATAGGTGTATGATTTGTAGTGCTGCCACCACGGAATGAGTATGGCCTTTCATGCCTCATTCTTCTAGGAAAACAGTTATTGAGAGATAATTACAGAAACTGTAATAGGTAAGTACTAGGGATACAAAGATAGAGTCTCTGTTCTTAAGTAACTATGGCTAGTTAAGGAGACCAATTGTAAAACGATAAATGCTATGATAGATTATGCATACTATGCTATGGAAGCAAAGAAAAAGAAGTAGCAAACATTTGAGAAAAGTCAGGGAGGACTTCACAGAGGAGGTGGTGACATTTGGTGTGTACCTCAAAGGGTGGGTCTACAACCCATTTAAGGAGATCTCACCCAGGACCCTCCAAGCTGCATTCAGTTAAGATATATCTGTCTCTAGTTGATGCATGATGCTTTTCTTGGAAACGGGGCTCTACATATATGGTACACCCTTGACATTTACAAAGGAGACATCCTGAGGTGTTCCAGAATACCTAAATTCACACATACTAATTAAGATATAGAAGCTGAATAATCAGGCAGGCTTACTCGTTGGCTAAGTACTTGCTTCTACATATGAACCACGTGGCAGGCAGCATACCTAGATATGGCCATACTCTCAAAGGTTGAAAGTGCAAATGCCATGAGTCTAGCATGCTGTAAGTTTGTTTTTATTTATTTTATTTTGAGAGAGAGAGAGAGAGCAAGCAGGGGAGGGGCAGAGAGAAAGAGAGGGAGAGAGAGAAAGAATCCCAAGCTTGCCCAGCACTGTCAGTGTAGAGCCCGATGCAGGGCTCAATCCCATGAACGAGGAGATCATGACCTGAGCCGAAATCAAGAGTTGAATGCTCAGCCAACTGAGCCGTTAGCATGGCTTAGAGAAGGATCTTCCAGGACAGTAGCAGGATCATCCCAGTGTTCCAAAGAGACAGTGATGCTTTAGGCCAGAGAATTAGAGACTAATTATCTCCTCAGAAGATGACTTTGTGGCAGAGCTTGCTGCACACTTAGTTACCTAGAAGACACAGCAGAGGTCAGCCAGAAGGAGGAGATTGGTGTCTGGCCTCATGTTATATGACACAGTGAGTCATCATGGGCCAAAATGGATTCCTTTCAGTTGGAAAGAATTAATGCATGTGTCATTTCTTGAATATGCTCACTGTGCTCTTGGCATAGTGCTAAGAGCATCACAGCTCATTAGCAGTATTTACTTGTCACCAAAAGCCTGTGAGTTAGCCATTATTATGTCCCCATTTCTGAGATGAGGAAACTGAGCTTAGAGAAGTTAACCACTAAACTCAAGGTCATACAAACTGGGAAGCGACAGAATTGGGGGTTAATCTAGGACTGTCTATCATCTAAACCCTCTGCTCTCAGCTTTTTGATCCTTCTTCACCCTCAGTTAAAAACAGAGGAGTATTAGTAAAGTGTGTGCAAAGAGGGAAACAGCCATATTCTTGGGGACTTGTGACTGGCTGGAGACATGCTTCTCCACAAAGACCTTTGCTGTACTTATTTCCTGAGTGGCTCAGGAATTAAGTAAGTGCTCCTTCACCAAGCATTGTCAGGAATATGGGTGTTTTGCCTTTCACAGTTTGATGTGGCCCATGACAGGAATCACGCACGTCAGGGCTGAATATATGTTACTAGAAATAGATTATTTCAGGAAGTCAGATTCATACAGTTAAAATAGAAGTGAAGGAAACTAGAAGAAAGATACAACCTTCTAATCTGTGGCTGAATCACGCACCATAATTGAGCCTTCTCATTTCCCACTCTTTCCTTCTTCATTTTGCAAGTGTCTCCAATTGTGACATTACTCCTTCGTATTTCTTTTTCTTGTCTTGCTATTTTCTCCATCCACTCTATCTTTTAACTTTTCTAGGGAGAATCTATTGATTATTGAAATTATCAGCAAGTAAGGTAAAAGAGACAGTTCTTAGAAAAACAAAAGAAATCACATTAAATAAGTCAAGGTCTTGAGTAAAACCAGAGGTTATCATTTTGTTTCTGATATTGATGAGAAAATTATGTACATAAATTTGTCCAACATATTTTTTAAAAACCTAATTTTTTGTTGAGACTATTCTAGGTGTTGGGGATATCAGAATAAGCTTTTTCATGTGTTAAAGACTAAATGTTTTTATCATCCCCAAATTCACGTTAGAGGTGGTCCTCTGGATTGTAATAATGACATGAAGTGGCCCTTGTGAATGGGATTGGTGTCATGATAAGAAGAGCCATAAGAGAGGTGATCTCTCTCCTCCCTCCATAAGAGGATATAACAAGAAGACAGCCATCCATGAGCCAGAAAGAGGGCCTTCACCAGGAACTGAATTGCCTGGCATCTTGATTTTGGAGTTCCTAGTCTCCAGAACTGTGACAAGTTAAGTTTCTGTTGTTTAAGCCACCCAATCTATGGTAATTTATTAAAGCAGCCTAAGTTGACAAGACAATGGGTAAGATGAGACCTAAAGAGACAATGTCAATAAAATGTGGTATTATGACACATCCATATCTCTATCTCTATCTGTATGCAGTTGCTACAGGAGCTCTTTATCCAACCCAGGAGTTCCAGGAAAGTTTCTGAAGGAAAAGATGATATCTGGGCTGAATCATTAAAGATGAATTAAAATTAGGAGAAGGCGGAGAAACAAGGGATGGGGGGAACAGTATTCCAGGCTTAGAGAACTTGGTAGATGAGCAGGTACAAAGGCATGGAATCACTTGGTATGTTTGGAGAATTATAAGTAGTGCAATGCTGCTGGAAGACAAAGTTATAGGGGGTGAGAGGCATGAGTAAGGCTTAGAGAGAGCTTTTCTGTCTGTTAAGGAGCATATACTTGATCCTTTTGGTGATGGGGTGATGCAATGGCCTAGAAGGACTCTAAGAAAGAGAATTCCCATGATCACATAGCATTTTAGAGTGATCACCTGCATGGCCAAGACAAGGAGAAATCAGACAGGTAGAACACAAGAACCCGGGATGCCAGTCTAGGGGAGACGTGAAGGGAACTTGCACTGGACCATCCTATTGTGAATGGGACAGACGTAAAGCTGTAGGCATTTGGATATAGGTATTGTGTGAAGTGCACAGAGGAATACAAATCTCTGAGGCATTTCTTCAGTTTCTGCTTATGAATAGCAAAGATAACCCTAATGGGAATGTCAAAACTCTATAGAGGTCTTCCTATTGTTTATTGTCACAGATTCATATTGGATTCCAGTATAGTTTTCTTCCTTTGCTTTGGGTCCAGGGATTCAGCACACTTTCCTCTCCATAACTAGCATTCTGTTGGGTCTTTGGGAAACTTTTGCTCCAGTCTAGATATGGCCTGGGTCTCAGGCTTATTAAATATCTTCTTTGCTTTATACCCAAAAAGACAAATATACCGTTTGTTCATAACACTGCACCATGATTATAATTAATTGATAGTGCCAGCTCTAATTGTTGAATGCTCCCCCTTCAGTCAGTTGCTATTCTTTGTGGCAAACATCAGACAGGAACTCTGTTCAACCAGAGCACTAACAAGTATAGGAGACAGATTGATGAGATCACAGGTAAACCAGGGAGAGGAAATTGGTAGGAAGCCTGAGGCAGGGCAGCTAAATGCTGAGCCAAATCACACCAGGGTTCCTCTGTGCTCAGGACCTCACCACTGAGCCTGCTGTTATGCTGTGGATTCAGAAGGCTGCTGGTACAGCATTCTTGATGAATTTCTAATTGTTTCTGAGCCACTGTCATGTGCTTTCAAAGCTCACATTCCTAGGAGAGAGCATGTCTGGTCCTGGCTGCTGGGAGATGGGAAAGGAAGGACTATCTTTCATTAACTCTTACAGTACAAAGGTGGGAATCAAGGCCCGCTCTTCCCCTTCCAATTCTTTGGGGTTTCCTGCCAAAAAAAATTAAAAGGGTATTTCAATTCTGAATTTTATATTTCCCTATTTCTGTATCTTTATCTACACACACACACACACACACACACACACACACACACACACACACACACACACATTATACAACTGCCAGACAAGAAGTTCCATGAGGGCAGAGTGTGTCTCACTTTTATTCACTGTCACATCTTCAGTACCAGGCAGACTTTAGTACCAGACAAGGGTAGAATAAGTACTACACAAATATTTCTTGGATGAATGGGAAAATAGATGCACGAATGTGCCTTTTTCAAAAAAGCATTTTATTTATAAATTGCTATAGGATTTTAATAAATTTAAACTACTTGGTCCTAATCTAAAGTTCCTAAGACATGAGTGGACATTTTCCCAAAGAAGACATCCAGATGGCTAAGAGATACATGAAAAGATGCTCAATGTCACTCATCATTAGGGAAATACAAATCAAAACCACAAGATACCACCTCACACCTGTCAGAATGGCTAAAATTAACAATGCAGGAAAAATAGGTATTGGAGAGGATGTAGAGAAAGGGCAACACTCCTACACTGTTGGTGGGAATACAGACTGGTGCAGCCACTCTAAACAGCAGTATGGTGTTTCCTCAAAAAGTTAAAAATATGACCCAGCAATTGCACTACTAGGTATTTATCCAAAAGATACAAAAATACTGATTCGAAGGGGCACGTGCACCCTAATGTTTATAGCAGCACTATTAGCAACAGCCAAATTATGGAAAGAGCCCAAATATCCATAAACTGATGAATGGATAAAGAAGATGTGGTACACACACACACACACACACACACACACACACACACACTGGAATATTACTCAGCCATTAAAAATAATGAAATTTTGCCATTTGCAATGACATGGATGGAGCTAGAGTGTATTATGCTAAGTGAAATAAGTCAGAAAGACAAATACCATATGATTTCACTCATGTGGAATTTAAGAAACAAAACAGATGAACATAGGGGAAACAAAAAGAGAGGCAGGCAAACTATAAAAGAGACTCTTAAGAGTAGAGAAAAAACTGAGGGTTCCTGGAGGAGAGGTGGGGGGGGGGATGGGCTAAATGAGTGATGGGTATTAAGGGGGACACTTGTGTTGAGCACTGGGTATTATATGTCAGTGATTAATCACTAAGTTCTATTCCTGAAACTAATATTACACTATATGTTAACTAACTAGAATGTAAATAAAAAACGTGAAACATTTAAAAAAATGTGAACCTTGAGAAACAAACAAAAAACCAATCCAATTAATAAAATCACAAATTTAGGGGAATACAAGGAATATTTATTTTAAAGAAAAATAAATGCATTTAAAATTTAAGTAAAATAAAGTACTTAGTCCTAATCTATAGTTCCTAATTTTCTTCTGAGACAGTACCTGGAAATGCTCGAATCCACCACTTATATCATGGGGTTTCCCAAGTCCACCCCCAACATTACTTCTGAACCTCAGACTTTAACAAAGTACCATAGACCATTTAGTCCACGCTTACCCTTTTCTCTGGAAATTGATCAAAGCAATGTCATCAGCATTCTTAAAGGCAACTAAGCTGTTTACCTTTCCTTTGCTCTTCAAACTTGATACGACCTGGCTCTGGAGAGGGAGAGAGTCTGTAGACCATTTCCCTCCAGAAGGCGGGGAAGATGAACAGCACCCTTGGGCATGATTAAATGTGAGTTGGCAACGGATATGGTACAAGTTTAGGGCTATTTGGGATTTGAAGCAATTGTTTTGTCTGACCAACAGCATTATTGAAATTCTGGGAAAATGCAACAATGCTTTGAAATGGATTATCTACTCTTTGACTTTCTGATTGCTTTAAGGAGTGTGCTAGTTAGTCAAAGTCAAATCACAACAATATAAAATATAGCACTTTTAGGACACTGAAAATTGAAAATTCCTAATAAAATCTTATCTAAGACTCAAACACTATTATTCAGTTGATGGTACTGCAAGTTAGAAGATGTAATTACCATAAAGTGAGCAGTGTAATGCTATTAATCTGTCTTTAGAAATAGCTCTCCTACTGTAGGATTTCTTCATCGAAAGGATTTTGAAAACACACATACACTTCAAAGATTCCGTTGATGCCATTGGTTTCTTGATGAATATTGTCTCTGAACATGTGCTTGCTAAGTTTTACTACACAGGCTATATTTTAAAATTCCTCTAACATTGGTTATTGGTGGCTGCTTGCTTTAACTGGGATTCATAACTCTCCCTGCTGAGAATAAAACTTGTTGTCAGAATAAAGCACATTTGACTCTTTCTAAGCTGCCAAAATGTGAAGTCTTGTGGTTAGGTATTTTGGAAAACTGGCAGGTTTTGTTTACATATTGTGGTCTTTCTCCAAATTTATCCCACATCCCACACCCCACAAGTCTAGGACCCCTTCCAATGTAATTGCTGTGGGACAAGTGCAAGGCAAAAAGGCTTCCGCAGTTCCCGGGTCCCTTCCATCTCTGAGTCAGACACAGCAAGCGCCAAAAGAGCTTCCTTGGCCTTAAAAAAAAAATGCTGACCTACAGAAATACCTGAATCTAATTTGCTGTACAAATGGAAACCTTTTCTTCTCTAGATTGGATGCAGAGAATTTTTTTTCAATGTTTATAATTTAACAGTTGCTTAGAGCCTTTCATCTGAAAGCAATTTATGCATGTTGAGCCCAATTATCCTAACATGCTTAAAGCTTACCAGTATTTTTCCTCTTTAACCTTCGTGCATTAGTCTCATTGGACAAGGCCCTATACCCACAGCAAACCTTAAACCTAATCATGGAAGTGCTTTATGGATTAAAATGCTAGAAGATCCTGCTTGCCAAGGAAAGAATCATTGGAAATGATAGTGTTTCTATATATTCTTCCTGCAGAGATGAAAAACTTTGGTTTTCAACTAAATTCAACTATTTCATATAATATTCAGCCAGAAGAGATGTTGAGTCATGAACCCACACTCACTTTCTGTTACCTTAATTTTGCAAGAAAGCAGTGTGTCCCATGTGCAGCCAATATGTTATCTTAATCTGGTGCCACCTGGCAGTCTGGAGCCATACACCCTAGCCTTTTGTTAAGATGGCTTATTCAGTCAATTCATTCAAGAAATATTTCTTGAGTTTTTACTCTGTGCCAGGCACTATGCGAGATACCAGAGAGAACATGGGGGAGCAGAAAGATATTTGTGTGTTCAGGAGTTTATGATCCTAAGATAATGTGTACACAATGAATTCACTCTAATACTGTGATAACCACTCTGATAGGTACACTCCGCCCTAGAAAGGGCATCTGACCAAGATAGAGGATGTGAAAGAGGGCTTCCAGAAGTGAGAGCTAAAATGAGGCATGGATGAGCATTAAATGAAAACGAGAGAGGAAGGGTGTTCTGGGAGAGTAAGTGATTGCATGTCTGAAAGCCCAGCAGTCATGTGTTTGAGAAACTGGAAAACTTTCATTTAGCTGAAGGACAGAATTTAGGGTTTCATGCGGTAGAAGATGTTGCTGAGAGAAAAGTAGAATCCAGTTCATTAGGACATTGGAAACCCTACGAAGGAGTCTGGACATTTTCCTAAAGGAAATGAGGAACCACGAGAGGATTTTATATAGAGGAATGGCAGGGACTGATTGCACTTTTATAATGAATGTTTCAGCTTCAGTGTGTGGAGTAGATTGATGGAGATTGAAACTGGACCTTTGCTATCATAGAGGAGAAGGATGTTGGTTGTTCCGAATTATAGTGGTGACCATGGAGGTGAAGAGATATTATTTCAAGTGAGATTCAGTTGGGTGAGTCTGTTGTAGTGACCTAGTAGATATGAGAGAGATTGGAGTCAAAGAGAAGGCTCAGGTTTTGCTTAGTCCTTTCCCTGCTGACACAAATATAACACCATTGGCCCGATGTTCATGAATTCTCCTAGTAATTCATTTTGTGGAACATTACTGCATGGATCTTCTTCACCCTCCACACTCTTGAGAGTATGCAAAATATCAGACACCTAGATATATTCTTGCATGGTTAATAAGCAAATTAACAGATTTTATTATACTACAGATTAACTATTCAAAACATTAAGAGGCATAAGCACTGAAAAATTCTATGTAACTAATTCTGTGAAGACAGTCAATTGCATGTGCAAACATGAACTTGCAGCTAGTGAATGACAGAGGAGACAGAAGTCTGAAGCAAGATTTTCAGTGTTCAGCATCCATGTTTGTGGCATCACTTTTGGGTTGTCAAGCTGTGTCAGAACCCTAGAATCCTATGGAGATGTCTGCCCCGCATCCCCCCACCCCAACCCCTTCCACTCTAACACCCTTCTCTACTCCGATCACAGCATCCCAGCATTTATTGTTTTATACAACAGGGATTGGCAGAATATTGCACTTTACCAAAAAAAATCACAGGAGAAAGTTTGAAAGTCCCTACTCTTCACAACTGTCCCTCTCAAACTCAGAGTTACTGGCTCTAGGAAAGTCACTGCATGTCTTGAGCTCATTTCTTCATCCACAAAATGAGACTGCAATTTTCTCTACTGTGTCACAGGGTCTTTGAGATGATGGGATTAGGTTATTTGTGTTACAGTGCATTGTAAGAACCAAATTTATTAAGGCATAATTTTATGTCCAATAAACTGAATCCATTTAAAGTGTACAATGTGACAAGTTTTGACAGGGTATGCACCTGTGAAACCATTGCCACAAGCAAATTATAGACTATTTTCATCACTCTAAAAGAATCTTTGCTGTACCCCTTTGCTGTCCATTCCTCCTGCTCCTCCTCCTCCTGAACCCCTCTCCCTACTCTGAGACCTCTCATCTGCTTTCCGTCACTATAGATTAGTTCTGTATTTTCTAGTATTTTACATAAATGAATCTTACAGCTTGTACCGTTTGCCTTTGGTTTCTTTCAAGCAGCTTGACAATTTTGAGATTCGTTCATTTGTTGTAACGGAATCATTTCTTTCTATTGCTGAGTAGTGTTCCATTGTATGGATGTGAATTTTATCTATTCACTTGTTGATGGACATTTAGATTATTTCCTGGCTTTGGCTATTGCAAATATACCTGCTATGAATATTCATGTACAAGTTTTCCTATAAATTTAAAGTGCTTTTTAAACTGTAAAACAGCATTTAATATAAACTTTCATTATTCAGACATTAAAATAGTTCTGGTTTTTACAGGTATTTTTCTGTCTCATGTAAGAGAAATTTTTTTTTATTGATTTCTTGGGACCAGATGTGGAGTTAGTGCATATAGCATTTCCCTGAATGCTGTCAATATTTGGCCTTATTTCAAAAGAATTTGCAACATTTCTTCTTCTTTTTAACGTCTATTTATTTTTGAGAGTGAGAGAGACAGAGTGAGAGCAGGGGAGAGGCAAAGAGAAAGGGAGACACAGAATCCTAGGTAGGCTCCAGGCTCCAAGTCATTAGCACAGAGCCTGAATGGAGGCTCGAACCTATAAACTGTGACATCATGAAGTGAGCCAAAGTAGGACGCTCAACTGACTGAGCCACCCAGGTGCCCCACAACATGTCTTACTGTAGACACATGAGAGTAAAATTTTTTATTTGAAATATAAAATTGAAAGGTGATATATATCTTTTAAAAAATTATAGAGCCCTTGTAAAAAGTAGGTTTTGATCAATAATATGTTCGTACTTTGCCACATGTACTGAAGTCCCTTTGGCTTCATGAGATCTGTGCGCACAAACTGAGAAAGGAATATATGCAGCATTTGTGTTAATTACAATAGAGTTATTGTTCAGATCAAAGGCATCTCACTGGGGTCTTGCCTGGACAGCCAGTATTGACATCTTACTTGCTCTTTGACTACTGAAATTAAAGAAATATCTATTTGACTCTGACTTCATGGTTTTGAATCTTCTCAAATTATGTCACTCCCGAAGAAGTAGATATAAAGTTACTGATTTTCTAAGGGTCAAATGGATCCAGTCCTCACCTCCTCCTTGAAGCTCTTCCAGATTGCCAATAAATGTATCTTCTCTCCTTCCCTTATGTAAAAACAGTGCTTTCCTTGTGCAGCAGTGTCATGTGAAATTCTCTAACATATATTTCTATTTTCTATTTGAAACTTTCTGATTCTCATCTTTTCTTTGTTAAAAAAGCAGAAGTCATGGGCGCCTGGGTGGCTCAGCTGGTTAAGTGTCCGACTTAAGCTCAGGTCATGATCTCACTGTCCATGAGCTCGAGCCTCGTGTCGGGCTCTGTGCTGACAGCTCAGAGCCTGGAGCCTGCTTCGGATTCTGTGTCTCCCTCTCTCTCTGCCTGCCCCATTCATGCTCTGTCTCTCAAAAATAAATAAACATTTTAAAAAAATGAAATACTTAAAAAAAACCAGAAGTCGTTCCATATATTTCTGATAACCATCAACTAATTTAGGGCAGCAGTTCTGAAACTGTTCTCAAGGCCCTTGTATGTGCTTAAACATTATTGAGCACCCCAAACACTTTTGATTATATGACATATCTATCAATATTTAACCTATAAGGTATTAGAGCTGAGAAAAACATTAAAGCATTTTGTTTATCAATTCATTAAAAAATAAATCCATTACCTGTTCAATTCAATAATGTATTTCCAGGAAAATAACATTTTCTAAAGCAAAAATGTCATGAGAAAATGTAGTGGTATTATTTTACATTTTTGAAAAATGTCTTTTATGTATAGCTAATAGACAATGCCTCATATCTTCTGCTTTCAACCTGTAATATCATGTCTCATGTAACCTCTGAGAAAATTCTCTCAACACTAATGAGTGAAGGAGAGTGAAACATCAAAAAATGTCTTAGAATTATGAAAATAGTTTTGAGCCTGCAGATCCCCTGAAATATATTGGGAGACACTCCTTCCCTCCCCAGAGTTTCCTGGATAAATTCTGAAAATTGCTGTTCTTGTCATTGCTATAGTATAATGAATGGTTTATCAGCAAACATATTTGTTCAATATAAATAAAGTTAATGGAAAGCATCATGCTTGGATGTTTTTTTTTATCAAGTCTTCATAATCAGTTAGAAATAAATAGCTCATTTATTGATACTTATGATTTTGTAATTGGTTTCGATGCTAGCTATCTGGGTAAGCGAGGCTTTCTAGGTACATATAGAAACATGCTAGCTGAGAAAACCTCTCTGTGCAAACTACCATAGAACACAGTATATTGTAATAAATTTTTTTATTGTCTTAACTGGCAATATTTTCTTAACTTTGCAGACAGTTGCTCATGCTTTTTTTTAATGTTTATTTATTTTGAGAAAGCACACACACAAGTGGGAGAAGGGCAGAGAAAGAGGGAGACCGAGGATCCCAAGCAGGTTCTGTGCTCAGCGCAGAGCCCAACACAGGGCTTGATCTCATGACTGTGAGATTGTGACCTGAGCCAAAATCAAGAGTAGGACACTTAATCAACTGATCCACCCAGGTACCCCTGGTGTCTTTTTATCAGTGTGATCTCATTGCCCAACACTATTCCTGGATCCTTAGTATAAAATTTGTTGAATAAGACAGACTGACTTATTGGTGATGAATATAACTACATGACATGACCCTAATACTTTACTGACAAGATCAGTTCCAACCTTAGAGGTGATAAATATTAAAAATTGGAGTGCACAGGCATCCAAGTACATATTGCTACCTGTCTTCCAACTTGGCTTGTGCTGAAGGGGGCATTGCCACGATGGGGTGCCCTTGGGAGTGGTTTTTAATAGAAGAGTTTCAGAGCATAGCCAGAGGTCAATTTCAGCAAGATCTTCCAAATGCAGCAAACTAGACAAAAAGAGTCCCAGGATGAGTTGAAACAGGATTCCAGCAGTAACAGAAGTTTGGAAATGCCAAGTTGGAAAGAAATAGGAAAAGTGGGGGGGGGGGGCAGAAAAATAGATTAGGGACTGTAAGGAGGGGTGTGGCCTAGGTCAAAATATAGTATATTAATACACAGGAGTGACGAGAGAGTTTGATTATGGGAAAAATCTTCCCTGACATCAGTCATCCATTAAAGTATACTTTTATGCATAAGTCACATATCTCTGCCTTGATTAAGTCTCAAATGGCTAGCAACTCATGATCAATTATTGATGATTTGTGAATCTTTAACTTAATGACATTTGATGCCATATTATTACAAAACTATCCTCTGGGTTCCTAGAGACTCAGCTAGCTCTTTTAGTATTCTTGAGTCTTTTCTTTTCTTTTCTTGTTTCTTTTCTTTTCTTTTCCTCTTCTCTTTTTCCTTCTTCCTCCTTCCCTCCCTCCTTTTCTTCCTTCCTTCCTTCCTTCCTTCCTTCCTTCCTTCCTTCCTTCCTTTCTTTTTAAAAAACTGTCCTCCATTCTATCCTGTCCGGCTGGGAGCAAATTTCATGTCAGCCTTTAGATCTGCATCACCCATGGAATCTAGCCTCATATATGGTGTTTCCTAGAGCAAGTCCCTAGAGGGCTCCAGGCTTCTGCAGGTCTATTGTTAGCATAGTATAGTCCTGACTCTACAAAATGCATCATAACTTGTTGGGTCTTTTCCTGGGTGTGCACTTTCAAAGTAGAGTCATACGTGTATGGAATTTCCTGAATGACTCTCAAGGGCTTATAATGACTGCAGCCAAATGTTGAGTTGGGAGGGTTTCCCAGAAAAATATGAGAATATCCATAGCACAAACTGTTGCAAAGCACAAAATGCTTATTTTTATTAGTCACATATCATAGTTACTGCGTCTCCTCCCGCCTCCTGGAATGAGATCTCCAACTGAAGTCTGAAACTAAGCTCACTATTTCCCCACATGTGTTCTTTCTGCATTTCTACCTTCCAGCTAATTTTAGCACCAGTCATAAAGATTAGCCGGTCTGATGCACTCCATCCTTTCTCTTGTTTCCTCAAATACAGCGAGTTGCTGCATCTGCTTCTCCCTCATTTGTTCTCTTCCTCCCAACTGATGTCCCTCGTCATCTCCCATGTGGACTGTCACAATGCTATGAATCCCTGCTCAATTTCATTTCCACTGAGCAGCAAATACTTGCACTGCAGCCAGGGTAATCTTCCAAAAACACACTTTAGATAATGTTGCGCTCTTATTTACAACATTTCATAGCTTTGCACTGTTTAAGGAAATAAATTCCAACTCTAAATGCTGGCATCTGGTTTCAGCGTACCATCCAGCCTTTTCTCTTCTTGTTGTCTTGTGTGATAACAGCCCGTTAAACCAGTGTTATCCTTCACTGAGCGTATTTGACCTTTCGTGCCCTCCTGTACTGTTTTCGCTCATCTTTTTTTGCACTGTTCCTCCCTTTGGATCTTAGTTCCAGCTGGGGATTTGATGTTCAGTAAGTATTTGTTCAATGATTGGATAAGGGAGTGAACAAACCTATCCTTTCTTCGTTAATCATATATTTGTATAAGATGGAGAACCATAAGATAGGTGTCAACATAAGTAGTACGCTTTGGATTGATGAATACTTTTGTCCAGAGGTAGCTGACCAACAGATCCCTGTGTATCTGAATGAAAAGAGACATTTTTGATAAATTTCTTGTTGCACTTCCCTCCACCCTGCTAGATCTCCATTTTCTCCTTCCAAATTCATAGTTTCAGCTAGACATAGGGATGCTTAGCTAACTACTACATTTTCCAGCCTTCCTTACCCAAAAATGTATACTCCTTTAGGCTCCCTTAGGCTCTTCTCCCCTTGCAGATGCCTGGGAAATGGTGCAACTGTGGTGCACTTTTAGGTCTATAAGTGGGGCCTCACAGAAGATGACAGCGATACCTACCAGCCTTAGAATGAATATTCACTTAACCCTGGACTGTGAAGCCACTAGTTTGGGAGCTTTATATTATAGCACACTAGGCTGTACACTAATTAATACATTCTCTTTTTTCCTTAAATATAACCAATTTTGTTCAGAAAGATCATGTGCTCAAGTTATAATTCATTATCTCCTCAGACCCCCTTGCAACAATAGGCGATCATAAGATCCATTTTTGGTCATGAGATATGACTGGAATATTTCTCAGAAGAGCTTCCAGGAAATATTATTTTCCTAATGAAAAAGGATAGACTAGTTTAGCACATGTCATTTTCCCCCTTTGTCTTCTATCTTTATTTTCCTGCCTGGGAACCATTTATGATACTTTTGTTGTAGCCGATTTCCAAAGGAAAATTCATACTCCTTATCTTACAATGGCTAAAATACTGTTAGGTTTTGTGTTTCCCACCTATGACATTCCAAGTTATCAATGTAACAAACAGGCACATGTCTAACTAAAACACTGATTTCATAAATTTTGGGCAAGCTTTACTCCTCAGAACAACCCTGGACTCACTACCTTTGGATTTCTAATTATTCAAGGTAAAGTAAAAACAAGCAAGCAAGCGAGCAAACAAACATGTAGTTGGATTTTTCTTACTTACACATGAACTTATTCCCAAGTAGTTTAACGGGGAAAAAAAAAAAAAGATTTGGGAAATTTTATTAACCATTGGCTCAAGATGAGGCAGCTATATGATGTGGTTACTGAAGAAAACAATTTAGGCAACTCAAATAGAAGTGCATTCTCCAAACCAAAGAAGACTATAATTTTATTGTATTTTCTTCAGGTCAAGGCATAAGCCGTTATTGAAAAGATCAGGTTATGTTAACGGTTCTCAAATTAATTTCAGACGAGATCAGGCATGTTCAGGGTGGTATGGCCGTAGACTCAAATTACTTTCAATTTCAATAATTCCTCCAAGATTATTAAATATCAGTAAAACCAATAAGAACTTGATAAGAACTTTCCAAGGCAAAACTGCTCCCTGTCATACCAGTGAAGAGAGGAAAGTGAAAATTGTTCAGATGTAAAGCCTTCTTAGAGAAATCATAAAACACTACTCTGATGATGAACATTCCTTACTTCCCTTCTCTCTCGTCGGTAGCTTCCGATGGGTCTAATTTCCAAACATGTCCTGAATTGGTCCACAGCTCTCCATCTTCATGTCACTTCCTAAGCCCAGTGAGCATCCTTGCTCATCAAGACACTTGCAACAACCTCAGTGGCCTCCCTGCTTCTGTGCTTGAGCCCTATGGTTATGACCACAGTGCCAGCGTCATCACGTGTAATTGCAAGTCACACATCATATCTGTATGAACTGCATTTTATAACTTGTTACAACAAACCGAACCATTTCGATGGTTTAAGACAACAGAAGTTTGGGGCGCCTGGGTGGCGCAGTCGGTTAAGCGTCCGACTTCAGCCAGGTCACGATCTCGCGGTCCGTGGGTTCGAGCCCCGCGTCGGGCTCTGGGCTGATGGCTCGGAGCCTGGAGCCTGTTTCCGATTCTGTGTCTCCCTCTCTCTCTCTGCCCCTCCCCCGTTCATGCTCTGTCTCTCTCTGTCCCAAAAATAAAAAAAAAAAAAAGACAACAGAAGTTTATTTCTTGCTCACATAGCGTTCAATGCCCGTGTCCCTAGTTGATGAAAAGCTCTCTTCGGGGATAATTTCATCAAGTAGCTCCGACATGCTTGGGGCATCAGAGGCCTCTATTTCCAGCAAGAGAGAAAATAGGGAAGGTGGAGGAGGTACAGTCTTCTATTACCTTGGCCTGGAAGTGACTCAAAGCCCTTCTGTTCATATTTCACTGGTGAGAACCGGTCATTGGGGCCTGCTCAGATGCTGCTGAAAGTGGCTCTCAAATCTTATGTAGACAAGCATATGGTTGATGTTATAACTAGAAAACCTACTTTAATTATGGTCTATAAAACTTCACATGATTTCAGTTCTACTTCTGCCTCCAACATCATTTTCTATTATACTTCCCCAAGCAAAATAACCTCAGTCCTCACTGATTTCTTTCTGTATCTTGAGCACAAGCTGTTTTCTACCTCAGGACCTTTGTACTTGCTAATCTCTAAGCATAGAATGCTCCTCACCAATGTTTGCAAGGCTCCCTCTCCGTTCAGATCTCAGCTCAGATAGCACCTCCTTATAGAGGTCTTTCCTAACCATTTTATCTAAGTAGCCACCTACCTGATCACTTTCAATGGTATTATCTTGTTTTATTTTTACAGCATGTATCATAATATGAATTTATTTTATTTGTTTACTTGCTTATTCTCCCTACCCTTTAAGCACTATGAGTGCTAAGGACTTTTGTTCATTGTACTACACTGTATCTCCACTGCCTGGCATATAATAAATAGGTAATGAAACTTGCTAAATAAGTAATGCAATCAGCTATAGAATATTTATTTATTTGTTGATGTTACAGAAACACTTTAATTTTTCAATTCTTTAAAAGGAAATCATTACTATGAGTTAACATGATGGGGAATTGTTTTCTGATTGATAGATCAAATCCTTTAAGGCTTATTCTATGATATAGCTAAAATATATTTGGAGTTCCCATATAAAAAAATATTCTACTAAGTACCATATGGAGCACACAGATAAGTGAATACATCAGCAGAGATACAATCTGTTTAGGTAAGAATTACGAGTATAATATAGAGACATAAATGTTTAAATAAGTCACCATAAGCCCATTGAAACTAAATGCCCTGGAGTAAAAGGAAGAAGGACGATACATGATTGAGGGAATGTGTCACGGCTCTTAGGAGGAGGTACTTTGGGATGGCCTTCAAGGAGAATTAGAACTTTTTTTTCCCTTACATTGATAGGATTCTATTCTCATCACATTTCTATCACAGGCAACACAAAGTTCAGAGAATTATTCTGGTCATCTGCAATGCTGTGGATTGATCAGACTCCTCCAGTTTCTATGAAAATGTCAGCACACTGCTTGGAAAGAAAGTGTTCATATGTTTGACAAAACCTCTCAGACTGGCTGGTCACAATTAAAGTAAATACACCCCCAGCTGGTATATCCTGGAGACCCACGGTACCTCCCTGTGCCTTTTCACTTGGTATTTCCACAGCTGGAAAATGGGCATGACTACACATCATACTCCTTTCCACAGAGAGCTTTTATGAGATATCATAAGAAAATATTGACAAAACATTTTGAATTTGTGGTTAAAGTGTTCCTGGAATATCTTGGTGAATAGAGAATTTGGGGTTTAAAGATCAAAGAATAAAGTCTGATAAATGATGTATTTCAGTTTTGGCATCTTTCACTCAGCTTTCATGTTTCCTGGAATTATTCTCACATTCAGTTTTTCTTTTAACAACTAATTTTATGCTATTTTTTCTTGAGAAATCATGTTACCAGTCTCTTAAGTGTTCTGTAAACCGTAATCTGTCTTCTGGTAAAACTCCTCAGCGGTGATTGGATTAGGTCCATAGGAGTATATGCCATCAGCCATGCTCTTTATCAGCGGTGGTGGAATGCAAGACGGGAGAGAAGACTCCTTATCACTTTCCATTTCTACCTGCCTTCTCTTCTTGTCATCCCATATCCTAGCCCTGGATATGTCATCAATTTACTCAACTCCTCTTCCCAACAAAGGCAAATACATGTCAATCTATCGTTTTTAATAGTCAACATGAACAAAGATGAAATTGGAAACATGAAGAGAAGTGGTTAACAAATGCTTGGAAATCTTGATCTCAATATAATATTAACTAATACATCTTAAAACTTAGAGGACCGGTGTATGGTTTCTTCCACCTAAATAACCATGAGGAAACTGTATGTGCCCTAATAGTTTAAGCAAAGTCATCTGTCCATTCTGCCATTATCAAATGCCAACTAGGTTGTTAATCATTGTGCTAGCCTGGCTGTTCAATGAAGAATCAGACTTGGTACCTGTGCTCAAAGGAGAACATAGGCTAGTGAGGGATAAAAGGCACATTACATTACATAAGGTTAGAGACAGAAATGCAGTTGAGTGGTAGCCTCACCATTATGTTTCTGGAGGGGTTAAGTAAAGTTTCCCAGGGGAGGTGACATTTGAAGTAGGTTTCATTACATGAATATGATTGAAAAAGACTAGGAGGTTTGAGGAGTAGAATAGCTCGGGCAGGGGACCATCAGAGGCATGGACTTTGAATGCGTTTGCTGACTCTTGGGGAATAGTTTTGAGCTGAAATTATTTCTGGCTTCAAGAAGACAGAAAGAGGAAAAACTTAATTGCATTCTGATCAGCTGTACCTACTCTGACTTATATATCTTCTCTTTCTCTACAGTGAAACCAGGTATGCAGTAGATATATAATAACACACATTTGTACCACATTTTATAGTTTCTTAAGTGCCATAGAAGAATTGTTCTTGTCTGATCCTTACAACAAGCCCGTGAGACAGAGATGATATTACCTATCACAATCTTTAAAAGCATGGCCTTGGGAGTCCAAGGGGACTGGCCTCAGATTCTTAATTCTGGGCATTACTTAATTTCTGTGAGACTCAGATTTTTTTTTTTCTGTTTGCCTCTCACATGCCTGTGATGTCACTTCACCTGATTGATCAGATCTCCTTGATACTCCTGACATCCCACATGACTGTAGGAAATCAAAACTAAAATTAAAAATAAGTTCTCTATTTTGGGGCACCTGGGTCACTCAGTCAGTTAAGCGTCCCACTTTGGCTCAGGTCACGATCTCACGGTTTGTGAGTTTGAGTCCCACCTCAGACTCTCTGCTGACAGCTCAGAGCCTGGAGCCTGCTTCAGATTCTGTGTCTCTGTCTTTCTCTGCCCCTCCCTTGCTCACGCTCTCTTTCTCTCTCAAAAATAAACATTAAAAAAATTTTAATTTTTCTATTTCATTTTGTCATTTTAATAATTTCTACACTTTACATACCTACTGCATTTTTGACTGTGCCTATTCTCCCTTGCAATCTGTCCAATGTTGCCTTTATTTCTAGATATTTTTTTTCTATCCTTTCTTGAGCAATCCTAACTCATTTTTCATTTCCTTCCAATATCTCCCTTATTTCCCTTAATTCTTGTATTTCTACTTTGTGGTCTTGCTTCACAGTGGTCATTACACCATTAAATTATTTTTTTAAATCAAAGTAAGTTTACATGTGTTTCATATTGCTTTCAAAAATAATATTTATATACAATTTAGTCCATTGAAGGCACTATTCTAAGCATTTGACAAATATCAATCATTCAATCATCCTAATAACTCCATTTAGTATGTATTACCTTGAACTCCGTTCTACAAGCTGAGGACAGTGAGGCACTAAGATGTGAATTAACTTATTCCAGAGATTTGTAAATAGGCAGTCTGCTTCCAGACTCCACTGTATTAATGACTAAGCTATGCTGCCTTCCAGGTGAATATTCTTTGTTATTTATTGTTTACTGTTTCTGTTTTCATTTTTTTCTTGTAGTCTCTCACTTTGGTTTTTCTCGTTGCACTCATCATTGAAAAGATGCATTTTTCTGGACCAAATATTGCAGGAGTTTCCGATGTGAAAGAATTGCCAGAGTCGAGTCATTCCCAGAGCTGTGGCATTTTTTGCACACTGGTTCACATAGCTACCGCTTCTCCCCTGTCAATGGTATAGGCAGGTGCAAGATAGTGCAAAGACTATCTTGAACTCTGTTGTCACAAGCCAAACTGCTTCCCTGTACATATGGCTGCTTCGTGAGTGATTCTGATTCTGTATTTAGATCTCCCCCTTCAGTGTCTCAAAATCAAGTCAGGTCCAGGGTTGCTTCTCCTGCCAGCCAGTGCACCCATATCCTGTGTCGCAAACAGGGATCTGGATTCAACAACCAGAGCGCACCCTTCACGTCTCTGAGCTGTCACTTTGCTCTTTCTGCTATCTGCAGAAGCTGGCCCCTGCCTGCTGCTAGCAAATTCCCTCCACGGCATTTTCTCTCTACTTCCTCCCACACAGCCCCTGCTCTGCTCTGCTCAGTCTCCACTGCTTTTGGCAGCCCTTACACCTATTTTGGGCTCTGGAGATTTGAGCTGTCTCTTACTTTTGCTGAAAATGGAGTTTGCATTTTTGTTTCCCATTCTTCTTGTTGCTTTTGGATGTTGTCCAGCAGGAAAAGGGGGATATGCTAACTGCATGGACCACATTCAGACCACAAGTGCCCTCTTTACATTTTTATCCTTCCATTTCTTCCTCAGTCAAAGACCCTTCAATTAAAGTTACTAGACCTCTGACAAGGATAGCTAATAAAATGATTATAAAGTTTTTCATGAATGAGCTGTTATTACTAAGAGAATGAGAGAGAGCGTTAACACTCCTGGCCTCATTTGATTAGGCTCACGCAGCCAGACTCCATTGAAATCACTTTTTACCCTATTCTCATTGATGAATGTTACTAGTATGCTGTTTACTTCCTCTACCGGATTACAAATGAATGCAATTAAAATTCTAAAGCAAAAAACCAAACCCTCTTGCCCTCATTTAATGTACACCTAAAGCATCTAGATTTTGTACAGAGCATAGATTTGTGATACACAATGATAGAAAATAAAAATCCTGTTCAGTTTACAGGTTCTTTTGTGGTTATTATTGGATTATCAAAAGCAAAGTATGGTTCTCCTGTGTCATTTTAATACAATATGAGACAAAATGGAAAGTAGAAAGGCAAAATATGCTCCTGATTAATAATCAGCTAAACAAGCATTTAATTTAAAGTCATTTTATCCTTTCTCAAGGTATTCTAATAAATTGAGTTTTGAATTTATATTTTCACTGTATGAATGCTTGGATTGAAAATCAGAAGTCAGAGTCATTTTCTCCTCCAAATTTTAAAACTACCCAAAGAGAAACACTGCTCACAGCAATGATAATTTCAGAAAGTCTCTTGAAGCACTCAAACTGCAAAGGGGAAAAAGAGAAATGTGTGCACTTTATTGTTCTCTTGATTCTTGGACTTGAAACCTCTCTTCTAATCTCCAGGTAAAAATACTATGCATGTCTGTGTATGCACATTATTTAAAACTTTATATAAATTCCTCTCCCTGCTTCATCCCATTTGATTTATATGGGTAGGCTCTAATATTCCATTTCCCTTTTCATTAAATAGTGACTTCAGAAACTAAAAGAATTTGTAGCAGGAAAGAGCTAATTTTAACGACGCTAAATGAAATTGATATTTAAGTTGAAACATGGCCTTCTTCACCTCTCAATCCCCCATAATTCCTCTTATGCTTTAATTATGGTTTGTCAGGCCTATAATTTGGCTATAATTTGCTTCTCTGAAAAAAGTTTAAGAAATGAATCATTTGTTTTTAATCCTTATTAGTGAGATTTTTTTTTCCCTCTCAATTTTCTCACCTTCTAATTTTCAATACAAATGATGAATCATGAAGTCACTGGGATTTTCCTAAGCACATTTGGCAACCTCTTCAAATTTCTTGCCTATAAAAAAGCCTAATTTGGGATTTTTATTACAGGAAGACATCATTTATTGCTTGAATAAAATATGTGTTAGTGAAACAGATTAAGTGAAGAACTTCTATATGATGTAAATTGAAAAAAGTTTATATTGTTATATTGTTACATTATTCTTTTTTCCTCTAATATCCTTTTATCTTATGTTGATAATTACTGCCATATGTTCATTTTAAAGCTGTCTAAATTTAAATAATGAAAAAAGTAAAATAGACTTTTATAATTAGTATCAAAATTACATGTTATATGATCACCAGATAATCCAGAATATTGCAGGTGCTTTGTATTAATTTGAAACATTTTGAGTGTTGATTTAATCTTAGTAGGTATTCATTGTTAAATGACCAACCCATTCCAGTTTTCCTGGGATCATCCTGTTTTTCAAACTGAAAGTCCCCTGTCCTGGGAAACTATCAGTGCGTGGCAGCTTGAATGGTTGGTCCCTCTGGAAAACGTAAGTTCACCTTGCATACCTTCTGCTTTGCTTTAGAACAGTGGTTAGCAAATGACAGCCCCTGGGCCAAATCCGCCTATAGCCTGTTTTTGTAAATAAAGTTCTATTGGAATACAGTACTACCCATGCACTTGTGTATCGGCTTTCCCACTACAAGGATTAGTTGTAACAGATCATATGACCTGCAAACCTAAAAAACTTACTACTGCTTTCTTTACAGGAAAAAAAAAATTCTGTATTTTTACATTCCATATTTTAATTTAATTTAATAATTCCATAATTTAATTTATACATTTTATGCAATTAAAAGAGCATCATTTTAGGAGATTACTTTTGAAAATGTGTAATTAAACTTAATCCAATAGATTATTACAATTTGGGAATAAAATAAAATAGATTCACATTTTGTGACCGCCTACTATATGCTAGCCACTGTGCTAAGTTTTAGAAATACATGTAAAAATAGACACTCTGTTCCCTTGGGGAACTCATTCTATAGTCAGGAAAATAAGTAGGTAATGTTGGCAAAATATAAACAAAATGTAAAAATCTCCAAATGTATTCAGGTGAAATATTTTAGATCAAGTAGGGTAATGTTTTAAGATTGTGACCTACCTATTCATTACCTCAGTAGAAAGGAGGGAAGAGCGGGAATCTTGAATCTTTCTTACTTTTTTTTTTTTAAGTTTATTTATTTTGAGAGAGTGCATGTGCATGCCCAAATGGGGAAGGGGCAGAGAGAGAGAGGGAGAGAGAGAATCCAGTAAGGAGCCCGAGCTCCTGCAGCAAAGACCCACACAGGACTTGAACTCACGAACAGCTGATCCGATCCAAAATCAAGAGACAGAAGTTTAATGGACCGAGCCACCCAAGTGCCCCAACTCTTTCTTCGTTTTTTGATTGGAGATTGAGACTTCCATTTGCCATATAACACTATACCATCGGATAAAGGTCTTCTTCAACATTCCCATGTGCTTTTATGTTAGTGCTAGCTTGATGAAATGGAATAAGCAGTACCACTCAGGATAAAGTTTAGATTTAAACCCTACTTGAAAATGATGACACTTGGGAATCAGAGTGACTAAGATCTTATTTATAGGACTTTCTTAATGAAAACATAGAAGAAAAAAGGAGAGAGAGAGAGAGAGAGACAGAGACAGAGACAGAGACAGAGACAGAGACAAGGAAAATAAGTTGATCCAGATCAGAGAAATGATGAATGAAAACAATCTTTAATAACAGAGACCTATTAAAATCTTACTATATAGTATTCTTGGAATCTGGGATTCAGCTACATCTGATTCTACCCTTGTATATTTTAGTAATGTGAACCTTCAAATCCCATTTTCCACTTATGTCAGTTTCAGCTGATGTTTATATAATTTGCAATAGGTAAATTTCAAACAATAAATAGTACTTCTCAAAAATTGCCCCTGAAGTAGCAGAGGAAAATAAAAATAAATAGGTGGCCGCTTGAAAGTATAGCCTAGAGAAGCCCAAAGTATGTGCAAAAATTCTTTCAAATCTCCCATTTTTTTCCTTAAACTTAATGGGAAGTTTGTAATATTCTCCATAATACCTGTGTGTTTTTCTTTTAAATAAATAATTAAAAAAAAAAAAAAACAATGTATGCCACAGAAAGAAAATAAGAATTCCCACATGTGCTGTACTGGTCTAAGTGTTCTACATGCCTCTTCACATAAAATTTAACAAAACCATTTGCAATTGGTAATAATGCCATTTTACATATGAGGAACCTTAGGTTTAGTGAGTAATTTACTCTAGGTCACAGAGCTATAGATTAAAAAGCCAGTATTTAAATCCAAATTAAGTTTAAATGCCAAATCTTAATTATCGTTATGAGTCTATCGTATCATGGGCCAGAAAGGACGCAGCTGTGGGTGGCATCAGAATCAAGACGTGCTAATAGATGAGTCAAGTTCATCTCCAGGATATAGAACGCAGGGTTAGGAATAAGAATAACAACAAAAACAACCTCTTCCATGTGAGTCTCTAATACTCAGCAGGCACTGTGAACTAAAAGGAATGAAAGGAAAACTGAAAACGCTCGGAAGGAACTACCGAGCCAACCAAATAGTACGACCTTGTGCGGAAATTAGCTCCAGGTATATATAGTTCATCCCCACAAGTTGTCTCCATATTCCAGTAAGCATTGTAGTACCACTGAACTGATTTGGTATGTTGAGCTACAGAAAACAATGTGGTAGAATGGGTAACGCAAGAGAACTATAGAAAGTTGAATGTAAAATAAAGGGGTACCATCTTGGGAGACCAAATCACCCTTCTCCCTCCCCTCCCCAGCATAGGTGCTTGCAATGGGAAGTTAGTGTTGGACATCCTGACCAGGAGAACTTCGGCTTCATTTCATAGATATATCAACTTTGATTATTAGTCTTCTGTCCTGGAACCTGTGACTCACTGGCTGAGCATAAGTAATAGCAATTATCAGGTATGTTTTTAACATAGAAATATGTTTTTAAAATTTCCTTGCCTGAAAATAAATGTATTACATAAGGATGGTGCACAGTCTTAGAAAGGTTCATCCAAGAAAACTTAATATATTATGTACATACCCACATAGACTTTATTGTCCATTTTTTTAAGAGTAAAATATTTGTGTATCTACATGGCAAAAGAGACAGGAAAAACTAGTGTTTCCAGTTAATAATCCAGAATTGATGAAGACTAGAAAACTCAAATTCTACAGTGGATTTGTTTCTATTTTGTGAAAGGGGAAGGGATAAGTAGAATTTTGTTTTGTTCATTCATGTTACAACAACAAACATTTGGGTGATACTCTACATTTATACAAGTTATCCCATTTAATTCTCAGAACAACCCTTAAGGTAGAGGATATGATAATCCTTGAGAAAAAAGAAAATCAAGACCTAGGCAATTTAAATGACCTACAGGAGGTCATATTGATGGTAAATGTTAAAGTGCTAATTAAAGCTTAGGTGCCTGGACTGAATTCCTTCTTTTTCCATCCTGTCATCACTTCACTGCACTTGATAGAATGTAAAGTCTACATGGGCAGAATTTCTAAATAAAGGAAAAAAAACAACAACAAAAGCCCAAGATGTTGCCATGAACTGGGAATGCAGATACTTGTTTGAGGTCTTGATTTCAACTTTTTTGGATAAATACCCGGGAATGGGATTTCTGGATCATATGGTGGTTCTATTGTTAAATTTATAGTGGCTCTATAGTGGCTGCACCATTTTATATTCCCACAGCCAGTGTTTAAGCGTTTCAATTTCTTTGCATCCTCACCAACACTTGTTATTACCTTTTTAAAATATTTATTATTGAGAGACAGAGACACACAGATCATGAGCAGGGGAGGGGCAGAGAGAGGGAGAGACACAGAATCTGAAGCAGGCTCCAGGCTCTGAGCGTTTAGCACAGCGACCGACGCAGGGCTCGAACTCACAAACTGCGAGATCATGATGTGAGCCGAAGTTGGACGCTTAACTGACTGAGCCACCCAGGCACACCCCCCCGCTTTTTTTTTTTTTTTAAAGACCAATCCAACAGGTATGAGGTGATACCTCATTGTGGTTTTGATTTGCATTTCTGTAATAATTAGTGGTGTTGGACATCTTTATGTATACCTGCAATTTGTACGTCTTCCTTGGAGAAATGTCTACTCAAGTCTTTTGCACATCTTTGCTTTTTTGCTATTGAGTTGTAGGAGTTCCTTGTATATTTTGGGTATTAACTCCTTATCAGATATATGATATTTGCACTGCCATGTCCAATGCAGCATTATTTATAACAGCTAAAAAGAGGAAACAACCTAAATACCCATCAATTGATGAATGGATAAAGAAAATGTATGTATGTGTGTGAGATATATATGTATCTCGCTCATGTATATATATCTCACACACAAGTATTATCCAGCCATAAAAAGGGAAATCCTGTCATATGCTACAACATGGATGAAAGTAGCACACATTATGCTAAGTGAAATAAACCAGTCACAGAAGGACAAATACTACATGATTCCATTTATATGAGGTATCTAAAGTTGTCATCCTTGGGGTGCCTGGGTGGCTCAGTCAGTTAAGTGTCCAACTTCGGCTTAGGTCATGATCCCACAGTTTGTGAGTTCGAGCCCCACGTCGGGCTCTGTGCTGATGGCTCAGAGCTTGGAGCCTGCTTCAGATTCTGTATCTCTTTCTCTCTCTGCCCCTCCCCCACTTGTGCTCTGTCTCTCAAAAATAAATAAATGTAAAAATAAATAAATAAATAAAGTTGTCAGCCTCATTGAAGCACAGAGTAGAATGGTGGTTGCCAGAGTTGCTATTCAATAAGCATAAAGTTTCAGTCATGCAGGATGAAAAAGATCTAGAGATCTGCCATATAACATTGGGCCTATGGTTAACAATACTGTGCTGTCCATTTAAAAATCTGTTAGGAGGGTAGATCTCATGTTATGTGTTTCTTACCACAATAAACAAAACAAACAAAATAAAGGAAGGGATGGGAGCTCTAACATAAAATCTATTCAACACAATCGTAGATTATTTCTGAATACAAATCCACTGAGGATGACAATTCAGACTATCATTCAGGTCCAGTCTTTGTTCCACTTATAGGCAGTTGGGGTAATTATGTGGAGAGGCCATGTGGTGACAGCTGGGCCTAAAAGTGACCAGAAGTGGGTTCCATGACATCAAAGCACACCCCCCTCCCATTTGCCATCCCAGTGGGACAGACTTAGCTGACTCTTTTCATGTTCATCTCTGTCTGCCCTCAGAGTGTAGTTGCCTTAAATTCACCTCCTCTTCTGCGAGTGAGGGTAAATCTGAGTTAGGAGGTAAATTTTTTCTCCTTTCCCTCCCCTCCCCTCCCCTCCCCTCCCTTCCCCTCCCCTTCCCTTCCCTTCCCTTCCCTTCGATTGACAGTTGCGGAGATCTCTGGTTTATGAGCGTAAACTCTGTTACATTTTTGGCTACAAATGACTGGCTCTCTTAGGAAATACAGATGGACAGAACTTGGAGTCTGGAGAAGTGTGGAAAATCTGATGAAGAAGGTGTGGACCTGGCCAATGGAAAGCGTTTTGGTGGGTCTAATGATTTTGGGAAAATCTCTGCAAGGCTGGAACATTTTGCCACACATAAGTGGTTATTTCCTTAGCCTCTTCTACATTCACTGAGAGTTCTGTGTAGCCCGTCAGAGAGCAAGAGAACTGAAAAATAGTCCCAATACGGGTTTGTCAGGAAAGATATTTCAATTTAGGTTTTTCAAATGTATTGCGTGTAACAAAGCCTGTATTTCTTTTTCATTTCCAATGAAATCTGCCTCATTCTGGTTCACTTAACTCTTGGAAACATAGTTTAATATGTTCAGAAAGCCCTTTGAGGGAGCACTGTAAAGGCTTTCACCACCACACCCCCCCTCTGTAGAAGCAGGAAATCTAGTTCTGCCAAATGCAAATGAGCTCAGACTCCAAAAGGCAAAGTTTCAAAATGCAGAATGCTACAGTATTTAAGACAGCATGCTCTCCACAAATGATATTTCGGGGTCTAAGAAACTATAGAAAATCACTGCAACATATTTAAAATTTGCAATTTCAGAAATACTAATATGTATGGAACATCTTAGATGTATGTTAGTGAATGAGAATACTTTCCCTTCCTTTTTTGGTGTGGCTTCAGAACTTCTCAGGAGTTCTACAGGACCCCCTTTTGCTATAGTTGTCCATGTTCTGTTATGGAACAGAAAGGTCCCTCTCGGATTCACGTGTCATACTTGGTCTAAAATAATGCAAATTGCCTGCAAGATGGCATTGACTTTGCTCAAAGAAAATAGAAGCTGGTTTATTAAAAGCTACTGCTACCCCTCCAAGGGTTAACGGAGCCAGTTCCAAAGAAGTTGGGCAACCACTGAAATAGGATAATAAATGTGACACTCTCAGACTATCAGTAGCAAATATTTGAGCTTATCAAATGACGGAGGAAGTAGTTTAGTTACAAATAAACCAATCTCTCATAAAACAAGTTTTCACACAGGGTCATTTCATTGAGCTGGAGACAGCTAGAGGCCAGTCGTAGGGAGAACTCCCACTCTGTGTGCACTGGGTAACAGCCCCTCGTGATTAATGGACAGCCAGGGGGAGGCTGCGTCCCACTGCATATCAGCAGCCCAGCCATAAACAGCATCTCAGGATTATTGCGAGGAAGTGACTCATCCTCTGGGAACATAGCTGGATTTGTGCTCTCTGTCCCTCACCACCCGCCTTCTTTCTCTCGCTCGCTCTCCCTTTTTTTCCCTGTATAGCAGAGACCGTCGTGTCCTAGAAACTATAGTAGATGTCACTGCTTGGCACTTGCTGTGCAAAGAGAGGACAAGTATGTGGGTGTGAGGAGGGGGGGAGCAGAACGCTACTCTTAAAGCCACAGGGACTGTGCTGGCTAGGGCTCTGTTGACACTGTTTTTCTACAGCCTTTGAGATTAGTTTGTTGAAGGCATCTAATTTGGATTCCAGAAAAAGCACAAACACTGTGTGAGGGTAGACAAAAAAAAAAATTAGAAGTTCTTGTTTCAAAGTAAAATTCTCATTGAGATTAAGAAGAAATAAAAAAATATCCCGGCATGGTTCGATTAATTTAGCAAGTAAAAAAAAAGATAGAAAGCTGCCAAATCCTTGGGATGTGAATGTCATCTCTACTGAAAGAGAATTATGCATATGATATTTCTATATTATGATATCATAGAAAGTTTGTTTTATTCCCCCAAAGATTGTAAAAATAAAACATATAGATTCTATGAAATACAGAAATAGAAATATAAAACCGAACAAAGTCAACCATGATACCACCATGGGAAGGCAACCATTATGAACACTTCAGTATATTTTCTTCCAGTCTTCTTCCAACATTAAAAATAGACTTTTGAGACCTTAACCATATGTAGAATTTTGGTTTGCAATTTTCAGCCAACATTTATCATGTTATTCAATCTTTCTTTATACATAAGTTTAAAGCTGCAAAATACTTATTTTGCAGTTTTAATTAACAGGGCAATTTTGGAATAGATACATGTTCATGCAAAAAGCAGTAGATGACTGCTCTATTTTTGACATGTATTTATTTGTTAAAAATTATACTTAATCTGTTTCTAATAAAAACCGAAGGGAAAAATCTATGCTATTATTGTTATGGTTAACTCATTAACTTTTATATTTAAAATAAATATTCTGGCAACCGAATTTTCCACAGAACTAGAAAAGAATTAGTCCTGATCCCCTAGCCTTATAATGTACTTAACTACTAACGCTCTTTCCAAGTCCACAAGCCCTCATTGATTAACTACCTTTAGATGTCAAGATGAATTTAAAAGTGAAGGCATGATATTTACATTTGCCCGCATCTGTCCCCCCTCCCCCAACCCCGACTCGCTACAGTACCTGCGTTTGGATGCATTTTGTTTATGTGGGACATCTGGAACTACTTTTGATGACCATTATCTTTTCTAAGTTCCTGGACAAATGTCCTCCTAATCAGCCCCGGAGCCATTATACATTCTGAACAGTAACTCCACTGTGTCTCACCAACAATGCCTCTGCCTTTCTCTGATTTAACCCAGAATAAAAGTTATGTTGTGAGTGTTTGCGTAGAAATATGGCACCGAATTCACTTAAAATGTTAAATGTGCCTTCGTAAGGTAGGTATTCCCAGAACAATGCTCACTAAGGGTTAAGACACTGTGCAGCCGATTCCATGGGGGTGGGAGCCCGAAGAGGCTCCTGCCTGCTTTCAAAGCATGGGATGCAGCTTGTTTCCAAATAGAGTTCTTCTAAACTGACCTTAGGTTTGATACCTATGAGGCTTATATTAAAGGATAAAAAACAGCTGCCTTCTATTTTTTTTTTATTTTTAAAAATGTTTACTTATTTATTTTTAGCCAGACAGAGAAAGCTGAGTGGGGGGGGGGGGGGAGCAGAGAGAGAAAGGGAGAGAGAGAGAGAGAGAGAGAGAGAGAGAGAGAGAGAGAGAGAGAATCTTAAGCAGGCTCTGCGCTGACAGCTGTGGGGCTCAAACCCATGAATGGTGAGATCATGACCTGAGCCGAAATCAAGAGGAAGACACTCAACCAACCGAGCCACGCAGGCGCCCCTGAAAATAGCTGCCTTTTAGAATAAAATCCAGGCTTGCCAAGATTTTTTTCTTGCCCCAGAGTAGATATAATCTAGAAGGTTTTTGTAGTTTTGAAAGCTGTTTCTCTTTGCAGAAAGCAAACTAAATGTTAATAGGTTTCCATACATTTAGTCAGAACTTATTGAGAAAGCAAATCCCAAATGTTGAGGCATATTGTATTTGCAAAGCACTAAGTTTTAGCTTCATGTCTCAAAGATTTTCTTTTAAGTTAATGGCAGCTTATAAGGAGGTCTTCAAGATAAACCAACAATTTAGACTGTGGATTTGAAGAAATAGTAATACTTCTCTGCCCTTTTCCCCCCAAATCATTTGTGGTTAGTAAAACCACTTATGCTGAGTAACCACTGTATGAAGATGGAAGTAAATGAACATTTACTGAGCATATACTATGTGCCAAGCCTTATTTATACTTAAATATTTAATTTAAATATTCCAATAATTCTTTTGGGTAGGTATTGCTATCCTGATTTCATCAATTAACAAACCAAATGCACAATTAGTGAAGTCGGGAGGGTCAGTCATGTCAAATTTGATCAATCGCATAGGAGATTTACTCACTTTTTAACAGATAAAGTTGCTTTTTGTAGCATATCATGCAATATTGAAATATAAAATTAGAAAGTGAAATTCAATCAGAGGGTGAATTCTCAAAGACATTCTAAAGGTACATTTATCTGAAGATACAATATTTTTTTTTCCTGAAACTTCAAAATTGGAATTTCTCATAGTTCCTAGGAACTACAAAACTGTCTATCATAGAATGAGCAAAGAAAGCCAAGGAATAAGTGAGAATATAATGTTAACACCATAATCCAAGGTTCCTATCAACCCACAATCTGAGGTCAGCATCGCTTTTTTTTTTTTTTTTTTTTTTAATATCCTAATGAATGAACACTTACTTTCCAGTGTCCCTAATTATTGTTCTATTCTTTCTGGTTCATCTGACCCAATTCTATTTCTGCATGTTCAAAACCCACTTCCATTATTAGAGCCGAAGACTTGAAGGGCCTTGGAAGGGAGGTAAAAGAAATAAAACTTGGGGCAAGAATGCAGTGTGGGTCACAACAGCAGCCACTATTTATTGAAGGCTTACTCTGTGGTCAAATTTGTGCCAGGTGCCTTGCCTGTGATTCTCACAGCAATGCTCGTGGCAAGTGTCCAATTCTTCTTATTTCCAGCTTGAGGTTCAGAAAGGTTAAAAAACGTGCCAAAGATAATAGCTAGGAAGTGCCAGAATTGTTATTTACACTCAGATCTGACTTCAAATTTTTTTCTTATAATTGATCATATTATTCTCTTACAGTTACAGTGATGTTCTAGTACTCTCATTTATCACAGTTTAGAGATAGGAATTAGGCAAATAAAAAATGAAAAGGACCCAAACTCATCATATCTAAATGTTTATTGAAGGGCTGGGTTATCGGAGGAGTAGGTATGTGCCTTATTCTCTAGATCTTGAGAATGAGCTGAGACAATCATTACTCTCTTTTGGATATATAAGAGCTAAGTCAGAGGTATAGACTAGCGCTTTCTCAAATCCCTTTGTTCACTTCAAGTCTATGCTCTGCATTGACTACCTCTTCTAGCTCAATCTTCCATAAAGTATAACTAGCACGGTTATTGGATGGAATAAAAGTACGTGATGACAGCTAATACAGAATCCCATTTCTTCACACAACCCCATTTCTCCTAAGGTTCCTGATGAGAGTTGCCTTAAAACTAGCAGAGGATATAATGGGAAGAGCTGGCCATTGGGAAATGACTTATTCTCACTGGTTTGCTTCTATTGACTCTTTTCAATCTCAGTATATCCTGAGATGATATGAAAGCCTTGATAGGGCATCCTAAATGAATAACCACACTCTTTGGGATTGCCAAGAGTCAGTAACATTTCTACATTGTTTCATATCACATTTGCATATGTTATACCTTGCACTTGAGATAAATCATCCTTCAAATAAAAGAGCTATTATTGAATACTCTGATGCTTTCCAGACTGATATTGAACAGTAATGCTTGTCCACAGCTCTTGAGTTTAACCAACTCAACTTTAGTATATATGCATGCCTTTATTATAGGAATAATATTTTTGCAAATATTAATCCATTTAAGTCCTTTCCCTTAAGTAAAATTTCTTTGGCACAGTTTCAGGCAGGAACCTAGTCTAGCACTTCAGAAGGGGATGGAACAGGGATATGACACTGTAACAAAGCAATGCGCTTGAGAGACAGGTTTGGTGGAAAGCAACGCTAGGAATTGCTAAATCTCGAGCAGACCCTGCTGTACCTAATCCTGCTCTAGCAGTCCTTCCTGCACATCTGCACACACTAATCTTAACATTTCAACAACAGGGCCAGCAAGAACTCCATCGTGGGGTCCTCCAGATTTGTGGGGAAAATATCCACGTTTACTGTTAAGGCTTAGCCTAGAGGAGGGAGACATGTGGAAGGAGGGAAGCAGTGCAAAAGGGAAAAGCCATCCTCTTCATTCCAGGGGATTATGGGAAGAGAAGAAGAAACATTTTCCATTGGAAATACATTTTGGTTTTAAGTAGCATCCTATCCTCACTGTTGGAAATGAATTATTTGAGATTGCAGTTCATAGGCAAGAGCTGCACTGGTTCCCTCCACTTTATGTAGTATATAGAGAGCATGCAAGGAAAGGACAAACACACGTGGAAAGTTAGCATGGTGTGCTCACCAGCACTTGTAGATGGCATTGCTTTTAAAGTCAGAGAGTTTAGTTTCTCCCTGGGAGTCCTTCAGATGGTTATTAGCAGGTACTGGTGGACGTTAGGGACATCTTGAGGTTCACTCTAACCCCTGTCCATCCAGAGAAAACCAGTAAGAGTATTAGAACGAGTAAATTTCTGAAACTATTTTATTTATCCAGCTGATCGCCAAAATGATTCCATCTGGACCCTCCAATGCATTCCTGAAACTGCAGGCATAGCGGTGGTGCCCCACAGGCTGGAACCAATGGTTCTCAATGCAGGCTATGCATTACAACAGTCTGGTGAGCTTTGCCAGCCACATGAGTCCAGACCCAAACTGAGACCAATAAACCAGCATCTCCAGGGGGTGGGGCCCTCACATCAATATGTCTTAAAATCTCCGCTGGTGATTATAATTATGAAGCCAGGGCTGAGAATGACTTAGTTGGGTCCAAATTACTATTCTCCAACAGCGGCAAGCAATTTTCCTTCACTGACCTCATACCTGAGTCAGCTTAATTATATTTCTTATCTCTCAAGAAGATAATTATTTTAAGCACAGAAAGATATTTCTTTTATAGAAGGATATAGTGTCCATTTATTTCACGTTAAAGGAGATCAATAATGAAAAAAAGCACAAATTGAGGCAAAATAAGTACTGCTCTGAATTTATACACATGCTCTGACATTTGTAAGGTAGGACTCAAACAGGGCTTCTCAACCTTGCCACTACTGACATGTTGGAACAGATAATTCTTTTTTAGCAGGGAGGCTGTCCTGTACACTGTAAGATGCTTAGTATCATTTCTGACTTTCACTCACTAGATGCCAGCAGCAGCCCCCTCCCAGCTGTGACAAACAAAAATGTCTCCAGACAATAGAACAACATCACAGGGACCCAGGCATTTGCTTATAAAGGGGGGGGGGGGGGGTAAGAAAAGGTGAAAGTAGGCAAACGCTAATCCTGGGGGTTAATCCATTACAGTCAAAACCGCTGTCAAGATAAGTACAATTTCCAGTCTAGCCATCCTTGACAGCTACTTCCTCTTGAGAGCCTTTTCTCTTTCATTGTGACAGTCACTGGTTTTAAGGAATGCAACTGTCTGTAACTCAAGAAAGTGAGGTGTCAAACTGGGGGCTGTTTAGAACTCCAGGTATGGTCTGGAAAGAAGACTTTAAGATGTGGTGGAATTAACAACAGCTTTGGGTTTTCATAATTTCCCTTTCTCTTTCCCTTAACTTGCTCTTTTTGGATGACAAGCATGTGCAAAATTAAAACCAATCTGGATCTAGTCAATTCTGTGACACTATGAAACATATTTCATTAGTGACTTAGCCCATTTAGGAAATTAAGATGGTTAATCTCAATTTATGGGAAATGCATCAGCAAGAAGATAGGAATCTTATGGTAAAAAATTTAAATGGATATGTTGTATATGAAGGCAAATAATTCCTTTCTAGTACAAATAATTTCTACCTTGGGATATTAAAATTCCAAGGAGAAAATACAATGGGGTAGTCTCTTATAAAATATTCTGTAGAGTAGCTACAATGTAATATCACAAGGAAACATAGATGGTTAGGGGAGACTTTAAGAGGTCAACTGGTACAAAATACAGTTCAAGTAAGATCTAAATAAACTCACAGTTGTATGATCCATGATTCACATTGTTAGTTTCAAAATTGTTCTCTACTTTTGGAGACATAAGGGAAGGCCTCCTCCTCTAAACTGACTAAAAAAAACTCAAGTAAGCTTTGTATCTATGTGAAAAAAAGAAGCCATTAGTGTATATTTTGGTTTTGCATATCCCAAAGCTTTAGAGATAAACAAAGAACTAACAAGAAATTGCTCTTTTCCAGTAGCCTGAAGACATCTGCAGGCTTTTTCTAATGGGAAAGCCCAAAAGAGAACTATCCTCTTCTGATGCCAAATTTAAATGTACTTCCTGGGTTCTGAGCCTACCTTGATTTTCTTCCTTCTGCAAATCATGTCAGGACACTTCCATTTTCTATGTATGCTCACCTCTTTCCAGCTCTATAAAGAAGATGGACATCTACCCAGACTCTTGATAAACCATGAGGCCCATGAGTTGGTTTTACTTGGCATTTTCACAGTGTTAGACAAAGAATGGTCTCAGATGTTTTTAGAGAAGTGGGTGAGAGATCCCTCTTTTTTTGTCCTGACATATAAGGACGCTTAGTTTAAATGCATGTATCCTGCCAATATATTTTTATTTTTTTAAACTTCTAAATTCAATATGCTGATATTTGTACATGTTTGAAGGTTACCATTTTTCATGGTCAGACATTTCTTAGTTTACAGATTTATTACTTGTTTCTATTAAAAAGCATTGTGTAAGTGTCCTTTGTCACATTACTCTACATCCTCAACATAAAGCCATAAAATTACTGAGTATAATAAAATGATGTCTAAACAAAGAAATCCATCCTAACATAATCTTATCATGTCTCTAAAATTAAATTCTACATATTTAATCTTAGAAGGATACTTGGATCTGGATTTTCTGCCATTTACTTTTCTCTTTTTTAGTAAAACACTTCAAATGTGACATGAGTTGAAAAATGAGTACATCTTAAAGCACTCTGGGTTTCCCATATATAAAGTTTGCCAAACTCCCAGTTAAAAGCAGTGAGTCTCATATGGGAGTAAGGAACTCCAAATACCAAACATTCAAAGCTAATTTGATTAATCAGATAAACCTTAGGAAGACTCTGGACATTCCAGGAATATTGTCTGGAAACAATCTCAATTTGCCAAATTCCCAAGCACTAAAACGTTCAGGCAGACTCCTTCCTGGATTTCCGCTGACTTGTGTTTTCATTCCCAGTGACATGTTTCTTACATCTATCCTCACATCGCAAATGCAGCCTCCTTTCCGGCATTCACACCATTGTGTCTCTGAGTTGATGTTCGTTGCACAAGGGAAAAGATTTTACAGTAATGAGATCTAGAAGACCAAGAAGCTGCTCTGAGGCAGACAGGCAAGGGGACCACCATGCCACTCGCTTGCCGTACTGCACGCACTGCCTCATTATGCGATTCAGTTAGGCCCTGGTCAGGCCTAAGTCCCTGCAGATGGCCCATGTTCAGTATTGCTTACAAATAGAATTTATTATTGTTAAATCTGTGAATGTAAAGGGATGGCTGAAAAAGCTGAGTGAGTGTCTTCTCTCCCTCCTCACGTTCCTCCCTTCCCCCCTTCCCTCCCTTCTTAAAGGGAGAGGCACTGTAGATGGTGGGTAGGAACTTGGACTTTGGAGCCAGGCTACCTGACTTGAAACTTCTTCTACCACTTACCAGCTGTTTAGTCTTGGGCAAGTTATTTAACTTCTCTGTGACTGAGTTTGTTCATCTGTAAAACCTATCTCTCAGAAGGTTGTTGTAAGGATTAAATGAGTTAATATATGTAAAACTCTTATAGCACTATCTAGCATCTAGAAAGGTGTGTGTGTGTGGGGGGGGGAGGGTCCTGTTGTAGGGGTCTCTGACATGTGGGATAGTCTGTGTACATGGTCAACAAACACCACTTTATATGACCCAAGTTCAAAGACACATAGAAGTTAATGAGCACTTCTGATGCCCAATCTCAATTTCCCAAAAGAGAAAATATGCTTGGCCCTAACTTTTGCTGGGGATTCTCCATAAAACTGAGCCTCTGTAACCGTGAGGTTGAGGTCTTCTACTACATATGAAGTTTTAGGGATCCACTCCATTTGTGGATAACTCTTAGCAAAGGGGGAGACATGATTGAGCAGACCCCTCGAAAAGTGCCTGCTACATTATTGTATTAGTGTGCGAGGGCTGCCATAATAAAATACCACAGCCTATGTGGGTTAAACAACAGGAACCTATTTTCTCACAGTTCTGGAGGCTGGAAGTCTAAGATCAAGGCACTGGCAGGTTTGGTTTCTCCTGAGGCTTTTCTCTGGCTTGCAGATGACTGCCTTCCGGCTGTGTCCTCACATGGCCTTTTTTTTTTTTTTTTCTCTTTTTCCTGTGCCTGAGCATTCCCGGGGTTTCTTCCTCTTATGAGGACACCAGTCCTATTGGATTAGGGCTCCACCCTTATGACCTCTTTTTAACCTAAATTACTTCCTAAAGGCCTATCTCTCAATAGAGTTACATATGGATTTGGGTTTCACCTTATGAATTGGGGGCAGAGGGAGACTATTCAGTCCTTAACACTTATCTTAGAAAGATAACTTTTTTGAGGTGCCTGTCTTGGACACTAGTGAAGAACAGATATTTTTGGCCTTTACTTAAGTTTTAACCTTTAATCCTTACATGACTATTATACGAGGAGGTAATGGGGCAGTGGATAAAAATTCTTCTCTTCAGGCAACGTAGTAAAGGTGTCTTAATAGCATGGGAGATTTCCAATAACTATATTAGAAAGTTGTTGGGGCACCTGGGTGGCTCAGTCGGTTAAGCATCTGACTTCAGCTCAGGTCATGGTCTCAGGGCCCATGGGTTCAAGCCCCGCGTCAGGCTCTGTGCTGTCAGTTGCGGAGCCTGGAGCCTGCTTCAGATTCTGTGTCTCCCTCTCTCTCTCTCTCTCCGCCCTTCCCCGGCTTGTTCTCTGTCTCTCTCTCTCTCAAGAATAAATAAAGATTAAAATAATAATAATAATAATAAAAGAAAGTTGTTGCCAAAGCCATAATTGTTCAGTATAGGGTACTGAATGAAAATTGTTTAAGCATGTACTTGATTAATTTAGTGATTAAAATTATACATGTATATATCCCATACTTATCTTTTAATATAGGTAATTTGCAGAGATTTAAAAATGATTCTGTGCTTTGGTTCTTGACACCATAAGTGCTTTCGTCCAAGCTGCAGAGTAGACTCCATAACAAGAATGAATTCCACGACGGTAGATCCTTCTCCCAAGCTTTTCTTTTCTTTTTTAAGTTTATTTATTTATTTTGAGAGAGAGAGAAAGAGAGGGGCAGAGAGAGAGGGAGAGGGAGAATCCCAAGTAGGCTCTGCTGTGCCAGCGCAGAGCTCAACACAGGGCTCCATCTCACTCAGTGGAGTGAAACACGGTCTCTCAATCATGAGACCATGACCTCAACCGAGATCAAAGTCTGATACTTAACCAACTGAACCACCCAGCCCACCAGCACCCCCACCCCTGTCCAGCTTTCTCATGTAGCTGCTCAAAACTTTTCTAAAAATTTTTCATTTATCTGAAGATAAAATCCTGCATGTCATTATTATGTTGGAAATGTTATCTACTCTCCAGGTTATTATATTAAAATTAGGAGGCTGTTTCTTTTCCCCAATAAAATAAAATCTCATCTAAGCAACAAATAAGAAAAGACAAATGTTAATCATTTAAGTATAAAGTTATGCAAAAGGAGACCAAATGAGTAAATTCTAAATTCCTATAAAAGTTATTTCTTTTTTGGAAATACTTTTCTCTTTAAACCATAATTGATACTGTCTCCTTGGAAACAATCCTGAGACTAGCTGGGTTACTGGAAACCATGCAGTTTAAACTTAAATTATGGTAATGTGTTGCCTCTTCCCATTAATGCCACTTGTGCTCGTAAAGACAACTTGAGTATCTTTCTATCATGCTGTAGGCTACATCTGATGGAAAGATGCTCTAAGTCAGAAATGTGAGCTGAGAAGAATGTGTGCACATTTCTCACTGTAAAGTCATCCACTGACATTTTGATTTCACTCATTGGTTTCTCGGGCTAGGTTAATGTAGCTCTGTGCCCACGAGACAAAGTCAGCTTCCTGAGCATGTGAGAGCGTGTGGGAAATTCAGTAAGTTCACACGTGAGGCTTGACGGGAGAGAGCCAGCTTTCCTTCCACATGACATTCCAACGCTACTGTTGGCCGCTACTTAAAACAGTGCTTATAGAATTTATTTGAATTTAAAAACTCCCTCTCTTTAATTATAGTATGGAAGGCACTGTCCTAGGAATCTTGGGGATTAGAAAGTAAAATACAGTTGGCCTTCAAGAGAGTCACAGGTCAGTAAGAGAAATCCAAATTGACCTCACTACTTTGTGTAATGTAATATATTATATTGGAGATGCTGCAGCCATCTGGAAGCACAAGATGAGACAAACTTGTAGATGAGAGAGAGAGATGTAGACATAGCCAACCCACTGCTTGGTGTCCACTCCTAGGTGTCTGTGGCTCTGTCCCAGCACAGAATCCTCAGCAACAGGGAGTAAAGCTGGTGGCTTTCCATCAAAGCTCATGAGTGATTTTGTGATGCTCGAGTGGGAGGAAGGGAGAAACACATTTGACCCTCTCTCGGGAAGTCGGTATTAACTTTGCTATTAATAAAAAGCTTTATTTTATCTTTAGTTTTTTGTCTACCTAGAGGCCAATATTCTTGGAGGCAAAGAGATCTGGCACCCTGGTCGTGTTTTGGGGTGGGAGCTTAAACCTGTAAAATGTGACAATACTCCAGTCAACAGCAGAATGGTTAGCAAAGAAATCACCGATGTTAAAGTAATTAAATGCGAGCTCCTCTATTTCTCAAATAAAGCACTACTTATGGCAAACAAGCTTAATTATCAGCCTATGTTTACTTTATGACATTGGATTTTGCATATATTATAATTGAATATGCACAGCCGAACTGTTTTTTTTTTGTTTTTTTGTTTTTTTTTTTTTTTTGGCACAGCCTCTAGAAACCTGGTGTTTAAATGCTCCTTTTTCTACTAACAAAGCATAGGCTGGAAGTTATTGTTTCCTGTGGGCCATGTTTTATTTAATGTTGGAATTTAGATATAGTCTTCATTGACTAATACTAATTTAATTTTTTCACAAGCGCCTCTGACTTAGCAAAGTCACTAGTCACCCTGATTTGATTTGGAAATTTGGGAAATGAGGGTGATAGCTTTGCAAAGTCATGGTAGGAGAAGAGCAGCTGGTTGGGCCTGGCTCAGTACTTGGTGATCATTCACTATTTCTTGACATATGCTAAAGAGTTTGAAACTGCAGTGGCATGGGTGATGACAAATACGATGTCATAAATATTTGGTGGCAGGACGATCTGAGACATATTTATTCAGAAACTAAATGAAGATAGATCCAAAGCGGCAACTTCTTTTAAGTTACCATGTCTGCCCCAGCAACACTAACCAGAAGGCATGTGAAGAAACTCCAAGACCCTCTCTTTCTGAACTGTCTTCTCAGTCTGTTTACCAAATGAGATTTGGCTCCTCTTATCATTCTGACTACTGACCTGGAGGTCTTCCACTCCTTGATTCTTCCACTCCTTACTTACTTTGTCATCCAGTCTTAAGGCCTGTTTCTCCATCATCTTGATTCCTGTGGCAATAATTCTGCTTCTTTGCTCCTACTCAGTACTGCTTTAGGAAACATTCCAATGTGCCACAATACAGAGAAATTAACAAACATGCTTTCAATACTTTTCAGTCATATGAATGTGAGAGCTAAGCAGCTTCTTAGTATACCAGGTTCTGAGCTTTTGTTTCTGATACAATTTAGAATAGTAAATTTGAAAACATAAATAGAGCTTACCCATTAATAGCCAAATACCATTAATAACCAGATATGTTGAGGATGCCTAGGTGGCTCAGTCATTTAAATGTCTGACTCTTGAATTTGGCTCTGGTCATGACCTCATAGTTCATGAGTTTGAGCCCTGCATCGGGCTCTGCACTGACAGTGCAGTGGAATCTCTCTCTTGGGATTGGGTTCTTGGGATTCTGTCTCTCTCTCCCCTTCTCTCTGTTCCTCCCCCACTTGTAGTCTCTCTCTCTCTCTCAAAATAAATAAATAAACTTAAAAACAAATAACGAGATATGTTGAGCACACTGTGTCTGTAAAGTTGAGATCAATATCAAATATTGATTTTTTAAAGATAGTTTCTATTAGGGTTTTAGATACATAAAAATCAGATTCAAAATGCAGGCAAACCCATTTTAAAAAATAAAAAAAAATACATGCCATCTTGTAGTCACTTTCTGGTTTTGCCTGTAGTTAAAACATAGAAAGGAGTTGCCAATAAGTTGGGATGATGATAATGATTTAGTATCACGTAGAAATATAAAATCTCATGCTAGTTGTGCACATTTGATATGCCGACTTTCACTTAAACATTTTAATTGTGTCAAAGGATTTTCTAAATTCCCTGAAAAATCAGCAATATGTCTATGAATATTAAACATTTATGACCATGTATTGCTTTTGTTTCCCAAAACACTCCCCTTATTCCTTTCTTATAATACTTACCAATTTACTCTTTGTGTTATAGCTATTTGTATATTAATTTCCCCAACAGCCTGTAAACTCTGTGAAGTCATGATATACACCTCATCCACCTTTGAATGCCCATCTAACATCTGTCCCAGAAGTCAGTAAGTGTTTATGGAATGGATGAGTAAATAAGAATGACAGACAATGTTATTTTTACATTACCATTCCAGATTTAAATTGACAAATTCATATTGGCATGTAACAGATTTTAGAAGCAAAGTTCTATGCACACAGGGGTCAAGAAGAAGCATGCACATTCCTGAATGAGTGAAGGATAGCCGATGACTTCAAAGCCACCAGCAGACCATTTACTTTATCTGGGATCAAGGACTCTGCAGGGATAAAAGGCAAAGGAAGTCCTACCCCTTGAAAACAAATGTTTCCTTAAAATAGAGGTTTGCTATCTAAAGCTCCTTTAATTCCTTAGGTTCAGCCCTATGAAATCATTCTCCTTGAAGTTTAATCATCCCAAATCCCATAATAATAATTTGGGGAAAGATAAATTGCCATAGAAAACATAGAATATGGTAGAATTTTAAGTCTAGCATTAGGGAGATTTGACCTGGTTATAAAACTCCTCCATGGAAGCACTATGGTTAGAATCGGTGTGAATTCACTCACATCTACTCTTGTTTAAAGGTACAACAGGACACAGAGAGAGACCTTCACACAAAACAATAGACAACCATAATTCCTAAGGTAGCTAAATTAAAGCAGGTGTTTTCATACATATAACGTTTGATGTTGTAATTGTTTTCTGCTTGTTTTTATGTTTGTGTTAAGAAAATAAAGAGACATTGGTGGAAAATAGACAAACACATATTTTGCTTAAGAAAAGAGATTCATAAACCAGAGAAGAGTAGAAAAACTTAATGCTTGATCAATGAAATTCTTCCAGACTCTCATTACACTGACCTTGTATCTCTTTTTTTGCCTCAGATTTGGCAGCTGTAGCAGGGATTGTGGATTTTATGGAAAGTCGGGGGTTTTTTTCCTTTTAAATGTCCATGTATCTACAAATGTGAAACTTTAGAATTTCAAAATATGATAAAAATTTTTGTCACTTTATAGGTTTTGATTTAATTTATCTTAGAAGCTTCACCAATCTTTTGATAGTAGCTGACAGATCCAATCCTGTTCCCATATGCTTTCTGCTATTTAAAAAGAAACAGTACACAATTGCCTCAGAGAAGCACCATGTGTTTCCAAAGTGTGAATCTGAAAACCATCCATCTGGTCATGCTGGCATCTTTCTAAATTGTATGTGATTGAAAGAAATGTATTCAACATTTTGCAACTCTTTGGCCAAATGAGGAAGATAACAAGGTAAGGGAGATCCTTTTTCATTTCCATTTATTGAAAATCAAGTCTGTTCCTTCAGCCTGGGGTACCTTGCCCACCTGAATGGCCGCAGTCATCCATCAAGACTCAAGTCGCATGCTGTTTCCTTAGTGAATTCTCTGTAACCCTAGCTCTGCATTGTTTGCACAACTCTGTTCATACTGGTATAAAAATCCTTATTTTCTTTGATTAAAACGATTTCTTTAAATATTGCCTCTCCTGTAATCCATGAGCTCCTACAATGGAAGGCAGATGGTCTCCAATGCAACTCAATACAACAAAATATTATTACAATATTCCAGACACTAGTCTAGGGCCTGCAGAGATAGTCTTGAATAAACAGAGATCATTTTTTCCCCAAGAAGATTACAATCTTACTGGGAAGGAAAAAAAAAAGGGAGGCGACTAATTATACTTAAAATTGATGCTCAGTGGACAGATAACTACATCTGAAACCTCATGCAGACAAAAATAAATTTGGAAGTTCAAAATCTCTTTATTGTTGTTGCTATTATTAATACTTTCGTGTGACATAAATATTCAGATTAATTTTCTAGATCTGTGGAATTGCTGGAGGGATCAATACTACTTCACATTTCTTGTGAAGGTAATGAACAGTCGCTGAATTATGAGCTAAGCCTAGTACCACATTTTATATGTATATTAATTTATGGTGCATTTATAAGCCCTCTATGCTGAAGTTACTTTATTTTTTTCAAACTGAAACTAATCCTAAAAGTAAGACTTTTTTTTTTCAGATTTTTAAGAGGGAGATAAATGATATTGAATCATTATGGTTTCAAGTATAAAATATAAAGATGTGTCCATGTATTAATTAAATAGAAATAATAACTTAATGGTAAATTAAGAAAACAGGACATCTTGGCAGAAAACATTAAGGGCGAGGTGACTTCCTATTTTTTGACCACGTTGAAATGCATAACTAGATCAATTGTTAGGAAGAACAATTCAGTAAAAAAAAAAAAAAAAAAAGTCAGTCCATCATCAGATTTTGGTTAAATTGATTGTCATAGTTCAGTTCACTAATGAAATAATCTGTCTCTGCCCTAAATGGAGACAACCTTGATGATGGTTCCTACTAGAGACCAAACTCCTCAAGGGCAGCCATCATCTCTACTTCTTTTGAACTTCATCACAGTCTCTGGACTAGAACATTACACCAAGTGAAACTTGGTCAAGGTTAAATAAATCAACTTTGACCCTCTTCTCATACTATTAAAATGCAATTAATTTAATTAATACACATTCTTTTACCCATATAGACATCTGCTGCTATCCAAACTCTATAACAGGGCTCTTTTTCTATGCAAACTCTGCAACTATACTGAAGTACTAACACTTCAAACTAGAAAATTATTGAAGAATATGGATTTCAGGCACTCTCTGGAAAGCTAGTGTCTGCACACTGTTGGTAGGAAGAAACTGCCTACTCTTCAGGAGAGAGGCAGAAAAGGGGGTGTTGATACAAGATTAATATGGGGGAAGCTTACAAGATGTGCTGGAAGGGAGAGAAAAGAGATTCGAATAACAGCTAGGAAGCACTGATACTGAAAAAGTTAAGTTTTGATTTCTTGTGAAAGGAAACACTTTTTCAATTTTTGAAAAGCTGCATGTTAGAAATAAATTTGAAATCCAAATTATTGCCCAACAATATTGAGTATATTTGCTACTCTATTTCTATTTCTATTTCAGAGAAAGCTCTGCTGAAAATTGTGTGATCTTCAGGTTAGTGTAATGAAGAAGAAAAAACCCTTGAAAACCTCTCACTTTGTTAGGACTGGGCTGAGGGCAGATGACTCACAGTATGGATTCAAGTTAAATCATTTAACCTTTTTTTCTTATTCAACCCATCTGGGAAGCTGAATACAAGCGCTTCACTATGGAACAGATGGTGCTCCAAAGCTAAATTTTCCCAGATTAAAAAAGAAGAAAAATGTGTTATAAGCACTAAGGGAACCAAACATGGAAAAAGACCAGGGATTAAAAGCAAAAGAGCTATAAATTGGATCAAGCCTTTTCCTCTGTAAAAAATAATGTAATACTTAAAAAATCAGTCCTGTGAGATGATTTGGGGACAAAGTTAGTAAAATGTTTCCTAAGCACCATATGTGTAAAGGTGGTCATGATTAATGGTACGTATGAAAAGTAAAAGCTCTTTGTTGGCACAGAATTGTGTGTTCATTTACCCATCTGTCTCAGAAAACTAATATGATTGCTTTTGAGTACTTCTGGGTTATCTATTTGATATCTGTAAAGTTAAACACTAATAAAAACATTTCTTGAGAAAATTTATGGAATCCATCTGATTGTAGCTCTGATGAAATTTAACACTACTTGACAAATGAAAAAAATTCCAACGTGTTATAGAATGTTGTCTAATCTATTTTCGAAATATATATATATATATTTTTTTTTTTTTTGCTTATATATGTATATGTATATATATTGCTTCAAAGAAAGGCAAACCATTGGCCTTGGCTAACCTTGGGTAATTATAATCTTATTGTATATAAAAGTGTTTTCAAATGTACTTATACACCAATATTTACATCTATCATATTTTATAGAAGAAGAAAGGTCCTGTTGTAGCCACACTACAGCTATATTGATGAATAAAGTAGAACATAATGGAAAGTATCTATACCTTCTTATTTCCCGACTGGCTGTGATAAACTTGGGGGTCGTTAGCTTACTATTTAAAAGACATAGTTCGCAGATGAGGATGAGGATGAAACCTGAGAAATTCACATTGTAGACTTCCAGATGCCACAGTATAAAAACCCAGATTGAACTTCAAGTCTGGGACTGTCTCCAAAAGGAGGTTCCATTGTGGTTGAGGCAAATGGTGCCTTCCTAACCGAATACAATCTTTCTTTGATTAATTCTCCAAATCCTGTTTATAAAGCAAAAGACAAACACGTACATATTTTTTCTTCAAAGAATCACTTTTTATTGAATTTGGGTCATACTCCTATTACTGAGAAATACAGATGAGGCATGGTTAAATGGCTCAGAAGCAGTGAAAATTGAAAGGCAAACACTTCTGGTTTTAAGAAAAGAGAGTTCCATATGTCTCCTACTCTAATTTCCTATTAGGAAAAGATAAAAGCACTGACTATCACTATGGCTTTTAATATCCACAATAATCAATGTCCAGATAAAGATAAATTCTCCAATTTAACATAGCCCTTGTTCAGGGCAGCAAATGCATTCTTGGGAATGTTTGCATAAATAAATCTAATATAAGGCCATTCAACCTCTTGAGAATTCCAAACCAATCTGTGGATCCCTCCATTATTCTTTTTTGATGATATATATTCAATTATATTTATAAAATATGTATTATAAAAATATATTTTCAAATACATTTGCATATTAGTCATTATATATATTCATATATACATATGTGCATTCAAACCACATTTGCATAATTCTTCTCTCCTAATAGCAAAAATATTTTTCCAAAGAAGATGTACAGATGGCCAACAGGCACATGAAAAGATGCTCAACATCGCTAGTTATCAGAAAAATGCAAATCAAAACAACGAGGTATCACCTCACATCTGTCAGATTGGCTAGAATCAAAAAAAAAAAAATGAGTGTTGGTGAGGATGTGAAGAAAAGGAGACCCTTGTATACTGCTAGTGGGGATGTAAATTGGTGCAGCCACTATGGAAAACAGTATGGAGTTTCCTCAAAAAATTAAAAATAAAAGTACTGTAGGTTCCAGCAATTCCATTTCTGGGTATTTGTTGGAAGAAAATTGAAAAATCAATTTGAAAAGATACAGGTACCCCAATGTTCACTGCAGCATTATCTAAAACAGCCGAGACATGGCAGCAATCTAAGTGTCTATCAATGGATGAATGAGTAAAGAATGGGTACACACACACACACACACACACACACACAAACTCATATCTATGTAATGAAATATTACTCAGCCATAAAAAAGAATGAAATCTTTCCATTTGAGATACCATGGATGGACCTAGAGGGTATTATTCTAAGTGAAATAAGACAGAGAAGACAAATACTGTATAATTTCACTTATATGTGGAATCTAAAAAACCAAGCAAATGAATAAATGAAACAAAAATAGAAATAGACTCATAGATACAGAAAACAAACTGTCAGTTACTACAGTAGGGAGGGATTGAAGGATAGGTGAAAGAGAAGGAGATTAAGAGGTATAAACTTCCAGTTATAAAACAAATAAGTCATGTGTATGTAATGTATAGCATAAGGAATATAGTCAGTAATATTGTAATAATTCTGTATAGTGATAGATGGTAACAAGACTTAGTGTGGGCATCATTTTTTAATGTATAAATATTGAATCAATTATGATGTACACCTGAAAGTAATAGGATATTGCATGTCAATTATGCTTCATAAGCACTGTAACATTAGAAGAAAATTAAAAATTAAAAACAAAGGATAAGCCATTGATGTGAAGAAATCAAATTCCCAAATAATACTGAATTTGTGATTCAGTCATATTTAAAAAAAAAAAAAGAGCTTACCTGCCAATTTTGAAAGGATTCTTTGCAAAGATATGCCTGTCACTGTACACAGACCTCCCAAAAATTTGTACTGGCTCCTTGGCCTTTAAGAGTTTCTCATAGAAGAAGTTCAGCTGTACATTCAGGTGTTTTATAAAGGAGTATGTCTGGAATATGTAGGACCAGCATGCTGGCTCCTGGTATATCATATCCAGAAAGTTCCCGAAACTCTGGGTAGTACAAGCCAATGTTGCCTTCCATGAGAGCCTTGGCTCTCTTACGTGACACATACTGACTTTCCCAACATTATCTCCAGTGTATCTACCTTCATATAATCTCCCTTCTAATCTGAATTTCAATTCCTTAGTAACTACTAATGAAGTTTTCACCTTTTTTCCGCTAAATTGATCCTGAGACATGACATGCTATTTGTACTCCCTGTAGGTTAAGAATCATTTATAATCCATCACTATAACCAGAAGCAAGTCAAGGCTCAAGACTGGCATTGGGTAAGCACGAAGTCAGTCTCACTTAAGAACAGGGTATTTACATTTATATATTGATGGTCCATAATGGAATATATGCAGAGTATAAGTTCATACAAACACTTTCAAATAATTTCTGCTTTCCTCATAAATCTAGCAAAAAATATAGCTTAGAAGCATCTTTGTTGCTATGCCTATGATTAATGTTAAAAGTGACTAATGTCTTCCAGAGCTATTGCTATCATTTCTCTCTGAGGGTCAATTCTCTCTCTGTACAAATCACACATCCTATTTCCCTTCCTCATTGTACCGCAAGAAGTGCAACCAAAAGTGGATGTAATTTGAACACATCACAAACCAACTGGTGGCTTCAGGCTTTATGTGCTCCATACTTGCACTAACCTTATAACTCTCAGCGGTTGGCAAGGGTCTCCAAAAAGTTTACAGATTTAGAAGGAAGATAGAAACATGTTTAAATGAGAATCCTCTAGATTATTGTCTAAGCCCAAATTTGACTTCAACTCTTATTTATAATGTTATTTAATAAGTTATATCATTTTAGACTAGATAACCAAACTTACGACCCCTCACATGGCTGATGGTTGTATCAGATGAGAAAGCATGCATCATTATGGCTATTCAGACCATTTCTGGCAGCATGCTCTCAGCACACCATGAAGAAAGAGAAACATTTTTGTATACCTTCTATTTTCTAGGCACTATGTTAATAGGTTTTATTTTATATTACCTCATTTTATCTTTTAAATGCTGTCTCCCATAGATATTATTATGCCTATTTTACAGATGAGTCAACTAAGGCAGAATAAGCTTAAACGACCTAGTCTCTGGTCTGTAGATCCAAAGCCCATGCTCTCTCCACTATATCATATCATCTTCCACAAGAAAGAGAAAACTTACGTTTATATGCTCATTAATGCTTTAGACCTCTTAAAAACAAGTATGTTTATCTTGGCTTAAAAAGCTCTTACTGCTGCAAGGACTTCAACAGTCCTGTTCAATTCCATGTGCATTAGGATTCCCCAGGATTAGTGCTTGCAAGTTTTTAATTTCCACTCAGAGCATAGAGGAAAAAATAGCACAGATTTCCTTGTCTTTCTTTTTTCTTTTAATGCTCCTTAAATAAAATGAAACTTTGATTTTTCAGTATATTATTTTTATATGTGTGCTGATAATAATTTTAAATTTCTAATATTATTCTTAAATCACTATCTTGCTTGAGTTTTTGAGTGCAACTTTGCGATTAAATTTATTCTCTTAATTATTATGTGTCCAAATAATAAGGCATCCAGGCCTCCCTCAACTTAGCTTGTTTGACTTCTGCTTTTTTGTCTTTTCTCTTCTTTAAGTTTTCATTTTCCAAAGGCACAACATTGAGAAAACTTTGATTGGTTTTGAAAACTGCAACAAAATGGCTAAAAGTCATATAGCATTATTTATTTTCTTGTTATAGCTTTCATAAATAATATTTCTCAACATCTAATGCAGTCAAATGAACAATTATTGAATCATAAAAAATGGGAACACTCTAATCTGAACTAGATTTATTTAAGAGTTGACCACATTAAAAAAAAAACAAATATAAAAATTAAAGCATCTCTGATGGCTCCCTCTCCAACAATTTAAGTGACATGTAAGTAACTTGTGTATTAATCACATTTTCAATCAATATCATCCAGGATTTTCTTTTTTTTATTTTTTATTTTTTTAACATTTATTTATTTTTGAGACGGAGAGAGACAGAGTGTGAACAGGGGAGGGGCAGAGAGAGAGGGAGACACAGAATCTGAAACAGGCTCCAGGCTCTCAGCTGTCAGCACAGAGCTTGACGCGGGGCTCGAACTCACAGACCGTGAGATCATAACCTGAGCCGAAGTCGGACGCTTAACCGACTGAGCCACCCAGGTGCCCCTGGGATTTTCTAATCTAGTCCTTGAACTAGTCAGTGTCATTAAGGGTTCTGTGGACATAAGTTTTAGGGAAGTTCTTAATACTCCATTGACCTCTTAAAGTTTCATATTGTACATTTATTCATCTATTTAATAGTGACTTTGAGATCTGCTGTACAGTAACTATTTAATTTGTTCTGGTCATGAAACTCTCCTTTGGCTTGTTAAATTTCCCTGAAACTACTGTTTCTTAGAACAGGCATTGGGAAATTTTGGTGTAATCATTTGCAAACAGAAAAGTTTGTTGTTTTTTTTTTAATTTTTTTTTAAATCTTTATTTATTTTTGAGAGAGAGAGAGAGAGACAGCACAAGCAGAAGAGGAACAGAGAGAGGAGACACAGAATCTGAAACAGGCTCCAGGCTCTGAGCTGTCAGCACAGAGCCCGATGCAGGGCTCGAACTCATGAACAGTGAGATCATGACCTGAGCTGAAGTCAGATGCTTAACCAACTGAGCCACCGAGGTGCCCCAACAAGCAGAAAGGTTTCTATAGGCTGTAATGTTTTAAGTAGCTGATGTGTTCATTAATTAACTTTGTAGATAAACTAAAGAAGAAATAGGATATATGTGATTAAAAGAGACAGAATAATTAAAAATCATAATCTTTGGCTTTGAGTGCATTACTCTAAATAATTATCCTTTGTAGAGAAAACTGATAGTATTCAAGTGCATTTTCCAATAGTTATTTTTTGGTTTTGTGGCAAATAAGTGACACTTGAGTTTTCAGACCAAGAAGCCTCCCTAGATCTTAACAATTCTCTAGTATAAGCATGCTAAACTCTTTGGAAAGGTTTCCAAGGGCTTTTTTTATCATGTGAACAGCAAGAATTAGATCATCAAGGTAGGTGACAAGCTATGACTTCTATTCTGCTCTTCCCTGAACCTTGCCACAAGGATTCCAAAAGGGAATCTGTTACAAATGAACAAATCTTTGTAGTTGTCAGTGGTCTTAAATTTCTACATTCTCGTGTTCATTTTCACTTGGAAATATGGAAGGCCAAGATCCAACTTCCCATCCTTTTACCTCCTATCTAAAGCACTATGTTCATACATGGGAGTAGGAAATAGTGGGCACTTTTGAGAGCTCATTCAAGTGTTCCAAAACTACCATTAACAATCCATCTGTTTTGTTTTTGTTTTTTTTGTTTTTTTTTTTTTTTTTTTTAACTACACACCTATTAGAATGACTTAAATTAAAATTTTAAAAGTGCTGACAGTACCACATGCTGGCAAGGCTGTGGAGAAACTGGATCTCTTATAAATTGCTGGTAGGAGTGTGAAATGATACAAACATCCTAGAACTTTGACAGTTTCTTATAAAATTAAACATATATTTACCATCTGACCCAATAATCATACTCCTGGAGTTTTATTCTAGAGAAATTAAAATGTATGTTCATGCAAAACCTACACAAACTGGAAACAATAGCCCCAAACTGAAAACAATCCAGATGTCCTTTAATGGATGAAGGATAAACACATTGTGGTAATCCATACTATGGAATACTATTCAGCAATAAAAGGAACAAAATATTATCATATGCAGAAACATGAATGAATCTTAAGGTAATTATGTCGAATTAAAAAAGAAAGCCAACATCAAAATGTCACATACTATATGAGTCTATTTATGTCATTCTTGGAACGATAAAATGAAACGAATGTAGAACAGATCAGTATTTGCGAGGTACTGGAGAAGAAGAAGGTAAAACTATAAAGGGAACCACAAGGGAGCTCCTTTTTGGTGGGTTCTGTATCTTTTTACTTAAAAAAAAAAGGTTTTTTTTAACATTTATTTATTATTGAGAGACAGAGCATGAGCATGGGAGGGGCAGAGAGAGAGGGAGACATAGAGTCTGAAGCAGGCTCCAGGCTCTGGGCTGTCAGCACAGAGCCAGACGCAGGGCTCGAACTCACAGACCACGAGATCATGACCTGAGCTGAAGTCGGACGCTCAACCGACTGAGCCACCCAGGCGTCCCTTTTAAATGTTTATTTTTGAGAGAGAGAGAGAGAGAGAGAGGGAAAGCGTGCACATGAGTGGGGGAAGGCCAGAGGGAGGGGGAGACACAGAATCCAAAGTAGGCTCCAGGCTCCAGCTGCCAGCACAGAGCCGGATGTGGGGCTCGAACTCTCAAACCGCAAGATCATGACCTGAGCTGAAGTAGGACGCTTAACCAACTGAGCCACCCAGGCGCCCCGTGAGTTCTGTATCTTGATTGCAGTGGAACTTATATGACTCTATATGTGTAATAAAATTTCATAGAACTATATTCATACGTGCCACACACAAAAAAGTACATATGAAAAACCTCTGGAATCTGAATAGTAAAACCTATAATCTAGTTAATTATATTGTATCAATGTCAATTCCTGATTTTAAAAAAATGCATTGTAGTCGTGCAAGATGTTACTATTAGGGAAATCTAGGTGAAGGGTAGAGGGTACTTCTCTATTTTTGCAACCTCCTAGAATTTACAATTATTTCAAAATAAAAAGTTCAAAAAACCCTTTGAAAATCTCATCTTTTTTTTTTTTTTTAAGGAGGTAAAGGGTGGGAGCAATGGGTGAAGAGGGTCACAAGGTACAAAATTTTAAATAATTAAGCCATAGGGATGTAATGCGCAGCAGTGACTATAGTTAATAATATGGTATCACGTATGTGAAAATCGCTAAGAGAGTAGATCTTAAAAGTCCTTATAACAAGAAAAAAACCCTCAACTTGTAACTATGTATGGTGACAGAAGTTAACTAAATTTATTGTGGTGATCATTTTGCAATATATGCAAATATTGAAGTGTTATATTGCACGCCTGAAACTAATACAATGTTATATATCAATTATGCCTCAAGAAAAACATATCATCTGTTTTTAAGCAGACTTGTGTAGTGGGTCAGTTTTGCAAATTCAGCTATGCAAAAGAAATATCTGGCCAATCTGAAGTGCTGTCTCTGCCTCCAAACTCCTGGTCATTTTGCCTTCAATACAATTCCCTACAGTGAAACTCAGAGGGAAGAGTCATGTTGATGTGTTTGGTTATATAAAGTTAAGCCAGGCCTGACAGAGAGCAAATAAAGATAATTTTCAACTTTAAGTTTAGAAAAGAGAGGTTTTCTAAACATACTCTCTAACATATTCTCTAAAAACAATGGGATTTAACATGGAAGGTTAGTTTTGTGGACAAGACCCTTTAAGCTAGGAGGGAATTACTTACTAACATTTTCCTTGGTATGAATGCATTAGGAAAAAACCAAAATAAGATAATCACATAATGTGGACAATGATCTGATTAAACGCTTATGTGATTCACAAACTGTGTCAGAGGTGTGATTCTGGGAGTGGTGCATGGTGGGATTATCAGTGGAATTCTGTGAAAAGCTTTAAACTTCTAAGGGATGATTTGAAGGTTTAGAAATACAGTGTTGATAAAAATAAAAATGTCAGGCCGTGTCTAGGATGTAGCATGAAACTGAACAGGCTTTTTGGGTGACCTCTAGAAAGTCATATATTTCCAAACATGGCCTTGGCCATATTTCCTTAATGTAGAGTTCTAGATGATTGGTTTAGTTGTGAAAAAAATACATAAATTGTTTAAAGTAAATTTTTCATGATCCAAATCATGACTAGATCTACAGCTATAAATGTTTCTTATTTTGCCTCATTTTTATCCACTGTGTCTGCTTTCATTTAGGCATTTGTTCCCAGCAAGTTGTCAATTTGTTGTCCTGAATGTCCTACACAGCTTACATGTTTCCATCTTAATATATCAATACTGAGTTCATGGTTTTTTCTTGCAAACTTGTTTTTATTTCTGGAGTCTCATCTCAGTGAATGGTGTGAACGTCCACCCAGTTCCCAAGCTGGAATACCCTTTCTCTTTCACCCAGCCGTGCCTCCCAGAGCCAAACGCTGCCTACTCTCTCTCACGAACGCTTCCCAACTCAGACTCTACCAGCTAGCAGTATTGCCGTGCTCACCTCAGCGTGCCATCACCCTTGTGTTAAGACGTCCTTAAGACTAGATCTTCACTGTTCTCAACACAAACCGGAAATGATAATTATGTGATGCGATGTGATAAAAGTGTTAGGTAACACTACCGTGGTAGTAATATTGCATTATGTAAATCTATTCAGCCAACACACTGTATGCCTCAAACCTACATAATGTCATATGCCATCAGTTCCATGTGATGTTGTATTAGTTTTCTACGGCTGCCATGACAAATTACCACAAACTGAGTGAATTAAAACAACAACAAAAATGGTTATCTTACAGTTTTGTAGGTCAGAAGTCTGACACAGGTTACACTGGGCTAAAATCAAGGTGTTAGCCACGCTCTGTTGTTCCTTTAGACTCTAGGGGAGAATCAATTTCCTGCTCGCCCGGGTGGCTGGCAGAATTCAGTTTCCTGTGGCCAATAGGACCAGTGTCCTCATTTCCTTGCTGCTGTGGGCCAGGAGTTAGTTCTCAGCGACCAGAGGCTGCCCTCATTCCTTGGTTTGTGGCTCCCTTCCTCCACCTTCAAAGCCAGCAACGTGGGGCGAACCCTTCCCATGTTGCCTCTGTCTGACCATTCTTTCATCCTCACATCTCTCTGACCCAACTGACAGACTTTTAGCTTTTTAGGACTCATGTGATTAGATTGGAGTAATCTAGGAAAATCTGGGATAATCTCCCCATCTCAAGGTCCTTAATTTTAATCTCATGTTCAAAATTCCCTCTGTCATGTAAGGTAACCTATTTCCAGGTTCAGGGATGAAAACATCTTTGGAAATCATTATACTGACTTCACAGGTGTATTGTAGTTTTAGGAAAGCTAGTAAGTAAATTCACTCTTCTTTCAGAACAGAAAACAATTGAGAGAGAAAGAATGGGAGGGTTTGCAGGGCATAGAAATGTCAGCTTTGTTGGTTTTAAAGTTGATCAAAGGATGAGGCTTTAGACCCATGGCAAATGGCTTTTCTAACACTTTGCCCCTGAATTGGACAGGTTTTCCCACCCGGCCACTGGCCAGTAGCAGCACAGCACGCTCCTGTGAGAACATCTGTGGAGGAGCAGTGTGTTCCAACTGTGCATGTTCAGTTCCATCCACAAATTCATTTTCCCTGGACGAACACGCTTCCGGTGAGGAGTCTGAAAGGGATAAGGGGACGGGACGGGACAGGACAAGTTCTTCTCCATGAGAATATGACAGAAGGAGACTAACAGTGTCCCTCATCACTACCCATGAGTGTCCCATTCATCTACCGACTGAATCCACACTTTCAATACCATCTCTTTCAGAGTCAAGTCCCCCCCACTATTTTACCTCCGTCACTGCCCCTCCTGAACCCTTCTAGCACCTGGGTCTTCTTACTGTTCCTGAACATACCAATTCAATTCCCTACTTTCCTATTAGCCACCTTCTCTACTTAAATGATCTCTGTAGCCCTTGTGGTAAACTTGTCCTCATTCTTTAAAAGCAACATCTCACGTCTTCTCTGAACACTGGTCTGTAGCTTCCTCCAGACTTCCTTCTCTTGAGATCATAGCTTCTCATGGGTTTTCAGAGTCTCCCACAGTGGATTTGAGGCCTAATGGAATCTCATTAAATGCTTCTGAATAGATGTCATGTTTTAAATAAAAGTTATTCAAGAATTTCTCTGTCTGCCTTTCTGCCTTCCCTTGAGGGAAGGGATTATGTCTTATTCATCTTTTTAGCCCCAGCACTGTCTCTATTCCTGATATATAAAACGTTCCACATAAAGTTTCCTGAAAGAATGTATAAATTAATGATTAAATTTATTCTGTCCAAAGCGAAATATACTTTTGGAGATGTCTATCTAACTTTATCTAGATTCTGTGGTCTATTAGTTGCTATTTGTAAAGGGAACTTTTGATATATAAATCAGGAGCCCCTCTTGCGGCCAACAAAGTCCAAAAGGGTCCAGTCTGAGAACATTCTCTGATTTGATTACCAAACCTACTTTCCTGGCTTGTCCCCTTGTTTTGTTTTGATTTTATAACGGATGTAACTACATAGTTAATACTTATATTACGTTATATTACATCTATAATGTTATGTGATATACTGGTGTATTTCCTTTCTGCCCAACTGAACTATAAGCCCCATAAGATAAGTAACTTTGTTTTCCTCAATAGCTCAAACAGTGCCTGCTACATAATAGGCATTAAATGAATCTTGTTTAATGAATGAAAGAATGAATGAGATACAGTGGAATGACAGAAAAAGTTAAGACTTTGAAATCAAAAAGACTGGGTTAAAATCATAGTTCTCTGATTTTCCTAGTTGTCTGGCCTCGAGCAAATCATTTAACATTTAATAATATCTATCTTGCATGTTTGTGGGATATTGGCAATAATATATGTAAAATATCTGACACCCATTAAGGTTCAAGAAATAGCGGCTACAACTATGTCACTTGCTTTCATAAAGACAGTATGTTAAAATTGTTAATGAAGATCAGTGTCCTTCATGCTGACCGAGTGTATCTTTGTGCACCTCTCAGCAGGGGATGAAGTGAAGTTCTGGGGGTGCACACCTGCTGGTATCAGCAAAGTGAAATATCTTTAATGGAGTATCATGATATCCAGCAAACTTCTTAAGAATGCTCTTAAAGGATTTTGAATATCCCCAAGCAAGGAACATGTCAAAGCCATCCAAAAAGCTCTCCAGGGTTCATGCTCCCTATTGAACAACCCCAAAACACCGGGCCAGGATGGCAGTCATCAGGCATCTCTTGGGCATAGACCACAGGCTGATTCACTGAAAACAAAAAAAAAGAAAGAGAAAAGAAAGCCCAAGCTTTCCATTTCCAGAATGTTTGGTTGCATCTACATTTATTCTAGATATTACTGTAAATTCAATTACAGCTTTAAGTTAGATAATAATATAGAACTTTTTGTGTTAACGTATCTTGATTATTTTTAATCATTATTTTGCCTCTGGTAGCTTATGGATGTTACTGAAATTTTGCACCCATTGTGTCTGTGGGAGAGACAAACAACACTATGCACAGCAGGGGCATCATCGTGATTGAATTTGTGCCATCTGCCCAAAAAAGTTTAGTTATCACTCTTTGTTGTGAAAGAAGTTGTGTCCCAATGCAATCTTGACTCTCTCGTGGCTTCCTGGTTGCAAGAATCAAAAACTGGTTGGTATATGATATCATGGAAAGTAGACAGCTTGCAATCCTCTAAGTCTTAGTTGTCTCATCTGTAGAATGGGGTTACTGGTCTCAAGGTTTATTACCAACATTCAAATGAAAAACTTACCTATGCAGTAATCTTTAAATGCAGGCGCTTTATACATTTTTAATATCATGAGATTAGAGCATAAGTGTCTGACAGAGTTTAGTGGCTTTTAATATACTTCCATATTTTCCATGCAAAACAAAGAAAAAAACAACAAAACCCCCCAAACATGTGGTGTGCCATTTTGTTTTCTACCCCTGTGGTTGAGTTTTGTTGTGTTCCACTTTTAAAGGCCATGCTCTACCTGCTTTACTGAATCATAATCAATACATTTAGCCATTCAACAGATATTTATTGAACACCCATTATAGGCCAGACACTGTACTAGGCAATAGACTGGCATTATTGAAGGAGACAAGTACAGCTTTTATTCTCTTGGGAGAGTCAAAAACCACAACATTGAACAATAAAGCAAAACAAAATAGAAGGTATTTGGACTTGGATTTGAGCTATAGTGAAAATAAAACATGGTGATGTGTTACAGAGTTATTTGGGGCCTAGACAGAGTGTCTTAAGGACACTACTCTAAGGGAAGACTTAGAAAAGTCATCTGAGAAACCAACAAACTAAAACCAGGATTAAGAGTCAGCTCAGTAACCACCACAGCAAGCGTTGTGGATTTTATTCTCTATTTAGTGGAGAATCACTCTGGAAGCTGAGAAGACAATGTTTCGTAAGGGGGCAAAACTGGAAGTGATGAGATGAACTGGGAAGCTGTTTATTGTCAAGAAAAAGCAATAGAGGTAAGAGCATCGGAAAAGATAAAGGGCAGGTGCTTCTTCAGAGAGGCAATCGGGGAAGGCATCTCTGAGCGAAACTGTGTTTGAGACGGACTCCAGCGAAGTCAAGGAGGAAAAGTATTCCAGGTTGCTGGATTAGGGGTGGCAGCAAAGCTAGCAAGAAGGGGGGTGGGTGTAGGACACAGAGATGACAGTCTCTGCAGAGGGAGTGGATATGGGGTTCCAGGGGAAGAGAGACTCTAAGGCTTGAGTGGTTCCACTGACTCAGAGAGATCTAGGCAAGAAGATTTTTGAAAGGATGTGTAAATCAAAATCACGTTTAGTGTATAAATGATCATTTTAATTATCAGTTAAATATACAAACAGAAAGCAGCAAACCTTTAAATAGAAAGACAGCTTCCTCAGCCGTCATGGCTCCATTTTCCAAAGGCAGTCAAACTCTGGCTGATCTCCCCAGTCTCCTGCCCCACCAGTATTGAGAGAGAAGGCTCCTTTGCTGAGGGTTCTGCTGAGAGAGCCCAGCCAGGAGACTCCTATCCCAGATGGTGACAGTAGAAGGCAAGATCACAGCAGAAACCTGGGGCATTCTCCTGGAGAATCAATTTTACTCAAAATATGAGGGAAAACCAGTATTTTCACAGAAACACAAACACAGATAAGTTATGGAGCAGAGCGAAATATTTGCATGGATTTGAAAGATGAAATAAACTGAGAAAAAGTTACCATACAAATACACATGCTTCCGTGCATAACACTCTAGGAAGATAGCTTCTACATGAATCAAAGGAAAGATTTTATAATTTTGAAATGTAGAAAATGAGAATTATTGATTCTCGGTTTAGTTTTACTGTTTAAAAAGAAAAATTGGAGGAGGAATGAAACACTTTGTAAACTAGGAACCAAGGCCTTGTATGGCAAACTCTATTGACATCGTCACATACTCAGGATTCAGGTATGAAACTGATTGCTTTTCCAGCACAGTTTTTATACACATAATTACCCTGCTTAATTAGTTTACCTTCTATTTACTTTTCTTATCTCTATAATCATAATTCTGAGATCAGTTGTATTCTGTTTCTACAGTTTGGCAAACAACCTACTAATTAATTAACCAACCCATTAGTTTTACAGGAGTAAAAGCAATCCAGGCATTTATTTGGCATCATATTCAAATGCAGTTGATCACTTTTAATTGTTTGATTTTATTTAACTTGATGATCTGCAGCTGAAATACTAAAATGGTTGGGGGCCTGGATTTTAATCTGGTCAAATCTCAGCAAATGTCAGTGTCTGTCCCTGAGTCTGATTCTGTTGTTCCAGGCTTCCCAGGGGTAGTTTAGGTAATCTGTTATTCAGATATATCTGCAGTGCCAAGTTTCTATTTGCGCAGGAAAGGAAGTGATTTTGTATTTGTCCCCCTTCGAAGAAAAGCCTGAGGGACAGATTATGGCCAGAGTAGCAATGTTTAAGTTATTGAGGCAGAAATAACTTGGGCGAAAAAAATATAAAGTGGTCCCAAGAGGATTAGCACGTTACAAAAATGCCTCTACATCAACCTCATTAGACAGTTCAATGATAATTTTTCTATTGTAAGTACACTGCATTTTTATTCACAATGGTATTAAGGGGGAAAAAAAGAATAATTATCTTTTCTTGCATTTTAACAAAAGATTTTACAATGACAAAATAGTTTACTGAAAATAGCAGTTGAGAGGTCTGTTCTAATTCTATTGTTACTTTTAGAGCAGATGCCATGTCACATGCAAAATGCCAAGACCACAGAAAAATATTTTTAGCTGGGTAAAAATATGTGACATTTAAGGAAGAAACGGTAGTGCTTTGATTCATTTGTTAATTGAGCACTTCAACATTTTCTAGACACAATTGTTTGAAGGTTACAGAATGTAAAAGGGACGCCATCCTTGCCCTCATGCAATTTATAGTTTTAGACAATCGAGATAAACTGTTCTTTATAACTGAGAATACACGGGAGGAAAAAAGGGAAAGGCAGCTAGATCAAATGTATTCTTGGTATGTATTCCTAGTGTTGGTTTTACTGTGACAAAAGACGATAGCTGGGGCTGGGCATTAAAGGAAAAAAATACCTTAAATGAGCAAAATGGATTTGCTTGGGGGAAAGCTGGAAGTGGGAGAGAAACCTTGTAGGGTGTGGAAAAACACAAACTTGAGGAGAGACTGCATAGGAGTTTAGAGAAGGACAGAAATTGTATTCACTCATGGACAGGTTCTTTTTAGCAATATTTAATGTAAAGAAATAGAAGCTAGGATAGAAATAGAGGACATTTTCAGAGCCTAAGGTCTGGACGTAGATAGAGAACAAAAGCAAATATTTTAGAACATAGGAAGTCTTCGAGATCTATCACATACAGGTATCAAAGCTACAGGTGGAGAGACTACCATATGTACATACGGGGTACACTGTAAATAGTTTTTGAGTAAATAGTACTCAGTTTTTTTTGTTTGTTTTTTTTAAATTTTTTTTAACGTTTATTTATTTTTGAGACAGAGAGAGACAGAGCATGAACGGGGGAGGGGCAGAGAGAGAGGGAGACACAGAATCCGAAGCAGGCTCCAGGCTCTGAGCTGTCAGCACAGAGCCCGACGCCGGGCTCCAACTCACGGACCGCGAGATCGTGACCTGAGCTGAAGTCGGAAGCTTAACCGACTGAGCCACCCAGGCGCCCCAAGTACTCAGTAGTTTTTAAACAAAAAACTGTCATTTAAATGTGGGTTGTTTTCTGTCTTCTAAAATGAAGACTTAAATTTCACTTTGGAACAGATTTTCTCATTGTTCTATAAAAAAGTATAATATTGGAAACGGATGGTGAGAGAGAGCACGCCAAGTAACCACTCATATCCTTAGGGAAGAGCTAGAAGCAAAGAATTAAATCAAATATAAATACTACAAACATAATGGCTGGTTGTTCAGCTCAGAGTTCTAAACTGGGTGTGTTGTTAGGAATCGTAGGTCCCTGCGAATCTTCTTTCTGATAGACACATTTGCTTTCCTCAAAGGGGGTCTGGACTGCTTCTACACATATATCATGTCTTACTTTCAGGAGGTATGTGTATGTTCCCTTGCCGAAGCAGCTACCTCGCCATGCCAGGTGAAAAGACCCTGAAATCTGAAAGACATAACGACCTGATGTTCCCTTCATCTTAGGGCCACGTGCTGTAGAGGTAGACTGACATTTATTCAGTCCACCCCGGATAGAGCTGGAGATGTCTCCCATGTAAAGATATTTAAGACAAATAATATAGAATTTGGTAAATATACTGACACTAAACAGTTTTATTCTCATGCCATTTTAGAGCCATTGTAATCCTGGGCATAGAGCAGGGTTTGTCTCTGTGGTGGGTGGAATAATGGCTCCCAAAGACATCCACGTCTGAGTCCTTGGAACCCATGAATATGTTATATTACATGACAAGGAGGGAATTAAAATTGCTTATCAGCTGATGTTAGAATAAGGAAACTATCCTGGATTATCAGGTGGATCCAGTGAAATTACAGGGCTCCTTTAAATGTGGAAGAGGGAGGAAGAAGTGCCAGAGAAAGACACATGCAAAGGAAGCAGTGTCAGAGCAATGTGACATGAGAAAGACTCAATCCACCATTGAAGGCTTTGGAGATTGGAGGAAGGGACTGCAAGCCAAGGAATGCAAGTAGCTTCTAGAAGCTGGAAAGGGCATGGAAACCAATTCTCTACTAGAAACTCCAGAAGGAATACAGCCTGACAATGCCTTGATTTTAGCCTACTGAGACCCATTTTGGACTTCTGATCTCCAGAACTATAACGTAATACATTTTGTGTTGTTTTAAGCCACTAACTTTGTGGTAGTCTGTTATAACAACAATGGGAAATTCCTATAATTTCAAGTACAGTGGATTACTGAAGACCAGAGGATAGTCAGCAAAGGAGCAGGAAGACAAGATGAAGGACAAGCTTGGACTGCACATTTCTCCTCTCCCTAGGGGTCAGAGTTCCTGTCTTAAACTCCGTGGCATGGACATAAGCAGAACACCTTTGTGGTGGAGAGTAAGGCAGCCCTTGCCCCATGGGGTTAGACCCAGAATGAGGCAGATAAGTGTCTGAAAAGAGATCCCAAGCCATGGTCACAGACTCGTGAAGGTCTCTTTCCTTCCCTTGGAAATTTCTGTGGAGTCTCATTAACCATGACTGATGGATTACTCTTGGCAATGCAGTGAGAAACTGAGCATGCTTGGTAAAGAAAGCATTCTGTCCCTCCCCCCCAAAGAGTGGTGAAGGCCGTGTCAGTCATCAGCAAAGAACAGCATGTGGAGCAAAGCGCTAATGCCACAAGAGGAATGTGTAGGAGTAAGACAGGGGCCAGGGCCGGGGGTGGGGGGGGGGGGTGGTATGTGGCATTCCTGTGCATTTTTTAGATGTCCTTACAGAAAAGGCTGCGGTTAATATATGACCATACTCATCTGGGGCCAGCCTTCCGTGATCATGCTTTGGGCTCAAGCAATAAATACAAGTTTTCTGGCCCTACCATAATGAACAAAAACATGAAAGAAAAAAATTAACTAAGCTCAAAAATGACATGAACAAAATGAACTTGAAACAGAACAAATTGGAATTGAGAAACACATGAAGAAGTCAGTGCCAAGCAATACAGCCACAAACCAATAATCTGAAAATAAATTGCTTGTTCATTCTCAGGCATGTCAAGAACCTGAGCAGACAGTCTGATAGCAGCTACCCTTTGAATACTCGGACATAGATCCGTACAGGTGGGCTTATGTGTAGCTTGGTATATGGCAGGCATAGCATTAATAGTCATTGGGAACTTTTAAAAAATATTTATTTATTTTTGGGAAAGCACAAGCAGGCGAGGGGCAGGGAGAGGGGGACGGAGGATCGAAGCAGGCTGACAGGCTGACAGCAGCGGGTCCAACTTGGTGCTCAAACTCACAAACTGGGAGATCATGACCTAAGCCAGAGTTGGATGCTCAACCGACAGCCACCCCTGTGCCTCTTCATTGGGAACTTTTAAATAAATAGTGCAGCGACAATATTTTTCTAGGTGGAAAAATGTAAATTAGAACACTACTTTACATTATAAAAAAAATTAGTTCCAAGTGAATTTAACCTATGAGTGTGAAAAGCTCAGCTTTAAATCTTTTAGAAGAAAATGTAGGATAATATCGAATATGATGTTGGGCCAGGGAAAGATTTCTTAGACACAAAACTCACAAAAGCACAGAGATCAGAGGAAAAGTATTGATAACTTTGATGGTATTGAAATAAAAATATTTTGAACAGGAAAGTAAACTACCAATAAAGTAGAAAAATAATAATTGTGAAAAAATAATTCTAAGCATAAAAATGGCAGAGGATTTGTATGCTGAATATACAAGAAACACATAAAACCTCCACCAAAAAACATAAAATGGACAAAATTTAAAAAAAAAAATTAATGTTCATTTATTTTTCAGAAAGAGACAGAGACAGTATGATTGGTGGGCGGGAGGGGGGCAGAGAGAGAGGAGGACACACAATTTGAAGCAGGCTCCAGGCTCCGAGCTGTCAGCACAGAGCCTGACACAGGGTTCAAACCCACGAACCATGAGATTATGACCTGAGCTGAAGTCAAATGCTTAACCAACTGAGCCACCCAGGCGCCCCCAAAATATTTAATAGGTGGAATCCATATAAATAAAAAGTTGGATAATATATATACATATATAGAGAGAGAATACGTATATTCATAAGTCATAAGAAATCAGGCCAATACACAGGAAAATCATAAAAAGAGGCAAGTTTTCAAATTGGCAAAATGTTAAACCTGCCAGTATCAAATGCTGTCAAGAATATTTGAAACTGGTAGTTCTCAAAAGTTTGCTGCTTAGAATGAAAACTGTTACAATTTACTTTGTAAAAGTTTGATAACGTTTAATATAGATGGAGATGTATGTGTGTGTGTATGTGTGTATATATTTCCTAAATTCACTTCTAGGAATAGAAGTCTCCACTACACCCGCCACAAAAGCCCCCAATACTTTGACATGTGCAAAACAGACAGGTACAAAAAAGTTTTACAATGGTATTGACTTAATCACAAAATTATAAATTACCTAAATGTCCATCAACAGTAGAATAAATTAAATACTCTGTACTACATAAATAAAAGATTACAGAATGAGAATAAATGAACTAGAGCTATATCTATCAAATGGGCATTAAAAAATAGATCACAGTAAGATATATGAACCTATATAAAATTTTAAAACTTGCAAAACATTGCTTTTATTTATTTTTTTAATTAAACATTTTTTTAATGTTTATTCATTTTTCTTGAGAGAGAGAGAGAATGAGCCAAGTAGGGGTAGAAAGAGAGGCAGAGAGAGAGAATTCCAAGCAGGCTCCGCACTGTCAGGGCAAAGCCCTGTGCTGGGCTGGAATTCACCAACCACCAGCTCATGACCTGAGCCAAAGTCAGATGCTTAAGTGACTCAGCCACTCAGGTACCCCACAAAATGTTGCTTTTAGATATATATTTACATAATAAAACACAAAAACAAACATGAGGCATCAGAAAAATGGTCTGAAGCAAATATTTTTAAATGTTAAGATTTGTTAAAGCCAAGTACTGGGCGGTTTACAAGTATTTGTTAAATGTATTTCTAGAATTAATTTTTCCTAGTATGACATACTTTTAAAGTTCAATAGAAAAAGCACAGTAAAGGTGACTTTACTTTGGCTTGTTGATTAGTATATTTCAGATGCATGAGACGGGAAGAGATCTGGACAGTACTATATTTCATAGATAGCATTAGATAGCTCTCTTCATAGATCTCTTCTGTCAATAACTCATAAGAATAAGAACAGTAAGAAGTCACTGTAGTGAAATATCAATCGTGTGACTAGTTTTTCTTTCAAAAGGACATGAATTTTGAAGAGTCTTTGTGACAACTCAAGTTCACTAAAATCATATTTTTCATAAACTGAATGAATGTAAGCTCCTGTAAATCAGCATTGAGAAAGTACTCAGTAAGTAAGATTGAATTCTATAATGGTTTCCTGCTTTAGGGGCTTTGGAGAAAAGCTTTTATGTCAGTTTCTATGTTCCTATCCATTAAAAGCAAAACAATTTAAAGTCTTTGTTACAAATCCTAATGCCAGAATATCAGGGGGACTGATTCAGAGAAAATAAGATTTAACCCCAGATGAGTCAATATTTAAAAATGCAATAATAAAATCTGTATTAGTTTATTTTATGCTTTTTGAAAAGAACTGCTTAAAAGTGCATATTTTATTCATATTTGAGCTCTGATTTCCCAATAAAAAGAAAAATTTATCCTAGAAATACCATCTGAATAATTGAAAACATTCAGATAAATAAATTATACTGCCTGATCACTCCCTGACTTTTAACACTTAACATGGCATTTAGACAAACTTATTCACAAAATTTCAAATTCTATCTTTATGCCATGCCTACTATTTTCTATTTTCATCTTACCCGAAATTTTTGAAATTTTAAATTAAGTTGTATATTAAACATTCTATGATGTCATATTCAACACAAAGTGAACAAAGCAAAGAAATATTGGTGATTATTTAAAAAGGAACACATTCATTTATGACATTGAATCTATCAATGAACAAACATTTCCAGGCGCCTACCCAGAATTGAAAATAACAATAAAAAGATTTATAATATAACTCTCAGAATATCAGCCAGTTAGAGTTCAGGGTGCTGAGCCCAAGTGGTAAAGCCTGGAGACTTTTTCTGCTGCTAATCAAGAAAATGCCTGATTTATTTAAAAAAAAAATCTATACTTCTTGTCTAATCATTGGCATCCCACTCATAGACATGTGGTATTGGGCACAAGTTAACAACATGTTGCAGCCTTATATCAAGGCAAGACTAATCATTGAAGTTAGAGGGGAAGAAGGTGCATAGATGGTTGTTCAGACTGGCATGTCTAGAACCAACGACTGCAAGGAAGGTTCCATTTAAGGCCACAAAGGAAGAGCTTCTGTAGGTACTGGAGGGAGAAATATTTGTTGTGGAATGAATTTCATGCTAACAGTTTCCATCTCAAATACTGTGTGACAAAGCAGGATTATTCTTGAGTCAATATTAGAAAACCTTCATGATTCACTCTGAGAACTGAAGATAACTATTGGTGGCCAATCCTGACTCTATGAGACATAATCGCCTCATCTGCCTTCACCAGACCCACTATGTCCCTCCTGGCAAACTACTCATTTTCTATTTAAAAGACACAATGTTATCATTGGCAGAATTATTGATGACCAAAAGAAAAAAAAATACAACTCACAGGGAAGTCCAAATAGACTGACCACTCATTCAGTCCAGCAGCAACTCAATGAATGGTGCTCCAGTCATCACCACAGAAGGAGAGATTTTAGAGATGGCCCAAAGTCAAGGAGAATGAAGAGTGAAATTCAACTCTTGTGCTCTAAAGAACTCCAGTATAGAGAAAAGTACAGAATATAATAGGCACACAGATTGAACTGATAACATATTTTGCTGTATTTGAGGCAGAGCTCTCTCCTTGACAAAAACAAAGAAAAAATAAACAAAGAAACAAAGAAAAAACCCCACAAAGTTCAAGCCTCATCCCAAACCCTTCACTCCCATTATTTTCAATATTCCAATATGGTCTCTATCCTAGCCATGCATGCACCCATGCATATCCTACCCATAATTTTTCTTTTCATGTATTTTAATTACACGTTAGAATCAGCAAATGAAATAACAATTGTCTGAAATAAGAAATATGGGTTCTTAAAAAAAAAACAAATTTGTTTAAAAGAAGGATGAGGAGGAAGAGAACAGGAAAAGGAAGAAAACAACATTGGACAACTGACACATTGGTGGGTGGTTTCTGGGTATAACTGAAAATGTGTCCATCTTAGAGGCTTGCTAAAACATCTATATTTCAGAATTCTTCTCTCTACGAATTATTTTCAGGTCTCCAAACTGAGAAGAGAGATTGAAAGAGAGAGAAGAAATACAGATTTTGTTTCTTTTCTTTCTTTCTTTCTTTCTTTCTTTCTTTCTTTCTTTCTTTCTTTCCTTCCTTCCTTCCTTCCTTCCTTCCTTCCTTCCTTCTTTCTTTTTTTGAGAAAGGAGCTAGAAGAAACCTTCAAAATATCAAGTTTTTTAAAGGACCTATCAGATGGAAGTTTGAAGTTTAGTTACACTATTTTTTTTTAACGTTTATTTATTTTTGAGACAGAGAGAGACAGAGCGTGAACGGGGGAGGGGCAGAGAGAGAGGGAGACACAGAAACGGAAGCAGGCTCCAGGCTCCAAGCCATCAGCCCAGAGCACGACACAGGACTCGAACTCACAGACTGCGAGACCATGACCTGAGTTGAAGTCGGAGGCTTAACTGACTGAGCCACCCAGGCGCCCCTATACTATTCTTTTAAAATAACTGCAAACTTTGGGAAACGGGAAGATTAACTTCCAGACATCAATGTAAACTTCATGGCAGCAATTCTAGCAAGTTGAAAGTAATTCAGAATATTTTGAGTTTATACTATGGTATTTAGTCCAAGTCAGGCCCAAACCCCAGGGACTGAAGAGTAGAGAGAAAAAGAGAAAAGTCATCCTCTAGGGAAAAAATATATATCACAAAGGGCTAATGCCAATAAGAATAAGGTCCCAGTGTAGATAGTTATTCAGTATATTCCTCTTTTTTTTAATTTTTTTATTACGTTTATTTATTTTTGAGACAGAGAGAGACAGAGCATGAACGGTGGAGGGTCAGAGAGAGAGGAAGACACAGAATCTGAAACAGGCTCCAGGCTCTGAGCCATCAGCACAGAGCCTGACGTGGGGCTTGAACTCACGAACCACGAGATCATGACCTGAGCCGAAGTCGGACGCTTAACTGACTGAGCCACCCAGGCACCCCAGTATATTCCTCTCTTAATCACCCCCTTGGAGAGACCTCACATGACCATCTCATTTAAATATGTAATGATGGACAAACGACCGAATATATCAAACCAAAATATCTCATTGAGGCCCTCAAGTTGCTTAAATACTTGGAAATGATAGGATACTGTGTTTGTTAAAAGGCTACCATTATGTGTACTAGGACACCACTTACCAGAGAATCAATTACTTGAGCAAGGAGAGCAAATATGAAAAAAAGTTATAAACTTGAATTAGTGAACAGAGATTCATATTGCACATCAAGGCCCAAAACATATTTCTTCTTCACTAGAAAGGTTGCTATCCCTTTGGGGCTTGGCTTATTGTGTGCTTTTGGGCGGGGGCTTGAAAAAAAAAAATCTGTGGATGAAGATTTTCTTGAACATTTTGGTTGGTATTATGGGATAAATTGAGTGCCCCTCAAATTCATATGCTGAAGCCCTAACCCCCCAGTATGTCAGAATGTGACAGTATTTGGAGGGTCCTTAAATACGTATTTAAGGTGAAGTGTCATTGGGGTGGGTCCTAATCCAATGTGACCAGTGTCCTTGTAAGAAGAGGAGAATAGGACACATACACAGATGAAAGACTATGTGAGGACACAGGGAGATGGTCACCTGCAAGGCAAGGAGAGAGGTCTGAGAAGAAACTGACCCTGCCACACTCTGACCTCAGATTTCTAGCCTCCAGAACTGAGAAAAAATATATTTCTGTTATGGAAGCCCACCTGTCTGGGTTACTTCATTATGGTAGCCCTCGCAAATGAACACAGTTCATACCCACTACCTTTAGGTTTCATGGTTTGTGGCCACTTAACCATCTCCAAGTCAGTTGCAGACCACATGCATCCTCTTTCTGTGCCTTAATACCAATATCATGAATCTAGAAAAGTTACAATCTCCATGGTTACTAATGATTAAAATAATTATTTTTATTAGAAGACTTTCCCAGATAGCCAGAAATATACATTAACACTAAATTCTAGTTTTTCCTTCAATTCTAAAATAGGGGTGAATGGAATAAATGAAAAAAAAATCTTATACCTAATATTAACCCTGTTGTACCTGGTCATTGATAAAAAATAAAATAGATTCACTCTAGGTAATGGCTCTTTCTTAATTACGGCCTGGCTTCTTATCTGTGGTTGGCTGATTTATTGTTTATTTATTTTATTTGTTTTTTTAAATTTTTAAAGTTTATTTATTTTTGAGAGACAGAGACAGAGCATGAGCAAGGGAGGAATAGACAAAGAGGGAGCCGCAGAATCTGAAGCAGGGCCCAGGCTCCGAGCCATCAGCACAGAGTCTGATGGGGGCTCAAACCCACGAACTGTGAGATCATGACCCGAGCCGAAGTTGGATGCCCAACCAACTGAGCCATCCAGGCACCCCAATTTGTTGGATTTTTTTAATGTTTATTTATTTTTGAGAGAAAGAGAGTGTGCGTGGGGGAGGATCAGAAAGAGAAGCAGATAGAGGACCCAAAGTGGGCTCCGTGCTGACAGCAGATAGCCCCATTAGGGGCTTGAAATCATGAACTGTGAGATCATGACCTGAGCCAAAGTCTGACTCTTAACCAACTGAGCCACCCACACACCTCTGTTTATTTTTTTTAACCAGGAACAGAATTACCTGCAAAATAATTTTTAACTGACTGATAAAGGAGTAACTCATTATGCATCATATATTTACAAAATCATTCTAAAAACAAAATGTTCTGAGGAAGCATTAATAATTTGACATCTCATTATTGAGCACTTATTTTATGCTCTGGCATTCTCTTGTAGGTGCTAGAGATGTTAAACTGAGAAAAATAATCTTGCTCCACGAAGCTCAAACTCTAGTAGAGAAGACACAGCCATTGCAGTGCTATGGGCACTTAAGGGCATCCGTTTACTTGATTCTGAAGTGTAGGGCAGGAGTCAGCAAACTTATTTTGCCAAATATCTGCTAAAATATTTTGGTAAATATTCTAGGCTTTGGTGCCACACAGAATATCACAACTGTTCAACTCTGTCATTATATAGCAAAGTGGTCATAGACAATGTGTAAACAAAAGACTTTATTTTTTTATGTTTTAAAGTATATTTATTTATTTTGAGAGGTGGGGAGGGGCAGAGGGAGAGGAAAAGAGAGAGAATCCTCAGCAGGCTCTGCACTGTCAGCACAGAGCCTGATGTGGGGCTCAAGCTCGTGAACCAAGAGATTATGATCTGAGCAGAAATCAAGAGTCAGAGGCTTAACTGACTAAGCCACCCAGGTGCCCCACAAAAGACTTTATTTATGGCTACTGAACTTAGAATTTCTTATACTTTTCATATATCATGAAATGTTTATCTTTGGATCTTTTTTCCAACTATTTACAAACGTAAAACTCCTTTGCTGAAGGTCACAGCTAAGGCATTACAGAAGACCTTGTGAGGAAGGAGAAGCTGACCCAAGAGCCAACCACAGGCAGAGTGGATCGGGCAGAGTGGGGACCAGAGCGCTCTACTGGTTGGTATGCACTGAGGAGTAATAGAAAACAGTGTGAAGAGAGTTTACCCTTTGTTGAAGCTGTCTACTCTTGATACAAGCAGCTCAGGGGATACACAACAAGGAGAAGCTTTTTGTCTCTCTCAAATCACACAACATATGTGAGCACCTACTCTGCCTACCAGGAAGACTGGACTGACTCTTTATATAAGCTGTGTGTAATTATCACTTTACTCCCTTCGCCTAAAGTCCTGTGAAAGCAGCAAATGGTTCCCTTATTGGTACTTTGCTGAAGCAATCATGTGAGTGCAGAATAAAACAAGATCACAAGTGCATGTTTATTTAGCAATGCTTCGACAATAAGTTCTAGATGTTCTTTAGCTCCAGTGGTATAACGTTGTGTGTGTGTGACATTGGACAACTCACTTTACTTCCTATACACATCCATTTGTACCCGCTATGTAAAAATAATACCTACCATCCAACCTACCATAGTTACCTTAGAGAACACAAAATAATTTGTCATGCATATCATAATAACATCTCCAATTTCAGAGCAATTGGATGAATATGTATCTAAGATCAAACATTAATACTGTCCAAAGACTATCTAATTAATCTAAATTCTGACTTGTAAACAATTTACTGGGGGTGTTGTTACACATTTGAAAATAAGATACAGTTTTTACATTTGCTGACAAAACAAATGTATTTAGGTATTTTAGAAAGGAAGCTACATATTTTTTTTAACTGGTGTGGAAAATAAAGTAGCTTTATTTACTTTATAGTAGCATTCAATTTTAGTCAGTATCGAATTTTTTCCACGTGCTAAAATGTAATGATAACCTGGCAAAAATAGAGAGCATATGTTTAGCCCTGGGTTCAATACTTAAGTGGAGATGAGGCAAAAAGTTTTTCCTGGTAACCAAATTAACACTGTGTGCCTGCAATACTAATATAACCACAGTCACTAAGGTGTTAAAGTGTTATCAAGGGTTTGAATCCACATCAGTTAGTAAATAAATAAATAAAACAGCCCTTCTGCTCATTAGGAAACCATCCAAAGCCAGGGAGAGAGAATCAAGTTCCTAATTTATGAGTCAGCCACTTAAAAAAAAAAAAAAAAAAAAAAAAAGGCAAAGCTAACACACTCGTTCATGCAGCCTTTCTCCACACCGATCTTTCTGGAAAAATAAATTCCTGCAGGAATACTCAGAATCACTACCAGTAAGTTCTATTATACTGTCAGACTTAGGAAAAAAAAAGTTTCCCTGGGACTTCAAACATGAGACTGAAGAAATGATTATGGCAAACTGTTGTTCCTAATTAATTAAGATGATTTATATGACACGCTGTGTAATTGAAAAATGCAAAGTGAAAAAAAAAGTCCCAGTAGTAAAGGAGATTCATATTCAAGATAAATGGAATAAATCTGAAAAAACAGGCTCCATTAATGAGTTCTCCAAGTCAGCCCTCAATTCAGTCTTCATTGTTGGCAACATATTGACCAGCGGATAGCGATTTACCAGAAAATTATGGACCACAATAATGAAATTCTACAACAAAAATTCTCAGATTGGACGTCATGCTGTCGACCACAAGACAGTTGAGAAGACACAGTATCTTTTGCTTTTAATTCTCAAAAGCAAGAGTTTGTTTTATGGGTTTAAATTTCCCCATTAAAATAACTTATTCTAATCTCATTGTCTCTTTTGCTCCTGGTTCCCTCTCTTCACCTCCCCTCCCACCCTCTCCAATTTTGATCCACTCTGGTCTCCTGGCATTGTTCTGACATTTGCTTGGCAGAACATAAAACAACAAATATGTTCAATTTGAGTGGTTTCCTGCAATGTTATTCTATCAAACTGGCAATTTCCGAAAGGATTTAGAAAGGAGCGTACAATTCCTCAGACACCAGGGAGGTCCGACAATGATTGCCAAAGCAGTCCATGCTTCTAGTGGGTCTTAATATCTGAGCATATAAAAACATCCCTTTTTCTCAGGTTTATTTTTTAGCTTAACATCAAGCAGACTTCAAACACCATGTAAGTGGCCTGAGAGCACTATATTTAGCTCCTCAAAACTCAAAGGAGTTTAGGATATTTTGGTATGCGTGGTACATGGAGGCACTATTTTTTTTCCCCAGCAGTCATGTAAGGTAATGAAATGCTAATCAAGATGTTTAAATTATATCTAATGGATTGATGGCCATAAGGGCCAGATGCAAAATTCATTAAAACAGTTCTATTTATTCCCTGTGTAGTCATTTCCTGCTCCCCTACCCAGCATTTGACATTTCCAAGATGGTGGCAGATTTGGAAATTTTATGATTTGATTGTGGTTTGGCTTGGATTCAAATTATAGGATCTGAATTTGATCAAATTAGACATCTAATGCCTCAGGCAGAACAGTGCATGCCTATGTCAATGGTGGCAAGATGTACTATAGCACTAACTTGAGACAGAATCTTGCAAATTCTTACGGCTCATGATATTATACTTCATGACCACAAAGTATCCAGGCCCTAAAACCATAATGAGTTACTATGGCTCATCACGTATTACTATTTCAGCTCTTGTAAGGCTGAAATCTGATCTAGCAACACGGACTTCCCGTGGGCCAATTCATTTGTGTTCACCGATGTGAATAGCAATGAAGTCACTCACCCTTGGTCCGCCACAAAAGTAGCTTGGATGCCAAGTAGCTATGGTCCCTGTGACTCCTCTTGTACTCTGCTGTAGTTGGCTGCATTTGCTCTTCCATTTCACATCAAACTTTGGCACTGGATTGAAAGATGCTCCAGGGTACTTTTTGCTTTAAAACCAGAGAAATAAGCTTATGGATTCCTGCTCAGAGGATATTTGAATAAATAAGTCCCTACATTCTTATCTTTGATAAAAACCCACCTCATTCCATTCCCTTTACACAGAACATCTACTATTCTGAAATTCAGCAAGCTCAGGGATTTCCAAAACAACCTTTAGGCTTCGTGCAGTGTGACAACATGGCCTTTTGGCAAAACATCCTGGCACCAGGCATGGTCCTAAATAACGCATTATCAACAGTGTTAAAACCCTTGGCTCTGGGAGTGCCCCTCAAAGTTTGTCTTCCCCCAGATTTCTGAAGCCTTGGTGGTGCTAGAGCAGAGAGAAAGTTGAGTTGAGGCTTATAGCATCAACAGCCAATTGCCCTCTCCTTCACGACTCCCAAGTCCGGTATTTCTTGAATCTAAGAGGAAGTCTCTAAACAAAATGTGTTTTGGGAGAAAGTTGCAGAAGATGTTTTAGTTCCCTGGGGTCTGCTTGGCAACTGCGTGCCCTTGAATAAGTCATGCAACCTCTCAAGGCTTCAATTTATTCAATTATTCAAGTAAGAAGTTACAGTCCATGATTTAAAAACAGGAGCAGTGACTGGATTCGTATGCCAAAAACTGAAAAAAATAATCTGAGTTCTTATGTGTTGTTGAAATGCTGAGGGTGTTCAACTCAGGTTGTTTAAGCATTCCCTCAAATATGAATAATGTTCTCCTTGCCTCTGTGATAATTTTACAGCAATTGCATTACTGTATGCATATTCATCCAAAGATTATACTGGGTGTTTGGGACTTCACCTCTGCTTTTGGTATGAACTAGACCTTAAAGACCTGTGTGCTCTGGACAACTCACTTAACCACTCTGGGACTCAATTATTCTCCACCTGAAAGACAGGAAGGAGAGACTGATTTCATGATCTCTAAGACCTCTTCCAGTCTCGTTTTCCATAAATGAGTCCTATCCCCATCCCGGTGTCTTTGGGAAAGTCAGTGAAAGTAAACAAAAGATAAGAAGAGGCTGAGCTTGCATTGCACTCTGGCATGGCACAGGTTTGCCTCCAATCTGGAAACACGAAATTTTAGGATTAGATGAAAGGAAAACAAGTTATTGTATATCTGATTTTTTCCTTAAGGTGAGCATTTTTAGTTGTCAATTACCATGTAAGTCATCTCTGTATTAGAGGACTTTAGTTGTCGAGTTCATGGCTGCTGACTTTTCAGTCAATCCCAAAATCTCTCTGTGCTTTTAGTATCCACACAACTTCACTCAGCACTATCTGACCTGCCTTGGTTGCTTTCAGAACCTCTGTAACAGATATTCCATAGTTGAAGAAACAGATGAAATAAGGAAACTATTTTGCTACATTAGACCATTTCATCTGGCATATTCTGTGTTGCCTCCAACCCACCCCCACCCCCCAACCTTTACATATATTTAAAGATAAGAAACTAGGTAAAGGTTAGTCTTTTCTTGGTCCAATGCAGACAGCTGACAAGCCAGACTAATAGCTACATTTAGGAAATCAGATAACATCATTGTAACAGAGGGTAGAGGCTTGAAGTCTGCAGTTTTATTAGATCCTCAAATTTTCTCCCAGTTACAGCATCCCTGGTTTGTGTTTTACGCATCTTAAAATCCATCCCAAAACTTTAATAAGAAAAGCATGCTTTTATTAAAACAATATTGAAATTGTCTATCCTTTCATATGTTTATTTTTTTAGAATCTGTGAGTTTGACTTTTATAAAACAAAAGGTCTTATTTCATCCTTTGTAAGAAACACAAAAAATAATATATATATGAATCTTGCAGTATAAAATGATTCACATTTTAAATAAATTCATTTTCAGAAAAGACTTAGAACATTTGTAACTAGGAATTTTCAGAGGAAATGGTTTTCAAATATTAGAAGCATATATACGTATAAAACATATATAACATACATAACATATAGTATAGTAATGGTTATAGTGTAGTAATAGTTTCAGGAGTAGAATTTAGTGATTCATCACTGACATATAACACCCAGTGCTCATCCCAACAAGTGCCCTCCTTAATGCCCATCCTTGATTTAGCCCATCCCCCACCCTGTATTTAAGAGTCTCTTATAGTTTGCCTCCCTCTCTGTTTTTACCTTATTTTTCTTTCTCTTCCCCTATGTTCATCTGCTGTGTTTATTAAATTTCACACATGAGTGAAATCATATGATATTTATCTTTCTCTGATTGACTTCTTTTGCTTCGCGTAGTTCCATCCACATTGTTGCAAATGGCAAGATTTCATTATTTTTGATCACTGAGTAATATACCATTATATACATATATCACATCTTCTTGATCCATTCGTCAGTCAATGGACATTTGGGCTTTTTCCATAATTTGGCTATTGTTGATAGTGCTGCTATAAACATTGGGGTGCACGTGTCCTTTCGAATCAGCATTTTTGTATCCTTTTGTATTATTTATCCTTTGGATAAATACCTAGTCATACAATTGCTGGGCTGTAGGGTAGCTCTATTTTTAGTTTTTTTGCGGAAATTCCACACTGTTTTCCAGGGTGGCTGTACCAGCTTGCATTCCAACCAGCAATGCAAAAGTGTTCCTCTTTCTCTGCATCCTCACCAACACCTGTCATTTCCCGAGTATAAATATATATTTTCCATGTTTGTGTCTGTGTGTCTTGTTTTCAGCAGAAAAAATAAATGGCTGGATTACTTGAATCAATAAACTTGAGGAATGAAAATCATAATTATAGCTTTCCCCCCAAAATTGCCCTCTTATCTAGGGAAAAATAAGGTTTCTTAAATTTTTCTATTTGTCAAGAGGCTTGTCTTAAAATTGAATGTATGTAGTTCAGTGATTAAAGTATAGCTTTTTCAGTCCTAAAATTTGTCATTACTATACAAAATTAGCAAAGAAATTAATGAGTTAAATAAACAATATTTGCTGAATCCTATACATCGTCAATGTCTATGATACGTTGGCAAGTGATATGTATCAGTGACAGCGCCTATCATATGGGAATTTTGTCAGCAATGTCCTCAATTAGATTGTATACTTAGGAGTTTATAGTTCATAGAAATCAATCTTGATTAACTACCAATGTTAAAAAAAATTCTCAGTAGGGCTATAAACCATTAATGTGCAAGATGTCACTTCTTTTAAAATTTCATTATAAGAGTTATATGATTCAGAAATAACAACTGACCTTCTGATTCATGTAAAATATTTAATGCTTGCATGAATTTTGCCAATTAACCTTTGTCTTGGAATCAACTTTGAGTTGTAAGATTTACTATGAATCCTTCCAGATAGCAATAAAATGTAAGTGTTTAAACATGTAAGAGAAAGGACAAATGGGACAAATATATAAATTCCTCCCAATATGATTTAAAATATAAGGCATGTATAAGACACTGTTGAATAATTGTTGAACAATTCCTGTTAAACAACAGATCTGAAGGTCTGAGAAACATTTATCCTCCTATTATTAACCCAGTTTCATTCATTTAGGCAAACCCATCCATTGAGTAGCTTGTATTTTGTTGAGCACAATGCCTCATACCGTGGATACATAGAGGAATTAGTAGGGACTTCTACTTCTCTCTGGGAAGTTACAATAATTGTAATGGTATGAGTCAAAAACAGAATTATGTAGAGGTTAGAACAGTGGCTATAAGGGGACAATGGAGGTAACCAACACAGTGTTTGAGAATGTGAATCTGGAGCCCAACGCATGGGCTCATATCGCAGCCCTGTCACCTCTTCCCTGTGTTACTAACTGCGCTCTGCCTCATCTGCAAAATCAGGAACGATGATAACAGCATTTGTCTCTTAGGGCAGTAGTGATGAGAAAATGAGTTATTATCTATAAAGTACTTTGAATCATACCGGGCAAATATTAAGCAGGATGCAAGTGTTTGTTGAATAAAGCCCTGTGGTTTGGGAAAATAGAGAAGAAGAAAACCATTTTGAGCTCTGTATTTCCTTTTTTATAGTGAAGAAAGAAACATGTTATCCAGACCAGGTACTGACTCCTAGTATTTAAGAATCTACACATAAAAGAGGAATTCGTCCATTTAGCCCAGAAATCCTACATGTGGCAATCCCAGGTGGAATTGTGTTGATGAAAGTCAGATTTCTTCAAGTTTTATAACTGCATAAATGCTCTTTCCATAAGCAACTTTCTAAATTCTTGGGCCCTAATTTTAAAGATAGACACCAAAGGGAAGAAAATGTTAATCAATGCTTATGAAATGTGTGCAGAACATGGACTTTGTCTACACTCTTCATAGAACTAGCCGCTAAGGAATTACCCCAGAATCAGATCAGCTCCTCTGAGTTACTACTGCAGCTATATCAAAAAAAAACAACACCCACCTTCCCAAGATTGGTTAACTCTCTAATGCCAAAATGGTCTTTGTGTAATTCAAAGCAATACAACTAAAAGAGAAATTCTGAGTACTCAGTACTCCTCCAAACTCACCTCTTACTAAAACGCATCCTGGTCACAGTTGCATCTTGCTGTTCCTTAGGGCCCTTCTGTGGCTATTAGAGAATTTCTCTGCAGGGAAGCAGTACTGAAATTTCAGAATTGGAGAGCAGTGCATTATTCTCTACTTTTCCCCATGGTTCTCATGGTTTCACTACAATTTTACAATAAAGGAATCTGTTTTATCTTGTCTTCAGTTATAACATCTAGAGATTTAGTAGTTCCATAGTTAAAACCTAAAATGGTTCTAATATTACCCACCAGACAATTTTCAAACATGACTGAATGTTATACAAGGCTGTCCTGAATACAGGCTGATTCTCCCCCCTAGCTCTAGAGCCCTACCTCTCATCACCTCTTGAAGCAGATTAAAAATGGGCACACATTCTTTGAGCCTTCTCCAATCAAAGCTAGAGTCTACGTCCCCTACTATGAATCTGGACTGGTTTGTGGTTCCTTCACCTAGAGTGTGGTTGGAATCTCACTGTGTCATTTTCTAAGTACAGATTTCACTTCCTCTCCCTTGGAACTCTGACTCTATGGGAAACTGCCATAAAAGGTATGACCACCCTGAGACCACCTGTGACCCTGAGACCATTCTGTGACAGAGCCCAAGCTAGCTACATGGAGTGACCATGTGGACAGGGAGATGCCTAAGTAGGGTCTTTCTGCTCCAGCCATTCCAGCCCAGGAACCAGATTGCAAGGTAAGAGGTCTTCAGATGAATCCACCCCCAGCTATCATCTTACTACAACTGCACACGAGCCCTCTTCTGAGTTCATCAATCTCCATAACTGTGAGAGATAATAATAAGCTGTGGCTTTAAGCACTTGGTCTCAGGGTAGTTTGTCACAGAGTGACAAATAATCAGAATATCCCCCTGGAACATCCCTGTGCCTGTATCTATTCCAAATTACTTGAAGTCACCCCAACATTCTGAGTTGCTTTTAAACAGCCTTTCCATGTACTCTTCCCTCTTCTTAGAGAGTTCTTGCTCCAAACTTCAAGATGCAGTATAGTCATTATATCCTTAAATTTTTTTCTTGCTGATCACCTGTAAATGTAACCCCAGGCTAACTTTATGTATGTGTGTATGTATGCATGGATGTATTTAACAAATACAAATAGCACTTCATTCAAGTATTAAACACATTTAGTCCCCTTTTATCCTCATTTTACAGATGAAGAAACTGAAGTATAGAAAAGTTAAGGAACCTGGCCAAGATCAGACAGATGGTAATTGGAAGAGCCATGATTCAAACCCAGAGAGTCTGGCTCTGGATTTTGTGCCTATAACTACAACAGTAGTCTCTACCAAGAGTATCCTCACCTACTCCTTCTAGAGTTTCTCATGGCATGACCTTTGCTCTTCTGCCAGGTCTTAGCTCAAATGACCGTTCCTTAGGGAAATGACCATCCGAATCAGGCAGTACTCTTCCCTCCGCACCACTTCCCAGGTAGGTCCAGTTCTATCTACCCTGCTTTCTTTTCTTCATCATATTGATTACAGTGAAAATCTTTTTTTTTTTTTAATTTGAGGAGAGATATTGGCCTTCTTATTCTTTACTATTTCTCCAGAATCTAGAGTATTGCCTGATACATGGTAGGGCTTAGTAAATATTTCCTGAAAGACATGTATTAATGTGGTTTTCTGTTTTCTGCATCCTTACTGTGGAATCCACCTGTTTTGCTCATTACCAGTCATTTGCTTCATGACCACTCCCTAGTGCAACAATGTAACCTGAGTGTATAACTCCCCCACTTCCATTTATTTATTGGTGCCTGAGGATATCTGAGTTCCTAAAAACATCCTGTAACTAATGAAGGGCACTGCTTCCTGATAACTTACTGCTTCCTAATAACTTTCTAAAACAAAACAAAAACAAAAACAAAAACAAAAAAGGTCAAATTCTGTAGGGTCTAAGTTGTATTAGAATTGATATTATAATGCCTGAGGCCAATATTAGCTAGAATGATGGTGATGGTTATCTGAGGATTGTAGAAGTCATTCAGAGTTGTCTAAAAGCTATAGAAAACTTTAAGGAAATTGATGGTTCTTGGTAATTCTTTTTTTTTTTTTTTTGCATATAAAATCAGTGACTTTCTTTCTCATCCATCATCTTGAGTTTTTTCCTCTCTTTCTTCCCACCTCGTTTCTTCCTCCTTTCTTCCTCCCTATCACATCCACTTCTCTCCCCTCCCACTCTCTCTGTCTCCTTTCTTCACCACCACATCTCACACATTTGAGATGGGTCATCATGTACCTTCGTTCTCTTGCTATTGATCTTATCTATTAATTAATTTCATCCCCTTTTCTTCATCCTTCCTACACTACTACAGGTGAGGTCCCTCTTCTTTCTTACCTAAACCCTACAGTAACCTTATTCCCTGGTATCCCACTCTTCCTGTACTAACCCTACACCTACCCTATCACCAAAGCCGTGTTTCCATGGCAGGGAGCTGATCGCATTATACTCTGGCACTAGGGATTCAGTTTCCCACATAGTGCTTGCCCAGTCCACATTTGATTCATCAATAGATATGTTCTAGATAGAAATCATATCTTGGAATTGTTTAACAATGGAAGTAATGTCTGGTAGTCACCATCACTGGAATCCACAAACTATGAAGCACTGTATTTATCAAATATCACATAGAGGAAGGAATTACCTGACCTATTTGTGCGAAAAGCTTAACTTTATTCAATTAAACATCTGCTTCAGACTGTCTTCTATAATTTATTAAGAAGGTCTCTGATTAGAAGTGTTTGAATGCTGGTTTGTTTTGCCCTGTCAACAGCATTACCTCAGCTCCTAGATTTTACCATTATAATCATCTTTCCCTCAGAGGAAAATATATCTTGGGGACTCGGTAAATGCCCACATTTTTTTTTTGTGCACAGAAGATGGTATCCTCATGAGTTCTGAGAGTCAGCTCTGGTGTCCCCAAATGTCTGCAGCAAGTGACTTGGGAACTGATAAAAAAAATCTTCTGCTGAAACCTCCTCTATGATTGATGTAGATTGTTTCTCAGTTAAAAAAAAAAAAGCAAACAAAAAAACAAATTTAGACTTAGAGAAAAGTAGAAACAGTACAAAAGTTTGCTTAGAGCCCTCACCTCACTCTCCCACAAGCAAAGATGATCATAGTAAAAATGTGAAGAGCCACGTATTAACATCCATATGATATTATGAAGTAAACAACAGTTCCTATTTGAATTTCACCAGTTTTCACTGATGTTCTTTCTTCTGTTCCAGGATCCAATCCAGAATTTCCCATTGTGTGCAGCTGCTATGTCACCTTCCCCTCTGTCTGCAATTGTCTGTCTTTCCTTGTCTTTCATGACCCTCACACTTGAAAAACAGGGATCATTGGTTGTACAGACCGCTCCTCCATTTGGATTTGTCTGCTGTGTTTGTCATGTTTGGACAGAGGTTATGTATTTTGGGCCAGAATATTTTATATATATATGTGTGTATATATGTATATATATGTGTGTATATATATATGTATATGTATGTATATATGTGTGTATATGTATGTATATATGTGTATATGTATGTATGTGTGTATATATATATATATATATATATATATATATATATATATATATGATGCTGCATCATTCTTAGTGCATCATGTCAAGAGGTTCATCATGCTAATACACTGTGGTGTCAATTTGACCATCTGGCAAAGTTGGTCTCTTCTAGGTGCCTCCACTAGATGGTTACTGTCTTCCCCAATTTTTGATCAACCTGAAAGTCACGCAATTTTGATTTAAAGAGCACATGTTTGTGTACCTGAAACCAATATAACACTTTATGTTAACCTTACTGGAATTCAAATAAGATGAAATTTTGAAAAGGCGCACATCTAAGGTTAAGCAGATCTAGATGCAAATCCCAGCTCTGTCACCTTCAGTTTGTGAGATATTAGAATACAGGTTACTGAATCTCATTCTGGGTCTCAGCATCTTTGACTGTGAAATGGGGACTCTACCAATACCCTTCTCATGAGGAAAGTGTGAATCCTAGTTCACAATTTGAGACGTAGAAAAAAAAAATCCCAATTTCCTTTTAAATACATCTAGATATCCAATGGTACCAGGGTGCCACAGAGACCCCAAACAATACAACAGCCACTTTGGTTATTTGTCCACATTGGTTACCTCGGGATTACATGCTCTCCCAGCTCAAGGGTTCCCTTCAGTTTTGGTGGCCCTGCTGCATTAGGTTTTACTTCAGTCTTGGGCATTTCTCGTGAGGCAGGAGCTCTTATACTTGGGAGAAGTTATTCACTCTGAGGGCATTAGTATTCCTGGGCCTTGTGTAAATGTGGCATGAGGATTTCCAATGCTCTGGGGACGCACCAAAATGTGTAGGGAGAAGTCCCTCCTTTATATTTTTCCCCAGCAAAGGTATATGTCTGTCTCTCTCCCAGACACCTGAAATAGTTGGGGAGGTTGGATTTTGACGAAAGTTTCTAGCTTCTACTCTGCAAGTACCCCAGAGGCAAAGAATGCAAACAGCCTTGCTACCTTGGGGAATATGGACCAAAACCCCCAATGAATAGCTCAAAATATGATTTTGACACAATATCTTTTTACATAGTTGTGCAAGTATTTTGACTGAGACTAGACCCCCCCCACCAACTATTGGAAAATATGCATGTATCTAGAAGCAAGAAAAACTAATTTTAAAGGTAACGCAGTGTTTCTCTTTTTCTTCTATTGAGGTGGATTCTTACATTAACTTCTGGAAGTAAATTGCTCTTTTCTTTTAGAAAAAAAATATTTGCATGGGCCTTTGGTTATGTAAATGTAACACACCGCTTTATTCTGGAACGAAGAGACTTATGACAATGTGTTTCCAAAAGCCAAATAATGCTACTTCATATAAAAAGCCATTTTCCAGGTAGACAAAGCTTACTCTTGGGACATAGCTTATTTTAGGAAAATGTAACTTTTCTGAATATTGGATTTACAATGCACTGACTCCAGAATGTATTACTTATTCTTGAGAGTTCTGAGTCTTTGTTCTTGTCTAAGTCCCAGAGTAGAGAGGATGATTAGACTGGTGAGAGCAGTCTCGGGCAACTGCAGAATGACACAGAGACATGACCTTCCCCCACATACTAGTGGGGGTGGGAAGCTACACTCAATTGAACTGCTGAAGTTGAATAACACACAATATGTTCAAAATGTACACGTGACAGACAATTGTTTTGTAAGCAGTTCAAAGGTAAGATGATACCCCTATTGATGCCTTTTCCTTGAAAGGATTGGATAGCTTCACTGTAAAACATTCTGGAAGATATCTAGCCTGAGAATATGGTGACTTGAAAGGCATACTCTGGACAGGTAAAAGGCAGAAATGCCCCTTTCTTCCTACAGTTTTGAGAAATAGAATATTTGAGAAATATTCCCCAGCAGAGGAATGGAGTAAGGAATATATGTTTGAGATCTCTATTACTGACAGAAGTGGTGGGGATAAACCAATCCCTACAACATGGTGGCAGGACCACATCTAGTCAGAAGGGTCCAGAAAGGGGCTCTAATGGACAGACATGGCCTGTAGACTCTGAGAAAAGCAATATCTGATGACCATTTGAAGAACTCTTTTGTCATCCTTAACACTTTAGTAAGTGATGGTCAGGTCTCAGGTACCATTCAGAGGAATTGAGCAAAAGATCTATGCACCAAATCAGGAAGAGCTGGTATAGGGGAAGGCAGCAGCAGACTGAGGGAAGCCATGTTCAAGATGGTGGGAGGAAAGTCCTGAACCTACAGTGGAAAAGACAGCTGACTGAGGGGTGATTAACAATCAGGGAAGCTATGGGGAACTTGCAGGCCTTCCCAAGCCAGAAACACTTGGGAGTCAGGGAAGAGGAAACCTGGTGAAAGACAGAACTTTCCAGACTCTTGTCTGATCAGGCTCAACCACTGTGACATGAACATTAAAGAGTGACCTCATAGACTAATAAAATGGGGCATACTTAGGAAACATTTATAGGATTAAAGTTACATATATTTTTAGAGCTAAATATTAGTCTGTTTTTCCTGACTTCCTAATAAGTAAGAGAATCTGGGAGGGGGTGCCTGGGCGGCTCAGTCGTTTCAATATCCGACTCATGACTTCAGCTCTGGTCATGATCTCAGATCGAGCCTGCTCTGGTCTGACAGAATGGAGCCTGCTTGGGATTCTCTCTCTACCTCTCTCTCTGCTCCTTCCCCACCAAAGTAAATAAATAAACTTAAAAAAATAATAATCTGGGAGAAACAGGGAGAAGACTTGAAATATTGACAATGAAGTGGCTCATTTTATGAGCTAACATTGATTTTGCATATCATAGATCAGGTGCAACTTGGAAATGGTCATAGAATGTGGAGAGATATGATCTTCCCAGGTCACTGTAGACTGGAAGATTATAGACAAGTACACGGATTATGCTTAGAATTAGAGCACTCTTCATGTTAAAGGTTAAATGGTAAAATAAAAAATGAGCAATGTAGTCTCAATGTGAGAAAGGACATCTAAAAGACTTCCATTTTAATTCTGCCCTTTTGCCAAAAAATAAACCAATTATTGGCACATTTGTATTTTACAGAGACAGGTTTGTAGGTATTCATACAACAAATAGTAATATACAAGCTGGGCCCTATCTGGTGATTTCTGAGTGGACAGAAAGAGAAGGTGGCCTAAGGCACACTGCTAATTTAAGGCTTCCTAAATGTGCCTCTGCCTCTTTGGAACTTTCTTCTTATTCACTTTTTTTTTTTTTATCTTATTTATCTTACACAGATAAAATCTTCCATAAACTGAAGCCAAAGGTTTTTGTTTTGTTTTGTTCTGTTTTTCTTATTCTTCTAGTACTACGGCTAATTTTTATTGAATTCTTTCTCTAGAGCAAGCACTTCTAAGCATTTTACACTCATTTCTCATTTAATCTTCTAGGTTCTATTACTATCCCCATTTTATCAAAAGGAGAGTGATGCTTAGAAATTATATCAGTTCTCAAAGTTTCACAACTTGTGTTATAGCCGTGTTTAGAAGCCACATCCTCTGATCATAAGAACTTTCCTCTTCTCTTTCTTCTCTGCTTTCCTAATTCAAGAGAAATTTCTGAGCTCTAAGTCAAAGCCAAACTGACATCGTTTCAGTGAAAAGTGTTCTTGTACCTCCAGGATCCCCTAGGAGGTGACTAATCTAATCAACAATCCATTAATTCACTAAAAACCAAACATTTAGTAGGGATTTGCCAAGATGGGGACACAGGCTTAGGCACTGGGAACCAGGGGATACAGCACAGCTCTGTCTTAGGAAACTCATGGACAGGACAGGATGGAGGGTAGCTAGATGAATAACTGCTCTGCAGAACTGTAGGTGCAATCATAGAGGTGCACAAGGTACAGAGATGGGATGAACTCTACCTTTGCAATGGCTCAGAGGAAGCTACAAGGGCCTAAATATAAATAAGTAACAAAGCTCAGTTGATCCATAATATATGATTTCACAGGTAAAAACAATTTCTGAACAAAATTTGATATATTATCCATCACACTCACATGCTCTTCTTTGGTTATGTGGAATACTCAGACAATACATAAAATGCCAAAGTCAACTATATGGACAACCCGCCTCTCCCCCTCCCAAAACCCCACGATCACTGTGCCTATGGCCATGGTTCCTTTCTTTATGTTACTGATATCACAGCACCTCGAAAGGTTCTACATCTGTATTTGAACTACCCTTAGTAGTTAGGATTATTTGAAAGAGACTTCCCTTGTCAGAACAGTGCCCAGACTCTGAGGCCCAATCAGCAGGAAATTGATCTCCTGCGTCTGTCACAGAAGTATGAAGCTCTGCACGGTAGAGTGTCATGTTACGGGTGCAGGTGCATTTCTGAGATGACGTGCTGATGGCCAGGGGGTGAGGAAACTCTGTTCTCTTTCACAGCTGAAGACAGAAATGTCGCAAGGACAAGGAGGACAACTGGCATGCCTCACATTCCTCAGTGTTGAAAACAATCAAAGGTGGGGGAATGAGAGAAAAATCAAATTTCTACGAAGAGATGTCAGCAGTAAATTTAATGCAGGTGCAATATTCTCCAAACAAAGGACATTTTGTTTCTACCGTCTGTGGCTCCATGAAAACCTGCCCTTGCCTCCTCCCTGCTGTGTGTTTTTCTTTTTATCAGTGTAAGGTAGATTAAAATGTTGATATCCTTCCTTGGCAAAAGTATTTTTAATGTTCTTAGTACAACTGTTGAAGAAGTATTAACTTCCCCCAAAGCTTAGCTTCGCTGGGTGTAACAGAGCTTTCTCTAGCCTAAGGTTCAATTAGTTAAGCTTTGCATTTTCCTGATTACCCCCCTGTATTACTGTGACATGGTTTTTACTCTTTGTTCTTCCTTGCATCCACATAAAGAAAAATAAAAAAAAATTAAAATCAAACTTTTACTTCAGCTGGAGTAGCAAATTTATAAATTAAAAAAATAACAAAATCTCCACTGTTGGTTAATATCTATTTTATAAGAGACAGACAAGTGCAAGTCATTCACCCTCCTTTTTTTAGGCTATCACAAGGAGAGTGATTGTAGAGCCATCAAGAGGTATGACTTTCTGATTGGTTTTACTTAGTAACTGCTTAGTAATTTGTAGACTCTACTCTGGTAACAGTTCACCAGAGAAGGATTTCCTACACCACTAATGGAGCTTAAGTTCAGGCCTTACATAACTCTGTGAGGTCTTAGCAAGGCATCAGAGGGCATTTTAAGTTTTCTTGTGTAGTGTCTCATTTAACCGGGGATATTTAAGTGATACACCATGGATGTCAAGATGTTAGTGCTCTAGGCAAACGGGTAAACTAGGCAGTAGGAATGTTCCTGTACCAGGACAGCCAGCCATAACTGCACTATACATGGAAGTGATGGAAAACTGAGACACTGTATCTGTAAAGTTTCTAAAACTTGCAAAAGTAAGCTATTTCAATCCCAAACAGTTGCATATTTTCATCTAATATCCCCTGTCAAGCTCACAGCACCTACCATTCCTACCCAAGTGGCAATGGCATTTTGGGGGTTGAACAAGTTGGAAATATAGTATTATGGTTTGCAGTCACTTCTGTGTACAGTTTGTCATTGCTAGCTGTCCTGGGATAGGAACACCCCTACTGATGCTGTGCCAGTTCACCTAAAGTAATAATGTGACCATATCCATAGCCTATCAATTACTAAGTATCCCTAATTCAATGAGTCACTACACAGGAAAACTTGAGACGCCCTGCAATCCTATAGTTCATGGATAACAAAAATTTAATAGTTTTGGAAACTGACCCAAATTCAAACATTTAAATGATATTACCAATACCAGGTTGTACTACTGAAATCATCTTTTCTACACTAAATGATGAAAAAAAATGTTTAATCAACCCTGCAGGAGAGAAGACTGAATTATTTTCCCAATGTTTCTATAGAAAATATTATAAAATTATTATGACAAGGCAATTAAAGAGCATGTAGCCCAAGAGTATAAGACAGAATATATTACAGAAGTGGGTCAGGCAGTTAATTAATAAAGATACCATGTTGCTCTTCTGAATTTTGTGATAATTGATGTCAGGTTTTAAAAATGTGTGATTGATGTATTCTTTTCTCATTCTAAATAAACACCTAGTTTTATAATTGATTTTGATTTTATAGTTTTATATCATTTTTCCTTAAAAGGATTCCCCAGATTATATACACTTCAGGTCCCATAAAAACTGGATCTGCCATGAGATGTCAAGAGATACTTGAAAGAAAACTTTTTATTGGCCAAAGATCATAACATGGGCAATCAGCATTTCACAATAATTACCCATACAGAACAGGTTCCTTAAGGCAGTCTGGTCAAGAGTGCAAAGACTGCAGAATTTGGAAATAAAAACTTGACATCTCTTTAGTCTCAAGGCTCTCTGTGGCCAGGTGTCATCCAATCCTACATCCCACCACTCTCTAGCACATGCACAACCAATGTAGTAAAACTAGTCTCTTCCTACTGTTCTGCCCAGACATTCCACTTAGACTCTCCCTAAAATGGTTTTCCATCCTTGAAGATTATAATTTTCACACCATTGTTCTCTATCTCTCCTTCCCAATCCTACTCATCTTTCAAGGTCCATCTTCGATGAACTCTCCATGACTCATCTAGCATGTAGAGGTGTCTCCCATCTTAGAACCGGTAGAGCGTTTGTTCAATGGTATTTTACAGAAGACTGCATATCTTTTGTTGCTATTCCTTAAAGATGAATATTTTTTTAAGATTAAGCAATAAATTTCTCGAGGACAGAGACTACGTCTTAAGTTTTCACTGGATTCTCTTCAGTCTCTAGCTGCTAGCATCTAGCACAATGCTGGCTGTATCTTATTTGAGTAGTTAATAAATTTATTGATTGTTTGGTGTTTAGAAACGTTGACATTTTTTACATATTTTTAAAATTCTTTTCATGTTTATTTTTGAGAGAGAGAGAGCGAGGAGCAGGGGAGGGGCAGAGAGAGAAGGAGAGGCAGATTCTGAAGCAGGCTCCAGGCTCTGAGCTGTCAGCACAGTGCCCAATGCGGGGCTCAAACTCATGAACCACGAGATCATGACCTCAGCTGAAGTCGGACGCTTAACCGACTGAGCCACCAAGGTGCCCCAGAAAAGTACAGATTTTTAAAATGTAAAGACAAATAAACTACTTTCAATATTACATATTTTCCTTACATGTTAAGGATAAGTTAACACTTATATTAAAATATTGAGGCTAAGGGAAGGAAATCTGTACTTGGAGCTCAAAACTTGGTTCCAAATCTTGACTCTCAACTCTATGTGACCTTAGAAAACATAGTGTCTTCTTTGAATCTTAGCTCTGTATCTATCCACAGTGCAGAAACACATTAGAACTGCTTTGAAAATTGAATGAAATTATATTTCAAAAGCATATAATGTTTATTCATTCTTTATCCATCCACCAGCGTGGCCAGTATGAGGAAGCGTTGAGAAAACTGGATAAGAAGAAATTGAAAAAGAGGAACAAGAAGTAAAGGCCCTTCCTTCCCTTTTCTTTTCCCCTCCTCTACTCTTTCTTTCCTTCCTTTCCTCTCATTGTTTCTTATACACCTGTGGGCACTGAGCTAAGAATATTAAGAAAGAGATGGCCCCATAAATCTCACAACTTCCACATTTGAGATTACCAATTCAAACTGGAGTTAGAAGAGTGAATGAGAACAAATTATTTAACCTGAATAGTCTGTACTTTAAAAAAAATACTCTGTCCAATGAGGGGAGATGTGATGATTTCCCAAATCTCTTCTGGATCTGATATTCTAGGAATTAAATTTTATGTAAGCTAAAAATGTGATAAATTGCATTGCATTCCATCTATTAAAGACATAAACCCATCAATCTCCATTCCCCCAAATCATTTATTTGTACTGGATTTTCTGTCTGCAAAGATGTTCAAATATTGGTCATCTTAAGGGCAGGGGTGGGGGGGGGGGGATGACTAAGCAAATAATACATTTCCAAAAGCTTTAGCCTTCACTCAACTATTTTCTTCCTCCTAGTATCACATCATATTTCTTCTTCCCTTTTAGCCAGAATTCTGAGTAGAATTGTCATTCAGGCAGCTCACTTTGCCAGCCTCCAGACATCAAGCTAGCATGCTGTATTCTTTTTTGGGGGGAACAGGGGAAGGTAATTAACTTATTTTTTCCCAGCTTTATTGAGAAATAATTGGCATATGTTACTGTACAAATTTAAGGTATACAGCATGATGGCTTGATTTATATATATTGTGAAATTATTACCTCAATAGGCTTAGTTTACATCCATCATCTCATCTAGATACAACTAAAAAAACAATTCTTCCTATGATGAGCATGCTTAGGATCTAATCTCTTAAAAACCTATATATCATATGGCAGTGTTAACTGTAGTCATCATTTTGTACATTCCTGGCACTTATTTATAATGAGAAGTTTGTACCTTTTGACACCTTCCTTTTATTCCTTCTTTCCTCATCCCCCACCTCTGGTAACCACGAATCTGATCTCTTTTCCTATGAATTTGGGGGTTTGTTTTTGTTTTTTTATTAGATTTCATATATTAGTGAGATCATATGGCATTTGTCTTTGTCTGATTCACTTCACTTAGCATAATGCCTTCAAGATCCATCCATGTTGTTACAAATGGTAGGATTTGTGGCTTTTGTGGCTAAATAATATTCCATTGTACAAATACCACCATTTGTTTATCCATTCATCCACTGATGGCCACATAGGTCATTTCCATGTCTTGGCTATTGTAAATAATGCTTCCATGAGCATGGGGGTGCAGATATCTTTTTGAGTTAGTGTTTTCATCCTTTGGATATATTCCCAGAAGTAAAATTGCCAGATCATATGGTAGTTCTATTTTTATTTTTTTGTGGATCTTCCATACTATTTTCCACAGTGGCAATACCAATTTACAATCCCACCAATAGCACATAAGGGTTTCCTTCTCCTCACATCCTTGCCAGCATTTACTTCTTGTCTTTTTGATGAAGGCCATCCTAACAGGTGTGAGGTGATATTGTAGTTTTAGTTTGCTTTCCCCTAATGACTAGCAATGTTTAGCATCTTTTCACATACCTACTAGCTATCCATATCTTCTTTGGAAAAATGTCTATCAGATCATTAATTTGTCTTTAGGGAGTAGTGTATAGGGTAATTTTTTGTAGCATCTAATTCTGTAATATTTCATAATTACAACATTATAAGAATAGATTGAATTTTGTAAAATGAGGATGTTTTATTTGAACACTCAAATAAATAATTAGGACATATGAAAAAAATTCAATAGAGATATATGAGTTGATCTAAAGAATTTCACTTTACAAATGATGTGATAGTACTTTGCGTATTGTGTACTGCTGAATACCTATGTTGAGAAATATATATATCCTAGGAATATATTTTTCTAATTCCTTCTATGCTGAACCCCAATGCTCATTCAATGTTTGTTGCATATTGCCGGAATCTCTCTCTGTCTAAACTGCCATCAGACAATCTGATGAAATCTTTAGAAGTCACCTTAACCCCACAAATTTGACAATATTATGTAAAGAAAAAAATTTAGTCAGAAACTAAACAATTTGAGCCATGAAGGAACAGATTCTTCATCCACCCAACCTCCTTCGATCATATTACATTTATGAAAAGAGCAATATTCACTGGATATGTGTATGTGTGTGTGGGTGTGTGTGTACCACACATATTTAAATTGGAATCAAATAGCTGAAGCATTTCAATTTTTAATCATTCACATATTTATTCATGTATAAATTCATTCAATAAATATTTATTGAAAATCTGCTATGTAATAGTCACTGGTCTATGAACTGGTGACAGATGTTTAAGAGAACAGGGCTTCTCCCCTTGAAACATGTCCTTTAATGGAGGTACATGCTGAGAATTATGAGGGAGCAGAAGGATAAACTTCTACCTTTGCCAGGTAGTTCAGAGAAGACTTAATAAAAGAAAAAAAGGAAACTTTTACCTCAGCCTAGAAAGAAGAGTAAATATTTGTCAGGAAGATCACTGGGGGAGACACACATGTTCAGTAACAAAACATCTGGTTCAACTGTAACCATATCAGGTATTGACCAGAAGCAAACCAAGGGAAAATGGCAGGAACTACTCAAACGGTAGAACCTACTCTTTCTCCTTTCCTCTTTAAGCCATGTTCTACAAGGGATAAAATGAGCTCAGACTATAATTAGACAATCTGCAAGCAGAGATGGGTTAGCATAGTAATTTGGCCAAGAGACCAAGTTGAGTGAAACTCTTGTGGTTTGGGCCTCAGATGGTTGAACAAGCTAAGTTCTTCTCTGTCTGAAACAGAAAGCTTAGAAGAAGCATATTTAGATTTATACATTGGGCCCTTATCATATCCTTTCTACAAAAGTTCTCTGCCAAATACAGGCAGTGATCATTGGAAAAAATACTACTCTAAATGTCTGTAACCCCATCCAAGGTTGTTTCTTATTACCTTAAGGCACTGACCAGTAGGAATTTAGGAAAATGGTCAGTTCACAGAAGCCAGAAGATAAAAAACTTTAATGTCTAAAACTATATGCACACAGGATCCTTGGCTGTAGTTGCTCAGAGAATTGGCTGAAGCAAATAGAATGAAACCTACTAAGTTTTACGAAACCGATAGTGTCTAAACAAAAAAGCAAACAAATATCCCAGGACAGGACAACATCCACCTATAGTTATTCGACCCCAAAAGCAATTCTTGACTCTGAGCTGTTCTTGGACTAAGAACAAATGCAACCCTCACGGTGTGCTACTACCCCAATGTACAATAGTCAAAGGTGCTCAAAGGTGGCAGTGAAGGATAAAAGACCAATGAGATCTTCCAAGGTACCCAAACTGAGACTACAAGCTTAGTCAATGAAAAGTTGTAGCTTTCTTATGAAGAGGACTTGATATATATGCCATGAACCATTGACTTCACTTTTTTCAAATGTGAATTTTATTTTTTTAAGCTTATTATTTTTTTTTTTTATTTTGAGAGAGACAGGGATTGAGAGAGAGACAGAGAGTAAGCAGGGGAGGGACAGAGAGAGAGGGAGACAGAATCCCAAGTAGGCTCCGCTCTGTCAGCACAGAGCCCGATGAGGGGCTTGAACTCACAAACCACAAGGTCATGACCTGAGCCGAAATCAAGAGTTGGATGCTTAACTGACTGAGCCACCCAGGAATTCCCCAAATGTGGATTTTAATTGTAGCTAATGCTGTTCCTGCTCCACCACTGTATATTGGATATTCTGCAGGTAGATAACTAGATTACTGGTTACTAAGATATTACATGTGGTAAAAAAAAAAAAAAAAAAAAAAATTACACAGTCCCAGAAATTATTTTACCTGGAAGAGAAACAGCTATGAATTTAGAATATAATCTCCTTCCAGGAGAGTGGTATTCCTATATTTGAATGGGAGCCAACATGAACATCACTAACTCCAAATGCTAACACACACCCTTCCCCAGTCATCTTGACAGATAAAAATATCTCCACACATTTTATAATATCGTGTATATGGATGTTGGGTAGCCAATGCTATACACTTTGGCAGATGTAACTAGTTGTCCACCAAATGTATATTTTTATCTTCTTTGTACTATAAGAACCCCACTTTTCTTTGGGTGAATCATTGTGTCAAGATAAAATATTCACCCTCCCAGATTCTCCTGTACTTAACTGAAGCCCAAAACAGGTATATAGAAATCACTAGATGGGGCTTCTAGGAAAATATTTAAAAGTAAGCCAGACTCCGCTGGCAGGAGGCTTTTTGTCCTCTTCCTTTTCCTTTATCCTGCTTGGGTAACATAGGTGGGGTGTGTGGGGTTTCTGGAACTGTCCTGTATCCATGAGGTTGAAGGCCATTCATTAAGTTTAGCAGAAAAGACAAAAGGAAAACCTGGGTCCTATATGGTGTGCTTGGCTGCTATCTCAACCTAGTCTACTTCCCTCCAGACTTCTATGTGAGCAAAGCCACTTAATTATTTAAGCCTCTGTTGGAGATTCTGTTACTTGTAGTCAAACTCTGTCCTGATTGGATACAAAACAAGAACAAGTGTTTGTGCCCTCCTCTCACTGAAGATTCCATGGCTGAGGGAAGGGAAGAGAGGAGTGGTAGAGAAGCACAGTAAAGTAAGTTACAACTGTGTACTTTTGAGAAAGGAATTTGAACTTTGCCCACAACAGGGTGAATCCCAGGAGGGAGTCCTAAAAACCCCAAAAAAATGTGGGGGGTCCAAGTGAAGAGGGAAACTTGCTGGATTTGTCTTGTACCCCAATGAATCTGAGATTATTTTGCCCATGTATGTATGTATGTATAATTTACAGTAATGCTCAAGGTAAACACAGCAGAGGAGAAAGCGGGTTTACCATTGTTATGAAATGTTCACTCCTATTCAAGGTGTACCGTCAGGGGACGCTTCTTCAGGTAGCAGGCGTACTTTACGTTTATTCAGATGAACTGGTTGAGACCCGACAAATATGAACAGTTTATTGTAGGGCACAGTTATTCCTAAAGTACTAAATCCCAGGAAAAAGAGTAAGAATGGAATCAACTTTCTTTTCTTCGGATTAAGAAAATGTGCAATTTAAAGAGGAAATGTGCCATGGTGCTACCTGAGAAATTTAAAGCGAGGTCAATTAGCGGTGTCACATTTCTGTAGCATCTCACTCTGCAAATGTCCCCGCAAGAGTTAAATGAAGCTGGAGCCACACACTAAAAACCCTCTTGCAACAGCTGTGCTCAGAGCCCCTTCTGCAGAAAGGGGGGAAAAAAAATAAGTTTTAATTAAATTGTATTAATTGGTTTAGCTGATCTGGAAATAGAGTAAGGGCTCTGCGCTAATTTTGTTTGTTGGCTCAAATCCACTTATCCTTGACATGAGAATAAAGGAATGAAGCAATAAAATGTCTAGAAATGCCCTGGTAGAGACTTTTAAACTGTCCGAGGTTAAAGAGTGATGCTATCTCAGAGATGAACTTAAAATTCTGTTGCCAACTTAGAGAAGTCAGAAGTGCAAGCAAGAAAAGAAGAGTGTGATTAAAAACCCTGCTTCCTTAAAGCTCTGCAAAGCTGCAAAGAAAAGGCAGGCATTCTTCCCATAATAGTGAGCACTTGTTATAAAGAAAAGGAGAAGGTTGTGAAAGCGTCAGGGTATAATGACCTTATTTCAGGCCATTCAGCGTAAGTTTTCGTGTATAAGGTAACTAAGATTTGGAGTGTAGCTTCACAGTTTGATGTTGCTATGTGCAAAATTCATTTTATTACACTTAAAACCATACCTCAATCCATGATCCATGCCTGTGCAGCAGCACTGATCAGTATTATTTTTAAAAGATATTATTTCAAAGGCATAATGCTAATACAACCAAGGGGTTTTTTTGTTTGTTTTTGCTTCCAAGTTCCTACAAGCTAACGGCTTGAATATAATCACAATTACTAGAAATATTTCTTCAAATAGCAATATTCTGCAATGCATAGAAGATACTCTACAAAGAATAGCTTGAAGTTTGCTCTATAGAAAACGTGTAGCTAAAACTTGGTGTGGAAAAAATACGTACAGGACAGAAGGCTGCTATGCCCTGAGTATTTGTGTCTCCCCCAAATGTGTGTGTTGACATGGTATTTGGAGATGGGGCCTCTGGGAGGTAATCAGGGTTAGATGAGGTCATGAGGGTGTGGCACTCATAATGGGATTAGTGCCTTTATAAAAGGAGATACCAAGAGAGCTTGCCCTCTGCCACCGTCTCTCTCTCCCTCCCCATCCCCCATGGGAGGACACAGTGAGAAGGTGGCCAGGAAAAGAGCTCTCAACAGAAAGTGACCATAGTGGTACTCTGACCTCTTAACTTCCAGACTCTAGCACTGTAAGAAAATAATTACCTGTTGTTAAACTATCCAGTGTATTGTATTTCTTTAAGGCAGCCTAAACTAATACAGAGTCAGTGGAGAAAAACAATACATCAACAGATGTCGTTTATAAGCAAATATTTGTAGTAATGAGATGGTATCTCTGGCTTTTTGTTTCAATCCATGATTGGGCTCTGAGAGTGTCTGATTATTAATCTGTGACTGCTCGTCCTTCACACACCCCTGCACGGTGATGCATTTTTCCCATAACGTGACAACTGCTGAGAGAAAACATCTAAGTGTCAGTGACTCAGGCAGATGCTAATAGTGGTGTTTCCCATCCATCTTGTATATTAGAACAAATTGTGTCTCCAAAACTCAAACTGTGTCTCTAGAAAGAGCTATATTAGCTGTTTCCTTTCTGGAAGGTCCATGTGGTTATGATTCACGAATTGTGGTCAAATGATTCTATTAATGAGACTGGGTTCTCCAGTAGGAAGAGGAGTGGTGGGACCAGATATTGGGGTGGACACAGCTTCAGGAAGGAGCCAATACTCAGCTGGATGGAGAAACTTACATGGGGTAGGGCCAGGGGGCAGAAGACAGAAAGAGAAGAATTAATACACAAAAGGGCAAGAGCCCCTTCACCCTTTCCTTGTCTAGGTACACTCAGCCATTTGTCTGAGTTCTCTCCCACCTCCTTGAGCCCCTGCCTGACCCCACCCCTCCACCACACACCTGTATCTATATACATAGTTTTAAAAACCCAAAATGCCTGGCTTTGGAAAATTCTGATATACAAAGCCATACAGACAGGATCACCTAAAAGCAATTTCTTACCCCTTCCCCAAGTTATAGTTGCTTCTCTCCTTTTGGTTGAAGATTCGGTGGTCAGGGACAAACAATTCTTTGTCCCTTCCACCACAGTGGATATTTCCTGGAGGCTGTCCTCGGGTAAGCACTAGGGGTGTGCCCCCAGAGGTGCAAGGTGGAAAGACACCACTCCCCTCTGACAAGCCTCCTCAGATAATATCACGGGGTCGGTGTTCGAGCCCTTTTATTCCATCATCTCTTATGGGGTGGAGCAAAGAGATCTTCAGTGTCACAGTATCTTATTTTCCTACTTTCCAGGTAAGGGTGGGGAACTTTACAAGAAAGTGAACATTTCTCCCAAAGAGATTTAAGGCAACTTCCCATAGAGGCAGGTTTCTAATTCAGGGAGGAGTGCTCTATCCTCCAAGTCACTCAGTTTTCTAGGAGAGCAGGACAAGAAAAACCCAAATGCTGAAGTGTCCACAGTGACCCTTTACCACTGGGAGCTTGTACAACTATTCTGTCCTTTGCAGTGATAATGCCCACACTCTTTCCCTCTAGTCTAGGGCAGGGCGTCAGCTTCTAAGGGCAATTGTGCAAGAGATGTTCACAAAGTCCTTTAGCACCTCAAATTCACTTCTTATTTGAATATCCTTTTTTAAAAAAAAGTTTACTGCTGTATTATCAAAATGATACTTTCAGGTGCTAGATATTTATTGCTGTGTAACAAATTATTCCAAAACTTAGCTGCTTAAAATAAACACCTTTATTTTATAATAGGTTTGGGGGTGGGGGGGCGGCCAGGAATCTGGGCACAGCTTAGCTGGATCTTCTGTTTTGTGTTCTCTAACAAGGCTTCAGTAAAGCCTCAGCCTAGGGTCTGGAGTCTCATCTGAAGGCTTAACTGAGGAAGGAAGCTCTGAAGCTCGATCCACTCTGAATTCCTTCTACTCTGAAGCTCATTCAGTAGTGGTGGCAGCATTAGTTTCTTCACAGGTTGTTGGACTGAGTCCCCCTGTTCCTCACAGCTGTTGATTGGAATATGCCCTCAGTTTCTGGCCAGGTGGGCTTCTCCCACATGGCAGCTTTTTAATCAAATTATGAAAGTAAAGAAGGTGATAGAGAAAGTTTGCTAGCAAGATGGAAGTTAGAGTCTTTTATAATCTAATTATGAAAGTGATAACCTATCATCTTGGCTGTATTCTGTTGGTTAAAAGCAAGTCCAGCCCACATTCAAGAAAAGGGAATTATAGAAAGGTGCACATTTCAAGAAGTGGGGGTCATCAGGGGCCACCTTAGAGGCTGCCTAGCACACTAGTCATTCAGAAGATACACAAAAATTAAAAGAAGGCTATTAAAAGATAGTCAACCACTCATGTTTATATCGCTTCTTTTCTTCCTAGTTTTGACTTCTGTGTAGAAGTTAAAAAATTTTTTTAACTTCGTTATTATCACACTCTATACAGTAAATCCTGACTTTTAAATTTTTACACTAAATTAAACTAACTTTATTTAATTGAGATAATTCAACTTAGTGTAAAGATGTTTTCATATTATTATAGCACTCTCTCTTTAGAAACAATTTTAATGTTTGTTTGCATTAGAGTATCTCAGATGGTTTGTTATTCTTTATTGAAACATTCCTTTGTTGCTGGTATTTTCTAGTTATTTTCTTACTATACATAGGAACACTGAGCATTTTTGTGTACTTACTTTTTTCCCTGTAGTTTGCATTCCCTTTCCCTTCTAATGGATTCTCAGAGGTAGTACTTAGAAGTCGGGATTATCTTAGAAATATCTGATAAATATTCTGACCAGTTTCCAACATCCCTAGTACTCAAAGAGTATGGCGAAAGGTAACAGATGACACGTCAGACGGATTCCTAAGGGAGGCATTAAAAGAGCTAAGAGGTGATATCTCAGGAGAAAGTTAGTGAAAATATGATCATGCAGGAAATGGAGCAGGTGAGAGGAGGAGATGTGGTCTGGATGACAGCTGGTGTCCAGAAGGCAGGGAAGCTGAGGGAAAACAACCATTGAACTAATAAAGAGGTAGTGGATGGGATGCCGATACACAAGAGAATGGACAATAGAAGTGAAGATAAAGGAAGCCAATGGGAAGGATGAGTAGATTATCTAGGTAAATACTCAAAGATGAGCCAATATATGAGATATTTAGCTGTTGGTGACAAAGGTGGGCACTTGGTCATGGGTACAGGTCAGAATCCTAGCTACTAGGTTAGAACGAGATTACGTAAATTCAATTGGGTGCCGATTAATCTGAGCTACTAAAATAGTGCTGTTCAATTTCCCTCAATAACAGAAGGATGGGTCCTGACATCAATAATTCAGCTGAGTCTACTGATAGGATGTAATTGGACAGTGGAGGAATGAGGGTTTGGAGAGTAATGCTGATACCTTTAGCAAGGATTACTTTGTATCATGGGAACAAAGAAGCTGCGAGGTGAAAAATAGAGTGCTCAGAGGAATATGTAAAATCTAATGGATTAGAAATAGAGAATTATCTAATTTTGAAGAAACTGCATTTCAATAATGTTCCTGTACCAATTTCAAATAAGTTGAGGAATGAGAAAGGAGAAGAAAATGTCCACCTGTATGTGTGGGTTTTGCATAAAATATTAGCATGAAATCTGTCCCTGAGTAAAAGAAAGGGAAACATCCTACTAAGTGTGTTTAGGGTTTAGATGGTAAGTGCATTGACATAAAACATAACAAGAATAAAAAATAACTTTCTATAGTGGGCAGTAAGATCAAGCTAGAAGAATAATTCAATTTATTTTCTTTCTCCTAAGTGCGATAAAACCACTGTGGCAACGATAATTAGAATTCCCCTTCTCTCTGAATAGATCTTTAGGGGAGAAAACAGAACACTAAGAGAAAAGCCCCCATATCTCATGAAACATGGTTAAGAGAGAAGGATCAGTGATGAGTTAGCCCTGCTTGGGAGGAACAGGGCAACATGATAGAAGATCTGAGCCCAGCTTATACACTGGGGCTGAGAGTTTAGGATTCCAGCCAGCGTTTGGATGCTGCTACCTGGAGACTGAATGCTGCTCTTTCATCTCTCCCTGGGACATGGAATAGGGGGAACCACATAACAAGCTGTGGTCCAGGAAAGGCCAATAATATCACATTCAGAATTCTCCCAACCATCCCACGGAGAAGGATGCCAATTAGTGAGCGTATCTTCCCTTGGATTTTGGCTGGGTGAATGAAGCGTAGGCATTTGCTTCTATTTCTGTTTTGCTCCCCAAACCCAAATAAACTTATTTTCATTATTTGTCAGGGTCTGTTCCTAAAGGCTATTCAGTTTGGCAGAAGTCTGTCTGTAGGAGCCCGTTGTAAAGACTGTTTCATAGGGTAGAAGCTGTGTGTGGGCAGACCAGAAAGACTTACATAGAGCATCCGTAAAATACTCTTCCAAGTTAAGGGGTCAAATATATAACAATCCACGCGAGAAACTTGGACTTTATGAAAACAGCCAAAAAAGCAGCTACCCAAACCCATCTGCTTATGTAAGCTTGCTGGATATTGAGAGCAAGAATTAAAGCACAGGCTAATTATCATTTAGACATTTTAGTAGGATCATCTGAGGAAAGTTACGATGACAGAGCACTTACTATATAGTGTTGATAGCACTAAATAATCCAAACAATATATAGAATGTGGGCAAAATGCTGTCAAGAGACAAACTCATGTACTTTAATATTATTGTATCTACACATGAATAGGCAAAAAATTAACAATAAACTCACAAATGTAGAAAAAGAATAATGAAGGTAAGTCATACTGAAGAGAAATATATTTAAGATAAATGTAAACTTCTATAAATATATAAGATATATAAACTATTAAGGCAAATTCTCTTTCTGAAGCTCCTAACCACTGCTTTAAGAACCACTAGTATTGATGACATTAAGATAAAAAAATCTTCTAAATACCACAAGACTTGCATATGCCATTACCTATAGCCATTTACTGTTTCATTTCTACTATGTGGTCTCCTTCAGGAGAGGTTCTGTGTCATATGGTATCCCTAATGTCTAATTCAATTCCTGGATGCTCAAGAAAATTTTATTAACTGAATATTTGAATAAGTAAGTTTAACGCCATATATTATTTATACCATATATATTCTTGATCCCGTCTGTCAAATACTTTGTCGAATTTAATCCTTATTAGGATCTCTTCTCATTCTTAATCTTTCAGTACATAGAATTCTCAAAATTTAAATGCTAAAAGTGTATTTATCATGGCTCAAGAACAATTACATTGTACTTTTCCTTCTATCTAACCTTGACTAATTCTCACATGTATTTCAGAAATATGAATAACGTCTTCATACAATTCATGTAAGGCACAGAAAATAGGTATCATTATTTCTGTCTTAATGACAGATTTTGAGGTTAAGGTGACTCATGAACAGCTGAGCAGCCAGTCAGTAGGAGAAACCAAAATAGAACGGAAACGCCTCCATTCCTACCCCCACGCTCAAACCCGAGCACACCCTCCCTCCTTGGGGGAGTGAAGCGTGATGGGCCTGGAGTGAACTGTGAAGGCTTCCTGCAAGTTAATGAGCTGCGGAAGGAAGGGTCGCTATTCCCTGCTAGTGATCAGTGAGCACAACTCATTCTCAATCTAGCAGATAATAAAAAAGGAAGGTTGGGAGAATTTAGAAAAGCAAGCCCCTTAAATACTGAGCTCGTTTTATTTGGAGAAGGATGATTCATTTACCTTTAACAGGGTATTTTCAGAAGTCACCATCCAAGTCACCTACACTGAGTAATTTTTTCATCCCAGGGAATGTAACCTTAAAAGGCAAACTACCTTGTGTGTCAGATGGGCATATCCCAGCCTGTTTTACTCTCTTTGAGGGGAAAAATATTTTATTGAATGGGTTGCTCGGATTCTTCTACGTACCGAAGAAAAGAGTAGCAAGGCAGGCTTCCAAAGCTGGCTAGATACTTAAGTTACTTTGAAAAAGTAATCAACAATAGAATATAGCAGGTGTCAATCTTTGACTTGCAAACAAAGTAGTCTTGGAATGCTTAAGGAGCTTGAGAATATTCTTAGAATATTCAAGGAGCTTAAAGGTGATTTTAAAAACCTGTTTAAAAAACATTCACGATCGACCTGTATCCACGCACAAAATGGCCCTGAGTGGATGGATGACAAATCAAATGTGTAATGTGTGTGATAAAGTTAAGATGCACCTCTGCCTCCACCGTCCAATTCAAATAATAATGTTGTCCAACGCAAATACTAGTTTCCAGTAACTGAAGTCTCTCCTTTTCCTACACCTCTGTAACTGGAGGCATGCAAGTCTATCTGACTTACTGAGGCCGCTTTCATAATTCCAGTGGGCTGGGTTCTAAGGAGAAATTTTAAAACTGTTTTCCTCTCCACCAAGGCCTTTGCCACAGCACTATAGCTTATAGCAACCCACAGCTCACAAAGAGGAGAAAAGGATCACTGCTGAAACCTTTGCTTAATCCACCAAAAACTCTCTATAGCTGTTGCGGCCCACCCCACACTCACATCATTTTTAAATCCCCTCCTCCATCCTTATATCATAGATCCTACTTGTTTGATTTTCTCCTCTGTACTCAAGTGCCTGTGGTTCTCTTTGTCATCACTGATTTCACTGCTGCCCGAGTTTAAGCTTCTAGAGTTTATGTTCTCCAGTGTCCAACTGTCATGCCTCCTCTTGAAAAACAAACATGCGTACAAAGCAGTCAGGCCAGTGGAGATACGGACAGGAGCCTGTGAAGGAAACACTTATAAAATATAAACCAGACACATTAATTTCACATTTGGCCATACACAAGCCTGAGTCTGATAGAAGGATTTCAGCCAAAACAGAAGGTTCTTGCGGTGAGACGGCTGATACGGTCAGGCTGGAAAAACCTCTCCACTCCTTCCTGTGGGCACCTGAATTCCACAGGCTCACAGAAGGCAAGAGGCCCTGAATAACGATTCCTTAGAGTTTTCTGTGTGCTTGTTGGAGGCCTTGCACATGGCATGTGGCTTGGGACACGGTGATTTCAGTTCCTTGAGCAAACTCAGATAAAATGGGGGGAAAATGTTTCCCTGCTTATCCTGGACACCGTCCCATGAAAGCGAGGCAGTACAGGCAAGTAAAGTTTTCTAGGGAGTGTTAGTCAAATGTGACATTATTCCAGTGTAATCTACCAGGTAGGAGGTTCAATGGTCTCTGGTGGCTTCAACATGCTGAACATTTGAGGTGCACGAGAAGTTGCTCTTAAGACACACATTTCCTTCTCCTTTGGACTAATCCAATGGGAAAATTATATTTGGCCAATGATTCGTTTTCAAGTCCCCATCTCCACACAAGTTTCATAGTAATTTACTTTCCTTTGGAAACTATGAGTACAGTGTGGATCTTAATGAATTTTAACAATACTTCAGCTAAGATTAAGGAGAGAAGCTGGCAATATCTGGAGTAACTCCACTGCAGGAAGCAGATTCTTGGGGTAATTCTTTTGCTTTGCATTTTGTCCTGTGCAGCTTTGTCTAACCTAAAATTCTGTGAGCCTAATGTAGCACCAACTGAATACTTTCACTTCTGACCATCTCAAGGGGGAATTTGATGTAATGGCTGCAGTGTCAAAAAAGTGACAACGTTAGGTGGAAGCTGACCTTCAGAACGAAACCAACTCTAGAAATTCTCACTTGGGGAGTGACATCTATGACCCCGTTTGAGAGGATCTTGGATGAGATTCAGAGTATCCGGGGAATACTCTGAATTTATGTGTCAAATAATACCATAACATTCACAAAGGGGTGCATGACCCAAACCTGTTAAAACTTAGCATTTATAATCACATTTCATCTCTACCTTTTCTTGTGTGTGTTTTTACCCCTCCCCAGTATTTTTCCCAAAGATGTGCTATTACTTTTTCCCTTGCCATTGCTGCCCCTACTCAGTTTAGTCTGCTCACACAAACGCTCATTTTCCATTCATTCATTCAACAAATATTTGTTAAGGTACAGGTCCTGTTCTGAGCACCAGGGTAAAAATAGTGAAAAGAAAACAAGATCTATTACTTCAAGAAGCTGATGGTCTAGTGAAGAAGCACGATCAAAAACTAGAAAACTAATAAATAACTTCAGATAGTGATAAATGAATAAAATAAATGCTCTAATGGATCTCAAGTATGTCTTTTAAGTACACAAAATGAATTAAATGAATCCTAGGTATGTTTTTAAAAGGTTTACTTATAGTTTAGACATGGGGTATTTTGAAAAGGGAAGTATCAATGATTTTAGCTTAAGCATTAGAGCAATGGTAAAACCATTTTCTAAAATTGAACAAACAACTTTGGAGGGATAGAGGAAAGACAGAACCAATCTTCTCTTAAATCTGAGATGTAACTATAGGTACTCAGGGGTGAAACCAGGGATAGAGTTCCAGTCTAGTGAGTCATAAACCTACAAATAGCCTTTAGATTGATGGGCCTGGGTATTATCATTGGTAGAGAAGATCAAGATCAGACAGTTAGAGGCCAAATAGATTAAGACAGGGGCGCCTGGGTGGCTCAGTTGGTTGACCATCCGACTTTTGATTTCAGCTCAGGTCATGATCTCACAGTTCATGAGTTTGAGGCCCACATGGGGCTCCGCACTGACAGTGGGGAGCCTGCTTGGGATTCTTGCTCTCCTTCTCTCTCAGCCTCTCCTCAACTCACACTCCCTCTCTCTCTCAAAATTAGTAAATAAACATTGAAAAAACAAACCAACAAGAACCAAATATATTAAGACAAAGGGCCAGCATTCTTGAGACACAAACTGCTATATATACTGCAATAAATAAGTAACTACTATGTGTCAGACATTTAAATGCATACATTTCTGGCCTTGAGAAATTTGCTAGCCAATGGTGGGAACAGAAAGAAACAGATGATTTCAGGATAGCATGTTAAGTACTCCTGTTTTGGTTTAGAGAATGGGCTGCCTCTAGTCCTCATATTCATGATTTTCATTCATTCACAAACATATATTAGAGTTTAATCTGTTCCAGGCACTATGCTAGGTTCCAGACATACAGTTGTGAAATTGTGTGAATACTTGCATCATGAGTTAGTAAGGGAAATAGATATTTAACAAATAATTGTAGAAATAATTGCGATTACAATCTTGGTAAAAGACTAAAGGATGAATGTAAAGTTTCCCTAAAGGCTGCACCTGGCCTAGTCTGGCCTAGTCTGACTAGGAAGTACCATTTTTAAGCCTAGGCTTGAAAAATGGTTGGTTAAAACTCAGGAAATCATAGGAATCGAGTAGAGTAAGAAAGCAGAATAGTGATGCAAAGGCACCTAGCAAAAAAGAAATTTGACATGATAAGAGAACAAAAAGTAGATAGTATGACCAGAAAGCAGTGAAGGAAGCAGGAAGCAACTCTCCATCTCTGTCACAAGATCCAAAACAATATTGTGAAGGACAAACTAAATAGAATTCAGGAATCCCAAAGATCCCAAAAAAGGGATCAGAATCTGAGGAAATCAGAAACTGTTTGGGATTCTAGCAAATGGTTCAGAATGTTGACCACAAATGGGAACCCATGTCTGGGGTAATTCCTGGTGAGCATTGGCTTTTAGAGGGCCTGCCAGTTTTGGAGAGCAAGAGTGAGGGAGACACTTTAAAATGACATAGCACTGTGTACTGCTTTCTTGGTATTTATCACTTTTTAAAATAATTCCCACAACTAGGTTGAAAACTCCCCTATTAAACTTCTGTGTGCCTAACATGATGCTTTATTCCCACTAGACAGTCACATGGTGAATTGTTTAATTCAGGTAAGTAGTGCTATGGACACTTCATCTGGAACAACAGTCTACATAAGAGTAACATAGTGGGCAAAACCCATTTGACGTTTCATTTGAGGAGTCAGCAAGTCCAAAAAGACAAAGGTAGATTGGTGATTGCCTAGGGCTAGGGGAGGGGTTGAGGGGAAATGGGAAGTGTTTTAGTGAACAGGTTTCTTTTGGAGTGATGAAAATTTCGAAAGTTGCACAACTCTGTGAATAGCACTGGACGCTTTTTTTATTTTTTAATGTTTATTTTTGAGAGAGAAAGAAATAGAGTGTGAGCAAGGGAGGGGCAGAGAGAGGGATACACAGAATCTGAAGCAGGTTCCAGGCTCTGAGCTGTCAGCACAGAGTCTGATGCAGGGCTCAAACTCACAGACCATGAGATCATGACCTGAGCCAAAGTTGTATGCTTAACCAACTGAGCCACCCAGGCACCCCTTCACTGAACGCTTTAAATGCATAAATGTATGGCATCTCAATAAAGCCATTACACAAAAACAATGGGAAGAGCTGAAGGACTTGCCAGGGTAGTCTCTATGATGCATTGTTATTTTACCAGTGAAGCTCCTAAAAATCTTTTAGAATCACATAAGACCCAGGATGTGCCATGGGGTGCCTGGGTGGCTCAGTCAGTTGAGTGTCCAACTTCGGCTCAGGTCATGATCTACCAGTTCGTGGGTTCCAGCCCCATGTCAGGCTCTGGGCTGACAGCTCAGAGCCTGGAGCCTGCTTCAGATTCTGTGTCTCCCTCTCTCTCTGCCCCTCCTCCACTTATGCTCTGTCTCTCTCTGACTCTCCAAAATAAAGAAACATAATAAAAACAAAAACAAAAATTAAAAGAATCCAAAAAACAAAAACAGAATGTTCCAGAATCCTGAACCCCACCAGGTTCTCCTTTGAGCTGTTCTCTCGTGAACATTATTACCTTCCTAGACAGGATATGTTATCAAAAAATTAAGAAAAAAAAATGGCCTCATGTTCTATTCCTTTCAGATCTTGGTAGGATATGTTACAGCAATGTTGTAGGGGTTTAACCTGAAATCTTTGGGCATGGGAGGGAGAGGAAAGGCATGAGGGGGGGATCCATAGATGATCAGACTACAACTGTCCTGAAGTTGTATATTAGTTGTGAATATGTGCTTTGTTGTATTACTGTGGGAGAAGGCACATTTATCACGGTCTCAGAGGAGTCTATTTGGTGTCACCCCTTATCCCTCTCCCCAAAAAGAAGAATGCTTTAAAAATTTGAGACATAAAACACAAAAGTTTTTAAAAATTCCACCTCCCACTTCAAAATTATTTTGTTTCACTGGTTGGGTGAGGAGGGGTTGAGGGAGGAAGGAGGAGAAAATAGAGCAAGAAGACTAATTCCAATTTTCTGAAAGGAGGAAGCAGCATTTCCTAAGGCATAATCTGAATTAGACTCTGTAGAGTAGGAAAGGCTGCTGGAATATGCTTGTTCTCTCTTCTTTTTCTGTAATCATTTCAGGAGAGGGTATAGTTTATAGGGATAAGCATCAACCCTGCTGAAGCAAATGAAATGAATGAGCAAGCCATACTTCATCTAAACACTGCAAATCAATGTTATCCCTCCGTACCCTCTCACTGAAGATGCCTGCCGCATTAATGATTCATGGTGAACCATCAACTCAGTACAGTCACTCTGCAAGAACACCAAGGGTTTGCTTACACATAATTACTCAGAACTGAGTAGGAGGAAATCCCTGTCTCGGATCATGGGAGATAATGGAATTCCAACTAAGGATGCCTTGGCAAAGTAGAAGTACTTTCCCTTAGACCTTTGAAATCCTTAATGAGTTGAATCATGTCAAGTAACAAAATAAACAAGGATGAGAAACATCAGTTGGGTTTGGTCCAAAATCTAGCCTGCTTAAGATTGGGCTTCCCCCATCGTTGCTTAAACATTATACAGTTTTCTATCAGCCAAGCCTGTGGTTTCATTTCATTTTTTTCCTCTTAAATCAGATTTCAAAAGCCAGGCACTAGCTGATGGTAATTAGTAGGCATCGGTTGAAGTTTATTCTTGCCGTTCTTTCCAGGCATGCATAATTTTTGTGCAGAGAAAAGAAAATCCAATTATCCCCAAATCCAGCCAGTGTGGTTCATCTGCTCTCGTGTTAGATCTTTAGAAAGGGTTCTTAACAATTGAAAGGAAGACATATGGTACTTGAGAACAGCATCTTGTAACCTTGTTTATAATATTAAGAAAAAAAAAAAAAAACCTAGTCTTGGTGACCATTTACATCCCTCTTTACAAAAATCTGACACAAGAAATATTGATCTTATAAAAAATGTGACATAGAGCTATTTCATATCGTAAGGAATTTATTGGTGATTGTATTTCTAAGTTCTGTCTTGCACTTTAAAGGATTCCCTTAAAAACGCTCAACTTGAAATTTTCCAGCAACACTTACGTAATGCAAACTAAAACCATCTGATATGATATTGGGAGAACTCAGATTCTCCAAATCAAGGAAGGTAAGAATTTCTACCTAACTTGGCAAAAGTTGGATATATGCCAAAAGATTTCAGTAAATTATCTCACTATTGAAATTATTTCTTGAAATGTTGGTTAATTTTGGAAACTTCATTGATCTTTGAGTCCCTGAAAATACTTTAATATTACAAAAGTAAATAAAATTCTTGGTAATAAAATATACTCTTTATTATTTGGATTAAAACTGTTTAGGTCATATTTTTCTTCTGTAAATATGTATCTCCAAGGAATAAACATGACATTAAAAACAAATCATACCCAAACTGCTTTTTGTCATTTTTGCTCAAGAAAATTTTCTTATTGCCAGTGAAATCTTAAAAAAATAAACTAATTGAGGGGCGCCTGGGTGGCTCAGTCGGTTAAGTGTCCGACTTCGGCTCAGGTCATGATCTCGCAGGGTGTGGGTTCAGGCCCCGCGTCGGGCTCTGTGCTGACAGCTTGGAGCCCGGAGCCTGCTTCGAATTCTGTGTCTCTCTCTCTCTCTGCCCCTCCCCTGCTCATACTCTGTCTCTCTCTGTCTCTCAAAAATAAATAAATGTTAAAAAAATTTTAAAAAATAAAGAAACTAATTGAAAAAATAAAGTTTACATTTTTAAATGAACCTGTATTGAACCCTTTTGATAAAAGCATTGTTCAACAACACATTGTGTGTAAAAATTTTTTTTTCCAATTTTTTCTTCAGCTAAGACGGCAGAAGAGAGGATTTATTGTACATGTGTTACATTTAGCCACAAATGAAAACAGAATTAGTCCCAAAAGTCACAGGTGCAAAGGAACAAAAAGGACTGTTTTGAGCAAGCCAAGTTTCTCAAAGATGGTCATTGTGATCAGATGGTGATGGATGTTCTAGATCCACTGAATCAAGCTCTAGAAAGTAGGCACGCAGTTCAACAACTGGTACCAGAGTCCCTGGCCTCTGGCTTTCCTTATTTCTGCTCCTGTGGCTCCAAGTGTGTACAAGCTAGCGATTTACTTGGACCTCTGCCTCATCTTTCTTCTTTTGTGCTTCAGCCTGTGCATTTACTTCTTCCTCCACTGAGGATTCCAAGAAGATGGCACTAAGGCCAAGAATATAATCATTTTCATTACCTACCTTGTTTCTGAAGAGATATACTGCTGTGTTCTGGTGACTTTGTGTCATAAATTTGCAGAAGGACAACTCCCAAAATGGCAAGACTCTCTTTACCTCCAGGGAATTTTCTACTAAGTGTGCCTGAAGATATTAATATGGACACAATTCTCCAATTATACAAACTTTTTTCTTGTCTGGATGATAGTTTGATCACACCATGTTTCTGCTAAAGGACTTCTAACTGTGGGAGCAGAAAGGTGAATAAGGCACAATCTCTGTTTTGAGGAACTCACAGTGTAGGTTGGAATGCTAACGTATATGTAAAATAACATAAAGCAGCAAGGGCATTTGAGATTTAATTAAGGAAAATATTTATTTAAGGAAATAACATAGTCAAAAGAGGTAAGAGCTGATTGTAACCTTGAAGGAGAAGTAGGAGTCTACCATAAGGATTTGAATTTTGTCTGGTAAGTTTATTACTGTATATTTGTAGACCTTCAAAAATATTTGTTAAATGAAAGAGGTAACTAAATGCTAAGCTACTTATTTTTTTTGACACATTTGTCTTTCTCAGTTTTTACAACAGCCTTATGAAGTGCATAAGGCTATTAACACTTTATGAATAAAATATAGGCCCAAAGGAAGTTGATCCAGTGAACAGAAGACCTGAAACCACACCATCCTTCTGACTTTCTCTCTGTCCTCCTATTTCCTCACCATTCTTCTGAAATTCCTGACTGCTCCTATCACAAAATGGACTCAGAGAAGACAGTCAGCAACAATGATTTATTGATAAAGACAGGCTATAGCTTTGATGGCAAAAATTTAATACAGCAAAATTTTAATTGGAGTGTTTGTCTTCAAAACCCGGTCTTTATCCATCTTCAATTTGGCCTTTTCCCTACTTTATACTTCCTCAGTCAGGGCTTTATAAACCGCTTGTTGGTGTGAGCAAGTAGCCAATAGTGTCCAGGGCTGATGATCTCACTCCTGAGCCACTGTCAGAGGAGTGTCAGGAGGGGAGGAAGGGGAGAAGACAAGTCCAGAGCCCTCTAGGAACTTCTCCAAAGCCACTTATCTCTTAGACAAATACCACCGATGACTCTGCAAGCTTTCTCTACAGACTGGTTGCCCCAGTGCTGCTTTCAGAGATTCAAGGCCACAGCCAGGATCCTAATTTTCCAAGTCTGCATTAATGTATCTCTTGAATTACTCTCTTACAGAAGGAACAGAAAATCTTATATTCACTGTCACGATTTCCCAGGTCCTTATACTTAAGCACATGCCAGGTTGTCTAGAGGGAAGTAGTGACTGGGAGAAATGCTCTGCCTTGAATTCTCATTTCCATTCAAAGATATTCCTAGAATGTTCCATGGACCCTTTGTGCCTGGAATGATGATAGGACATTCCTGGGTGGGCTGGTATATTTCACACAATGTGTTCTCCATGAATGTGCTTTCCACAAATGACTCAGGCAAGGGTAAGCTGCATAGAATTCTGGTGCAGAGAAGGAAAGAAAGCTGCAGTCTATTTAAGCATGAGTGTACTTTCTCTGAGCAGGCTGAGTAATCTCCTGGAGGTGACTAGTCCAAGAAGAAGCCAAGGCGTACAAGTCAGGCTCTCTAACTTTACTTTTTTTATTTTTTTAAAATTTTTTATTGTTTATTCATTTTTTTGAGAGAGAGATGGAGAAAGAGCATGAGTGGGGGAGGGGCAGAGAGAGCTGGAGACAGAGAATCTGAAGCAGGCTCCAGGCTCCGAGCTGTCAGCACAGAGCCTGATGTGGGACTTGAACCCATGAACTGGGAGATCATGACCTGAGCCGAAGTCGGACGCTTAACTGACTGAGCCACCCAGGTGCCCCCGGCTCTCTAACTTTAAAAGTCGACATAGATGAAACAAATATGGGTAGGTGACTTAACTTCTTTGGGGCTTATTTTCTAATCTGTGAAGCAGAAAAATTAATGTCCATTTTGTCCATTTAACGATAGTGGTGGGAAAGATCATGGGCAAAATCAAGCTGACCATATTTATTAAATGTTTGGTGAAGGAAGAGTAAAAATACAGTAATTAGAGATGGTGTCTGAAGAAAAAGATTGTTCAACCCATGTTTAGTGTTGGTGCTAGGGATATGGTAGTAAACAGAATGTTCTTGCCCTCATGGACTCACATGGTAATTTAGGAGACAGACACTAAATAATTAATTGTGCATTTAATTATACAATTAAAATTGTGATGAGTCCCACAAAAGAGAATTATGGCATTAAAAGAATATACAAGAATAGAGGAAGATTTAGCCCAGTCTCAAAAAAGTGTTCTGTCTGGGAGTGGCATTCCAGTTGAACTAGGAAAGACGAAAGGCGAAGGGTGAAGTGGCAAAGATGTGGGAGATGGTTTTTAGGAAGAGGAGACCAGATGCTGTATTCAAAGGTTTGTGAGGTAGGAAGCACAAGGCAGGAATTTAGAATTGAAAGCAGGCCTTTGAAGCTAGAATAACAGTAAAAACAGGAAATGCAAAGGGTGGGGGCGGGTGTGGTTCTAGATAAGGCTGACTGATAGGTGGGAACCAGCTCCTAGTGGGCCTTGTGGGCCAAGGTAAGGATTTGGAATGTTTATCTTTAGAAAAATGGGCAGGCTTCACAAACTAGCATATCAGAGAAATTGTTGCAAACCATTTTTCTGATAAGGGGTTAATTTCCAAAATATATAAGGAATCCCTCTAACTCAATAGTAAGAAAACTAATAACCCAATTAAAAAATAAACTTTAGGGGCATCTGGGTGGTTCACTGGGTTGAGCATCAGACTTTGGCTCTGGTCACAGTATGTGAGTTAGAGCTCCACATTGGGCTCTAGGCTGACAGCTCAGAGTCTGGAGCCTGCTTTGGATTCTGTGTCTCCCTCTCTCTCTCTGCTCCTCCCCAGGTCATGCTGTCTCTCTCAAAAATAAATAAATAAACTTAAATTTTAATAAAAATTAAAAAAGACCTTAATTAGACCTTTCTCCAAAGAAGATGTACAAATCGCCAATAGACACATGAAAAGATGCTCAATACCCCTAATTATCAGGGAAATGCAAATCAAAACCACAATGAGCTATATCAGTTCACTTCCGTTCTGATGACTTTTACTACAAAAGCAAAAGATAACAAGTGTTGGCAATGCTGTGGAGAAATGCGAGCTCTTGTACGCTGTTGATAGGAACGTAAAGTAGTGCGGCCGCTATAGAAAACAGTATGGAGGTCCCTCAAAAAATAAATAAATAAATAAATAAATAAATAAATAAATAAACAAACAAACAAACAAACAAACTACCATATGATCCAGCAATCCCATTCCTGGGCATTTCCCCAAAAGAATTGAAATTAGGATCCTGAAGAGATAGTAGCCCCCCTCACACTCTCTGCAGCCCTATTCCTAAGAGTCGAGGTGTGGAGACAACCTGACTGTTCATCAACAGATGAATGAAGAAAATGTGGTATATAAATACAACGGAATATTATTCAGCCTTATAAGAGAAGGAAGTCCTTCAATATGTGGCACATGGACAAACCTTGATGACGTTATGCTGAGTGAACTAAGCCAGTTGTAGAAAGACAAATACTACATGGTTCCACCTATATGAGGAACGTAAAATGGTGAAAGACACAGGAGTAGAGAACAGAATGGTGGTTACCAGGGGGTAAGGGGAAGAGGAAATGGAAGTTGTTCTTCAATGGGTATGACATTTTAGTTACACGAGGCGAATACATGGTAGGCCTCTGCTGTACAACACAGGGCCTGCATAGACGGTCCGGTCCCTAACTTAGGATGGCTCGACTTACGGTTCTCGACTTTACAATGGTGTGAAAGTGATACACATTCTTTGAATTTGGATCTTTCCCCAGGCTACCATATGTGGTATGGTCCTCTCTCACAAAACTGGGCAGTGGCAGTGAGCCAAAGCTCTCAGTCAGCTATGAGATCATGAGGGTAAACAGCCCATATACTTAAAACCATTCTGACCCCATACCGCCATGCTGCGTTTCACCTTCAGGAGAGTCTTCAATAAATTACTTGAAATATTTAATACTTTATTATCAAATCATCTTTGAGTTAGACAATTTTGCCCAACTGTTAAGTAAATGTTTTGAGTATGTTTAAGGTAGCCTAGGCAAAGGTATGATGCTTATAGATTAGGTGTATTAATTGCATTTTCAATATATAGTATTTTTAACTTACAATGGGTTTATCAGCTGTAACCCCATCAAAAGCCAAGAAAGATCTATAGATAACAGCACTATATTGTACACTTACAAATTTGTTAAGAGGGTAGATCTGATGCTAAGTGTTCTTGCCACAATCCCCTATTTTGTATTTTTTAAAAAAATTTTAAGTGTATTTATTTTGAGACAGAAACAGTGCAAGTGGGGGAGGGGCAGAGCGCAAGGGAGACAGAGAATCCCAAGCAGGTTCCACACTATCAGCACACAGCCCGACACAGAGCTCGATACCATGAACCATGAGATCATGACTGAGCCGAAACCAAGATTCGGACGCTTAACTGACTGAACCACCCAGGCACCCCACCACCATACAATTTAAAAAAGAAAAATGGAGAGTCTTTAAAGGATTCTGTGAGAATGTCATCATCAGTTTTTGTTTTAAGTACAGCAAATGTGCAGTGGAGAAGACAATACTGTCGTACGAGCATTAATGAAGGGATACCAGAAAGGATATTTGAAAACAGAGACCCCTGGTTCCTTCTTGCTGTGCCACAGGAGCCTAGGGTTTCCTTTCTGGTGACTTTTTGGGCCTGCCCTCTGGAGTAGAGTGTGAAATGTTTGTCCTACTATACACAGACCATCAGACTTAACTTCCCTATACTCTATTCCTTCCAAATCTCTGTATAACAAGGAAATGGGATGAGTTTTTGATATGATGATGATGGACAGTAAGCTAACCCACATAACATAGCTATATTCTAACAGTGCTCTATCTTCCCTGATTGTCACATACTTATTGAGAGTAATCAAATTATAGTAAAAGGCGAAAGATTTATACTATCTGAAGATAAACCAGAATATCAAATATAATCTAATTATAGAAACAAATTAAAGATAAATAAATAGATGCCAGATAGATACATCATATCAATTAATTTACTTTTAGCTGCAAGAAACAGAAATCCCACATAAGAAGTCTTGAGGCAGGGTAGCACCAGGCTGGTTAATTGTTGGTTCATCATCATTTGAGGGCCCTATTATTTTCTTTTTTCCACTTTGCTGTCCTCAATATTTGGCAAGCTTTCCTGATGACCACGAGAAAATTTAGCCCTCTTACAATAACATCCTATGGTCCAGAGCCAGAAGAAGGGTTTATCTCTTCCAGATGTATCTCTTCCAGAGATAAGAAATCTTTCTCAGAAGCTCCCCCACCCCACCCACAGCTGACTTCATTCATCGTGTCTCAGACTAAATCATTCACAGGGGAATGAAATTATTCTGAATTTCAATTTATTAGCTTAATTATCTTCAACTTATTAAAATTCTCATCCTGGCACTGGAATTGAAGGTAGGCCTTCTCAAAGCAAGAGGCATTGGTGAGTCCCTAGGTACAATTAGGATCTGTTATTCAGGAAAAAGGGGAACTGGCTGCTGGAGGGTTAAGACATTAATAGCGTCTGTCTCACTTACAAAAATTAAAGGTAAATTACAAAACTAAATTTTACTCAAGGTTTAGTCTTCAGACCTGCAGCATTAGCATCACTTGTGAGCATGTTAGAAATGATAGTTCTATAGCTTTTTTCAGAATCTGCTGAATCAGAATGACTGGCAGTGGGCCCAGAAATATGCGTTTTAAAAAGTTAATCAGGTGTGGGGCACCTGGGTGGCTCACTCGGTTAAGCATCTGACTCTTGGTTTGGGCTCAGGTCATGATCCCAAGGTTCATGGGTTGAAGCCCCACATCAGGCTCAATCCTGCTGGTGTAGAGCCTGCTTGGGATTCTCTCAGTCCTTCTTTCTCTGCCCCTCCCCTGCTCTCTACCTCTCCCCAAAATAAATAAATACACTTTAAGATAAGATAAGATAAAATAAAAAATAAAATAAAATAAAACAAAACAAAACAAAATAAAACAACATAAAATAAAATAAAATAAAATAAAATAAAATAAAATAAAATAAAATAAAATAAAATAAGTTTACCAGGTGTTTGGGATGCACAGCAAAGTTTGAGAAGCATGGTTTTAGAGCTAGAGAACATACTAGAAGGTTGAATGCCACCAAGCAAGGAGTGAAAATATGGGCCAGGGCTATGGGAGAGAAATCAGTCCTGGGAAATTGGACAGACCAATTAAAACACAGGCCTTGTATCATGCCTAGCAATGGGGACAGTTTGCAAGGAAGCCATTTACCATCATCTAAATCATATTACCTTCTTTATCCACCAGTAGAATGCATCCTGGCTGCCAGAATAAGACAACATGTAAAGGTAACAGTGTCCTGCAAAAACCGTATGAGGAGAGCCTAATAAATAGAAGCAGTGGGAACAGTGTCCATGCAGGAAGGAGTTTAAGTTTAGAATTGAAATTGATAGTGAATTCTGGACCATAACTATGGAAATAAAGACATACATTGCCTGGAAGACATGCTATTTTATAGATCCAGAATAACAATGATAGATTCTTTCTCTGGGCATTCCCAGAAAGCTGATCAGAGAAGAACATGATACAGTTACAAACAGTCAGTAAATAAATCGATAGAGAAACATATTCTAATGTTTTATTTATTTATTTATTTATTTGTTTATTTATTTGTTTATTTATTTATTTATTTTTGAGAGGGAGAGAGAGAGAGAGAAAATGAGCTAGGGAGGGGCAGAAAGAGAGGGAGACACAGGATTCAAAGCAGGCTCCAGGCTCTGAGCTGCTAGCACAGAGCCCAATGCAGGGCTCAAACTCACAACCCATGAGCCACGACCTAAGCAGAAGTCAGACGCTCAACCGACTGAGCCACCCCAGAATTCCTAAAGAGATATATATTCTAAATGGCAAATACTTTTGTGAAGCAGAATTGTGGGGAAGGGGATAATTTTCTTCCATTTTCTTTATTTGTGGGAGTAAATGTGGGAGCCACCTACCTGCTACAGATGTTCAAAGGAATACTCACACATGGTTTTTAAATATGAAGTGTGGGAAATAATAGCCCACAGTTACTGTCATGAATATCATCCTAAGCAGGTCCTCCAGAAAAGGAACCCAAGGACTTCTGTGGCCTTGGCACATCACAACGTCACGGCCACTGAATCTAGCAACGAAAGACCAGCTTTACAACAGAGGCAGAGGGAAAGACAGTTCACGAGGGGATTGTTAATACTTATGAGGTAAAAGAGAAAAACTGGCGAGGCTTTACACAGTAAGAATAATTATTTCCAAAAATTGCCTTGGCTAGCTTCAACCTTATTCAAAACGTACTGTACAAAACTGCATTTTATTTTTTTTTAAATAGGTGATGTGGATTAAGGAGGGCACTTATTTTTTTAAGTTTATTTATTTTGAGAGAGACAGAGAGAGAGAGAGCACAAGAAGGGAACAGGCAGAGAGAGAGAGAAAGAGAGAATCCCAAGCAGGCTCCACACTACCAGTGCAGAACCCCACGTGGGGCTTGAAACTCAGGAACCATGAGATCATGACTCAAGCCAAGATCAAGAGTGAATGCTAAAGCAACTGAGCCACCCAGGGGCCCCAATTGCATGTTACTTTGTTGTTTTCTTTAGGTCTCTTCTTAAACAGTGTTCTCAAATTGTGGTATGCATCAGAATCACCTGGAGGGCTTGAACAAAAGCACAGCTTCTGATTCAGTAGGTCTCTTAAGGGGCCTGAGAATTTGTGTTCCTAAGTTAGAAATGCTGTCAGTTCAGGACCACACATTGAAAACCACTTAAGCACTATGTGAGATTTTTGAAGTTAAACTATTGTTTGGTATTTTCCACTTTTCCCCTGACAACACCCCTACCTCCCTCCCTCAAACACCATAAGAACTAGAAATTGCTTCAGAGCCCAGGAATCCTGAGATTACTGGCGGCTGAAGGCAGAGGCTATAACGCTGGGCCTGTGCCCCTCTTGCCCAACACCCAGTACGCTCACAACCCTGGAAGAGCAGGGAAGGAAAACCCACAGGTGTGACAATCCTGTTTCCCTGAGGACTGAGAGCTTCTTAAAATTCAAGCCAGAATCAGATAATATTCTAGGAAGCAAATAAGAAAAGACAAGCCCCTTCACTGGAAATGACTTTGTTGATAGTTCTAGAAAATAGCATTGTGACTCTAACAGAGAAGACTGGATATATGAAGTCCTGGAAATTAAATTGACCAATAAAATACAAGATTTGGAACAAGCCATGAGACATAAGTTTATCATTATTTTTAAAATGATGCTCAATTTTACCAAAGATGGCTGAAGCTGGACTAAGTGAAAAAATGGTGACCAGGATACAAGTTATAGTCATTTTTTAATGCTGTGACTCTGAAGTTTTTTATTTGAAAAAAAAAAACCCAAAAAACAAAAAACCAGTAGTTCAAGAACTATACATGTAAGGATTAGAATTGCAGAGTAACCATCTTTAACTGTATATACTTTTTTAAAGTAAAATTTTTTATTCCAAATGCAAAAGATAAATATAAAATTTTTGGAAAATTTTGGAAAATTTGACTAAAATTTAAAAATATTTATCCATAGTCTCAGTATAAATACAAGCATTAATATTTTTTCTATATGTTAGTCTTTTTTCTAAGCATCACTTTTATGTAATTTTGATACATAATTGATATAATTTTTGAAGTGCATGGTTTCCTAAATATTATAACATGAATGTTTTTCTATTATTATAAATAATTAGCATATTTAATGTCTACATACATATTCATAGGGGAGATGTATCACACTTTATTTAAATTTCTTTTATTGTCAAACATTCTGTTTCTCCTTTCTCCCTCTATTCTAAATATTACTACAATGAGTACCTTTGTACATAAACTTTTCTGTATTTAATATAATTTTCTTGTCTCAGGCTTGGAAATTTAAGCAACCCTTTACATATGGTCAAATTATTTTCCAAAGAGGCCATAACATTTCTCTCTCCTACTATGTCCAGTATTGGGCACCCTAAAATTTTTTATCATTGCCAATTTGATAAGTAAAAAATTGTATCTTGTTTTGTTTTAATTTGCATTTTGTTGTTTACTAATGAATTAAGTATCTTTTTCATGTTTGTTAAAGAGATACATTTTCTCTTGTATATATTTCCTGCTTACATTTAATAGTTCACTTTCAATTAAGATATTCATATTTATTCATAAGAAAATATGGGTATAGGTTTTTGAGAATAAAATAAAACCTGAAAACATAAAAACACTTTAGTTGGGGGGCGCCTGGGTGGCGCAGTCGGTTAAGTGTCCGACTTCAGCGAGGTCACGATCTCGCAGTCTGTGAGTTCGAGCCCCGCGTCAGGCTCTGGGCTGATGGCTCGGAGCCTGTTTCTGATTCTGTGTCTCCCTCTCTCTCTGCCCCTCCCCCGTTCATGCTCTGTCTCTCTCTGTCCCAAAAATAAATAAAAAACGTTGAAAAAAAAAATTAAAAAAAAAAAAAAACACTTCAGTTGGTGTTATATACAGAATAACTCAGAGTTTTAAATTTATCTTTGAAGCTAGGATCAGCACAGTGTTTGAGAAAAACAATTTCAAAGTAAAACAATTGTCACATTAGGATAACTAAACGTCACTGCACTGAAATCTTTCTTAGCATAAGCACAACATCAAAGAGGTGGCAATTTTAAAAACTGTCATCCTCAAAAGGAAGAAATATGCTGGACACTAAATGGTTTAGGTTCTTTCCGTGTACAGGTGGAAAAGGGTATGCATTCAGTGACAAAAATCCTAAATAACTGCTCCTTCATTTCCCAAACTCTTTACCAGCCACAAGAATGAATACATCTACGGTCCACACTTTATCAAACATTTCCTGGAAGAAAGCAAGCTTGTTGATCATAAGTTTTCAAATTTCCTCTGCCTGGGGCGAGGTGACTAGAGGGTGTCAAAAAGGCCAACACAACACCTGGATATAAACTGCATCTGGAAACCTTTTTTCAAAATTCATCCTTTGGACGAAATACTGGGTTTTGGTCAATGAGGCCATTGATCTCTGGGGCTATTGACAAAGGCCATAAACGTATGCCCATTATTCTTGTTCTGTCAACAGCCTTTGACATTTCTATTTGGCTCATCATAGATCAGTCACAGGGAAATATGTGACTTCCTTTCCCTTAAGTTCAGGAACTCAAAATGTCTCATAAATTGAATTTTTCACAAGTTGGTACTTTTGTTATTCTTCCTCAAGAAGTGTGGTATAGTTAATGCTACCCATACATGCCTATGTTTCGTGAGGGTTTTTTTTTTCCTGTTTAATAAGATGCCATGATGATGTTCTATATAATGTCCTGTTTGGTTTAGATTAGAAGAAATTCATGTATTTTAGAAAAATACAATTTTAAACGACACATCATGCACACAAAACTTTAATGTTCAGCTTCTGAAATCTATTTTATTTGCATCAATTTACTTGTATTAATGTAGATACTGTCTTAGAAAAGTGACAGCAGTGTTGGTAAGGAGAAAACAATTCATAAAAAAAATACGAAGTCAAAACCCCTCTAACATTTCAGTTTCTATGTGTAGTGTGGAACTGTGTGTGTAGCTATCCTAACATTTCTGTCTCCTTGTCCTGAATGTCAAATAGAGGGTTTATAAATAACTTAAGTGATAAACTCCCACTTTCTCATATCTCCTTTGGCCACGCCTTCTGCCAGCTCTCCCGTACACTGTTTATTGTCTCTGGGGAAAGCTCAACAGCTTTGGTTTCTAAAAGTGCATACACTTCACAAAGTAGTTCTCCACCAAGGGCAAAGGCACCAGGGCCATTTGGCAAGGTCTGGAGACAATTTTCAATTTTCACAACTGGAAGTGCTACTGACATCTGGTGAGTGGAGGCCGGGGATACTGCTAAACATCCTACAGTGAGCAGGACAGCCCCCCCAACAATGAAGTAACCAGTCCCAAATGTCAATAGTGCCGAAGTTAAGAAACCTAGCACTTGAGTGATAGTGACAACTCTGTGCGAGGACAAAATAAGTGGGAGGAAAAACTGTAAGACACCCGACCTCTCCTCGGCCACAGTCTGGAAAATGATTCATTTGGGTGGGAAAGGAGATGGTGGATGGTAGAAGCAAGGTGAACAGAGGTAGCCTTGGGGTCCCAAAGAGAAATGTAGTCCCTCCACCTTCATTCTGTGCCTCCCAGGTTGGGGCCTCAGGAAGACAGGGGATGGCTATGTATTCTGTGTAGGCAGATGGGACTATAAAGAAATGATGATTCCTATCCTGTGCGGGCTGATGACTGAAGACCAGAAGAGATGATGGATATCTTAGCAGAGACACCTGTACTTCATACTTTTTTCATGCCCCGGGAGCATAGATACACCCCTGGAAAAAAGGGGTAGCCCACACTGACCAGCCAGGTAGGGGAGACTGAACAATGGAATAAATTTGAATTTTTTTTTTTTTGTAAGTGTAAAACTTGCACATCACACACTGTGGCCTGGGGCTAGTACGTGCTGTACGTGGAAGTTCTATCCTGAATTACTCAGACAGATTGTAACTATATTTACATAAGTCTATCTCGACTAATTCAATTAAAAGCAATACTCCTTTTTGTTTGATTGCATTGAATTAGAACAGGTTATTACTAAACTTTCAACATGATATCAGTGTTTGATTCTGTAATTCCCACCCCTTCTATCACCAAGAGTACTTTAGAATTTTGCTCTTTGTTTATGTATCAGGCCCAGTGACACAACTGAGGACAGTTTGGTAGGTTTAAAACCAGGACTAACTTAGAATAAACTAGCTGGTGGTCCAAACCCATCTCAAATGTTCAATTGCTATAATCTTAAGGAGAATTTAGTTTCTAAAAAAAAAAAAGAAAATATCTGGTGCAAAAGGGATAGTTTTGGGGTATTTGATCTGGCTCGTCTTTAAAAAAAAAAAAGGAAAGAGACACACGATTATGTATCACAGTTCTATTGATTTGAATCCCCACCCAGAAACCTAGAAAATTCACCCAACTATTCATCAAGAATTCTGGACACCATTATCAAAGTAAAAGGACATGTGTTGGCAGAGGACTCACCATCATCTGCTGCCAGCCCCGGCAACAATCTAATGTTTGCATACCGACCCGAAGCCAGAGGAAGGCTTTGTTCCTATAGGACATCCACTACATTGTCCCCTCCAGTGCAAACTGCTCTTCTCCTCCTTCCAGTGGCCAATCAATTTATTTGCTTTCTCCAGATCATTTGGTGTCCTTATCTCTCATCAGAGACTCAATGTTACAAAGAGAACCTGGAAATTCTCTTCCTCAGGGAAAGCAGTTATTTATTAGGCAACCCTTAATATTCTATTCATCTGCCATGGTAGCGTGTTGACCTGGAGGTAACTGACACTGACACCCACTCTACTTTCCTTCCAACAAACCTACATCTGGATTGGATATCCATCCCCAGAGCATCACCGCTTGGAGCAAACTCTTCATTTACGTTGATAATGCCTCCATTTACTTCTTGAGACTCTGGGACACATTATACAAATTGAATAAATAAACACATTACCCTGACATAAAGTCATGTCATGGAGTCCAGAAATAACAAGTTCAGTCAGAGCTCAAAGCTACATAAAAGCATTTCTAATGTACAAGTCAATCTCCTCTCCACTGATTATATTTTGTCTTCCTACACAATCTGGAATTACTGGAAATATGCCATTTTTTCTTCCTCTATTGGGTTATCTAGAAGTTGCTTTACTGTTTATTCTGGAACCTCATTCCTATTTTTGACATGTAGAAGGGAAAGAGATTAAAGTGATTCCAGATCTGCATAGAACTTTCACTAGCATTACCCTTGACCCTTACTGAAATCTTCTACCCAATCAGGAGTCACCATTATTTTATAAAAGTGATATCATTGTAAAATGTCATTCGTAAAGGAAGAGAAATTTAGGAGGGACTTAAATAGATGATCAGGAGAAATGCCATGGCTTAAAAGAAGAGATATGTTCAACAGAGGCTTCACAATTATCTCCATATTTATGAAAGTTTATTACAATTAAGACACTTATATTATCCTTCTTCTATGAAGAAAACACCTGGGGGATGGGAGAAAGCCAAATTTATCAGTAAGGGAAAACAATACTGTAGTAAAGATTGTAGGCAGCTTGATGCCATGGAAGAATAGGAAACAGAACCATCTGGGGAGGTATGTCTTCTCTGACAGGTTTCAAGATGACTCCCTTCTTGGTAGTTGACACTTTTCTGGGTCATTGAATAAGAAAGATCCCCTGAATGGAACTTCCTTGTTCACTAGCCTTCAGGCCCCATTAGAGGTGGGCATTTAGAGAGGGTGTCCTTTTTGGACCTTCACAGCTTTTGTAGCCTGCCTCTTGCTGGTACTGGTTTAAGGGCAAGCAAATGCTTTGGGGATTGAACAGAATTTTGAGTCTTTAGCAATCTAATTTCTTCAAAAATCTAATGGGCTTCCAGAAGCAGCTATTTGCTTCTGGTCAGTTGTATGTAGTTGTATGTGTTAATAGCCACAGACAGAAGTCTTGTAGAGTCAGAGTTTTAAGACCAAAGACACACAGGTCTCTTACTTATCGACTCTGGGCTCTGCCCATCCCCCTTCTCTCATGTTTCAGGCTGGCTCTCTTAAAGCCTTTTGAAACAAAGAACTGGGGTGGGAGACAACACTCTTCATCTGATCTTTGCCACTGAGCTGGCTCTCATTGTCTGGCAGAGACCGCTTAACTGCAGGTGCTTGGGAAAGACTCAGAGACACCATCTTATCTTCTGCCAAGTCTGCCCTATTTGCAGCCTTAGCTTAGAACTGCTTCAGTCTGGGGTACAATAGCAATTAGTTTTTTCAGTCCCATAAAGCCCAAACTGCTGACTGTTTAGTGCAGCAGTTAGGAACTTAAACTTTGAATCCAGATGGCCTACTTCAATTAGGGTCCTCACTTGTAAGGTGTGCAACTGGCAAGTTACTTAACTTCTTCGGATCTCATTTGTAAAATGGGTCTAAAACCACTATGGACTTCATCATTGGAGGCTTGATTCACTTAGAATATATAAAGCACTTGAATGATGCCTGGCACACCGTAGGCACCATGTATGGGTAGTTAGTATTACTTACTAATTTAAGATTGCTTAAATTAGTTGATGCTTGGTCAACTTGTATTGCAGGATGCTGTTGGCTACCAGACTGACTAGCTCACACCTTAGTTTACTTCTTTTGTAGACTTTGCTGAAGAAGCAAGCAGTAGCAAACACAAGATAATGTATTGAATCTTTCCTATAATTTCCCCTAATGCTACAGCAATAGCAATCACTCTGCTTTCCAAGACATCATAGTAATTGTTTCATCAAATGTGTTGCCACAGCATAACAAGAGCTTTTTTGGCTGTCTCAGCCAATAGTAACCACATTTTAGGTTTTGTCGTGGCCAACACTCTACTTTGAGACATCAAGTCCTGGTTTCATTAGGATTTATATTTGTCTGCTCCTCATAGAGATCTTAAATGCCTAAAGCATAAACACACGAAATCTTCATTTCTTTTTGCATTAAAGTCTGGATTGAGGTGATTCAGGGATGGTATGGCGATTCCATAGTCAGATCTGTAGCACCTGTTGCGCCCTGTGTTCCATGCCGCCATCGCTGCAGTGCTTCCTTATCCTCACCATTCAAGATGAGTAGTCAGCCATCACAGCCATCTCCAAGCAGCAAAAGGGAAGACGGAGGATATGTTCTGGAAGTTGAATGTACATATCCAGAACTTGTCACAGGGCCACACCCAGCAAGGGAGATTGGAACACGTGGTGTTGCCTCTAGTGTCAGTATGTCAAGCCCCAAATCAGGGTTTGTATTATCACAGGAAAGAATGAGAACAAACCCTGTGGAGACAAACAGAAGCCTCTGCCATATTTACTGAAAAAATTTGTTTATCTAGCTTAACACATTGTCTATTTAAAAAAAAAAAAAAACGCATAGCAATGCGACCTGTTCATTTAATTTCTCTTTACTCCCTACTATAAGAAAATGTAAAAACAGTGGGTAATTACATATTCAATAAGAAAGTAAAACCCAATAGCTTGTATCAAATGACAATTCTACCCTGGAATAGCTTATGCTTTTCCCTTAAGAGATAATTGCATTTCCTAAAATTGGAATTAACTTGCATTTGTATTTTTTGCAAATAAGTACCAAACTACTTGCAGGTTTGTGTAACATATGGTTGGTAGAGGTTTTATTTACAGAAAGAAAACACCTATTTTAGCCCCTATATGTTTCCCAAACTTGCATACAGCAAAATTATATTTTAGAAGGTTTAATGACCAAAATACATGGGTTGAAATGAAAGACAGGATATCCTACTCTATATGAGCATTTAGAGGGGCTGAGAAAGACTGAACATCTTCCATTAATTTTTGTTTACTTTTTCTCTTTCAGTTTATCTTCATGAGGCAAAGAGATAATTGAATAAGCAAAAAAAAAAATGTTTGGGGTTTTATAACTGCCACAAAACTTCAAATTTTAAAAAAATGACAATGAGCTAAAGAAAAATAAGCAATATATAAATGGCTTTTCCTTCTTCATTAACCAACATTTCTGTATCTGAGCCTAAGCTTTTTTTTTTTTTTTTCTTTCTTTCTTTTTTGGTTGGTTGGTTTTGTTTGGTTTTGTTTTGGGTGATGTTCAGCATTTTGTGTCCTGATAGGAATTTTAATGAATGTAAAACAAAAGCACTGGTACCAAGCTGAGCCCAGTGGATGAATCAGGTAGGCGTGTGTATTCACAGCACTGATTACTGACAATTTTCTTGTGCCATTGTGGTCCAAATGTCGGTCAATCAGACATGTCACCAGAGAGGCATATTTTTTAAAAGATCCTGGACATTTAAAAGAATATGGATATTGCAGGGATGGAATTGAAACAAAATTTACAAGCCCAGTAAGCAATTCTGAAACATTCTGCAGAATTCCTGCCTGAGAAAGCATCTGCTTTGGACAGTAAATTTTAGACACGCCACTGGAGATAAAATGCTTCCCTGAAGCCATGAGGCATTAACCATTTCCTTTTGCAGTCAATCCAGTTCATAAATAGAGTAACAGCTACTTTATTTTTCCCCTTCATCTTTAGAATTCTAATGTGGGCAACAGGTATCCAGAGTTTATCAGTGTAACACACTTTACAACAACAAAAAAAGAATTCCTGTAAGTTCCCACAGGGCAGAAAAGAGACATGATCCATTTGGACTGCTTGATATTTATGTCCTACTTAACCTTGCCCAGAAAGGATTCAAGGCAATTTACTTCAACTTTTGGTTTAACTCACAGCCCCTACCCCCATCTTAAGGGGACTTCGATATTTGAGTAACTTTTTCCCGGTCTCATTTTTGCAAAGTCTAAAACTGGGATAAAACCTCCTTAGTCTATGCTTTACAATTCTTCAAAGGTTCAGGGGCGACTGGGTGGCTCAGTCGGTTAAGCGTCCAACTTTGGCTCAGGTCATGATCTCACGGTTCATGGGATTGAGCCCTGCGTCGGGCTCTGTGCTGACAGCTTGGAACCCGGAGCCTGCTTCGGATTCTGTGTCTCCCTCTCTCTCTGTTCCTCCTCTGCTCTCACACTGTCTCTCTCTCTCTCTCTCTCTCTCTCAAAAATAAAGACTAAAAAAAAATTTAAATTCTTCAAAGGTTCGGTTAAGTCTCAGATTCTTAATTTTGGCTCAGGTCATGATCTCAGAGTTTGTGAGTTCAAGCCCTGCTTCAGGCTCTGTGCTGGCAGCACAGGGGGAGCCTGCCTGGGATTCTGTCTCCCTCTCTCTCTGCCTCTCCCCCACTTGCTCTCTGTCTCTCTTTCCAAATAACAATAATATTTTAAAAAATTCTTCAAAGTTTCTCCAGCATCCACAGTCAAGGTCTTTAACATGGCATACAACCCTTTTGGGCCCTTGCCTCTTTCTGTCACCAAAGTTTCACATTTGCCCAGATGGCATATGACTTAGCCAGACACAATTTAATTAAACTACTTTGAAAGACATTTTAATGGAAAGAAAGCACATCCACATGAAAATAAAGTGTAGGGGTGCCTGGGTGGCTCAGTCGGTTTGGCGTCTGACTTCGGCTCAGGTCATGATCTTGCGGTTCATGAGTTTAAGCCCCTAGTCAGGCTCTGTGCTGACAGCTCAGAGCCTGGGGCCTGCTTAGGATTCTGTGTCTTCCTCTTTCTCTGCCCCTCCCCGACTCATACTCTGTCTCTCTCTCTCTCTCTCTCTCAAAAATAAATAAAAACATTAAAAAAAAACAATAAGAAAAGGAAAATAAAGTTTAAATGATGAACAAATGGCCTTTTTAAGGTATTGGCTAATTGTGCATTGTTTTGCTACTCTTGGTGTGTACAAAGTATTTGTGTCAATTCTTGGAACCATTAGTGCTTTTTAATTTATAATTCATTTTGTCTTACACTGCCATACAGCAAAAATTTGTAATAGCATAAATGTCTGTCAAATGGTAGTTTGCTGAAATTAATTATAGTAGGTTATAATGTAGCACACATTGTATGATCCAATTTTACCAAAAAATAGTAGTATGTAATATATAGAAATCATATAAAAGGATATGGAAAATATTCTTCAAGATATTAATAGCAGTTATCTTTGAATAGGTGGGATTATTGTATGCTTTGTGTTTACGCCATTGTTTTGTTTTCTGCAATAATAATTCATTGCTTTTTTTTAGTAAGAAAAAAATTAAGAAAAAAAACAATAATGAAAGAAGCTACCTTTGAATGAGTGTGAGCTTAGTGTATTCTAGGCACTGTGGCAATTTTTTTTTATTGTCTGTTTTAATTCCTAATAATTGTGTAAAGCAGATGTTACGAGTCCATCTCATAAATGCAAAAATAGGAACTTGGAGATGCTAAGCTCAAATTCAAGGCCATACTATGGCTATTTCCAGAGGGAAACTGCACGTAGACCAACCATATTCCTAAGGAGTCATTACACTTCTTGCCACTGATGGATATTTAGGTTGTGCTTTCAACCATTACAAACAGCACAGGGGAGAAATAAATAGCTGGCAATTAAGTCAATGTTTTAAAAAGCAAAATTAAAATTAAAAAGCCATTTTACAAATCAGTAATCCTTCAAGCTAGGTGAGGGACCACTTCATAGTGTGCCAAAATGAACAACCTTTGAGAAAAAAAAAAAAAGTGACCAGAAACACTCATTTCAACAACAAAAGAATTTTAAGCTAACTATTACACCAATCAGCTTTTTATAAAATTTATAACCAAAGAACTCCAGAGACAAATTTTCAAGAGTCCTGTGGTTTCCAACAGCATGTACTTAGCACCCTCACCACTCGGACCAAACACTCTCTATACATAGGCAAAAATTATTTGAATCTTGACCTTGCCCATGCTCTGGAATTCTCTTTCCACTGCTTAGTAATGCTTGTTAATTCTTCAAGGTTCTGACTCTTCTCTCCCAACAGGCTTCCATTTCCATCCTGAAGATGAGATAAGGGCAATTTCACTGTTCTCCCACATCCAAAACACATAATAGCCAATATGGCAGATCAAATGGCCAAGCCAATATGGCCTTGGCCAATCAAAACAGATCCAGCTATGCAAGAATACCAGTGCACAACAGCTAAATACCTATCGCCACAAAGATCACGTTATGTATATCTCTTCAATAGGTACCCACGCTCCTTGAGGACTGAGGCTTTTGATTTTTAATTTTATGTTATAGTGCATATTGGCTGTGATGGAGCCAAATTAAGACAGCAAAAGCTTGGAAAACTCCTTACCTGTCACACAGTATGTGGTGATTCACAGAAACACTAGTCTGATTACATGCCTGATTTCCCTGGAGTGCCAAAATGTCACGTGCAAGGGTATGGAGCTTTTTCACAATTAGTGTTTGATATATGCAGACATATATGGTAAAGGGGTGGAGGTGGGGAGCAGGAGCCAGACTTTACTAAAAGGCTGTGGGGACCTTAACGGTAAAAGCACCATGTTAGTTCTGTTGGGCAGGACCTGGCCCCTCAGTGTGGCCTACATTTGCCAGTAGTTCCAGGTCCAAGTGAGATGGCTCAGGACCAATTCCCTATTCAACATTCTTCAAACCACTCCAGAATATCTACACACTAGATAGAAGAAAGGTGTTTTAAAAATAAAATAAGGATATCACCAGGGCCTGAGCTTTTCTCTGTGGGATTCACCCCTCCCTTCTAAAGGTACTGACATGAGAACAGTAGACATGTCCTTCAGCCTGGGGAGAGAGAGTGTCACCAAAATTCAAAGTCAGATACCTAAGTGTTCCAGGAGGGTATGGGAATCCCATTTCTCAAGATCGTGGATGGATAGGACATGTTCATCACAGGGATGTTACACTATGTTTCAATAGCTGCCATAACAAATTACCACAAACTTGGTGGCTTAAAACAACACATATTTATGATCCTACAGTTCTGTAGGCCAGAAGTCTGACATGAGTCTCACCATGCTAAAATCAAGGTGTCAACAGTGCTGTGTCCCTGCTGAAGACTCTAGTAAATTACCTGTCACTCTGACTTTTCCAGCTTCTAGAGGCCACCCATGTGCCTTGGATGGTGGCCCCTTCTAAAGCCAGCAATGATGTGTCAAGCCCTTCTTACATCATGGTCACTTCAGGACCCCTGTGATTATATTAGGCCCCCTGGATAATCCAGAATAATCTCCTTATTTTAAGGTCACTTGATTGGGAACCTTAATTCAATCTGTAACCCAAATTCCTTTTTGCCATGCAACATAACATATTCATAAGTTCTGGGGGATTAGATCGTGGACATCTTGGTGGGGGGTGGGGGTGGAGGTGGCTATTATCCTTTCTACAACACATGACAAAACACCATATTCCCAAAAAGGTAAAAGCAATACAGCATGGAGTAGAGATATACGGATGGGCCTTTTCCCATCATAGGCTCAGAGTTCAAAGAAGAAAACTCCCCATTTAGGTGACCTTATAGAAAACAAAATGCATTTAGTCTATAGCATACAGTCTACAGTGAGTGATTCATGATTATATAAGTTAAATAACTAACTTCAAATTAGCTTTGCTTTACTGTCTAATTTTATAAGTGGTTCCTTGAGAACCAAAAACTGTATTAAGATTTGCCAGTGAGCAGGGGCGCCTGGGTGGCTCAGTTGGTTAAGCGGCCAACTTCGGCTCAGGTCATGATCTCGCGGTTCGTGAGTTTGAGCCCCGCGTCGGGCTCTGTGCTGACAGCTCAGAGCCTGGAGCCTGTTTCAGATTCTGTGTCTCCCTCTCTCTGACCCTCCCCCATTCATGCTCTGTCTCTCTCTGTCTCAAAAATAAATAAACGTTAAAAAAAAAAAAATTAAAAAAAAAAAAAAAAAGATTTGCCAGTGAGCAAAATCATGAGCAGGGAAGCAGTTCCTTGGGTTCATTATAGGATCCTGACCAAGCCACCTTTCTACACTTCAATTTATAATTACCCACTCTTTTTCTAATCTCCCAGGAATGTTGCAAAGAGAAATTAATTATAACAAATATGGTTGCTTCTAATTATAATAAAATATTGAAGTTAAGATTGAGAAAAAGGCACAAGTAAATGTTTTTATAGGGCTCGACTTCCCTTTTCTGTTTTAAAAAACCCAGTTTTCTATACTTAGGTTTGAATTTGTTGCATTAATTCAATCCAAACCAACAAGGTTGCCTAGTAGTCAGCTTTGGGCAATCTCCTTTGCGAACATTTAACATGTCAAATGTTTCTATATAAAATCAATGGTACTTAACATAATTCCAGGTCAAAAGAATGTTGGATACTGCTTCTATTCATCTTTTCTCTACTATTGTCAATAAAATCTGTGTATTTGTTTAGTGGATCTGTTTGGGACCCACTTGTGGTAGAAGTTAGGAATGTAAAGATAAAGAAGTTGCAGCTCTTTCCGTCTGCTGTATGTCAAGAGGTGAAGGTTACCAGATGTTGTACGTAAAGAAAGGCAGAGCAGAGAGGTTGACGGGTTGTGCAATAAAAGTTGATCATGGACGTGCAGCTGAACATGATCATTTAAGTCACAATGTGGACAAACTGTGTGCCACTGGTGGCAGTGCAGAGGCTCAGAGGAAGCGGGGAGAGGCAGACAGGAGAAAGGGGGGTGGGGTCAGAGATGCCTCAGAGGCAAAAAATCACTGGGGTTAAGAGCATGAGCTTTCTACTCAAGTAGACCCAGGTTGTTTGAAATCCTACGTCTGCTAAGTCATAATATCTCTGTACATCTCAGTGTCCTTTTCTTTTAAAATAGGAGCCTTAATAGTAATTCCTGATGGATTTATTGCAAGGAACAATGATATAATGCATGTGTAGTGCTTAACACAGGTGCCTAGCACTGAGCAAATCTTCAGTGACAATTGGCTGCCTTTAGAAGACATGGTCAATATAGGGGGAATAGGAAGAAGGAGAGGGAGAGGAAGAAAAGAAGGAAGGCAAACAGGGCAGGACAAGAGGAAGGGAGGGAAAGGATATTCTGGGGCATATGTCCTGGATGAGAGATAGCTCATGGTAAGTCACAGGGCTGAGTTTCCTGAGCAAAGCTTCAGGCATCAGGGAAAAGTAAACCAGGGAGGAAAGAGAGTGCCAGCCTCTCATATGGAGACTTGAGTTGATACTAAGAGGGAAACCAAGACTGCATCCACTTAAAGCTCTAAAACGAATCCAGCTACAAAATGCCAGGGAGAGCAGTGACCTGGAAGAACCTCAACACACCTGGAAGCCCCAGGCAGATCCCAAATAGTCATCAAGGGAAATTTGAGAGAAACTCATAAACCCAGGGTGTCTCCTAGAGCACAAACTCTTCAACCGAGAGAAGGGCAACCTGAGAGATGGCAAATGCTTAAATATTTTGCCTGTATTGTGCTCTTTGGTTTGGGAATCCGAGTGAGACTCACTTTGTAGGGAACAATCATAGGGAAATGGTAGTAACAGTCCTAGGAAAATGAGATTTCACCTCAAGGAGCTCATAATAGAATGTGGAAGAGATGAACACGCAAACAAAACTATCTACAGTGTAGCCAACCATAAGACAAGCATATACCAAGTGTCTGAGGGAAGAGCATGATCAGTTCTGTCTGGGAGAGACAGGGAAGGCTTGCCAGAGCATCAAACTCTGGGGGCACCTGGGCAGCTCAGTTGGTTAAGCGACCAACTCTTGATTTTGGCTCAGGTCATGATCTCCTGGTTCCTGAGATCAAGCCCCACATCGGGCTCCTCATGGACAGCACAGAGCCTGCTTGGGATTCTCCCTTTCTCTCCTTCCGCTGCCCCTCCCCCTGCTCTCACACTCTCACAAAATACATAAATGAACTTAAAAAAGAGTGTCAAACTGGCGTCAGACTTCAGAGGATAAATTCACCGGGAGAGCAGAGGGAAGGGACATTCTGAGCAGGGGGACAGCATACAAAGTCATGCAGATCTGAAAGTGGACAGCAACTTTAGGACACCAGATGTAGTGGTTATAACATCAAGGGTATATGGATCAATAGTGAAGGGAAGGAAAACAATGGAGATGGGAATGAAAGGAAAGCCTTGGTAGTTTCGTGATGTGTTTCCACGTGTCATGTGTATCAATAAATCAGTTTTTATTGATTTTTATTGTTCGGTGTGTAATAGATCACAGTAATTATATGATCTTATATATATTTATATATTAATTTACTGTTTACAGAGTATGTCCTTCTTATTTAATTCTCACAGCAGAACAGGAAGATAGGTTTTGTCATCTTTGGTCTTGCAAATGAGGACAAAGTCTCAAAGGACGTTAAGTTGTATGCCTGGGGTTGCCGCGCTTTGACTGAAACCAGCTGCCTTGGTATTCATTCATATTCAGCAAACATGTACTGAGTTCCTACTCTACTGCCAAATGCTCTGATAGATGCTGGGAATACAAAGAATGCTCAAATGAATACACAGAAAGAAGGGAGAAACTAGTACATAAACAATGAATTAAAATATAATGAAGTAAAAATTACTATAAGGATGCGCATGAGATTGTTACCCAGAATATGCACAGAGGGGCACAGGAGGAGCTGCCCGGAACAGGTGCCTCCTGAGCTGTTGAGTAGGTGTATAGGGGGTGGAAGAGATAAAGGCTGTTCCAGGCATGGGAACTGCATGTGCAAAGACACAGGGACCCTAGAGAGGATTACATGAAACCAAACCAGGAAATGTTCAGGGAGGATTGCCTTAGGTTGCAGATGAAAGACAGAAGAGCCAGATCAAAAACAGTCTTTGCAAGTCTATGCTCAGGGGTGTGAATTTTCATGCTGTAAATGGCTAGGATCCACTGGAGGGTTTTAATTGTGTGAGCGACAAGATCGGATTTGTTATTCAAAAAGCACACTCCGGCAGCAGTTCAGTGGGTGGAATGGAAAGTGGTTACCCTGGGGACGAGCAGACCCATTAGGAAGCTGTGACAATCATCCAGGAGAGAGAAAATGAGGATAGTAGTTGGAGGAATGAGCAGATTCAAAGACGTTTTGGAAGCAGAACTGATGGTCAGGAGAGATTCACTGGATACAAACACTGAACAAAAGGAACAATCAAGAATGACGGTCAGATTTCTGGCTTGGACATCTAGGTGAATAGTAAATCATTAATCAAGATGTAGCATACTAAAGAAGTAGCAGATTTGCAGAATATTATGCGTACATATGGAATGAGCTGAATTTGAGGTGCCTCTGGGACTCCCAGGTGAATATACCATATGTGGTTAATATATTTAGAATTCAGAAGAGAGATTATATCTAAAGATTTAAGAGTAATTGTGAAATACTCTGTTGTTGAAGTTTTGACAATCTCCAAAGCTACAAGATCTGGGTACCATTGCTTCTACCCAATTCATTTGCACCATCTCTGAAGGAGGTACTAGCTCAAGCTTTGTTCCAAAGTACAAATTAGCATAGCAGCTCAGTAAACAATGTCTCTGAGCTTCTGGAAAGAAAGATGTTCAGTCACCATAAGGCTCAGAATTAATGAAAAGTCACAGAAATAATAGCTCTATTCTCCAGTTGCTTTTGAACCTCAAATCACTCTTTGGCAACAAGGTAAGAATTTACAGAAACTGCTGAAAAGATCTTCTGGTAAATAGAGCAGCAAAAAGAGTTTGTTTGTAATATTTGTTCTAAACAATATATGTGGTTAAATTTTGAAATTGCTAGTTCACATTCCTGACCTGAATTCCTTTTCTAATTGGAAAGTCAATTTTGATTTTGATTGTAGGGTATAATTCCTTTAGAAAAATCTCCTGTGAAGTTAGTTCCTTCTCATTATGTTTTTTTTAACCAGATAAAATTACAAGAATTAAATGATATGTGCTATGTAATGAATGCAGTTTGCCTATGCTTTAATGAGAAAACAGTTCCTGGAGGGAAAATATTTTTGCTCAGTTATGGGCAAACACCGACAACATCAATTGAAAACCCAATGAAAACTGTTACTTCTTTTAGGTTGGATAGAAATGACCATAATGTAAGGCCAGAGCATTATTGTTATTAATGCTTGGAAAAACACTAATAATCAATAATTCATTTCCTAATTGTGATAGATATGAAACAATCAATCCCATTGTTTTTCCTTTCCCATCCCCATACTTCCTAGTTGGGTCACAGTGGGAAGAAGAAGGGATTCATTTGTCACAGTATATGTTTTGTCACCAGAGTGAGTATCAAACCTCTCTGTAGTGTTTGAGAGAAAGGAAGGAAACTAAACAGGGGCTTGGCATATTTAATCTTCTCAAAGTTTTCAAGTAAATCTGTTCTACGAATACACAGAGCTAATAAATTTAAGACCATTGAAACAATAATACAAAACTATTCAGGAGTAATTATGACATGATAAATGTTCCATAAGTATTTGATAGTATTATTACTAATTAGATCTCCATTTTTTATGTGAGGAACCTCATACTCAGGGAGGTTAAATATTTATCCAAAGTGATATAGCTAGTAAGGGATGGGTTCTGATTTGGAAGCCAGGTTTCCTGGCCTCCAGAACTTATGCCTTTTCCATTATTCTATACTGCCACTTAGTGACAAGTACATTTAGTCCCTATTGAAAATAATACTCTCTTATAGTCTACTCTCACGGAGATACTCCTGAAGTTGGTAGATGAAAAAAACTTGACTTCTAACCCTTGAGAGCTGATTTCAAATAATCTTTCAACTTACCTGTGCCCTAATGTTCTCATTTGGAAATGAGAGATGTCATTACTGCCCTTCTTTATCAATACACTATGCAGGATAGTATATTACAGTTTCTATATTGTAGCATCCATATACATTATCTCATTTGGTTTCAAAACAGAGCTAATAAAAACTAACAGAAAGCACATGGAATTTCCAGTTTCACTAAATGAATACAATTCTTTGAGGGTCAGTTTTTTCACTTATAAAACTAGAGGTGAATTCTCTCGGGGTCTTTTAACATTCTTATAAAATGATGTTGCATATGGATTATTCCTAAGTTTAGATGTAGAAAAAGCTCAGAGAAGATCAATGATTTCCCCTAAGAATGTTCAACAAATAAATTATGAAATCCTAGGACCTGGGTTTTTGACTCCTAATGTAAGTCCCTTTCTACTCCATTGAACTACATATTTATTCTGATAGGCAAAGAAACCATAATGATGCTTGATATGAGTGATAATTTGATTCATCAGATGATTGTTTTTGCTTTTAGGTAGATTGATAAACTTCAAGGTAATTAGCATCTATAGTTGCTAAGCTGAGATCTGAGTGACATTGGTGACCTGCCAAAAGAAACAGTTGGCACCAGACTTTGTGAGTTGCCTTTCATCAGCAAGCTTCACTTTAAAACACTGAAGTCCACCCCGCCTGTACCTGAATTTCCCTCTTGAAACAAGTAACTAGTGCCATCTTTCTCTTGAATTGGCTGGCACTGCTGTGATATCAGTTATCACATGATATTCCAAAAGGCAATTGTGATCTCTGGCATCAACGCGTTGGCAATCCACTTGGAGAAAATGCAGTTTGATGTTAAGCGCCTGGCAGTTTTTATCATAGCTGGAATGAACAGAGGGTCCTTAAGTCACCCGGAATACCACTGAGTACTCTGTAATGCTACTTGAAATGTCGAAACTAGGTGAGAAGTCCCAAAACCTCAGGTTTCACAAAAGCAGAGTTTCAATTATCAAAGCTGGTTAGAATTGGGGAATCATCCAAATTAACCACTATATTTTATAAATGAAGAAATCTGTCACCATTTGTCTGGGCAAAGAAAAAAGGGATTGGAGCTAGAGTCTTCACTGGCTAATTTGTTCTGGGAACCATAGAAGTTAAACGGATGCTGGACAGACACCAACTATACGAGAGACATCATGCATTTTCTAAATATGTTGGTGTTCCTCCATATAAATCCAGACTATTTTGGTATTGCTTCATAAGCAAGTATTCCAACTTAGAAATGTTGAAAACCAATAGAGAAGTAACAGAAAGCAGCAGCTCCTCCTTTCCTTTCTTCCTCTCACTATGTCTGCATCAGGTACTTCTCTGATACAGTCTTCACACTGTCATAATTGACTATGACCTTCCAAAAAAAGTCAACAAAGCAACTCACAGCCTACCTGCTGTAGTCCGTGTATAATTCACATGCTGAAATCCTACTCCCCAATGTGATGATATCAGGAGGTGGGGCTTTGGGGAGGTAAGAATGAAGCCCTAATGAATGGAATTAGTGCCCTAACAGAAGAGAACCCCGAGAGCTCCTTCACCCCTTCTGCCATGTGAGCACAAAGAGAGAAGACGGTCATCTATATGAGCAAGGAAGTGGGCTCTCACCAGACACCAAATCTGCCGGTGCCTTGATTTTGGACTTGCCAGCCTCCAGAACTGTGAGGAATAAATTTCTGCTGTGTAAGCCACATGCTCTATGGAATTTGTTATAGCAACCTGAGTGGACTAAGACACTATTCAGGTTTTTCTGATAATGTTTTCTCCCCTCTTTCCACCCTGACAGTACATCTTTCTCAGTTGTCCTGTGTCACTATCACCAGGCTGCTTTTGACTTAAATAATGGCAAGAGTGCAAGGGCTTTTGGGACAATTAATATATTCTCTATTGGATCTGTTTCAAAGACAAAATAGCAATTGTCTTAGAGAACAAAATGGCACAATCATCAAAGTTATGCAGTGGAGGCTTTTCTATCTCCAGCTCAGAAGTCTTCCCTGCTCAGCTACACTTAGTCACCCTGGGTGCACACTGCTCCCACAGTGGTCTTCCACTCACAGCTCCGACTGGATGAAAGATGATGGGAAGGGACATTGCTGGTCCAGGGAGTGACTCTTCCAGAGTGAAGAAAAAGAAAGTGGTTCTGAGAGCACTACCTAAGAAAGATCTAAAGCTGTTTGGTATGGCCAGAAGAATATGATTTTCCTGAGTGACCTGTTGAACCAGTCTTATTACTCTGTAGTCTCAATATATACAGCTGGAACATAATTCCTCTCCCAGTACCAGGACAAGTGGGTGGGACTGTCTAACTCTCTATCCCTCCTTCTACTCTTCAAACTGCAAGATACTATTTTGTGTGTGTTTTCTTTTTTGAAGGCTGCCCTTGATGCTCAGCATAACCTGAGCTCACCTGGATAAAGGCATGGTTTAGGAGAGGGTACTCGGAGAAACAGTGCCCTGGGTCCAGAGCTTCCAGGACAGGGCCAGGCGGCAAGGCTTAATAAGGAAAGACTCATCTGATATAAATAATTTAAGAGACAGAATTCACAGTGGCCTGAATAGAAAGTGAAAACACAAGCATGCTGCTTCTCATGGACGGCAGAAAACACTGGCATGAAAAGTCTTGTTTTCCGGTTAATGAATTAAAGAAATAATCACAAATGGAATATAGACCCAAGTGACCACGTCATGATTCACTCATTTGTCCATGATGAATAAATTACCTGTTTTATGACTGAGCCATTCCCCAATGTGACATTAAAGTACCAAAAATTGTTAGGGATTGTTCTTTCTAGAGAAAGATGATGCTACTGAGCCACCAACAAGGCTCAATGTTTTCAGCAGTGAGAAAAGATTTGCAACATAACAGATGAGAACTATTTGTATGTGCTGATCTATATTTATGAATCAGAGAACATCCCAGGGGAGTTTTAGCTTCACTAGTAGGGGTTTTCAATCCTCATCTCTATCACAGCAATTCCCATACTGTTACACACAAGAAGGAATACACAGGTTTGATGAAACTCAAAAATAACTAGTGTTTGATGCTTCCCCTCCCATCTTTAAAAAAAAAAAAGCCAGTTTTGCCATGGAAATCCTTTAAAAAAAGAATTACAATTTCGTTACAGATAAAATCAGATATTGAAATAGCACACACACATATACATACAACCTATTGTATCAAGACACACAAAGAAAAGGGAAATATTATGACTAATTTTTAAACTAAATATTTTCAAAAAGATTCTCAATATCTCTAGATTGCCATTCTCTAGATAATAATAAACTGAACAAATACGTGGTATGACATAAGCAGAAGTGAAATGCATTTTACTAGTAAAATTTTACCTGGGGTGAGGTGGGGGGAGTAAACTAATGTGTCTAAGAGGAACTATCTTGTGTCTCATCCGCCATAAAGGATAACTACAAAATCTCTATCTAAAAGAAAAAAAGAGAAAAAGACAAAAACAAAAACAAAAACACTCAACGTTACAAATGGAAACCAGTGAAGCCAGGACTTGAAGTTTCTAGATCCTGAATCCTTGAAGATTGAGTCTTGATTGCAGAGCGAAGGGAAATACTTTGAGGTGAGCCCCACAAGCCCTCGGGGAGTAGGCTGGGTTTTGGCACAGAGCATGGAAGCATAACAGAAAACAGTGGCATAGGGTTTATAGTGCTCTCACTGCACTGTAGAGATAAAAATCAAAGTTTTAATTGAGGAAATTGGAAAATCTTTGGAAATGAGTGACATGTGTGCAATGTAGGAAGAGTAGTGCTTAAAGAGGAAATTTTCAAGCCTTAAATACATCCACTAGAAGAGGGAGAAAAAAGCTAAAAATCACACATGTTAAAATATAGTAAAAGGAGATCATGAACAACTTTATATTAATTAACTTCATACATTAAATTCCTTGAAAAAAGCATTACTTACCAAAATTGATACAAATAAATAAAAAATCTGAATGATGCCATTATCTATGAAAGAGATTGATTTCAAAATTAAAAACCTTCACACAAAGAAAACTTTGGGCCCAGATGCTTCAAAAGAGAACTATTCTAAATACTTAAGGAAAACATTATTTCAATCCTGCACAGGCTTTTTAATAGTCTAGATAGAGGGAGTATATTTCCCACCTCATGTTATAAGACCATTGTAATCCTGACAGCAAAACCTGGCAAAGACATAAAAAAAAGGAAAATTACCCATCTTTCTTATGAATAGAGACACAAACATACAAAAGAATATCAAATTAAACCTAACAGTATGGGAAAACATAATATAATTGGAATTAAACTAAGAGTGGGAGGTTGATTTATCACTCAACAATCAATCATTGTCATCCACTACACTGACAGAAATAAGAGAGTAATCATGTAGCCCTTTTAATAAATTCAAATGAATAAATAAAAACATTTACAACCATTCATGACTGAGACAAAACAAAATAAATGCCTCTTAGCAAAACAGAAGTAGGAGGAAATTTCTTTATATGATAGAGAGTATCTTCAAAGAAAACTTATAGTAAATATTAAGCTTAATGAAACTCTGAAAAATTTCTTTCTGAGATAAAGTTATCTTAAGAAATAAGGAGAACCCTATTGCCATTGCCACTTAAGAGTTTCTTGGAAGTCCTGCCAATGCAATAAGGCAAGAAAAATAAATAAAATATATATGCATTGAAGACAAGACATGAGAATGTACATAGAAAATCCAAAAGATAAACAGTTAGAATCAATAGGTGAATTTATCGAAGTCAGTACATACAAAATACACAAAAATAAATTATACTCATAAAATACCAATAAATTAGAAAATAAAATTAAAAATGATACAATGTTATTTATAATATATCAAAACATTAAACACATAGGATTATATCTAACAATAGTGTGTAAGAGAGAAAACTATAAAATATTATTGAAAGAAATTTAAAAAGATCTAGATCTATGTCATACATACTATGTCCATGAATTAGACAATAGTATCAGAAAAGTCATTTCTGAGTTTGATCTCCTGCACTCCTAGTTAAAATCTCAACAGGTATTTTTGTGGAGTTCGAGAAGTTGATTTAAATCAATGTGGAAATGTTAAAGACCAAGAATAGCCATGATGACCTTGAAGAAAAGTTAAGTTGGAAGACCTACAACATCAAATAAAGAAATTAAAATTTATAGCTATTGTAATTAAATTTATTATTCATTAAAGGATAGACAATAAATGTATTGAACAAACATTCCAGAAATAGTCTGGAAACAAACCCATATACACAAACACTGCACTGATGAGTAAGGGTTGTCAAATGATAGTTTATTTTGCTTTTCTTCTTCCCAATAAGTGATATTGTGTGAACTGGAAAACAAATAAAAATAAACCTTGAATCCCACCTCACTATCTTATATCATAAATAAAAATGAATTCCAGATGGAATAGATTTCAATAGGAAAAGTCAAACAATATGTTTTCTGGAAAATAATGTAAGAGAAAATATACATGAGCTTAGAATAGGCAAAGACCTTTTAAACAGGACACAAAAATGCTACCCATAAGAAAATGATAGATAAGTTGGACTTCATTAAATTACTAACTGAAACAGCCCCTCCCATGTTTTAGAAGAAGGTAGAATATCCAACTTTTAAAAATCATAACATTAAAAAAATTTAAGAAACCAACATATGGTAAATTAATGATACCTAATTAGCAAAAATCTTGTCTAAAAAAAATTAAAACCTTAACCATTTCAATAACATGTATTCCCTCAACAGAGATGCAAGAGATAATTACTTGGCTATAAGTCAGTTAATACTGAATCACATGATGTAGTAGTAGGCAAAGAATTAAGTGTGTTCCACAGAATGCATTTTAAAATTCAAAGGTGGTTTAAAAAGGTAAAGTTAATCAAAATGTCTGTGAACACCTGGCTTCCTTCTTTTTAGTTAGGCTTTTCTGAAGCACAGTTTTGACAGCATCATAAAAGTGGAACTGAAAGACCATCGGGGAGAAAGCAAGTGAGTGTATGAGACATGCACAGAGGTTCCACCTCAGAGAACTAAGGCTGGAAGGATGTATTCAGTATTTATAATAGAAGTTTGACTTAGAGCTTGATCTCCTATCATGACCTATAGCTAATAGATTATGTTATTAAACCTGTTGGGAGTGGGGAGACCTAATTCAAGAATAAGAATAGAATAAGAATAATACCCTGCCATCCAGAGGTATGAGATTCAAGTCCATAAGTATAAATAAATTAGCCTCAAAAGTAATACTGCTTAATTTTTAAAAAGAAAACAACCAAAAAACAAACAAAATACCAAAAACTCTCCAAAGGCTTCATGTCCTACCATTATAAAGTAACAAGACTGAGCTCCAAAATGTTGGGTCCGGCCAGCAGGACTGGCTACATAACTTGTGATGCCCATTGCAAAATGAAAATGCAGGGTTCCTTGTTCAAAAATTCTTAAAATTTTTAACACTCAGCAACAGCAAAGCTTTAAACCAAGTACGGGGCCCTGCTGGGCGCTGGGCCCCGAGTGACTGCCCCATGCCGCTGATCCTGTCAGCCAGCAAAGACTGTCCACAAAAATCTAGGTTTTCGTCCACATTTTCCTACAAGGAAAACCACACCATCAGCGGTGTTGTCTGTGACAAAGTGTGAAGTTTTGGATTTGATGTGCTTGTCTTAGGTTAAACAGGGGATAGTATCCTCATGCTGAGTCTTCTGTGCTTGTATTCTGAAACAGATAGTTTGCCCATTCAAGGCTGTGATCATCAGAATACATCCCCATTTCTGTCTCCAGTCTTGTGTTCCTTACACTGCCCAGAAAGAAAGCATTGTGTGTATGGTGGTTTTTTTCATGCCCCAGTAAGCTTTCAAATTGGGCCAATCAGAGATGATACATGCGCACATAATATCTAGCTTGCTTTAATCTATCAATTAATATAGAGAGACTATTTAGAATATTTAATACAAAGAACAAAAGAATGCCATTACATGAAAAGTGTAAGAACCAGTTTCAATTGTGTGCTATTCCATTCTGCCTTATCCAGCCACTTTATCTGCATGGATTCCTTCCAAGAGATAAATCTTTCAAACAGGACTTTTTTTTTTTTTTTTTTTTTTTGTGAGTTATAGCCCATGTCCTGTCAGGTTGTGTATCAAAACTGCAGGTGAATTTTCACCTCTTGATTCTGCTAAACTGTAAAAGGGCTCACAAGGCAAGAAATCTTAGATCTTTTATTCATTCTAGGCACTGAAAAATGGTAAAAATATTTTTTCCTGCTAAGTACAGAATATGTGTCTCCTGATATATGGCAGGAACACTAAAAATAGGACCAAGTACACATCTTTGTTTTATCCAAAGGACATAAAATATACATTTAAAGTTACAACTCAGGGTATAGTTTGCTATTTCTTACCATTAAGAAACACATTTCCAAAATCAATATCTACTCCTATTTAGGTTTCTTGGAAGGGAAGAATGAAATTGAATATGAGAAAATGTGACTGGTAATGAACAGTAAGAAAGGGATATTTATACTTTATCTTCTGTAGTCCATCCTGTGAAATAAGAATGAAGCCAGGGGACTGATGATAACAATCACATGCTTTTATGAGCTAGGGAACCACCATCTCATATGGTAGAAACCACTAAGGAAGAGTGCTGACAGCAGCTGACAGAAGCAGAGCACCTTAATGCATAATTTAAGGATAGCTTGTTACAAGAGGAACTTTAGCAAATGTGTACAAGGTGAAGAGTTAGTGCTATGTAATGTAAAATTAGTATCTGCCTTGGTTGGGGTTTCAAAGAGAGCAGAGAGAGGCATTTAGCAAACTCCTTACAGTTTGGATGATTCTATCTCTTATTGCCATCTTTGAAATTGTTTTCACATTGGATATTCCTATCTTACACACCTTTTGTTGTTGTTGTTGGTTTTTGTTTTCCTCAAGATTTTATTTAAGTTCAAATTAGCTAACGTATAGTATAGTATTTGGTTTCAGGAGTAGAATTTGTGCTTACATATAACACCCAGTGCTCATCACAACAAGTGCCCTCCTTAATACACATCACCTAGATAGCCCATCCCCCACCCACCTCCCTTCCAGCAACCCTCAATTTGTTCTCTATAGTTGAGAGTCTCTTATAGTTTGCCTCCCTCTCTGTTTTTATCTTATCTATTTTTCCTTCCCTTCCTCCATGTTCATCTGTTTTGTTTCTTAAATTCCACATATGAGTGAAATCATATGATATTTGTCTTTCTCTGACTGACTCATTTTGCTTAGCATAATACACTCTAGTTCCAGTTACGTCATTGCAAATGGCAATATTTCATTCTTTTTGATGGCTGAGTAATATTCCATTGTACATATGTATGTGTATATGTATATGTATGTGTGTATATGTATATGTGTGTATATGTATATGTGTATATGTATGTATTGTGTGTACACACACACACACACACACACTAGAGCTTCTTTATCCATTCATCAGTTGATGGACATTTGGGCTTTTTCCATAATTTGGCTATTGTTGATAATGCTGTTACAAATATTGGGGTGCACATGCCCTTCGAATCAGCATTTTTGTATACTTTGGATAGATACCTAGTAGTACTATTGCTGGGTCATAGGGTAGTTATACTTTTAGCTTTTTGAGGAAGCTCTATACTGCTTTCCAGAGTGGCTGCACCAGTTTGCATTCCCAACAACAGTGCAAGAGGGTTCCCTTTCTCTGCATCCTTAACATCTGTTGTTTCCTGAGTTGTTAATTTTAGCCGTTCTGACAGGTTACACACTTTTCTTCCATGCAATTTGAGTTCAGAAAATAAAAGCTTATCTCTACAGGTTTGGGGACCTTCTACTGCATCTTAAGAGTCATTTTCGATTACTGTTTCTTTAACCGACTCTTCCCTTGTGCCCATCTTCTTGGTCTTTCATCTGGAACATTTTAATGACTTGACTGCTCTGGCTCCAGCCTTCTTTCCTTCTGATCCATCACTCAAAAAACTTCTAATTTCTCATTTCAAAATGCATATTTCGGGGAACCTGTGTGGCTCAATCGATTAAGCGTCTGACTTCGGCTCAGGTCACGGTCTCATAGTCTGTGAGTTCAAGCCCCGTGTCAGGCTCTCTGCTGGTGGCTCAGAGCCTGGAGCCTGCTTCAGATTCTGGGTCTCCCTCACTCTCTGTCCCTCCCCCACTCACACTCTGTCTCTCTCTCTAAAATAAATAAACATTTAATGTTTTTTTCAAAATGCATATTTCATCATGCCACTCTCTCTTGGCTTACAGGATAAAATCTTGACTCCCCTATAGATTCAGAGTCCAAGGAGCCACAGTGGGGGAGGAAGTCTTAGCCAAGTCCATGTACATTTAATTCCCTATGCAACCCTGGTGCACCAAAGGCTAACCTCAGTGCTCACTGATACTCAAAATTATATTGTCTTGCCTTAGATTTAGAGGCTTTTGGCTATACACCCTAACCTTTAGAGATTGCTCAGTGTTTCTTGATCATACCTGGCTCACGACCACCCATGTTCTATTCCAAGGGAACACACTTCCCAGGAAAAAAGATTCTAAGCTGAGCCAAGGACACACTTCCAGGGAGTTTTAAGTTGAATACCAGGGTAGTCCTCAGGGAAACGAGATAAAACAGACTACTTGGACTAGTTCAAATTCTAGGTATAAACCAAGGGGCAAAACAGAAGAGCAAAGGTTCACATGTGGTCCAGACCAGACCAGCAGGTTCAGGATTTCGCTGGGATTTGTAGTTAAAGCCCATACAAGTCAACTGTGTGTTTGACTGAAGTGTTCCTTCTGCATATACCACTGGGAATCTAGCACAGATTCCCGTTGATGAATTTGGACGTTCAGAATCTGTCCATATCTCTTTCTAACAAGGTCCACTAGCAAGGACTGTCTATATCACATCAGCCTGTAGCAGGGGATTTGAACCATTTCCCCTAATTACACCAAATGAATTCAGTGAACAACAGAAGGGTACAACTTAAGATGAGAAATCACATTACCCACAACTGAATTTTATAAGTTTTTTTTTTCAAAATCATATATTTAATATAGTACTCATGTTAAGGCTGAGCAGAGGATATTGAATCTCTGAAAGATCTTAGCAAATTATGTAAACATCACTTTATTTGCAGTGTAGAGCCAAATATTTCCTATTAATGAAAGATTTCTTTACCAAATTCCCATAATAAAGCTGTTTATGGTATTTTCTAAATGAATTGAGTTACATCAGTCCTCAGTGCAACACTGTCGCCTTATAGCTTTAGGGGATTTTTCATATTCCACAAGGGATTTTATTTAAGAACTAGTCTTTTAACAATTATGTCTTTCTTAATATTTTAACAACTTTACAGACCTCTTGGGGTGTCGTGTTACACTGAAGCCTCTTGAAGCTTCACAAAAATGGATATAAAAACTCTCAGAACTATTCCCAGAACCAGATTAATCCTCCATGGGAGACACTTCGATCGTGTGACCACACAAAACATCATTTTCTTAGTAGCACATTAGGATTTCTGTATAAATCAATGTCTTCTTTTGTCTTCCTTTTCTTAGATGGAAGAAACTTAAAATGAAAAAAGAAGAAAAGAAAAAGCCCCACCTGTAGCCCTTGGTAGCAATTTAATAGCTGACAAGAAGAGGGCTTCATGACCACAGAGATACTAGTTTTGACATGAAAATACTCTGTCAGAATGTGAACTCTGGTCCAATACATGAACAGATACCGTTTCCCCTGACGCTTTTTGGCGAGACTTCACAAGGAACCTGTTTTCAGCATTTCAGTCACCTAAAACTGAACAAAAAGCTAATGCAGTTGAGGCACCAGAGTTCACAGGGCTGACAAATGGATAAAATGTTCCTTTGCTAGATTAAAAAAAAGCTTTAAAACTGTTTCTGACATCTTTCTATGTGTGCATGCATGCACCACCACCAGGAAATCGAGCTCCGACTTGTTGCTTCTAGAACTCTTTTAATCTCTCCTCCCTCCTTCTGGCATTAGCATGTTTTCCATGACGGCAGTGTGAGTTCTTATAAATGAAGGTGCTGACATCTACACTGGTTTTGGAGCCTTCTTCCCGATGTCTCAATATTTTTGGAAAGCATGATTGCCAAATGCCCTGACCACAGAAATCACAGGATGGACTTGGGATTTAAAAGTCTGACCCAAAATAATTTTAGGTCATGCTGAAAGGACTCAGGCCAATCAAAACTCCCTTTCAAAGGTGCTGGCTAAGATCCTAGTTAGGCAGCATGTAGTATCCTAAAGGTGCATAACAAGACCTACAGAGAACAGGAGGCACAAAGTCTTAGGGATAGGTTTGGAATAGCTAATTCTGTTGAGTTTAAGTCAGTAAATGCAGACAGACCAAGAATAAAATTCTATTCAGTACCGATATGAAAATAAAACTTAATTCCTTAATGATTTATGTAGGAAAGAACAGGCACGGAACATAGTCTGGGAGTCCACCGTGATTAGACTGAGATATCAGGTCAGTCCCTCACATGTGCCATTTGCATTAAGACACAAGAAGTTTCTGGAAAACATAATGAAAACTCATGGAGCTGATAACTGCTGTGATCTCTGAGAACATGAGGGCCACTAAGGTGAATACCCTCAAACAGAAGGTTGAAGTAAAGTCTGTTCACCAACAGATGCCCTGGCTGGCAAGGATCTCATCCTTGAGATAAGAAGAGTTAAGTTTCCTGAGTTCGTTCCCGGGCCTGATGGTGTAGCACTCTACAAATACACTCTGTCCCAGGCCCTTAGGGAATCTGCCCCAAATGGTTCTAGGTAATGGCTTATAAATGGTAAGAACACAGTGGCTTTGGCATAAGAAAAGGCTTAGAAAGAGCAGTATTCTCGTCATGGCAAAGAAGAGAATTTGTAAAGAGAAATGCTGTGCCCAGAGTGGAGTGATAAGGGTACCAACAGCAATGGCAGTGACCTCAATGTCCCTGGTATCTGTGCCACTCCTGTGCTTTACCAGCGGTGTAGAAACCACCCAACAAGGCCCCTGAGTGGCACTGAGGGTATGCAAAAGGAACCCTGGGGACAAATATCTCCAGTGTAGTTCTAGGGACCATTGGATAATAGATCAATAGCAGATGGTCCTTGGGAACAGAACAGCTCTGAAGAAGGGATGAGTATGAAGAAGGACAAGTAACCACATCTGAGGGTAGAAGTAATCCCACTGCCTCTGGTGCTTAAATGACTTGAGTAGATTTTTTTACTTCATTTCAGAGCCAAAGTAGTGAAGTTGGGCAAGAAAGACATGGGAAGGAAATAGTTAGCATCCTAAAACCACACCACTGGAAGTTTTAAAATATGGTTTCCTCAGAAAATTAATGCAAAAATGTAGATTTCTCTAGCTATCATAAAAACTTGAATTTATCTTTGGCTATAATTTATAAATCTCTAATGTGTTTTTCAGACTCAAGAAGGGGTTCCATTTTGTTTAAAAAAATGTATCCCATTTGGTCTAATCAACAATCAAGGCATTGAACAAGTAAACACTTGGGTCTATCTATGTTGTAAATGTTCACCTTAGGCATCTCAAGTCCATTATCTCCATCTTTCCCTCAAGACCATCTCCTCTTCCTATGCCCTACACTGCAGAGGCTATCACCACAATTACCTAGATGGCCCAAGCAAACAAACTAGACAGTCTTGATTCCTGTTTCTCCTTTCATTCATTTATTCGTTCATTCACGTAATCCTTTTTTCACCCAATAAATATTTTGGAATACCATGTATGTGCAGGGTACTCTAATTAGTGACTAGATAAACAACTCAGAGCACAGCCCTGTAACTATGGCACCTTCCACAATCAAGTCAGTCACCAAGACCTTTTGATTTAGCTTCATTAGCATTGCTTCAATCTGCCCCCTTCATTCCATCTTCACTCCCACACCTTAGCTTAGAACAGGGTTTATCAACATTGGCACTGTTGCTATATTGGGTTGGATAATTCTTTTTTTGTGGGTGGCTGTCCTGTGTATTGTAGAATGTTTAGCCACATCTCTGGACTGTACCCACTGGATGCCAGTATTACCCACCCCCAGTTGTGACAACCAAAATACTTCCAGACATTGCCAATATCCCGGGGGAAGGACAAAATCAATCCTCACTCCTATTCCATTAAGAACCATCATCATCTCACTGCTAAGTTACTAAAATGAACTCGTTACTAGTATCCTTTCTTCCTATCTTTTCCTCCAATATGGCATACACATTATGGGTACTTCCATTTACTCAGCCATTTCTAAGCACGATCCCCTCATCCTATTTTACAAACAAATCAGTGGATGACTAGTGGAGTGATTAGCCAATAGGCAGAATAAGTAGAGCCGGTATTCAAAATGAGTGTCTGACTAAATAAACAAAAAACCTGTGCTTTGATCCAATAAGCAATATTCTCTAGGTTGTTATTCTAATACTAAGAATTATTTTTTTTCCCCTCATATTAAACTCATTTGATGGCTCCTCACGGCCTGCATGGTGAACCAGGATTTCCAGGGTTTGATGCTTGGTCACCCGTCCACCTCCATCTTTCCCCTCTACTTCCATTTCCTGCCCTATACTCCTATTCTATTGCCCTTTGTGCCTTTACTGTGTTTGGCACCCATGTTTGTTCTAGTTTCTGGGATTTTCCTCATGCTCCTCTTCTACCTGGAAAGCATTCTCTTTGTTCTTGTCTAAATCCTATCCACTCTTTAGGACTTAGTTCAAGCACCAGCTTCCTGCGAAGCCTTCTCTGACACCCTCAGTCTGTGTTACGGGCACCATTGCTGCCTCTGTGTCACATCCTGCATATATTGCTATTATATGTCTCATCACAATGCAAATGTTGGGTTACGTGTCTCCCCTGTTGGTCTCGCTTGTCAAGGGCTGTCATGAGGCTATTCTAGCCTCAGTTTCTTTATTGTAAAATAGGAATAATAACAATAGCTGCTTTTTTCTGTTGTTTGCAGGATTAAATGAGTTATATTAAGTGTTCAGAAGAATTCCTAGCACGTGTGGATGCTACATACACATCAGTTGTTATTATTTGAATTACAAAAATCTAGTACACTCCTGGCACATGTTGGAAATTCAAAAATCATTGATTAAATAAATACTTTTATCACAACTCCCAGGATAATTCTTCAACTGAAATTCAACTACAATGTGGCATAATCAACGTTGTGCCTCCCCATGATGAAACAGAGCTAATTAGTTCAGACTAGGGTCACAACTGGACTAGAACTGCACTGAGGGTGCAAACAGTCATTCCTCAATCCCCACAGTGAGTCCAACAGATGCAAGAATCTCGCAAAGCTGCATTTGAGACTCCAGACCCAAAGTAGATGCTCTCTAAAACTCTTGCCATGGAGAAAAATCAAAAGCAGGTAGGTGGTTTTTACCTCACTTTTGTGAACCCTTTCGTGTGTGTGTGTGTGTGTGTGTGTGTTTTCTACATCATTCATTCTTCCCATTTATTTTCTGGGAGCTACTTTTTTCTCTTTTTAAGTTTCAGCTCCTAAACTTTCTCCTTTTTGTAAGTAGATCTTTCTGTGGCTGCCCTCAACAGTTCAGAGTCACAAAGTATCGAAACAGGTTTTTTTTTAACTTTATTATTATTATCAAACAATTTGCTTCCCCAAACTCAAAATTGTAAGGATGTTACTACAGACAAAAACATCAAACTAGTCACCAAATTACTTGGATCGAGAATTGGCTTGGGGGCACTGACTCAGTCTCATCAGGAAAAGCTTTGCTATTTATCTTCTAATATAAAATTCTCTACGTTTTTCACTGAAGACCAATTGTATGCATACTTTTACAGTCAGTAATATTTTCCATCTTTTATTAAACTCTCCACTGAAAAAGGCACAGACATTTTTTTTAAAAAATGATGCCATTTAAATGCAAATCAAAGCCCTTAAACCTTACATAGATCCATCCTTTCCCATAGTATTTTATTGAATTGCCTGATGTACCAAATAAAAGGTTGCATTGTCTTGTGTTAAAAGAACTTCTTTCAAAAACAGAATTGTACACTCAGGGGATGGATTACAATTTCCTTGGGAATAGTCATTCTGAATTTTCAGACTTTGGTGTAATTGAAATCTTTGTCTTAACATAATAGTAACATAGTTTAGGGCATTAAAATATTTTTTATTATTGGTTAAGCATTCTTTTAAAAATTTCTATACAAAAATGATTTTTTAACCAAATGTTTGCAAGCTTGAAGTTAGGTAAATGCACCTTATCTCTCATAATTAGAGATTGTCTTCATTTAATTTAGATAAATGTAGAGCATATTGACCATAATGATTTCACAAGGAGCTCTTCTTTTGTCATTTAAGAAAGTGCTAGACCAAATCACTTTGAGAATTATGTTTGGCCCTTTCTGAATTAAAAACATGGCTTGAGTTTAGCTAGTTTAATAACCATAAAATTTATAGGTTTTTTTTCTCCTGCTATAAACTCAGGAAGTTGGATTAAAAAGAAATTGTATATAAATGTGTATACATATACATACATATACAAACAGAGATGTAATATAGGTCTATACATGTGTATATATAGAATGTGTGTGTATGTGTGTATGTATGTGTGTGTGTGCGTGTGTGTGTGCGTGTGTGTGTGTGTGTATAGTCTATACATAAAATGCACATTTTCTTGAATTGGAAAGCAACTTTTGCTCTGTTTTTGGGTTATTTGTAACCCATTCTTGGCCTATTCTTAGTAGTAGCTTTTGCTATTTTTGTTTTGTTGGGGTTTTTTTTGAAAGTAACTTTTTGTATTTTTATTACAGGTAAATTGGGATACTCACATTGTACAGAGACAGAGGTAAGAGAAACGCTCAAAAATTTGTTAGTAAAGCAGCTTTGCAGTTCTTTAGACTAACTTAAGTATTGAACTATCATTATGGATTTTTGGCTTTCTGACAAGGATATGTTGGGAGCAGGTGTATATCCTTTACATTTTTAAAAAAAAAATTTAAATATATGAAATTTATTGTCAAATTGGTTTCCATACAACACCCAGTGCTCATCCCAACAGGTGTCCCCTCAATGCCCATCACCCACCCTCCCCTCCCTCCCACCCCCCATCAGCCCTCAGTTTGGATGGAACTGGAGAGTGTTAGCTAAGTGAAATAAGCTTTTGCTATTTTTGTGTCCCTTTGAAGCACCATGAGTTAATGTAACAATCATATATGTGTACAGGAAACAGAGCTGCTGTTTGTGATTGAGGATCATTCCATGACAGCAGTTATCACTGTTTTTAATGTTCATTTTAATGAGTAAAGAAATTAGGAGTAAAAGTGGAACTTGGACCTGAGTGATGAGAATACCAATGCCTTAGTCTTTACCTACCTTCACAAGCCTTAGATACACACAAATGAGGATCTGTTCATCCTTTAACCAAATATTTACTTGGCACTATTATATACTGGGCACTATGCTAGGTGCTGAGGAAGAATAAGACTCTTTTCCTGCCCTCACGTAACTGGCATTTTCTCAGGAAAGACAGACGTTTACACAATAGAGTATAATATGGGTTCTATGTTCTTGAGGGATATCAGGGCGAGTTTCACACAGGAAATGTGTAAAGGTGAGGGATAAGAGTCAGGCAAGGGGCACAGATGTGCGAAGATCCAGACGCAAGCGACAGCATGGAGCCTTAAAGAAAGCAAAAAGCATCTGTCACAGGAGGGATGGGTCATGGATAATCTCAGAAGCCACGCTTGTCTTAAGAATATTGGAAGAATTTACAGTGAGTTTGGATTTGGGGAACTGACATTCACAGAAGATCATTTGAGCTACCATGTGAAAAATGGATTTGTGAGAATTATGAATAGATACAAACTATGAGGCATTTTCAGTGGTCCAGGTTAGCGATGGTGATGGCACAGATTAGGGTGATGGCAGTAACGCTGGAAAGATTAACAGAACTGAAACAGAATTCTTTTATTCACTATTTATTGACCTGGTGATTGACTAAGCAGTAAGAGAGGTCATAGATGGCCCCTGGGTTTCTGGCTTAGGTAACAGAGCTACCATTCACTGACTTAGAAACACTGGAGGACACAACATTGAGAAAATGATGGGTTACATTTTTGAAATGTTGAGTTCAAGGTTCTTAGATGCTTCTGAACAGAGCTATCCAATAAGAAGTTGGCTATGTAGCTCCAGTTGTCTGAAAATAGACCAGACTTAGAAATACAGATTTGGGAGATATTTCAAAAACCTGCTGAATGAAATCCATGTTTTCTCTTTCATCATGGGCACACAAGTAAGCTACATTTCCCTGTATCCTTTGCAATTAGATGTTGTAATGTGACTGAAATCTGGCCAGTGGAACTGAGAAGAAAATGACACCACTTGTAGACCAGACCTTTAATAACCTCCCAGGTGCACTCATCTATGCTCTTTTTCTTTTTAGCAAATGTTGAAGATGGCAGGACCTCTGTCAGCCTGTTACTGAACAGCTGAAGACCTTTTCGCTTACTCAATCCTACTACAGGAGCAATATCTGAACCGAATTATGACCAAGAAATTTTATGTTTAGGCAGTGAGTTTGTTATGGCAACAAGGTTACCATTAGTACTTCAGAAGCCTTCTGATGTGTAAAAGGATAAAGACCTGAAGTGTCAGATGAAACTGTCCAGGGAGAGGGTTGTCTTAGTTTCCAGTTGCTGCTGTAACAAATTATCAGAAACTTAGTGGCTTGTAACAACATACATGTATTATAGTTTCAGAGGTCAGAAGTTTAAAGTGGGTCTTATAGTATCAAGGTGTCATCAAAGCTGCATTCCTTCTGGAGGCTCCAGGGGGAGAATTGATGTCCTTACCTTTTCCAGCTTCTAAAGGCTGCCTGCATGCCTCCAACCTCTGTTTCCATTACTACATCTCCTTCAAGAACTTTCTTGCCTTCCTTTTCCCCTTATAAGGACTCTTGTGATTACACTGAGCTTACCTGGATAATCCGGGATAATCTTTCATGGGAAGATCATTAATCTAATCATGCCCACACAGTCCCTTTAGCCATGTAAGGTAACATAGTCACAGTTCTGGTACTTAGGACATGGGCATCTCTGGGAAGGGACTACTATTTTGCTCCTACTACAAGGTGTAGAGACAAAGCATCAAAGACAACACTTTGAGTGACACCAATTTAAAAGGCATGGGCCGAGGAAGAGGAGACAAAGTAACTATGAACAAACATGTAAAGATAAGAGGGAGTGCTGTGACATAGAAAGCATGAATGAAAGTATTTCACGGGGCACTTGGGTGGCTCAGTCGGTTAAGCGTCCGACTTCGGCTCAGGTCATGATCTTACGGTCGGTGAGTTCGAGCCCCACGTCGGGCTCTGTGCTGACTGCTCAGAGCCTGGAGCCTGCTTCAGATTGTGTCTCCCTCTCTCTCTGACCCTCCCCCGTTCATGCTCTCTCTCTTTCTCAAAAATAAATAAAACATTAAAAAAATTTAAAAAAAAAGAATTTCAAAAAGGAGGAAGCATCAGTTGTGTTTTATCAGTGAGAGATCCAGTAAGATTTGTAAAGACTTACAAATGTTCTTTAAACTTGGCTATAAGGAAACCATTATCAGTCTTTTAAAGATCTGTTTAAGCAGAGCAGTAAGAATGAAGAGCTAAGTTGTGTCGTGATTGGGAGGTGGCACTGTGGAGATAGCAGTAAAGACAAATGTTTAAAAAAGACAGGCTCTAAATGAAAAACGAAAGCTAGGAAGAGAACAGTGGGCAGGGACTGGAATTAGAAACGAGGGATGCCCCACCCCCACTGGAAATACATATGTAATGTTTAGGTGGGCCAGAAGAGAGGGAGATATTAAATACAAAGAGATGGAATAACCAGATTTAAACTCCTATGGAGAACAAATCTCTTTTTAACAGGGGAGGAGAGAAAAGGGTTGAGAAGTATGTAAGTAAATTGAAAGAATTACTGTCTAATTACTTGGTTTCTCTGTGAAGCAAAGACAAGATCAGAGAGAGCGATCCAGGTTGTATTTTTGACAGGCGTAAGTATTATCTGAAATACCCTGTGGAATGAGAGAATGTCAACCAGGAAAAACATGATAGTGCTGTAACAGCGAGCCATACATGCTTCCCTGAGATCAGAGCAGAAATCTATCATGGACCAACCTTCAATACCATATGATTTCTCTCTTAAAATATCAATGTATATCAGGGCACCTGGGTGGCTCAGTCAGTGGAGCGTCCAACTTCAGCTCAGATCATGATCTTGCAGTTCATGAGTTCAAGCCCTGCATCGGGCTCTGTGCTGACAGCTCAGAGCCTGGAGCCTGCTTCAGATTCTATGTCTCCCTCTCTCTCTGCACCACCCCCGCCCCCCACACCACCTGCCTCTCTTGTGCTCTCTCTCTCAAAAATAAATAAATATTAAAAACTTTTGAAAAAAAATCAATGAATATCAAAGCAGAGAAAGTAGCAATTACATTAAGATTTGTGGGTCTTCTTTCTGTAGCAGTGTGGTGGGAAGACAATAGACTAAGAGATTTTAGAATACTGGTAAACTAAGGGATAAAGCGCTAGCATGGGTGGGAAGCTAAATGAGACAGGAGGGATCTGGTGGAGAGAGGGACAAAGGGCCCTAAAATACAGATACGAAAGAAGTCAAAGAATCGGTGTGTTGGGAACAGTAACATGAGGGAAAGGAGAGGGGAGGAAGGGAAGGAGGGAAAGAAAGAGAAATGTTTGGGAACACATGGTTAAGAATGAGTGTGAAGGCTTTATTTGAGAGATGGACCAATCTTCTCTATAGAGAAGAAAAGAGAAAGGGAAGGAGGGGGAGAGAGAGAGAGAGAGAGAGAGACAGAGAGAGAGAGAGAGAGAGAGAGAGAGAGAGAGAGAGAGAGAGAGATGGTTGGGAACAAGTGGCTAAGAATGAGTAAAAGACTTTATCTGAGAGGTGGACCAACTGGATCTGACATGGTTTAGAGTGTGGCCATGGAGTGGTGCCTGCCTTGGGGAAGGTCCTTAAATTTGAGGTGGGTATGGAGCCATGAGGTGACATTGTCATATTGAGTCACCCAGAATGATGTCAGGCCTGAGAGTGGAGAAGATGACTATTGGCCAGGTGTCGAGGTCTTCCAATAGGATTTATTGAACGTATCATCAATAAAGAGGCAAGAAAACTCCAAAGCTGCTCACAAGGCAAAATACATTTTAGCAATTACCTGAATAATTCAATTAAAAATTCTTCTTGTGACTTCTTAGGAAAAGGAGACTTTGTCTGCATTAGCCTAAATGAACCTGCCTGACAACCTGCAATACCCTAAATCATTTCTTCTGTCTGAAGAGTCACCAACTCTTGGGCTACCTCTTTATGGATTAGCGCTGGACCTGTTGCCAGTGAAAGTATACAAGAAAATGTGGGCAACGTTCTTCCGTTAGTTCAGTCACATAAAACAGTTTTGTGGTGAAGAGAATCTGGATTAGAGCATATGCAATGACATGAAAAGTATCCCTGCCCCAACTCTGCAGTTTGCCCTCTGAGCTGCAAAGGAACTGCTTGCTTGCATGAGCTCCCAACCCCATGATTCGGTCCTGCCATAAAAGGGTATTTTTCAAAACAGCTGCAGTACCTTATACTGTGTAATGTACTCTGTAATGCAAGATAAGCTGGCACCTTTCTTGCTCTCCACGAGCGAATACTTGTGTGCATAATTTTAGCTGCCCAAAAGAACAGATTAAACCACTTAGTTTAAACTTCTACTTGCTATGAGCAACGTGCAAGTAAATTAATAAGTGCTTTTAAATGATGATAAACAAGGAGATTCTTAAGAAAGGGCCCATCAAGAATATCATCTGTTTCCTTCCAGTTCAGAGAATTCTAGCATCAAGCGACCACCTGCCAAGTACACAGAACTGAAGAAAACACAAAAAGAAGGCACACATACATTTCTACTGAGCACACTTGTAGGCCAGTTTAGAACATACATAACATATATTGAACATTCATAAAACATGATATTTCATCAACTACCAAAATCATCTCAGCTAAATAAATGGCATGTATTATAGGAGGAATGAGCTCTGTTCAAAGGGTGAAATGTAGTTCTTGTTCTAGTATAGCTCACGGTGTAAGGGATAGGGGGACATAGCACATATAAAGATGAACTATAGAAGCCTTCCAGAAGTCATCTCAGAGACTTGTAGGGAAGAGAGGAGTCACTCACAGGAGAAGTTAGGGACATCCTCTCAAGGGACATGAAATTGGAACCAGGTCTGGGAGGCATTACAGAAAGTTGCTAAGGAGACTGGAGGGAAGGAAGGAGATCAGCCCTCTAGTTTACAGCCTTCTCCAAAGAGGTTTTCTCTGATTAACATCACTCTAAATGAGTCCTTTGCTCAATAATCCATAATTTATTAAATGCTTTTGGAAGTTGAAACTTTCAGGGAGTCTATGATTCAGAAATCAAGTGTTGAACACTGAAATCCAAAATTTAAAAAAAAAAAGTGCTTATCAGAGCTCATATAGCTCACAAAGGGACAAAACAGCACTAGAGAAATCAATAAGTATCTATGGAATAGATAATCACCCAGGCTAACCAGTGCTGGGGCAAAATCTGTAGGAGAATAAGAAGAGGTGATAAAGGCAAGAGTTTAACACTGAACACTATTTCTAATGGTTATGACAATACTTATTTTTATTGCCCTTAGGATTCTACTCATGCCACTCAATACTGATTAAACTAGACATAGCTTGGTGAAAGTAAGCTTTATTGTCCTGTTTCCTTGAACAAATATTCTGTGCTTGCTTATGATATTTTTGAAATTGCAACTGAGTCATATACCTTGGGTGGGGACCCCAGGCCCACAGTGAGCAATTGTTTGTTGGGAGGGACAGTCAAGGCAGAGTCATGCTCTATGGTGAAACGTCTCTGCCTCAGAGGCTGGCAATCAGGATTTTGCTTTTTTAGTAGATCAAACAAAGTGAGAACCAGATATACCAGAGCTTAACAAAAATGTCCCTAAAGACCCAAGTTTTGCACAATGGGGAAATCCAAGCCTAGCCTATTGTAAGCCACTTATAATGAAAATTGATAGGACTCCACAGATGTTGCATATAAATATAGGTAAAGAGTTACCACTCCATCCTAACAACAAGTAAGCTGAACAAACTGAAAAATCAACTCTTCTTAGATCTGTCAGAAAAGTGAGGTCACAGAGTGAACCACTGCCCACCCCCCAAACTGGAGTGACAGACAGACAAATACAGAAAATCACAACTTATTAGAGCTAAAAGCCACAAGCAGAGACCTCCCTGGGAACCAGCTCAGGACTAAAAATGCCCGAACTATAATTGATGAAATGCTGGTGGCTCGGAGGGGACAAATCTGGGGGTTAAAAACTCCAGGGGACCCACTCATAGGGGAACCCCCACACTTTTGTAAGAATACCAAGCAGGTAAGTGCCCCCAAAATTCCACATAGACACCTATCATTTTCAAACTACAACAACTAATCAAACACCATTTTACCTCCAGGAGCTCTGTCAAGACCTCAGAGTGAAAACTGGAGAAAAATCCCCTGATACTTCCAACAGGGGGAGGATAAGTGGAACTATTTTCAAATATACTAGAGTATTCTGTTCTTCTTAATAAGGTCTACCCTGAGAAGACAGCGTTTTTACCAGAGCCTAACCAGATGGGGTTTTAGCAGAGCTGACTTCCCTGGGGAAGAGAAACATCCAAATCCAGTTCCCTGAACCCATTCTGCCCCACCTCAGGGCAGGTTGGGGGGACCAAGAAGAACTGGCAAAGTTCCATGGGCACACGTTCACCAAAAGACTGAGACCTAATCCTAGGACTACAGAACGCTTCCCTCCCCCAACACAATACCACTACTAAAGCCCGACTTACAGAAGTTTCTTTTATTCAGTGTATCATGTTCACTTTTCAACCACCGCCACAACAAAATTACAAGTTACGCTAAAAAGGAAACAACACAATTTGAACACAATCTGAACAAGCATCAGAACCAGAGTCAGATATGGTAGGAATGCTAGAATTGTCAGACCAGGAGTTTTTTTTTTTTTTTTAACTATAATTAATATGCTAAAGGCTTTAATGGAAAAATAGGCAACATGGAAGAACAGATGGTTAATGTAAGCAGAGAGATGGAAATTCCAAGAATCAAAAAGAAAGGCTAGAGCTCAAAAACACTGTAGCAGAAATGAAGAATGCCTTTGAAGGGCTCATTAGTAGACCAGACATAGCTGAGGAAAGAATCTCTAAGTTGGAGGATATGAGCATAGAAACTGCCAAAAATGAACAAAGTGAAAAAAAAAAGAAAAATAGAACAGAGTATCCAAGACATGTGGGACAACTGCAAAATGTGTCACATGCATGTAATGGATATACCAGAAGAAGAAGAAACAGAGGAGAAGCACTGTGTGAGGCAATAATGATTGAGAATTATCCGAAATGAATGTCAGACACCAAACCATAGATCCAGGAAGCTCAGAGAACCCCATGCTGCATAAATGGACTTGCACACAAAAACTACACATAAGCAACCCTGAGACTGCCACCACCAAAAAAGGAGGAAAAAAATAAGTATAATTGATAGGCCAAGAAACGAGAGAAAATAAAACTATATAAAATGATCAATTACAACCACAAAATACAGACAAAGTGTGAAAGAAAACAAAATAGGAACAAAGAACAAGGGCAACAAATAGAAATCAGTAATAAATGTTATGATAAATATTAATTGAACTATATCAATAATTACTTTAAACACAAATGATCGAAGTGTAACAATTAAAAAAAAAGACATTGTTAATTTGAATCAAAAAATAAGACCCAACTAACTATATGTTGTTTGCAGGAAGTCACTTAAAATGTTTTTAATGTTTATTTATTTCTTAGAGAAAGAGAGAGAGAGAGAGAGAGAGAGAGAGAGAGAGAGAGAGAGAGAGACAGAGACAGAGTGTAAGCAGGGGAGGGGCAGAGAGAGAGGGAGACACAGAATCCGAAGCAGGCTCCATGCTCTGAGCTGTCAGCACAGAGTCTGACATGGGGCTCGAACCCACAAACCATGAGATCACGACCTGAGCTGAAGTCAGATGCTTAACCGACTGAGCCACCCAGGCGCCCCTGCGAAGTTGCTTTAAATATAAATGTTAGTATAGATTAAAAATAAAGAGATGGAGAGAGATATACCATGCCAACACTATCAGAAGAAAGAGAGAGTAACTATATTAATTCAAGCAGAGCAGGTTTCAGAGTAAGGAAAGTTATCAGAGATAGTGAGGGGCATTATATAGTGATAAGGGGGCCATTACTCCCAGAAGACATAACGATCCTTCACTTGTATGTGTCTAGCAACAGAGTGTGTCAGTACATGAGGCAAAAATAGACAAAACAGCAAGGAGAAGGAAATGAATTCACAACCACAGTTGTTAGGTCTCCCTAGAGTCCTCTTGGCTCTGAGTTTCTCAGACTTCCTTGTTTTTGATTATCTTGACACTTTCAAGACGGATAGGTCAGGTATTTTGTACAATTCCCTTCAGCTGGGATTTAATGTTTTCCTTTATGTTTGGGGGACAAGGAACACAGAAGTAAAGTGTCACTTTCATATCAACGACATACTATTTATTGGGGCTCCTGGGTGGCTTAGTCAGTTAAACATCTGACTCTTGATCTCGGCTCAGGTCAAGATCTCCCGGTTCATGAGATTAGGCCCCATGTGGGCTTTGCACAGATATTGTGGAGACTGCTTGCGGTTCTCTGGTGATTCTCTGCACCTCCCCCACGTGCACCCACATTCTCTCTCAAAATAAATAAACTTAAAAAAATACATATTACCAACATTGCTTACCATGTTAATGCTGATCCTGACCACTTGGCTGAGGTCCTGCTTGTAAGGTTTCTCCACTATGAGTTCCTTTCCCCTCCCCCACTTTCTACAAGTGAACTTTTTGGACCAGATTTTCCTGAGTGCAAGCATAGATCATATTGCAAGTTTCAGAGTGTAAGATTTGTTGATATTACTGAAAAAAATCCCCAAGTAAAATGTTAAGTAACAGGGAACTGGCATATTTTTTCCCAATTAAACTTGAGTTTGCTTTCTAAACTTTTAGGGGTATGCCCATATTTGGCTTCATTTTCTAGAGAAAATGGTATACAGTCATTCTCAAGTAAGGTCAAGTCATTTTAGTAAAGTGTATTAGTTAATTTGTATATAAACTATTTGGTAACTAGAAGTCAGATTCCATTTGTAATAAAGCAAAAGGACTATATTTAACATATACATACATATACACAAAGTGCACAAAGAAAAGGAGAAAGAATCTGTCTAAAACTTAATGGAAGATCTCTGGCAACTAGATAAAGGTGTTTTATCTACAGCAAGATGATTTTTCATCATCAGTTTCAGAAACAATACTTAACAACAGGCATCATTTAACTAAATGAAATTAAACCAAAACCATGAAGGTATGAAGAAATAACTCTAAATCATCCTTTTCATCAATTCTTTTTTTTCCACTTTATTTTATTTTATTTTTATTTTTTTAATTTAATTTTTTATTTTTTAAAATTTACATCCAAATTAGTTAGCATATAGTGAAACAATGATTTCAGGAGTAGATTCCTTAATGCCCCTTACCCATTTAGCCCATCCCCCCTCCCACAACCCCTCCAGTAAACCCCCAGTTTGTTCCCCATATTTTTGAGTCTCTTCTGTTTTGTCCCCTTTTCACAAATTCTCTTAACATCTTTTATATTCCTTGAGTTTGTTTCTTTATTCTTTCTTTAAATGTCATCTTTAATAAGACATGTCATTTACCATTATTATTATTTTTATTTTTTTATTTTAGAGAAAGATGGTCGGCGGGGGGGGGGGGGGGGGGAGGGGGAGCTAGGGAGAAGGAGACAAATCTCAAGCAGGCTCCAAGCTCAGCATGGAGCCCAGTGTGGGGCTCAGTCCCACGACCCTGGGATCACAACCTGAGCTGAAATCAAGAGTTGGACGTGGTGAAATCAAGTCAGATGCTCAAATGACTAAGCCGCCTACACACATCTTTTAATAAGACATTTTAAATGGTCACATCTTATAATGGATTTAAAAAGAGATGGTACCTTTATTAGGGGACCCAAAAATTCAAACTTCTGTTAGGTTAAAATTGAAATAAGCTTTTAGACTCTCTGCTATTTTATTTTCTACTTAAGTTTTAACTAATGTAACATTAGCAAAACTCTTACATTGGTATGAAACCACAGTAGGATTAAGAAGCAACTGAGACGGGCAGGTTCCCAGAGCTCTAGTCTGAAAGGTCAATAAAACTTACTGGAATAAATCAGAAATATGGTGCCATTTGATTCAAGTTTCCTCATTCAAATTCTTAAATAACCAGAGAAATGAAAGTACCTTGAATGAAAATAGTTTTTTTTTTTTTAAGTTCTCACCTATATGGCCTCTATAAAGAGCACCATAATCTCTGAAGTCACCTGGCACATAGTCATATGAAGTTAGCTGTCTCAGCTGAATTCCTGAAAGCTAATAATGTAACTCAAGTTCGTTTTAGTAAGGAGAAGTATTTGATTACCTAAATTTTGGGAGTTACAATGCCTCCTAAGAAGTTTGTATGATGAGAGAAATAGCATGTAAAAAGAATATGTGACAAATTCTTTATTTTGGTTGATTAATTTATAAGATTAGGGAATTATTTTTTTAAGGCTTATTTGAAAGAGAGAACGAGAACATGCCTGCACACAAGTGGGAACGGGACACAGAGAGAAAGAGGGAGAGCATCCCAAGCAGGCTATGCACTCTTAGTTCAGAGTCCAGCATGGGGCTTGAACCCACAAACCATGGGATCATGACCTGAGCCAAAATCAAGAGTCAGATGCTTAACCAACTGAGCCACCCAGGTGCCCCAAGATTTGTGAATTATTAACTAGGATTAATGCACATGATATAAGATGGAAAGACGCTGTATGATGCCTCCCTTTTTCCCTGCCCCCCAGCTACCAGCTCATTCTTCAAAAACAACCAGTTTCCAGTTCCTTGCATAAACTTCAAGAGATATTCCTCCTGTTTGTTAACTTATCCACAGAAATACTTTATATATGGCAACATGTTACACATGTCATACATTTCGTATTTTTTTCAACTAAAACATTTGGAGAATTTTCCATATTGTAACTACAGAAGTTCACATTTTTAAAATGGTTTATCTATTATTTTATTATGTGGTTGATCCATAATTATTATGTAAACCCTTACTAAGGGACAGTTAGTTTCTTATAAACTTTGGCTATTATACCTGAAGCTCCAAGTAATCTCTATCATATATAATTTCACATCTATTTTGTAATACCTTTGGGAAATTACCTATTACATATAATTTTGTTAATTGGAAAGCAATTTCTTTTTAGACTCCAAGTAAGTATCAAGGCAATATTTATAAAATATCAATTGGAAGGGAGATGTGAGCAGTTAATCTAGTAAGGGTCCTCACATGCTCCAATCTTGTCTTTGGGACTTTAGTGTTCCAAGATGGTTCACATGTACCTGATACACAAGTCAAGATTGACTTGACACGTTGGAAAAAAAAAGGTGGGGGGGGGGGAAAAAAAAAGGTGGGGGGGGGGGTGGTGGTGGTGGTGGGACCTTTTAAAAAGATTTATGAATTTATTTATATGAAGAGTTTTGAAATGCTAGTCTTATTTACTTATAATATTTCAAAAATTATCAGTTTCTTGACATTGGAACTCTCTACTGGAAATTCCATGGCTTATTGCTACCATCCATAAAGATATGAATTGGGTAAGATCAGTAACAGCATTAGTGCGGTAAGGCATGGGAAATCATGCTCCACTCCATCCATAGGCAGGCAGGGTCAAAATGACAGAGACCCAGTATCTGACATCAACGACCTCTAGTTGCCATAAGTCAATGGGCTTCTGTCAATAGTAAGGTAAGAATATTTCCCACCAGAAGGGATGAGATACTTTTTGAGAAAAAAATCAAAACATCTTTCTCCTTAACTCTGAGTTGCACAGGGCTTCCAGGAGAATGGCAGGTGAAAATCTGAGATCTCCCTCGATTGGAGTGATAATTTGCAAGGCAAGAGCATGACAGATAGAATATTTTTGGAAATAATCCTCATTGGGTCATATGGATTGAAGACATCGTGTAAGAGACCTTGGAGAACACTGTAATGAAGGACATAGGTGACCAGAAAAAATTTAATCATTATTATTTAAAGTTCTTTTTGTTCAATGATCTAAATAACAACCTGTTGGGTTTATTATGATTATTATTTATTTAAGAGTTCCAATTTCAGGTACTTTTATTCTTCTTAATTTAGTTTCTTATGAATATTATTAAATACAATAAGCACATTAAGTTCTTAGGTTTTATTTATTGAAAAAATTTTTAATGTTTATTTTTGAGAGAGAGAGACAGAGAGTGAGTGGAGGAGGGGCAGAGAGAGATACAGAATCCAAGGCAGGCTCCAGGGTCTGAGCTAGCAGCACAAGAGCCCAATGCAGGGCTCGAACCCACGGACCAGGAGATCATGATCTGGGCCAAAATCGGACACTTAACTGACTGATCCACCCAGGTGCCCCTGTTAGGTTTTATTTTATTTTTTTTAAATTCATAAATTAGGGGCACCTGGGAGGCTCAGTCATTTAAGCATCCGACTCTTGATTTTGGCTCAAGTCATGATCCCAGGATTGTGGGATCAAGCCCCACATCCAGTTCTGTGCTGAGCATGGAACCTGCTTAGGATTCTCTCTCTCTCTCTTCATCTGCCCCTACCACATTCTGTCTCTCTCTCTAAAATAAATAAAAATTCAAAAATTAGAAATCAATTTTTAAAAATCTGCCCTTATCCTAAGTAAAGGCAAATGATCTGAATAGACATTTCTTCAAGTAAGATACACAAATTGTCAATAAGCCCATGAAAACATACTCGACGTCATTAATCGTCAAGAGAAATATAATTCACATCTACAATGAGAAACGATTTCAGTAGAATGGTTGGAATAAATTGTTTGATAATAAGAGTTGGCAAGCATATGGAGAAATAGGAACTGTCATGTGCTGCTGATGAGAATATGAAATGGTGCAGCTACTTTGGAAAATAGTCTGGCAGTTTCTCAAATGATTAAGCACATAGTTAACAATAAGATCCTGCAATTTCACTCCTAGGTATATACCCAAGAAAAATGAAAAAGTATATCCACACAAAAACCTATGCATGGATGTTTACAGCAGCACCATTCATAATAATCAAAATGTGGAAATAACCCAATGTCTGTCAAATAATGAATGGATAAACAAAAGGTGATATAACCATACACTGGGATATTATTTGGCCATAAACAGGAATGAAATACTAAAACATGTTACAACATGGATGAACATTAAAAACATTATGCTAGGGTACCTGGGTGGCTCAGTCAGTTAAGTGTCCAACTCTTGATTTCAGCTCAGGTCATGATCTGTGGTTCATGGGTTTGAGCCCCAGGTTGGGCTCTGTGCTGACAGCATGGAGCCTGCTTGGGATTTTCTCTCTCTGCCCATCTCCATCTCATGCACACACTCACGCTGTCTCTCAAAATAAATAAATAAGCTTTAAAAATGAAAAAAAAAAGCAACATTATGCTAAGTGAAAGAATCCAGTCACAAAAGACCACATACTCTATTTATATGAAAGTCCAGAAGAGAGAAAGCTATGGAGGTAGAAAGTAGATTGGTGGTTGTTTAGGGCTGGGATGAATGGGGTTGGAGGTAGGAAGTGATGGCTAAAGGATACAAGGTTTATTTTTCGGGTGGTGAAAACATTTTTAAAAACTGTGGTGACAGTGGTATCTAAAACTAAAACTAAACTTAATTGAATAGACTGAAAACCATGGTATTGTAGATTTTATGTGTCTTGGATAGTATGGGAATTATATCTCAATAAAGCTATTTTTTAAAAAATCACCTACTCCCCCAGAGGGAAGTAAAAAGAACCCATCCTTGTGACATAGCACTGCTTTTCTGCTCTTGCTTATTGCTTATTGAGATAATCTCTGGCTTCTGGAAGAATTAGCAGTTTTGTAATAAAACAAGGACAGTTTTACAAAGAAGGAAATAATCACAGTAGTCTTTTAACCTTCCACATAATCAAGCACTATTGAACAGTCAGCAGCCTACTGTCAGAAGCAGCTTCTGCCAGCATATTCTAAAGCATTTATGAAGAATGAGTTACGCTGATTTCTGACTTGTCAGAATGAGAAAAAGCACAGCTGCTTTCAATGGAAAGAAAATTAGATTGAAAGGAAAAGTGGCAAAAAAACATTCCTATTGTTTGTGGAAGACTCTTCCTCTCTGGTTGCCTTAGTCCATGGGCGGCCAGGAAATGAACCCCTTGACCTGGTATTTCTGCATCCGATTCACAGCTACTTCTGCCCTGGACAGACAGAAAAATCAGGGACACATTCTTCTCATCTAAATTGTTAGCAAAATTGAATGTTTATTGTGCACTCAATCTGCAGTATGGTGTGAGATGGTTATTTAGGAAAGAGAAAACTTAGACAATGTCTTGTCACCAATAGGATATGTCAACAGCTTTTTCTTCTTTGTGTGCAGTACTCTTCAAACCCAAGCCCATGGATCTGCATATATTTCAGGCAGTGAGCTAAATGCTGTATACAGATTCTCATTGAACTTCACATCAATGCTATGAACAAGCATGTTAGTACAGATCCTTTCAATGCATGACAAAGCTTGCAAAATAGTATACAAAATACCCGTGGACCCAAGGCCACCAAGTGGCTAGGAAGTGAGAGGCAAACTGAGACCAGTGATGCCATGGACAATGAAATTCTTGTAAACCCCTGAACTCTGCAGGTTTAAGCTGTTCTTTTTAAATCTTATTTTATTTGAATTCCTGTATAGTTAACATGTAGCATTATATTAGTTTCAGGCACATGGAGGCTTAGGTTTTAAGGTAAAGTACTAAAGACATGGGGCTGATGAAATACCAGAGTTGGAACTAAGAATCCCCTCTGCATAAATTCAGCATCTGAAGAGTTACATGGCCAGTAAAAAGGTCGATTAGAAAAATCCACCTAAAAGCGAAGAGAACTATAAGGTAACATCTTGGTTCCAGCTAAAAGCTGGGTCGGAAAAAGTGTCCCTTGAGAATCTGTAACCAAAGTCTGCTCTCACAAGGGCTTGGGATTCAAATTTATACAACTCACATGGTCTAAGAAACCCCAAGCTGAGAAATAAACTCAAAATTGTACCCAATTTGAGGTTGCCTAAATTGGATTGCCTAAAAAAGAATAAAACTCTTTAGAGGAAGACGTATGATTTCCACCTAGGCTTCACATAATTGCCAGGTATAGAGCCAGGGAAAGATGAGCTTACAATCCACAATTACGAAAACACATGCCCAATCAAGCCAATTTGAGAGAGAGTTGGCAAGAGCCGCCAAAACAGAATTAGGCCCTCTCTAATTAAGACATTAGATACTGAAATTATCAGTTACAGGATGAGAGAGAATTGAAGAGAGAGAAGCTTTCTGTCAGAGAGAAGGAAAATACAGCTAAATGAATGAGCAGCACATATTTTAGATACTTGAAAAATACAAAAAGTTTGATATAAATAGCTGTATCTAGAACTCTGCACCCTACGAGAATAAACATTCTTATCAAGAACATGTGGAATGTTTACGAACATTTACCATGGGCCAGGTCATACAGAAATATCAATAATCATCTAAGAATAGACATAATAATAGTAATAACTGTGATAATAATAATAAAAGTAATAATAATAATATATGAGCTTACCTGAAAGGGCCCCATACTGGCTCCAGCCATAGTCCGTGAATAGTCCTGTTAGCACAGGGACCCAAGCACGACACACTCCCAGCTGCACCTCTAGAGATCCTAAAGGGACACCAACCCCACAGCCAAAGTCCATCAGCAGACCTGCCAACCCAGAGACTGAGGAGGAGACACTCCCATCCGCGATCCTAGAGATCCTGAAAAGGACTTACACATGGCTCCAGATGCCCCAGCCACAGTCCAAGAGCTGTACTTCTAGCCCAGAGAGCCAAAAGCAGACACTTCCTTCTGCACCCCTAAAGATCCAGAAAAGGGCTCCACCCATCTTCCAACAGCAATGTAAAAGCAGTCCAGTCAGCTCGGGGACCAGGTGAGAGACTCCTCTATGCCTCAGAAGATCCTAAAGGGGTCTGTACTCAGCTCCAGCCATGTCAGGGAGTGGACTAGACAACCCAGAGACCTGGTGGGAAATACCCCCAGCCACGCCTCCAGAGCTAGGTATCAGACTTCAGTCTTGCCTGTAGAAACTGCCCCAGGGACCAGTTCCAGCCCCCAAGATAGGTTCTAGGGGTCTGATATTCAGCACGGGGACTAGTTAGCTCTACTGTATTATATATTTGAAAGTTGATATGAGAGTAGATCTTAAGTGTTCTCACTACATGCGCATGCACACACACACACACACACACACAAACACACACAAAAAATTGTGTTACATGAGGTGATGGATGTTTTAACTCTTTTTTGTTGTCATATATACGTGTATCAAATCATCACACAGCACACCTTAAACTTATACAATGTAATATATCAGTTATATCTCAATAAAGCTGAAAAAAATAAACAACAAAATCCTGTTGTTAACCCTGTTAAAATAACGTAAATTAAAAATATTTTAAACGATATTGAAAATACTATGTGTCAAACTGTTTATTAAGAACAATATTTAGGACAATTCTTGTGTATTCCTCTTAGGGCTCATGTGTAAGTTTTTGGGTTTTTTCTTTAAGTTTATTTGAGAGAGAGAGAGAGAGAGAGAGAGAGAGAGCGCGCGCATGCGTGTGCCCATGAGTGAGAGAGAGGCAGCGAGATGGGAAAGAGAATCCCAAGCAGGTCCTGCACTGTCAGTGCAGAGCCCAACGTGGGTTAGTTCAAACCCATGAACTGTGACCTTATGACTAGAGCTGAAACCAAGAGTTAGTCGCTTAACTGACTGAGCCACCCAGGCACCCCAGATGTGTTAAGTCTTCCTAAGGTTTTCAAACCGAAAGACTGGAATTCTTGGGATATAGGACATGTTCATATTTAACTTTAAAGATAATGTCAAATTGTTTTCCAAGCTTGTTGTACCAATTTACATTCCCATCAGCAGTTATAAATATAGCATTATTTATACAATAAGCTTACTCCCAAATTTTCTGCATCATAATGAAATATTTATAATAGAGTAAGTTCCAAATTTTGTATATTGTAAAAAATCCTAGAGTAAACATTCTTCTCAATATCTTTTATCTTCTCTAAATTTTTTCATGGTATAATTTCCGGGGGTTGGAATGCTGGAATAATAGAAATACACATTTTAATCTCTGTTACATATTTGCCTCATTATCCTTCAGAAAAATCCATGGGAAGGTACATTTTTGCCACATGCTTGCCAACACACAATAGCATTAATTTCTTCTTTCTTTGCCAATCTTCTAGTGGAAAAATGATATCCCAGTGTTGTTTCCATTTCTATTTATTTAATATTCAGTTGGTTTGAATATCTTTTCATAACTTTATTGTCCATTTGCATTACTATTTTGGGATTTGCAATTTAAATTATGAAGAATTTGAATCAGTCTAAAAATATATACGTGTGTGTGTGTATAAAAATCATGTAGAAAATGTCAAAACCTATTACATCCTTTATAATACATTCTTTATATTTCCCCCCATATTTATAAACAACTTAAGCAATAATTTTGAGGTCATCAATACTATATAAAAATAGCCAGCTTTTATTAAACTTTTGTCATGTGCCATGCACTTGGTTAAGAGCTTTATATACCTAGTTTATTCATTTATTTACATATTTTTTAAAATGTTTATTTACTTTATTTTTGAGAGGGAGAGGGAGATGGAGAGAGAATCCCAAGTAGGCTCCAATGGTCAGCCCCCAGCCCAAAGCCGGGCTTGCTCTCACCACCATGAGTTCATGACCTGAGCCGAAATCAAGAGTTGGGCACTTAATGACTGAGCCACCCAGGTTACCCCTTAATTCAACAGTTATTTACTATGTCTCAGGTAGTGCCTAGTTGTGCAGTGATGAGTGAAACAACGTGTCTACCCTCCTATAGCTTGATGAGATGATGAATACTAAAGTAACCAATTGAAGGGATAGTTACAAAATACGAAGTGCAATAAGAGTGTGTTAAAATAGAGAATAGTATGGGTTTGTATTTAAATGGGATCATTCACAAAGGCTGCACTGGGGAGGAGGCAATGATGAAGGGTCCTAATGCACGAGAAGGAGCCAAAAACCCAGAGAAGGGAAGAGCTTCCTCGCAGAGGGAAGATCACATCCACAAATCTCAGTCGGGAAAGCGAGAAGCTACATGAAGACCCTGTGACTAGCATTGCAGTAAGCGGAAAAACCAAAGGTGTGAGATCAGGTTGGAGACATCAGCAGAGACCAGACTGCACAAGGCCACGAGGGCCAAGGAGAGGAGGCCACTTCATTGCTAAGGAGTAGAAGTACCTGGAGTGGCCTTGACCTGCCCATGATCCAAATCTTAGGTTAATTGAGCACACCGGTATTATTCTACAGACATTGCGAATGTGAATTAAACTGCATTCTTTAAAAAGCATATAATTACCACATCTTTTATAGATTTAAGAGAGCTAGAAAATATGAATCTCCAGAAGACATGTATTTAATATCCCCATCACACTCACACTCCTGAGTGTGAAAACTGAAGTGAAAACTTGATTCGGGTGTGCTAACTCATGCTCTTTTTATAAAAACACAAAAAGTGATTTATTCCTTGAACCCAGGTGTAGTACTCCAGTATTCATTTAACATGAGGTTCACCAGACCATTTCATGCATAAACGGATTTACTGAAATCTTTATAGGAATCTGCCCACAAGGTGAAACACCTCTGCAGTCTGACAGCATTATATGTATCTTGGTCATTTTGGTTACACTCTCATCCTGCTTCATCTGCTTTTACATGTTTTTAGGGTTACAGCAAATCATATCTGCCTATATATTCCCCATTCCTATTTGATCCCTACAAAAATCCTGAGACTCTGGCCGGGTAAGTACTCTTGTCTCCACTTTACGGATAAAGCGGTGTAAGCCAACCTCACTGAGCTTCAGATTTCTCACCTATAAAATGGAGGCAATAACTCACCCTGCCAACCTCCCATACTTACCTAGAAGAGCAAATAAAATAATGGATGGGAGAGTGCCTGAAAAACTAGAAAACATCTAAAAGCCATTGTTATGTTATCATAAAAGAGAACACATCTGTACCATGTACAATACAGATGCACAAAAAATGTACGTATTGTCCATGTTGGATCTGCATCTTGTTCTGAGGCCACATGGTAATGGACTTGGGGTTGGGGGAAGACCTCAACCTGCCAATTCAGAACGAATCAATCTCTTCCAGTTTCAAACAATCCCCTTTTAAGCTAATTCAATCCATTTTTGGCAAAGAGTTCGCCAAAGTAAAGTTGTAACTCCTTACCCGGGTTATCTCACCTGAGACAGATTCCCGCGCTCCATTCCCAGATAACTTGTGAGCACAGGGGGAGGCTTATTATCCTTACTGTGTTATGGCAGAGGCCCTGGTATTAGCCCAGCACCAGGCTTCTTTTCTGCCTTTCACTGGCCTTTGGCTGAGGTAAATTAATTTTCTCTATCTCCCTTTAGGTTTCTGTCCTCTCTGCATCTGGTCATGAAGTTTGATGGCCGATGCAATGCTATTTTCTTCTGTCAGTCCAGCTGCAATCCAGCAGTTCAGTCCCCACCATCAGCCTGACCCCATTTCTCTCTGCCCTTCGGATCTTCTGAGTTTCGGTCTTGGACTCCATCTGACCCTGGGTGATAGTGTCCACTGCTCAGCCCCCGGTAGGGGCTCCCCTCTTCCCTCACTGCTGCAGCCCCATTGCAGTCCTGCTGCCTCTCAACCTTCAGTATCCATGGGAACATGTGGGAAATTTTAGATCCCTCCAGTGCTACTGCCAGGTGCTGGGGAACGAAAGGTGCACTTGAGACCTCTGCCTCTCGTGCCATGCCGTCATTTCTACACTTGCTGTAGCCGCTCCTTGTCGGCAAAGGACAATTTGCCAGGCCTTCTCCGTGCAGAACCCCACACTGGAAGGAAATGGGACACAGCCCATTTTGCTTTTGGTTTCACGACGAACTCATTCTTTTTTTCTACCTCCATTCCTCATCTTGAGTTTCGATGAAAAATTGGGTAAACAAAGAACCCTTACTTCTTCATGAGCTTGTTTACAAGACATTTTCTTTCTCCCCTACTTCTTTCCATGTAGTGAATAAGAAAGTAGCAAACCTGCTGATCAAAAAGGGAAATATATCTGTGGCTATTATCCCCATTCCAATCTTTTACATGTCTGTCTACACAGTAAGACCCTCAAGAGCCAGACTCTATTATGCATCATTCCATCCACTGCATATAGCCCAGTGCTTTGCCTAGAATTGACAGTCACCAAAAGTTGGCTGACTGAATCAATGATTGAATTTCCTTGATTTACTGGTAAAGGAACTGAGATGAAATATTTTGCCCAAGTTAAACAATGGGTTAAAAGCTTAGCTGGGGCCAAGCCCACTATTCTTTAACATCACATATGGCTTTCTACCAACTCTTCCTTAATGGCTGGCAATACAGAGCCTAGAATAGAAGACTTAAATGTAACTAAGGGAGGCAGGTTCTTCCCACGAAGGAAGAACTGAGCTTCAAAAAAATCCAAATGCAAGTATTTGAAATTAAAACACAGCAGATTCTTCTCATCCATGGTTTCATTTTCCCTGTTTTCAGTTACGTATGGCCAACCACAGTCCAGAAGCAGGTGATTCTCTTCTTGACATATGCTTATGTATTTCAAATACATATGCTTATGTATTTCATCTCACCGCCTAGGCATTTTATCATGTCACATCATCATGAGAATAATAAGTACTATAAGAGATGCAGTACAATAAGATATTTTGAGAGAGACCACATTTGTGTAACTTTTATCACAGTGTATTGCTGTGAATATAACTATTTATTTATAGTTATTGTTGTTAATCTCTTACTATGCCTAATTTATAAGCTAAGCTTTATATTAGGTATGTCCAAGCTTTAGTACTATCTGTATTTTCAGACACCCACTGAGGGTCTTGGAACATACCTCCCTTAGGTATGTTAACGTTAACGTTGCTACTTTATATTGTCAGTTTTGTCTTTGTGTATGCAGCATAAAATCAGCTCAAATCTCTAATACTAAAATCTCCGAAAAGGGATCTTATAAAATGCTGTGTTGCTATGATGGTCAACCATCTGTGGTTGTGGGAGGGGTACTGACAGAAATCAGTATTAGCCATTTTCTCCTCCTAATAATACTATACGAAAGGTTTAAAAGATGAAAACCTATCCCCCCGAATGTGGAATTCTCCCATTTTGCTGATTTAAAACTCATTACTTGTTGAAAACAGTAACTGACTCCCTCATTCAGGGATCCTATTGGAGAAATGGCTAAGCATGACATACCAAGAAGTAACAAGATTTTAAATTGCAGCGCACCAGCGTGTTCATATACAGCATTTCATTCAATTACAGCATTTGGATAAACACACGCCAAAGAAATTTGGGGAGCTTAAAGTTTATGAGTTTGAAAGGTTATTTTCTTAATGAGCAACAGCAGCACTATTGTCAGGAAGCATACCACAGAGAGAGGTGGGATTTTTAGATCTATTTGTTTGTGTTTCCAAAGGGGATTTCAGCAATCTGCTTTTGCACATTATGCGCCAAAGCAGACCAAAGCAACAACTAAGATATGACTGGGGCACATTTATACCAAGGATTAAGGTCCTTCTGAAGAAGGCAATGGCGGACAAACAGGCGGAAGTCCATTTGCCCCCTTAGCTTGTCTTCCCAGTTCACCATCTTCTCTTCACCCCCTATCATTCATTTCTCCATTTGTAGGGGCCCAGAGAGGAGGTGACATGTTGCTGTTGACGGTTTGGGTGCTCTAATTTTTTAAAACTCATACAGGTACCAACAGTGACATCATTCTGAAGTACTAAAATTTGTCACCAGAATTGTTTTCCTATGCAGATAATGTGACCGGACTGCAGAGAGTGATATAGTGTGTATGTGCGTGTGTGTCCTGACAGGGAGAAAAAAGCACTTGTAAAATTCTTAGAAACCGAAAATGCATCAGTGAATAGGCCTTTATGTTGGATATTTATGGGGAATTTGGTTTGTTTTCTGATTCTGTTTCAACTTTTAAGGAGCACCGTTAATGTGATTAATTAGCAAGAATTTATTGACTTGAAAAATCTCGACAGCCAAACATATATGATTTTTTTTAAATGTATTTTTTCAGGTGAAACTATAAACTGAAGGCCTAATTAAGACCTGCTGTTTCCTGAAATTTTGTGTGCATGGCTCTGAGAAGGAAAGTTGCATGGAACTTTACTCGAAGGGGTGCATGTAATCTGAAGAGAAAAATCCCAGCATCCTATTCCCTTCTTTCAGACGTAGTCCATACTTCAGAGCCCTGGGGAATTTATGGCCATGGTAAACATGAAAGCCCGTGATGGAGCTGGCTTCAGGAAAACTCAAATCAGCTCGAACGTCATGAGTCAAAGACTTCGGCTGTTCCTAGCCAACATTTCCAAATTTTCTCTTTAACACCGTGGTGAATCATGCAAAGTTAGTTTTTTGACATTTTCTTACATGTTTTCTTCCCATTACTTTGCTAAGGGTGAAAGTCTCTCTAATGAGAGAGAGCAAATCGACTTGTAAGAAATAGGATAATGACACAAGAGTATTTGGTGTAAAAAAACTGACTTTTGATGCAATTACAAAAGGCCTACCTTGAACTGATTTCTGACTGGTCTCCATGTCACCTGCTTTCATTAAAAAATCTGCCTGCCTTTCCTAATGTTGCCTTTCCACTAAGTGGTTCCAATGCAGACTTTAAATTGCAAGAATAGGGGCGCCTGGGTGGCTTGGTCAGTTAAGCATCCGACTTCAGCTCAGGTCATGATCTCACGGTCCGTGGGTTCGAGCCCCACATCGGGCTCTGTGCTGACAGCTCAGAGCCTGGAGCCTGTTTCAGATTCTATGTCTCCCTCTCTCTCTCTGCCCCTCCCCATTCATGCTCTGTCTCTCTCTGTCTCAAAAGTAAATAAACGTTAAAAAAAAAATTTAAAAAAAATAAATAAATTGCAAGAATAAAAGAATGTACATATTTCTAAAAACTGTGAAAGTTTTATCAGTTTAGCAACATATTTACATGGTTTTGCACCAAATGTCACTCTTCCGTGGTAATAAACTTCTGAAGTCAGAATTGCTTCAAAATAATAAGTGAATGTTTTTACTCACTTGAAGGAAACTTTCTTCTAATGCCTCAGGTAGAAAATGTGAACCACTTACAACTTGAGAACAGAGGCCAATCTCACAGTTGTCATTCAGCTAGGCATTTTGAACTGATAGGTGTGCAAACTTATTAAATTATAAAGAGTGGGGGGGAGGGAGTCACAGAATTTTTTTTTAAATTTTATAATTTTTGAAAACCATGCTGTGAAAAAGAAACTTGTCCGGCTTGTAAATCTCAACCAAGAAACAAGTTACTTCCTTTAGATAACACACTAAGTATAAGGTCATAAAGGACCAACGATTCAGTCCTCGTGCAGAATTCCGTAGCCTGAAAACCTGACAAAGCCAAACACGTGCAGGTGACACCCAACACAGAAGCCCCTTTTCCCACTTCGTGGGAAGAGCCTCAGTGTGAGTCTTCCTAAATGTGGAGGAGGATAGAGGGTCTTCCTTGCCTTAATAGTACCATACAGTGCACCTGTCCAATAGCTCTTGCCCCAGAAAGCCTTGGTCGTTTCCTATAGCGATTCTCTGGCCCCCTCAATGACCTAGAAATAGGAATATCTGCGGTTGCCTCCTCCTGACCCTCAATTTGGTATTCCCGGCGCCACCTTGCCACGCTCCCGCTTTATCACAGAGGCGATCAGGCTCTCGCTCAGGAGCTCAAAGCCCCAGGCCACACAAGGGCAGAGCAACCACGTCACAGCTGCTCCTGGCACCAAGGAAAATTATTTGCCCCGAGAGGCAAACACAGCCCAGGCAGTGTCCAGCGTCTCAATCCCTCTCTTCTGTGTTATAAAAGGCCCTATTGTAGAAACACAAATCACTCAGAGATGGCATGTACAATGTCTAATCACTTAATAGCTACTGGTCACCCATTGGGTACGGGCCCCAAACTAGACACTGTCTGTAACCCATTTACTGGAGGAAGGCAAGGGAGGATAGGACATAAATTGACATTCATCTCCTGTTCTAGCCCTTCACGCCATGGCAAACACACATCCTTTGAACAAGTAGAAAATTACAACCATAATAAGATGCAACGATTTGGATCTGTGAGCGGCAAGCGACGTCAGGGGCAGAACATAAGCTTGGTGTTCACGCGATCCTAGTGTCGAATCCTGCCTCTGTAGTTAATCAGCTGTGTGACCTTGGGAAGTTTACTGAATCTCTCCGGGGTTCTCTTTCCTTGCTTGCAAAATGAAAATAATACCTACGTCGTAAGTGCCGTGAGGAACACTCTTCCTAGTACGTTGAAGTGCCGAAAGCGGAGCCCTGCACCGTAGAAGGCACGTATCAGTATTGGTTTCCTCCCCTATCTCTAGAATTCCAAATGTTTGTCAAGGTATCTTGCATCCCTTATCTCATTTGATCCCTTCCACAAGTCCTACTCATAAATATTTTAACCTCGGAGGCAGAATTTGAGGTCTTTGGATTTCTTGTTTCCTTTTAGGAACTTCCGTCAAAAAGATACACTTGTTTTCTCCAATTGCATTACCTCTGTTTTTCGGTGAGTTTTACAAAGTACCTGAAGCAATAAAAAGGGTTAATTTTATTCCAATGTTCCAGATGTCTTCAGCACCTTGACTTTGGTAATACACTAAGAACAGTAAGTCTTTTTAATGAAACTGAAAGGTACGCATTGTCCTTAAATCTGGAACTTTTTCCCCCTGAAGAAATACTGTCACTGGGACTGCCATCCGCCAGTTTAGGCAGGGTGAGATATGTTTTTGCTCAGGTTTGCCTTTTTTCGGCACATTTTCAACCAACTGCACTTGGTATCCAAGCAGTTAAAACTACATCAGCACTAATAGCTATGAGCTCATCTTGTATAAAGACATTTTTAGTTAAACACCACAATCTTGGGGGGAAAAAAGTTAGCGTGCTTAACCAGGCTGGCTTGGAATAGCTCACAATATGACGCATACCACAGGAAATAGAGTGGTATGAGGCACCTACAAAATATTTTTCAAACAAGTCATTGACGCTGTAAGCCCCATGCCTCAGCTTTAGGAAGTCACTTATTAAGAATCAACACCAGGCGTGCCAAGCTAAGCTTTTGCTCTTGGTGATTTTCCAATTGAATATTCAGGGCCCTGTCTCAGTCTTGTTTTCAGGGGAGTACATGCCTGGAATGTTAGCAAGCTATTTGCTGGAAAAAATGCCCACAACAGGCCCAATGTTGATCACATTAATGCGTTTGAGTGGGTATAGAGTGCAAATGATTGAAAATGCTTCCAGATCCCCGTTGCAGGGGACAAAGCAGGCTCTGTTCTCTGATCTGATGGTCATTTTTTTTCCAGGGGAGGATGTGGTGCAGGCAGAGGGAAGAGTGCCAATCTCTGTCTAATGGTTCCAAACAGGGTCTGGGCCTAGCTCTCTGGATGCTGATGAGTGGGAAATGAAACACAGATGGGTCAGATGGGTAAGGAGAGGGGGATTACAGGTCAGGCCAAAGAGTTGGAATAAATCAAGTGCTTATGAGGTACAGAATGGCACATTGTTTAAGTGAATGGACAGGGAAAAAACATTCCAGCATTGTTCACTCCAGTGAGGGAACCCTACGTTCTTCTTCCCAGACCAACACAGGCCACAGAGAGCCTCATCGTCAGGATGCATGTGAGCAACAAACCTACATGTGGCCAACTGGGGCCTGAAACATTCTTCTATGCTCCAAAAAAGGCAATTTTGTTTTATTACGCACGAGATGTAATTTACTGGGAGAAATGTTTGGGTTCATGTGCCAGATCATAGCGAGTCAGATTTGGGGTTCCCTGGGGATCTCCCAGGAGAAGGTGAGTAACCACAAATTAATAGAGCAGGGAAATAAAGTGACAAAAGAAATGTTTCATTGTGCCTGAAATATTGAACCAATTTCCCCCTTTTTAGCCTTTTAAACTTTTGCTCACAAATCAAAGAGTAACTCAACTCAGAAAACTCAGCAGAAGCCTGGAGAGCCTGATAACAACAAAGAAAAACTCAATATTCTTCCTTAGTTTTAAGTGTCTTCATAACGTAGGAAAACACAGTGGTAAGAACTTTTTTGAGACTATTAGCAAATAATCCAAACAATTCTCTGACTGAAAAATGAAGCACCGATAACCATGATGGATCTGTCCATCTTGTGTTCTAGGTGTGAGAAATCTAGAGGAGAGAAATCATGAAATCCCAAAGTGCATACAAGCCTGGTTGTTTAATGTTAGGTAATCATAAGATGAGCTGAAGAAAGTGTTTTCATGAGGGAACAAAACCAGTGGGGTGTGAGAACAGAAAGTGTCACATCAAGGGAGAGACAGAAAGTCACAGTGGCCATCGGAATTAGAAAGGCTCCAAAGCATGGAATTCATGGTTTCTTTTTTAGAGTGACAGAAATTATTTTCGGAAATTTATTTTCATACCAGCCATGTTTCCACTTTATGGACTTGACCTTTAACAGAATATCCCACAGGCAAAGCTGCAGACAGTGGTTGTCCGCAGTCACTGGGGTGCTCACGCTGTGAGTATGAAGAGCTTCTCAGTTTATCGATTGGTGCTTTGCAGTTCCAGAGACAGCAGGGATCATTTCAAATTGCCAGTATAGAAAGCCTCGGTGCCACAGATCTTTACGAGGCCAGGCGTTTTCATTGTTCTTATTTTAATAAGTTGGTTCAATGAATGATAGTGACATATATGTACATGTTGTCTTATTTCCCACTGCTTAAGGCCATTCCAAAACTAATAGCTATACTACTTATAATTTAAATATTTTACCTTTTCCCCTGATCTTCTCCCCTCCAAAACTTTTATTATTCCTATGCTCTGAGTCCAAGAAAGGAACCCCAAGAATAAGAAACCAGTTTGTAAAGCAAATTTGAAAAGCAACCAGTGACACAAGCATTAGTATTAAGAGTTGGAAGGAAAAAAAGAAAACGGACTACAGAGAAAGTTCTAAGCCTGTGCCCTCAAAAACATAAAACTGCTATTCACGGAAAGAAGGACAGACCCATAAGAAACTAATATCCGGTTCGGGATATTTGCTATTTTCTTTCTAATAATTTGGATTTTTTTTTCCAGTTCCTTTTCTCTCTAGAATAAAAAAAAAAAAAAGCAGTGGGAAGTATCTGTGGGAGAATCTGCAGGCAAAGTTATTCTGACAACACTTAAGTGACTACTTGTTTTAATGTAAAATCAAAGACCACTCTTTTCAGAGAAAAAATACACATAACAGGATAGGGTTCCCAGAGACTGCCATTTCACCTGGAACACATCTCCAGTGGGATGTCGGAGTGTAGTGTGGAGGCCAACACAGAGCTCTCAACTTGACTTGACTTTCTGGATTAGACCCTGAAGTATTAATAGACGAGGTTGACTGAGTAGCAAAGAAGCTTCTCATGTGCCTATGAGGATAACTAGGCCACCTGGCTTCTTGCCAGGACTTACCAAAGGATGGAGAATGTGCTTGCAGGCCAGAAACAGCTAGCCAGATCTCTGTGACTAAGGCATAAGCCTAACGCAGGACGCACAAGCTTTTGTGACAAATACCTCAAAGTGGAAAAAAGCAAGGCAGTAGCAACAAGGCTGTTGTCGCCTCTAGATAATGCTATCTATCTGCAGCCATGCCTGACTGTCCACTCACACGGGGGCGTATCTTCTGAGGGATGTGGTCCTCTGGTTTACTAGGCCAGAGAAAACACTAGAAAAGCACAGTTCTCTAGAGCAGTGCAACGAATCTGACAACTCTACCATCCCTAGGTTATGTTGTAATTAGCATGGTATAGCAGACAACAATTAGGAATAAATTTCTAAGAGGGTCCCTAAATTTTATAAGCTCTGGCCCCACAAAACCTGAATCTATCCTTGGGAATCATTTATGAAGTAGAACCATAGAGTTTTTGAAGAGGGAAGGGTACACTTGTTTTCTTGATGCATCTGGCTTAAGGCGCTCTGATTCATGCAAAGCTGTCCATTTGGTAGCTAAATACAGAGTCTGGAGAGTGGAACTGAAATCCAATTCTTCTGATCCCCAGTATATGGCTGTTATATTGCATCACACAACTTTAACAAAGAACCCGTGGAGAAGCCTTTTACCTAAGCGAGGCATTCTCTGAGGAGTAAGTCAGCAATCTCCAAGGACCAACTTCTTTTATCTTTAAAAACACATAACGCAAACCGAAATGTGAGGACTTGGGGCCACACTATAGGAATTTTCTTTTCTACCGTAACTTCTGAAATAAGGAGGTACTGACCAACAGATTATCTGCAACGCATATACTTCATGCTGCTTTCAAGTTTGGGGGACAGATTTATGCCCTTCCAGCTCCCTTTTCTCCATGGACACTCTCATAAATAAAGGGAGGTGTTCATAGAGCAACTGACTAGGGCAGGATGTGTCCTGTGACCATGAAACACAGCAAACCTATCTGTACTCTAAAGGGATGGTCACACCCTTGACTCAGTAGTTCTTAGGACAAGTTCAAGATGCTCCATATAGTGATAAATAATGCTCTTTCTGCTCCGAGGCTAGAAGAAAGGATATGGTTCTCTTTCAACGAGAAGCCCTGACATCACTATTTTTACAATGGTTCTTTGGTAATAAATACAAGGAAAATACCATCATCCTGAAGACAAAAATTAATGTGCAAGACGTACGTGGTAGAGATTACATTCAAATGAAGGACTTCTGCAACCCTGTGTACCAGCCCTATAATATAACCTGTGGACCAGCACACCTCCATGGACTCACTTTACAGCACTTGGGTGTTTGCTGGATGCTTAATTAAAATCCTACTCTGGTGGGAAAAACCAGATTTCCAAATGGTGACTTTATTGATTCAATAAAATTTAAGAAATTCTGCTTATGGAAAAACTCATTAACCAAAACTAATAAATAAGAGTTTACCCTGCAGTCTGGTTCCTCTTTATTTGACAGAATTAAAAATCACTCTGGAACAACTTAGTTCATTTTTCACTTGTTAATTGAACTTAATGGTTTAGTAATTCCCTTTCTGTTCTAAGCTTTCGAAGTCTTCATTCTTTCTGGCAGCACTTGCATTTGGACACTCTTAACTTTACAGAGAGTATATTTACATAGAAGTTTAGCAGAAGTGACGAGCGTAAAGGAAGGAAAACTGAGAACCTTTTACTTGGGCTGATGCGGGGACTCAAGGCACAGTTCAGCCTTTGGGGGGTGGTGCCAAGTTGCACTGCCCTGTTAGGAGGGTTCTCCAGCAGAGCCTCAAGGGCCAAGTCCATGTGAGGGACAATTTTATGATCCAATGCACCCTACAGCAGATTTCCACTTCTGCTCAACCTCCTCAACAAGAGATCGCAAAGAGCCAAAGTTGTGCGTGTACTTGGGGAAAAACTTTCAATTTCACCCTCTGGCACACCAATTTTCCTTTGGAAGGCTGCTATTGTACACGTTTGTTTTGTCTTTGCACAACAACATGTTTGATATCTCCTTTTGTATGTTTAATAAGCATCTCAAACTTAACCTTCCATCTCCCTCTAGTCAGACTGCCTGAAATCCACAGAAGAAAAGCTGACAATTAGGAATGGCCAGATTGGCTCATGTCAGTTCACATCAAAAACCCTCACTGAATATACAAAGAACCAATGTCCTTATCTTTCATGATAGGGATTTGTTCCTTGATCTACAGCAAATGAGAGGTTTAATTCTTCAGCTGCTTTAACCTAAGTATCAAGTGGATTAATTTTACGGCTTTTTATTTGCATAGTTTCCACCCAGTTTTGAATTTCCTTACTGTATAATTTGGCCTCTCAAATTTTTACTTAACTCTATTGTAGATACCTGACTTATCACAAATTCTCCTGAAAACACAATTATAAATACTCGCATAATATTCTATCATGTACATTAACCATAAATTACTTTTTCATTTCTCTTATTGGACACTTATTTTATTCCTGGATATATTATGCTGTTTCATTCTATTCATGATTTCTTCTTCTGGTGTATTTATACAGACGGTTATTGCTGGTGCATAAGACAGTTATTAAATGTCTTTATCTTGTGCCAAGGTCACTTCACTGAATTTTTCCAATAATTATAGTTTCTACTAACAATAGTTTTTCAGTTGATTCTTTACTGTTCTGCAATGAGCCAAATATGTACAAATGATATATAATAGAAATATATTTCTTTCCTTCCTAAAATTATCATTTTTGTTTCAACTTTACTTCCAAAACAATATTAAATGATAACACTTATCACCTATTGAATATGTATTATGTAGTCAGCCCTGCCATAATTGCTTTATAAACATTATATACTATTTATTATTCCATTACTCACCAGATTTTTTACTGATTTTTAAAAAATATCTTCAAAATCCTTAACTCTATAGGTTGTTGGTTCAAAATATAGTTCATCATGCTAAGGCAAGTAACCTATTCCTTTTTAAAAATAAATTTTTCAATAATTTTTAGGCTTATAGAAAATTTCTGAGGATAGTACAGAGATTTCTTCCATACTCATCACTAAGTTTCCCCTAATCTGATAACCTACATCATCCTGGTACATTTGTCAAAACTAAGAAATTCACATTGGTACATACTTATTAAATAAACTTGATTTAATTCCGATTTCTCCAGTCTCCCCACTAATTTTCTTTTTGGGCTCCAGGATCCTATCCAGGGTACCATATGACACATAGTTGTCATGTTTCCTTAATTCCCTATAGTTATGACAGTTTCTCATTCTTTTCTTGTTTTTGATGACCTTGACAACTTTGAAGCATCCTGGTTGGGTATCTTGCAAAATGCTCCTCAATTGTCTGATGTTTTTCTCATGATTAGATTGGTGATACAGGTTTGGGGGAAGAATGTCCCAAAGAAGTGCCCTTCTAGAGGGAGACATAGAATCCAAAGCAGGCTCCAGGCTCCAGGCTCCAGGCTCCAAGCTGTCAGCACAGAGCCCGACGCTGGGGCCGCAAGATCATGACCTGAGCCGAAGTCAGACGCCTAACCAACTGAACCACCCAGGCACCCCCAAAGAAGTGCCCTTCTTATCACACTGTATAAGTAGGTACATGATATCAAACTCACTTATCTCTGGTGATGTTGGCCTTAATTAAGCTAGTGTTTGCTAGGTTTCCCCACTGCAAAATTACTATTCTTTTTTCCTTCCCATACTCTGTTCCCTAAGGCAGCCATGAAGCATGGCCTCCACTGAGGTGAGAAGGGAACTAAGCTTCACTTCCTGGAAAAGCAAGTGTCTGCGTATATTATTTAGAATTCTTCTCTAAGGGAGACTGGTCCCATCTCCTCCATTTACTGACTTATTGACACACTGATTTACATTAGTATGGATCCATAGATGTTTTATACTTTGGGCTATAATCCAATACCATGTTATTAATTTTGTTGTTCAAATTGTGCCAGTTTTGGCCAGTTGGCTCTTTCAGTCGGCTCCCATGTCCCTGTGACATGCTCCATTGTTTGTTCGTGTTCTGCTGTGTTTTGCTCCATTTCTTTGAGCATTCATTACTTTCTGGAAAGATTCTCCAGGCTTACCTTGTACTTTCTCTGCCCCAGCCCTTGAAACAGCCATTTCTTAGAAGAGTGTCGGTACTCTCCATTGGAAAATGGAATTTAGAAATGAAGATCTGGGCACTGGATGTAATATACACATGAAATTTGCCTTAACCACTGTTACGGGTACAGATCAGAGGCATTAAGTACTTTCACACTCTTGTGCAACCATCACCACCATCCATCTACAGAATTCTTTTCATCTTGCAAAAATGAAATTTTGCACCCATTAGACAATAACTCATTATCCTCTAACCCAGCCCCTGGCAACCACCACTAGAATTTCTGTCTCTATGAATTTGACTATTCTAGGTACCTCACATAAGTGGAATCATATAGTATTTGTCCTTATGTGACTGGCTTATTTCACCTGACACAATGTCCTCAAGGTTCACCCATGTTGGAGCCTATGTCATATTTTTCTTCCTTTTAAAGGCTGAATAATATTCCATTATATGCATAGATCACATTTTGTGTATCCATTCATCTGTTGATGGACACTGGGGGTGCTTCCAGCCCTTGGCTATTGTGAATAAAGCTGCTGTGAACATGGGTGTTGCAAGCAATTCTTTGTACCATATACCTAGAAGAAGTAGAATTGCTAGATCATATAGTGATTCTATGTTTAATTCTATCTTTATTTTTGAGTAAACCCCATAATATTTTTCACAGACAGTGCACCATTTTACATTCCTATCCACAGTGCCCAAGCATTCCATTTCCCCACATCCTTACCAACAACTACAAACCCACAGAATGTACAACGTCAAGAGTGAACTCTAATGTAAACTAGAGACTTCGGGTGATGATGATGTGTCAATGTGGGTTCATCAATTGTAACAAAGGTAGCATTTCAGGGGGGATGTTGATAAAGGGAAAGCTATGCATGTGAGGATGGCTGGGGGTTTAAGAGATACCCCGGTACCTTCCTCTAAATTTTGTTCTTAACTTAAAACTGCTCTAAATATAATAGTCTTTTAACACAGAATTTAAAAATAATCACAGAATATTTCTCAACATTTTTTCAGAGCCTCCAAGAGTTCACTGAATTATAGATTGCACTTGGTCTATAGGGATTGGCAAACAATTGCATTGAGACAGTGTCATCTGAAAGAATTAAGATATTTATATTTATTATTCTTTAATGTTTATTTATTTTGATCGAGCGAGCGGGGGAGGGACAGAGAGAAAGGGAGAGAGAGAATTCCAAGCAGGCTTCACACGTCAGCGCAGAGCTCGACATGGGGCTCGAACTCATGGACTGAGATCATGACCTGAGCTGAAACCAAGAGTCCGACGCTCAACCAACTGAGCCACCCAAGATATTTATTTTTAACAGCTTCAAATGAAACAATGTTTGACTTCTTCCAGAAACTGATAATATTAATTCCCTCACAGTAGTTATTCTTTAGCTTTACCTGCAAATGAAAGAGTAGAAGTCGGGGTCCGTTTTTATTAAATCTATGGCAAGCTATTTGCAGTGAAAGTGCCATTTAAGCAATCATTAGCAGGTATTTCACACAACTTTTAAAATAATTGGTAAGAGAATAAGCTGACAGCTCAGCAAAACATGTTGGGAGGTGAACAAACTTTTTGACACCATATTCCCTTTCTCTGACAAACTAAGTAAGGATAAATTTGTGAGGATAAAAAAGCTTTTTAAATTGGCTGATTTAACAAGCTCTTCCCATTAGAGAAAAATCTTTTCAGTCTGATGAGGCTAAAGCAATCTAAATGGAAATATTGGCTCTCATAGATTTCTATTGGCTTTGATGATAAAACCTTCTGCCTCGTCTATTTCCTTTTGATCTAGTTGAAAAAGGATGCTGGGAGAGGCTAGCACCATGCTCCTTCAATGACCAGCTGCTGATACAGCTGTGGCTTGTTAAGGCCACAGGACAAGGAAAAGTTCCAGCATGCTTCCTGTTTTATCACATTCTTAAGTTAACATTATATTACTGAGAAAAGTGATATCCACACAGATGCAGAAATATGGTATGTACTAAAGGCCAAATGGATTGTAAAAATGAGGATCCAGCTACATATTTCAAGAAATTAGTGTGATGTAAAAGCTTATCAATAGAACCTTTATTCTAACTTAGCAATTTGAAACAAAGATCTGCTTTTAAGATAGTTTACTTGTCTAAGATTGATGGGGAGATAGTTTGAATTCTCTGGAGAAACACACTTTCTGGTCTCAAGTATCCAGATGGATTTGCATTCTAGATCCAACCTCAGAGGCTTAAGGAATGCTACAGAAGGCCTCCAGCTGATGGGGGTGGGGGGGTGGAGGGGTGGGAATCTTAACTATGACTCTCACTGCTTCCTATTAAGAAAATGAGAAGCAACTCACTTTTTACAAGGTGTTAACTAAGCTTGGCTGAGCAGTCCAACTGAAAAATCAAACATGCCCAAACACTTCATGTTTATAAAAACAAACTCCATTAACATGCCTGGCTTCCCTTTCATAAAATTGCAGATGATTTACTGCCTATCTTAGTGCAGTCCAATTTTCCTGTAAAATGCATGTCCCGTATTATGTTTGGCACATTTTAGGAGATCAATGTGTAATTGTTGAATTGAATTAGAATTGATTTGTTTTTTATACAAATTATAATGGAGGATTTCACAGGACCTGTGAGTACTCAACTGGCATAAAACAGTATTTACACAGCTATAAGAAGTGGTATGCACTCCTAAAAGGAAGTTAAACTTTTTTTTTTTTAATACCACACTGTTCATCCTTCCAAAGTCGGACTTAAAAGGAAGACAACCAGATTCTCTAACAACTTGTTCCATCAAGTTGGGCCTTATTACAAGTCTCCCCAGAGTAATTTAAGTGTCTCCAATCCCTATATACCTGATTAAATTATTCTGGTAAACCCAATACTAGGACTTTTATAAATTTCTTAAAGCATTTCAAGGATAATGTCTATTTCTCTTTATCCACTTAAAAATGATATTTGATAACAAAGAAAGGATATACAGCAATCATATCTCCATCCATCCATAGAAACACAATATACAGAGTCCATGCCCTCTGTTTACCTATCCCTGATCACATTACCTGCCCTTCCCCGTCAGAAGGAACCATTTATCCAAGTCTTAATTCAAATTTGCTCGCTGACCTGTGGCTGGGAAACAGGGAAGCATTGTAATAGGTTCATAGTGGAAATTACTTTCACTTTTAATTTTTTGCAAAGCATGGTGATGATTTCATGTATTCTTTAGAAGATATCGGTTCTCTTAACCCTGGTGTAGATGTATACTTACTAAACCTACGAAAACATTGACTAAGAAGAAACAGACATTGTAGAGGCTTCAAACCCCACGCTTTTCTCATTTCATAAGAAATTTAGACCCTCCCTCGCACAGGAAGTTCTTTGGCATTCTCTATACATGACCAAGGGCATTTTTCTGCACTACTCCAATTCTGTACTGGTGTCTTAAGGAGGAGAGCAAATTTGATAATGATGAGATCTCCAACTATCCGGCTACTTCTCAAGAGCTGTGGTCTGTTCCCAAGTGGAATTTCACACCCAGGACAGGAGCAAGGTGAGCCGTTAGATTGTGGACAAATGTCATTTGAATTAATACTTAAATATATTTTTACCTAAAGCAAGGAAGAAATATATTAAATATTACTATCAATAGTAATAGAAGTACATGTACAACTTATGAATAAATAGACGTATTGGTGATGTACGTTCACAAGTTTTGTTTTTTTTTTTAACTCATAAGAATTTTCAATCAAAAAAAGTTTGGAGACCACAGCTCCAAACAATTCACATTTACTATCTGTGTGACCTAAGAAAAAGTAGCTTCAAGACATACTATGTGATCTTAATCACATTCAGATGATATTTATGTGTTAATGTATATGACAGATTAATATAAATTACTTTATATAGTTCCTTGAACTTTTAGCTCAGGTAAGCAAATGAAACTAAACACTCATGATTCATCACCTACATTCTCTAGGTCTTAACACTTAGTGCTAAAAACCACATGGAAGGATTAGTTGTACGACGCACTTTCAGTCCTAAAGTGTTTTTTCTTTTCTTTCTTTCTTTCTTTTTTTTTTTTTGAGAATCAGAGGTTAAGATGTCTAGAAAAGTTTTTCAGGCAAGTATAGCCAAACAAAAATTGTAAATATTTATTCTTCAAATATTTATTGAGCGTCTACTATACTATACTGAAGATACAGGGGCACCTGGCTGGAAGAGTTGGAGGTGTGTGCAACTCTTGATCTCAGGGTTGTGAGTTCAAGCCCTACACTGGGGATAGAGATTACTTAAATAAAAATTTTAAAAAATATACTGAAGATACAAAGATTAATAAACATTTACTGAGTGTTTACTTTTTTAATGAGGATTAAGTGATGAGCCAAATAGCCTTGGTGATTCCTGCCTTCAAGGAGTTTATAAGCTAGTGGGGGGGGGGGGGGAGACAAAAGGAAATAAAATGGAGAAAGTATCTCAAGCAAGAGATGAATAAAGCCCTAGACTGTGTTTCTCCATGCCAACGCCCTCTGATCCTTCTTTCACATTTCTTCTGCTATGGCCGCTACTCCAAAAAATGGATCCCTACCCTTGTTTCTCATTTGCTCATATCTTGGGTGTCCCTAAGTATTATTCTCTTGACCTGGAATTCCCACCTACATCCCTACATCTCCTGGATTTTATCTGACCAACCTCATTCAGGAACAACAGATTATAATGAGTTTAATTTGAGTAATCCTGGTTCTTCTGAAATTTTTCCCTGGAAATAGAATGCTGTAACCCAGTGGAAATGAGATAGTCACAGAAAGGCCTGAGAAAGGGAGGCCAGGAGCAGGAACTGAGAGCAGCAGAGCATGCTAGAAGTGAAGGACTTTTAGGAGGCAGGCATTTGAGGGAGGCATAAGTCATTTCATACAGACCAGCCAACTCTGAAAGATGCATGTGGGAAACCCTGTGGGTCTTTGTACTAGTGGACATCTTCCTTTCCTTTGAGCGATTCTTAAATTGCTCACAACAGTCATCTTAAATTTATGCATTGGATCTCTTAGATTGGGAGTCTCTTTGAGGGCCACGGCAACTGCCTTCCAACTTAGTAAGCCTGCCCTCTTCCTTTACGGAAGAGGTAATACAAAGCAAGCACATATTCCTCCCAGAAACATTTATTGGATACTGCCTCAGACAAGCCCTGGTGATAGTGATGGAGAGGGCACAGAGATGTATGCACAAAGCAATAACATGCCATTTGGACCAAGAGAATGAGGATTATGTTATCTGCCTCTTACAAAACGTGGAAATGTTGTACTTTAAAAAGGACTTTTCGATATTGCTTTCAGCCATATATCACACAGCACTGACAAATATACAGTGTCAATGTAATATTGTTATGTCTCCATCCCACATCATCAGTCACGGACTTATCTGTGTTACACAGTCTCCATTTCAAAGCATTTAGGAGCCTCTACGATGGGTAGTGATTTAGGAAGAGAGGAGAAGAGTTGCACATTTCCTATAGTGTTGTGGGTACATTTTGTGGGAACGATGAAGATCATGATCATGATGATAATGATAAGGTCCCCAGCTGTCTGTTGAAATTCCTTTCTGGGAAACAGCTGGAGATTCATTCTCTCAAGATCGCATCTGGCTTGATTTGCCAGCACTCAAATCCCATTGATCTGGTTCTGTTCTAGCCCTCTGTACTCACAGTTCAAAGAGCAGGGAGCCCTGTAAAGAAATTACTGCCATATTGTTCAATCGGCCACAGTGAGCAATATATACGATTATAATTAGGAACACATTAAGGGAAGCAGCTCAGTGGAGATAAGCTGCTTGACTGCATACGCTTTTTGATGAGGGCTTAGCGCCAATCCGAGAAGAAAAAGATTAAATGTTTGTTACCAATCCTTTTGAACTTGTGGCAGAACATGTGGTAAAGCATTTTTGATTCAAATTAAAAGCATCCTAGGATAAAAATAACCCTGTATTCCCAGGCCTTTCCAAGTGAAAACCATTTGGAGATTGATTTATTGTATAGCCCTTAACCTCTTTCCACCAGCATGATTAACGTAAGCATTTCTGAATCCCGTGTAAGCCTGGACAGGTATTTGTCTTGTTACACATCTGTGAAACAAATGGCAATACAAATTAGACACTCAACAGATGTAAGTTTTCAAAGGCCGGGCAAATTTAATTTGACTGTGCATGTAAATGAAACGTTCATTGAGCTCTGAGGTCAGTGGTGCAGGTTACAGGTAGAGAGGGTTGTTGTGCCAAACATCACCAAAAGGCCAGCATTTCAGAAACCCTCAAGAAGCTTCCTAAACCAAGCAGAGAGTAGATAGGCTGCCACTGTAGCACCAGAGAGGCAAGCATGGGGAAGGTCGAAAAAGGAAAGGTCTGATTTGACCACATAATCAAGACAGACTTTCCACGGTTGTTGGGTAGAAAAGGTCAAGGTAACCATGTTAGAAGCTCCCATGCCGAGAGGAAGCCTGGTTTTAGCGGTTTCTTCTGGGAATGGAGAATAGAATGTGCCAGATTCAGCCTCTAATTTCCTCTGTGGTCTTGAGCAAGCCTCTTACCCTCTCTGGGCCTGTTCACCTGTAAAATTGGGATATTGATGTTGTTTACCCACTGCATAGGAGTCTGAGGTTGAACATCCTTCTAAAGTGCTTGCTAATCTATTGAAAATGGCACTACACATTGTTCATTTCATGAATCTGGAAAGTTTGTAACCACAAGACACTATCTGCCAAAGGAATACTTTAGTTCAAGTTGGTTTTAATTATATCATGTGTTATTTTAATTTCTATAAGCAGCTAAGTCCTTAGAGACTAATTGAAAAAAAAAAAAACAAACCTCCATTACAATGCTTTCTCACATTCTCTCACTCAGTCTCACCCCCCAGCCCTCCAAGACAGACAGACACATATACACACATACACTTTCCTCTTCCCAGCTAAATTCTGGGAACTTTTTCCCTCTATATAATTTTTTCCCTGGTCAGGTGGGCATAGTCAATAGCAGTTAACGCTAAACTTCTAAAGGTAATAAAATTCAATAGTTAATTCCACATGCAAACCTCTTAGCACTTTCATTATCAAACTCTGTCAAGATGAACACATTCTATTACCTGAAGCCGTATCTTCCAGGTTCTCAGAGATGTTGATAGTTTTATTTTTATTTTTTATTTATTTTTTTAAAAACCTCTTCAGTCATATCATTTTAGTCCTATCACATTTGGTTAAGCCAGCGTGATTCTAATATGATAAGGTACATCGTAAAATTCTAAAAGGGGGCAAAGTATGAAGAGTTCTCCCAACTTTTTTGTACCCCTTTACCATTAAATTTTGTCAGACCAGTGGTTCTGAAGAAAACAACTGGGGAAATACTAATCTAAAAGGTTTGGTTGTACTTTTGCTGTTTGAGAAAAGTGAAAAGTGAAAAGTCTTGAACAACAGGAAAGTTATTTCCAAATCCAAGTAAGATTGATGGAGAATGAGCACGGGCCGTTAGAAAGAAGATTAAGGCCAACGGGCAGGTAGTGTACCCCTTTCTGCTTTTGCTTCCACTGGGAAGCTATTGCTTTTTTGCTTTGTTTGGCTTGTTTGCTTTGATTCTTTCCTGTAAGAATCATAATGATAAAAATTATTTGGAGCAACCTAGCTCTATTAGAAATCTCTGCCAATGACTAGGGATCAAACAAACCAAACCTATATTTTATGATAGTTTTATAAATCAATGGATTATTTTTAAATGATCCTCATTGTTCTCTGAAATGCCAATTAGTGAGCAAAGTCTTGCTGCTTTATAGCCATTAGTCAGGGAAAGCAGGACTTAGGACTCCACAGCAGTGTGAGAATAACTCACTGTCTCACTCCTAAATGGCAAAGTTAAAAGGGAGCTGGGACATCTTTCAGGTACAAGTGGTATAAATGAACATGAAAATCCATTAACAACTTTTACAGCTGATGGCGAGGTAACCACAGTGCCCTTCCTGTGACCATCTTTACATCATGTGTTTCTGGAGTCTGCCTTCTCCATTAAATCCTGAGTTCCTTAAGGTCAAAGTCCTCTACACACACTTGTTCCTGGAATATTCTCTAATGTCTGAGTCATAGTAGTTACCTGTCACACATTTGCTGAATTGAACTGACATCAAGTGATTTGGAACAAGAATGTTGATAAAATATATATTCTACAATACTTAGAATATGGAGGTCAAATCTTATTTTCAAAGTGAAGTAGACCAATCCGTATTTCCACAGGTATTTCTAGCCAGAATATACAGCTCATTTGTGACTTAAAAATATGACATAAAAGCATAAATGCCTCATAATATTTATGCTGGGTCATAGCAAACTTGCTCAATTGTAATGTTTTCTCTATATACTTTTCTTAATCAATATGAAGAGCTTTACTTATATCCTGGGTAAATGTCACTATTTTGTTATAAACCGTCAGAGTTATTTTGAATTTTGATTCTTCTGTCTGTCATGGAATTATTCCTCAGTGCTCTGTGTCATCTGGGAATGTGATAACCCTGCCCTCAATATTATCACCCAAAAGTGTGATAAAAATTTTAAAGCCATAGCCAAGCGAAAAATTCAATGGGACAAAAATAATTTTGCTTAATTAATCGATAGCATTGAAATGTGGTCTTTTAATCTGCAGTTATGTTTTCATCCAGCCTTCCTTTCTTTAATATACACAAAGACAGCCCAAGATTTTGGTCAAACACTTTGCTAACAAGGTCAAGTTTTGATTCAATTATAATTGTAAATCTACTGTTACTATGACATTGGTCTTGGGATGACATCTATATCGCATAATAGCGCTAAAACGATGATGAAATTTGGTATGGTCAAGACTCAAGGACAAAATGAACAATGCTGGCCAAAGTGTGTTACAAGTGCACACCTTCATACTCATCATACTCATACTTCATACTCATCATACTCATACTTCATACTCATCATGCTCATATTGATGAAAAATGGCCAGAAACTTAGCTCCCTCAAACTTCCTTGCCCTTCAACTGTTTGTGATGTGAATCCTATACTTTGTATTCTTTGTATTGATCTAGAAGACCTCATGTGCAATTTTAACCAACACCGGGAACCGAGAAGTTGTAAAAGAAAAAATAGGCATACTGTGCCTTAGAAAAACTAAATTGGCAAAAAGACGTCATACACAAAGGACCAACTTAGAATAGGAAAAAATGTGTTAAGTCAAATAATAAAGGATGAATATATGATGCTCTTTATGATAGATCTGTATTATAAATCAACAAAACAAAACTATTGAGTTATAGGCTCAGGATAGTTGGAGGTCATTCATGGAAAAGCAAATGTGAAAAAACTAACAATTGCATGAAAAGATACTCAACTTCACTAGTAGTGGGGGATGGGAAATTTAAACAAATAATATGTTCCTTCATCAATTTACTCTCAAACTAGTAGAGATTAGAAATAAGAACACTTATCGTAGATTTGGGTAAAAAGAAATAGTATAATTGGAATAAAAGAAAATGAGACCTCCCTCCCATTCAGTGCTGGAAACATGAAGTATTCCAGTCCCTTTTAGAAAGCAATGTGGCAAATATCCATTAAGTTAAAAATACTTTTCAATCTAAAATCCCCACTCTGGTCATCATATAGAAATATATATACTCATATATATATATGGATATGGATATGGATATAGATATATAGATATGTATTTCATGAAGCATTGCCTGATTATATTTCATATACAGTTGTTTCAAGTTGTAAAAAGAAAATCAAATGGAAACAAATGAAAGCCTGCTGATAAGTGGATGGTTGAATTCATGTGGTATATTCTTACCATGCTATATAATGAAGCCTATAGAGATCATAGAACGGGAACATTTGATATGGTAGATGTATTTTCATGTGCTATTAGTAAGTGAGTGAGCTACATAAAAGTCTTATTATGTAATTTGTATTTTTTATTTTTTACTTTTTAAAATGTTTATTCATTTTTGAGAGAGCATGAGCAGCAGAGAGGCAGAGAGAGAGGGGGACAGAGGATCCAAAGTGGGTTCTGCACTGACAGCAGTGAGACCAATGTGGGGCTTGAACTCACAAACCACAAGATCATGTCCTGAGCCAAAGCTGGACGTTCAACTGACTGAGCCACCCAGGCACCCCTATAATCTTGTACTGATTAAAGAAAAATAAATAATCCCTATTATACATGTGCATATGTGGGTATATTAATGTATATATATATACACAGATATATATACATGCATGTATATATTTTTGCTTGCAATTACATGAGCAATGGTAACAACAGCTATTATGGGTCACTGGGGGGTGGGGGGCAAGAGGAGTGTGAGAGGAGCAAGAAGGGATCCAAGTAAAACAGTATAAGAAAACAGTACTATGCTGAAATGTCTGGCATATAGATAGCTAAACACATATATATATCATCACGTTTTGTATTATGTTTAATAATATAGATATATTTAAAGGATGTCTGAATGAAAGTCATGAAAAGAGACCAAGCACAGAAACCTTGTGAACAAGTCAAATGCCATTTCTAACAAGCTGAAACTATTAAATTACAAATTAAATCGATTAAATAATTTCTGACTCTAATAGTGCCTATGTCAGCTCTCCCTATTACCAAATGCTTTCTCATTAACTGTCTCGTGTAAACTCACCACCCTGCCTATAATTAAATACAAGGATGAAAAGCAAATGTCAAGAATCACTATCGGGGCGCCTGGGTGGTTCAGTCAGTTAAGCATCCGACTTCGGTTCAGGTCATGATCCCACAGCTCATGAGTTCAAGCACCACATCAGGCTCTGTGCTGAGAGCTTGGAACCGGGAGCCTGCTTCAGATTCTGTGTCTCCAGCTCTCTCTGCCCCTCCCCCACTTGTGCTCTGTCTCTGTTTCTCTCTCAAAAGTAAATAAAAACATTTAAAAATTTTAAAAAAAAATCACTATCATTATATGTACCTTGTACCAAATTTTGAATACTTAGTTTAAGAAATTATATGCTTTCAGATAACATTTTAAAGTCATCTACTAAGAAAAAAAGGTTAAAGTATAAACTTATTTTTAAAATCTCATGCCATCTCATAAGGCCACAAAACCCAAATGATGCTAAAAGCAAACTATAGAAATGAACACTTAGAAACAAGACGCTGTGCCTGAGAATTTCAGTATTCTACCCAGGAAGCTGTGGGCACCAACATTCTTTTAAAAAGACCCAGGCGAACTGAGAATGAAGAATCACAGCTTCTAATCTTGGCTTTGCTGAGAATCTGCAATGTGACTTTGAGTAAATCACTTGACCCTTCTGAGCTTCTGATTCCCTGTAGGTAATAATCCTAGCCTTATCTCCCTCATTGTTTCAAAAATAAAATGAGAAGGATGATTTATGTGAAAGCACTTTGAATAGTAAAATGTGCTATATTATTATTCAAACAAGGCATTATCCTCTCAAACCTACTTAGAAAGGGGTTGTAAATGAAATACTGCATATTAATGTGATCCAGGGCTTCAGAGAAGTTGGATTCTCTGGGCACCATCACAGTCTCGACTGTTTGTCAGCACAGCATAAATTATGAGCCCCAAACAAGTCTTCAATGCCCTTCGGAAGCCTGAGAGGCCAGTGTGAGGCGGCTTAGCGCCCCCCCAGATAGGTACCACTGAAGAGAAAGGAAGAGTGTTTTAGAAAAACAGAGAACAGGGTCTGCCTGCCAAGTCTGTGCTCAAGCTACAGTTTCTCATGTGCACGGGTGTTGAGAATAAAGGAAGCATGTCTAAAAACCCAAGTTGAGGCAGGAATTTCCATACCCTCTGGGTATTTCACCGAGTTACTATTATGGATGCATGTCTGTGCATAAGTGTGAGTGAATACACACAAACATGACATTAACCAAAGCAGATAGCTTTTCCACGTTACACACCCAATTCACGAAATGGCATCAGCTCCACAAACCTCATTTGCTCTTGTAATTGGGTCCTTTTGCAAGTATGGTTTGAGCATTTTGGACGCTAGAGTCATTCGCCATTCAGCAGCATCTAAGGTTTCCACAAAGTGCATTTCTCACAACCGTATTGTGTAGGTTGCATCTCAGAAATTATTTTTCCACTTATAAATCTCAGAAGTGTCCACCTAGTTTGTTATTGTTATTATTATTTTTAAATATTAGAGCTTTAGAATGAGGCAAGACTTGGAAAAATTGGGTCATAGATTTTCTCAATCTGGGACTCTGACTCAATCTGGGAATTCTCACGAGCGTTTTATTAGAATCACTGAATCTGCTCATTACCTGTGAGGTTTCAAAGGAAGTCGGATCTCTAGAACAAGGTTCCCCTTGTGTGTCCAAGTGCACCTTGGGCTTTATTCTCCCTACAAGCCCATAAAGGTAATAGCAACACACTCTGGGCACACAGTAAAAAAGTCTCATTCTCGGTTGCCAAAGCCCTGAGGGCTGTCATTCTTCACTCATCATGGCTCCTGGCAGGCCTATCACTGCCAGGAAAGATTTTTTTCTCCATGCAGTATAGCTTAGTGATGAAGGGTCAGGGTTATAATGTCTGAGAGATTTGAAGTGGCAACCCAGCTCAGTCACTTATGTGACTTCGGGCAGGTTTGTTAACCTCTCCGATCTGATTTCTTCATCTGGCAGATGGACAGAATAGTTTCTAACTAAAAGGTTGACAGTGGGGGATTAAATGGGATCATGCATGGAAAGTGTTTAGGATAGCACCACGTACATAATAAACACTCAACCGATGGCAACTGGTTATAGTAAAACAGTGGCCGTGACAGGCATTGCTCACCACTGCTGCTATAGGAAAGTACGCGTTTTTGGAGGCCTCTAAGCCCATTAAAAGAGAAAAACACTTGTTCCTAAACTTAAAGGGAAACAAGCTGTACACATCAATTAGTAAGAGTACAACTACACTGATAGCTTTCCTGTGCACAAATCACAGGTGAAGCTACATCAAATTTGGAGAAGGAAGCCAGGAAGACAGAGTCTCCACTCCTCTGGGTGACTTCTGAACAGCTCTATGGCCTAGCAAGGAGGGAAAAATAGATCTAAAAGCAGTATTAAGATGCATGCGACATTATAAAACACCATATGTATATGTATACCTAGAATTATCCATATGTATACCTAGAATTATAAACCCTGGGTTGGAAGAACTAGTCTCCCTTGGTGTGACTGCTCGGTATCTTTAATTTTTAGTCTTGTATTTTAAAAATGAGATCAAGCCGGTCTGCATGGTTCCTGTGGGCATAGTGGCGACACAGCTCTGCGGACACAGCTGGGATTGGAAGAACCATGATTGACAATATTTGACAATTTCCGTGGTATATATACTCCACCATGAGACGAGATTCATAGAAAGCAAAATTGAGAAAAGACACACATGGCCAGTATGAGCCAGGGCCGACCTCACCACTGTGTAAGGGGAACAAGCATGGCGGGCGGATGTTATCCAGATAAAGATTTCAGTCCTCCAAACCAAACAGGTCACTTCCACTCTAAACTGTCTGACTGTGTTTCTCTCTTCAGCCTGAATTATTTCCATTTGCTTAATTTTTCCCGCCAGTCTTACCTTCTTGTCCTTGAGTCCCTACTGCTGCTCTTCCTTGAGTTATGAGCAATCTGTATCCTCTGACTGTAAAGATAATGGAAGAGAGGTGCACAAAAATCAGTCACTTAGGAAAATATGGATACCTAGATTTCCAATAATGCCATTATAAAATAAGCTTATTTTAATCAAGGTTCACTACAGTATGTATCCAGAGTAAGTTGCTGATATTCAAGTTCAGGTTCTTACAAGTGCACATATGGCCCATTTCCAACATGTGTTAATATGGTCTATCAACTTCTCTCTCCACCCAATCCAGTCTGCACACTGCTGCCAGAAATATCTTCCTGAAATAACACTTGGATCACATTCCCTGCTCAAAAATTCTAGTGGTTTCTCAGTCCTTCAGAAAAAGCCCAAACCCTTCGCTTCAAGGTCTCCCATAGCCAGAACTCCAGGGGCTTCAGGTGCCCACATCTCACATGATCTCTTCACCACAGCTCACTCACCATCCTCTCTGCCTTTGTACTCCTGTCTTCCTCTATGTAGCGAATGTTTCAATTTACCTTTGCTAAACTCATACTCTTTCTTTCGTTCTGACCTCAAATTCTACTTTTTCTGTGACTCTCTTCTATCCACTCTGATCTGATCTTCTCTCCTCTGAACTCATCCCACTGTCTTGTCTTTACCTCTCAAATTGTTCATCCTATACACTGTTTGGTGTTGAAGCTCAAAGGCATTACCAGCATGAAAAGCACCGGGACCACATCTTTGACCATCTTGCCAGAACTCTCCAGGAGAACTTTCTTCGATGATGTAAATGTTTTTCATACATACTCTCCAATATGGTAGCTACTAGCCACACATGGCTATTAAGCACATGACTGTGGATCGTGCAACTGAGGAAATGAACTTTAATTTCATTTACTTCATTTCGTTAACATTTAAGTTGAAACAGTCACAGATGACTACTAGCTACATATTAGCCAGCACAGCTGGACCCTCTATATAATGTAGTGTGGTGTCTTCTATTTTGTCTCTACTCAACATTTGCTGATGGAATCAATGAGATTCCCCATGTCAGAACACAGCCCCAAAACTATTTTCTAGCTCATCTTTAGTTTCTAATGATCTCTTCCTACACTTATAGCCATTTCATAGCCCCCAAAACCCTTTTGGCGACACCCTGGTGACAATGGTCACTGGGTAGAATTTAAATGGTCACAAGTACACAATCTGCTTCCAGCCCTCTAAGACTCAGAGGTGAGCACCAAGCATGCCAGGAATAGAGCATCTGAGAGCCAACTATTTCTTTTCACGAGCTCATGTCCACTCTCAAACATCAGTGTGCCAAAGCCTGCATGGCTAAGTCCACACTGAGACCTTCTGGAAATTGTCCCACCACTTTTGGTTCATTTTTGCCATGCTATTTAAATCCAGCAAAAGTCTAAATTTCAGTTTCTCATAACTGAAACATGGTTAACTCCTGGTTTAAAAAAATTATACACACACACACACACACACACACACACACACACACACATATATATATATAAAGTACCCTAATTTGCAGCAAATAACCTCGTTTATTTTTGCTCATTTACTTGCACAGATGGGACAACAGTTCGTTTGCAATTTAAGGAATTTAAAATAATGTAAACACTCTGTTTCAGCAACGTTGAAGAAAAACTAGAAAATTCTTTCTCTCAACTTGGAAAATGCTAAACTTCATTGAGAAATAACTCTGAATAGAATTTTAAAGCAAAATGAACTTTAGACATCAATGAGCCAGGTGCACCCAGTCTACATTGAACAAATATAATCATTGTAATTTAAAATTGTTTTCGTAAAGCTATTAGTAAATCTTTGCCTACGGCAGAAATATCCAGAAATCCATTCTTTTCCTGCAGCACTTTCCATTGATTAACAGAATCCTGACTGATAGGACTATTAAAATGTTTTTTATTTAAAATGAGCAAATTAAATTAGATCATTTTATATTTTTTAATTTTTTTATTATTTTTTTAATGTTTATTTTTGAGAAAGAGAGAGAAAGAGAGACAGCATGTGAGCAGGGGAGGGACAGAGAGAGAGGGAGACAGAATCCGAAGCAGGCTCCAGGCTCTGAGCTGTCAGCACAGAGACCGACACAGGGCTCAAACCCACAAACTGTGAGATCATGATCTGAGCCAAAGTCGGACGCTTAACCAACTGAGCCACCCAGGCGCCCCAGATCACTTCATTTTATAAACATAAAAAGTAAAATGCTGCTTTCATTCTTCATTCTGTAGTAGTCATTTAGAATAAAGGAACTTAATAACATCTGTCTTATAAAAAAAAAAAGTGTAAGAAAAGGAAACATTTACTTATTTGCCTTGTGTTTTTATTAGACACTGAGCTTTGCAAATGTAACTTTCCATGAATAATTCACCCCAGAATCTGGCCAACTCCGTATTAGCTTCTGTTTTTCAAAAGACATTCAGAATTGCATCACATGACGTAGCGCTCCCAGGCATGTGCACGCCCGCACACTTAGTGTCAAATATAATTAAATATCTTATAGCACAACGTAAATCACAGCAGATATTTTTTATTAGGTTTGCATTATCCTATAAGTAGTAGAAATATTAGAAAAATTAGAAAATACTCATAGGCAGCAAGTCGTTTTGTACTTTGCTTTGTATTCCCAAATAATCTTTGACTTCCAATTACACTACATCATGGGATTTGTCGCGCTACACAGTGCTCACTTTGTTTTACTGCAAATTCCCAATTTTGATATCAAAAGGAATACGAACCTACCTGCAAGATAGTGATACTAAAACATATTCACTGTCAAGTGGCACTTTCTCTAGCTCTAAATGTAAATATTAGATCATACAAAGCCAGACACTTTTGATAGCCATATTAACTATGTAGCATGCTTAAATCAATGCGATGTTGTTATTTTTGAGCTCATATAGTACCCAAACTAAGCCAAAAGATGTTACCATAATATATGATCAGGTAGCGATCATGTAACCCTTTATGGTATAGAGAATAATATGTATAAATTTATTTGAGTATAATGTGTATAAATTTATATATAGTGTCCTGATGAAGAGCTTATGAAGTTGTGATACCTCTAAAATTCTCCTATATTCTTCCATCTACCATGGTTCTCCTTGCAAGGTGCTTATGAGCCCCCTTAAACACAAAGCACAAAGGTCCTCTTTGCTCAGCTTGTTATATTTATCTCAGTTTACAAATAAGTAGCCACTGTTTTCTTAGAATGTTACAGTGTACTAGGAATACTTTGTGTTTTTGTTTTAATTATGAGTGTAGCTTCCATGAAAATCAATTTGGTCTGAGATATAGAGATATTCCATACTTCAGAAATGCCTACATCAATGTAACCTGTTGGACAGATGTGCCAAAGGCCATTTAGGGTTCATGTATTGAGCAGCACCAGCTCTAACCTCCTGGGACACCCACACTTCAAACAGCATGTTCACAGCCTAAAAACTTTCTTCACTTGCAAACACCTGGCGTGAGATCTGTCCATATTTTAAACCAATTAGCATAGGTTATATTCAAGACAAAACACATTCGAGTGGTTAGTGTATTCCAACGGTATTGAGACGATCTGAAGGCAGAATGTGGTCTTGCTAACAATCACAGCTGAGCCTGAGATTCAAAGCCAGGCCCAGGACATATTCCATTAGTCAATTGCACAGACCAATAAAAATCACTTCTCAAGCTTAAAAAATAGGGAGTTCCTAAAAGCAAAAAAGATTGTTTGGATATAGAAAATCCTACTGAATGAAGTCAAATGGTTTCTTTACTATAAGAAAAAAAAATCAGAATACCTCATAAAATTGAAAAATACATAAAGGAGTCGGTGCAATTTAGTATTTAGAGTAGAAAAGGAAAATATTAAAAAGATGTCGATATTATTGTTATGAAGTCCAAACAAAAAGTACTCTGTAAAACAGCACAGCATGATGTAATTTTTCTGAGAAACACAGAGAGCAAGCTATTAATGGTGATTATCTTCAGATAGTATATTATTTTTTTCTTTTTTAAAACTATCTGTGCTTTATAACTTTTTCTATACTAAGTAGGCATTCATTTTTAAAATTGTTTAAGTTTATTTATTTATTTTTGAGAGAGAGGGAGTGCGCAGGGGAGGGGCAGAGTGAGAGGGAGAGAGAGAATCCCAAGCAGGCTCCACACTGTCAGTGCAGAGCCCAATGCGGGGCTCAAACTTACCAACTCTGAGATCAAGACCTGGGTCTAAATCAAGAGTGTGATGCTTATTCGACGGAGCTACCCAGGTGCCCCAGTAGATATTCATTTTTAACTTTAAATAATTTAAATAAAAAACCACAACTGTTGACTGGAGCTAGAAGTATACTTTGTAGTAGTATCAACAACAGCAATGACACTAATGATAGCAAACCTCAGTGTTTATGATATGTCTAAACATTCGAATGCCATGTTTGCTCCAATTATGCTTATTTTGTCATACAGAATATTGCTCTAAAACCCCATTCACGGGTGTCTGGGTGGCTCAGTCGGTTGAGCATCTAACTTCAGGTCAGGTCATGATCCTGTGGTTTGTGAGTTCGAGCCCCATGTCAGGCTCTGGGCTATCTCCCCCTATCTCTCTCTGCTCTCACTCTATGTCTCTCTGTCAAAAATAAACAAACATAAAAAAACTAATTTTAAAACCCCATTCAATATTTACCAGAGGGTGGATATTTCATATTCACGGAGTCAATCCACATTGTCTAAAGGGATGAAAATTAGACATTTTGGAAAATGAGGTTTTCAGTCTGCTGCGATTCACCTCTCATGGGTTGGTCTCACAGCTGAAATCATCTTACCTCTACTAGAGACCTGATATTGATGGTGGAATGAGAGATTTTTTTTTTCTCTGTTGCCTATTTGCTGAAAGGTTACTTACTAAGTCACTTCATCCATTCATGGATTGAGTAGCTACTGTGCACCAGGCACACTACCATGCATGAAAGATACAGACATAAACATCACAAGAATCTGTCTGTCTCAGTCATGCATGCTTAGTATACATGTGGGGAGAGGCTGGGAGAGAGGAAGAAAGATGTGAAAACAATTAAGTATAATATAGCGCAATATATGCTAATAAAATAAAATACAAATGACTATAGGAACAAAGAGTGGGGGTGGGCTTTCTGGAAAAGACATTTCTTTGAGCCTGTTAAAAGTACATTATGAATACTAATGTCTAGTATGATCACAACACTTCAGCTCCTATGAATGAATCAAATTAATATATACACACATGAGGCAAAAATTCGATAGGGCTTAAATTCTCCAGTGATCTCAGAACGGGGATGGGGGGAGGGGTTATGTCCTCACATGCACAATTCTATTGGCAGGTATAATGGGATTTGCCAGGATATTGTTAGTGTATTTCCATGCTAGCTAATTCTTACCTCCTAATTTTTCCTTCCATGACTCCTTATGCGAGAAACCATGACTGTCCAGCTCATATTTTAGAATTTTTTCCCTGATACAGAAAGAATATTTCTGCCACCCGTGAAAGCTAAGCCATGAGGCTTATTGAAATAGATGTGGCCTAAGAAATGTTTCAATCAGAAAGGCAGTCAATGGAGGGCTACTTCTTTGAGCATAGCAGAGTATATAAAAAGGAGCAAAGAAGTGGTGGTCGATAACGGCAGAACCAGATTCTTAAGTGTCTAATCCCCGCCACCTCCTGACATTTTGGGAGACCCAAGAACGCTGTTGTTAGCCACACACTTCCTCTGGTATAATTTGAGGGATGGGGCTCTTTGTCTCTGTGTCTTAGCCAACATGCCACAAGCAGGACAATGCAGCAACCAGAGAAATGTCCTCTGAGAGTCTGCAGTAGTACTTTGGAACGAGGGACAAGCCTGGACCCTGTGAGCTCCAAAGAGGGCCCGCAGCGTGTTGGGAGGGCTGGGGAAGTCCGCTTTGGAAGTGAGGATGGCAGAGCATGGAGGCGGGAGACCGCAAGCCAAAGGCCACACCCACAAACGTCAGGCGTGGATATCAGCATGATCTCTCTCGAGGCCGCATGGAGCCAGCCACATGTCAGCAGACCCCAGCGGGCCAGAACACACAAACTTCCTCACCACAGAGCACAAGAACAGCACGCAGAACAAGGACCTGCATTCATAGAGGCCCGACTTGCCCACTGCCACAGGATTACATGATCTCCCTCAGCCCCCAAACCTGAGACATATGACACCATCTTGGGGAAGAGCAGGGAAACAGTTGAGAAATCTGAAAGACCGAACATTTACCCTAAAGAGACTGAGTCATCCAAAAGAAATGATCTAAACAGGAAGAGACAGAAATGCAGTTAATTAGCAAGATTAAAGCACCTCACCCCTACCCCTATGCCCCGATCGGCAGAATTAACAAGCTCCAAGAAAAATTAAATCATTATCAAAAGATTCCCCCAAGCTTCAGAAAAGCCTCTGAGGGAATTAGATGAAGTAGCAGTCACAGGGCAAATGTCATTTATCCTATTACACTAACACCCAGCACTCAAAAGCCGGACTCTTTGAAGCAAGGTGACCCTCCGTCAGTTGACAACTTGGACTGATCATGCTAGAAAAGAGAGCCTCAGTCCCTAGATCCTTGATGTCAACAGAGATCATTTATTCAGCAGCCGCTTGCTGCTACTTGCTTGCCTGGCAAACTGGGTAGGGAGCAAGGAGGGCTAGCCACAAGGATCTCTGTTTCTAGTTCAGTTTGTCCTATCTTCTTATCCCTAGATATGCATTCCCAAATTATGAAACGGATAATAAGAAAAAAGTAAATGGTACTCATGAATTGGGGAGACGTTTTGATAGAACGTAAAAAATCTGGGGTGGAGGGTGGGGACAGTAGATGACGTAGCTGATACTATTTTGTCACCCACTTTCCACTTCACGTCTACCATTTGGGGGGGAAAGAATGTTGTCAAGTAAGTTTGGAGGGCTGGGTCGCATAGCATTAAGCAGACTTTTTCTCGGAAGGGCTACCTCTAATAAACCTAACATGCAAGTTGCAATCCTGAAAGGGCTAGATATATAGTTTCCCAAACATATTCCAGTAGCATACTGCAGCTGGCTAGCACTGGCTCATGAGAGATTGTGGGCCTCTCTTCCCAACCCTGGTAATTTGAAATCAGCAATGCTGGGAGTATTTATACCATAAAAATTGACAAACACTAATAAGATGTTTTCTCTTTTTTCCTGGAGAGCTGGTTTTTAAGAATTTTCTTTTCAGTGTTTATTTTTGAGAGAGAGAAAGACAGAGTGCAAGCAGGGGAGGTGCAGAGACAGAGGGAGACACAGAATCTGAAGCAGGCTCCAGGCTCTGAGCTGTCAGCACAGAGCCCTACGGGGCTGGAACCCACGGATGGTGAGATCATGACCTGAGCCGAAGTCAGACACTCAACCAACTGAGCCACCCAGGGGCCCCATGGTGAGCTGGTTCTTAAACATTTTCCAGCATACTGTTATCTCAGAAACCACTCGTTAATAAAACATTCCACAGCATTGGTCGGTATTAGTATTCTACTGCTGCTATAACAAATTACCACAAAGTTAGTGGCTTAAAACAACACAAATACATTATCTCACAGTAAGGCAGAAGTCTGACACGAGTTTCACTGGGCTAAAATCAAAGTATCAGCACTCCTTTCCAGAAGATCTAGGACAGAGTACATTTCCTTGCCTTTTCCAGCTTCTAGAGCCATCTATATTCCTTGGCTCATGGCTGTTCCTCCATGGTCAAAGCCATCAACAGATTTAGTGCTTCTCACACTGCATCACTCTGACGTCCTATTCTGCCTCTCTTCCACTCTCAAAGACCCACTTGTGATGATATTGGGCCTTGAATAATCCAGAATGATCTCCCTATTTTCAGGTCAGCTGATTAGTAACCTTAATTCCATATATAACCATAAATACCCTTTGTAATGTAAAGTAGTGTATTCACAAGATCCAGGGATTAGTATGTAGTTATCTTTGAAGGGCCATTGTGCTACCTAACACAACTAGTGTTCAAGGAACACATTTTGGGGAGAGTCACAAAAGCCATTTAGTGGAAAGTGCATTGGGCTACTCACTCATCTAAATTATCTGGTAGAAAGTATTTATTCCTGTAGAGCCTCAGTGGATTGTTCTATGAAATGGAGATAATGTTTTCTTTAAGTTGTTTGATCAATTATAATAGAAGTGGCAGTATCTTAAAAAGTTATAAGGCTTTATACCTATATATTATTAATATAATACACGGTTTTATTTAAGGTCAAAGTAATACCCATAACTTAAAACTCTACCATTGCCTACCTGCATGTTCTCAAAATGATAGGGTTTGCTCTGGCCCAATGGAAGGAGGAGAATGTTTGGAATACAGCTAACAAAGGACACATACTTAGACTTCAATCCCCGGGTCACTTTAGAGTTTCACTTGGGCCTAGATCTAAATTAGACCTCCTAGAGTCCTCTGAATTAACGCAAAACCTGGGAAAACACAGGGTCTTCCAGGCCCTTCGGGAGTAGATCCGGGCCGCTCTTTCCTCGCTCTCCAACTTGGTAACATTTATAAGCTATAAAACATACACAAGTGGGCTGAGGTGGGGTAAAGAATAGGAATCACTTAATATCTGCTCCCTTTTAGATGTAACATGAAACCAAGGTCCCTTCCGGAGAAAGTCATAGAACTGATACTCTGAATCCTAAGTGTTGATTGCTGAGTTTATGTCTCTCTTCATCTCAAATAAATGAAATTACTTACTGAAATGTAATCTTTACTTTTTGCTGTTTATATATTTGGCACTTTGTCTTCTTCTGCCTGTTACATTATCACCATCCTTGACAAAGACTAGGTGCACAGCTGGAAAACAGATTAAGGAATGTTGTTTTTTAATGAGCTGTCGATTTTTCATGGAAAATAAATCTTAATAAACGATGTGTTCATTTAACTGTGTGAAATTTTGAACCCTTTTACTGTCTTAAGAAAAACAAGATCTCTCTGGATGTTTTTGGCGAAGGCAAGTATTGTGAGTTGTTGGTTATCAGCCTCGGGTAAACCTGATCCTATCCCAGGTTGGTTATATAATTTGCCACTTCCTGGTTCCCGGAAGGGGCTCCACCTTTGGAGTCTGTGTAACGTTAGGCTGCCATCGACAAAACCAGACAGGCAAGATGGTGACCAGGGCATAGCTAAGATTATGGAACAGAATCACTTTCTATGTTGACTCTATCTTGAGGATTATGAGTGTCAGAGTTAGTCTTTAGTTTGGGGACTGTTCTCATAACCCTGTCAGGGCCCAGACTAACTTGTCCTCGACTTTACTACAAGGAGTCAGCAGGGGATTGTAGCAGCAGCAATGGTTTGGCAAAAAAAGTCTTGAACCAGTGTGGGCCACCAGTGGGACATCTGTGGGCCAGTCCTGCCCATGACACATGGTGACATGTGAGTTCTCATTAGTTTTGCCTTCTTAAAAATGACAGAAGCCCTTAGATTAGAAAAGTATGAAATGCACATGCATAAGGAGAAGCAGCAAGCCTTGAAACCTAGGATTATTTCCACAGAAAATGCGTGAAGAAAATGCTAAAAACAAAAATGTATTAAGTGAGAAGAGGGAGAAATAATTATAAAATTTGGAGGAGGCCCTTTTACAATTTCTTACAAGTATTTTGAAAGCAGGTATGTATAACTGACTTTCAGATTCTTTTTTTCTAGAAGGAAAAATAACACCTTTGTGATTTCTTATTTTTCTACTTTTTCCAAAAAGCTGGGCTTAGGCCTTGGGCTCATTCACCCAGGGTTAGTATGCCCTGAAAATCATTGAGCATAACCAGCATGATATGATTCTCAATAAAAACAGTTATGTAGGGGCGCCTGGATGGCTCAGTCAGTTAAGCATTCGTCTGACTTCAGCTTAGGTCATGATCTTGGGGTTTGTGAGTTCAAGCCCTGCATCCAGCTCTGTGCTGACAGCTCAGAGTCTTGAGTCTGCTTCAGATTCTGTCTCCCTGTCTCTCTCTGGCCCTCCCCCTCTCACACTCTCTCTCTCAAAAATAAGTAAACATTACAAAAAACAACAACAAACAGCTATGTAGACTTCCAAGGAACAGGATTGTTTTATGCAAAGGCTTCAGATTATAAAGCAGATCTAAGAATATCCCTAGGGGAATTCTAGAAACTCTGGAAACAGAGCCCTAAGCAGATATAGACTGGTCATAAGATGTCAGGGTCTAGGTCTGCTCAAGGTAATCTAATTCCATTGAAATGTAACCGGCACATCCTGGATTCACATACTGTTCTAGATTGTGCATAAGACACCAAGACTAGGGAAGCACCAAGCTTGATGAAATCCATGGCTGGGTAGCTAGAAGGAGGTGAGAGCTGGTGTAAAGGAAACTAATTAGGTAGAAAATATTTCCAAGTGTTAGAATTAGGCCCAAAGTTTCAACTTGGCCATAAAGCACATATCTCTGAAACTGGAACTCAAAATACCTCAACCTTTTTGAAACCCAGAGAAACCTCCGGATCTTCTTCCTACTGTGCTTTCTCTACCTCATTATCATGGAAGTTGATTCCTCCCCTTAAGATTCACCTTGACCACGGAGCATCCCTTGTTAATGTCACCTGGCTCCAATCATTTGCACATTCTGGCTCAGGTGCCCAGTAAGAATGGCTAAACTAATTACATGCTTGCATGCTATGTGTAGTTTCGCATGTTTCTGCAGCAGGTGTTCGTTTTTCAGAGGGTGCATCTGCTTGGCTACCTTTTCAAATAAGATGGTAAATTCCTTGAAGAACAGAGACTCTATCCTCTTCTTGCAAAGATTCTACATCTTATGGTAAAACACTTTGGGGTATTCAGAAATCTCTTATTACAATGTTAATATTTATCACAGCAGAAGTTTGAGTTCTTTCCCATCATCTGTATCCCAATTTACTCTGTTTTAAAGAAAGGGCACAAAGTCTGTGAGAGAATCTGAGATTTTCTTCAGGGATGGTAGCCAGACACGTTTAATAGGTTCAATACATATACATCTTTGGGGAAACTGAGCCAACCAAGTCAAACTCTCTCTAAAATAATAATGACTCTGGAAAGAAACACTGCCAAAGGGTCCTAAGAAAGTTTAGAACAGATTAGGCATAGCTAATACTGATAGGGGTTTAGTAGGGGTAAATATGACAAATATAACCAGCACTCAGCAACATTTATTTCACCTTCTTCTCTCACATAGGTTAAGTATTTAGCACACATTGAGTTAAAGAACTGCATGCATTTGGAAATAGAGTCCATGAGGAAACAATAAAGGACTAATCTGAGCCTTATCCACAATACTGAATAACGCTATTTCAGAAGAAACCCATTCCTCCTGGTTCTGTTTTCAAGCACGACCAAAATGTCTTAAACTTGCCCTCATCCACAGATGAGGTCTCTTCTCCCCTTGAATTTGGGTGGGCTCATGAGAGATTTGACCACAAATGGGTATAAAAGGGGTGGCAGTATGTGACCACCAAGGCTAGGTCACAAAAGGCCGCATGGCTTCCACCTTTTTTATAGGAATGCACACTCATGAGCCCAGAGCCACCATATGGCTAATGTCCAACTACCCTGAGGTCACCATGCTTTGAGTAAGCTCAAGCCACATGGAAAATCCCTGTATAAGAATTCCAGTTGATAGAACCATCTAAGTGAGGCCTTCAAGTTGTCTCTGTCCAGATGCCAGACAGAAGTGTGAAGATGATCGTGCCTCTAGTGTTCTGATCCGTGTCCAGTTTTCCAAATCTTCCCTTGCTGGGGCCTCAGACGTGGTGAAGCAGAAACAAACGATCACCACTGTGCCTGGTCCAAATGCCTGACTCACTGATACATGAGAGTAAAATACTGCTTGATGCCTCCCTTCCTTCTCTGCTGCTGGGAAAGATTGAAACGACAGGGCCATTAAGACTATGTCATTTCACTGGCCATCAAATCATCTCATTCTCGTGACTCAGTGGCAACTATTTAATTCTATCAATCATCAGAAGAATGAACATCTTAGTTTATAGTTTCTGATGCCAGAAACCAAAGTTCTTGTATTTTGCTAATCCACCAAAAAAGTTTTTGTCTCTGGTTGGCAAGTTTATACAACTTGTTTTTCTTTATTAGAACAATGGAACACAGAGATGTTCTATCTTTGGGAAACAGAGGACAAGATTTGCATCCTCACTCATAGCTGGTGGCCTGAAACCGAATCAAAGTCGCAGGCCCAGCCTGACAGACCGGACTGTACTCAAGACATCAGACATCCCACTCTCTTCCCTTGAGCGACTGATGAACACAAATCAGCAGCCAAGTGTTTATTACTGAAATAACAAGAAGTTTAGTGATCCTACCATGTTAGCATGCCAGCCAGGGAACACATTTTTTTTACCTGAAGATACTTCGGCTAGAGATTTTCCAAATAGTCACATTTTTTCAAATATTAGAAGGAATGTATTTAGAGTGAAGAGAAAGGTTAAAATAGGAAAAATGTAGGGGCACATGGGTGGCTCAGTCAAGTAAGTGTTCGACTTCAGCTCAGGTCATGATCTCGCGGTTCATGAGTTCAAGCCCTGCATCTCGCTCTGTGCTGACAGCTCCGAGCTGGAGCCTGCTTTGGATTCTGTGTGTCTCCCTCTCTCTGCCCCTCCCCCATTCGTTCTCTGTCTCTGTCATTCTCAAAAATGAACCAACGTTAAAAAAAATGTTTTTTAATAGGAAAAAGGCATAGCCAGGCTAAAAGAAACAACCCTCCGAAGAAGAATGCTGACTTAGCCATTCTGAAAAGGAGTCCAAAGTTTATCATATTTAATACCAGGTGTGCACTGTTTAGTCCACTGAATATTAATTGAGCTTCTATTTATGTAACATAACCCTTTTCAGGCTACAAGCCAAAATGCAATATATTTCAACATGATTAAAGGTAATTTTTATTACTGAGATTTAATAATATTTTCATTAAACAGAACGGACTTCATTGTTTTTATAATTTTATTAACCATATTTCAGATACCTGAATTCCAGATATTTGGGATTCCCAGTCTTTTGATTTGGCATGATTAAACCAATTAGCCAGATTATTTTAAGAATCTGCCTAAGATAATCTTAGCATTAATATATTTGGAATTATTAAGGGGGCAGTCACAATTTATTAAACTTTAGTTCTTCTAGAGCCCAAACTCATTGCTCACATGGACTTCACTTCTCCTTGGACCCAATTCTGGGATTCCAACTCAACTCCATTGCTGGATAAAATAATTTTAAATCTGGACACATCACAAATTTGGCCACCAAGGAAGAGAGGATACAGGAAGGATAGATTAAAATCAGGTGTTAACGAAGCTAAGGATCTCTAAAGAAGTCTGGATTGCTGCAGGGTTCCAATCTAAGATGTGGCCACAGACAACTTCCTAAGACTTGGAAAAGCTAACTCATAAATCCATATTAGCAAGAGGAAGGCAGTTGATGGAGTGTGGATACACATGTGCAAATCCATCACTATTCCTAGAAAAAGTATTCAAAACACATTGAGCAATGTCATGAAAAACAAAACACCTCTTACCAAGAACCATTCTTCATCTTTCCTTTCCACTTTGCTCTGTAGTTGATAAGATCAAAGGGCTACAAAGTGAACCATTTTCAGGAATTTACCTGGAAGTGAGTAGGTTAGCCATCATGTTTCCTTGAAATGCTGGAGAGAGTAGCTGTAGCTGGCCACAAATTTCTCCTAATTGTAAGCATTTCCACTGTGCCTGAGTTATCATCTCCTCTGGAAATGTAACTCTTAGAAATTTAGCCAAAGTTCCCGACATTGTAAATCCAGCCGAGTGGGCAAAGTCTTTTCTTGATTGTCCAATCTAATAAATATTTATTCTTTTCTATGAATTTTGAGTATTTTTTGTGCTAGCAAAAGTACCCTATATCATTAATGAACCTTGCTTGCCTTGATGAATCATAGAAAATATGCAATTAACCATGTCTTCTAATGAATCTCTTACAAACAAATTGGTGGCTAAAAATTTAAATAGTACTGAAGGAAATAGGAGAGTACAGCATGAAATATTTCAAAAATAATGTGAAATGGCAAGCTGAGTTACAAAACATGTTTTCTTCTGGTTAAATGCCATTTTATTAAATACTTTCCAACCTATTTTTCTCTGTTTTTATTTTCAGTTCACAGTTTGTTTGATATTGACATTTGGGTTAACTAGAAACTGTAAATTAGACTTTTTCTTAAATTCATGCAATCTTAAAAAATGCCTACTGTTATTACAGTATATATTTGTAATTATGCTCTTGAAATTTTAATTTGCTAAAACAGTAACCTTTAGAACCACTTTCCTATGATCACTTAAATGGACATTGATCTTTAAAGCTGTTTCAACTCCAGCTGGGTGCACTTGGCAATGAAAGTAAAATGTAGATTCATTCATATGGTCAGAATTATTTTATTGGGCTACTTGCCCTGGTTTTAGAAATAGCATGCTGCGTGTATTTAAATTATTCCCTTTTCTCTCAAAACGATAAAACCTTGGTTGAAATAACTTCCCTTTTTTTCTTTTTACAACTTCCTTTTTTCAATCAGCTACAAGAGAAAGAAATGAATTAAACTCTAGGATTAAATTAATGCTGAATGTAGCAGCTCATAATCACGTCTCAAATTCAGCAGCATTCGGAAAAGAGAAGAGAATATACAAAGAGAAGAATCAGCTGAAGATACATAATAGGACAACTGGACCATGAGTTAATTGACTAAGGGTCACCTAGGAACCTTGATTAAAAACAGTAACATCTTGATGTAACAAATCTACAGGACTTCTTCATCTCTCTCCTCACAAGCTCCCACAGGCTTTGGGGGGGCCTTCTGGTTGCCTTGGTCACAGAAAGTTTTCTTCCTTTAATCGAACCCTCCCTCCCCCATGTCTTAGCCTCTTGCTTTTAAAAAGGGAGCCTTTGCTCAGCAGACCAGTTCCAACTTTTATTACTCTTTTCTTTTGCCCCCAGCAGCACAGAGCCCAAGGTTGGATGGCAGCTGATTCCAGTATCACACAAGGATTTCCAGGAGAGTTACTCAAAATGGGGACAGGAATACAAAGCCTACTGGCTGAGAATCTGCTTAGGAAATTGTGGCTATGTATCACAAATGTCTGATTAGTACTGGTCTTCCATTCTTAGATGTCCTAAAGGTTGAGTTCTTCGTTTCATGTCAGAAACACCAGGAAGGGAGTCTAATGGGATGGGCACAGTAGGAACTTAGCTCCCCTGCAGGGTCCAGCTTCTCTTGGTCATTTAAGTTCCTTCTACTGCCCTGTTCTGAGTATTCTTTTTATCCTTCTTTGGTCCTCCTCCACTAAATCGAACACCTAACTCTAAAGAGTTAGAACTGGGTCTTCTATTCCTTTTATAAATACACCTTGCTTTTCTGTGACTCTAATGCTCCAGGAAAGCACCCCATTATTCATTCCTTCCTCCCACCCAGTGTAACACTTTGTCTCACTGGGGCCAAGCCTGAAGTTCACTCTTAGAACTTTTTGCTTTGTTAGTCCAGTAATTTTCTACCAGGCAGAAGATGGCATATATCCAAGTCAGCTGTTTTTGTTTTTAAACCACACATAATTTCTTCCCCTGGAAGAGGTACCAAAATGGTTTGGGAGAGTATCATGATCTCTGCAGTATGAGAAGACTGACCAAGAAGTTTTTTCCCCTCTCGTCACCGCAAACCCGCTACCAGAAATCCCCTCAGACTGTGTTGACAGTATCTGTTTTAAACTAAGACTGTAATTAACAAGAGAAGGTTAACTAATCAAGTCATATACCTCTCACTGATAGGGCTTTTACTGCTTTCCTTCTGATTCAATCTCGGGCAGCTTTCGGATTGGAATAGTACCACTTTCTCAAATGAACCTGTGGTGCTTCCAGTGTGATACTCTTCTGCCTCGAGTTGATCTTCATGGTTAACGTCCCCTCACTCTTCCTCACACCCTTCATGATTCACTCAAGAGCACCATTCTCCAGAAACTCTTTCAAACCCTCCAAGGCTGGATTAAATGCTCCTGTGACAAGCACCCCTTAGACCCTTAGAAACTTCCCGCATAGCACTTCTTATCAACCATATCTGGAATGAGGAGCCTGGCTCCTTTTTTTTTTTTTTTTTTTTTTTTTTTTTTTTTGGTGTTTGACTGTAGATAGTGTTTAAGCCTCACTCCTTCCACTTCCCTTTGTGTCTCACATTTGGACAAGGTGATAAGAAAGCCTGGGTGCTCCTCCTTTGGCGCCAGCAGGAGATCTGAACCAAGCAGGCCCCTGTCTATGTGGAGGCACTCTCACTCTGGCCTCCCCACCGAACCGCAACAAACCCCCAAGCCAGTCTCCTTCCCGTGTTCTTTCTAGCCATTTCAGATATGCTCCAGAGGGCTGCTCTGCTCACCTCAGAGACTGCAATTTTGTAAGCAATACAACTTTTCATATCCGTGTGTGTGTGTGTGTGTGTGTGTGTGTGTGTGTGTGTGTGTGTAGTAATCCGTCTCAATATCCAGGCCAAACTTTGGGTAGAGAGTCCGTCTGCCATTGAAGGTGACCATAACAGTATTATAATCACTGATTTTCTTGCCCATGTTCTCCCCTGAATTATGAGTTTCTTGCAGATAAGAACTGTGTGTCATTTATTTATGGGCCCATGGTGTCTGGCACAAAAGTGGATGTTCACTAAATGTTGGCTTGTTGAATAAAGTATATGTCTTTAGGCGAATCCCTCTTTCCATTAAACAAAATGTAAATAAATTATACTTTTATGGTTTTAAGGGATCTCTGGTATCATCAAATACAACCTAAACTAATGAGGTATATATATCGCATCATTACCTGTTACGACAAACAAACACACAGAGGGTTTTTGTTGTTGTTGCTGTTTATAGTAAGACGTTTCAAAGAGAACTTACTAAGATACAAAACTATCCTTTGTGGACTAGGCTGAGAGGTAATGAGATCATGACCCTGGGAGGTATTTAAATAGGCATCACTTGGAGATGTCTATTCCACTCTCCCAAAATCCAGTATGGTATTTAGGATTACCAATGATTTGGATAGTTTGAAGAACCTGGAAGTAATCATGGACACAGAGCCAGGTAGCAAATTATACATACATTTATTACACATTTCACAATTATTTCAAAAATGCTTTCAGATGGGATGCTTAAATTTCAAAGTAACTAGTATCAAAGTTAAATCTCTACCAGTAGCTGACTTTAATAGCTGCCTATAATACATACAGATCATCATCTGCATCAATTACAAGAATACTTGGTAAAAACTCTGGTGAACTGGCTATACACCAGAGCGAGATGAGGCAATCATCCCCCACTCCCATCACTGATTTACACAGACGTCCCCCCAACCCTGCTACCAAGCCTTCTGTATTTCCTTGGACAGACCTCCGTTGGAAGAATATATTATTATACGCTAATGTAACCTCCCATGTTCTTTTCCATCACCCTCCGTGTCCATGTACCATGAAAGACACAACTGTCTCTTGCTCACAGCTGCATCCCTAGCTCATAGTACAGTGTTGGACGTCAGGGCTGCATTTTGAATTCTTAGGGCTCTAGGCACTACAGCCTTTATGAGCACCTTCCTCCATAAAAAGAAATTAAAGAGGATATTTTATGACTGTGTTGGTATAAAGATGAATAGATATTATATATTAAGACATTTTCTTGGACCTAAGAGTCCCCTTCTTTCTTGTGATTATAAAAGCAATGGGAATATTTTTCTGAGCTCCTAAAAATATTGTTGACCTTAATGTCTAACAGCTAAGTTGGCCTTACTGTCATATCAAAGGCACTCACTTAGTCACTGTTGGATAAATGGATGACAGGTGGGAGAGAAAAAGAATGCAACTGGCCAACTAAGACTAAAATATGCGAGTTCAAACACATGTAATCAGTAAAATCATTTGTCTATCCCCACATACCTCCATTATCACTTGGAGCTGTTAGACCCAACAAAGTGGGACCCCTATTGCAAATTAAGGCGTTCTGCTTTTTGGAGTATCATCCTCAATATTTTCTTTTAAGGTCCCTCTTTTGTCTGAGACCAACAGAGGCCACAGCACCATCTGGGCTGGGTTTCCCAAGTCTTGGTCAAAACCCTCAGGAATCCATTTCTGTATCCCACCCCCTTTGAAGTGCCCTCCAATCCTTTGATCTTCTTCATCCACCTCCCTCAAGCACTTAGTTGACCAATGCTCCAGGAGTTCCAGGATCCGTGCCTGTGCAGTGATCCTGGGGTTCTGTGGCTGGGATGCTACTGGCTACTGATTTAGGTAGATTCTTATTTGTGTCAGGTAAAGGACAAGTTCAGGCTTTGGGCTAACTTTAGGCTTCAGCAGTGTATGTGGGCTCTCTGCATGTGCCAGCCATAATATAGTCTTGGGTCTATAACACTTGAGGATGGTAGGGTTGTACAGGCATCCTTTACCCAGTGTGTCCTCCCTGCCCATGGTGGCACTCAGGATAGGCCCCCATCCCCCTCACAGCTCTGCACCATGTGGCAGGCAGTCCTCCAGGGGGGCCACACCTATCTCTTCCTGGGACATCCATTGCTCTCTAATACCAATGAGCCCTTCCCATCTATGCTGTGACGATGCACTCCCTACACTGATCTTTATCCATGCTGGGTAAGGAATACACTTTCCTTGCAGGAATCACTTTTCTTACTCTGTCTACAGCCCCTCGTGCATTCTTCTTGATGGTGGGCCAGGTGTGATAGTCAACATTAAAAGATGTCGCAATCTAGGAATGCCGTGATTACGGCCTAAAGAATTCAAGAGATGGAATGTTTGGAAGATGTATCTGTTCTATGTTTATGCTACAAGTTTCCACACAATAAGTTCCACATAGCCAGAAAGTGAATTATTGTTCACCTTTTCTGTGTACTCTGAAAAAGACTCGCATTTGTGGGCATCATCAATAAAGTCCAATTATGACATTTGAGAGAATCTTTGAAAGCCAGTACTTGTGGGATGGGCAGCAGGATTTATGATACACGTCACATGTAATGCCACAACCAGCATCAAATAAATGAAATAAATGGTATTGATGGCATTTAGAAGCAAGAAGATCAACATTATTTCAATATAAACAGGATCTAAGGAGTCAGGGCACTGTGAATAACAGCCATTGCTACCTTATTCTTGTGGTGAAAATTATTACATTTAACAATTAAGAACATAAAGAGATGATGCCTGAGTCTGAACAGAAAGAAATGGTATCTAAACACTAAAGTATCTTCCTGTGCTCTGACTGGACAATAAATACAAGAGCATCTCTTCTCTACTAATTATTCATCATTGAAAAATGCTATACTGACCTCAAAGTTGCAACGCATTTTTTTAAAGTAGTCTACTTAAATAAAAACTTGAAACAAACAAACAAAAAGTAGTCTTTATATAGACACAGACCCTGCAAAAAACTAACATTTGCCTGGGGCTCTGCCTACCCTACGGGTGGTCCTGATTGAGGAAAAACAGATGGAAGGGTCCTCCTTCCTTTCCGCATAATACATTCTTGCAAGGATGCCTCTCATGATTTTTACCTTGATTTCACAGGAGCTTTAAGGAAGAGGACTAAGGCGCAGGAGAGCCTATGTGATTAACACATCAAAGCTGATGCCCCTCCCCCCCCAACACACACTACAAGCGACAGTCCACTTCAAGCCTTCAGGCTTTTGCAGTTTATCATTTTCATGGGAATTACCAGAAGTAGCAGCTCTTTGAAGAATTATAGTGAAACTCAAGCCCCATTGAAAAGATCTGAAAATTGTGCTTTCACAGTGAAGAGAAAATACCTTCTTTTCCAGGTGCCACTAGAAGAAATTTAGTCATTACCACAAATGCTAGATTTCCAAAGAATCTTTCAAAGGATGGGTCTCTCCGTTATCTTACTATTAGCTGAAGCAAGTAGACACCTACATGGGAGACAGAGAATTAGGGGATGAGGAAGCAATCATCATTTTCTTTATAAGTGCCCACATAAGGGCCTGATAAAATGCCACCATTTCTGACACATCCCAACCCGTTATTTCCCTCACAGTGAAAAGAGCATTATGTCAAACAAGACAAAATCAGGAATACAGCTGTTTAAAAATGAGGTTCTCTCCTGACGAGAAGAGTCAGAACAAATAAAAGAGACATATGCTGATATTTATAAAAATCCGCTTGATGAGTTTATGGTAAGAGAAAGAATGAGATAAGGCACGGCAAAGGGGAACTGAGCTCTTGTTAATTAGCAAATTCCAGAAGCACTCCACAAATGTCTTCAGAACAGTGAAGATCTGTTATAAATCTTACAAGTCGGGGTGCACGCTACCTCATATTTCTGATCCTAAAACCCAGTTTGTTATTTCAAATACAATTTGGGTTTTTTTCATCTTTGAGACTTCACTACATTAAACCACCCTTAAAGCATTGAGAAAGGGGAGCTAAGTCATTTTTCCCAACGTTTGTGAATACATAGAACTCATAAGATAAAACATCAACAAAGAATAATACTTGAACTGCAAAGAGTGTTACCAAGCTAAATACTTATAATCTAAATCAGAGACAAAGAAATTGGAAGCTGGGCTTGTTTCTAATAATGAATTTGAATAGAAAATCAAGGACCTAAGCAGGGGAGGTTAGTTTTTAAGGAGTTTCTGCAAGAATGAAGAGACAGTAACATAAGAACCAAATGTGAGCAGGTGATAGAAGGACTTGGGTATGAGGTAGGCTGTGTTGATGAGGAAGTGAGAGTACTCAAAGTTGTAAGTAAGATCTCTGAATCTAATTATAATAGGAACATGTAGGGTGGAAAATAATTTAGGGAGTAGCCAGTGAAAATACGTGTGGTAGGCAGAACACCCCTGCAGGTGTCCACATCCTTAATCCCCTGAATTTGTAAATATGTTACTTTACATGGCAAAAGGGACTTTGAGGAGGTGATTTACAAATGTTGATATGGGAAGATTGTCTAGATTATCCAGAGGGTCCAATGTAATCACAAGGGTCCTTATAAGAGGGAAGCAAGAGAAGAGAGATCAGAAGATGCCACGTTGCTGGCTTTGAAGATGGGGAAGAGGCCACAGACCAAGAATGTAGTCAGCCTCTAGAAGCTAGAAAAGGAAAGAAAACAGATTCTCCTTAGAGCCTGCAGAAGAAACACAGTCCTGGGGCGCCTGGGTGGCTCAGACAGTTAAGCGTCTGACTTCAGCTCAGGTCCTGATCTCACTGGGTTTGTGAGTTCGAGCCCTGGCCCCACACTGGGCTCTGTGCTAACAGCTCAGAGCCTGGAGCCTCCTTCAGATTCTGTGTCTCCTCCTCTCTCTGCCCCTCCCATGCTCATGCTCTCTCTGTCTCTCAATAATAAATAAACGTTAAAAAAAAATGAAGGGGGAGGGGGAAGAGGAAAGAAACAACAACACAGTCCTGCCAATGTCTTGATTTTAGCCTGGTATGATGTATTGGACTTCTGTTGCCCAGAACTGTAACATGATAAATGTGTGCTGTTTTAAGCCACCACATTTATGGTAATGTGTTACAGGAGCAGTAGGAAACTAATACATTATCACTCTTACAATCTAGAGAATAAAATAACTTGCCCAAGATAACTGAGCTGGTAAATGACAGAATAAAGACTACAGCCTAGGGATTTGAGGGGCCAATCCACTACATGCCATCTTCCAGAGTTTATTCTAGTGGAGAAATAGACATGTGACTCCTTTAGATGACAAAACTGGGAAAGTTGCATTAGAGAACATAGTCTGGGCTTGAGGCCCAACTGAACTTCCTAGTCTTTCTCCCCTAAATTAGCCCCAGAGAGGGCAGCTGAAAAACCGGAGATGCATACCCTCTGCCCATCCTCTTTGCAGGACAGATCTTCCCCAGAGAGGCTCAGAGGAGAGGGAAAGGCCAGCAGTCTGCAAACAGAGACTCCCAAGGGAGCAGAAGGGCTGCAGATCACACCTGGACAGTGACCTTGAACATATTAAACCCACCCAAATGGGAAACATCTGAACCAGGGAGAAGACATGAGTTAGAGGTGCTTCTTCCCCAACCCATCACAAAGAGAGCAAATGTGTTGGAGAAGTCCCTCTGTTAGAGGCACAGAGCTTGCTCAGGAGAGTAACAGCACCCCACGTATCTATGTGACTTCACTCCAGTCTGGTCTTTCAGTCTGTCAGCTCAGTGGGACATCAGAGAATCCATAATGAGTAAAGTAATTGCTTGATAAAGGAGGATTTTTTTTTTTTTTTACTTTTTTACAGAAGGGATATCTACAGTAACAAAAATACAGACTGATATTTATTTGTGGAGAATTGAAGATTACACGAACAAAGTAAATATACACACAAGAATGGCCCCTACTCAAATACGAACATAATTTTTACTCTACAGACAGTTCCAGTCTCCCCCTAAACTGCTCCTTTTCCAAGGCAGTAACTTTATATCACCAGCACTTAGCACAGTGTTTGGCAAAAAGGCTCACTCATATTTGTTGTGAGGGGATAATGACAAGAAGCCTATCAGTTTTGTAAACTATATTAAATTATTTAAATACTATTCAAACACTACAAGGTAAATATTAGTATGACCACTAATATTTTACAAATGAAAAAAACCTGAGGAATAGAGAGATTTGAGAAGATGCCGAAAGATGCTGGGCTTCAAACCCAGGCATCTGGGCACCGAAGCCTTCGCTATTGACTGCTGCCGGCTAGTAGTACTTTGCATTTTAGTCAGCCAGGGTATGAAGGTTCTGAACAAAGGACTACATAACCATTAACAACTAGGAAGCAAATCACAAAGCTGAGAAATTCTCTAACCCTTCAGCCTCATTTTCTTTCGAGGAAAAACTATTACAACATAATTTTATATGTGGAAAATAAATTCCTTCATCATCACATGACTTAAAATTGTAGAAGCCTTTTTTTTTTTTAATGTAGTTTAAAACAAATGCAGTAAAAGATGTCAATCGTGGGTTGCTCTTATTTTTCTAATATATTAGGCCTGTGACTTTTGAAAAGATTTCCCCACATAGGCAAATTCTGGGTATATGGAAACCTCGGAGTCATGTGGGTGCCTGATGGATAAGCTGTGTACCAAACCTTAATCAAGTCTGTACTACAAGAACAGGTTTTTTTCCCATGGTGGCTTTTACTTAGGAGATTGTTTTTCTAACTTTTTCTCATTTTTTGTCCTATTATGGAAAACACTACCCTTCTGGGCTACAAAGAGGTTATTTTAATGTGAAACTTAAAGATTTTTTTTTAAGTTTATTTATTTTGAGAGAGAGAGACAACGTGAGCAGGGAAGGGGCAGAGAGAGAGGGAGAAAGAGAGGAACCCAAACAGTCTCTACACTGTCAGTGTAGAGCCCAACAAGGGGCTACAACTTATAAACTGTGAGATCATGATCTGAGCCAAAACCAAGAGTCAGATGCTTAACCAACTGAGCCACCCCCAGGTGCTCCTAAACCTTAAAGATTTATGCCACTGAGGGTTCACTGTGACTCAACATCATATCAGAATGATGCCATCTACTTGTGTGGACAGGTGCTATCAAGCAGGCTTGTGAAAGTCACCATGTCATTTGCGTTGATGATGCCATTGACTACATTATTTTTTTCACATCAAATTAACCCCATTTTCAAAACCCTGGATACAATTCTTTCCAGTTCTGGAATTAAGAATATTTCTGCTTTTCTTTAACTATTAGTTTGCCTATCTCTTATGGACCATCAGGAGAATTTTTTTTTAATTTTTTTAATGTTCATTTATTTTTGGAGGGAAGGGAGGGAGAGGGAGAGGGAGAGGAGGAGGGAGGGGCAGAGAGAGAAGGAAACACAGAATCCGAGGCAGGCTCCAGGCTCTGAGCTGTCAGCACGGAGTCCAACGTGGGGTTCGAATTCACTAATTGCGAGATCATGACCTGAGTTGAAGTCAGATCCTTAACCGACTGAGCTCCCAGGTGCCCCATGTTTGCTTTTTAAAGGAAAGTAAAACCTTAAGTTGGGAAAAATGAGGCTAGGAAGTTGGAACTTCACTTTCACTGTCAGTGGGCAGGAAAGGAAATTTGGGTACTTTCCCCTTTTATCTCTGACATAAACCTAGCTTAGTCACATGGCATACTGTACCTCAAAAATTAATACACCGTTCCATAATATGAAACCCCCCCAAAATAACCTAGCCACATGGAACAAAGTAAGGCAGCTAACCAAAGTACAATTCCTTTAGAGATTCATTTTGTAAATCTCCTTTAAAAACCTGAAGAGGATAGCGGATCTTTGGAGCTGGCATGTGCTGGTATGTTCTAGCCCACATTCTGTGAAGCGGCTTTCAATAGCAGCAAACTCACATCAACCTGGCCAGAGTGAATGGAAATCTAAATTATTTAATTTTCCTTGAGGGATCCATACTGCCATAAAAAATTTTAATAGACTGGTGTTCTGGTAGAGAACAATGTGTATGAAGAGGTATGTACAGGAACATTCATGGCACCATTGATTGCAAAAAGAAAAAAGATATTACTACATATCCAGTAATCATGAAACTGGATAAGTCTAACGGGGTTTACCCAACAAACGGAATACTGCATAGCAGTGAAAATGAATCCTTTACAGCTACATACATCAAGATGGATGAATCACGGATGAATCTCGTGGATGAATCATGAAGATGAGGGGAAAACACCCAAGTTCCCAAAGAACACACACTATATACCGTAGGATACCCTTTTCACAAACGCAAAAAATAAGAAGAAATTAGAGTTTGGGTGTAAATTTATCTGTCATAAAATGATCACCAAAAAGCATGCAAGTAAAACAGTGCTTGTTCCTGAGCAAATACAGACAGAGATGCAAAGACGAGAAGCACACAGGAGATTTCAATTGCCTTGGTGAAACATACGTGTATCAAATGTCTTACGTCTTAAACCGGGTACTTGTGTTATTATCCTTTGTATCTTACACATACATATGTTCCATGAGAAATATTCCATGACTTAAGGAATCGGTAGAACCAACTGGCTTGCCTTGGCAGAAGCTAACTAGTTGTTCACTGCCATTTCTTTTGTCTTTCTGGGCACGTAGCTGGTTTCCATCTTCCAGCCTCCCTCATGGTTAGGGGTCACCATGAGTTCTGGACCAGGGATGGTGGGTGGAGCAGGATACACAACCTCCAGGCCTGATCCAGTTAGCCTGCCATGCGCCCACCACACTGGTTTCTTCATGCATCCGCTAATCAGATGAGAGTCCAGTGCAGGACTCCGTGGCCCACGTGGATAGCAGAGGCACTTCATGGCAACAAGACTCCCATCCCCCTACTGCGCTTAACTGTGTTGTGAGCCACTGAGATTCAGGGGTTGCAATAGCACCTAGCTTACCCTGCCCGGGACACTTGCTATTAAAATGGTGACCATTCAGCCTGGAATTAAGAAGTTTAATAAATTCAGAACACAGACTGAAGTCCATTCCAAAGAGACTAACCTCTCTGTGGCGAGGAAGAACAAAATTCAAACCCATCCAAGAAACTGGGGCTGAGAAGTTTTCTTTCTTGGAAAATAAAGAAACAAGTTGAAATAAAGTCAATACCACTTTACAAAACTAGAGAGTTTACAGATCTCAATTCAAGCTAGTTTCTTACTTCTGGTTCCAGTTCGTTTGTGGGGCAAGGAGAGAGTCATCATATCTAAGCATTTGTAATCAAGAGGCCAAGCATTCAAATAGCAACGAATGATGGGGTCATGCCGAACATTCCACAGAAAGATTACAAGGAAAGCATAAGCAATTATGTCCTGTACACACGTAGCCATCGCTGCAGAAAGTAATATTTGGAAGAGAATGATAGCAATGGCTGTATTTTCTGAGTGCTTGCTTTAAGCTAGGCATTATTATCACTGTCTCAAGAACACATATAAACTTCATAACTATGATAGTGCCCTTACCGATGATTAACAGAGAAGGAAACTGAGGCACTAAGAGTGAAGTAAAACGTGCAAGTATCTCTCAACACTCTATCTTAGACCATGTTAAGGAACAAAAATGGGACTTTTCCAAAACAGGACATAGTTATTTCCCCTTAAATACATTTGTTACACAGAAGCCCCAGTCCTCCTTTAATTTTTCTCTTTAAAATTCAGTGGGCCCTGGGCTGCCTGAGTGGCTCAGTTGGTTAAGCGTCGGACTCTTGATTTCAGCTCAGGTCATGATCTCATGGTTCATGGGATCAAGCTCCCTGCGGGCTCTGTGCTCACAGTGAGGAGCCTGCTTGGGAATCTCTCTCCCTCTCTCTGCCCCTCCCCTGTTTGCGCACATGCTCTATAAATAAACAAGTTTTAAAAAAGTCAATGGGCCCAGCAGTAGATTACAAACACCGCTAACTGAAAGTGGTAGTCCACTTACTGAGCTTCCCTTATTGAAGCCCATCTCTACCCTCCACAGGCCCAGTAACGGGAGGCAGAAAGATTTAGCAGAGGAGGGGCTGAGAGCAGTTTCTAATCCACCACCATCCTCCGGCTACTGCTTTTGAAAATTATCAACCTTATTTGGAGCATGTTTTAGAAGCCCTCATTTTAAAACAAGAAAAACTGGGAGTGAACATGTCCTGAGTTCCTATTGGGTCTGTAATGTTCCATTAGTTGTAAAAAAAAAGTCTGGCATTACTTGTGAACCAGGGTCCTCAGGTCCAAGTTCCCGTGATGCAGAATTTAACACAAACATGTCAACTACTCCACGGGATCAAAGAAAAAAACCAAAAATCAATATCCTGTTTTCCTGAACCACAAAACTACTAATTGCCTTTAAGTGGGCAATATATTTCAGTGAATTTAGATGAGCTAATGGCCTCCCCTCCCCTTCCAAGAAGCCTCACATAATGCAAGAATGGGAAGTTGCCTCTCCTTTTATCAAGATTGCTTTCGGAAGGCATAAAATGTACATCCTGGAGGTAAACCAAAGAAAGAAGTGACGAAAGGAGACAATGAGCAAAAAGGACATAAAATCTAATTTAAAAGGTAGGAAAAGATGTAGCCACTCTGAAAATAACAGGAGTTGAAAATCATCAGAAAATGTGTTCACGGATGCCTGCCACCTTTGCCTTCCCCAGTAATGAAGGTAACACTGGACAAGTGTTTGTTCTTTTCTGGGCACCGCTCTAAACATTTTTACGTGAATTATCTCATTTAAACAGGCAAGTTTTAGATGAGGAAACAGAAGCGCAAAGGGTTTATTTTTTTAACTTTATTTTATTTGAGAGAGAGAGAGAGAGACAGCATGAGTGAGAGGGAGGGCAGAGAGAGAGAATCCCAAGCAGGTGCCGCATTGCCAGCACAGAACCCAACACGGGGTTCAAACTCACGAAACTGGGACCATGACCTGAGCCAAAACCAAGAATTGGACACTTAACCGACTGAGCCACCCAGGTGTCCCGCACAGGGTGTTTAAATAGCTCGTGCATGGGCGCACTGCTTTGAAGAGACACAGTTTTTAAAAATACATGTGTACATGGAATCACTATGTTGCACACCCAAAACTAATGTAATATTGTATGCCAGCTATACTTCAATAAAAAATAGAAGAAAGAAAGAGGTTCTGGAAAAAACAACGCATGGGAGTTCAAACACGAAACCACCTCTAAACAACCATTCTCTGCTTTGCATTGGTTTGTTTGCTTATGTCTTCATATCTTCTGATGACCTTAGTGAATGCTGGTGGTGAGGAGTCCAGGTCCCTCTTCGTGGATAATTCTGTATACGTAGTCCTTGAGCAGTGCCGTCTGGAAAGAATCCTCCTGAGTAGGTATGAAGAGAATTATAGCAGCGGTGGGGTGAGCTGCAGAGGCTGCCGGAAATCCTACCAGATGGCATAATATTGTTCAAATGGTGTTCACTGATCTCTTGCATATCAGATGGAGAGACAATATGGAGCGAGAGAGAAATCGAGGACGCCAGTGTGAGAGAGGAGCGAAGGAACAGGGGCAAGAAAGGAAAAACGGTAGTCATGATGATTATACAGTGGCTTCTAGAAGGTTATGAGCCATACTGCAAATAGCTTTACTATCAAATAAATTGTATATGATTCTTACAGAATAACATTACAAGAGACCGAAGATATCAGTCATCCCGATTGCTGGAGTTAAGAAAAATAAAGTTACAGTACATTAGGTGAGTTTTAAGTTATCCAGCTGGTTAATGTCAGGGCCACAAAGAGAAATCAGGTTTCCTAATGTAAGAGTTCATTGGTCTTTCCATAACCCTGTGCCACAATGTCTAATATACAACGCCAAGTTTTGATTGTCAGCATCTAAATTTAATATGAGCAGTAGACAGCAAAGTCTTCTATAGCTTCTAGATTGCTTTTCCTCCATCTGTGTGAAGTTGCTAATTACCTGCTGTCAATGAAAACAACCCTTGTGGGCAGCTGAAGAAATGGATTGGAAATAGGGGTTTGAAGTCACGTAAAAAACACAGGTGTTGCTTTGTTCAATTAGAGCCTAACAAGAAGCTTAGTGGGATGAAAGGGTGGGAGGTGGGAAAGGAAAAGGAAAAAGTGACGTCATCCTCTGCTGGAATTGTCGGAGAAAGGATAAAAGCGAGAAAAGAGCTTCCTAAGCACTTCCTAAAAGGGAATTTGGAAAGCTGGGAATTCGCAGGACTTGGTTTCCTCCACAAAACAACTCACATTTCAGAAAGATAACTTGTGAAAAGATTTCCCATGTTTTTCAACAGATGCAAATAGGAAGTTTTGGTGGTTAAAATTAATAAAGGACTAGATGCTGACTGAGGCTAGCAGCAAATTAAAAAGTTGAGGGATTTTTTTTTTTTTTTTTTTTTTGGTTTTGCTTTCTTGGAAGAGAGCAGGGGGACTGATTCTATTTAATTTTTAAATGCTAATATTTGTACACTGGTAGCTGCATTCAGCAGTAGGCACTTTACCTGTGTATCTGTAGTCAGGACTCAAAACGTCTTTTTGGTTTGTTTTTAATAATGATAATTTGCTTTTCAAGAAGCATTACCAACTACAGGCAATGTTCCAAAATTAGAATACATCGTGGACTGTTGATGCTCCCCTCGAACACTGTCCAATTCTCTTATTCTAGTTAGGAATTCCACTTAATACAAGAAAAAGCAACCTTTATTAAGACTATTTATTTTGCATACGCCAAGGTAAGAAATTTTCAGGGTCTGAAGAATGTACTGAAAAGCTATGGAGGGAAGCATTACCCTAAACTCTCTGTCCCCCTTCCCATCTCCATCATCTTTAAATCCAGGTACATTTGTAGCAGGAATTTGTTCTGTGAAACCCTGAAGCAATATTTCTCTTCATCTCCATGACTACGGCTCCCTATCAACTTCTGAAGGAACTTGCCTGTATTGTAAACAAACCGCTCTTGGCAATTGGCCTGTTTTCTTTCTCTATCTCATCCTCCATCTGCTCAAAGGCTGTGCTTCAAAAAGAAATAGGTTGCAGGTGTGTACTTTTTCTTTCTTTACCTCCCCCCTGCCCCGCCTTTGTTTCTGAAAGAGGTCGATCTTGGAGATTAAAATTCTCTCAACCAGTGACTTTAACAATGTCACGGAGCGAGACTGATACCTGTGTGTACCTGTGAACCGATGTTTCAGAGCGTGTCAACATGCAGCACGCTTGTTTCCATTTTAGCACAAGTCCCCGTGGAAAGAGGAAGCTAATACACTTCGTGAAATAAATTCTAATTGCAGAATAAGCGCCCACAACTATTTAGTGCCCGCGAAGTGTGAATCAGAAAAAAGAATTTTTCAGGATCTTTCCTTAAAGACTAATGTGTGTATTATAGAAATAGTTTCATGGCAGAAAAAGAACCTTACCAATAACTAAGGTGAGAAAAAATTTATTTCCTTTTGAAAAAAAAAAGTCTCTTCTATGTTTAACTTGAAGTTTTAGGACCTCAAAATGGCATACAGTTTTAATCCTCAGGGCTTGGAATGTTAAGTACTTGTACAATATAATAAATTTTACATTTTCAGAAGTTCATTTACCAATACTGTTAAGTGTTTTTTTATTCGGTGTCCCAGCTATGATTATGTGACCCTACTAGAGTAAACAATTGCCTGGCCAGTTATCAAGAAAGAAAAGTCAGTCAAAGAAAAAGAAAGAGAGAGAGAGAGAGAGAGAGAGAGAGAGATACCTCCTCTACCAAAACACCAAATCTGAAGAGAGATAACTAGAGAGTAGTTGGTTAGACTTTTAGAGAGACTTGGGGCATAGGAATCAGTCTCAGCTCTCCACTGAAAATATTGTTTTATTTGCTCATTTTCGTTTTAATTTTCCCCCAGGGGCTCATGAGGAGTGACTACCTCACTGATAATATCACAAAGAAGAAATTTGCTCTCTCCAGAAAACCTAGAGTTGACAAGTCCAAGGGTCCTTCTTGTAGTTTTAAAGTATTTTCACATCTGTATAATTTGTCATATGGTCTAACTTGCACATATACTCGCTTGTTCCTTCAAAAATGATAGAGTGCTTACTTTGTGCCATGCACCGTGCTGGCTGCTGGGAATGCGGTGGGGACAAGGACATCATCTCTTGTCCTGGTGCCATTTTAATCAAATAACCACAAAAACATGTAAAATTAAGATCTGAGAACTTTTCATCGAGGAGTTTGACATCTAGCAGTTAGAAACAATTTTTGAGGAACACCTCGCAGAGAAAGTGAGTCTGTAGCTAACTTTGAGGAAGGCGAAGTAGTTAAGTGACAGTGATATATAACATATGTAGTGTCTGTTTCTGCTTAGTGGGCTTTTAGTCCCACAAGAGCCAGTCTATGCTGTCCTGTTTGTCATATCATCCTTAGGGCCTAACACTGTGCCTGGCACAACACTTGACAGTAAGCGTTTATTAAATGAATAAACTAAAACGAGTCGAACTAAAAGAGGAAAAGGAAGAGCAATTCAGGCAGGCATCTGCAAAGACTCTTTGGCTGGATAAATCACAGAATACGAACAAGGCCATAAAACTCCGAAAAGGGACTACAGGTTTGGAGGCCTGGGATGTTAAAGAGGTGTTTTAAACTCCTCGGTGATAAGACAGTGGGATCCATGGACTTCCTTCCCCCTTGTCCTCATTTATTTTTTTAATGGGCAGCCAAGATTCCCGGGCTTATCTGGACGGTAATGCTTTCAAAGAAACGACCTAGGTGTAAAACCTGCCCTCTCATCTCACCATCAACCTAGTACATTCCCTGTGAAACCTGTGGCCAGTTAGCATTCTCATACCAGTATGAAAGCTGGACCAGTATACCCATAGGGCAGTGCAGGGACGAACTTGCAGAGACAAAATCTCCCCCTTTTCTTCTTGTCTTGTCTCCCTCCTTCCTGCCCTCTCTCTTTCCTTCTCCATCTCTCCCTCCCCCAGTGGCTATGCAGAGCATGCTTTACTCTGAAAGATCCTTGGTGCACATGTATAAATGATACACAAAGGGTTGAGAACAGAAAACATACTGGCCTTGAGTTGAGCCAGTCAGCACTGAATATTCCCTGAATGATCAGGACTCCATTGGATCCCAACTTTGGGGAAGGACTCCCTCTTCCCTGAGCAGGCACCCACATCATTGGAGAAACAAACACCATCCTCAGAAGAAGTTACCAACATTTCAACTCACGCAAATGGATTCTGAGTGGGATTGCGTCTGAGCACATAGTACAGGAGTGAAGTAAGGGAGGCTTTCCGACTAACGCTGAAGTTTTTTTAGCTTGATTTGAAAGAGAAGAAGGCTCTGGAGCAGAGGGGTAGAACAGAGACATATTTTTTCTTTGCATAATATAAATGTTTTCGGAACCTGGGATTTGGGAAAAACTAATTACCTCCAAAGCAGAATCCTGATATGATCATCATAGCTCAGTGGAAAATACAGCAAACAAGTACAGCCAGAAGAATGATTTTCCTTATTCCTTTTCAAGGTCAAACAGGAGCCCTCTCCCTGGTACACCAAAGAAATGTAAACACTTTCATCCAAAGGACAGGCAATGGGTCCAATAATAAAAGCCCCCATTATGAACCACATAGCAGCAAATTTCTCCCAAAGTGAAAAATGTCTCGACCTAAATTACAAATTACAAACTTTGATATTCACCTTTATGTCTTCTTTCCTCTGCAGTATGACAGAAGTCAGCCCTGTGATGAATCGTGAACTGTTTCTTTGAGCATACATACCACACAATTTTAAAACATATTCCACAAGACCAAAAATGCAGCTAATGTTCTCTTTGTGAGGCATTTCCTACCTGAAGGCACAAAAATAAATTCTCACTGGCTGCAAGTTTGCGCTGTGAGTGTTTTCACCTCATTTTGGATCAACACCTGCTAGTCTGGTCTTGTGTCTCTTTCACGCTCTCAGATAGTATTTCACTGCTTAGAGGCCTTTGAAAGGCAACAGATAACAAACCCGCTTTAGTCCCTCACATTTCAATAGAATAACCTGAAACTTCTTATCATGAAGGCCCAGGCAGACCACGATATTGGGGAGGGGCTGCGGGTTCCCAGGTCCTAGTTCCATGTATAATGTGATTTCTTTGAAACAAAGAATGGGCTAAACTGAACCCAAACTCATGCCAGAAATGATTTTTCACAGCAGCACCAATGACCCGTGTAGGTCCTCCCATCTTCCTCATTTCAAAACTTGAGCATTCTGCAGGACTTATTACGCCCGCACATGTGTGCCACGGACAGAAGACAACTAGCCAGACATCACGGCATCAAGGGCTGCATTTCAGGGGACAGTCACCTGAGCGTGCATTTGCAGGGCTCCTAAAGAAGAGGTGTTTTGAACAGCCCCCGGATGAGTCCGAGGGTCCAACAGTCAGGCACTGAGGAACAGTGCCTCAGTCAGGCACTGAGGAACACCCACCTGTGGCCAGAACAGGGCACGAGCTCGCCATGCCCACCCAGATCACGTTAGACATTTACGAAGCCGTTTTAGGAGAAAACCGCTAGTCCAGCTAAAAGAGCTCCCATTTCCAAATATAAACCAATGTGTGTGCACGCACGCGTGTGTGTGCAGGCGTGTATTTAAAGGATCCCTCTCTAGGAACATAACATTTACTTAGCATGTCCTGAGTTGTAAGCCACGAGTGCCTAGAAAAGTATCTGTATTAGGAACCGTGACTTGCAACTCACACAACAATCATTCATAAATACGCATCCCGGCAACTTGTCTGTGCGAGGCACACATTCTTTGTTGGCTGAATGAACAAACAAACACTGTTGCCCATCCTATCCGAGCTGAGCAACTCAACAGCACAACTCTGAGACTGGCTGGTATGAGGAACTGACAAATGCTAACCTGTGTTTCTCTTCTTGCTGAGTACACATGTAATCTGTCATGGTTAATTATATTTCTGGCACGGCCAGCCAGTGCCTCTTTGACTGGCCAGTGGCATGTCAATTAACTTCTCTTTAATTCTACTTTTATTTTTGTAGCTTGAAAAGGCAAACCTTTGAAAAGGCATCTTCTTCAAGACCAGTATGAACCTAAAGGAGATACTGCCAGACAAAAACTTTTAAAAGGAAAAAACCGGATCATGGGGGAAAATCCACAGAAACACAGAGGGGATTGGTGGTTGTCAGGGCCTGGGCCTGGGAGGGAGGGAGACAGGGAGGAACGGGGAGTGTCTGCTGAATGCGTACAGGGCTCCTTTTGGGGTGATGAAAATGCTGTGGAGCCGGACAGAAGTGCCGCTTGCACAACACTGTGAATGTACTGAGTGGTATACTTTAAAATGGATAATTTTAAGTTCTGGAAATTCCAACTCAACAGAAAATGTATATCCTAACATTTCAGTTCTAAAGCATGATTCTGCTAGGTCTGGAAGAGAGTAGTTTGTGAATGTTGTCCATCCACATGTTTGAAAAGGACAACGATTGTCCCATAGTTGTTTTTTAATAAACACGTAGTAAGTTTACAAAGAATTCGAGTGATGAATGTGGAGATGTCCTGAGAAAGTTACACTGATAGGAGTCTGGACCTGAAATCAGGGCAAATTTTGTGACTTGGAATTTTGTGACTTCTCGCAAGCAAGAAATCACTCACCTCCTTGATCATTTTAAAAGGAAACTCACCAGTATCCATGGTATGAAAAAACAGTCACGAGCAATATTAACTTTGGATTACGGTCTAGTTACACACATTCTCTGAAAGCAAGATTTCTCTAAAGTTAGCTCTGCTATCATGAGTACACTCAAATTTCACAAATCTTGCTCTTCAAGAAATCAACAGTTATTTATTGAGCTCTGTTCTACGTCGTGTGTACTCAGCACCACTTCCAGACTCTAAAGGGTAAAAGAAAATGACAAAACAGGTTTTTGTCTCCACTATTTTAGTCCTTACAAAGTTGGATTTGTCACACGGATAGTATCAAGTGGTAACACTTTGAATTAGTCAAACAAATGCAACGTAACCCTGCACTTACATAACTCTTGGCGCACTACTTTTGCATCTGTTACTCTTAGAGCCTACCTGGGAGGCAAGCAGAGTAGGAATATTTCTTGCCATAGTGTAGGATTAGAAACTGGGGCGCCTGGGTGGCTCAGTCAGTTAAGCGTCTGGCTCTTGATTTTGGCTCAGGTCATGATCTCACGGTTCGTGGATTCGAGCCCCACATTGGGCTCAGTGCTGACAGTGCAGAGCCTGCTTGGGATTCTCTCTCTCCCTCTGTCTCCCTCTCTCTCTCTCAAAACAAACAAACAAACAACAACAACACAACTGCAAGGATACACAGTAAAGAGTACATCCAGGACTTGAATCCAGGTCTCAGAAACCTAGGCTGGAACTCCTTTTTTGACCAGTACGAGGGTGAGAAGATCCGAGCTCTTCCGTTAACTTGGTAGGTGGCACTGAGCCAGTCCCTCAACCTCCCGGATTTCAATTTTCTGCTTTCTTAAATGAAATGGTTGGGACATGTTTTCCTCAAACGTGCTCTTTCTGCAGCCTGCATTCTCTCTCAGTAAATGCAGGAATTGCACGTCTCTTAGCTAATCATCCTTCCCTGTCACTTCTTAACCCAGGTATGCCTTTTACCTTAATATAACTCAGTTCATGGCTACAGTAACACACATTTTTTAACATGTTCGCTAAATGTAAAGTTTGCGTTTGCAAAGGCACTTCAGTTCAAGTTGGTGAACAAAGAATTTCCTCAAATTCCTCAGCCTACAACAGATGAGTATCTCAAGGTCATACTGGTCTTACCTACCCATGGGTAGCATTCCTTCTTGTCTGCTCTATCCCTCACTGTACATAGCACCTTGGTCCTTGCAAAGTGCCTTTCCAACTCTTGTCTCACTTGACATCACTAGTACCAGGCAAAGGCTCAGATGAAGCCACACTCTCTCTCCCTAAACTAACACGGCCCTACACCCAGTCCTATTGTTAAGCTACAAGGATGAGACAGAGATAAGACAGGGTGGGAAACTGACCCAGTGACAGCCAATCAGAAAAGCTTTTGTCTGTAAATCTGACCGGGGGGTGATTCATCAGCCACCAATCCCAGAGGCTTTCAACGGGAGAACAAAAAGTCCACTATTGCCCCAAAGGCTGTGCTTGGGTTTATTCCCTTGTGCAAAGAAAAAAAAAAAAAGTTAGGTTAACTGTCAAGAGCAACTTCAGAATTCCCACCAAACAAAGCTCAAAGGAGAGGAGTTTGAAAAGACAGGCTAAGTGTATTACTTCTGTGGCTCTACGGTTACAAAAAGGGTAGAGACAAGTGGTTGCATAATCCAGGGTAACCTGTCCCCAAAAGAACACCCCAACAACCTCATTTCTCTTAGGTGTCAAGAAAATCATTGCACATTATCGATTACTGAGAGAATGGTCTCAGCATTCCAATTGCAGACCATTTCTGTCCTGTGTGTCACTTCCTAAAGCCCTCCCTGGCTCTTAACTTGCCTATTCCAAAATATCTTTTGAAATACATTATCAGGCAAGCTCTTCCTTTCCTTGTTTAAATATTAAAAGTTTGGGTTGCCTGGGTGGCTCAGTAAGTTAAGCGTCTGGCTCTTGGTTTCAGCTCAGGTCATGATCTCTCAGTTCATGAGTTCAAGCCCTACATCGGGCTCTGCACTTTCAGTGCAGGACCTGCTTGGGATTCTCTCTCTTCCTCTCTCTCTGCCCCTCTGCTCTCTCTCTTGCTCTCTCTCTGCCCCTCTGCTCTCTCTCTTGCTCTCTCTCTCTCCTTCAAAATAAATAAGTGTAAAAAAATAAATTTTAAAAGTTTTATTCCATGGAATATGGTGTTATTACACTCATCATAAGTTTTACCATCCAGAAAATGCCATATTTTGTGCCAGGGAACACAAAGTATGCAGCAAACCAAGTGATGTGGGTAGGTAAGCACTCCAGGGGGTGGTAGAGAGATGACGTTTTTCATCTAGAAGAAATCTTTCACTGCCCTAACTCTGGAAGTTAGAGGGGGGGACAGTCCAGAGTTAGAGGGAAACAGTATTAAGCAAGGGAACACATACACATACACACACACACACACACACACACACACAAATACACTAACAGTATATTTAGGGTCTGAGTGCTTTCTCTAGGTATCATTCTTATAACTGTTTACTTATTTCATGTTCTCATTAGCTGTGGACTGGTATAGTCAAATGAACCCTGGAAAGTTGATCAGGAGATACAAGCTCTAATTGCAGCACCAAGCTCTGAGGTTGCTAGTAGATGTCCTCAGCTCAATCATTTTTTATTTCTTTATCATTCATCACTCAATGATTACTTATTACTTACGTAACGTTTTCCAGATGCCAAGCTCGATGCTGGCTCTGAAAGCCTGCCATGTTCAAGACTCCTTTCAAAGAAGGGATACAGTTCCTTACATATTGATTTCAGTAATTCGTACTCTATGACCCTGCTACCATGACCATGTCTGTATGGATCGGCAATGGGTAGGTGACCCAAATATGACCATCTATTGGCCTTCCAGCAGTTTATAAGATAGGTGATAGGAAATGCCCAAACTGCTTCATTATACTGGATAATAACCAGCTGAACCATTATAAGAATCCCTCGGGGGGTCAAATGTCCAGTAGGAAAGCAGGAAATAGAGTGCAGTAGAAGCCAGAAGAGAGATAGAGCCGTATGTACACACCATGAGGTGACAGACATCATGCGTAAGCGTAAACTGAACGTAGTGAAGAGACTGGAGAATTGATAGTAAAACAAGTAGGCATATTTTCCAAGAGAAAAAGATCAATTTAATCAATAAATGTTTATTGCACACTTTTCTATATGTAAAGATACAAATGAGAGCAAAATAAAATCCGTGTCCTAATGGAGTCTACTGAAAGGGCCAGATATTAATCAAATGATCACACTAACTTGTCAAAGCTTGGAAGATAAAGCCACAGGGAGCTACGAGATGGTGCTCACTGCAAACTCCCTGAGGTGGTGACACTGGCAGGGAGATCTGAAGAAATAAATAGCAATTAATTGGGCAAAAGTAATTTGGGAAGAACCATGATATCATGGAGACATTGGAAGAGCATGGGGCAGAGGAGAACAAGGTTAATCTAGAAAGTTAGATAGAGGCCAGATCATACCAGGCCTTGTAGGCCATTTTAATGATTTCAGTCTTAATCCCAAGAGCAGCGGGAAGCCATCAAAGGATTCCAATAGGGAGAGACGAGCTGAGATGTGCATCCCAGGGGGCTGTACAGTATCCTGAACAGGTGGAGCTTTAGATAGGCAAAAACATTTCATGCATCTCTGCTTACATACTGTAGGGCGCAATCCTGGCACCTAGAAAATACTCAGGAAATGGTTGTTGAATAAATGGAGATAAATCCTACACAGTCAGTGGTCAGTAATGGTTTGATAGGTTTCCTCTTCCACAATGAATATCCCTGGGAGAGAGTCTAGTGGTAGAATTTCAGGTACTGTGTTAGTCTCTCAGAGGCGATATTTGAGAGTTAGGGAAACTTCTAGCCCCCCCAAAGTGATCTCATTAGTGGCACCTTTATCCTAGAGGCAGAACAGAATAGGGGTTAAGATCACAGGTTCTGGAGTCGGAGTGTCCAAATTCATCTCGTAATTCGCCGATTTCTCATTGTATTAAAATAGGGTACTATTTCAACCCTGTTTCCATTTCTTCATTTGTAAAATAGGAATATTAATGGTATGAATGCCTACCTCAAAGGATTAGTGTGGGGATCAAATATGTTAACACACAGTATTATTATCCTCACCTAGACAGACAGCTTCTCAGGGAAAAGCACTCTCTATTAGAAGATAGGGCCTGTGACATATTTCGAACTCAATAAATTTGTGCTGTTGACTTTGTATCCTAATCCATCACCCTGAATTTGAGGATTTCATTTCAGCATGTTTGTTTCTTCCCAGGTCTCCTAACATCTTTTGTATCCTGAAAGGGAACATTCTTCTTGCCCTGTAATTATCAGCCTTTCCATCAGCTTCCTCTTTTCCTGTTCCAAACAAAATTATTCAGTCTGCTTACCTTTCCCCTGACAAATCCTGCCTGAGTTTCAAAGTTAATTGCTTCTACTTCCATTACACACCTGCCTTGCTTTATTTTGTCTATTAACTTTGCTTTCTTGTAAGTAGATTGTATCTATTCCGCTTGTCCCCTTTCCCTTATTAATGAACTTCCTAGCCCTGGCATCAGTTGAAGAGTTATCCTTCAGCCCAGGCTTCTTAAACCAGTCTCCAAATTCTTTGCTGCTTAGGTGATTGCTTTTGGCATCCTCCTTGCTAATTCACCTTTGTTAAGCAACTCTTGTCTCTGAAAACATCCCTTTCTTACAAAGTGCAAGAGAGAATTATTCCTCCAAACAATTTTTTTAACCGCTCTTTTTTTTGAGTTGGTTTTATTCTCTCCTCCCTTTGAATGTCTCGTAACATGCGTCTTCCAGCTAGAATTGCACACTGTCTATACCTCTGGCAGGTAAAATGAGAGAAGAGCAACACCTCCAGGCACTCTTCCAAAAGGAATCAAATAAAAGCCCACCCAGCTCTATCCCTCCGGGTGCCTCTGAGCATAGGCTGGTTTCCTTCAGGAAGATTAATTCTGCCTTTTCCAATTTTTATGCCCCACTGGCATTCCTCACTTTCCATATCCTAATGCTGTATAGGTTGATTGTTCTTCTCCTTAATTGTGCTCTTAACACTGATTCTATCTACTTATTCTGGACCTGGTTTCATGGCTCACTGCAAACTATTCATCTCCCTACCTACCCCCCACAACCTCTTGGATTTCTCTATATAATTCTAAAACAAGCTCCTTGGGCTTTTGTTTGTTTGAAATGTGTTTTCACGCGGGGACTCCTTTTTGTTGTTTTGTTCTCTCGCTTGTACTTCTGTAGGGGTGGTTCCCACGGAGGGTTGCATTTCCCGGGCTCTGGGTTTTGTCTGGCTGCTTTTCTGTCTCCACTCCTGAGCGATCGGTTTTGCTGGATATCTTGACTCATAATTGATCGTGTTCCAATGTGTCTCCTTATCTACAATGGATTCTGAAGAGAGGGCTATTGGGTTGAGAACTGAAGACTCTGAGGGTGGAGAGAACACTAGGTGCTCTCTGGCCCACCTCGTCTCCACCATCGCTGCCTTCCTGACTGCGTTTAGGTACTTAAGCGAAAACAAACCCACTGCTCTACAAGGCAATACTTTCCACTTTTAGACACATGTTCTACAAAGCACCTCCATATCATTAAATGAAATCCACCTCACTGTAATTTTCGCACACATGTACCACTCTCGCCTTCTGTGATTCTATGTGGTGCATTCCCCGTTAGGTATCTCAGGTATTTCACAATAGGTGTCCTAAATCCTGGACGACTACCACTCTCTTCCAGGCCCATTATCCCCAATTCCTTCCACTACTGATCAAGTGTCTTGGCCTCTACCGCCTTTACACCCACCTATAGAATTCTTTCATGCCAACATCCCTGCCGATCCCTTCTGACTTGACACGAAGTGCAACATTTCCCGAGGATCTGAGCAGCTCAAAGCATGGTGCAAGGGTGACCATTTTGTTAATCGTAATTAGCTTAAAACTGCATTAGCTTTTGGACATCCATACAGTGACACGTAAATTGTTTTATTCCTCATTTTTATATGAGTTATTCTTGAATCAGATGTCCTCTACTCTAGAATAGCACCGCTAACATTTGGAATGCAAAGGTAAGCTTTGCACGAAGCCTCACTAAACTGCATTTTATGAAACTTGAGCCTTCTTTTTAACCTCTCAAGGTTTTTTTGTTTGTTTTTTTTTTTAATTCCTGCTCTAGTATTTAACATTGCTATTCTGCCTCCACTTTGCTTCGGCTGTAAGTTTTGTAAGTACTTCTCCTATATCATCATGCAAATCGTTAGCAGAAACCTTGACAGAGTAAGGGCCAAGGATACAACCGGAGAGCCCAACTCAAAGTTGGCATCGGGGAGACAATCAGCACTCCTTAGGTCCACCATATCCAGGAGCTACAACTCTCTGGAACACACAGTACTGCCCACACTTCTTTAAGTGATATACAAAGATGGCATCCACATCATGACTATGATAATAGCTAACATGTGTTATGGGTCTATTATGTGTTAGGTGTTTTTCTAAGAGGTTTACACGCATTAGCTCATTTAGTCTTTGCAATAACTCTATGAAGTAGGCCATGTTATTATTCCCACTTCATACATAAAGAAACTAGGACACCGAGCAATTCAGATTGCTTGGTCAGAAGGTGGTGGCAACTTCGTTCTCAAAGACTCCAGCGCTTATACTCCTTACCCCATCTTGAGATTTTGTCAAATGACACGCAGAATACGATTTTTTTATGACTCTCCTGATTACCCAAATTAGTGCTTCCCGAACTAAGAAATGCAGCTAGTTTAATGTGCATTCTAAGTGAATCTAAGTGAAAGTGAATGTCGCTTTTAGTGATCACAATTTCTAAGTCCTCACAAATTACATCTTCAGTAATCCAAAGCTATCATTTTTCCAGGAGAAGCCAAGTTCTCAACTGCATAACCCCAGGATGCACATTTGTTCCTTCTCCATATGTTCCACATGGCATTTGCAGCCCAGCTATCCTCACAGCTTATTGACAGTGATTCTGAGACTGACCATCCATCCATCTCCCTTTCTTCCTTTTTATTGAGAGAGAGAGAGAGAGAGAGAGAGAGAGAGAGAGAGAGGTGGGACGGGGAAGAGGTGGGGGGGAGGAAGAAGGGGGAGAGGGAGGGAGAGGAGGGAGGGAGAGGAGGGAGAGGGGAAGGGGGAGAGGGGGAGATGGGGAGAGAAAGAGAAGTATTTCTAGTATCTGGTTTTCATCTGAAAAGCTTACAACATCTTTTTTTCATGGTGAGCTTTTCTCTATTGTCCTGGGGGTGATAATCAAGAATGCCAGTGTAGCTGGATGTCTACTTTCCTGTTCAAAATATGGCTCACAGGAAGACTTTATCAAAAGATACAGCATGCAAGGATGTTTCATAGACAGAATATAGTTCTACCCAAATATCTCCTAGTACAATTCCTGTAGGAAAAAACAATGCTGGGGTGCCTGGTGGCTCAGTCAGTTAAGCGTCTGACTTGGCTCAGGTCATGATCTCACAGTTCGTGAATTCGAGTCCCACATCGGGCTCTCTGCTGTCAGGACAGGGCCCACTTCAGATCCTCTGTCTGCCTCTCTCTCTGCCCCTTCCTTGCTTGCATGTGTGCTCTCTTTCTCTCTCTCTCTCTCTCTCAAAATAAATAAACATTCAAAAAAAATCTTAAAAACAATGCTGTGTGTAGTCCAGCCACACTGACACAGTCTACACCAACAGGTGGACCAGAGTGGGAATGGCCAAGTCAGTCAAAATCAATGGACAGTGATACAGAGCCCGAGGGAATCAGGGAAGCTGAGGGTTCATAGTCACTGGCAGAGGAAACAACAGGAGCCAAAGAAAGAACGAAACACGAGAAGATAAGGACCAGAAAAAAAAAAAAAAAAAAAAACGAGAAGAAGAAACAAGGAGAAAGAGATCCCCATCGGCTGGGGTAATTAGCATGGGTCATGGAGATCTTTTAACAGTCAGCTAGCTTACCTTTCCAGCTTCAACTCCCAACATTTTCCTCCCATGACCTCAGTGTACACCCAAACCCAAATGCCACCCCTAACTGAGCATCCTGGGCAGCGTGTCATGACATCATGATCCCTTGCGTTGGTTCACAATGAAAGATTAAGCAAGTAGAATGCTTGGTCCTGTGCCTAGAACGGAGTAGCTGTATGGCCTTCATTATTATTTTCTCTGTGGGTCAGTGCCGCCCCAAAGAAGGAGAAACTCACCTTTGTTTTAGATACAGACCAGCCTAAAGGGCCTTGCAGAAAATGGCTGGGATGTGAAAATCGAAGACTGACCTCAGAATGACCTTGGGCAGTGGTATGAATACATAGACAAAGCTGATTCAGACACCCAGGCTAAGGCTCCTCAACACTTATTTCATGTTTAGTATATGTACGCCTCCCAAAATATGCCTCTACAAGCCACTGTCTACAAACGGATTCTTGTTTATAAGGCTGCACATCTGATGCAGAATGTAGTGCTCACCACAGATCCAAGGAGCCCGTGTGTTTCCACAAGCCCCCATACACTTTCAAAGAAAATTTCCAATGAAAATTCATAAAAGTGCATTGTTTTTAAAGCAAACTCTTGAAAAACAACCCAGCTGGCGGGAATCTAGCGATACAAGTTGTGCATTGGGCTTGACCTCTTGAACAGCAGGCAAGGAGAAAACGGGGAGCTCACAGTTTAAAGGGAAGTATTGAGAACAGCGTTGTTCACATACTGCTACTGGAACGGCAGAAGTCGTTTTTGTCTCCAGAGGTTTCAGGACAAGTTGAATCCAAAAGAAATAAAAGAGAGGGAATGTTTTTCCTGGCTCCTTCTCTTGTGGCTGGCTCTCAGCATCCTGGCCTGGTAGGGGCAGAATCACGTGATAATCTTTTTGAGGCGGAGCACATGCGAATAGCCCTCTCTCAGATTGTGCCTGCAATCTGTAAATTCCAGCCAAGCCAGATTCATTCTCTCTCCCCAACCTGTTGCCAGGCATTAACACCAAAAGAATTGAACTGCATAGACTTTTTAAAGAAATCAATTACAAACCTCTTTTATTAGCCAAACAAGTCCAACTACCAGAAATATTTTGTGTGAAACATTCATAAAGACCAACAGTTGTTCTGCATGACATTTACAGACCAAGCTTCTTTTCACAATGCACCACATTTTTTCTCATGCTTCCTCTGTGAAGGATTGTGAATGCTAAAGACCAGTGATGGAGGACCAGAAGCCAAAACCGAATTCAAGGCCATTCTCACTGACAACATTGCAGAGTTACTGAGGGAACGGCAAGATGAAGCTTTCAGCTTCTCTTAGTGTCTAGGAGAAAATATTTAGAAGTAGAGTGTGTTTGGAGAAAGTTTTGTTAGCTTCAAAATAGCTTCAAAATCAAGAAAGAGCCACAATGCAAGTAGGCTGAAGGAAAGAAATTGCATTTGAGATCCCTAAGGGGTGAAGCTGAATTTTCACATCCACTAATCAAAAAGGGCAACTGCCTTGGAAACACAGAGTCTGTGAAGTATTGGGTTTATGTACAAGAATATCCTACCTTCTTCAATTTATCAAGTTCCTACCAGCTACAGGTCCCTGGAACATTTGGCCAACTTAATAAAAATTGGCTGTAACAGACAGATTCTCCTATGGGGAAATTCCAGGTCATGTCTGATACTGGACCAAAATTAGTAGAAAAGTCCTGGAACCAGAAAAGACCCCGAATAGCCAAAGCAACCTTGAAAAAGAAAACCAAAGAGGAGGATCACAATCCCAGACTTCAAACTGTATTACAAAGCTGTAATCATCAAGACAGTATGGTACTGGCACAAAAACAGACACTCAGATCAATGGAACAGAATAGAGAACCCAGAAATGGACCCACAAACATATGGCCAACTCATCTTAGACAAAGCAGGAAAGAATATCCAATGAAATAAAGACAGTCTCTTCAGCAAGTGGTGCTGGGAAAACTGGACAGCGACATGCAGAAGAATGAACCTGGACCGCGTTCTTACACCATATACAAAAATAAACAGAAAATGGATGAAAGACCTCAATGTAAGACAGGAAGCCATCAAAATCCTCAAGGAGAAAGCAGGCAAAAACCTCTTTGACCTTGGCTGCAGCAACTTCTTACACAACACATCTCCAGAGGTAAAAATGAACTATTGGGACCTCATCAAAATAAAAAGCTTCTGCACAGCGAAGGAAACAATCAGCAAAACTAAAAGGCAACCAAATGAATGGAAGAAGATATTTGCAAACGACATATCAGATAAAGGGTTAGTATCACAAATCTCTAAAGAACTTATCAAACTCAACACCCAAAAAACAAATTATCCAGTGAAGAAATGGGCAAAAGACATGAATAGACACTTCTCCAAAGAAGACATCTGGATGGCCAACCGACACATGAAAAAATGCTCAACATCACTCATCATCAGGGAAATACAAATCAAAACCACAATGAGATACCACCTCACACCTGTCAGAATGGCATTAACAAGTCAGGCAACAACAGATGTTGGTGAGGATGCGGAGAAAGAGAGATGATCTCTTTTTCACTGCTGGTGGGAATGTAAACTGGTGTGGCCACTCTGGAAAACAGTATGGATGTTCCTCAGAAAATTAAAAATAGGGTGCCTGGGTGGCTCAGTCAGTTAAGCGTCCGACTTCGGCTCAGGTCACGATCTCACACTCCGTGAGTTCGAGCCCCGCGTCAGGCTCTGGGCCGATGGCTCAGAGCCTGGAGCCTGCTTCCGATTCTGTGTCTCCCTCTCTCTCTGCCCCTCCCCCGTTCATGCTCTGTCTTTCTCTGTCTCAAAAATAAATAAACGTTAAAAAAAAATTTTTTTTAAGAAAATTAAAAATAGAACTACCCTACGACCCAGCAAATGTACTACTAGATATTTATCCAAGAGATACAGGTATGCTGTTTCGAAGGGGCATACGCACCCCAATGTTTATAGCAGCGCTATCAACAACAGCCAAAGTATGGAAAGGCCCAAATGTCCATCAATGGGTGAATGGATAAAGAAGATGTGGTATATATATACAATGAGGTATTACTCAGCAATCAAAAAGAATGAAATCTTGCCATTCGCAACTACGTGGATAGAACTAGAAGGTAATATGCTGAGTGAAATTAGTCAGTCTGAGAAAGACAAATATCCTATGACTTCACTCATATGAGGACTTCAAGATACAAAACAGATGAACAAAAGGGAAGGGAAGCAAAAATAATATAAAAACAGGAGGGGGACAAAAACATAAGAGACTCTTAAACATGGAGAACAGAGGGTTACTGGAGGGGTTGTGGGGGGGGGGGGGATGGGCTAAATGGGTAAGGGGCATTAAGGAATCTACTCCTAAAATCATTGTTGCACTATATGCTAACTAACTTGGATATAAATTTTAAAAATAAATTAAATAAAAATTTAAAAAAAGAAAAGTCCCAGTCTTCTGTAGGAAACCCTTCCTCATCTAAATGGAAGAAGAAACAGGGTCAGCGGGCTAGATGACCCACCTTGATTGGGCACAGAAGACCCATGCCTTCTCAGCCCTTTCCAGATGCTAAGGAGCTTGTACACAAAAACATTATACCCAACTTTCCTCGATATTTTCCTTAAGAAAAGTTAGCATCTCAAACTGAATGTGTCTGAAGCTAACTTCATCCCCTTTCCTGACAATCTTGTTGCTCTTCTTATGTTCTCTGCCTCGATAGAGACCCACTTAGTTCATCCAAGCTGGAAACCTCTTTCTGCCTAAACAAATCATACCCAGTTTTCGCCAAGTCCTATCAATTCTATTTCCCAAATGCTTTTTGAACTGGCCACACCTTTCCTTTCCATTGCTACTCCCCTCGTTCAAATACAGACCCTCCCAGTTCAGATCACTGAAATGGTCTTAAGCAGGTCTCCCTGTCTTTTTTCTTGACACTTCACCACGTCACCCACCCTCAATTCACGTTTTCTGCCAGCAACCAGCAAGATTCTGAGGAAAATGTGACCATTCAAAATGAATTCCTTACTGCTTTTAGACACTGGTCTGGGACCTCTAGAAGCCAAAATTAGATATTCACTCTCTAGGTTTGTAAATTATAATCCCAGTCAAAATAACACACTGACTAGGTCTCTTGTGCAAAAGGTAAGCCACTGACTGGACAAAGGAGCCATCTTTACAGTTGGAATAGGACTGGCTATCTGCAAAAGTTCAGAGGACTTAAAGAACCCTCCAAATGCTTACCTGTTCATTTCCTGCAACATCATCTCCTCATTACTGCTGACTGTACAGCCAGCGATGGATCTCAAAGTGCTCCAAGGATAAAGTGTGGCATCCAAGTAAGGAAGAAATAATTATTCCCAGACAGAGACTTTTAGTTTTGGAAAATCTAGAGGGAAATGGAACTGTGTAATACATTCTGAAGATACTGAACCAAAGAAGAGAGAGCATCATTTGGGACTGGGTGGCAACCACCATTGATGTGGGTATAATCACCATAGTGTCCACACTCACTGTGCTTGCCTAGGCAGCTGGCTATACAGTTCAAGCCAGTTGCTGGGCCAGCCAACTTAGACTAAGACCAAACACAGGATCATATGAGGGGCTATAAAAAAGTCAGAAAATACTTTTTTTTTAATGTTATTCATTTATTTTTGAGAGAGAGAGGGAGAGAGAGTGAGAGAGAGGGAGGGAGGGAGGGACAACATGAATCAGGGAGGGGCAGAGAGAGAGGGAAAGAGAGACAGAAAATCCCAAGCAGGCTCTACACTATCAGCGCAGGGCCCAATGAGGGGCTCGAATCCATGAACTGTGAGATCATGACCTGAGTGGAAGACAGACACTTAACCAACTAAGCCACCCAGGCACCCCAGAAAATCCTTCTTTTATGTAGAGGATACTTAAAAGACTTTGGGAACAGTAAACTAGATTGGAGTGTCACCCTCCTTCATCAGTCCCTCCAGTGGTCCTAAAAGCCTACTTTTTCCTTTACCATAAGGAAAATACTAGGGAGAGAAGCATCCAGTGTTTAAAATGTGCTTAACAGCTGGGTTTAGTAGACTGGGACTGCTGATTGTAGAAGATTCAACTGAAATGGAGAAGAAAGGAAGTAGGAAGAAAAGTAGATATAATCATAATAGGCAGTGCCTAATTTGGAAATCAGATCTCAGAAAATGATCTAACCTGCAGATTTGTCCTATTTAATCTCGGGGATGCAGGTATTAAGTTGATGGCCTTGTGTGATAGGCACAACGTCCAGCTGTAACAAATAGAAGCCGGACCCCAGCAGCCCACTAGAGGGTCATGGTACCTCCTGAGACACTGCACTCAACTCCGTTCTCAGGCCAAGCAGCCAGAAGTTGAAAGAAAGGCTGGGTAGCTCTGAGGACAAGCTCTTCTTTAATACTCCACAAGCATACTGTGAATCTTGTTCCTGTGCATTACCCAGGTGGAAAGGAAACATCCTGAAAACTGCTTTCTTTTGGAGACTGCCTCTGAGGGAATACTGCCTCTGAGGGAATGAAAGTCGTCACGGGTCCACTTGCCAGACTTTCTAATGACCAGGTAGTAATACTCTGATTTCCTTGGTTTTTGCAGTGGGTGTAATGAAACTCAAACACATCCTGTGGTCATGTCTCCAGTTTCTCAGTGTACAGATGTAATGGATATTGTCAATAACTGCCAGAATCTTCCCACTGGCCTTTAGCCCTTGAAGTAATGGCTTGGTGGGATTCATTGGCTTAACTCCTTCCTGTCCAAAGAGTACATGAAGAAATATAACTTCCTGGGATAAACTAAGAGATTGGTGCAATTAAAAATCCTCTAAATGGGCAAGCATGTTGTTTTTCACGTTATCCCTGGATTATCCACTTTGGTCTGGCTCAACGGTGATGTAGGTGGACACTAGACAAAAGGAGAGTGCTGTGGAGTGGAAGTCTTTCTCAGAGGTAACCTGGAAATAATAAGGAGCATAGAATAATCTTAAGTAGACATCTGATTCTTTAGATAGTGTAGGAGAACAGGTACAAGGGCATGTACTCCACGGATTCCGGGGAAGTGGGTACCGATCTGGTTCCATAGCCAAGAACCTGGGAAGAGGGGAGTTGGGTGTTGGTGATAAGAAATTTTGAGAAAGAAGTATGGGAATGGACTTCTCAGAATGGATCCAGGCTTGAAAATACGGTATATTATAGTAAGGCTCTCCAGAACACACTCCCTGCAGAAGAGGTCTGAGAGAGAATAGCCAGGTGTTAATGTTCCGACTTCTTTTGTCCCTTACAGCGGGTGTACTGGGACTAGGACACACCCGGCAGTCATGTCCCCAGTTTCTCAGGGTGGACAAGATCCATTTGATGGAGACCAATCATCCTCCTTCCCCAGGCAGCCCAGTGCTTTCTCAATAGAGCCACAAGGAAGGAGGCCCCAGTGGGTTCTAGCACATATGTATCCCCTCACCACAGCAGACTAGGCCACTTCCAGCAGTGTTTCTCCAGCCAGGCACCTAATTCGACCCCAGTAAAGTGACTGAGATCCCACGCCAGAGTTCAAGGAAATCAGCTAGAAACTAACTGGTGGCAGGTCCCCCTGAAGCCCTAAACTGCAACAATTTATTTTTGTTGAAGCAGACTAATTTTTTCATGTTATGTTATTAGAAGACTTTTTTTTCTCTCCCTTTATTATTTCTCTTTGGTCCCATTCTACTGGATATAGAAAATGTAATCAGGAACTAAATTTAATTGTCATTCTGTTTATTAAAAAATAATATCATGCCATGATACAACTAGAAGCAGGGTAGAATATGCTCTTTGTTAACTCAAAAAAGTAGAGATGTTGGCGAGGATGCAGAGAAAGGGGAACACTTTCACACTGCCAATGGGAATGCAAACTGGTGCAGCCACTCTGGAGAACAGAGGGGAGGTTCCTCAAAAAATTAAAAAAAGACCTACCCTAAGACCCAGCAACTGCACTATTAGGTCTTTATCCAAAGGATACAAAAATTATGATTCAAAGGGACACATGCACCCTAATGTTTATAGCAGTGTTTATAGCCAACTTACAGAAAGAGCCCAAATATCCTTCAACTGATGAATGGATAAAGAAGATGTGGTATATATACACGATGCAGTATTACTCAGCAATCAAAAAGAATGAAATCTTACCATTTGCAACAACATGGATAGAACTAGAATGTATTATGCTAAGTGAAATAAATCAGAGAAATACCATATGATTTCACTCATATGTGGAATTTAAGAAACAAAACAGATGAACATAGGGGAAGGGAAGGAAAAATAAGATAAAAACAGAGAGGAAGGTAAACCATAAAAGACTCTTAAATACAAAAAACAAACTGAGGGTTGCTGGAGGGGAGGTGGTGGAGGAATGGGCTAAATGGGCGATGGGCATTAAGGAGGGCACTTGTCTGGATGAGCACTGGATGTTACATGTAAGTGATGAATCACTCAGTTCTACTCCTGAAACCAATACTACACTGTATGTAAACTAACTTAGATTTAAATAAAACTAAAAACTAAAAAAAAAAAAAATTATGTTCTTTGCTTCAGTGAGCATCTCATGATCAGAAAGATAAAATTAAACAAGAAAAAAAAATAACAAAATTTATAAGGATGCAGAAAGAACTCTGGTGAAATAACTGCTTCTAACAGGAAAGCTTCCTGAGCATCCAAGAACTCTAGAAAGAGGTAACAGGCAGGTAAACAACCTGAGCTCCATGGAGGGGTATGTACAAGCACAGAATGAAGCAGGAGAGCATGCCACAGCAGGGAAGTTGCAAGAAGGCATACACAGAAAGAAGTAAGGAGAAGGCATCAGAGATCGTGCATAAAACCAAATCTGGGTTGGTAAATTTCCATCTGGAAACAGACTCAACTCTTAAGACGTGGAATGTCCCTTCTTTTTTGCAGGAAGTATGCTTGCAAAATCATCATGTTGTCTGAAACATCTCTTAATATACTTTAAAAATTCATTCTTTTCTTTTCTGTATTTTAATACTGCAGGACTGATTTTAAAGTCCTCCGGATTCCTAAGGAAAATGTCTTGTCACTCTCAGCTGCTAATACTGTTTCAAAAGAAAAGATTTTATTCAAACCTGATAAAAATGCAAATGAACAAATAAGATTCTGCTTTTCATTGCATTTCCTTTCATCCCAAGTTTTTTAAAGCACGTTGAAAATATTAATTATGTCTCTGAATAGCTGTAAAATAATATGACTCTACCATCATCTATTTTTGTAACCAATGAGAATAAAGCACAGAGCAATATAACTAGTAAATGAGGATCATGGATGTAGGCTAAGAGCCACAACATCACTGTACAAACCAGGACGTGCAAAGGAAAAGATACTAAGGATGTAGGTCTTGCACATTAAAAGAGGAAGAGTCTTTTCTCCTTCTTAAGACAAAGAAAATCCATTTTAATATTCAATATTTCCCTCATCTGTGAAGTAGGCAAAATAACTTTCACGACTGTAGTAGGAGATGTATATATCTTCACCTAGAGAGATGGCAGAAAAGGAAACTTTCCTATTTTCCCCAATTATTTGTCTTTTCATGATAAGCACTTTTACCAACACAACACATTTGGGCAAGATATACTTTTCCCAAATAAAAAGGAAAAGAACGCATTTGCCTGAACTAGAAATACCATATGGTCTCTTTTACCATTACTCCTATCTATAATGTTAAGTCAACTCACACCCTGTAATTTCCAGGAGTACTGGTAGGGGAGTCAAAGGCCCAACTCCTCGATGGAAAGAATTCCTTTGCATCCAGAGCTCCTGTGCATTTTAATTCAGTTTCGCTTAAAGAGCATTCTCGAATTTCCAGAATAGCGTTTCACGATTGGTAGCAGGTGGCAGAGTAAGTAAACTTCACACTAGAGCAACATTTCCTCCCAGCAAGTACAGTGTTAAGTAAGGAGCAAACAAGCTCTTAAAATGAAGCACTCTGCAAAAGTGACCACTTAATTAAGGGCATTCAAATCCCTTGATGCCTTGGCTAATTCACTGGCCCCCTTATTTTGACCTAAAATAAGCCATCTAATCTGAAACATGAGATTTTTTTTCCTGGGCCAACGAAGCCACAATTTGTCATTCAGGTCATTTAGTGCCACATATTACCATTAGTCTCCCTAATGTAGTGCAAAGTCATGGTTATGACATTTAGGGTTTCTGGGTAGCCAATTTTAATGAGGAATAAATAATTTCTCCTGTTCAGCTAATACCTGCTGGTGTAGAAAGGTAATCCAAATGTCAGTGCTCCATCTCCTTATTGAGGAAAAGAGTAATGGACGACATCTGCTTTGAATATGTTCCTGGGGGAAAAGGCTCGAGGTCTCTCTTCTAATCACAGAATGATCTGTGAGAGCTGGGACAGAATTCAGAGGCCTGTGTACGGCCATAGTCAGAGGATCACCAGAAAAACACAAAAACAACAAAACAAAAATCAGGAATCTCTGGGGGAAAAAGACCACACCGCCAATGCTGCTCACATGTGTACACAGTTCTGCTCAAAACAGTAGAAGAGCACCCAGAGTAGGAAACAGCACACAACAAACATGTTTGTTGGCGCCCTTTAATGAACAGGGGCAAGAAGAAGGGCTTTTAGGGATAGTTTGGGTTCCTTCCACCTTTAGCTTGGTCCACAGAACTGGTGGGAACCCAGGAAGGATAAATGGACCAACGTAAAACCTAGCCTCTGTAACGTACCCCCAAAGCCACATCTCATCCAAGTTGCCTTTGTGCTGTGCCCCTCACCTGTGATGCCAGCGGGCAGGGGGTCAGAGCCTGACGTCCTCTCCACCGCTCACCTGCACACACTAGCTTGCCTCCAGCAGGGATCCGCTTTTTCCCATTTCTCAGAAGGCTAACGACTTGTCTTTATTTCTTGGCTTTTTACTTGGCTGACATGTCTGGATATTTATTTTTTCTCCTTTTTGGAGCATATGCCCAGACTTCTCTAGATTCAGAAATGGATGAAGGAACAGAACATGACACTCTCTGAGTCCCTGACATCTGCCTTTTCCTGTTGTGTTAATTTGACCTTTCCTCCATACAAATTTGCAATGGACTCACGTTTAAACAAATAAAAATAGGGACTCTTTTAAATACTAAGTTGCCTACTGTAATGTCCAGCTGTCTTTAGGGGAAATATATATTGCATATGTGAGGAATATGAAGCCAAGATTTTTATGCTTGCATAAAAATGCAGAAGCTTGGGGCGCCTGGGTGGCTCAGCCGGTTAAGCCTCCGACTTTGGCTCAGGTCATGATCTCACGGTTCACGAGTTCAAGCCCTGCATTGGGCTCTGTGCTGACAGCTCGTAGCCTGGAGCCTGCTTCGGATTCTGTCACTCCCTCTCTTTCTGCCCTTCCCCTGCTCACACTCTGTCTCTCAAAAATGAATAAACATTAAAAATTTTTTTTAAATAAATAAATGTTAAAATTTTTTTTACAAATGGAGAAGCTTATGCAGTTGTTTAAGCTGATAGGGAATTATCAAGGAAAAAAAATGAAAAGAGCTTTGTTCTCTTCTCTTTCCTTTAGGCTTCATTATTCACTGGAGACCTGTATTAGTCAGGGTTATCTAGGTTAAATTGCAATAAAAGCATAAAGAAAAAAAAAACCCTAAATTTCATTGGCTTAGAACAATAAGTTTACTTGTTTTGGGTTTAAAAAAACTTTTTTCAACATCACCCTGGCGGTTCAGATGGCTGCTCTGGGTGGCTCTCCAAGATACTAAACTCTCTCACCCCTGTACTATAAGGAAGTCCCTATGAAACTTGCATCAGTGCAGTGGGGTACGGAGATATCTCTGTCACTGGTTCCATGCTGAATCTTTTCTTGGGAAGTAATGGTTAATTGGTCACCTTTCCTTTTAAGGCCATACGTTTAAGGCCAAAAGTCTCTCATAAAGGAATAGTGGGTGGCTCAGTCTGTTTGGTGTCCCACTTTGGCTCAGGTCATGATCTCACAGTTTGTGAGTTCGAGCCCTGCACAGGGCTCTGTGCTGACAGCTCAGAGCCTGGAGTCTGCTTTGGATTCTATGTCTCCCTGTTTCTCTCTCTTTCTGCCCCTCCCTCCCTCAAAAATAAACATTTTTTTAAAAAGTCTCTCATTAAAACTAACTTCAAAAGTAATTTGAGAAGGGATGGCAGAGTAGATTACTAGTTATCTCATACTTTATTCTCTGATTATCTGTGAATTTATCAGGTGATCTTTTACTTGTATGTGGCCAGTAAAAACACTGACCACTCCTTTCGTGTTATGTATAGTATGTATGTATGTGTGCATATGTGTATACACACACACACGTATGTGTATATATATATATTTTTTTTTTTCCAGATCTTACTGTTTTGTTTTTTTTCTGACAGTGTGCTTTCTTCTTATGGATAACACCTTAAATGCATGATTAATCATCCTCAACTTTTCATGATGATCTTCCTTCAAGGCATCAATAGCAAGATGGCAAGAGTCATTTGATTCTACAATTATAATTACTTCTTTTCCCCAAACTTGTCACATGCCTGAGATTTAATACCCATCAGTTAATTGTGTGTTTGCTTACTCTAGTATCAGAACCACTTCACAATGAAAATTTTAAAAACTATACTACTACTGAATGTCAGTATATATAGAAGTGTTCCACATACTACCAGTGATGTGGTCGTCATTGCCAAACAGCAATAAATCTACCTTCCAAAACCCCCTTAAAGCTCGTTCCTAACATCATTTCAAGTGTTGGTTTCCTAGGAAATGGATGGTGATGCAGAGATTTCAGGCAGAGGGTTTACTGGAATAGCCCCTGGGAGTGATACCTCTAAGGGAATGAGGAAGTCGATCTGGGCAGAGGGGATGTGAAACTGATATGGTTTCAGCAGAGGCCTTGGTCAATCCTGTGACTATCTTGGGAGCTGGGCATTTCAAAAACAATTCTCTTTAGTTGGAGCCTTCATTACTCAACTTTCAGTAATGGATAGAACAACTGAACAGAAGATCAACAATAGAAGATTTGAATGACATTATAAAACAACTAGAACAGACATCTTTTGAGCTAAGAACATCTATAGAAATACTAAAAGGCATAAGGAACATTCTCTAGGATGATAAAACAGCCTTAATAAATTGAAAAGGATAGAATACAAAGTATGTTCCCTGAACACAGTAAAAATTAAATCAGAAAATAACAGAAAGAAATGATAAATATAAACAAAAAAAAAGAAATGATGAAAACACACAAATATGTGGAAATTGAACATTACACTCCTAAATAAACAATAAGTCAAAGTAGAAATCAAAAGTTAAATTAGAAAATACTTTGAAAGGAATTAAAATAAAAAAAGAACATACTAAAAATATATGGGATGCAGCTAATACAGTGGGAAATTCATAACCTGTAAATGCTTATGTTTAAAAAAAAAAGACCTCAGATTAATAACCTAAATTTACATTTTTAGGACATTGGGAAAAGATCAACCTAAATTTAAAGCAAGCAAAAGGAAGGAAATCAAAGATTAAAATGGAAATTAATGAAACAGAATAAAAATACAACAGAAAAAAGGAACAGACAGCTTCACTGGGGAGGTCTACCAAACATTTAAAGAGGAATTGACACCAATTCTTCACAAATCCTGAGAGAAAGGGGGGGGGGGGGATACAACAGGAGAGAATAGGTCCCAAATCATTATAGGAGGCCAGTATTAATTACTCCATGTGAAAATTAATAATGGGAAAATTCACTAAAATGAAGTCCAGAGTCCAGAGATTTGGCAGGGGAGCTCTCCTACTCTACCACTGTCAACTTCAAATCCAACAGGAAGAGACAGATCTTTCACATGGATGCTACTAGTTTACTACCAGACAGGAAGAAGAAATGCTTTCCTTGACCCACGCCCACCCCGTAACAACCCAGCCAAGGAGAGACAGTCACAACTCAGCCAATAAGAACCCACTATACTCCCAACTCCCAGCTTACTCCAATAGAGTTTCTGTTTATAATAGCCTTCCCAACTTACCCTTTTCCTCTGCAAAATAGTGTACCTCCTTGCCTATGGCTTTGCTTGTCCCACATTGCAACTCTGTTATTCCTAAATAAAACTTTTTCTGGTAAAATTAATGGTAGGGTTTGTTGTTGTTTTTAATAGTTATTCATTCATTCATTCACAACTGGAAAATTTTGTTTAAGTTTATTTGCTTATTTTGAAAGAGAGAGTGCAAGCAGGGGAGGGTCAGAGAGAGGCAGAATCCCAAGCAGGCTCCATTCTGATAGTGCCGAGCCCTACATAGGGCTCGATCTCATGAACCCAGGAGATCATGACTTGAGCAGAAATCAAGAGTTGGAGGCTTAACTGACTGTGCCACCCAGGTGCCCTGAAAGTTTTATTTTTAAGGTTAACACCTGATACAGGTGAAGACACTAAAAGAAAACTACCAATATCTCAATAAGAGGCCAATATCTCTTATGGACATGAACACAGAAATCTGAAACAAAATACTAGCCAAATCTGACAACATTAAAAAAATTTATATATACACCATGATCAGGTTAGATTTATACCAGGAATGCAAGATTGGTTTCACACCCCAAAGTCAATTAATATAATATCCTATATTAACAGAATGAAAACAAAAACCAATCATCTTAATTGATGAAGAAAAGGCATTTGACAAAACCTATACCCTTTTGTGACAAAACACTCAACACAATAAGAGTAGAATGGAACTTTCTGAACTTGATAAAGAACATGTACAAAAACTCAGAGCTAACACCATACCTAATAGTGAAATATTGTATACTTTTCCCTAAGATCATGAACAATACACAAGGATGTCCACTCTTGCCATTTCTATTCAACTTTGTACTAGTGGTTCTAGTCAGGGCAATTTGGGAAGGAAAATAAATAAAAGCATCTAGATTGGAGAGGAAGAACTATATCTCTATTTGGCAGATGACATGATCTTGTACATAGAAAATCCTAGAGAATACACTAAAAAACTAGTACAATCAACTAATGAAGTTGATAAGTTTGCAGGATGCAAGATCAATACACAAAAATCCGTTCTATTTCTATACACTAGCAATTAAGTGATCTGAAAATGAAATTAAAGAACAATTCCATTGACAATATATCAAATAGAATAAACTAATTATTAATAAACTTAACAGAAGTTCAAAACTTATACTCTGGATTACAAAATATTGTTGAAGGAAATTTTAAAAGATCTAAATCAATGGAGATCACTCCTTGTTCATGGATCAGAAGTCTTAATATTGTTAAGATGGAAATACTCCCCAAGTTGACCTGCAGATTCAATGCAATGCCTGTCAGAAACCTGGCTGGATTTTTTGCAGAAATTGACAAGCTGATTATGAAATTTTAATATGATTGTAAGGGACCCAGAATAGCCAAAACAGTCTTGAAACAGAATAATATGGGGCGGGGGGGGGGGGGGGGCGGTTCATACTTCTTAATGTCAAAACTCACCACACAAAGCAACGATAATTAAGGAAGTATGGTATTGACATATGGAAAGAGATAGATCAATGGAATAGAAATGAGAATCCAGAAACAAATCCATGTGCTTATGGTCAAATGAATGGTGCCAAGAACAGGTAAAGAAATGGAAAAGAACAGGGGCACCTGAGTGGATCAGTTAGTTGAGCATCTGACTTTGGCCTAGGTCATGATCTCGCTGTTCCTGAGTTCGAGCCCTGTGTTAGGCTCCGTGCTGACAGCTCAGAGCCTGGAGCCTGTTTTGGATTCTGTCTTCCTCTTTCTCTCTGCCCTTCCCCTGCTCATGCTCTGCCTTGCTCTCTCAAAAATAAACATTAAAAAAAATTTTTTTAATAAAATAAAAAAAATAAAGAAATGAAAAAGAACAAATCTGGACTATATGATAGAAAATAAGTCAGGCAATCCCGAACAATAGGATTGTTTCATAGTTGTGACCAGCTCTGGGCTCAATTTCATTTATTTGGAATTCCAACAGGACATTCTAAGATGGCAGAGTCCCATTGTGATTAGTTGGGAAACTATTTCTATGAGGTACTCATGCCTTATCTCCCGTAAGAAATACTGGTTATTTTGGTTTTGCAGTGGCAAAGAAAAATACTTTCCATCTGGCCTTCTGGGTTGTGCAGAAACCAATTCACTTCGGCATCGGTATAGGAAACTCCCTAAAAAAGAAAGGGGTGAAAGGGTATGGCTAAAGTCTTCCTGAGGCTGAAATAAAGAAACAAGCTCATTATTTCCCTGGTAAAGTTAACTAAGTCCTAATTGACAATAAGAAAACCTTTTCCCTTTCAGAATTGTGGCCTTGGCGTCCTTGTAGCCTCGGGAAAGCTTTGTCTTTCTGGAAACAGAGGACAGAGCAGCCACTCAACCAGGCTCCGCCCAGGAGCTGAGGCTCCATGTGAGAGAAGTCACTTGTTTCAATCGAAGAAAAAGTTACCTTTCTTCTGCTGTTAACCATGGTTATTTAGCACTGTACTTAAGCCCATTATTTTTCCCAACATGTGATATTTAGGAAAGAGGAGAAAAAGAATTAAATCATGCAAAGGGACCGAAAGTGATTTTTACTGGACTCCCTCAATATCCATATCACTTTCCCAGGGAAGAGTTTAGTTATTTTTTTAAAATTTCTTTTAATGTTTGTTTATTTTTCAGAGAAAGAGAGAGACAGAGCAGAGAGAGAGGAAGACAAAGAATCTGAAGCAGGCTACAGGCTCTGAGCTGTCAGCAAAGAGCCCGGTGCAGGGCTCGAACTCAAGAACTGCAAGATAATGACCTGAGCCGAAGCTGGACGCTTAACTGACTAGCCACCCAGGAGCCCCAGGGAGAGTTTAATTCTAAATGTCACTTAGTTATTTTCCAATGTAGAAAATAATAGCAGCTTGTCTGAAAAGAAAGAGAACTCCATTAACACACCACCCCTACTGCCCTCAAACTTCTTCCCACCTTCCTCAGGGCAAATGTGTCTTTGCCCAGAAGCCAAGAGGAGAAGGTTGCATAGGTGTCTACACTATTGTGCACTTTTATGGTTCACAATAAGCATTCTTTACATTTCTTACATTTTAAGTACATCAGTTTCAGGGGGAACACCAAAGCAGGAGTTGCCCTTTTATTAAACAGGATGAGTAATAATGGACAATGCTTAAAAAAAAAAAAAAAAAGATTTTCATGTCATTTTTAACCTCACTTCTCCATGGAGAGGTCAATTCCAGTCTGAGGCCCAGTAAATGGACCATTGCAGGGGGCAGAAGTCTACCAGAGAAAGGAAGAAGGGGAATCCGGGGCTTTCACAAGTTAAAATGCTCTCAAATCAGCAGGCAAGCTTTGCAGAAATGGCTAGAAGTTTTCAAGGCTCTGCCAGTTAGTGTTTTAGAAAACTCAAGGAGGCTGTGTGAAACGCCCTTAAATCACACACTATCGAGTCACTTAACAATCTTGGGCTTCTTTAAAATATCATCAAATAATTCACACATAAATCTAAAGAGGGGCTGAGCTTGGGGCTCGGTCAGTTAAGAGGCTGATTCTTGATTTTGACTCACATCATGCTCTCACAGTTCGTGGGTTCTAGCCCTGATAGCATGGAGCCTCTGTCCCTCTCTCTCTGCCCCTCCCCTACTACTCACCCCCCCGCCCCTGAAATATAAAGAAATCATAAGGAGAACAACAGACCCAGGAAGTGGTCTTGAATCCTATTGTGTCTAGTCTTTAGGTTGTAGAAAATGATAGAAATAGTTCAGCCCCAGAAAGTCCCTAACCTAAGCCTTGCAAATAAAATCTTAGTGCTAGATTTTATGTTGATGGAGAACTGATAGAGGTGAGTTGCTAGAGCCCTGAATCCCATGGCAGGCACAAAAAACTGCCTTGAGGGCAGACTAAGATGATTCTGTTTACCCTAAAGAATTTACACTCGGCAAACTCCTCCCTGCCCTTCATTCCAAGATCAAATGTGAGATACACTGTTGTGGCAGGCTTCTTCATAAGCTTCCAAATACCATAGCCCGTTGCTCCTAACTCCCCAGAAATTGGTTCATCTTCCATCGCCCCCAAGCCCCAGCCATACTGGGCCATCAACCAGGGTAAGAAGGCTACCGCCAATGCCTAGAAGCCAAATGCATACCATGTGATGCCTTTGCACACTGCTGACCCAGGCCTTTGAAGACAGTAAGGAGTAGACCAAAAAGCAGATCCCTCTTGGATCAGAGAAGAAGAGTCCTACATTCCCCAAGGACAAGATTAGGAGAGTAAAGAATGTTTGAGTTTACTTAAGCCAAGATCAGCAAAACCGCTAGTAAAACATGGTGGTCAAGAGCATGGACTCCGGAGATAGATCCTTCTCAGTTTGAATTTCTGCTGGGTAGTCTATAAGATCTGTGCCCAGAGCTCCCATACCCAGCTTCTCTGCAACATAGTACCTCCTGTATGTATGGGAGTAATAGAACCTACCTCACAAAGCTATTTTGAGGACTAAACAAGACATTGTACATAAAAGCACAGCACTGGGCATGGCTCCTAATAGATTCTCAGTAACTGTTATTGCCATAACGTTCCCATTACATGGTGAGGAGGGCATTATTAAAACAATTCTCCCAATCGTTCCTATTCTAAACCTTCCCTCCTGGAGCACATTCTGGTTTTGAATATTTTAACATAAAGGTATAGCACCTACTCTGGGAGGCAGAGGCCAGTGGCCCTTCTTATCTGACAGAAATCCCCTTTTTGTGATTGCTTCAACCATCCACTTAAGGCTTCTGGCCTGAAAATCCCAGTTTAGATTTGAAGAAAAGAGCTCAGGGGATTTTTCCCCTTCACTTTCAGACTCATGAAGATAAATTGCAAATCTCTTCTCAGAGGGAAAAAGGCAAATTACGCTCAGTAATTACATAGAGGACAAAGACCGTGCTTGTCAAATTAGAAAAAACAGATATTCTTTTGGAGGAGTGGCAAAAGAAAATTGGGGAGGGAGAAGGGAGGTAAGGAAGGAACAGCGGGCCTGTCTGGAGAGAACATATGCCAGTGTGAATCAGCACATGGTTCGTGCATCAAGGCGACACCTTCTAGAACATTGACATTCAAATGATCTTCATTCCCTAGACTGCCTCTACACTTGGCCCCCCTGGACTCTGTGTGGGAGTCCATCAAATCCTACCCTTGGCACAAAATACCACTGAGGGCTCTGGGCAACTCTGGCCTGGATGCATTAAACTGCCATGTACCTCACACGGACCCTAACTCCTGACACTGCGCTCAACAAAGCTCCAAGATCAGAGCCCCACGAAGTCCCACTGATTTGGGATTTAACCCTTAGGAGAACGCATTTGGATACTGCTTTTCTCAAATAGAGAAATTGTGTTACTCTGATGGGAGAAAAGATGAACATACGGGTGAGCAAAAATTTTAGGACATGCCTACAACATCTTATGTACTTGGAATATTTACTCTCCACAAAACCTTAAAGTTGTTGTTTTCTACATTTTCCAGACAAGGGACAGGTTCAATAAAAGTCAAAGCCAGGCCTCAAATGCTGGGCTCCAAATCCTTTCTGGTACTTTCCACTACACTGATTGGCCCCGCCCCATGATATTACTGCAAGCTGGATATTCTTCGTCTGGTTCTAGCAATTTTATGACAGTTTTCTCACTTATAAAGTTTGGAGATTGGGGGGAAAAATCACCTCCAAGTTACTTCCCAGCTCTGTCACTTATTAAAAGGGCCTTCTTGCAACATGGAGGCCTGAGGATAAGGGGATTCTGTCAACGTTAGGAAACTCCCTGCCCCCTCACTCAGGGCCTGGAGACAAAGCTGGGATCCATGGGGGAGCTGGTCATGGGTTGAGAAACCAGGCAAGTGTGAATTCTAATCCTGGTGCTGACATTGACTTCCTCCTAATCCTCACAGCCACTTTGTTTCTGAGTTTCCATCTATGCAACAAGGTTAATAGGACTCATCAATCTCCCAGGAGGGTGTTCGCGTCTGCTCAGCATTTGCAAGGAGCTATAAAGCCTTGTTTCTGAGGGCCTGTCGTAGTTGTAACATGGGGGTACCCTAAGAAACAAAACATAGGAATGCTCAAAGGTAACTTGCTCAAAACAGCATTAAAAAAATAGCACATATGAACCTGTTCAATTATCTCAAATATAAAGCTCATTTTGAAAAGCAATAGGTAGTTAGTTCATCACTTGTTCAGCTGTTAGAAGCAAAGTTACATAGCTAAAGTCCAACCCAAGAGAAGGTACAAAGTAAGAGGTTCTAGAATGCCAGACATTTTGGAGTTCAACAACCCCCTTAAGCAATGTAATATAATTTTTCTTTTCTTCCCTTTTTTTAATTTTTTACAAAAAAATATTATCTTTACCAACAGAATGATAGGCTGAATTGAAACACAGGATGGTCTTTTGCATCCTCATTTAAATGGTTAATTTTTTTACCCTGAAGAAACATTCTAGAAGAAATAGAATCATCCAGAACTTGCAAATGAATGTGTCAGAGTTTGAATGGGTGGAAATAGCCAAGCACAACAGGAAATCTCTGGTTTCTATACTTGTCTATGAGGTTAAACAATCTGCCAGGTGAGTTTCATGTTGCCATGCCTTTTAGTAGATGAATATATATAAATTCATTCATTCGTATGTTAATACTAAATGTACTCCCAGAATGTACAGCTTTTAGCACCAAAAAGTTTTTCCTAACCGGCTGTGATGGGGGTGGCTGCTGCGGAGAACGGGAGGGAAGAGTGTTGGCCAGCCAGCTGTGCACCTGTATCTGTATTTCTTCCATCCTGCCCATTATGGAAAGCAACATGTTCTGATGCTCCCATCCCTTCTCACTATCACCAAAGACTGATCAAGTCTGCATGCCCCCTTAAAAACAGGGAGAGGCACTTTTATTTCCTTTTATGTAGATCTTCCACATGATTTTTTTTTTCAGTCCTTCACTGAATACGCCAACTGCCTTTCTCAGACTGTGATAAATCAGGGACTTCTTTTTCCCACTCTGGACTCCATTCTGACATCACAGTAGCTATACAAACCACAGTGTTAAGCAAACAAAAGAATTTTTCATTTTCTCTTTCATTCAAGAAGGCTCCATTTTCTGTCACCCTACAACCTTTTGACCCGTGTCCTAATGGCACTGGTCACTCAAGGGCAGAAGTTCAGCCGTAGGTTAAGTCTGTGTGTGTTTATGTTGAGGAGAGGCCCTGTTTGCACTCACTTCCTGTTGTCTGTGGCTGCACAATGTAATTGCTCTCCCAGAGCCCTGAGACCCCACCTGCTGAGTGAGCTCCTTCCCCTGAAAGATAGGTTAAAAAAAAAAAAAAAAGTTGTTTTCCCTCTTCCTTCCAGTCACTGAATCCTTTTGTCCCTTGCAGCTGAGCTGACATTAGCCCAGTCTTACCTTAAGAGAGTTGAAAATATATGCTGTAAAACAGATTATCCCATTTGGTTTTAACAGTTTCCCAGTTTGCATTTGCTAACATCTATTAGTTCATGAATCCTGGAAGTTGCATTAAAAAATACTTTTGGTTACCATTTTAAAATGTTTAAAACTAACAGGAAACCATGTATTAAATAACTCAAGGACCACAGAAGACTGAATGGGGAAGATTTTTTTTAATTTTTTTTTTTTTTTTTTTTTTTTTTTGTGAGAGAGAGGGACAGAGCATAAGTAGTAGAGAGCCAGAGAAAGAGAGGGAGACACAGAATCTGGAACAGGCTCCAGGCTCTGAGCTGTCAGCACAGAGCCCTTCACTGCGCCAAACTTGGGAACGGCGAGATCATGACCTGAGCCTAAGTCAGCCGCTTAACTGACTGATCCACCCAGGTGCCCCATGAAAGTTCTAATTGAAATAAGAAAGTCACACAATTTCGCTCAGAAGATTTTTCTATATGCCCACTCTTTCCACCTGACCTGCTATTGCCCTGCTGCTCTATCCTACAAAGTTGCTTCCAGGAGATAAACCTCTAACTGCCACTGGTATTTGTGTTAAATAGCTGACTGGTTACAGAAAGTGTTGCTGTGGGCAAACATTCGTTTATTCATGTATTCATCTAACCCAGCCAATTATCCATTCAACCATCCATCTCTCCCTCTTCCAGGCAGGCCCAAGCTCTAGAAAGTGAACAAATGTGAACTACTATGAATAGTGTAGTATGGCTCCAGTATAAGGTGGGACAAAGGGTAGGGGGACACAGGGCTGGAAAAGGGCACAGAGTTCATTGACCATCCATATTAAAGAAACGTGGTATACATACCGTGGCTTATATCGTATCTATCTCCCGTAGGCCTTCTCTGTACAACCCATATCAAATGCACAAGCACAGTGCACACAGCATGGCAGTGCCTTCCAGGGACTCTACTCCCTCATATTCAACTGGTCCCTGAAAGATATCACAGAAAGGATATTTAATTTGGTACTTCTCCAGAAACACTGATTTATAATCCCTGCTGGTTCTCTTTCCCCTCCATGTCTGTATGACAGACTCTAAGACCAACAATGCGCATGTAATTAACTACTTGACCTCTGCTCAGCTACGTGGACAGATGATATGTAACGCTTCCTTCCTTCTTTTCCATTTTTGCCAGGATTCCAAGTTGTGTGTGTCCCTCTATTGCTCAATCTCTTGTTTCGTCTTCCCCCATATGGTGTGACAGATCACTACAACAGACCATTATGGATGGGCTCCCGTGTGGAAGACTGCCCTACTGAGGCAGATTAATGATCATCCTGGAGTAGTGCCACATTCTGTTTTCCAGAATGCGGAGGCCAAATCCGGATGCTACTGAGGAGGATATAAAAAACCCATAGACACTTAATCGTGCAATGTTATACTTCCCGATGCCAGCTGGTGATCAAATTATGAGATGAAACAAGAGGATTTATAATCCTTGAAATTTCATCTGAGCCTGTGTTGTCACAGAGGCAGTTCTTACCATATGGTCCAGCCCTTTTGCAAGAAAACCACCAGGGCATTGAGTGCCAAGGGTTAATTTCATTTTGTCTGTTTACTTCCTATTATAGCAAGAGATAAGATGCACTGAAATACTCCCATTCCATTTATTACTTTTTCTTTGAATCTATGTCCTCTTCAGATAGTAAGTGGTTCTCTCCCTAAAATATTGTAACTCTTCCCAAAATGGTTTCACATTTCTTACTGTAAATCTTTCTTCATACAGCTGTTCCTTTTTTTTAATCTGAACTATCATATTTTCCTTGCGTAGGATTTCTGTCATTGTCCTCATTCTAGTTTACTATAGACACTTCCAGAATTTTCATGGTGATAGAGTATTTTTACCATCTCGAACTCAGGGATCTTTGCAAAATATAAATATATGGGACATAGTTCTCTACGTATGGCTTTGCCCCGGTATCGGCAAACAAATAAATTTATGTACCTCTCCCCCAAGGTTCTTCCATATCTGTGTACCGAACTTAAGAGACAAAATGTCTCATTTAAGATGTAAATGGTAAACTTCAGGCATTTAGGAGATGGTATATAAAAATCAGTGAGTTAAATTTTATATAAAAAAGTAATCATGGATCTTCAAAAAGACATAGAGAAGGAAAATACAGCCTGGAGGAGGGTAAGATACCTTCAACAGGATTTCATGGGTAAGTGTTGACCAAAGGTAGAGCTGTGCAGAGTTGCAGATACTTTTAGCAAACAAAGAGTTTTAAATGAGCAGATAAAAGAGGGAAATTTAAGACTAAAGGCACAGACAATAACCTGGATAAGTCACAAAACTGAAAATGGAAAAAGAAAGTGAGACTATTGCTAATGAAATTTAACAATATTTGTTTATTTAATTATTTGAAAGCTAAGTTTATCATAAAAGGAACCATATTCAAGTCAGAAAGGACATAAAAAGAGAAAAAAAGTTTCTATATCCAGAAATCCAATTAGGGACTCTAGTCAGGACAAATAGAAATGTAATTAGCTAGTTATCTCCCACTGACCACAACCCAGCAGTCAGGGGTCAGAGTAAAGGAGGATATGCTTGTAAGTCACCGTTAAAAGCACACTGAAGCCACACTGATGAATTTAAATCCTGGCTCTTCCATTTACTAGCTGGGCAATTTAGACAGGTTGCTTACATTCTCCATGGCTCAGTTTCCTCATCTGCACAATTGTGCTAATAATAGTATTTACCCCCAAAGTTGATTATGGGAATTAAACATGTATGTATATTCTGAAACCATTCCTGACACACAGTAAGCAAGCACCACATAAGAATTTTCTGTTGTTGCTGTGTTACTATTGGACAGAACTAGGAAGCAAGAAGGAGGGGCACCTGGGTGACTCAATTGGTTAAGCGCTGGACTTTTTTTTTTAATTTTTTTATGTTTATTTTATTTTTGAGAGAGAGAGACAGAGCACGAGCAGGGGAGGGGCAGAGAGAGAGGGAGGTATGGGATCCGAAACAGGCTCCAGGCTCTGAGCTATCAGCACAGAGCCTGATGTGGGGTTCCAACTCAAGAACCGTGAGATCATGACCTGAGCCGAAGCTGGCACTCAACCGACTGAGACACCTAGGGGCCCTGAGTATTGGGACTCTTGACTTCTCACAGATGTGAGATCAAGCCCCAAGTCAGGCTCTGTCCTGGGTGTGGAGCCTGCTTGGGATTTTCTTTCTCCCTCTTTCTCTGCCTCTCCATCATGTCTGTGTGTGCATGCTATCTCTCAAAATAAGTATATAAACATTAAAAAAAAAAAAAAGGAGGAACTATTACTGTTTTTACCTTTGTAAAGTCCTCTGGCTTTAGGGATAGCAATAAAACTTTGGACAACTTTAAGTGAATTTGTGGGATGGAAAAGGAGAAAAGAGCCAAAAGAAGAAGGGAAGCATAGGGCTGCATTAAAAATAATTTCTGGGGGCACCTGGGTGGCTCAGTCGGTTGAGTGTCCGACTTGGGCTCAGGTCATGATCTCCAACTCACAAGTTCGAGCCCCGCGTCAGGCTCTGTGCTGACAACTCAGAGCCTGGAGCCTGCTTCGGGTTCTGTGTCTCCCTCTCTCTTTGCCCCTCCCCCGCTCGTGATGCGCGCGCTTTCTCTCTCTCTCAAAAATCAACGTTAAAAAAATTTTTTTAACGATAAAAAAAATAATTTCTGTATGGTTTAAATTTTTTCCAGAGCAGGCCCAAGTAGACCCTTTATCCCCACATTTTCAGCACTTCAACTCCCTGTAATGGAGACTAAATATGCAACTTACTGCATACATTCAATCAAGGACATACTTCTGCCACCCTTCTGGAAACTACCTGGGATATTTGCTACTTGTAATCAAACTATTTTTGGTGGTGTTTTTTTGTTTTGTTTTTACCAGGTTTGGTCCCATTCCTCTACCCTCTACTTAAATTTGCCCATAATTTAAGAAGTAGCTAAGATTTTGAAAAGTAGAGATGGATAGAAAAGGTTGTCACTGTGAAAGGAACAGCTTGAGCAAAGGAACAACAACAAAAATGGAAACAGGAGGCTAAATCCAGAAAACATATGGACAAGCACACAAGTTCACCTACATAATGTAAAGAAGAAAGGGAGATGGGACTGGACAGATGTGATGAATGCCAAGGTGAGAGCCCCACACTTAACCTGGGAAGTGACATGGGCAGTGGGGAGGTGTGGGAGCCTGTGGAGAATACTTGCTGGTGTTCATAGTGTAGAAGCAAAAGGTTTAGAAGTCAGAAGACCTGTTCACTAACTAGATAGCCTTGTTGATGCCCCTTAGCTTCTCTAGCCCTGTCTCCTTACTGTTCCAATTTTTAAAATATGTATGGAACTTCCGCTATGTGCCAAACACCATGTGAGGCCTTCTAAAAGATTCAAAGTGGAATAACAGTATCTGTGCAATTAAAAAGTCAGGCCAACAGACCTACTCTGCACATCCCCACTCAAATTTGTCACGATACTATAATCGGGTTTCAGCCAACTAGATTCCCAACCCAGTTAATGGGCAAAATCTTCACCAAATGTCGCTGCATATAGTCTATAGACTAGTGAACTCTAAAGAATTTTGTCAAGATCTACTACCTCTGGCCTGGCAATCATTTTACTTTTTCCAGGTGAACAGGTGAAGAAAACTTGATAAAGAGTGATTGATTCTCTATACTGCCTGAGAAATTAATTACATATGAGAATGGAAAAAAAAAATTGAAAGTGCAATATATTATGATCATCGGGAGGTACGTTATCTTGTCTAATTTTAATCAACTTTTGAATGATAGAAATAGAGATTTAACTGGTTGGTCGATTAATCCTTTTTCATTTTGTGTGTTTCCAAGTGATCTGTGACTTTTTCAAATGTCCTTCTCCTTTCAAGAATCCCTGGCAAGTTGACATACATATGGTGAACATATGGCCTTCTCCTAATTGATTTAATTCAAAAGAGGACCCAGGGGAAAGCTCTGAGCACTATCTGTTTGAGAGCTTTGGGGAATGTTTATTTCAGAGTGAAGGGTATAAGTGCGATACCATCAGACCAGTACAATTGAAATAGTGCCCACACATGGTCGGAAGTATCAACGGTATAAATCATTAGGATAATTTTAACTCAAGTCTCTGAATTGGAAGAAGTATAAAAGTATGTTTTAAAATAAAAGCAGGGGTGATGTTTATTTCAAGAAATTTTAAAAACTACTTGTACTAAATTTCCCCACTTGTAAAACTGTCACTCCCCACGTGAGACTGCGTTGCCTAATTAACCAGCACCGTCCATTTAGAGATCAATTTGCCTACATTCCGGTATGAGCTGATGTTTGCCTAATGCATCCTCCACCTGATAGAGATAATTCTGTAGCTAAACTACAGCGGAAGGAATGGCGCAATCGACTGCATTCCTTCCCTACAGACTGCTATAAATAAAGCCATGTGTCTCTCGTCTATTTGCTAAATGGCTCCTAGATGATAGTAATCCAGCTGCAACAAAACCAAAACCAAATTGAGTTCATTCTCTTTATTGTCCTCCCTGGTTTGGTTCTAACAATAAAGTCAAAATACCTGTCATTAGCTGGTGATGACCTGATTGATTTGGAGCTTGTTTGAATCCTTAACATTGGGTCACCAGACCAAATTTTTAAGATGTGACATCTGGCCATGGCCCTATCAATCTCTTTGTGTCAGTAATGCCCTATGCCCGAAGCCTATTTTCCTGTGTGACAAAGATAAGGGACATTCTAGACAGTCCTTCTGAGTCAGGCACAAGACATTTATATTTATATATATGTTTAATAAAGTACGTGTATGTGTATATATATATGCACGTTATATATATGTGTTTATGTATGTATATGTGTGTGTATGTGTGTGCGTGTGTATGTAGATATATATATCTACATATATATATCTTTATATATATATATATATGTAGATATATATATATATATATATATGTAGATATATATATATATATATATATATATATATATCTTTCACTTTTTGTGTCTTTAGCTCCCAGCCTGACACATTTCTAATACGTGTTGAATGAATGAATGGATAGGCACTTACATGGTTTACATAAATAACCAACCAGTGGATAATTTTATAGTAGCAGTAGCACTAGTAATACTATTACTACTAAAAATAATATAGCTACTATTAATTAAAATTTTACAATGTCCAGACACTAATGAAAATGGGCTTTGAACTAAATACCATATCTCATTTAATCCTGACAGTTGTCCTATGAGACAGATCTTGTTATTCCCCAGATTATAGATTAGGGAATTGGGGTGTGAGGAGGTTAAACAATGTGCCTAAGGACAAACAGGTAGTACTAGAGAATCAAAATAATCTGCTTGTAGCCACCAAACTATTTCAACTCAGGGAGCACATTGTCATTTCAGGAGATTTCACTGGAAGGCTTAACACTATTTTTGTTGGAGCAGTAGGATTTCACTTACAGCTTCCTCCTCTTCTGGGAGTTACTTCAATCATATTAAATTGCTCTGGCAAATTGTTAATGATCCTGTATACATAGACTATAAAATAGAGAAGGTGGGGATGGGGGCCTTTGATTCTGTAGAATGGATTGCGGTCAAGAACAGAGTGAGACAGGAGTAATGAAAATACCCTTGTTCATTTCCATATGACTGAGCAATCCTCGACAAAATTATTATACTTAATTGGCAACCTTACAGTTATATTCAAATCCTTTGCAATGGAGTGGAGTATCATTGCTTCAGTTCCATAGAATATTTAGGAACTTTCCATTAGGAATTTATCCAAGGAAAGAAGCTTTTAAGCTCTACTCCACAGAGCACATCCCAAATTATACTAATGTATTTTGATGTTTCGTAAAAGGGTATAGCATAGTGCCATAGAAAACAGCACTCTAGCCAATGATTGTGAGCCAAAAATTTCCTTCCCAAAGCTCACACAGCCATAGCACCAAGAGAAAAAGGGGCATGGGTGTATTTCTCTGCATATCATGACTATACCTTGTTCTACCCAGTGAAACTCAAGAGGGAAAATTAGTCCAAATATTATGTTAGAGCTAAATATTAACTCAGGTTATTTATTTCACACAATAGAGTTACCAACACCTCTGATGCCATTCCTTAATCAATTAGAATTGGAGCCTCCATAGTTCCTATATTTAACTGTCCAAATAATGTGAACACAAATTGCACACTTACAATTTCTGCACTGTCACAGCTAAAATGACTCTAACTTAATAATAGGAATACCGTAGGCTCACAATAGAGGCCTCCTTGGGATACCTTGGGTATTGTCTTTATTTGTGAATAGAAGCAGAATTGGAGCCCATCACTTTTTAAAGTCTTTTCACAGAATTCCCTAAAGGCCATTCCAGTTTTCTCTTGTGAACCTTTCTTTAAAAGTACATAAGGCAAGGTGATCATCCATTGCAGAGTTCTCTAGACAGCACAGCTTTAAAAATCCTTTTTCATAGGTCACATCAGTCTATAGAGGCAGATCGGACTCTGTGTCCCAACTTACGGTTAGAATGGCCACAGGACACATACGTAACAAGTAGGCAGCCTCAGTTGAATACTGTGAGATGGTATTGCACAGTATTTTTAAGGGACCAGGACGAGACTGATCAGACTACAAGGGAATTCACACCACAGAAGCTAGAGCTCCTGCTTAAAATACTTCCCTTGCTAAGGACACACAATTCAAGCAAATATTTGCATGGTGAACAATTTACATTCTTCCTTTCCCATAAATGTCTACCTTTCATCAAGGATCCAATTGTCACCTGCACAGATTGCAGGTGTTGAAGCCAGGTCTGTGACCCTAAAGACCATCTTTGCCACTTCGGAATGACCTATGCATCCAAAAATGCGCCCTACGTCTACAAGCAGTTGAACTTCTGAAATTTTCTCCAAGGAACACAAAGCATATGCCATGCAGCTGGCTCACATATCACCCGTGGTGTCAGGCAACCGCTCTCTGAAGTGCTCTGGTTTTCTGATCATGAGACACCTGTCATGCTGGTCACGCTGTGGGGAAAGCATGGAGCTGGGATGCCAGCCACTGGGTTCTGGGTCTGACTTGGCCACCAGGAATGTGCGGGCATGGGTTAGTTCCATTGTCTCTAGACCTCCATTTCCTCATTTGACACATGATTACATGAGCTTTAAAATACCTGTGATTATATGCCTTTACAACCAAACAGGAAAATGCTAACTTACTTCAATCTATTCCAAGAGCTTCTTTGGAATTCCACTGGTTATTAGAAACCTCAGACAATTATTACTTTGCAGAAAATTATTTTTGATAGTGTTTTGCTTAAAAAAAGAAGTCTACACCCACCCTCCAACAAATCTATGATATATCACGAACATCATAAACTACTGTGTACCTTTTTATAGGATTTAGCCCTCCATTGGCCAGTGCACAAAGGCTTTACATTCAAGCACATTCAGTTTTCCAAATTTGGTCCAGCAGATTCTTAATAGATATAAGCTAGGACAAAAAGATCAGAAGAACTTATAGTAACAAAGAACTGGAGGAAATTAGAAAGTGACTATTTTGTCTGCTTGGAGCATTCTGTCTGAGTGAGTGGGATTCATCACCCAACCAGGACAACTGGCAAGAAGCAGAGCCACACAGGGGCTTCAAGGAAAATTTTCTTCACCCCTTCACAGCTGTCCCAGGTCAAGGCAATTTACCACCTTGGCCAAAAAGGATCTCTCCAGGGTCAAGGTGCCCCTGCCTCAGCAGCACTTCTGGTTTAAAAGCTACCACCCAAAGAGTTGGGTTCACCTTCCGAAGCGCTGAGCATGTACACCACAACATCCCTAAATCAACTTAAGAATTAATATTTTCATGACAATTTACACTTAAAGCAATTTCCTCGTCCCAATTCAAACATCACCAAATGAAACTCAGGAGACATTTCATGCAGGGCAGGTGTTTTGTTTGGCTTTATCATTATAATTTTCTCAGCACAGGAAATATTAAAGGCGCACAACAGACTCAAAATCCAATTTTATCCAACATCACAGAGCTTGACATGCTGGAAGCTTTTAAAATGTTTTCCAAGTTAAGTAACGATGAGAAGCTATACAACCTGCACCTGTAAATCCAGAGCATAAAATGGAAACAGGCAGCCATTCATCTGCATTCCGTTTGGAGCTGTAAAACTGTCTTGGGACATGCTGAGGAGGTGGCTAGTGGTGTTTCAGAGTACAACACACTTCCTAGCACAAGAGAAATGTAGGTGGCAGAGTGGAGGGATAGCCAATTTTAACCCCTCAAAAACAGATGCTATTTTGTGGATAGAAGTTTTTAAATATTCTGTAGCTGTGGCAATACTGGCTTTCCTTAGGACCCACTATTCCTCAGGTAGTTCAATAGATCCTTCCTGGTTACTCAGGTCTCCCCATTCCAAATGGACTCTGTAGGCAACCCCTCCTTACTCTAGTATCTTTCCCCCAGCCATTCTTGGGTTTCCTCCATGTCAATGTCCAACCCCAAAGTCTTTACAGCCTGCCCTCTCCTGTAAAGTGTCTACACATCCAGGTTGACTCGGGAACATCTTGGTGTATAGTCTGTTGCCTTGTCAATAATTATTAGCACCACTGCCTTTCACTCTCAAAAGTGCTCCATTTTCGAGGATAATTTATATGGTTGCCTTCTTTGGATCTTGCCTTTTCCCCTCCCTCCTTCTATAATATTGATAGTACCTATTTCTGTATCATCAAAATACCACATCAATACAAATGTCTACCAAATTCGTCTCCTAGCTCTGCACTCTCTTCCAAGCTCTAGGCAATTCCATTTCAGGGCTACATGTCTATTTGAAAGTCCTTCTAGAACTTAGACTCAACAAGAGAGACTCCTCTCTCTCAGACCAGTTTTTCTCTGGCATTATTATTTCTGTTAAAGAAAGCCAATAAGACTCAATATTATAAACTCAACTTGCTAACAGAATCCTGTGTCATTCCCCATAAGTTCATGTGTATCAAGCTGTTCCAAACCCATTTACTTTCCCGTCCACTAGAAATACCTTTGGTCCTAATCTCCCCTCTCTCAATACTACAAAATACTTGCTCACAGTAACTCAAAAATTAGCAGTGACTACAAAGGACCATTAAATTAATTGAAACCGCTTTAGCCTGGCTTTCAAGACCTTAAATATTATAGCTCCAACTCAATTTGTGAAATCTCTTTCAGCTCTAACATTCTGGGGTTTTATGACTCTATATATCCTTCCTCAGTTCTCAATAGTAATCAACTCTGGATGCTAGGCTTCAGGTGAATTTATCTACCTACAAGACAGGTAATATTCCTTTCTGAGAATAATCTGTTAATTCCCTACTTATGTGGCCTCATCTGTGCCATTTCTTGAGCCTAGAATATCTCATCTCTGTTTCTACTGTTTTAGTCTATCTATTCTTCAAGGACCTATTCAAATTCACTTCTTCTCAAAGCCTTTCCTTCTGTACTCTCTCCCCAGGGAGTAGTGTTCTCTCACCTCCATCTTCCACTATCACCATCATTCTGTATTTTCAGAACTCTGTATTTTAATGGCCACTGGAGTCTCCACCTCATTTCAATCATAGCCATCTCGAGGGGCGCCTGGGTGGCTCAGTTAAGTGTCTGACTCTTGATCTCAGCTCAGGTCATGATCTCACAGTTTGTGGGACTGAGCCCTGCGTTGGGCTGTATGCTGACAGCATGGATCCTGCTTGAGATTCTGTGTGTGTGTGCGTGCGTCTGCGTATGTGTGTGTGTCTGTCTGTCCCTTCCCACCCACTTATGCATGCACTCACTCTCTCTCAAAATACATAAGCATTTTAAAAAAAAAATCATAGCCACCTCCAAATGCACTTACCATATTGCAGCCAGACTGATTTTTGCAAACTCTTTTTCCAGGAGAGTAATGATATCCTTTTGCATAGAATACAACTCAGACTCCTCAGTATTACATATAATAATCAGGACACACTATCTACCTCTCCAAACTCAAGTCTGGTGTTTCCTAATTTCACACTCTACCCTTCAGCAACACTGAGCCTCCTAACTTTTTCCAAACAAGCTACGAAGTTATTTGTTACGGTCTCTTCCCAAAGTCCTTTTCTTTCCTGTCTACCTGGATAGCTCTACTGAAATTCAACTTTGATGACAATTCACCTGTAATATTGTATTTGATCATCAAATTTCCTATGCTTTCTCCACTCCAGGCAAAATTAAGTACTTTCTTCTCTCAATATTCCCAAATGGTGCTTATATTATTTCAGTTATCACAATGTACTTCATTTGCTTAGATTTTGCTTTTTCTACTAGACTGTGAATGTGCTAATGGTAGAACTTACATAGTAGTTGAGAATACGGACTCTGGAGACAGAATGCAGGTTCAAATCTTACCTCCTACTATTCAGTAGCTGAGTGATTTTATATATCAGTTAGCTATTACTACAACAATGCTCCATAATAAGCAACCACAAATTTTCAGTGTGTATATCAATATTTTTATGTTTATGAGTCTGAGTTTACTAGTAGTTCTGTTGATTTAGGTCAAGTTGGCTAATTTTGGCTGGGCCTGATCCTGCATTTGTCATCAGTGGTGGGTTGGCTGGGACTGGTTACTCTGGGATGACCTTAGCTAAGTCATTTCTGCTACCTTTCTAGACTTCTCTTCATGGTAGAGACAGAGTTTCAAAATAATTTCTAGATGTATACATGGCCTTTTATGGTCTAGACTAGGAACAAGCACAATGTCATATTTGTTCCAATCTATTAACCAAAACAAATAGAGCCCAAATTCAAATAGTGGGAAAACAGATTCAAAATATTAACAGGAGTTGCTACAAAATCATATTACAAAGGGGATGGATACAGGGAAACCACTAATTGGGGCCACGTTTGCAATCTACCCCATCTTGGGAAACCACAACTTCCATAATTAATACATTTTTAAAAAAAGCACTTACTATGTTCCATGACCTATTTCATGTGCCAGGAATATAACAGCAACCAATACCAACAAAAATCCTCTTCTTAAAAAGCTTCAGTTCCAGAGACAGGTAATAATTACATAAGAAAGTCAACTATATAATTTGTTAGTAATGATAAGGGTTAAGGAATAAATGGATATGAAGAAGGGAAAGAGGAAGTGAAGAGGTGAAGTATAAGGCAAATTTTAGAGAGTCAGACTGAAGCCCAAAATTTGCAGGGTTGAGGTTACCACCTTTGGGCCTCCCTGTGGTTAAGGCTTTGAGATTAGCCTCAACCTCACTGCTGAAGCCCCTACTTCATCCCCACGGTCCTTAAAGTGTCAGTTACGTGTTCTCCTTTTTAGTGCCATAGTTTCCCCTACCCTCAAATCCTCCAATTCTCTACTAGAAAAAGACATTTTACCAAAAACTAAATTTCAACTCACAAAAACTCCAAACAACACTTTGAAATCATGTCAATTTGCATTAAGAATGTTGTACATTACACAACATTTAACTATGGCCCCTATATATAAACAATCTATTCTTTGGATAAGATTAGAACGTAAGTTAAACAGGATAGGAACTCTGAGTCATCAGCCCAGTAGAATTGAATATGGCAACATTATCAAGGTGTTTTCCAGGACACTGGCATCAATTTTATGATATAGAAGAATAGAGACATGCATTGAAATAGTATTCATCCTGCCCCCAGAACTGTATACATCAGGCAATTTTCCATTTTGGGATTAATTTATAAAACTCATTCTTGGTTATTTATTATTATTATTATTATTATTATTATTATTACCTCTGAGCCTAGAGCTATGAAAATTCATTCATTCAGTATTAAAGATCCAACAAATCTATTGAGCAGTTAGTATATGCCTACAGTATACTAGGCTCAAGGGAATCAATTATAAATAAGACAGGTAACATCCATTAGTTCATAGAGCATTATTTCATGGAGCTTATATTCATGAATATATATCTTAGAGTAGGAGAAGACAGGGAGGGATTTTATTATAAGATAAATAAGTCAACACACACATGACAGTATAAACTACAATCATTTCTATGGAAATATATCACAGGGTAGAGAGAGAAAGGGTGAAATGGTGGGGAAAGGGTTGAGGTTAATAATAATAGTTTACATTTACTGAGTACTTAGTATGTGATAGGCACTGTATATATGGATGCACACTTATTTGACGCTTACAATACCCTATGAATTAAGTACTATTAATCTTAGTCCTATTTAACAAAGTAGGAGTCTAAGTGTGGCACAGAAAATTTAAGTTACTTAAGGTCTGCCTTGCCGCTAGGTGGCAGAACTGGGAGTTGCTCCCATGATGTCTGTTTCCAGAGCCTGGGTATCTCCTGCCTATTAAACATGAATGTAACCCAGTGTGACTACCATGAAAAAACTGAAGTCAAATGGAAATCTTAATAACCATCAGGAAGATACTTCTAAACCTACCATATTGCCAAGGACGTAAATTTCCAGGGGCAGTTGGTACATTTTTTTTCTTCCCTGAGATATAAAAGGTGAAAGAAACAGGTAGATGAAGGCAGAGTTGGAAAATTCACTGTGCTCAAGAAACATTTTCTAACAATGAAAATAAAGTTAATCAGCAATGTTAATTAAGTTCACATGTTTTTTATCTAATCATTTTAGAGTAACGATGTAAATAAGTTGGGGTAGTTTTTATGAGTGATACGTAAATAATGTGATAATGGAAGTAAATCTAAGTTATTAAAAAAATAAAGTATTAGTACATGTCAGTGTAATAATTACTAATAGTCTATTGTACTAATGATGACAGGAAAATAATACACCACTCTTTGAGCGACAACCAATTTCAATTATAACATGTTGCATTAGTGTCCTTTTTCATTTAGCTTTCTTCCCCCCCCCCCCCAATACGGAGTGACCTCTTTTTCCTGTTTTGAAAAGGGTCATTTTCCTTATGGATGAAAAACTTTGATTTTGAACTACTGCCTACCTATCCTCTCAAAATGCGTTTATAGGCTTGAACACGGACACACAAGATTTGGAGAAATACTTGCTCCAAACATTGCATGAGATAGTCTAATTGGTATCGGTACTTTGAGCTCCCCTAAAGACTATGGAAACAACACTCGCAGCCAGATTCAGGGATATGGAACTGCACTGTCTACAATTAAATGAATACTAAATAAATTTTATTAAAATAGGTATTTAAAGTTAGTATAATCAATAATATATATGGATTGTCCCACTTCACTTTATGAGCTATCTTTACACCACTGAAATGACTGTTTCATCCTTAGACCTTCTACACAAAATTACCACAGTTTGATTCCTGAGCCAAAGACTCTCAGAGAAATCTTACATATTTATATGACAGTTTTACAAGTTGAGCTGTTTTTGAAAAATAATGTGGTAGCCTGAAAAATGGACCAGGATTCAGGTATATATGCTTTTGATTGTACATATGACTTCCACCAGAGTGCATGTGTATATCAAGTCCAAGCCTCTAGTGGACGTTCTTATGTGCATAAGACATAGATTAGAAGGAGACTAAGATTTTTGACACCTAAGGATTTGAGAACACTGTAAGTCAAAAACAGTATTCTGGGTTGTCAACAAGTCCAGATTCTGATACATGTTGATAGCAACCCATACGTCCCATAAATATAGTAAATGGATGTGTGACTTCAGACCCACAGGCACGCACCGATACCCCAGACTGACGTGGGTATAGGCAACCCTTTATGTCTGTTCTGACTTTGGCTTTTGCAGCTGCTGTTTTCTCAGTGTTGTCTCCGGGGCAGTTTCCTGTTGCCATAGCTGATGGCCTGCCCACGCCTGCCTGGGCCTTTCAAGTGTCAACACTCCCAGGCCGGCTGCAGTGGTCAAATGCTTGTTAATGAGATATAGCAGCTGGGTAGGGGTGAACCACTGAGACGGATAAAGGAATGCCGCTGGTGCAGGAAGCGATGCCTTTTGAATCTTTTCAGCAGGGTGAAAGCTTTCAAATCAAAGAGGGTATGTTGTATTCATTAATAAACCCAAGTTCCCATGCAGTCACATTAAAGCCAGCAGTTTAACTTTGCATCAGACAGGTGAATTCCCCCCCCTCCCATTTTACCCTGAAAGACAATGAACAAGAAAACAGGGCTTTAGCTTGGAACAAAGCAACACTTCCTCATCTGTGGGGCTGACTGTACTGTTAAACCAAGCAGGGATTGATGCATTCTTTTTCAATTTATCCTTTTGTCCATGTGTTTGTGTGTGTATGTGTGTGTGTGTGTGTGTGCATGCACGCGTGCGTGCGTGTTTCAAAGCTCATAGCAACCACTCATGCTCCCTACTCTTGAGTCTTTTAGCCAGAGCATTGCTTTTTCTCCTTTTCTTTCAAAACCTGGCTTTCAAAAACTGAATTAACAATTTAACAACTACTTGTGAGTAAAAACTACATAGATGTGGACGTGGGGCCATACTGTCTCTGTCTCAGACGAAATATAGCTGCACACCTGCAACCCCCTACCCTATCCCAACCTGGAGATGAAGCCACTTCTCCAGGGGGTGAGTAGAAGCTGGCAGCATCACAAGACAGCTCCGACAGCTAGGAGAAGCCAGAAGGGAGGAGCGGGGGAGGAGAGTGAAAGTCTCTAACCGGCAGGAAGTCCTGAAGAGAGTGTGCAGGAAAGGGTTCTTATTTTTAAGTGCTAGAAAGTCACACTCAGAGAGAATGAAAACAGTCACAATAAATAGCATCAGAGATAGATTATCTATTTTAGGGTCATTTGAGAGAATTCAGAATGAATGATAATTTTAGGAGCAGGGATGTGTAACTTGGACCAATGGAGGTTTACAGATATTCTTGCCTCTCACTATCTCCAAGATTGTTTTCAACAATCTTATTCAGCTAATAATTCACCAGGGCTAACTAGGCACTACAAAGCAAAGGTAGTATCTATGTTTTATTCTAATGACATTTTTAACTGCAAAGATTAGCTATCCAAGAAAATAAATATAGTGGGAGAGATGCATTCTTCAAAGTGCTTCAGTTTTTTTAAATATTCACAAATTGATTTATTTTAGACTTCAATTCTTATGAGAAGGCCTTTAAGCTACAGGAAAAGAGAAATAAAAATCCCATTTATTAGATAATTATGATAATATGTCAGGCACCAAGCTAGGTAGACACTTTAAAAAAATGTATAGAAGAATGTATACACAAAGGGGAAGCCCACCAAAATTCTGCCGAAACTCAACAATTCATATTTCCTTAAAGGACGCTGTCCAATGGCTGGTTTTTAAAACCTCATCTCCTTCTGCCTTTATGCCTTTTTGAACACCTCCAAAAAGCTGCTGAATCTTGTCCTTCCAGTAGCAATAACAGTTGACTCACTTAGAACCACTGCCTCTGCCCTGGCACCCAGGAATTTGTCTCTCTTCCTAACAGCATCCAGTCCAAACACATAAGGTGTGAACTGGGTATCCACCAGTAGCCTACAGCGCTCCCTCCAGGTGAGGGATGGAATACAGAAGCACATACCCAAGCCCTGTAATAAGCAGCTCAGACTTGCACTCTTCCTGTATTCCTTTGCTTTTGACTTCATGGATCTTAGTAGCTCCTTGAAAAAGCAAAACCCTAAACAGCACAAAATTATTACAGTTACTATGTAAAACAAAACAGAAACCACATTCCCCAGTGCACACGTGCACTTAATGCAGGTTTGGCATCTGATACACCTCTGCATTTTGTTCTGTGCTTTTCTACCTGCCCCCCAAACCACCTCCACTTTGTACCATATTCTCTCATTTCTTTTGCTTTCTTCTTCTTTTTTTTCCCCCTTGGTTAAGAAGGTTTTGACTTAAAACTGAAAATATTCTAAGTGACAAGTAAGTAGCCCCTTCTCAAATAAAACCTGCAATAACGTGCCTGGATTACATTAAGGAATGCTGGAGGGGATCCCAAAAACCAGAGTTTGAATAGTCAACCTGACAGAATCCTAGGACACCATTGAAAGGGCTCCTGTTACCTAACTGACTTAGAGCTAATCAGTGTAATCCTCATGACAATACCTTGCCTGGCTTCAGGAACCTGCTGCAATACCCCGTGGGCACAGGGGGAACTGGAGGGAGCCACTGGGCGTGCCCCACACCTCTGGCGCAGTGATGTGACAGGAGCTGCCTTGCCCTCTGGCTCTGCTTTTCAACAATGAGGACCAAGAAGTTTCACAGAGTGAGATAACTTAGATTTATTAAGGTGAGTAACCTCAACATGGAGACAAAAAGAGAGAGAAAACCACAGAAAGCCATCAACAGCTCATGTCCAAAGCCCAGGAAACCTAGTAGCAGTGAAAGTAAGTTTCTTGGCAGAAAAACCAGATTGGTCTAGAAAGAAGTTTTGGGAAAATGTTTGAACCAGTCTCGACAGAATGAGAATGTTTCTAAATGAGCCCTTTGACTAGTTTTCTCTTGGACAATGTGAAGACCAAATGAGGGAAGAGTAGAGGAGTGGTTAAATCTTTTAAGAGTAACAAACTTTCCTCTGGCTGGTTAGCCCATTTCTGAGAATTTGTCTCAAGACTCTTTATTTATTTTTATTTTTTTGTATTTTTTTTAACGTTTATTTATTTTTGAGACAGAGGGAGACAGAGCATGAACGGGGGAGGGTCAGAGAGAGAGAGGGAGACACAGAATCCGAAGCAGGCTCCAGGCTCTGAGCTGTCAGCACAGAGCCTGATGCAGGGCTTGAACTCACGAACCGCAAGATCATGACCTGAGCCGAAGTCGGACGCTTAACCGACTGAGCCACCCAGGTGCCCCCCAAGACTCTTTAAAGCATAAGAATGCAAGAATAGATGCTCAGAGGCACTGGATCTGTCCCCTCCCAGATCTGGTTGGCGTTGGTAGGTGGCACAATATCTGTCTTAGGATGGACAACAGTGCCTTTTGTCAAATGTCCCTCCCACTCAAGGGAAACAAAACAAAACAAAACTCCCAATATTTGCTATTGACACTTTTTAAAAAGAACATATCTGTTGTGAGATTCTTGTTTGAAGTGGTTTCATCAGAAAGAAAGGCACATACATTTACACTCTGGCCTTACTTCATTTCAGGCCATGCTGCCCATGAGAAGGAGGGTTGATACAGAATACCACTCTCATTTATATTTCTATCCTGCCGGCACAACTTAACAAAAGTAAAGAACATCCAAGGAAGGAGAGGGAGAGGAGTTGAGAATTAGAAATATATTCTATGGCTTCAACATAATTTTGAGTGAGACTGATAATCTCCAATGGCCTGAACAGCAAGATGGTCCTGTTGGCTATCAGCATAGGCTATGGTGAGATTACTATTTCTTATCTCTCGTTCAAAGCTCTACTTCAAAGGACTACTATCAATTGTTCAAGTAGACAGCAAAAACTCACAATGCCTTAGAGCACTCAAGAGTGAGGAAACTATGAAAGAATTCTTTCTTGGGTTAGAGGTAGGTTTGTTGCATGTTGAAGAGAAAATGGCTGCTAGTCTAGTTACAGCACCAAAGTACTGATGAGTGAATAGGCACAGACTAAGTCCCTGGGAAATAAGGAACGTAATTAGAAGTCAGAGTAACAGAGTGTTTGGATGAAACCGAATTTAATTCAATTCTAAGCTGGAAAAAGCGAGACATTGTATCCCAGCAAACCATTCAATTTATTCCAGTAATTTTCTTAACAATTCATTCATTCAACAAGTATTTATTGAGCAACTGTAAGCTTCCAAGCTCTGTTAAGGCATTGGCAAAACTGCAAAGAACAAAATAGGTGAGAAGCCTGTGAGATAGGTGATTCTCTGTGAGAATCACAGGGTTTATATCCTAGAAATTATTACCATTTTGCTATACAGTCAATACAACCATGTAGCCTGCAAAGATGGGCCTTAGTCAATCATTCTGATCATTTTCTGTAAAAATTTACATTTAATATATAATACTGAAGCCTTATTATTAATCTAAAGTATGGGCAAAAGAGACCTTTTATGTGACATAATACTATTAATCGTAGCTTAATTTGATGGTGTGTGTGTGTGTGTGTGTGAGAGAGAGAGAGAGAGAGAGTGAGAGAGAGAGAGAGAGAGAGAGAAGAATACATTTTAAAATGTAAAATCCAGAGAATATTACAGAGAAGAGAGTGACAGGTATTTTGAGGAGAGGAAATGGGCCTTCCTGGAGGCATTCTATTTTTTCCCCTCAATATCAGAGGTTCCTGAGGGAAATTATTTTTTAGAATCCCCTAAGATACTTTCTTCAGGACCAAGTGGTTGCAGTTTACCCAACTCAAGGCAAAGGAGAATAGCATCGAGAATATGCTCCCACCTGGGTGGCTCAGTCGGTTGAGCATCCGACTTCAACTCGGGCCATGACCTCACGGTTCAGTTTGTGAGTTTCAGCCCCACATTGGGCTCTCTGCAGAGCCCACTTTAGATCCTCCGCTCCCTCTCTCTGTCCCTCCCCCATTCACACTCTTCTCTCAAAAGTAAACATTAAAAAAAATTTTTTTAATTTAAAAAAAGAATATGCACTATGTACAGGGAATTTGTAATAAGTACCGAATCCAAGGATACAAGAGAAGCCTATGTGTTACAGAGGAGAGAATGGACCCGGAATTTAACGGTTTATTAAGTACTAATTCTGCTAAATATTGTTTCCTGTATAGAAACAGGCCAAGTATTACCTAGTGATAATAAAACTTGAAGTCAAAAAATAGAAAGGCAGGAGTCTTTAAAAAAATCTTTAAAAAAAAATCCATATATATATATACACACACACATATATATTTATATATATATATATGTGTGTATATATATATATATATATATATATATATGCACCTTGTTAAATTTTAAATAAGCTTTGGAACAATAATAAAATCATCATTGGGACAAATCCTTATCTTTGAAGATAAGGATTAAAGGATTAAACACAGTATACTGTATTTTCGAGTGCAAGGACAACAAGGAAGTTCTCTGTAAAAAATGCCCATCTGTTTGAAGCACTTTCTTTCATTTCTCCACCTTTGCCTTGTATTGGACTCTTCCCTCATCAGTGCCCTAAAAGGCACGTGATACTTTTGTTTTCCAACACATTCTCTTGAGGCACCTAGTAACTTCTGCTCAGTATTCTAGACATTATAGCTGATTTGATTATATAGAACACTGCTTTTGTAGGTCAGTATCTATGTATCTGTTCTATATCCTCTTCCCTCCATACAGCACACTAAACAAAAAATAAGCAAAAACAAACAAAAATAAAACCAAAAAAACTCTAAGAGATGCACTGCAGGCTAATCCCAAAGAAGGAAGTTAACCCTTTGAGTTTTATCTCCCACAAGCTCCAATACAAAAGGCATTCAGTTGTCCCCACTCAATTTGAGTTTCTGCCATCTTATTTCAAAATCAAATCATGACTATTTATGACTATTATTATGACAACTTATGACTATTACCAGGCTCTGCCTCGTTTTTCCTAAATTTAACAGACATCTATATTGTAGATGCATCTATTCCAAACTATTTTTAACCATCCACTCGGATTCAGTGAGTCTCACTGTTGGCATGCACTGAAACTCATGTTTCCAAAGTGACAAGACTTTTTCTTCAAATTGATTAGGATAGCAAAGGAAAACTGGACACTTTCTTTACACAACAGAAATAGCCCAACTAAATAATTCACATAAAAAATTCCCTTTAGAAATTGTTAAATCAAATAAACTCGTTTTTGCTGGGTAGTCAAAGGTCTGCATTAGAAGCAGCTAGTCTTGTACTCTGTATGATCTCTTGGAGGGGGGTGGTTAAGAAGTCTAGTCAGAGGAGCAGCAACTTTTTAAATTCTCTTGAGAATGAGTTAACACAAAGGCTGGGTCCAGCTGATTGAAACGTGGCTGATGCAACCCACTGTCTCCCCAACAGACTGAGCCACAAGTTATATAAACCATAAGGATGATTAATGTGTTCAGATTAGTCATGCCAAGATATGGTTTAGCAGTCACCTGCAGACACCCAGCTAAAGTCCATATCACCTCAACTCTTCCAGAACCTAATGGAGTCTTGGGAGGCATTACTGAATACAGGTGCCCCTCATCTAGGAACACTAACAGAATTCCAAACTCTCAACAAAAGTTACTATGTTATTATGAAATGATTCAAACTGCAAATAGGATTTTCCCTGTGAGTTACCCCTAAGGTATAAACTGCTTTATGCATGTAAGCATTGTTTGATTTGCGGAAACTTGAATTATATTCAATGTTCCTATGGCACATTCATTGTGTAAAACAGACAGTACATGAATTGAAATCTTAACTCTTACTGAATGGTAAGCACAGAGGAACTGATTGGAGAATAATCAAGTTTCAAAAATCCACTTTACACAAAACCATGGAGAGCAAAGGATAAGCAATCTGGCCACAGCAGCCACAGATCGTAAAGACTGAACCCAACCATCATCACGTCTTAAACTTCTAAAATGTAGAATGTTTAAGCCACTACAACTTTTTAATCTATTTAATGTTGGCTATATTGTATGAATCATTCAACAGTTACGACTCAAGTTTGACCTTTCACTTTCTTATCTAGAGAAAATTTCATTTTCAAGTATCCAAGAATATTTAAACTATTTGAAGTATTTCAAGAGAACTTTTGGCACTTGTCACCAAGCTCAATAGCTAACAGTTGCTGCCACCTATAGGCCCAATTTCAAGAGAAGAAGCTGGGACTTGAACAGGGCCTTGCACAGTTTAACAGAGCAAGTTTATTTTTCTTTCTCAGGGAAAGACACAGTTGGTACCCATAGACTGCTGATACAGCTCCCTGAGAAAAGAAGATTCAGATATGACAAATTTTACTGGCTCCTTCAGCCACAATCTCTTTAAACCACCTCATGGGTTAGGGGTGGGGGAGGGAGCAGCCAGAACTTTAAACCATCAGCCTCTCTGCTCACAAAGCAAATGAAACAAAACGAAATCAAGTTAGCAGTCAAGTTAGCGAGGTCTTCAGTCACATATCAATGTAATTGTCACGGCTATACAATCATGTGAAAAAAAAGTGACAAGGAGATACTTTCTTTTGTGTCAATTAGCATGTTCTCGCATGTGAGAATCTGAATTTTTTGGACAGACTCTCTCTCTGCTGGAGATTTTATAAACTCTTCGCTCTGAGACTAACCATCTATATATCTATACCTGTAACTAGAGATGTGTGTGTCTATAATATATATATTATATTATATATATATAATATATTAATATATATAATATATTATAATATATAATATATAATATATTATATATAATAATATATTATATATATTATATATAATATATAATATATAATAATATATTATATATATATAGTATAATATATATATATTATATTATATTTTTAAAAACTGTCTTCTAACTTAAAATGATATGTGAAAGTAGTCTTTACTACCTCCATTTTACTGATTCAAAAAATCCTAAGGCTAAAGGGCGCCTGGGTGTCTTGGTGGGCTGGCCATCCAACTCTTGATTTTGGCTCAGGTCATGATCTAACAGTTGTGGGATTGAGCCCGTATCACACTCTGCTGGGCATGGAGCCTGCTTGGGTCTCTGTCTCTCCCTTTCTCTCTCTGCCTCTTCCCCTGCTCATGCTTTCTCTCTCTAAAAAGAAATAAACAAACACTTAAAAAACAAAACTAAGGCTGAAAGAAAAAAAGTGTATCCATTAAAAAAAAGTTAAATCTCAGCTGCAGGATTTTTTTTATTATTTTTATTTTTTATTTTTTTGTAATCAGTAAAACGCAGAGAGTAAAGTCTACCTTCAAATATCACTTTAAGGGGAGGCAGGAGCAACGCGGAGGAGACGGCACTGACCTGGCAGCGCAGCCACTACCACCATGAGCCTCCTCAACAAGCCCAAGGGTGAGATAGCCCCCGAGGAGCTGCAGAAGCGGGAGGAGGAAGAGTGTAACATGGGTCCACTCTCCGTGCTCACGCAGTCGGTCACGAACAACACCCAAGTGCTCATCAACTGCCGCAACAACAAGAAGCTGCTGGGCCGTGCGAAGGCCTTCGACAGGCACTGCAACATGGTGCTGGAGAACGTGAAGGAGATGTGGACCGAGGTCCCCAAGAGCGGCAAGGGCAAGAAGTCCGAGCCAGTCAACAAGGACTGCCACATCTCCGAGATGTTCCTGCGCGGGGACTCCGTCTGTCATCTTGATCCTGTGGAACCCGCTCATCGCCTGCAAGTAGGGGCCTCGTCCCCGCTGTCATCCTGCAAAGACCTGCCCTCTGTAATGGGAATAATAAAGTCCTGTGTTTTTCTTAAAAAAAAAAAAAAAATCACTTTAGGGATTAGAAGACATTTTATTTTTATATACTATATATTTACATATATGTACACGTAAATGAGTATGTTTGTATTTATTCACTGAATATATTCTCAGTGAATAGCACACAATAGCTTATAAAAATGTTAGCTCTGTTACACCACTAATTTTATGATATTCGGGAAGTCATTTCATAATTGGACTTCTGTTTCGTTATTTGTAAAGGGAAGAGCTCAGACTAGGTATTTTCTAGATTCCCCCTGGGCTAAATATTCTAGCATAAGGCTTTTGAGTATGGCAGTCCTCTCTACCCACCCCAGCTGGACCCATTTCTGTATTTGGGCTACACGTATACTGGATAAATGGTTGTGAATTCATGTGCCCTCCAGCCGTGTGTTCCTTCTATATTCCACAACACGAGGAGACCAGAAAAGAAAGAAAACCTTCACGACTGATGACCATTTCACAATTCCTAAATACATTTGTCCCCTTGTTATGAGCTACACTGCACCCCCCCAAAAGTCTTATGTTGAAGTCCTCATCCCCAGTATCTCAAATGTAACTGTATCTGGCCTTTAAAGACTTGATCAAGTTAAAATGAAACCATTAGGGTGGGTCCTAATGCAATCTGGTGTTCATATAAGAGGAAATTTATACACACGCACAGACACAAGGGGTATGCACCCACAGAGGAAAAGACCATCTGAGAATATGGTGAGAAGGCACCAGATAAAGGCAGCATTTGCAAACCAAGAAGAGAAGTCTCAAAAAAACAAAAAACTAATAATGCCAACACCCTGATCTTGGACTACCAACCTCCAGAATCTGTGTTTAAGCCACTCACTCAGCCTGTGGTATTTTGTATGATAGCCCTAGCAAATTAATATACCTCTTGACCTAACTCTGACTTTGAACAACTTACTTATGTTCTCAGATTTCTTATACTTAAAATACAGATATTTCAAAAGTTGTAAGATTAAAAATGATGATGTATATAAATGGCCTCCTATGTTGCTAACACAAAGTAGTTGCTCAAACATTAATTCTTTCCCTTCCTAAACCCTGCCTCGCTGTCAAGTGAACTTGAATAATCTTTGGAATGCAAGTTCACATTTTTTTGTTCTTCCAGTAGTCACTTGGTCTATGTGTACATAACTTGACAAAATATTTTAAAATAAATGTTGATATGTAACATCTTTTGTGAATACACATTAAATGTAATCAGTTATATTTAACAAAATATTTCGGTGAAAATAATATATATGAAATCAAAACTATCCCAATCAATCCAGACTATATAGGTACCATATCTGGGTGAATTCTAAGGCTTATCCTACACAAAGCTTATGGATTTCACCACTTTAGATAAACATTTCAAAGTCTAAATGTTCATTCAAATCTACCTTAGGCATACATGTTTACTGAGCTTCTATGATCAAGATTGTCTTAATATGGTTCCCCCCCCCCACCTTCTAGCACAGGCTCAAAAATGTTGGAGCTTCTCTTCTAACAACCATCGTCTCTCCTCCCATGCTCCACCTTCAATTATATCTCAGTTCCTGTCTTGTTATGTGTAGATTTAATTCAATTTCTTCCCATTATTCTAAATTTACTTCAGATTTTATGAACCAGTAAAGCTTAAGGATAATAAAAACAAAATTAATACCCATACTTGTAAAACAATACTAATTCAAGGAGGCAAAACTTTCAATAAGAATACCCTTAACTTTTTTTATTCTTTTGGCCCAATTCCATAATATTTTTTATTTCTTTTTCCTCCCTTCCCCTCAAAACTCAAAACCCAAAGCAGATTCTTCCCAGAAGCCCATGAAAAAAAGGAAAATAATGAAAACAAATGTAAGTTAAACTTTTTGCAAACTTTGGAAAATGAGCTGTTCTGGTTCATTTCAAATTTTTTTGGCAAAGATCCAGAGTTAAATAGGAACCAAGATCACATATCCACAGTGAAGAGTGGAGAGAGCACATGGTGAAGAGCTGACCAATTTCCATCTAATTAAAGAGAGAGCTTGCTATGGTAATCAGGTAAAGTCAGAAGTTTTCCTCATACAGGACTCGGAGAATTGTGACTGTTATAGCCCCACCATCTAAGGTAATAAAGTAATAAAGTTTTCAAACTGACAAATGCTGGAATAAACATGACAAAAATTGAAAAAATCTTAACTTTAGCATAAATGATAAATACATGAAATAAGAAAAATAATTTGAAAAGAGACAAAACTTTCTCAAGCTAATCCTTTAGCTACAAGTAGCACCAAGTATGACTAGTTACTTGAGAAACAGCAATAGAGTAAAAGAGACAATTCAAAGAGTAGAACATTTATTAAAATTCCAATTAATATCATTGGTGGACACTGTTGGTTAGTTAACAGAGTCCCATTTGCAATTCCTTCTTTTATGTTTTATTTTATATATTTTTTAAGTTTATTTATTTATTTTGAGAGAGAAAGAGAGCATGAGCAAGGAGGGGCAGAGTGAGGGGTAGGGGAGAGAGAGAATCCCAAGCAGGCCCTGATGTGGGGCTTGATCTCATAAACTGTGAGATCATGACCTGAGCAGAAATCAAGAGTCAGATGCTTAACTGACTGAGCCACCCAGGCACCCCTGCCATTCCTTCTTTTAAAAACCTTCCAATTATTGGTCTGTGGTAGCCATGTGGCCCAGTTCTGGACAGTGATATGTAAGTCATGGGGTAGGACTTTCTGGGGAGTCTTTTATTTGTCCCCCCTACCACACACACCCATTTAGCCTTAAGGGGAATTTTTTTAAATAGTTATTTTTTAGATAAAGAAAAGTAATAGATTCAGTTCAGTCATTTGCCTTTATCACTTCTTGTTCTTTGGAATGTGAAAAGATGTCTAAAAGTGTAGTACCTTCCTTATGACCATGAAGAGATAAGCATGAGGAAAGAGGTCCACATGTTAAACATGGCAGAACCCTAAAATGGAGAGATTCTCTTTACTAGATCAACTTCAGTCTGCCTATCCCCAGATCCTTGCTTCAAGGGACAAATAAACCCTTTTGTTTATTAAGCTACTATAGTTGGATTTTCTACTGCTTATGGCCAAACACACTTATAACTGATGCAATATCCTCAAAGATTCATAAGGAAGTTTATCCATAAAACAAGAACAGATTACTGTGAAAAGGGAAGAACCAGATAACTTGAAAGAATTCTTGCAATTTCAACATAAGACTGGCAAATTTTTCATACTAGAAGGGCTAAAGAGTGGAGGTAAACTTAACACAACAAAGAGCAGAGATATAAATATAAAAGTTCAGAGAAATAACAGACATATCCAGTGGGCATGAAATCTGGCCCTAGAAGATCTCCAGAGAGAAGAGAGAAAACAAACAGGAGAATAAAATCCAAAAAAATTTACAGAAATTTTTCCTCTGAACTGAAATACAGCATAAGTACCAAACTGAAAGGAATCACACCAAGTGTCAAACAAAATGAATGGAAAAAAATACCTATACCTTAGCACTTTATAGTGAAGTTTCAGAATTCTGAGAATCCCAAATGGATCTACTAAGTTTCTATGAGAAAAATATAAGTATTTCATCAATAAAGAAATTATCATCAGACTTTCATCAGTAGCAGATGCTTAGAAAATGGAGCAATATATTTAAGGTTCAATAGGCAAATGGTTTTCAATGTAAAGTTGTACATTCAGGTAAACTATTATTTTAGTATGAGGATACGACAAGAATCTGACTCCATTCTTGACATTTTACCCCTGACAGTTTTCAGTCTTCACCCTTCTTTCTCCCCCATACCCCCTCCTGGCCCCATATCCAGGCAAACCTATAAACAGGACTAAGCACTACCTCCCTTGGCACTGGCAAGATGTTCACACCTTCACTATGGCCTTACTCTGTAACTTTCACTCAAGACACTTCCGACTGGCTTGGGTATCTGTCCTGCTATTTCCTCAGAAAGCTTCATTATGTGAGAAATAAATGTTTCCCACCATATTGGTGAGTGTAGGACATCATCGCTCTCAACATTTAAACCAATTTCATGTGGGAGACTGATTCTACTCACTTCAAGGCAACAATAAACTAGAGACTAAATAAAGATATTCCCTAATATACAAAAGCCTGAGAAACCTGTTTATGTATCTTTCTAGGAAAAAAAAAATCTACTGAAGGTGTTCTTCAGAAAAGTACAAAATGCTCCCAAGATGACATCTATCTTAAAAAAAAAAAAAAAAAAAAAAAAAAAATATATATATATATATATATATATATATATATGTATGTATATGTTTCAAGATATAGAGTACAGTGAAAACAAATTATAGGATTTCTACAGCAAGTCAAGAAATGAGTTAGACCAAATTAAAACTGCAAGTCAGAACTCCAATTAGCAGAATTTTTGGAAGAACTTCAAGACAAATGGCATGATTAAGAAGTTTAAACTTCTTACTGACATGATGTAAGCATGTTTCTCATGTCACTAAGAATAGAGATGACTGAAAACTTCAGGGGAGAGGAAAGCTTAGTAAAAAAGTTATAATTCAAACAGGAAACAAAATTGAGAAATGATTTTGAGCACTTGATGATATGAAATACAAACAAAAGAAAAAGAATCTGAGTTTGATATTTTAGTGACATAGAGTTATTTCTTTCTCTGTGCATCAAATCATACTATTTGGTTCTTCAGATAAAAATACATACATACTACTACATTGTGAACACTCTATTACTTTTCAATTTTAGAACCAATGTTTAAATAAAGCATAAAGGATATAGGTTCAGATTACAGTGTCCTGAAAAATCTTAACAATGAAAATATCTTAGTTAATAGATGCCTGAAAGAAAGATGGAGAGGGGGGTAAGATGCAATAAGAGTTAGATATTAGTTTTCTACATATATATAATATTGTGTACATATACAAGTTATTTATAATATATATATTTTAACTAATACAAGTTATTAATTTTAATGATGTCCAATTTATCAGTCTTCCCTGATGATGCCATTCTGGGCCTGTAGTTTTCTTTTGGAGAAGTTTTAAATTATGGGTTTGATTACATTAACAGACATAGGACTATTCTGATTTGTCTATTTCTTGTTATGTCAGTGTTGGTAAGTCAATTTTTTTTTGAGAGAGAGAGAGAGAGAGAGATTCCCATGAGGGGCAGAGAGAGAGGGGGAGTGAGACAAGCAGGGCTCACCTGAAGTGGAGCTCATGCTCACCCAAAGTAGGACTCAAACTCACGAACCAGGAGATCATAACCTGAGCCAAAGTCAGATGCTTAACTGACTGAGCCACACAGGCGCCCCTTGGTAATTTGATTTTTAAGGAATTTTCTCATTTCATAGAAGTTGCTAAATTATTATAATAAAGTTGCTTACAATTTCTTCTTATTGTGCATGTATATATATAAATATGTATACAGATCTTAATTATTTTTATTTAATATCAACATATATATATCTTAATTTTTAAATTTGTATACACGTACCTATATAAAATACATAAAGCACCCCCATGAAGAAAATATTGACAAGCCAGTATTTAAAAAGGGTAAAAGACACAACTATTGTTTCCTTACCTATATAATATGAAAATAATACCTACTCCAGAGTTAAATTTAAAACTCTTTGTAAAAATGAAACATAAAGCAAGATCCATATGAGAAGTAATCAAATATGGATGATACAAAGATGTAAAAAAACATGGGCTATTCCAAATTTTCACGTTTCAACTAGATGTGTTGTCGTCCCATAAGCATAGCCAGAAAGAGTAAGAGAAAACGAGAAAGAAAAACTTCCAATATAGACAGAAGAGAAGACTTGCTCTTCCAAATAAATTTAAGCCAGTGAAGGAAACAGTCTGTACTAATTAATTTTCACTAATATCAACTCTTTACTCCATCAAGACTGTATCTTTATTTTCTAAAAGAAGAATGTCTTCTATCTGTTAAGAAATATCTTATACATTCAGTGCTAGAGAGATGGGGAGAAAGCTTGTTTTTTCAGCTTCAGAAAAATCTCTTCATTATTAGTATAAATACATCATTTTTTTAAATACATCATTTTTATCTGCTAAATGACATTGATATTAAACCTAAAATAGGAGCACCTGGGTGGCTTAGTCCGTTAAGCATCAGCTCTTGATTTCAGTTCAAGTCATAATCTCAGTGTCCTGAAATTGAGCCCCGACTCAGGCTCGGAGCTGGCTATAAAGCCTGCTTCCGATTCTCTCTCTCCCTCACTCTCTGCCCCTTCTCCACACACACACTCTCTCTCACTCTCAACATTAAAAAAAAAAAAAAAACTAAAATACTCAGCTGAAAGTATATAAAACACAAATAAGATAATGCCAGAATATAAAAATCATATTCACTAAACATTTTGTAGCAGTAAATAATATAAATTTGTTTTAGATGGTTGCCAAAGATTATTTTAAGATTTGTCATTAGTTTTGACTCCACAGCTGACAACAGTTTATAAAGTCAATTTTGTATTTATTTACAATGTTGGACATGATTATACATTACCTTGGAAATTTCTCACAGTTCATGAGCTTATTTGGCACCTGTGTGGCTTAAATAGATTATCAAACAATATTAAAAGTATGATAGATGGATGTCTAAATGAACCCAGCCATTGTGAGGCAGCCACTAACCTGAACTAGACTCAAGAGTAGCCTATTTAAATTTCAAGAATTTTACATGAAAAATAATATAACATGAAACTGGTCTTCAATCTAAGTGAACAATAAAAGCTCTAAAAAAAAAGCATCAGAGAAATATGTTATTAATATTTTAACATTTAATTTACATCCTAGAATTCATCCATTAACTCTACTGTACCTTATTGGCTTAGAAAATGATGGGCACAGAAATGCATTTGGTAAGGGGGAGTATTGGCTGAGAATGTTTTTCCAAATTTTGTTTCCCTATAAGACCTTATTCTCTGGAATTGCTAAGTAAGTTCTTATTTTAAAGGGGAATGAAGTTGTTTCCATAGAAGTAGAGCCTTAAATTCTGTGTTGAAAAGGTTTTTTTTTGTTTTCTATTTTTTTTTAATGTTTATTTTTGAGAGAGGGGCAGTGACTGAGACAGAGTGTGAGTAGGGAAGCGGCAGTGAGAGAGGGAGACCCAGAATCCTAAGCAGGCTCCAGGCTCTGAGCTGTCAGCACAGAGCCCGATATGGGGCTCAAACTCACCAGCCGTGAGATCGTGACCTGAGCCGAAGTTGGACACTTAACCCACTGAGCCACCCAGGCGCCCCTCCAAAATTAATTTCTGTTGCAATGTTCAATTAATTAACATACACAGCTATTTATTTCCTCAGATATTATATTTCACAATTCAAATAAGATAATAAATAACTTTAAAATGAATAAACTGTCTGCCTTCTCTGAGATTGGAGAGAGAGGACAGGACCTTCCACGCCACAGGCCAGGGTCTGTTTGCAGATCCAGTTCAGTTGCAAGGTCTCATTTGGGGGACCCATATTAGAAGGCTTCTTGGTTTGGCCTTAGGCTCTTGCCAAATTCTTTGATTCAACTTTAGTTGGGATCCACAGCTTTAAGAACTGGACCTCCATTAATATTGTTGATTCCCTTCCCCTTGGTTTCAGTGTTTCTTCTTCACTAGTTAGAGCCCAGAAGGGTAGGTGAGTGCATAACTGGGAATCCAGAACTACAGTAGGAACCTCTGGAACAGCCTTTGTAATTTGCAGAGTATTTTCACATCTATCATTTCCCTTATTATTTGCAATAACTCTTTGAAATTTAGGTAAAGTATTACTGTTATTTATGTATAAAAAAATGTTTAGGTGTAGGTGGCTGCTAAATTGCAAGGTTGAAGTTCACATGCAGGTCATTTGACTTCAGATGCATTGCCCTTCACATTTCCTTATCTCAACAAATATGAAGCCAATGGTCTGTCCTCTAAGGGTGGTATGTGCCACTATAGTCCATTCAGAGATCAGGATCTGATGAGAATCTGACATCCTTTCAGGAAAGTGTTTTAAGTGGCCACCTTTTAGGGACTCCTCTTTCCCCTCATACTTACATATGCCTTTCATTAGCATTGCCTTTCTTAGATCATTTGCGTCATTTTTGTGACCTTAACTGGCAACACAAGGTAGAATTTAACTCACCAAAATATATAGAAGTAGATATTAGAATGGGTAAATAGAATACTGTTGCCTTAATTCCCGCATAGGAGCACCAGAGAAACTAAATTAACTAATTCTCTAACCAAATGATATGAAACTATCATTAATGTCTCTTTGGTTGAGAAGCAGGATGTATGTCCTAAAGGTGTGTGAGGGTAACTGGGAGATCAGGCCTCCATATTGAATGGAGCCACCCTTTAATATGTTTTTTGTTACATGTACATTTGTCTAAATCCCCACTTGGTTCCTTTGTTATTAAGCATCCTCCTGTCTTCATCAGTCTCTCTCTCTCTTAGGCCGCTTCATCCAAAACTCCTAATGCTTTTCTCCTCTCATGTCTCAGCCAGGAGCCCCCTCCTTTCCTCTCTTCTCTCCTGAGCTCTGAGTGATCTGGCCTTTACATGTGGGTGCTCTTACAGGCTGCTTTTTGGGGGGAGAATTTTATAAGGAGAGACAAGAGAAACTAGACAGCTATCTCAACTAGAGGGGTTGGTCAATAATAGGGATGTGAAACAGCAGGTTAATTTGTGATGAAGAACATAGGCTTTGGAGACAGACCTATGGATGCTCCAATATTCAAATCCCAGCCCGCCACACATATAATTTGCATAGATCTCTTAAACTGGGTGAACATCAGCCTGCTCATTTGTCAACATGGAGATAATCATGCCTGCTTCCAGCTGATCCCAGTGCACTGGTGTTTGCAATTAACTGATCACAGCTAATTATAGATTTCTTTGTTCCTTCTTCACTCCCACTGCTTTACTCAACTAGCCTAAAAATAAAAAAATTAAAAAATAATAAAAAAGCTTTCTCCCTCTTGTTACTATGAGATTAAATGAGATAATATATGTAAAATGATTCCACAGTCTGTTAGATAATAGGTGTTAAATAAAGGAAAAATATAATTACCACTATTTTCTATGAGGATTTCCTTAGCTAGAAGTGAGTCTTCCTAAGACTTGTAGTTGTTTTCCTTATGCTAAAAGCATAGTTTTATAGCCATTTATTTCAGTTATTGGTGTCCGTGTACCATCTCATCTACTGCTCTTGAAGGATGGCCTTTCATCTTATATAACTCTGCATTTTCCTTAATGCTCTAAAATTTGCCAAAATGTCCCATAATATTTGTTGAAAGATAAAAGGGATTTATTTGCATTCAATACCATGTCCTCACCGTAAGACCGATCTCATTATTTAGCTATGCCACATGCCCTTCACATTCAAAGTTGAGGACTCTGCTCTGTCTAGAACGAAGGGGTATGTTCCACAGAACCTATATCATGATGATGGTCTCCCAGCTTCACTGCTGGGGCTTATTGATGAAATAAATGAAATAATGAAATAAACAAAATAATGAAACAAAGCTGCAGAACCCTGGTTAGGCTGAGCAGCCTGAAGAAAACCCAGTGGAAGGCACGGGGCTCACTCAGCCTTCCCCTTGTCAGCATTCTGTTCAAGGGGCCCAACTGAGAAGGGATGGTGACTTCCAGAGCAGAAGGCCACCAGTCTGAGATGAAGACTTTATTCCACCAACATTTCACAATAGTCTGAATTATTTTACTCAGTACTTAGTTATTTAGAAGAGGGGGAGGAGCATCAATAAGAAAGGGGGGGGGGTAACGACTCTCGATCGTAGATCTTCCAAGGAGCATGTTTTGAGTTAGCTGCCCTTCCTTATCAATAAAGCAGTTAAAATATCCAGGGGTGAAGGTACCAACCAACCATTTTCAATGATGGTCAGTGTGAATTTGGCTTTTCCAAAATGTACATTTCATCAGATTGTCCATGGCTCAAAAAGGCACTACATTTTTAAACGAAATTTTACTAGGATATTCACAAACAAGAAAGTGCTTTTATGAGTAGATTAAGACAGATCTATCTAAGCAGAAAATATACTTTTTTAACTGCTAAGGGATCTGAAGTTTTTTTGTTTTTGTTTTTGTTTTGAGTGCCAAATGACCTCTGCAAAGAGTCTTCCTCATGATTCTGAATGAATCAGTGGCTGGTAATGCCATTTAGCATTCCCCATTGAAGGTGCGTCTGCAAGATGGCCGGACTTGATTAAAAACCAGTGACAGTATGTGTCTTCTATATTGCAGGAAACCTTGCAGAATGTGCCTGGTGTGCTGAGAAAAATCCCATGTTTTGTAAATAACCTCCCTCAAGTCTGATCTGAAAGTGCTCTCTTCCTGATTTCATCAATAAGGTTACTATGTGACTTTAAAAAATTCCACTGCTCTAGGAAAACTTCTGTTTCCTTTTATGCCCAGATTTAGCAGGTTTTTCAAAGCCCTTCTTATTAAGAAAAGTTGTGGCTGGAAAAATGGATAAGTAGTTACAACTATTCCAGGAAACTATAAATATTCTGGTTTAAGCCATTTAAGAAATTATCCTCTCCTTTATTGTCTCCCAGGGCCCACCTACAACCGGGTGCTGCCCTCCCAAAGTGAAGTGGATGGTCCTAAATGATCATAGGTGGGTTTTAAAAAATAAACACAAAATTAGTTTCACACCTACTTAGACAGCTTAGAATTTTAATGTGTGAAGTATGCCAGGACTCTGCAGTGAAATAAAGCTTTGCATTCAAACTGATGTCAGCCAATCAGAAAACAGTACAGAGTGCTGCCCATTTCATAATTAGGGAGCATTACTCCAAGTTCTAGATTTTACTTATTAATGAATAAAGCATTTCTTGACCCAGTTTTGCCATTTATTCATAAGGACCTTGTTTTCAAAAAGTGTTAAAATAGCATGAAGGCCCTGATTTATGCCCACCAAATCCAGGAAATTCAAAGTTAATCCTTGGAACTATTTGTGTCTAGTTTTGCAGCAAACATTCTATATAAAACTGTGCTCTGTTCGAGGATAACACAGAGGAAAGAGACTACGGCAGGCTTCTCTGCAAGCTTGACTTTTTCAGCTTCAAAGCTTTAGATTGTATGCTGACATGTGTTCTACTGCATTTCTGTTTCTGCTGTAGCCTTATTTCAGTCTTGCTCACCTTTCCCTGGTTATACCTTCTGACATCCGTGGGACTTCATCAGACAGGAGCAATGGCCACTTTGACTGAGAGTCCCGTGGGGGTAAGAACCCTCACACTGCAGGAAGTGATAACATGTACAAAAGGTTCCCATTTTCCTCCTTTCCCAAACTCCTCTCCCTGGAACCATTTTGAGACATACCAGATATTGGCGAAAGGTTCTGAGTGAAAAGAAAATAATACCAAAAACAGCTGGAAGCTGATTTCAGGAGACCATCATTCCTATTCCCTCCCCCCCCAAGAATGCCATCCAGCCCTCTCCATCAAGACGGGCAAAACCTTACTCGTCCATCCTACAAATGTCATCCAGAGGCCACTGCTTTCAGCAGACTATCCCTGTCTTTGTGTCCCAATTTCCCTAAGTGTGACATTAATGGAAAAGATTCCACTTTCAAAGGTTTCCTCCAGTCCTGAAACGCTGTCTCTTTGTAACCTCCCCAGTACACAGTGATTTTCCAGCTCTGAACTTCAAAAATATTCTTCTGTTCACTTGTACACAACATTTACTGATTATGCTAGCTCAAGTCCCAGCTTTCCCATATGCTAGCCGGGAGACTCTGAGCAAGATACTTAATCCCTAAACTTCAGTCTCCTTATCCCTAAGATGCTGATCTTGATGGTATATGGCATACACTTTAGAGTTGTTTCCAAGATTTCAGGACTGAACACACATAAAGAGCTTACTACAGTGGCTGACAATGAGTGCTCAATAAATTTTAGCTAGAGCTACTTCTAGCTACTTTTCCACGCATAAGTTCCCTGTCATCCCAAACATAATCATAAGCTACTTGAGATCGAGAATGCATGATGCTTGTATGCCCCATCTTGCTTATTATAATGGTCTCAAGTAGGAATTCAACAGTATTTCATTGATTTCTTGATAGTTACAGCTTTGTGTCTGATTTTCAGTCATTAACTATCCTGTATCGAGTTTTCCTCTCTATGAAGATATGAATTCTGCCCATTCAACTCTTGAAACAGAATGAAGTCTATCAAAAAAATGATTACAAGTAATAAGGAATTCAGTTAAGTTGCAGGATACAAAATCAATGCCCAGAAACTGGTTGTGTTTCTATACACTAATAACAAAGTAGCAGAAAGAGAAATTAAGAACAAATCCCATTTACAATCAAACCAAAAAAGATAAAATACCTAGGAATAAATTTAACCAAGGAGGTGAAAGACCTGTACTCTGAAAACCATAAAACATTGATGAAAGAAATTGAAGATGACACAAATAAATGGAAAGATATTCCATGCTCCTGGATAGGAAGAATTACTATTAAGAGGTCCATACCACCCAGAGCAATCTTTATTAAAATACCAACAACAGTTTTTACAAAACTAGAACAAAATGATACTAAAATTGGTATGGAATCACAAAAGACCCCAACTAACCAAAGCAATCTGGAGAAAGAGCAAAGCTGGAGGTATCACAATCCCAGATTTCAAGATACACTGCATACCTATAGTAATCAAAACAGTATGGAACTGGAACAAAAACAGACATGTAGATCAATTAAACTGATAGAATAGACAGCCCAGAAATAAACCCATGTTATATGGTCAAATAATCTACATCAAAGGAAGTAATATACAATGGGCAAAAGACAGTCTCTCCAATAAGTGGTATTAGGAAAATATGGACATCAACATGTAAAAGGATGAAATAGGACCACTTCCTTACACCAGACACAAAAATAAACTCAAAATGGATTAAAGAACTAAATGTGAGACCTAAAACCATAAAACTGCTAGAGAGAACATAGGCAATAATTTATTTGATATAGGCCTTTTTTCTAGCTAGGTCTAGAAACATTTTTCTAGATAGGTCTCCTCAGGCAAGGGAAACAAAAGTAAAAATAAGCTACTGGGACTACATCAAAATAAAAAGCTTTTGGACAGTGAAGGAAACCATCAAAAAAATGAAAAAGCAACTCAATGAATGAATGAAGATATTCACAAATGATATATCCAATAAGAGGTTGATATCCACAATATATGAAGAACTTCTAGAATTCAATACCAAAAAAATAATCTTATTTTAAAATGGGCAGAGGACCTCAATAGACATTTTTTTCAAAGATGACACAGATAGCCAATAGACACACAAAAAGATGCCCAACATCACTAATCAGGGAAATACAAACTAAAACCATAATGAGGGGTCCCTGGATGGCTCAGTCAGTTGAGCGTCCGACTTTGGCTCAGGTCATGATCTCGCGGTTCGTGAGTTCGAGCCCCGCATCAGGCTCTGTGCTGACAGCTCAGAGCCTGGAGCCTGTTTCAGATTCTGTGTATCCTCCTCTCTCTGCCTCTCCCCTGCTCATGCTCTGTCTGTCTCTGGCTCTCAATAATAAATAAACATTAAAGAAATTTACAAAATTAATAAATAAATAATAAAACCAAGACTGTTGCTCTGCGTGTGGAGAAAAAGAAACATTCTTGGTAGGAATATAAATTGGTGCAGCCACTGAGTAAAAACATTATGTAGGTTCCTCAAAAAATTAAAATTATAAATATCATATGTCTCATAATTCTACTACCAAGTATTTACCCAAAGAAAATGAAAATACTGATTTGAAAAAGATATATGCACCTCTATATTTATTGCAGCATTATTTACAATAGCCAAGATATGGAAGCAATCCACGTGTCCATCAACAGATGAATCGATAAAGTAGATGTGGCATGTGTGTGTGTGTGTTTACATACACACACACACACACACACACACACACACACAAATAGGATATTACTCAGTCATAAAAAAGGATGTGATTTTTGCCATTTGCAGCAATATGGATGGACCTAGAGGGTTTTGTGCTAAGTGACATAATCAGATTGAGAAAGATAAACACCATATGATTTCACTTATATGTGGAATCTAAAAGACAAAACAAAAAGCAGAAATAGACCCATAAATACAGAGAACAGACTGATGGTTGCCAGAGTGGAAGGGGGTGGAGGGATGGGCAAAATGGGTGAAGAGGAATAGTACATACAGGCTTCCAATTACAGAATGAATAAATCATGGGGATAAAAGGTACAGCATAGGGAATATAGACAATGGTATTGTAATAGCATTGTATGGTGACAGGTGGTAGCTACACTTGTGGCGAGCATAGCATTAAGGGTATAAAGTTGTCCAATCACTATGCTGTATGTACATCTGAAACTAATGTAATATTGTATGTCAACTATATTTCAATTAAAAAAAAAAACCCTGTATGCAGATAATGATCCATGACAGTAGTTTAAATTGTTTCTAATTCCACTGCTGTTTAAATAATTTTAGAAGAGCAATCTAAAAGCAAAGACATACTGTAAATGGTGTGGGCCCTGCCCTGCTCAGAAGGCACACAGTGAGAGAGGGCTAAACGGAACTTGAGGTCAGGCTGGTTGGAAGCCATTGTGTTCCCTGACACTATGAATATTCTAGGATTTTGAGTATATTTGTGTGTCTGTGTTAGTCATTACTTTGTGTAAGAAAGGAGGGGGTTGGATGGGGAGAGAAGGGAAGTGGAAAGAGATACAAAGAAAGAAGGAAAGGACGGAGGAAGAAAGCAAAAGGTGAGAACAGAAAAAAGAGAGATGGAGAGGAAAGTGTTCTGCAAGCAATCGGGTGAAAGGGAAGGAACGGGGTGATAAAAAGAGAAAAGCTCATTGTGGTTCGAAAGCTGCAGAGAAAGCTCCATCTAAGACTGAATGTGCAGCCTGCTTACCTTTCCTATTAAATGTTAACAGGAGGCATGGGAATAACTTAAAGAGGGCTTCACTCTGAAGCTGAAACTTGGCCAGATACTCAATTACATTCCTATTCTTATTTGATGGAGATTTCCATTGTAGAAGAGAAGATGACAGGTTCTTAGACTAAAGGAGCCGCATTATATCATCATTTCTAGTCTGACTTTTTGCAGGGGCCTCTTCGGAGGCGGACGTGTGTGCAAGAGACATGGGTTTTTTAAAGATTTTAGCCAAGCAATTTTTCCCCTGCTCCACACATCAGAGACTTCTAAAATTCCAGGTCTGGCAAAGGAAAAAGAAAGGGCCGGCGTGACTTCCCAGCTGAAAGCGCCTCCAGAGGAACCAGCACTATTTCATGACGAACTTTCAACAGTCTGCACCAACATCTTCTGGGTTGCTAAATAGTCAGCCTTTCAGTTGACTTAAGAATGCAGTGCTCTTAACCAAAGCAAGGCCCCACTGGGGAAACCAATCAGACACCAGGCTTAAAACCTCAAAAGTCACGTGAATAGTTTTCTGTGACTCTGAGGTAAAGGGTGGCATTGTCAGGAATTACCCAACCTTCCAGGCAAATCGGAGTAGGTAGACATTGATTAACACACCAAAGTCCCATTCCACCCACATTTGGGGAAAAAGTCACTGCTTTGTATCTGCATAGGCGGCTTATCTCTGTGGACTACAGGGATTTTCAGTGAAGATTCAATCTGTTGTGTAGAGGGGGCATTAGCAAAGATCCCTGTAAGATATAATTTTCAAAGTTAGAACGATCACAAGCGGGGGCTTTTGGTTACCACTGCAAATGTAATCAGCAAGCCCAGTGGTGGCTGCTTCTCTGACAGGCACTCAGATTTACTGGAATGCCTTAGCTCCCACAAGAGAGGAAATCATTCCCTGCGAATTCCAAGTTCTGCAGGTTACTGAAATGTAGCCATTTCCTCCTGTTGCCCAGCACCCTCCCTGACTATCTCTCCAAGGGCTACATTCCTCCACTGCGAGCTGTGGACATCCCTGGCCCGTTTCCAAGGAGGCACATAGCAGGAGACTCTTGGGCCCGGGGACTTGGCCAAGAAGTTTTCACTCATAGAAAACATACTGGCCTCTAGAATTTCAATGCCATTTGAAAACAGATACTTCAGTTTTCAAGGCTATCTCTTGTGAAACATGCAGCTCCACAGTCATGGCTCATCACAAGATGGAAAAGCAGAAAGCTACAAGGATTAGAAAAGGTGGAATTTACGGGAACCTCCCCATATATGTTTTCACTGAATGACCAGAGAACGCAGGACAGTTTATGACACGGTGGTGTCAAGGGATCAGATGGCTGAAGTTCGAATCGCAACCTTGCCACTTCTCATTATGTACCTTGGGTAAGTTTCTTGATTTCTCGGAGTCTCCATTTTCCTCATTTGTATAATGTAGATTTAAAGAAAAACCACTACTCCTAGGGTTGTTAGGAGAATAAAATGACATGAAGGACAGAAGAGGCCCAGCAGAGGAAGCAGTTGATAAGAAAGCCTTCCCCAATGTAAGGTCAGAACGGTTAAAGGACTTGATATCAAAAGACAGTCATTATGGGGACTAAAATTCATGTTTCCTAACCTGTTTAATGACCTGTTAAACTAAATCACCTCCCTACCAAGAGGCTGCCTTTCTCCAAAGATTTTTAAAGAACTTAATCCTCATGTCATGTTACAGTCAATTGGCTCAAGAATGTAGTTTTTTTTCTTAACTTGGGAAAGTTTTATTTTATTTAAAAAAGGGAAAGGGGGGCCTTGCTTGCTCCCTGAGGCTTCAATCCAGCCCCATCAGCCCTTGATTGTTTGGTGCCCCCCACAGAATCCTTCCCCAACTCTTCTTCAAGCCCCACTTCTCCCTCCAAGTTCAGATTAACATCTCGGTAACACAGTCCTAATCAATACCACCCTCCTCGTTTCCTCCGAAACACACTGAATTTATGGACTGTAAGAAGCAATTTTACATTTAATTACATCTTATTATTCTTATTGGTTTGTGGATTAATTGTACCTCCAGCTAAGTTCCTTGAGCACAAAGACCATTTCCTGCATTCTTCTGGCACAACTGCTGACCTAGCTTTCAGCACAGAGTAGGTGCTCAATAAATGCTTTTAGTGAATTGATAATTACTACTTGATGCAGTTTCATCACAAGTACCATCTACCTTTACATCCACCACCTACACAGTGTCCACCAATGGGGCTTCAACTGTGGCAATATTTTGCCTGGTGTGGGTCTCTCTCAAACTCAACCTTTGACCTATGTTTAATATCTATTACTATCCTAGTATCAGGAACAATGTGACTAAAGCATGTTTCTAGTTCCTCAGCACAGAATTGGAATTGCATAGCCCTCATGGGGAGGATATGTGGCAACCAGACATGTGAGTATGTGATTTTTACTGTAAGAAATAGAGCCAAAGCAGAACATGTTATTAGGGCCCCACCTAGATGCCTTGGAGCTCAACTGCAAATGATACAACACATCTGTAGAATCCATTGGAGCAAGAAGCATGGGGAGGTCAACCTGGGATACAAACTAAGTGTTTCTTGAGGGCAGTGCATTCACACTGAAGGAAAGTGAGACACAAATGCAGTCTATACAGTGCAGAACAGGAGAAAAAAAATTGGTATAAATGCTTTCAGTTTTGTTTCCAGGTGAATAGAGTTTTCCTTTTTAAAACTTTGGATCATAATGTACATAATGTAGTTATGAGATGACATGTTTATTTCAATTACCATTATTTTTATGTCCTTCTATATTCTACAAGATTACTTTTAACTGCTACCTAGTATTCCATTGGGTGGATGAATTTTTACCAGATTTCCATTTTATGCGGTTAGTAGTCCTGAGTTGTAATTTTATAGCTGAAACTTTTGTGTGCCCTTTATTATATCCTGGAAGTGGAATTTCTGGTGCCATCAATTCTTATTCTCTTAACTCCAGGTTTTCTGTCCATTTACTGGTCCATTTCTGACCTTCTTTGTGCTGAGTATCTTTTCTTTCCTTTGACTCTCCAGACCCACTCCCTGCCTCTCTTCTTTGTCTTAGGATATTGGATCTGCATGGACTTCATGGACCAATTCCCAAGCCCTCTTGCTTTTTGTTAGGTTCAAGCACTGAGGCATGAAGCAAGACAATGAGTGGAAGGATGAAGAGAGGAGAGTGAAGTTGGCGTACTTACTCCCTTGACTCCTCTTTTACCTGGAAGGTTGGCCTTGAACTAGTTGCATCCCTCAACTGAGCATCACAACTCCTGTCAGGCAGCCCTCCCCACAGAGCTCTTCTCCCTTTCTCTATCCAGGTTCTGGTGATGGCTCCCTCCCCTCACCACATCAGATGTGATAGGAAGTAAGAGTCCACTGTTAGGTAGCCCTATAGTAATGCACTATCCCCTGTGGTTTCCCTACTCCCTGCTCAAGCCTTTGTAAGCAGCCCATTTATTAAAAGCCCAAATTCCCTAAATAGAGTGTGCCTCTAGTTCCCTGCCCTGCTACTGAGTTATCCCCTTTATGGTAAAATTCCTTACAGGGAGTTGTCATTACTTATGGTCAATGCTTCCTCCTTTTCCTATCCTGAGAAATTCCATCACACTTCTGTTCCACTTCTATCACAAAACAGCAATGTGCCCCATAATGCCAAGCCCAAAGCAGATGTCAGTCCTCATCTTTCCTGGCCTATCAGCAGCACTTGGCCCAGTGAATCTGTCCTTACTTGTTCAAACACTTTGGTCACTTCACTTTAGGGACACTATCTGTGGTTCTCCACCGCCTTTGCTAGTTCTTCCTTACCTTCCTTAACCTCTAACACTGAAATTTTAAGTGTCCCAGTCTTTGGACCCTTTCTCTGTTGACACTTATTCTTGGTTTTTTCCTTTAGTTCCATGGCTTTAACTATCGTCTCTACACCAACTACTCCAGACTCAATCAGTTCATTCTTGAACAACAAGAGTTTGAACAGTGGTCCACTTACAAGCAGAATTTTTTCAATAAATACAGTACAGTAAAGGTATTTTCTCTTAAGTTTTTCTTAACATTTTCTTTTCTCTAGCTTACATCATAACAATACGTATAATACATATAACATACAAAATATGTGTTAACCAACTGTTATCAGTAAGGCTTCCAGTCAACAGTAGGCTGTTAATAGTTAAGTTTCAAGAGAGTCAAAAGTTACATGTGGATTTTTTACTTTCTATCTAGCAGGAGTGGGGAGGTGGGGGGGGGGGGGTCACCATCCCTAACTGCTGCATTCTGCAGAGATCAACTCTATATCCAATCTGCACCTCTCTCCTAAATTCCAGACTGTATAACCAACTACTTAACATCTCAACCAAAAGTTACCTCTACTTTCAAATGTAGGAAACCTAACACATGTGTTTCTTGTTTTTTGTTTTGTATTACCTGCATGTGTGTAGATGGCAACTCCATCCACCCGGTTTCTCAGGCCAAAAAACTTTGGAGCCATCTTTTTTTCTCCCATACTACATACCCAATCTATCAGGAAATCCTGTTGACTTTGCCATCAAAACGTCCAGCAATCTGATGGCTTCTCAACAGCTCTCCCCAGCGTAATTTCTCACCTCAATGAGAGAAATGCCTCTGGTCTAGTTTCACTCTTGCTTGCCCCATCCCCAACAGACTCCTAGAACAGCTAGATTCTATCATCCATCTGCTCAAAACTCTAATGGCTTCCCATCTCATTCCGAAGAATGCCAGTGTCTTTCCAATGATTTGTGAAGCCCTAAAACATCCTGCCTGCCTCAGGGTATGTCTCCAATCTCAGAGCCCTCTCTCCATCATAGATGGTCTTTGGTAGTTCTTAAACATACTAAATATGCTCTCACCTGAGGGCCTTTGCATTTACCGTTTCCTCTTCCTCGAACATTGCTGAAATATTCTTCTGCCAGATAATCACAGAGATTGCTTCCTGGGTTTATTTCTCTACTTAAGGCTTCCCATAAGGACCTTGTCTTAAAAAGCACACAACTAGTCTCACCTCAACACTCCCTCAACTTGCTCCTGTTTTTATAGCAGCCATCACCACTTGCTCTATTTTGTTTGTTTTTTATGTCTTTATAGCCCTTTTCTTGCCCCTAGAATTAAGCTCATTGAGAGCAGAGAAAAATTTGTTCCCTACCATATCCCCAGCACTTAAAGCTCTGCCTGGCACAGAGAAATGCACTTAATGAATAAACAGATGAAAAGAAATGATTATGAAAATTTAAACATATACAAACTAGAGAAAATAGTGTAATGTACCTACACGTATTCATTAGTGAACTTCAACAATTATTAATATACAGTTGATCTTGTTTTGCTCTTGCCACTCGACTTCCCTCCAACCACATCCTACTAGACAGTTTTAAAGCAAACCCCAGATGCCCTGTCATTTCATCTGTAAATTGTGTACTTTAATTGTCTTCCAAAAATGTATACTATAAGCAATGTTTAAAATGCCAACTTCCTCGTCTCCTGCTCATACTAGCAGAGATGACTGTATAAAAATAATCTTTGCAAATTATATTGCTGGAAAAATCTCAATTCTTTTATTTTTAAATTAAAAAGAATGAATAAAAAGAAAGTCCTTGAGGTCTGTGATACTATCCTCTTCTTTCTCTGTGACCTCAGGAGATTGCAAGATACTAATTCCAAGATACTAATAGACAAACATGTATTAAATTATATCTCTCCTTCTCTTTTTAAAGGTTTGTCTCACATAATTATGCACCATGACTCATATAATTATAAGATCAGAGCCCGATCTTAATCATCTCAGTGCATACTACTAAAAGGCATATTAGAAGACGTAAATTTTTGAAAAAAAAAATCTTTTTAACAGAATGAGGGTCTAGAGTGAAGAGAGATATTGCTGACAAAAATGCATGTCCCTAGCCAGTGTCTTTTTCAGTCGGTCCCCTCCATAGATAACCTTATTTTAAAAAATCTTTCTGGAGAGTTCACTCCATCTTTGAAGTCATCTTCCAATTCTGGAAGGAGAAAGCTAGTCCAAGGTGCCCCTGGGCCTCTCGTCTGCCGAGGGACTGGAGACAGATTGCATCCTGGCAGGGCAGGGAGGGTTCAGGTCGGCGGTTCTGGCAGTCACACAGAACAGCTCTGTGACTCTCTCTGGAGAAAGCCTTCTGTTCTCATAAGTGTTAGCATATTAAGCATCTACCGCATGGAATGGGATAGGGAGGAGTTTGGAAAAGAAAATGTGAAGACAAATGGGGATATTTAAAAGCAGAAAAGAAAATCCAGTGCTCAGAACAGCATTCTTTAACTTAGACCAGCTATAAATTTTCTCTCTTGTTGATTTCCTGTCTTGGAAAGAACCCATTAATGGGGGGGGGGGGGGAGTACAGGCTAGAAGCTCAACTGTGTTTTGTTTTGTTTTGTTTCTTGGGTTTTTTTGTTTGTTTGTTTTTTTAATGGTAAGCCTGGTACCATTCATATCTGTGAAATGTAAAGGAAGATTTGAAAATTTCATTTTGTCATTTTGCCAAAAAGCTTGAGCCCAACCTATTTAAAAGACACAAAAATAAATTTACAATCTGGGTGGAGGTTAAGGAAGTGCTTTTCTTGCCTTTCCCCCTACTCGCTTTACCAGCAGAGCTTGAAGCTTCTCAGTCTGTCATCACTTTTAATTCGACTTCTTTCCTGCCAAGAATCTGATGGCTGAGTTTCCGGTTTGACTGGGAGTAGGAAAAATCTTCGTTGTAATTTGGAGACCCCATGCAACTAGTTTTCTGGATGGGAAATTTATTGCTTGTCCTCATTGACGGATATAAGGACGGTCAACAATTCCCATACTCGATGTGAATGGCGTTTCTAATGGAGTTTCCAAGCAGCTTCTCCAAGCACCTGTGGCTCCTGTCTTTCACAGTTCTGAGGGTCAGACCCAAGCAAGGTGGTCTTCCCATGCGTGCTGCTGAGCGTTGAGAACTCTCTGAAAGTAGCTGCCGTCCAAAGTTCACAGATGGCCTTCTAGGGTATCTGTCCAGAGCCCCTTAGGGATGTAAATCTGAGTAATACTTTAAGTGACAGACTGCTGGCCATTCTCTCAGCACCTGGAGTTAACCAAGACAGATATTACACTCTACTAGTTCCACCTTGCTGGGGGGGGGGGGGGGGGGGGTAGTGAGTACTCAATCCCCAGAGGAGCTGTCTCCCAGACAGGTGTAAAGCATTTTAGCCTCAACACAGACCACTGGATCTGTCTATGCAAGAACATAGCCTGGAAAGGAAAGAGAAGAGATGGAGGGAGGGGAAGAAAAAAGCAAAATGTCTACTGCTTTCATTAGATCTGTTTCTTGGTGTCATTCCAGAAACTGAAGATGCCAGCTAATGTGAAATAGGGAATCTTCATCCAATTATCTTGACTAGAGCTAGAAAGGTTTCAGTAGTACTTCAAATTACATAGCAGGTGTGCTTCTAGAAATCTCTTCTCCTCCTTTAATAAATTCATATTTTGAATATACTGGGAAAATTCCCTACTTAAAGAATTCATATTAGGAATTTAAAAAGTGAAAGCTCTTCTTTAAAATGAGAACAATCGCTTATTTTATCTTGTTTTATTAATGTGGCATTCTCTTTCACAAGTTAGATAAAAACCAGAATTAAAAGTGCTATGCTTAAATAGAACATGACTCAGAAGTTAAAATAGATAGTTCTACTCACTCTTCAAAATAGCTGGATGAGGATATAATATACTGACTCTGACTCTGGCCAACCACACAGTTTGCAAATGGTTGACGCGACTAAAAGTTGGGTCCCCTTTGAGAAAAGGGGAAAAGTTGTAACAGTGCTTCATCTAATGAATTATTTGGGAATAAACTTTCAACAATGAAGTCCCTATTTAAAAAAAAGAAATGAAGGGGCACATGCTTAATCAGTCAGTTAAGCATCTGACTTTGGCTCAGGTCATGATCTCATGGTTTGTGAGTTTGAGCCCCGCATCAGGTTATGCGCTGACAGCTCAGAGCCTGCTTTAGATCTTCTGTCTCCCTCTCTCTCTCTGCCCCTCCCCTGCTGGCTCTCTCTCTCTCAAAATAAATAAATACACCTAAAATAAAAATAAAATAAGAAATGGAAATACTTTTGAAAATAACAAATATTTGAAGATAAAGCATTACATGGACTGCCATCTGTTCCTCAAACTTCTCCCTCCTCTCTTCTTCCATTCTTTGATGCCAACCCTTCCCCATTATACTCCAGTTCCCTCTAAAGCTCACTTTATTCTCTACTAAAAGTGAATCGCTTAATATCAACTAATCCAAGAAAACCTTAACAAGTTTCAGAGTATCACCCCAAGCAACAATGGATTTAAAAAAAAAAAAAAGTTGTGTCTTTTAATGTATTGAAGTTTTTGTTTCCTGTAAAGAAAACTTCAGACATAAATAAACAGATGTCTGTTTTTTTCAAATCATGAAGCTCTTCATCCATGGCTTCTTGGTGATGGGGCAGAGTCGGCCCAGGATAACTCTCGTGTACTTACTGGAGCTCCATCTTCTATCTGAAGTTTTCTTTCTGGCATGTTCTTCCCTGACTCAATGCCTATCTGTTCTCTCTTCCCTTTCAACCTCACTATTCTCAGAGCAGCTCCTCCTCCTATCATCGCCAGATTCACATTTGATTTTGCTTCTGACACTATTTTAGTACTACGAAACTTCCTATCTCGTGTGCATTGGCAAAATTTTCGTAACTTAAGAACTGACTCAAATATGCAATGAACATGTGCACAATTTATTCAACTCATTAATTAATGAAGACATCAGTAGATGGTAAAGTTGTTTCAAAAAACATTTTAAGGAACTATTTCCAGGCAGTGTGAAATACAAAAATGAATATCAGAGGAAGCTAGTTGGACACAAAACTGATTAATATCCTACAAGGCAATAAGCCATTGTGTATCTTTTTACCAGACTGAAATCAGTTGCATCTCTATAGAATAAAAGCTACACGTAAACGTGTGACTCTACCACATGGTGTCTGGGTGCCAATCAATAATAATTTCAAAGTCAAATAACAGTACATTGGCCTATAAAATCAAATAGAGAACGGATCTAAAATAGGACATTAAAGGACAATGCAGCCATCCTCTGGGCCTTATTTTGGATAATTTTCCTTGAAAGTAGGAATGCAGGTCCTATAGCTTTATTATTATCCAATCTGGTATATAAAGCTTCTGGCAATATTTCATAAAGGTCATTAGAACACAGGTTTTCATTAGTTGAGCTATCAGTGCACCCCGTATATGTACTTTTTAACAAAAAGGTAGGAAACACATTCAACTGAAAACATTTGCTAAAGAACCCATCTGTCATGCCGGACAGAGGAACTCATCAGACTGGTGCCCCCAGGGAAGATTGTTAAGACAGAAAATCTGAGTAATCAGGAACCATGCCTGATATGGATCACAGCAAGCTAGAGGTTGGGAAATGGACTTAAAAACTGGGATCAAGGAGCATGCAAGGTTGGGAAGCCATAAAGCAAAGCCTGAGGCTAGAATAAGTCACTTGTCGATAGCCAAGATCTTTTTTTTTTTTTTTTCAACGTTTTTTTTTTTTTTTTTTTTTATTTATTTTTGGGACAGAGAGAGACAGAGCATGAACGGGGGAGGGGCAGAGAGAGAGGGAGACACAGAATCGGAAGCAGGCTCCAGGCTCCGAGCCATCAGCCCAGAGCCTGACGCGGGGCTCGAACTCACGGACCGCGAGATCGTGACCTGGCTGAAGTCGGACGCTTAACCGACTGCGCCACCCAGGCGCCCCTCGATAGCCAAGATCTTAATGAACCAATAGGCCTTAAAGGTCAGGGCAGATGGGGTAGACAGGGCCAAAATACTCAGACTAAATCAAGGGCACCACCTAAGAAATGTGAGATCTTTGACCTTAGACTGTACTTGACACCCTTCATCTACCCACACTAGAAAGATTGCTTAACACCAGGGCAGAAGACTCCATCCCAGGGTCAAGTGTTGCAAAATTATGTGGCCTCTGCTACCTGCTCCACTGGTTAGAAACCAGAGATAAATTTTAACAGCAGAAAAACTAAGAGATAGAAGAATAATATTCCTGTGTCCCGAGAGTGCTAATCAAGTGGTCTATTACCCTCTCAAACTCAATTGCCTATAAAAGAGAAAACTAAAAGGAGGCTAATGCCTCCAGAAATAGATATCTGATTTCTGAATTATTCCCAAGTATCTCCCTGATGTTACTGAAAGTATAATTCCTATTTTTGCATAAACAAGAATCTTATGTCTATTTTGCATTGGTAAGTAAAGATAATTTGAAAATTCATCAGTAAAATTAATCAGTGTAGAAAATTAACACAAGGAGTCGATATCTTTTGGGGTAACTACTCAGAACATGGGTAGTTCTTCCTCTAAGAATTATATCCTGCTCTCTACACATAAGGGTTGGCCCTGGCTGCCATATTGCCAGCATATATTCCTATCCCTCTGGCAAAGCTGGTTGAGCCAGTGGTGGTACCTAACACAAGCTGAACCAGTCAATGTCTCTCTTTGGGAAACTGGATTTGAGATTCAAGATTCCTAGTCAGTCTCTGCTAGTTGCTCCTATTGAGGATATGCAAATACAGGCAGTATTGGAGAGTTATCTTTTACCATTTTGCTGCCTAATATGGTAGAGACTGGCCACATGTAACCTTTTACAGGTTAAATTCATTAAAACTTCAGATCCTTCTTCACCCCAGCCATGTTTCAAGTGTTCATCAACCACCATGGCTAGTGACTACCATACAGAATAGTGCAGATACAGAATATTTTCATCACTGCAGTAATTTGCTGAATAACATTAGTTTATTTACCACATCTTGGAGAAGCAGGGAAAGCCTGTGTGCAGAGACAGGAGAAGGAAGCAGATGTGTAGAAAGAAGTAGAAGAGACAAAGAAAAGGTACGAGATTCGCTGCCTTTATTTTCTAGGTCCTTGTTCTAGCCTCCAGTAAGACTCAACTTTCCCTTGCCTTTAAACTCGATTATATGTGCCTTTATCCTATAATGTTCCTTTCTCATTTAAGCTACTTTGTTTAGGATGCTTTCCTTGCAATTCAAAGATGCTTAAGATAACCTGCACCATTTTAGCCCTCCCCATCTTCTTTTCCATCACACTGTAGTAACTGAATTACTTGGAGAGTTAGTGCTACTTTTCCCTTAGTTTTTGTCTATAATAAGAGGATTCTTTACATTTATCTGTGGCAAAAATTCCAAGAATTTACTCAGTAGGAGGTATTAATTTTTAATTTTAAATCTTCAAAGATAGTCGAGGCTAATTCCTGCAGCCTGTGGGGAAAGCTTGGGTGGGTTAAAGTGAGGAGTTAGGTATAGAGTTAATTAGAGGGTGACTTATTTCCTCTGTCCAGAAAGGTGCAAATAATGTGGCTCGCGGGTGGAAAGGAAGGATTGGTCAAGAGGTACAAGAAACCTCAAGCTTAGGACACATAAGTTATCTCAGGAGAAAAATGCAAGGAACTGAATTTGTGTGATTTTATTTATCTGCCTTTAAGATTTTAATTTCTACTTCATATCTCTTGCTAAAACTTTTTTGAGAGAGAAAGCAGTATCTGTGGACATAACTTAAGAGCACACAGGCTTGCAAAGCAAGAGTGATCTTGACCTCGGGCAGGCAGAATACCTTTGATCTTCACCAGCCACTGTAGCTGCCTGAGATTATCTCAAATGCTGACCAGCAAGAGAGCATGCCCAAAGCCATACTAACTCCACTACCTGCCCTGTGCAATGATCCCTTACAGGCGAATGGGCTGCTGTGAAAAGTGATTAAAGTCTGCAGGAGGCAGGGAGGGGAATTTATGTCAGAGAAACAATCTGCCACCTGAGACTCCGCCTGCTGCTCAGCAGAGATGGGCCACCTGCCTTGTGTGTTGACTGGATTTTTGTTTGTAAGTTTAAAAGTAAGTATAATGAGGAGTATAATGAGGAGAAGAGTTGAAACTAGGAAGTCAGGGTAATGAAGAGAATCTGAGTAGAAAAAGAGAAAATACAGAAGCTAGAGTCTGTGAGAGGAAAAATCCAGAGAGAGAAAACTAACAAATTCAAAGAATTGGTCTAAAAAGACTTTATCGAAGAGAAAGTTCCCATTCAACTTTAAAAGTTGTTCTATGTGAGGGGCGTTTGGGTGGCTCAGTTGGTTAAGCCTGTGACTCTTGATTCTGGCTCAGGTCACAATCTCACGGTTCGTGACTTTGAGCTCGGTGTGGGGCTCCGCACTAACAGCACGGAGCCTGCTTGGAATTCTCTCTCCCTCTCTCTCTGCCCCTCCCTGGCTCTCTCTCCAAATAAATAAATTAATGTAAAAAAATTTTTTTACATTTATTTATTTTTGAGAGACCGAGCACAAGTTGGGGAGGGGCAGAGAGGGAGACACAGAATCCAAAGCAGGTGCTGAACCCAATGCGGTGCTCGAACTCACAGACTGTGAGATCATGACCTGAGCCAAAGTCAGATGCTTAACCGACTAAGCCACTCAGGCACCCCTTTTTTTTTTAATTTTTTTTACATTTATTTTTGAGTCTAAATATATAAATTTTTTTAAAGTTCTATGTGAGATGCTTGAAGTAAATATTAATTCCAACTTGTCTCCTATGAAAATTGTAGTAACATTTGCCTTCCCAAATAACAAAGACCTCTCGTGTTGAGGGAGATGACCTAGACTGTCAGATTCATGAGAGCTGGGCCAATGACAAATCTCTCAGTGGGAGGGTATTCTATGAAATTCTTCATAATCAGTGCTTAACTTTTGTCAATGAAATGGTGGCATGGAGTAAACTCTGTGAAGGTGTTTAATCTCATAGAAAAAAACCATTTCCATTATCTTAAATTCAACCTTCAGACTGTTATCTAACCAAGGTTAGGTGTTACTGAGACTTAAAGGAGCAATAAAAAAACGGGGCACCTAAGTGGGTCAGTTGGTTAAGCGTCCGACTTCAGCTCAGGTCATGATCTCACGGTTTGTGGGTTCGAGCCCTGCATCAGGCTCTTTGCTGACAGCTCAGACTCTGGAGCCTGCTTCAGATTCTGTGTCTGCCTCTCTTTCTGCCCCTCCCCCACTCGCATTCTGTCTCTGTCTCTTGAAAACAAATGTTAAAATTTTTTTTTAAAAAACAATAACAATCACAATAGTTTTCTATTGCTATTTAATACATTCTTTATACTGTACTGATCTATCCATCCATCTATTCCCATCGAAGTCTCATAGCAACTGTGAGTGGTATTGCCCCCATTTCATAGTGGGTATAACTGAAGCCAGGCAGATTAAGGAAACTGCTTACGGTTAAGCAGGTATACAAGTCATGGCTGCAGGAATAAATAGATCGTGCACATGCAAACTGGAACCTGGAGAGTTCCTTGTTAAATGAACAAGGAAGGTGTAGGAAACCAAGGCAGTAGACAGGGGTAGTTCTAGTGCAGCCATTACTATCTCTGGCTCAAAGTGCAGAGGGGTGGTGGTTAGCAGCAAACTGTGTGGAGAGGCCTGTCCTTCAGGAACTATAACTTCCTCCAAGGATTTAGCCAGCCATGGTGAACACAGAGAGGAAGCTAATGGGTTTAGTACCCTGACCACACACCCATCCCCCTTTCTGCTGGTTCCTGCCCGCCTCCCCCCACCCAAAACTGACTCAACATGAAGCCAACACTTTTTGTGAGCAGATTCTTTGGGGCTTTTTGAATTTCGCACCTGAGTCAATGGGCACAGCACAGAAATCGAGAATTCAGAACCCCAGAAATTAAGAGGCCCACAAGATCAGAAGGACATGGAAAGTTCAAGGAGACTTAGACTTCCCCCAAATTATACAACTAGGGGTTTAAGATTATTACATATGGAATTCAAGAGTTGGAGACACTCCATTTGGTGTCTGGTTCGCACAGAGATAGAGTTCACCTAGGTTTAAAGTTATATCCGGTGTTTGTTGAACCTGTCTTTGTTCCGAAATATACAGTTCTGCTACATTATGTTTTGAAAACACAAATTTTTATCCCTTTATTGATATATTAGGGAAAAATTTGAGCATAACACAAATTTCTCATGTTTTCACATACACAAATTTGTCCAATAAAAAACATTCTAGCAAATGCGGAAATCTGTACACAACTGTACAGGAATATACAAAATACACACACACTTTAAACATCTACCAACTATCTTTGTTCATTGTGCGTTATGAGCCATGCCATGCAAATTTGATACTATTACTTTCCATGCATGCATGAGTTTGCATAGCACAATGACCCCTGGGAAAGCATAGATCATTTTGTAGCAAAACAGAGTACAATCAAGCTAACCCATGGACACTCTTAAATAAGATTGTTCTTCTCCTCCTTGTATGGACTTGAGCCCTTTCTCTTCCCAAATCTGTCCTGAGGGCTTTCCTCCTCAAATGTTGAGTGGATCACAAAAGAGACAGTTAAAAGAAAATAGAGCCTACTCTCCCAACCATAGAGGTGATGAGAGGAAATTTGGTTTTAAAGCTTCCCTGCTTGGTCTAGGCTAGAAATTCCTAAATGCCAAACCATCAACTAGTGATGGCCAATTTGAAGTTCCTATAGCCTTTAGGAAAATATAAATAATGTAATTATTTTTTCATAAAGTGAGATATATTAAATTTTAAGGACTGTCCTTTTTTGATCATTTTTATGTGAGATGGTCATTATTTTTTAACATCCTTACTCACAGTTTTAAAGTTAGTACCCCAACTTTTAAAAACTTTACTGGGTTATCAAGCTCCAACAACTAGGAATCACTTCTCCAGATACATAGTTCTGGCTTGCCAATCCCCCCAAGTGGATATGGCAGCCTGCTACTATCTGCCAGCAAGAGAGCAGACCCCGTAAAGACAACCTCAAAAGACAACCCAGACTCCCTCAGGTACTCTACTGGAATGCGCAGAATAAAAATTTTTACAGATATAAAGTAATCTGCCACTTTCCACATGCAAGTAGTATGAGGACAGCTGTCAGCTGTAGACACAAAGAAAGGAGACTCGGTGTGCGTAACATTTAAAAGCAGTGCCCAGTCCCCTGTCCTTCCACACTGGCACAGACAGGGAATGCACCAAACCCAGGAGGAAAAAGTCTCAGGGCCAACGTGGGTCAGCCAGGGCAAATGAGATTTGGTAGGAGGGGGAGTGGTCTCAGAAGCCACAATGGAGCTAACGCATTTTTTTTTTAATGCTTATTTTCTGAGAGAGAGCACATGCACAAGCAAGGGAGGGGCAGAGAGACAGAGGGAGACAGAGGTTCCAAAGCAGGCTCCACACTGACAGCAGAGAGCCTGACACAGGGCTCGAACTCATGAACCATGAGATCATGACCTGAGCTGAAATCAGATGCTTAACCGACTGAGCCACCCAGGCGCCCCTATTTCATTCTTATATGAAAAGAACTGTACCATCTAAAATTCGAAGAGGACATAACATAAGCAAACTGAATTAAAAGTAATAAAACAGGTGTTCTTCAGGCTTAAACAATTACCTGTTTCATTGGGTCTAGTTCTATGTCCAACATCTCAGTGTGTGTGTGTGTGTGTGTGTGTGTGTGTGTGTGTGTAAAGAACAATTTGTGACATTTGTCTTATAAACATATGTAACACAAGTTTGTTGAAATACAATTGGTATATTAGGAAACAATTTGAGCATATAGACTAAGCACATATATTACATATATAAAATATATATATACATATATATTCCTTGTCCTCAAGAAACTTACATCTTAAGAACAAAAAATACTATATGGAAATGAATTAAATGCTGTAATAAATACAAAAAATAAATCAAATTCAAAACAGACAAAAACTGTGTTAGAATGATTAATTTTAGGAACTTCATGAAGCAGAGGATAGAACGGCAAATAAACCAGCCGTTCCGGATGGAAGAGTCAGGATTGGGGTGCGGGCAGAAGGAAACAAAGTGCAGTAAGGAGACCCAAATCAGCCTCTCTATAGAAGGACTTAGTTGTAAGACGAAAAACTGCAGAGTTTCCTCCTCTTCTTTTATTAGCTCCTTTTAGCACGTTCTCCTACTCTCACACCCAATTTCTCTATACAGAATTCCACTGACCTCAGCCCGTACTCAAAAGGAAGCCCCAAATGTACCAGAAAAATAAGTTCTATCAGCAATCGTTCAAAATTTATGGATTAAATTTTGTCTTTGCGAAGATGTGCTGTGGAGCAAAGCACACGCATTCTGGAGCGGCCACATGGCTGGCTGAGGCATGGGGACCCCAAGGATTCTTCAGCTAAAGGAGCATTACAAGATTTATAGGAGTCACAGAAATTCTTGGATTCCTATTAATCTTTCATCTGCTGTACCAACACGGGGATTCAATATGAAAATAGAAGTCACATGAAGAAATTAACATTGTGAAATCCATTTTAACTAGATATTTTGGAAGATCGTATTCCTTGCAACATGCCCTCAATAAATTACAAGGCTGCTAATAGTTAACTAATATTTACCTTCATTTTTACCTGTAAATTTTGATGTGAATTTCTGGGCATTTTAAAGCCCCTTTAATCCAAAGGGATAATGGATTATGAACATCTAGTCGTATTTACTACTTTGCTGTCACTTTCCTAATATTTTTGGTTTCACGGTCTTCTGTGTCTGAGATAATTGTCGGATAATTTCCCCCTTCTTTCTGGTACATTTAGAGTTCAATGTGAGTGCACACCATCCCTCTCCCCCTTGAAGGAATAACAGGAATGTTCATGTCTTGTTTTAACAAGTGGATGATCTGCCCCGACTTCAGAGTCAGAACTTCACACTGTAAAAAGGAGACCATTATGTTTAACTTTTTGCCCTGTGAGAAAAGCAGGATATGTCAAGCCTCTACTTAAGTTTTTTTCTTTTATCCTTACGAGTCCCTCTCATGAGCTAATTTCTTTCATAGACTCTGTAAGCCCCTTAAAGAGCAGTCCCGTTCCCTGACAAACACACTGGCACACAGTTAATCATTAATTTTGCATGGTCCACATCTGCTGTCTGCTGGACTGCATATTGTTTGAGAGACTTCCTCCCATGATTATAAACACTGCTGTGTGAGGGTCAGTGCGGGATCTTTATCTAACCTATTATCAGCAGTCCAGACAGAGTCTTATTGCCTCCCTTTAACAAGTCCAAGTCACAGAGTTCACAAGGCTTAAACCTACATGAATGCAGTTGTATTTTTTATGACAAAACAACAGCTGCATGGGCAGACTCAGCAACACGCCCTGGCTGAGTATGTGCAGATACTAAAAACAGGTGCATCTCACAACTCAAACTGCTGTGTTGTGTGCCATTAAAGAAATAACTAAATAAAAGGCATGCCATTCATTTGTCCATCAAGGTCCACGTAAAGTATTGGAGGCACACCAATTCAGAAACATGGTTAGCTGAAATACCTAGGTTTTAAACGAGTAATAAAGGTGGAACTGAAAACTGTACGGGAGAGATTATTTTCCTTCACTGTCGGTGGGTCTGCCACCTTATGGAAATCTATGGAGCCAGCTGAGTGCATAATAAAAGTTCCTTTTAAATGGCAAACAAATTCAGTTCTATCATCTTTCTTCTCCTTCCTGGATTTGCTCTAGGGTTTTATACCACTTGGGGAAAAGTTGAAATTAGGCTTGGTACCGGGGTGGGGAGGGGGGCAGGGGGGAGGAGAGGCAGATGTGAATGTGATCCTGTTCAAAAATCCCTTCCAGCCTCACTCTCGGGTGGGACGTGAAGACTGGAAAGAGTGAGGCTCCGAGCCCCCCGGCGCAGGGGCGACACCTCTGAGGCGATGCTGCCAGGAAGGCTCCGGAGGGAGTGCCCAATAAATGTCAACGCTGTGTGGCGATTTCAACTTGAAAGGAACTTGCACAAGTTTACTTGGACATTCACACTGCAGTCATAGAGAAGGGGGAAAGGAACGTGTGTTGTTTCCAGACATAATTGAGATTGAACTCTAACCAATTCAGAAACAAGCGTTACTTTCCGCAGCCCTAGAGAAGCCAGCTTGCGTCTGCCAGAAGGGAAGTATTGCAATCGTCAGGAACACAAAGCGCTCTGTATGCAGCTTGCAGAGAGAAGTGGCCCTGTCATTCGGACCGGCCATTCATCTTTGTGTGTCCTTATGGCAGAGGTAGTGTGAGGAGCCGCACGCTCCCCCTAAAACACGAGTGGTACTTCGGGGGTCTATGTGGTCTCCAACACCAGCCGTGTTTGAGGAACTCCTGACACAGGAGAGGGCTCCGAGCTCACTTTCAACCTGCTGTACAGACCTCCTCAATAGTGCCAGCCTGTCCCCAGCAGCTCTGAGCAATCACCTGCCTTACACAGAGCCTGACTTCTCCCCAGGATTCACAGTGAGGTCAGCAGTGGCCCATTGAGGAAACCGGAGCCAACCTCGAGGGACATCATTCAGCCCCACCAGAACTACTGACATGTGAAAGCTCTCTTTGGAGGCCTGCCATATACAGAAACAGCCTAGATTTGGAGACTGAGAATTCTCAAGTTATGTAAAGGTTGAGTAAAAATAACAATCCTGCTGCTGCTTTTCGTTATACAAGTTTCACATTTAGTCTCCTGCAACTAAACTCCTGGGGATGTGAGGGGGCTGGATTGCTGATTCACTGGCTTGGGTTCTTCTTGGGTTTCTGTCTTCAGTGGAGGGCCGGGACTTTGATCTGGGGTGAAATAAGAACTATTGAATGGAGTGGTTCGTAGAAATGATTTTCTCAGGCATCATGGCAACATTTTGAAACTATAATACTCTTAATGGCATAGTTTTTTGTGTGTTGGTCGGTTGGTTTCAAGGAAGATGATAGAGCTTTCAAGCAAGGAATTGAAAGGTTTTGCTTACTGGAGTGCCTGGGTGGCTCAGTCGGTTAAGCATCCAACTTCGGCTCAGGTCATGATCTCATGGTTCATGAGTTCCAGCCCCGTGTCGGGCTCTGTGCTGACAGCTCAGAGCCTGGAGCCTGCTTTAGATTCTGTGTCTCCCTCTCTCCCTGCCCTCCCCCCGCCTCAAAAATAAATAAACAATAAAAAATTTTTTTTTCAGTTTTGCTTATTTTCACATCATTATGTACAACTCTCAGGTCCACTGGCAAGAGAAAGAACTGAAGTCTTACTATTTGATTGACTGTCAAGATGATAATACAAATTCAAATGTTCTGAATGTATTGAGCAAAAGTGTTTAATTACTGACGAAGGTTTACAAAGGTACACGCTAGGCTAAACTCAAGGTGTCAGCAGAGCTGTGTTCCTTCTGGAGGCTCCAGGTGAAAACCTGTTTCCTTGCCTTTCCCATCTTCTAGAGGCTGCCTGCCTTCCTTGCCTCATCGTCCCTTCCCCTCCATCTCCAAAGCCAGCAGCACAGCACCCTCCAGTGTCTCTCTCCCATCTGTTTCTTCTCCCTCTCCTCTTCTCCCTCTCCCTGACCCTGGCCCTTTTATTAAGGACCCCTGTGATTACATTGGTTCACAAGGACAATTCAGGACAATCTGTCGATCTCCAGATCCTTAACTGAATAACACGTGCAAAGTCCCTTTTTCCATGCCAGCTAACATATTCACAGGTTTTGGGGGTTAGGATGTAGACATCTTTGGAAGGCCATTATTCCACCTACTGCCACTTTAAATAACATTCTGACAACTCTCAACTTCATATTTCAAGCTTTGACCTCACCCCTGAACTTCAGACTCTCATCTGACTTCCATTTTATGATTCCGCATGTAACAAGTAAAAAGTCAGACGTACTGAAAAATCAACAACTCTCTTAACGCTGTAAGATCGGGGAGGATACCAGGCAGAGCCCACTGCCCCCAAGATTGGAGAGACAAGAATATGAAGAGTTATTTCTTACTAGAGCAGAAAGCTCTGCAGGAACTGGTACCGAGTATAGACACCTGCACTATCATTGACGACCTGCTGGAGCCTCAGTGTGGACACATGAATGTTAAAAACTCTAAGAGAATCCAATCATGAGGAGGGGGGAACTTATAACAGTATGAAATTTACCTGCAGGAGCTCACCCAGCCTATAAATAGCAGAGAAAAATCTCCTCAGGCTTCCAACAGGGAAAGGGGGAAGCACCATTTTGAAATACGCTGGACTACTTTGTTCTTCTTAACAAGGCCTGCTCTCAGGGGAAGCTATTTAACCAGAGCCTCATCAGCCGGGGTATTAGCAGAATCTAAGTGAAGCCCAGGAAAGGGAAATATGGGTACCAAACTTTAACCCACTGTAGCTATCCTTTCCTACTGAAGAGGGGAGATTAAAAAAAAAAAAAGTGGGAAACACTTGTGAGGTTCACAGTCCAGAGATACAGGCTTACAAAACACTGAGAACTAATCACAGGATTCTAGAAATGCTTTTCTGTCCCCTACACCTCACCACTACCTTTCTAAAGCCTATTTACAGCAGTTCATTTTACCCACTACATCATGTCTAGCTGTCAAGAAGAAATTACCAAAGCATACCAAAAGGCAAAAACAAAAAACAAAAACAAAAAACAAAACAAAACAAAACAAAAAAACCCACAATCTGAAGAACGAGAACAAGCATTAGGACCAGACACGGCAGGACCAGGAATTTAAAACAACTATCATTAATGTGCCAAGGGCTCTAATGGACAAAGTAAACAGCATCAAAGAACAGATGGGCAATGTAAGCCAAGAAGGAACTCCTAAGAAAGAACAGAAAAGAACTTGTGGAGATAAACACTGTAAAAGAAATGAAGATGAAGAGTGCCTTGGGTGGGCTTATTGGTAGACTGGACACACAGAGAAAGGAATCTGAGCTTGAGGATACATCAACAAAATTCTCAAAAATTGAAATATAGTAAAGACTGGAGCAGGGGGGGTGGGGGGGGGCGGTGGGGGAAGAGTATCCAAACTCTAAGGGACAAGTACAAACACTATTATGTAAAAGGAATAGCCAAGAGGGAAGCAAGAAAGGAAGGGAAGCAATGTTTAAAACAATAATGACTAGGGTGCCTGGGTGGCTCAGTCGGTTGAGGGTCCAACTCTTGATTTTGACTCTGGTCATGATCCCAGGGTTATGGAATTGAACCCCTTGTCGGGCTCCATGCTGAACGTGGAGCCTGCTTAAGATTCTTTTTCCCTCCACCCCCACCACCACCACCCTCTGCCCCTCTCGCCACATTGTGTGCTTTCTCTCTTAAAAAAAACAAAAAACAAAAAACAAAACAGTAATGTCTGAGAATTCCCCCAAGTTAATGTCAGACAGCAAATCATAAATCCAGGAGGCTCCAAGCATACTAAACACAATATAAGCAAAAACAAACAAGCAAAAAACCCTAAAACAAAACACACAAAAAAACCCTACACCCAGCCATCTCATTTTCAAACTACAGAAAATCAAAGATTAAAGAAAAAAATCCTGAAAGAAGCCAGAGTTTAGAAAACACCTGCAGAGTAAGAATTACATCCAACTTCCCCTTATAAACCACACAAGAGAGTGGGATGAGAAATTTAAAGTGGTAGGAAGAAAAAAAAAACCCACCACCATAGAATTCTGTCCCTGGTGAAATTATTCTTCAAATGTGGAGGAGAAATAAGGACTTTTTCAGATAGAAATTGAGGGAATTTGTTACCAGTAGACCTGTCTTGTAATAAATGTTAAAGTTCTTCAGAAAGAAGATAATCTAAGTCAGAGATTCAGATCTACATAAAATAACAAAAAGCATCAAAGAAGGAATAAGTGAAATAAAAACTTATTCACTGATCTAGCAGATAACAGTTTGTTACAATACCAACCGTGTAATTGATTATATATGCTTATGTGTATGTCTCGTGTGTATCTACTAGGCATGCTTATATATAAGTGAATAAATAAAAGCAATGATACAAGGAATAAGAAGGAGGGATTAGGATTATTTTGTACTGATAAAGTACTCACAGTACTCAAAGTTATTTAAAAGTAAACTTAGATTAGCTTTGATATGTTATTGCAAACTCTAGGGCAACCACACACACACACACACACACACACAGCATAATCAGTACGCAAAGAAAGGAGAGAAAATGGAATCATAAAATGCACAATTAACACCACAAAAAACAGAAAAAGACAAAACAAAAACAAAAAAAGAACAAGGGCAACAAATGGTAAACAGTAGTGAATATGGCAGATATTAACCCAAATATATTAATAACCATTTTGAACATCAATGCTCTAAATGCACCAATTACAACATACTGTCGAGTGGATCATTAAAAAAAAAAAAAAAAAACAAGACACAACTATATGTTGTCTACAAGAAACCCCCCTTAAATATAAAGATGCATACAGATTAAAGAAAAATATATACCAAGCTAACAATAATCAGACTTAGTCATCCAAGAACTTATTCCTGTCTAGATTTCTAATTGAGATCTTGAACTCAGTATGTCAAAAACCAAACCACTGAATCCTATTCACACCCACCCACGGCAAAACCTGTCTTTCCTGCAGCTCAATCCGTGGCAAGTACATTATTGCTATTGCTCACACCAGAAATCTTGAAGCCATTCTTGACTCCTTTTTCTCACATTTTACAGCCAATGGATATGCTTGCTATTTCCATATGTTCTTACAAAGACTTATATATAAATGTTTATAGCAGCTTTAATTTTGGAGCCTCAAACCAGAAAGACGTCAAATGAGGGGCACCTCGGTGGCTCCATCAGTTGGGCGTCCGACTACGGCTCAGGTCATGATCTCACGGTTTGTGAGTTTGAGCCCCGCATCAGGCTCTGTGCTGACAGCTCGGAGCCTGGAGCCTGTTCCGGATTCTGTCTCCCTTTCTCCCTGCCCCTCCCCTGCTCACACTCTGTCTCTCTCTCAAAAAATAAACAAACATTAAAATAATTTTTAAAAAAAGACATCCAATGCTCATCAACAGGTGAATGGATAACAAATTGTGATATATTAGTATGATGGAATACTACTTGTCAATAAAAAGAATAAACTATTGACACAGAACACAAATCTCAAAATAACTGTGCTGAGGGAAAGAAGAGAGATATAAAAGAGTATTTACTGTATCTCCTTATTAACTTTAGAAAATTCATACTCATCTATAGTACCACTAAGCAGATCAGTAGTTGCCTGGACACAGAGTCAAGTCATGGGTAGGGGCTGGAATAAGAAATTGCCAAGGGGGACGAAAAAACTTTGGGGGTGATGAATAGCTTCACCATCTTGATTATGATGGTTTCACAGTGCATGTATAGGTCAAAAAGGTATTAAGTCATATATACTTTAGGTATGTGCAGCTTTTTGTGTGTTGGTTATAGCTCAATAAAGCTGTTAAAAACATTATTGTAATTTTAAAAATATGCCTTGTTTTAAAAAAAATGAGGCTGTCTTCTTCCATATGGGAAGGGATTTATTAAAGTAATTCACAATCGAAATAACTACGGATATTTTGCCAAGAATGTATCACCATTAAAACTGCTGAAATTGTCATGATTTCAAATTTGATATTTTGCTGCTCATTTCTTCTTCAGAATACAATTTTAATTCCAAAAAGAGAGGACATGAAGATGACAAGATTAAAACAATTTTAGAAGGAAAACTATTCTTTTGAAACTATGGTTTTTTATGTAATTTAAAAGTTACTTATTTAAAAGTAAATAACACACTTTCTTGGGGCACCTGGATGGCTCAGTCGGTTAAGCATCCAACTTCAGCTCAGGTTATGATCGCATGGTTGGTGGGTTTGAGCCCCGCATTGGTCTCTGTGCTGACAGCTCCAAGTCTGGAGCCTGCTTCAGACTCTGTGTCTCCCTCTCTCTCTCTGTCCCTTCCCTGCTTGTCCCTGTCTCTCAAAAAGAAATAAAAAACAGTAAAGAAAAAATAAAAATAAAAAAATAATGACACACTTCCTTCTCCTGAAAAATGCCAGAAAAGACAATCTGCAAAAAAAGATAGAAATGACCAACCTCCAATTGCAAAACACCCAGAAATTCTGGCTAAACGCCACCTGCATCCTTTAACACACAAGGCAAATTTGTGGGGAAATAGGCAGAGCTTTGACACACCAAAAATGCGTAGAGAAAAAATTGAAAACCAAAATGGTAACTTTTTAAACTGACTACCTCTATGGAGTTGTGTGTGCTCATCTCCGTTTCTAAGAGTCTGAATTCTAATGCCTACTTTGCAGACAGAAAATATGACCTGGGCTTGCAAGCAGCAAGAAATTGTAAGAACCTCATGTAACATCAGGGCACTCACAAGACTATAATCTCTCTAACAGTGAGAGAATAATAATCCACCCCATAACACAAGAAGACCGCAAGAAACCATGACGATCTCAGTCTAGACTCTGCATAGGAAGAATAATCTCCTCTGAGCATTCTTCATCAGGGGGTAATAACTCCCATGGGTTTGGGACTTGAAATTATAATATTCATGGGATCTGGGAATCCTAGAATGAAAAATTAACATTAAAAATCAACAAAAAATCAGTACTAAGCTTGGGACACCTGGTGCAAACAAACCCAGAGCTCTTCTAGAAGGACAGGCCTTCAGACCCGGATTCTCACAGATGAAGCTCTGCTCTTGATGAAGTCACAGTCCAGAATCACAGAATGCAGAACAATCATGTGAACAAGAGGCAGTAAGGCTAGCAGCATTACTAGGATCTCCATGCTCAGAAAATCCAAATAGGACTCTGATACAAACTAGGAACTGAGTATGTTCAAGTTGACTAAACACATAATAGAAAGACTCAAAAACATTAAAAATGACACATTAAGGGGGCACCTGGTGGCTCAGTTAAACAGCTGAGACTCCTGACCATGGCTCAGGCCTTGATCTTGCAGTTCGTGTGATGGAGCCCCATGTCAGTCTCTGCCCTGACAGTGCAGAGCCTGCTTGGGATTGATTCCTTCTCTCCTCTCTCTGCCCCTCCCCTGCTTGCACACTCTCTTTCTCTCAAAATAAAATAAACTTTAAAAAAATGACACATTAAGACAGAGCAACTTTGAAAAAGAACCAAATGCAAGTTTCAGAATGTTTTTTAATCCCCATCAAAACGTAAAACTAAATGAGTAAGTTTAATGTAGAAGTGACCCAGCTAAAGAGAACATTGGAAATGACAGATACAGCTAAAGAAATTACTCTTATTTGGCACAGAAAGTAGATGAAAAAGAGACCCAGAGGCAGAATGAGAAAATCCAAAATAGGTCCTATGTTATTTTTAAAACAAGAGAATAGAGATAATGTCAGAGAGGCAATAATGAGATAGAAATAGAATTTTCCAGGGTTTATGAAAGACATGAGTCATAAGATTCCAAGATCATGTTTAATCCCGAGCAGGATACATATAAATAAATCCACCCCAGGCATACTGCAGTGAAATCACTAAAGACCAGAGGCAAAGTGACTAAAAAGCCACCCAAGAGAGAAGGACAGATGATTACACAGGTATGACATTTAAAATCCATAAAGACAAAACACCTTCCAAGTTCTAGGACAAAATAAATCATAACAAAATTCAGTGATGCTACATATAGCTGGAATCTCTCAAGAATGGGGTGGTTGAGCAAACATTCAAGTAACTGAAATTTGCCTTTTAGGTTTACCTTTCGGCTAAATTATAAATCAAACCCTTTATAAAATACATTATACTCATGCTTGCATCCATATTCAAGGCATAATAACTACAACTTTTTCTTAAAGTCTCAAGTAGTGTGCCCTAATTGCAATTAAAAAAAAAAAAAAAACAGAAGTAGGAGAGCTTTTGGTTCAAGATAACAAACCTGTTACATAACTATTTTTCTCAAAATTCCAGTGAAATGTCAGTAATGATGTAAAAAAGGAATAAATTCATCACAGTGCTGAGAGGGCGGAAATCCTATCAGCATACCAGAGAAATGACAAATTACCAGAAGTGAGATAACCCATGGGAATCTTATTTCCAGGTAGCCCGAGTGGAGGAAGCTGAAGTGCAAAGACCAAACAGATGTAGGAACCTTTCCTCTTGACTGTTAGGGCAGGTGTGGCAGATTTAGAAAGCGGGAATGAGAGGCAGTCATCAACGGACTGATAACAGGGCAGTGTGGCAACCGCTGGGCCAGGTCACCTCTGCACACACGTCTCCTCCATGCACGCAGAAACGTGGGAGGAGCGCATGCACTGACACTAAAGCAGAGATGAGTTTGCTAGAGAAACTGCATCATCCCCAGGGGTAAAATTCCACTCAGTGTGTTATTTCCGGGAGGGAGAAGCTCCACCTTGCTGCTCTCTCCTCAACAGCAAGTCAGTTAAAGCCAAGGGGCAGGTGTTCAGAAGGAAAGACAATTCATTTAAATATATCATATGAAGAAGTTGAACTCTCTTGCTAATGAGATGAAAGTAGATGTTTCTTTTTTCTTTTTTAATGTTTATTTTTGAGAGAGAGCACACATGCACAAGGTGGGGGGGGGGGGGGCGGGGGGAGGGTGGCAGACAGAGGATCCAAAGCAGGATCCAAAGCCCTTGATGGCATATGGGGCTTGAACTCACAAACTGAGAGATCATGACCTGAGCCAACATCAGACATACAACTGACTAAGCCACCCAAAAGTAGATGTTTCTTTTCTTAATTCGAGGGGGTGGGGGGGGGGGGGGAAGCTGAAACAAGAATATCATAGTCTATATCCAATGCAAACTTAACTGTAAAAAGATTTTGAGCATTTTATGAAGTAGGAGAGAACCCATTTACCACTAACTTCAATTCTTTGAGTGGTACAAGTTCTGTGACAACTCATTCCTTTCCTTATTGTTGGGCTATTAACAAAAATATCAAATATTTATTGTTTTTCAATTTTAAAAATAAACCTACTGTGAAGTCACAGAAGACTAAATAATACAGAGCAGGTACCTGGCTGGTTCAGTCGGTCAAGTGTGAGACTCTTGATCCCAGGATCATGAGTTTGAGCCCCTTGTTGGGTGTAGAGATTACTTAAATAAGAACTAAATAAATAAATCAGAACAAAATGCAACATTTGTAAACATTAGCAATGTAAAAAGATACAGCTAAGAGACACAAAGATCCGGAAAAGTAGGATAAAATGTAAGAGAAGGAGCAAACTGAAGTTAAAAGATGGAAAGGTTCAGAGATTAAGTTATAAAGGAAATTTAATAGAATACACAGTATGCCAAATATAACAAAAATATGGTGAAGAGGAAAAGGTAGGAGAAACTAATTAGCTAAATTCTTCCTATTTTATAAAAGAAATATTTAAAGCTGATGAATCAAGAAATAGGGCCTTTATAAGCATATTATTAAATGTATCAAATAATCCCCAGAAGTGCTGAAGCCAGAATGATTTTATGTAATTCTCTCTGGAGAGAGCAGGAATTTTTACCCTCTATATATTTGTGTTTTTTTATTCCCATGCATTTATTCTTTTTGTGATTAAATATATGTATCAAATAATAAACATACTTCTAGACAAAAGTAGAGATTATCCTTACTCTAAAATATTTTTCAAATTTCATAAACAACAAAATGTTAACATGTTTGGAAAAAATTTTTAATTTGAGAATCATGACATTTTCTTTGTAAGATGAAATAACACTTCAAGATATAACTCTAATTGATCAGATGGAAAAAGCTGTAAAAATATTAATTTTAAGAAGCACATAAGCATTAAAAAATTATATTCTGTATCTTTCAATACATGCCCATTGAGTTACATACCACTGAATCTCATTTTTTTCAAACTCCTATAAAAAGAGCCTAATGATATCTATAAAGACTGTTGGCAAAATTAGAAGTGATTTCAATGAAATTATCAGTCCTTCGTAGGTGTTTAAAACTGTTAGATTGTTAGTGCCAATATCTACGTCATACGTATGTGTCTACATACAAAAGAACCCTCTCAGAAGAGCACATTGGAGAGAACATAGATTTTTTTTAAGCAAGACTTGAGTTCTGCTATCTTGTGATTGTGTGACTTCAGACAGGTAACAGACTTTGCAAATCTCACATTCTACATATGAACCCTGGGGGTGGTGTTCTCTCTCAAGATAACTGCAGAGAATATCAAGATTTTATGGGCTGCCTGCTTTCACTTACATAGATGATCCTAGACAAAGAAGATGTTGTAGCTGGAATTTCTTTTTTCTGTCTTTTTACTGTCTGTAGTGGACATCTGCCACGCAAAATAGATGAATCTGAACTCCTTTATATGTTTGGGGAATGAATGCCTCACTTCTTCAGTCTTGGCTGAGATCCAAAAGCACAAGAAGCTGAATATGTTGGATACTTATTTCCCCAGCCCTCCCTTGCCCCCAGGGTGAAGTATGTAACCCTGACTCTGCCAATCAAAGCACCAGACTTAGATTCCGGAACTAGGACACAGGAGAGCAAAGGTCTGGGGAGTTCACATTCTCGCTCCCTGGCAATGTCTATAGTAGCAAAGACTATAAGCTCAAATTCCTGATGCAGAAACAGCTGCACTGCAAACTGTCACTTCTGATGATCAGAGGGAGTGAGAGCAGCCACCTTCTCATGGTTTTGCCATGAGACTCTGTGAGCTAAGCAATATCCGTTTTTTTTTTTTTAATGCTTTATTTATTTTTTGAGACAGAGAGAGACAGAGCATAAGCAGGGGAGGGGGAGAGAGAGAGACGCAGAACCTGAAGCAGGCTCCAGGCTCTGAGCCGTCAGCACAGAGCCCAACGCGGGGCTCAAAGTCACAAACCCTGAGATCACGACCTGAGCCAAAGTCAGACACTTAACCGACTGAGCCACCCAGGCACCCCAGCAATATCCTTAATAAATGTCTCATTGCTTACAACTAAGAACCTGGCGGGTATGCTGTGCGGGGTCATTTCCTAAGACTACTGACCTCTCTCCCAGCAATCCTGAATCTTGCCCAACTCCAATCTACGTCCAGAAGAAATATGTTTCTATGTGACAAGAACGTGCAATTGTGGTCATGGAATTGTGATTAGTATCAGTAGGAGTCACGGGGAATCGGAGAGGTACAGAAAGACCAGAGTCTGGCAAACAATGCAGAAGCTAGAAAAGGAGGGCTCCAGAAATTACAAAAAGATGGATCCTGCCAAAGTTCAGGAAAGGAGAAAACATCACTTAGGGACTTTACTTCCTCTTCTGAGGAAGGAGTTAGTGTGCTTTGGGTTGGGCACAGGATAGTTGTGTCATGTTAGGTGGAACTATGACCACCTTATTGTCTTAGAGATTAAGTGTGGTCTTAGGAGGTAGGTATGGGTCTCAAGTCGACAGGAGATGCACCTTGTGATGGTGAACTTTGTGTGTCAACCTGACTGGGGTAGGAGATGCCCTGATTGGCAGTAAAATATTTGTGGGTGTGTCTGTGAGGGTGTTTCTGGAAGAGATTAGCATTTCAATCACTAGCCTGAGTGAAGATCACCTTCACCAATGTAGGTGCACATGATCCAGTCCATTCAGTGCCTGAATAAAACAAAAAGAGGAAGGGAGGATTTGTTCTCTGCCTAAATTGGGACATCCATCTTCTCATACCCTTGGATAGGCTTCTAATTCCAGGGCCTTCAGATTTGGACTGAATTATACAATGCGCTTTCCCAGTTCCCTAGATCGCAGACAGCAGGACTGAGGAACTGCTCAACTTCCTTGACCACATGAGCCGACTCCTATAATAAATCTCCATATATATGTATGCATATATGTGTGTGTACATACAGATATGTATTTCTCTAAAGAACCATAATACAGAGCACTTAGAAAATCTTCACTAGCTAAAAGATGAATTCCACAAAGGATTAATTGATGGACTCACTGCAACTCAAGAGAAGACTTTGGACGTTTACTGCTAGGCTTTATTCCATTGCTTGTCTTTCAAGACCTTTATCTGAGAGGCATCTGGGTGGCTCAGTCAGTTGAGCGAATGACTTCAGCTCAAGTCATAATCTCATGGTTTTTGAGTTCGAACCTCATATCTGAGCAGCTCACTGCTGTCAGTGCAGGGCCTGCTTCGGATACTGTGTCTCCCTCTCTCTCTCTCTGCCCCTCCCCTGCTTTCACTCTCTCCCAAAAATAAATAAATAATAAAAAAAAGTTTTATCTGATGTGAGATAGCGAAGGCCTGCTGATGAAATTTCTGGAGAGCTAAGCTCACTATAGCAATATTGCTCATAAACCATTCAGTCCCCACAGCATCCAGCTACACACTGGGGTAAGCAGATTGCTCCTGTGGGCTACACTAACCAAGTTCAGAGGTTATAATTTTATGACAGCTTTTTCAATGCTTCATCACTGTATTTGGGCTAATATATTTATTATGCCACAAGCATTCACCAGGTTAATATATGTAAAGTGCTTAGAATAGAGTTTGGCACATAGTCAGTGTTCAATAAATACTACCTACTAAATTTTTGTTATTACACCTAGCTAACAAAGACCTGGCTTTATACTCACAAATGGAGGTGGCTGTAAAAGATCATGATGAATTTCATAGGTATCACAGATTCAGTTCCCTGACCACAGGATCATTCAGCCTAAAGAGGAGGTGGAATTATTGAGGGAATTCCTACAGGGCAGAGGACATGATGAGAATCAGTCCTGCAACAAAACCTGCAAAGAGACACACATTAATACAGAAGCTCATATTGGTCCTTGCACCTGGCAAGTGTTTAGTAAATATCTATTGAATCAACAAGCACACCTTAGAGCTTAGAGGAAGAGCTTAGAGGGCACATCTAAGAACATCGGAAGAGCTTAGAGGGCACATGAGAAAGAACATTGAGAAAGGAAAGAGCCATGATGTGTATGCATGACACAGACTATAGACAGCTGGTCTTGACTCAATGGATGGGAAGTGTTGGAAAGTAAAGAAAACAAGTGGGATAGAAAAAAATAGATGTCTGATCATGAATACTGAACAAATGAGCCTGGACTTGAATCTTGGTTCTTAAAGGAAGAGGATGGAACAATGAGAGTCATGTTCTAGGAAGATTTTAGCAACCCATATGGCAACTTGGTAAAGGAGTCACAGGAAGTAAACATGCTGTTGAAATAATTCTAAAGCATGATAAGGACACTGACATGTTGAGATGGAGTCCAGACATAAAGGTCTTCATTACTTCAAACGTTAAATGATTACTCAATTTCCATTGTTTTACTTACAAACCAGTGTCATTCATATGTATTATCATTTCCCAGTGCTCATAAATTGAATCAGATATGCCCTGATCTGTTAGGACAATGAAGTTCTCTACATTGTTTGCCTATTCCTCTGGTTATGGTCAAAAGTACATAAACTTTTCATGGTTTCAGACACAAAAAACTGCATATATTGAAGAGATCAAACCACTGAATAAGTAGTCAGGCTCACCCAAGAAAAACACGTATCATGTTAGAGAATCTAGATGCAAAATTTGTCAAGGACCCAAAGGTTTGTTTATGCATTTGTTTGTTCAGCTTGCAATCTAGACTACCTAAATGGAAAGAAGGGGTTTATTTTATACGTGTCTGTCTATAACACCTGGAAAAGTAATGTCAAATGATGTGTCTATTATAGATTAGTGATAGTTAGGATTGTTTCAAATTTTAAATATTTTAAAGCCACACCAATAGGGGCGCCTGGGTGGCTCAGTCAGTTAAATGTCCAACTCTTGATTTCAGCTCTGGTCATGATTCCACGGTTCATGGGTTCGAGCCTGCGCTGGGCTCTGCATGGACAGCACAGTCTGCTTGGGACTCACGGTCTCTCTGCCCCCACCCCTGCTCACTCGCTCTCTCTCAAAATAATTAAATAAATTTAAAAAAATAAAACCACACCAATAAAATAGAATTTCAAATTTTTCATTCCATTTGGTGCTTCTAAAACATGAACTGCACACATTTTTCCTAGAATTCAAATCCACACAATCTACTGAATTTTTGATTTAGACCAAAATCCCTGGATTCATCATACGTATCTCAATTTATTGCACATCCGTCAGCAAAAGATGAGGGCTCCACTTTCCAAATACATCCCAAATCCTGACACTGCTCACCACCTCCCCTGCCAACACGTTATCTGAGCCACCATCACCTCTTATCAGTCGCAAAAGCCTTCTAACTGGTTGGCTTGCTCTCATGTTGCCCCTTTTTTAATCAATTTTCAGAAGAATAGCTAGAGCAATTGTGATAAAACCCCCAGTTTCCCCCTAACTATCCCGCAGTCTGTTTTTTAGGCAAGTCAGGCACAAACATGACTCAGGGCCTTTATACCTGCCAATCCCAGTATCTGAAACTTTTTTACCCCAGATGTCCAAAGGGTTTACTACCCTCTCTTCCTCCCAGTATTTATTCAGATGTTGGCTTTTCAGTGACCACCATGATAAAAATGGACATATCCGCTCCATTTTCCTTCTCCCCCTTCTCCACTTTTCTTTCTCCACAGCACTCTATATTCTACATACATACTACATACTGCACTCAGTTTTGTTTATTGTCTAGAATAAAGTTCCAAGTGGGCAGAGATTTTTGGTCTTTCATTCACTGCTATATATACTCAATGCTTACTCTAGTATAAGGATCCAATAAATATAGGTTGAATCAATGTATTAATTGGTGAGTATTAATTTCAGTGTAATTCAGTCTTTTTTCCATTGTTCATGAGGAATAGATAAGTAATACACCAAGGAAAGATTAAGTCCTTTTACTATCACTGGCACTATTGAAAGTCAGTTAACATCCTGGTTTGAAAACATATACTCAGCAACCAGACGGATGGTAACACCACCTCCACCACTTTCTGGCCAGATTATGGAGGGAATGTTACTTAATCTCCCTGTACTCTGTATCACATATAGAAAAATACAGATGATAGCTCTTGGATTATCTGTAGGGTTGAACGTAGTATGCGTATAATAAAGTGTTTAACATAACGCATGGCACAGTGATTTGTAATCATCATTATCATCATTATAACCTCTTGATTAGTATGGTAACAAAATGCAGAGATTAATCCTTTGGGATTCTTTGTCCTTGTTTATGTACCTGGCTTAGTCAGCGCAAATATATCTCAACTGAATGTATGAGGCACTAAACTTCTTTCAATTTACACTGTTAAAATAAATAGTAGAGTAATAGAATTGTGCTCTATTTTTATTGTTGTGGTGGTTACATTATTGTACATATTTGTCAAAACTCAGAACTATACAATGAAAAGTGTGAATTTCACTGGATGTTAAGTTATGACATTTCAAAATAAAAATGGGAGTATTACTGCAAATGTATGAAATTAACCACAATAGAATTAATTACTTGCCTCCCCACGATGAAGAACAAAAACCATGAGGGGAGATCTATTGATATCAGAGGTAGGTAATTAATTTCCCCCTCAATGAATAGGAGATACAAAATGTCTATGCTTGCCTCATTTGCTTTTTCAAATCAAAACCTGTGCTAGCATTGCAAAGCAATGCATGGACTCTCTTGTCTCTTATACTAAGGGAAAGGTAGCGTTTCTAAGCCTTGATCCAAATATATAAAACACATGTATAATCTTACATTTCCCAATGCTTTAGAAACAAATGTAAATTAATCGAAAAATAGTTCTCAAATGTATGATCAGTCAAACTTTCATGGTTATATGCTAAAGCAACATATCCAAATTTTTACTATTCTTTTGATGAATTAACTAGTAACCCAGTTAGGAAAAACTTCTAGACTCTAGTAATATTGCCAAGCCTAATGAAATTTACACAAATATGTATCAACTTTTACATAGAAACAGAAAAAAATCATTTATATAATGTTTATGGTTCAAATGACCCAGTATCCTCAAACATGAAAGCAACTATCATTTCCAATGTGGCAATATACAATGTGGTCAACAGGGAGAAGAGAAATCCAAACCTTTATTTTTAAAAGAGATTATATTTCAAGGTCAATTTCCATTTAACTCATTTATTATTAATTTTCCCTAAATACTGGCATGCTGACTAGCTGCCATAATAAAGAACAAATAAATAATTATTGAAAATTATTTACTTAAAGCTAATAGCCAAACTTTTGTAGAAAATTTCTCACTGATATGTACCTTTAAAGAAAAGAAAATCAACAATTGGCAGTTTCTAATCCCTGCTTAAGCACTCAGGCCAAGATTACTCAGAGATTTAGCTAGACGTGCTAAAAAAATATGACAGAAACAGGGCCCATTTGAATTGAATTTGAACAGCTGTCTGTGGTGTCTAGACCATAAAAGATACTGTATTTCAAAAACAAAATGCTACACGGTTAAGTATTTCCAGGGCCTAGGATACAAGTACAAAGTAAACTCATTTCTTTGTAAGCTATTAGAGTTCCCCAGATATTTCTAAACACCTGTTTTAAGAAAATATTTTCTCTGTTTAAATAGTGAAAGGATTCAAATCAAGAAATAAGGTCACTATGACATGGGCTTGAATTCCTCCACTAATGTGGAGAAGGGTAACTGGCAAGGGGTGAATTATTTTTCCTCTAGAGAAAGTAGTCCAAATGCAATTTAATAAAAGGCAGATGGCATATTGGAGAGAGTTAGTTGATGGTTAGAATTATGGAAGATATGCGGTTCGTTTTTGTTGTGAAAACTATTTGTAAACACCAGTCAAGTGTAATTTCTGTATTTCAAACCACAGAGATTAGTACAAAGCAAAGTAGCTGATGGGCAATCCTGCTCCTTGTGATGAGAAACTCCACCTTAGGTCCTGAGGAGCTCCACTGGCAGTGACGTAAAGAGCTTCCAGACAAGCCAGGATCTGCTACAGCGTGGCAACGATTTAAAATGGATTTAAAGTAGACACAACACATGAATATGAAAGTAGAAGTAGAGTCCTCACAGCTCCTGTGGGGTCTTATTCTATGCAACACGGAACAGTCACCTAAAGTTGAGTATCGTTCACATTTGTGTTCTCCACCAATTACAAGAGGCATGGTGAATTTGCATAATGTTCAAAGCAAATCAATACAGATGTTTCAAGAGGTGGTAAACAAGGCCTATGGGCAAAGGTAAAAGGAACTGGAACCTCCTTATTTAGTTCCCACAAGACAGAGATTTTGCACCCTGTTTGATTTACATCACTCAGAGAAGTACATATGACACACCAGGTGAAATGAGTTCCTGGGTAAAAGCCTGTTGGTTGGTCAAAGGGGGAAAGAGTGAAAAAAACGATATGGTAACAGTCTTCAGGTAAGTGAAGGGTTGTTACTTTTAAAAATGCTAACCAGCTGTTTCTGCTTCCACCCAGTAGATAGAGCAAAGGTAGAAGGCAAAAACTAGTCTGGATAGGCTAGGGTTCATATGTAGGGTTACCATCTTGTTCCAAATTGCCCAGGGCTTTCCCAGTTTTAGCAATGAAAATCCCATCTGGAAAAACTCCTAACTCCTGGGCAAACTAGGACAGTGGGTCATCTGACATTTTGGATGCTTGAGACAGAAGACATTCTTATCTAACTGGGAGAAGTTAGATGAATCCCACCTGAGTGGAAGAGGAAAATTAAGTGTCCTCTCATGGGGCTTTCCAGTCATATCATTCTACCAGTGTCACAACCACTACAGTTATTCATTATCAGGGGAAATAATAATAGTGATAAAAATAGTAATGATTTTATTTTCTACCTGTCAAAGTGAGTTTGTGCTAACATTAGCTCACTGAAACCCCATTAAATGTGTTTTAACCCTGAGCAGAAGAGTTAAGCACATCCCACAAAGTCATAAGAACATAAATGTGAACCACAAAAATGGAGTCTAACGATTACTTGTAGTTGCATAACAAGCCAGTCTATGCTCGCTCATGCTTGAGGTTGATCAGGCCAAATAAAACATGGCCAAGTGGTTAACAGGTCTGGGTATGCAGGTCTGGGTATGAGGGATTATTACTGATAAAACAGCCCTGGACAAACTACAAACCTCTCTAAGCATCTGTTTCTTCATCTATAAAATGAAGATAATGTCACTACCTGCTCATAAGAAGTTTATAAGACTTTGTTTAGCGAGCCTTACTGCAAAGTGATAGTATAATGGAAAGGAGGTCTATGAAACAAGAACATAATTGGGTTCAGGCATTGAGATCTCTGGTTGTGATAGGTAACATTTTAAATAATTTCTAGATGCCAAAAACTTCCCCAGCACTTATCATGCATTACACACTGAATACAACAACTCTGAGGATTATTATTCTCATACTTATTTTATAAATTAGGGAACTGAATACAGAAAGTTTAAGTATTTTGCCTCAGATCACCTAGGCAGAAAGCAGCGGAGTTCATATTCAAACCTAGGTAATGTAATCCCATAATCTGTACGCAAACACTATGCTGTCCCTGGTTTACTTTCAGGTGACCCACGCAGGTATGTGTGGACAGCATACCATTTTTTAAAAATACACAAATACAACTTCTTTCGGCAAAATTTTTAATACCTTTTAGTGGCATTGAGGCCAAGGTTTAATTCATTAACAAGTACTTAAAATATTTTGCTGACTGTAAGACTAAAATATCCAGACCTTCATACACAATTTGAAGTGATGAATACATACACCCCATCCAGTTGGACATACAGTATGTATGGACATACACCCCATCCAGTTTTCATCTACTACAAAACTCATTTCTATTAGCAGTATGTGCTGTATACTCTATGTGCTAAATAACCATGTGATAGGTTTGAATATTCCAGGTTAATTTAGCTCACTACTTCATGAAATAAGCTACTCCTAATTATAGGTTAGCTTTAGGAGCTAGAAATACTTTTATGATACAAATTGATTTGACTTTCAAAAGGGGAGTAGTTTATAATAGACCAAACTTTCCCTAGATAATTATAAATTCTCAAAAATATATAAATATAAAAAACACTATTTGGAGGCACTAGAGAGTGACCAAAAGCAGACAAAAGTGATGGGAGAGGATTGGAAACTCAAAACAGAGAAATGCACGAGGTAAAATTTACCTTTATATGGCTTTTCATTTTCATCTCCTGTGCATTTGGCATGGAGAGGCTAGAACTCAAGAAGACATAATCTTATGAGCTTGAGAAGCTCAAAGCCTGTGGTTATCAGAGAGGATGGAAAGAAAGGGAGAAAATCTCCGAAACAGTCGAGCAACAGAAAGAGAATAGAAAGATCTTCGTGGATTTACTGGTGAATTCTATCAAACATCTAGGGACACAATAATAATAATCTTATACAAACTCCTTCAGAAAAGAAGAAAACACTTCACAACTTGCTTATTCTGGCCTCAAACCTTATTTGAAAACTCCAAGACATTACAAGAAAGCTGTAAACCAATATCCATCGTATTTGATATATAGATACAAATATCCTTCACAGGGGCACCGGGGTGGCTTACTCGATTAAGCATCTGACTTTGGCTCAGGTCATGATCTCACAGTTTGTGAGTTCAAGCCCATCATCCAGCTCTGTGCCAACAGTTCAGAGCCTGGAGCTGCTTTGGATTCTGTCTCCGTCTCTCTGCCCCTCCCCCACTTGTGTTCTGTCTCTCAAAAATAAATAAATGTAAAAAAAATTAAAAATAAAACAAATATCCTTCACAAAATATTAGTAAATGAAATCCATGTAGATATGAAATGCATAATATATTGTGAGCAAGTGGGATTCATTTCAGTAATCCAAGGTTTGTTCAACGTTTAATACACAATCACTGTATTTTATTATATCAACAGACTACACATGAAAAGCCCTATGATCTAGGGGCGCCTGGGTGGCGCAGTCGGTTAAGCGTCCGACTTCAGCCAGGTCACAATCTCGAGGTCCGTGAGTTCGAGCCCCGCGTCAGGCTCTGGGCTGATGGCTCGGAGCCTGGAGCCTGTTTCCGATTCTGTGTCTCCCTCTCTCTCTGCCCCTCCCCCGTTCATGCTCTGTCTCTCTCTGTCCCAAAAATAAATAAAAAACGTTGAAAAAAAAAATTAAAAAAAAAAAAAAGAAAAGCCCTATGATCTGAAATATATGCTGAGAAAGCTTTTGACAGAATTCAAAATCCATTCCTTTTTTCTTTTTCTTGTATAATGCTTATTTTTGAGAGAGAGCAAGCAAGTGCAAGTTGGGGAGGGGCAGAGAGAGAGGGAGACAGAGGATCCAAAGCAGGCAGAGCCCAATGTGGGGCTGGACCCCATGAAGTGTGAGATCATGACCTGAGACAAAGTTGGATGTTCAACCAAATGAGCCACCCCAGGTACCCTTCAGAGTCCATTCTTGATAAAAACTTTCAGCAACCTTAGATGGAAACTTTCTCAATATGATAAAGGACCTTTACAGAAAGCCTACAGTTAACACCACAGTTAGCAGTGAAATATTAAATGCTTTCTCTCTAAGATTTGGAAAAAGGAATGGAAGGATATGTGCCCTCACCACTTCTTTTCAACTTTAAAGGTCCTATTCAATGTAATAAGGCAAAACAAAAACAAGAACAAAAACCTTGTATTTATTGACAATTACATATATAGAATATCCTAAGAAGTCTACAAAGTATATACTATACCCCATAATTAAATTTAACAAAGTCACAGGATACAAGGACATTTTTTTAAAAAGTCAATTGCATTTCTTTTTTCTAAAAATAATTGAAAGATATAAACTTTCAAAGCTATTCTGTTCATAAGTGCATTTTAAAAACAAAATTCCATGGAAACCATTTTGACAATAAATTTCATATATTGAAAAATAAATAAATAAAAATAAAAACAAAATTCTTAGGAATAAATTTACTAGAAACTTCAAGATCTCTACACTAAAAACATAAAAAACGTTTCTAAGAGAAATTAGAGAAGACATACATTAATGAGATAAACCATGTTCATGGATTGTAAAACTCAATATTGACATGGTGCCAACTACCCTATATTGACTTGTACACTTATGCCTATTCAAATAAAAAGTCTGACAGCCTTTTTAACTAGAAATTTACAAGTTAATTCAAAATTTAAATGAGAATGCAAAGATCCTAAAACATCAAAAATATTTTCAACTAGCAGAACAAAGCTGAAGGACTTATACTACCTAACTCCAAGAACAGCTGCAATAATAAAGATGTTGGATTGGGGATAGGATAAATAGATCACTGGAGCAGAATGGAAGATTTAGAAGTAGACTCAATTATACAGTCAAATGATTTTCAACAGAGGTTGAAGGTAATTCAGTGGGGGGAAAGATAACTTTTTCAATTGACTACACATATGGGGAAGAATAAATCTTGACCATCATCTCACAATGCAAAAATTAATTTACATAGACAATAGACATAAAGACAAAAAACTGTAAAGCTTCTAAAAAAATATTTGATTTTTCATGATCCTGCCATATCCCCCTTTTCCTAGATAGAATAAAAGAGAATAATAACATAAAAGAAAACATGAGTATATTAAACCTCAAAGTTAAAAACTACTTATCAAAAGTCATTATCAAGAAAAAGAATAGCCAAAAACAGAGAAAATATTCACAAAACATATCTGGGCAAAAGATCTGTCAATAAAAAATGGTCAAAGGACTCACTCAGACTCTTCACTAAGGAAGACATACAATGGACTAACAGGCACATGAAAAAGCACTCAACATAATTTAGCATCAGAGAAAGGCATATTAAATGAGTAATTAAATATTAAATTGAACAAGGAGCTACCCTTACACACCAAATAAAATGGTTAACTTAGAAACAGTGACTGTATCAAGTGCTAATGAGAATGTGAAGCATGAGACTTTTAATATTGGGGGACAGCATAAAATGCAACCAGTTTGGAAAAGTGTCAGTTTCCCATAAGGTTAAGCACACATTTACCTTGGACTCAGCCATCCCCATTCTAGACAATTACCTGAGAGTGAAAACGTATGAACGTTTGGTACTAGTTTTCTTTGTGTATGTGAATGTAATAGATTTATAAAGGCTCAAACTGGAATTGCCCCAAATGTCTATCAACAAAAGAACAAATAAACAATATGTGGTATATTTATACGAATATTATTCTTCAAGAAAAAGGAGTAAGCTTGTGATAAGAAACAGTATGGATGGATCTTATCCCCAATACCTTAAGTGAAAGAAGCCAGTCACAAAGGAATATGTCTTATATGATTCCATATACATGAAGTTGTCCCACACATAAAACTATTCCATGAAAAAAAAATCAGAAAGTGGGTAAATTGACCAAAGTGACATGAAGGAGCTCTCTGAGGTGATGGAAAAGTTGTAACTGATGTGTTATGGGTGACATTCATTTATGTGTTTGTCAAAAACACAAATATATTACACCGCAAATTTATTATTCACTTTTTTTTGACATAAAAAGTTTTTTCTTTCAGATTTTTCCTGGTCCTGAACTTAGAATACCTAAAACAAAACTACTGTTCCCTTTATATGAATGTGGTCCAGTACAGTGCTGTACCAGACTCCATGGTTTAATAACATGAAGTTAAGTGAGGTTCAACTTAAGAGCTAACTTGGGTCAATTGGAATAGCTACCTAGAAAAAGAACCTGAGGCCGTATGCAATCCCTCTGAGGTATTTGAAATTAAATGCTTTGAACAGTTAACATTATCAGGCAAGCAGAAAGGAGTGATGGATGGTGATCCCAGCCCATTCACCATCTTCAACTCTTACATCATCAAATGCCATATTCATGGTCTACAGAATGAGGTGGTGCTTTTATATGCTCTTGCAATATAAATATCATTAGGTCAACATAGGAGGCATGGAGTTTTCTTCATAATATATTATAATAGGTTGTAGAGCAAAAGAAAGATGAAGTGATATGGAGCCAAGTGACCCTGTCTAACCTTTTCCCTAACTACACATCTCAGATTTGAAACTACTGATCACTTCTTTCATTCACTTTTTATGTGTAATACATGCTATGTAAAATGTATACATGTATTATAAACAATAAAGAATGAACACCCATTACCTACTACTCAGCTTAAGGAATCAAACAATACTTTGCTGGTGAAGCCCTGGGGCTCTCCTTCCCATTATATTCCCCTTATTCAAAAGCCAACACTATTCTGAATTGTGCATATACCATTCCTTTATCTGATAGTTCTATAACACAGCATGCATCTTGAGCAATATATTGGTATATATGTTTCTGCACTTAGTATAATTGATATCATCTTTTATAATTTGCTGTCCTTTATCCAACATCATCCTCTTGAATTGAATTCATGTTGACATGGGTAGCTATAGCTCATTAATATTTACTGCCATAGTTACTCTATGCTATTGTATTTTATCCATTCTCCTCAAAGGAATTACCTGTGTTGCTTCCAGGTAATTAAACAATTAAGCAACCTGTGTTGCTTCCAGGTAAACATTAAAAAAAAGAAAGAAAGAAAGAAGTTCAATTCCCAGGCCACGAGTCAATACATATGCAACTTTACAGGACAATGCCAAATTGTTTTCCAAAGTGGCTGTACCAATTTATACATCCATCAGTCGCATATAAGAATAAGCATGATATTGTCCAATATTTTAATGTTTGCCAATCTACAGAGAGGATGGAAAGTGTTATTTAATTGTAGCTTAAATTTTGTATTTCATATTACCAATGAGGTATGAATTCATACATTGGTCACTTACATTTCTTCTTGCAAGAGGAGTTTATATCTGTGTCTTGTCCACATTTTCTATTGAGTTGTTTCTCTTATTAACTTACAGGTGATTATCTTTTCTGGACCCAAATCCTTTGTTGGCTTTATGCTTGCAAATACTTTCCCCAGATTGTGGTATTTCTTGTCCTTTTTTAATGATGTCCTTTGATGAACAGATGTTTTTAATTTAAGCAGAGGTGAATTATGGATCTTTTCCTTTATGGTTTTTCCTTTCTGTGTCTTCTGTAAGAAATATTTCCCTTTCGTGAGGTCATAAAATTATTCTCCTATATTTCCTTCTAAAATTTTTTAGGTTTTTTACATTAACGTATTTAAAATGTCTGGAATAAAGTTTTTGGTATAGTGTGAAATAACCATTTAATTTCATTTTTTTTCCATATGGGTAACCAATAATCCCAGTACTGTTTATTGAAAAGTTCATCTTTCTCCACTGCTCTAGTGTTTTGCTTATTGTATAACAGATTTCCAGATATAAATGGGTCACTTTCTAATATCTGTACTATTACATTTATAAATTGCTATAGCTTCATAATAACTTTAATATCTTTAAAGTAAATCATCACCCATTATTTTTGAGTCTTGGCTATTCTTAGTTTTTTTTTCCTCTTTTAGTTTGAAAAAATCCTATTGGTTATTGAATTTTGACCCTACGGATCAATTTGTGTAGATGATTTTAAGTTACACTCTTCTATATGTTGCAAATGCACAGAAGTGCAACTCATTTTTCTATGTTGAGTTTACATATACTAAACTTGACAAATCTGTTATTTGTGGTTCAGGTATTGGTTAAGCTGCGGCAACACAACTTGAAAGATTTGAAGATATTTTCCTATATTAGCTCCTAGAGATTATATGCTTTACATACATTTAGATTTATAACCCTTTTAGGACTGATATTTGTATATGCTGTGAGTGTCAAGTAAGTTTTCATATGGACATCAGTAAGCCAGTACTATTTATTACAAAGTCCACCCTTCCCTAGGTTTCTCTAGAATGCCATCCTTATAAATCAAGCTATCTATATGTTTGGCCTGATTCTCACCTCTATCTGTTCTACTTATTAGCCTAAATATACACAGATGACGCACTGTCTTAATTATTGTAGTCTTGACAAAGTAAATCATCTCACTTTGTTCTTCAAGATAATCTTCATTATTTCTGGCTTTTTAAATTTGAGTAAATTTGAAAGAATGTGTTAATTTCTATAAATTAGTACTAATTTAAAATTTTTATAACTTCCTGGTAACCTTTACAAAATTCCCCTTTAGCTCTGAGAATGCTCTTCACCTGACATCGGTATTTTATAGTGGCTTATGTATACTAGTTTTTTTCAAAATGTCTTCTAATGATACAGGATTTTCTTTTTCTACTTTCAAATTTTCCATATTCTCAAGTCGTCTCCATTTAGCCAGATTTTTAAAATCTAGAATAACAATTTTTGTCTTTTTATTGACATATTTTATCTATTTACATTTAACAGAATTTTTATTTGACCTGTGTCTTCTATATTCCTTTTTCTATTCTTTTTTTATTTTTTTCAGACTCTGGTATTCATTGAGCTAATCATACATTCAGATCAGTTGTGAGCAATGTTAAAATATAGAAGGTCCTTTGTACACTTTGCCGTTTTCTCTAAAAACATACTGCAAAACTATAGTATAAATTTCACCACCAGCATATTGACATTGATATAATCCAATTTTATTCAAATTTCCATATTTGTGCTCACTTGTGTGTATGTGTATTAAGTTCTATATAATTTTATCATTCATGTCAGTTCATGTATACACTACAATCCAGATAATGAACAGTTCCAAAACTACAAAGATCATCCATGTTGCTCCCACCTCCATCCTTAATTCCTAGAACCCATTAATCTGCTGTCCATTTCTAAACTCTTGTCATTTTATTTTTTTTATTTAAAAAAAATTTTTTTTAATGTTTATTTTTGAGAGAGAGAGACAGAATGCGAATGGGTTAGGGGCAGAGAGAGAGGGAGACACAGAAGCAGCAGCAGGCTCCAGGCTCTGAGCTGTCAGCACAGAGTCCGATGCAGGGCTCGAACTCACTAGCTCTGAGATCATGACCTGAGCTGGTCAGACGCTCAACCGACTGAGACACCCAGGTGCCCCTAAACTTTTGTCGTTTTAAAAATTAAACAGCTATCCTTCCTCTATTGCTTCATTTTTCACCTTTGTGTGGTTTTATTTCTGGGTTTTCTATTCTGTTCCAATGATCTGTGGATCATATTCTGCCACCAAATTACAGTCTTGGACTACAGTACCACATAATAAGCCTTAACACTGGGTAAACCACCCCCCCCCAACACATACACGCACTTCATTCTTATTTGTGTTAAAAAATAAATTGCTTTAGCTATCCTAGAGTCTGTTCCTTTCCACAGGAATTTTAAAATAAGTTTGTATTTACACAAAATGCTTGAAGGGGTTTTAATAGGAACTACACTAAACCTACAGATCAATATGAAAGAACATCTTTACTAAGTCCTCTACTCAATAAATAAGATAGGACTCCCCATTTATTTAGATCTTCGAGTTCTTCCAACAGAATTTTGTAATTTTTCAACAAATACTATACTTGTTTTATTGTATACCTATTTGTAGTGATTGTAAATGGTATTTTTTTTATTTCAGTCCTGCATGCTCATTGATAGCATATAGAAACAAGATTTTTTTTTTAAATTTTTTTTTTTTAACGTTTATTTATTTTTGAGACAGAGAGAGACAGAGCATGAACGGGGGAGGGGCAGAGAGAGAGGGAGATACAGAATCGGAAACAGGCTCCAGGCTCTGAGCCATCAGCCCAGAGCCTGACACGGGGCTCGAACTCACGGACCGCGAGATCGTGACCTGAGCCGAAGTCGGACGCTTAACCGACTGAGGCACCCAGGCGCCCCACAAGATTTTTTTTTAAATAGGATATAAAATTTGCACAGAAATCAATCCTAAGAATTTGCTGAACTCACTTATTAGTTCCTAGGTATTTGAATTCCTTGGTATCTCCTGTGAAGACAATCATGCCATCTGTAAAGATAGTTTCTTTTTTTTTCTAATCTGTAAGCATTTCTTTCTATTTAATTGTTCTAGTCTTATATTGAGTAAGAACAGCAACAGTAGACACCCTTACTTATTTCCACTCCAGGGGAGGCCGCGGGGAGCATTAAACCTTTCATCAATAAGAATGATGTTAGCTGTAGGTTTTTTGTAAAGGCTTTTTATCAAGTTTGGATAATTCCTCTCTATTCTTGTAGAAAATATTGCCATGATTAAGTGATTTTGTCAAATTCCTTTTCTGCATCAACTGATAGAGGATTTTTATTCTTTAGCTTGTCAATCAAGGTAATCCACCATAATTGTAGAGTTTTTTCTCATTTCAGGTCTGTTGGTTTCTGATTCATGTATTTTTGAGGTTCTGTTGTTCAGTACATATTTAGAACCATTATGCTTTCCTGATAGGTTGATCCTTTTACCATTATGTCATATATTTTTCTCTAGTAGTTTTCTTTGCTCTAAAGTCTATATTAATATAGCCACTTCTCTTTAGTTGGGTCATGTTTTCTTTATTTGCTCTGCCAATTTCTTTTTTTTGATAAGTAATCTTTATTTAAGCAGTTTGTCTTTTCATATATTTATAAAGCAATTTAATATAAATGTAAATATAAAACATTTACAAAGCAATATAAAACTTATAATTTATAAATAATTTTACTTAAGTTGGGAAAGATATTTTAATTTCTATTTCTGTAAATACTAGTGGTTTCGAGCATCCCTCATATACATATCTTTTCTGTGATTATTGATATCTTACCTTTTCCTATTCGTAAGCAGGCATTTCTATACATTTTCAATCAGACTATCTTATCGTTTTTAGACATTATATATCTTTCTGCAATCAGTCATTAGTTAACTTCATTCTTCATTGGACAGAAACCTTCATATGTGTATTCATATCCATTGGCTTTTGAATTGTATGGATTGTACTTTTAAGGTCTTATTTAAGTAGTCCTTCACTCCGCAGTAACAAGCATGTTTTCCTACACCACCTTCTACTAACTTTACGATTTGATCTTCACCATTAGGTCATTCATCTGGATACTGTTAAATCAAAGACCAGATTCATCATCATTTATGTATTTAGATTACTTAGCTTTAAGGGTAATTATTGATAAATTAGCAACTGTATCTTTTTTATGTTCTACTCTTTTCTCTGATTCTTGTCTCTCCCAACCACCCCCCCTTTTGATTTCCTGTGGATCACTTGAACTTACCTGAGGATTTAACCTTAACTTACAGTATTTTTAAGTGTATTTCACTGTAAACTTTTTAAGTGGTTACTCTGGATACTATAATAGCTATATGTTACACTATTCAAAAAACACTGGTTTGCACCTTAGTTAGTCTGGAAGGAAAGGAAATAACTGATTTTAAACCTTCAGTTAAACTTATTTTCTATTTTATAAATTGTCACAAATATCAGTCTACTGATACCAACATTTTACTACTTTGTGTGAGTCAAGTGTGGAAACTTGACTTCATTTAGGGCTCGGTTTTCTTTGCTTTTAAATATCATTATCTTTGGCATACGATGATATTAGAATTTTTGGTTTAATCATCAAAGGGAATTTATAAAATTCACAAGAGAAAAGACAGTCTATATTTCACATATTTCTGTTATTCCTTCTTCATTCATAGTGTTCCAAAATTTCTTCTTTTATCATTTCCTTTCTGTGCAAAGAACTTCCTTTAGCTAATCGTTAAGAATAGGTCTGTTAACAACAGATTCACTTACTTTCCTTTTGAAAATATTTTTGTTTCCTTTTCATTCCTAAAAGATAATTTTACCAGATATAGAATTCACGATTGAGAGTTCTTTTCTTTCAGCACTTGAAAAATGCTGTGGGTCTGGCGCCAAGCCTAGAGGCCTTCAAGTCCAGCAGGTGAGTGAGACAGCCCCCTAGGGCAGGTGTGTGCCAGAGGCAGGGATCAAGACTGGGACCCCTGAACTGCATCACACCCTCAAGACCTGGCCAGGCCCATCCTCCTTGCACAGTTGGGAAAACTGGCTTGGAAAGAGATGACCTTACCTGGGTCATTGTTGATGATGTGTGGAGCTGGGAGGGAGACTGGACCCCTGACTTCATACCTCAGTTCCTCCCAGGGTAGTGCTCAGGTGGACAGAGTCAAGATAACGAGTCAGTCTGACTGGGACAGTCCCTAGCTTCTAGTTGGGTAACCTTAGGCAAGTCACTTCTCCTGGAGCCTCCTTTCCCTCCTTGCTTGTGTCTAAAGACATGGTATTTAACACGTATTCAACAAACACTGGGTTTAAACTTATTTGTGACAAATTTGAAGGCTTTGACATACTGAGCAAAGCCAAAGGAAAAATAAATCTCGAATCCAACACAACACAAAATGAGATCAACTCAAACACCTGCACATTAATATGGTCAAACTATATGTAATATTAATTTAGTCTCAATAAAAAAAGAAAAAGCACTATTTAAAACCACAGATCCAAGTACACCAACCAGAACTACAGAAGCTACACACATACACACACACACACACACACACACACACACACACACACACACACAGCCTCAGACAGATCATATTCAAAAAAAAGAAAATCTTGAATACAGCCAGAGGGGAGGAAAAATATTATAGAGGAACAAATATAAGAAAATCAACAGACTTCTCTCCAGAAACCATGCAAGCTAGAAGATAATAGAGTGACATAGAACTTTTAAGTGCTAAAGGGGAAAGAAAAAAACCTTTCAGCCCAGAATTCCATACCCATTGAAAGCATCTTTCAAAAATGAAGAATAAAACTTTCTCAGAAAAACAAAAAAAAATAAAATAAAAAAATAAACTTATTTGTGACAATTTAAATATAAAAGAAAAAGGAAAAAAAATGTTGTGCCCCTTAAGACCTCCATGGTTGCAGATGAGAAATTGGCCATCATATAAATTGGTATTATCTCCTAGGTAATGCACTGTTTCCTTCTGGCTGCTTCAAAATTTTTTTTAGTTTCTGGGGCACCTGGGTGGCTCAGTTGGTTAGGCATCCGACTTCAGCCTAAGTCATGATCTTTCCAGTCCCAAGTTTGAGCCCCGCATTGGGCTCTGTGTTGACAGCTCAGAGCCTGGAGCCTGCCTCAGATTCTGTGTCCCCCTCTCTCTCTGCTCCTCCCCTGCTCACACTCTTTCTCTCAAAAATAAACACTTAAAAAAAATGTTTAGTTTTCAAAAGTTTAAGTATGAAGGGTCTTAGCATCAATTTCTTTGGGATTACACTATTTGAGACTTACTAAGCTTCTTGGATCTACAGGTTTGTATCTTTCACCAAATTTTGAAAATTCTAGCTGTTATTTCTTCAAATACTCTTTCAGCCCCACTCTATCCATTTCCAAGATTGCAATGATACAAATATTGTATCTTTTGTCATTTTCTCACAGGTATTTCATCTCAGTGTTGGCATCAATTGACTTTTTCAAGTTGTAGTTGTTGGGTGGGGCTTTTTGTTTTTCTTTTTTCTTGCTATGACAGGTAATTTTTTTATTGTGTAATGGACATTTCGTCTAATGTGTTAGAAGACCCAAAATACTACTCACAGCACTTATTTTAAAAGGCAGTCACCCTATTTAGGTTCAGCATACGGGTCTTGGCCTACCTTTGGGTACTGTGATTCCAACACCAGTTTAATTTTAAGGTCCTTTTCAGTGTGACCTTGGTTTTCCTGGTTTGTCTGAGGCTACTGGGGCATGCACTAGGGTCTGGTGGTACTGCCAGATCTGGCAGAAAGGGATTCTACACGCCAGGCTGCCAGGTGCCCCCTGGTGGACAAGAGATATACTGAGATCCCCCTTCTGGTGCCTGCCCCCTCATGCCCATAGTGGTAGTTTTTTTTTTTTCTTTCTTCTCTCGGCTTTTTAGGATTCTTTGGTTGCCAGTTACCCTAGAGATTACAAGATTCAACCTTCTCTGATTAATGTCTATAAATTAGTACTTTTATGACCTAAGAACCTTAAGACTCTTTCACTGCATTCACCTTATGACTCCCATGCTTTTCCATTTTGTAATTCCAGATATGTGCTAACCCCTTAAGACAGTATTTGTACTTTTACAGTAAATATTTGTTTACATTTGCCAAATGTTTCACCTTTTTACTTTTATACAGCACTTTTTGCTTTTTTTTTTCTGAAGAACACACTTTATTATTTCCTTCAGTGTTAGGGTTACAGTGAATAATTCCCTCAGATTCTGTTTGTCTGAAAATGTCTTTATTCCACCTTTGCTTTTACAGAATATTTTTGCTAAATATAGAATTCTAGGTGGCATTATGTTTTCTTTAAGCACTCATAATGTACTATTCTATTGTCCTCCAGCTTCCATTAAGTCATTAGAGCACTGAAGTGTTATCCTTACTCCTTTGCACTTGGTGACAGTTGGTAACATTATCTCCCCAGTCATTACCAGAAGCAGAAATTTATCATAATCTCAATGATCTTATTTTATATTTTGTCATTTTAATAGTATTCCATAGATTTTTATCTCTGGCTTATTTTTTCCAATTTCATCTTTTATTTACTTAATGTTATATGTAATTTTTTTATATGGTCTTTCAGATAATTCCAAAATCTGAAGTCCATACATATATTATTTACCCTACCCTAACTCATCACTTTTTTTTTTTTTTTGGTAATTCATTTTTTTAAGTATTTCTTTTGAGAGAGAAAGACAGTGCCAGGTACCGAGAGAGAAAGAGAGAATCCCAAGCAGGCTCAGAGCCATCAGCACAGAGCCCGATGCAGGGCTCAGACTCACGAACCATGAGATCATGACCTGAGCTGAAGTCCCACACTTAATAGACTGAACCACCCAGGCACCCCTGATTTTTTTATTTTAATTTGTAGAAATCTATACAAATCTGAGTCTAGGATGCTTTTCTGTAAAGAGGCTTGTGTTTGCTTCTATTAGATACCAGATTACCTTTTCTATCTGGAACGATCTTTATTTAGAGTATTAGAGCTTGGGGTTTGTAAATTACACTGGTAATATAAATTTGGACTCCAGGACCATTTAAGAATAAGTAACAGATTCTCATAATTCTCCTGAGAGACTACGTGGAGAAAAATCAGTTTAAATTTTGCCTTGAGCAAGCATATTTTTTTTAATGGCCACATTTTCCACTGAGGATTTAGACTGAGTCCCTTCAAGAGTCTCAAGATTATGTTAAGGTCTTAAATTCAGCTAATTTCCTTCCAGATCCACATGGCTTCTCCCATTATCTCTCATGTCCATTAGTATCCAGACTCTAAGTCCCCGATTTTGACTTTTTCTCCCAAGGTAGTTCAAGCTGCTGCTTCTACATACCACTCTTGTTGCAGCTAATTTATGCTTACTATATTTGCTTTCCTCTTTTTTGTGTGCTTTGGGGGTTTCTCTTCCTTGTGAAGTTAGCAATAGATGTAAAAGTATTTTTCTTTTAATGTTGCATATCCAGAACCTACATATTTCTCAGTGTGAAGATTTTTTAGAATATGTAACCTATCCATACTGCTGAAAGGAATAAGTTATATGTGACTTATAACTTATCGAATATCTTAACATCCCTTTAAATGACACAAGTTTTAACTTGGTTCGTCTTATCTTACTAATCCTTCAGAAAAGCAATGGCATAGGGAAAATCCTTCTGCCCTCTAGGTTCGATTTAGAACACTAGGAAAGGAATCCAGCTTCAACTCTTCCAAATGATACCATAAAGGACCTAATACAAAGTGAGGGGGAACAAACAGTATCCCCAAAATATTTCCATGTGAAGACACTCCTAATCTTTCTAAACACCTCCAAACCAGACTATTTCTAGGACTTCCACTTCAGGTTCTTCAGATGGTAAAACAACATGCAAGGATTACTCATGTCAACTTCATGAGTGAAATTTCTGACTGACACAATTTCTTTCCACTTGCTGGCCAAATTGTTCTTTCCTCACTACTATTATAGATTCCACATCATGGTCAAATATCCATTACATAGCTCATTTAGATACAAATTCTTGGCATTACCTATGATCCCTTTATAGATCATTGTTGTTGTTGTTGTTGTTTCTCTCATTCTAATTGTCCTATTTGTTCCTTTCATAGACCCAATAATTTACTACCTATAACTACATACAGCTTACCAAAAGTCATTTCTAAAAACCAAGTAAATCTGGCAAGGATAACTTCTGTAACCGCTTATGAAGTAGGCAAAATAAAATGCAAAGCTTCTTTCTTGTGTGTCTTTTGCAATGACACAGAAGGAAAATATACAAACATCTGCTACAGTTAGAGAAGTTGGAAACCTCTAGAGATGAAGTGTATTAGACACCAACTTGGAAAAATATCAGTATGATATGTTTAGAAAAATGAAATCTTGAATTGCTACCCAGCTTCTCTGAGAAAATGTTTTGCCAATTCAAATATAAATACATGTGGTAATAATCAACGTCTATGGCTTTTCTAGATTACCATTAAATACTTATTCTAACATTAACGCATTTCTTTTTATTGGTGTACTTGTTAAAACTTCTATTGTTTAAAATTCTGCTTGTTACAATATAGACTTTAAGGCACTACAAATAAAGAATATTAGCAGAATATAAAGAGTAATGGTAAAGAAGAATGTGAGAAAAAAAGAGGAAGAGTAAAAATATGAAGGAAAGCATAAAATGGGAAAAAAAGAATTGGGGGCAGAGAAGTGGTCTCAATAAGACAAAGTTGGAGGTTTAGAAACAATAGACATAGTTAAATTATGTTGGGAGTGCAAATTAGTAAACTATATGTAAATCACCGTCAAATCTATTTCTAAAAATTATACCTTTAATGTGAGCTCCATATTGACGTTTGTAATACTTCCTACACTGTCCCATTGGATAAATCAGGGAAATCTCGAAGTCGACAGACTGAAAAAAATCAACCCACCATCTATCCCTAACTCACTCTCCTCCCCCAAACATATCTAAACCTGATGCATCCAGTATTTCTTATCAAAGTATAGAGTATGCCCTAGTCACCTCCGGGTCCATTGTGGCAAATCCCGTTTTCTTTTTTTCTTGCAGTAAGGTATGGCCAGGTGACCAATTCTACCAACTGAACGAGAACTAAAATGACGTATGCCACTGCCAAATCTTAGTCCTGCACATTCTCACTCTTCCTTAGTCTGACAGCCTGATGCACAGAACCCAGTGGAAGACTCAGAAGCTTTAGGATGGCAGAGGCACTAAAAGGAAGAAGCATGGATCCCTGAATGCTCAAAATAGAGTCCTTCCCTAGGGCAGACTCTTATTAAACTGACACATGAGCAAACACTAAACTTTTATTGTATTAAGGCATTGAGATTTGGGAGATTTTAATTACGCAGGCTTGCCTACCTGATTAAATTGACATCTTGAAGTGAGGAATTCTGATAAACACCAAAAAGGCCTGGCATTGGCTTACCAGTTGGAAACCAACAGTATGAAAGAAATAGTTGGCATGGGGTCAAGAAAAGATGGTAACACACTGGATTACACGACTGGCAAAATAATGAAACTGTTACCTATTTTCCACATGACTACAAAATCTCAAGATCTAGAAGTAGCCAGAATCAGAATGTTGTGTGCTACCCACTACTGGCTTCCTTAGGCAAGGTTATTACAAGAAAGTCATGCACTTTAAAAAAAGAATTGGCCTGTTTTGAGCAGAGATAGAAGAGAATATAGCAGTTTAGAAAAGTCTGCTACTACAACTAGACCCTTAATAAAAGATAGAGAAAAGCTTTAAGGAAAAAAAAAAAAGTCCAGTTAAAACTTCCCAGTTAAACAAAATAACTCTACCTTGTAGCAAAGATTAAGAGTCCTAACCTCCTATCCATGCTTACTGTCACAGATAGTCTCAGGTTGCTTCTATTATATTCAGGGAGAAAAATGGGAGAAATCACTTTAAAAGGAAAAATAAAAGCAAATATGAGAACTAGTACAGAAAAGAACCAGGAAAGAGTATGGTTTTTGGCACAGAAACCGACTGAAAACAACAAGATCAGTAGCCTACTACTTTGAGGGAGTTGTACTGACAGAGAAATTGCAAACCTGGTCTTAAAAAAAAATGCATGTAAGTGTTCAGTGAGCCTTAAGACATCCTTCAAGCGAGAATGAACTGTAAAAGCCATATCTCCTTCAAGGCATACTCCCCAACATTGACTTCAGAGGTGGTCAAGGAAGGTAAGGACAGGTAACCACAAACCAGAGGACAACCAGGGGTCATGAGCCAGGGGTTTGTCTAAGAGAACAGAATTGGGATTCACCAAGGAATTTCCTCTACCTCCAGAACAGGGAACCTTTCATAATATCTATCCAGTGAATTTCAGAGTTGCAATATACCAGGGACTGTGTGTTAACCATTTTGACTTTTTATTAATGAGAGTGTTTAAGGTGCTTACTTAATCTCTGTTACACCATTCAGGGGGCGGAGGGTAGAAAATTTGCTACTTTAGACCGTAAGTCGCCAAACCATAAGGAGTCACATCTCTCACTATAAATCATCTGGGAGATTCTGCACTTAGCAGGATAATGGGACTTCAGGTTGTCTCACTTGCGAAAAGGAGGTCTTCTATACAAGAAAGGAATAGCAAAAAATACACCTGGTAGTCAGAAAAGCAGATTGTGCTGGTATCTTCAGCAGAGTTCACTTTCTTCTCCTGGACACGAAGAGACTACGTTCCACAGGATCCTTTGCAAGTAAGTGTGGCTATATGAATCTGTTTGGACCAATGAAGTATGACAGAAATGGGATACATACAATTTCCATTACTAGAATCTAAAAATCTCCTCATGATCCTCCACACTCTCCTTCTGTTTCAAGCTGGATAGAGGATCAGAGGAGGATTCTGAGGCCCTTGGGGATTGTACAGCCATGAAATGGAAGTAGACTGTATGGAACAGTTACACCGCAACCATTACCAAAATGCATAGCAAAACATAAACCCTTATTAGGTTCCCAACACTGAGATTTTGAAGTTGTTACAAGCAGTTAATCTACTTTGACTAAAATGGATTTCAAGCTGAACACCGAAAATTAGTGTCAATCTTTCATGTTCTCTCCCCTTTTACATAAGATCATTTATATAATAGGTCTATTTTGGTACCTAAATATCTTTCAAGTACTTCTCTTTCCCACTGTCCCTATTACCACTGCCTTCACCTCCTCATAATCCTACATCAGAATTATTGATGGAGTATTCTAATTAATACCCTTACATTCCACTTCATTGCCTAGATCCCTAATTCATTCTGGACACAGCCTCCAGAAAATTTTCTTAAATGCACATCTCTTTACTCATAATCTTTCAGTGTCTTCTAAATACCTGCAGAGAAATTTCAAACTCCTTATCACAGACTAAAAGAACTTCACAGTTTTATCATGGTCTACCTCTCTGGCCACATTTCCCCTCCCAGCCAACACATGCTCTCAGAACTTCTTCTGTACAAAAATGTACTCGAGAGCTTCCAAGTATGCAGGTCCCTTACCTAACTACCTATAGCCTGGTTTCCTGTGTAGAGTATGAGTAAAAAACAGATTCTTGCTCTCACTGTCTTATTCTGAAATGCTCATGCTTTATCCACTGGTATCCTTATTCTCCGCCTCTTACTCCTCACTCTTCATCCATCACCCCAACTTCTCTCCGTTCATTGCTGAATCCTGGGCCCACTTCATTGATCCACTTTCTGTTAACGTCTAGTCTTACACTTACATTCAGAATAGTGAATGATCCTATTTTCCCCTCACACTAGTCTGACTCCACTTGACTTCATTCTTTAATTTTATATTCCCACGGATGTCTTTCAGGACAATTCCCTCCATCCACCAACATCTACTCTCCCTGCTACTTCCCAGGACAATTAAGCCTCCAACGTTTCTCCTATTTCCCCAACAATGGAAGCCTTATCCATATTCTCTTCCTTCAAGGGGTTGAAAATAAGACTGGAACACAGGCTTCTTCAAACTTCCATCCCAGTGTCCATACTCTTTACTCCATTTAGAGTACATCCTCCTATTTGGCCTGGAGATTCCAAGTCATCTTGAAATACCAGTTCAAATATTACCTCTTCTGTGAAATTGTCCTTGAAACTCAAAGCAGAGTTTTACCTTCTCTTTGCCATACTCCCATAACACCTTCTAATACCCCATTACTAATTTCACTGTATTTTAACATTTTGTTTACCGTTCATCCCTCTCTAGAGAGTAAGGTCACTGAGGCCAGAACTGTTAATTCGTGGATCCCTGATTCCTAACATAAAGCAGGTGTTTCCTTGATTAAACCCATAAAATCACTGATACCCAAAACGTAGCTGAGGAGGAACAAAAACAGTAGCATTCAGCCTGGCAACACAGATTGGTTAAAAACACACTAAGCTGGATCAAAAGACCTAATTCAGTAACTATTCCCAAGAGCAATGAACGAGGCATCTTAAATTCTCTACATCATGGACTCACTAGATCAATAAGGATTTTCCATCTCCAAATTCTAGATATCGCCCAGACATATTCTTCCCATGCCAGAAGTGGGAGATGGGTGCACATAAGACAGATCACCATGGATAACACCAGACTCCGCACAGAACTTTATTTTATTTATTTATTTATTTATTTATTTATTTTAATATATGAAATTTACTGTCAAATTGGTTTCCATACAACACCCAGGGCTCATCCCAAAAGGTGCCCTCCTCAATACCCATCACCCACCCTGCCCTCCCTCCCACCCCCCATCAACCCTCAGTTTGTTCTCAGTTTTTAAGAGTCTCTTATGCTTTGGCTCTCTCCCACTCTAACCTCTTTTTTTTTTTTTTTCCTTCCCCTCCCCCATGGGTTTCTGTTACGTTTCTCAGGATCCACATAAGAGTGAAACCATATGGTATCTGTCTTTCTCTGTATGGCTTATTTCACTTAGCATCACACTCTCCAGTTCCATTCACGTTGCTACAAAAGGCCATAGTTCATTTTTTCTCATTGCCATGTAGTATTCCATTGTGTATATAAACCACAATTTCTTTATCCATTCATCAGTTGATGGACATTTAGGCTCTTTCCATAATTTGGCTATTGTTGAGAGTGCTGCTATGAACATTGGGGTACAAGTGCCCCTATGCATCAGTACTCCTGTATCCCTTGGATAAATTCCTAGCAGTGCTATTGCTGGGTCATAGGGTAGGTCTATTTTTAATTTTCCGAGGAACCTCCACACTGCTTTCCAGAGCGGCTGCACCAGTTTGCATTCCCACCAACAGTGCAAGAGGGTTCCCGTTTCTCCACATCCTCGCCAGCATCTATAGTCTCCTGATTTCTTCATTTTGGCCACTCTGACTGGCATGAGGTGATATCTGAGTGTGGTTTTGATTTGTATTTCCCTGATGAGGAGCGACGTTGAACATCTTTTCATGTGCCTGTTGGCCATCCGGATGTCTTCTTTAGAGAAGTGTCTATTCATGTTTTCTGCCCATTTCTTCACTGGGTTGTTTTTTGGGTGTGGAGTTTGGTGAGCTCTTTATAGATTTTGGATACTAGCCCTTTGTCCGATATGTCATTTGCAAATATCTTTTCCCATTCCGTTGGTTGCCTTTTAGTTTTGTTGGTTGTTTCCTTTGCTGTGCAGAAGCTTTTTATCTTCATAAGGTCCCAGTAATTCACTTTTGCTTTTAATTCCCTTGCCTTTGGGGATGTGCCGAGTAAGAGATTGCTAGGGCTGAGGTCAGAGAGGTCTTTTCCTGCTTTCTCCTCTAAGGTTTTGATGGTTTCCTGTGTCACATTCAGGTCCTTCATCCATTTTCAGTTTATTTTTTGTGAATGGTGTGAGAAAGTGGTCTAGTTTCAACCTTCTGCATGTTGCTGTCCAGTTCTCCCAGCACCATTTGTTAAAGAGACTGTCTTTTTTCCATTGGATGTTCTTTCCTGCTTTGTCAAAGATGAGTTGGCCATACGTTTGTGGGTCTAGTTCTGGGGTTCTATTCTGTTCCATTGGTCTATGTGTCTGTTTTTATGCCAATACCATGCTGTCTTGATGATGACAGCTTTGTAGTAGAGGCTAAAGTCTGGGATTGTGATGCCTCCTGCTTTGGTCTTCTTCAAAACTACTTTGGCTATTCGGGGCCTTTTGTGGTTCCATATGAATTCTAGGATTGCTTGTTCTAGTTTCGAGAAGAATGCTGGTGCAATTTTGATTGGGATTGCATTGACTGTGTAGATAGCTTTGGGTAGTATTGACATTTTGACAATATTTATTCTTCCAATCCATGAGCAGGGAATGTCTTTCCATTTCTTGATATCTTCTTCAATTACCTTCATAAGCTTTCTATAGTTTTCAGCATACAGATCTTTTACATCTTTGGTTATATTTATTCCTAGGTATTTTATGCTTCTTGGTGCAATGGTGAATGGGATCAGTTTCTTTATTTGTCTTTCTGTTGCTTCATTGTTAGTGTATAAGAATGCAACTGATTTCTGTACATTGATTTTGTATTCTGCAACTTTGCTGAATTCATGTATCAGTTCTAGCAGACTTTTGGTGGAGTCTATCGGATTTTCCATGTATAATATCATGTCATCTGCAAAAAGCGAAAGCTTGACTTCATCTTTGCCAATTTTGATGCCTTTGATTTCCTTTTGTTGTCTGATTGCTGATGCTAGAACTTCCAGCACTATATTAAACAGCAGCGGTGACAGTGGGCATCCCTGTCGTGTTCCTGATCTCAGGGAAAAAGCTCTCAGTTTTTCCCCGTTGAGGATGATGTTAGCTGTGGGCTTTTCATAAATGGCTTTTATGATCTTTAAGGATGTTCCTTCTATCCCGATTTTCTCAAGGGTTTTTATTAAGAAAAGGTGCTGGATTTTGTCAAAGGCCTTTTCTGCATCGATTGACAGGATCATATGGTTCTTCTCTTTTTTTTTGTTAATGTGATGTATCACGTTGATCGATTTGCGAATGTTGAACCAGCCCTGCATCCCAGGAATGAATCCCACTTGATCATGGTGAATCATTCTTTTTATATGCTGTTGAATTCGATTTGCTAGTATCTTATTGAGAATTTTTGCATCCATATTCATCAGGGATATTGGCCTGTAGTTCTCTTTTTTTACTGGGTCTCTGGTTTAGGAATCAAAGTAATACTGGTTTCACAGAATGAGTCTGGAAGTTTTCCTTCCCTTTCTATTTCTTGGAATAGCTTGAGAAGGACAGGTATTATCTCTGCTTTAAACGTCTGGTAGAACTCCCCTGGGAAGCCGTCTGGTCCTGGACTCTTATTTGTTGGGAGATTTTTGATAACCGATTCAATTTCTTCACTGGTTATGGGTCTGTTCAAGCTTTCTATTTCCTCCTGATTGAGTTTTGGAAGAGTGTGGCTGTTTAGGAATTTGTCCATTTCTTCCAGGTTGTCCAATTTGTTGGCATATAATTTTTCATAGTATTCCCTGATAATTGTTTGTATCTCTGAGGGATTGGTTGTAATAATTCCATTTTCATTCATGATTTTATCTATTTGGGTCATCTCCCTTTTCTTTTTGAGAAGCCTGGCTAGAGGTTTGTCAATTTTGTTTATTTTTTCAAAAAACAAACTCTTGGTTTCGTTGATCTGCTCTACAGTTTTTTTAGATTCTATATTGTTTATTTCTGCTCTGATCTTTATTATTTCTCTTCTTCTGCTGGGTTTAGGCTGCCTTTGCTGTTCTGCTTCTATTTCCTTTAGGTGTGCTGTTAGATTTTGTATTTGGGATTTTGTTTCTTGAAATAGGCCTGGATTGCAATGTATTTTCCTCTCAGGACTGCCTTCGCTGCGTCCCAAAGCGTTTGGATTGTTGTATTTTCATTTTCGTTTGTTTCCATATATTTTTTAATTTCTTCTCTAATTGCCTGGTTGACCCACTCATTCGTTAGTAGGGTGTTCTTTAACCTCCATGCTTTTGGAGGTTTTCCAGACTTTTTCCTGTGGTTGATTTCAAGCTTCACAGCATTGTGGTCTGAAAGTATGCATGGTATAATTTCAATTCTTGTAAACTTATGAAGGGCTGTTTTGTGACCCAGTATATGATCTATCTTGGAGAATGTTCCATGTGCACTCGAGAAGAAAGTATATTCTGTTGCTTTGGGATGCAGAGTTCTAAATATATCTGTCAAGTCCATCTGATCCAATGTATCATTCAGGGCCCTTGTTTCTTTATTGACTGTGTGTCTAGATGATCTATCCATTTCTGTAAGTGGGGTGTTAAAGTCCCCTGCAATGACCACATTCTTATCAATAAGGTTGCTTATGTTTATGAGTAATTGTTTTATATATTTGGGGGCTCCGGTATTCGGTGCATAGACATTTATAATTGTTAGCTCTTCCTGATGGATAGACCCTGTAATTATTATATAATGCCCTTCTTCATCTCTTGTTACAGCCTTTAATTGAAAGTCTAGTTTGTCTGATATAAGTATGGCTACTCCAGCTTTCTTTTGGCTTCCAGTAGCATGATAAATAGTTCTCCATCCCCTCACTCTCAATCTAAAGGTGTCCTCAGATCTAAAATGAGTCTCTTGTAGACAGCGAATAGATGGGTCTTGTTTTTTTATCCATTCTGATACCCTATGTCTTTTGGTTGGCGCATTTAATCCATTTACATTCAGTGTTATTATAGAAAGATACGGGTTTAGAGTCATTGTGATGTCTGTATGTTTTATGCTTGTAGCAATGTCTCTGGTACTTTGTCTCACAGGATCCCCCTTAGGATCTCTTGTAGGGCTGGTTTAGTGGTGACGAATTCCTTCAGTTTTTGTTTGTTTGGGAAGACCTTTATCTCTCCTTCTATTCTAAATGACAGACTTGCTGGATAAAGGATCCTCGGCTGCATATTTTTTCTGTTTAGCACACTGAAGATATCGTGCCAATCCTTTCTGGCCTGCCAAGTTTCAAAAGAGAGATCAGTCACGAGTCTTATAGGTCTCCCTTTATATGTGAGGGCACGTTTATCCCTTGCTGCTTTCAGAATTTTCTCTTTATCTTTGTATTTTGCCAGTTTCACTATGATATGTCGTGCAGAAGATCGATTCAAGTTACATCTGAAGGGAGTTCTCTGTGCCTCTTGGATTTCAATGCCTTTTTCCTTCCCCAGGTCAGGGAAGTTCTCAGCTATAATTTCTTCAAGTACCCCTTCAGCACCTTTCCCTCTCTCTTCCTCCTCTGGGATACCAATTATGTGCAGATTATTTCTCTTTAGTGCATCACTTAGTTCTCTAATTTTCCCCTCATACTCCTGGATTTTTTTTATCTCCCTTTCTCTCAGCTTCCTCTTTTTCCATAACTTTATCTTCTAGTTCACCTATTCTCTCCTCTGCCTCTTCAATCCAAGCTGTCGTCATTTCCATTTTGTTTTGCATTTCGTTTAAAGCGCTTTTCAGCTCCTCTTGACTGTTCCTTAGTCCCTTGATCTCTGTGGCAAGAGATTCTCTGCTGTCCCGTATACTGTTTTCAAGCCCAGCGATTAATTTTATGACTATTTTTCTAAATTCACTTTCTGTTATATTATTTAAATCCTTTTTGATCAGTTCATTAGCTGTTGTTATTTCCTGGAGATTCTTCTGAGGGGAATTCTTCCGTTTGGTCATTTTGGAGAGTCCCTGGAGTGGTGAGGACCTGCAGCGCACTTCCCCTGTGCTGTGGTGTATAACTGGAGTTGGTGGGCGGGGCCACAGTCAGACCTGATGTCTGCCCCCAGCCCACCGCTGGGGCCACAGTCAGACTGGTGTGTGCCTTCTCTTCCCCTCTCCTAGGGGCGGGATTCACTGTGGGGTGGCGTGGCCCGTCTGGGCTACTTGCACACTGCCAGGCTTGTGGTGCTGGGGATCTGGCGTATTAGCTGGGGTGGGTAGGCAAGGTGCATGGGGGCAGGAGGGGCAGGCTTAGCTCGCTTCTCCTTAGGTGATCCACTTCAGGAGGGGCCCTGTGGCAGCGGGAGGGAGTCAGATCCGCTGCCGGAGGTTTGGCTCCGCAGAAGCACAGAGTTGGGTGTTTGCGCGGAGCGAGCAAGTTCCCTGGCAGGAACTGGTTCTCTTTGGGATTTTGGCTGGGGGATGGGTGAGGGAGATGGCGCTGGCGAGCGCCTTTGTTCCCCGCCAAGCTGAGCTCTGTCGTCGGGGGGCTCAGCAGCTCTCCCTCCCTTTGTCCTCCAGCCTTCCTGCTTTCTGAGCAGAGCTGTTAACTTATGACCTCCCAGACGCTAAATCGCGCTTGCTGTCGGAACACAGTCCGTCTGGCCCCTCCGCTTTTGCCAGCCAGACTCGGGGGCTCTGCTTGGCCGGCGAGCCGCCCCTCCGCCCCGGCTCCCTCCCGCCAGTCCGTGGAGCGCGCACCGCCTCGCCGCCCTTGCTACCCTCTTCCGTGGGCCTCTCGTCTACACTTGGCTCCCAAGACTCCGTTCTGCTAATCCTCTGGCGGTTTTCTGGGTTATTTAGGCAGGTGTAGGTGGAATCTAACTGATCAGCAGGATGCGCGGTGAGCCCAGCATCCTCCTACGCCGCCATCTTCCCTCCGACCCCACATCTTCTTTATCTGCACAGAACTTTAGAGCTTGGTGTGGTCTGTGACTACCGTACTTTTTTTTTTGGGGGGGGGGGACACACACATGCAGGGGAAGGGCAGAGAGAGGGACAGAGAGAAACAGCACACAGGGGAGGGGCAGAGGGAGAAAGAGAATCTTAAGCAGGCTCCACAATCAGCATGGAGGCTGACGCAGGGCTCAGTCTCACAGCCGTGAGATCATGAGATGAGCTGAAATCAAGGGTCAGACGCTTAATCAAATGAGCCACCCAGGGGCTCCGTGACCTTACTTTCTCACACAGTAGTAGCAATACTCTGTCAATCAGAATTTTATCAACTATCATCTTTCCTCCCTAGTAAAATAAACTTCTTGGTTGCCTTCTCTAAACTATATTTTTTATGACCACATTTTTTATTTTGTCTGATTACTGTCCAGCTTCCAAGTTAGCAAGAGCATCTTCAAAGGTTTTGCCATTTCACTGAGAGTTGCCACCAAATATGTAAGCAGAAATACACTGTTTTTGAAATAATTATTTCGAAGTCAGAAGTTAGCGGCTTCATAAGAACGATCTTACTCATCGGAGAAAATTGCCAGTGATATCTGGCTTGGTTTAGGCCGACTTGGATAAAGGGCCAAATCTGTCATAACTGATACTTGCCCAAGCTCGCATTCAGGGAGCGAGGAACATATGCGTGTTATCAAGTCATTATCTCATTACTGCCATCAGCTCTGTGTGTGTGCTGGGCAGCGGTGCGTCTGTCTGCCCTGAGCCTGAGAACCAGACCCTAGTGCCAATAGTTATCAAGCTTCTGGGGAAATGGCAAAAGCTCGACTGTGGTAAGGTTAAGATGCAATTGGCTATGCAAAGATGTTAAGGTTTGAGGGAAAAAATTGGCCTGGTGAACAAATTGCTTTTATGCTCTTTTAACATATTTAGAGGTTTTAGTACTCACACACAAATAGAACAGGTTTTGGGGTTTTTTTCTCCCCCAGAAACGGACATCTCGCAAACCTACTAAACAAAAACAAAAAACAACACAAAACAAAAAATTTCATGTAGTTCTAATTACTGATGACAGTTAGACATAGATTTCAAAGTTCCCATTATAACTTTAAATGTGTCTTGAAGTTCTGGGAGAGAAACTTTATCTTGTTTCCTTTTTGTTTTTGGAAAAGTTTTAAGATCAAAACAATGTCAGAAACATGTAGAAAGGGGATTTTGAATAGGAGTTTTCTTTCTTTCCCAAAGGGTCTTCATTATCGGGGATCCTAGATCCTTTTTCGTCCTACATCAGCAGGGAGTTGCAGAAATGACACTAGCCAGACTGTGGGAACAAAGACCAAAGTGTGAGTTGTCCATGCATTTTTCTGTATTAAGCCAGAACCATATAAGACTATGATAGTTTCTGCGCTTTTTGGCTCCATTTCCCCACATACACGCTATCTGTGGTTTAAGATATAAACCCTGTATTTCTCTGAAATTCAGGAAAAGCCAGACACTCCGTTAAATTCATCAGCCAGCTGAGCAAATATCTCATGTCTTCGTGCCTAGGAACATTCAGCAACAAATGTGATAATTGAATTTGGATATTCTGGTAACCCAATTTCCCTTCCTTTAAATTCAGTACCAGAGCAAAACTAATGAATACGTATATACATTTTGATAGCTTTAAAAACTCTACAGCAGTCTCTACCCCCTCCTTGACCCCTCAAATTCCTGAAAGTAGGTTTTTCAACACAGCACAATAATGTACTCAAGGACAAGTGATAAAAGGTAAATACTGCCTGAATACCTTTAGCATAAATAAAATTCTAAAATCTGATTGAACACCAAAACCTCTCAACCCTTGAATTCTTGAGGTCTTCAATAGTGGCAGCAAATTCTTTGCTACTCTTCCCATTGAGAGGTCCAGTCTAATTCCCCTCTTTCTGAATCTGGGCTGGGCTTGGTATGTTGATTGATCAGGGCAGATGGGTTGTTCTGGCACTTCTGAGACTGGGTGATAAGAAGCCTTGCAACTTCTTCCCAGACCTCTCAGAACACTCCATGCGGGAGCCCCCAAGCTACCACGTAAGAAGTCAGACCATCAGGATGTAAGGAGATCAAGCCATATGAAGAAGTCCTGGAGACAGCACATGGAAAGCAAGAGACACCAAAAAGCAATCAAATATGTGACTGAAGAAGCCACCTTATTAAGCGGCTTCTCTGATTCTAAATGCCTCAGATGATGCCACAAGAGATCAGAAACAAACATCCCACTGAGCCTTGCTCAAATTCCCAGATCAGAAAATCCCGAGCAAAATGAAATGGTTGTTCTAAGTCATCATGTTGTGTAGTGATAAATGAAATAGAACGGAATTTGGTACCCGAATTGGGATGTCATGATAAACAAAAACCCAAAATGTGTAACACTGGCTTGTGGACCCAGCAGTGAGCAAAAGTTGGAAGGGGCTCACTGGACTTGAAGGACTATGAGGAAATAGGGACCAGAGCCTGGGGGAAAAGGCCACCTCTATTCTGTAGTGGTAGGAGATTGGCAACATTATGCTGCCCCACCCTCCACCCCCCATAATTTGCAACAAACAAAAAACCTGATGAAATGATTTATTTATCCAAAGAGATTTCCAGATAAAATGCTGAAAGTGTCAATTAGCTCATTATAGCTGTGTAGGATAATGTTCAAGAGAATTAAAAAAAAAACAAAAACAAAAACTGTTCAGCTTTCAAACAAAATTGAGAAGTATAAAAGAACCAGGAGTTGCTGGATTTAAAAATAAAACTTTTTAAATCCTAGTTTCTCTAATTAGCAAAAGGCTCTGAAAATAAGAAATGGCCTCCAGGCAAACACTAAACCTCCAGCGCTGCCAGTAAAGCATCCTTAGGGTAACCATATCAGGGTACAGCGAAGAATGACTGAAGGATGTGTACACTAGGGCTTCTAAAAATCTTAGGGTCCTGTGCCGTTCAGATCCTCTCTCCTAGACAAAAGTGTCTCTAAAAATCTTAAGGATATTTTCTGTAAGCATCCAGACTCCCGGTTGTAGGTTTAAAAACAAACAAAGCACCTATTTCAGAAAGAAGGGTGGTCTGGCTTTGAACCAACGGAGTAGATTATAATTTGATACACAAACCCACAAAGTTTTTAAAGGAATCATATTAGTTTGAACTGAAATTACAAAATGAAAAGAAGCCTTTGAATGTTTGAATGTCTTTGCAAAGATAGCAGGGCTAAGTAAACTAGTTAGCTGGAAACAAGGACCATTTCTCATGGAGAAGGAAGCATGACTCAGTGACAGAACCAAGAGTCCAGAGGGCAAATAGCCAGGGAGAAGCATTCTCATGGGGCAGGACTGGGCCCTAATCAAGGAAGTGGCATCACATGCCCAACTAGATTTCACCACTGCTACAAACCAATGACTGCTCAGATGACTTCTGTTTCCCCCTTTTTGCACCGGTGTCCATTGTGGTTCTCCCGTCCAGTTCCACCATTTTATGTTGTGTGTTGGGGAAAAGGGAAAACTCATCTCTGGCTCACAAGTCTTCAGAACTATACTCAAACCTCATCTGAGAAGCTTACATCTGGACCTGATGTAACTGATCAGATCCCAGACTTCAAGCCAATGTTGAAAAAAAAGAGGAGACTCAGGGGCTTTGGAATATGTGAATGTCTTGTGTGCTTTGGGGATATGGAAGTAACTTTTGGCCAAAAGGCAGACTGTAAGGTTAAATGTGCCTACAAATTCCTAGCTACTTTTTCCATTGAATCTTGACTGGCGTTAGTGATTTGCTTGACCTATAGAATACAGTATAGGTGACATACTAGGACTTCTGAGGCCAGATTATGGAAAGCCTTCCAGTTTCTGTCAGGGTCCCTTGGAACATGATCTGAGAGCCCTAAGCCACCAAGTAAGATATCTGAGCTTCTTAAAACCACCAAGCTGTGAGAAGCATAAGTCATCAGCAGAGGCCCTATTGGATGAGACGCGGTATGGAGAGAAAGGCCGAGGAGCACGGCGGCGCCAAATATGTGCGTAAAGAAGCCATCTTGGAAGTGGATGCTGCAGCCTGAGCTGCCCTTGATCACACCATCTGGAGCCATTCCCAAATTCCTGATCTGCGTTATTGGCAGGGTGGGGGCAGGGGATGGTTCCTTTAAACCACTAAGTTTTGAGAGTTTGCTGCACACCAGTAGAGAACCAGAACATTTTCTCTGCTTATTTTCCCCAACATGTTTCCTCCCAAGTTGAAATCTATTTTAGAATCTTTCCCATGGGTTTAAGCTTTTAGGCTACAATAGGAGATGACATATATTTCTAGAACTACCCTAATTGTGGAACTCATTTTATAAATAATGTTTCTCCTTTCACATTAGATAGCCATTTATAGAACATTATACTGCCAACATAAGTGCTCCTTATTATTTTATTCTTTCAAAACATGCTGCCAAAACTGAACTTATAATTCCAGAGTGCTCTGCTTTTTAACCACAGCATATGTTGATGTTACCCATTAGCTGGCAAACGCCACTTTGCTCCTATCCTTTTCGATAAGGCATAAAGCAGATAAAATTTCAGTAGACTATCAAGCTGCCCCAGTTGATACTAAGTAGGAGAGACACAAACTATCTCCTTTGAGCTCTACCCAAATTGCAAATTCATGAGCAAAATGTTATCAGTGTTTTAAGTCCCTAAGTTTTGAGAAATAATGGACTTTGGATCCTATCAAGAAGAGACTTGTTCTTCCTCCCATTCCAGAAACACAAATATCCCTGGTGCAACCTATGTTTATAGGAAGTTTCGCATACTTAAAGAAAAATTAAAATTTTCTGTGAGGATCACCTACTCCAGACAGTCTCCCAATCCTTGCTGGAACTGAAAAGAATACTGCTGTTTTAGAAAACAGATGCTCTCATTTATTAAATGTAACAGGGTTTCTGGCCAGGTTGGAACGGAGACTCAGAATGCCACAGTGTGAGGTCAGTCCCAAATACAACTCATTGAATCCTATCCACAATAGTGAATGCATTTGTTTAATTTATCTACAAAATATTTACCAAGTGCCTGGGGTGTGCTAAGTACCGTTCTACAACCTGAACTTATATCAGTAACAAAGTAACATCGATTAAAAAAATATCTTCTGCTTTCTTAGACCTTACATTCTCTTCAGGAGAGAGAAAATCAGCAGGTGAATGAGACCGTGTGTTAGTGAGGAAGGGGAGGAAACAATTTTAAATACAAGAAGTCATAAGATATGAAGGATAAGAAGGAGCTCTGGGGATATTGGGCAGGGGGAGGGAAGTGTTTGAGTGCACAAGGACCAGAAGGAAGAGGCATATGTCTGGTGTTTTCCAGCACACGTAGATGAAGAATCTTGGTGGAAGGCAGAGAGTAACCAGGAACCTAAAATAATCAGAACGGCTCAAACTTAACATCATGGTGTGGAGAAGTACAAAAGCACTGATTCAAGGCACAGGAGGTGATTGTACTTGAACCTACGCTGGCCCAGCCTCCTGAAGTCCTGTGTACTACAGGAAGGTGAAGGTTGTGTGGTGAAACAAAGCCCTGAATCTAAGGCGCTCTAGGAGACACTCCCCGCCCCCAAGAAGTGGGTAGTAAATAAGAATAATACTGCTAGCAACCTAAGCAAGTCTGTGTGGCATCTCCTTTCCTTTCCTGCACACCAGCCGTCTTTACCCCCACATCATTTCACAAAAACCCACTTTTTAAAATCACTATTTTGAAATGATCTCAACTTAATGAAATGTTGCAAAAAAAAAAAAAAAAAAAAAAAAAAAAAAAAAAAAAAAGAAAGAAAAAAAAAAAGTACCCAAGTCATTTTTCAAATGATTTAAAAGTAATTTGCCCACGGAGGCCTCATGACCCTTGGATACATTAGTGTCTATTTCCTATAAACAAGGACACTCTCCTATGTAATCTCAGTATCATAAGAGATCCATATCTACATCTAATTCTTAGATCCTACTCAAGTTTCACAAATTAATAGAGGGACTGTATGCTCTTTCATTATTGATTATCTATTGTTCTTTTCTAGGCACTGTTCTGGCCACCATTTTAGGCAGATGCAATACATTAGTGAATACAACAGATAAAGATCTCTGCCTTTGTGGAGCTCATATTCCAGTGGATGGAGAGAGAACAGATTTTAAAAAGGAAAACATAAAAAATTACATAGCACATTAGAATTATAGAGAGAACTGCTGGGGGATGGGGGTGGAACAAGGTAAGGGAATCAGGGAATCAAGGGAAGAGAAGTTTGCAATTCAAACAGGGCAGCCAGGGTTGGCCCCATTTTCTCCTAAATCTCCAGAGGACTTGAAAGACCTAAGGCATTTTGCCATGTCTGGAGTATTCTAGGGAAATGTGAGTAAAGTGCAATGAGTGAAGCAGGAGACACAGGAGGTGAGGTAGCAGAGAACTTTAAGTCTTTATAAGGACTTTGTCTTTAAGAGTGAAATTAGGAGTCATTGCTGAATTTTCAGTTAAGGGGGAACATGAATGGACCATCAGGATTACTAGCTGCAATGTTGAAAAACAGACTGTAGGGGGAGCTATGGTAGATGCATGATTACTTGTTAAAAGGCAATTCTAGAAATCCAGTTAAGATACTATGGAGGCTTGTCAATGGTAGTAGCACTGGGTAGGTGAATATAGCACTGGTTAGTCTCTGAATATATTATGAAGCCATGAAAAGGAAAAGGCATCTCTGTACTGGGATGAGTCATAAGTGATAAACACCTTTAAGGTACCAAAAGGCAATGTAGACAACCCAAAGAGGTAAGTGCCACCTATGAGTGACCTCAATAGACATAAAACGCACAGTAGCCCAATGTGGCAAAGACCTGGACCAGGAATTCCCCAGAATTCCAGGGAGCAGTAAGAGCGAATCCAGGAACACACAGCCTTTGAGAATCTTTGCCTGAGTGCCTGTTTGCTGAAATTAACTACATAATTTAGAAGGTCTGGCATGACACATAGAATTCTATATCAAAACTACTGATGCAGATTCCCTGGCAGCAAAACCTCAAAACTTCATTGCATTTATTGTAGTATTTTGCCTTTTCCACTTTCAACCCAACCAAAATAGGGGGAGTACAATTGACCCTTGAACAACACAGATTTGAACAACACGGGTCCACTTATATGTGGATATTTTTTTTTTTTAAATACAGTAGTGTAAATGTATTCTCTATTCCTTATGATTTTGATAATTTTCTTTTATCTAGCTTCCTTTACCGTTAAGGATACACTGTATAATACACATAATATATGCACTACATTGGGATCTCCCTTCTCAGATATATTTGGCAGGGATTTGTGTTTAGGGGAAATCTTTCCACTTAATACCCTTATTAATAAGGTGAGGTTGCATGCTTCAGGAAGTAATGTGGGCATGCATAGTAACACGAAGCTCTTCTGAGGTAATATCTTCCCCCAACACAGTTTTCCACTGGCTTGCCCTGCATTCAGAGAGATAGAGTCGGGCCTTCTTTCTCCAAACACCTACCATTTTAATGGACAAAAAAAAAAAAAAAAAAAAAGACTATATAACAAAGAAGGGGGAGACACCATGTTTGCCTTACTCTAATTCCTTTTCTCTTTCAAGAAAAGAGGCCAACTGACAACTCCTTCCAAAATCTCCAGAAACTATCAGGAATTGAAATGTCTAGTATTCCAAAAATCGTCTTTTGATAGATGAAAATTTGTAGAATATCCTCAATTTAAAAAATTCACTAAAATGAAATGGATAAGGGGATGAATGTAGCTAACTGCTTTATTTTGATTTTCAGAATTAACATTCTCTAAGTAGAAGATTGTTTTCTATTTTCTTTCTCCATATCCACTTAGTCATGTGGTCCTGAGTTTAATTCAGAATGAACATTCTAGGGACGCCTGGGTGGCTCAGTTGGTTAAGCGTCCAACCCTTGATTTTGGCTCAGGTCATGGTCCCAGGGTCACGGGACTGAGCCTTGTATCAGGTTCCACACTAGTGTGGACTCCGCTTAAGACTCTCTCTCCTTCCCCCTCTGCCCTTCTCCCTGGCTCACATACTCTCTAATTAAAAAAAGAACAAACATTCTGGAAATCTTCTTCCATTCCTAGTCTCTACCTTGATGCCATTGCTGCCCTTCTTTTCTTCAAATTACAGTGGTAGTCCCCAACCAGACTTTCTGGGACACTTCTTTCCCCTTCACCCTGGCTATCAAATTAATCTTCCCAACACACACTTTCACTAGGTCACTCCCCTGCTCTGAAACCTTCCATAATTCCCCAGTGCCTACAGAATTAAACCCAAAAGCTGTACATAGCTGCCCCCTGGTGGCCACCTGCTGACTCACTGAATTCAGACATAACTTGGGCCACAGAGAATAATGGTTTTCATGCAAGATGGACCACCTTTTTAGGTTCTAAAGAGGGCCAAATGTGGAGAATTAAGAAGGCATGAAGAGGTCTGCTTTCACACTTATGGGAAAGAGAACTCAACAGCAATAACTTGATGCTCCCAGGGAGACAGTAGTCCTTCATGAACGGCTCCTTTAGAAGGAACTCCATATATTGAGGTGTATTCTTCTCTATTGTTTCTACCTTTGAGTACTATACCAACGTTGGAATTTTCTGGGGAAAAAAATAACAATTTAATTAGTCCCCTGGCCTTACTCCTAAAAGCACAACACTATAAATATAGATTCCATTCTTGGAACGAAGAAAAAAACACCTAAATTAATCAGAAAATAAACTTAAAAACACAATTTGCTTTTGTACACATTAAAAACGTAAGACTAATTATTTCACATAATATCATCTCTTAAGGGTTCCTTTGGGGGGATGTTTTTCTTTTTGTGGTTTGGACAAGCTAACACATCTTACAATGTAAATGTAAGAGTTTTACCATGGAACTATTTCAGTCTCAGTTTCAGCTAAGGTCTTCATATTAGTAAGTGCCAACTATTTTGACATTCAAAAATATAATCCCATATCAGAATTAGCAAAATAAGTGGCTAAAAAACTGGTTATGACATTGACCCCTCAAGCCCACTATAAGGCATAAAAATAGTTGAAATTGAAGACCTGAAAGGATTTGGAAATTAGAGGGAGAATTTCTTTAGACACCATTGTAGTTGATCTTCATCCACCCCCATTTTGAGAATGGAGTGGGACGATGGTATGGTCTTCTAACCTCAGGCCTAACTATAAGACTTTGAGAAGACCATTCAGAGAGCATGAAATGTGTCCCCTGAAGACACACCAGTCTGACTCAACTGAGTAATCGGAAGGACAAGAGGTTGACTAGGGCAGCAGAGTACAAGCCATCATTTCAAAAATAGTATCGTTCCTATGGACAGAGTCTCAAATGTATACTTTCATATACTAAATGTGGGTCATGAGCAAGCAGGTGGCAAAGTCATCTTAGATCCTGTGTGTAAGACAGCTTCCTGGATGGGCAAAAAAACAGCAGCAGAAAGCTACTGGAGGAACTGCTAGAATTATCAGAGAATGATAACTGAACTTTAGGTGACCACGACAGAAGACGCATTCATCCACATCAATGAAACTCATGAAGAAGATCCAGTGTGACAATGGGGAATGGAGACAGGTCCTCAAAGAGCCCAAGTATCATGAGATCTGCCATGGTCAAGGTAAGCCTTGGTCATGTCAAAGACATTTGAGAAAGATCTCTTCTGCCCTTTCTAGCTCTTCTTCACCCCTCCTCCACTAATTAACACTAGAGAAGTCAGTCCAGTGACCAAGGGAGAAAAGTAAAGGCACCAGACATGGAAACAGAGAATGAGGGAACCATGCCCTCAATCCCACTGCATGTGACTAGACATTTTTCGACTTGGATTCTTAGTAATTAAAATTGTCTAGAAGGGTTTGTATTACCGATAAAGTGACCAAAAAGTCATGAGCCAACTCTATATTTCATTTGGAAGCAGGAAAATAACATTCCACCTGCACTCAAAATTAGGACAAATGGTCTTGAAACTTTATCGTCAACACTCAAAAGTGGCAAATACTGGTGGAGGGACAGTTTTCATATCATTTCATCATTTTTTTCTACTTTAAAAATTCCTTATTCTCCTGTTTGAATAAGACCTACTTATTTCAAGAACAAACATTTTATGGTTGCTTGTTAAGTTATAATTCCAGTTATTTTAAAACACAAGTATTTATATACCATAAAATTAAGAAAAAAATTCTGGTCAACTAAAGAATTATTTTAAGATATCTCAATTATGATTCGTGCAAAGAATTTAAGATTCAGAATTTTACAAAAAGTTATTTTTCATTGTTCTTAAATAGATTCCCGCCACCCCCCCGCCACCAGTGTGTGTCTGAACATGCAAGAACCAAATCTGCTTGATTTATCTGTACTTTAGGAGAATTCTCCTTGAGTCTGGAAATGTAAACCTCAGAAACTGGATCATTATTACCTTAAGCCCCCATTTAACTGTAGAACTAAGAATGGATCGTAAGTCTTATAATACAACTTACTCTGAGTTATAGAAAATTCAACATCTCTTGTAAGAAACTTCAGTCACCATTAGGACTGGAAGATACCCACATATCAAATACTCAGAAGGCCAAAAGGGGGTCTACAATCATTCCCTTTGCTCTTCAGGTTGGTATATTTAGCAAGCATCTACTGCTAAATGAGGGAGTGGGTGGGATATGGGGAGATGGTAGGTGAGTACTAAAGAGAACTATGTGTAGCAGTTTTGTTTTCACTCAGCATCTATCACTCACTTTAGCAAGTGAAGAGATCAAATTAGTTTCAGGCTACATTTTAGGGTTTTTTTTAACGTTTACTCATTTTTGAGAGACAGACCGCAAGCAGTGAGGAAGCAGACAGAGAGGGAGACAGAATCCGAAACAGGCCCCAGGCTCTGAGCTGTCAGCACAGAGCCCAATATGGGGATCAAACTCACAAGCCATGAGATCATGACCTGAGCTGAAGTCGGACGCTTAACCAGCTGAGCCACCCAGGCACCCCATGCCACATTTTAAAGGGAAAAATGCTTGGCCACCTGGGAAGCTCAGACAGTTAAGCATCTGTCTGACTTTGGCTCAGGTCATGATCTCAAGGTTCATGAGTTTGAGCCCCACATCTGCTGTCAGTGAAGAGCCTACTTCAGATCCTCTGTTTTCCTTGCTCTCTGCCCCTCCTGCCCCTCAAAAATAAATAAAAATTTTAAAAAAGATAAAGGACAAATATGCTTTTTCAAGCACGAATACTATGTCTAGAATTTGTATAGCACTTGTGTATATGGTACACTATAATAGATGTAAGACAAAAAAGAAAATTCTTAAACATTTTTTTAAGTTTATTTATTTTAGAGAGAGAGCACAAGTGGGGGAGGGTCAGAGAGAAGGAGAGACAGAATCCAGAGCAGACTCCACCACATCAATGCAGAGCCCGATGCGGGGCTCAGACTCATGAACGATGAGATCATGACTCGAGCCAAGATCAAGAGTTGGATGCTTAACCAACTGTGCTACCCAGGCGCCCCAAGATGGACATTTTTTTAAGCATTCAAAGATGTGGAAGGTTGATCATGCTATGCATGAATAATCAACTAAAAGATAATTCAAACTGAAAAATAGTAGATAAGGATAGCTAGGTAAAATGTGGCCTCATCATAGAGATATTGATTTCTACTTCTGGTCATCTAATCATGACAGTAACAGGATCTGGGTTTTCCCACCTGATCTACTTGTAAAAAGGAAAAAAAAAATTAAAAAGCTGACAAAAATCCATGAAACACTTTTCAGACTTCAGACTATAGGACAATGGATCTTTGAGAGAAGGTCAACAAGGTAAGGTCCACAAGTGACCCAGCTCACTCCTGTCTCAAGTGTAGAGTTTTCCAGTGCAACCAAGAGTGAGAGGGAACACAAATGGAGCTTGACAGTCTCCCTGAGTAGACGACAGAGTTGAAAGTCATGGGAACTAGAATGAGAGTACACAGAGGAGAGGAACACAGAAAGCCAGCTCAGAAGTCTACAGAGGACTCCTTTGCTTCTTTGAGTATGGAAGGAGCATGCAAGGAAACTACTGAAGCCAGAGAATGAACTAAAAGGAGGAGCAAGAATTCCCAGAGCTCACACAGGACTAGGAAGTGTTCTTACCCCCGCCAGACTAGCCAGACTAGCAAGACCTCATGTACAATACAAGGAGCCTTGAGGAGAATACAGAAAGGCATTGCCTTAGTAGTGGTGCCAAATTAGACACAGACTACAGGCCACTCAGGACCTGCCTAAGAATGCTTAAAAGCAAGCCTCAAAAGGATCAAACTGATGCCAACCAACTTAATTGCACCCCAGAGCAACACCCAGAAATAGTTAAAGCACAAAAAAAGAAAAAAATCTAGCACCCAACATTATAAAATTCACAATATTTGGCACTTAATCAAAATCATCAAGCATACAAAGAATAGGATGACCTGTAACCAAAGGGGGAAAAACAAGCTTAAGCATCATTGGGATAGTGTATATTTGTTTTCCAAAGGAGAGAGTGTGAGGGTCAGGGATAAGAAATATATAAAGAATTATAATGAAAGAAACAGACGATAAAAAAAAAAATAGAACCTCAGTTATAAGGCTTAGGTAGAAACCTAGAAATGAGCTCATATCCTGCTTAAGAGCTGCTGCTCTTAGGAGTGACTGGGTGGTGCAGTCAGTTAAGTGTCCGACCCTTGATCTCAGCTCAGGTCATGATCTCACAGTTCGTGACTTCAAGCCCCACATTGATGGTGTGGAGACTTCTTGGGATTCTGTCTCTCTCTCTGTCCCTCCCCCACTTAGGCTCTCTCTCACTGTCTCTCAACATAATTTAAAAAAAAAAAAAAAAGAGCTGCTGCTCTTAAATAAGGAAGATAGGAGATGTTTTAAACGTATGAAGTGTTTTTGTACTGTGTACTGCATTATGGCAAAGCATGAAGAAAAAGTTTAAAAGCTCCATTGATTTTTTAATTAATGTAGCTTAGAAAAGAATGTTATCCTAAAGCAACAAAGGAAAGGCAGCAGATCTGATCAGCCTTGGATATGTGGAGTGTGAGGCCATTGTGGGGCACATCCAGTTGAAGACAGGCCACATGGGACTAGCAAAAGGATGGAAAAAGCAGAGTAGATGGTGCCAGCCAATCCGCCACCAGCTCTTACTGCTTTCTGAGAATCAGAAGCCTCAAGGCATGTAGCTTTGTTGCTATCCTATGCATTGTTGAGTCACCTAAGTTAAATCCAAAGAGGAAACCCTATTCAACAGCTTACCTTTATGGAAAAAACTAGACTGGTTTCTGAATGATCTGTGAATTCACAGGGAATTCCCCTAAACTTGGGCTTCCAGGAAAGCCTAGAGACCAAAGTCTTGCATCCTTCACTACAGCCTGTGGAACCTTGTAGTGAACCCTCAACTCCTCTGCTCTGGGCCCTCATATGTACTTTCTGCTCACCTGTCCCTGGCCCCTCAGAGTGGGCTCTCTGGAGACTAGCTCTAGGCAAGCTCCATCCTGCCTCATGGCTTCCTTCCTTCCCAACCTGTGTCATTGTAATTTTCCAATAAGGTGATTACCCTCCCAGGTGTGTACCTCATGCTTTAACCTAGCACACCCCATAGTCCTAACTAGAATACCAGACCAGTGAATTGGCATTAACTTTCTGAACCACTGTCTCCCTAGCTATATGACTAGTATCCAACTTCACCTGATAGGTAAATCCAAAAGAATAATTGGATTATTCTTTTCCCCAGAATGTCAGAGGTAGCTCGCTTTAGTCACTGTGCTCATTTTGTCAGTACTGCAGAAATAAGGAGAGCCGTAGTGTCCAAAGCTTAGTTTTCCCTTCACAATACTTGTTATGAAGAATACATACGTGGTCTCTCAGTGATCATCAGCTGGGAATCAGAGAACCGTAGACTGCAGTGATTTTGTTTTCTGCATATTTTAAAGTTATTATTCTGAGGAGGTACCTAAGGGCTTCAAGGTACCTAGATCACCCAACAAAATTTAAGAAACCCAACAGAACCAAATGTCTTGGATTATTTGAGGGTTTTCTTTGACGTTAAATTATATAAATTATTTATATATTTTGGGTATTAACACCTTATCAATTGTATCATTTGCAAGTATCTTCTCCCATTTAGTAGGTTGCCTTTTCATCTTGGTTTCCTTCACTGTGCAAAAGCTTTTTATTTTGATGTAGTCTCAATAGTTTATTTTCACTCTTATTTCCCTTCCTCAAGGAGACCTATCTAGAAAAATGCTGCTCAGGATGATGTCAAGAAATCATTGCCTAAGTTTTCTTCTAGGAGTTTTAGGGTTTCAGGTCCTATCATTTAGGTTTTCAATCCATTATAAGTTTATTTTTGTGTATGGTGTAAGAACATGGTCCAGTTTCATTCTTTTACATGTAGCTATCAAAAACAACCAACTCAAAAAAACAGACAGAAGACCTTAAGACATTTTTCCAAAGACATAGATGACAAAGGAAGAGATGTTCAACATCACTAAACAGGGAAACACAAATCAAAACCACAATGAGATTACACCTGTCAGAATGGCTAGAATCAAAAAGACAAGAAATAAGAAGTGTTGGCGAGGATGTGGAGAAAAGGCAACACTCATGCACTGTTGGTAGGAATATAAATTGGTGCGGCCACTGTGGAAAACAGTATGAAGGTTCCTCAAAACATTAAAAATAGAACTACCATATGATCCATTATTTCCACTACTGAGTATTTTCTCAAAGAAAACAAAAACATGAATTCAAAAATCGATGTATCCCTAGGTTTACTGAAGCATTATTTACAATAGCCAAGATATGAAAGCAACCCAAGTGTCCACTAGTAGATGGATAAAGAAGATGTGATATAGATGGACTGATACACACACACACACACACACACACACACACACACACACACACACATGCATATGTATACACATGAGGGAATATAAAAAAAAGAATGAGATCTTGCCATTTTGCAATACCATAGATGGACTTAGAGGGGATTATGCTAAATGAAAGAAGTCAGAGAAAGACAAATACCATATGATTTCACTTATATATGGAATCTGAAAAACAAAACAATGAACAAAAAAATAAACCAAAAAACAGGCTCTTAAATACAGAGAACAAAACGGTCATTGCCAGAGGGGAGGTAAGTGAGGGATGAATGAAATAAAGGAGATTAAGAGGTACAAACTTCCAACTGTAAGATAAGTCACAGAGAGGAAAAGTACAGCATAGGGAATATAGTCAATATTGTAATAAAAACACAGTTGTCTCATTATAGAACTCTATTCTTAGATTAATATATTTGAACTATGGACTATCTACAAAGGCAGAAGGTACTTTGTGAGAACAATGGAGGATACCAAGATGTGAAGGCATAGTCCTGGGAAGTTCACAACTACTTTGGGATAATAAGCCACACATGGGACACCCACATAAAAGCTGGACAAGATTACTTTCCAAATTCCCCTGTTCGATTTTCTTCATAGATCTAATAATATTTGACATTATCTCCTCTGTCTCTACCTTATATTTTCCGTCTCCCCACCAGAATATCAGTCTTATTTGCCAAATCTCCAGACCTAGAACAGTGCCTGGTTCATAAAAGTTACTCAATAAATATATAAGGAATGTATCCATGAACAACAAATGAAACAGGAAGACTAGAGCAATCCTAAGATTAAGCTAGATGCCATGGACTTTTTATGTAGTAGTACTTCACCAAAAAACAAATGCTTTCCTGAATATTTTTGGATATATCCACTTGTTTCTCTACCTGGAAAGCCAATGGTGAGAGGAACCACTTACACTCTCTCCCAGCAGGGAGTTCCCCTCACCCCACACTGCGTTCCTTGTCTTCCTCCCTTGTCGTCTTGGAGCCTTTACACCCACCCTCTATGAATGACCGACCTCACCAGGCAGCCACTGGAAAGGTCATTCTCCCAAACAGTAGCAGTGCCCAGAAGTTCTGGTGAACAGAATTCTCCATCCTGCTATACATACACGAAAAGTTGAAGTAATAGTGCAACACCAAAAAGCTCACATGAGTTCAAAGAAGGGCAGGACCAGGAGTTGTCAAGAAAAACTTCAGGCAGGCTTGTGCCTGGAGCTCGTGCTTAAAGGATTGGGTTGCAAGGCGTTGGCACCATGCTCTGTCCCAGGACAGGGCCCCATGCAGCACAGATCAGCATTTGTAGCACTCACTGGCTGCCATGCAAAACTGCTCAAGAAGGGAACTGGAGTGACTATTTAAACAGGCCCAGAAGGATCCTCAGCACTGAAGGTCCATTCACAGCTTTAGTTCAAATAAAACTGAACTCTAAGTTCTCTGAGTAAACTTCATCACCTCTCAAACACTTATCCCTTCAGCAAACCATTGCATATTCCCTGATTTATGAAATCTTTAGAAGGTGCTAAAGGGCCTGGAGGAGGATATTCGGTTGCAAATTCCTCAGTGCCTCCCTGCTCTGGGTCCCTGGGACTCTATAATGACAGGAATGCTAATATTTGGCATTTGACTAGGACTTTCCATGCAAGGTACCCAGAAACCCTTCACACATATTATAATTCTTAATTAGAATTTCACATTTTAAAAATGGTTCAATACGGCCTCCTGTCCTTCCAACACTTCCCCCGGATTCTGGTCCCATGGGACCCACCTATATAACTTCACGATACCTGAGCCCACAATCGTAGAGTCACTCTTAGTTCCAATGGGCCAGGTTTCAAATAACAATGTATTTTCTGGGATGGGTAACATCGCAAAGTGATGGAGAACTTTGTCAGACCCATGCTGCACTCTTAAAAAGAAGAAACGAGGGTCCTAAAGAGACGGAAATGAAGTGAATTAACTTAGACTGTGGGTAGAGAACAGGAAAAAAAAGAGGATGAAAGTTCCAGACCATGAAAAGGGGCGAGTAGGAGACTGACAGGCAACAAGGTAGCTAAATGAAGTCAGTGGAAGCAATGGGGTAAAAGAAGTGGTCCCCAAACCCAGGTTGCTTACCGGACACAGGTGGAGTAGAAGCAACCTAACTGCTCAGAGCAGCTGTCTGAGAAGCTATTGACACAGAAGTTGCCCCAGAAATTACATTGTTGGTGACCATCTTAGAAAATCTAGAAGAATTTCAGCTGTCAAGGAGACTGAAAAATTAACCCTCATTCTACCACCTCAAAGCTCTGCTAAACATCCAGTAGAAAGTACAGCAAGTCTCTACTCTCCAGATCTATTCTTCCAGAAGCATGCACAATCCAGTTTCCAATCCCGTCTTCCTCACTGTTGGAAGCAGATTAGCGGGTCTTCTTTCAGCTCAAAGCAACTCAGACCTTCTTCTGGGGTCTCCGTTTGGTCCCTCCCACCACCTCCAGCCCCAGCATGGATCCCCATGGCTCCCTTCTCCTCCCTGGCCTCCTCAGAGCAGCAGCTGGTCCCTGATATAAATTCACCATTCCCTTCTCTTCTCTATCGGCAGCTGCGTTAATGGTGTGAAATTCATCATTCTCCCAAATGTGTGTGCTTTAATCTTTCATTCCTTAAATCTGCCTCTCAGATATAGTCTAGACTTCTGCCTTCTGCCATAGAATCTGTATGTTTATTTGCTTATTTTGAGAGAGAGAGAGTGAGGGAGCGCAAGTGAGGGAGGGGCAGAGAGAGGGGGAGAGAGAATCCCAAGCAGGCTCCACATTGTCAGTGAGGACCTCCACACAGGGCTCGAACTCACAAACCATGAGATTCTGACCCGAGCCAAAATCAAGAGTCAGACACTTAATTGACTGAGCTACCCAGGCACCTTAATATCTTTCTCAATTTAGTAAGGTGAGGTAGACACAGTCTGTGTTAATACACTCTAATGAGTAATTATTTCACTACCAAATTACTTTGATTCAGAGTAAAAACAACTACAAATGAAACACTCTAAATTCTATCTTTTCCACTCCACAATGTGTACCCCAACTCTGGGCATCTCCTTTTGACAATGAAGTATTAATTCTGGTTCTCCTTCCCAGACTTTTAGTTCTGTGTATTCAAAATTTTTATGAAAATATAAACAAAACTGAATATTTTCAATCAAGTCACTTGCCTCTAACAGGGAACCCAGAATAATGAAACATGTGTTTGGCTCTCTTTCAAAAGAAATACTCCTTTCCTGTTCCTCTCACTGCCAGTCCCTCAGCCAAGCACTGATCCCTGGGGATCTGTGAAGTTTCCACATTCACTTACTTTAGAGTGTAAGGGAAGGAATCTTTCTCCACTAACCAACACCAACCGATGAGTTTAGGCAAAGTACTGTCATTTTTCCATTAGAATCATTTCTCTAGGCCTAGAATTCTTGCTTTTTTTTTTTCTTTTTTTTGAGTTTACTTATTTTGAGAGAGAGAGAGAGAGAGAGAGAGCGTATGTGCACTCACGCAAGTTGGGAATAGGCAGAGAGAGGGAGACAGAGAGGATCCCAAGCAGGCTCCACACCACCAGTGCAGATCCCGATACAGGGCTCAAAACCACAAACTGCAAGATCATGACCCGAGCTGAAGTCGGACACTTAACCAACTGATCCACCCAGGTGCCCTCCTTGCTCCCTTTCAGTCATCTTCATACTTTTCTGCCTTGGATAAAAAGTTAATAGAATAGGATAACCTCTATGAAATACAACAAATTTTTCCTTTTCCACCAATAAATCTCCTTGTCTTACTGAGTTACATTTTGTCACTGAAACTAAAGATTCTTTCCTCAGAAATCTGTCAAATTAATTTTGCCATGCTGTATAGTGGAAGGAGCATTAAACTAAGCCAAGACACCTTGGTTCTATTCCAGAATCTGCCTTAAATTATGCAATTCCCCAAATTCCACTGGGTCTCAAGTTTCTTGATGGTAAAAATGAGCAACGCAAGCTATATGATTACCACCGTCTTTGAAAACTTCATTATTCATTTATCAAAAACCTCCTGTATGCCAGGCACTATGTCAGACACTGGGTATATAAAATTCCATGGCCTCCAGGAGCCCACGTAGTGACTGAGATTGAGATAGAAACCATATCCACAGGGGAAAGGGAACTGGAGAGACATAGAAGAAACTCTAACTTTTCCTAGGAATGGGAGCAGTGGTGGTAAAAAGAGATAACAGCTGCACAGGGACTTGAATGAGAAGTAGTTGTTTTTACTCTGCCAAACAAAAAGGGCAGGATGAGGAGAATTCTAAACCTGGAGAAGAGAAGGTGCAACAGGATAGTACGTTGTTAGTTTCGCAGTCTTTCCAAAAGCATGGACTTATGAAAAGGAGTGGCATTTGGGAAACAGGAGGGATGTTTGGATTAGCTGGAACTCGGCGCCTGGTGAGGAAGGGCACAGACGAGTCACAATGAGAACGTGCCACAAACACTGTGAAGAATCCTACGTATATCAGGATTTAGGCTTTATCCTGTGCAGGAGGAAGCAGCAAGGGTTTTGAAGCAGGGGATCACACGGTAACAAGGCGGGGAGGGACAGATGGCAGCAAGTCTGGCAGTGGGGAGATCAGTTGGAATACTCCTACAAGAATCTAAGCAAAGAGAAGGAGGACCCAAAATAAGGGAGTGACAATGGGGATGGAGAGGAGGAACTATACAGGACAGATATTTCTGAGGTATAATTAACTGACCTCACCGACCATTAAATGTTGTTAAAGCGTGAGAGGAAGGAATTGGGCGATTTTTTGGGTGTCATTTCCACTAAGACGGTGCGTGCAGAAGAAGCACCACCTTGGAGAGACAAGATGTTCAACTGGGGCATTTAGTGCACACAGCTTCTTTCTATACCACATGCAGATGGAGCTGTCCATTAGGTAGCTGTACAGTCAGCTCTGGAGTTTGGGAAACAGGTCAATGCTTGAAGATTAATATGGACATCAGTAATAGCGTACAGATGGTTGAAGTGTGTGTTGACTTAGTTTCTTCTCCCCTGAATGTTTTTCTTACATTCCCTGCACAGAACTGTTAAAACTAGGGGCTCCAGAAATGCTTTTTGGTTGACTGAATCAGTGGTCATGCTATTCCTACTTCTCGGAAAACTCACAGGACTGAAGGCTGCTTTCTGTTGTAACCTGAGGAAGGTACCAGATCTTCCAAAAGGAAAGTAATTCTTTTCCAAGGTCACCACTAAAGATCCCTAAACAAAGCATCCTTGTCTAATGCCACATCACAAGACCATTTTTCCAGGAAGGATCCTTAAAAAAAATATATCCACAGTTAAGAGTTTTGTGGATTGAGAAAAATGATAGTGATATAGGTAGATCTGAGAAAAATACCAGTGAATGTGTTATGTGACAATAGGGATTCATCTCTCTACTAGAATACCCAACTGTGCATTTAGAATTGGTGTCATTTAAATTGGACAACACAGAAAACAGTGGACAAATTCCTGGAAACCTATAACCTCCCAAAACTTAAGAAGAAATAAAAAATTCGAACAGACCAATTACTAACAATGAAATTAAATCAGTAATCAAAAAAACTCCCAACAAACAAAAGTCCAGGACCAGACAGTATGCTTCTCAAAGTATTCCAAACAACCGAAGAAGGAAAGCTTCCAAATTCATTCTATGAGGCTAGCATGACCCTGATACCAAAACCAGAGAGAGAAATCCAAAAAAAGATCTATAGTCCAATCAATATCTCTGATGAACATAGATGCAAAAATCACCACCAACAAAAATCCTTAACAAAATATTAGCACATCGAATCCAACAATATATTTTTAAAAATCATTCACCACAATCAAGTGGGATTTATTCACAGGATGCAAGGGTGTTTCAATATTTGCACATGAATTAACATGACAGGCCATATTAATGAGAATAAAAGCCATATGATTACTTCAACAGATGCAGAAAAAACATTTGACAAAGTACAACATCCATTCATGATAAAAACCCTCAACAAAGTAGGATTAGAGTGAACATCCCTCAACATAATAAACCCCACAGAGAACATCACACTCAATAAAGAAACAGAGCTTTTCCCCTAAGGTCAGGAACAAGACCAGGATGTCCACTCTCACCACTTTTATTCAACATGGTATTGGAAGTCCTAGCCAGAGCAATCAGACAAGAAAAAGAAATAAAGGGCATCTGAATTGCTAAGGAAGAAGTGAACCTTTCACTATTTGCAAAGGACATGATACTATATATAAAAAACCCCAAAGACCCCCACCAAAAATCTACTAGAACTGATAAATGAATTCATAAAGTCACAGGATACAAAAATCAATATATAGAAATCTGTTGTATTACTATACACTAATAATGAAGCAGAAAAGAAATTAAGAAAACAATCCTATTTACAATTACACAAAAAGTCATAATACACCTAGGAATAAACTTAACCAAGGAGGTGAAAAATCTGTACTCTAAAAACTATAAACCACTGATGAAAGAAAATGGAAGACAACACAAAGAAATGGAAAGATAGTCCACGCTCATGGTCTGGAAAAACCAATATTGTTAAAATGTCCATAGTACCCAAAGCAATCTACAGATTTAATGCAATCTCTATCAAAATACCAACAGCATTTTTCCATAGAACAAATCATTCTAAAACTGTATGGAACCACAAAAGACCCCAGATAGCCAAACTACTCTTGAAAAGAAGAACAGGAGCATCTAGGTGGCTCATTCAGTTAAGCGCCTGACTCTTGGTTTTGTCTCAGGTCATGATCTCACGATTGCACTTTCTCTCTCAAAATAAACGAAAAGAAAAAAGAAAAAAGAACAACAGAACTGGAGGTATCACAATCCCAGATTTCAGGATATAATACAAACCTGAGGTAATCAAAACAGTGTAGCATTGGCACAAAAACAGACACATAGATGAATGGAACAGAATAGAGAGCCCAGGAATAAACCCGTAATTACGTAGTTAACTCATATTTGACAAAGGAAGAATATGCAATGTGAAAAGTCTCTTCAATGACCTCTTCAATGAAACTGGTCAGCTACACGCAAAATAAAACTGGACCACTTTCTCATAGTATGTGTACACACACACACACACACACACAAAACAATCGAAATGGACTAAAGATGTAAATATGAGCCCCGAAGCCATAAAAATCCTAAAAGAACACAGACAGTAATTTCTTGACATCAGCCATAGCAACATTTTTCTAGATAGGTCTCCTGAGGCAAGGAAACAAAAACAAAAATTAAACTATTGGGAATATATCGAAATAAAAAACTTCTGCACAGCAAAGCAAATAGTCAACAGAACAGACAACATACTGAATGGGAGAAGATAATCTGCAAATGACATATCCAATAAAGAGTTAGTATCCAAAATATATGAAGAACACAAAAACAATCTAAAAATTGACAAAAGATGTGGACAGACATTTCTCCAAAAGACATAAAAATGGCCAGATACTGAATATTATTCAGCCACAAAATATACAAAGAAATCTTGCCATTTGCAACAACATGAATGGAACAAGAGAGTAGAATGCTAAGTGAAAGAAGTAAGAGAAAGACAAATACCATATGATTTCACTCATTTGTAGAATTTAATAAAAGAAAAGAGAGACAAACCAAAAAATAGATTCAACTATAGAGAACGACCAGATGTTTACCAGAGGGGAGGTGTGTGAGGGGATGGATGAAATAAGTGAAGGGGATTAAAAGTACACTTATTGTGATGAGCACTGAGTAATGTATAGAATTATTGAATCAGTGTACTGTATACCTGTTAGTATAACACTATGTTAACTACACTAGAATTAAATTTAAAAAAAAAATAACGGGATAATTTACTATAAATGCATGCGGGCATGTGTTGGGGAAGGTGCAGGGGTTTCCAGACTCAGTAGGACAGATGTAAATGATGAAAGGTGATAGAGTTCCAGAGAAAAAATGTCAAGACAAGTTTCCAGCTTGCCTATCCTTTTAAGGTGGGAAAACTTAAGGTTGAAGACAGAGTGATAAGGTAAATAAGGAATATAAGATACAGAACCCAAACCTCCAGTTTATGCTTAGAAAAGGATGGCCTCCTTGTACTTCAAAATACACTTAGAACTGCCATAATTTAGGATAAGAAAAATAAGTTTCTATCCAGGCTCTTCCAAGAAGCCTATCTGCTGGTTGCTGAAGTCATGAAGTCACGAAGTCATGAGAGTAAATGTTTTCCAAAGATGAAGGAAAATGGGTCAAGGATGGAACCAAATAGAACACGAAGATTGGATCTTGAGTTGTTTTAGGTTAACAGACCATTTGAGAATCTGATTTTAGCTATAGATGGTCTCTCTAAAAAAATTATATATATATATATATACACACACACACACACACACATATATATGACATACTCGCACATATATTCACATATATATATATATGATATATATTCGCACAAATTTTAAGCATGGAATTTAAAGAGATTCACTGGCTCCATGATTCAAGGATTCAAAGTCAAGGGGTTGGGGGGGGGGGGGGGGTGGGGAAGGATACAAATAACCAATTTCAATTTAGCTATTACAAACCCTAATCTTTCCAAGGATGCAAGCAGTCAGTAAGTGAGACCCTCAGCGTTTTTTGTTTTGTTTTCCTGCCATTAAGAAGCCACTGTAGTATTTCTATGAATGAAGAGAGATACACTGAGAATTGGAAAAGGTAACAAAATATGTCAGTTATACCTCAATTAAAAAATGTATATACATCCCTTACATGAAATTCAATACATATAGAACTCTATTAAATGGAATACTAAAAGCAAAAACGAGCTACCAATACATGTTATCTAGAACATGAATGGCTCCCCAGAATATTATACTATGTTAAAGAAGGTAGGCACGCAAGACTACACATTGTAGGATTCCGTTTCTATGACAGGTACAGGAAAGGCAAATTTAGAGAGACAGAAAGTACATCACTAGTTGCCTAGAACTGAGAATAGGAATGGGTTCTACAAACAGACACGAGGGAACTTTTGGAGGTGACAGAAATGTACTAAAACTGGATTGTGGTGATGGTTGCACAATCCTGTAAATTTACTGAAAGTTATTCAATTGTATACTTATAATGGGTGAAAATTTTGTTTGTAAAATATACCTTGATAAGGCTATTTTTTTTAAAAACAGATGTCTCTGGAAGCAAATCAGCACCTCAGGATTGTAAAATACTGCATTGATATTTATATGCAATGTCTCATGATATTTGAAATTTGCATTATAAAATCCTTCTGTATCAAATTATAGACAATCAGATAGGACTCCTTGAAAAGAACCAATTACATTAACCCACTGAAATGCCTTTATAATTCTAAAGATTATTCAAATAACTATTTTCCATTAACTAGTCTAGAAATCATTGTAGTAACTTCCTGTGGTCAGGAAGGAATGTAGGACTATGTGGGGTTGATACATTCAGATATTCCATGAGGATCATTCCATTGTGCTACTACCCCTTGGATAGTTGGAGTGATTTGGCTTAACAATTTTTTTGTCCTTAGTAAGTATTCGCTTAAGTAGAACCATTATTATGCCATTAGGTTTAATTTTAGGACTTAGGCTTGTTTTGCTGGGTTTTAGTACATTTATATTTGGCTTAGGAATTAACCACAGACCATTAGTGAAAACAATACAGAGGCCTGGAGAACCATACAGAAAGTCTTGGCAAAAATAGCTGAGGAGGTTCTTAACAGTTTCCCAGACTTTTGCCCTGAATTCACCAAATACAATGACAAAGATCTCTATTTAAAAAAAAAAAAAAAAAAAACATTAAAAAGGAAAACTGTCTGGAACTATTTCTGCAGGAATCCTTGGAACTCTCCTCCACTTCTCCCCTCTCCCACTATCTGCTCCATGACACAACACCCCACTAAATGCACATGGCAAGACACCAGAACTATACTATTTTTAAAAAGGAAAAAAAACCAGTTCCATTGTCTATGAATAAAGAAGATCTGGATTTTTTAAAATTTAAGTATATCTGAAAGCTACTACCCTCAAGATCCAGAGGAGTGAAGTAGAGAGGGATGTTCTCATATATTGGCAATGGGAAGGCGGTCTTTGAAAGATTCTGACTTAACCCTCATGTGGGAGAGGGTAGATGTGGAGATTATGGGTGGGGATGAAGGTAGTGAGCATCCTTTGAAGAATCTACCTATGGGGTGCCTAGGTGGCTCAATAAGTTAAGCATCGACTTCAGCTCGGGTCATGATCTAATGGCTCATGGCTTCAAGCCCCACTTCGGGCTCCATGCTAACAGCTCAGAGCCTGGAACCTGCTATGGATTCCGTGTCTCCCTCTCTCACTCTCTGCCCTTTCCCTGCTCGTGCTCTGTCTAAATAAGTAAGTAAATAAATAAATAAATAAATAAATAAATAAATAATTTTTAAAAAAATTTTTTGAAAATTCTACCTAGGTTAGTTTGCCTATGGGAGTTAGAGGTTTCCTCCTTAATATTCCCATATCACTTTGAATTGAATGTAACTCAATTTTGGTGTTTATCGTAATATAATGTTGTCTTTCTCCCAAACTAGATTAAAGGCCTCAAAGATACAACTGTATCTGATATATTTTTCTATCCACAGTTCTTGGCGTACTGCCTTTCATATGGTTTGTGTTCAGTGGAGATCTATGGAATTAATGTATCTAAAAAACTGTAAAAAGCAATTATGGAAGTATTATAAATAAAAGTAATTATGTAGTGAAATGAGTTTATCGGAACAATTACATTGATTAACAACACATTTTACCTAGAGAAAGAATGGTCTCATTTGAAGGGTTTATCAGATTGTGTGCTCAACAGCCACATATTTCTGTAAGTTAGCTGTTTGTGCTAATGTGCAGCTTACTACGTGCCTTTAGCAGCACAATGTCCTGTTATCACGAGAAGTTTGTGTAATTAATGCCATGTCAATGAAACTTTCAAGCATGTCTTAGTAATGCTTATGCAAAATTTCTCCCTGGGTCATTATATGATGTCAAGTCTAAATACAGGACTTGCTGTTTGTGGTGCTTCTAATTCTTTGTACTGTTCCTTTTATCTATAGCTGTTGCCACTGGTTTTTACAAACGAGCCAACCTGGTATAGTGAGGTCAATATTTGTCAAAACTATTTAATAGTTTCTCTTTAAAAATTAAAGGCACCTTACCAATATTATAAGATGTTTAGATCTGACAGAACCCTTTAGAGTTAGAAGCAATGTGCTTTTGGGAAAAGTCTAACAAAATGTACCCGGTGAAGAATGTGATAAAGCAAGCCTATGAGACCATCTCTTAACTCAGGATCATGATTTTTCACAGTAGACTAGAGCTCTGATGACTACAAGGTCACTACTAAGAATGGAGGGGAATACACCAAAATCAATTCCAAATATAATTTTGAGGCTAGCTTCTGTTACACTTAAAGTATATTAAGAAAGTAATTTATTGATTAAATAAGTTACCACATGTTATTTTGTCACTGTGGAACACCAGGAAAGCTAGACTGAAAATCAACTGACATAGATCTGCCGATGAATACATAGCAGGGGAAATGGCTGCATTCCAGCAACTGCCATTTGGTCACACTTTATTGAAAACCAGAGATAAGGAACAAAAGAAATTATTGTGAACTTTCTTTATCCTGGATAGTTAAAGGGGATGTTTACTTCCACTCACCTTAATGGCCACATATCAGAAGTTCAATATCTGACCTAAAGTCAACAGACCTTCTTAGGATTTATTTCACTGCATTTCAGTTTTTCATGAAGATTCCATGGGGTCTGAAGCCTGGAAAGATGTGAATGGTCCTACGCAACACGGGAGCTCAAATGCTCAAGTAGAAAGATAGCACGGCTCCTTGTTCAAACACATTTTTCCTAAGTAATCCACAGCAGCAGCAGGAGAGAAAATGATGTCCCTTGGAAAATAAGGACTTGGCTAACGTTAAACTAGCTTTGATAAAGAGTCTAAAAGAGAGAAACACAGAAGAACACTTGAAAACTGTCTTAGAGAAACTCAACAACCAACTCTACTCATCTGTTAGGTGACTCAGAAGCAAAAAGTGGGGAATACACATTTGGGAGTCCCCTTACACCTTCTAAAATAAAAGGTAAATAAGCTGACTATAACCTGAATAGTTTAATTGAGTTTTTAAATCCATATTTCAAGGTATATTTACATGCTTTTCCTAAATTCAATTTTTGAAGAATTATTTGATATCAAAGGGATATAAGAAGTTTTTTTTAACCAAACTTTTTTTTTTCTCTAAGGCTAATAGATGTTTTGACTGAAAAAGATGAGCCTAAACTTATTCTCAACTCAGAATAAATTCAATTAAGTAAAATTGATTGGTCAATTTTTTTGGTCAAATTATTTCCCCACCGCTTGAGACCAAGCTTGGGGTCTGTTACACAGATCTGAAGAAGAACCCAGACTTTTGTCACCTACTCATGGTGGGACCTGGGGAAACGGCTTAACCTTTCTTAAACTCTATTACCTCATCTGTAAGAAGAGGTGAATAAGAAGTACCCCCTAAGAGGTCGTTATAAAGATTATATAAGAAAACCTATTTAGAGTGTCTGGCACATAGATATTTGGTAAGTATCACTTTTCTTTCCTTTTTGTAATATTGAAAATAATACATTTTAATATATCTAATGGGTTTTTTTAAGCCCAGGATTTTACTAATACTATAGGAGACAGTAGACAAAGAGGAAGTACTTATCTTCAAAGAGCTTAAACTTCTATGTAGCTAAGGAGTTGTGAGAGATAAGGCAAGATTTTACTCTCCCCCGCTCATCCCCTCATTTTTTTCCCATCCCCTCCACACACTTTCATAGGAAACGGACTTACAACTTCTACAATTATTGTGAATCTTAAAAGAATGCCAATATTAGCAAGAGAGAAAGTTTGGATTTATAATCATCTACTCTACGGAATCAGAAACAAAACAAAGGCCAGCCTCTTAGGAGTACAGTGAGGGTCTACAACAGAGAATTAGAAGGGGCCTTTCTATTTTTATATGAAAACTGCAATAATTGGGTGCCCTCTAAGAGTAGTGGTTTTGAAAGAATTGGAATACAGCATATTTAGCATGGACACTGGAATTCTTATGATGGATACCAGTCACCACTAACAGTACTGATGCTTAGAGCCATTTTAAGAGTAGAGGACATCAACTGAAGAAAGGCAGAGTGAGACAGAAGGAATATGGTCGATTCTACTCACAGACTAGAATCAACAGACTGGAGGATTCCCCCATGGAGACTTCAGGAATACTTGAGTGCAGAGGAAATTTTCAAAAAGGACTTCAGTTCTGCAAAGCACAGGTAGTGGCTGAAACAGGTCATGTTTGTAACAATAGTAAGTGCTGTCTTCCAGGCATCATTTCATGTGTGTTACTCACATGAACTCAGGTAAACCTCACAACTACCTTGAGAGTTAGGCACTGTTATTATCCCCATCATACACATCAAGGCACTGAAATGCAGAGGGGTTAAGTGATTTGACCAAGGGTTCACAGCTAGTAAATTGTAGAGCTGGCCTCTGTAGAGAGGCAGTGAGGGCTCCAGGGTCAACATTGTTAACCACCATGCTACACAGTGAAGTTGGTTAAGCTCAGGACTGGAAGTTAAGGGCACAGGCAACATACTTCCAATTCTGTGAAACTATATATATAGTATAAAGCAAAGATGAAAAACTACAACCAAATGATTATAACATTTACCTCTGAGAGATGTCTTACAGGGTGGTCTTGCGATTTATGTATTTTTTCGGGTATTACCCAACATTACTGTCAATTAAGATAATTAGATTAGAAGTCATTTTTTTAAAAGAAATTTTATAATAATTATTTACTTTACCTTACACAGTTTTCTTTGTGACACCTTATGAAAATAATCCCCAAATCTTAATTTTTTAGATGCCATGACGTAAGAAAGTACAAATTCCATTTCATAGGCCAGGAAATTGTGACAAAGTAAACAAAGACATTATTTACTATTGGGTAAATCATGTCCTGATGGGTAAATATTTGGGATGTGGCCACTCGTGTTTGTCAAATATTTGTCAGATTTTTAAACTATGTACCTAAAAAGAAGAGACAGAAAAAGTGAAATAAATATCTAAAACACTATAAAGAAACTTAATTCAGAATTCTAAATAAAACCTAAGCTTTAGGAGTACTAAACTAATGATCATGAGGAAATCTCAGCTCACTGCTGATTGAAGCCCTGCGTGATACAATGAGGTCTCACATTTGCACTAGGACAGTCCTGAGTTTCAGTGGACTATCCATGCAGACTCTTGAAAAAGAGGAGACTGTGTTCTAGGTTCTTCTATGAGGGAAAACAGTGGGGATGTTGTGAAGTAGGGTACCACACCACCTAACACCTGGAGCAGAGCTTTCCAATGGAAGGTTCTGTATCTGCCCCATCCATCAATTACATGAGCCTACTAGGCACGTGAAATGTGGCTAGTGGGACCAAAAAACTGAACTTAAATGGATTCAATAATAATTAGTTCCAACTTAAATACCTTTGACTAGAGGCTGCCATCTTCAACAGCAAAGACAAACAGCTTTCTCACATATTTTCAGCTTTTTGGCTCGTTTCTCATTTTAGATACATAAGTATTTATAGTATCAATTCTACCATATTACCAGTTGTCATAATTGATACTCTCTCTCTCCCCCATTGCCTAAGCTACAACAGTTTACTCCTTAAAATACTTGGGTAAGTTTCTCCTATGGAGAAACTAAGTTTATCAGAGATTCAGAAGGAAGATTGCCTGCTGAAGGAACACTCAGTTTAGGTTCCTACCTCACCTTAATCAAGCTTGAGACCGTGCTTTTTTTTATTTTTTATTTTAGAGAGAGCTGCATGCACATGTGAGTAGGGGAGAGGGGCAGAGGGACAGAGAATCTTAAACAGGCTCCACACTCAGCACAGAGCCAGTTCCCACGACCCTGGGATCATGCCCTAAGCCAAAAATGCTCAGCTGACTGAGCCACCCAGGCGCCCCACAGTGCCCTTTTTAAGTAACAGCTTTGAGATATAATTCATATACCATAGATTTGACCCTTTTCGAGTACACAATTCAGTAGGTTTCAGTATATTCAGAGTTGTGCAGCCATGACAATCTAATTTTATAACATTTTTGTCACCTCAAAAAGAAACCCTAGCCCATTAACAGTGGCACCCATTCTCGACTACTGCCAGCCACTAATCTGCTTTTGGTCTCGGCACTCTTGTCAAACAAACTCAATCTGTGAACAAACCTATACTAAGTAATCTTTGTTTGTCTTCCTTCTTTTCATGTGTATTTTTTCACCATTTTAAATTTCTACTTTGCCCTGAATTTTTCCACCTTAGCCACACTCATGTGCCTGAGTTCTCCAATCCATCTACATTCTGTGTGTTTTAATGCTTTTAACTCCAAGGCTCAGAAAACCACAACCGGCTCATCGAAATATGACCAGGGAGGAAATGAGTATATGCTTAAGAATCTAGGACTTTAAGAGCCCAGGATCGGTAGGGAGAATCCAGGTAGAAGGAGAGGGTCTCTCAATTTCAGTGTGCGATCTGAATAGCGTCTTTGTGATCCCCACCTCCTTTGCTACCGTTCCAGTTCTCAGCACCCAGAACAACATCTGGCATACGGCACACCCCTGCCATGAATCACTGGGAGAAGGAAGGAATAAACGTTTTCCTCTAGGATATGTGTTTACAGGTTGATGCCTCCCATAGAGCCACCTGGCTACAGCCTTATTTATTTTCCTTTAAAAACTGTCTGATAAATGGCATCCCAGTGCCTGGAATACTGTATATGTAATAGGAAGAGATGTCAACTTGGAAGGTTTTTCCTAGATTCCTGGATCCAAGAAATTCTGAATTCTTCTCTTTGGTGAATACCAAATTATGAGGAAGGCTCTCATTTAAAGACCAGAAAATACCTGCCTTATATTTTTATGTTTTGGGGGGGTAAGAGGTAAAAACTTTCATTTGCAACTCACATTAGTGCTTTTGATAATGTTTCTTAGGCACCGTTCTCCTAGTTTACCTCCAGACCAGTCTTTTTTGGCATATGCAGAGGATTTTAGAGTCTCTGTGATATTCTTAACATGTAGACAGGTGAGGGGAAGGAAGAGGTACACGAGGCGGTAAGCTACAAGTCTCCACACAAACCTTTCTTTCAGTTCAAGTATGAAAATGGAGATAAAAAGCCCAACTGCAGACATACTGTACTCAGCAGGAGCCAAGAGCTACCGTCAAGATTGGCAGTTCCAAAAGGCATCAACAGGAATCCTTTTGGTAATTACCAGTTGGGAAATGTCATCCCATTGATTGTGACAGACATGAAGCAGCTGTGCTTTGTTGAGGGAGCACAGAGGCTGGGCCTGAGCAGTAACAAACAGCGGGCCAGCCGCAGCCTGCTCTCCGACTTCCGCCCCACAAAACTCTCCCGTTTAGTACTTGCCAAACATTGAGGCAATTAATCACACAGCAAAAGTGCATCTACAACATCTGAAATTGCCTGTTGAAGATTCAGTTAATCTATCCTATTTCTAGCCTTACTTGAGGGTTGGGGGTGGGCAGCGAAGAGGGTCTTTTTATTGTGGAGAGATTCTCAAATTAATTGCAAAGATTGCAGGCCAGTCGTTCCTATTCTGACTGGAATGTCTGGCCAGAAATTCTGATTCTCAAGTGAGAGAGAAAGGACATAGATCTCTGTGTTTATGAATCCCTGGTTTGGAATCAAACGTGCACAGCTCAAGTCAACACAGGCGTCCCTGTAGCTTAAGCGGCCATTTGAAGAGCAATTTTTTTTGCATGTTATTTGTATAGTATGCTATATTCTTTGTGTGCATGCGTGTGCGTGTGTGCGTGTGTGTGTGTGTGTGTGTGTGTACGCACGTCTATTTTTTAAGTAAGGTCTATGCCCAATGTGGGGCTTGAACTCACAACCCTGAGATCAGGAGTCATATGCTCCACTAAACTGAACCAGCTGGACACTCCTTTTCATTTAATTCTAGTTAATGAATGTGCAGCATAATATTCATTTCAATTATACAAGAGTGATCTTTAGTTTACTCTGCCTACTGTTTGTGTAACAGCTTCTCTGCACAAAGATGCAGCCCCCCTTCCTCGAGACTTCCAGTCTCTGTCAGTGGGCACAGGCCACCACCCGCACCCGCAGGGGAGAGTGGGCCTCTCAGCTGGGCCTATGGCGCTGCTCCCAGCCCTCCGTAACAACCACCGCCTCCAAAAGTCACACTGCCTTAGGCCGGGGAACTGCTCAGGCCCCGTGCTGCAAAGCCAGCTGTGACCCAGCAGCTGTGTGGAACAAGTCCCCAAAGGCTTCCCGGCCTCCAGCCCTGGCACAGGAACGAGGGGCACTACGCACCCCCTGGCGTCTTCACTCACGACCCTCAGCAGTGGATCTTGGGCAAACCCCAGGGCATCCTTACATCTATCTAGTCATCATCCTTCAGTAGCTCAGACCCCAGCCTCTATGGAACTGCATGGGACTATCATTTCAGAGAGACAAAGATCTCCGTTCTAACCCCTCCAGAGTGTCTCATTTGACTCTGCTTGCTCATTCCTTCAAAGTGCCATCACGGCATGATCTAGAAGTTAACTTCTATTTTAAACTATTCATTTATATAACACTGAATCCTGCCAAAAAATGCTATTTTTATTTTTAAATTTTGTTTATATAAATTTCTTAACATAAAAACTTAATGCATCTATGAACTATCCTTAAAATAGAATGAAAGACCATAGGTTCTTACATGGGGGAAGGAAGCTCAAAACATACTGAAAAGTGAAAAAAGCAAGAACAAAATGTTTTGAATGAGTTCATTTCCTGAAAGATAGCCATACATAGAAAGAAAATAATTTGGAAGAATATGCATTAGATTGTTGACAGCAGCTGTCTCTAGGAGGAATGTTATTGAGAACTTTTGCTTCCTACAGCTTTTATTTCTGTACTGTCTGAAATCTTTGTAACAGATCTTGGTAACTGGGAAAAAAATATTAAGATTCAATCACCAGGCAAAGCTACTCATTGGCTGTGATTTGAGAACAGAGAAAGCCTAAGCCCCTAAGGCCTCACACTCAAAATACGGCCCCCAGAATACCAACATCAGCATCACCTTGGTGCTTCGTGGAAATACAGGATGTTAGGCCCAAGTCTATTTCCATATTCATGTCAAAATGGGACAAGTACTGACTACCCATATTAACTATTACTTTTTTTCCCTGGTACGTTTAATTCCTTTAAAAAAAGAAATAGGGGTGCCTGCGTGGCTCAGTCGGTTAAGCAACTGACACTTGATTTCTGCTCAGGTCATGATGGCACAGTCATGAGATCCAGCCCCACATCAGGCTCCACACTAACAGTCTGGAGCCTGCTTATGATTCTCTCTCTCCCTCTGCCCTTCCCTCTGCTTGTGCACACATGCTCTCTCTCAAAAAAAAAAAAAAATTAATAAAAATAAGGTTTTAAAACTTAGAAAAATATCTAAAATACTACAGCTACTCGGCTTCCACTAAGAAAGAGGCACTGCTCTGTTAACTGAGGTAGAAAATCAAAACTGAGTCCAGGAGACACAGTCAAGTAAAAGACAAATAAGCAGGGAGATGGAAAAATATGGAAAAGTGGTAGGACTACAAGGTAAAAAGTCTGTTAGTTGTGTTATTTGGCTAAATAAAGAATCCCCAATAATGTCTTCGTCTACCGTGCTGACTCTCTAACCACTCAGAAGTAGAGGAGAGACGTGGAAGCAACTACCTGTGCCCTTAGTTGTGACCATGAGGGATAAAGGAACAAAGATAAAAAGGAATTGGGGGTAGGAAAGTAGCACGGTCATACTGAGCCTCTGTAACTAACCATAACAAAACAATGGGTACAGCTAGACTTTAGAGAAGCCACATGGACCTGAGTCTAAAACGAATACAGTTCAACTGAAGTGTTAATGTCCTGAAGACGAGTCATTTTGTCTATATGTCTATATGTCTACCTGTAGTCCAGATTGGAGGAGAAACACTTGTAAAGAAATGTGAAGAAAGCTCCAACGCAAGCTTTCTAGTGATTTACAATTTTAAAAGGTCATTTACAAACAATGAATGGAGAGGGCAGATGATCAAGGGTTTATGACACTTCCCTTTAATATACTTACATTTGATATGGGGCCGTGAATGTGGAAATGATATTTCAATTTTATTCATAAATCCAATTTATAGGAGGTTGGACTAGCTAGTTGAAGATGTAAAACTCTTTGGGAGAGATTGATCTGTGTGCTCCCTTGGGAACTAAGACTTGCAAACTGCCAATAAGAGAAAATGACACACTATGCCGGTCGTTTTCTGAAGGAGGAAAATAAAAGACTGGATAAGAAAGGTGCTTTGAAGTGACATTACATGCATGACTTTGGTGGACAGGCCTAGAGGCTGGGGAAAGAGAGGATGCGCTGACCATTTAAGAATCAGAGGCCAGTCGTGCCTACAATCCTAGAGCCTGCCACACATCTGGAACATTTCAATAAAGGCCTTGGAGAGAAGATTGACAGCTTCATGTCAGACACAATTAGACGAACCAGGGTTTCAATCCCTGATACGTGAGATGAAAGTGAAGCAGGACAAAAGCAGAAATAATAGCAACTCTTTAGATAGAAGTGAATAGGACAGAGATATTTGTGAAATAAATAAGAGCAATCCACCAAAGCCACTCTCCTTTGAACCCAGAAATGTCCTGACAACGCTCACTGACATTCCAGCACTGCAGTCTGAAGAAACAGCTTAGCAGGGTCTTCCATCCAGGATTTTTAGTCCTTCTTATTACTTGTCATTTCTAAAGAGCATTATTAGAGCTTAGCTGATCTTTATAACACTTAAATGAAAATATATGGAGATCATGTTTAACATACATTTCTAACACATGGCTCTTTCCCCGGACCAAAAAAAACCAGTGTCTGACTTAATGAACTAAAGGTGCCTCATCATCAGTATTATTTAATATATGGTCTATTTCACTTGGATTTAACTTTCAACCTAAAAATCTCTGCATTTTTTTGAAACCAGTGGTATCTGAAACAATGGAATGAAATGCATTGGCTTCTATTTCACCTCGGGTAAAGATTTGAGGTGACTTTACAAGCCAAGAATGTGAAAATCAACAGAAATTTAAAGAAAAATTGGAACCCAAGAAGACCACAGAAAATATAACCACTCTGTGCTTTAGGGTTTGCAAGGTTGCCATAAATGGAGTTGTAAGCCCTGCCCTGGTCGTCTTGGTAGAGAATAATTGTCCTCACCAGCATGAAAAAATATTAAATCTCTACTTACAAAATGGCACAGAAAAAGCTCATGTGGTTTGCTTTCTTGCTTTTGTTACTATTTGTTAATATTATGGACAAGTCAGGGTCAACATCAGTCTCTGCTCTCTTTGAAATCCTGCAGGACTGATCATGCTACTCAAAGTGTGTACCCAGGACCAGCAGCATTGAGGTTACCTGGGAGCCTGGTAAAAAAGCAGACTCCCAGGACCCACTCCAGACTTGAATTAGGAGCTGCATTTTAACCAGATCTCCTAGAGATCCACATGTACAGGAAGGCTTGAGAAGCGTTTTGTTTTTGCTTAACTGTCTGGGATGGATATATCCAATCTTCTAGCAAATTATCGATTCCTCAGGGCAGAAACTAGCTTATTCCTTTTTTCCCCAGGACACTAGGCATACCAAAAATACTGCAAGAGTTGAATAAAAGCATGGATAATAATTTTAAAATGAATGATTATAAAAGAAAAAATTAGACCAAGATGATCAGAATTTATACAATGCAAAAATCATAGTATAGATCATATATTTTAATAACTTGATATTTTAAATAATGACTAATGTTTACCACTTATTTGTGGCAGGTGTGAAGAAGTACTTTTTCTTATTTTCTTCACAGCTCTCTGAGATAGTGTTACCCCATTTTATCAATGGAGAAACTGCGAGGCAAGATTAAACTGTCCAACTCGACTGCTTGAAAGTCTTAGGACTATAAATACAGGTTGTCTGATTATGAAACATCATATTCTTAGCCACAACTATCTAATAAGAGCTTCTGATCCCCAGGTTTCTGAAGGAAACCTGTTTTTACCCATGACATCTCAGCCCAGGTTATGATTTTTCAGCTGTATAGACCACGAAGAACTAGGAGCTGACTGCTGACTGACTGAGAGATCCAGGACCATGACCTGACCCTTGCCTGGGGGTTGACTGGGTCTAGTCCTCCTTATTCACAATTTACAAAAGAAGGTTTTTTGTTTATTTGTTTGTTTTAAATAAGGTATTGAGTTGTCTGAGTGCCTTTGTCAATCAGAAAGCATCTCCTCCAGACTGTTACACACCCCTAATGGGTGAGTGGGATTCCCACAGAAGCAATGAGGAAGATCCTATGGTGGAGTTCCGACCACAAACGGCAAACTAACCCCCCTTAGTTTCTGAAGAATAACTATTTATACCACTTCCACTGCTTAGGTAAGCCACTTAACCATTTGTACTATGGGAAATCACTCAAATCAACTTCCCCCAAATCCAGATTTCCTGGAGACTTGGTATCTTTGAATTCTTTATCTACCTTTACTCAGACCTTAAGAGGACAGATCTCATACACAGATTACCTGGGAAATTATGCCTAGTGTTGCATAATGTTACAGATGATGAAAACAAGAGGAAATGGATCCAATGTGTCAAAGGAAGAATTAAGCCCTATAGAATGGCAGAGTTTTTGTTTAGGGCATTCTGAGTGTGACCATTATGATGCTAGGAGGCAATATAGCATAGTGATCTGCACGGGTTGGAGCACTCTAACCTGTCAGCCAAATCCAGCTTGTATCCTGTTTTAATATGTCCCCCAAGCAAAGACTGGATTTTACCTTTTCTTTTTTACAACTCTCTTAAAAAAAGAAGCAACAGAGAACATAAGTGGTACAAAGTCTAGACTATTAAACATCTGCCCGTTTACAGAAATAGTTTGCAGATCTCTGGTTAGACTTTAATGCCATATGCTGTCTGAGATCAAGTCACATTAAAACATCTCACTAGTCCAATGACCTTGGGGAAGTCATAACTATGCCATAATTCAGTTTCATCTTTAAACTGACAACATAGTTTTTGTTTGTGTCCAGCAGCACAATAGAAGCCCTTTTCATTATTTATATTGAGGCAAAGGAAGGCAGAAAAGGGAGACTGGTTTAACTGTGACTTCCTATTCATCTGCTACTCTTATTCATCAGTATATTCCCAGCACTTGGCATACCTGGCAGCCGGCAGACAATAAGCATTTATTGAGTTAAAATGCATTCAAGTCTTTGATTTTGGAATGTATTTTATTTTAGTAAGTCCATGTTCCAAATTTAAAATATTGGGTACCTGTTGAATAGACAAAAGATTTTTAAAATTTTTTTTAATATTTATTTTTGAGAGAGAGAGACATGGAGTGTGAGCGGGAAACGGGCAGAGAGAGAGGGAGATGCACAAAATCTGAAGCAGGTTCCAGGCTCCGAGCTGTCAGCACAAAGCCTGACGTGGGGCTCGAACTCACGGACTGCGAGATCATGACCCGAGCTAAAGTTGGACATTTAACTGACTGAGCCACCCAGGCTCCCCAAAAGATTTTTAAAATAAAGGAGTTTAACAGATTTTTGTAAATATTGAAATATTTACAGGAGAATACATGTCTGAAATTTGCTTCAAAATTACATGGCTATAATAATTGAATCAATTATTAATTGGGAAAGAGACATCTCCCATACAGAAAAATTTCCAATAATTTATACAGATACTTCCTTAAGGAGGAGTAAAATTCCCTTCTCCTTAGTCATGAGCTGTGCATAATGTTATTCCCAGCACAGAAGTGGGGGCAAAGGATCAGGTAAACTTTATAGTGGAGATATCTGACAGACATTACCTCAGCCGAGGGATCAAGGCCAACATCAAACAAGATTTCTGTTGATAGTATGTTTCCCAAATATGATATGATGAAAATGGCACTTGACCTCTGTGGTCTTCCTCTTAGAACCCATACCCCAGTCTATCAGGAGAAAAACATGAGACAAATTCCAATTAAGGGCCATTCTACAAAATATCCTAAGTATTCCTCAAAACTGTCAAGGCCATCAAAAACAATGGAAGCTCAAAAAATATCACAGGCAAGTTTTATCACTGTTCTAAAAAATATATTTTTAAAAAATATGGGGAGGGAAAAATAATGAGGGAATAGATAACACAAGATTTGGTTCAGAGGGACACCTGGATGGCTCACTCAGTTAAGTGACTTCAGCTCAGGTCATGATCTTAGGGTTCATGAGTTCGAGACCCATGTAGGGCTTTGCACTGACAGAGGGGAGCCTGCTTTGGATTCTGTCTCCCCCTCTCTCTTCGCCCCTACCCCGCTTACACACATGCTCTCCCTCAAAAATAAACATTTAGAAAAAAAAATTTGTTTAAAGATTTGCTTCAGAATTATTGAATTTGGATTATGGGTCAAGAGGTTCACTACACTGTGCTGTCTACTAAATATGCTTAAAATTTCCACTGAAAATGTTCTAAAAAAGAACTACCTTTCAATGAGAAAAGAAGGTTAAAAAAAAATACTGCCTTAGACTACATTTTCCCCCAATAGTTCTATTTAAACCTCAGTAAAATTACCAGTTACTGAGAAATTTATTTCTAAAGTTTGGTTTGATATACCAAAAATCAATATAAAACATCATTTACTGCATAAGAGACTCTTAAAAACTGAGACCTGAAGGTTGATGGGGGGTGGGAGGGAGGGGAGGGGAGGTGATGGGTATTGAAGAGGGCATCTTTTGGGATGAGCACTGGGTGTTGTATGGAAACCAATTTGACAATAAGTTTCATATGTTAAAACAAACAAATAAATAAATAAATAAAAATAAAACATCACTTACTAAATAAAGTCCTCTCATGATATTTACAGCTACTGCAGACAGCAGACAGTGAAATACATTTGTATGTATATATAAGTTTACAGAGGATGTACGTCGATGTCTAATTAAACTTCCTCATTAGTATTCTTAAGTAGATTTATTCTCTATCTTTAATATTTTGCTAACTTCATGCACTGAGGTTGGGATCAAGCCTGTGTCAATAAGCTGCTGAGTATCTATAATTCAATATTCACCACAGTATCCCCGACTCTTACTGCACATATTTTCCTACTGAATGGATAATATGGAATGTTTTTGTTAAAGCTGAGTACATATCGCCATTTGCAACTACTTGGATGGAACTGGCAGGTATTATGTTAAGTGGAAATTAGTCAGAGAAAGATAAAAATCATATGACTTCACTCATGTGAGTACTTTAAGACACAAAACAGATGAACATAAGGGAAGGGAAACAAAAATATAAAAACAGGGAGAGGGACAAAACAGAAGAGACTCATAAATATGGAGAACAAACTGAGGGTTACTGGAGAGGTTGTGGGACGGGGGATGGGCTACATGGGTGAGGGGAACTAAGGAATCTACTCCTGAAATCATTGTTCCACTATAAGCTAACTAATTTGGATATAAATTTTAAAAAATAAAATTTAAAAAAAAGAAAAAAAGCGGAGTACATATCAAAATAATGGTACCAGATAGGTTAAAATACCTTTAGAAATGATCATGAAACAAAAACTACTCTCATACTCATTTCCTAAGATCACTTACTCTCAAAAAACTAGTCAAACTACCTAATTAAATGCGATAAAATAATGATTAGAAGAGTACCTTACAGTGATGGTAAAAGTAATCCATTTCATAAATAAGCAAACTGCATCAATGAGAGGTTAAATCCAAACCCAAACTCACAGAACTTGTGAGTGATGAAGCCAGATACACAAACACAAGTCTGAAAGAAGTTAAAGCCCATGGTTTTTCAATTCTATCAGAGGCCTTTCTTCTGAAATATTCTGTCCAGGGCTTAAACTGAGAAATCTAAGTCACACAATTTAATTATAGGCAGCCCCCTGTCTTTTCCAGCATACAGCCAGGGGGTCAACCATCATGTTCTGGTAACTATGCCATCAAGTTAGAAGACACAGATATAGCCTAGGTTTTGTTCTTGTCCCTCAGTTTCCCTGTGTGACTCACTTGTGTTTATATTTGTCAAAGTATTACAATCCATCTTGCTAGATCATTTGATCCCCCAACAACTATTTTCACTTTTTTTTTTTTTTTTTTTTTTTTTGCCATTGGCATAGTTGTGGGGGCTTCTAGGCTCACTGAGTTCCCTTCTCACAACACAAGGGAGTTTTGCTATTATTTATCAGCTGTGCTAGACCAATGGCACACAAAACAGTTATATTTGAAAGGTTGACCCTACTTAAGAAATCGCCTGCAATAAGAATCATGTAGGAGTTGCACACTCTGCTTTCAACTCTGCTTTCTTAACGCTGACAAGGTCTTGACATTCGTACAGCATGCTCCCAAATTCAGTCATTTCAAACCTCGTCTCTTTGATTCATACATTTGGTCATTTATTTATTTGCAAATATTTATGAGATTTACTTCAGGCTCAATAACACTAGAAGTGGCTAAGGGACTAACATACAAGTGTAATGCCTGACTCCAGTTTACATGGCTCACTCGAGTAAAAGAGACACAGCTCCAGGAAAGGGAAAGAAAACATCACAGGTGAATGACACCTTCAGCAAACTACTTTGTCTCCACCGCCTTTATGAAGGGATGCTCATACTTCACACCTGCTCCATGAATGGCTTGATGAAAGAATGAATGAGACAATACCAATAAACCCTGGAAGCTTTCCCGAACTAAGGTTACCATATACAGACATCACCAAGGTAACATTGCAACAAGCTGCGTTATTTCTGCGGGCAACCAAGAAGACTCTTTTGCCCTGAAATTATTAGTGTAGCTTCCAAGTGACAAGGGCCATATCTTCAGGGGCCTCAATAATGTATAGAGTCCTCAGGAACTCTAAATTCTAATGCTGTTTTTAATCCTCAGCAATTTTTTTTTGAAACTCTGCATGCTTTAGCTTCACCTACAAAAGACCCAAAAGATTTTCTACAGAACAAACATTAGCAGAGAGAATCATTGTAAGGGCCTTTACAAAAACAACTGTTAGGACTATTTAGAGAGAGACAGCAATGTACAAACTTGTCCCCACTTGCTGAGAAACCCAGGAGCTGTTCTGTTGAACCACCCTTACTCACACAGTAGACAAGCCTCCCAGCCTGCCTCATGATGGGTCTTGTCATAATTCAGCTGGAGCCACTGGTAAGTATCCACCTGTCTATTACTCATTAATAGAGAGAGACAGGATGTCAGCTGTTTCCGTGAGTTGGCGAAACACAAGCTTTTACCACCTTCTGGCTTACTCTCAAAGTAAAGTGAGAAACAATAGGGCAGACAAAGATAAAAAAAAAAAAAAAAAAAAGGGAAGATGTAATGTCAAAAATAAAAATAAATCATCGTTGTCTGATGGACACAAAGATTACAGCCTTTAACTTGCTTTACAGGTTTTCAAAATTCAACCTCGGCAATTTGGTCATTTTAGAAGATGCAGAAAAATAAAAGTCTCCCAACTGATTTATGTATTAGGTAATTGTACTCTGCTAACGGCTGCTCAGTATTTCATCTTTGGTGGTTGTTAACCATGTCACTGATATTTACATTGTATAACTAGGGCGAACTTCTGTTTGAGCACTAGATAATTGTTGATAATAGGTTTAGTTATAAGATGAGAGATCTTCCAATTTGAATATTAAGCAGAATTGCTTCAGGTCTTCCATTTTAATCCCAGAAAACACCCCCTGTGTTCATTACAACACTAGTGGTTACACCAAATCCATGCAAAAATCAACAGAGGTTGATTTCTGTCTCATCTAATAGTGTAAAGAGGGAGAGCAGAGCGCTTTCCACCACACAGGGAGTCAAGGACACCGGCTCCGTTCTCGCTCTGGCTCTCCCATTCCTTAGAACCATGTCATCTGCACTCAGCACTGGGAGGGGACAGGGAACACGAAGAAGGCACAGCACTGATCAGATGCCTTGACCTAGAAGTGACACACATCACACATGGGGCCCGACCTAGAAGCAAGGGGACTCACACACGCAGTCCTGGCTAGGCAGACATTTCCTAAAGCATCTATACCTTGGAAGGAAGGGCATGAATTCTAAGACACAGTGAGCTACTCCCGCCACAAGCACAAATGTATAGAGAGGAGTTGTACAAAGCAGATTATTCCCAAATGTCTCCCCAGTTCATCAGGGAACGCTTGAGTTGTTGTTTTGTTTTGTTTAATGTTTGTTTCTTTTTGAGAGAGAGACAGAACATGAGTGGGGGAGGGAAGAGAGAGAGGAAGACACAGAATCCGAAGCACGCTCCAGGCTCTGAGCTGTCAGCACAGACCCCGATATGGGGCTGGAACCCAAGAACCGTGAGATCATGACCTGAGCTGAAGTCCAACACTCCACCGACTGAGCCACCCAGGCACACCTATTTTTTTTTTTTTTTTAATTTTTTGGAATGCCTGAGATTTTACAAATTTCTGATTATTTAGGTTAAGACTACGACTGCCTGTTAGAAGGCAAACATTCTTCCAACTATTCAGTTATTTACGTTGTGAATGCCTTTCTGCTCTTTGCTTTATAGAGGGAATCAATAGGGTGAGAGAAATGGAGAAGATAGGAGCCTGAAGACATGGAGGGGAGAGGAAAAACCAAGAGGCAAGCTATGGAATCCCTTCCTTGGCAGCCTTCTCAAGCCTACAGCCAGAGCCCTAAGGCCCGCACAGACACGTTCATCTCCCCCACAAAACTATGGGACACATTCTGATCCTGGTAGCAGAGAACTACGGATCCTGAGATCAGTGGAAACTTACTGTCTGTCACACCCATACCAGTCAGGCTCTGGTCCTGTACCTGAGACTAGGGCTTGGCCTTTTGTCAGCTGCTGTGACAAAGTCCCCGCCGTAAACAGTTCCTACAATTTGTTCCTTGCCTCTATATCTGAATAATGACTTCACTTCGCAGGACAATTTCATGAACATCGGTCTCATATAATCTTTGTAATAATTAATGAGTAGGCATCATTATTCCCTTTACAAAGAACCAGAATTGTAGTCAGGTTAAATACTCACTCAAGTTAATGCAGCTATTATGTGCAGAACCAAGACCAGAAATCAGGCCTCTCATTCCCATCTAATATTCTTTCCACTAGGAAATACTGCCCTAATAGATAGGCTTCTTCCTCTAGGTCTGGGGCTCGGGGTTCTGGCTGCTGGCACAGTTCTCTAGCCCTGTGCCTACAGTCCTGTTCTTTGAGGCACTTATCCCACAAATAATTATGTAGCACCATGAGGTTCTGAGCCCTTAAGTGACCAAGCAAGCAGGCTTCTTCCCCTTAGAGAGGTTGGTCTATTTACCAACATATCCATGTGCAATTTCACATGAGGAGTGCCACAAAAGAAAGTAGTAGGAAAATTGCAGATGGTGGAGGTGCAGAAGTGGGGAGAGGAAGCCTACTTAACCAGGGCTGGCAGGAGAGCCTCTCTGAGGAGATGCCATTCAAGTCAAGACCTGAAAAGCGGCGAGTCAGCACGGAGAAGAGAGTGGGGGGTCCCCACACTATGGAAGAGTTTGACAGGTACAAGGAACAACTGGAAGGAGGCCTGGATGGGGAGCACAAAGAAGAGTTTGGAATAGAAGGCAAGTGCCTTCAGAGAGGAGTTGGGATTTCACTCAATGCGCACCTAGGATCCACTGAAGGGTTGTTAACACGAAAGGGATGTGAGTACAGGTGTTGAAATGTGTCCCTGTGCCATGGAGGGCAGGGAAGAGGAGAGAACGGATGAAGGCAGAGGCAGTGCCCAGCAGCCCTGGGGCGGAAAGGATGGGGTCATGAAACGTGATAGCAGCAGATGGATGGAGCCCAGCACGCACCACAAAGATGGACTTTAGAGGCAGAATGATAAAACTTGCTGTGAGAAAAAACGAACTGAATGCTTCCCGTTTAGGCCTTTGGCTCAACAAGCCTCTAAAGGCTGTGTTTTTCAGGTGCTCGCCTACCCTGATGGTACAACTTGGCTAAGCTTTTGAAGTGGGGAGGGATGGGACTTGGCTCATTTTGCAATGACTGCGTTTCTCAATTCTAAGATGCATTTTTGTCCATATTTTAAGATTTCTGAAGTCAGGATGGGTCGTAACATCCCTGTCAAAGGAGAGCTCCAGAGAAGTGAGCTGCAACGACATGGTCATCACTCAAATACATGAACTTAACCTAGAAGGCATCTGCTCATCAGGCTGTCCTGTCACCCAGATTATTTGCGCTGATTGTACCACAAATGGTGCATTTTAACATGGTTTATTTAACATGTGCGCACTGAGATTATACTATAAAGCAGTCTGGAAAGATTGTGGCTTCAGAAGAAATAAAGCTGGAGGACACACACTTACCGTAGATGAACCACATACTTGACTCTGGAAAATTGCTTGTTTTAACATAAAACAACGAGCTAGCATTTTCTAGGCTCTAAAACCTAAAAAGAGCCACAAGAAGATAAACTGGGACTAAGGAGGTAGGAGAAGTGGCTGGAAGAGTGGTTATTGAGATATGTACGAATGTACTGCCTGCCACAAAGCAGGTAATGTATTAAAGGCAGTATAAATTGCTCAATCCTAAGGATTTCATCATAGAATTTTCAATTCAAGGAGAGGTTAATTTGAGTCATTCGGATCCTGAGTATCTATCCAACTAAAATGTCCAACTGACTTTCAAAGAAACTATTTGAATTCTAGCGAGATGAAATTCAGTTAATTATTGTAAGATAAGCCAGACATTTCATGCATACTTTGATTTTTCACTTTCCTAGCAAGAGGAAAAAAAAAGGGTCTTGACTGCTTTGTTGCAGAAAAGGCAGACCCCCAAAGAAAGCTAAATAGAATAGACAAGGGGTGTCTACCATATAAATCCTGCCCAATAGGCCATCAAGCATGACAATGAGAGAAAGAACCAACGCTCTGTATTCAGAGGACTAATTCGTCCTGATCTCCAGGTAGGTGACCAGAGCTGGTAAAGAGCAGCCATCATGTACATCATAACCACACCATAATTCAGGCAAAACTTGGCACAGAGAACTGGCATCTTTGATCAGGCCTAACACTGCTGTAAGGACCAACCTCAAAAAACCATACTTACCTGTGCCAGGAACTGGGTGTGGAAATAAAGGCCAACCAAATGAGAACAAAGGCTATTTATTCAGAGCTTCCTACAACAAGTGAGTCAGCCACTGTCACTTGCACTTGAGCTGAGACTCAAAGGCAGGCTGAGGGGGTGGGAAAGCTTTATAGTGGGGAAAAAAGGAAGACTTCCAGGTATGCCCTGACTGGGGGCTGTTGGCATGGGGAGCTGGAGATAGGCTAACTAGAAGCTGGGCATCATATGTTGTTGGTTAGGGATGTATATTTAGCACTCTCTGGTTGGTCCTAGGCTGGAGGCAGAAACAAATTAGGAAAGCTGTCAGTTACTGATCAAGTCCTGACCCTAGGAGGCTGATTGTCATTTTGGGGGTTTTCTGGGCTGGTCACTAGAGATAGTGGTCTGATCTCCTGGAAGTCTAACTTCTAGAGAGTAGGCTGGCTTCTGGGCTGGTTAACGGAGAGGAGGTGGCTTCCTGGGCTGTTTGCTACAGACTGTGGATCAGAGCTCTGTTTGATGTATGGTCTTAGCCATCATCTAATTGCACATTTCGAGATCTCAGGGTCCTGGACACCTTGCCCCAGTGGCGACTGCTAGGAGCTTAGGCAGAGGAGGACCATGTTTGGCAGCAGTGCCACTTGGCATGCAGAGCAGGTGTTCTAGCAGCCCAGTTAGTGCAGAAGGACACAGTATGGTACTGATGTGAGAGTAGGAGATGACCTGTGGTGTGGGACTGAGCCAGGTGAGTACAGAGTAAGAAGTTATTTCGGAAGTATTGAAGAAGCCTAGAGATGGAATGCAATTAAATATGGATCTGAGCTGGACTGGAGGCTGGATGGGTGTGTAGAGAATGTAATTCAGCAAAGCAACCAGAATTTTGATAGAACAAAACCCCTATGAAACATCATCCTTTCTATCAAGTTTATGCTGCTCATCATCACCTATGATCTATTTATGGATATAAGCAAGAGTTCGCTATCCCTAAAAAAAGCGACTCGGACTAGATTTAAAGTTGGTATATCAAGGATAGCTCGCATGCAGTGTTCTTGGACATAGCCATGGCTCCCAATAAAAGTAGCATAGGATTGTATATATACCTCATCATAAGAAAATTACAAAAATCCAATTTCAAAAAAAAAAGAACAAACCGGCATCAATACATCTATGAAAAGTGCCAACGGGCACTGAATGTATAGCTAATGCAGACAGGATTGAGGATTTCCTTGAGAAAGATCTACTCTTGCTCAACATATTTTAGTTGAAGACAACATCAATGAAAAGTAATATATCACAAATTAAAGAAATTTGAAGAGGGGCACCTGGGTGGCTCAGTCGGTTAAGCGGCTGACTTCGGCTCAGGTCATGATCTCGTGGTCCATGAGTTCGAGCCCCCCATCAGGCTCTGTGCTGACAGCTCAGAGCCTGGAGCCTGTTTCAGATTCTGTGTCTCCCTCTCTCTGACCCTCCCCCGTTCATGCTTTGTCTCTCTCTGTCTCAAAAATAAATAAATGTTAAAAAAAAAATTTAAAAAAAAAAGAAATTTGAAGATACACAGTAATTTTTCTGTGTTGACCTTACATATGAATTCACTGTTTGCCTATTCTGAGTAAGGCATGGTCATTCTTCCTAAGAATTAGAATTCCATCTGTTACAAACACCATGTTAGCTCATGAAATGTTTCTTGTATTTTTGTGGGGTTTTTTTAAGTTTATTTGAGAGAGAGAGAGAATGAGAATGAAGAGGGGAGGAGCAGACAGAGAGGGAGAGACACACAATGCCAAGCAGGCTTTGTGCTAGGAGCACAGAATCTGATGCGGGGCTCGAACTCACAAACCCCAGAGATCATGACCTGAGCAGAAATCAAGATTTGGATGCTTAACCAACTGAACTACCCCTCATGAAGTGTTTTCTAATAAATATTAAAACAACCCATACAACAAAGGATATTATTCCCATTTTATAGATATGGAAACAGAGGCTTAGAGAGGCACTGAGACTAAACCAGTCACCCAACTAACAAGCGTGGGAGCAAACAGTTTTATCTTTGTCTTTTTCTTCACAACTCTTCCTACTGTTTATTTCCATCTGGCAATCTTCCTTAGAAGGAAAATATTTTAATGGGGCTCTTATCAGATATACCAGAACGTATACAAAATAGGTATTATATTTCAAAATATTTACTTGGAGATTTTTTGGAAAGTAAATACTTTGAAATACAGTTGTATTTGGAAACTGTCTTCAGAGCCTGTTTACAAGCTGAAAAAAAAAAAAAAAATCAGTCTCAAGCTTATAATCACCCCACACAATGAGAGTGAGCAGTTCTCTCCTTCATGTGAGTTTGGGGGCATGAAAACACTTCAATGCCCTTCCAGATAACATTCATTCTCACCCACTGGGTGAAGCATGAAATTCTCCCAATAAGAACTTTAATCCCTTTAATTTAAAAATCTGATCCTGTGTTAGCACAGGAAACCCTGCAAGAAGAGGAACAAAGGATTTAAAAGCAAAGTACCTGGCTGAATGGCTTTCACAGCAACTTGTACTAATTCTCTCTTATCTGGTTGTAGAATGCGCTCTTAATCATGTTTTTCTCACTTTTGCTCCCTCATTTAAGAAACAAATCCATGCTGGAATGTTAATATAGGTGCCTGTACAAGTCTTACTTGTCCTTACTTTTTATTTTATCAGTAGTCTGGAAATATACTCTGATTGGTAAAAATTTCAAGCCAATACAAAATATTCTTTCGATCTCTTGAATAACACTTTTATGGATTAGCATATGGCTTTGGAGAACCAAAGTTTGAGATGGAAACTTCCTAGGAAATTTTAAGCTATACCAATCTTTTCCTACAAGTAGAATTACTGTGACTTTTTTTTTTTTTTTTACTTAGCACCAATACACATCTTCCAAAATGTAACTGATACAATATGCTATACCTTTTAGTAACCATGCAGATTTGTTTTACTATTTAGCTATAAATGAAACACCAAAAAAAAAAAAACAAAAACAAAACAAAAAAACCTTACTTCCAAATCACAGAATGTGTTGTTTTAGAAGTTAGAACATGAAGGTTTTAAATCCTCTTACGTGACCAAAGTCACGAGCCCAACCATTTGATTTAGTACATAAAAAATCCTAAATACTCTTATATACCTCCTTCCCTTTGTGCTGCATAGAAACGTATGCAGGTATGAATAGAAGACAACCACGTCTGTGTTTGTGGGACCAGGACCTCACACATCAAAACGGACCTTATTATGTTCCCATTTTGTTGTTTCTCCAAATACTGTCATTTATTTAACACTGACTTAATATTTGCAAAAGATAATCAATAGAAAAGTTTTCCATCAAGGGGGTACAATTTAGGTTACATATTTTGCTCAAGCTAAGTCTTCACGCAAGTGGCAGTGAAAACCAATTATTCTCCCACCCGGCCTGCATTAATCAGTATTTGAAGCAAAAGGGAAAAAAAAAAATCCATAATCACCCCCACTTAATCTTTAACCTTGACTTTGTCCCTAACTCAATCGATATCAAGGGTATTTTAAAATTTAAGGAATAAAGCAAAGGCAGAAGAAGGGGAAAGGGGAACAAAGTAGAACAGGTATTCCACACAGGATTGCATCTGCTTACATAAAGCAAAAAATAAAATGAAAAATAAAAAATTGAAGGTGGATCCTCTTTGCCTCTCCTCCTTCAAGCACAGGGTTAAATCATTTGCAAAAATGGTGGGCCAAAGCAGGTTTGCTGTCCTCAGACATCCTCCATCTTTGAGGTCTCTTCAGTGAGGTTTTTGGTTCATCAAATCCCCTCTTCATATTCTATTTAAATGCATTAACATTTGCCCACTGGGAACAGGACTGAGATGATCAACTTACTTAACAAGGACTATGAAATTTGAGACCGACTGTGGGAAAATGTCAGCTCAATGGATAGTGCTAGATTTCCGTTTCTCTTTTCTGGGCCAGAATGGAGAGAGATAAGTCTCTGAATTCACACGCGTTGCTTTCCCAACCCTGCCTGCACACTGCACAGCAGATGGCCGAGTAAGGACTAATGTTCTTTAGTAACTTAAGTGTGGGATGGAACCGAAGCCAATTTATGATGTTCACTTTTGCTTTTTTTTCCTTCATCAGAAAAACAGCCTTGAAACTCATGACCCCATTCTTAAGCAGTGAAATGTCTTTTAAAAAAGAAATCTGGGGTCATTTGAAGTAACAAACCAGAGAGAAACTATTCTAGGTGTTTATTTTTAAGCTGCAAAGAACATTCAATAAGAGCAGAGGTTTTTGATAAATAGGTATTTTCCAGGCAATATTTTTCTTCTCTTGAAGAACGTTTTCCTTTTATAATACTACTTGGTATGTATGAGATATAACATTCTTTTATGTTTTATATAGACTATATATAGAGAAATAGACATTGCTAATATATCAACGGACTCCTGGATGTGTCTCTCACCTCTCCCTTCCCTCCAAGGGCAATCACCATCCTGAAATCATTCCTTTCTTTTTATAGTTTTGCTTTTTATGTGTGAATCACTGAACAGTTTCATTTTGCCAGTTTTCTGAGCTTTGTGTGAATAAAATCACAAAGTATGCATTGCTTCTCTCACATATTTAGGACTCATCTAGACTGACATTGTAGCTTTCAGTCCTTTATATATACTGCCATAGATTACAAATACACCAACTTATTTATATATTCTATAGTTAGCGACCATTTGGATTTTTTCTGATTCTTGACTCCTCAGAATCATGCTACCATGAACATTCTTACACATATCCCAAGATGTTCCTGTGCAGAAATTCTTCTAGGAGTTATATCGAGTCTGAAACACAAATTCTACCTTTAATGGATAGAGCCAAACTTTTTGCAAAGAGACTCTACCAGTTAATACTCCCACCAGCAGGGAACAAGGTTTCCATTAATCCCTATCCTCTCGCACACTCTAGTATTTAACTTTTTTTTTCCCCAAGTTTGAGAAGTGTTAAAATGAGCTTTCTATCATTTTACTGATTACTAACGAAATTAAAATTCTTCATATGTTTATGAGCCATTCATGTATCCTCTTCTAAGATATTCAGGTCTTTTACCTACTTCACTATTTAGTGGGATTTCTGTTTCATTTCTTGATTAGTAGTAACTCTTTATATATACTTTATATATTTATAATACAATTCTTTCCTGGCAGTAGATTTGCAACATCTTCTAAGTTTTTGTTCATCTTTGTTTTCTTTGTAGTATCAAAAGTTGTTAACTTTAATGTGATGTTTCATCGGTTTTTCTATTTATGGTTTAAATTTTGGGGGTCTTAAGAAACCCTTCTTACTCAAAGGCCATATGGCTTCAATATTGTCTTCTAGAAGTTTTATGGTTCTGCCTTACACGTTGAAATTTTTAGTCCACTGAAATGAATTCACCCAGTTTCCCCTCATGTTATTTACACAGAGTATAGTTATCAAAGCCAGAAAACTAACATTGAAAGACCACACAACACTACTAACTACAAGCCTTATCAGAATCTCATCAATTTTGCCCCCACTAAGATCCTTTTCATGTTCAAGCATCCAATCCACAGACATCTCATTTAGTTGTGTTGTTCTTAGACCTAAACTGTGACAGCTCCTCAGTCTCCCCTTACCTCAATACTTTCAATGAGTACTGGTCACTTATTTTGTAAAATATAGCTCAGTTGTGGCCTTTCTGGTGTTTTCAGGAGATTATAAATTCTTGCTTAGAATATCCTAGACGTGATGTTGTGGCCTTCATGTTTTTCACGTCAAAGGGTTTATAAAGTCAATAGCTTAATCATGATCACTTTGTAAAAGCGTTTTCCAGGTGTGTCCACTGTACTATTTTCCCTCTATGGTGGATAAATATTTGGGGAGTTACTTTAGACTAGGTTAATGTCCTATTTCTCTTCAAACTTTTGCCCACTGATTTTAGCATCCACTGGAAGATTTGGCTTGCAATAATTATTGGTAAGGTTTTTGCCTAACGCGGTGCTTGTATCATTCCTTCTATATTCATTTGAATTCTTCCATAAGAAAAGGCTATTCTTTATCCCCATTTCAGCTGTATGGACTCATTAATATCTAGTCTATGGGCTATAATTCAACACTATTTGCTGTTTTGTTCTTCCAATTGGTCCAGTTTTGGACACTGGAGCTTCTTCAGTTTAGTTCCTGGATCCTTTTAACATGCTCCAATCTTTTTAGCATTTACTTTTTCACTCTTTAATATGCCCTCTTATTGCCTTTTCTTTGTAGGAGTTAACAAAAGTCTGATGTCAATCTAATAGTTTTGCCTTTGAAAGTTGAATGTTTTACCTGAAGGCTTTGACAAGTTTATATTATCTTTGAAATCTAAGAATTTGATTTATATGTAAAACCTAAAATAACTTATCACATCTTCTGAAAGAAGTTATCTTTTTCTTGCTTCCTTTTTCAATACCTTCTTTCTCTCCTTCCTTCCTTTTTCTCCATCTGCCACTCTGGTCCTAGCACAGGCTAGAACCACTTTCTTGATCATAGTCCAGTCTCACCCCCTGTGAATAATTTTCTAGAACTCCTGGCTCTCTGCTGTTGGTTCTGCCCTCTGAGTCATTCTTCCTTTTTCATAAAAAAATTGCCTGAGGTCATGGCAGAGTAGATTTCTAAGCTTGTTCCTGTTGGCAGGAAGTTAGAAATCCAAAGTCCTCTCTTCACTTTGTGCTGGTTCTGCCCCCTTGAGTCCAAGCTAGTATAAGCAGATCTTTAACTTACTAATATAAAATGCTAAGACAGATAGCAATAAATTTCAAGTACACTAACCACTTATATAAGGGGGTAATTAAGAAATAAGCAGTTTTAGGGGTGCCTGGGTGGCTCAGTTGGTTAAGCCTCTGACTTCAGCTCAGGTCAGGATCTCACAGCTTGTGGGTTTGATCCCTGCATCGGGCTCTCTGCTCTCAGCAAAGAACCTGCTTCGGATCTTCTGTCTCTCTCTCATACACACAAATAAACATTTAGGAAGTAAGTAGTTTTAGACTCTGATGTCAGATTTCAGTCAAAAGCATAACCTGCCACTTGCTAGCTATGATAATATGGGCTCACAAGAGTTCCGTTTTATTTCTATCATTCTGAAATGTAAACACAGGATATAAATGAGTAAATGTTTAAAATACATTCAGCACTTGCTACATACTGAAAACGAAGTATATTTTGGCTATTGCCAAATGGTTGTTATTCCTTTCCACATAGCCTTTATATTCAGCATGGGCAAATTAACAGAAGATGGACAGCAAGATTGAGCAAAGAAAAAAAAAGAACTATAAGCTATTTAGCTGTTGACCAACATTTTTAATATATGTGGTGGTAGAATTTCTTTAGCTATATTGTTTCATTTTATTTTTTTAAGTGAAAGTGGCACCATTTAATGGAGGAAAAAAAAAAAGCCCTGAGCAAAGTTAGGTCTTAGCTTTTTATACCGGCTCTTCCTCTAACTAATAGCTACTTGATGTGAGTAACTCAACTCTCCTGAGGCTTAAGGTCTGTATCTGCAGGATAGGAATTCTCTCCCTGCCTCATTCTCTGTCCATGGTTATGGTATCAAATGAGACAATGAAGCGGTCAAAAGTAGAGAACCATCATAGAGTACCTCCTGTGAGTCACTTGCCAGATATACATCATCCCATTTAGACCTCTCAAAAACCTGGAGATGGATTTTGAGCAGCTTACATATAATGAAACAGACTCAAAAAGTATAAGTAACTTGTTTTTGGTTACTTGCTAAAAATGGTGGAGTTAGGTTTGAATTTGGATGTGTCTCCAGTCCACACACTTTCTCATGACGTTGAACTTGGGAAAACTTATCAACCTCTTATTATATCCCAGATCATGTTAACCATGCTGAATGGCACGGACTCAGGGAGCCAGACATGGATGCAGATGTGCTGAGTTGGGGAGTGGGGAGAATGTGAGGGCAAAGCCAGTGCTGGAAGAACCATCAGGGAGCCAGAGCTAGGTGGACGGCACTCAGATAAATGTAGGAAATCCAAATGGAAGGAATAAAACATCAGGATGAAGGGTCATCCACAAGGGGCCCAGAGGTGAGGCTTTGCAGCCAAGACAGATAAATGTGGTTCAGCAGAAGGAAGCCAGCAGCAGAAAGTGGGACCTCTGTCTTGGGTCAGAGATCACAGAACAGGAAATATTTTTATCCACTTCTGCATTCCCTCTGCCTGGTAGATAGTGGATGCTCACAAATAATTATCAAATAAATGTGGAGGTCCAAGAAGACAGTTCTAGAAAATTACTAAGGTACTAAACTCAGTTATCAGAACTAAAAGGTCACTTCCTCCTAACTGGCAGTAAGTCGAATTGCTGAGTCAATTAACAATATCCTAAAGGGACCTCTTACTGACAGTCCAAAATGGACCTTAGAATTCAGGTAAGGTTTGACCTGCAGGTGGCAGTCAACCTCACTACCAGGGAGAAAGAACTAGGAAGTGGGGGAGGGAGACCAACTGCAAGCCCACACCTTCTTTCAGTTTTACCTTCATAAATGTGTCCACCAATCCTACCCCCATTCCAGCTGCCTGTAATGCTTTTCTACCTGCAACCTCAGTCCCCAATCGGTGAGTGTTGGGCACCTGGTACATTCAGAAATGAGCTGTGAAACCATTTTCTCCAGGTATCCAGAGCCTGGTTCTCATTAAGTTCACTGTGGAATCGGGACTCTAGCTTATAATTCCAGCCTATTCTCCAGAATTTAACCTGTGCTCCTAAGGGCTCAAGTCTTGGGTGGCCCTGTAGTTGATACAAAACCCAAATTCATAACCTGATTGCCTTTTGATACAAAGGATTGCTATCACTGAAAAGGAATGTATCCAGATGACCATTACCTCTCCCTGGCCAGTAAGAACTCCTCACTGAGGTTAGATCTAAATGTATTCCTTGATTTGTGAATTTATGAGGAATAATTTTGCCTCACACTGTCCCATCTTCAATTTTCACTCTCTCTCCTCCATCACCTCCATGTGCTGGATCTCTCTCTCTCCACATTCCATTCTCTAGAGCCTTGTAGGACTTACCATCTTGTTTCACAGCCAGTTTCATGACTACTTAGGAGATGCAGGTGATAGGCCTTTATCTTGATGACTATTTCTAAATACAAGTTCTCAAAAGTTGCTTTACTTCCAAATCTCTTAATTCAGGATAAGACAGGAGTCCTACAAACCATTAGAAAGCTTTGGGCTTTGATTTATGGAAATTACTCATAATCTGCTCTAGGTATTAAAAATATGTATATTTGCTATCTCCAAATATGGACAAAATGATGGATCAGCTGAGGAGGACAAAGGTCAACAGTGTTCTGAAAGGAAAGAACAACTAACCAGCAGTCAGTGCAATAGGTAGAGAGCTAGGATTAGTATAGAGGATTTGTATTTATTTCTGTTATGATCTGAACTTAAAACATCTACTAGTCATATTTAGATCTATCCAACACAAGAGTAAAGAAAGCATTGCCTTCATTTTAACACCTGCTACAGAATGCAAGTACTCCTAATACACTGAAGTTTAATGATTGTCGCAATCCCCCATATTAGCTTAGAATATGTCAGAGCACACAGAATACTTTGTTCACTTTTTAGAATATAGTTAAGGGAAATACTAAATAGGTTTATCTGGAGACAGCATAAAAGGTCATCAGGAAGGTTAGACTTTGAATTTTGCTTTATGTAGGACCAAAACAAAACAAAACAAAAACAAACAAAACTTTCATCCTATATTTTTTCCATAGAGGACATGGTCCATGGACACATTTTTGCCCTTAGAAAATTACTGAATATGAAAATAGAAACACTAATAAAAACCTTTCGGCTTCTTTTCAGCTCTTCACACATAGTCTAGAGTTCACACTACGCTTATCAGGAGAAATCTATGGAAAAGAAAGCTGAACAGAACTGTAAATCATCAACTGGCTTAACCTTGTCAAGCAGGGATAAAACCAGAAGTGCCATAGAACACGGACTGACAGCAGTGAAAACTGAAGAAAACACTGAGAAGATAGTGAAAAAGTTAACGAGGTCTGTACTCCTCCATGGCCAAGATCAGAAAAAATTGATCTACGTATTTTAGGTTTTAGCAAACGGGTAAGTTCCAACAGCCTTTTTAACCTTTCTAAACCTGTTTATACAATCTTGATGACGGGCAATGAGGGTCATCTGGAGAGATAACATTTCAAATTGTGCAAATTACATTCCTGATGTCCTAATACCGAGGTTATTCCAGTTCAAAAACTGTATAGTGGACCATGTAAGGTCATAAGTTAGAGACAAAAGATTGACACTCTAGTAAAATTCTTTTTTTTAACTTTAGTCTTTAAAATTATGGTAAAGTATGCATAAAATTTGCCATTTTAACCATTTTCAAATGTACACTTTAGTATTAAGTACATTCACACTGATGTATACCCAACCCAGAACTCTTTTCATCTTGCAAAACTGAAACTCTATTGCTATTCCCATTAAACAACTCTTCATTTCTCCTTCCCCTCAACCCCTGACAACCACCATTCTCATCTCTATTAATTTGACCACACTAGGTACTTGGTATAAGTAGAATCATACAATAGTTGTTTTTTTGTGAATGGCTTATTTCACTCAGCATGATGTTCTCAGTGTTCATGTTCCACATGTGTCAATTTCCTTCCTTTCTAAGGCTGAATATTCTGTTGTATACATATACTACCTTTTGTTCATCGATTCATCTATAGAGGGACACTTGGATTGCTTCCACCCTTGAATAGTGCTTCTATGAACTAGTCTTTGTTTTAAAATCCCATTTCACTGTGCCTCAAACCCACATTCGTGAAAATATGGCAACATCAAGTCCCTCACATTCCTGCTGAATGGAAAGACTAACCACAAAAAAAGTGGTATGTCCTCTAAAACGGTAAAGAAAGGCAGAGTCCCCAAACACAGTCCATGCTCAGAAATGCTTATTTTGGGTTTTGGTTTTTGTTTTTTTTTTTTAGATCTTCCATTGTATCATTGCAAAATATTTTAAGTCAACATACACTTAATACATATTGGTTAGGTCTTGTCTGCTTGTGAGCCCTTGGTTGTAAGAAGGGGAGACTGCTAACTCTATGTTTCTCTGAGAGAAGACAAACACCATAACAATTATCATGATACACTAAGGTTTTTGAGAACAGGTAGATACAATGATCTTTTTGAATATAAGGACATACGGGAAATAAAATTGAAAAATTGTACTTACTAGTCATTCAAAGAAAAATGTAACCATATCAGAACAGATATGCATTTTTAAAAGGCAGACTTCTATAAAACGGTACTCATATTATAGTAAATCACTAAAACAATTGTTGGAATAGCATAGTTTCTGTTTTCTATGTGGATCCATGAAAAGACCTGCCAGAAACTGTCAGCACTCAAACTTCTACATGATTCAGGACGGTAGGCCCTGACTATAACCTTCAAATTAGCTTTAAAATGAGTCAAATTTAATCAATCTCAGCACATTTTTGTGGGCTTAAGATTAACCTAAAAAGGTTAAGAACAGCTATTAAAGTTTAAATCAAATGATTAGGTTTGGAGTCAAGAAACCACTTTCTGAAATACAGTCTTGGTATATCAGAAGTAGAAATCTGACATTGTTACCTTTTGTTCAAGGGTGTGTGGACTCTAAGTTGAAGTATAGTTGACACACAATGTTACATCAGCTTCAGGTATACAACAGTGATGAGACAACTATGTACATTATTGCTATGCCCACCACGAATGTAGCTACCCTGTCACCATCCACCCCTATTATAATACCATTGATTATATTCCCTATGCTGTACCTTTCATCCATAACTGAAGCCTGTACTTTCCACCCCTCTTCATCCATTTTGCCCATCCCCCTTACCACCCTCCCCTCTGGCAACCACCAGTTTGTTCTCTGTATTTATGGGGTTTTATTTTTTGTTTGTTTGTTTAGATTCCACATGTAAGTGAAATCATATGGTATTATGGTATTTGTTTTATCTCACTGGACTTCACAATTATCATTTCAGTAGAAGTGTCTAGTCAACAGACAAACACGTACAAATCTGTAATCTCAAAAGGTCACTAAAGGAAAGGAAGAGAAACCCCTATTTACAATTTTTCTATACTAGGGACAAGATTAGAGGTCTTTATAGGCTTTCTTATTTAATCCTGTAACAACACTACAAGTAAGACGAGATTAGCTCCATTTTACAGATGAAGGAACTGGGGTTTACAGAAATCACTTAATTTGCCCAGGGTCACATAGCTGGTAACTGAGGAGGGAGAGACAAACACTCCTTTCTATCTGAATCTCAAACCCACACTCCTCCCTTAACAGGATCTTCAGGTTTTACAAAGTCTTCCTCCAATATTACTGCAGTAGATGGTTATGTGTCAAGTAGCTTTATTCTTAGCTACACCTTTTTTCCAAATACTTCAAAGTTTGACCGATAAGAATCAAATAATGATGTGCTAAAAAACAAATGTGAGATTAAACTATGTATGTAAGATTTTCTGGCATAATTTGAAATCATTAATTATTCTAGAATGTACTTGGAGATTTCTGGTATATGTACCACTTGTCCTATAGAATCACAGATAGTGGTATATGAAAGGTTGTGTTAATCTTCTCACTATGTGATCATCTACACTTAACAATCCTCTATGGAAGTAGTCAGGAGTCCCTTATCATGACACACATGCAGGATCTAGGGAACACAAAATATTCTGTAGATTCTCTAGATTTTTGAAGCACAGAAAATCCAAGAAACAGTCAAGCAAAAATTATAGCCTTTCTTGAAAGTTCAGTAGTTTAGCAGGTTTCTGCCCACTGAAAGCTTGCCTAAAATCTTAATGTCAAATGTCTATTATCTTAATCCGCCATATTTCAGGCCAAGCAGATGGCCTCCATATTTGAATTGTTCCCAATTAATCTATAGGCACTTCTCATGCTATTATTAGCACCTCTATTTCCTAAATTCTCAACCTCCTAGTCCCTCAAATCTATTTGTAAAACTCACAAACTAACACTATGTAGAGAGTAATTATTCTCAAGCTAGAGTTGAATGGGTGAAATATCAATGTCCTATGAGATTTTTTTTTTTTCAACTTCTACAACTCCACCCACATCTTCTGGTTTTGATGTCCAACTATAAGACACTTGGAAAAATCTCAGGAGAAAGAAATAACATATGAACTTTGAAAAATTATATCCCAGGCTGCGAGAAGGGGGACAGCTCAGAATCTGGAGCAAGGGGCCAACGTACATGGCATGAAAAAGCCCCGAAGTTATCTTGAAGCATATAACCCCTTGAAACCTGTACCACTGGTCCTTGGCTCTTCGATTTTGCTGACCAGTCAAATGCACAAAATATTCCTGGAATAAAAACATTCAAAATTCAAGCAGTTTGGAACTTAAGATCTTTAAAAAATTTAACTGGATGAAAAACTCACTTCTTAGCTAGAACAAACGAAAACTTTCTCAAGCACATCACACAGGAACCATTTCACCCATATGGTCTACAATATGTAATTAGCACCTCACTAGTTACAAACCAAGCTTCCTTCCTTCCTTCCTGCCACAATCTTCACCGTGCCCAGAGAGAAAGAACAGAAATTATTATATCCATTTTAGAAATAAGAAAACTCATGCTCTGGGTGAGTAAATGTGCTGCCAGAGGCAACACGATCAGGAAACAGCAGAGTCAAGAGTAGAACCCTAGACAGACTTTCCTATGGAGCACAGAACTGAGAAGGATTTAGTGACTTCTGTAACAATTTCCAAAGTGAATTTTGTCAGCAAAAATCTAAAAGTAAGTTAGCGTTTGTACTTTGCAGGTCTTCAGTTTTTTATTTCCTTTACCTGAGTAATTTAACTGGATTCTAGAAAATATCGGTCCACAAGATCTTGAAAAAGAAACTGATCCGTCAACACAGAAAGTTTGAGAAACACTGTCCAGCTCTAAATCAAATCTCTCCCTGAATCAAAATTAACCCTTATGTGTGTATAGGTGAAAGTAAGTATATACTAGGAATTCTAGATACCATCTCAAAATACTTTGTTAAAGAAAGCAAATATTCCCAAATAAGAATTTTCTATCTTATAAAAGCAGCATATAATGCACAAAGGCATAAAGACTGGACTTTAAAATAGCTGAAGGGCCAAGGACAGAATCTGAAAGTCAAGGTTAAATGTTACCAGTAAGGAGGCAGGAGTTTGACAAGAACATAGTTCTTTCTTCATGGCACATAGATAAAACCACAGCCCCAGCACGGACCTCTCCAGGTGACCTCTGGTGGCCAGCCACTCCCTTGGGCCACTGAACCTCTCTCCTAGAGAGAACATCCAGTGCCTTCCTCATCACCTTGAGTCAACCCATGGGTCAAGAATAAATGGCATTAGCGATGTCCCTGGCACCCAGCTGAATGACAGTGTGATCTGCTCAGTACAAATTCCGTCGTGGGTTTTGTTTGTTTGTTTGTTTGTTTGTTTTTTGGGTTTTTTTGCGGGGGGGGTGGGCGGGGAGGAGTATGTAAAGTGCTTGGATTCAGGTTTGATACAATTTATAACATAAAAACAGGATTATTTTTTGAGGTAATAAACTAAGTTTTCATCTAAGGTATCTTGGTCCTTTAACACTAAGAAGCTTTGTAATAGAACTGCCATGAACATTCTTGTAAACATGAATTATTTCATATTCAGGTTCATTTTCATTGCCTTAATTTTCAGGTAATTCTACTTCTTTGTTCCACCCCGAGTAGCACTTTACCTTCCCTGGTATTTCTACATCCAAATAATTGCAGATGGTTAACAAGGCCTAGCTTTGCTGTCTCTAAGCCCAGGTGAACCTACTTAATTCCTTTCACCTATCCCTCCACCCTCCTCCGTCATCTTCCTGATTTCTCCTCTGAACGTTTTCCAAGAAAATGTCCACATCTTTCCTGGTCTCAGGCTCCCAGAACAAATGTGGTTTTCAGGTGCCATTTCATCAGATTCACTTCCCTACCCTGAGGTAAAGCTCTTGAATTCCTCACATCCCTTTGGTCCTTTCCCCTGTTCTTACATCCAGGGTGGGTCCAAGGTATTTCACTGCCCAAGGCAAAAGGAGACTGCTTTCCTTCTCTGCCAGTAACTGGATCCATTTCAGAAAGGTTTACATGCTCTCCTCACCCCGCTCCCACTTTTGCTTCTGAGTTATAGATATTCTGCTAACTTATCAGGCTATCAGAGACCGTAAATAAATCCAGTGTCTTGTAGTATTTGGAAAGTTCACAAGCTCTGGAAGGCAGAAGCATGGCATCTGGCAATTCGTTTCATTTCCAAAAGCCCCAGCATCCTCATCTTTAAAAGCAGGTGGTAAGAAAATGTATGTAAAACTATGAAAACGTATACAAGTTATTTTTAGCACCTATGGAATTCTATAAAGACTTTTGTGCTTTTGTTAGAAGTCAGGGTTTGTTGGGACACCTGGGTGGCTCAGTCGGTTAAGCATCTGACTTTGACTTAGGTCATGATCTCGCAGTTTGTGGGTTCTAGCCCCACATATGGCTCTATGATGACTGCTCAGGGCCTAGAGCCTGTATGGGGTTCTCTCTTTCTCTGATCTTTCCCCATTCGCTGTCTCTCTCTCAAAACTAAACATTAAAAAAAAATTTTAAGTGAGGTTTCTTAAAACATTAGGTAACAAAATGCCTTAGCAAAAGCAAACAATGCATAAAGAAGAAATGCTACTAGTTATCCAGACTTCATGCTTTCTTCCTCAAAAGTTTTCAAAGTCATTGAGGACTGGTTATTTAAACATATACTGAATCAGCTCCAGTTCTATAAGGGAAGTTTTCAGCACACTCCTTAGCATCTGTATGTTGTCCCTTCCATTACTGAGAAGGTTTTGTGATGTTAACTGAAGTTTAAATTATATTTAAATTACAAAAAGAAGGCGTTGGGTATCTATGTAGGCTCATGTTTTCAAAAACCATATTACAATAGCTACCTTTCAGTAGCTACAATAGCTACACCGACTGAGGGGGAGGGGGAGGAGGAGAAGAGGAAGAAGGGGGTTCCTGTGAGAAATAAGACCACTGCCCCAATCAAAGGAGGGGCATGCAGACTGGGAGAGCAGTGAAGCAAGGCTTTAATCAAAGTTCTTGCAAGAGCGGGTGTGTCCGATGGACAGGCACACTCAGGGTGGTTACAGCAGGCAATTTATCTCCTAGTTGCAAGTCCCTCCCCCGACTCCTCATTGGCTGAGTACTACAGAGAAACTTCCGAAAGTTTATGCAGAAACTTCAGTTCTTTGGCACGTGTCCATTGTAAAGCTCAAGAAAAGTAAGGCCGTGAAATAGAGAGAGGAAAAAAAACCAGGAAGTGAAGTGTCTAAGGGTTTGGGACTCCACTGTGGGGGGCAGGGGTTCATACATATTTCCAATAGGTTGTAAACCTACTGTTGACAGCACAGCTTTTATTTGGTATTTCTGAAAATGAATCCTCTCACTTCTCACAGTTCCTACAGGAATTTTTTAAATAAAGGTAGTTGCTATAGTTAGCTTTAAAAAAAAAAAAATTTCACAGAACATACCCAATGTTGAACACACTCAGTTTTTGTTCAAGAGCAAAAGCATTTCTTTTCCGTATCTTCTCTGACACATTCTTCACCAGCTTTAAAACTCTTTTTGTTGGGGTTATCAGTCTATCTGTAATTCCTGCACAGCCTTCCACAGGAGAAAGACCAAACCTAGAAAAGGAGGACCTACTCACCGCTCCACTTCCCCGACCGCTGGAACGTGCGAGACACCAGCGCAGATCCCGGGCTGGGACCAAAGCCCTAGCTCCCCTATTTATTGGGTGTGTTAATGACCAACAGTTCTCAGTTGTATCCATTTCCAGTAATTGCCCTGCCCTGAAGATCACCCCTTCACCCAGAGATCACCACCCTATCCACCCATCCGATGATTGGTCAGTTAAAGACGCTAAAGGCATTGGAACAGGCTGAGGCCTTGGTCTCAGGTGTGCTGTGGTTCACCTTCCTTCATTCCCCCTGAATGCTGAACTCGAGTGCTCTCCAATAAACTCCCTACACCTGCATCAGTCTTAGATTCTGTTTTCCAAGGACCAGGTATGGTCCAAGAAAGCTGCCTCTGATGAGCAGCCGGCCCGCTGGGCTTAAGGATCCCTGGTAGTGCAGAAGCACAGAAAGCTGCTCACACAGGTAGATGGTGCAATTGTTCAGAACCTCATGGGGTGGGGGAAATGATTAAGAATAAATGAACAAACATCATACCTTTCCTCTGTAAGATACATTTATAAGTGGCTGCAGGAATCATCTTTTTTTTTTTTTTTTTTTTTTTTTTTTATGTTTACTTTCGGGTAAACACTCACAGGGTAACGAGCTGGGTGGAGAGAGAAAAGAGGACATAGAGTCCAAAGCAGGCTCCAGGCTCTGAGCTGTCAGCAGACAGCCCGTCACAGGGCTCAAACCCACAAACCTTGAGATTATGACTGAGCCGAAATCAGACACTTAACCAACTGAGCCACCCAGGCTCCCCTAAGATAGAGCATATTCTAAAATAGAGTGGATCATGATGCAGGTTTGTGGCTCAGGTTTACTTTCAGGAAACACCCAAGGCTTCTTAGTGAATCTAACCACAACATGTAACCTTCTAATCATAACCAACCTAGTGTTCAAAAAGAACACTAGTTATTGGTTTACAAGAGAATTCTATCTCAAGTGAAACTGACATAGCATTTTTTGTAGACATGCCTACATTGGTTCATTTGTATACAGTGTAAGTTTTTATAACATCAAGAATAAATACACCATTGGGGTGCCTGGATGGCTCAGTCTGTTAAGTGTTTGACTATTTAGGCTCAGGTCATGATCTCCCGGTTTGTGAGTTGGAGCCCTGCATGGGACTCCATGCTGAGGGGCAGAGCCTGCTTGAGATTCTAGCTCTCCCTCTGCCCTTCCCCTGCTTGTGCTCTCTTTCTCTCTCAAAATAAATATGTTTTTTAAAAAAGAATAAATACACTGCAAAATTATCCTAGTCCTTAAAAGTTATCTTTAGGGGAGCCTGGGTGGCTTGGTCAGTTAAGTGTCCGACTTCGGCTCAGGTCATGATCTCACGGTCCGTGAGTTCAAACCCCGCGTCGGGCCCTGTGCTGACAGCTCAGAGCCTGGAGCCTGCTTCAGATTCTGTGTCTCCCTCTCTCTCCGCCCCTCCCCTGTTCATGCTCTGTCTCTCTCTGTCTCAAAAATAAAATAATAAAAAAATAAAGTTATCTTTAAATATTTAATGCCTGTCTAATTGAGGACACTTGTGACCTTAGGTAGCTTATAGTATGTGACTACTTTATATAGCAATACTCCAGAGAAACCTGTCAAGTTCAGACTAAATTTGTGCAAGGCAAGATTCAGTATGAAACATATCCCAGATCACTTTGGACATTTTTAGCATATATATGAAGCTGGCCAGGGACAGAATGCTCACAACAGATCTTCTACTGTAAGTCTGTAGGGTTGTGGTTTAATTATAAAACCTGAAAGCACATTTCAGGTAGCATATATCATTGGTCAACTATGCTTCAGACTGTGGGGGAAATATTCCTGAACAAGTCAGTGAACTTCCAACTTGTAACAGATGGAGAGGTAGACCTCTGAAAGGATCAGTTTGAAGGGAGATTATTTCTTTTGCTCATTAATTCATTTTTTGATAATCCTATATTAAGCACATTCATTACAAATCCAAGCTAGAAACTTAAATCTGGAACCTTCTGGTGATGAGTTAACAAGTTAATATAATGTAGCCTTGTCTGACTGAGATTTACTAAACTGGAAAAAGAAAAGTTATTAGCTCAGTCTGAAAATTGACTTGGAGGAAGAAAAAAAAGATATTCTCAGCTAATGGTTCATACAATAGAAATTACTGAAACAATTATTTAGGAACTGTAGTGAGGCTGTCCTCTGAGATTTTCTAAATAAGGAAAATAAATTGCCCTCTGAGTCTAAAGTCAAAACCAACTGCAACAAGTACAAAATCAACAAGGAATAGATCACCCCATATGTAAAAGAGCTAGAAAATCTTTTGCACTGGCACAATTCCAGAGGTCATTTGAATATATGGTCATTTGATTTTTAGGCAGTACATAACTCAATGGAGCATTTGTAGGCAGTAACTAACTCACCCTGGTTAAGATATAGGGTCAAGTCTAGGGGTACCAGACAGGAAGAGATCCCTGAGCCTCATTTAGTTTTAACAAGAGTAGCCCTTTCCAGATTATTTTATTCCCATCAGCTGTCCTAAGTGAATTATATATAATATTAATTAATTTTCAACACAAGAATAGTAGGTAGATGTTTGGAAAGTTTTTTTTAAATAGTGACATAAGACAATGTGTACCCTTCCTATTACTGATTTAGTAATTTCATCTTGTATCTGAAGTTTCAAGAAATAGTAATTTTTTTCTATGCCATCAAGTTTGCTGGTTATTAATTCCTGAACCATATCAGAAGTAATAAATACTGTATTCAGGGAAAACAGTGGCATACACTACAGGCATACATACTACAGGAAAATTTTTAAAGAAAACAATGGTTCAGGAAAAAACAGATCTCAATATCACATTAAAAAATTTTTTATTCTGAATATATTAAAGCAAATGTTTGGAATTCATGTGATAGTATTTCTAGTTTAGAACTTTCTTTCAACTCTTTCTACTCAATCAACAACTTTCTCATTCCAAAAAAATCTCTAAACTTGCTTAGGCTGTATAATTTATCTAAGAGCATTCAGCTCTCAAACAGCTGAGCGTCCCAAACGTTCATGTTTGACAAAAATGGCAAGAGACAACGAAGAGTTCAATCTAACGATTTGAATTTATTTTTCCTATTTAGGAGTGAGAATTTAAAATAAAGGGTTAATGCCATATGGAAAAATCCTTGAGCCATATTGCATGGTGTATAAAACACTTAGGACACTTATAATACAATATTGTGTTACCTTAAAATGTTTTATTTACGTTCCTCATCTTTCTCAAAAGAAAAAAAAAGTTGAAAGAACTCACAGAAAATGACTTCATAACCTCATAATAATATTAAGAAATGAAATTACAAAATAAAAACCATAACTAAGAAGAAAGCAAATATTCCAAAAACATATTTGAGAATAAAACTTTCCAACAAATACAGGAAGTCCTTATTAAATCACTCTTATAATCCCAGTTTTCCAGAGAACATATCTTGGAGATAAAAATACGGTCATGGCAACAGTACCCTCCAAATCCATCCCAGTTGAGAGAATGCAACCCATTTCAAATTTCTCAACAAGAGAAAGTCCCCAAAAAGGGCCTTCTTGGCTGTAATTTGATATTTGTCATTTTCTTTCTCTTCTATTCTGTAGTGATAGCTCCTATCACTGCTGAAGCCAAAAATGGCAGCTACATCAGTGTGGTTCACAGAAGTGGTCATCACCAATGGCTGACAAGGACACTGACACACTGGTAAGACTCATCAACATCCAAGTCAAGGCTTCCTCATATTATCAGTGTTGATGTCTGTGCTCAGTCCGCCATCTCCCATTTCTGCAGAACTGTTGGCACGAGAGGTGATAAATGAAGCAATGAAGATTTATGGAAAGTGTTTATTTTAATGTTTACTGAGGCTGCTATTGTATTCCCTTTACCCTAGAACATATGGACTAAGTCAGAGGATAAGATGCTATATACAGAATCACCAACTAACAGGCCAGTCTCTAACTCTGGCCTGTTTTCTTTCAATCAAATGAAAGCATCTTGACTTCTCTTAGGATATTTCTTTCTCAAGAGGATTCAGAGAACTCATATAACTAGATCCCCCCAAGGAACGTCCTCACCTATCCTCCAGACATGGGTGGACACATCTGAACCCCTGGCATTTCCCCATTTACATCTCCACATAGACTTATTATCTTCAACATAAATATTTCCATCTCTACCCCAAAATTACTCTTCCCCTAATCTTCCCCATCTCAGCAACTGGTACCTCCATCTACCCGGTTAATCAAGCCAAAAATGTACAATTCATCTGTAATTCCTATTTCCCTTATCGCCTCTATAAAATCCCCAGCAAGACATATGAGCATTATCGTGCACAAATGTATCTTAAATCTGACCGTTTCGCATTTATCCTTCACTGAGAGCTTCCTAGTTGGTCTTCCTGCTTCTGCTTTTGTCCCTGTGCTGCCCATGCCCCACATAGCCGTCACAGTGATCTGTTTAAAAGTGGTCATACCCTTCCCTGCACTGCATGAAAGAGAATCCAAATTCCTCACCATGGCCTATAAATCTTTATGTGATCTGGCCCTACCCACCTGTATTATTTATCTATTGCTGCATGACACATTACCCAAAAACTCACTGCCTTGAAACAATATTTACTACCTTTCTGTACGCCACGAATCCAAGTGTAGCTTAGCGGGGTTCTCTGCTTTGGGCTCTTTTGAGCTGCGTTCAAGGTATTAAACAAGGCTGCAGGCCATCTCAGTGCTCCACTGGGGAGGATCCTCTTCCAAGAGCATCCACATGGTTGTTCGAAGAATTCCATTTACCGTGGGCTGTTGGTCGAGGACCTCAGTTCTCTACTGGTTAGAAGCCAAAGGCCACCCCTTATACCTTATCACATGGGTCTCTCTAGGGGACAGCTCAAAATTTTGCACTTTGCTTCACCAGAAGGAGTGAGTCAAAAACAGGCAGAGGAAAGGGGAGAGAGAAGAGGTCCCAGTTTTTCACAACCTAGTCCCAGAAGTGATATTCCATCACTTTTGCCATATGCTATGTGTTAGAAGTGAGTCACTAAGTCCAGCCTATACACAAGGGCAGGGGACTGCACAAGGGTGTGAATACTAGGAGGTGAGTATCCTTGGGAGCTGTCAGAAGCTGCACACCATACCTGCTCTAACCTCAACTCCCAGCCCTCTCACCTTTGTTCCTCAGACCCCAGATACACTGGCCTTCATCCTTACCTTTGAATATACACGGAGCTTGACTTTACCTTAGGGCCTGGCCCTAGCTATTATCATCCTCTACCTGGGAAATGTTTTCCTTAGATCTACATGGGACTAGTTACCACAAGAGTCCATGTCTCTGCTCAGATATTCTGCCTTTTCCTGAACACACTAGCTAAAGGTATCACCATCACCACCCTCCGGTCCCTCTCTATCCCATAATCCTGTTTCATTTTGGGCTTGGGACTGAGTCACTAAAACAGTCACTCCTTTCTGACTCTTTCTAGACAACTAGAAATAAAACCAATCAAATCAAAACAAACAAGCGAAAAAACTTAGAGCTGGCCAAATTAATGAGCAGATAGTAGAATGAGTTTCCAAAATTATGAAATATTAAATAAATTAAGAGCAGTCAGCCTTTATCTAGTCATGAAATTCATGTTGACTTCTGACGCTATCATGGGAATTTATTGGGCCCAATGCAGCCACACAGCAAGAAGTAAGAATGTAGCAGATACATTTCAAGATGTTTTTCCCAAATTAAATATCTGCACAAACTAATAAAGTTAATTTACCACTAAACTTGAATTTACCATTCATCCCCAACATACAATCAATTAAACATATATTAAAGAAAGAAAGAAAGAAAGAAAGAAAGAAAGAAAGAAAGAAAGAAAGAAAGAAAGAAATGATCCCTAGAATGCAGGTGTTGGTATATGTGTTGCAAACAGGAATAATTTCAAGTAAAACAAGTACATCTCTGAGAAACGGGCACTTTTCAAACTCAAAGCAGTGAGGAATCCAGAAAGTTTGGTTAACTGTGAGACGTTCTTTACTTCATGGCAAGTCAGAGCATGCAGAAAAGTCAGAACTATTTCATAAGATTTGCACAGTGGCTCCTTACAAATTGAAAGGACTATTTGGCCATAATCTATGTACTTCCCAAAACAACGACACAAGTGATTATAGCACATGCCCAACATTGATAAGCATGTTTTTATTACTCAGGGAGTTGGCTTCAAAAAGCTGCAGGTTTCATCTGCAGAATTTAAGACAAGATTGAAACCAGTAAATAAATATTTGTTTAGTTTGTTCTTTTTGAATATTGGCATGAGAGTGAGGCTGGTTAAGAAATGTTAATATGCTGACTGCTATGGTGTTACCTGCACTGGGTGACCTGGCATTGCTGTTGGAGTTCCAAGGCCACAACAAAGCATACTAACCCTTGGAAATACGGCCACACAATTCATTAGCAGGACTTTCCAAACAGTGTTGCGAAATGGTAAGGACTGCTTCAGTTTATGTTTCGCGGCCAGGTCTCTTGGGACAAAAAAACAGACTTGGCATTGCTAGGATTCATTTACCTGCTCAAACTTTCAGGACCAGAAACTTTATGAGAGCAAACAAACTGTCTTCCTCCCCACCCCCACCCCCCACACCATATACTGGCAGTCACAAAGTTGATGAGTGACTGCAGGGAACATTTGACCAAATCTAAAGACCAAAAACCAAAAAGCAAAAATTCAAATTATACTTTTTCCTATTGTCTGACGATAAATTTATTCTGAAAAAGAGAATCAAACATCTTGAGTTTAAAAACAAAAACTCGACCCCCAAAAAAAGGTGGAAGAATACACCATGTCCTTTGATAGAAAGGTAAAATATCAACTAGGATTTTTCTAAATTAGTTTATAAATGTAGTTTAATTATAAGAATCATACACGTGGAGCATTTTAATTAGATAAATTAAACAAAAAAATAAAAATTTAAAAATAAAACAAAAAGAACTACAAAATTTCTGAAATAATAACAGTCAATGAAGACTAGGCCTCCTTGATATCAAGTCAATTATGAAGCTACAGTTATTATAAACAATATGATCCTGTTATACGAACAGACAAATAGAGCAATGGAACGGAATCAAAATTGCAGAAATAAATGTAAAAGTGCTTAATACTTGATAAAATAATTCAAAGCAAATTCAAATTCTTCTCCATTCAAATCAATGGAGAAGAAGTGTTCAATAAAAGATGTCAGATACGACCAGGTAGCAATCTAGGGAAAAGATTTTTGGGCTCCTTACTTCATAACTTCCATTAAAAAAAAAAAAATGCCAGTTCACAGTTAAACATAAAAATAAAACATTAAGGGCATTAGGAAAAAAATACTTAAAAATTTAAGTAATCTTTGAGCAGGAAAATCTTTCTAATGTTGATAAGAAGTCCAGAATTAAATTTGAAGCCATAACAATAGAACATTTCTACATGGTAGGTAGAAAGATAGACAGATAGATAGACAGATATCATAAATCAAGTCAAAATGCCAAACACAAACTGAGAATAATGTTTGCAATACATGTTTACAATAGGGAATACTCTCCAATAAATGGTGTTGGGGAAACTGTGGATAGCCACATGCAAAAGAATGAAACTAGACCACTATCTTATACCGTATACAAAAATTAACCCAAAATGAATTGAAGACTTGAATATAAAATCTGAAACCATAAAATTTCTGGAAGAAAACATAGGCAGTAAGCTCCTTTGCATAGGTTTTGGCGATGATATTCTGAATCTGACACCAAAAGCAAAATAACAAAAGCAAAAATAAACAAATGGACCAACATCAAACTAAAGAGCTTCTGCACAGCAATAGAAAGCATCAACAAAATGAAAGAGAAGATATTTGCAAATCACATATCAGATAAAAGGTTAATATCCAAAATATATAAAGAACTTATATAACTTAATAGGGAAAAAAACAATCTGATTAAAAAAATTTGGCAGATGATCTGAACAGTCTTTTTCCGAAGAAGACCCAGAGATGGCCAACAGGTACATGAAAAGATGTTTATCATCATTAAACATCAGGGAAATGCAAATCAAAACCACAGTGAGATATCACTTCACACCTGTTAGAATGACTATCATCAAAAAGATAAGAAATAACAAGTGTTGGCAAGGATGTGAAGGAAAGGGAACACTTGTGCGCTTTGGGTGGGAATGTAAATTGGTGCAGCCACTAGGAAACTGTATAGAGAGGTTCATTAAAAAACTAAAAATAGATATACCATATGATCCAGAAATTACGCTTCTGGGCATTTATGCAAATAAACCAAAAACATTAATTCAAAAAGATATATGCATCCACATTTATTGCAGCATTATTTATAACACCCAAGATATGGAAACAACCTAAGCATACATCAATGGATGAATGGATAACAGAATTGTGGTATATATATATAATAAACATAATGGAATATTATTAAGCTACAAAAAAGAATGAAATCTTGCCATTTGTGACAATATGGATAGACCTTGAGAGTATCATGCTAAGTAAATCGGCCAATCAGAGAAAAACAAATACCATGCAATTTCTCTTATATGTGGAATCTAAAACAAATAAACAAACAAAAACAAAAACAAAAAAACCAAATTCATAGATACACAAAGCAGACTGGTGGTTGCAGGGGTAGTGTGAGAAATCAGTTAAGAGGGTATTAAAATATTTAGAAAGAAAAGAAGGAAAAAGAAAGAAAGAAAGAAAGAAAGAAAGAAAGAAAGAAAGAAAGAAAGAAAAGAGAGAGAAAGAAAAGTGGCATTCTTGGGAGAGGCTGAATATTCATAACAGGTAGGGAAATAAAAACACTAAGTATGCTAATTTATTATGTGTTGTGATATTAAAATGGTTTGTGGAAAATGCTTTTGAGACACCGTATCTACAGTGGTAAGGAACTCGTTTTGGATCTAATCATCATTTAAATGTAATAAAGAAAAAGGAATTTGAGTCAAAGGTAAGTTATACAAAAGTAAATAAAAGTTACTAAAATTGAAACAAAATTTTTAAAAACAGTATGAAACTTTACCTTATAGTAACACATCTAGAGATCTTATGGTTGTAGATGGTTAAACACAAATGTGGTTTGCTGAAATTTTATAGCTATTCTGAAAATATTGCCTTCTAAATGTTTGTAAAGAGTAAGAATTAAGATTTTAATCTGTAGTCTATTTAATAATCAGAGAGGTAATGTGTAAGCAAATTTTTTAAAAAGCCAAAACCAAACTGGGAATAATACTTGCAATTCACACTCAAAAACATCTGATTTCTTTAACACCAGGAGCTTCTAGATATCAATAAGAAAAGACCAATAAAAAGTAAGCAAAATTTAGAAACAGACAAGAGTAAATACAAATGTCTCTTAAAAATATGAAAAGATCTTCAAATGAAGACTAATTCTAAAATGGTAATTAAAACTATACTGAAATTCCAGTTGTCTGTCACCCATCAGACTGGCAAAGTTCAACAAGTTTGGTGAAGTACCATAATGGCGGGTATATAATAAACCAGGAGTTACGTTGCTGCTAGTGGGTGTGCAAATGAATCCAACCTTCATGGAGCACAACTGGCAGTGTCTATCAAAAATTAAATTGTGTGTGTGTGTGTGTGTGTGTGTGTGTGTGTGAGTTTATTTATTTTTTGAGAGAGAGAGAGAGAGAGAGAGAGAGCAAGCCAGGGAGTAGCAAAGGGAGAGAGGGAGACAGAAATCCCAAGAAGGCTCTGCACTTTGGAACTCGAACTCACCAACTGTGAGATTAGGACCTGAGCTGAAACCAGAGTTGGACGCTCAACCAACTGAGCCACCCAGGCGCCCCAGTATCTATCAAATTTAAATGCACATACTTATGATCCAGAAATTCTACCTCTAGGAATTTATCCTATGGAAATACTTAGGCATGTGCAAAATGACGTTCACATAAAGCTCTTCACTGGAGCACCGCCTATATTAGCAGGAGTTTGGAAAGTGCCATCAATTGGGCCTAAATAAGTGGCAAGTCATCTAAACCATGGCAGACAACACTCTTGCTTGTCTATCCTGTGATCATTCCCCAATTTTTTTTTTTTTTTTTTTTTTTTTTTTGCTATTGGGCCATATTTTTCTAATCCTCTCCACAACCCCAGGAGATTAATCTTGAAGATCCTAAATCAATCGCAGTCTTTTCATTTATACAATAAAATCTCCAGACTACTCTCTCTGGAGGAAACCAATGGCTAGAGGCTGAAAGATTTACTTTTCTTGAAATACCCCTTTGAACTCTTTGGATTTGTAACAAGGACATGTATGTATGGGGAAAAAAATCATAAAATGTTTAAATAATTTATCCTTTATTTATTTATTTATTTATTTATTTATTTATTTATTTATTTTTATATGTTTATTTGAGAGAGAGACAGAGAGACAGAGAGAGAGAGACAGAGAGAGAGACAGAGAGAGAGAGACAGAGAGAGAGAGAGAGAGAGAGAGAGAGAGAGAATCCCAAACAGGCTCTGTGCTGTCAATGCAGAGCCTGACCGGGTCTTGACCCCATGAATCATGAGATCATGACCTAAACCGAAATCAAGAGTTGGACACTTAACTGACTGAACCACTCCACCACCCCCATCCTCCATTTTTTAATTTAAAAACCTGAAGCCTAAAAAAAAAACTCACAGATTTTTAAAACAGTAGTAGAAATACAACCTAAGTCTACTGTACTCTAGCTGTAAAGTGAGGTACAGCAAGGCTCAGCCTTTCTGGAAGTGAGGTTTGCTGCTATTTGCTTTAATAGCATCTCTTCACTCCCCAGTGGATATACAGAATGGTTTAGAGGCTGATGACTACAAAATTCGGCAAGAAAAGCCCAAATTCTGTCTCTACTATTCCCCCTACCAGCTACATGACTTCAGGCAGATAATATACTTATCGGAACCTCAGTTGATTCATCTTCAAACAGGCTAATAATGAAACCTTAGAATTGTGAGAATTCAATTAGTTTATTTGTTTTATTTTTATTTTTTCAATTTTATTTAAATCCAAGTTAGTTAACATTTAGTGTAATAATGGTTTCAGGAGTAGAATTTAGTGATTCATCACTTACATATAACACCCAGTGCTCTCCTTAATGCCCATTCCCTACCAGCACCCCTCCAGCAATCCTGTTTGTCCTCTGCATTTAGGAGTCTCTTATGGTTTGCCTCCCTCTCTGTTTTCATCTTCTTTTTCCTTCCCTTCCCCTATGTTCATCTGTTTTGTTTCTTAAATTCCACACATGAGTGCAATCATATAATATTTATCTCCCTTAGCTCTATGCTGAGCTTTACTGAGTGCTCTAGTGGATGTTGATTATTGTAATGTGTTCACTGAAGTAAGGAGATTTCTTTTTTAATGTTTATTTTTGAGAGAGAGAGAAAGAGAGAGCACAAGCAGGGCAGAGGCAGACAGAAGGGGAGACACAGAATCCAAAGCAGGCTCCAGGCTCTGAAGCTGTCAGCAAAGAACCCGACATGGGGTTGGAACTCATGACCTGAGCCAAAGTTGGATGCTTAACCAACAGAACCACCCCAACGTTTAACCAACTGAGCCACCCAGGCGCTCCTGAATTTTTTAATGTATATTTATTTTTGAGAGAGACAGACAGACAGGGTGCAAGTGGGGGAGGGACAGAGAGAAGGAGACACAGAATCCAAGCAGGTTCCAGGCTCTGAGGTGTCAGCACAGAGCCCGATGTGGGGCTCGAACCCACAAGTGGTGAGATCATGACCTGAGCCAAAGTTGGATGCTTAACGGACTGAGCCACCCAGGTGCCCCCACCAGGCACCTCTGAATTAAAGAAGACTCAGTGAACTTTTGGTTCCAATCAGGAATTTTTCAGCATTTCTCAAAATAATCAAAACCACCACACCAGCGGTCATGAATCTGAGGTTGGCATAACTCCTATCAAATTAGTAAAAGGTTTTTCTCCTACTTTAGCTTTGCCAGAACATTAGAATGACCTAGCAAGCTTTGGAAAGTACTGTTGCCTGGGTTCCATCTTCAGAGATTCTGGTTTCATTGTTTTGGGCTGCAGTCTGGGCAGCAAAACCTTAGAGGCATTTTTGAGGTTCTCAAGATTGAGAACCCCTGGCCTAGGCTCTTCATTAAATCATCTGCTATTAACTTAGTTGTAGCTATTCTCATCATATTGGCAGAGGTTTTGAAGGTCTATGCATTTCCCCCATAGATCAGAAGTTTCATCAGGGCAAGAGTGATCTCTTTTTTTCTTCTTTTTTCTATTCTTTCTTTCTTTCCTTTTTTTTTTTTTTTTAAATGTTTTAACCTCTGCCTTCTATCTTCCCTTTAGACTTGCGAAATACCTAGCTGAATCTCAGTATTCTCTGGTGATTGATCAGCTATTAAAAATGGAAAAGTCTTACAGCAGCTGGAGGCCTCCCTCCACCAGGGTCTCCCTCCTCAGGTGGTAAACTGTGAAGAGAATCACAGTCAAGTGGGGCACGTCTGCCACACTGCTCTTGCTCCTTCTATGAGCAAATATTTTGGAGAGGGGTTCCATTCCCAGCCAAAACAGTCATGTTCCCTGTTGTTTTTCTTGTCCTCCCAATCATTTGCAACTCTGACCGGATAAAATAATGCACACAAAACCATGCCCAGAAGTAACCAACAATTTTGGTTTTGCTTGCAGACATTTGGGGAAGGAATGTGATATATTAGAAGAGCACTAGATTTGAGGTGAGGACAGGGGTTCAAGTCCTGCACTACCACTTACCACTGGGGAGTCACTTTGCACCACAGGTAGGCCTTCATTTCCTATTTCATAAGACAGGTAATGATGATATAGTATTGTTAGGATAATGAGATCATGTGGGTGAAATTCACTTTATAAAATATAAAGCATTTTTCAAATATTAATTATGGTTGTAAAAGGAATCAGGGACAACACTAAGCAACTGATTATATTGATTGTATTCAACAATTATTTAGCATCTCCCATTTACAATAAAAATATTTCCCTTAGGTCTTTCCTTGTTTGCCTAATATCAGATTCTATATCCCTGTCTAAAATTTAACTTGGTTGTTTTTATTCCTAACATTGTAACAGGACTCCAATTTGTCATCTAAACTCAAAGCAGGTGTGTCATTATTGAGTTAGCCCTTTTTCCAACAAGCTCTTCAGAAAGAGGACATGATATAAAAGGCAAAGTGAAGGAAGCTGATAGGTACCATTCATTCATCCATTCCGTAGGAGTGTGTTATTGAGAACCTTCCAGGCATCTTGAGAGCCCACCAGGGGCAAGTGCTATCTACGGTTGAAGGAATGACCAGGTCAGACACTGGTGGAGCTTCAGTTTGGCAGGGGAACATGTGATAAACGTCTCAACTGTGAAAGATGGCAATCATTAGCAGGGTACTCCACATAGTCAAAGGCTGTAAGAATTCACCAGCCCAAACAGAGCTGGGCAGGATTGGTGCCCAGGCATGGAGAACAGGAAGGTCTGGGCAAGAGACAGCATGGTTCGTTAGAATAACTGAAAGATGTTCAGTGTACCTGGAATGTCTGAGGGAAAGTGGTTGAGAGAAGAGCCTGGGAAGGTAAATATTAGTCATAAGCCATGGAACCCCTGTCAAGGAATTTGGAATTTATCCTAAGGGCATTGGGAAACCATTAAAAGACTTGAAAGAGGAAAATGATATAATCAGATTCCTAGGGGTTTTGTCTGTGGGTTTTGCTTGGTTGAAATGTGGAGCACGCATTTAAGAGGAGAAGGAAGGGGGAAGGGGACTGGATGTAATGCTCCTGAGGAGAGATGTTTGTGACCTGGTCTTATGTTAGGACAAAAGGAGTTGGAGAGATGGAAGGGAGCAATGTTCGTAAAACTCAAATCTGATCATGCCACTCCCATGTTTGAAACTCTTCAAACTTTTCCCATTGTTCTTAGAATAAAATTTCAAAAACTTTTAATGTGACTTATAAGGGTACTTCATGTTTTGGCCTCCTTCCCCTTGCATGCTGACCTCTCTGTTCTTTTTATGCATGAAGTTCTTTGGACCTGAGGGCCATCCACACAACCTGCCCAGAAACTTCACACAGGCCATGACTGGTCCACTGAGCAATGAATGAAGTGGCTGATTTAAGAGATACGGAGGAAGTCAAATCAATAAGACTCAGAGGCTTATATTGAGTCCGAGGTGGTTGCAAGCTATCTGAGAGGAGATGTTAAGTAGGCAATAGGAACTAAGTACTTAGCACATGCCAGATTCCATGCCAGACATTTTCACATGTATTATCTCATGTAATTAACTAAAGCCAAAGGTAAATCAAAACCATTAACTATATGACCTAATTTTAAAGTAGGCTCCACACTAATTATGGTAATCTGGACTATGAGAAGCCTATACCTATTCATCCAGGGAAATGAGCATTTTATCCTGAAGGAGTAAAAAACCGTGTAATGATTGAGTCACTTCATTTCCAAAGTATCCTTATGGCATGATTATAGGAACACTTAAAAAACAAAAACAAGTATAGATGGGCTGGTGAGTAATTTTATTCCCACAGAAGAGTTTTAGGTGCCCCTGGTCTTTTGCATGAATAATCACAGGGCCCAGTTCATTTTAAATAAACCAAGTAGAGGTACAGAAGAAATGTCCTAACACCTTCACCTCCAACAACACCCCTCAACCCACATGACCTTCTACACCAATTTCTGTAAGGGCTTCCCCTTCCTACTTTTGGCAAGGTATTAAAGGCCAGATCTGTCGAATATTTCTTGCACCTAGCTTATACTCATGGTGTATCTTTACTGTGTATCTAGGTGCACCGTTAGCGTTCCAGAATACATTTCCACTGCGCCCTTTAACCCTCAGTCTCTAGGTTCCCCAGCAAAAGGACTAAGCTCTTTGTTCCATAATCATTCAGAAAAATGTTCCTCAAGGTATAATCTGTACCCAAGCACACTGGAATCAACAGAGCCGCTTTCTTAAAACATAGGCTTGGGCCCATGCCCCCCATCTACTAAGTCAGCATTTCTCAAAATGGGGCCCCGGAGTCTGCATTTAAAAAAGAAAAAAGCTGTCCAGGCACTATTAAGCAAACTAAAGTTTGAGAACGTGGAAAAACATTTTAAGTATGGTAAATAATTCTCATTACACATTTTGCTACCACAAATAATTGCGGAATATCTCCTCACAGAAAAGTAATACACCAGAACAATACATACATTAAATAAATAAATAAATATTTGAATCCTCAGGTAAAAACAAGAGATGATTTGAACACTCCGAATTGGACTCCATGAAAGAAGGCTTTAAAAGATTTTACCCACCTATTGGGTAATTGATGGAGAACCGAGTTGTAAATGTTTTACACAGAAGTACTTAATACCAGATCAGTATTCACTGATTACAAAAAATAAGCTAACTGAAGGGGGTACTTTATAAATAAGATGTTTTATTGAGAGGTGAGATTTATGTTACAGAGTAATTCCTAAGAAATGAGGTTTTTGTTATTAGATTTTGTTTTCTGTTTTGTTCATTTGTTTGTTGTGTTTTGGTAAGTGCTTTTCCAAGAAGTTTCCCAAAAGGAATGGCAGAATTGACTCTGTGAATTAAATTCTCAATTATTACCCACAAACTTTTATCCAATGCCTGTATCATTACTCACAGAAAGACTGTGTGTGTGGGTTTACATATATATATATACACACACATACATACACATACATACATATGTTTAATATATACACATACATACAAAATACATAGAGAAATATTAAACTCTCAACCCAAACAGGGATATTTCAGTGTGACTAAAACTCTTTTGTTTTCCAAGACAAATACTATTATTTGAAAGATACTGGATAAACGGAGGTATATGAGACTAAATCCCCACTTAATCTGTATTTTTTAAATTGGAAAAACAGAAGAAAAATCACTCCTGTGAACTTTTTCATTCACAAAGCTGCAGTCTTTTTGTTGTTGTTCAGATACCAAAAACTTAATTTTTAAATACTTTTCTTCTGCAAACTAAATAGAAAATTCTATTATCCATCAATTAAACGTAGGTAAGAAGTAACAGACATTGAACAGAAGAGAGATACATACTATGCATGCCAGGAAAATTAAAACTTGGATGTTGTGGAAGGGGGGTATGTGCTTTGATGTACAAAAGAACCATTGTTTATGTAGGACAAAATCTCCCCAGTATGGAACAGAGATAAAAAGGAAGGAGTTTCTAGCAGATCAAGGTCAACTGAGATCTATGAATAACATAAATGCTATTAACCTAGTACCGAGTGAATCACGGGAGTTGAGCAGGGGACGGTTATGTGGCAGTGTTTTATGTCACTTTGTGTTATATAATGAGCATATGCAGGAAGATTCCTAAATACTATCCAAACTGCCATAGAAGAAGCTTTAGGGAGCTTGAGAGAACAAATCAAAGAACCAGATCTGAGGCACAGCAAGGTAATAGGGATGTTCAAACAGTACAGCAAGTTTACATATTTGCAGGCATCCGCACAATCTCACTCTGCAGGAAACAGCGTGAGAAAGGATTCCTTAGTCGGACAGCTAGAGGCTTATTATGTACAATGTCACCACCCTCATTATGTTCCTAGTTTATTAGAAGAGCTGCAGACACAATACCTTCCTCTTATGACTAATTTAAAATACTGGAAGCCTCGGTGGCTCAGTCGGTTGAGTGTCCGACTTCGGCTCAGGTCATGATCTCGCAGTTCGTGAGTTCAAGCCCCACGTTGGACTCTGTGCTGACAGCTCAGAGCCTGGAGCCTGCTTCAGATTCTGTGTCTCCCTCTCTCTGCCCCTTCCCTGCTCATGTTCTGTCTGTCTCTGTCTCTCAAAAATGAATAAACGTTAAAAAAAATTTTTTTAAATAAATAAAATAAAATACAAAATAAGCTGTGTCTCCTTTCTTCAGGGGAACAGTAAAAAAATCACTGAGTATCATTCTTTTTTCAGCTTAATCTACCTGAAGTGATCTCTTTCATCTAAATCTTACTGAAATATATATTTACTGAATATATTGAAATATATAGTCATAGAAAAAATACATTTTTTCTTTTTTTACATCGCAGACCCATACGTTTTGAAAGCACAATATGAGGAGTTGAAAAAAGGAAAAAACACAAAAACGGAAAGAAAATGAGAAGGAAACAGAGGACCTGTAACTGGTAACAGTAAACGAATCCAACAGAAAATAGGAAGAAAACAAAAGAAAGAGGGAAAAAAAGAAAGTAAAAGTAAAGAATATAAAGGTAATTTGGAGGTGGCGGGGGGCCGGGTGGCTCAGTCGGTTAAGTGTCTGACTCTTGGTTTCAGCTCAGGTCATGATCTCAGTCTGTGAGTTCGAGCCCCACATTGGGCTTTGTGCTGATAGCTCAGAGCCTGGAGCCTGCTTCAGATTCTGTGTCTCCCTCTCTCTCTGTCCCTCCTCCCACCTCAAAAATAAACAAACATTTTTTTTTAACTTCAAATATAAAGAAAGGTAATATTGAGGGGGAGCGTGGGTGGCTCAGTTGGTTAAGCACCCAACTCTTGATTTTGGCTCAGATCATGATCTCATGGTTGGTGAGGCTAAGACCCATGTCAGGCTCCATGCTATCTCCTGCTTGGGATATTTTCTCTCTCCCTCCCTCTGCCCCTCCCTTGCTCTTTCTCTCTCAAAATAAATAATTTTTTTTTTAAAAAAAGGTTAATTTTTTTTAAAGTAGACTACACAGCAATACGCTTTTCACTAATGGATTGCACAGCCATCAACCCACTTGAGGTATAGAACCTTATATAAAAACACTGAAAACTCATAAAAAGCAAGCACTCTACAAGATTAGCCCATGAATGACATCTTAATTTGAATGCAGCTGGCCATATATATTGAGTTTCTACCACTTAGACCCAATTTCAACCTTATCCATCCATTTATTTAACAAGTATTAAATGCCTTCAATTAAGTACAGAGAATACTGCAGTGAACAAGACACAGAATTACCACCCTCACAAAGTTTCTTATTTTAAGACTGATTTTGGTGGTTATAGTGAGTTGAATAGGGTTCTCCCAAACGTCAAGCCTACTCAGGGACACCTAGGTAGCTCAGTCAGTTAAGGCTCCAACTCTTGATTTCGGCTCAGGTCATGATCTCATAGTTCGTGGGATTGAGCCCCACATTGGGCTCTGGGCTGACAGCATGGAGACCGCTTGAGATTCTCTTTTGCCTTCTCTCTCTGCCCCTCCCCAGCTCATGCATGCTCTCTCAAAATAAATAACTAAACTTAAAAAAAAAAAAAAATTCAAGCCTATCCAGAACCGCAGAATGTGGCAATATGGCCTTTATAGCTGTAACTAAGGATTTTGAGATTTAGGGTGGGCCCGAAATCCAGTGTTTGTTGTCCTCATAGGAGGAGTAGACACAGAGAGAAGGCAGTCATGGGAAGATGGAGGTGAGACTGCAGTGATGGAGCCACAAGCCAGGGAAGGCCAAGAACCACCAGCAGCCACCAGAAGCCAAGAGAGAGGCATGGGACGGTTCTCCCACAGAGCCTCCAGAAGGAACCAACCCTGCTGAAACCTTGATTTCAGACTTTCTGGCCTCCAAAACTATGACACAATACATTTTTTTATTTTATTTTTTAAATTTTTTTAATATTTATTTATTTTTGAGAGAGAGACAGAGTACAAGTGGGGGAGGGGCACAGAGAGGGAGACACAGAAACTGAAGCAGGCTCTGGGCTCTGCACGGTCAGCACAGAGCCCAATGCGGGGCTCGAACTCAACAAAGCATGAGATCATGACCTGAGCCAAAGTCAAACGTTTAACTGACTGAGCCACCCAGGCGCCCCAAAATTTCTGTTTTAAACCACCAAGTCCATGGCCATTCATTATGACAGCCCAAGGACACTAATACAGTGGTGTTAATGCAAAAATCAGCATGCAGACTACAGTCTCTCATCGCAGAGTGCCACTGAGCATGTGAGTGGCCAGAGGAAATAAAGGTACAGATGGGCGCTGGCCTTAACAATGCCCTCAATAAAAGGACCAAAGAACAGAGGTGAGTTTGCTAAAAGGTTCACAAACTATTAAGGCCTGCAGAAATTTTGATGATGTCAAGATTCATCCAATTCATTTTACAGCTGAAGAAATTGATGTGGTCTGTCTTTTCGCTTCCCTTTCTCCTCTGCCTCAAGTGAGGTGCAGATGGTCTGTCCTATCTCAGGCAGGAAGTCTCTGTCTGGCTGACACCTGGAATGATTCAGCTGGATTCCCAGAGGTGTGGAGGGGATATTTCTTGCCAGTAAGATGGTAACTATAAAATCCATTTACTTTCCAGTTATTCTAGAGTGCCTACTCTGTAAGTAACAATGGGAGAAGCAAGAAATGTGAACTCCTGTCCTATAGAAACACATTCACAATCACATATATGAGACAAGTCATATTTAAACTGTAAGTAAAGTCAAACAAGTACCTTTTTGGTCCCTGGGTTAAAACTAAAGACTCAAAACAAGGCAGAAGAAAGGGAAACTTTAGAACATTTCTATCAGTGGCATTTAAAACAAGAGCAGTCCCTGATGAACATGGGTGCAAAAATCCTCAACAAGATATTAGCCAACTGGATCCAACGATACATTAAAAAAATTATTCACCACAACCAAGTGGGATTTATACCTGGGATGCAGGACTGGTTCAATAGCCGCAAAACAATCAATGTGATTCATCACATCAATAAAAGAAAGGACAAGAACCATATGATTCTCTCAATAGATGCAGAGAAAGCATTTGACAAAATACAGCATCCTTTCTTGATAAAACCCTCAAGAAAGTAGGGATAGAAGGATCATACCCTAAGATCATAAAAGCCATATATGAAAGACCCAATGCAAATATCATCCTCAATGGGGAAAAACTGAGAGCTTTCCCCCTAAGGTCAGGAACAAGACAGGGATGTCCACTCTCATCAGTTATTCAACATAGTATTGGAAGTCTTAGCCTCTGTAATCAGACAACACAAAGAAATAAAAGACATCCAAACTGGCCAGGAGGAGGTCAAACTTCCACTCTTCACAGATGGCATGATACTCTATATGGAAAACACAAAAGATTCCACCAAAAAACTGCTAGAACTGATTGCAGGATATAAAATCAATGCACAGAAATTGGTTGCATTCTTATTCACCAACAATGAAGCAACAGAAAGAGAAATCAAGGAATTGATCCCATTTACAATTGCACCAAAAACCACAAAATACCTAGGAATAAATCTAACAAGAAAGGTGAAAAATCTATACACTGAAAACTATAGAAAGCTTATGAAAGAAATTGAAGAAGACACAAAAAAATGGAAAAAGATTCCATGCTCCCAGATAGAAAGAACAAATATTGTTAAAATGTTGATACTACCCAAAGCAATCTACATATTCAATGCAATCCCTATCAAAATAACACCAGCATTCTTCACAGAGCTAGAATAAATAATCCTAAAATTTGTATGGAACCAGAAAAGACCCCGAATAGCCAAAGCAATCCTGAAAAAGAAAACCAAAGCTAGAGGCATCACAATCACAGACTTCAAGATGTATTACAAAGCTGTAATCATCAAGACAGTATGGTACTGGCACAAAAACAGACACTCAGATCAATGGAACAGAAGAGAGAACCCAGAAATGGACTCACAAATGTATGGCCAACTAATCTTTGACAAAGCAGGAAAGAATATCCAATCGAATAAAGACAGTCTCTTCAAGTCATGCTGGGAAAACTGGACAGCGACATGCAGAAGAATGAACCTGGACCACTTTCTTACACCATACACAAAAAACAACTCAAAATGGACGAAAGACCTAAAGGTAAGACAGGAAGCCATCAAAATCCTCGAGGAGAAAGCAGGCAAAAACTTCTTTGACCTTGGCCGCAGCAACTTCTTAACACATCTCCAGAGGCAAGGGAAGCAAAAGCAAAAATGAACTATTGGGACCTCATCAAAATAAAAAGCTTCTGCACAGTGAAGGAAACAATCAGCAAAACTAAAAGGCACCTGACAGAATGGGAGAAGATATTTGAAACAACATATCAGGTAAAGGGCTAGTATCCAAAATCTATAAAGAACTTATCAAACTCAACACCCCAAAACCAAATAACCCAGTGAAGAAATGGGCAAAAGACATGAATAGACACTTCTCCAAGGAAGACATCCAGATGGCCAACCAACATATGAAAAATGCTCAACATCACTCATCACCAGGGAAATACAAATCAAAACCACAATGAGATACCACCTCACACCTGTCAGAATGAATAACATTAACAACTCAGGCAACAACAGATGTTGGCAAGGAGGCGGAGAAAGAGGATCTCTTTTGCATTGTTGGTAGGAATGCAAGCTGGTGCAGCCACTCTGGGAAACAGTATGGAGGTTCCCCAAAAAACTAAAAATAGAACTACCCTATGACCCAGCAATTGCACTAAATACTTGACAAGGTATTTATCCAAGAGACAAAGGTGTGCTGTTTTGAAGGGACACATGCAACCCCACGTTTATAGCAGCACTATCAACAATAGCCAAAGTATGGAAAGGCCCAAATGTCCATCAATGGGTGAATGGATAAAGAAGATGTGGTATATATATACAATGAGGTATTACTCGGCAATCAAAAAGAATGAAATCTTGCTATTTGCAACTACGTGGATGGAACTAGAGGGTATTATGCCAAGCGAAATTAGTCAGCCAGAGAAAGACAAATATCATATGACTTCACTCATATGAGGACTTTAAGACACAGAACAGATGAACATAAGGGAAGGGAAGCAAAAATAATATAAAAACAGGGAGGGGTGCAAAATATAAGAGACTCTTAAATATGGAGAACAAACTGAGGGTTACTGGAGGGGTTGTGGGAGAGGGGATGGGCTAAATGGGTAAGGGGCACTAAGGAATCTACTCCTGAAATCACTGTTGCACAATATGCTAATTTGGATGTAAATTTAAAAAATAAAAATTAATTAATTAATTAATTAATTAAAAAAACAAGGGCAGAACTTTGCTATCTGGCTTTGAGCAGACTAATTCTACTTAGAAAAACCAGACAAGGGGCAGCTGGGTGGCTCAGTCAGTTAAGTGTCTGACTTCAGCTCAGGTCATGATCTCATGGTTCGTGAGTTCTAGCCCCACATTGGGCTCTATGCTGACAGCTTAGAACCCAGAGCTTGAGATTCTGTGTCTCAATCTCTCTCTGCCACTTCCCCACTCACACTCTTCTTTGTCTCTCTCTCTCTCAAAAATAAATAAAACATTAAAAAATTTTAAAAAAGAAAAACCAGACAAGCAGGACCATACACACATCCCCCACCCCCACCCCCACCCCCACCCCCACACCTATTTAATGTGTTGAAGAACTATAAAAGTAGCTCCTTGAAGAGATCAAGATCCTTGAAAGAAGAAAAGTTAATCAAGAGGGTGGGCAGAAAGTGGCTGCTGAGATGCAGAGAAACTGAGCAAAACTTTTAGCAGTCTGATGGAACAGGAGAGTCAAAACTGGGAGGTCAGGACTATCAAGAAACCCAAGATATAAGAAATCAAGATCCTGGACAGAAAGGATCCATAGGAAAATCAGCCTGATAGTCTGACCCATGTTTCCTCTGGATAGTCATCCATTTGTCTGTGGTGCTGGCCAAGAGATAGAGAAGCTAATCCAGAAAGTGCTTGCTAAGCGGCTGAAACACTAAGTAGAGCTATTAAGAGTCTCACTGTGCTAGGAAAAATAATAATAATAATAAGAGTTCAGGGTCGCCAAAGTGGAAGTGCCCAGGCAAACTGTCCAGTTTGAGCCCTGCACAGGGCTCGGCACTGACAGTAAGGGGCCTGCTTGGGATTCTCTCTCTCTCTCTCTCTCTCTCTCTCTGCCCCTCCCTTTCTCTCTCTCTCAAAATAAATAAATAAACATTAAAAAAAAGGGGGGGGTCAAACCTTAAATAGTCAAAGCCTATAAGAGGGAGACTCAGGCTCAAATTGGTTTCCCTCTAATGGATTAAGGTGATCTCCACTAACTGCCTTCCGGAAACCAAACAACAACCTCTCCAAAGAGAGTATCATCTAGACCCTCTGCAATGTTTCATAAAACTTCCCTGGAAGATTATCAGGCACACCCAGATGGAGAACTACGATTAAAAAATCAAAATAGAAACAGACGCAGTTGTGATTCAGGTATCGAAATTATCAAACCAATGTTAAAACAAGGTCAGATTCCCCTCCCCCCTCCACCTCTACCACAGATCATTCACAAAGTACCACAAACAAACTTGTAGTGCCTAAAACTAGAATGGGGCCCTGCCCAGCTAGGAATCTCGGTAACTCAGAAATGGGCTTCTCCTTGGAAGACATGTGTGTGGAGAGACCTTGAATAATAGCAGGGAAATCTGACTGCCGTCCCAGAGGCTCATTCATTACCCTTAGTGATTACTCACATGAACCCAGTACCTCCCCAAATCTCCTAGAGTCTTGAATTGTTGCACAGCCTTTAAATTTCTTTTAATGATTATTTATTTTTGAGAGAGAGACAGACAGACAGACAGAGCACAAGCAGGAGAGGGGTAGAGAGAGAAGGAGACACAGATTCCCAAGCAGGCTACAGGCTCTGAGCTGTCAGTGCAGAGCCTGACACGGGGCTCAAACTCACAAACTGTGAGATCATGACCTGAGCTGACGTCAGATGCTAAACCGACTGAGTCAACCAGGCGCCCCTGAATTTTTTAAGTAAAGCTGAACTCTGTGCGAGGACAGGCGTTAGGGTAGACCGGCTTTGTGGTCAGGAGAAGAGCAGGGGGCTCAGAACATCAGCAGAGAGTTTGCTAGGAGTTGCAGTGCAGGCTGGCTGCTGACCAGGACTGTAGGATGGAAGAAAATGGAGATCCCACAAAGATTTAATTAATATTCCTTTACTTTTATTCATAAGAGGCTAGGGGTGAACATGAAGAGGGGCTGTGAGAATTTTAGCCCCCTACCCCTGTCTTCTCTTGTCCCCATGTTCAGTCAGTCACAAATCAAAGAATTAATAAAACTAAGACAAGCCTGGGGCACCCGGGTGACTCAGTTGGTTAAGCGGCCGACTTTGGCTCAGGTCACCATCTCACAGTTCATGGGTTTGAGCCCCGCGTCAGGCTCTGGGCTAACAGCTCATAGCCTGGAGCCTGCTTTGGATTCTGTGTCTCCCTCTCTCTCTGCCCCTCCCCCACTTGTGCTCTGTCTCTCTCTCCTCTGTCTCTCAAAAATAAACATTTAAAAAAATTAATAAAACAATTAGAAAAAAAAACAAGATAAGCCTCCCCATTACCTAATTCAATTTATTTTCTTTGGTCTTTTCCCTCTTGTTTCTTCTTCCCAGATTCCCTCCATGGATAATGCATTTTATCCTCTTCTCTTAAGGTGCCCTTAAAGCTATGCGCACTCCCCCCACCCTCCCCCTAAGCCCCAGCACAGGCCTGTCCCTGTGGTAACATCTTCTGGAACCAAGACAACCAAGCGGAAAGGAAACTAAGGGGGTGCCCAGCTTTCTCCACCGGCAGCATCAAGTGTGCTCAGAAGGCAGGCAGGGGCTCTGACCCTGACCAGTGCACACACAGGAGTGAACCATTCTCTCCACTGGGCCCAGACACACAGCAGGCTTTGCTCTGGTCACATCTGTGCTCTGTGTGTCCTTGCAAGCTAAAAACAAAGGAGAGGGTTTTACCCCGTCTCTCCCTTCCCATAATTACTTTTAGTGGTGAAGCAGTTAATGCGGTATTCCTCCTCTTGGCTCAGAGTTTTCATTCTTTATTGGCACCGTTTCATCCCAGGAGACAATAGCAGATTGTTTCTGGTGTTCGAAGAAGGATCTTGTTCTGGCAGGCAGGCTTCCAGTCAACAAGCTTGACATCTTCTGCAAAGAACGTGCATGTGCTGTGTTTGAACCTGACTTTCAAGTGTCTTGTATAAAGACAATCATCCTAATCACAACCTGCAACTGTGTTAGGAACTTGCACAAAACTGAAACCAAAAATACTCCTAAGAGAGACTGAGAGAGAAGCAAAGAGAGGAAAGAGTAGGCAAGGCGTACTGAAATCCTTGGACCAAAATGCTCTGGGCTCTCTTCGTGTCACCTGATTAGAAAAAGCCCTTCTCTTCCTCATCCCTCTGACCTGGTTAGCAGCTTTAAAACAGCGATATTGGGTAATCTTAACCACAGCAATCACCCCAGATGAGGAACTTTCCTGGCAGGAAGAGAAGAAATGGAAAGCAATGCAGGACTCCCTACTGGGATCTGTGGGTCCCTCCAGAGCCAGCAACTGCCCCCTGAGGCCTCAGATCCCCCTCCACCAGTGGCCATTCCACTGACAGCTAGGCACAAAGCACACGTAGATAACCTTCAGGAAAGGCCGTCCCAGGGGGGACAAGAAAGCTGAACTAAGAGAAACAATCATCAAGTCCTTCCTATAGTCACAGTTCATAAAGCACAAAGCATTTTGGCCTACCACGTCTCAAAACTCTATGTGAAGAAGACAGATTTTTAAGATAAGGAAACAAATCCATTGAGGCAAAGCGACTTGCCAGAGGTCACATGGCTAACCAACAACAAAGCTAGCTATTATAAAATAAACTTTCTGGAGGAGGAATGACAAATCTGTCATGCAGAAAAATTCCAAATAATCCACCGAGACGCTCTGCTTTCAAGGAGGTGGAGCACAACTCCCCACTCCTTGAGTGTGGGCTGTGCATAGCGACTTCTTTCCAAAGAAGCTGCCATGGAACGGTGAGCATAACTTCACAATGAAGAACCTAATAAACACAACCACAGACAAGCGGTCAAGGTCAACATCAACTTATAAGTCATGTTGATAGCACGTACCCTAGATCTGATGTGATGAGAATGGAACTTTACCTCCATAGTCTTCCTCCCCAAAACCCATAACCCCAGTCTAATCATGAGAAAGACACTGGACAAATCCCAGCTGATGGGCACTCTACAAACACCTGACCAGTGTCCCTCAAAATTTTCCAGGTCATCAAAGACAAGGAAAATCTGAGAAACTATCACAGCCTGTGGAAACCTAAGGAGACACGGTTACTAAACGTAATGTGGTACACCAGACGGGATGCTGGAACAGAAAAGGGACAGTAGGTGAAAACTAAGGAAATCTGAATAAATTATGGACTTGAATGAAAATGTACCAATGCTGATGCATTAATTGTAACAGATCATACTAATGTAAAATGTTAATAATAGGGAAACTGCACTGGGTATACGGGACTGCTCTGTAGTATCTTCCCAGTTTTTCTGTAGATCTAAAATTGTTCAAAAATTAAAAGTTTATTTAACTAAAATATCAGGCTCTGAGCTCCAACTCACAACTTTCTTTTTTTTTTTTTTATAATTTTTTTTAACATTTATTTATTTTTGAGACAGAGAGAGACAGAGCATGAACGGGGGAGGGGCAGAGAGAGAGGGAGACACAGAATGGGAAGCAGGCTCCAGGCTCTGAGCCATCAGCCCAGAGCCCAACGCGGGGCTCGAACTCACGGACCGTGAGATCGTGACCTGAGCTGAAGTTGGACGCTCAACTGACTGAGCCACCCAGGCGCCCCTCCAACTCACAACTTTCTATAAGAGCATACAGTTCTACCTCTTGTTAAGCAGGCATCTTCTTGGTCTGCAATTCAATCAACATCTAGTTCCCTTGGCAAGCACTAGATTCTGAGAACGCAAGCGCCATGTCAGCTTTTGCTGGGCATTTGACCCCCTAGCGCATTGCACACCACCTGGCACATAGTAGGTACTCAATAAATATTTGCGGAATGAAAGAAACCAGGTTCAAGGGTGTTTAGAACTGGTTTGTCTAAACGTATTAGATTCAAACACTCAACCCTAGGTCAGAGAAAAAGCTAAACTATTTAAGGTATCAAAATAAGAAAATAAAATCCCAGACCCTATTTCAGTTGGTAAAGTGTTAATTCCAATGGTGGTGGTAAGCATGGTCATTTAAGAACAAAGCAGAAACTACAGCAAGGCTACAAATGTGATTTGGAACTCACATCGCAAAGAAGAGGAAAAGAAGAGTCCGTGAACTCTAAGCTACAAGCTGGTGTCACATTAAAAGTCAGTGTTATCAGTGTGTACTCACAGAAATGCATTTGGAGCCCACACGTTATTCTTTCACTCCCGTGGCTTCTTGGCTTTACCCAAAATACAGTTTGAGATTCCCTACAGAAACGAGACAAAATAATAAAATGATTACAGAATAAACAATGGCCCCATGAGGAAATGTTTAAAAATTGAGGAAGTTTAGCTAGAAAAGGGAAGAGCTGTTAAGTGACTTGATAATAATTACTCAATATATAACAAGTTTTTATAAGGAGAGAACTAACCACTTCTGTGGCTTGACAGAAAACCAGACAAGAGAGAATTGAGCTTGAATTGCCATCAGGTTTTATCATCAGAAATTTCCTCTTTTATATCCTGGAGAGCTTTAAAATTAGAATGGTCAGCTATCTGGTCAACATGGCCTACTAAGAATGGTGGCCCTGATGATACCCTTGTCGATCCATGAGTCTATTATCTGACTCAGTCTTCATTCTGCACATGGATAAAATGATGGTACAAGGCTTTCTTCCATCACCAACCAGACCACAGTCTTTACATGGGCAGAAACCACTTCTGTGTTGTGCACCTCTCCCCTTATCACCAAACATTATTTCCTGGCAGTGAGTGCTCAATAAATACTCGCCAAAAAAAAACAAGTTAATAAGTAAATCAACCTTGAATAATGAAAACGATGACCAATTATATTCTGCATTTTTAGACTTAAGAGAACATGAAGTAGAAGAACGAGAGCAAAAGAATGTTGCTTTCATTGATCACTATTTAATCATCTAAAAGAACTTAAATAGATATTCTAAAGAAAAGCCTAGAGGGGTGCCTGAGTGGCTCAGTCAATTAAGCGTCTGACTTCGGCTCAGGTCATGCTCTTGCAGTTCGTGAGTTCAAGGCCCACGTCCAGCTCTGTGCTGACAATTCGGAGCCTGGAGCCTGCTTCGGATTCTTCGTGTGTGTTTGTGTGTGTGTCTCTCTCTTTGCCCCTCCCCCACTAGCACTCTGTCTCTCTGTCTCTCTGTCTCAAAAATAAACATAAAAAAAAAAAAGCCTAGAGAAAGGCACTGACACAGTCCCTGACACATTACAAGCTCTGTGGCAAATGTATTTTCTAAAGATGGCCACAGTTAACATGACCCCTCCCACATGTTCTTACCAAATGAGACTGACACACCTCCACTAGGGTCTGTTTCCTTTTCTTGAATCTAGGCATACCTTGCAACTGTTCCAAAAGTTGCAAAAATGATGCTGTGTAACTTCTGAGTCAGACAAGGCAACATATGGCTTCAGCTTCTCTCTCTTTCTCTCTTTTAGGATGCTTACCCTTGATTCTCAGCCACCATATTGGGAAGAAGCCCAGGCCACGTGGAGAAGCCAGACATGCTCACACCAACATCAAGCACTAGACATGGGAGTGAATGCGACTCAGAGGATTCCAGTCCCCAGCCTTCAAGTCATCTGCCTGTGGACCTAGTCCTCACGGAGCCCTCTTTCCTGTGCTAACCCTGAATTTCTGACTCAGCAAAACTGTAAATAGTAGCATATGATTATTAGTGTTTTAAACCACTAAGTCTGGGGTTATTTATTACACAGCAATAGATGACTAATACAGGTACTTACTAAATGTTAGTTTACTGGTTTAATTGACTTGAAGATCCCTAATTTAACTGCACAAATTTCCTGAATACCTACTCCTATGTGTCTGGCACAGAGTTAGGCCCTAGGAACATACACAGTTAAGACATGGTCCCTCCCTTCCACCAGCTTCCTGTAAGGGGATTAAACACAAAGTAAAAAGTTCATTTCAGGGGGCGCCTGGGTGGCTCAGTCGGTTAAGTGGCCGACTTCGGCTCAGGTCATGATCTCGCGGTCTGTGAGTTCGAGCCCCCGCGTCGGGCTCTGTGCTGAAAGCTCAGAGCCTGGAGCCTGTTTCAGATTCTGTGTCTTCCTCTCTCTGACCCTCCCCCGTTCATGCTCTGTCTCTCTCTGTCTCAATAAATAAACGTTAAAAAAAAATTTTTTTTAAAAAGTTCATTTCAGAATAATATGATCTATCTTATACTATAATATATAATATATATCTTACACTAGTAGGTACTTCCGGGCTGAAACTGGTATCCTAAATCAGGAAGCAATTCCCCTGTCCCTGTGGGCCCCTATTTATTTGAACTGATGGGCATGCAGTCTCCAGGCTTATCCAGTGAGGGTACCGACCGGAACTGTAGCTAAAGAAGGAGTCAGAAGTTATGTTTTCAGTGCACCGAAGCTCCGGAGAAGGGAAGAGATACAGAATGAGGGTTGGTATGTGTTACACAGAGCAGGCCTGATTCTGAGTCTCTCTGAGAGAGGGGTAAACTGAGAAGTAGAAAGACTTAAGTTCCTGAAAGATCTTGCAGGACCTTCAGCTCTGGCAAGACTGTGTCAGAGGTCCAGTGGTAAAGGTGCAGTCTGTAAGACTGCAAGTATGATGTGACCACCTTAGTGATTTTTCACTCAATTAATACAAAGTCTATGTTTCGTTTTGTTTTTAATGTTTGAGAGAGCGCGCGCAAACAGGGGAGGGGCAGAGACAGAAGGGAGAGAGAATTCCAAGCAGGCTCCACACTGTTAGCACAGAGCCCCACGCGGGGCTCCAACCCATAAACCGGGAGACCATGACCTGAGCCAAAACCAAGAGTCTGAGGCTTAACCGACCGAACCACCCAGGCGCCCTTAGGGGTTTTTTCTTTTATTGCGGCAAAACAGACCTAACATAAAATTTACCATTTTAGCCATATTTAACTGTACAGCTCAATGGCATTGAGTACATTCACAATAATGTGCAGTGATCAGCACCATCCATCTCCAGGGCTTTTTCATCACCCCAAACCGAAACCGTGCACCCATTAAGCAGTAACGGCCCATTCCCTCTCCCCCTGCCCCTGGTCACTCCTATTCTACTTCCTGCCTCCACCTACGACTCTTCTAGGGTGGGGGCTTCCGCGCTGAAATTTGAAACTGGCCTGGTGGAGGGAGGGGTAGGAGAGATGGAAGAAAGAGGCAGACCCTTCCAGGCTGCTAGGCGGCAGTTTTTAAAAAAGCAAGGGGGGCAGTTTTAAAATAAGCCTACTTACGAGGCTTGTCTTCAGCAGCCGTAAGACCGGACCGTTTATAGAGGCCTTAACGGGGTTCAGCCACGTATACCATCTAGATGGTCTAAACAACACGTTGTGCCCTCAAGGCTGTGCCCTCGAAAAGAGACCCCGCCGTGGAACTGGTGGGCGGAAGGTACATTCCACGGAGAGCGGAAGGGTGGGGAAATTCTGATTACCAATCCAGCTCTGGGTCAACCAGCGGTCACGTCCTCTGGATGACCTCCTCCTCCAACACTGCAGCCCCGGGGCCTGCGCTTCCACTCTTACACGCCCCTCCCACCCCCGGAAGTGTGTCCTGAGCGGTCCGCAGGGGGCGTTCTTGGCACGGGGGTGCCTCCTTTGGTAGCTAACTGGCTGCGCCGGAGGCAGACGCCACAGTAACAATTTAGTATCTGCGAGAGAAAACACAGATTAAGACCATGACTCACAAAGTGAGTACTAATTTTGTCCATTAAGAGCCTCATGATCTGAACTCTGATTTATTAAGTCCCCTAGGCTGGGAATTGGATCCCTCAGGACATTTACTTGTGTCCTCATGTGATTTAATAAAGATGATACATTAGTATGTAGGAACACAAAATATTCTCTTTGGATAATGGCATAGGTTCCTCCTTGCCAGACATAATGTAATACTGTCCAAGTCCACCTTATTTTGGAGGACAGTTTTTCTCATTAGGAACGTTTCAGTGTTCAGGGCCACCAGGGTTGTTCAGCCCGTTAAGCATGGGACTCTTGGTTTCTGCTCAGGTCATAATCTCAGGGTTAGTGGGTTGACAGTGTGGAGCCTGCTTGCAATTTTCTCTCCCTCTCTCTTTGCCCCTCCCCTGCTCAGTCTTTATCTCTCTCAAAATAAATAAATGAAACATTTAAAAAATAGTAAATTAAAACACGAATCGTTTTATTTAAAATGTTTAATTTATGTATGAGCAATAACATTCAGAAGGTCCCAATTGTACTATGGAGATACTTTTTTGTAGAAATGTTCATGCACACACCACTTAAGATGATTACCCTATGTAAGTGTCCTATAATTTGGAAAACTGTGCTCTGTAAATGAGAAGATTAAAGGCACCTGCTCAGCCTCTGCAAGCTGGCCTGCAGCTATAGCCCAGAGATGCCACCACCTGGAATCTTAACTCTGTCACCCATTGTCCCACGAGGAAATGATCCAGCAGGAATCTCCCCTCTCCCCTCTCCTGGGGAGCTATTCTGGCTCCCTCGTCTCCCACTAGGACTTCATCATCGGCCCCTGCTTGAGTCTCTAGGCTCTTCTCCCATTACACACTACCCTTGACTTTGTGCTCACCACACAAAATTCCTTGAGTTTTGACATTTATTGTTCTCTCCCCTTCTTACCATTGCTCAGGATCTTTTCTCTGTAATTCTTTTTCTCTACCTCCTCTCTTCACTTAAAGAAAGAAAGAAAGAAAGAAAGAAAGAAAGAAAGAAAGAAAGAAAGAAAGAAAGAAAGAAAGAAAGAAAGAGAGAAAGAAAGAAAGAAAAAGAAAAAGGAAGGAAGGAAGGAGGGAAAGGAAGGAAGGAAAACAGGGGCACCTGGGTGGCTCAGTTGGTTGAGCGTATGACTTCAGCTCAGGTCATGAGCTTGCAGCTCTTGGGTTCAAGCCCCACATCAGGCTTTGTGCCGACTTTGAGCTCAGAGCAGGCTTTGAGCTCAGAGCCTGGAGCCTGCTTTGGACTCTGTGTCTCCCTCTCACTCTACCTCTCCCCCATTTGCACTCCGTCTCTCTCTCAAAAAGAAATAAACATTTGAAAAAAATTTTTAATTAAAAAAGTTAAATAAAAAAGCAAAACAACAACTTATGGACCTAACAGAAGAAAAGATTTATTTCTCTTTATGATCTCCAATTTTAAATGGACACAGCATGTGGACAAGGTGTGTAATTTTGCTCAGTTTTACCACAATGCTTCATTCCCAGCTACCGCTTTTAGAAAACTCTATTATAAATTTATTTATATTATTTCCATTCTTTACTCTTGCATCAAAATGCCTTGTAGATTTATAAAACTGGCCATAATGCTCTCAAGCCCAAAAGCTCAGATCTAAGTAAACTGTAAAAGAAATGTGTCAAAAATGTCTTTTTCCACAATATAAAGTCACTTTCGGTAGACATAACTTCTATCTTTATATGTAACACAAATCAAATATTTAAACCGTATCTTGCTACCAAAGTTCTAACTTAAGAGATAGAAGACAATATAAATATTTAGAAAGCTTATTATACTTAATATAATGATATTTTGGTTATCAATTAATAATTGTAGAATTACTATATCTAATATAAAGCCTTTAATTTCTCCAAATTATTTAGCCAATGTAATCTCTCCTAGAAAACTTCAAATGGGTGAGTCTTGTCAACCATGTTCTCATTCAAGACAATATTAGACAAAAAAAAAAAAAAAAGTTAAAATCTAAATTCAAAGCTGATTTTTAAATAATGTGGCAATGTTCATAGGAAAGATACTCCTTTATAAAAGCCTAAGCCTCAAGTATCTTATTAAATTCCTTCTTAAGTTTTATTTTTCCTAAGTCACAAAGAACAGGAAATTTATTTTTTTTAATTTTAATGTTTGTTTATTTTTGAGAGAGAGAGAGACAGAGCATAAGCACGGGAGGGGCAGATAGAGAGAGAGGGAGACAGAATCCGAAGCAGGCTCCAGGCTCTGAGCTGTCAGCACAGAGCCCGACACGGGGCTCGAACTCACAAACTGTGAGATCGTGACCTGAGCTGAAGTTGGACGCTTAACTGATTGAGCCACGCAGGCGTCCCAAGAAGAACAGGAAATTTAGTCTACCACCTCAGTTTACAAATCTAACAGAATGCCAGCAACCCTCTATTACAAGAGTAAGACCCCAGAACTTAGAGGGTCTTTCATCCCATAGACCCTGGATTCCACTGTGTCCTGGATGGTAGTTGTTGAAATAAGGCACATCTCAAATACTGGTTTTTCAGAACACACCTATAAAAATACTATTTTTTATTTTGTTCATAGTTATTCTTGAAAACTGCAAAGATAGTAGTTTCTTAGGAAATAACATATTTTATGCTTTAAGTTTCTCAATCTAATGACATCTTATATTTTTTGGTTTTTCTTACATCATTTGTTCATCTTTTGCTTGTCTTCCATCATTTCATCTCCACTGTCACCCTGTGAGGCGGCAGGGTTGTGTGGCAAGTGCTCTCTTTCCCCTTGTTCACTTCTGTCTGAGAGAGTGTTACCTCAGTCTGCATTTGGGGAGGCGGTACGCTTCAAGGAAGCTGGCTGTTCCTCCATCTTGTTAGCCTCGGCCATCATAATTATATTGCTCTTGCCAGTGAACGGGTTAGGAATGGCAAAAAGATGTGAGGGAAGGCTCTGAGGGGCTTCTGGAGAGGTTTTAAAACACACCTGGGGGGAGCCTCTCTCTTTTCCTGCCTCTGAATGTTGTAGTCACAGAGGAAGAAAGGGAGCCCATGAGAGACTATTGGGCCCAAGCCCCATGTGTTAATGGGAGTGAATGCGAGGGAGTAAAAAGGGAAAATACTTATGACCAGTGGACAATATACATAAAATAAACATATATAAAACATACATGAAAGTGTACAATAATAACAGGCTGACATAGGTCCTTAATGACTCAACCCAAACTACAGAACAATAATACACCTTAACAAAAGAGAAACTAGTGCCAAGAAAATCAAGAGATGAACTACAACCACATGTATTGTTATGGATGAATCTCAGCATTGATAAAACGTCTGCAGAAGAATCCACCTAGGACGGTTGCATTTATATAACGTTCAAAACTGTGCAAAACTAAAAAACATCTCTTGGTTATAAAGTTGTAGAAAAGTTGGGGCCCCTGGGTGACTCAGTCAGTTAAGCGTCCGACTTCAGCTCAGGTCATGATCGCGCAGTTCGTGGGTTCAAGCCTCAGGTCGGGCTCTGTGCTGACAGGTCGGAGCCTGGAGCCTGCTTCAGATTCTGTGTCTCCCTCTCTCTCTGCCCCTCTGCCACAAATTCTCTGTCTCTGTCTCTGTCTCTGTCTCTCTCTCTCTCAAAAAATGAATAAAAGTTTAAAGTTACAGAAAAGCTATAAAGAAAAGCAAGAGGATGACAGATACAAAGTTCAGGAGAATTTCCCTTGTGGTACAGGTAGAAGGCTAGGGTCCAGGAGTATCCACTAGGCCTTGAAGAGCCCTAGGATAATCCTATTCACAGGCCTGGTGGCAGGAGACAGGTGTTCACGTGTTCTAGTTACTATTGTTCTTTATGCATTGCAGGTTATAAATATCCCTGCATAGTATTCAATATGTAATTTCTAAAAAAAAACTATTTGCAAAATAAAGAGAATATTGTCAAGTGGCCAGTTAGGAACTTGCAAATACTGCAATATTTTTATTTAGAGAACAGAGTTCCTTTGACTCTCTGAGAAGGGTAAGGCCTCCTACTTTCATCTGAGGTTGCGTGATCAGATCCTGGGTCAAGGCAACTCACAGTTAAATGGGCTGTCAGTGCGAGGTTTCATGTTTGTCTGTATAGAAGTCAGATTGTGTTTACTCTTGTGGCTACAGGTGTCAGAGGCTAAAATTCCTTCTACCTTCATTGTTTTTTGTCTCCCCTGTTGTCTGTTGGGTTTCCCTAGACACTCCTTCTTACATAGGATCTGAGGCAGACAGTCCCTTCTGTTGTAATCCCTAGTTATTATACAGAGGCACAGGCCATGTGGTAGTAACAGGTGGGGAGAGGGGAAGTATTCTATTAGTCCTGTGACCAGGTCTCAACCTTTTAGTGAGCCTGTGCCCCTGGGATGTGATCTTCAAACATGCTCCTCAACTTCAGATGAAACAGGAAGGCTAGAGGGGGCAGTAGTTGGGTGTTTTCTTCTCCCACATGGAAGGCTAGAGGGAGGTATAGTTGGGTGTTTCCCTGCCCCTAAGTCAGGGAGCCTCTGATAAATAATGTCTCCAGCAGGCAGGATTTTGTTCAAAAGAACAGAACGCTCTGGGCAGATTTCAAAGAGACCTTACCCCTTCCTGCCACCAGACGCACCAGATTTTTCTCTGATCTTCACCTTGAGAACTTGGTGGGGCACCGGGAGGTAAATCTAACAAAAGCATGGCAGACTCCTAAAACTGAGCCTCCTAGAGATTTTAACTCTCTAGCTCATCTGCACTAAGCCTCCAGAAATTCATCAATTAGTGTAAGTTTTTCTACCCTGGGACTGCCTTCTGCTCCCATTAAACCGTAATTCTCTGTGTTCACCTATCTCTTCAATGCTTGAGGCAATGTCTGGCCTTGTGACCTGCATCCTCTGAGAAATCTAAGTGCAGGTCTTGATTTTCAGTTTGTTCAGCTTTTTCTTGTTATAAGGACAAGAGGGACACGCAAGCCCTTTACATGTCTGATGGGAAATGGGCAGCTCACAGTTCACTCTGCAGACTTTTAAATTTTATAAGTAAAACTTTGTGAGTAAGACATTGAGTTTCTTCCCTTCGACCTAAAGAGTACACTTACAGGTCTCCAAGGGAAAAGGGAAGGGAGGCAAAATGAAAAGTCATGGTGCTGGCCGGGATGAGAGGTTTCCTCCAGTGGGCAGACTCCCTGGGACAGAGTAGGACTCCAAAGAGCAGACCTGTGCAAAAGGGTGTGTGGGCCACTTAGGGCTCTCTAAAACTCGGTATGAATTATTTTAAATAACATTTACAGAATCGACAGGAATAAGCCAGAAAAGAGTACTCCGGAATCTTAATTTCACTTTCAAGCAGCCCTAATATTTTCTCATCAGGAAGCACATATAAATATTCTCTAGAACAGGTTTCAAATGCTGTCAAGAACAGTTTCGCTGAAACAGAAAGACACGTTTTCAGAAATCCTCTTATCAAATAATGTAGGCAAGAAGCATTTTGAGAGACAGATTTTCCTGAATGATAAAAGCATCCAACCCACTATGAGAAGCTTAACAATTATAATACTAGATGCCCAGTGACCTAGCTTCAAAATGTATACAAACAAAAAATTGACAGAATTACAGCAGCCAAGTCACAATGGGGGCCCCCGGGCTGTTTACATTTTTGAGAGAAATACAGCACCATTTATCGGACAATGGACAAACAGCTCATTCGAATTAGTTTCACAACGTTAACATGAGATCACACTATATTTGTTTCCATAACACCATACCTTGTGAAGCTGAGTTGTCAGCGATTGCTGTGATAAAAAATAAGCAAGCATGACTTGGAAACATCAATTTAGAACAGGAAACAAGGGTGGTGGTGTCTAATCTGATTCCAAGGTTTGAGAAGTTCTGTAGTACCCAACAGGTGCATACATGCCATTGGTAAGTAATTGTGATGATCTAAGAATAAATTAGATGAACACAGAAAATTATTTTTCTCTTTAAAAAAAGACTCCAGGAACAAGGGCTAAGTTTTACAGGGTTGCCTCAACAACCTTTGTGAGCTGATTTCAGGAAGAACACTTTGTTTAGTGTGTGTGTGTTTTTACATGCTTAATGTGAGATGTGTATTCAGTCAGGAAAATAGAGGCCAGCATCCCAAGCAAGACCTGATTTCACCCAGGTCATTGGAGTAGGGCCTTGTTGCCTAAATTGTTTCTAGTAAATTTATAAGTAGGATTTTAGACCCTTTTGTTTTTAAGGACTAGAAACCAACCTAGTTAAGCAAAACTGATGGTAGGATGTTTTTAGAAAAGCTGATGAAATTCAAGGATTGATGAAAAACAAGCTTTCAGGATCCACGTAGGGCTGCTCTGGGAACCTCACCACATGAGTTTCCAGTGTCTCAGTTACCAAAAACTCCTAGTCTCTGTTTTTAAGTTCTGAATTTCTGGAACAGAATCTGATTGGCCCGGCCTAGGTCAGTTGTATACCTTTGGACAAATTAGCTGTGTCCATGGGACTGCAGAAACACCATAGCTGGGGGACGCGTGGGTGACTTAGTCACTGAGCCTCCGACTCTTGATTTCAGCTCAGGTTATGATCTCACGGTTTCATGGGTTCGAGCCCCAGGATGGGCTCCGTGCTGACAGGGTAGAGCCTGATTGGGATTCTCCCTGTCCCTCTGCCCCTTCTCTGCTCGTGCTCTATCTCAAAATTAATAAATAAACTTAAAAAAAAAAAAAAGAACCATGATAGCTGGAAGAGCACCTCCATGTTCAAAGCAGAAAGCTCTTCTCAAAGAACTAGATACAGATTCAGCTTAACAGTGACCCAGTATTCGGAATACACCTGTTTCCGCAAAGAGAGAAAAGGCAAAGTTCTAACCTATTGATTCCCCTGAATCAAAGTCCTCATTTAAACTTAGTTTAAATGTTACAATATTTTTTTTTCCACAAAGGAAACTACTGTAACAGTGCTGACATTTATGTCATAAGAACGCTGTGGAAACTGAGCAAGATCCCCTTCCAAATGCATTACATTTTGATGGAATGAATTTATAAAATGAAAATCTCCCTCCAAGGGTTGATATTTAACCTTTTACATGTGATTATTTTAAGATGCTTAATTTTATTTGGATATGTCAGGTTCTGATATAAATTTTTGATGAGGTCTTTGTACTAATAACTATGTAGAGACATTGAATCTCATAGCCTGCGAGTTCAGATAGGCAAAAACATATCTATTTTTCTATAACTAAACTTATTTTCTTTCTCGAGCCCTCGTTTCACTGATGACATAAAATTAATGCTAGTCTGGCAGAATTTCCTTGGCCGATGCACAATGCCCTTCCCATCCCCTTTCTATTTCTCCAACATTGCATCAAAGATACAGAAAGATCTACAACATCCAGGCATAGGCAGCAGGTGTGCCTCGGGGCCCAGCTGTCATCTGCTCATCCTGGCATTTCCTGCTGGTCCTCATTCTCACTGGTCTCTAATGTGGGACATCTATAGTCCGTAGTCCCATGGCCATAGTCCCACCTGGCCCGCAGCCTAAACTCCTTGGCAGTTCTTCTGCATCACTCATGTCCTAACTGTGGGGTTCCGTATGTTCAACAGCCCTCTCTGCCTGTTTCTGTGTCCATCTTAGGGAGAGGGTAAGGCTTTCGATGCTCTCCTTGCCACTTTGCCTAGACATCATGACCCATGCTGTAATGTAGGAGAAATCTGGAACCTTGCCTGTCACCCAGTTCCCACCAAGGAAACAAGAGTTGCAGTGCACTCCTGCATGGAGTCCTTCATTCCCTCCTTTCATCCCCTAATCGTGGCTTTCCTTGCTTACTCTCTTCTTCCCCTAGAGAGATATAACTTTGTCTAGTCTTGGTAGGTGGGCTACCTGGATCTGTGTAATAGCCCTCTCTACCTTGTTTTTGTGGCATAATATTTTATATACTTCAGTTCTCCAGAGTTCTGAGTTTTGACACTGATTTTCCTACAACTCAAAAAACTTTTCCTTTCCAACTGCTGTTCCTGCAATGAATGTGTTATTTGAGAACATGAAACCGAACATTCACTTTTTTTTAGTCGAGCCCCTTACTTATTAGTCCTCGCCTTGCTGTTCTAATAACCATACACCGAGAAATGTTAATATTAACCTTCCCTGCTGCCTGACTGAGGGGCACATGGTAGGGGTCACAGGGGAGACCAAAAAAAAATGCATAGATTAATACTGTAGGCTACTATCTCATTGCACTAAAATATTTTGCAATCATTTTGATATTCATTTCAAAATAAGTATGACATTTAAAATGTAAGATATTTTCCTTTACCTTCCGATGAATAAGTGAAATAGAACATTTATTTTATTTTTTTTTACTTTTTTTCAACATTTACTTATTTTTAAGAGACAGAGAAAGACAGAGCATGAGCAGGGAGCGGCAGAGAGAGAGGGAGACCCAGAATCCGAAGCAGGCTCCGAGCTCTGAGCTGTCAGCACAGACCCTGATTCAGGGCTCAAACTCACAAACCGCGAGATCGTGACCTGAGCCTAAGTCAGATGCTCAACCTACTGAGCCACCCAGGCACCCCTGAAATAGAACATTTATGAATGAAGTATCAATGAACAATGAACCTATTCAGGAAAACCCTAATCCACTTTTATTTTTAGTTTAATTTTTACATATATTGAGGAACCTTTGTTAAAGATAATGACATGAGGGGCGCATGGGTGGCTCGGTCGGTTAAGCATCCAACTTCGGCTCAGGTCATGATCTCGCATTTCATGAGTTCAAGCCCCACATCAGGCTCTGTGCTGACAGTTCAGAGCCTGGAGCCTGCTTTGGATTCTGTGTCTCCCCCTCTCTCTGCCCCTCCCCTGCTTGTGCTCTCTCTCTGTCTCTCAAAAAATGAATAAATATTTTTTAAAAATTTAAAGATAATGACATGAAATTAAGACATTTCTTAGGGGCACCTGGGTGGCTCAGTTAGTTAAGCATCCAACTCGATTTTGGCTCAAGTCATGATCCCAGGGTCATGGGATCAAGCGCTAACAGCATGGAACCTACTTGGGATTCTCTCTCTCTCCCTCTGTCTCTCTGCCCCTCCCTCACTGGTGCTCCCACTCTCTCTCAAAATAAATAAACTTTAAGACATTTCTTAAATATATTACCAGTGGAATAAGTATACCCAGTGAAAACCCAAAGTCCAAATTTGACCTGCCCTGCCTGTATGGATATAGGTCAGAATGGCAAGGATACTGTGGGCATCAACCATGGCCTTGGCTCTTTCCACTGAAGGAGCATTTGCAGTTTGCGTTGGGAGCTGGACATTCTGATTTGTGTGGGACCTGCCCCACCCAGGCTGCCTGCAGCCAGCATCTCAATTCAGCACCTCAGTGAAGTGTAATCAGTCCCTCCACATGGTATCTTTGCCGTTCTGACCTATATCCAGATTCCCTTATTCTGGTTTCCGGAGCCAGGTGACCTAAGTCAGCCCAGCATTTTAGTCCCTCGTTATAGAAAATCCTGAGGGGAAGGAAAAACGTCTACATTTGTCAACTCGTCTCTGCTTGTGGCACTGCCACATTTTAGGGTGTATTTCACTTTTGTTCTAACTGCCATCCCCGGGCCTCTCTTACTCATTTCTTCTCACATTCTGACTGTCAAATAAGACGTTTTGTTGGAAACATAACACAGAAGGCAGCACAGAAATATTACTCAACCAACCCTGACACTCGACCATTAAGAGTCCATGGAGCTGACCAGAGAGTGAATCAGAATGTTCAGCCTTTCGGCCACTATTGAAAACACTAATGTCATATTCCATGCAGTTTATAGGCCATGATTTACCATTGCTGGACAGTGACTGTATTCATTATTTTACTTTTATATTATTCAGTAATATATTACTATTATGTGATCATTACTTTAAGTATTATTATATGTAAGGGTATCATGAACATCTTTATATAAAGTATTTTTTCTTTGCTGAATACTTTCTATATGATAAGTTCCCATAAATGAGATTATTACAACTATCACAAACAGTAATTATGATAATTGTATAAAAAATAGATTTTAGGGTAAAACATTGTTAAGGAAAAAAGAGAACACAATTTGTTTGAAAAATAGTAACAACTGCATGGGGTCAAAATCAGGAAAAAATGAGCCAAAATGAAAATTTTATCAAGATAATGAGATTAGAAATGATTTCTCGGTGTGTAGGTGGCTCAGTCGGTTAAGCGTCTGACTCTTGATTTCGGCTCAGGTCATGATCTCACAATTGTGACATTGAGCCCCCACCACCCCGCCGTCAGGCTTGACCCTGGGTGTGGAGCGTCCTTGAGATTCTTTCTCTCCCTCTCCCTCTCTCTCTCTCAAAAAAAAAAAAAAAAAAAAGAAGTGATTTCTTTTTTCTTTCAAAACTTGACAATGTTTAAATTTTGTTGGAATTTTTTTATGTTTTATTTCTTTCTTTTGAGAGTGTGTGCGTGTGCACACACACAAGTGGGGAGGGGCAGAAAGAGACAGAATCCCAAGCAGGCTCCGAACTCTCAGTGCAGAGCCAAACAGGGGGTGGGGAGGTAGGGGGTGCTCCACCTCACAAACCATGAGATCATGACCTGAGCCGCTATCAAGAGTTGGCTGCTTAACTGACTGAGCCACCCAGAAGCCCCTGGAATTTTTTTGAAAAGACCACTGACATCTTCTGATTATAGGGGCACGTGAGTTCTCCATTGAAAAAGTATTCTTATTCTTTAAAGAATATGTGAAAAAAGAATGGCTTTTCTTTAGAGCATTATAGTCCTTCAATGACATAATCAAATTTGTACTGGTTGCATGATCTACTGGCATTTCAGTGTTTGAAAAGCAGCTGACAAACAGTAACAGCACAGAGTCTCAAAGTACCCTGTTTTAATTGTACTGCTCTTACAAACATGCACATTTGAGGGGGTGTGATTATGGCTGATCTACTAATTCAACATAACTGAATAATTTTTTCGGAATTTATTCCTCATTCAAATTCTAAATTTAATTCACATTTTGTATGTACATTCCAGAGGAAAGACAGAATACACAATAAGAAGGGAATAATACTGAGAGTTAAGTGGCTTTGCTTTGTTTGAACAGTAAATCAAATCTTTTCTCTATTTGTAAAATTATCTTACAAGATAGCTAATAGCACTAATGCATTCTAGTTGCTTACTTTAAATCAAAATATAACAGATCTCAACCCTTTCTTCCTTTTGTTTCCAGGTGTCATTATATGTCACTTTATCCTTCAACAATTAGGTAGGTTCTAACATTTACTAAGAAGCGTTTGTTTTATGTCTAAAAACTTCCACATAGGCTAAAACAGATACCATTTTTATTCATTTATTTATTTTTTAAATTTAAATTTCAGGTAGTTAATTTTTTTCTAAATCAAAGTGCCTAACGCATTTCACCCTTTTCTAAAACCCTTCTTTTCTTTTCCAGCTTTAGCGAGACATAATTGACAAATACTGTCATACTAGCTTTAGCTGTACAACATGATTTGACATCATTTCATTCTGAAATCACAGTGCAAAAATGCTGTAAACTACCACTGTAAATGTTGGCTTTTTGTTTTCCTTTGGCCACTAAGTGTACTCTCTGTGGTGTGTGTGTGATTCCTGCCTTGGTAAGTAAGGTTAAGCGGGGGAAGTATAAGGAAAGGGAAATTATAAGAAAAAAGGCATAGACGTTCCCTATCAACTTGTGTTTGCCAATCCGGAAGGGAGGTTTGCAAATAGGGCACTCATTAAAAGTTTATATGGTAAATTCAGGAAGGCTGAACCTGAGGAGAGCAAGACTGAAGGTTTTATAGGGAGCATTCTGGGTGGGCATCAGCAGCGGGCAGAAACCAAAGTTTACATAAACCATTTCTCTGATACTCATCTAGCCCCTCAAAAAGCATTCGGTTATTACTTACCCTTAAGTCAACACATCTGATCTTTCTCTTCCCCTTCTTCTCAGACATTAAAAGAAGGCAAACTTGGTTACACAATTAAACAGCTCATTCATCCCTCATACCCCCATTACAGATATGTGAGAGCTAAGCGTGCCAGACCTGGGGGATGGGAGTGGTGCAAAATAAATTATTTAAAGAATTGGCAGTATTTTTCTTCACTTAAGAATGATATCTTTTCCGCTTTTTGAAAAATGTTCAAAATTCATCCAGAAATCTGTGGACTGATCAGCAATGACAATATACAGGAGCGATGGAAATTTTTAAGATTTTTTAAAGCATTTTTAACTTTTACTGACATGGGCAACTAAATAGGCCATCTACTTACTTAGAAAAATATAAAATACCTCTCCAGTAAAAGCAAAACCATACTCCTCCCTCCAAGAATCTTACTAGCTTTATTTTCCAGATATTTCCAGAAAAATTCCCTAGTGTATAGATCCCATCGTACATCTTGATGCTTTGATCTTGTAACTCAAGATCCTCATGGTTCTCTGGATAATCTTGTTCCTTCCATTCTATTCTCCTTTCAAACTCTCCTCCCAAGGGCTCTATCTTTCATATATGCAGCACAGCATAAGCTCAGGGCCTAAACTCAGTTATAAGTCTTTATCTGCTTCTACCTGTTAGCATTCTTGAAATATGTTGAAATAAACAACTGAGGGCTGAAATTACTTGGATTTCTCTCCAGTCTAAGTTGTAAGATTAGGGTGCCTGGGTGGCTCAGTCGGTTGGACATCCGACTTCAGTTCTGGTCATGATCTCACAGTCTGTGGGTTCAAGCCCCACGTCAGGCTCTGTGCTGACAGCTCAGGGCCTGGAGCCTGCTTCCGATTCTGTGTCTCCCTCTCTCTCTGCCCCTCCCCTGCTCATGCTCTGTCTCACTCTGTCTCAAAAATAAATAAAAACATTAAAAAAAAAAATTTCAGTTACTTGTCAGATTAAATACTTTAGGGACACCTGGGTGGCTCAGTCGGTTAAGCAACTGACTTCAGCTTAGGTCATGATCTCATGGTTGGCGAGTTCAAGCCCTGCATGGGGCTCTCTGCTGTCATCACTGAGCCTACTTCGGATCCAGTCTCCCTCTCTTTCTGCCCTTCCCCCGCTCACTATCTCTCTCTCTGTCAAAATAAATAAACATTTTCTTAAAAAAGATTAAATACTTTAACAGTCACATGAGCATTTCTTGGCCTTTATTTCCTGGTTTAGATTTTAGTTACTGTACCATTGAAACCCTTTTGTTGATGCATGATTTTCTAATGAAACCTGGACATTTCATATTGTGTTATGAGACTCTGGATCTTCTTGAAACCTGTTTTAGCTGGCTTTCTCTGGCAGGAAGGGTGTTCCAGCTCCCCACATGGTGACACTGGGGTGGTCCTATTACCACTGGAAGACCAAAGTCCTGACTCCCGGTGGAGGGTGGAGTGCCTCGTGACTACCTGGTGAGCGTTGAAGTCTGGACACCACGCTTTGTTGGTCAAGGTTGGAGGAGAACACAATTTGTTTCTGTGGTGTTGGTTGCTGTAGAGTAGCTGTTGTCCAAAAGTTTTCTGTCCTGTTAGGTTGCCCCTTCTCTGGTCCTGCGGGTAGAGAGACCACGGTTTTGCTGGGCACTTTTTGTGTGTGTGGCCTTTGGTGTTTCCAGTTGCTGGCTTCTTTGGCTCCATGTCTGGGATATACAAGGCAAAGGAAAGCTCAAGGAATTCACCCCAGTGTTGTCTTCGAATCCCAAGGTCCCTAGCTGGTCTGCCTTCCTCTCTCCACCTTTTTTGGTAGATCTGTTTTATATAATGTTCAAGGTTTTTAGTTATACTCAGTAGGTGGAATAGAAAAGCATGTCCGCTCCATCTTTCTAGAAGCAGAAGTCCTCAGAAAAAATCCTTTAACAATCTTATTTTGCCTAGAACAAAATCTGGAAAAGCTGTACCATTTTGACAGGAAGACAACTTTCACTCAAACTCCATTAAGTTTAAGCCCAAATCAGTTCTGACCTAAGATGAAATTTCATCCTAGGTCGGGGGATCCCCCACCTTGATCATATTTCTAGGGGTACGCAGTATACTAAAGATGCAATAATTGCCTTCTCATTTCTATGCAAGAATCCGCCCCTGCCACGGCTTCAGATGAAAGCAGCTGTGACCCTGTCCTTCCCTCCTGCCAGCTGACGCTGTGGGTGAGTACCACAGACTGACAGAATCCAGGGCGCCTGGGAGAGAGGCACATGAAATTCCATCTCCAGAGAGTTTGAGGTTGGGACACAGATTTCATAAGCTAACTTCTGTTAAGTTCAAGGTCAGGTCAAGTAAAGGGCTGAGGCAGGCACTTGGAGATGACTGTTATGAGTTAGGCACAAGAAGGAAAAACTGAAGAAATCAGTCTGTAGAAAGAAAAAAATAATAACAAAGCAGACACACAGGGAGAAGAGACAAGAAACCATGGGGTTCCAGAGAAGATTTGTGTGAATGTGTTTCTGACTTGGCCCCTGCTCACTGTCCAGTGCCCAGTTTCAGGTCGTTTTGCATATAAGCCACATTTCATGCCCTTAGGTTTCCTGAGTCCCAATATCCCTACATCCCTCTAATAATTTTCTCGCGTAGATTTCTGAGCTTTGCAACAGGAGTGTCTACTTGTGGAGTTTGGATGACCACGGACCTCTGGTCCTGCTGCTGCAGCTCTCCGTATGGACCATGACAGGAAACATCTACCATGGCTGCTAGAGTCACTGCACAGCCTGAATTATTGGCACAACATACGTTCCCTTCCTATGTAGTTGCCTTCTTGTCTATAGCCATGCGACCCTAATGCCCTCGCTCTCATCTACATATTTACCTTCTTTCCTTCCACTCTCCCTCCTAGCTTTCCTTCTGTGTTCTTTGCCCACTTTCTCTTCTGTTCTTCAACATAATTATTGAAATTTGAGAAATATTACACAGTTTGGGAATACAAAGGACATACAACTGGCCAAGAGTTGCCAAAAGAAGTTGCCATCAAAGACAACAAGTTAAAACCAGAAATGACCATATCATGTGGTTAAAAAAAAAAAAAAAAGAAACAAACAAACAAACAAAAACAAAAAGAAAACACAGCATCTTATAAAAGAAGGTCCAACAGCTATGGAAGCTCAAAGGAGATAGATACCACCTCAAATTTCCTTTTGCTAAGTCACGTTACTGCTCACACCAAGGACTGTTAGGGCGTGTCTGGCATAAACAACAGACTGAAAACGGGCACTGTGTAATTTACTGACTACTGGGATTCCTAAATCCAGATGACGGTGCAGAAATCATACAACCAGGAAAATGGTTAAATTATTGGAGGGGACAATAGCTTATTTTTAAGAGGATAATTCTAATGTTTTCTGAGCTTTCTGTATACAATCCCAGTGACGTCTGTTCAATCTTACAAAAAGCAAAACCCTCTTTTTAGCACTGAATATTCCATTGTCTGATACTACAGTTTATTTATTCATTCACCTACTGAAGTACATTTTCATTACGTCCAAGTTTTAGCAATTATGGATAAAGCTTCTAGAAACATCAATGCACTGGTTTTTGTGTGTTCATAAGTTTCCAACTCCTTTAGGTAAATACCAAGGAGTGCAATTGCTGGATCCTGGAGTATGTTTAGCTTTGTGAGAAACTGCCAAACTGTCTTCCAAAGTGACTGTGTCACTTTGCATAATAACCAGCAATGAATGAGAATTTCTGTTGGTCTGCATCCTCTCCAGAATTTGGTGTTGTCTGTGTTCCAGATTTTGGCCATGTTAATAGGTTTGTAGTGGTTTCATTTGAATTTCCCTGATAACATGGGATGTGGAATACCTTTTCATATGCTTAGCTGCTATCTACGTGTATCTTCTTTGGTGAGATGTGAAGGTCTTTCGCCCTTTATTAATGTATTTTTAAGCAGGCTCCACACCCAACATGAGATAAGAGTCACACACTCTACCAACCAAGCCAGCCAAGGGCCCTCTTTGGCACATTTTTTAATCAGGTTGTTTGTTTTCTTATTGTTGGATTTTAAGAGTTGTTTGTATATTTTGGATCATAGTCCTTTATCAGATGTCTCTTGCAAATATTGTATTCCACTCTGTGACTTGTCTTCTCATTCTCTTCACACTGTCTTTCACAGAGATTGAGTTTTTGGTTTTTGTGAAGTCCAGCTTATCAATTATTTCATTCATGGATTGTGCCTTTGGTGTTGCATCTTAAGAGTCATCACCATACCCAAGGCCATCTAGGTTTTCTCCTGTATTATCTTCTAAGATTTTTATAGATTTGCATTTTCCACGTAGGTCTATCTATTTTGAGTTAATTTTTGTGAAAGGTGTAAGGTCTGTGTCTAGATTCATCTTTTGCATGTGGATGGCCAGTTGTTCCAGCACCATGTGTTCAAAAGACTACTTTTGCTTCATGGTATGGCCAGTACTCCTTTGTAAGAGATCAGTTGACAGTATTTATTTAGGTCTATTTCTGGGCTATTTTGTTCCATTGATCTATTTGTCCCTTATTTCACCAAGAAAAGACAATACTTTCTTGATTTCTGTAGCTTTGTAGTAAGTGATGAAGTCAGGTCAGGTCAGTTCTTCAACTTTGTTCTTCAATAATGTGTTGGCTATTCTGGCTCTTTTGCCTCTCCATATAAACTTTAGAATCAGGTGCTTGATATCCACCAAATAACTTGCTGGGATTTTGACTGGAATTGCATTAAATCTATAGGTCAAACTGGGAAGAACTGACATCTTGACAATACTGAGTCTTTCTATCCATGAATATAGACTATCTCTCCATTTACTTCTTTAATTTTATTTATCACTTTTATAATTTTCTTCATATAGATCTTATACATATTTTGTTAGATTTATACCTAAGTATTTCATTTTGGGGGGGGGTGCTAATGTAAATGGTACTATGTTTTTAATTTCAAATTCCACCTGTTCATTGCTGATATAAAGGAAAGCAATTGATTTTTTTTTTTTTATATTAACCTTGTATCCTTTAACCTTGCTATAATTGCCTGTTGGTTCCAGGAATTTGTCTATTCATCTCAAATGTGAAGAAAGACAGTTTTATTTCTTCTTTCCCAATCTGTATAGCTTTAATATCCTTTCCTTGCATTATTACATTAGCATGGACTTTCTGTACAATTTTTAAAAGAGGTCGTGAAATGGGAAATTCTTGCTTTGTACCTGATCTTAGTGGGAAAATTTGGAGTTTCTCACCATTAAGGATGATGTTAGCGCTAGGGTTTTGGAGACAGTCTTGATCAAGTTGAGGAAGTTCCCCTCTATTCCTAGTTTACTGAATGCTTTTATCATGAATAGATGATGAATTTTGTCTGATGTTTTTTCTGCATCTATTGATATATTTATGTGATTTTTCATTTTTAGTTTGTTGATGTAATGGATTACATTGATTTTTAAATGTTGAACCAACCTTGCATATCTGGTGATAAATCTTACTTTTTATGCACTGACTGTCGGATTTGATTTACTAATCCGGATTTGTAATGAGGATTTTTGTGTCTATGGTCATGGGAACAACTGGTCTAGTTTACTTTTCTTGTAATGGCTTTGGTTTTGGTATTAGGGTATTGCCAGCCCCATAGAATGAGTTAGGAAGCATTCCTTCTGCTTCTGTCTTCTGAAAGAAATTGTAGAAAATTGGTATAATTTTTTAAATGTTTGGTAGAACTCACCAGTGAACCCACCTGGCTTGGTGCTTTGTATTTTAGAAGGTTATTAATTGCTGATTTGATTTATTTAATAGAGATAGGCCTATTCAGATCATCTGTTTCTTCTTGCGTGAATTTTGGCAAATTGTGTTTTCCAAGGAGTTGGTCCATTTCATCTAGGTTATTAAATTTGGGGGTATAGAGGTATTACTCATATTCCTTTATTATCCTTTGGGATTTGTAATGATGATGCCCCTTTTTCATTTCTGATATTTCATTTCTAATTTGTGTCCTCTATTTTTTTAGCCTGGCTTTATATAGGTTTATTAATTTTCTTTATCTTTTCAAAGACCTAGCTTTTGGTTTCCTTGACTCTGTCTATTGAAATCCTGTTTTCAATATCACTGATTTCTGCTCTAATTCTTTCTTCTGCTTACTTTGGATTTAATTCACTCTTTTTCTAGTTTCATAAGGTAGAAACTTGAATTATTGATTTTAGCTTTCTTCTTTTCTAATGTATGCACTGTTATAAAGTTCCCTCTATGCACTGCTTTCACCACCAATTTTGCTAAGTTGTCTTTTTTTTTTTTTTTTTTAAGTTTATTTATCTTGAGAGAGACAGAAACAGCATGAGCTGGGGAGGGGCAGAGAGGGAAAGAGGGAGAATCCCAAGCAAGCTCCACACTGCCAGCTGTGGAGCCCAATGCATGACTCAAACTCATGAACCATGAGTTCGTGACCCAAGCTGAAATGAAGTCAGTCACTTAACCAACTGAGCCACCCAGGCACCCCAATAAGTTATGTTTTCATTTTCATTTAGTTCTAAATATTTTTAAATTTCTCTTGAGATTTCTTATTTGACCCATGTGTTATTTAGAAGTGTGTTATTTAAAATCTTCACAAATTTGGGGATTTTCCAGTTATCTTTCTGTTATTGATACTTAATTCCATTGTGATCTGAGAGCAGACATAGTGTCATCTCTATTCTTTTAAATTTATTAAGCTCTACCTTGTGGCCAAGAACGTAGTCTACTTTGGTGAATGAATAATGTGTCTTGTTAGATGAAGTAGTCTGTAGATATCAATTATATCCAGTTCATTGATGGTGATGAGTTCAGCATATCCTTACTGATTTTGTCTGTTGGATCTGTCCAAAAATCCTCCTCTGAAAGATTTCAAATTTAAGAATTCAGATAGTCTTGCATTTGACTCATGTATATTGAAGATGGCTAATGAGACATCTAGTCAACAGCAATCTAATGGGATGTGTATTGTGAGTTTCTGACAGTCCCAGTAAAGCACTTCTCTTTCCCACGTGGGTTATATACATATAAGCAATACAACAAAAGAGTGGAACATGGAGAATTAAAATACTAACTTTATTGCTGATAAAACTAGATTGGAGGGTATAGTTTAGTTAAATGAATTCCAGAATTAGGCAGATGTACCCTACCCAGGTCATGTGAGACTTCCCTGGGCAGGAGCAGAACAGAGCTTGCCCTGAAGAACAGAGCACAACTGCAACCCCTGTGAGCTGCTAGCTCCCCAGAGGAAGAAGAGAAGCTGAGCAGAACATGCCTAGGTGTTTACATTTCAAATTTATCCATCAAATAAATTACTCCCCAGAGGAAGACCTAATAAAAAGGGAGGTCAGAAGTTATACTAATTACATTTCATCCACAAGGAAGAAACATCAAAAGTGGTGGAGGAACATCCCCCCATCTTCCAACAGTACATTAAATCTTAAAAACAAACAAACACCTCTAGTTCACAAATTGTAAAATATTAGCATTATTAGAAACATTTCCCTAGAATTTGAGGTCCCAGAGATTTGACAAATGTAGACAAATGGCTGAAGTTAATACACAGGATGGAGCTCACATTACAAGTAATTTCTCATTCAGAATTTTTAATATTTGGCCTTTACTCTTGACTTCAGACAATGACAAACTAGGTTTATGTTAGCAAAAAAATGGTAATTGAAGGAAAAGGCAGAAAAGGGAGAAAAGGCAGGAAGTGAGGGAGGTAGAAACAAAAGAGGGGAAGGGCAACCGCTGTTAACAAGTAGGTATAAACAGTGCCAGACTTCTTTCTCTACATCTCCTCTGCATTGTGCTACACAGAGTTGAGAGGGAAATCAATTTCAGAATCTGGAACGTTAACAAGCAAGAGGTATGTATTTCTATAGGGCTTCATTACACATTCTTTCTTTAACTCTTTGAGAAAATAGGTTTTTTTCTGGGGAATAGTTTGGAGTGAGAAAATATGGATTTCCAGCTAACATTGAGGGGGAAGGCAAAGCAAAGCTCCAAACTGTACATAATCATTGCAAATACACTATTAGGGAAGTGTCTGCACAGACTTCCCTGGTGGGGACAGCCAATGAGTCTCAGAGTCATATCTCCTGTACTGGTCAGAGGGCAGAACTCAAGGCAGGTGAGAGCGGAGATGGTGTTTTGGGGGGCCTATTTGGGCAGCAGCGTCTCTATCTAGAAAGCTACTTGGCTCCAAAGGATCAGACTTGATTTCATTTCTGAATATACAAACCAAAATCATAATTTGGGAGCTAGATTACTGTAAAAAGAGTTTGCCTAATTCACCTGAACCATTCTCATTGGTTGTTCCACCAAGCAATAATTTAAAAATGGCACCTGCTTCCCCTAGCAAAATTTGTTGACAGGAAGTGTGGATAGCACTGAATGGTCTCTGCGATGGGGGCTGAATTATGGCTACTGATATTTTCACTAAGCCTATCTGTTAGCAGTTGTTGGGAAGTTAGTCGCTCCATGGGACTCCCAATTAGAGAAAAAAAAGAGAATGAAGGGGTGAGCAAAGCAGATGTAAACCCGCTGCTTACACTGCCACTGTATTGAGTTGACTGACAATCAATAAATCAAGTGCAAGGAGACTGGATGGTCAGTGATCCTGTGGGCAGGCTCATGTTGGTGGCTTCTGATGACCTTGAGCTGCTCTTCTGGGAAAATGGGTGGCTTTGGGGAAATGGATGGTTACACCTGTATCAGTCTGAATTGTTCTTAAATATCTGTAACAAAAACCTGAGTAACAATACCTAAGCAATTATTTTTCTTTGAGCAGAAAGTTGGAAGGTAGGCAGGTCCAGGGCTCATGCAGTGCTCTGTGATGTCAGCAAAATCAAGGCTCCTCCTTTCTTACTTCTGTCATACTTAAGTCTATCAACTGTTGCTTCAATGGCACAATAGTTGCTTCAGCTCAAGATGTCACCCTTGAGCTCAAGAAAGGAAAAACTGGGAAAAAGTGAGTGAGGGGTTGCCAACGTTTGTTGGTTTAGCCAGAGAATAGTGACTGCCACATCCTGGAACACAATTTTGGTCCTGAAACAAGGGGAATTAGTTTGAAACCCAGAATCATTTTGGTCTTCCCTAAACCTACCCAGCCTGGGTATTTTGTTGACTCCGACCCCTTTCCTCCTTATAACCTCGTTCCAGAGAACTTCTCACCAAAAATAGACCTATCAAAAGATCACAAAGCAGGACATCTAAATGCTGCAGATATCAGATCCTGGAATAGCCCAGCTCCCAAAGGCCCTGAAGTCACATGTCATGCCTCATCTAGAGACTAAAGAACCAAGAAAATAAACCTTGGTTTCTCAGGAGAAACAAAGTACATTTGCAGGAATAAACAGTAATCTCCCCCTGAGAGTGGTCTCCTGGGATACAGAGAAAAAGGCCCATTGTCTCAGACGTTGTACCTCGGATCAGCTCACCTTCATGTGAAACCAGTTCTGATGACATCATAGAAGACAGGGCCGTCCTAGTTAAAAAAAAAAAAAAAAAAGTATGTGGAAAAAGTCTGTAGGATTCTGTAATAGTTAACAGTGATTGCTTCTGGAAAGGGAGAGAACATTGGAAGGTATGTGAAAAGGAGAGATCACAGTTTATTCTAATACGTCTTGTACCAGTGTAATTAGAGAAGAGGGTGCCTGTACCATCATTAACTTCTGAGGCCAGTAGTAGCTGCAGTGGCAAAGCGAGTGGTTCGCAAGGTCATGTGGAGAACCTCAGGTTGGTTTTGCAAGCGCTTCCTCTGTGCCGGGCACATCGGAGGCTAGGAAGCTACAGCAGGCATGGGCCCAGCCTCCAGCAGGAGAGATGAGGCATGAATGCAAATGACTGCCACACAGCAGAAAGCAGATTGATAATAACGGGGCTCATGAAGTGAGATGAAGTGTCATGAGGATTGGAAGAACGCTTATTTCCTTCTGAGGAGGACCAAGGAAGGCAGAGCATCATGGAAGACACGGCAAACTATGAAATGTTTGTAATACATGTAAACATACTTGCACATCTGTTTTCTCTAAATCTAGTTCCAGTGTCACCTCCGTAGTGAAGGGAGCCCTGGTTCTCCCAGAGGTCAGTTCAGATCCATGATTTCTGTCCCTACCTCATATTAGCACATTTTTCTGTTTATAAATCTTCCTCCACTGGACCCTGAGTTAAAGGGCAGAAAGTATTTCCCGTATCCTGATGCACACACAGCTTGGCACTAGCAGCCATCCCATCCAGCCATTTTCTGAGCTGTGCTGGGTGTTGGGGAGGCAGGCAAAGTTGAATAAGATTTAGTATCTGCAACTGAGGATAGAAACACGAAAGTCAGTAATGATAATGCGGTGTCCTAAGTGCCTTGATAGAAATAATACACATGGCTATGAAAACCAAGAGGACCAGAATCAGAGTGAGATGGTGAGAGAGAATGGCCTTCCCAAAAGCTCTTTTTAAAGAAGGTGGAAAAATGAATAGGGTAGATGGATTTCATGTGAAGGCAACAGCACCAGCCCTTCAGCATTCAAAAATATTTAGTTGACCCCAATTATAATCAGGGTAGAGTCTAGGGAGGGGACTTAACTCCCATCTAAGTATTTCCCTTCCAACGTAATAGACATTTTCGAAAATAAATTGAAGATTAAGAAACCATAATTATAAGAGAAAGCTGGTGAGTCCTAGAATTCCTAGAATCAGAAACAACCTGCCCACAAACTATCTTCCGATTGCTTCCTAACCAGGATTTCAGCACACGGATCCCCTGAGCTAAAGCAATATGTCACCAATTACAGGTTTCCCCCGCTATCCAAAAGTAGAGCATTCCTATGAAACCTTTTGTAAGCCAAAATGTATAAAGCGGCAATTACCATAGATTTATATGAAAGCAATTACCATTAAATTTATTACCATTAATTTTTGAGTATTCCTGGATCCAAAAAATCATCTCTCTCAGGCTTTTCTGGTACCTTAGGAGACATCTTGCTAACAAATGCACAAAACCAACCATGATAAGTCACAGATGCTCACAGACACAGATCAGAGCTCTGGCGGCCTGATGCTGAGATACTAGGAGCCGGTCATGGGAAGCAGCTTGACGGGGCCACGCTGGCCACCTGGGGTGCACGCTGCTCCTTTAACAGCTTGCTGCAAAACAAATGCTGAATGCTATTTTTGCTTTTCACCTTTCTTCATTAAAGCTAAAATCCTCTTCGGATTTCTTTCAGTTAGCAAAAACGAGAACATAGGTTTTCACAGAAGTGAAGTGGCATACTGCAGACTTTCAAAAAGCAGGGGATACTTATAAAAAATAACATCAATACAAAAAAAAAAAAAGTAACCTCATTCCAATTCAACAGCAAAGCTTGGAGGGACTGGTTTGGGGGCCTCCACGCTTTGGCCTGGAAAGATCTGTGTGAGCTTCTTCTCTCCCCACCAGCTAGAGTGCTTTATTGCTCATCAAACAGGCAACTTCCTTCCCCTTGGCATGATTGTGTCCTTTAAAGTCAATTGTCACCTAAGAAATTTTGTTTTGATTCCACTTGCTGCAAAGAAGATACAAGGAACAAACATTAGATCAACAGGATATTATAATCACCCTTTTTGGCAGGTGCAATGCCCACATCAGGCAAGGGTCGGGCTTGTTTCAAATCCTTGAGGCATCTGCTGACACTAACAGGCAGTCTTGGTCAGGAAACACTGAGCAAAGACATAATATTGCCCACCTTTTTCTTTTGCTTAAACCTCCCCTAATCTTCAGGTACATGTTGTGCCCCTCAACAAACGGGTGAGGAAACTGAGGCTTTGGTTAAGCAAATTGCCTCAGCTTGCATGGAAGTTGATATTTGAGCTCAGGTTTTGTTAACCTGGCTCCCAAACCCAGTCTTTGTTACATAAAGCTGCTTCTCTTAATAATCCATAGGCTCCTCAAGGATAGAGAAGGGAAGGTGCTAGTGGAAAAGTAGTTACGTTTTTTGAGGCAAAATCAACTGTCTGAAAATTAATCCAATTCTGCTCACTTTACAGGATTATGGAGAAAACAACTGCCTTCTCAGCACAAACAGTTCTATTCTGCCACAACGCTCCCACACTGCCCTGTTGATACAGCCCTGCAGAGCCTCGCTGTGTGTATAAAGGCACGAAAACCAGAAGGGCTCTCATTCAGAGAGGTCATAAAGCAAGAACTCAAGAAATGCTCATTAACTCTTTAAGATCTGTTTTATGTGCCTTTTCCCTTTCCCCGCAAGAAGTCTTCCATTGATCCTAACATTGTTAACTAATCACCTGTGTACTAGGAGCTAGCTAGAGAGAGCACACAATGGTGAAAAAGGAATCAGCAGTACTATCAGACCCAAATCCCGGAACTTCAAACTATGGGAAGGAAATGTGCTGTCCACTGGGCAGGTATATTGCACTCTCTGGAAGTTGAAGCTGGAATGTTAATTTACCCAAACTTCCAGGTGATTATAATGCACCATACACAGCTCTAAAGAGAGGTCCTAAGAATCATTCAATCAAGAATTCACCCCTGGAGATGCCACTCGATTAGGGAAATGTTAAGACTCATTTATCTTTTAAAAGTTCATACCTCTCAATGAACTGATGTTCTTTTCCATTATCTGCTGGCCATTTTAAAAGCTGGATTTAGGAAGTGATATTTCCCATTTATGCCATCACCAATGCTCGTTAGCAATTAGAGTCTTTAGGTCTTATCTCTGAATAAGATGAAAATTAAAATTGTAGAGCCCAAATCCCATACATAGATTTCATAGCCAAACCAAATCACTAAGCAGGAATTCAGATGGCTGATAAAGTAAGTTTGATGGGAAAGGAATGATAAATGTATTTCCACACAGGGGATTTATGTACAAGAACTGTTCTTGAATCTCTGAGTTCATACTTTCCAACAAGGTTATCTGCTACTTTTCATATGCTGAGGGCAGAGGCTCTTCCAAATTTCTTTGGAGCTTTGAGTAAACTTAATGTTTCTTGACTTTGCTATGCTTCTGACAAAGCTAAAAGAGGAAAGTATGCTGTAAGGATAGCCTATACCCCTTCTTGTGTCACTGAAGGTAAAATGTTGATTTTAAGTAAAACAAACACACAAGGAGTGGGAAAATAATGAGGTGACTCATTTTGCAAGTGTGAGAGATAGGAAAGCCACCTGTAAGTTTCTGTAAACCAGGAGTGTATGACGTTCGCTTGCCATAACCTCAACTGCTAAAACAGTAATACTCTACTGAATTTTTTTACGGTTTTCATGAAAATCAAGTGGGTTTTTAAAAGCTGGTAGCTCAATCTCTCAAAACCAAAATCAAAGAATGAAAGCTAAGCTGAAAACTTCAAGAAAGAAAAGTTAATGCAAACATGTGGAGTTCAAAATAAACATTTTTAAAAACTTTTATGAAGTATGGAATGAGCTTTTTGGTTTCTTTTTTTCTAAGTAACTTGAAGTTTTTTGCACTTTAGGTCTTATGTCCCAAATGAAAATACAAGCCCATAACACAGGCAGGTCTGGCCCATGGTTACCACTGATATTTTGCAAAGTAGCAATGAACATAAATTATTTCCATAAAGCTGGTTTTTTGCATTTATTAAAATTAAACTACAATCACCTCCCAACAAATTACTGTGACAAGTTAAATGTTGTTCCCCACTCTAACCTAATTCCATGCCAGGTGTTTTCATCTTAAATGACGTCTACCATATAACCATTTTGTGAGGCCAAGGTGGCAATAATATGTTGTCAGTCTTAAACTGATTTTCAAAAGGATGCACAGGTTCACATTTCCACATCTATAGAACTTTATTAACAAGTAAAACACATGTCAGCATGTTTTATATATGGGCAAGGATATTCTTACAATAATTGGCACATCATCATCTAACAGTTGAACTTTATCCTGAATGAGATTTTTTAAAAGAATACACTAACATTTCATATGTCGGAGGAATTATATAACTAATAAACAATTAACATAACATTTAACAGCAGTCTTAAAATATAAAAGCTCATTGTTTACTCTTTACTATAAGCTGGAGTCATTCCAATACAATTTCTATTTAAAAAGAAAAAAGGAAGAAAAAAAAAAAAAAGATACTGTGCATATTCTACAGGCCAGACAAATGCACTGGCTAGGAAAGGCTGTGACAACAATTAACTCCTGACCTAATACGCCAGCTCCTTCTCCCAAAGGGCAGTGGGCTTAGGCAGTCACTTTGCAGTGAAAGGTACAGCTATATAGACACTGTGTTCATATAACTTTTTCTCCTTTTTAGGACACTTTTCAGAGAAGAGGCACTATTTAAGCTGAGAAAACAAATAATCACGACTGTTTCTGAGCAAGCTCAGGACATGTCACTCCAGTTAAATACAGTATCACATTCACCACTGTTATGTTTGTGCTTTGGGGGACAGAAAGGACCAGTTGAAAAAGAAATGTTAAATTAAGAAACCCTGATTTTTTTTTTCTCCAATTGGACTTTTTGGATTTCACTTTTCCTGTGACGAAAGGTTTTGCTGGGAATTAGTGATTACCGTCCTAACAGGTTAAAATTTATGAACAACCTCAAAGGCAAGGGAGGTATCTCACGGTCTCAAAAGGCTAGACATTAGTATTTTTTTTCTCTGTTAAATGGAGATTTTTATTTTAACTGAGTATAAGATCTTTTAATTTCAAATTTCTAATTCGATCCTGAACACACTGTACAGAAAAATGTATTTTCACCTTAAATTCAGTTGATTTCATAAATACATAAAAATGGATTATCCTGGCCATAACTAGCTTATTCAAATATAATCAATATAATTTAATAAATATTCACATCAACTTCCAAGCCCCGATTCATATTCATTCAAAAATTATTTAGACATCCTAAAAGATTCCGATTTGTGAACTTCAGGACGGAGTGCAAAGGTGGTTCAGAATCCCCCAAGCACAACAGCAGCTGCTCTACCCCAGCTCACAGCAAATGAAGGGAAGTGTGCAGGATTTCACAGATCCAGAAGAGAATGTTAAGTTTTTAAAACTAATATTCTGATGCCCCTGACTAATGAGATTTAAGGCTACCATTGAATTGTACCACTTAGAAAGCATCCGGCAACATGCACACTTGAACCTTATAGATTTGAAAGGGGAAAAAAAAAAATAAAAAAAAAAATCCAAACAGAAAATGAAGTTTTTGATGTTGGACCAAAAGTGACACATCCATAATCAGAAACCAAGTATAAATACCACAAGGACTAAAATACTACATTTTAATAAAGTGATGTGATAGGTGATCTAGTAATCTAAAATTACCATGTATGAAAGCTTAATTTCATTTGAAAATTACCACAAAAAAACAAGTACAGGTGTACAGGAACTTAATATGAGATAAAGAAGAGATCTAGTATTAGATCATATTTCTTATAAGTACATTCTAACTTTAATTTCCAAATCAGGCAACTAAATTAAATATTTTGTTTTCTTTACCCCATGCTACTGTTTGACCTCAAGGGGGTAACACAGGTACCTCAATCAACAATAAGAAATTCCATGCAGGGAGAATGAATGAGGAAAAACAACAGGCTCAATTAGCAAAACAAAACTGCATGTTTTATTTATCAAAGACAATGAAATAAATCAGAAAATACAGAGAAATACAAAAGAAGTTATAAAGTATAACTTATTTTTTCAGAAATGGAAAAATGTCCCTGAATACTTTTAGATGTATTTTTTAGTAGTCAGCGTCAAATAATAAACGAGCAACCAATTTTATATGTTCTATATATCCGTATTAAATGATTTTTAAGTTGAAAAGAGGATATAATTTCCATCATTTTTGATGTTGGCATTCAAAAGCAAAAACATAACTAAAAAGAAAACAGATGAGACATAAAATGATTTGCAAAATGGCAGTAGCTTATGAATGTAGATTCCAGTTGTAATAATGGTCACAGACACACATATTCTTGCAACACACACACACACACACACACACACACACACACACACACCACACCCCCATATTCCACACGTTTCCATAACTTGAAGACAGATTATTCTGCATATCTCAATTCAAGATAGGATTTTTATAGGTTAATCCTATAATCAAAGCAAGAAGCTACTAGTACAAGTTCTGATTTGCTTCGTTTAACAAACTAAACCTCTAAAGAAAAAATTATTACAATCATAATTGAAAGATACTTTTATTGGCTTTTTAAAAGACAAATGCAAATGAGAGTATCTTATTCAAAAAATTAACTTTCAAAAACGTCTTAAATGAAATAAATAGAACATCTAATACAATCTCTTCCTCCAAGAATCTCTAAGATGGCAATGCTAAAAACCAAGCTTCTCAATTAAGAGTACCTAAAACTGGCATGTCCCTTAAAAAGAAAAAAAAAAAAACAGGAAGATTTTTTTTTATAAAGGACATGTGGAATACCCACATTTGCTTAAAATTTGTCCTAAAACAAACTATCTTTAACACCCAAATTTTCTCTATATATTAAGTTCACTTAATTTTAAATTAAAAGATATCCAGACAGTTTCTAAAACAAAGCAGAAAGTAATTTATGCATGGTTATTTACAGAAAGAATATGCTAAATAATAATGTAAATATCATGTTCACAAATCTGACAAAGCTTTTCTATAATCAGCACTGCAGGTTTCAAAAACCTATATATAACAAAGGATGTTCCATGTGTAGAGTTACTAGATGAATCTAGAAGCCAGAAACTATAAAGCATTTGACATGGTTAATAATTTCATTTTATTATACTAAATGTCAGGTCAAAAGTCAATGGCATTTACATGCTGGAAGACTGTTTTTTACTCAGCTCTTTCAATTATACCAAACACCTACTGACCAAATATGACTGGACTTTACTGATACAACTTTACGGTCTCTTTCAAGTATATGCAAATCTTTTAAATGGGCACATATGCAAATGTGCAAAACCAATGAAATATAAATATTTAAGAGAATGAACAGAATTGGCCTTTAAGCATAAACCACCCTGCCATTCAATCTTGAAGATCTATCTTTTCTTCACTAATTTTTCTTCTGCTTTTAGTAGTCTTCTATTCTATTAAAGTTGTAGGTTTACAGATGATCTGGAAATTTCACATTGATATAAGAAAAGAATGTCTGGTCGATGTAGTCTAGGGACAAAGAAAGAATTAGTCTTAAAGCATATTAAAATGCAAGTATCTAAATGATAGTACAAAAACCCATTTTATAGCAGTAGTACATCAAGTATATAATGCTCTTTTGGTAAAGATGACATAAAACAGCATATATCAGAATATATTCCAACATTTAAGCTTCTATAGAAAACCATCTAGAAAATATGTATAGTATAGACTCTTGAAAATGCAAACAAGATAATCACAATACACTCAATGTTATTTCTTGCAAAGACATTTTAGTGGCTAAAGAGAAAATTGACCTCTTCTAGGTAGAGGTAAAAGAACATTCTTTAAAAATGCTGGCTTATTTTTGAGAGAGAAAGGGAGAGCGCGCGTGCGCACAAGCGGGAGAGGGGCAGAAAGAGGAGGAGACGCAGAATCTGAAGCAGGCTCCAGGCTCCAAGCTGTCAGCACAGAGCCCGATGCAGGACGTGAACCCACGAACTGTGAGATCATGACCTGAGCCTAAGTCAGACACTTAACCAACTGGGCCACCCAGGCGCCCCGAGGTAAAACAACATTTAAAAGTATACTTTAATATTATCCAGAAATACAACTACATTCACTCTACTCTTCAGCAGAAATAAATAAATTATATTAGATAATGTAAAACTCATGTTATAAAGTTTAAGCGCTCAAATAAAAAAACCATACAATTTATTTATAAAAAGGATATTTAGTTATAGTAACTTTGGAACATTTTGTACTTGTAGACAGATACAAAAGTTAAGTGTTTTAGCAGACATTTTGCTTATGGAGTTCAAATACTTTAAAAGTTCAAATCAATTATAGACATGAAGTATATGGTGCTTGTTTTAAAAATAGTATAGAGGGAAAAGATATTTGTAAGCCATATATTCAATAAGGAGTTAATATCCAAAATAAAGAACTCGTATAACTTAATAACTGAAAAACCAAACAATCCAATCAAAAAATGAACAGAGGGTCTGAATAGACATTTTTCCAAAGACATACAGATGGCCATCAAGCACACGAAAAAGATGCCTGACATCACTATACATCAGGGAAACGCATATGAAAATCACAATGAGATTATCACCGCATGCCTGTCAGCATGGCTATAATCAAAAAGATAAGAAACAAGTGTTAACAAGGACATGAAGAAAAGGGAAACCTTGTGAACCGTTGGTGGGAAAGTAAATTAAGGCAACCATGCTGGAAAACAGCATGGAGCTTCTTCAAAAAATTAAAAGTAGAACTACCCTATGATCCAGCAATTCCACTTCTGGCTATCTGTGTGAAGAAAATGAAAAGAGTAATTCAAAAAGATATATGGACCCCTCTGCTAACTGTAGCATTATTTACAATAGCCTAGATATGGGAACTAAGTGCCCATCAATAGATGAATGGATAAAGAAGATGTGGGGTGTGTGTGTGTGTGTGTGTGTGTGTGTGTGTGTGTGTGTGTAAAATGTAATACTACTCAGCCACAAAAAAGATACTGCCATTTGTGACAACATGGATGGACCGTGAGGGTATTATGCTAAGTGAAATAAGTCAAAGAAAGACAAATGCTGCATGATTTCACTTATAAATGCAACCAAAAAACAAACAAACAAACAAACAAACACAATAAAACAACATCCAGACTCAGATACTGAGAACAGAGTGATAACTATCAAAGGGGAAGGAGTTTTGGAGTGAGGGGGGCAAAATGAGTGAAGTGGATCAAGAGGTACAAACTTCCAGTTACAAAACAAGTAAGTCATGGGGAAGTAATTTACAGCATGGGGAATACAGTCAATAATACTGTATTAACTTTGTATGGTGGCAGATGATAACTAGACTTACTGTGATGACCAGTTCACAAAATATACAAATGTCAAATCACTGTATTATACACATATATACAAATATAATATAATATATTATATTACAAATTATATTATAATACAAATATAATATTGTATGTTACCTGTATTTCAATAAAAAAGAATCTATTATAGAAAATAGAGATACAAGGTCCCTTCAGGTGAAGATACTACTGGTTACACACAGCCTCCAGAAACTCACTGGATAAGTAGTAAGAAATCCCTGCTCGTTTCTTTATTCCCGTTTATTCAAGTTGAAGCCTTCATTATTAGTATAAACTGACACACTTCAAGTAAACAATATCAGAGCTCCTATTTTCTTCACACAGCTTTTAACTCTCCGATCTTGTTTGTTAAGATCAGTGCACAGAAAATTACTTTTCAATCACAAATTTGTTTCTTGTTTTCTTCAACACATGTGTGACTTTCACATTGTTTTATACAAAGTGCCCATCCCTTCTGTGTAAGTGCCTTGTCCTATTTTTTCAACCTTTTAAATTTTGTGCTAATGGTTACATCCTGTGGTTAATCTTTAAAAAAGAAGTGTAAAAAGTCTGACTTAAAGTTTGCTTATTCATTGTATTTTTAAAAAATTAAAATTTCCAAAGAAATTCAATTTTTAAAATCTACTTTAAAAAGTTCACAACTTAATAAATTTTCATTAGTTGATTAACAGTATATCAATATATTAAATATGCTAAATTTAAACAAACAATATGAGTGCACATTATATGCATCTGGTGAATATGAATACATGAAGGGAACAGTTAATATGTTAAGATTTCTTACCTCTATAATAAGAAGAAATACCTTGTTCTATGAGCAGCTGCCATACTTTCAGACATGTTTCTGACTTTTAGATAATTAACAAATCCTCTGAAGAAAAGAAGCAGGCCTGAGAGGTTAAAATCACAGATACATTATGTTCTTATACAGAGGGGGTACCACAAATTTAAAATAGACAATTATAAACAAGATCCTCTCGGCTTAAAGAATTTAATCTGTAAAATTCCATTCATTCCATAACCTATTTTACATTATAATGATAATGTCATCTTGGAAAAATTTAATAAAAGTTTACTGCCTCCCAAAAATTCTTTCAATTTGTTAAGTCCAGATGTATCTAAATTAAAGTAAAGCAAATCCAGCCATGAAAATCCAGAATTATAAAAAATATATACATTCATTCCATTTCTTTAAATAGAAAAGTTACCTAATGCATTTAATGTGATTCAACTCAGAGAAATCCCATTTTTATATGAAACTTTTCTTTTTTTTGTTTTTAAAGAAATTTCTGAGTTTTTAAGTTTATTTATTTATTTTGAGAGAGAGCAAGCAAGAGAGAGGGAGAGAGAGAGAGAATCCCAAAAAGGCTGTCATGGTCAGTACGGAGCCTGATACGGGGCTTGAATTCAAGATACATGAGATCATGACCTAGCTGAAGTCAGATTGACTGACTGAGCCACTCAGGCACCCCCATATAAAACTTTTCAATTAATACAACTACTAAGCAAACTTAAGACATATTTGCTAATATAAAGTATTCAAGAAGGAATATATGCATGTAATTTGCTAACAACCGTGGGATAAAACCAAGAAGCCTGTCTAGCAATATCAAGTGCCTGTCATCTGTTAAATCTGTATTTGAAGACATGTGTGTTACATAAATAATTTTAATTATTACTTCTCATTTTCAAGTAATAATAAAAGACTAATTTATAATACAAATTTACATAAGAAGAATCAGGAAAGACTTATGAAGCAACCACTCTAGTGATTTCTTAAATGATTTGGGATAGGTCTTACTATATCTATTTAGTATTCTCTGTAATAGGAATTTTAAATAACAGCCATTTGCTAACAGGTCTCCTTAGTAATTGAAGGAGAGCAAGCATTGCCTGTGAAATGCTTCAAAGTTTCAGATGAAAAATATTAGTTAACCACAAAAAGCATTAGCATTATTAGTAAATTCTCTGATATTACGCATAGAATTCTAAGGGAAACATTTACTAACTTCAGTAAATATTTAACTAGTAATGGGAGGGGATGCAAAACAAAAACAGAAGATATATATACATATAGCAAATATATACAAATGCAAAGTCCCAAACTAAATTCATACCCCAAATGCAAGACAGTAACCAAAGTACTAAAAAAGAGCATGGTTGTAATAAACGAAAAACATAGAAGATACACAAATAATGACTTAAACAAGTGGTATAAATTTCAGCTAAATCTGATCACATCTGCTTCCCATATCCTAACTCCTTCCATTTGTGACTCCCACTCTGAATTCCACCCTCGTGCTCTTGCAGATGCTGTTCAAAGATAATGCTATTGTGATCCAAATGTAAAAGCATTATTGAATAATGTAAACCAAAATTATTTGTGAAATCCCTCCTTTTGTCTATGAAAACTGCTGTTTCTAAGACATATTTTATTCTGCTCAACCATTTTCTAAAATAAGCCAATTCATACCTAGAAACCAATCAATCATTCAGCAGCTATCGTTTCTCAGTGTTCTACAATGTACTCAACATTCTTCTGAGTATATGTGAGAGCAACATTTTCATCATGGATTAAATTTCCATATTTCCCTAAATGCTAGATAGATTATGGTTCTGATGTGGAAATGAGGTCATCCTCTGCATTCCACTCAGGCCTATAGTAAGGTCCAATCGTTAATAATATATTCAGAAGCAACTATACTCACCTAATATGCTTAAACATCTAATAGACTATATATTTTTTTCACTGTTAAATAAGTAGCTCAATAACGATCACAGAATTCAGGCAGTCAGAACACAATTAACAATGCAAAAAAACTGCCTAAACCCTCATAAGAGTCTGGCTCCCTAACAAAATCACAACAGCAGAATAATTTCACTATAATTATTAAAGAAAGAATACAGGATCTTTAGTGACCTTATCTGATCGCAAGAATTTGTTTCCATAAAGATCCTAAAGATCCAATAGCAGGACTAAACAAAAACTCAATGAGAACACTGCCACCTACTGAAATGCTATTATTTTCTGGTACAATAATGTTCCTAGAGAAATGTGGGCTTTTAAACTTCAGTATATTCTTCATGCCAGTAAATAAATTTGAAATGTGGATTAAAGGCATCATGTGATTTTAAGATTAACTTATCATATATCTAAAGTGAAAATCACCAGGCAACAAAATTTGGAAATCCATAAAATTCATCAATATTAATAAAAAGACATGCCTTGTAAGAAGAAAACTCAACAGAAGTACTGGGGTAGTTAGGCATGAAGTCTTCTGCCTGGCTGATTAATGATTAATGCAGGGTATGTATCAAAAGTATAAAGAACATTTCAATGTTCCAAAAATAAGTAAAATGCATAGAACAACTATCCTACTCTCAACATCTCCTAGGATCGTTAAAAGAAATTATGCATGTATATTTTCCAAGATAAATGCCGAAGACATTTTTTAAAATCATTTTAGGGTGTTCAAGTTTTATATATTTAATTATCATCCAACCACTGATTTTTTAAATCGAAAGGCTCTGGTTTTTAAATCCAAAATCTAGAGTACTATGTATAATTACCCAAATAGCTTAGATGATTTAAGTGCTAGGACAGGAGAACTTTACAACAGAAAAATTATTACCACCTAAGTTCCAACACAATGGGTTTACATCTTACAATTTGGGGAAATATCAAAGTTAAACTAAATGTAAATTAAACTGAAATTTAATTAAGAATAAACTTACCAAGTACAAGAAATATCCACCAAAGCCAATACTGTCCATTGAAATATCCAGTAAAATAATCAGAAAACTATGGAGTGAACATAAATATATTAACCATATTTATGTACCTGAATTTGAAAATGAAAGATCAGCCTCAATTTCAGAATCATGTACCTCAAATAATCTCTAGCACTTAACACAAAGAGAAAACAAAATGCCTAATACATTATGTAATACATACATAATTACTTAATACATTATGTAATATATACATAGTTACTTGAGAAAAAACTCTTTAAAATCTTTTATACAATAGCTAACAAACTTATACAAAGTATTTTAGAAACAAAAATCAGTTTCAAGATGCTTGTAAGAAAGAAAGGTAAATTCTCTGTATCTGAATCCAACTTTCTCATTAAAGAGTTCACATGTCGGTTCTTTCTTCATAATCTCTAAAAGCCACAACTACCATCCCAAACACACTACAGCAACCCGCTGCTTTAGATATTAACACCAAAAGCCACATTAGTTTAATCTTATCAGATGGGGATGTTCGGCTGACCTCTAAAAAGAAGAGCTTTTGACCTTCTGTACACCCCCTACTGTTAATCACTGCCAAGAATACTAGGCACATAAAGACCCCCAACTCATTAGACTCTTTTTATTTTCAAACTAGATGCTCCAGTATTCAGCTCTCAACAGTGAGCTGAGAACAGCTAAATGAACCTTGAAGTGGCATTTCAACAGTTCCTATTAGTGACCACGGTAGACAGTTTTATATGTTCTGTAAAATGAGAATATGAACAGGCAGATGGGAAGGGAGAGTTTGATGACAATGAACACGGCTATCTTTTCCTTGATTAGACTCTGGACGTCATGATTTTAATTACTGAAAAAATTTTTGTAAAAAGTCAAACTAATTGTCTTCAGAGTTACTTCAGATAATTCTTCTCTATGACCCTTTAGCATTAAACAGTGTTGCAAATAGTTGTTTGCTGAAAGTAATATAACCTAGTCTAAAACTATTAAAAATTACGTCGTTTTATCTACTCTGTTTCCATTGGTCTCCAAACTGAATCTGATTTAACTAAAAATGATTTTATCAAATGGAGACTTGCCCTCAAGTCTGAAATTAAAAGTATCTATCTCCAACTTTTTTTGATAATTATTTCCAACTATCCGTTGGTATTTTCCACAGAAGCATTTTTAAAAATCCTATAGGTTTGGTAATAACCAAAATGCTTATAAACTGTAATAAAAATATCACTACTGAGGATGCATATGTACTAAAGATTATCTAAATCTATTTTTAAAACCTTAAATATTTTCACAGGAAGTATTTATAATTAATAAATCAACTATAATCTAAATTTTCAGCTTAGAGTTTCAAAAATTTCAGAGATTAAAATTTTTAAAGTGCCATTATAGACGCAAATTCCAGACTCCTACATCATTAAAATAAGTACAAGGGAGAGCTAAAAAATTAGGAAAACATAGCTTGTAAAGTAGGACTGCACTATATTTTTTAATCAAGTGATTACTAATTATAAATAAAAGATTTTCATATGGGTTTTAGAGTCTATAAGAACGAAAAGAAATAAAGAAGCAAAGCAATACATTTAACTAATATTTAAATATATTGTAGAATATATTTAATAAATAATACTAACAGGCAAGAGACAACCAGAAAAGAACATCATCATTCTTCACCAAAAATATTTACCAAAGTTAGTTTTTATTTACTTCTGGGTAAAAAATATAATTACCTTCACCTTGAAATCGAAGAGAGACTTTGTAAAGTCCACTACGTAAAAAGGATAAACTAATAAGCTTTTGAACTCATTACTGAGTAAGCAAAAATGTTTAAAATACCAACAGTCGCAGGGCTGAGCCAAGTTGGGTTTTTTAATGAATAAATCCATCATGTTGACTGGCCAATCACAGGATGCAAAAATCAGATTTTGAAAAATAAATTAACTGACAATAGGAGTTTATCTAATTTTATTTCATTAATGTAACACCAGCATTTTATTGTTTACATCCTGTCTACTTTCAAAAAGAGTTGTTAGTTTTTAACAAAACACATATGCATTTTCAAACAAATAATAAAAAGATCAAAAGCCGTAGACAGAAATAATACCAGAATTGGCTAAAGATATTTACATTAAATCTGAGGTTCATGGCAACTCAGAAACAAAAAGAAAAGCTGCAGTATGATTTATAAATTACTTATTGTCTAATAAAATAAAACAGGTTTTTAGGAGAAACCCTTTCTGTCAGCACTGAGCTCCACAGGGAATTTATTGTTTGGAGCATTATAATAAAAGTCAAAATGCAGTGTCATAGAGGCAGTACAGAACCAAGAGAACATGCACTGAACTGGGACCAAGCTAGTTTCTAATTCACATACAAACTATGGGATGTGGAGCAAGTTATTAGACTTTTTTTTATTCTTAGCTTCATCATCAATATAATGGCTGCATTGTCATGAGCATCACTGATACAGGTAGGGGGTCAAGAATTTGATGTTGGTAACGAATTCTGCTTGGAACATAGTAAGTACTCAATGAATGGCTGCCATTATTACTTTATACAAAAGATCTTTAAAAATCCTTTTCTTGTATCAATTCTCAGTATACACTAAAGGCATGACATTAACCTTAACTCAGTAGGAGTACTTTATTTTTTTTAAAGGCACATTTTATGGTTTTTGGGTTTTGTTTTTTTTTTAGTTTATTTTTTTTAGTAATCTCCACACCTATGTGAAGCTCGAACCCACGACCCTGAGATCAAGAGTCACATGCTCTTCTGACTGAGCCAGTCAGGTACCCTTCAGTAGCGCTATTATAAAGGGAAACTAAATAGTCCTGGTGATCAAACTTGATGCTAGTATATACCTTACAAAGCTCTGAGCACCTGCAGTCTTTGAATTTAAGTTCCCCACCTTATCACATTAACTGGAGTTAATTACTAATCAACCCCCTCCCAACTAGGGCTACTATGGGAGAATTAGGAGCTAATACCCCTAGGGCATAGGTTGCATATAATGGACTAGACTACCTTCTTTTTTATAAATTTAGAATACACACATTTATTAAGCTTAGGAGAACTGAAAAAACAGTCCTCAACTCATTTTGTGTTCTGTGACTAAGATGAGAAATCCTATTTGAATAACAGTAATTAGTTCTATTACTAATATAACCATAACCAATGGACATATCTAACTTCAACTCTTTTGAGGTTCTCTAGTAGTAACTTCTACATCATCTACTCCTATATCATCTCTTTATATTTGTATGGTCCATAACACCTTAACAGATTTCTGCTCATCGTGGGAATCCACTCCACAACTTCTGAAATGAAATTATAAAAAGAATCTGCCAGGGGGCTGTTCTTACAATGGCTCTAGTTTTAATCATCTTAGAAGCCATGCAATAAGGTCTCACCCAAGAATCAACTGATTAATAGCCAAAACCTTAATCTGGTCTGAACACAGACAAGGTCTGATAAGATTACTGAAACTCTGGGAGGCAGTAAGTTTAAAAATAAAGCAAAAACACATTAAATCCAGTTTTAATTTTTTAAATCAATTTGATAATATAGGTGCATAACAAGTGTCTGAAGCACGTAAGGGAAGCTGACATTTTACTATGTGACTGTACCGAATATTTTAGGAGCATTTGAGCATTCATTCAATTAGAAATCAATGTTTAAATAAATACGACTTGTTGAAATTATGCATTTTATCAACTGTAGAATAGCATTTAAATGTATAGGTTACTTGTAAGAAAACTTATTAAAACAATAAATAAAGGCACTCCTAATCATTCTCCTAGGCCTTACCCTAAAGAAACCAGGGAAAAGGCTTCATAAAAAGGAGCCAAAGGGGGCCTTCAAAAGGCAAAGAGCTGGGGGAAAGCTATGCTAACAACACTACTGCTGGTGGAATGGACACAGAAATTTATTATGGGACAAGCTTTGAGATGGGAGAAAGAAGAGGACTTGGCATTATCTCCCAACACACCATCTGGTAAGTGATAAGAAGTAGACAGAGGGTGAATCCCAGGAACAACAGAGAAATGAGAAGAAAGGCTGAGAAGGAACATAAAGGAAAAAAGGTGAGTTCTGATAGCCACCTCAGGGGCCTTAGTTTACTTTTGAGTTCTTAATGCTACCCCCCCCCCAAAAGAGTGGGAAAATAACTAAATCTGTGACAATTTACTAACTGATAGAAATTTTTATGTTTTGACTGATCACAATAGTCATAGACACAGTTTACTGAGCACATTTGTGGAGCAACTGGGTGAATACTTTAATTCTATCACCTCTAAGACTCACAAAAATCTTGAAAGGCAGCTATTACCAACCCATTATGAAGAAACTAATGCTCAGGAAAAATTAAAAATTTAAGGTTAGAACACTGATATAAATAAGACTCAAACTCAATTTTTTCTGTTTTCAAAGCTCTTTCCACGTAGTAAACAAGCTCTCATTTAAAATGTTCATCCCACAGAGATCACTACAATAATAAGAGGTAAGAATAAGTCTCAAAATAATTGAACTCCTAGACATAAAATGAACATTCATGAACCACAGACAAATTTTCATACATTTTAATTTTAGAGATAAGAGTAATAGACGCTATCAAAACACTCACCCTAACGATAAGGATCCATTTGATCAATGAAAGTCCAAATCCACATATGGCACCATATCTTCCAGCTATGGTATTGGTGATACAGAAGGATAAACAAAACCCAAGCCAGTTGAAAATAAATGCCACTAAAAGCAAGAGAAGTAAAAAGTTCTTTTAAAGATCACACTTCGGAAACAAAGTAACAAAGACATAATATTAACACTACTTTACTGCACAATGGAAATAACACTCCCCTTTCTTTTGACTCTGTACCAATTAAGTCTTCTTTATAGACTGTAGTTTACCTTTTGCAAATGTATTAGTTATTAACTACACATTAACAAACAGGTACGCTTGGTTTCTTGTCAGTTTGGCCAAGAGGAATCAATTCCTTAAAATGTGTCACCACTAGGTTAAACTGCATTTTTAAACCAGCTAATAATAATAATAGTAATAATAATAAACCAGCTAATAATAAACCAAGTCACAGGGTAGCTCCCTTGTGATCCCACCCAATAAACCCAGCCTAAGCAATCAGCCAACCAAACTGGATTTTTTAAAAAGCAATATTAAAGATGAGTCACATAAATTATAAAGTATTTCCAGAGAAGATACTGTTCATTGCCTCTTCCTCCTACTTAACAAAACCTGTTTTTCCCCCTCCTGAAGAATCCACCTACCTATAAAGTCTTTATTTTAGGGAAGTCTGGACTCCATACTTAACTCCAAAAGGTGAATCCTGAGTAGTCTGGGGGGAAAAAAAATCACAGGAGGCCAAAACTCCCTGCCAATTTTTTTTTTGAAATAGGATTTCTGAAAACCATTCTTCAGTTCTTAAAAACACATCAAGGAGATGGAGAATGGAATATAGGTTAAATAACAGTGGCTCTAAATTAATCACTGTTGAATCTGAGTGATAAATACATAGAAGTTTATTACACTCTTGCCTAGTTTATGAATTTCTACTAAATGTGTGTGTGTGTGTGTGTGTGTGTGTGTATACACATACATTTTTTTTTTTGAAATACTGCTTTCCCCCAGATGTCTAGTTTGGATGTGATACCTGGAACCACTGCAGGGATCTTGCTATCAGCCTGAGGATTAAACTGTAACTCCAAACAGGCTAGAGAAGGAAGGAAATCCAGGAGGAGCAGAGCTATAGCACTGATACTTGCTACGGCTGGGATCTGCTTGTTCATGGATTTTCTGTTTTGTGAGATAATCTCCTAATTATTTAAAATAGTTGAATGAGGGTTTTCTATTACTTGTAGCAGAAACCATTCTGACACAGGTCCTTGAGATATAATCAGAGTGCCCTGTGTCCAAGAGAGTAACATTATCAAATAATAACAGTAACAATAGTAAAACCGAAGATCAATTTGAACAGAACTTTGTCCTGTTCACTGCCCATCCTCATACCCCAAATATCTCCACCCAACTCTCAGGGTAAACAAAGTAAATTACCTAGAGAAATGCTGACTTTTTCAGAATTCTGAAGACAGAGAGGAAACATTTTAGGATAAATTTAAATGAAATAGCTGTTTCTTCAAAGCAATTTCCCTACTCCTGTAATTTCTTCCTTCCCAATGTCTTCTATAATTTCTTTCTCCAAATGCTTTCCTGATCATTTATGGTAAGCTATGTTATATGGTGCAACAGTCAGGAGAATGAATTTTGAAATAAGAGACCTGTGTTTGAGTCAAAGTGTACTCACTCACTAGATAAATGACCTTGGACTCACTGCTGACTCTGGTGAGCCACAGTTCTCTGATCTGTAGTACTACTTCACAAGGCTGATAAGGGGATTAAGTGAGATAATCAATTTAAAGAGTTTAACATGGTATAGAATCTGGCACATGGTGATCCCTAAAGAAATGTTAGCCATTATTACTACCCATACAAGATGATCTCTTTACAGAATAGGTTGTATCTTTAAAAAAAAAAAAAAAAAAATTCAGGTGACACTACTGGAAATAAAACTTGTTTACACTCCACATTTTCTTTTTTGTAAACCCAGATACTCTGCATCTGTTATCCAGTGCCCCCCAGCCACACTGCTTCTTCCACTTGCTCCAGGAACCTACCCTGCTCTACAAAGCAGGATATTTACACTTCAATTAATTAAAATGACAGGAAATTTAAAATTTAGTCCCTCAGTCACACTAGCCACATGTCAAGTGCTCAATGGTCACATCTGGCTTGTAGCTACCATATTGGACAGCAGAGATACAGAATATTTCCAGCATCATAGAATATACTATTAGACATAGCTGTTCTACATCCAATGGGTTAATATTTGTGTTATCTGTGGAGAAACCATGCAACAGCTTTATGTAATATCTTCCTGTCTATTTAAAATAAAGAATTTACATTAATAAATAGCAGTAAAGATTCCCAACCTATGTGCCATACATGTGCTGTGACTGGCTGAGACAGTTACTCTCCTCCTCCTCAGCAGGTGGGTGAGGTCTGGGGCAGAGGACAGACTGCCAGCAGCCATGAGCAACTTATTACTTTATCCCAGTGATGCCTCAGTCTATCATTTTACAAGCATGTCACATGGTTAAAACACAGGAAGCACTGATGGGGAAAATACAAAACAGCGAAATATTCCAAAAGTGCATTTTCACCTCTGAGCATGTTTAGTTCAGGGGAAAATTCAACACTGTTTTCTTCAAAATCAGATCTACTGGTATCTAGTACACATACCACTGTACCCACACCAGAAATAAGATCCAAAAAACAAAAAAGTACCTATTGAGTCATCATGTTTTCTTTTTCTGCACTCTGCCAGCAGCAGGGATTCCTACAAGCTATGCTCGTGCAATATAACGTATTATGGACTGAACTGTGTCTCCTTAAAACCCTAACTCCCCAGTGTGACTGAATTTAGAGATAGGGCCTTTATGGAGATAATTAAGTATATAAAGGTAGAGCCCTAATCCACTAGGATTGGTGACCTTATAGGAAGAGGAAGAGCACTAAGGGAGCTCTCTCTCCACCCACATGTAGAAAAGAGACCATGTGAGACACAGCAAGACAGCCGTCCACAGCCAAGAAGAGGACCCCTCACCAGAAACCAAAATTTCCAGCACTTTGATCTTGGACTTCTAGCCTCCAGAACTGTGAGAAAATAAATTTCCACTGTTTAAGCCACCCAGATGGTGGTATTAGCTCTAAGAGACTAATACATAACTTTATCCATCTGTAAATGATTTAAGCACTAGGAAAAAAACAAAGTTGGTGACTACTTGAGTGTAGACAGATTCACTTTTTAAAAAAAATTTTTGAATGTTTATTTTATTTTTGAGACAGAGAGAGCATAAGCAGGGTAGGGGCAGAGAGAGGCAAAGACAGAGGATCTATAGAGGGCTCCGTGCTGACAGTAGAAAGCCCGACGCAGGGCTTGAACTCACGAACCACAGGATCATGACCTGAGCTGAAGTGGGATGCTTAACCAACTGGGCCACCCAGGGGCCCCAACAGATTCACCTTTTATGGCCTTGGCCTATAAGATAGCAAGTAAAGCTGAACAGGTCTTAAAACACAGAAAGGGCAGAAGCATTGAATTCTGAATCCTCTATGACATGTCTGAATTGGCAAAAAAGAAAATAAATGTATGCTAAACCTTAAGTGTGTAAAATCCATAAAAGAAACATGTAGTAGAGGCAGGTGAATGTAATATGCCTAGGGAAAAAGACAGGAACACTTTTCTTTCAGCTTTACTTCATTTGTGCCATGTTTCCCTGGAAACTTAGGACAAAGCTTAAAAGGCATAGGGCACCTAGTCGCCACACAGTCAAGGCCCAACATGGAATCCAAAGAAGGGACAGACTTCCAAAACCTATATTCCTTAGAAAAAATAAAACTGGGGGGAGCAAGCAGCTGCAAAGCAGGGCAATTAAGAAAAGTTGGTAAAGAATGCCAAGTGTTGCTCCAATTACACTCTCCACAGTCACGTTCACAGTGCCTTCTTTGTATGAAAGTGAGTCAGACAGGTTAATGACATTTGAAAGAAGGCTGCCAATTAGTTTAAATCATGTAAAAGGTGAATTCTCAATTAAAGATGTGGAAGGAGAACATTACTACGAACTACCTTCACCCAACAGCACTCTATAATTTATGACATTTCACATATTTTAACTTATTTGATCTTCTCATTAGCCTTTTAAGAAGGGCAAAGTCAGAATTAATTCCGTTCTACAGAAGGACAAATTGAGACCTAGAACAGCAAAGTGCCACATAAACTCACAAAGCAAGTAAGAGGTATAGGTAGGATAGGCACATCCAAGCCTTTCATGTCTTCTATGCAGTGATCTCTTTCTTACATATACCTCCCATCTACAGAAAGAGGGTAGCAGAACAGCCTAGAAAGCAATATTGTACACTACAGTTATCCATTAATAAGACTTTACTTTAAAATTTTCAAAAGCCACAAGACACTTATTAATTACAAAAGGAAAAAATAGTGAAGAAAGCTAGCAGACACCACCTTAACCTGATGAGAACTGACATCACCAGTAAAAAGACATAACTGGATCACTGCCTCCTGATACGATGCACTGAGAAGGACACATCATATCTATGGTATTTGTGTAGCAACTGGGCAAATGCTTTAATCATATCACTTCTAAGCCTCACAAAAATCATGAAATGCAGCTGTTACCAGCCCATTATGAAGAAACTAATGCTCAAAATTATTTAAAATTTAAAGTTAGAACACTGATATAAGTAAGACCCAAACTCGATTTTTTGTTTTCAAAGCTCTTTCCATGTAGTAACAAGCTCTCATTTAGTAAAGTTACAAAATGTTCACACCACAGAGATCACTACAGTAAGTATAAAAGGTAGGAATAAACCCTAGAAGTAAAGTTTTCTAAACAGAGTCCATTCCATTTTTAAGCACTAAAGTTCAAGGTCATTTCCAGACTATCAATTTATCCAATGAATTCAATCTTAATTTCTAGCTTTTAACTAATGACTGACTTTCATTCCATTGTCTTAAGAAGTCTGTTAAACAAGCAAGTTAGGCATGTATGAGACATTTTGCTGTGACACTTCAAGGGATTATGAAAAGCAAAAATTATCAAGGGATACATACATTTCTTTCTCTACATTTTCTGAACATAAACATTCAATTATTTTACAAATTTATGTGTAAACTTTTTTTAGGATTACCTATGGTAAGAGACTGAAAAATGGATGTTGAAACAGAATAGGCAAGAATTAAGCCACCAAAGAGTTTTAACTGAAATATTCTTACTGATATTCACCGTAGTTTGTATTCACACAACTTTTATTACCTGAAATGCTTAAGCTATAAACCATATTAAAGAAAATCTATTTCTGACAACCAACAAGTGTGGTGAGGATGTGGAAAAAAAGGAACCATCACACACTGCTGGTAGGAATGCAAACTGGTGCAGCCACTGTAGAAAACTCTACGGAAGTCCCTCAGAAAGTGAGAACTGAAGTATCCTATGATCCAGTAATCACACTACTGAGTACGTACCCAAAGAATATAAAAACACTAATTCAAAAGGATATATGCACCCCTATGTTTATTTCAGCATTATTTACAATAGCCAAATTATGAAAAACAGCCCAAGTGTCTACCGATAGATGAATGAAGATGTGATGTGTATACACACACACACACACACACACACACAGTAATATTATTCAGCCATTAAAAAAAAATGAAATCTCAGGGCACCTGGGTGGCTCAGTCAGTTGAATGTTCGACTTTGCCTCAGGTCATGATCTCACAGTTTATGGGTTTGAGCCCTGCATTGGGCTCTGTGACAACAGCTCAGAGCCTGAAGCCTGCTTCGGATTCTGTGTCTTCTTCACTTTCTGCCCCTCCCCTGCTTGCACTCTCTCTGTTTCTCAAAACTGAATAAACGTAAAAAAAAACTAAAAAAAAAAAGAAATATTGCCATTTGCAACAACAAGGATGGAGCTAGAGAGTATAATGCTAGGTGAAATAAGAGAAAGACAAATATCATATGATTACGCTCATGTGGAATTTAGGAAACAAAGGCAAGCAAACAAAAAAAAAAGAGAGAGAAACAAACCAAGAAACAGACTCTTAACTATAGAGAACAAGCTGATGGTTACCAGACAGGAGGCGGTGGGGGAGGGGAATGGGTGAAATAAGTGATGGGAATTAAAGAAGATACTTATGATGAATACTGAAAATATACAGAACTGCTGAATCACTATATTGTACACTTGAAACTATTATAACACTATGTTAACTGTACTGAAATTAAAATGAAAAATTTTTAAAAATTAAAAAAAATCTATTTCTGAACCACAGAAATAGAAAATAGAACAGAATCTAGACAATAGCTACTATTAGATAGTGGAAGCATGAAAAATATACCAAGTTGCAATTTGAAGAACAGCCACTAGATGGTAGTGATTACAAATAAATCTATGCTCATCAAAGCAAATAAACTCAAACACTGGCCTACAGTCTACCACAAAAAAATATATTAGGAAATGAAGTCTGAAAATAATATATATTTTTACTCTTATAATATTGGTGCAGTACTTATAGAATGGGATGCATAAAAAAATAAGGTGTAGAGGCATTAGTAAAAATGCAGTAAAAGTAGGTGATTTACACTAAATACATTAAATATATTTATATTAAATTATATACCACCACAGGCCAAATAAGGTCAACCACGTGTCTAGGTTACCAAACACAACACTGTTTAATCAAAAAAAATGTTTTCAAATCTAAAAAAAAATAAAGGTTAAAAAGACAGCAGGATTAAGTGAAATTGAGAAATAGAGAAATAATCACAAGCTCGGGGTCAAATAACTAGATGGTATTAAATCACATTTTTATTCCTAAGAAACAGGTCTTTATACTAAAAATAGCGCAATTAATTTAAATTCTCTTTTTCAATTAAGATTTTTAAAAGCTATAACCATTAGAGGAATTAATATTTACGCTCTTAGCAAAATATGTGGAAGACTTGATAATAAAGGCTTACTAGTTAAACTAAAACTAAGAAAAAAGCCAGTTTACTAGACTGACAGCACAAGACAGTAGTTATCTGTAGCCAAAGTGTTCCTTTCTACTATACCCAACATTGTATCTAATTACAAACTTTAACTAAAACCACAAGATTTAAATATTGCATATACATTAGCTGGCTGTGAAGCAGAACATAAGGTACTAAATTTGAAGAGAAAACGTAACTATCTTCCCACTCACCTACCATTTCTGAGTGGTTATCTACTTCTATTCTTCGGCAGGTGAAATGAAAGCAAGCAAGCAAGAAACCATTTCAAAATGGAGGATTAGTGATTTCCCAGACTCAAAAGTAACTCAAGAAGAATTTTCTATGTTTAAATTTGAATGTGATACTTTAAATAAGTAAAATATTCCTCAGTTTTATTATCAAAATAAACATTATACTTAAAATGAATGAAATAAGCATTCTGTGAAAGCTTGGTCATTTAACCAGGTTGAGGGCAGAAATTCACCATATCCTAGTCTAAGAAATTTACTTACATGAATATTGGGTTTCTAAAACTTAATTTTAGCAATTAAACAATTCAGGTGTCATAACATTATATACTGAGTATACTATATGCCAATCCCTGTATTAGGAATTTAAATAATAACTATAACACAGTCTTCCCTCAAAGTATAAAGTATACTTTATAAGTTCAGATATTAAACTAAGAATTCTGCAACATGTTAAAAAAAAATCTTACTTAGGTTTCTGGTCTTCTAATCACTTACCATTCCCCCAAAGAAGACATACTTGCTTTCTTTTGTGTCTCAAATCACATTATTCCAGTTGCCCAAAATATTTCCTTTTCCAACCCTTCTTTCGTGCCTTATAAAGACGCTCAAATGGAAGTCCTTTGCCCCACAAGCAGAAGTTAATAGTTTCATTCTGCCTGGTCCTACATCACTGCATGGACATGCAACATTTTTCATGCAAAAACATATTTAGCTTAAATATGCTTATATAACTCTATACAGTCAGTATCTAGCATAATGATTGCAATACACAGTTGTGTTTAATAAATTCTAGGATTTTTATGGTCTCACATGATCACATATCAGAAACAATTTATATTTTACACTAATTAGACACACTTTAACAATATTTGCCTTTCTTCACTATCTATGTTACTTTAAATACACATGTAGCCAGTATACCCAAAGAAACAATGTGGAAATGAAAAATCACTTACTGAAAAACGCCAGCATAAAAATTCCATCATTACCCACTCGGAGCTGGTCTGCATCACTAAAGTCATCTCTTGGTTGACACTCTTCCTCCTGAATCTGTAAAACATGTAACATTAGAATAGCACACTAAAAACCAATTACAACTTTATTATCTTAAGTATAAAGATAAAAATTTAAATAAAATCAAATGTCCTCAATTTGTTGTGTAGACAAAATGATACAGAGAATACAATATCTGGCACAAAGTAATCAAAAACATTAGCAAGAATTAATTTTTCATGGGCACCCTTAAAAAGGGTTAAACAAAAAAGATAAAAACTAAATACTGGATTAATGAAAATGATGTGAAGAAAGATGTGACTGACACTGTGCATTTGCATCCAATGGGAAAGAGGAATTTTCATGATCATTGGTGGAGTCTAAATTATATGACCTCTATGGGTGGCAACTTGGCAATATTTATCAAAAATAAAAATGTAACCTACAACTATATGGTCAATTAATCTTCAACAAAACAGGAAAGAATATCCAGTGGCAAAAAGACAGTCTCTTTAACAAATGCTGTTGGGAAAACTGGACAGCAACATGCAGAAGAATGAAACTGGACCACTTTCCTATACCATACACAACAATAATTCAAAATGGATGAAAGACCTAAATATGAGACCCAAAATCATTAAAATCCTAGAGGAAAATCCAGGCAGTAACCTCTTTGACATTAGCCATAGCAACTTCTTACTAGATACATCTCTCCGGAGGCAAGGGAAACAAAAGAGAAAATAAACTATTGGGACTTGATCAAAATAAAAAGCTTCTGGGGCACCCGGATGGCTCAGTCCGTTAAGCATCTGATGTCGGCTCCGGTCATGATCTCACAGTTCATGAGTTCGAGCCCCAGGTAAGGCTCTGTGCTGACAGCTCAGAGCCTGGAGCCTGTTTCGAATTCTGTGTCTCCCTCTCTCTGCCCCTCCCCCACTCATATTCTGTCTCTCTCTCAAAAATAAACATTAAAAAAATTTTTTTAAGTAAGTAAATAGGGGCGGCTAGGTGGCTCAGTCAGTTTAGCATCCCACTTTGGCTCGGGTCATGATCTTGTGGCTCATAAGTTCAAGCCCCACATCCAGCTCTGTGCTGACAGCTTGGAGCCTGAAGCCTGCTTCGGATTCTGTGTCTCCCTCTCTCTCCCCCTCTCCCCTGCTTGCGCTCTCTCTCTCTCTCAAAAATAAATAAGTAAATAAATAAATAAACAAACAAACAGCTTCTGCACAGTGAAGGAAACAAAACTAAAAGGCAAACTATGGAATGGAGAAGATATCTGCAAAAGACATATCTAAAAAAGGGTTAGTATCCAAAATGTATGAAGAACTTATAAAACTCAACACCCAAAAAATGAATAATCCAATTAAAAGGTGGGCAGAAGGCATGAATAGATTTTTTTTCCAAAGAAGACATCTAGATGGCCAACAGACACAAGAAAGTACTCACCATACTTCAACATCAGGGAAATGCAAATGAAAACTACAATGAGATACCACCTCACACCTGTCAGAATGGCTAAAATCAAAAACACAAGAAACAACAGGTGTTGGTGAGGATGTGGTGAAAACAGAACCCTCCTGCAGTGTTGGTGGAATGTAAACTGGTGCAGCTACTCCGGAAAACAGAATGGAGGAAGGTTCCTCAAAAAGTTAAAACAGAAATAACTCTTATGATCCAGCAACTGCCCTGCTAGGTATTTACCCAAAGAATACAAATATACTAATTCAAAGGGAGACACGCACCTCAGTGTTTATACTAGCATTATCTACAATAGCCATATTATGAAAACAGCCCAAGTGTCTGCTGATTGATGAATGGATAAAGAAGACATGGTACATACATACAATGAAATATTACTTGGCCATAAAAAAGAATGAAACCTTGCCATTTGCAATGATGTGGATGTGATGTGGAGCTAAAGACAGTATTTTGCTAAGCGAAGTCAGTCAGTCAAAAACAAATACCACATGATTTCACATATGTGAAATTTAAGAAACAAAACAAAGGATCATAGGGAGAAAGAGAGAAACCAAGAAACAGACTTAACTATAGAGAACTGATGGTTACCAGAGGGGCTGGGGATGGGTCAAAAAGGCGATAGGGATCAAGGACTGCACTTGTGATGAGCACTGGGTGTCATATGTAAGTGTTGAATCACTAAACTGTACACCTGAAACTAATATCACACTGTATGTTAACTGGAACTGAAATAAAAACTCTTAAAAAAGAAAAAAAAATTTACCCACACACCCTTTGACCCAGCATTCCACTTCTTGAAATACTCTGTACAAATTTACTTATTATATTCCCACTTATAAGAAATCATGCATTAAAGATAATTTGTTGCAGCAGTGTTAATAAGAGCAAAAGATCAGATACAATCTAAACGCCCACCAACAGTGGACTCTTGTCAGGAGACAATTCTTGATGAGTCCTTCATGTTTCTGATTGTCTTCCAGGTGGAGGCAATGGCTGCCCTTCTTCTGTACTATCTTTTCAAGGCTGTTTATATTGCAGACAGCTTTGGAAGAGAGAGCGTGTCACTCCCTAGGGCAGAGATGTGGGCATGTTTAGTGACCATTAAAAATACATCGGGTTCACTAAACCCAAGGTTCAACACTGTGTGTGGAAACATTACTTGGTCCTCTTTGTGTTTCTTAGTGGGAACTGAGGCTCAGGAGACTGGTCAAGAAAATGCTAATATATTCATGGCAGTCTCACTACATACACTGCCAAAAGAAAAAGACTTTCAGAACCATATTGCTCATTATTTGGGCCAAAAGATCCCTCAAGTACTCTGCAATCATATATCGTAGAAAATTCAGTGATTGGCAATGACTAAATACACAGTAAGATTTTGTATAATTTCAAGTGAATTCAAGAAATAAGCATTAAAACCCAGTGTAAGCCCCTCCAAACCAGTCAGTATGATAGCAAGAATATAAACATTTCATATTTTTTCTAAATATCGGTCCAGATATTTTTATCACACATCATTTGTAAAAAGAAAACATATATGCAAAGATACCTTTACGACATTAACAATGTAAAACATAGACACATCAACACACATTTCAAAATAATCTGATAACTTTACCAGAGAGGAATGACCACTAAATTACAGTAGCATAATTGATTCCATGGAATTTCACTCAACCATTAAAATAACAGAGAAACATTTATATAAAATGCTTAAAAAATAAAAGAAACTCTGTGATAATTTCAACTACATTAAACACAGCTTTATAAATCCCAAAACTGGTAAAAGACACCAATATATTTTAAAATGAAAAGCTGTAAGAGAACAAGTGTGGTATTTTCTTCTTCCTAATTTTTCTCTTCATTGCTAATTTTTAAAAAGTATTCAACTTAATAAACTGTAATTTATTAAATACCAAGTATGTGCCAGATAATAGCGAGGTGCTAGAAATGTAACCACGAGGTCCTCGTCCTGGAGTTGCTCACAATTTATAAAGTGTTAGTTTTTGTGTCAAAAGACAAGTTACTGACAAACTTTAAAATAAGGTACAAAAAACCAAACACTGCTCACTATTAGGTTGTAAGATAAGACTACCTGGTGAACAAGCCATGTTCTAAAAGCTTTTCCTCACAGAGAGCAAGACAAGGCTTGCTTCTTTCTTTGGAGAGTTCTACCCTACTGTGTGCAAGTTAGGGCAATAGAGGTCCCAAACTTGCTTAACATCCTTTTAAGGACCTCTGCCATTTCCAACCTCTCTAGAGAGACACTCCCTGAGAAAAGGAGTCCTTCTGGTTCACGGAGAGTGCATGCATGTATACAATGCATGGACAACCACATATGTGCCAGGCAACCTAGAGTTGATTTTGATAGAAACTCCACACTCTATACAGATCTATGCTCCTTCTCTATGATTCTCTCCTCCAAGTATCAAAAAACCCTTATTGACTGAGCTGTATTTATGCCACGGTCTTAACAAAGACTTGCGTTCCCCCTCAGAGGGAAAAGGCATAAATAATAAATTTGAGGCTTGCTGTTTTTACTTATGTGCCCAAAGCTATTTATGTTGACATTTAACTCTGTGTGTTGGAGTACAGGAGTGGGAGCAGGCATGGAAAGTGCTGTACTGATAAAAGAAACCCATCCAGGAGAAAACACTCACCTATCAAATACTCTACTTGCTGGGCTCTGGCCTGATGGCAGGAGAACGCTGTACACAAAAACTCCTTTCTCTCCCTTTATGCCTCACCTCATTCTAGCTTTCTGTGTAAACATAAGTTTGGGTGTCTTTTCCTGAAAAAAAATGGGATGAATCTAGGACTCTGAAATGGTACTCATCTCTAACGTCTAAAGCAAGAAAAAAGGGCAACAAACTCTAGCCCGGCTTGCAGCCAAGCTGAAATGAAATAACTTCCATCTTTTACTGGACTGTAAAATAGCACACATGCATCTTGTTGACTGTCCACTACTGAGATAGTCACTCCTTTACCAGAACAAGAAGTAGCATCCATATGTATCACTGGCTCTCCTACTGAGACAGTAAGGGGAGAAGGGGCAGGTGGAATCCTTGACCATCATTCTAAAATTCTAGTGTGGGATGTGTTAAAACGCCAAAAAATATTAAAAAGTTGGTTGACAAACATAATTTGGAGGCCTTGTGATGTTATTTCTCTGTGTTTTTTAACCTACACTGAGTTCATTCAGAGTCACTAGACTGGCTATACTAATATACACAATTGAGTAGGGAAAAAAAAGATGCTTTATGATTGTAGTTAAGGACCACAAAATCCAAATTATATAAAGAAGGAAATAAGGATATCAACAGTGAAGAGGTCAATGGGATGCAGTAACTAGAGTGAGGGGGGTAAAAGTCAGCACGTGAGGGAAGACAAATCAAGACTTAGGAAACATACTGGTAAACATACTGATAAGGACTAGGATGTCCACAAACTAAGATGGAGTGTAGGAGGAAGACTGATATAGAAATAAACAGAAACAGAAACGGTGGAGAAGGTGGATTTAACTAGGAGAGTGCCAATTTCACCATAGCATGACAACACACATAAGTAGTAGTAGAGAAAATACTAAAAAACAATCTACATGCACAAACACTCTTAGAGAACTATTTCTGACAGACTGAATGTACTCAGAATTATTAGACGATATTCTCAAAAGGAAGCAATCAGACCGCCTTACTCTCTGAGCTGTTTCTGCTGCTGCAGCCGCCATGGCAGCAGCCTTGGCCTTCTCGGCTTCATCGTATGTAGGAAGGGAGGTAGCAACACTGTAGGGAGGTGGCACGGGATAAAACTCACTGTAAACTTCTGAATCTGAAGAAAGGGATTAAAAAAGGACAACCATTAAAACAAACTATTTAATAAAATTTTTATAGTCAAAAACATAATTTAATAATTTACAACAGGCTACTAAAGACTATTACTGCTATTTGTAGTCTTATTTTATAAAGCTAGGTAGTAGTAAGTTACTAATTCAATCCTATGTGTTAGTTTAGTCCCATATCTATTATAAAGGGAAAAGACTCATAAATATCATCTAAACGCTATTACAAAAAACAAAAATATCAAGAATGAAATCTGAAAATCTGTACAAGACAAGGGAGGTGAGAAAGTCATCACATATGAGCATCCATTCTACCTACTGCTATGCTCAAAGAATTTAATTTACTTGCTCATAATCTCATAGCCTAAAAGTAGAAGTATCAGGAATAACAACACTTGTATAGTACTCATTATTTAATATGCCACTTCTAAAGACATTAATCCTAGCAACTCTCAAGTTCAGAAAACTTAAGGAATTTGCCCAGTATTACACAACCAACAAGTGGCAGAGTCCAGGGATTTCCTAATTACCAATATTTGCTCTCATAACATGTGAGGTTCATTTTTTTTTTTACATGTCAGTTTTAGCAACTGTCCAAATCTCTTCAGCAAACTCAACATTTCTCTTTCCTAAAAAAGACTGGTGATTTTTAGTTCTTTTTTACTCCTCTCCCCCTCTTCTCATTTTTTTCCATATCTACCTAGTTTTTCAGAGTTTCTTTTTATGAAGAATTTTTCCATCCCCAACTTTTAGATGATTTTTAAAATATGATCTTCAGAAATATAACACAATAGCAAGGGGAGAGTGCTAATTTTACTTTTTTTTTTTAAGTTTATTTATCTATTTGGAGAGTGACAGAGACAGAGCAAGTTGGGAAGGGAGCAGAGAGAGAGAGAAGGAGAATCCCAAGCAGACTACACACTGCCAGCACAGAACCTGATGCGGGGCTCGAACTCACGAACCTGTGAGATCATGACCTGAGCTGAAACCAAGAGTTGGACGCTTAAGCAAATGAGCCACCCAGGAGCCCCAAAGAGTGCTAATTTAGAAAAAAAACCCTGCATCACTTATCACCAACTTCAGCAGTACAGGTAAAGCGATACATACAGGTTGATATACTGATTAGACTCATGCTAGCATCACTGCCAAGAAAATCAGACTCTCAAAGTTGTCCACACCCCAATGTCTGACATCACTTTCGTGATTTCCTCGATTATAAATACAGTATTTGCACATTTTCTATATCGGTTTATAATTTTCTCTATCAGAATTTCTTGCATTTCCACATGAAAACACATTTCACTCTAGCAATTCTTTTCCTTTTGTATTTTAATGTATACTGGTTTTAAAAGAAGTTTTTTAAATGCTATCAATAAGAGCTAAGGATATGAAGCTAGGCAATTTTTAATCCAATGACAGGTAATGCTAGTAGCAGCAGAACACTGAGCACCACCAAAATGGTACAAGGGTCATAAATCCTTAGAAATGACTTCTTATTCAGATGTAAAAACACCACACACAGTCAGGAAAATAGATTTCTTTAGTTCTGAAGCCTCGAATAGAAGCAAAATTTAAGTGAAAGCAATGTTATAAATTTTAAGGCAGTAACATTAAAATTATAAATTTAAAAACTGGAACAATGACATACATTACCCAAGAGGATGAGATCTTTTACATTAACAACAGATATGTAATTTTTGAAAAGTTTTAACTCCCGTGAAAGGCAAAATGAAACTAACAAATGCAATGCAAACTGGGAAAAAGCACTGCTATAGTTTTAACTTTCACTGGTTAATTTTACTTATTTTTTATCTACCCTTTAAGGCGGCAGTTCTCAACCAGAAAATTTAAAGTCTGGAGAGCTCCAATCCTAGCTGCTCGTCTTAAGTTGTGTGACCTCAAGCAAATCATTTAAGCACTTTATGAAGCTCTACTTTCTCATCCATAAAACTGACTCAGCAAGGCTGTTACTTGCTGTTATATGACAGGATTTAAGAGTAGTCAAGAGGACTCTGTAAACTGTAAAGCATTATACAAATGTCAACTATTATTATTGATGGTGCTCAGATCTATAAAACCAGTCATAAAGTGACCTACTGAAGAACATAATCTCCACAGAAAACTCATACTGTCCATGCTTAAAATTTAACAGTAAAAGGCTGAAGAAAAACACTATTGATGTTTTTCATTAAAGAGAAGCAAACTTCTAGAATTACTCAGTTCTTGTGCTCAATTACAGTCATGAATGGCCTTTTAGTACAAGTGTAAAAATAAGAGACCAGTAGTCATACAGATTATAAGAATAACTGAATACCTAGGTAGCAAGGACAACCTGTCTTACAATGGAAATTTATCCAATCTCTAAAAATGACATGATCTGTGTGGCACCTGGGTGGCTTAGCTGGTTAAGCATCTGACTCTTAATTTTTGGCTCAGGTCATGATCTCATGGCTGTGAGATCAAGCCCCATGTCAGGCTCCACACTAAGTGTGAAACCTGCTTGGGATTCTTTCTCCCTCTCTCTCTCTCTCTCTCTGCCTCTTCCCCACTAACACTGTCTCTCTCTCAAAACACATAAAAATTAAAAAAAAAAAAAAATGACATGCTCCATTATCAAAACTATTCTACAGCATAGAAGAATGAGAAACTTCTCAATTCATGCTATGTTGCTTCCATACATAATATTAATACTAAAACCACAAAGACAGTACAAGGGTTAAAGATCCCACTAATAAAATTGCAAAACTTTTGGGAAAAAAAAACATTAACAAATATAAATCCAGAATGGGTTAGAATATGGTAACAATTTAGTCTATGAATGCAGAAATGAATTGGCTTAAAAAGAAATCTAGTAATAACATATTTCATTATGTCAAAAATTAAAGGAGAAAAAAACGTAATTCTGTGATAAAGACCCAAAAAGATGACTTCAAGGTTTCTAGCCTAGTGGAGCCATTTACCGAAGTGAAGACAACTGACAAGGAAAAGGTTCAGTGATGGAGGAAGAAGCCATTGACAGTTTTAAAGGTACTGAAACCTCCTTTATCCTTTCAAACTCTTCCCATCAAGAGGTGGAGACTAATTGTCTTGAATAAAGACTAACCCCAGATATTAACTTCTAACAAATCAAATGTGGCAGACGTGACACTGTGTGACTTGAGTGGTAATGCCACAACAGGTGACACAGATTCTATTTGGCTTGTTCTTGGAACTCAGCCTCCATTCAGTGAGGAAGCCCAGGCCACAAGAGGTCACGTACAGGTGTTCTGGCCAACAGTCTCAGCGGAGGCCCCAGCGGAAGCTTGCATCAGCTGCCAAATATGTAAATAAGGAAGCCTCAAGATGACTCCAGCTCCAGGTCACCAAAAGATAATAATCACATGAGATTCTGGGAGACAATCGCATAACTGAGTCTAGCCCACCCCAAAAACCATGAGAACTGATAACACTAAATGACTGCTACTTTACTCTGTTTGGTTTGTGGTAGCTTGTTATACAGCCAGGCAATGGTGGCCACAAGAAAAAAACCTGTAAGTTCAATCTTAGCATTGTCCATCATTCAAACACAGGCAAAGCATCAGGAAAATAACTCCTTTTCTTTCTTCAAGACTACCATTAAATAGATTTGTTTTTCTTTTACCTAGACTAGAATAGCAAATTCACTGCACTATATTCTGGAAACTCGTAGAATAATCAAAAAAAAATTAGCCCAAAATAAATTTTAGCTAGCACCAATCCAGCTGTTAAATCCTATGGCCAAAGACAAATAAAACTGACATAAATCAATATAAAAACTGTCCATCAAACTGGGCACTAAACAAGCACACTGATCAAATAAACATTATATACAAATAAAAGGAGTAAGCATTTACTAAATTAGTGAGAATACCTTCATAAGAAAATCATTTTCAGCAATTGCATAAAATTGTAAATGGAAAAAGTAAATGGTATGATCTTTTTACACACCCATATGGTCTAGATAAAATTTGTAGAAGCAGAAATGGTAACAAGATAAAGTTGGCAGAAGTTTGAGAAGTATTGATATTGATTATAGAATAAGAGACAAGAAAGATGAAATACTCTAGTGAAGGGTCTTCTAATATTAAAATGTTTCTTATAATAGATTTAAAAAGTGTTTCCTAAAGAATACATAAAATACGTAGAGGTTATTTACAATCGTATACAAAAGCATATTTAAAAATTTAAATATTTATTTTTGAGAGAGTGCAAGCAGGGGAGGGGCAGAGAAAGAAGAGGATAAAGGATCCAAGCAAGCTCTGCACTGACAGCAGGGAGCTCCATGCAGGGCTCGAACTCACAAACTGTGAGATCATGACCTGAGCCAAAGTTGGACGCTCAACCAACTGAGCTACCCAGACGCCCCTAAAATTTTTTCAATTATATAATGATTAACTCAAAGAAACAACAAATGTTTGCAAGGATGTGCAGAAAAATAAACTCTCATGCACTGCTATAGGAATGCAAACTGGTGCAGCCACTGTGAAAAACAGTATGGAAGTTTAAAAAGTCAAAAATAGGGGGTGCCCGGGTGGCTCAGTCGGTTAAGAGTCTGACCTCAGCTCAGGTCATGATCTCACCATTCATGGGTTTGAGCCCTGTGCTGTCTGTGCTGACAGCTCAGAGCCTGGAGCCTGCTTCCGATTCCGTGTCTCCGTCTCTCTCTGTCCCTTCCCAACTCTCACGCGTGCTCTCTCACTTTCTCTCTAAAAACTAAATAAACATTAAAAAAACATTTTTTTAAGTCAAAAATAGAACTACCCTATGATCAAGTAATCGCACACTACTGGGTATTTACCCAAAGAACATGAAAACATTAATCTGAAAGGATATATGCGCCCCTGTATTTATTGTAGCACTATTTACAATAGCCAAATAGCCAAATTATGGAAGAAGCCCTAGTGTCCACTGGTAGATGAAAGGATACAAAAGATATGGTGTGTATGTATATAGTGGAGTATTATTCAGCTTTTTAAAAAAAGAATGAAATCTTGCCATTTGCAACAACATGGATGGAGCTAGAGAATATAATGCTAAGTGAAATAAGTCAGGGAAACACAAATACCATATGACTTTACTCATATGTGGAATTTAAGAAACAAAACAAATGAGCAAAGGAAAGAAAACAGAGACAAACCAAAAATGAGACTATTAACCAGAGACAACAAACAAATGGTTATCGGAAGGACGTGAGCAAAGGGATGAGTGAAATAGGTGAAGGGGATTAAGAGTACACTTATCATGATGAGCACTGAAATGTACAGAACTGCTAAATTATTGTACACCTGAAACTAATATAACACTGTATGTTAACTGTACTGGAATAAAAGTAAAGAATAAAAAATAAATTATATAATGATTAGCTTAGCATTACTGGGAAAATACAAATTGTGGCCGGAGAAACTGAGGAGGGTATTTCTTTAGAATGACCTGAAAAGGTAAGATGAACAGTAAGAAGCAGGAACCACTGTCGTATGTCCAGGAATTACTACCATATGTATGTGATAACATTATGTACACCCTTCACCTCCGTTCACACATACCACATTCCTGCTCACACTCAGCATCAATAGTACCTTGTTTTACAACTATGTAAGTAGATATACACAAACACAAATATATAAAAATATGTTGTGTACATACAATGTATTTATTTCTTCCAAAAGCAATATGCTACTCTGTTGGAAATAGTAATAAGCATAAGCAAGTTTATACTTATAATTTTTTTGAAAACAACAAGAATACGAGGCAAGTAATATATGAGTAAACATTTTACAAACTATCCTTGGGAAAACCTTTTTTTAAAAAATCATAAAACCAGGAAGCCTCTTAATAGACTCGATAATTACACAAAACCATACTGGTTAAAAAAAAAAGAGATACTAAAAATATTACTTGTCGTTTCAAACTAGAAACAATACCTGAAGTTGTAGGTACTTCCACAGTAATACTGCTATAAGGTGGAGGAGAAGAGTCAGTTTCAAGTACTGATGCAGAAGGAGCAGTCTGCGGTGTTGAGTTTGAAGTCGATGGTTGCTCTACAGCAGACGACTCTGAATTATCCTCTTCATTGTGAAGCTAAGAGAACAAGGAAAAAGAAAACAATAATGTAATTCTCATTATTATTTTTAAAAAATGTAAGCTGATTTTCAAAGACTGTTTTAGGCAAAGGATCCCTTTTTAGCTAAAAACAAAGAAAAATAGCATTTAAAAAGATGAACAAAATTTGTAAGAGATCTAAGCAGTCATTAAAAAATTGTATTTTTGGTAGTTTCTTTACAATAAAATTGAGGTTCAAATTAAGCATTTATAAAGAAAAAAAATCATGACTAAAATACATTCAAATCCATTCAATCCTACAGTTAATATCATCTACCATGTATTAATCGCTACAAAGAAAACAACCAATACAACCACAATACCATTTCTATTACACTAGCATCTAGGATAACTGAAATGTAACCTGAATTAATAAAATGAAATAATAATATATAAACATTTCAAAAATGCAGAATACTCTAAGGAGGTCTTCTCAAGTACCAGAAGAATTACTTATCAAGCAATATGAACCAATGTGTATATAAAATCTTGGAAGACGCTCTTCAACACAACAAACGTACTGAAAGCTCAGAATTGCAAAATAATACGTTGGATCTGTATTTAACTCATTTAATCCTCACCACATATCTATGAAATAGTATTATCCCCATTTGACAGATTAAAATGGGGGAAGGGAACAACCCTGAAAGGGCTAGAGTAACTTGCTAGACATCACAACAGCCAGGACGGGTAAGGCCAGGACTCAAACCTGAGCAGCAGGGCTGCAGACTTCTTACTTCATTTACAAGTAACCTTTTAAAAAGTGTTTTAAAAACTTTAAATTTGTTAGGAGGTGATGGTAATGACATACAAACTAATTCGAGGTCAACCAAAAGCATCAGTATCTAAAAAGTGACTCACCAAAAAGGTACTATAATTGATCCTTATATTTGCAAAAGAGTCCGTATTAACTATTTAAAAGAATTTTAATATAATTTATTGTCAAGTTAGCTTACAGTATATACAGTGTGCTCTTGGTTTTGGGGGTAGAATCCCAAGATTCTTCGCCTACATACAACACGCAGTGCTCATCCCAACAAGTGCCCTCCTCAATGCCCATCACCCATTTTCCCCTCCCTCCAATGCCCCCCCATCAACCCTCAGTTTGTTCTCTGTATTTAAGAGTCTTTTATGGTTTGCCTCCCTCCCTCTATTTGTAACTATTATTTCCCCTTCTCTTATGAAATATTTTAAGATACTTTTAAATCTATTAGAATCTTGTTTTGAAAAGAAACTACAGGTCTTCAATATTACTCAATTTTCACATCTTAATTTATTCTTGTAAAGAAATTCAATGTTAAAAATCCCCCAAATTTTGTCACAGAGCAAAACTGTATAAACACAAATCTGAGTGTTGTGATGTGGTGAAATGAACGTGCACTTGGAGTTTAAAAAGAGCATGCAAATTCTTTCTCTACCTTTTAGGAGCTTTGAGAAACCTCTGTGCCTCAGTGTCTCCAAGTTTAAGTTCTAAATGCAGCCAAAATCCTCATAGGATTGTAAAATAATATTTGGAAGGCACCCAACATTAACATCTAACACACAGAAGGCATTTAATAAATACTAGTTTCCTCCTTCTTCCCCTTTAATATACTTTATTCTGTGACCTGAAATAATTCGGTGCTATCAGTCCAATAGTCATTCATATGCCTGTAAAAAAATTAAAAATATATATATATGCAAAGTAAAATTTACTTCACTGCTGTTTGCATGTGTCTTGGTAAGTGATCTCACTAACACAATACTTTTGTTGAGTTCATAAATTTTAACAGAACTGCCATAAACATACCTAAAATCACTTCTCAAGTTACTAAGACAGTTTTTTTCTCCATAACACCAAGGTTTATGTGACAGAATTCACTCACAGAAACTGAACTGTAAGGTCAAATAATCATAAAGTGAATTTTGCATGAGCTTTGTATTTACCTGCAGTTTTCCAAGCAGGCACTACACGACCACCCTCCTGACTAGCAACACTGCCTCAGAGTCACAAAGCATCTTCCATGTTTCCTCGTACAAGTTACGCAGGGGAACACCTAACTTAGTCATCTTTGATCATATTTTGAAAAGCAAAAATGTCAGACGAGCAAATTGAGGCAAATAAAAGTGAAGTACGGATATATACTAACATTCACAACTAAACAATTAACAGCGATGCTGTCAAAAAATGAAACCACTGCTCCACCGCTACCATTAACAATGCAAATGTGGGTGAACTATACTAAAGAAAACGCCTTATGACAAAACAGCTCTCCTCTGGTTCCTAAGAAACACTCCTTACCATATCAAATACATAAATGTGTTCCCCAGAATGACCAGCTCATTTTTAAAACCTATCAAAATGTACTTAAATAACTGCAATAAAAAGAGTTAACTACAGATATTTTTATATATGATCTCAGAAGTAGAGCTCGGAACTTGTAAAACATACCCTAAATTATTTCAAATGCCCTACAGTTCCAGTTTTATTTTTTAAAAAAATTATAACGTACAGTGAACATCTGCCATGTATCAACAGTAAAACCCAATAACTCAGTCAATAATGTCTATCCACTGTAGCAGAGAACTTCCAAAATGCAATTTTTTTATTTGATCTCCTTGGTGCCTCTGTAAATTGACCTACTTTGAGTGCCTTTTAACTAAGTCCATTCAAGGGCTCAAACCAAATCACATTTATCAAACCAGACAGTGTCATTTGTGGAAATTTTTCCTTAATCATGCTGTGCAATGGTTCTAGTTTACATTCTGTAAGGATTACCATAAACAGCAAAAAAAGAGACAGGGATAAATAGGGTAGGACCTACATATATACAATAATGAACAAGGCACCTCCAAAGTTATCTTCCTAGCTTATCCTATTTATAAGTCTCCTGAAAAAAAACATGGGCACAGGAAGGGGCACCTGGGTGGCTCAGTCAGTTAAGCCTCTGATCCTTGATTTCAGCTCAGGTCATGATATGGTTGTGATACTGAGCTTCCATATAGGAGTCTTTATCTCCCTCTCTCTCTACCCGCCCCTGGCTCGCTCATGTGCTCTCTCTCAAAATAAATAAATTTTTTTAAAAAATAGCACATGAAAACTAAAACATGTCCTTTATATAGTGACCAGGGTGATGAAAAGTTGCACAGGGAGCCACAGTTTTTTAGCCTGAAGGATACTAGGATAACAAGAGGGCTATCTTCAACATACCTGTAGCTAATCCTTACTGATGTATGCTGAGTATTTTTAATGATAAGTCAACCTTAACCATTATGATTAACTCTACCTTGCCGTCCAGTCTTCTCATGTGTAAACTATTATTTATTTTCCTTTAAGCTCTCCTATGCTATGGCACTTCACTCTATCTTAAGGTGATAAAAGATTAACGTAATAACTGTGAGCTTTGCTTCTGAGAAGCCAGAAACCTAATGAATGTTTTCTAAACATACCAAGATGAGAACGTATGGATGTACTATGAAGTGTTCAGTGAGCAGTGTTTGAAAGAGAAAAAAAAAACTGTAAGTTATTGGGGGGAAAAGAGTACGTGAAGAACTAATGTATATTTTGTATACTACCATATTCTTACATTTAATTTTAGCACAAAACAAAACTGGGAAGAAGAGTTCGTAGATGCAAGGAGATAAATTTTACCTCAATAAAAAACCTTTAAAATTTTTTAATTAGATCTTTTAAATTATTAGAATGCTAGCTTTTCTGAAGGGCAACACTTTCAGGCAGATTTTGGATGATTCTCTGGCAAGGCTGCACACCATATAGCTGTTTTTCCCAGAAGAGTCCTACTTTTTATATCTACTATTGCAGGGCTCCATTCAACTTAGCATTTTCTCCACCCCTTTCATTCTCAAGAAAACTGAATGGTCAATTCAATAGTCAACCTACATAAAATGGGATTCTTGCCCTTTATATAATATTAATAGATGGCAAAGGCTGCTATAAGATAACATGACTCTAGCAAAAACCTATGGTAGTCTCTATCATTCTATGTTGCCTTAACACCTCAATTAGAGGAGAAAACAGATTAGAGTTGCAATAAAATCAACTGGTAGAATCCAGCTACTCATTTTAATCACCCAAGAAGAAAATGAGCTACCTTATCTATGCCTCTAGGGATAAGGTGATAATAGCAGGAGCTACGAAATCCCTGCAGACAGCACAAGCGATCTAAACCAATAGCGTGGAACACAGGTTCCCACAAAGCACCGCTGCCTGGTATATGAAGTTAGATTTTCTACCAATAAAACTAAATTATAGCAGTCTTCCTTATATATATAAATATACTATTAAGCAAAGTAACAGAACTGTCTTAATGTTAGGGTGTTTTTTCTTCGCTAAAACTTTCCTGTCTCTGGACATTTATCCACTAATGAGAGCTAGCTTATGATAAAGCAAAAATATAAACAATTAGGAAAGAATGTATAAGCAATGAATGAATATTAATAAAAAACTGTCAGTTGGCAAATCATGCTTAATTTTCAGCTTCTCTTGAAAGTACAGAATTTTAGTTGTTTTATATTTCATAATATAAACATATTTCTGCTAGTAAAACCTTTCTTCTTAACATGAAATAGTATCATTATTTCATAGTGCTCCACAAACGGTACCATGAGTGCTAGATGCTCCATCACCTGAACAAGGCTGCAAAATAACTATTTAAAACCAAGTGTCGGGGCACCTGGATAGCTAAATTGGGTAAGTGTCTGACTCTTGATTTCAGCTCAGGTCATGATCTCATGTTTCATGACTTTAAGTTCAAGCCCCACATTGGACTCTGCACTGACAGTGCTAAGCCTGCTTAAGATTTTCTCTCTCTCTCTCTCTGACTCTCCCCTGCTCACACTCTTTCTTACAGAAAAATAAATACATAAACTTAACAACAAAAAAAAGTGTCATCAGATATTTTATCAAGGCACATCTTAGTTTTCTCTTAAACAAATAAGGGTTTTGGTTTCATTTCAAAACTGCTATTGTCTGCTTCCAACACGTCAACTGAAAAAAAGAACTGAGATCTCAGACATTAAAATAGAGTGAAACTATGAAAATAAATGTCACCACACATGAAATAAGCCCCTAATTCGGCAATCAGAATTTGAACATTCAAGAGGTTTTAAAATCAAAACTATTTAGGCACAAGAATGAAAAACAAGATCTAGTCAATTCTAATTGCAACCATTTCCTTCCAGCAAACTACCACTTGCAAGTCTGGACTGTGCTTCATGATGCCCTGTGGGGGCTTAGGGACCCTGACAACCTCTAATTAGATTTGGGAATGTTTCTACCTTCCCGATCAGATCATAACCTTCAGAAATTTATAAAGTATGCTTTATCCATCCTGGTATACCCTAAAACAGGTAGCTGAGTGTAGAGCTTGAGTAGGCTTCACATAAAATACAGTCGTCTAAGCCTCCCAGAGTTTTTTTTACCAAAATGGGGGAGGGAGTTTAGTCAAGTAATAGATGCACTTAACATTTCAAGATCAAGAATCATATTTCATATATTTCTAGGATTTCCTCGGTGCTCTACATATAGCAGACACCTGAAATATTTAGTCATTCAACTTTTGTGGGCAGTTATTATTAGTTAATAAGAAAATGTTTGTTATTAAGCTTACTAAAATTAAACCATATTTTCAGAAAAAAATCTCTGAATTACATTAAACAAGAAAATAAATTCCAACCCCACATCACCCAAGTCTTCAGAAAAACTACACTAGAGTCAGCCTTTCTTACCACAGCTAGACAAGACAACCAACAACAAAGAAAGTCACAAATATCACATGCAGCTAACCTCTCCCATAAGCAAATCAATGAGTTGGCAAGGGTAAGGGTCACTGGATTACAGACAAACTACCTGAGACTGTACGTACAGATAGAAGAAGCATCAGGGACTCAGAGCACAGAGAAGTAACGAAAGTTCATACACAGGATTTTTACTCATCAAAAAATAGTTTACTATGAAAGAATATAAGTACAAAACCAAAAACAGGTCATAAAAGGGGTGATCTTTTGATAAAAGTTAGTAGAAATGAAAACTCTAAGAAAACAAATTTTACTGGACATAAGAAACAAAACAGCATCACATAGAAGGAATATAAATTATTAATGAAAAAAATGAAAATATTCCTAATAATTAAAAGAGCACAAACTGTTAGGAAGGATAGTGTTGGGACTCAAACTAGTAAGAGTATAAATTCACTGAACTACCTTGAAGAGCAATTTGGCAATTCCTATGAAAGCTGAAGGTGTGTAGGATACAATCATTCTACTTCCAGATGTCAACACTAGAAAACTCACTAGGACATAAAAATACATGTACAAGATTGCTCTCAGCAGTACTATCTGTAATAGTAAGATACTGAAAACAACAGTCTGCCAGCAGGAAATGAATATTATTTCATGATTTTATAACACAATTCAACACTTTAAATTGATGAATTCGATCAATATGAATCATCAGAGATAAATCTTTAAAACATTCCAGGTGAAAAAGCAAGCTGCAAAAGTATAAAACAGCAAAAAACTGTAATAAGTACATTTTCACATAAATCTAAAACCTATCTATTTTATATAGTAAAAACATCCATAGAAATCATATACATCAACTTCAAGACAGCATACGAGGAAGAAGGGGGAGGCATGAATGCAAGGCTTTGAGCATACCTTTCCTTAAAAAAAGGAAAAAAAAGTTCAAAACTTGAAACAAATATGACAAAATGCTATTATCTCCACTTGCCATTATCTCCACAGTGGATATAAAACTATCTTGTATATTATTTTCTGTACTTTTATGTTTGAAATGTTTCATAATTTTAATATTTACATTTAAAACAAAAAGTTGAGCTGGCCAAGTTGTCTTCCATGTATATTTATAGCACCCACGACTCCTTAAAAAAAATTAATCCACAATGAAAAACAGGCAATCAGAAAATGAGTCAAATACCAAGCAAAGAGAAAAGTATTAGGAAAAGATATGGTGGTTAGCACTGAATCCTCTTAAATACAGAACTAATGCTAAACATAGAGCTAAAGTCTAAGCTGCTGGCAGAAATCAGGGGCACCTGGGTGGCTCAGTCAGTTAAGTGTCCAACTCTTGACCTTGGCTCAGGTTATGACTGCCCAGTTCGTGGGATGGAGTCCCACACTGGGCTCTGCACTGACAGTGCTAAGCCTGCTTGGGATTCTCTCTCTCCTCTCTCTCTGCTTCTCCCCTGCTCACGCTCTTTCTCTCTCATTCTTAAGATAAACAAATAAACTTAAAAAAAAACAAAACAAAAACAAAAACCTGGAGCGCCTAGGTGGCTCAGTTAGTTAATAGTTACGTATCCAACTCTTGATTTCAGCTCACATGATCTCATGGTTTGTGAATACTTGGGCTCTGCACTGACAGCCTGCTTGGGATTCCCTCTCCCTCTCTCCCCCTCCCCTGCTTGCGCATGCTCCCCACCCCTCTCTCATTCTCAAAATAAATCAATAAACATTAAAAAAAAAAAACTTTAACAAAAAAACCCAAAAAGCAAACATTACATAACCTGAAAAAGTAAAAATATACGTAACATAGAAATGAGGGACTGAGGAAAAAAAGAGATGAGAGAAAGTATCATTTATCTCATCTATCACAGCTGGGATTTAATCTCTAATACCTAAAATTAAAACATGCAGTTTTTTTAAATTATCCTAATTCCCTACTGGTTTTTGTATTTTTTCTTAATTTTGGTGAAATCTTACATAACCGAACAGCTCTGTGTTAAACCTTTATCTAGAATTCAGCTGTTCATTTAGATTTTTTTCCCCTGGTGTTGAATTCAAACAAAATCATATTTCATGTTTTCGTTTTTTAAAATAGCATAAATGGCATTATCCTATTTTTATAACATTATTCCTTTCTATAAGCACAAATGAAATTATGCGCACCAAATGCTAACATAAGTTATTTCTGGTTGCTAAGGTATGGATGCCTATATTGCTTCTTTCTTTGTACTCTTACTGCCTACATTTTTAAAAATAAGTATATATAACTTTTTAGAAAAATTAAAAAGGTCATTACAAAAACACACTTTAGTCTAGTAATTCTTACTTTAAGACTACACCCAAACAAACTAATCAGAAACTTAAAACAAGACTTCTTTATAAAGCTGTTCATCACAGTTTTACAGTAATGGAAAACTGGAAACAATCTATTCATCCAAAATAATATAGGAGTATCAAAAGAATGGAGCCATTTAAGATGGTGTTTCTAACAGGATACTTAATGACATAAGGAAATGATCATGATATAGTATTAAAAAACTGACAAAATTGTGTGGATAAATTATATATTATTCTATGTTTAAATAAGAAAAAATGTTTCAAACTGACAGGTGACAAAATGGGCAGCATGAGCGCTTGCAAGTTGTACTTTATGTTTCTTTGTTTTTTACTTTTCTATTTTCTCCAAGTTCTCTAGAACTGAGAAGAAAGTAAGAAACATTCGTTTTTATTCTTAAGACACAAAGTGATATATTAAAGACATTTCCATCTATGCTTAAAGAAAGAAGTTTCTGTAAGCTAGAAAACAGACACTATAAAATTTCTCCATTACCAAATTAAAAAAAAATCACCACATACTCTACATACATCCAATAACCTTTTATAACCATTATCTTTACAAGAAAAGAAAGTCAGGTATATAAACTGATATGATCATCTTTATTTTCCATCAATTTTTAATACAATTATGTATTAATAGCACTAATACATAAAGTAATACCAATATGTACACATTTTTGTGTGATGATTTTCTAATAAAACACACTTTAGAGGCCAAAATTACTCATAAGGGCTTTTTCTTGGTCTCTTATCCATCTATAGCAGAGTTTGCTTTATGGGGTCCCTTTGCCTTTGTTAATCACATTACATATTCATGTACATCATCTACAAAGTCATTCTGTTTGCACAGGAACACTATCTAGTCCTTAGTACTCCAGTTACAAGGATGGCACACTTACATCATCAGCAACATGCCGCCAATATTCTGTTTTATTCAACAACTCAGCTAATAAACGACTCTGCAAACTTTCCACAAACAACTCTGTGAGAAAATGCTCAGTAAGCACCCAGTAGAGCAATAGTAAGCTACTATGGCAGTGACTGTTGTGCTGGTCAGTTTGCTTCCACTACAGCCCTATGTTTAAGTGTAAACAGTACTTCCTCAATCCAAACTAAACTCTAGAAATCAGATATTTCACATTATCCAGATTCTGTATGGTAGGAAAGTGCAAACATGATGGGGACATATCAAAGGACATGGGAGATGAAAGAGGCAACCACTGGTCAAATCTGGGAGGAGCTGAGCCTCATAATAAATGATAACAGTACCAAATTATAATCAGTAGAATAAAATAAGAATCCATTAATTCATACTGATATAAATGAATAAATAAACTGGAGGCAAGGAAATGTTTCCTTGTACAACTCTAAATAAATGTAGAAGAAATGAAAGAACTAGAAAATTACCATGACGACTACCATAGGTATAACTATTTCAGGCAATAATAACCAGTAAATTCTAAAGCCAGTTGGTGAAAGTATTGTTAGGAAAAAAATGGACATTTGTGGAGTATACTACAAAATAGCAGATGTGAATCTTTCCAAAACATTGTCATGAAAGACTTAAAAAATTAGACAACTGTTCCAGATTAAAAGAGACTAACAGAAGCACAATATTTAATAAAGAGCTACATCCTGATATTTTTCTTTTGCTATAAAAGATCTTAGGGAAACTAGTGAACTTTGCAGATTATATTATTATATCAATGCTACTGATTTTGATAATTTGCACTATAAGTTTATAAGACAATGCCTTTGATTTTACAAAATATACACGGAGATATTTAGATGTAAAAGTACAGCATGTCTGCTATTTACTTTCAAAAATGCTTGGGGGGGGCGGGGGGGGGGGGAAACAGTGTATGTTTGTATATACACATACAATGTAACGGGAATATCACAAAGCAAATATAATAAAAAATCAACATTTGAAGAAACTGTATACATGGTATACAGGATTCTTTGGAATCTTTTTCCACACTTTTTATAAGTCTAAAATTATTTTAAAATAAAAGTTAAAAAACAAAATGCTATACAATAAGAAAATAGAACAATATGTTGTACAAAAACCAACAGATTAACTTAAACTCTACAATCTGGCTTCTAACAATTTCCATTCCAGCATTAGAAATCCTATAAGATCATGAAAAACCTCCACACCTTCAGTCACTTTAGAAAATGGTTTCTCCACATTTAATCAAAATCCAACTTCCCCGGATGGCATTACAACCCTCAAAGGCCTCTCAAACAAATATGTCAATCCTCCCACAGCTCCTCCTTATCCGGGAACAAGAAGAAAAGGAACATTTTCTTGGATATTGCCAGATCTAGATCAAGAGGCTCTCTTAAAGTTTACACTATCTATACAGCTTGTTAGACCCACTTACATCTTATTATTACTATTCACAAGGGTCAAAAATCATTCCCCAGTTAAGCCTTACAAGCCAGCTCTCTACCCCCAACATCCCCTCTGCCTTAAGTCCTACTATGTTACAGGATCACTAAACCAACTTAACACCCCAGCTATAAAACAGGAAGTGATGATATTCAGAGTTGAGTTATCCAGAGACTACCTCAGTTCACCACTTTTCCTGACCTGACAGTCATCTATTCCTGCTTCTATAAAAAAGATTTCTACATCTAGTAGTTGGTTCACAAACTCCTGGCATTTACCTTTCCCACTTCCTTACTTCCACTAAGTCTATTCTTTGGGCCCTCCATTCACTGCCACTTGGTTTTACTTTCTATCCCATGCAGCCAGGATTATAAAGTGAAAAATTTACATGACACACTCAATTTTCTAGCTCCTATATCCTCTGCTACATGTACACTACTGAGATCCAATCTGGAATGAGTCTCTCTGCTATTCTCCAGGTAGAAAGAGGAAAACAAATCACACAATTGTGCCACACAAATTTAGTTTCTCATCTCAGCAGGGCCATCAGAATAGTCCTCACCACGACAGGTGTTTCAGCTCTGTCAACCTCCTATCCTCCACTTCCGACCTTGGAGCTCAGTCAAAATCTTTGCTTCCTACTTCACAGAGGAAAACAGGTTTTCAAGCAAAAATTCCTTCAACTTCTCTCCCCTGCATCTCTAAATTTAGCATTATGGCATCCATCCTAACATATTCTTTACTCCTAAATGCCAGACAACTGCACAGAGAAGATCCTGCCTCCCAAAGGATTATTTTCTCTTTAAATTATGTCTCTCCTTCCTTTCTCCACTAATTTCTGCCTCTCTACCCACATGTATATTCTATTCATGCCATAGTTAAAAGAGAAAAACTGCCATCAGCTAAAAATAAAGTTTTTTTTCCCCTGTGCTTTTTGAAGTATTTCCATCTTGCCTTTCTTTCCTTCCTTCAGTGACAAACACCCTATAAAGAGAGAGAGAGAGAGAGACAGAGATCTATTCTTACTCTGTGCACTTCTAATTCTCATTTCCTCTCAATCCATCACCAACTGGCTTTCACTCAAAGAGCTCTTGCTAGGAACACCTACCTCCTAATTGTTAAATCCAAAAGCCTTTTTTTCAGTCCTCATTATAAGAAAATCTTTAATACATTCAACTCGATTGAGTGTACTTCTAATTGGTTTTTCTTTAGCCTCCACAGAACTATTTCCTTCTGGTTTTCCTCCTACCTCTGACTACTCATTTTGTTTCTTTTGCAGGGGTCCTTATTTTACTCTGCCAACTTTAAAAAGTCTTAGCTAAAACTGAATCAAGAGCTGTGGAGACTGCCTCGAAGACACAGACTGGACTGAAGCTGGATAGTGTGTAATTGATATGATTTAGTTTCATTTACCAAGGGTATAAGCAACTAACCCCATGTAACAATGCTGAAGTTGCTATTACAAGCATTCATCATTTAAAAAAATAGCACAGTGTACTGTCTTCTGATTTTACATTCTCTTAGATGGCTGCGTAGCTGCTAATGAATAAACTAGAAAAGAAGATAACCTGATATCAGAAGATCTAAATTTCCTACCCCTCCTAACTGCATAATCTTCACTGGTCTTTGGGCTTCATCTTCTTTCTGTGAATCATTCATTTTCATTCAGTAGTCAGTTATCTAACATCTACTAAGTGCCTAATATGTTCTAGGTACCACACTGGGTGCAAGAAATGGGTATAAATTCCAAACCATCAATCCCTAGAACTTCTAGCTTCTAACAACTAGGAGCTCTAGGCAAGGCCATGATACAGTATAACTAGGGCTACAACAGAGAGAATAAAGGAAAACAAAAGTCTGTATCTATCACAGATAAACCAGAGAGCCAAGACCAGCAAGGACCCAGGCCTGAAACATCAATTTTCCCTCAGCAAACACAGAGAAGCTATGAACAGAATCCTCAAGCAAAACTAAATACAGTAATAACAATTATGAGACAAGCTGTTAATGATTCATCCAGGAAGGATAGCAAATGCCAAGATGCCACTACAGGCAAAAGTCAAAGGACTCATCCATCAGTGTTACATGCGAAAGCAAACCTTCAAAAGTTGGCTGATAAATGAAATACATAATCTCAATAACTTCACAATATCAGAAGCCAAACACACACACATTCTCTCTGTTCCTTTCAAAAAATCTTGTGTTTCTACACTGACTCACACTATATATTTCTTTACTCCCATATAAATATTAGTTATTCTCATGCTATAGTGATCACTATATTGCCACATTTCTAAAGGCATGGTCAATACAGAAACACCATTATGCCTAGGTTTTCCACACAACTTGATGCGACTGCTGGCATTTTCTAATAAAAATTTACACACGTGAATTCCATTACTGTATTGATTTGCCCTAGGAGCAAAGATGCACAAGACAAAAACATGTTATAACTTGTGCCTCTGAAGAAACCAGAGCAAAATTACTTCCCAGAGAGAAGCTGAGTAGGTGGTTCTCTATGTTACTCAAATTCCAACTGTCAGCAAATCTCAGCACACATAATAAAACAAATTTACCAAATAGGTTTTTCGGGGGGGGGGGGGGGAGGGGGAAACCTGGTAATCTAAATGCTTTACTCTCTGCAAAACTGAATTTTGCTTTCAAAAGAAATCTTTAGTTAGCATAAGTAAAACAGTGAAAGACTTGAAAGTAATATTTCATTATACAGTAATTTTGCTTTTAACTAGAGTCAATGAATAGCACTGTGTAGGCATATATTACGTATAGACAAATGAAATAAAATACTAGCACAAACAGTTCTGAGCCCATCCTCAATCACCTGAATTGGGCTAAAAATAAGAAGCATACTGGGTTTAAACACAACGGGGTTGGAATCAACTTTTCTAGATTCAAATCTAGGCTCCAGCACTTACTAACTCTTGTGATCTACCTGGGCTTCAGTTTTATCATCTTAAACACAAAATGGTTACTCACAGGGTTTCTGTAAGAATTATAAAATTAACACCTGTAAACACTGAGAATAATGCCTGACACAGTAAAACTCCAATAAGTGTTAGTTTAAAAAAACAAGACAAAGCCACTTTACATGTATCACCCACTTTTGTCTCTACGATAACCCTCTGAGTATGGCTGAGTAAAATGAGCACGGTGGAACAAGTATGAATTAAACTGACACACCTAGTTAGAAGCAGAGTCCAAGATTCAAATACAGATTGTACTGTCTCTAAATTCAGACTCTTTCTAATTCAAAATGCCTCCAATAAAAAAATCAGGGGTAGTAATCCATTCTACCACAAAATGACCTTTTTGAGTACTTCTTATGCTGATTCAAGTACGAACACACACACGCACACACACACCCCATCTTTGAATCCACCCATCTACTTCCCTTCAGTGCCACTCCTCTAATCCAAGCCACCACTATCTCTTACCTAAACTATTGCCATAGCTTCCTAACTAAATTGCAGACACTAACATTTGTTAATTCTTGGTTGGTTCACCAAGAAATAATACAACACTGAAGCCCACCTATGTAAGTCAAGAACACATAAACACATCTTATAAAACACAAATCTTTTTAGAAAAATATCTCCTTTAGAGGAGTACCCAATTTAAAGAAAATCTCCAACATGAAAGAAAAACAAAACAAAAATATTAAAAAGAAAGTTAACGTAGGGAGTAGAAAATAAAAAATCTCACTAATCTACAGTTGGATCTAGTTCCAGCATGGCAGTATAGGCCCCCTAAAGTCAAACCCTCCCACTGATAGCAACTAAAAACTTGGGACAACATACAAAGCAACCCAACTGCCTGAGCACTCTGAACACTAAAGAAAATAGGGATGTAGAGGAAAGTTAAAACTTGATGAAACAACCTGCACAAAATACCAGCACCCCACCACCACCCGCCTTTTATTTCTTTTTGCAGCTTTGCTCTGAGGTAGAACCACAGTTGTGGAAAACCACTGTGGCTTGGGCTACTAAAACCCCAATAGAAATCCTATTCCTGGCCAAAAGAAGCATGGAATGCAGCCAAACCGGCCAGAAAGTACAGAAACATCACTACCTTTGGAACCATGTAGGTGTAAGACTAACCCAAAATAGATTAGTAAAGGCCTAAAATTTAATATCATATCTGAACCACTGCACACATAGTGTGAAGCAGTACTTAAAATCTAAAGCTGAGAGGATGGCTCTTAAAACAAAACAGCTATATTCTCCAGAGGACCACAGCAAAACTCAGAAGATCCAGGATAAAATCCAAAATTACTAGAAATAAAAAATACTAGAAAATATAAAACATTCTCCAGGAAAAGGGCAATCAAGAGATGCCAATTCCAAGATGACTCAGATTATAGTCACCATGCAAGCATTTTAAAGCAGCTATTATAATTATGTTCCAGGAAGTAAAGCAAAATTACCTTGAAATCAATGAAATGACAGAGAATCAGAGCAGAAAAACAGGAAAAAAAACAGCAACAAAATTTTTGAGTGAATTTTACCTCCAAGCATCTTTTCTTAGGAACCTGCCAGAAAACATGTCACAATGAAATAAAAGAATAAATCAAAATCAGAGTAAGACTTGTAATTCAAGAAACAGGATCCAACATAGCAAAGTATTACACAAAGAAGTCTCAGTATGATAGCTCTGTACTAAGCCTAGAAAACAGTACAAATGGAAAAAGGAGGAAGAAGGGCTCTAGAAAGACTATCTTCAAAGAACAAAATAATAATTATCTGATACAAAGAATACAGCTGAAGACCAAATTCTGAAAAACCACCATTGGGTATGCAAAGAATTAACTCAGATACAGAGAAAAATAAAGAAATAAAAATTAGGCAACTCTATTAAAAATATTAAAAAGTTCCACAGAATACACCACCTGACTCAGTAACGAGCAATATTTTCATGTCATAAAATGTAAACACTATTACTGATTTAAAAATTATGTACCTTTCATATATTTAATCCTCACAATAATCTTATGAAGTAGGTCCTGCATTTGTACTGCCCTTACTTTATAGATGAGGAAGTTATAGCATAGACAGGTTAAGTAACTGGCCCAAGGTTACAGTGCCTATAGTGAGCAGCCAAGATTTGAACGCTAGAGGTGAGACTACAAAGATCATGATCTGAAAGGGGAAAGCAGGACATGTAAGAAAATACTGTTGACCCTTTAACAACATGGGTTTGAACTGTGTGGGTCCACTTACATGCGGATTTTTTTTCAATAAATACAGTACTGTAATTGTATTTCCATTATAACTTTCTTGGGTTTTGTTTTGTGTTGTTTTGTTTTGTTTTGTTTTGTTTTGTTTTGGAGAGAGATGGAGGGAGAGAAAGAATCTTAAGGAGGCTCGCACCCAGCACGGAGCCCCACGCAGGGCTCAATCTCACAACCACGAGATCATGACCTGAGTTGAAATCAAGAGTCAGACACTCCCAACTGAGGGACCCAGGTGCCCCGAGGAAAGAAAATCTTAAGAAAATTATAATGAGGGGCGCCTCCTGGGCGGCTCAGTCAGTTAAGCGTCTAACTCTTGATTTTAGCTCAGATCACGATTCCAGGGTCATGGGATCAAACCCCATGTTGGGCTATGCGCAGAGCATGGAGCCTGCGTAAGATTCTCTCTCTCTCTCTCTCTCTCTCTCTCTCTCTCTCTCTCTCTCTCTCTCCCTCCCTCTCTCTCTCTACCCCCCACTCCCTCTAGCTCTCCTTCTGCCTCTCTCTCCTTTCCCCCGTTTGTGCACTTTCTAATAAAAATAAATAAGTTAATAAAAAAAGATTTTCTTTTCTCTAGAACACTTTATTATAAGAATACAGTATATAATACATGTAACATCAAGTTATACCTACGTTGTCCAAGGATCAACTGTAGAATTAATCAATAAGTAAATGAATATACATATATGTTAAAAATGCAGAGTTAAAGCAGCTAAAAAAGATTTTTTTTTTTTTTTGAGGAGAATGGCTTAGAGGACAAAGAATGGAAAAGGGGACTATTTCTCAGTATTTGACATTAATATTAATATCTACTACTGTAACATATATTATAAAATGTAATATATTTTAACTTAACTGATATGTTTGCAAGTAATAAAGTAACATCTGTCCTCCCACCTTTGCTGCACAACCTGGAACAGACCCTCCTCCTTCAGTTAATCTATAAAATGAGAAGATTGAAGAAAATGATCACTAGCTAACTTCCACAATAAATGGGAACAGTTTATTCTCCTTCTTTCCATAAGTAGATCAAATAACCTAACCATGGTTCACTATCTTGCAAATACAGGCCACCAGTCAGATGAAGAATTATGTAAAAATTGCAGAATTCATCTAAACAGATTCCTCAGCACTATTCTAAAAGAAAGTACCTACCCTAATTATGGACATCAAGAATATCAACATTGTACAGGCTAGGCAAAACATCGTTGTTGGGTTTTTTGGTCGTAACGGTCTTTGGAAAACTGTTCACTTTACAAATAAAAGATAATACACCAGTAACTCATGCATACACCTGAAATCATTCAGAAAGGCCTGATCTATTTCTTCAATAAGTATGCACTATGCATCTATAATGGGTTCAGAACTATGATATACACTATCACAAACAAGACAGACCTAAGCTTTACTTCCCATTGGGTTTACAAAATACATACCAAAGAACAAGAACTATGATAGGGATCCATGCACAGTATTAAAATAACACACAGAACTTGGTAGGTAGTAAAGGGTGGGAAATGGGGGAGGGAGGAAGCAGACAGTGAGAGAAGATTTTCTGGAGGAAAGCACATCTAAACAGATCTGAATAAAGAACAGAAATTAATCCTGAGGAAGGAGGGACATAAGAAAAAGGGGGGATAATATGTTCAAAAGCCAAAAAGCAAGAGAGCATGCTTCGGAGTGGTGGTTAGAGAGGAACAGAGCAAGAGAACAAAAGTAAAAAGAGTTCAAAATATCTTTAGTGCACAGCGCAATAACAAATCAAGCAGAGGCTCATGTTGTTCTCTAAACAAAAACTCAAAAAGGGTCAAGATTTATTTCAAGGCCCTTCCTCTTTTGGGGAAATCACACAGAAGTTACCCTGATATAAATGAAAGCTCTAAGTGAAAACAATGTTCTATAAAAACTGTCACTACTGGATTTCTTCAGTCCAACATCTAAAGTCTATAAGTCCTAAGCACCTCAAAATTAGTAAAGAGGTAAAACCACCCAGTTTATTTCCTGATTTTCAAAGCCTATGCTAAACAGCAGTCTCTTTATATAATGTAACTGGTAATACTGGAGAAACATCACAAACTAAACGACAGCACATTCCTAACTTTAAAATATTAAATTGTTCATGTTCAAACAAATCTTAAAAGTAAGCAAGTTGAAATAATCTGATAGTAAATCTTAGACTACTGCAGCATTTCCCAACTTGCATTTGGCATGTCTTTAACAAGAATTTTATCCACACCTTAATTCCAGCTATGTAATCAAACTCTGGAAGAAACCGTAACAACAAGACATGAAAACACAGACACAGGATGGATTATGATCACATGCTAGGTAGGCTAGTCCAAATTACAAGGATCTTGTCAGTAAATTTACATTTAATAAACATCAGCAGAATAGAATGTATTCTATAGTTATTTAAACTTGTCAGGCCTATAAACATAAAATATATACAAAATTCTGAAATATTATTAATACACACATAATCAGACAATGTTTTAGAATGTAAGTCTGACGTCAAGGGAAGAATAAAAAGAAAATAGTCGTTAAGTAACCAATATAAAACAGATGAGAAAACCAAAGGAGTACTCACAGTTCCATAGTTAATGAAGATACTAAGCCGGGCCACTGCAAATGGCTTCATGGGTTAATAAAGAACTCTAGGGGGTGTCAATCATGTATACACAGAAAGACAAGGCAATACATGTTAAGTTGGAAGGTAACATAAACACACACCACCACGACAACAACCTTAGAGATCCCAAGTGTCAGTAACAATGAAAAACTAATATAAAAATAGAATAAAATAACATAAGCAAGGTTTTGAGTGCACGAAATTGGTCTGGAGCTAGCATCATTTGTTTATTCGTTCTCATCAAATACTTCTAAGGGCCTCCCATATACGAGGTACTGAAAGATACAGCAGTGAACTAAACAGACAAAATCCCTGTCCTTATGAAGATTACACCTGTGGTGAAAGGAGGAGGTAGGAATTAAATATGCAAAATATTTAGAGTATCAGTTGGTGATAAGTACTATGGGAAAAACTGAGAAAGTAGAATTAGGAGTACTGTAAAGAAAGTGTAGTTATTTCAAATAAGAGGGCAAAGAATGGCTTCAATGACGTGACCACTCCAACAGAATGAAGATTCTACCAGACATGAGAAACCGGTCTTTGCCATTCTCACAGAAAAATGTTATACTCTATTCCACTATCCATTCATCTCTACCCCCATTCTAGTGACAGACTAGGTAGCTGCCCGATTACAAGTAAGTGACACAAAACAACCTTACCACATTCCTAAGGGTTTGTTTTGGAGACTGGGTGAAATAAATAATTTGGCAAAAGCATCTGGCAAAGGGCCCCAAATTCAGGACTGATTGAGGTACATTCCCAAATCATTTACAACAGGGGTGGACAAATTACAGCCAGCAGGTCTAATCCAGCCCACTGCTTTTGAGCCACATCAATTTGTTTACATATTAAGTATGGATACTTTTGCACTACAACGGCAGATTGGAGAAGTTATGACAGAGACCACATTACCCTGGAAAGCCTAAAATATTCACTATTCGGCCCTTTACAGAAAGTTTGACAACACCTGGTCTAGATCATCATCATAATCATCATCATCATCACCACCCCTTCATAGTAAGACCACTTTCAGGGACATCTTCATGAGCACATGACCAGTGTAGTCACACAGAATCCTGCCTCAAAAAGGCCCCATGCTTGGGGTTTAATGTTTTGTGGTCACCATCTTAAAATTCTTAATAATTTTATCTTTGAATCTGAGTTTTTTTTAAATATGAAATTTATTGTCAAATTGGTTTCCATACAACACCCAGTGCTCATGCCAACAGGTGCCCTCCTCACTGCCCATCACCCACTTTCCCCTCCCTCCCACCCCCCATCAACCCTCAGTTTATTCTTAGTTTTTAAGAGTCTCTTATGGTTTGCCTCCTTCCCTCTCTGCAACTTTTTTTTTCCCCTTCCCCTCCCCCATGGTCTTCTATTTTATAAGTGAACTCCAAAGGGACAACAGACCATGTGCCAGGGGCTTAGAACCTTGGTTCATAAGCAGCCCGCCTCCCAAGGAAGAATTCTCAGTCAGCTGAACTCTCTGGCTCAGCTTGATCTCCCCACCTTTGCCCCATGAGTAGAGGGGCGAAGTAGATAGCACCCCATCCCAGGCTGGTATCACCATGACACATTCACAGGCAAACCAGCAAGGTCTTCTCCTATTGCTGATTCATGTATGGAGCAAGTCCTAGCATGGAGGATGCAATCCATTGGGAGTTGTCCATCTGCTGTGGGTTGAGACAGCAGACCTACAGAAAGGGACTGCCCCAGGGCAGGACACCACATTTTCATTTGGCATTGGACCTTGCAAATTATGTAGCTAGACTTCACTGTTTTCATAAAACAAAAATTATAAACTGAATTTGTAAGTGAAAGTTCCATTCTTCAATCAAATTCATGAAATTACTATGGTTTGCCCCATTGCACTATGAGCCAACTCCCTTCATCTTGCTCTACCACAGTTTTCTTCATATTTCTTAAATAAATTCATTTCCACCATAGGCCACTACCACACCTGAAATACTCACCAACTACAACAGTTCAATCAAGTCTCATCCTAACTGTCATACCTTCAGAATGGATACAGTTCTCTATTATCCTGATTCCAATCAACCAAGGGGTCAGACCAACTGGTGTGACATCTCCAAAGATGGTCACTACTAATTTATTACCACCATGTACATGCATGCCTCTCCTTCACTGAAAGATGGAGTTCATTTCCTCTCCCTTTGAATCTCGGCTGGACCTATGACTGCTTTAACTTTTAATACACAAGAGAACTGAAATGAGTCAGTCAACAGTGTCAGCTGGGATCCCAATCAATAGTCAGCATCAACTGCTAGCCAAGTGAGTGTTCAATCCAAAAAAGCCACAAAATGGCTGCAGACCCTGCTAACATCGCATGGAGCAGAAAAACCACTCTGTTGATAAGAGCCAACCCATGGGATCCTGAAACATAATAAAATGCTTGTGTATGGAGTAGTTTGCTACAAAGTAATATAAAACTAAAACAGGGGCACCTGGGTGACTCAGTAGGTTAAGTGTCCAACTTCAGCTCAGGTCATGATCTCATAGTCCATGGGTTCGAGTCCTGCACTGGGCTCTGTACTGACAAGCTCAGAGCCTGGAGCCTGCTTCGGATTCTGTGTCTCCCTCTCTCTGCTCCTCCCCTGCTCACACACTCTCTCTCTCTCTCAAAAATAAATAAACATTAAAAAAAAAAAAAAACTAAAACTAAATCTGAATACAAGATCTATCACAGCTGGGCCTATTATTTAACCTCTTTAAGTCTCATTTTTTCTCATCTGCAAAGTGAGGATCATGACATTATTTCATAGAAGTGGTCCAAGGATTAAATGTGCTCATATGCATAAAGCACTTGGCAGAGTTCTCAGCATATTCCTGACATAATGCACAGTCATTACTGTTCTCTTACTGCTATTTTAGTATTGATGAAATGTATTATTTATCCCACAAGCCTGCTTCATTTTCTTTAAACTACCTAGTTCTACCTCCTCCACCAAAGTATAAGCCATAGGACAAGAACTTAACTGTTTTGTTCACCAGCACTTAAAACAGAATTTGGCAGAGATACTTCATAAATTATATATTGAATAAATAAGTTATAGGACCTCTTTTTCATAATCAATAATGATATCTAACACTGTTCCCATACCTTAAGTGTAAATCTGACAAGAGGCACTCAAAACATAAAATAAGCATATAAGCTACAATGTGATATTTTCATGATACAATTCCAGTGCATTTACTTGTTACTGCACAAATCTTTTACAATTACTAGCTCATGTAATGAACAAATACGCCCTAAGTAATGACTAGCATTTGATTCAACCTCCAATTACGTCTGCTAATACAGTATACTCATTTGTATAATTTTTTAATAGAGTATTTTAAGCTTTTTAAATTCCAGTACAGTTAACTTACAGTGTTATATTAGTTTCAGATGTACAATATAGTGATTCAACAATTCTATACATTACTCAGTACTCATCTTAAGTGTACTCTTTAATCCCTATCAGCTATTTCACACACCCCCACCTCCCTCTAGTAACTATCTATCAGCTTATTCTTTATAGTTAAGAATCTAATTCTTGGTTTGTCTTTTTTTTCTTTAGTGTGTTTGTTTTGTTTCTTAAATTCCACATGAGTGAAATCATATGGTATTTGCCTTTCTCTGACTTATTTCATTTGGCACTATACTCTCTAACTCCATCCATGTTATTGCAAATAGCAATATTTCATTCTTTCTTATGGCTGATTTATATTTACATAAACACACACACACACACACACACACACACACACACACACACACATATATCCCACATCTTCTGTATCCATTCATCTATCGATGGACACTTGGGCTGCTTCCATAACTTGACCACTGTAAATAATGCTGCAATAAGCATAGGGACTCATGCATCCCTCTGAAGTAGTGTTTCGTATTTTGAGGATAAACACCTAGTAGTGTGATTACTGAATTGTACGATAGTTCTATTTAAACTTTCTGAGGAATTTCCATAATGTTTTCCACTAACTGCACCAGTTTGCATTCCCACCAACGGTGCACGAGGGTTCCTATTTCTCCACGTCCTCACCAAAACTTGTTTCTTGTTCATTTGTACAATTAAAAAAAAAAAAAGAGCTGCTCTAATCAAATCAGTAACCCACTTACAGTAAATATCACTACAAGCACAGAAATAGCCAAAGAAACTAATTACGCCCTCCATTGAAAAACAAATTACCCTGACAACACACAATAACGTAATACTAATCTTCAAGCTGTAGAAACGTGATATAAAATACATTTGAGTGCGAATTTCCTTAATTACAGTTTTTATATGTTTAAAACCTATTTTAAAGAGATAAAAATCAGACATTCACAGGAACCCTGATGCACCTCTGAAATACACCAGTCTAGAAAGCAGAAAGACATACAAAAACGTGATTCATTATAACTATACTGTGATTTTCAACTTTTCTCTGCCTTGATGTAGATGACAGACACAAGTAACTTGCCCTACCTTTCAATTATGGTTTCGTAGTTTTCACATTTAAGAACAGTATTTTACGAGGCAAACAAATCAGAGGGGTGTGGTACAGAATGTCAGACGATAAACAAACATGTAGAATCAAGGAAGTAAAAGAGAGAATACATTATGGCTACAGAACTAATAATAAGTAGTACTGCTGGACAACAGCAGTTAGTGCATAAAAATTAAGAGGGGGAACTGCTAAGATATTGCATTGTACAGGTATGGGAAGACCCATCCATTCTGTCTGTACATTAAAAACAGAAATTTATACTTCAAAATTCCAGTCAACCAGAACGGCTAAAATTAAAAAGACTGACAACACCAAAATTTTGGAAGTTGGTGGAGCAACCAAAATTTCATACATTGTTGGTAGAAGTGTAAAATAGTACAACTACTCAAAAAAGTCTGATGGTTTCTTATAAAAGTAAACATACACCTACCCTATTACTCAGTAATTCCACCCAAGACAAATGAAGACATATGTCCATAAAAAGATTTGTACAAAATTCCTACCAGCTTTATCCATAATAGCCAAAAACTGTAAACAACCCAAATGTCCAACAACAGAGCAATGGATGAACAAACTTTAGTGTATTCATTCAATTTATACAATGAAAAACTATTCCCCAATAAAAAGGATGAGTTACTGATATACACAATAACACAGATCAATCTCCAAAACTCCATAGAGAGTGAAAGAAGTTTTGCTGACTATATGCTCTATGATTCTAGAATAAGCAAAACTAATTTGAAGTCAAAAAAATCAGAACAGCGATCAACTAGAGAATAGGAATCAACAGGGAAGAGTCATGAGGGAACTTTCTAGGGTAATAGTAATGTTTTCTATCAGGGGGTCAATAAACATTTTCTATAAACATTTTCTATATTATAGGGCAGAATGGTAAATACTTCAGTAGCCCTGTTTCAAATATTCAATTCTGCCATTGTAAATGAATAGACATGGCTGTTACCATAAAACTTTATTTACAAAACAGTACTTGGAACATAGTTTGTGATCCCTGGTCTGTATTTTGAAAGTGACTTGAGTTACCAGGTGTATGCATTTGTCACAACTCATCCAATAAAGCACATAAGATTTATGCATTTCACTCTATGTTAATGTTAACCTCAAAGAAAGAGAACCATGAAATATCAAACTCTAGGCTAATGATAAGCATGTGGTTTGCAGTGAGGTACACTGCAAGGTATCTGCAAGTTTGAAAGCATCAAAAAATAAGAAGATGGACAGGTATACAACACAAAAAATTAACTGCTGGCAACTGTAGATCCTACAATTGGTATTTGGTATATGGGGGTAACAGTATAATTTTTCAACATTTCTATATATGTATTTGAAAGTTTTAATATTAAATGTGGGGAACAGGTCATTCAATTAAGAGGCCACTGAAGATTTTTGAGCAGAGAAATGAAAATAAAATTTAGGTTCTACAAATAGGACTCACACAGTGCAAAAGACATTCTGAAGAATGGTCGGATGAAGGAAGAAAGTAGTAAGTAAGCTATTACAATAGTTGATGCCTTAGAAAGTATTAACATTTAAGGAGTAAGTACAAAATGAGTTACAAAGAGAAGTCAGAGAAGTAAAGAGTAGAAAGCTTCTTCCTCTCAGGAATAAGAAGGTTCCCAGGGTCAATGTAACAGAAATCAAGTAAGATGAGAACTGAAAAGTATCTATTGGATTAAGCAATGGGCAACTCTGATGATGTAAAAGTGGTGTGGTAAGAATATAAACCAAAGAATCCTGATAAATTCAAAGGAAACAAACAATTAAGGATCAAAGGAACAGAGGTGGGCCAAGAAAAGAAGGCAAAACTAGACAGCAACATAGGGTAAAAGACTGCAATATTTCCTTAACATGGAAAACAAAAGTAAATAACTACACCTAAAAATTCCCATCTATTATCTCACCCAGAACATGTACTATTTATTGGGTATGGCAGTCTGCCATGGGCCTAAGTGTCTGTGCACATTCTTGCTGAGTGTTAAAGTCTGCAAAACTTATCTATTTCCTGGTACTGAGTGGATTCTTGTAATAAGTCACCTAGGCAACAAAGAAGGTCAAGGTTACCACAGCACATAACTGTACTCCTAGGGAGAGGTTAACTAGCTTGTTTGTTGCTTGCTAAAGTGCTAGAGCCTTGGTCCTGAGTTCCTGTGCTGTGACCCACCAAGTGCATCTATCTAGACCCATCACCATAATGGGATGTGGGTGCAAGGAAAATGTACCCAAATATGTTGACATTCATGCAGCTCGCTGTGCTATGAGTAAGAATGCTATTTGTTTCTCATCTGGTAGTAACCATGAAACATTAGCAAACTAACTTCTTAGCCTGTAAATAGGATAAAATCAAATCTTAAGACTTTTCACAGTACTTGACATGAACAAGAAAGAAGTAGTTGATATTCCTGTTGCTGTATAAAAAAAAAAAATACAAAAGTGGTCACAAACAAAAACTGATATATAATACTTTACAGTTTACATACCTTAAGTTATTCATAATATTTACCACGTAACAATCTCTGTATTACATCTTTTACGTATATTACAACGTATAATTCTCATAATAATCCTTATGAGGTAGGTACTGATATGACAAAACTGAGGCTTCAAAATGCTAAATAAATTAACTAAGGTAAGAGCTCACAAATTGTAAGCAGCACAACCTAAATATAAGACAAGATGACTTTAAAACGTGTTTTTTTTTAAACCATCAACAGTTAATCCCCTTCCCTGATTTATCAAGGACAACTCTAATTCTCCAGATACAAGGCCAAAGTATCTAGATCTTTACCATATGAATACTTCATTAGGTTCACAGAAAACTAACATTTTGGAAATGTTAATATAATCTCAAAATTTTCTTTAAAAATCTGTGATCAAAATTTAGGAAGAGCTAGACTAAATATCTAAACCATTGTCTTCACTGCAGAATTTCTCATTGTTTTAATATGCAAATATATGTTTTAACATGCTAATATATGCCATAAATCTTCTAAGACCATCTATTACCATCATTCTGGAAAACAGTTTGGGAAACTACTGCTACAATCAACAGTGCTAACTTAACCTGTATACAGAACATCTCTGAAACCTTAGTAGTCAGCTTGGTATAGGTACATAATCCTTTACAATAGAAAACATCAAAGTTAGAATGTGGCCTAACAACTCCAAGCTAAATCAACTACATAGTTTGGCAACATTGCTCATTTTCTACCAAACAAAACTTAATCCCGTAACACAAGGAAACCATATAGCATATCTAGCTTTTTCTAAAATTAGAAGGGTAATAATTCAGGCTTTTTGTAGCTCTACATTATTATCCACTGCTTTACTTAACAAAATTCAGACTCCTATAACAATGGAAGGGAAGAAGACATCACAGAAAAAGCTGTTTCCACATTAAACTTTTACACTGGTTAATGGTCATGAGTCATTCTGACGGTCATCACCACTAACTTTCCAATATGGAAACCTAAATTTTAACTCTATCAATAAGAGATAAATTAACATTACAGACGATTGTACTCCTAAACATATCTGCCTGTCTCCTACTTAGCTCTTAACATTTAACAACTGAAATTACTTATTGATCAATAATTTATTAATCATTCCAGAGTTTTCAAAAAAACTGAGTAAAGACAACTACACAGCAGTTGTGTTCATCATATAATCCAGAGCTGCAGACTTGTCCCCAAATAGTCTAATAATCAACAATTCAGCTGCTTCTTCAGAATACCTAGATATAGTTATTCATCAGGCCATCCTCAATAAAACCCAGAGTTACACTAGACAGATGAAATAGCTATGTAATTACAAAGCAACAGGAATTAAAATCCAAATTTAAACTATGCTAAGATTCTCAAACATTTTGCCTTACAAAGAAAACAACTGATATCCTACCATGAGTAGTATCTTTACAAGAACCAATTTTTGCCCTCTGCTCTGAAGGAATGCTTCCACCCATTCAAAGTCTATTTCAAAGTTTATGTAGGACACATCTCCAGTTGGGCGTGGGGGGGGGTGGGGGAGGTATGCAATACCCATTTGTTGCAAATACCCATTTGTTGCAAAAGGAGTTGTAGAAAAAAAGAAAAATATCTTAAAACTGGGTAAGTAAATTTCAATACACTGATGTCAGAAAAACATTTTTTTAGTAATAATTAAGTCAAATCTCAACTAGTCATAATTACTGAAAGCAACTGTAACAAATTATTTTAAGACACAGCTACATCAGTTAAAAATGTTTTGAGTAGTGACTTGTGTATGAGAACACAGTTGATTCTGACACACAAAACCCCAAAGAGAAAGAATTCAAATAAAGCTAATGCCATTAAGGGAACAAATAGAAATAAGAAAAGAAAGGGATTAGAAAAAAGACACTGGAAAGAGTACTCAATATTTTCTGCATTTTATTTTAGCTAACATCTGCAAAAAAAAGGTCTTTTTTAAAAAAACTACCCAGGGGTGCGCCTTGGTGGCTCAGTCGGTTAAGCATCCCGCTTCAGCTCAGGTCATGATCTTATGGTTTGTGGGTTCAAGCCCCGTGTCAGGCTCTGTGCTGACAGCTCAGAGCCTGGAGCCTGCTTTGGATTTTGTGTCTCCTGCTTTCTCTGCCCCTCCCCCTTCCTCCCTCCATCCCTCTCTCTCTCAAAAGTATAAACATTGAAAAGAAAAGAAAAGAAAAGAAAAGAAAAGAAAAGAAAAGAAAAATGCCTTCCACAGTGGCAGCAATATTTTCTAAACCGTTCTGAAAATAGATAAATTTTCACAAAATTCAACATAGATCATTTGAAGGTTTACAGGATGTAAACCAGATGAAATGGAAGCATCATGAGCTTGTATCTTAGACAAATGCACAACTGCATACGTTGGAATTTCATCTTTCAGTAGCCTTCGTTCATATTCGTCAAAATGCACTTATTGATAGGAATTCTTTGTTCGTAACTAAGCCTCACATTTGCAAATACATATTTGAGAGGTGAAATCTGCACTAATATATCTACATCTGCAAAATTTCACAAACAGCACTATTAATTGCACCATCAATGCTACATATTAATGCTTTCCTATTCTTCCTTAGTGAAAAGGTTTAATTACCACATGAAAGTTTATAACATGCTACCTAGCTACAACCAGTCAACTATTGCTGAGCCCATTTTTTAAAGAGGGTTTAGAAGAGAAATCTCCAACGACACTACCAGAATTAAGACTACAGGAAAAACTACATTAGAGAAACTGACACTGAAAATGTAGAGGGACACTTTTCACTCATTTAACATACAAAGATTTGTGTGGTTGAACTGGAAAACCCTGTGAAAAATTTAGTGAAAAATAATTTTCAAACAGGATTTGCATTTTTTCTAGCAAAACCTGTTTCCTCTCCTGCCTCCCCCCCCCCCCCCCCAAGTGAGAACAGAAATAAAATCTGAATACTAACAAAATGGAACAGGACAAAATGGCAAGGTTAACTAGAGCTGAAGACACAGATCAGCACCACTATTCTCCGTAGTTACACAATTTTTCAACCCACATTTTTCACCGAATCCACATCCCACCCTACATCGTGCTTACATCTGCTTCCCCCCTACCCGCTCCATTTTTGACGGCGACCCTCTTCCCAGCAGGTATGTGAACTCAGCACCATTTCCAGCAGACAATCCACTGGAAATATCTCAGAAGTGACTGGGTCAGGAAATAAGGAATGACCAAGAAGGTGAGAAGTAAAACAAACAGAAGTTTTAGGAAGGGGGAGGGAGAAGGGTATCTTACAGCCAAATACAGGGTGCGGGTGAGGGATGGGGAGGCAGGAGGAGCCTTGGGTTGAGAGGAAAGGGTCTCGAAGGAGTCAGAGACAAGCTCCACAAGGAAAGGTGTGAAGAAAAAAAAGAAGAATTAGGCAGTTTTTAGCCGGAGGAAGGGGACTCCCAGGTCCACGGCGGGAGGCAGCTCTGGGGTCCTGGGCAGCGCAGAAGGCCGGGGCCGGGACGCAGGAACTCACCACCTGGTAACGACCAGTCCCTGGCTGGTGATGATCCATCCTGCCCGGCTCGGGATCCGGCTTCCGAGCGGGCGAGTCCTCTCGGCTCTCGGACCCCTCGTCCACCCCCGTCGACGACGTCCTGGCCGCAGCGCCCCTTCCGCTGCTGTTTCTGCCGCCGCGGTCGCCCGGCCGGGCCGCTTCACTTCCTGTCGCTCCCGCAGCAGTCGCGGAAACCTCCGCGTCGGCCACCGCGCGGCGAAGCTCCAGAACGCCGCGCGAGCTACTGAGCATGCTCGCAGTGGTCGCGCATGCTCGTGGGGTCTTCCGGCGTCCGTTCGCGTCGCGAGCGGGGGGGTTTGGCTGGGTGGGAGGAAATGGAAAAGTAAGACAAGTCCGGGGAACTGTCTAGGTTGTCTGCTTGCCGGGAGTGGGCGGTGGCAAAAGGGACGGAAAAAAAAAATCACCGTCCTTGATAGGTCTTTTCTATTGGACGGGTTTCGGCGCCGGCACAGGCGGGTACACAATCACACCACGCAGACACCGGAGTCGAGGAGGAAGGGAACGCATTCCTAGAACACCTCAGGATGGGTCATCCGTTTACCCAACACTTCCTCTTATAACTCACCCAGGCTAGGACAATGCGGGGAGATCCGTCTCTAAGACGTTCCTAAAACGCTCGTTCAAAATCATTAGTGAGGTAAAGGATATCTTTTTAAATACTGTTTTGTCCCCTTCTTGGTAGTATGAGATTTAAGAATTTAACAGGGACTCTTCAACCATACTCACGTCTCGCCAAGGAAGGAGGCCTCTAGAGCCCTAGGTTACTGGAAGGGTACAAGAAAATAGGGAAGTACGATAGGACTATTTTGTCATCGTACTCACTTCAGTAATGCCAAAGGAAATAACAGTAAGAAATCACTTGGTGTGCAACATTGTAAGACAGTCTTAGTGTCCGATTAGGCATACGTGACCTACTATGTGAGAGTATCTCCCAAAGGCCACAAAGCATGTTTTTCTACGGAGTAGAAGAGTATGATGGGACAAAGTAAAGTATCTTTTAACCTTTCTATACCCCAAAAACTATGATCTCACATAAGCTGGCCCAGCGATCTCCTTTACTTTTTACTTCCTTTCTGAATTTCCAAAGGACAGTCCTGGAATAAAAAAAAGCCACTGAGTGAGTCTGATAGGCTAGTTAAGATAGCAAAAATACAATAAAGACAAACTCACTGAGAAATAATCAGCTAAAAACATTTAAGCTTTGTTGATAGTTTTATTCAAAGCATTGACCAGTTCTTCCTATTTTTACCATCTCAACACATCTAATGGTAGAGACTATGAATAGACTAACAATAAAAGGAGGCAATAACATACTGAAATGTCTTTAAACTTGTTTTCTTTTAATATAAATTCATGTATTTTGGATTCGAAGACAATAAACATAGGACATTTTATTGTATTATTGTACAAGAGGTCACCTTCACAGTTTCACCCCAAATGATACCACCTTTAAATAGCCAAAACAACACACAGTGTTGAAACAGAAAAATGTGATTCCTACATCACTTATGGTCTGTACTGTTCCTTTAGAACTTAATTTTATATGTGCTTGTGTTTTCATTAATCATTTATATGCCCATTTGTTGTTTTTCAAATAGACTACTGCTCAGCGCAGTGGCCATTTTTTGCACCTAGCATACCCAGAACAGTACTGAGAACATAATGGTGAAAAGCAAAGACCAAAAGCAAACATTCTGAATCCTGTTAAAGTAACAGATTCTTTCAATTTTACCCTCCTCCCAAGCTTTGTGAACATTTTGCTAATCTAGACAGCAGACAACAAAATTCAACAGAAAGTGTTTTTTTTCAGTGAAGAAAAGGAAGAGAAAAAGAGGAAAGAAGTAGAATAACAGCTAATGGATATTGAGCCTTTCCCCAGCCAGGCGTTGCATATGTTACATATGTGATTTTAACCTCACAGCAACTCCATGATGTAGGCACAACTATAATCCTTGTTTAACAAGTCAGGAAACTAAGGCACCAAGAGGTTCAGAAACTTGTCCAAAGCCAAATCACTAGCAGGTGGTCACAGACTCCAGAGTCTCCACTATATTAAGCACTATGCTATAAAATACCCCTCCCCCATAGTGATGCATCACAAAGAGCCAATCTGAATTTCTTAAATCCCACCTTTTTGATCTATATGAAATGAATGATGCTTTCTTACCATCCCAAAAAGAGCCACTCTGAGCTCCTTTTGCCCATTTCACAACTAAGCCAGTGTGACCTGTAACAGGCCATCACAAGTAGAAGCCCTGAGTTGTCCCACTGGGAGCATGAAATGGGAGAAACAATAGTCTTATCATTTTAGAAGCTTTTAACAACACTGATGTATTCAACCCCTAATGTTTTGGTGGTGACAACTCTAGTCACCTAAGGAATTGATGGTAGTGTACCACTATAAAATACTTCAGGTGGAATTTTAGAATGTTAATGCCCTTCACGAACACCTCTTATTGTGGCCTGATCAATTTTCATTTTCAAATACTCAGCCACCCAAAATTTTACCAGAGCCACATTGCAATACTGGGGCAGACATGGAGATAAACTGCCTGAATTCCCTATCAAGAAAATACTCTGTGACTAGTTATAAGGAGTGTGATTAACTAACAACCTCCAGCTGTTCTGCCCGGTTTTCCTTCAGTTTTCAACCTGTGGTTGTATTATTTTCAGGGTGGCATCTGGCCATCAACTGGTGGTGGTACAGGTGGAGCCACTTTTGCCTGACATCCTTTTAAGAGGCAATCTTTGCTTCCGAACTCCCTGCTAACCTGGCAGAGACTTTGTTAGCTTTGTAGTATGTTGTGACGACTCTCCCTGCCCAATCCTTTTCTTTTTCACAGATGTTAACTCCCCAATAAATCTCTTGTACTCATAACTTCATATCAGCATCTGCTTCCTAGAGAACCCAAACTAAACACGTGCCAAGACATAAAGTGATAAAACATGGTTAATATCAAAATTGTATGAAGTGACAACAGTCTTTTCACATTAATTGATGCGTCATCCCCAGAATAATCCCCGCCCCCCCCCCCGCCCCCGTTACCCTCCATTTTTACCATTTTCTCATGTGGGCATAATGTATCTACAGTCTTCCCACCAAGAATGACTTTGAAGTTCTGTAGAGTGATGCTATCTAGTCATAGAGACCCCTTTTCCTGGGATATACTTCCCACTGGGAATCCCTCCTACCTTCCCAGAAGCAAAGCCATTCCCTTTAGAGATAAACTGATTTCTTATCATCCTCCATACCCTCCTCCTAGTTCAAACCAGATATGCTAAACTGCATGTACATGTGCCAGGATTCTTTGTTATTATTCTCACCAGTTAAAGAGCAGTGGACAGACGTGCCCTTGCCAGCACATGGCTTTCTACACAGGCCTAAATCATAGGTAGGCAAATGCTCCAAATTTTCCTTACTTCTTGACTTCTAGTTTTTTATCACTTCCACTACAACGTAGAACATACAACATAAAACTACTCCCCAAGTAGTTGCTGATGGTTAGTGTGACCATAGATCCTAATGGTTAATTGCATTTGGAATATGTATGATTTTGTATATTTATCTAGAGAATGATTAAAAAGAGGTAAAACTGCATTCTCTGTCTGAAGATTTCTAACTCTACCTAAAAAAATTCAGTAGCCATTATTTTCTGCTCACTAAATTCTGAAGTAGATTTTAGAAAATACAAGAAACTATTGTGTCATTTTGGTAAATGAAAATGAGCATAATTATTACTCCAAAGTTTTACCTCTATTACCATGTACGTGGATCTTTTAGCAGTTTGGAGGCTTGTATCTCAATTTAGCTTCACATAGTGTTCCTTATTTAACTGGTTCTGAGATTCCTGTCATCTGTTCAGCTCTATAATTTAAGAGAGGAAATCTGAGTGAGCAATTTGACAATCAGGTATCTACTTCCTGTCTCTTTATTCTCATACACTATGTTGAATATCAATATAGTAAGAATATAGGAAGAATCTAAAATACAGCTCATGTTTTTTATAAGTCAGGACTCAACCTAAGAAAAAACCAATAGAAGATATATATGAAGAGATTTATTGTGAGGAATTGGCTTAAACTGTTGTGAGGGCTGGCTAAACATCCAAAATCCATAGTATAGGCCACTGGAACTCTAGAAGATTCTAGAAGCTGCTATCTACAGGCAGAATTTCTTCTTCCTCAGGGAAGCCTCAGTTCTGCTCTTGACCTTTCAACAAATTAAATCAAGCCCACCCAGATTATAGAAGATAATCTCCTTAAAGTCAACTGATCTTGGACTTTGATCATAGTATCTAGAAGTACCTTCACAGCAATGCCTAGTGTTTGAGTTTTAATTGGAGCTATAACCTAACCAAGCTGACACAGAAAACTGACTATCCCATGTTTATTAAATACTACAAGGTGAAACTGTCTCTATAAAATATATAGAGAGAGAAACAGAAGAGAGAAAGAAGTACAGAGAGTTAGCTTAGAGATTAAAATAAATTTCCATAATAAGTATTTCCTATCAGCTTTATTTTAAATACATACTGTTATATATATGGAGGCATCACCAGGCAACAATTAGAAAATATTTGAATTTTGATAAGCTGTCCTAACACTACTTTTATTTATCATTTCCATTTTTGTTTAGTCATGAGCAAATCAAATCAACAGCCATTTTGCCTTAGGGATTACGTATTTAAAATTGGGCTAATTCATAAATTATTAAAATGTTCTTTGCTTTACCTTGAGTACAGAAGGCTGTTCTTTGACCATTTTAAGGCAGGATTTTATGTGTTATTTGTCTCCTGTTTTCTCTGCAAGCCTGATAATCACTTTCATCATAGAAGAGCAGAATTGGCACTGAGTACATTGCCTATTATGACAGGTTTCTCTTGACTAACTACCTACAAGATGATCATGGAAGAAGACAAATACTATGTTTGTGTGCATGTAGGTGTGTGTGTGTGTGTATAAAATACTAGGAGAGACAAATGTCTTATATATCAAGATTTTCGTAACATCTAAGACATTGTTTGCTCTCCTTCTGTAACAGGAACCAGGCCTCATTTGTTAAATCATCTGAAGTCAGAATGCCACTTTGCTATTAACAACATTGTACAACATTACCAATAAGGTTGCTGTATGATAAAGGTGCCTCGTTTCAGTAGTGAGGATAAAGGGCATTCAATATCTGAAGGGACAAAATGATGACAGTATTGAGACAGAGTGACTTACAAGATGCTGCCTTTCCATAATTAAGAAGAAATTCATACCCGTTTCCTGGCCTTAAGATTCAAATAGGGAAAAACAAACAAACAAACTTAGTGGCCTTATAGAGCCTAAGTAAGTCAAGATAATGAAAAAAAGGAGTTGTTTTATATATGCTAGATATCATAGAAAAAATAAAATATTTATACTATTCCACTTCACCTGTCAAAAATATGTGAAGCTCCCATGAAATGTCTATAAATTCTCCTTACGAAGAATGATCACTGAGAAATCTGGCATGATTTCCCCAATAAAGACATCAAGCTCAAATCTTCTTTATCCAGTGTCTTAGTGTGTTTAGACTGCTGTAACAAAATACCATAGACTGGGTGGCTTATAAACAGAAATTTATTTCTCACAGCTCTCAAGGCTGGGAGGCCAAAATCAGGATACCAGCATGGTTGGGTTCTAGTGAGGGACCCCATGCAGGTTTCATCCTGCCAGCTTCTCATTGTATCCTCACATGGCAGAAGGGGTCCTGAGGGATCTATCTAGGGACTAAAAGGACATTAATCCAATGCCTCTGGACCTAATCACCTCCTAAAGATCCACTTCCTAATACCATCAACTTCAGCATTAGATTTTCAATATTTGAATTTGGGGAGGGGGGAGGGGAGAGATACAAACATTCAGATGATAGCATCCAGATACTGACTTTTAAAAACAAAAGCATAGGGGCGCCTGGGTGGCTCAGTCTGTTGAGCGTCCGACTTCAGCTCAGGTCATGATCTCACAGTTTGTGAGTTCAAGCCCTGCGTTGGGCTCTGTGCTGACAGCTCAAAGCTTGGAGCCTGCTTCAGATTCTGTGTCTCCCTCTCTCTCTGCCCCATCCCCACTCATGCTCTGTCTCTCTCTGTCTTAAAAATAATAAAACATTTAAAAATTAAAAAAAAAAAAACAAAAGCATAAATGTTACGAAAAACACGTGTACTTACAAATATAGCACATAGAATAGAAAATCAAATTTAATTCCTTCAGTTTGAACACAACAGATGATTTGGCTCACAGGTCACTGAAATTTCCTTAGAGCCCAAATGTCTGAAAAAGAGAGAAATGTGTGTTTTCATGGATTAATAAAATTTTAGCATTTCAGGGGATCTTCCTTGTCACCTATTCCAAAACCTTCATTTTGGAGATATCGAAACTAAGGCTGAGAGGGGTAAATGTGCCTTGAAGTGATTATCTGTGAAACTACCACTCCACTTCCAGCTTAGTTCAAATGTGGTAACTTATAAAACATTAAAAAATACCCCATTGACTGTTCCTACCACATCCAACAAGAAACGGCCCTCCAAAACATTACTAGTAAAAATAAATCTAGAACTCCAACGCATCATGAACTCAACATGTCAACATTTCTTTTGGAAGAAATATTATAGTGAAATGTATTGCCACCAAACAGGATAAATTTTAAGATTGTTGCTAATTCTTTCAGGGGTTGCTGCTTCAGAACAAGTAAAACATCTACTTTTTTTGGTCCTTTTTGTGTGTGTTTTTTAAAAATTTTATAAACAGATATTAAATATTGTTTTATCTCTTGTCCTTTTTATTTATTTATTTATTCATGTATTTATTTATTTGTTTACTTATTTATTTATTTTGAGGGGTAGGGGAAGAGGCAGAGAGAAAGAAAGTATCCCAAGCAGGCTCTGCACTGTCCCTGCAGAGCCTGTAATGGGGTTTGAACTCACAAACCATGAGATCATGACCTAAGCCAAAATCAAGAGTCAACACTTAACTGACTGAGCCACCCGGGGGCCCCTCTTTTTTCTTTTATTTAAAGTTTATATATATATTTTTTTAGTATAATCTATACACCCAACGTGGGGCTTGAACTCATGACCCCAAGATCAAGAGTCACATGCTCTTCCAACTGAGTCAGCCACGTGCCCCTCTTCATATATATTTTTTTTCAAACCCTTTCATTGAGGCCTGACTTTGAATAGATCACAGTGAGAGATCTGCTCTGCTAAGTATGAAACCCCGATGCAGAAGCAGGTCGTCTACAAATGGTTTAGCACCAGGTTCCCCATGAAAGTCTACTTTTTAACATACAATAAATGAGCCCTCCAAAAAGATAGTCTTTGAAAATACAATAGATACCTAACATTAGTTACAACTAAAGTTACAGCTTGCATGCAAGCTTAAAAACTAAACAATCCCAATCCCATACAAGCATGCCCATTCAGATAAGGTTGGGATATAAGATGACCTAAACACATACAGTGAACAGGATGCCAGCTCTCAGTGCAGCCCCAACCCCTTGACCATGGGACTTTGTCATGATTCCTGGAAATGATATACATTGCACATACACATGATAGCTACAGGTGATCATTTACATTTAAACTAATATTAAAAACTTGGTTCTTCAGTGATACTAACCATAAATGTTTAACAGCTACTGTGTTGGACAGGGCAAATAAAGAACACTTGCATCATCACAGAAAGTTCCATTTGCCATCATTGCTCAAGCAAAGGTTCTCTTACTATTCATCTTAAATTACCCTCGTTTTTAAAAAAATTTTTTCAATGTTTATTTTTTGAGAGAGAGATACAGAGTGTGATCAGGGAAGGGGTGGAGACAGAGGGAGACACAGAATCTGAAGCAGGCTCCAGGCTCTGAGCTGTCAGCACAGAGCCTGAGGTGGGCTTGAACCCACAAACCGTGAGATCATGACCTGAGCCGGAATCAGGTGCTTAACCAACTGAGCCACCCAGGCGCCCCACCCTCCTTCTTTTACTTCCTGAATTATCCGCCTAATTTTCTAATAGCTTTGGTCCCAACTCTGAATATCTTAACAGTGTGGCTCCTAGGCAAGTCACTTAACCTGCTGAGCTGGTTTGCTCCTCTTAAATATCAGAATACTAATGCCTTCCCTCTCTGTCTCACAGCCTGTTGTGAAGCTCAAATGAAATGTAGCCATACAAATAAAAAGTAATATTAATCCTGGAGGTTCTTTTCCTTTCTTTCATTTTCTAGTGACTGCAAGAGAAAAAAAAGTGATGTTTAATGCCTTTTATACTTAAAATGTGGAATAAATATTATAGTTTGGAGAAGATGGAGACTTGCTGAAAGAACCCAGAAGCTGGTTAGGCCTCCCAACTTGGCCACATCTTATTTTTTCTAAGCTAAGTGTCTGGGCGTATGCTCTGCAGGAGTCATCCTAAAATAAATAAAAGACTCCAATATGTGTAACCATAGAAAATATGTCATTTGTTTATCCAGAAGTATGTTTGTCAATCATTATAATTATGGTAATAATAGCTAACATTCATTAAATGCTGCCAGTCAGTTTGCTAAGTGCATCATATCTTTTACAACAAATGTATGCAATAAGTGTTATTGTTACTACCACTTTATATATCAGAAAACTGAGACCTAGAGTCTCAAGAAATTTACCAAAGGTCACCAACAACTGAGGTAAAAGGAATTTTCTGTTTGTTTTTGTTGTTTTTGTTTGTTTGTTTGTTTACTTTAACAACTTTTTATTGAAATGTATATACTTGGGGTGCTTGGGTAGTTCAGTCAGTTAAGTGTCCAACTTCGTCTCAGGTCATGATTTTGCTGTTTATGGGTTCGAACCCCATGTCAGGTTCTGTGCTAACAGCTCAGAGCCTGGAGCCTGCTTCGGATTCTGTGTCTCCATCTCTCTCTCTCTGCCCCTCCATTGCTCATGCTCGGTCTCTCTCTCTCTCAAAAATAAACATTACAAAAAAAAGAAATATACATACTTGTATGCATTTTGTAAGTGTACATACAGCTCACAGATTTTACATAAACTAAAAAATCCATGCAACCAGAACCCATATTAAGAAATGGAATAGTTCCAGAACCTCAGAAAAACCCTTGGCCTAATTCCTGTGTCTTCTCCCAGACAAACAGTAACCATAATCCTGACTTTTAACACCATATAGTAGTTTGGACTAATTTATAGTTTTGACTTTTATATACATGGAATCATAGTATATGTACTCTTCTGAGTCTGATTTTTCTGCTTAACTTTATATTTGTAAGATTTGTTTACACAGTTGAGTATAGGTGTAGCTAGTTCATTTTGTTGCTGTGCAGTATTTCACTGCAAGAATATATCCTATCTTAATTATCTGTTTTGCTGAATAAATACAGCTGATTGAAATTTGGGTTGCATCTAATTTGGGGCTCATATTAGTTTCCTAGAACTGCCATAACTAAGTATCACAAACTGAGTGGCTTAAGCAACAGAAATGTATTATCTCATGTTCTAGAGGATGGACGTCTGAGATCAAGTGTCATCGGGATTGCCTTGTTTGGAGAGATGTAAGGAAGAATCTATTCCATGCCTTTCCCCTAGCTTCTGGCGGATTTCTGGCAAACTTTGGTGCTCCTTGTCTTGTAGAAGCATCGCCCCAATCTCTGTCTTCATCTTTACAAAGGCATTCTCCTTGTGTGTGTGTCTGTATCCGAAGTCTCCCCTTCTAAAAGGTCATTAGTCAGGTTAGGGCCACACCCTACTATGACCTCACCTTAAGAACATCTGCAATGACCCTATTTCCAAATAAGGCCCCAGTTGAGACACTGGGAGTTAAGACTTCAACATGTAAGTTGGGGGTAGGGAGAGACACAATTGAACCCATAACAAGGCTACTAGGGCCAACACTGCTAACAATATTCTTGTACATATTTCAGTAAATACATGTACTTATTTCTGCTGAGTATACTCCCACAAGTGGATATGATAGATTTTAGAGTACGTGTATGTTCAGTTTGAGTAGGTACTGCCAGTTTTCCAAAATGATTATACCAATATCCCCTCCTCTCATCGATGTATGAGAATTCCAGCTGAGCCACAGCCTCACAAACATTTTGTATGGTGTCTTTTTTATTTAGACCATCATGATGGGAAGATAGTTGTATCTCATTGTGATTTCAATTTTGACTTCTCTGATGATTAATAAAGTCGAACTCCTTTTTGATATAATTATTAATCATGTGGAGATCATTTTGTTGATCTGGACATTTGCTTTTTTTTCTATTTAATTACCTGTGTTTATTTGGGACTTGCAGTAACTCATTTTTTCGGAGATAATGGGTCCTTCATATATACACATATATCCCTTTTCACTCTTCTCAGAGTTAGGAAGTAGGCTTCAGGCAAGTGACAGATATAGGTAATTTGCTTCACTTTCTGCCTTCTCTTATGCACGTGCTTAAAATGCCAGGAGTAGAAGGTGAAAAATCATATCCTAAAATAGTGACAGGAGGAATAAGTTAGTGCAAAACTATCCATCAGCATCTGGTCTATTTGGATTTTTTTTTTTTAAGTCTGACCTTTGGTTTCAGTGAGTGAGTGTGTGCATGTCTGTCAGAGTGCCAGACTGTCTATCTGCCTTGTTTTTTCAACATTCCTTTCAAAGCCTTTAGCCACTTGGCCTGCTCGCCTGTCTTTTTTACAGTTTTTTATGTATGCTCACTTTCCCCTGCCTACAAGCACTGGCTACAGAGGATAGGATGTATGTGTTTGCTTTCAGTACCTAATATGGGTCCTTGCATAAAGTAGGCCCTCATTATTGACTTGTTGACTGTAATTGATTGAAGCCTCCATTTGATTGCCATGCAATAGATGCATAGTATATCCATTCATAGAATGTTGTCTTGTTTCATAAGAATCTTTAACATCAAAAAAAAAAAAAATATTCCAAGAGATAACAAAAAATGCCATACTTTGTAAATGAGGTTTAGAAAGTCTCTAGTATTTCTCCATGAATATTTTCCTGGTTTATACTAAATGTAAATAGAACTAGGTCTGACCACTTAAATAGCATCTCACTAATGATCTCCTTCCCACTTTTTTTTTTTTAAAGTTTATTTATTTATTTTGAGAGATATAGAGACAGTGAAAGTGGAGGAGGGGCAGAAGAGAGAGGGAGACAGAGAATTCCAAGCAGGCTCCACACTGTCAGCTCTGAGGCTGATGCAGGGCTCGAACCCACAAAACCATGAGGTCATGTCCTGAGCCCAAACCAAGAGTCAGATGCCTAACTGACTGACCCACTCAGGCGCCCCGCCCCGCTTTCATTTATTATTACAGATAGAGTCTCGTGATTCTCAACCTTGTACTGGTTCTATAATGGGCTATAACTTTACTTAAGAGTTTTCATGAGGGGGCTCCTGGGTTGCTCAGTCAGTTAAGTGTCCAACTATTGATTTCGGCTCAGGTGATGATCTCACAGTTCTGAGTTCGAGCCCTGCATTGGGCTGTGCACTGCCAGTGCAGAGACTGGAATTCTTTCTATCTCTCTGCCCATTCCTCCCCACCTCCCACCCCCAAATGAATAAATAAGCATTTAAAAAAAATGTTTTTGAGAGAGAGACAGAGAGACAGAGAGCAAAAGCTGGGGAAAGGCAGAGAGAGCAAGGGAGACACAGAATCTGAAGCAGGCTCCAGGCTCTGAGCAGTCAGCACACAGCCTGATGCAGGGCGTGAACTCACAAACATTGAGATCATGACCTGAGCTGAAGTCTGCTGCTTAACCAACTGAGCCACCCAGACACTCCCGCCCCCCACCAAAAAAAGGAATTAAAAAGAGTTTTCATGAGGTGCCTGGGTGGCTCAGTCGGTTAAGTGTCCAACACCTGATCTCAGCTCAGGTCTTGATCTCAGCTCAGGTGCTGATCTCAGGGTTGTGAGTTCAAGCCCTGTGCTGTGCTCTGTACTGGTTATAAAGCCTAGTTAAAAAAAGGTGCAGTGGGGGTGGGGGGGCACCTGGGTGGTTCAGTTGGTTGAGCACCCAACTCTTCATTTCAGCTCAGGTCATGATCCAGGGTCTTGGGATCCAGCCCCATGTCTGGCTTTGTGCTGAGCATGGAGCCTGCTTAAGGTTCTCTTTCTCTCTCTCTCTCTCTCTCTCCCCCTCCCCCCACCCCATCCCTCTTCCCAGCTCACACTTTCTTTTTCTCTCTCTCTAAAAACAAAAAGAAGAGTTTTCCTAAGTTGCTTTTTATTATACATAACATATATTTATACATATACATATAACATATAACATAACACATAAATATACATAACATAAAATTTACCCTTCTAGGGGCGCCTGGGTGGCTCAGTCGGTTGAGCATCCGACTTCAGCTCAGGTCACAATCTCGCGGTCCGTGGGTTCGAGCCCCGTGTCGGGCTCTGGGCTGATGGCTCAGAGCCTGGAGCCTGCTTCCGATTCTGTGTCTCCCTCTCTCTCTGCCCCTCCGCCGTTCATGCTCTGTCTCTGTCTCAAAAATAAATAAACGTTAAAAAAAAAAAATTTAAAATTTACCCTTCTAACTATTTTTAAGGGCACAGTCCATACTTTCACACTGTTATGCAACCACCACCATGATTCATCTCCAGAACTCTTCCATTATCCCAAAGTGAGACTCCGTACCCATGAAATTCGAATTTCCCATTCCTCTCTCCTAGCTCCCAGCAACCACTACTATCTCTATGAATGTGACTATTCTAAGTACTTCATGTAGGTAGAATCATAGATTCATCCTTTTGCGTCTGGCTTATTTCACTTAGCATAATGTCCTCAGGTTTATCTACGTCATAGTATGTGTCAGAATTTCATTTTTTTAACACTGAATTATACATTGTATGTATATACATTGTATATTGTATATTGTATTGTATATTGTATGTATATACATTGTATGTATATATCACATATTATTTATCCATTCATCCATCAGTGGACATTTGGGTTGTTTCCACTTGGGTTATTTTATTTAATTTTCACAATTACCAGTCCTGGTAGGCCTGAATTTGAAAGCTGAGTCTGTCACTTACATAGCAACTGACTCTGGTCAAGTTGAATTTTCCCATTGCATATTAATTTCCCCACTTGTAAAATGGAAATGAAATTACCCATCTCACTGGGGTAAGGATTTAATAAGATAACAAAATACCTAGTGTAGTGCCTGTCATATAATTGCTATTAAATAAAGGGTAGCTAGTAACATAATGATTCATGTTGATGGCAAACAATTCAAGAGTCTGTGCCATTCATCTCAGAAGTCCAGACTAACGTACTCAATGTATCTCCTGCATCACCTGCTTTGTGAAAAAGTCATCTCAGGTCATATACATATGGCATATGCAAAAGGTATTTTTGACTTCTAAAGCGTGCAAATTACTTGGGGCACCTGGTGGCTCAGTCAGTTAAGCATTTGGCTCAGGTCATGATCTTACTGTTTGTGAGGTTGAGGCCTGCATCCTGCCCACTGTTGTCAGTGCAGAGCCTGGTTCAGATCCTCTGTCTCCCTCTCTCTCTGCCCCTCCCCCACTCTCTCTCAAAAATAAACTTTAAAAAAATAAAAGAAAATATTCAGATCACCCAAGGAAGAAAAGAATCATTTGTGAAACATGCATTTTTTTTTTTACTCTATCCCCAATCTATTTGCCAACTTCAAAGAGGTTAAGGAGTATCAGTGATTTGTCTCTTCAGGGAGAAAATGTTTCATTTTGTTTTTCTAACAAGTAAGTAGAATCATATCTTTAAGGAATATGGAATTAATAACTTATTAAAAATAAAAGCATCTTCAGACTGAACTGATTCTCAGAGTTAGCATCTGGGAAAATAAACAACCAAACTATTCAGACAAATTTTTTATGAACTTTTATAATAATATAGTTTTTTATTTTATCTGATATAAAATATTAATTTATACCATAAAGAAAATTTAAGTATGCTTTATGATTATAATAAAGTTTTATAATTAACATTTTTTTTAATTTTAGAAATCTGTATATATGAAAAAATAGATAAAATATTTATTTCTGATTTCTTTTCCTGGACATAGTTTTTTTAGGGGGCTAATGGAGAGAGTAAACATAGTCAATGATACTCTATATTCAATTTTATATCCTTTTCCACTAGAACTTATAATACTTTACATACAATTTTTTCAAGGTGATGAAAATCTCTAAATTTATGAACATGTTTTTAACAACTAACTAATTATTCTTTCTTAACTCCTTTCCTGGTAACTTATTTCAAGAGAGGAAACATACAAAGCAATTAAGAATGTAGACCTAAGCCAAATTTGTGTGTTCAAATCCTAGTCCCACCAGTTGCTAGCATTAACTTGAGTAAGTTATTTCTTCTCTGTGTCTCAGTTTCTTCATTGAAAAATGGGAATATAAATAGTGTACCTACCTGATAGGATTGGTATAAGAATTAAATGTGTTAACCTACAACACATTAAATACACACGCAATTATTAAGTGCATATTTGGTATGCTAAATACTGAAATCTTAAAACAAGACAAATACAATAATTAACTACTCTTAAAATCTGTAATATTATTTATAGATTATTTATACAGCCTTCTGTTTAAATTTTAACATACTATAAAGTACTATAAATACTATAAAGTATTTTAGGTCAAGTAGTAGGACTTCTAATTACCAATTTTTAATATATGGTGGGACTAAGTTTATAATTTTATTTTTCACTTGTCCAAGGGATATACATTTTCACTGAAAAACATAATTTCTCAGATATAATGAAAAGTGCTTAAAAATACAAGTGAAAATCAATAAAATTTAAATTTCCATTTCCCAGTCCCACTAGCCACTTGGTTACACCAGCCAGCTCAATAGCCATATGTGGCTAGTGGCTACAATATTGTATAGAGCTGATATAGAACATTTTAATTATTGCAGAAAGTTCTGTTGGATGGAGCTGTACTATGGCTTTAGGCAGAAAGTGGCATGTTTGGATTATGCATTAATTCATGAGTTATGTTTTTTGCCTCCATTTTATTCAATAAATTACTCAATTTTTGGTAACCAGAAATTTTTTTTATAGTATACTACAAACTTAATATTATTTCAGAACTAAATTAATCATCTATAGTAAGGATCAAATGTAAGAAAAATGATATGTGAGTGTGATACAAATGTTTTATTTCACATTTTTCTTTTCTGCATTAAGTGAAAACTTACTCCTATCATATTTAACAAATGTTATCTTCTTACTTATTTGTTCATTTATCTCTCTATTATTTATTTATTAAAGTTTATTTATTTATTTTGATATAGAGGGAGGGGTGGGGGGAAGGAGAGAGAGAATCCCAAGCAGGATCCAAACTGTCAGCAAAGAGCCTGACGAGGGACTCAAACTCATGAACTGTGAGATCATAACCTGAGCTGAAATCAAGAGTCAGATGCTTAACCTATTGAGCCACCCAGGCAACCCTGTTATCTTTTTAAATACTTAATAGATCAAACTCTGCTTAAAACAAACTTTGTATAATGAAAAATCACAATTTGCTCAGAAGTAGAGAGACTGATACAATAAATCTTCCTGGGTTCATTAGGTAGTTTCAACAATTATCAATTAATAACCAACCTTTATCTATAACTTGCCTTCTCTCACCCTGACCTCCATTGGATTATTTTGAAGCAAATATCAGACATTATTTCATTTTGTCTATGTACATTTTAGTATGTATCTCTGAAAGATGATGTTTTTTTTGTTGTTGTTTTTATTTTGTTTAAATTTTATTGAGATATAACTGACATCCAGCACTGCATAAGTTTAAGGTACACAGCATAATGCCTTGCCTTACATATATTGTGAAATGATTACCACAATTAACTAAGAACGCTTTTTTTAAAATATATGAAATTTATTGTCAAATTGGCTTCCATACAACACCCAGTGCTCATCCGAAAAGATGTCCTCTTCAATACCCATCACCCACCCTCCCCTCCCTCCCCCCCCCCCCCCATCAGCCCTCAGTTTATTCTCAGTTTTTAAGAATCTCTCATGCTTTGGCTCTCTCCCACTCTAACCTCTCTCTTTTTTTTTTCCCCCCTTCCCCTCCCCCATGGGTTCCTGTTAAGTTCGTCAGGATCCACATAAAAGTGAAAACATATGGTATCTGTCTTTCTCTGTATGGCTTATTTCACTTAGCATCACACTCTCCAGTTCCATCCACATTGCTACAAAGGGCCATATTTCATTCTTTCTCATTGCCATGTAGTACTCCATTGTGTATATAAACCACAATGTCTTTATCCATTCATCAGTTGATGGACATTTAGGCTCTTTCCATAATTTGGCTATTGTTGACAGTGCTGCTATAAACATTGGGGTACAAGTGCCCCTATGCATCAGTACTCCTGTATCCCTTGGGAAAATTCCTAGCAGTGCTACTGCTGGGTAATAGGGTAGGTCTATTTTTAATTTTTTAAGGAACCTCCACATTGTTTTCCAGAGTGGCTGCAACAGTCTGCATTCCCACCAACAGTGCAAGAGGGTTCCCGTTTCTCCACATCTTCGCCAGCATCTATACTCTCCTGATTTGCTCATTTTGGCCACTCTGACTGGAGTGAGGTGACATCTGAGTGTGGTTTTGATTTGTATTTCCCTGGTGAGGAGCGACATTGAGCATCTTTTCATGTGCCTGTTGGCCATTGGGATGTCTTCTTTAGAGAAGTGTCTATTCATGTTTTCTGCCCATTTCTTCACTGGGTTATTTGTTTTTCGGGTGTGGAGTTTGGTGAGCTCTTTATAGATTTTGGATACTAGCCCTTTGTCCGATATGTCATTTGCAAATATCTTTTCCCATTCCGTTGGTTGCCTATTAGTTTTGTTGATTGTTTCCTTTGCTGTGCAGAAGCTTTTTATCTTCATGAGGTCCCAATAGTTCATGTTTGCTTTTAATTCCCTTGCCCTTGGGGATGTGTCAAGTAAGAAATTGCTATGGCTGAGGTCAGAGAGGTCTTTTCCTGCTTTCTCCTCTAGGGTTTTGATGGCTTCCTGTGTCACATTCAGGTCCTTCATCCATTTTCAGTTTATTTTTGTGAATGGTGTGAGAAAGTGGTCTAGTTTCAACCTTCTGCATGTTGCTGTCCAGTTCTCCCAGCACCATTTGTTAAAGAGACTGTCTTTTTTCCATTGGATATTTTTTCCTGTTTTGTCAAAGATGAGTTGGCCATACGTTTGTGGGTCTAGTTCTGGGGTTTCTATTCTATTCCATTCGTCTATGTGTCTGTTTTTGTGCCAATACCATGCTGTCTTGATGATGACAGCTTTGTAGTAGAGGCTAAAGTCTGGGATTGTGATGCCTCCTGCTTTGGTCTTCTTCTTCAAAATTACTTTGGCTATTCGGGGCCTTTTGTGATTCCATATAAATTTTAGGATTGCTTGTTCTAGTTTCGAGAAGAATGCTGGTGCAATTTTGATTGGGATTGCATTGAATGTGTAGATAGCTTTGGGTAGTATTGACATTTTGACAACATTTATTCTTCCAACCCATGAGCACGGAATGTTTTTCCATTTCTTTATATCTTCTTCAATTTCCTTCATAAGCTTTCTATAGTTTTCAGCATACAGATCTTTTACATCTTAGGTTAGATTTATTCCTAGGTATTTTATGCTTCTTGGTGCAATTGTGAATGGGATCAGTTTCTTTATTTGTCTTTCTGTTGCTTCATTATTAGTGTATAAGAATGCAACTGATTTCTGTACATTGATTTTGTATCCTGCAACTTTGCTGAATTCATGTATAGACTCTTTTTTAAAGCATAATCAAAATATCCAATATCATAGCTAAAAGCAAACTGAAAAAAAAAACCCTTAACAATAACCCTTAATATTATCAAATATGGAGTCATTAAACCAAAAAAAAAAAAAAGCCAATTGTCTTTTCTGACTTTAACACCAAATTTCAAGGTTGTCATCAATTCAAGGTGACCGATCACTTGGTGTCAGAAACATTAGAGATCAATATTCAGGATATGAGCTCAGTGTGTTTTATTTATTATTTGCTAACAACAACTAAAAAAACTCCACAAACATACTTAAAAATCACTTTAGGCTATCCAATTATTTAAAATAGGCCAAATAAACCTAATAACAAAAACAACTTACTGCCTCACACTCATTAAGATGGCTATTATCAAAAACAAAACAAAACAACAATAGCAAAACAGAAAATAAGTGTTGGTGAGAATGTGGGGAACATAGACTCCTTTGGCACTGTTGGTGGGAATGTAAAGTGGTGCAGCCATTGTGGGAAGCAGTATTGTCATACCATTTGATTCTTTAAAAATCAAAAATAAAATTACTATAATCCACCAATTCCACTTCTGGGTATTCACTCTAAAGAACTGAAAGCAGATTCTTGAAGAGTTATTTGTACACCCATGTTTATAGCATCATTATTCAAAATAGCTAAAATATGGGCAACCCAAAAGTTCATGGACAGAGGGATGGATAAGCAAAATGCAGTATATACATACAATGAGATATTATTCAGCCTTAAAAAGCAAGGGAATTTTGACACATGCTACAACATGGATGAACCTTGAGGACATTATGCTAAGTGAAATAAGCCAGTCACAAAAAGACAAATACCGTAGGATTCCATTTACATAAAGTACTTAAAGTAGTCAAAATCATAGAGACAGAAGGTAGAATGGTGGTTTCCAGGGGCTGAGGGAAGGGTGTAGTGGGGAACTATTGTTTAATGGACTAGAGTTTCAGTTTTGCAGGATGAAAAGAGTTCTAGAGATGGATAGTGATGATGATTGCACAACAATATGAATGGACTTAATACCATTGAACTCTGCACTTAAAATGGTAAGATGGTAAATTTTACATTATGTAGTTTACTACAACAAAACAATTGGGCAAGAACCATATGATTCTCTCAATAGATGCAGTGAAAGCATTTGACAAAATACAGTATCCTTTCTTGATAAAAACCCTCAAGAAAGTAGGGATAGAAGGATCATATAACTCGAGAACATAAAAGCCATATGCTAGTGTCATCCTCAATGAGGAAAACCTGAGAACTTTCCCCCTAAGGTCAGGAACAAGACAGGGATGTCCACTCTTGCCAGTGTTATTCAACATTGTATTAGAAGTCTTAGCCTCTGCAATCAGACAACACAAAGAAATAAAAGGCATCCAAATCAGCCAGGAGGAGGTCAAACTTTCACTCTTCGCAGATGACATGATACTCTATATGGAAAACCCTAAAGATTCCACCAAAAACTGCTAGAACTGATTCATGAATTCAGCAAAGTTGCAAGATATAAAATCAACGCACAGAAATCGGTTGCATTCCTATACACCAATAATGAAGCAACAGAAAGAGAAAGCAAGGAATCGATCCCATTTACAGTTGCACAAAAAAACCATAAAGTACCTAGGAATAAATCTAACCAAAACTATAGAAAGCTTATAATTATAGAAATTGAAGAAGACACAAAAAAATGGAAAAAGATTCCATGCTCCCAGATACGAAGAAAAATATTGTTAAAATGTTGATACTACCCAAAGCAATCTACATATTCAATGCAATCCCTATCAAAATAACACCAGCATTCTTCACAGAACAAATAATCCTAAAATTTGTATGGAACCAGAAAAGACACCGAATAGCCAAAGCAATCTTGAAATCTTGAAAAAGAAAACCAAAGGAGGAGGTATCACAATCCCGGACTTCAAGCTATACTACAAAACTGTAATCATCAAGACAGTATGGTACTGGCACAATAACAGACACTCAGATCAATGGAACAGAACAGAGAACCCAGAAATGGACCCACAAATGTATAGCTAACCAATCTTTGACAAGGCAGGAAAGAATATTCAATGGAATAAAGACAGTCTCTTCAGCAAGTGGTGCTGGGAAACCTGGACAGCGACATGCAGAAGAATGAACATGGACCACTTTTTACACCATACCCCAAAATAAACTCAAAATGGATAAAAGACCTAAATGTAAGACAGGAAGCCACCCAAATCCTCAAGGAGAAAGCAGGCAAAAACCTCTTTGATCTTGCCCGCAGCAACTTCTTACTCAACACGTCTCTGGAGGCAAGGGAAACAAAAGCAAAAATGAACTATTGGGACCTCATCAAAATAAAAAGCTTCTGCACAGTGAAGGAAACAATCAGCAAAACTAAAAGGCAACCGCAGAATGGGAGAAGATATTTGCAAATGACATACCAGATAAAGGGTTAATATTCAAAATCTATAAAGAACTTATCAAACTCAACACCCAAAAAACAAATAATCCAGTGAAGAAATGGGCAAAATACATGAATAGACACTTCTCCAAGGAAGACATCCACATGGCCAACCGACACATGAAAAAATGCTCATCATTCATCATCAGGGAAATACAAATCAAAATCACAATGAGATACCACCTCACACCTGTCAGAATGGCTAACATTAACAACTCAGGCAACAACAGATGTTGGCGAGGATGCGGAGAAAGAGGATCTCTTTTGCATTGTTGGTAGGAATGCAAGCTAGTGCAGCCACTCTGGAAAACAGTATGGAGGTTCCTCAAAAAACTAAAAATAGAACTACCCTACGACCCAGAAATTGCACTACTAGGCATTTATCCAAGGGATACAGGTGTGCTGTTTCAAAGGGACTAATGCACTCCAATGTTTATAGAAGCACTATCAACAATAGTCAAAGTATGGAAAGAGCCCAAATGTCCATCGATGGATGAATGGATAAAGAAGATGTGGGATGTATATACAATGGAGTATTACTCGGCAATCAAAAAGAATGAAATCTTGCCATTTGCAACTACGTGGATGGAACTGGAGGGTATATATGCTAAGTGAAACTAGTCAGTCATAGAAAGACAAAAATCATATGACTTCACTCATGTGAGGACTTTAAGAGACAAAACAGATGAACATAAGGGAAGGGAAACAAAAATAATATAAAAACAGGGAGGGGGACCCTACCTGTGTTGGATCCCTTTCTTCCTGTAGTCTCTGAAGTTTGCTATCATGTATACTCCCTCATCTGCTGGAGTATATTCTCCAGTAGTTTCCTACAAAAGTCATACATTTGAATTCCCATGTGTTTGCAAATGTCCTCATTTACCCTCATATTTGACTGTTAACTTGTCTAGGTGAAAATCATTGTCTCACAAATAATGGAAGAATAGTTATACTGTCCTTTAGGATGCTAAATTACTGCTAGCAAGTCTGACTCTTTCATCCCTGATATTCTGAAATTCCATGACTGTATGCCTTGGTTTGGATCTTTTTCCATTTATTCTGCTAGTAATCAATGGGGTCCTTTTAATCTGAAGACTCATGACCTCAATTCCAGGAAATTTTTTTTGTTCTCTTTTTTCTGGAACTACTCTTTTCTTCAGATGTTCTCCTAGATCAATCCTTAGGCTCCATTACAGTTTTGAAGGTCTTTTTCTTTGTCCTTTTGTCCTATTTTTCTGGGAGATTTTCTTAACATTATCCTTCATCTCTTCTAACAAAGATTTTGTCTATTGTATAATTTCTAAGAACTCTTCTTTACCATTTTCCACTTCATCCTGTTTTTTTATTTTTATTTTTTAGGAATGCAGTATCTTGGGGGTTAGGTATGCACCAGTATATTAGAATTTGGGGATTGGTTCAGAAAAGATCGTTGAAAAGTCTTTAGAGAAATATGAGGAAATAATGCACTGACCCACTTTCTAACGTCATCAGGAATGATTTAGGATCCGACTTTTTACTTCTCAAAGTAGCTTCAGGACTGCCCTTGTCTAAATCAATGGAACGACAATTTTTGAATTCATTTTTTTAAATGTTTTTATTTATATTTGGGAGAGAGAGAGAGAGAGAGAGAGAGAGAGAGAGAGAGAGAGAGAGAGAATGAGCAGGGGAGGGGCAGAGAGAGGGAGACACAGATTCTGAAGTAGGCTCCAGGCTCTGAGCTGTCAACGCGGGGCTCGAACACATGAACCGCGAGATCACGACCCAAGCCAAAGTTGGACGCTTAACCAACTGAGCCCCTGGGGCAGGGCGACGCGGAGGGGGGCTACAATTTTTGAATTCAGATACAGCTCAAATTGTGTGGATTAGCTTACAGCAGGCATTCGACAATATAACAGATGGAGAATGATTTCTAAGAAAAGAAGTCTATTTTCTTATTACTGAGCTCTCACAAGAACCAAAAGATCAATTTATATTTCATTTTGTCTTCTAATTTTCTGGCTATAGGATTCCTTAGGTTCAGAAGTAAATCACACTGCTTTAGAAAGAGGGTTTCTGTTTTGATATGATGCACAGTAATAATTGAGGTCCACAAACTTTATCACCCAGAATGATTTCCCTCAGTTTCGTTCTTTATGACCCTCTTTCCTAACTGGGCTAAACTTACACTTTGTAACTCTCTCAGGTTTTTGTTGCTGTTGTTAGGTCTTTCCTAAAAGCCCAACCAAGTAGCCAAAAAAAAATTTTTTTTTAAGTTTTTAAATTTATTTTGAGAAAGAGAGCCTGCTACAAGCAGGGAAGGGGCAGAGAGGTGGGGGGTGGGGAGGGCGGGGAGACAAAGAATCCCAAGCAGGCTCTGCAATGTCAGCATGGAGCCCCACTCGGGGCTCTAATCCATGAACTGTGAGATCATGATCTGAGCCAAAACCAAGAGTTGGATGCTTAACCAACTGAGCCACCTAGTTGCCCCAGCCAAAAATCTTTACACCTTATCTAGCTGTTGAATTTGCCTTGGATTTGTTCTTTTTCTCTTTCTACCCCTTCCCCCACCCCCCCCCACCCCCGCAAATGATCTAACAGCATTAACTTCTCTTTATGGAGTTCTAGGACAATTTGGGTGGGCAGGGACAAACATCACAGCTTCACCCTTCCCTCCAGCTGGTTAGCCAACATTTTTATTCAGGTAGAATTTCATTATACAGACACAGATCTCAGGACTGGGTCTAGCAGTGGCTGAGCCACTTCCTGTCTCAGAAGAGACTCCCTGCCATGAGTCACTGCCCTGCTGTTGCCAGGTACTTGTTAGCTCAGTAGTAACATACTCCTCCTGCACCTCCCCACACACAGAGTTCTGGGGAATTGCCCCAATCTTCAGCTCTGCTGAGGTGCTTTATGACTCATCCTCTTTCTCCTTAGGGCCATTTTAAAGGACAAGCATAACTCCTATCTTTATTTATTTACTTCATTTATTTTTGGTCATTTCTCTTGTAGGCATCTCCTTACTTATTTGAACACAAGCTAAATTAAGTCTAAAATCAGTAACTTTGTTTTTCATATCATTTGTATAAAATTGGCTTTCTATTCTGCTTCTCAGTTAAATATTTTCTTTCCATCGGGGGAAAAAATCCGTGCAGGAGGAAGATCTTATTTTCTGTGGTATAGTCAACTGTATTTCCCACTAAATGCTATCAGTAATTGTCCAAAATAAGATACAGAACTGCAATCCTTGGCATTCTATTTGGGATCTGTTTATTCGTAGCTTTGCATACAATACCTCTCCTGGAATGACAAGGATTCCCAACGCAACTAGAGTTGCAGCACCTGATCTCTGCACTATTCTGCAATGTCAATGGATTTTTTAAAAAAAAATCATGATTCCAGTATATTCGTTTCTTTGTTTTATTTTATGTTATAGCTTAAAAGTGTTACAGGTCAATATCCTCCACCTTTTAGAATTGATATCTTATGTTGGAGATCTTGGCATGCTTATTTGCAACTTAACCTCCCATACAGTGGAGTACCCACGTGGAGGGGCTATGAAACATGTGTCTTTGTGAATGTCCTCAACTCTTGTCACTGGCCTGGAGCCAACTGGATTAGAGAATTTTAAGCAGCCCAATTTTGTTGGAACACAAGGTGCGAAGGTGGGAATGGCAGGAGATGACGTAGGAGAGACAGTGTTAAAGAGCTTAAGTTTTGTAATTTTAGAGTTTGTCATAGGTCTGGAGAGAAAAACTGGGCATAATCTAATTTTGGGAAGTCTATCTAAAATAAATCAATTTTCCTAAATTTAAGAAACTATATTTCAAAAAACTCAGAGGAACAGATTCTAAGGCTCCTATATAGCTCAAGAGGGTTTAAAACTCCAGAAGTCTTAAAAAAAAAAAAAAAAAGCAACTCCAGAAATCTATTTCTCATTATATAGTTCAAATGGCATCAGTAATCACACCAATAAATACTCTAGACTATAGAGTGTTATTGGTTTAGTATGAGTGAGTGAATGGGGGGATATCAAAAGAAACAATATGATTCACAGTGAATTTTTTAGTAATCTCTCATTTAAGTTATATTTTTGATTGTGATATTACTTATACACACATGCACACACACATGCACACATGCGTGTACATATGTATATGTAATGGAAATAAAAGCATGTAACTATGGGCAATGTCAGAGGGCAGTAATGTGCCTAAATAAAGTGAGATGATTTTTAAAATACCATACACAGCAAGTTGTTTCTTTCCTTTCTGCTCACTTCCCTGCAACCCCCTTCTCCTCCCTTCTTCCTTCTTTTTCTGTTATATTTCACAAAAAAAAGAAGGAAGGAAAAAAGAAAGAGATAAAGAAAAGGAAAAGGAAACAGAAAAGGAAAGGAAAGGAAAAGGAAAAGGAAAAGGAAAAGAGAGGAAAAAGAAAGGAGAACACGAAGTTCAAGCTCCTAAGGCTGGCACCCACATGTGATGGGTCCCAGCCAGGCCTGCCATGCCGCATGCATGTTTGCAGACTGGTCACTGTTGCATACTGCCAAGGTAACATGACTGCAGTGCCACTCTACATGGATAAGCCCTAGTCATTTTTATATAACCGATGTACCATGTAGCAATATGGTATTTATGACAGTAAATATTGTACCTAGAACCTGGATGAGATGCATGTAATGTACTTTTAAGACAGTTTAGAAACCATAAAAGGTAATTATCCTGGAGTTTCGGGTGAACATAGTTTGAATAAGAACAGTAACAGATTCAGATTTTCTGCAGTCTGAAATGTAGTCAGTTTGGGAGCAGGGCCCTATTTAAGAAATAAAAACTGACAAATTCAAAATTTATATGGTCTCTCCAAAGGCCTGGGGATAGGCTTAAGCAAGCAAAGACCCCTAAAGCTTGAGCTTAAATCTGCCTTTGCTCCAACGGGGGACTTTCTTTAGTGTGGCAAGACCTTACCCTGAACAATCACAAAACCATAGGCACCATTCTGTGGGACACTAGAAGCCATATTTCTACCCATGTCAACCAAAGAACATGGAAAAATGATTTGAGTGACAATTTTCTTAATTTTCCCAAGTTGATTCCATAACTAGTACCACTCTAGATGCATAGGAGAGAAGTCAATCCGTTGCATGCAAGGGATGCCTTATTGCAATAAGGCCTGATTCTCTCCTGGAATTAGTTAAGAAAGACTTCCCTAGCTTCATACCTTCTGTTATTCTTTCCTGAAAATGTATCACTGTAAGTTACACAATAAAATGTATAACACATAAATGTCAGAGTGCTTACTTTTGCTACTCTAAAGCCAATTTCTACAAAACTAAGTCATTACATTATGGTCCCAGAAATAGGGCTTACTCAGAGAGGACACATATAAATGGATATGATCCTCTGGTTAGTATCAGAAGAATTTTATCAATCATTAGGAGCAAGAGGCAAAGATCAGATCATAAAAAGCAGGAAGTGAGGAAAAGCATCAGGAACCATGGTAGGAAAGAAATATCAAGTCTAAACATAGAGGAAATGTTGCAATCCTGTTCTTAACACTGCTACCCACATGACACATGAAAGACAGATGCAGAGAAGGAGTAAAATAAAGATTATATAACATTCAGAAGAGATAAGATCATTCCATAAATTTTTGAAATGATAGATTCTGGGGAGGATTCTAATTGGATTATTAAGGAATGCTTCATGTCCTCCTAGTTCCCAGCATGGACTAACTTGAAAAGATCAACACACCCTGAACTCATCTCTCCAAATTTCACACTTACCATTCATTACTAGGAATAGAAGAGTGTGTTTGTGATCTTCAAGGAGAGGGAGAGGGGAAAAGGAGGGACACTGGCTACAGGGCTGCAATTTAAGTTAGTATAATATTACACTGAACATTAGGGCAGGCAATTAAAAGTCTTTGGCAATGGGAAATGTCAAGGTCAGGTGACTGAGGAAAAAAAGAGAAAAAAAATGTGCTAACTTGCAATAATGTTGGAGAAAGAGTTACAGGAATTTAAGGCAGAATATGGTGTGAAGAATATGGAACCCCAGATAATAATACCAAGTGCAAACAGTTTGGGACTAAATGGAAGGAAAGGGAGAGAAATGGGAGATAATAGAGGAAGTAGGCCCTGAGTGGTTGCTCTAGAAAACATTGGTTCTTAAAGTGTGGACCCCAGATGAGTATCATATGAAAATTTGTTAGAAATGCAGGTTCTCTGGTCCTGCCCTATGACTACTGAATAGGCAACTCTTAGGCGGGATCCAGCAACCCAGATTTTAACAAGCCCAGGAGGTGATTTAGCTAAAGTTTGAGAACTACTTCTCTATAACATTAGTGTTTGCAGCTTTTAAAAAAAAATGTTTTAATGTTTATTCTATTTTTGAGAGAAAGAGAGCACAAGCAGGGTAGGGGCAGAAAGAGAGGGAGACACAGAATCTGAAGCAGGCTCAAGTCCCTGAGCTGTCAGCACAGAGCCCAATGCGGGGCTTGAACCCACAAACTGTGAGATCATGACCAGAGCTGAAGTCGGATGGTTAGGATGCTTAGCCGACTGAGCCACCAGGCACCCCTGCAGCTTATTTTAATGAGAGTAGAAAGCTCAGTCTAACTCTAAGGGCCAGTATTTGTCTTGATTGTTATATGTTAATGGTTTTTATTTAAAAAAAAAAAAAGCCATCCAAAATTTTTGCATTGTGTTTAGATTTCAGGAATCTGTCACAAATCCTTTTGTTGAAAAGGTCTGTTGCAGAAAAAAAAGTGACTGCTTTTTTCTAACTACTGAGAGTTACAATGAACTTTTCATAGTTCTGAAAATGAAAGACTTTAAAAAACAGTAAACTTGCTGCTGATTCATTTGCACCAACCGATAAAATTTACGAATCGTCATCAATTTTCACTCCATGACTTTAGGCAATTATTTATGACAATGCTTCAACAAAACTTTTACACTTACTCAAGTACAAAGGTTGCTATTGTGTATTTCATAATAGATGAAATCAAGTTCCATAGCACATCTTCTTTTTGGGGACAGGAGCTTAGAGAACAGAAAGTTCACTATAAAACAAAATGCAATCTGATGTAGGACATTTATTCATAACCTAGTAAACCAATGAGAATAGGCAATTTACAATTCAAAAAAAATGATATTCTTTTCAAAGGGTTTATGAGTCAGAGTCCAGTCAGGAGACAGAAATCACACCAGTTATTAGAACAGGAATAACACAATATAAAGAATTGCTAGAAAGTAGAAGGTGGTCATCTACCAAAATGAATAAAAAGAGTCCAGAAATGTTAGGTGTAAAAAAGCAGCTACTTTTTGTACAAAGACTGTGAAACCATAGATAATAGATAATAAAGGAACTAATCACCAGAAGCAGGCTATCCCATAGCTCAGGCTGAGATTCTGATGTCTTCAGAGAGAAAGTGGCTACCACAGTAGCACATAGCCTGCTGGTAGCCGAAGAAGTTGACTGAGTATAGGTCTGCAGAAAAGGGTGCACCATTGCTGGCAGTTGTGAGTGGGCTGGAGCTGGTTTCTAGAAGTGATACACCATTGCCTGAAAGCGTAGACAGACCAGAGCTGCTCAGGCTTCTGGTAGGGAGATCATAACCTTAGGGTATGCCAGGAGCTCCTCTGAACAGCCAGCTGCTAATCTGCTCTAAAGAATAATATTGGAAGACAGGAATCTGGAAGAGAAGTATGTTCCTGCTGATATTGCCTGGAGGGTCACACCAGTGTTTAAAGTCCAGCTGTAATATTACAAAGTAGGGCAAATAATGGTGGATTTGTAGCTGACAGACAATAAATCGATAACCTCACAGCCCATCCTCTGGCTATTCAGCTTCCATATACACTTTTCTCCACACATTTAGACCTCTATTCTATGACAAAACAACTCAAGTTCTCCACCAGTAAGTTACAGCTGTCCTCTGTACACGTGAAAAAGTTCTTACCCTCTTCCCAAAATGGAGAGACACACAATGCCAAGAGTTACTGTATTATAATTCAATCATAGTCCAGTTGAATATTCTGTTATCTAAAGGCTAAACTGTAAATGTAACCTTCAAAAACACGTATATAAAATCATAAATGAGAGAGGAAAAAAATCACTAATATATGCATTTAAGCAAATAGAAAATATGCAAAGCTGCTATAGCCCCAGCTTTTGTAATTGGCCATGAGACTGTCGTTGACATCTATCCTTTCCATATTTTGTTTGCTCTCAGGAAAGATATCAGCTAGCTGGGGCTCTTCACTTGGTGGAATGATCTCAAACTTAATTCCTGAGGAGTCTGTATTCTCAACAATCTTGTCATTCATTTATCTATTCATTCATTTTTGGTTGCTGAGTTTTCTATTAACCTCAGAACATAAAAGTACTTGGACAACTAGGTAACCATTTGGAAAAAGATAAAATTAGATCCATATCTAAATTCCAAATAGATTAGAAATCTAAACATAAATTAAAAAATTATAAAAGTACTAAAAGAAAACATGAGTGGAGTGCCTGGGTGGCTCAGTCGGTTAGGTGTCCAACTTTGGCTCAGGTCATGATCTCACAGTTCATGGGTTCGAACCCCACATCGGGCTCTGTGCTGACAGCTCAGAGCCTGGAACCTGCTACAGATTCTGTGTCTCCCTCTCTCTCTGCCCCTCCTCTGCTCACCCTCTGTCTCTCTCTGTCTCTCAAAAATGAATAAACATTTTAAAAAAATTTTTTAAAAAGAGAAAACATGAGTGAATTCCTTTTTAACCTTGGTGTAATGAAAGACTTTCTAAACACGATTCAAAATCCAGAGACAAATAAGAAAATAATAATTTTGACTACATAAAAATTTAAAAATTTTGCATGACAAAAAAACATAAAGTTTGTCATAAACTGGCAAACAGGGAGAAATACTAGTGACATATAAGATGGACAAAGGGCTAATAATCTTAATATACAATGAATCTTAAAACTGAAAGACAATTGCTAAAGCAGTGCCTACTAGGATATTTATAGCATTAAATATTTATATTAGAAAAGAAGAAAAGTCTCAAATCAATAATGTTAAGTTTCTAATTCAGGAATTAGCAAAAGAAGAGAGAAACCCACAGCAAGAAGAATTAAGGAAGTAACAAAGACTAGAGCAGAAATCAACCAAGTTGAAACAGAAAACAATAGAGAAAACAGAAAAACAATAGAGAAAGCCAATGAAACAAAAAGGAGGGTCTTTGAAAAGAATAAATAGAATTGAAGGGCGCCTGGGTGGCTCAGTAGTAGTCGTTTGACTTTAGCTCAGGTCATGATCTTGCGGTCTGTGAGTTTGTGCCCCAAGTCCGGCTCTGTGCTGACAGCTCATAGACTGCCTACAGCCTGCTTCGGATTCTGTGTCTCCCTCTCTCTCTGCTCCTCCCCCACTCACGTTCTGTCTCTTTCTCTCAAAAGTAAATAAACATTAAAAAAAATTTTTTTAAAGGATAAACAGAATCTATAAATCTCTAGCAAGATGGAGGAAATAGTACAAAAATACTAATATCAGGAATGCAAGGGAGGATATCACTATAGATCCCACAGACAATAAAAGAATAATAAGGAAAGGAAAATAAAAAGGGAATACTATAAATAATTCTGTGCACATCAATTTAATAACTCCTATGCACCTAAGATGAAAAGGGCCAATCCTTGAAAACTACAAACTACTAAAATTTAATCTGAATAATCCTATTACTACTCAACAAATTGACTTCATAGTTTAAAATCTGAAAAAGAAATATCCAGCCCAGATTATTTTACTAGAGAATTCTAGTAAACATTGAAAGAAGAAATAAAAACAATTCAATACATTCTTTCCAGCAAATAGAAGCAAAAAATAGAATAAGTAGAAGTAAATAGAAAAATAGAATAGAAGACACTTCCCAAATCATGTAATGAGGCCAGAGTTACTCTCATACCAAATCCAGACAAAGACACTGGAAGAAAAGAAAATTCAGAATCATACCTTCAAGAACATAGATGCTAAAATCCTCAGCAAAATATTAGAAAATTAGATCCAACAACATATAAAAAGGAATAATACATCACAACCAAGTGGGGTTTGTCCCAGGAATACAGGGCTAGTTGGTTCACTATGAGAAATTCAATCACTGTAATTCACTATACTAACAGCCTAAAGAAAAACACCACGTGATCACTACCAATTAATGCAGAAAAAGCATTGGACAAAATTCAACACCTATTTATGATAAAAACTCTCAAAACCTAGAATAGACAGGAACTTTCTCAACCTAATAATAGCATCTATGAAAAGGCTATAGCTAACCCTAAGTTGAACAGCCTCAATCCAATATCAAGTACATATTCTTGAAATATATATGTTTGCCATAGGCAAGATATCCATATTTTATAAAGTTGATATAGAGGCCTTCTGTAATAGGTGACTTGGGTCACTTATTTGCATACATAACACATAAAGAAGATAATCATCCCCTTCTTTCCATTTTCCCAGGATATTGTATCATCTTCAGATGATCCAAACTTTTTTGGTTAAAAAAAAAAAAAAAAGCCAGAGGCTGGTCTGAGTGCAGTGGTGTTTACAATTAATTGATCATAGCCAGTTACAGATTTCTTTGTTTCTTCTCCACTCCCACTACTTCACTTGACTCGCCTTACATAAAAAATTAATTAAATAATTATTTTTTAAAAAAACAAAATTCCAAAGTATAGTTTATTCTCTTTTTTACCTTTTCTGAGACAAAAGTTTCTCATATAAATGAAATGCCTTTCATTATAATTACAACAAAAAAAGGAATTTTGTTGAGAACACTCCCAGGTTTTTCCTTACTTACATTACACTTAAAGTGATTTTAGGGGTGCCTGGGTGGCTCAGTTGGTTAAGCGTCCGACTCGATCGAACCCCAAGTCAGGCTCTGTATTGAGTGTGGAGTCTGCTCTCTCTTCCTCTCCCTCTGCCCTTCTCCTGTGCTCTCTCTCTCTCTCTCTCAAAAACTAAATAAATAAAAGAGATGCTAATTAAAAGTCCTAGATTTGTCTCAGAGAATTCTGTATTTTATTTATATGAAGTGTTTAGGAAATGGAAGCTCAATTTTTCTCATTAGCCTCATTAATATTTGCTTCTTCACATATGGAACATTTATATAGCTTATAACAGCTACTAAATTGTAATTAGTATACCTAATTTTCCAAGCAAATGCTAGAAAAAACAAATGCTATAATCATAACTCTTATTTAAAAATAATTTAGGCAAAAATGAACTACTGGGACCTCATCAAAATAAAAAGCTTCTGCACAGTGAAGGAAACAATCAGCAAAACTAAAAGGCAACCGCAGAATGGGAGAAGATATTTGCAAATGACATATCAGATAAAGGGTTAGTATCCAAAATCTATAAAGAACTTTTCAAACTCAACACCCAAAAACCAAATAATCCAGTGAATAAATGGGCAAAAGACATGAATAGACATTTCTCCAAGGAAGACATCCACATGGCCAACCGACACATGAAAAAATGCTCAACATCACTCAGCATCAGGTAAATACAAATCAAAATCACAAAACTCACACCTGTCAAAATGAATAACATTAACAACTCAGGCAACAACAGATATTTTTGAGGATGCGGAGAAAGAGGATCTCTTTTGCATTGTTGGTGGGAATGCAAGCTGGTGCAGCCACTCTGGAAAACAGTATGGAGGTTCCTCAAAAAACTAAAAATAGAACTACCCTACGACCCAGAAATTGCACTACTAGGCATTTATCCAAGGGATACAGGTGTGCTGTTTCAAAGGGACTAATGCACTCCAATGTTTATAGAAGCACTATCAACAATAGTCAAAGTATGGAAAGAGCCCAAATGTCCATCGATGGATGAATGGATAAAGAAGATGTGGGATGTATATACAATGGAATATTACTCGGCAATCAAAAAGAATGAAATCTTGCCATTTGCAACTACGTGGATGGAACTGGAGGGTATATATGCTAAGTGAAACTAGTCAGTCATAGAAAGACAAAAATCATATGACTTCATTCATGTGAGGACTTTAAGAGACAAAACAGGTGAACATAAGGGAAGGGAAACAAATATAATATAAAAACAGGGAGGGGAATAAAACATAAGAGGCTCTTAAATATGGAGAACAAACTGAGGGCTACTGGAGGGTTGGTTGGAGGGGGGATGGGTTAAATGGGTAAGGGAAACTAAGGAATCTACTCCTGAAATCATTGTTTCACTATATGCTAATTAATTTGGATGTAAATTTTAAAAAATAAAAAAATAGAAAAAAATAAAACATATATTCACAAAAACAGAAAAAAAATAATTTAAGAGGCACTTGGGTGGCTCAGTAGGTTGAGCGTCTGACTCTTTTTTTTTTTTTTTTTTTGAGAGAGAGAGTGTGCAAGTGAGCAAGGGGCAGAGAGAGAGGGAGAGAATCCCAGGAGGGGAAGAGGGAGAGAGAGAGAGAAAGAGAGAGAGAGAAAGAAGTGGGGCTCACCTGAAGTGGGGCATGAGTGGAGCCTGCTTAAGATTCTCTCTCTCTCTCTCTCTCTCTCTCTCTCTCTCTCTCTCTCCCCGCCCCCCCTTCTCACCTCCTGCTCCTCTCTCTGGTTTGCACTAGCTCTCTCTCTCAAAAATAAAAAAAAGTGAAATATAATAAAAATTATATATGTATATATATTAATGTATATTTATTTTGAGAAAGAGAGAGGGAGCACAAGTGGGAGAAGGACAGAGAGAGAGAAGAGGACAGAAGATCCAAAGCTGGCTCTGTTCTGACAGCAGAGAGCCCAATATGGGTCTCGAAGTCACAAACCACGAGATCATGACCTGAACCAAAGTCAGATGCTTAACCACTGGGCCACCTAGGCACCCCTAAAATCAAAATTTTAAATAAAAAAGATAATTTAAGTATTTATTTTTTGTTTTAGTATACAAACTTGATAAGAGTTAAAATGTATGAGACTAACATAAAGGAATGTAATGGGCTGAATTATGTTCCTCAAAATTCATATGTTGAAGTCTTAACCTCCAGTACTTTAGAATGTGACTGTATTTGAAGATAGAGCATTTATTTTATTTTATTTTATTTTTTTATTGTTTTTTTTTTAACGTTTATTTATTTTTGAGACAGAGAGAGACAGAGCATGAACGGGGGAGGGTCAGAGAGAGGGAGACACAGAATCTGAAACAGGCTCCAGGCTCTGAGCTGTCAGCACAGAGCCCGACGCGGGGCTTGAATCCATGGACCGCGAGATCATGACCTGAGCCGCAGTTGGCGGCTGAACCAACTGAGCCACCCAGGCGCCCCGAAGATAGAGCATTTAAAGAGGTAATTAAGATACTATATGGGTGGGTCCTAATCTGATACGACTGGTGTCCTTATGAGAAGAGATCAGGACATAGACATGCACACATGAGAAAGACCATGTGAGGACACAGCAAGAAGATGCACATGTGCAATCCAAGCAGGCCTCAGAAGAAACCCAACTTACTGATACTGTGGTCAGAACCATGAGAAATAAATTTCTGTTGTGTACATGACCCAGTCTGTGTTACTTTGTTATGACAGCTCTATCAAACAAACACAAGGGGTTTTAAAGTATTTTTTTTCAAGGTGAGTTGAAAATGCTTCCTGTCTGCTAGGCACTGTGGGAAATATGAGCATTTTAAGAAACAGTTATTTCACTCAAGAAATTTAAAATATTCAGATTTAACTGGGCTGAAGACCACAGTGGTAGATCAATCCTGTATTCTCTAACAAGCAGAACAATAAACAATATACGTATATATTCTCTTACATTCTTTAATAAACAAAAGAAAATTGAGTTTTCTGTTCATGATCACTAAAATCTTAGTGCTTTTTGACTGTAATAACGTAAATCCCCACAATAACATGTAAATGTAGCCTAATCATGGAAAAATTATTAAGGAAAAACATTTTTTTTCCAGCTTAACCATACTACTGCAAGAAGCACAAATGCAAAAATGATAAAACTTTTACTACATTTAATGGAGAATGTCCTAATGATCTCCAAACAGGTGTTCATTAACAACTAAATACCCCCTAAAAGATAAAAATTTGAGGTGTGGAAACTGATACCTAGAGCTGAGTAGAGAAAGCGTCCATACACCAGTAGAGCTAGAATCCAAACCACGGTATCTGGGACTTTACTATTAGAAAACAGGAGCAGCTCTTGTATTTGCGATTGTTCTGAAGAGTAATTACAGAGAATTCCTCTCCAGTGAAAAGTTTAAAAATTTATACAACTGCTTTTTCCACTTAAAAAAAAAGAACACTGGGTTATTAGTTAAAACAAGATATGTTGATAAATGAGTTTTGTCTGTTCTCTGTGGCTTGGTACAAGCTGTATAATCTGTTCCAACCTACTCATTTACATGACTCCTCTCTATCACTGAATAATTGAAAGTTAGCTTCACATTTGGGCACTTACTGCACTGTCTTCTCATACATTCTTAATATTGTATTGCTAATAAGTTGATAATGTACCCCCTTATATTAGAAATAAATAATTAATTAAAGGTGCTGAACTCTGGGAACATGAGCTAGCAGCTTTCCTTTCCTCCCTAAATATTGAGTTTGTAACTTTGATCACTTGGGCTAGTGGTTAAGTCCATCTTCGGCTGAACACTGAATAAGCATCTGCGGGAAGCTCCTTCTGCAAATGAACTAATTAATTTTATCAGAAAAGACAGAAAGAAGCAAGTTTACAGACATATTCATAGTACTTGCTAGGAAATATTCCCAACACATAGTAATTGCGGAAAACTACATGAGACATTCTAAGGCTTTGTCTAAAACTTTTATGATGAACACCAAACAGATTAACTTCATTCATTCATTCATTCATTCAGTCCACAAAGATTTGCTGAATGCCTGCTGTAAGAGGTTATCTTGTATCAAGTCCTAGAAGCAGAGCCTGAGATGAGGATTCTTATTGAAATGATTAGTTGAGGAAGTGATCTCAAGAGGTGAGTGAGAGAGGCAAGGCGGCACATGGAATAAAGGTTAGCAAGGATGTAATCTCATCAAGACATTAACTTCAACTTTAGTCCAGTCCCCCAGGAAATTCTCATCCCATCTTGAGGGAAGGGGCCAACTTATGTGCCCCATGTTAGCCCTTCAAGGGTGTGGCTGCTCCAGTCTCTCTCTGTTCTGCTGAAAGGAAGAGAGCAATTTGCCTGAGATGGGGACATCTATGAATTGCTAACAGCAAATACTCCTAACAGCTAGGGGATTAGGGGTAGACAAACCAGCCAGATCAAGGGAAGGTGGCCACCAACATAGTCCAGTTGATGACTGTGTAAGATATGGTCATGACTTATTAAGTGTTTAGAGGTAGAATGTACTTTAGAGATTAGATAGAACATGACCACTCATTTTCTACATAACCAGCACTGAGGCTCAGAGACATAGTCTTAGGAGTACCTGATTTGGCACAACGTAGATTAAAGATTAAACGGGTGCCTGGGTGACTTAGTCGGTTAAGCAGCCAACTTCAGCTCAGGTTATGATCTCGTAGTTCATGAGTTCAAGCCCCCTGTCAAGTTCTGTGCTGACAGCTCAGAGCCTGGAGTCTGCTTCAGATTCTGTGTCTCTGTCTCTATCTGCCCCTCCCCTGCTCATGCTCTCTCCCTCTCTCTCAAAAATAAATTTAAAAACATTTTAAAAAGATTAAACATATATGACTTCCAGCAGTATATTTCATTATATCTTAATTCCAAGAATTTTTATTTTGATTAGAATATAGGTTGCAGAAACTTCATCTCTAGTATTTTTCTTTCAGAGAACTAAAGAAGCAGATAATACAATTTGGGACTAAATTGAGTTTTGTAATAGGAAAGAACTAATTGCTTGAGAACAGTAACTGGACTTCTCCCACTTGCAATGAATTTAAAAATAATTCAACATCTAAAAAAAGAATTCAACATCTAAATATAGATGAGAATGAAACAATTAAAAAGGTAGCCCCAAATTGGAAATAAGAATAAAAAACAAGAGACCAATTTCTTCTCGTCAAAGTGATGAGGCAGAAAAAAACCAAAGCTGCAAGAATGCCTAGTAATGAAAGAGCAGAAAGAGATGTCTCATCATTGGAGTTGTTTTTTTGGTTTTGTTTTGTTTGTTTGTTTGTTTGTTTAACAGCACTAAGTCGTTTGACCATGTTTTATGAGGAAGAACTTGAAAGAAACTGAGAATTAGGACTCTATTTTCAAGTGCTTTTTTTAAAATTTTTTTTGAATGTTAATTTATTTTTGAGAGAGAGAGAGAGAGAGCATGAGTGGGGGAGGGACAGAGAGAGAGGGAGACATAGAATCGGAAGCAGGCTCCAGGCTCTGAGCTGTCAGCACAGAGCCTGACGCGGGGCTCGAACTCACGAACCGTGAGATCATGACCTGAGTCAAAGTTGGACGCTCAACTGACTGAGCCACCCAGGTGCCCCTATTTTCAAGTCTTTAAACTTGACACAGATGAAACCCAGGGAATTTGACTTTTCTCTTAAAACAGCCTGGCTTAAAGATGTATTTACATTGTCTTTAGGAACCCTGTACCAAATAACCAAAATATGAGAGTTTATGAATTCTGTTCAATTTATCTATCTGTTTATATCAGGAGTTCTTAATCGGAACTCCTTGGGTACCCAAAAGGTCCATGGATAGAATTCAGAGGGTATTTGAACTTGATGGGTAAAAACAAAATTTATGTTCAGTAACATTTAACTGAAATTTAGAGAGTCCTTCAAACATGAATGTTGGCAGAAATCTTGGTCCCTGTGACCTTGTCACCATTAGAATCCACAGATACTTTCAGACCACAGTGAAGTTGTTATAGACATATTAAAATATTATTTATGCTGATCACTCCTCAAAAGTACTATGGTATTAGCTTTCAGCCTCCCTGTCCATGGACACTCTTGCACTGGAGTACTAATCTGGGCCTTCACCTATTGAAGCTATATAACCTCATAATAGAACTTTAACTCAACAGCTTCAAAGAATTTTGGTATTCCTTGGGGGAACCTATCCACTTCTTGTTAAGCAACCTCTGGAAACTAATTAAATTTATGATAATATATTTTTGATAATCTGGATTGTCAACACTTGTAACCAAAAAAACCCCAAACTGGAAATCAATTGGATATTTTACATGACATACACATTGCCCTGTCAAAGAAAGTTTATCGTTCTTATTCATATTAAGTAACAATGGCCTTCACACGGATAAGTGTTATAAAAATACAATTTAACTTTGATTTGCCTATATTTGAAATCTGTTGTTATGTAGCATATTTTTAAAAATTCATATATTGTTACATTACAAACATAATTTTTTTAAAGTAGGCTCCATGTCCAGTGTGGGGTTCAAACTCATGGCCCTGAGATGAAGAGTCACGTGCTATCCTGACTGAGGCAAACTGGTGCTCCAGAAAAATAATATTTTATAACGTTGTCAATATAGTTACTTTTTTGGTAATCCTATATATTTTATGTATTCAAAACATTATTCTTAATAGGAATCCACAGGCTTTACCAGACTGCCAAAAGGGCCTATGATATAAGAAAAGGTTAAGAACCCTTGAGTTAGAAGTTATTTCTTATTTATGTAAATCATGACATTTAAAAGTTGCTTTCACTGGTCTGTGTTTCTGGGTTCTGACTCAAATCAGTCAATTATTTCTTTAACTCATACATTTTTCCTATATTTATACCTTTATGCCTTTAGTGAAATATGTTTTACATATTATAAAATCCACTCATTTCAGGTGTACAATTCAGTGACTCAGTAACATTATTGAGTGGTGCAACCATCCACCATGAGTCAGTTTTAGAACACTAACACCCCCCCCCCCCAATAAAATCACTGGTGCCTATTAACAGTCCTTAGTTCATTTTTAGGCACATTGAAAATGTATCCCATAACCTTATCATTGGTTATCATGCTATTTATTTATTTATTTATTTTTAATTTTTTTAACGTTTATTTATTTTTGAGGCCGAGAGAGACACAGCATGAACGGGGGAGGGTCAGAGAGAGAGGGAGACACAGAATCTGAAACAGGCTCCAGGCTCTGAGCTGTCAGCACAGAGCCCGACACGGGGCTCGAACTCACGGACCGCGAGATTATGATCTGAGCGCAAGTCGGACACTTATCCGACTGAGCCACCCAGGCGCCCCGATCATGCCTTTTATTTTTTATTTATTTATTTTGAGAGAGAGCGAGCAAGCAGGGAGAGGGGTAGAGAGAGACAGGGAGAGGGCTTGGTTAGTGCAGAGCCCAATGTGGGGCTCTATCCCATAAACTGTGAGATCATGACCTGAGCCAAAGTCAAGGGTCCAATATTTAACCAACTGTGCCACCCAAGAGCCCCTGATTATCATGTTTTTTAGCTTATAGGAATTCATCTATAATAAAAGTCCCATGATTATGCTAATGCTTAGCATGGCAAGAGTGGTATACATTTTGGAAACAAGTTTAATTGAAAAATACTCATTCTAGGGGCACTTGGGTGGCTCAGTTGAGTGTCTAACTCTTGATTTTGGCCAGGGGATCATGATCTCACGGTTATGGGATCAAGCCCTGTGTTGGGCTTTGCACTGAGTGTGGAGCCTGCTTAAGATTCTCTGTCTCCCTCTCCCTCTGCCCCTCCCCCACTGGCACTTTCTCTTAAAATAAATAAACATTTTAAAAAATTCTTATTTTAGTTAGTAGTAGGTAGTAGTCATCAATGGATGCCAAAACTAGTGTGTAAATGTCTGAGGAGTGACAGGATAGTTACAGAATCTCAAAGTATCTTTCCAAAAGTCATTTATTAATTATAAGAGGTAGCATAATAATGTCAGAGTGGAGACACATGACAGATACCCCTTTAGTCAAACGATCAAGGTTAAGCACAAGTAGTGAGACAAATGAACAGTATATGCCTTCTGATGTGCACTGTGAAGAACAGAGCATCCTTTCTGTGATATTCCTGCATAACTTGAATCTAATAACAAGAAAACATCAGACAAAACCTAATTTGAAGGACACTCTACAAAATAATTGTCCTGTACTCTTTAAAGATGTCAGCTTCATGAAATACAAAGAAAGTCTCAGGACTTCCATATTCAAGGAAAGTAAAGAGATACGACAACTGAATGTAATGATCTTAAATTCCTTTTGCTGTAATTGCTACTACTGATCTATTAGTAAAAGCTGAATAAAGTCTGTATAGTAGGTAATAGTGTTGTATCAGTATTAACTTCCCAATTTTGAAAATGTGCTGTGGTCATATAAGAAAACGTTCTTGGTTTTAGAAAACACACACTGAAGTATATAGCAGGAAAGAAGTATTGTATCTGTAACTTACTCTTAAATGATTCAGAAGCGCAAGTGCATGTGTGTGTGTGTGTGTGTGTGTGTGTGTGTGTGTGCATGTGCACATTCACGTGTAGAGACAGAGAATGAAGAAGAAGATTATGAGACAATAAAAGTTAACATTTGGGGAATCTGAGTTTAGGGTTTTCTGGAATTCTTTGTACTACTTTTGAAATTTTTCTGTAAGTATGACATTATGTTAAAACAAAATAAAAGACAGCCAGCTCTACATGTACTCACTGTCATGGCAAATACTGAAAGTTTTAATACCTCAATTTACACACCACTATTGGTTATTTTTAGGTACTGGCAATTTTTCTCCGTAGATTTTTTGGCTGTGCCCTATTTGCTTCTTTCGTTTGAGTATTTGTGCTCTCCTGTTTTGTTTATTATTTCCCTAGGGCAGATGATGCTGAGCTTCAAACATATGGTCATTTTCATTTTCTGCCATTCACCTACAAAAAAAAATTCTAAAAAGGAACAATCATTATGATAAACTAAAATAAGGTATAGAAATGTGGAGCAGAATGAGTCATATTTTGGGAGTCTGCAACTTTGGTTAGCTACTAATTCAATTCGTGACCTTGGAAAAAAACCACATCACTGCTTTGAGCCCCATTCTCCTTATAATCTTGTACAATACAGAGTGTTGAAAGGATTAACTTATGATTGTGCATCACTTTAAATCTCTTTGATTTAGGTATTAAAAGAGTTACCACAAATAAATATCCCTATAAATAGCATACTTATGAAAAACTTCTTGGTATATTGGTAGTTGTTTTAGAACTACAAAAGCTTTTCATAATGCTCAAAGTATTACCAGCACTGGCCTGGAGTATACTTTCTCCTTGTGGACATTGTTACTGAATAATATTGAGAGAATAGGAATCATGCAAGGGATTCATAGGTCACCAGTATTTTGCCTATTTTGTCTTTTCATTTCTGGACTGAAAATACCTGAATTAAACTTTTTCTTCAAAGTTATTACCCTCTGCACCAGGCCTGTTGTTTTTGTCTGCCTGGAATCCATTCATCTTTTCTCTAGCATTGAGTTTAATTTGGAAAGACATATCTCCTTCAACTCAGTTCATATGGTTTAGCTGGGACTGACCTGGGAGGATGAGGTCCACAGCACAGATCTGACCAATCGGAACAGCACATACTCTTATCTACAATTATTATAGGATTAGGCACATGATACCAAGGACCATGAGTCCCTCTTATGACTCTTTCTAAAATGAAGAAACAGGGGCGCCTGGGTGGCGCAGTCGGTTAAGCGTCCGACTTCAGCCAGGTCACGATCTCGCGGTCCGTGAGTTCGAGCCCCGCGTCAGGCTCTGGGCTGATGGCTCGGAGCCTGGAGCCTTTTTCCGATTCTGTGTCTCCCTCCTTCTCTGCCCCTCCCCCGTTCATGCTCTGTCTCTCTCTGTCCCAAAATAAATAAAAAAATGTTGAAAAAAAAAATTAAAATGAAGAAACAGGTGATCTCTTTCCACTGAGATCACTAAACTGGGAGAATGTAAGATCATTATTTCTAGTAGTTATCTTGCCACCAGAAGGGAAGAATATGTCAAAGACTATTTCCATTCCATATAAAAACACAGGTGACAGATAAAGAAAGTGACTTCCTAATGCTTATTTGAACATCTAGATGGGGTATGCCTGCATAGAGACATATGCATGGACATATGATGGTTACAATTCCTGTTGCCATCTTGTGACACTGAGGATAGAGCCATGAATCAAGAAAAGCACTGTAGACATACAGAAAGTCCTGGATTCCTGTTGTCTTTGTGGAACTCCATCTGGTGTGGAAAGCCCACAGTTGAACTTCTTTTATGTAAAACAATAAACACTAAGGTGTTTAAGTCATAGTAGTCAGGTTTCTATTGCTAGTAGTTGTCAAAATTCTTATGTAATATGATACATCTATGCAGTCAACTATCAATGGTACTCCATGAAATGCTTGGATTTATTTCCTGTAGTGGAAACTAAGGAGAAATGGAACAAATATTTTTGCTTCAACCTATCACTAATTTCTTTTATTTTTACCTCATTTATGAATTTTTTGTGACAATAATTCTGACTGCTACTACCTCAATTCTTTTTTTAATCCTCTCTACACGATAGAGAAAATTTTAGACTGGTCAAATGTGGCAGTTCAGAGTTATGATACTCTTAATATGAGCTTGTAGATGATCCTAATTTTTTGCCTTCCCTATTCTTATGCTCATTATTCCATTTCAGACTATCATCAGTTTATTATGTGTAATTTCTTGGATCCAACCTTTGTTCACTAGACCCAATTCTCTGCACTGACACTAATCATTCAAATACATCATAATTTTAAAAATTCCTTAGAAAACAACTACCTAAATGAACTGGAGAGTGACCAAAATCAGGCAGAAACTGGAGGGAGGGCAACACTTGAAGGAAGTGGCTACAGGTTTATATATATTTATATATAATTTCTATCTTAAGGGCAGGCTCCAGTGAAGGAGCTAAATTTTGGAGAGAAACCCACATTTTGACTTCAAGAAATAAACAAAGCATAGAGTTTGGGATGACAACTATAGCTGGAAGGAAAAAAGGAAGATTTCATATAAGAGAGGTCCAGAGTTCCAAATACTCTGCTCATATTTTAGTTGAAGCCTAAGCTCTAGCTGTTCAGGGTATATTTAATGTAACCCAGGGGCACTTGGGTGGCTCAGTTGGTTGAGCAGGCAACTCTTGATTTCAGCTCAGGTCATGATCCCAGAGTCCTAGGATCAAACCCTGTATTGGGCTCTGTGCTGAGCATGGAGCCTGTTTGAGATGCTCTCTCTCTCTCTCTCTCTCTCTCCCTCTCTCTGTCCCTCTCCCATGCTGATGCTTTCTCTCTCTTTCTAAAATAAAAAGAAAATAAAAAATAAAAACATAAAGTAACCTAGATAAGGCCAAAAGATCTGAACAGAGATTGCAGCTGCTGCCCTCCCTAGGAAAGATCCTGTGAGTTCAGTGATGTTAACTACCTTAAACAACAACAAAACAAAACACAACTCTTAGCCAACTAGGAATAGAAGCAGAACTTTTTCAATTTGATAAAGCACATCTACAAAAACCTGAGAGCGAATGTCATACTTAATAGTGAAAAACTTGAAGTTTTCCTGCTAAGATCAGGTACAAGGCAAGGATGTCTCTGGCATCATTGCTTTTCAACATCATACTATAAATCCTAGCTAATGCAATAAGACAAGAAAACGAAATGAAAGTTGTACAGATTGGGAAGGAAGAAATAAAACTGTTTTTGTTCATCGATGACATGATTGTCTATGTAGAACCTCCCCCCCTCTGCAAATTGACAAAAAACCCTCCTGGAACTAATAAGCAACTATAGAAAGGTTGAAGGATACAAGGTCGATATAAAATCAACTGCTTTCCTATATACCAGCCATGAACAAGTGGAATTTGAAATTAAAAATACATTTACCACATTAAATTAGCAGCACACCCCCCGGAAAAACCTATGTATAAATCTAATGAAATATGTACAAGAGCTGTATGAGGAAATTCCAAACAATGAAGAAAGATTTTATGAAGATGATCTAAATGGAGAGATATTCAATGTTCATAGACAGCAAGACTCAGTAGCATCAAGATGTCAGTTCTTCCCAATTTGATCTATAGGTATAGTATAATCCCAAACAAAATGCCAGCAAGTTATTTTATGGATTCTAAAATTTATATGGGAAAAAGTCCCAGAATAACCAACTAAACATTGAAAGAAAAGAACAAAGTTGAAGAACTGAAAGATTTACTATAAAGCTACAGTAATCAAGACAGTGTGGTACTGGTCAAAGAAGAGACAAATGGACCAATAGAACAGAACAGAAAGCCCAGACATAGACCTACATAAATATAGTCAACAGATATTTTGTAAATTGAAGTATGACTGACATATAACATATTAGTTTCAGGTGTACAATAAAATGATTCAATATTTGTATATAATGTGAAATGATCACCACAATAAGTCTACCCAAATCTGTCATAACATATAGTTAAAATTTTTTCCTTTTGATGAGGACTTTATATAAAAGATTTTTTAATTAAGTTTTTCCTTTTTTAAAGTAGGCTCCATGCTCAGCATGCAACCTAACACAGGGCTTAAACTCACAACCCTGAGATTAAGACCTGAGCTGAGATCAAGAGTCAGACACTTAACTGACTGAGCCACTTAGGTGCCTCTTTGATGAGAACTTTAAAGATCCACTTACTTAGCAACTCTCAAATGTGCAATACAATGTTATTAACTATATTCACTATGCTGTACATTATATCCCCATGACTTATTTACTTTGTAACTGTAAGTTTATACTTTTTTAATGTTTATTTTTGAGAGAGAGAGAGAGAGAGAGAGAGAGAGAGAGAGAGAGAAGAGGAGAGATCGTGAGTGGGGGAGGGCCAGAGAAAGAGGCAGAATCCCAAGCAGGCTCTGCACTGTCAGCACAGAACCCCAAATGGGGCTCCATCTCACAAACTGTGAGATCATGACCAGATGTGAAATCAAGAGTTGGACACTCAACTGACTGAGCCACTCAGGTGCCCCCAGAAGTTTGTACTTTTTGACCCAGTTAACCCATCATGCCTCCACCCCCCGACCCGCCAATATGTTCTTTGGCAACCACCAATATGTTCTCTGTATCTATGAGCTTGTCTGTTTGTTTTTTTAAGATTCCACATCTAAGTGAAATTATATGGTATTTGTCTTTCTCTGTCTGACCAATTTCACTTAGCATAATGCCCTCAAGGTCCATCCATGTTGTTGCAAATGGCAAGAAGTCATTGTTTTTTACGGTGGAATAATATTCCAGTTTGTGTGTGTGTGTGTGTGTGTGTGTGTGTGTGTGTGTGTGTACCTTTTTTAAATCCATTCATCTGTCAGTGGGCACTTAAGCTGTTGCAATGTCTTGGCTATTGGATATAATGTTGCCATAAACATGGGAATGCATATCTATTCAAATCAGTGTTTTCATTTTCTTTGAATGAATATTTAGAAGAATTGTTGCATCATATGGTAGTGCTAATTTTAGTCTTTTGAGAAACCTACATGTTTTCCATAGAAGCTGCATCAATTTACATTCCCATAAACTGTGCACAAAGGTTCCCTTTTATCCATATCCTTACCAACACTTGTTACTTTTTGTCTTTTTGATAATAGCCATTCTAACAGGTGTGATGTAGTATCTCACTGTGATTTTGACTTGCATTTCCTTAAGATTTGTGACAATGAACATATTTTCATGTGCTGCTGGCCATCTGTATGCCTTCTTTGGAAAAATGTCTATTCAAATTTCTGCTCGTTTTTTAATGACATCATTTGGTATTTTTTGCTATTGAGCTGTATGAGTTTCTTATATATTTTGGCTATTAACCCCTTATCAGATAATGATTTGCATACAGGCAAATAGGTTGCCTTTTCATTTCACTGGTCATTTCTTTTGCTAGCAAAAGCTTTTAGTTTGATGTAATCTCACTTGTTGATTTTTGTTTTTGTTGCTTTCACTTTTGGTGTCATATCCAAAAAACCTTTCACAAGACCAATGTCAAGATCTTTTCCCCTAAGTTATCTTGTAGGGGTTTTACAGTTTCAGGTCTTATAGACCTTAAGTCCTTAATCTATTTCAGTTTAGTTTTTGTGAGTGGTTTAAGATGGGGGTCCAATTTCATTCATTGTTTTGCATGCTTTCCCAATACCATTTATTGAAGAGACTATCATTTTCTCATTGATTCTTGGCCTCCTTGTCAAATATTATTTGATCATATATGCATGGGTTTATTTCTGGGTTCTTAATTGTTTCATTGGTCTGTATGTCTGATTTTATGTCAGTACCATGCTGTTTTGATTACTATAAGTTTGTAACAGAATTTGAAATCAGAAAGTGTAATGCCTCCAGCTTTGTTTTTTCTCAATATTGTTTTGGCTACTTGGGGTCTTTTGTGATTCCATACTAATTTTAGGCTTACCTTTTCTATTTATGTGAAAAATGCCATTGGAATTTTTATAAGGATTGCACTGGATCTATAGATAGCTTAGGGTAGTATTTTAACAATAATTTTAACTATATTAACTTTTCCAATTCAGAAAACTGGAACATTGTTCCATTTGTTTGTGTCTTCTTCAATTTTTTTCTTATAGTTTTCAGTGTATAGATCTTTACCCACCTTGGTTAAATTTATTCCTAAGTATTTTATTATTTTTGATACTATTGCAAATGGGACTGTTTTGTTTCTTTTTGTTGTGTATAGAAATGCAACTAATATTTGTATGTTGATTTTGTATCCTGCAAATTTACTGAATTCATTTATTAGTTGCCATGATTTTTTGGTGAAGTCATTAGGATGTTATACTCTATTGGCAGTCTTGGAACATTTTGCTACCCATTTGGAAAAATGAAGTTGGTTCCATAATTCACATTGTACTTCAGAATACAGTTCAAATCCAAAAATCGATTTTAAAAAAGCCCATAAAATTATTGGAAGAAAACATGGGAGAATTCTTTTTTTTTTTTTTTTTTTTTATTTATTTTTGGGACAGAGAGAGACAGAGCATGAACGGGGGAGGGGCAGAGAGAGAGGGAGACACAGAATCGGAAACAGGCTCCAGGCTCCGAGCCATCAGCCCAGAGCCTGACGCGGGGCTCGAACTCACGGACCGCGAGATCGTGACCTGGCTGAAGTCGGACGCTTAACCGACTGCGCCACCCAGGCGCCCCTTTTTTTTTTTTTTTTTTTGGGAGAATTCTTTATAACCTGGGAGTGGGGATGGATTTTCTAATTGTGACTCAAAATCTAAAAGGCTGTAAACAAGATTGATAAATTTGACTATGTAAATATGGAAATTTCTGCGTGCTAAATATATACCATAAGTCAAAAGACAACAAAGTGGCAACACATATCACAAAGGGCTAATTGCCCTAATAAGAAGAGAATGCAATGTAATAAGGACCAACAAACCAACAGAAAAATGAGCAAAAGATTATGAACAGTAAGGTCATGAAAAAGAAATACAAATGGCTCTGGCACTGATGTTCTATTCACTCATAATAAGAGAAATGTACATTATACCTAGATACATGTCATCTATCAGATTGGCAAAATTCAGAAGTTTGATAACATTCAGTTGACAAATATTGTTATGAAATAGGTACACTGCTCCTGAGAGAATATAAATTGATAAAAATCTTCATATATGGTAACTTGGCAATATCCATCAATATTATAAACTCATATGTCCTTTTACCTAGCAATCCCATTTTTGGGATTTTATCCTTCAGGTATACTCTTTACATATACAACTTGGTACATGTATATAAGGTTATTATTCAATAATATTCAATAATTATTCAATTATTTGCAATCGAAAAATATCAGAACTCAAAATGTCCCACCAAATGGGAACATGTAAATAAATTGTGATATATTCATAAAACGCTTGCTATCCACTATACAAATGTTTTAAAAAGTGATTAAGTTCTCAATTGTAGACTATGGAAAGGTTTCCAAGATATATTAGTGATAAAACCAAGATACAGAATAGGGTGTATGAAATGCTACTTATTGTATAGGAAAAAGTGCATTAGAATGAGACTTTATATTCATATGTGTCTGTGTATTCATAAATAAATTCTGGAAGGATACTTACAAAAATAATAACGAATGGTGTTTATGTGGAGGAGCTAAGAAATGAGTGAATGGGAATATGTTCCTGTTTTATTACATATACAAGAATTAAACTTAAAATGTGTCATATTTTATCTACCATGTTTAATGTTTATAGCTGGAAAGTTTCCATTTTAGTTTCGTCCACCTTACCAGAACCAGAAATCTTGGTTAGAAAAATTTTTGGAAGTGCAGGCTATTGGAAAAAGTAAATGGAAAGAACGTAATTTCAATTGCCTGACATTTCTAAATAAGCTAAGTGATATTGATGTCTTCTATGTGAATATATTTTTAACTGAAAGACTTTTTATGAACACATTTTATTATTTAAATGATAACTACATATTTTTCAGAATCTAACACCTTTTAAAAGAGAAAATATTTTCAATAGTAAATTAAAAAACATAGCAAAAATGTTTGAGCTCCCTCTGCCGGCTCTGTAGTAGCATATCAGAGTGTATTTTGGTTTTATTTAGAAACAAACTAGCACATGGTTAATGCCATTAATTCATTTGCCAATATTAAAGAGAGTAGTTTTAAACTGTGTGTTTTCCATAATCTTACATACGTTAAGTTCTGCTAATATACCACTAATATTAGCAAGTAAGATGAGCATTTCAATATAAATGTTAAAGTTTTATTCAATATGTCCCTGTTCCTCTTAATACATCTTTAAATATGGTACCACATAAGTGGATTGCACAACAAAAAATCTCTACATGCACAATATATACACGAAGGAGTATTTTAACTTTTTAATTTATTATGGCTTTCAAACTACAGTGAACATAAATGTTACTGTTGTGTTAGTATATTAATGTTTAATAGATTAAAAATATCATATGCATATGTTGAAGCTAAGAGGAATATAAAATATTTGCATAGCTAAAAAATAATTTACGTGACAATTCTGAGTATCTATAGTTTTTTGTCATGGCAGCGCAATCAATGATGTACTAAACTACGATGTGCTTTGCAAAATTACAAGTTACCTCTTCTCTTTTTATGATTTCTATTTTTATCTTCCAGATCATTGATTAATGTCTCAGTGGTGACCATCTTATCCTTCTCTTTATCTACTAAATTCTTTAATTTTGAGAGGGGTTGAACTGAAATCTCTTTAAGGATGCCTTTTAGAAAAAACAATTCAGGGGGAGCCCGGGTGGCTCAGTCGGTTGAGCATCCGATTTCAGCTCAGGTCATGATCTCACAGCTTGTGAGTTCAAGCCCTGCGTGGGGCACTGTGCTGATAGCTCGGAGCCTGGAGCCTGCTTCAGATACTGTGTCTCCCTCTCTCTGCCCCTAACCCACTCTGTCTCTGTCTCTCTCAAAGATAAATAAACATTAAAAAAATTTTTTTTAATAAAACAAAAAAAATTCAGGTTTTCATCCCTCTTTTTTATCAGTTTCATTTTTCTCGTTTGTTCTGACCGATATTACTCTCTTAAACTACTTGTGCTTCTTGTTTCATGTGTTCAATTCTGGTTGCTGAAAAATTGAGACTACCTCATGTAGTGGAAGGTAAAGGTGTTTCCAGTCAATGGTGTGCTGGAGCTGGCTGTTAGCACCCTGTAAGAGCTTATTTTCAAGAATTTTACAAGCTAGAGGTTTATACAACTTGTATTAAAAACTATCTAAGCTTAAAATTACATCAGTTGTATTTTAAAAGGCAATAAATACTAAAAATTTATCACTTCTTATTTACTCTATTTTATTATTATTTGTACACCTTAGGTTACTTACAGCTATTGTATCTTCATGGTAGAAATACTACTGTATAATGATGTGTTCCTGTGAATCTCTTTCCAACTCTGCATTCAGTGGTATGTTGATAACCCGAAATTGGCTATTTTGGGAGCATTTACACCATGGAAATTGGCAATTGCTACAGAGCTGGGCTTGATTTTTTGTTTCGTTGATTGTCTAGATGTAAAAAAATGTGCATAAAATGTTATAGATACAAGCATTTGGCAAAAATCAGCAAAAACATGGTCAGAACTGATTTGTTATATGGAATTCATAATAAAGAGTATTGTATATTTTATCATTTGTTGTGTGCTACATATCTTTTACAGCAGTAAAACTTATATACATACATATGTATCCATGTATTCTATTTTCTAGAAAGCCAGTTGCTAAATATTAACCAGCACACCACCAGTCTCTATCTGCAAAGGTAGTATACGCAGGCAAACAGTCAATTCTCTGCCAGGGTTCCTGGAGGAATCACTGATGTCCTACTCACCCAGCCTCGTTAGAAGTGCTGTGGTTTTCAAATATGTCCACACATTCTTTGATGCACCTCCTTTCTAAAGATGAGGCCTAATTCTCCTTCCCACCAAATGTGGGCTGTATGGTGACTCTAAAGAATGGAATGTGGTGAAAGTGACAGTGTTAGATTTCCCATGCTAATTCATAAAAGACACTGTGACTTCTGACTTGCTCTCTCTTGCATTGCCTGTCTTGGGGAAAACCCACTGCCATATGATAGAGGACACTTAAACATCTATGCAAAGAGGCCCATGTGGTGTAGAACTTAAGACTCCTACCAACAACCGTTTTGGAAGAAGATTCTTCAGCCCCAGTCAAGGTTTCAAAGACTGAGGCCCCAGTAGCCATCCTGACTGCAACTTCATGAGAGACCCTGAGCCAGAACCTATCAGCTAAGCAGCTCTCATTGATCATTACTACTTCTTCAGCTCCAAGTAAGTCTTATATGATGATAATTTCTATTGGTTTTGTTTGGGGGTATTTGTGAGCTTGAGTGTTTTATTTGTGATTTGAATTTGCCTTTTGGACATCAGCTCTCAAATTAAATTAATATCCACCTTCTGGAAAATTATATGCAAAGAAGATCATTTATTGAAGGAAAAGACTCAGAATTTTAATCTTGTTATTGTTACTGTTTTAAAGTTGCAACTTTTAACATGCCAACTGTGATAACATGCTTTGTCCTACAACTTACGTTGGAAGTAAAATCGCTCATTGGGTGAAAAGATAGGAATATAATCAAGCTAAGTCAATTAGCTTCTCTATACCTATTATTCATGTCTTGAACAGAGAAGCTCAGAGTGGGTGGTTGTTATTGTGTCATTGGAATGCAGGAGCATTCAATAGAAAAGGTCCAGGAAGGAACAAATTGGCTGGTACGATTCTTAGAGGTGTGCTGGTTCTGTTGCTTGGGAGGCTTGTTGTTAAACATTTTTTGATGTCATGAGTTACCTTAATTTTGTCTTAAAAAATCTCCCTGATATACATAAATCAACTATGAATATTGGTTGAATGAACGATGGAATGAAAGTTAAGTCTGTGTCATAAGAAGAGTATATGTTGATAGAGAGTATAGGCCTCAGTGTACATTGGCGTTTGTAACAATTAATGTTTATATAACTAGCCAACTCAAACTAACCACCACCTAGTGGCTTAAAGGCATTTATTATTTCTCATCATTCTGTGAGTTGCAACTCACATTATGAGCATGATACCATGATAATTACCACGCAGAAGACCACCAAAAAGCAATAAATGACAATTTAAAAATGTATCATCTTATTACTCCCATTTCAGAAATGAAGAATCTAAGGTGCAGAAAGCTTAAGTAACTTGCCCAAAATAAGCCAAGGCATCATGATTCAGACTCTGGTGGCCTAACTACAATTCAGGCTCTCATTGGCCACACTATATACCACTGCCCCTAGTAGGAACAAATATAGGGCAAAGGGACCAGGTCATTCTTAGGTTAAGTTAACCAGTTGATACAACTAATCCACAAGCACACTCTATAGAAAAAAAAAAAAAAGATAATTTCCTTCATTTTCAAAATGTGCAGTTGAGGGCTCATTAGCTGTTGCCACCACTTTTCCCTGATGCTGTGAAGACCCTGAATGCCACAACAAAAATTGACACAGATCATCACTTGTCCAGAGTCTGCAAAGATCTTTCTGTGGTCACAGCTCCTGATGAGAGCACCTGTCATTAGTTAAATAAGCAAATCACTAAGTTGTAACAAAAAGGTCAATACAAATATATCTGCTAACTGGTTGATGCACCCATGTTCCAACAAACCTGATTGAAGCTCCGCCGCCCAAGGGCAATCAGCATTTCGGTCCTTAGCTTTTTGGATTATCTCTTGCTGTCCAAGGAGTAACACTGGCTGAGGACACTATTTTAAACCAATGAATCCCAATGATGCATGCAAACAGGGGCAGGTCTGATGCAGAAAGGGGCAGGGATGGATAAAGCTCTGTCAAGTCCCCTCCTCTTGGCCCTGGCACTGCCCTCTCTCTCTACACTGCTAGCTCTCCAGACATTTGACTGCCTGCTCTGTTTGGGATGTTCTGTACTTCCACAAGCTAAAAGATCTCAGACTCCTTAAGGCCATGTGGTAGAACAGGCTCTGAAATCAGGCAAATTGGGTTGAAAATTTGGCTCTACACCTCCCACTGTGCTATGGGCCCAAATCCCTGCAGTCCTCTCTGCCTTGGTTTCCTCATCTCTACAGTTGAGGAATGAATAGTATCTACCTTATGGGATTGATGTGAAGAATAAATGCGTGTCAGCTCCCAGAACCCCATAAATAAAAGCTCCTATTCAGGAACCTGGATTGATTGAAGATGATGACATATTTTTTCTTTAATTTACAAGGACATAGACCTTCAAATGGGCCTTATGCTCTACAAAGCAATTGCTTTAAGAATATCTCTAAGCAGCATTTTTTCCCTAAAGGTCTCTTTGCTTAACACATTCTTGGAACTTTTCTTCTGAAGTTGCCTCCAGCATGAATATCTTTACTGGTGACAAATCTCTTTCCTTTGGGGATGCATTATGACCAGAATGGTCAATCAGAACCAAGTTCAGTATTAAGAGGGGAATCCTTTTGGTTAAATGGGGGCAGGGGACGGGCAACTGTAAAGTCCTAATCTGGTCCCAATACATGTGTCCAGCTCTATTCAGCTGCCACAACTCCTCACTCAAGGCACTCAGAATTCCTCAAACCTCACCATTTCCTGAACAAGCGGAGCTTTCCTGCTCCCAGGGCTCCACACCAGCTATTCCTCCTGAATAAAATGGCATAGCCTTCTCTCTCTGATCCATCCGGAAGTATCCTGCTTAAAATTGTCCTGCTCCAGCCCACAGTCAACTCTTTTGTAAAGCTTCTCCTCTACCAATGAGGCACATCAGCACAGTGGTTAAGTAAAGAGATGTGAGAGCCCAAGAACAGGGCTCAAGAGAAGCAGCAAAGTGGCCTGGGCCTGAATCCTGCCTCTACAATGTAGTCATAAGCTCTGTGATCTTAGATGAGTTACTTTATTTCCTCATGAATCAGTTTCGTCAACAGTGAAATAGGATAAAGAGTGGTAGCTACTTCAAAGGTCTGTTTTGGAGATTAGATAAGCACCTAGAACAGTTCCAGCAAATATTTGTCTAATGAAGTCCTAGATCTATAACATCTTAGCTAGGTTGCATCTCATTTTGCATCTCAATTTCTTGACTTTAAAATGAGGATAAGAAAAATAACATCAATTTCATAGGATTTTTGAGGATTAAATAATGTATGTAACTTGCCTAGTACATTATCATATATAGAGCTTTACATATGGCAGGATTTCAACAAATGGTAGTTAAAAAAAAAAGTTGGCTGTTTCTTCTTAACTCCATAATGCTTTATTCATATCTCTATTATATCAAGTTATAATAGCCTAGACTGGGAACTTCTTTAGAGGACAGGAGCTTTGTCATTATTCTTTAGATAAAGGGAAAAACTAGTTAAGCTGGCAACCAGGATGTGAAAAGGGAACTAAAAGTTGAAACAGAAACCACAACTTGCAAAACTGTATTGTCACTCACAAAATAGCAAAACTGTATAAACCCATGACATGCACCACAAACTATCTTCGGACCCTTAATACCAACTCATTAGACCCATGGTATTCTGAATAAGACCACAGGCAAACAAACTAACCTAACAAAGTCATGTGTCCTAAAGATAAGACCACTGATGGTTCTAGCAACTTTCTAATTTACAAATTTTGACCAATTCCTGCCAAGGCCATCCTGACTAATTCTGGTTCTTCAAACTCTATAGGTATTCTTTCATAACTGCCACCTGTTGAAATTTGAACTCTCCATGGTGTACACTCTCCCTTGCAGCAGCCAACTAGTAAACCTAAATATGAAGAAAAATAAAGGAAAGGAAAGGAGAGGAAAGAAAGGAAAGAAAAAAGAAAAATACTGTCTATTATACATTAGATATTTGGAATAAAACAGTGAATGGTAAAAAAGCTTTTGCCTTCAAGGAACATAATCCTTCAATGTGGTAGACAGACAACTATTAACCATACAAGGTGATATTATTATAACAGGAATAAATACTGTGAACACTCAGCCCAGTCAGAAAAGGTATCCCAGAGGCAGTGGTTTTTAAGTTAAACACTGAAGTGTGATTAGGAGCTAAATACAGAATAGAGTTGGGCATGGTAAATGCTCTAAACAGCAGGGGCTCCTTGTGCAAAGGACAGAATAAAGGGCAGTGTGTTTTGGAACAGAATAAAGGACAGCTAGGAATAGACTGAGGATTTTATAGGCCCAATGCATCAAGAATATTATAATGCTTTGCCATTTGAAATTCAAAATAAAAATAATGCTAATGATAAAATACATGCAGAAAATTCCTTCTGTCTGGTTTTTCTTATCATGTTCAGTTTGATACTTTAAAGGAAATCACTTGGATGCCTGAGTGACTCAGTCGGTTGAGCGTCTAACTCTTGATTTCAGCTTGAGTCATGATCTCACGGTTTATGGGTTCAAGCCCTGCATCAGGCTCTATGCTGACATTGTGGAGCCTGCTTGGGATTCTCTCTCTCCCTCTTTCTCTCTCTGCCCCTCCCCCATGTTTGCTCACTTGCGCTCTCTTTCAAAATAAACATTAAAAGAAAGAAAAGAAATTCCAAATTCTCTAAAAAATATATTCATGTCCCTGTTTTGATGTTTTCTTCAGAATATACCAGTTCATTTATTGCAGAATGCAGTATTGTTTATTTGGGGAACTACAAATACTTTGGTAAGGCAGTACGGTAGAGTGTGAAAGGTGAAGAAGTGAGATAAAGCTGGAGAGCTAGACAGATACCAATTAATGAAAGATTTAGTAAAATGTGGTTAAAGATGTGGTCTTTGTTGTTTAGTGATCTGAGTTCAAGCTCTACCATGCTTGAGCACTCACTGAATATATTTAGGCAACTCAAGACTTTAATTTCATCAGCTATAAAATGGGAATGCTCAATTGTGAGGATTAACATTCTCTCTCCCTCTCCCTCTTTCTCCCTCTGATATTCTCTCTCTCACACACTCTGTCTCTCTATGGCACTTAGCATGGTGTTTAATACCATAAAACACGCTAAATTTCAATTAGGTATTATTATGAATAAATTTGTACTTCAACCTGGTAAATGGGGAGTCAATAAAGGATTTTACGTAGTAACATGATTAGCATGGACTTTTATGGATTTCTTTGGCTTCAGTGTATAGCCTGGGTTGAATGACAATGAGTAGATTCTAGGTGTACTTATGAGGAAGACTCAATAAATACTAAAGATTGATTGGATGGAGGGTGAAGAGATATATGCATACATGCAGGTATATACATTACATATTCATACACACATAAGCACACATTTACAAAGTTCTTGTGCAAACTGCTATAGATGATGACAGGTATAAATCTCCAGTATCCAGATGGGGAAAATGTGTAATATTAAAACCATCTGTCAAGGAAATCATATGATATGATGTTTACGCTGTCAAAATAATTTGAAATGGAGTAAGAGGAGAGGATGGGGTATCAATGAAATAAGATTGATCATGAGTTGATTATTGTTGAAACTGAATAAGAAATATTATACTCTTTTCTGCTTCTGTGTATGTTTAATTTTTTCCAAAATAAAAATAAAAAGCATTAAAAAAAATCTGTTGAGGTAGGGACCTCGCCTGTCTTGTTTACATCTATATTTCCAGGACCTAGATACATATATATATATATATATATATATATATATATATATATATATATATGATGAATATGATCAATATATATTTGTTGAATGAATTAACACTGGAGAACAATTCCTATAACCTGAATGACAGTCTGACAGCTTAGGTTGAGAGCCAAGACTCCTGAGGTTCCCTTTATCTTTCATGCTACATATAGCATTCCATTACCTATTGTAAAGATGAATGCCTGAAAACAAACAAACAAACAAACAAACAAACAAACAAAAACATCCAAAGAGAAAGCAAAGCAGATCGACAAAGTTCATTTTGGAATTCCATGAGAAGTAGGTATTTACATGCTTATATGCATAAGATCCCCAGAGAGCTTCTGTGGGGACTCTGCCATATCATTTCATTTCATTGCTTTTTATCCAACAAATGTTTACTGTGGAGATGTGTTTGTCCTTCAAGCCAAGAATCAGAAGAAAATTGTATATACCCTATTGTCCCTTCCCTTCTCATTCTCCACCTGAAATAAGGGGAGGAACAGTCTTTTGGAGAAAGTTCACCTAGATGCTTTGTTTTTGTTTCCATAGTAGCCCTAGGACAAAATTGTCTATTATAAAAGTAATGATGTAGAACCTTAATTAGGGCTTTTCAAATTCAAGCCCACTTTTATTGAAGGCCAGTACCTGACCAGAGGAAAATGACCAATGACACTGAAACAACAGACATCAGCCACAATTAAATACCCACATGAGACACTCTCTAAAGTTTTAAACCTGCGCTGTCCAATAGAGAGCCACTAGCAATGTGTGGCTATTGAGCACTTGTGATGTGGCGTTGAGGTGAGCTGTAATTGTAAAGTATACACTAAATATCAAAGACTTAGTAAACAAAAGAAGTAAAATATCAATAAATTTTATATAATCACACATTGAAATGAGAGTATTTTAGATACTATAGGTAAATTAATATATATTAAAGTTAATTTCACCATTCTTTTAACTTTTAAAAAAATATGGCCACCAGGAAATGTAAAATTACACATGTGGCTCCTATTATATTTTTATTGGATAGTGCTTTTCTAAAATGGAAGAACTTTTCCTCTTCTTTAAAAAAAAATCTTTTTATGTTTATTCATTTTTATGAAACAGAGACAGAGTGCAAGCAGAGAGAGAGGGAGACACAGAATCTGAAGCAGGCTCCAGGCTCTGAGCTGTCAGAACAGAGCCCAATGCAGGGCTTGAACCCACTAGTCATGAATTCATGACCTGAGCTGAAGTCAGATATTCAACCAACTAAGCCACCCAGGCGCCCCTGGTTTTTTTGTTTGTTTGTTTGTTTGTTTTTTAGGTGGAGAGAGGAGGTAGAGAAAAATAATTATACAGAAAAGATTCTGAGCAATGGTAAGAAGGTGAGAGAAAACAATGTATGTCAAAACTCAAGGAATTTCAACACAGGGCTCTAACCTACAAACCATGACATCATGACCTGAGCCGTAGTTGGATGCTTAATCGACTGAGCCACCAGGGCCCCTCCTCTTCTTACAAAGAGTTCAGTGTATTAGTAGCACAACTTCTAGTCCTCTTACTCTGTACTGCTCTGCTAGGTTTTAGATCCCTTCCATTAAAGTACTACAATAGGGAGTCATTATAATCAATTATGGGTATAAATGGAGTGCCCACTAAAGAATTGGTGATTGTCCTTCAAATTCTTTTATTGCCACCAGAAGTACTCTGATCTTATTAAGGGGGAAATTATAGTATGTCCTCTGCTCCTAGTTTACACTATTAGCAACTGCTGAAGGGTTTCCTCTTGAATTACCTAAGGACATACTTCACCATGGCACAAAGCATTATTTCTCTTTCCAAGTTATTGGTTTCTAGTCTCAGATGAGAAAACCATATTCCCTTTATTAACATGATCTTGATTCTTCTTCTAGGGAAATAAAAATCCTAGTGTTACATTAAAAGTGATTTGCCTCCTTTTTGTTTTTATTTAAAACTCCAAAATTTGAAAGGGGACCCCCTCTTGCACTGTTGGGGATGCAAACCATTCATTCAGTGCTGGAAAACACTGTGGAGGTTCCTCAAAAAATTAAAAGTAGAACTACCCTATGACCCAACAATAGCACTACTAGGAATTTATCCAAAGGATACAGGAGTGTTGATTCATAGGGCACATGTACCCTAATGTTTATAGCAGAGCTTTCAACAATAGCCAAATTATGGAAAGAGCCTAAATGTCCATGAACTGATGAATGGATAAAGAAGATGTGGTTCATATATACAATAGAATATTACTTGGCAATGAGAAAGAATGAAATCCTGCCATTTGCAGCAATGTGGATGGAACTGGAGGGTATTATCCTAAGTGAAATAAGTCAGAGAAAGAGAGATATCATATGTTTTCACTCATATGTGGAACTTGAGAAAACAGAAGATGATGGGGGAAGGGTGGGGGAAAAATAGTTACAGAGAGGGAGGTAGACAAACCATAAGAGACTCGTAAATACATAGAACAAACTGAGGGTTGATGGAGAGGTGCGGGGGTAAGGGGAAAATGGATGATGGGCATTGAGGAAGGCACTTGTTGGGATGAGCACTGTGTTGTATGTAAGCGATGAATCATGGGAATCTACCCCCAAAACCAAGAGCACACACAATAAATAATATTAAAAAAATAAGTTAAATTAAAAAAATAGATTAAAAAACTCCAAAATTTAATTAAGCTTTCTCTTATGAGATGTTCAGGTGTTCAATTCATCCCGCCACATTGAAACCTTCTCAACGGCTTCTCATCATATTTTAAATGAAATCTTGCTTAAAAATCTTAACCTAATTTACCTAATTTGACCCACAGCTATGTTTACCTAATTTGTTTACCTAATTTGACCCACAGGTATGTTTCCTCCTCATTCAACATGCTTTCACCTCTCTGGCCTTTAAGATGCTGGCCCTTCCTTACCTTGAACATCCCACAAGCTATCATGTAGGCTTGGAATGTTCATCTCTATTTTGTTTCACATGGCTAACCTGTATTCATAATTCACTTTCCTAAACCATTTAAATAACATACCCTCAGAGAAGCCATGTTTGAGCATTTCCAGTCTAAATTGCTCAAATGGTTATTTCCCTCCTTATAATACCTAACATAACTTGTAAGCATAAGTTTTTTCTTATATGATTATTTGTTAGAAGTCTGCCTTCTTTATTAACTTGTAAGCTCCTTAGGGCATGTATCATGTCTTTTTTATCTACCACTATATTCTCAGCAAGTAATGGCATGATGATATGGTATTGTCAGCAAGTAGAGCAGACCTTCAGGAAACATTTGTTGAACATTGCCATTAGAAAGGCCCAGTAGAGTTCAAGGGTTGAACACAGGAGATAAGAAAGTAACTGATCAAAGTACTCAAGGAGGCCACTGGGGATTACATTCAGAGCATTTGATGGAGGATAAAGTATATGTACACTAGAAAATAAAATGACAGGTACTAAATCAATGATGGACAGAGCAAGTCAAAGGCTTGTTAGAATGTATGTTTTGGGAGACAGTGTATTTTTTTTTAACGTTTATTCTTGAGCGAGCGAGAGAAAGACAGAGCGTAAGTGGGGGAAGAGCAGAAAGAGAGGGAGACACAGAATCCAAAGCAGGCTCCAGGCTCTGAGCTGTCAGCACAGAGCCCAATGTGGGGCTGGAACTCATGAACCGTGAATCATGACCTGAGCCGAAGTCAGATGCTTAACCAACTGAGCCACCCAGGAGCCCCGGGAGAAAGTGTATTAAATTGAGTCAGGTAGTGATGGTTTCAAAGAAGTAATTGGGCCAGAAAGTATGGTTAGATTTTGTTATTAACTATGAATTTTTTTAATTTATGAAAACAGAATTAGTCAGATGACTTAAGTTGTATCATAAGTTGGGCTCTCTGGGGAGATGCTGAGATGAGTTAGAAGTACAAAAGATTTATTGCAGTGGCACTCGTGAAAGGGAGAGAGCGGAAGCAGGACTGGGCAGGGGGAGACATGTGATTGCCATGCAGGTCTGACAAAGCTTCTGTCTTCCTAATGTTGAGTAGGTCTTTATACTATGCTTGACTCAGTCTTTGGCTGAGGATGGGCATGGGGGAAGGGGCTGCCCTGAGAATAGTGTAACTTAAGTTTGAAACCTGAGGCAAACCCAAAGTTAACAGCCGGAGGCTATCAGCTAAGTACATGCCTTCAGCTGGGCAGTGAGTCCTTTCTCGAGGCAGAGCTGAAGTGTACCTGCGACTGCCATACATTATAGGATGCCAATTCAACCCAAATTAATCTATAAATTCAATAAAGGATTTTTTTTGATAAGCTCAACAATCTTGTAGAAAGTATTTGGAAAAAGAAACGTTAATGTTTAGCTAAGTAAAATTTCAGGGGAAAAAAGAGCAAAAAGGAGGGATTTGCTCTAAGGCAGTCTGTAAGATGATGGTAAATATAAACAACATGGCACTGGTGTAGTCATAGACAAAGAGACCAACTAAGTTCAGAACCAGAGCCATATATAAATAGAAATATGATATATGACAAAAGTGGCATCAAAAATAAATGAGGAAGGGACAGACTATTGTGTATAATTACAGAGAAAAATTGGCTTGCCATCTGGAGAAAAATAAGCTAGATGCCCACCTTACACCAAATAAAGGAATATATTCCAGAGAGAATAACAATCTAAATGTGATTCTCTGGAGAGTAATGAACAATAAAGGAAATAGAAAATGTAGGATATTTTTGTGAAGTCAAAATGCAGGCTGAGTTTTTAAACAAGAGCCCAAAGGCAACACTGAGAGTGATAAGATTATATCCATCAGCTAGGAGAGAGAACTGGAAGAACCCAAGGAGGAGTTATGTACACTATATAGAATATTCCTAGGATGAGGGCAGCTAAGGAAACCACAAGGAGATATAAGTCTGTTAGGAAGTGTCATTATGACTTGCCTGTCCAAAATATTTTCCCCTGCCTCTACCTCCTTCCTATTTAAAATTAAGCACATGTCCTTCAATAAACGTTTTTGAGCTCCAGACACTGTTAAGTATAGGAAGTACAAAGACGAATATGCTTGAGTTCTAGTCCTTAAAAAGTTCATAATCTAGTCAGGGAGACAGAGCAGAAAACTAAATGTTTTAACTCCTATCCTACAGGTAGAAACCAAGAGGCATCTACCTTCGCCTAGGACATCAGTGAGAAGCTGGGTTTTTTTTTTTTTTTTAATTAAAAAAATATTTTTTTTATTTTTGAGAGAGAGAGAGAGAGAGAGAGACACAGAGTGAGAATAGGGGACGAGCAGAGAGGGAGACAGAATCCGAAGCAGGCTCCAGGCTCTGAGCTGTCAGCACAGATGTGGGGCTTGAACTCACAAGCCACAAGATGATGACCTGAGCTGAAGTTGGACGCTTAACCGACTGAGCCACCCAGGCACCCCGAAAAGCTGGTTTTTGAGCAATGAGGAAAGTCATTCCAGGCAACATCACTAACAAAGAAACAGGACTTTGAAAGTTTATTGGAAAATGTTAAGTAGGTAACCTAATAATGAACATTCTGAAATGTTTGTTATTGAATGCAGAAAGTACTTTATGGAGATTATTTTCGTCTTCCCTTAGCAGCATTGATAATCACACTAGCTAATGATCACCTTTGAAGGCACAGCCAAAGAAGTACTAAAGTGATAAGGGGTAAATGTTAATGGTTAAGAAAGAGAAGCATGCTGCAAAGCACTGACGACTAAGTGTGGAGTAGTAACAACTGTATAATGGATTTAGAGGAGGAAGAGGTTGCTGTCAACTTCATTGGTCAGGGAAGATCTCATGCAAGTGGCAAAGCTTCACTTAATCATTCAAGAATTGAGAACTGACTGTATATATCAGGAGCTATGCTTGGAGCAGGAACTTCAAAACTCAAAACTATAGTTACTGAAGGACAGATAATCAGATACTTGCAAAAAATAAAGCAGTGAGTGTTATGACAGAGGCAAGCATAGGCTGATGTGAGAAAACCTCAGAGGGACTCTTGCTTTAGAGCAGGGAGGTCAGGGATGGCTTTCCAAAGGTGATGCTGTATGCACTGAATTATGATGGATGAGTAGGATTTCATCAAGTGAAAGGGAAGGAAAAACATTCCATTTAGTGAGAGTGGCTCCATTTAGTGAGAGAACACACCTCCCTCAAGGAACATGGAATAATAGCTCAAAGTAATGGCTGAAAGGCAGTGAAGGAAGTTTCTTTTCTTTTTTTTTAATATTTATTTCTGAGAGGAGGGGAGGGGCAGACACACACACACACACACACAGAATCCAAAGCAGGCTCCAAGCTCTGAGCTGTCAGCACAGAGCCCCTTGCAGGGCTGGCTTGAACTCGTGAACTGTGAGATCATGACCTGAGCCCAAGTTGGACGCCCAACCAATTGAGCCACCCAGGCACCCCTGTGAAGGAAATTTCTAAGGCAAATAGGTAGAGATTTGATTATGAAAGGCCTTTTATAGAATGTTAAAGAATTTGGATTTGTATCCTGAAGACAACATGGGAGTTGATGAAGATTGTAAGCAGGGAAGTGACATGATTAGATTCAAGTTTTACAATGATTACTATTAAAGGCAATGATGATAAAGGCAATTGAAGATGAAATGATAATGGGGGCAGCCTAAGAGGCAGAGAGATTAAAAGGCTGTTGCTATTATTTATGGAAAATAAAAAAAGACTTCAAACATATACTACCATTCTCAGTGGTACTAAGAATGGGTAAGGTTTGAGCAGCCAGAGAAAGAAGTAGAGGCATTCCTTGTAGAAATGATAGATATAAATGTTTGCAGAAGGGGAGGGTGAGCAGGTCAGTTTGCCTGGAGTATACAATATTTGACAGAAGAAAAATGATTAGCTTTTGGAAGGCTGGAGCAGAAGGCCAGGTCCGGAACAGTTGGTGATGAAGTTGAAAACAATGCTGGAGTCAGCCCGTGACAAACCTATCAAACAGGCTAAACAATTAGGATTTTGCTTTTCCCACAGCAATATTAAATTAAAAAATCACTTTTATTGTGGTAAAATATACATAAAATTTATGATTTTTATCATTTTTAAATGTACAATTCAATGACATTCAGTACATTTACATTGTTGTGCAACCATCAACAATGTTCATCTCCAGAACTTTTTCCACACCCCAAACTGAAACATTTTACTCATTACAGAATAACTCCCTATCCTCCCCTACCGGCCCAGCACTGGCAACTACCATTCTACTTTGTATCTCTGGGAGTTTGGCTACTCTAGGTAGCTCGTAAGTGGAATCATACAATATTCGTCCTTTCGTTTCTGGCTTATTTCACTCAGCTAAATCACTTTAATCAACACCCTGATTATTCAGTGGTTGAATTCTAATTTCATTCTACTCTACATGCTATATTTTAAAACAAATGTCTAGCTTTCTTGATAATCTTTCCCACTTATTGCTTAAGGACACTTCAATCTAGCAAATTATAAAAAAGGGCTCCTAAGGGCAATTTTACTCTACCACTATCTATCATTAAAGAGCTTTTCATTGTCTACTTACTCTAAGCGTCTTTATATTGCAAATTATTTTCATTTCATTATAGTTTTACAGGTACTAGACCTTTTGCAAAATCCCACCTAGTACCTTTTTTTAAATTTTATTTTATTACTTTGAGAGAGAGCGCGTGCGGGAGCAGGGAAAGGGCGGGGAGAGAGACAGAGAGAGAGAGACAGACAGACAGACAGACACAGAATCTGAAGTAGGTTCTAGGCTCTGAGCTGTGAGCACAAAACCCAACGGAGGCCTTAACTCGTGAACCGGGAGATCACGACCTGAGCCAAAGTCGGAGGCTCAACGACTGAGCCACCCAGGCGCCTCCTACCCCGTCCCCGCCCCCACCTCCACCTAGCACCTTAATGATAGTAAATAATAGCAAATAGACCAATTCAGGCAGGATCCAAACTTCCTCAGAAGGGAAGTTAATTTAGGATGCTGATATGAAGGCTCTGTCTTTTGATACTATTTATTTTCCCTATCTGTGACTGAATCGGCTCTACATAAAGAGAATTAAAAACACACTGTTCTTATCTTTAGCCAGGGAAAAGTCTGAAGTTTCAGATGCTTGAAAACTATTAGAGAACTAGTAAGATTATCTCACCTTTCTTTTGGGGCATTCCTAGATCATTACTGTCCTACCATCAAGTTGAGTAATTCTGGACAAAACACTAATCCTCTGGAAGTTTCACTGGGTTAGATTATACCAGCCTGTGCTTCCTAACCTTGTCCACACCACAGCACACACTATACGGTATTGCAGGACACTGAGATAAACGGAGGAGGCAGTACAGCACACCTGGAACCCACTGGCCGCCGTGCGTCCTCGCACAACGTGTAGACGCTCTCAAGGAGCGCTCCAGTCCGCAGGTTCGTTCCGGCTGATGCGCCACAGCCGTCTATACACAGGACGAGTGGGGCTCCCGCTGTTTCTGAAGTCAGAGGCCTTTCCCTCCGCGCATAAAAATAAAGTCTTTATTCCATAAGCGGACCAAAGCGTAAAAAGGCACAAAGGCCTCAAACGAGGCAAATACGCAAAATATCAAAGTACCGCACTCGCCCAGCGCGCTCTCCGCCTAGCTTACGTCTCTTCCCAGCAGGCTCCGGGAGTCACCGCGAGACTTCATCAATTCTCGCGAGATTTATCGGCAGCCATCTTCTTGGGGGTGCTGGGAGCCGGGAAGACCCCCCGAATCGTTCCCATTGAGCTGCCCTTCGTCTTCGCTTTCTTCACTTTTGCCTGTTCTCCGTTGCCAACACCACCTGGTTCCGAGGCTGAGAGAAAGCTCGGATCTAGGCGCGTGTCGACCTCCCGGTCCAAGAAGATTTGCTTGGGTGGAGGGAAAGGGGAGGGCTCGGGCAAACCGTTGCTGCCTTAGCCCGGGCCGGGGTCCGGGGACGGGGAGCTCCTGGCACCCCGTGGATTCGCGGCCTGCGACGGTACCCGCAGAGCTGTTCGCCGATCCGGGCTCGCGGGAACCTGCCACCGGCGCCTCCCACCGCGGCCCACGCGGGCGGCGCGCGGAGGAGGGGGCGGGGGCAGCGGCGGCTGTAGCGGCCGAGACCTGGGCGGGCGGAGGAGTGTGACGGGCCTCGGGGCCGCTGTGGATGGTTTCTAAAATGATCATTGAAAACTTCGAGGCACTCAAGTCCTGGCTCAGCAAGACTCTCGAGCCCATGTGAGTATCCGGGGGCTATCTCCTTGCAGGGATGGAAGTGGGAGATAGGCGGACACATAGATCTGTGCAGTTTCCCCCAAGTGCCTGTGATGGAGGCCGAAGCGGTGAACGGAGGTCCCAGGGTTTTTTTGTTTTCTCCTTCTTTTCCACCGTCGCTCCCAGGTTTAGGAGAGCCTGAGCTGATCTTTATCTTATCACCGAGTTGGTCCTTGAACTGGTATCTTCTCTTGTTTTCCCGTTATGTGTAGATCGACCCCATACCGCACACACATTGGACGAGGGCCCCCAAATCGGTTTCCTTTCGTTTAATGAATCCAATCATAACGTCTTGCCCACAGAAACAATATACCTTGTTTCTTTAAGTGGAGTGAAATGGCCCTTATTAGGGATTAGGGCAGTTGTAGTGCAGGCCACTCACGTTTTACATAAATACAGTCCCTGAAAGAAAGGCCACGTTTCCCATGTGCTATCTGGCTCATCCGCACCTCTTCTAACTGATTGAAGATGTAACAGGTGCTAAGGTACCCAGTAAGATTCCCTTTTCCCACCTACACGTTTGTTAAGTTGGAGAGGAGGAAGAAAATGTTATCTATCCATATGGAATATTTAGCAGTTTTAAGTGGGTTGCTGTAGATGGATTGTGTGTGTGTGTGTGTGTGTGTGTGTGTGTAGGTTTGTGTCTTCAGGGTGCCGGAATGTTTTAGATTGAAAAAATGTTTTAAGGATTTGTCTTTACAGTAATACATACAAAATATATCTTGATCCAGGTGCTTTATCAAGATTGGTTGATTTACAGTAAACAACTTAAAATATGGAAAGTCCACTCATTTAATGAGTTTATCCAGTGTCTGCTATGTACTCTGGGAGGCTTTGGTGATAGAGCTTTTAAATTCCGAAGTTGACAAGGCAATAATAAAGGAGTATTAAATAAGATAACTTCAGATAAAAATAGGAATGGCGGTTGTAATAACATAGGATCATATAAAAGGGTGATAAGAAGACTTCTCACAGGAGTTAGCGTTTGAACAACACTTAGGAGAAAACCATCTGTGTCAGAGTCTGGAGAAAGACTTTTCCTTGCAGAAGGAACAGCAGGTGCAAAGGCCCTTTAGCAGATATGATCACAGTGTGTTCCAGGAAGACAAAGAAGGCAATGTGACTGCAAGGAACCTTGTGATGGGGGTGGGAGAGAATGGAAGGACACGAAATTGGAGAAGTTGGCAGGGCAAATTATGTAGGATTTTCTAGGCCATGGTCAAGAGCTAGGATTTCATTTATAATGAGAAGACCTTAGATAATTTAAAGCAGGCAGGGACTGGTTTGAACTCTTTTTTTTTTTTTTTAAATATGTTTGTTTATTTTTGAGAGAGAGAGAGAGAGCGTGAGCAAGGGAGGGAGGGTAGACAGGGAGACACAGAATCTGAAGCAGCCTCCAGGCTCAGAACTGTCAGCACAGAGCCCGACAGGATCCTGACCTGAGCCACGAGATCATGACCTGAGCTGAAGTCAGATGCTTAACCAACTGAGCAACCCATGTGCCCCTCATTTGATCTTGTTTTTTTTTTTTTAATTTTAATTTAATTTTAATTTATTTTATTCTTGAGAGAGAGAGGGAGATACAGAATCCGAAGCAGGCTCCAGGCTCTGAGCTGTTAGCACAGAGCCCGACGTGGGGCTTGAACTCACAAACTGTGAGATCATGACCTGAGCCGAAGTCGGATGCTTAACGGACTGAGCCACCCAGGCCTGTTCTTGTTTTAATGCTGCCTGCTTTGTGGAGATTAAGGGGGCAGGCATTAATGTGAGGAGACTGTTCTGAGGGCATTGTAGGCAGAAATGTGAGTAGTTTGTATTAGAGTGGTAGTGGAAACAACAAAACATGTTTTATAAGTGGATCTGATAGAACTTGCTGATATTGATTGGATGTGGGAGATGAGGGAAAGGGAAAGCAAGGATGATGACTAAGAAGTTAGCAACTGGATGGGTGATGATAGAGAAGGCTGGGAGAACACATTGAGGGGAGGAGGAAAGATAGTTGGTTTTGATCAGTAAATATAAAGTGTTTGTTATACATCTGAGTTAGATGTCAAATAAGTTGTTGGGTTATGAATCTAGAACTCAGGTGAACACTAGAGAAATTTGGAGTCATGCAGATAGTATTTGAAACTATGGAGTTGTGGGAGATTTCCTAATTAAGAATGTGTTGATAGGGAAGAAAGGAGGGCCAAGGTCTGAGGTAGAAGGTTGAGATTTATGTTACTAAAGAAACAAAAGAGGTGAGTTGTCAACTTGATGGGATGTTACAGAATGGCCGAAAAGGATGAAGGCAGATAAGTGGCCCTTAAGTTTGGAACGGTAGAAGTCATTGGTAGCCTTAGCAAAACAGCTTCATTGAAGTGGGGTGCTCTAGATCCCTTATTTCAGCAAATGGAGAGAAAATATGCAACAGTGTAGTGTAGTAGTTGAGAGGACAAACTTTGGAACCAGAATGGCTGGCTTTGAATATCGTCTCTGGCACTTTGCCAGCTGTTTAAAATTGGGTAAATTACTTAACTCAGTGCCTCCTGTTTCCTCATCTGTATGGGGGAAATAATGAATATGTATTAATCTTTGAACACTGCCTGGCTTGTAATTAGTGTTCAATAAGTACTAGGTGAACAGAAAACTTAAAATGTTTTAAGTTGAAATAGCATTCCTTTTTAAAAAAACTTTTTTGAATATAGTTTACACATAATGTTACATTAGCTTTAGGTATACAATATGGTGATCCAGTATCTTTATATTTTATGCCATAATCTAAAAGAAGGTTATTTATAGTTACTTCATGTGTATGCTTATGATTTTTATTCAGTTTTAATAAAGCATGTTTCAGGTATCATATAGCTTACTCAGATGACTGTAGCACTGCAGTCATTACTGGTAGAATAAATAAGGCACTGCCAGCTAGAGTACAGCCTAAACCCTGGTAGGAATTGGAATTGGTCCTTTCATAATGTACACTGCTGTGGTAAAATTGAGCCCTTATCCAAGTTCCTGTCCCTTTAATTGCATTTCAGATGAATTCTTGGTAACTTTGAAAGCTAATTCCAATTATTTAAGATTTGTGGTTTCTAACCTTGGTTTTGTGAAACTTTAAGGTGTATTTGTTATCTGAAAGGATTTTTTTGTTTTACTTTAAAACTATAATTGCCAAATAGCACCTGTTTGAAGGAGAACATTTGAAGGACCAAGGGTAAGATGTAACTCAGAACTTGTATGGAACTATCTAGCTACTCATGCTAGTAAAGCATCTCATGGTTTTGGACTTCCTCTGCATTTTGAGTATGTTAATTCAGCAAACATTGAGTACTTAATCTACTTTGTACTGAGCGGTGTGTTAGATATTGGGGATAGTGGGAAATGAGCGGAGAGGACTATCTTTGTATTGTTTACCACTTAGCAGGGAAGACGTGTTGAACAAGTAATTACAAGGCCAGTGAGTGTTACTAAGTCCAGAATGCTGTCAAAATATATGTCTGGGAGGTCAGGAAAGGCTTTGCTGATATGGTAACATTTGATCTTAGCCTGCAAGGATGAAGAGCAGTTTGCTAGGCTAAAAAGATGGGAATGATGGAGAACTGTGAAAGCATCCTAGGTTTTGAAAAACAGATTGTATGAAAGCCCAAAAATGGAAGAAAAAAAGTGTCTTGGGGAAATTGAAACAAGTTGGAAAAAATTAAAAAAACCAAAGGGAAGAATAGCAGTGGATAGCTCAGAGAGAGAAGCAGGAACATTCAAGACTTTGTTGAGTCATGTTAAGGATTTTGGATGTTAATTGAAGGATAGTGGGAAGCCAGTGAAGGGTTTTAGAAGCCAGAGAGTTTTCAGATTGACATAAAAGCAAACACGAAATCCAGCCTGGTTGCACTGTTTTGGCATGAAATGAAAGTTGGCAGATCTGCATTTAATATGATTGTAAGGTCTGTAGATATGTCAGGGTTTTGAGTTTTGTGGGTTTTTCACATAAATTATTGAAAATGTAGGTGTTAAAATTGGCATCTTAAAATACTTAAGATTGATACTATATTCTCAAAACATTTGCTTAGTCATGCTTGCTAATAATAAAATGAAATTAGATGTTGGTGTTTAACATTCATTTCTTTTTGCTAATTTGAAGTCCTGGAAAAAATTTTAAGCTTTTTTTTTTTTTTTTTTTTTTTTTGATGTTCGGTTTTTCTGTTTTTGTTTTCTAAACAGAAAAGATTTTCTGCTGTGTTCTAAGACGTTTTTATGAGTTTACACATCACCAAGTGTGGTAATTTAATAAAATTATGGACTTTTTTTTAGCTGGAGGGAAGCCTTAAAATCAAGTAAAAATAAACTCCTTAATTTTTCAAAAAATGGAAAGGCAGATAGACTTAATGATGTACCCTTATTTTGTGACCTTAATAGTAAAGAACACAATGCCTCGTTTTGTCCTCCTGCTGCTGTGTAGTGCTGTGGAGGTAATGTGTAGTGGAAAGAAGCCAAGCTTTGATCCACGTGGACTGGTGTTCACATCTCAGTTCTGCCACTTAGTGAGTAATCTAAGCAAATGAACCTCCTCTTTCCTTACTGGTATAATAGGTAGAATTATACTTCTTCTGTAGTTGAAAGAATTGAAACACATTTTTAAGAGTTTACCCCTTCGACCTTCCTTAAATACTACTTGATTAAACACAAATAGGTTACATTACTTGTTACTGTTACTATTATCACTACCACTGCTGCTGGCGCTACCCACCTGTATTTGCATACATTGTTGAAAGGTTTTGTATTACTTCCAAGTTCTATGAGGTAAGCACTGTTACCTCCATTTTGCAAGTGATGCCACTGGGGCACTGAAGCAGGAAGTTAAGGTACTTGTCCAGAGTCACACAGCTAGCTATAGCATGTGACTAAACAGTAATTTAAACTCAGACTTTTTTGATTGTAGAGCCATGTTCTTAATTTACTACTACACAATACCATGTATTCTTTCTTGTAACTGTATGCACTTTTTACTGTTACATTTTCATAATACTAGCTGCAATTATAAAGGAATAAAGTTCTAAAGTGTCATGGTTATCAGTGCTTTACAGTGTAAGAAAGAAACCTCTTCGGGAACTTTTGTAGTCTTTCTCCCTTCACTCACACTTGTTAACTATACCTTTCTCACCACGTTAAAATTATTTTTGTTCCTGTTTTACAGGAAGAACTGAAAGGTGGTCTTTTTACTCCTGAACTTTATTCCTGTTTCCCTCCTTTGATCTTTCTCTTTTTACAGACACTTTTGGGCATAGAAACTCACTTTCCTGGTCTTTAAGGAAGAAAAACTCAGCAACAGTAGCAGTGAAAACAAAAAAAATAAAATCATACTTCTAGTTACTTTTATACTAGCTTTAGCTTTCTTTTCCTTTTACTAGTAAATCTTGAAATAGTAGTCTTTATTTTTTCATTCCTTTGCCCCAACTATTTACTTCTTAATCCCTTGTCATGTAGTTTCTTTCTGTTTATATTCAAACCAAATTGCATATTTCAGTGTTACCAATTTATGCTAATTAAGTGTAGAGATTTTTATATAAATTTTATATTCTTTGTCCTATATGTATAACATTTAACAATGTTAATGCTGCCTTTTTAACATCACATATCTTGAATCCCTAATGCATTGCTTCTCTTTCTTCGCAAATCAGCCCTACCCTTTTTAGTTCTTTTTCTTGCCTTTTAATTGTATTTTTTCAAGTTCTGTTTCCATGCCTTTTTTCCCTCAACTGTTTCTACTCCTGTCCTCTCTTGCACATTCATTTCCATGGATGGTTTCTATTATAATCTGTGCCAGTGGTTCTTAAAAACCGTGTGTGTGTGTGTGTGTGTGTGTGTGTGTGTGTGTGTTGTAGAGTCTTTGAAAGTTTGATTAAAGACTTCCTTCCTTAGGATATTGCATATGCTACATACACATTTGCATTGAATTTCAGAGCTTTTCCAAGAGAACCTCTAGTTTCTGCATTACTTTTTCACATATGTACCTTTAGACTTGATCACTCTTCAAAGCCTTAACCTCTTATTCCAGTTGCTAGCTAAATATCCACCTGGTTCTCCCATGAACTTCAAATTACATTTCTGAGAATAAATGTTCTCTGAATTCACTGATTTCCATTTCATTTCCTCAGATTTTCCAGGCTTGGAATTTTATTTTTTGGTTTTTCCTTACTTCATTCCTTTCCTGCATCAGTTAATCATTTCTTTCCTGTTTTTTTTTTTCAACGTTTATTCATTTTTGAGAAACAGAGCGAGACAGAGTGCACATGGGAGAGGGGCAGAGAGAGAGGAAGACGCAGAATCCAAAGCAGGCTCCAGGCTCTGAGTTGTCAGCACAGAGCCCAGTGCAGGGCTCGAACTCACGAACCGTGAGATCATGACCTGAGCTGAAGGTGCCCCTGTCTCTTTCTTTTAATAATTCTTAATAATGACATTGCTCAGTAGGGGGCCTCACACTCCTTACCTAAACTTTTGGGTTTTTTCTCCCCTCTAGTTCCATCCTGGATGCCCAACCTTGTTTATATCTTCTTGTCCGATCAAAATCTTTAGCACTCCTAAATGAGTTGCGTACATTTAGACTTGGCTTTCAAACATATACAGTAATCTGCTTACCTTTCCAGTTTGTATCTTCCTATTTTTTGTGTGTGAGTCTTAATTTCAGCAAGGCTGAACTTTCATTGTGATTCTGTATCATCACATTGTTTATACTGTCCCCTTTTCCCAACTTTTAGAATGTAACATTGAGCACTTATCTTATGCTAATCATTGTGTATTCATTGAATGTGAGCTAGATTCTGTTATCACAGTTTTAAATATGAGGAGATTGAGTCTTAGGAAGATTAAGTAATATGCTTCATTCATAGCTAATAAATGATGGAGACAGGATTTGAAACAAGACATTTTGATCAGACCCTTGTAGATTATGATATACTGCCTTTCTCTGTTTCACTTATATATAAGTTGAAATCAAAGGTCAAGGGTGATTCTAGTTCTTCCAGAAAGTTATTTATAAGATCCATCCATTTGGAAGGCGTGACATGATTCTCCGCCTAGAACTAGTTTGTGTCGATTGTGACAGTCATCACTTGCACACTTGTTTAGTAATCCTTACTTATTTTAGCTTCATTATTAGAATCTCAGGTTCTTGAAAGTAGACTCCAAGTCTTAAATTTTAAATGTCTTCCTGTTGTGTACAACACCCAGTATAATACCTTGTGTGTGGTATGTTTAAATGCACTGGTTGATATTTGTAGTTTATATAACCATAACCTAAGCAGAAAGGAGTGTAAACTATAAAATCTGCCATACTTTAGGGGCACCTGGGCTTTCTCAGTTGATTAATGTTCCCGCTTAGAGGTCGTGATCTCACGGTTTGTCAGTTCAAGCCCCGATTCGGGCTCTGTGCTGACAGTGCAGAGCCTCCTTGGGATTATCTCCCTCCCTCTCTCTGTGCCCCTCCCCCGCTTATTCTCATTCTCTCACTCTCTGTCTCAAAATAATAAACAAACTTAAAAAAAAGAATCTACCATACTTTAGAATTTTATTTCAGAGCAGCAGATATATGAGCAGTTTGAAAAGTTACTAATCCCTGGGTCTCTTTCTCTTTATTTTTACTTCATAGCATCTTCAGATTATGTAAAGCTTAAGTGATTTTTTTTTTAGGGGGAAAGGACAGTGAAGAGTATTAATGACATTTACTCAAAGCATTTTTGAATACTGTTATGTGCAAGCTGCTGGCCTCCATGGAGCTGCCCGGAAAATAATTAATATATGGTAATTCTAGTCTAATGAATTTTACAGCTGGTAGAAGAGTTTTTCTATAATTAATTATTGGCTAAAATATTTTTCATTGCCTTCTTCATCCCTTTAACATTTGTTGAGTTGACTCATCACCACATTTCACTGCTGCATAGCAACTTGGCTTTTCCATGTGAACACTGACTAGTTAAAATGGATTTAGCATTTTCTATATGTTTTAGCACTTTCTTATCTTGGGCTTATAATGTTTTCAAATAAAATTATTCTATATGCATAAATCAAGAGACAGGGATAGTATTATTAGCAAAACAGAAAATAAGATATTCCAGTGTTTGGTGTCTGACATCAAGAATGACTAATTCAGGCGTGAGCTAAATGGTTTCTAGGAATTTTTTGTCTTCCTCCTGCTTCCTTAGCCCCAGAAACTAGAGAATGAGAGAAATGAGTGGATGGTATAAGCCCTCCCCTACCAGACTTACTTACTTACTCCCATTACCTCTTCTCAGTGGAAAAATCCTTGTTAGTCTACAAATAATAACCTCAAATTGGTAAAAGTTTATTTTTAACTTGGGGTCATATTTACTATTGTATATGTGTATGAAATAATGAAATTCACTTGAAATCTGGTACTCAGTGATTCTTGAGCTATTTTACCAACATACAAGCAAATATGTTTATGTATTATTCTTTCTGCTTCTTATATAATTAGTATCATACTTGGATGTCATTCTGTATAATCATAAAAATGTTGTCTTTTTTTTTAAGGCTGCATAGTATTTCAGTGGATATGCCATAATTTAACCATCTGTATTGATGAACTGAACAAATACTATTGTAGTGTGTACATTTATCACATGACACACCCATATATACCCATCACTTAGGTTCTGCTGTTAACATTTTAGTGTACGTGCCACTATCCTTTGATTTATTTCAAAGTAAATTGCAAATGTCAGTGAATTTACCCCTAAATACTTATCATGCATATCATAAGAGTTCAGTATTTGTAATTTTAAAAAAGTTGATATAATTTATATACAGATCTTGAAGTGTACTCTTTGATAACTTTGACAAATGCATACATCTTTGTAACTCAATTCCCTATTAAAATGAAGAACATTACCCTCATTCTGGAAAGTTTCCTCATTCTCCTCCCCATACTGCCATCTATCCATACAAACAATCACTATTCTGATTTTTTTAATTTACTATATATTAGTTTTGCCTATTATGGAACTTCATATAAATGGAATTTTAAAATGAGTACTCTTGAACAAGACTTGTTTTTACTACTCAAGATGTTCTTGAGATTTATCCATATTGTTGCAAATATCTGTAGCTCCTTTTTATTGCTGTGTAGTATTCCATTGTCCAATGCATGCTGTGTAGTTATAATGCCCATGCTATTTTTAGTTTTGACTAGTTAATTGGACACAGTTTTTGTTTTTAATTAAAAATAATACATATTTGTAATAAAATTCGAACAGTATAGAAATACAAACTAAAAGTGAGTCTTCCTAGCCCCTTCTTGATCCCTGTACATAAACACATAATTGTATGTATATAAAAATATACATGTATTATGTTTATTTAGGTGTGTACAGTTGACCCTTGAACAACCCTGGTTTAAATTGCATGGGTCCATTTATACATGGTTATTTTACAGCATTTTGGATGTATTTTCCTAATAACTCTCAACATTTTCTTTTATCTAGCTTTATTGTAAGAATACAGTATGTAATCATATATAACATACAAAATGTGTGCTAAATGACTGTTTCTGCTCAGGTCATGATCTCACTGTTTGTCACATCCGTGGGTGGCTCATTCAGTTAAGTGTCCGACTCAGGTCAGGTCTTGAACTCAGGGTCATGAGTTCAAGCCCCACATTGGGCTTTTCCTGTGCAAGGAGCCTACTTTAAAAAAAAAAAAAAAAAGAAGAAGAAACAAAGATATTTTCAGGAGTCAAAAGTTATACACAGATTTTTGACTGTGTGGGGTTGGTGCTTCTAACCCTTGTTAGTTCAAGAGCTGACTGTAATTTTTTAACATAGGATAATTTTATTCATTTTTACTGTAACTGATATTACAGGTAACAGACGTGCTACATATCCTCTCATAGGAGTATATTCTTAAGTAGTTTCCTGTGTTTTTTTTTTTTTTCCAGTGGTTCCGTAGTATTATGTTCTGGGAATATACTATAATTTGCTTTTTTTTTTTTTTTTTTTAATTTTTAATGTTTATTTTTGAGAGAGACAGAGTATGAGAGGGGGAGGGGAAGAGAGAGAGGAAGACACAGAATCTCAAGCAGGCTCCAGGTTCTGAGCTTTCAGCACAGAGCCCAATGTGGGGCTCAAACTCATGAACCGGAAGATCATGACTGGAGCTGAAGTCAGACACTTAACTGCCTGAGCCACCCAGGAACCCCTATAATTTGTTTTAATAGTTCTTTATGTAAGACATGGTCATTACTTTTTAGGAAAAAAACACCTTAGTGGGGTGCCCTGGTGGCTCAGTCGGTTCAGCGTCTGACTTCACCTCAGGTCATGATCTCATGGTTTGTGAGTTCGAGCCCCTGCTTGGGATTCTCACTCTCCTCTCTCTCTGCCCCTTCCCCACTTGCACTTTCTGTCTCAAAATGAATAAACAAACTTAAAAAAAAGGAAGAAAAACATTAACTTATTTTCTTAAAGTATTAAATTCCTGCACATAGTTACAAGAAGGAAAACTTCCCAGAAGGCTTTGAAATGAAAAGTTAAAGTCCTCTTCATATTTCCTACCCTAGCATTGTTAATATGTAGTGTTTATACTTTTAAAACAGCTGATTCCAGTTTTATTGAGTGATTCTTCCATAGTTTAGCCATATTCTTGTCATTTAGTTCATGTCCTAGGTTTTTTTTTACTTTATAAATAACTGCAATGAACATCTTCCTGTATGTAGTTTGTTTCTTTTCTCTTTCTCTCCCTTATTCTTTCCTTCCTTTCCCTCCCTCTCTTTCATTCTATATCTTTCTCCCCTTCCCTCCCTTCTCTTTTTTCTTTGTTTCTCCTCCTCACCCCCCACTCCCAGTCTCATTAGATAATTCTTTTCCAGATGTCACCTAATGCTGCTGTTGGAGGCCTTTTTAACATTAAGAGATGTGAATTTGAAAGCTTAACCAGGTGTACTTTTGGTGGTGGTGGTTTAAATCCAGTAGTTCAGATGAACTTGTTTTATGAAGTTGCGTACTGCGTTGTGGCAAGTAATTTCTCTAGTTTTCTTGCCTCAGCCATTTAAAAAGTGACAGAAGGAGAGATAATATGTCTGTATAAATTCTGGTCTGTTTTTGCTTTGTAACTTTCTGTGTCCTGCTATTCCTACACTCCCTGCTTCTATGCCTACATTCCCCAGTTACTACTTTTCCATTGCTTATGCAATTTCCATTGCTGGCAATTAAAAAGTTGCTATGAAAAAACGTCTATACAAACCTTAAATTTAAGATTCATACAAATCTTAAAAAGTTACTGCAAATGATAAATAATTGAATGATTACAAATTATGCATATAAGCATTAAAATATGCAGTTCAGCAGGTCATTTGTTGCTCTTTGTAATAGTTTCTTTTAATTGAATAAAGTTGCTGAGTAACTTTGTGTAAGTTTAAGGTATAAAGCATGTTATTTTGGTACATTTATATATTTTCATATGTATGATTGCCAGTGTAGTGATACTTATCACATAATTATAATACAATATTATTGTCAGTGTCCATTATGTTGTGAATTAGGTCTCCATGACCTATTTACTATTCATTACGAGTTGTACCCTTAAACACCATCACTCTTATCTCCCTTCTCCCCCCACCCCCACCCATTCCCTGGTAACTATCATTTTACTTTGTCTTTTATAGAGTTAACTTTTTTAGATTTCAGTGTAATGTGCTGAAGGTCCATCCATGTTGTCAAAAAAGGGAAGATATCTTCCTTTCTTGTGGCTGAATAATATTCCATTGTGTATATGTACCATATCTTTTTTATCCTTTTATCTGGCCACGGACATTTGAGTTCTTTTCAGATCTTGGCCATTGTGAATAGTGTTATGATTAAAATGGGAATTCATATATCTCATCAAAATCCTGTTTTCGTTTTCTTTGGGTATACACCCAGAAGTGGAATCATTGGCTGAATGATAGATCTTTTAAAATTTTTTGAGGAACTTCCGTGCTACTTTTTGTAGTGGTTGGGCCAGTTTATGTTCCCACCAATAATGTAGAAGGGTTCTCTTTTCACTACATCCCTACCAGCATCTGTCATTTCTTGTCTTCTCAGTGGTAGCTATTGTAATATGTGTGAGGCAGTATCTTGTTGTTTCTGCATTTCCCTGATGATTAGTGCTATTTAGCATCTTTTCCATGTGTCTTTTGACCATTTTGATGTCCACTTTGGGCAAATGGCTGTTTAGTTCTCATTTTTTAATTGGAATGTTTGGTTTTGTTTGTGTTTGAGTGACCGTGTTCTTATATCTTTTGGATATTAACCGCTTCCAATTTATGCTTTACAAAAATCTTCTCCCTTACTGCAGGTTGTCTTCATTTTGTTGACAGTTTTATTTGCTCTGCAGAAGCTTTTTAGTTTGATGTAGTCCCACTTGTTTGTTTTTGCTTTTATTGCTTTTGCTTTTGGTGTCTGCTTCAAAAACTCATTGCCAAGACCTATGTCAAGGAGTTTATCACGCATATTTTCCTCTAGGAGTTTTATGGTTTCTGGTCTTAAGGTTAGACCTTTAGTCTAATTTGAGTTAATTTGTGTATATGGTATAAGATACTGGTCCAGTTTTATTTATTTATTTTTTTGCATATGGCTGTCCCAGTTTTTCCAACACCATTTTCAAATTACTATTTTTATTTTGAGAGAGAACGTGAATGGGAGAGGGGCAGAGAGAGAGGGAGAAAGAATCACAAGCAGATTCCACACTGTCAGCACAGAGTCCCCACATGGCGCTCCATCCCACAAACCATGAGATTGTGACCTGAGCCGAAATCGAGTTGGATGCTTAATCAGCTAAGCCACCCAGGTGCCCCTCCCAACACCATTTATTGAAGAGACCATAGACTGTCCTTTCCCCATTGTGAATTCTTGGCTCCTTTATTATAAATTAATTGACCATTTGTGTGTGGGTTTATTTCTGGGCTTTATTCTGTTCTGTTGATCTGTGTGTCTGTTTTTATGCCAATACCATGCTGTTTTAATTACTACAGTTTGTAATATAGTTTGAAATCAGGGAGTATGGTGCCTCCAGCTTTGTTGTTTTTTTTTCACAAGATTGCCTTGACTATTCAGGGTCTTTTGTGGTTCCATACTAATTTTAGGCTTATTTTTTCTATTTCAGTGAATAGAATATATAGGTTATATATATATATGTGTATATATATGTGTATATATATATGTATATATATGTGTGTAATACATATATATAATGTATATATAACATATATATATATCTTATAATAGAATATATACATTATATATTTTTTCTTTTTCAGTGAAAATGACATTGTAATTTCTATAAGGATTGCACGAGCTATAGATTGTTTTGGGCAATGATGGACATTTTCACGATATTAATTCCTCCTGTCCATGAACATGGGATGTCTTTCCATTTGTTTCTTTGATTTCTTGTATTTTTTGTTGTACAAATCTTTCACTTCCTTGTTTAAATTTATTCCTATATATTTTATTATTTTTGGTGCTGTTGTGAAAGGGATAGTTTTCTTTACTTTTCAGATGATTCATCATTAGTATAAAGGAATGCAGCTGATTTCTGTATGTTGATTTTGTGTTCTGCAACTTTACTGAAATCAGTGATTAGTTCCAAAAGTTTTTTGGTTGAGTCTTCAGAGTTTTTTTTTTTTTAAATAGATAAAATCATGTCATCAGAAAATAATGACAGTTTTACTTTTTATTTTCCAATTTGGATGCCTTTTACTTTTTTGCCTAGCTTAATTGCTCTAGCAAGGACTTCCAGTAGTATATTGAATAAGAGTGGGCATCCTTGTGTTATTCCTGATCTTACAAGAAAAGCTTTCAGTTTTTCTCCACTGAGTATAATATGAGCTGTGAGGCTTTCCTATATGATAGCATTTATTGTGTTGAGTTCTGGCCCTTCTCTACTCAGCCTGTTAAGATTTTTTATCATAAAGGGATATTGTATTTTGTCAAATGCTTTTTTTTACATCTATTTAGATGATCATGTGATTTTTGTTTTTCATTTTATTGATGTAATGTATTACATTTGTTGATTTGCATATGTTGAACCATTCTTCCATCCCAGGGATAAATCCCATTTCGTTATGATATATAATCCCTTTAATGTATTCTTTAATTTGGTTTGCTAATATTTTGTTGAGAAACTTTGCATTTGTATTCATTAGGGATGGTAGTCTGTAGTTTTTTTGTTTTTTTTGTTTTTTTTGGGGGGGGTATTCTTACCAAGTTTTGGTGTCGGTAATGCTAGCCTCATGAGTTTGTAAGTGTTCCCTCCTCCTTGCTATTTTGGAAGAGTATGAGGAGGATTGGTGTTAACTCTTTAAATGCTGCTTGGAATTCTCCAGTGAAACTGCCTGGTCCTGGAGTTTTCTGTGTTGGGAGTTGTTGATGACTGATTCAGTCTCTTGTTATTCAGATTTTCTATGTCTTTTTATTCAGTTTTGGTCAGTTGTATGTTTCTAGGAATGTATACATTTCTTCTAGGCTATATAATTTGTTGACATATAATTCTTCATAGCAGTACTTTAAAATTTTATGTATTTCTGTAATATGAGTTGTAATGTTTTTTCATTTCTAATTTTATTTTTGTTTTTTGAGCCTTCACTTCTTTTCCTCTTAGTCTAGCTAAAGGTTTGTAAGGTTTGTTTATCTTTTCAAAGAACCAGGTCTTCGTTTCATTGATGGTTTCTAATGTTTTTCTGGTCTCTATTTCATTTATTTCCACTCTTATCCTTACCATTTTCTTCTTTCTGCTAACTTTGGGCCTAACTTATTCTTCTTGTTCCTTGAGGTGTAAATTTAGGTTGTTTATATGAGCTATTTCTAATTTTTTAATACATGCATTTACTACTATAATTTTTCCTCTCAGAACTGCTCTTGCTGCATCCACAATATTTGAAATATTGTGTTATTTCATTTGCTTTGATGTAATTTTTTATTTCCTATTTGGTTTCTTCTTTGATCCATTGGTTTGGAAGTGTGTTGCTTAGTTTCCATATATTTGTAGATCTTACTTTTCTCTTGTTGGTTTCTAGTTTCATACCATTGTGGTCAGAGAAGATAGTTGGTATGAATTTAGGCTTCTTAAGCTTGTCATGATTTGTTTTGTGGCCTACCATATGCTCTGTGTTGGAGAATGTTCCGTGTGCACTTGAGAAGAATGTTTATTTTGTTTATTTTGTTAGATGGAATGTTCTATATGTCTGTTAAGAACACTTGGTTCTGAAATGTGGTTCATTCCAGTGCTTCCTTGTTTATGTTCTGCCTTGATAATCTTTCCTTCACATAGTGGGATATTGCAGTCTCTCATATTTACTTACTGTATTGTCTGTTTTTCCTTTAAGATTTGTTTTAGTTGATTCATAGATTTCAGTGCTTAGGATTTGGGAATGTACATATTTACCATTGTTATATCTTCTTGATGTATTAACCCCTTTATCATTATATAATGACCTTCTTTGACTCTTGTTACCCTTTTTGGCTTGAAGTCTATTTTTTTTCATGTATTATGGCTCTGCTCACCTGTTTTTTTTTTTGTTTTTGTTTGTTTTTTTGTTTGTTTTCTTAGAATATCATCTTCTGTCCTATCACTTTTCAGCCCGTGTGTCATTAGAGTGAAATGAGTCTCCTATTGGCAGTATGTAGTTGGGTCTTGTTTTGTTTATCTATCAAGCCACTTTGTGTTTTGCTTTGTTAAGTTTATTTTGAGAGAGACACCCATGCATACAGGGGAAGGACAGAGGGAGAGAGAGGGAATCCCAAACAGGCTCCATGCATGGCTTGATCCCACAAACCGTGAGATCATGACCTAATCAAGAGTCAGATGCTCAGATGATTTGAGCCACCTGGGTGCCACCACTTTGTGTTTTGATTGGTAAGTTAATTCATTTATGCTTAGGGTAATTATTGATATGTAAGGATTTACTACAACCATTTCATATTTTTCCTTCTGGTTATTTTGTTTCTCGTTTTTCCTTTTGTTTCTGTTTGTAAGTTGGTTTTCCATGGTGATTTGCTCAGTCTCCCGTTTTTTGATGTTTCATGTCTATGCTGTAGATTTTTGCTTTGTGATTACTATGAGGTTACACAAAACATTTCAGAGGTAATGAAGTCCTTTTTCTGCTAATAAAAAATTTATCTTCATTTGCCTATAAAGGTTCTATCCTTTTACTCTTCCCCTTTTATATTTTTTTGATGTTGTAAGTTATGTCTTTTTATTATTTATTTATTTATTTATTTATTTATTTTATTTTTAAATATATATATTTTTTAACGTTTATTTATTTTTGAGACAGAGAGAGACAGAGCATGAACGGGGGAGGGGCAGAGAGAGAGGGAGACACAGAATCAGAAGCAGGCCCCAGGCTCTGAGCCATCAGCCTAGAGCCCGATGCGGGGCTCGAACTCACGGACCGTGAGATCGTGACCTGAGCTGAAGTCAGAGGCTCAACCGACTGAGCCACCCAGGCGCCCCAGTTATGTCTTTTTATATTGTGATTTCATTATCAGGAGGTAACTATAGTTATTTCTTAATACTTTCTAAAATCTTTATGCTGTAGTTAAGAGTTTAATATACTATCTTAAAAAAGAGTTACAGTATTCTAATATTGAGTATTCTGAGTATTTATTACCTGAATCAGAATTTTCTGTACTTTGGTCTTTTCATTTCAGCTTGAGGCACTCCTTTTAACATTTCTTACAAGTATGTCTAGTGATGGCAAACTCCCTCAACTTTTGTTTGTCTAGGAAAACTTCTCTTTATTTTTCATAGCTCAAAGATAACTTTGCCAATGGAGTATTCTTGATTGTTTTTATCATTCAGTGTTCTGAATGTGTCATTCCATTCTCTCCTGGCCTATAGAGTTTCTGCTGGGAAACCTGCTGATAGCCTTATGGGGTGGGGTACCTTTGTAGGTTACTGTCTTTTTTCCTTGGGCTGCCTTTTTAATTCTTTATTGTTGACTTTTGACAGTTTTCATACAATGTGTTTTAAAGAAGTTTTTTTTGTGTGTTGGTATAATAATGTGTTTTGTCAGCATTGTGGAGTTGTATCCAGTTCTTTCCCTGGGTTTAGAAAGTTCTCAACTATCATTTAAGTACACTCTGTGCTCCCTTCTCCCTCTTTTTTTTTTTTTTTTTTTTTGAGATACCCTTATTATGGGGCTTGAACTCAAGACCCTGAGATCAAGAGTCTACTGACTGAGCCAGCCAGGCACCCCAGGGTTTTTTTTTTACTTTTTAAAAATCTTAAATCTGGGGCTCCTGGGTGGCTTGGTTGAGTGTCAGACTTTGGCACAGGTCCATGATCTCATGGTTCAGGAGTCAAGCCCTGCATTGGGCTCTATGCTGACATTGCAGAGCTGGCCTCAGATCCTCTGTCTCCCTTTCCCTCTGCCCCTACCCCGCCTCTTTCTCTCTAAAATAAACATTTAAAAAAAATCTTAGTTTTTTCTCGCCTTCCACCTGGATCATTTCTATATTACTATCCTTGAGTGTGCTAATTCTTACTCTTCCATATGATCTGTTCTGTTTCCAGGGTATTCTAATTCATTCTTCATATATTCATTTCTTCACCCCAGAATTTTTTTTTCTTTTTTTTCGAATTTTAACCTGTCTGGCAGAATACTCTTGTTTGTTAATTTTGTTCCTGGGATCATTTATTGCCTTTCTGAGTTTTTGAGTGGCTCATTGAATTTCTTTGTAATAGCTGTTTTATAGCTGTTTTATAGTCTTTATCAGTTAGATTACAATATTTCAAGACCTTTGGGTTCAGTTGCTGGAAAACTGTCATTTTCTTTTGTGATTTCATATTACAGATGGAAAGTGCCTCTGCTCCATTTGAAGTAGTGAACACCTTTCTTATTTAGGCAAGGTTTTGTTTACTTTGATTCTTAGAATTCAACAGATTTGTAATTAGGAGCCTTCATTTTGTTTTCCAGAAGGTGGCACTATAGCACAAGTCTTTGGTTTCTCTTACCAGAACTAACTCATATTAAGGTTGTAAGCAGATGCATTAAAAGGAAAAAGAAAAAGGAGCAAAGGTGGCTGCAGAGCTTGAGGAGAGGTGTATATTTAGCACTTGGGGCTTTGGGTATGCCAGGGGCCTGCTGGGGAATCTTCAAGGTGGGGTGGGTACCAGAGGTCCATGAGTTATTCTCTTCTTACTCCCCCTTTCCCCCTCCTCCCCCTGGCAGATAGCAGGAGACACTTTCCTTTGCCTACTTCCCTTTCCTTCTGCTGTTCGCAGGCACTGTGGTCTCTCTTCAGAGAGAGCAGCTGGGTTTTGCCACTACTGCATGCATGGTCAGGTAGACAGACTCCTAGTCTCCCGCCTTTACCTTCCACCTCCTGTGCCAGAAAGGCTTGCTGGCTTGCTGCTGGACCAGCCACCACCTTCTTTGCTCTTCTTGCAGCCTCTCTGGTTCAGTCCACTCACTTTAAGGTGCACAGATGGATAGATCTCTCAGGTGTCCTGGTATCCTGTGTGGAGGTACTTTTTTTTCTCGTTTGGTTATGGATGTCCAATTAGTTGTAAAGCAAAAAGGAGAGAAAAAGGGAATGACTCAGGCTACTGTGATGCTGATGATTGTAATACAGTTTAAAATGTAGTAAGTACTTTAAGATACGTAATTTAGGACTTCTTTGGGGCATTTTATAAGAAATTGTCAATGTGTTATATGTTTGTACTGTTTTTTAAATGATATCTCCAATTCTTTAAAAAAAATTTTTTTTAACGTTTGTATTTATTTTTGAGACAGAGAGAGACAGAGCATGAGCAGGGGAGGGGCAGAGAGAGAGGGAGACACAGAATCTGAAGCAGGCTCCAGGCTCTGAGCTGTCAGTACAGAGCCTGACGCGGGGATCGAACTCATGGACTGTGAGATCATGACCTGAGCTGAAGTCGGACGTTTAACCGACTGAGCCACCCAGGTGCCCCATGATATCTCTGTTTCTTATTTTACTTTTTCTTTTTTTTTTAATGTTTATTTATTTTTGAGACAGAGACAGAGCATGAATGGGGGAGGGTCAGAGAGAGGGAGACACAGAATCCGAAGCAGGCTTCAGGCTCCAAGCTGTCAGCACAGAGCCAGACGCAGGGCTTGGACTCACGGACCGTGAGATCATGACCTGAGCCAAAGTCGGAAGCTCAGCTGACTGAGCCACCCAGGCACCCCCTTATTTTACTTTTCATAAAGTTTAATTGTTTATAATAGGAGACAGTGCAAGACACAGATCCCATTTTGAAAACTGTTCATAAACTTTCAGTGACCAGTCTATGAAGTTTTTCATGCACCTTCTCAAATTGGATTGTGTTAAAGTTTTGATCTTCTGGTTACATTAAATAGCCAAAATTGGAAAAACCATTCTGCGAGGAATTATAACTATTCATTTTGGTTAGGAAGAGTCTTTTGAATCTAGCTAGCGTTTGTTGGTTTCAGAGTAAAGAACAGGTTTTATTGCCATGCTGAAATGTTTGGACATTTGGGGGACTAGGTTATGGAATACTGGGGAAGATCAAGCTGGGGAGTAACTTAATTAGATCTTTTTTTTAAAGAATGATACTGTGGTGTGTAGAGATTTGATTAGATTGTAGCGTTTTGGAGACATAATATTAGTTAGCAGTTTTTTTCTTGTAGCTTTAAGAGTGAGTTGTGAATGCCTGAACTTGGACTTTGGCAGGAGGTACAAAGAGAGATGGTGATATTCTTGGGAGAGTCTGTACTAAATGTATATGAAGACCATATCAGCGGTGAGGGTATAGGAGGAAAAGGCAATGAGGAAGGACTCGTCAGTGTGCTAGGAGATGTTTTATTGACTTTTTTTGTATCTGTGACAGATCTTTAAACTTGTTAGTACACCTTTGTATGTGTCATAATTGGTCTCGACCTAAACTGAGAGTTGTTTTTTGTGAGTTTTTGTTGATAATGCTCTCGATTTAGTATACGCTTACATAATGTGATAATCAGTAGATATTTCTCAACACATTGTGGTCGGGTCTGGGGTAAAGGTAGACATAGTTACCTAGAATTTCTGTAGGGGAAACAGACAAGCATACCAAGAGTAACAATTTAATAGTGATAGAAATATGTGTAGATCTTAAGGTCTGGCAATTTATAAAATGTTTCTACTTGGTTGAATTTCGTTATTATTTATCTCTCCCAAGGTGTTAAAATTTGCTCATGAGTGTTCAGAAAGGGGGATTCTATGACTGCTATTTCTATTGGATAATTCTGCTGCTTCTTGGTCATGAGAGAAAACACTTCCTAGCTTCTTCCTTCCTTAGTAACTGAAGGAATGAAGTACCTCAGATTTGGTTTATAAGTAGGTAGAATGTGAATGAGTAACTGAAGGGGATGCCTTTGGAGGCCAGAGTCCTTTCCCAGAAAACTCAACTTTTCCATGAATTGGAATGTAAAACATGTACTGAAATGTGGGGTTTTATTGTGGGCTGCCATATCAGCACCTCACCTCCAGTCCCCACTTTTCTTTTAAGAAAGAGTTCTGTGACAACATGCTATAACCACACGTGTCTGTGCTCAGTTTGCCATTTGGGTTATTTATTGCTCTTTGCACTGAACAATATAGAGGTTTGTTTATTTTTTCTTTTTTCTTTTTTTAAATCCAAGTTAGTTAACATATAGTGTAATAATGATTGCAGGAATAGAATTTAGTGGATTCATCGCTTACATGTGTTTATATATAATACCTAGTGCTCATCCCAACAAGTGCCCTCCATAATGTCCATTGCCAGTTTAGCCCATTCCCCCACCCAGTACCCCACCAGCAACCCTCAGTTCTCTGCATTTTAAGAGTCTCTTATGGTTTGTCTCCCTCTCTGTTTTTAACTTCTTTTTGCTACCCTTTACCTATGTTCATCTGTTTTGTTTCTTAAATTCCACATACGAGTGAAATTCTGTGATATTTGTCTTTTGCTTATTTCGCGTAGCATAATCCACTCTAGTTCCATCCACATTGTTGCAAATGGTAAGATTTCATTCTTTTTGATGGCTGAGTAATGGTTCCATGAACAATACAGTTTTACAATCTGAGTTAGTGGGTCTTATCTTTGAGAAGCTGATGACTGACTTTGTCTTTGAATTAGATACTTAACAGATACTTTCTAAATGAATTTTAAAGTTTATTTATTTTGAGAGAGAGGGAGAGAGTGCATGCGCAATAGCGTGAGCAGGGGGAGGAGGAGAGAAAGGGGGAAGGAGAGAATCCCAGGCAGGCTCCGTGCCCAGCACAGAGCCCTACTCAAGGTGGGCCCAGTCTCAAGACTGTGAGACCATGACCTGAGCTGAAACCAAGAGTCAGATGCTCAGCTGACTGAGCCACCCACGTGCCCCTCTAAATGAATTTTAAAACAGTGGTTCTCAAGTGTGGTGGGAGGACTCCTGGGCTTTCCTGAGACTAAGGTCTGTGAAGTCCTCACTTTTCCAACTATTCATCTGTTTGAGGTCAGATTTCTTTATGTATTTCAACCAGAATAGCATATCCCAACAGATTGAATATAAAAGTAGATATTAGAATTGGTCTGTTTTCTTTTAAGCCATACATAATGGTGTTTCCAAAAATTGTGAAACATCATCAGTCCTCTCACTACATTTTTATTTTGTTGTGGAAATATAATTATCTTTTCATACAAAAAAACCAAAAAACCAAAAAACAGGGTATTTAGTTTCAGAGGAGGCTATTAGTCATGGAACTCTGCCCATCCCTGCCTTGTGTAGGGATAGGACCCAAACTAGAGAAGATTAGTTATTTTCAAGGACCAGGGGCAGCTGCCTTTCTCTGGATTCACTAGCTATCAGAATGCATAAGCCTGGAACTGCTCAGGGTCATCTCTGTTGCCACCTGGAGAGGGCCTGCCTTAAAATGAAGTGAATTCCGAGAAAAACAGAATGGAAAAGAGGATCCTGGTGACATCATTTCAACTCCTGGATCCAGCTGTGCCTAAAGTTAGCTTTAGCTTTACACTTCCCATTTATTAAATTCCTCCTTTTGATTACCCCACCCAAAGGGCTATTTATGTTAAATTGTAGATTTGTTATTTTTTGACTTATATTTATATAAATAATTGTTATACTTATTTTATGATTTGTTATTTTATACTAAATAATTTAAATTATTTTCAGTTTTAATTTCTAATTTGGTAAATACTGATAGATGTAAACCTTTTATTTTTTAAGTTTATTTATTTATTTTGAGAGAGAAAGGAAGTGCATGTACACACGAGCAGGGAAGGAGGGGCAGAGAGAGGGAGAGAGAGCCCAAGCAGGCTTGTGTGGCTTGAACCCACAAACCATAAGATCCAAAATCAAGAGTTAGACGCTCAACCAGCTGAACCACCCAGCAGTCCCAGATAGATGTACCCCTTTTAAATAAAAGCTCTTTGGAGTTCTCTATAATTTTTAACATGTAAAGGAATCCTGAGACCAAAATGTTTGAAAACTACCATTGTTAAGGTATTGCTGCTATTTCTTGGGGGTAATATAGGGAATGAAAGAACTGACTGAATAGTTTTCAGTGTTGTAATTATATATATTGTGGTAAGTGTTTGCAGTGATAAGTGATTGGTATGATGCTCATGGATCGATCATGTTTAGATATGCTTATATTTTATCTTGTAGAATGAAGTGGTGTGATAATTCTAAAGAATAACCTTTCTTTAAAGATTTTTTTCTCTGAAGGTTTTTGCGGTAGCTAATTACTGCATACAAATAATCTATTTTTGCCTCCTTACTTGAATTGAATGAAGCTGTATAATAACCTATGGCAATTGAGTTTTTCAATATATGCATTATAATTGTTGCAATGGGATTTGGATTTCTAAATGATAATCCTAAGCATAGAATAATAAACTATGACTTTGATGCAAATTAGATATTTTTCTTGAATATAAAGTGAAAATTTGGTGGGAACAGATGTGGGTGTATATCCGTGTTCTAAAGTTACTGAGTTAACATATTTAAATTTAATTTTTAATTTCCACTGCCACCTCCAGCTACACCTTCTCAAGATTACCGAAAATGGAAGCTTGGGTTCAGTTCCTTCATTTATCTTCCACTGAGTTTCTAAAGCCTTGCTTGAGAAACTTGAGTAAAACAAAACAAACTTCTTTTTGAAAAAATGTACTAGAAGGGTACCTTTTTTAATTTTAATGTGCCATTACTATTTTGAAACTCCTAAATTAAAAGGTAAAAACTAATATGAAAAGTGTGTTAGGATTAATTTACAATCATTGTAACTAGGGGCAATTTGATTCATGCTGTTTAAAGTATTACTTAATAAAAGTCTCTTCCTCTGGGGTATTTTATTACTTTTTTTAATGTTTATTTTGAGAGAGAGTGAGCCTGTGCCCACAGGAGAGGGGCAGAAAGAGGGAGAGAGAGAATCTCAAGCAGGCTCCATGCCCAGCACAGAGCCTGACATGGGGCTCCATCCTACAAACCATGAGATCATGACCTGAGCCAAAACCAAGAGTTGGGATGCTCAACTAACTGAGCCACTCAGGCGCCCCTGGGAGATTTTATTTTAGCATTTGACTTTCTGCATTACTTTGGCTTCTCCAGCTTACTTAGTGTATGTACTTCCCTCCCCAGATACTGTTGGAAGAGAATGACCTTAGATGGTCACCCGTGCTAATGCTTTTCACTATTATTACTCTATCCTTAACATAAATTCAAAGATTGTTAAAATTTTACTTTTATGTCTTTACAATTTTTGGTTTGAATGACTTCATAGTGATTTGGACTTTTAATTTGTCAAAGCTCACTGAAACAGTTAATTTTAAATCTTTACAGGAGAGGTTAGAAATCCAGCTATTCATGAATGCTGTCTTTGCTCCATTCCACTAGACTTCTGTGCCTCAAGTGTCAAATAAGCATCCACTCCAGGCCTTTTCTCTTGAGTTCCCTTGGTCTAGGCTGTCCTTTTTCCAGATAGCCCAAAGCTGGTTTGTACTCCATTTTGATCCCTGTTTAGATTCAGTTTAATGTTATTTCATCAGGGTCCTTCCCTGATGATCTTATCTAATATGTATTCATTCATTCCTCTCCTCTTTCCTGTTTCTTCCTCCTTCCTTTGCTTCATTACTTTTACTCTGTTTTATCCCCACGCTTTACATTATTTTTCTTCAGAGCACTTGTCTACGTGACAGTATGTTGTGTAGATCTATGTGTGTATTGTGTCTCCTCGCTATACCCCTAATGTAAATTCTGTGAGAACAGGAACTTAAGTTTTTTCAAAGTTGTATCCTCAAGATCTAGAATAGCGCCTTACGTAGTACGTGCTTAAATATTTTCAAAAGATGAATGTGATATTTGGAAGATAATCAGTAAATCATGTTATTTTCAGTACTTTATGAAGATGAAAAAGAAAGGATCCCTGAGAAAAGTGAGCGGTTGATCTAGTGAGATAGATTTGAATATATTTTCTTTCTCTGTCTCAGTATATTTTGTCTTAGATGCTGTATTAGGCCCAGAGGCTACATATGTGAGTAAGACGTTTTATTTTTGGATTTTCGTATGTTTTTGGTAAAATTCTCATGTAATAGTGTCTATTTTATTTATAATGCCAGGTAACTTAATTTTTCTTATTACTAATATTTACAAGTCCATAATTATAAACAATACTGTATTATCTTATATTTCATATATCTGCATGAACAAAATTAAACCTAAGGGATTAAACTCTTACAGTTTTGTGAGCGATTTACTATCCATTCCAGTGCTTATCTGCCAGGGGCTGTTCAGCTTATGCTCAAAACCATTCTGATGATGGAAAACTCCCTTTCTTGTAAGCAGTTTATTCTGCCTTTGGGAGGCCTCTGGTTATTAAAAAAAGTTCATCTCTATTTTAAGCCAAAATCTGTTGCTTCCACTTACTGGTTCTAATTATATCCCATGGAGGATGTATTGAATAAGTGTAATCTTTTTTGTGATAGCCCTTCAATTATTTGAAAACCCACCAAGTTTTCTCTGACATTTCAATTTTCCAGGCTGAGAATCCCTAGTAAGCTATCTGATAATGATACTCATTTACTATTCTGGTCATTTCCCAGGAATCCGTTTGAGTTTGCTTATGTAGTTATAAAAGGTGGTACCTAGAAATGAAAGCTTTGGCTCTCTTTACTGTATAGGAGAGCTGCACTGTCCTCTTTAGTACTTAGTTTTTTATTTTATTGCATCTTTATGATTTAAGTTTTTCCCCAACCACTTCACACTTTGTCTCATATGACTTAATAACTAAAATACCTAGTTGTTCCTCTTCCACTCCATCTTTCACAAGTGCTGTTGGCAAATCGTGTCTTATGCCTGCTTTATTTTGTAGTTTATGGTTTCTTTGTGTTTTGCCCACCCAGCCCTCTTCAACCCCCAACACACACACACACACACACACACACACACACACACACACACACAGGCACAAGGGTAATTGGAGTTGGGGCACTCTGTGGTTAATTTGATGTTTTATTGGCAGATTATGTACTTGCTTGGTTGAGAAGTACTTAATGGAACTTAGATTCAGGGAATTTGGCCTGTTTTCTAAGATAGGGATGAAGTTGGTCACTAAGTGTTCTTTGTACTGAAACTATTTTCAAAATCTGTTCTTTCTTTCGCTGTCTCTGGTGTGAAAGGAGATTTCAGTCTCACTTTTCTTTCACTGTTTCTAGAATGCTAGTAACATAGCATAGGGCAAAGTCTAGCTCTGACAAGATATATTCATTCAGTCTACAAATCTCTCATCAACAGTGGCAACTGGTGCAGTAAAGTACCACATGAACAATCTTGCTTGCCATGGAGACTTTTTTAAATAGCCCCTTACTATTTTAATATGATTTTCTCTGGTTAGGTGATTTAAACGTTTTTACTGCATTAATTTTGCATAGCAGGTTATTGCAAGGTGTTCACATAATGTAGCATTGGCACATTTAATTAAGATAGAAAAGAGAGCACATATTTTGCCTTTTCTTCTTGATTTATGACATTGTGGCATATTACTTCGTAGTTCAGATTTTTTTACTGAGCTGTAATTTTCAAGTACATACCTTTTTTATTTTTAAAAATAAATATGAAATCTTATAAGATTTAAGAAAAATTGCCTCTCAACTATAAATTTACCCATTTTTCTGTTAAATGTGAAATTATAAACCTTGCTTCTACCATATAATTTACAGTCTAACAGATTTTAAAAAGTAATTTGCCCTTTCAGACAATTTCAAGCATTTAGAATATTTGTGTATGGTAGTTAATTTGCTGTGGTGGTTGTTATTTTTATTGGTTTTTGATTTGATTCAGTTGCTTCCTGTAGAAGATGTTGAGTAATCATTGTTCAGAAATGATTCCGTCCTGCTGTTTTATGAAATTATAGTCTGTAAACCATAATATTACAGAAATTGCAAGGGTTTTTTTTTTCTAGATTTTTAGCTAGTAAAATTTTAATTGACTTACAGTGTCCTGTTTAGAAAAATAATGTAGCAACAATGAGATAGATTTGGTGTTTAGTTAAGAGAAATATAAACTCACAGTTAAGTCATTAGAAAAGCCAGTACTAAGTTGAAAATTCACCACAACAGTCAGACCAGTGTTGAATAAAATTGTAGCATTTGGACTCAGTGTAGAGAGTCTGAATTGGTTTATTAACAGCAGTGCAATAAAACAGTATAACACAGTGATAGTATTATGTATCACAGTGATTTCCAACAAATTGAAGTTTGTTTAGCTTGATGTCTGGTTAAGTAAGTGTTTAGTCGACTGTGTTTATTCAGGTTACCTAACATGAATAGGTATTGTTTCAGGGTCTCTCATGCAGTATTACCAGATTGCTGGATCTAAGTAAAGCTATAGGTACATCATGAGATTATATTTGTCCCATTTCTTCATGCTTATTTTTATCACAGATGTAAATATTTCTATGCCCATTATGATAAAACATGAAAAAAATTGCTATAAATCATTTTGTCTCTTTTCTTTAAAGTGTGGGTTTAAGTACGTATATTGGAATAAATTTCAAAGGAAAAGTCTTAAAAAATTTTTTTCATGTACCGTTGGAACAGATTTCTTTTTTATTCTTGTTTAGGTAATAGCCCATTTCAAGTCTTTGTAAATAAATGGAAATAGACCTATGAGGAAAGTTGACTTATGATTACTAACAAATTACCCTGAAACTTAATTTAGTAGCACAGCAGACATTTATCACCTCATGACCTTTATCATTCCTGTGTCAGGAATTTAGAAGCAGGTTAGCTGAGTATTTCTGCCTCGGAATCATGAGATTGCAGTTAAGCTGTCGATCAGTTCTGTAGTCTTCTCAAGGTTCTACTGAGACTGTAGAATCGGCTTCCAAGCTCACTCACATGTGGTTATTGGCAAGAGACTCAGTCGTCTGGCTGTTGGCCAGAGCTCTAGCCAACAGAGCTCTCATTTCATTGCCACATGGTGCTTTCCATAAGGCTACTTGAGTGTCCTTGGAACATGGCAGCTGATTTCTCTAGAAGTGAATCCAGAAAGAGAGCATTCTTCTGCTGTTCTGTTTAGTTAAGTACCTAAATTGAGCCCTCTCTCAAAGGGTGGGGAATCAGGCTGTACCTTCTGAAGGGAAGAGTGAAGAATTTGAAGACATACTTAATTATCACAGCAATGTAGACTAGGAAGTCTTACAGTATATGATAAATGCTATATACTATTTTCTTAATAGAGTAGTTGTCAATTCTGACACTGTATTAGACTTAACCTGTGCAGCCTTTATGAAACATTGAAGCAAAACATAGATGGTTGTATTAGGCCTGTTGATTGACTTGCATTCAGGTTTTTCCATAGGCGTTTCTATTGTACAACCAAAGCTGTTCACTGTCTTTTTTTAAGATGTACTTTTTGATTCAGTGACATAGGTTATCGCTATACTTTTGTAGAACTGTTACAGAATAGAGCTAAATACAGTATGTACTGTGCATAGCACAAACTAGATTAGTAGATATTAATGCTTGGCTATTGCTAGTATTTTATTGTTATTCACCCTGACTTGTAAAATGGTCATTAATTAAATAGGTAACAATCTTAGCTTAGTTGAAAAAGAGTTATCTGACTTTTTGTTAGGGTGGGCATGGCCCAGGCATCAAAAACTTTCTCCCCTCACTCTGTTCCTCCTTCACTTGTCCCCGCTACCTGCTCCCCCCACTCAAAAAAAAAAAAAAAAAAAAAAGAAAAAGAAAAAAACAACCAATAACCATAATTATTTGTTTATACTTTCACATATTTGTTACTCAGACATAAGCCAATCCAAATATATAATTTCTTCTCTTTTTCCCACACAAATGGTAACATACCTGGTTTTCTCTACCTTTTTAAACTTGCCTCTTAAACTTAACAAATTCATAGGGAACATTTCTGTAGTAGGAAAACTTCTTCATTCTTTTTTGCATTTTTTTGGTGTATCCCATTCCTTGTGTAGATTTACTATACTATAATTGCTTTTTCCAGTCCTCTGTAAGTGGACATTTGCATTTTTATTTTCAATCAGTGTGACAGTGAATGACTTGTCCATGTGTCATTTTGAGTATGTAAGTATGTCTGCGAGGCAACTTCAGAGAAGTAGAACTGCTGTCCGTTGTACTTGTGATTGTAAGCTGCCATACCTTAGGGGCTGCTGCTTTCCTCACAGCAGCCACGGTGTTTGAGAAAAACTGCTTGTATGCTCATAGTCTTATCTCCAGAATATATTTTCATATTTTTTAGATTTTTGCCAATTTTATAACCAAAAAATAGTATTTCAGTATAGCTTAAGTTTGAATTTCTCTTATGGATGAGGGTGTATTTTTACTCATATTCAGACTGACTTTTCTTTTTCTGTTCAGCATCTATTTGTATTCTTTGTCTTTTTTCTTTTATGGTTTTGGTCTTACTAATTGATAGAAACTCTGCATATTAGGAGAATTCACCTTTTGCAAAAAACCATTTGAGCTTTTTTTATTTGTCTTTTGACTCTTCATTCTGAAGTTTTGCCCTTTTTTTGTACAATCAAATTACTCTTGTGATAACTTGCCATAACTCAAAAAGTCTTCATTACTCCAGAGTTCTAAAGTAACTGTCTTATTTTTTTCCGGATACTTTAATGCCCTTTATAAAAGCTAAAGTTTCTGTTGTTAATGTACTATGCAGTGGGTTTTCAGGTTTTATTTTAGTGCCCTCTCTGTCTGGATTTTCTTAGCTAATTTAGTTATTGGGATGGAGGGGAAGCCTTTTTGGATTTTTATTGGTGCCACACTAATACTACGTTTTTGATGTTTTGATACTGTTTTTACTTTGTTAAAACTTCTCTTTTAAATAATAGTAAAGCCTGCTGAGTTTTTAATACATATGTTAGTATATATGTGGAAGGATACTGAGTAATGGCTGCATATATCATGTAAAATACATTCCTATAAGAGAGAACTTCGATTTCTTCATTGCTTTATGGGCTAGGTGCTTTTTACATATATTAACTCACTTAACTACCATACTGACTGAGTCAGTTTTATAACTGGAGTTTTTAGAATGTGTAATTAATTGCTTATGGCTAAATTTCCTTCAACATTGTTTTTTTCTTCAGCTGTGATGCAGATCCATCAGCCCTAGCAAAATATGTTCTTGCTTTGGTAAAGAAAGATAAAAGTGAAAAAGAGTTAAAGGCATTATGTATTGATCAACTGGATGTATTTCTTCAAAAAGGTAAAAAAAATCTTTGGTTTAAAAATACTAGTTTATTTCAATAAATCATTTAAAGGAAGATTTTCCACAATATGAAAGAAACTCAGAGAATAGGCTCTAATTGTCATAAACAGTATTATTACTGATGTTAGCCATATATGGAAGCTTTTTTTCCCTTAACATCTTTATTCTCTTTTTTAAAGCATGCTGATACTTTTCCTTAAAAGATTAAATGATTGAATGCTTGTTTATTTAAAAATAGTACTGCTTAAGAAACTGCTTTGAATGTTGTCTAGATAGTGCTTCTAACTTTTTTCATGTTGCCACCATCTAGATAATGATGATATTTATGTTTGGCACACACGGCACGGGGTACATGGAGACAAGTCATGGCTGGAAGCAACTGGCCTAGAAGCTCTGGCCATCCTAGTCCCTCTACCCTGAAATTGAATGGATTAGTATTACCATAGGATTTGTGCCATGGCACACTGGTTGGAAAGCTCTTGGTGTTATAGTGTTCTAGATTTATAAAAGTCAGTGTATATTTCATCATATTGAACTCTGATGTGTAGAGGGGAAGAATTGATGTCTTAGCAAATCTCTTTAATCTGTGGTTTTTTTGGGGTTTATTTGTAGAGACACAGATATTTGTGGAAAAACTTTTTGATGCTGTGAATACAAAGAGTTATCTACCTCCTCCAGAGCAGCCATCATCAGGAAGCTTAAAGGTAGAATTTTTTCAGCACCAAGAAAAAGATATAAAAAAAGAAGAGGTAAGGATTTGTGTTAAACCTTGGATGTTCTTTAAAAGCATATAAGGAATTAGGGGTGCCTGGGTGGCTTAGTTGGTTAAATGTCCGACTTCGACTCAGGTCATGACCTTATGGTTCATGAACAAGTTTGAACCTTTCATCGGGTTCTGTGCTGACTGCTCAGAGCCTGGAGCCAACTTTAGATTCTTTGTCTCCCTGTCTCTCTCTCTCTGCTCCTCCTCCCACTCATGGTCTGTCTGTCTGTCTGTCTGTCTCTCTCTCTCTCAAAAATAAACATTAAAAAAAATTTTTTTAACATACATGGAATAATTAAACTGAATTTTACTTTTTGTATTTGTATCGAGATTTCTCAAGAACATCCCTTGGAGCAGTCATAGGATTTAGCCTGTTGTCATACTCACAGCTGTGATTTCTTACAGCAGAATCAGCATAGGGAAAAGGAAAAAGTGGGTGTTGCAAAGTCTGGGGGAAAATAGGCACAAGCTTCCATAGGCTTCTCCCAGTGGAATCACAGAAGATCTTAACAAGTAGTTCAACACATGTGAACCAGGGAAGCTCTTAGCGACTCAGTGTCCAGGGTTTCAATTTAGGGCTGGTCACACATGAACCTTCGGCCTAATATGTACCAACATTTCAAACTCCCAGAGGAGAGCATGTGTTCAGCCTAAAACCATATTGTTTACACAAACAATTCAGGCATATAGTGAGCTATTATTGTCAGGGAATGATGGGAACCCTTCAGAAATCAAAGTTCACAGATGCAAGCCAAGAGCTTATCTTACAAGAAGCAGGCCTTTCTGAGGCTAACAGTCTCAGGTTTACTTTTAACTCTCTTATGCATAGTATCTTACACTATGGACTTGCATTAAAAAAGGCTTTTAAGCAGTGTTTCTCGAAGTTTGGCCTAGTGATAGGATTTCCATTTTTCATCCAACATAGAACACTTTTGACAGTGAGAGGCTCCTCCCAGAGGGATATCGGAACAACTGGCATAAATGGACACAGTTATATTATCCTGTAGACTGCCTGCATCAGAATATCTTAGACTTCTTGTTAAAAATGGAAAACCTTGAGCCCTGTCATATTTACAGAAGCCACATGTTCAATATTTCCTCTATTTGTTTATCCTCTAAATCCTGTTTTTCCTGGTAACACCTGTTAATGTCCTATGTAACCTGTGTTCTAGACAGTACAGCATGGAAAATTCTGGCCTCAGAAAAGTAGCATTGGTAAAGGGAATATTTTCCAGGGGTGCTTTCTATTAATAATGTAATATGAATGGAGGCCCTTTGTAGAAAGGAGGAATATATAGTTGCTGTATTGCTATGAGAAACTTGAAGAACTGTTTCTCCTTGTTTATTGTTTTTTCATATGTCTCTATTTCTGACTTGGTTAGTTTTTTGTTTATTTTTGAAAAAAAATTTTTTTAATTGTTTTAAATGTTTATTTACTTTTGAGAGAGAGAGAGCGCGCACACGCACACACAAGTGGGGGGAGGGACAGAAAGAGATAAGGAGACACGGAATCCGAAGTAGGCTCCAGGCTCTGAGCTGTCAGCACAGAGCCCAATGCGGGGTTCAAACTCAGGAACTGTGAGATCATGATCTGAGCAGAAGTCGGACGCTTAACCAAATGAGCCACCTAGCTGCCCTTTGACTTGGTTAGTTCTAATGCATTCTCCTATATTAATGTGTTTGGTGCCAGACCAAATTCATGAAACCAAAACATGAATGTATGTTGGAATTTTGAAAGAAGGAATAAAAGTGGCTTTAGACTAATAATGTTAAAATGAGAACACTTGTCTAAATGTTTTTTCACAGCTGTTACTATCTAAGATAAACATTTTTGAGTCTTGTTTGAATTTACTTTAACTTTCAACAAGCCTTTTTTCTATTGTTAAATGAAATGATTGTACTCGAAATGTATATTTTTAATGCTTTTAGAAGAAAACACTTTTCTGGTTTAATATCAGTTAAGTCACTGAAATAGTAATATGGCAAGGAATAACTTGCTAAACTTAGCAAATTTTTCTTTGTATATCAGATCACAAAGGAGGAAGAGCGAGAGAAGAAGTTTTCCAGAAGGCTAAATCATAGTCCTCCCCAGTCAAGTTCCCGATACAGAGAAAATAGGTGATCGATTTATTGAACCATGTTCACTGTTCAGACATTGGATATCTTTTATATGAATGCTTAGACTGATTATCTTTTGTTTAGGGGCAAGTAGTGTGTACTCTTCTATTGGTCTAGGACAGTGCAACTCAGTCCTTTCTTACCAAGAGTATTTGTGTCAGATTTGTAGGTTCTGGAAGTGATGTTTAAAAAAGGGCTTGGCATGCATTAATTATTGCTATTGTTTTTATTTCCATCTTCAAATTCCAGTGAAATCTTAGTGTGAGAATGTTTTTTGCATGAATTTTTCCCTTTAGTGTGAATAAATTATTTTTCCCCACTAAGGCTTCAAAAGCATTTAGAGGCCAATTATATGTGATACATGCCTATAAGTATGAGTTACATGTACAAGATCGTATGTTCTATACGACATGATGTACAGATGCTAAATGTAAAAATGTCTTTGTGTATAAGACAAAGGACTGAGTTATTTGGGAGGTTTTTTTTCCTTTAAAGTGTTTTAGAGTTCTTGAGCAGATCATGTTCAGTTTTTTCAGTTTGAGTTTCCTATATTTGCGGTGGGTTAAAGAATCATAACATTATAAGAATTAAATAATACTTTTGCATTTAATGATTCTTTTCCTGTATCCACTTAAAAATTATTTTCCTAAAAGTGATCATTTATTTCTTTAGAAGTCGTGATGAGAGGAAAAAAGATGATCGTTCTCGCAAAAGAGATTATGATCGAAACCCTCCTCGAAGAGATTCATACAGAGATCGGTACAATAGAAGACGAGGCCGAAGTCGCAGTTACAGCAGGAGTCGGAGTCGAAGTTGGAGTAAAGAGAGACTTCGTGACAGGGATAGGGATAGAAGTAGGACTAGAAGCAGAAGCAGAACACGAAGCCGGGGTAAATAATTCATATATATGTATGTTCTGATTAGCATTCTTCTGTTGTGAAAAAACTGTATTTGAGTTTTAATTTTTGTTAGTGTTGTCTTCATTTTTTCCATTTTGATGTATTTTGTGGTCCAAGTGAATGCTTTTTTAAAAATTTCTTCTAAAATTTTTATTTCATGCACATTTTAACCACAGTGAATCACCACTGCATGCCTTTCAGAATGACTGAAAGTGAAAAGGCTGACTCTATCTAGTATTAGTAACGATGGAGATAAACTGAACTCTTTGGAACATACTTTCATTATATCTTAAAAATTAAATCTATACATACTGAATGACCCAGCTGTCCTAACGCCTGAGTATTTAAGAGAAACAGAAGTGTATTTCTACAGAGACTGTACATGAGTGATCATGGTACGTTTGTTTGCAGTAGCCAAACACTAGAAACAACTCAGATGTCATGTGAATGGATAAACTGATGCATCCGTACAGTGGATGAAAAGAACAGAACTTTGGATAATGTGTGTGACACAAGGATGGATCTCAAAATAATACTGCTGAGTGAAAGAAGCTAGATGAGAAAGAATATATATATAAAATTTTAGAAAATGCAAATTAATCTATGGTGATAGGAAACAAATCCGTGGTCACCTGGCATGGAGTAAAGGACAGATGACTTACTAAGGAGCAAAGGGTACTTTTGGGGGGTGATGATTATGTATTAGTGTGTATATTATTTTGGTTACGGTGTTTGGTTTCACATGTGTATACATAGATAAAATTCATTAAATTGTATAAATGTATTCAGTTTATACCTTAAAATTAAGAAAACAATTAAATTTCTCATTTCAGCTGTGTGTATTTGCAAGAGCATGTCATTTCCAACATGTATAATTTTTCTTCCAGTGTGTGTTATTGAAAGGAAGAAACCAAAGGAGATAAAAACAACTAAAACACCTTCAAATAAAACACCTTTACTCAAGCTTAGATTTTTTGCTACTCTTTCAGCCTATATTGTACAGTCACCTTTAGTTATTGGGAAACAATTTTTATTTCTATTATACCAAGTCTGCGTATAAGCTTTATACTTCGCCGTTACTTTTTTCTTAGTGTTTTCCTCCTCTGTGATCTAGGTGTACTAGGCCTTTCCACATAGCGCTTTATGTAACTAGTCTCCTTAATCCTTTTCTCTTTCCTTGGGACCATAGACAGCCTAGCTAATGTTTTTGTTCATGTTTAATATGAACTTTTTTTCCTTCCTCTTTGCTCATCCATTTCTATCTTCAATAAATAGCTTTCACCATTAATATTATTAATAATGCATGGTATTTATTAAAAAGGCATGCTAGGAACTTTAGGTAGATGACAAATGTTCATCACAGAGAAAATAACCATATTTTAGTTTATGTTTTGTGGGCTGAAGTTACGCATACTAAGATTGTAGTGAAGAAAATCTCTTTTCTGTAAACAGAAAAAATGTTCATTAAGTGTAGCAACATATGTAATTTTATAGTATAGGTCATATTGAAAAGAAACCGCTGATCTTGGAACATTGTATATTCATTTAGTAGTTTTCAAAAGAAAAGGAGGACTGTGTAAAATATGAACATTTTTTTTCTGTTCAGCAAAATTACCACTGTTTTGTAGATCTGGGACTTCTTTTTAATAGAGTATAATTTTATAAGTCATTTATATTTTGTTGCAGAAAGGGATCTAGTAAAACCTAAATACGACCTGGATAGAACAGATCCACTAGAAAACAATTATACTCCAGTCTCTTCGGTACCCAATATATCATCTGGTCACTACCCTGTACCTACTTTGAGCAGCACTATTACAGTAATTGCTCCTACTCATCATGGTAATAACACTACCGAAAGTTGGTCTGAATTTCATGAAGACCAAGTGGACCATAACTCATATGTAAGACCACCCATGCCAAAGAAACGGTGTAGAGACTATGATGGTAAGTCTTTCTAATGTTTCATGACGTACTGAGTCAGTATTTCCAGTTGACAGCATTCCATGAGTCTAGATTTTATAGTTACTCAAAGATAATTAATGTATTGGAAATGGTGGTAAATTAGTCTTAGCACTTCTTGAATTCCTCATATTATTTAAACCTTCATTAGTCACCACTGACTGTTGTATACCAATTTAAAGATATTGCTTATTTACACCTAAATCTTAATAGATTTTTGAAGTTTACCAAATAAAAATATTTACTGAGTTATTTGAGAATCTGCTACTGAAACATTCTTGACAAAACTTACTTCTTTAGAAGTAAATAGTTATTGGCATGTAAGCAGAACCTAGACATGTGACTCACCTGTATAAGAATTTTATTAATGAAGACTCTTAAAGTTTTACTGTAAAAGTTTTATAATTTGTATTAAGGCTGTAGTTGCAATAGTCTTAAAGTTTTTGGTGAGATATAAATGAAGTATTTCTAGTGACAAAAAGTATATATACTATAATATGTATATTATGTTATAAAAGTTATATATTATGTCTTGCTAGCTAAGTAGACTTATTTTAATTTGGTGATGTATTTTTTAATGTGTGTGTTAGCTATATTATCTACTTCAAAATTATATTACTGGAAATTAGCTCTCACATAGTTAAACTGGCCCAATGTTAAAATTTTTTTATTTTTAAAAGTCTTGCCTTTGATAACTTATAGAAAATTGATATATCCAGCACTTAACCATATTTTTAATTATTCTTCCTTACAGAAAAAGGTTTCTGTATGAGAGGAGACATGTGCCCTTTTGACCACGGAAGTGACCCCGTAGTTGTAGAAGATGTGAATCTTCCTGGCATGCTGCCTTTCCCAGCACAGCCTCCAGTTGTTGAAGGACCACCTCCTCCTGGACTTCCCCCACCTCCACCAATTCTTACACCCCCACCTGTGAATCTGAGACCCCCAGTGCCACCACCAGGCCCATTACCACCCAGCCTTCCACCTGTCACAGGTAAGTAACTACATTTGCTTGCTGGTGCCTAATATCTGTCTCTTCATAGTCTTTACAAAGTTAATGGTTTGATGCTTGCTTTTGTTAAAAATATCTAAAGTAATCCTATAGTTGCCTGCTAAAAACTAAGAGCAAGGTACTCTTACTTAGAATATACTCTTGACTTCGCAGGCTTTGCCAGACCTATGGTTTACTGTGGTTTGGAGTGGCCCTGACTTAATGCACGTCCCTGATAAATCCCAGCTGCCAGTAGTCCTTTATAGCTTATAAGACAAACCTGTTTTTGGTATACATTAACAGGATATCTTACCTTAGAAAACTAATACAGTTGTAAGAACTTGGGAGTTTGTAGATATTATAATTGTGCTGATAAATGAGAATATCATGTTTGGATATATAGTAACTTATTTTATTTGTTTGCTTTCAGATGATATTTCTTATTCTTTGGTTTTGACAGGACCACCACCTCCACTTCCTCCTTTGCAGCCATCTGGCATGGATGCTCCCCCAAACTCTGCAACCAGTTCTGTTCCTACCGTAGTAACGACTGGCATCCATCACCAGCCTCCTCCTGCTCCACCCTCTCTTTTTACTGCAGGTGCAGTTTTGCCCCTCTTTGTATTCATAATGTAATGAAGTTTTAGAGCAGAGTTTTAGGTAGGAATATAAAAACGTCTAGAGACTGACTAGCTCTATTAGGTTTATTTTTCTCACTAAAATCCTATAGAATAAGATGTAGATTAGCGAATGGATGTTAAATGCAAGTCCTCATTTATGATTTGTTTTAAAAACTAAGTTATATTTGGTTTAATAACATTTTCATTTTTATAAAACTAAATTTTCTTTTTAATGCATACAGCATGTTAGCTGTATATTAGAATATGTTGTGTAATGTACTTTTTTTTTATTATCAATGTAAAAATATTACCAAGTGGCGTTTTATAATTGTTTTTTAATTACAGTTTTTGTATTACCAGATACATATGACACAGACGGCTACAATCCTGAGGCCCCCAGCATAACAAACACTTCCAGACCTATGTATAGACACAGAGTGCACGCACAGAGGCCTAACTTGATAGGACTGACATCAGGGGATATGGATTTGCCACCCAGAGGTACCCCAGTTAATCTTCTCTTCTTATCATTTTCATATCATGAATGGCAAGACATTTGTAAAGAATGTGGTTTTGCATTTATTGGGGTTGAGAAAGGGATGGTGATTAAGTTTATTCCTCTGATGCTTTGGTCTCTCTTAAGAGAAAAGGTAGTGTGTGATTCTCTATTTCTGTTACTGGTGCCACTTTATTCTGCCACCTAAGGGGAAAGGAATTTCCGAAAAGTGCATATTTTCTAAGGTAGCTTTTTGGGGTATTTTCTATCATTTGCAGTCTTAATTGGTTCATTTAAACTCTTGAAAATAATGCTTAATTCCTGAAAATAGATATTTTTTTCATAGATTGGATAATGAAATCAGCTTTACAAACTTGTGGTTGATACGCATTTTACATGTATTGAATTTGTTACGTTAAGCAAAAAGAATTATTTTTTAGGAAGTGACTCATTAGCTTCTAAAATTCTCTTACAGGAGACAGACTATATGATAAGATTTCTAAATGAGAGAAGACGATAAGAGTTTTGATGATAAAGTCAGAAGCTGGGGGGACCTATGTATAGACTGCTGGGAGCAAAACTGCTGTCCTGGGGGTGCAAACTGATAGGAAGGTTCAGAGGAGGGAGAGCACTGGTATTTGTTTGAAAGAGGGAGCGTTTGCTACAGATAGTATTTGACATCAGGGGATGAGGGATTGTTAGACATAATGGAAAATATTATGTAGGCCAATACTTACAGATCTTTTTCCTTAATTCAACTAATTTTTAAATCCCATTTTCTTTCTAGTCTTGCTGTCTTTTTTTTCTAGTCAAAAAAAAAAAAAAAGTCATGCCTCATTAATCACAAATAAAATAACCCAACTTGTTAAATAACAGTCAATACCTAATGTGGTTTAGTAAGCTTGTGATTACTATACTTTGCATTTTTTGATTTGTTTGTTGAAGCTATCGGATTCTGAGCATCTAACTTCAGTGTTCAAAGCACTTTTTATAATAGAGATATGAGGAACATGATAATTTATATCCAGTTTAATTTATATCATCTTTGACATCAGAGGAAAGCATTTCATGTGGATGCCACCTTTCCCTTCATACCTTTTAAATTCTCATTGAGGAATTCTAATAGCTATCATTAACAACAACTAGAGAAGAAAAGATTTTTTAACAGTTTTATGTAAGGGACATAAGATTTCTCATAAATGAAAGTTATAAGCCACTTAAGATTGTGGCTCTTTATCCCTCAAATCTCTTACTTGACTAGTTCAGAGAAAACCCTTTTTTTCTTTGGTCACTACTTAGCACGTATTTTCTTTTCATCATGCCAATCAACACTTCTTGCTCTTACTGGAACCTCCCACGTGAAGTCAGCTCTTACCTTGCTGCTTTGGAATGGCATAAATATATGCTACTACAGATCAGTCTTTAGTAGACCCATTCCAATGCCAGGCAAACTTTTTTGTTGGTTATTAAGAAAAGGAAGAAGGACCACACTCCCTGCAAACAATCTTGCAACAATGTAGAAGTTGCACTGAGGGTAGTTTCAGCTCCACATGCTTGTAGTTACAAGTTACAGGAAGTGGCCCTGTTGAGAGAGAAATGTCTAGTATATATGGTTAGACATTTAAATGCCTTTTCCTATAGAATCATTGTACATAGTGATTATTTTAGTACTGTTCTTCAGATACATCCCGTACTATTTTTGTGACCTGGTTTAGGAATATATTTTCCAGTAATAACATTGTTTCTCGGTACCACAGAACTGATTTAGCAGCCCATTTAAATTGAGTAGTACTTATACTTCTGTTTTCTCAACTGTTGTCATTCTTTCTCCCCCTAAGAAGTTTTCATCTTTTGCCTATTTGGTTTGAAATTTATTGTCCTGGATGCATAATTAAAAGTTTTTAATATTGTTTATTATATAATACTGTATGTACATTTCTTATAGTCTGTAGATGGCCTTAATTTAAATTTGTCACAGACTATTATGTGATAATTATATCATTATGTTTCATACTTTAAACTTATGAGGAATTCTCATTATTAAACAAATGAAAAAATATAGGTGCATTGATGCCTTAGAATTCCTAGTATAAAAGTGACCGAGGGGCTCTGAGAATTGTTCTTTTCAGATTTCTAAGGAGGTAGAGAATTTGATGGATGTTCCTTTCACTGGATATATATAGAAATAAGGGCTGAGTGGTTTTTCATTTGCTGTCAGCAAAAAAACCAATTCATTAAAAGGATATTGGGGTGAAAACTCAGTACATATAACTAATAGACACGTTTGCTAATTATATACCAAGAAGAATTTGCTTTTGTTTTTTAACAGTCTTAAATAAATAACAATGGAAGAGAATCTGATAGAGAACATAGATGAGTTGGAACAAACACATCAGAGTGACTGGGGGGAAAACTTACTACTGTCTCTCTTAGTGAACCTTCAAGTAAAGAACATAATAAAGTAAAAAAGGACATTTGATAGCTCAAAGACTTCAAAAAACCTAGTGAGCCAGGCTTGGGAGACAGGAGTAAGGTCAAAAATCCTGTTGCAGAGTCCTGCAAATCAAGATAGGAGAAGAAGGTGATCAACAGCATTTAATACTCTTGAGAGGTCAAATAAGAGAAGGATTGGGATTTATTTATAAGCTTAAGCAACAAGTTAGGACATCAGGGAATTTAGGATGAACAAGTTAAGTTCAGTAATGGAAGCAGCTGCCAATTTCCAGAGGAAATTGGTGGTAGGGAAGCAAGTTAGCAAATGTAGACAGACACCTCTTAGGAAATAGCTGGTGGGGGGGGGGGGGCGGTGGGAGGGAGAGGGAGAGAGAGAGAGGGAGACACCTGTATCTGGAGAGGAAGTAGTTTTATGCAGTTTCTTTTAAAAATGGAGTAATTTGGGGGGCCTGGGTGGCTCAGTCGGTTGAACGTCCAACTTTGGCTCAGGTCATGATCTCGCGGTTCGTAAGTTTGAGCCCCATGTTGGGCTCTGTGCTGAAAGCTCAGGGCCTGGAGCCTGCTTTGGATTCTGTGTCTCCCTCTCTCTCTGCTCCTCCCCTGCTCACACTCTGTCTCTCTCTCAAAAATAAATAAAGATTAAAAAAAAAAAATAAATAAATATGGAGTAATTTGAGCTTGCTTCAATGTTTTTTTTTTTTAATGTTTTTATTTATTTATGAGAGAGACAGAGACAGAATGCAAGTGGGTTAGGGGCAGAGAGAGAGGGAGACACAGAATCCAAAGCAGGCTCCAGGCTCTGAGCTGTTAGCACACAGCCCAGCGCAGGGCTCGAACTCATGAGCTGTGCGATCACGACCTGAGCCAAAGTCGGCCACTCAACCGACTGAGCCACCCAGGCGCCCCGAGCTTGCTTCAATGTTAATGGGAGGGAAGTGTCAGTTTAGAGGAAGAGGCTGAAGAGGGAGGAAAACAGCAGAGCTGTGGGGCACTGATTTTGCCAGTTCTTTATGTAGGATAAATTTCTGGAAGGAGAATCCAGAAGCAGAAATCCAGTTAGTACAGTAGACTACGTGAAAAGTAATGCAAGTTTGTACTAAGATTGTCTCAGTGAGAAATGAGAGGAAATATATGCAAGATGAATTGAAGGGATATGGGCAGAGTCACAAATCAATATGATTGGGAGAATGTTAGTTTCATTGATAGTAATGTTTAACAAAGATTTAAAAACATACATTTGATATAAAGATAACTTGTATTTTGTATATACTGTAGTGAATTTTAAGAAACCTGTAGGATTTCCAGAAGATGGCCAAAGAAAACCAACAAATTAAAAATTTCGGACTTATTCTTAGAGCAGAGCTTGTGTGTGGTAGAAAGATTGATACGATCTTCTGTGTGGAGATCATAGTTGTAGCCATCCACGAGAGAGATTATGCTGAAAAATCCTCAGTTCCTTTGGTTAGCTATTTGTTCAGAAATACTAAGAATAGGATATATGCAATCAGTGTATCCATTATATTTTTCTGTGTGGATTAAGGTTTGCATGTTTTAAGCTTTAGGGTCATTTGGGAATAACAGGTTAAATGTACTGTGCTTGTCAAATTCCAACAAAGTAAATGTAAAGTGTTGAAAGTAGCAGATATATATAGCTCTTCTGCACTGTATTTCAATCTTGAATATTTACTTTTTAAAGTCAAGTATACTTTATGTTACTATGTTGATACTTAAATAGGCAACTCACTTCAGTCGCAACTCTGAGTTATCAGTTCTTAAAGAAAGGTCATTGGATTAATGTTAAATTTTGAATCTTTTAGGTTGTGCCTTTGATTTCAAAACTATGAACTCAAAGCCTCAAGATAGTTTATTTGTTGTTTATTTGTACATTTACTTATTTATGGCGAGGGTGATGGCAAATGGAAACAGTGATACGGATTTTACCCTCCACACCCTCAAAAAGTAGCTTACAAAGTCATATTTAATTTGACATGTAAGAATTACTGAGTCTTCTTTACTTACGTATGACATGAACTCAAAATAAGTTAAAATCCCTTAAATTACTATATGTGAACATACATTTAACTATTTCTTCTAAGAATGCATATTTGGACAAAAGCCAGAACTTTGTTTTCACTCTGCATTTAAGGAAATAGCTATGATAAACAGAAAATATTAATCTGTGCTCTCTTTTCTTTTCAAATAGAAAAGCCTCCTAATAAAAGCAGTATGAGGATAGTAGTGGATTCTGAATCAAGGAAAAGAACCATTGGTTCCGGGGAGCCTGGAGCTCCTACAAAGAAGACCTGGTTTGATAAGTAAGCTGGCAGGGAAAATTGAGGAATTTTATTATGCAGTGATTTTTAGAATACTGGAATATTATTATGACAGTATAGTATTCTCTTTTAAAATGAACGCTCTCTAACTTTGTTCTATAGGTGATGCCACACTAGTGTGTACATTGATTTCCAAAAGTTTTTAAGTTAATTGGCACTTGGGAGGCATTTTCAAATGGAATCGGTGTGGTAGTTGAGGACACAGTTTTTCCTCTTTCTGTCATCCTGCATCTCCCCATAAAACACCCCTTCACTTAGAGATGTCACTGAAAACTACCTATATAAAGGATAGTCATGAGCCCATTAAGGAAAGAGGTTGGGTCTGGTTTGGGAGGAGGCTTTAGCATGTAGGCTGGTCCTGTTAAGAGCTAGAAAGTGATCTTTTGGGGAGCAGGGGAGGCTGGATAGACACAAATTGTCAGGGAAGGGCTTCAGAGAAAGAGGTAAGGAATCTGAATTTTGGGGTGCGTGTGATGATTCTCTTATGAATATTTGCAAGTTAAAGGAAAGGATCACACTTTCATACTTTAATATCATTTAATAATGGCTAATACCTAGTTCTGGCTCTGCCTGTAATTCTGTGATTTAAGGCAAGCAGTGTAACTTCCCTGGGCCACAGTTTTGTCCTTTATTCAATAGTCAAATTTATGGGCTATAGTTTTGACATTTTTTCTGAGTTGGAAAGTGGTTGAAACAGTCATTTCTTGTTTTTAATCAGTGTTTTAGAATAGGATGCATTTCAGTAAGCTAGCTTTTGCAGAAGTACAACAAAAATTATATATGCAAATTTATTGAAAGAGGGTGCTGGATCTTTCCTGCTAAGAATTTTAAGTAGGAATGGATTTAAAGTGGAACATGATAAATGACAAGAACCCTTCTCATTTGGCTTCTATGAAAGATATATATGCTACTAATGGAAATTTCAGTTTTTGGAAGAAATTTAAATTTTCTTTATCAACCAGTAATTTCAGTTTTGAAAAAAAAATTAAGCTTAAGTTGTAAAACCTCGTTAATTTGTACTTGATAGGGGTCAGGATTTACAAATGAATGTATTAATCAGCTTGATTTTTGTTACAGGCCAAATTTTAATAGAACAAACAGCCCAGGCTTCCAGAAAAAGGTTCAGTTTGGAAATGAAAATACCAAACTTGAACTTAGAAAAGTTCCTCCAGAATTAAATAATATCAGCAAACTTAATGAACATTTTAGTCGATTTGGAACCTTGGTTAACTTACAGGTAAGAGCTATGAAGTAATTTTGTGGTTTTTGCTTATTTTAGGAGGAAACTTAATACAGTAGAAGAATACTTTTATAAAGGAATATGGAAAATTTGCTTATGTTCTAAATTTGGAAAATTGGAAATGAAATGAAACTATATTTTTGAAATATTGTGTGATTTTGAGTAAGTTTTTTTACTTTCAAAAAGCAGGAGTTTGATCACATTTTATGTACTGTTTACCTGATAGAAGTTATCATAGAATTATAAAAACTTTAAATCATCAAGCTAGGAAAATCTAGTCTTTATGGTAGTGTTCATTTCCTTAGTTTCTCCACATTATTACTGCAGAAAGTTTCAGTCTGATTATTTTTGCTGCCTGTATGTGTTGGGAAGCATGTAACAGATACCTTTGGGGACCAAATACCATGTAATCCATAATTAGTTTAAACATTTACTTTTTCCCCTATCACTTTTGAATGTCCTTCAAGATTAAATATCAATGTAATTTGTATTTGACTTCACCTAAAATCAGACCTTGGCTGGAGTGTATATTAACTTGCAAGGTTATTCAGTATTAAGTTTACATTATTAGGTATACTGAAAGTGTTAAATAATGTAGGGCCTTTTTTTCCCCCATTTTTGTCAGCTAAAATAATTCTTTCCATTAATCTGATGAAAATAAGAATAAATTTTAGAGAGTACAGCTGATGTTATTTGGAAAATTTTGCTTTCTTGACATTTAAATTTTTCTTTTTTTAGTGTTTATTCATTTTTGAGAGAGAGAGAGAGAGCACGAGCGAGCGGAGGAGGGGCAGAGAGAGGGAGACACAGAATCTGAAGCAGGCTCCAGGCTCTGAGTTGTCAGCACAGAGCCCAATGCGGGGCTTGAACCCATGAACCTCAAGATCATGACTTGAGTTGAAGTTGGACACTTAACCGACTGAGCCACCCAGGCGCCCCTCTTAACATTTAAAAAATAATACAAAAGTAACATGAAAAAAATGAATGCTTTCTTGGTATGGGGCAATAGAGATTTATATAGAATTTAAAGAAGGTGTTTCTCCTTCAACTGTGTGTCCTTCTCAGTTCCCCTTACCATATATCCCCATAATTACATTATTAACAATTTATCATGTATTATTTTAGATTTTTTTTGTATTTCTGTGTCTGCTTATCAATCAGTACATCAAAAACATATATATATTAAAAAATATATGATCTCACACTTTGTGAGTCTGAGCCCCAGCTCAGAGTGTGGAGCCTGCTTTGGATTCTGTGTCTCCCTCTCTCTGTGCCATGCTTTGTCTCTCAAAAATGAATAAATGTTCGGAAAAAAATTTTTTAATAAGTAAAAAATATATAGGCCCGTGGTATACGTATTACCCTGTAATTATCTAATCTTGAATGTCTCTGAATATCTTTTTACAGCAATACAATTGTATCTCCCACATTTAGATCCAGACACAAAAAGTTTTCAGAATATTCTTTTCCTTGTGCAATTTAACTGCCCTGGTAAAATTAAATTTAAGAAATTTTTCAGCTGAGGAGCAAAACACGGTATCTCACTGTTGTTTCAGTTTGCATTTCCTCAGTTACTAGTGAGGTTAATATCTCATCTCTTTACTAGGCCTTTGGTGTGTATGCATACGACCTGTATTATTATTTGCAAAACATGTTTTTAAAAATCATTTAAAAATTAACTTTATTCTGATTAGGCCTATGGGTAAAATTGAAGTTTTAAATTCCAATAAATGTATGATTATTAACATGCTACCTAAAATCACGCTTGTAAATATTTATTGAATACTTACTATATATTCTCTGTTCTTTTTAAATTTTTTTCAACGTTTTTTTATTTATTTTTGGGACAGAGAGAGACAGACAGAGCATGAACGGGGGAGGGGCAGAGAGAGGGAGACACAGAATCGGAAACAGGCTCCAGGCTCTGAGCCATCAGCCCAGAGCCCGACGCGGGGCTCGAACTCACGGACCGCGAGATCGTGACCTGGCTGAAGTCGGACGCTTAACCGACTGCGCCACCCAGGCGCCCTATATTCTCTGTTCTACATAAATTATTATTTGATTCTTAACACTACAGAGTGAAGTATTGTTATCCCATTTTTGAAGAGGAAACAGAGTCACAGGTTAAATAACTTGCTCATGGTCTCCCATGAACATAGCAGTCAAGGTTTGAGTCATGCAGTTTGATTTAGAGTCTGTGCTCTTAGTCCCTATTTTGTATTGCTTCACTACCAATGACTTGTGTACCACACTTTAGAAAACACTACTATTACTGAGAGAACAAGAAATTTGAAGTGAAAGCCTTGGATCTGTTACCTGTTATTTGTATGGATCTGCAGACTCACATACTCTGAATCTCATTTTCTTTATGTGTAAAGTGTAATTGCTATTGTTATGTAAATCTCTTCCCCCCCTTAAATTTTCTCACACTCTTGGAAATATTTTTTTGACAGCTGCAAATATGGAAATTTTTACAAATGGATTTTTCTGTAATTTTTAGTTTGAGTCACCTCTTTCAAAGTAGTTTACTGGCTTCTCCTGACTCTGGATCTTGGCCTCATCACTCATTGATATAGAGATTATTTCTCAGTATTAATATTGGGGGTAAAAAATGAAACGTTTTGATTGCTTGTATATAACATTTGTGCAATGAGCGTTCTTTACAAAGTATTACATAGAGGAGGCTCTGGTTCTGTTCTGAACAGTACTCAGTTTACCTTTCTTCTGGAGTGAAAGTAGACCATGGTAAATAATCTAGCTTTAAAGAAAGGGTAAACAAAGAATAGTACCGGGAAGGACCAGAACCTCATCTCTTGAGGAATTTTATTGGATGAAGCACTGGATTCATTTGTAATTCAGTGTTCTTCATATTTTAAATCTTAGGTTGCTTATAATGGGGATCCTGAAGGTGCCCTTATCCAATTTGCAACATATGAAGAAGCAAAGAAAGCAATATCCAGTACAGAAGCAGTACTAAACAATCGCTTTATTAAGGTTTATTGGCACAGAGAAGGAAGTACCCAGCAGTTACAAACTGCTTCTCCAAAGGTAGGAGAGAGATTTGTGTGAAATTCAGTGCTTTCCTTAGAAAGCTCTTAGCATAGTGTTTAAGAACAGAGTTACTGCAGTCAGGTAGACTTGAGTTCAGATTCTGGCTCTTCCACTGCTGGCTGTAGAGACTAAAGGAAGTTACTTAATGTCTCCAACCTGTTCTCTCATTTTATTATGAAGTGAATTCCTAGTTTAGACAATTATAGGATGCTAAGTTAGAGAGAAAGGTCCCTGGTAGGTAGTAGAAACTCAGTATATGGCAGCTATACATTTTCCAGAAACTCAGACTGTGTGTTCATCTTGGAAATCCTTCCCTGCCTCTCTCCCTCCTTCCTTCCCTCTTTCTGTTTTTCAGTCATTGAGCCAATCAGTCTGTAAAGTTAGATCAATTGCTTGTAGGAGAGTTTTATAGCAATTTGTTTCTCGATTTAACTTTCTCCTTTTCATTTAAAAGATACAAAAGATACAGTGAAGGGTAGATTTTTAATTTTTTTCCCCTACTTTACAAATAATTTATGCAAAGAAAAGCGTTTATGGGTATGTGTGAAGGAATTTGGAAGACAGGTTTTGATTGTAAGCTGTGCTTTTAAAACTGTATCTGTGTGGGCAATTTAATAACAAACTAGCAAAAGTTACTTTCCAAGTTCATGAACTAATCCTCTTGTTTAACGTTTTTTTCTTGTTCTGAGGTAATGCAGCCCTTAGTCCAGCAGCCCATTTTGCCTGTTGTGAAGCAGTCAGTCAAAGAGCGGTTGGGTCCAGTACCTTCAAGTACTGTTGAACCGGCAGAAGCCCAAAGTGCCAGTTCAGACCTTCCTCAGGTAAATGAAAAGTCTTAACATTGTGTCTGTCACATAGCAGGTTCTCAGTAAATTAGTTTCCCTTGTGATTTGAATTATAGTTAATTGTATATATTTCATACAGAAATATCATAGTCTGTACATATTTGAACTCCACCTGTAAATTTTCTTTTTACCATTACCATAACATTTTCATATTCTACTTTTTCCTATAGTATTTGAATTTTAAATTCCTCTCTCTCATTAATACTTATTTTTCTTTCACTTTGTGGAGGAGGTACTTTTCAAGCAAAACTGCCTGAAAAATGAAGTTCAGTGTACTAAATCTTATTTTTCCTGTCATCTTTTACTTAACTAGAATTTTATTCCAGAGAAAATTGTACACCAAATTGAACCAAAAGCTTCTGGGAAGGGAAGGGATAAACCATCAAGTTTAAGCACGCTTTGATACTATCTTGTTTCCAGTTATATATGCAACAGTCTCTGAACTTTGCATCACTTATTCCTGACTTTCAGATTTTCTTCTCCACATGTCATTCCCTTCCCCTCCCTTCCACACTTGAGTGGTAATTTCTTGTTTCTACACCCTAAGCCTCTGAAACTTAGCTTTCTTTTGTCTCTAGATGTTTAAGCATTTGCTGTTTAGAGGTAGGATGTTGATAGGATGCCACTTCCTTAAAATAGTGTTCCTAGATAATTCCTGAAGCATGAGGTATTGAGATTCTATGAAAACATGCCGAATGGAAATTGATAAATTCTTAGTTACTAAAAAAAAAAAAAAAAAAAAAAAAAAAGAAGCCCAGTCCTGTGATCTCAAATCATCACCAGATCCAGTATATTTGGCTACAAACCAAACATACTTTAGGCAAGAATGGCATTTACTTTTAAGCTCGAGAAGCCGTCATATATTTTAATTACTCATACTCACATCTAATATTTACAATGTTCAAACTTCCTACTTGTCAACATAGGATTCTAAGAATTTATGATTCTGTATTGATGGAGGGGGCTTTTAGTAAATACCTTACTGCATCATTTTTTATGATTGAGTAATACTGCATACTGTTTGTTTTTCCATACACATTTTCTTTCTGTCACTTTGAAAATGGCCCAAGTTTTTGTCATTAACATCAAAATACTTAAAAGAGTCAGTATAAATTAGTAGAAACAGAATGTTCAAAATCCCAACAGACCTATATGTTTGGGGAAACACTGAATATGTCCATTTTAATTTTTTTAGAATGTAACTAAATTATCTGTGAAGGACAGGTTGGGTTTTGTATCAAAGCCATCTGTTTCAGCAACTGAAAAGGTAAGAAGAATAGCATGATGTGTTTGTCTTGGCTTCATAAATGTTTTCAGGTGGCATCTTAAGTTTTTAATTTTTTTCATAGTTCCAAACTCTTGCTTCTTAATAGTATCTGTACCTCTTACTCCTACCCTTTTGCTTTTCATTTGCTGAAAAAGAAAACTATTTGCCCACCTTTGTTTACTTTTTGCATTAGCATTTTAATATCTGCCTTTCAGTATGTGTCCATGTGCTTCCTTCTTTTTGTTTTTTCTTTTTATTTACTATATTTTCTTTAGAGATATTGTGCATTTTGATTTGAAAACTCTGGCAGCCTAATAGAAAAGACCACAAAGTAGGAATTTTACCTGAGTTTGAGTTTCTGGCTCTTCACATACTAACAGCATGAGATTGGGCAGTGCTCCTAACCTTTCTGATTCTTCTTCCTCATTGGTAAAATGATGATTGTAATATTTGTCTTGCTCATGGGGTTTGTGAGGATTAAATAAAATGATTGATTTAAAAGTATTTAACTGGACAGGATGATGTAAATGCAAGTTTTTTATTTATTACTAACAGCTATTGTGCATAGCCTGACAGTTTGTCATTTCTTTTTTTAAATGAGGGTATAAACACTGATTAAATTAAGACTATTTAAGTACCTGTCTAACAGTTCGGTGTAGATGTGTTGTTACTGTTTTTTTTTTTTTTTTTCTATTTAGGTATGAGTGAATGCTTTTGTTCTTTAGTCTTATTTGAGGTATGTGGAATTATAGAATAGAATTAGGTAGTCTTTCTCATTTCTATGTCCTCACCTTAAAAGGAAGGTAAGGCTCAGATAGATACATTAGGAATTTTGAGGCAGGACTGGAATGTGGGTCTCCTATTTCACATCCGTGGCTCTTTCCATTATTAAGATTATGTAGGAAGTTGACTTCATGTGTCCATAGACCAGCATCCCATGAGATGGCTGACTTTCTTTCTCCACTGGTTCTTCAGTATATTCTTTTCCTTATTTACCATGTTAAACTAAGGCAATTGTAGAAATTTGAATCTGAATCTAATTCTGTGTATCTGATTTTCATCTTGGGCACCTCAGCAATACTTCAGGCATGATGTGCCTGAAATGACCATTTCCCACATAAATGAATTTCTGGTACCCCAACCTGTGGAAGTTACATCAGCATTTTCTAAGTTGTACTGTCTCAAAAGCCCAAGAATCATTCACTTGTGTTTGTCACCCACTTCTCTTTTTCTGCCACCCTCAGTTTCCAGCCTTTAACTGTGGTGTCCTAGCTGCATGTTCCTCCTGTGCTTTCTACTACCACCATCCTGCTCAGAGACTCACTTCAGTGTTAACTCTTGCAGAAACTTTCATTTCCCCGGCTAAAGAACTGCTTGATTTATAGTTCATCAGACCTCAGTTATTCTGGCGCAGTTACCTCTGCTCTAGTCCTTCCTTTCTACTTTAATGCTCCCTTTTCTGCTCATTGTTTCTCAGTCTTGCCTGCCTTTTTTTCCTTTTTTTGGTGGTGATTTTCCTGGATTGCATTTTCCTCTTAAGTGGATTCAAATCATTCTTTTAAAGATTGAAAATCTCTTTATTCTATGAAATCTTCAATTTTTTTTCCATATCATGCCTCCTTATGTCTGTGAATTTGTCCATGTATTAATCTATTGTACTGAATTTAGCTGTATCTAAATACTTATTTTGATTAGGTTTATTTTCCTTGATAATAAGTAACTAAGGAATAAAGAAAATAAAGTCTGTTATACTTTGTGTAGTACTGAGCAATTCTGGAGAGGCCTAAAAACCTTACGCTTAACATCTGTTTATGTTAAGATTTCAACTCTGAAGTTGATGTGTACTTATTATAGGTTTTACAGAATCTTTCTGGTATGTTTGCATCTGCTTTTGTTTTTTTAAATGTGTTTTGTATAGCTTTAGGATAAAAGGGATATAAACTTGGAATCAATAGTATACATTTACTAATATAGATACCAAAAACTAAATTTGTGAAAAATCACTAATGGTAGTGGGCTGTTTGTGAAAAAGAATTACTTAGGAAATACTGTAAAGACTCTTTTGAGGAAAGCCATAATGTACAAATGTGTAACTTGCAGTCATCTTCAGGGAACCTGTTTATAGAATAGCGTTTTGTTTTTGCTTATTCTTGGTTGTTCCTGTTCCCCAAGTCTATAGGGGTTTTCTCTGAAGAATCCTTAGAGGTTAGTAATTCAGAGAAGTCTTAGGAAGGTTAGAAGAATGTTTCCCATCATCAAATATTGTTTAAATTCTTTTTTTATTCTTCTTAATTGAAGTAAGAAGAGTACTTTGGGTAGTACTCAAAGCTAGTAATTATACAGTATTTCTGTCATTATTAAACCAAAGAAGTACACATATACACAGATTTTCCCCTTTCTATGAACAACACTGAGTAACCCTTGAGTGATTCTTTACTCTAAAATTCCATTTTTGTGAGAGGGTTGAGAGAGGAAACTTAAAACCTAATTGATAACTGTTAAATCTTAAGGTATTGCAGTAGCTGTTAAATAGGTATTATTTGGAAAGAGTGATCAGTGAAATGATGTTTGAGTACCTGTCAAGAGATAGAGCAATTTATCAAGAATAAGGTGGCACTTGTGTGTATACCATCGTGGTTAGTCTAGAAAAAAGACTTCTTAGACTGTCCAGATTATCTCCCAAAGCTCTTCTAAAGACTAAGAAGCAAGTGATTAATCACTTGAATATTTAATGTTTGTATGTCAGACCAGTTTTAGGTGTATCAGACTTTTGTGATACAGGATGTTGTTGTTCCTTAGCAGTACTTTTTTTTGTTGTTGTTGCAATCTGAAAATATATCTTGGTCTCTGTGTTATGACATGTTAACATATGTACTATGGAACCTTTGAAAGGGAAATTGTGTGGTATTCTGAAGGAACATTGCATGTCTTTTGGTGACTTCAGCTGTTTAGTTAGCAGCTGACAGTCTGTATGATCCTGCACAAGTCTTACCCTCTGTTTCATGAGCTATAAAATGCAGTCATCTAAGTGACCCTTTGATTTTTTTAATTTGCATTTGTTGTGTAATTTTGCTGTTGTAAATATAAAGGTTAAGGGAATGTATGATCATTTCCTACTTTTGATTTTTTTTTTTAATTTTTAACATTTATTCACCTTTGAGAGACAGAGAGTGAGGAGGGGAATGGCAGAGAGAGACACAGAATCAGAAGTAGGCTCCAGGCTCTGAGCTGTTAGCACAGAGCCCAACGAGGGGCTTGAACCCATGAACTGTTGGACCATGACCTGAGCTGAAGTCGGACACTTAACCGATTGAGCCACCCAGGTGCCCCTGATTTTTTTTTTTTTAATGCATTAACCTCTCTCAGGATTATTACCTAGATTATTTAGTTAGAATTATTACGATTATTTTTATTATGGAGAAAAATGATTTCTATAAAATTATTTGCTATGTTGGATTTTTTGGAAATCAAGCTGTTGCAGCAGCAATTGATTACTGACTACACATTTTTTTCTTTGACATTAAAATGTTTTTTTTTGTAAGCTCTTTAATCCCTTTGTCTCTTAAGCTGCTTATATTCTTGGGGGAAAAAACCTGTTAATCCCTGAAAATATTTTATAAATGTAACTTTATTTTTTAAATATTTTTTTGATGTTTATTTTTGAGAGAGGGAGACAGAGTGTGTTCAGGGGAGAGGCAAAGAGAGAGGGAGACACAGAATCTGAAGCAGGCCACAGGCTCCGAGCTGTCAGTACAGACCTGACCCGGGGCTTGAACCCACGAATCATGAGGTCATGACCTGAGCCAAAGTCGGACGCTCAACCAACTGAGCCATCCAGGCGCCCCTTATAAATGTAACTTTAAAGTAAAATGCTATTCTCGTTAGAATTCCCAATTAAGGTTGGTTTTTGCTATAGAAAAAAACATCAGTTTGCTGCTTTATGAGAATATCATATATTAATGTTTAGATTTGTTAAAATAATTTACTTATAATAAAAGTTGACCATACAATAATTGTATTAATAAGCTATATACACATAACTCCTCACATATTCTCTTTTTATTACATTTAAACAAGGCATTTCTGCTGTAGAAACCTGTTAGAGCTAGCTTAGTTTGATTGTCACAGTGAACCATAGTAACTGTTCCTTTTATATTTGATTCCAACTTGGACATTAGTTATTAAAAAAATAACACTCTGATGACTTAATATATAAGTCTTCTATTTTTAGTAATTTTTACAAAACACTTTTTTTTTCCTTTCCACTCTTATCCATGAGAAAAATCTGTTTTTCTCTTTCTTTACAAGTACTAATGGTAGTTATGGCTGGTAATATTTTACATTGGAAATAAGATAAAGAGGTATTAATGGATTTCAACTTCTTTCTTATTAGGGAATTGTTTTTTGTCTTGAAGTAAGAGGTATGAGTGATGTACATTTTAATAACGAAGCATATACTTTTCAGCTCACCTTTTGAATTCAACAGACCTTTGACACCAACCCTGACAAGTATATTACAAGGAAGGAAAATTACAAGCCAATAGCTCATGAATGTAGACATAAAAATCCTAAGCTAAATATTACCAAATGTTTAGTGATATGAAAAAAGATAATACATCCTGGCCAGGTAGGATTTATTCCAGAAATGCAAGTTTGAATTAACGTTTGAAAATTGGTTTAATTCACCTAAGGGGCAGAAGGGTGGGAAGAACCTCTTATGACTATTTCAGTAGAAAAAGCATATGATAACATTTATTAGTCATAATAAACAATGTGCAAAGTAGGAATAGAAGGAAACTTCCTTAATTTTATCTACTAACATACTGAATGGTGAATTATTGGATACTTTTCCTCTTGAGATCAGGAACGAGAAAGGATATCCATTCTCCACTTTATTCAGTAGGGTGGGGCCTAACCAGTTCAGTAAGGCAGGAAAATGAAATAAACAGTATAAAGGTGGCAAAAGAAGAAACAAAATTATATTTACTCACAGATGACATGATAGTATATGTGAAAAATCCAAAAGAATTTACAAGTCTTTGGAATTCACAGGTGAATGCAGTAAGGTCAATATATAAAAATATAGCACATGAAGAAACTCATTTGGAAAATAGAGACAGTGTGGTTGTTTGAAAGGCCACAGCCTATGCTTTGACTTTGTTCTTCGGAATTGCAGCATCTTCTTTTCTGTTGGATTTGTTACTTCATTCCACTGGTTTCATTTTTAACAGATTTTCTTCTCTTTTATCACAACTCTGTTCTTTTGAAAATACAGATGTCCCTTGCTATTCATACTCTTACTTTCTAAACTCTGGAATCAAATAGATTCAAATACTGAGCAGTATTTGGATTCATATAGTTCATTGTTTCTAAGACATCTTGCTTTCACTTTTTAACACCAGAATATCTTACGGTATTGGTGCTCATGGTTATAATTGGCACCCTTTTTGTCTTTAATAGCGGTTTATTATCATAATGTGTTTCATAGTGATGTCTTGAGCTCAATGAAATATGTTAGCTGATGTTCTGTTTGTACAGAAGGAGTTTCTAGATAAAACAAGGAAGTGGGATACTTTTAAAGGAATCTTGTCATATACTTTTATTTACTTTGCATCACCACTTCTTACTTAGCCTGATATTAGTTAATAAGTATACTTTGAAAAAGGAGTATACTGAAATTAAGGAATGCTGAATTAAACAGATTGCATTACATGGGTTTCTTTACTTCAGGCTCTCTCACAACTTTTATGGTAATAGACATTTTGAAACTAGAAGATAGGGTTATGATATTCGTTACTTCCAACTTATTTGAGTATAGAAATCTTTTTGGTCACAACTTTTCAACTTGTCTTGGAACCCTTGTGAAGAAAAGTTTAGGAGACACTCAAACTCTGTCTTTAGCATATAATGTTGTGTTTCTCTCTTTATGAAGTTACTGTCTAATCCTTGTACAATCCTGCAGTTTAACATTGTGTAGTATGGTAAGGTAGCATGGGAGAAATTTGCCTCTAGTATTACAGAGAACAGTGACTGAAGTCAGACTGCAAAGTAACTCTAGATTTACTCCATATTTTACTGAATGCAACAATTTCATTATTTGTTAGTGATGTCAGGGTATTACTTTTCATTATATAAGAAAATTACCAGATTTGATATATGTCAAGTATTATAAAGAACTTTTATTTTTAAACATCATCTGCATTGCATGCAACCAGTATAATAGTATTCTAAGCTTTTTTTTTTTTTTTTTAAGTTTATTTATTTTGAGGGAGGTGGGGAGAGAACAAGGTATGGGGGCAGAGAGAGAAAGAGGGAGAGAGAGAACCCCAAGCAGGCTCCACACTGCCTGCAGAGTCCGATGCAGGGCTCAAACTCATAACTGTGAGATCATGACCTGAGCCAAAATCAGGAGTTGGTCACTGAGCCACCCAGGCACCCCAACAGTATTCTAGATTTGTTTCACATGGAGGCTAAAACATTCTTGAATACTTAGAACAGCGATGAATTGCCTATTCTTTGTGATGTTCCCTAATCTAACTGTATGATAGATGATTAGAAAATAGTGTCTGCTTGTTACTTCTCTAATAGACCTGGATGTTTACATTTTACTAGCTAAAATGGTGAGCTCTTTTTCTCATTGATAATCTTGTTTGTGTAGTTCCTTTAACCTCTTTTAGGTCATGAACTCCCTTAACTCTTTGGAAACTTTTTTTCCTCTGGAAAGTTACACTGTTCACACATACGGTTCCATGTTTAGTTTTTATAACATTCATGGATTTCCCTTAAGGGATCTCTAAACTCCTAAGAACCAGTAACTAACCACTCCATTGAACCTACAACTTTTTGCTTTTGAAGGATAAAAAAGGTAGCCTGTACAGTTTATTTTCTTGAGTTGACCCTTGTGTGGAAAAGATTGTCCATCCTGATCTATCATCATTTCAGTTTAATTTGGTGCAAAAGTGTTCATTGAGTATTGACTACGTGCCCTGGCACTGTTTTAGGCACTGAAGATAGAGTGATAAACCAAGCCAAACATCCCTACCCTCATGGAATGAATTTTTGAATTTGTAAGGATGTTAGATGCCATCAACTTAAACATTCTCATTTTAGAGATGAGCAAGCTGAGGCCCCAAAAAAGTGCCTAAAGTTAACCAGGGTCTCATAATTATTGGTAATAAGGTTTAGGTACTAGAAAAAGCACAAAGAGGAGAAAAACATGGTTTTGTAGACAGGGAGAGAGACACATAAATTAATATATCATCAGATGATTTTTATTAAATATTTGAGTAACTGTAGGAATAAATTTCATGGAAGGATCTGGGTAGAAGAAATAAATGATTAGGGCTTTGTGACTATATCACGTCAGTGTTTTTTTCTTGATTTGAAGTTTTTGTATGTTCTTTTTTTTCTATAGGTATATTCTGTTAATTTTTTTATTTTATAGTTTAAGCCTCATTCATACCCTTCCTTTCAAATCGCTAAATGTGCTTTAGTTATTATATGTATATAATACATTTATTTCAATGTACTGAATTTTGACAAAAGTGTTTTAAAATTGAGTTTTATAGAAAACAAGATAGGTAATCATGAATGCTTGGTACATTTTTTAAGAAACTGAATTTGTATTGGTAGGTGTTGTCTACATCTACTGGCCTAACTAAAACAGTATATAATCCAGCTGCTTTGAAGGCTGCACAGAAAACCTTACTTGTTTCCACCTCTGCAGTTGATAATAATGAAGCACAGAAAAAAAAACAGGTAAATACAGTTAGCAGTGTATAAAATTTGCATGTAGGAAAGCTTTTCTGTGTGTGTGTGTGTGTGTGTGTGTGTGTGTGTGTATGTGTGTGTGTGTGTGTATATATATATATATATATATATATATTTTTTTTTTTTTTTTTTTTTAAGGCTTATCACAAAATAGAGCTAAAAGAAAAGTGTATGTTGGCTGCCACTGAACTTTTATTTTTCATTGTATAGCAGTAAATATTAATTTGGGGAGGGGGACAAAAGGTTCTCTTGATTGGTCTTAGAAACTTACATACATAGTTAACTTTTGCATACCAAAACTTTGCATTTAATTGTTATTGCCAAGCTTCTGCATCCACAACCATTTGTCTCCTCTGGAATATCTGTTTATCAGAACAATAAACAGTAAGTATACTAGTGATATTTTGATATCTTTCTCTAGGAGGCACTGAAACTTCAGCAGGATGTAAGGAAAAGGAAACAAGAAATTTTAGAAAAGCACATTGAAACACAGAAGGTAAAATATTTAAGCTAGATTTGGCAAAATATAGATGTTATAATTTTGAGTAAATTTAATCTCACACTATATAGTTACTTTTAAGAAACTTTAAATTGATAAGGGTAACACTGAAATGTATATAAATGATAATGTGTATGTCAGTTGATTAATGTGTATTGGGGATGAAGAGCATACATTAAATGGTGAACTGGGGATTATACTGATTTAAAGGAACTGTGGTGGCCGGTGAAGTAGAAATAAGGAATGTTTATCCAGATACGCTGCTACACAGTAGTTTGTCAACAGATAGTGAATTTGGAAACTTTTTCTCAGTGTTGAGATATGTACCTTTCTTTAATTTTCTTGGGATCCTCTACTTTTGTGTTGTCCAGTGGGGTAGCTAATAGCTACAGCCAACTTTTGAGAACTTGAAATGTTCCAAGTTCAAATTGATATGTGCTGTAAGTATATAAAATATAGTGGCGCCTGGGTGGCTCAGTCGGTTGAGTGTCTGACTTTGGCTCAGGTCATGATCTCACGGTTCGTGGGTTCGAGCCCCGCGTTGGGCTCTGTGCTGACAGCTCAGAGCCTGGAGCCTGTTTCAAATTCTGTGTCTCCCTCTCTCTCTGCCCCTCCCCTGTTCATGCTCTGTCTCTCTCTGTCTCAAAAATAAATAAACATTAAAAAAATTTTTTTAAAAAAATACATACCAGATTTCAAAGACCTAATACGAAGAAGAAAAGTAAAATGTCTCAATAGTTTTTGTTGAAGCTTATAACATTTTAGATATACTGAGTTTAATACAGTATTAATTAACTTTACTGGTTGGGTGTTTTTTGTTTTATGTTTTTTTATCTTTTTAATGTGGCTGCTAGAAAATGTAAAATTACTTATGTGGCTTACAGTATTTCTTTTGTACATTGTTGCTCTAGGTTATGACATTTAATTAGTGCCAGTTCCTGATTATGTCTCGTAATAAAGGTTATGGCATCTCAAAATATTAAAAACACAGAAACTTTTTACATATTGGCTTAAAATGTATCTTTTCTAATTTAAATTTGGATATACAGTACTTGATAAAGAAATCACAGTACTTGACACCAAAACCTGAAGCTACCTTGACTCATAAAACCTATAATATGTGCTATCTTTCACCCCATATCACCTTGTTTATCCTTTGTTTCCTGTCCACGTTGGCGATACCATTCATACGTTAGCCAGTTTCTATTCCCTGTGACAAAGAAAGTAATTAATTGTTTTAAGATCTCATTATGTGAAGGGAACCATAAAACTTCTGTGCGTCTCTCTGGGTTGTAGACTACATTTGGAGTGGGAATACTTAGAGACCATAATACCCACAAATACATTAGAAAGTAAAAGTATTACTTTCTGAAGTATTGCTTCAAATTGACAGCTTTTCAGTTGAATTTCTTAAGGTTGTATTCTTTGAACTTACATTCTGAGAGACCAGTGGCAATGTAATTCTTCACAAAATGTGCCAAGATTAAGGCTTGAGTTCAGATAGCATCACCAAATCTGTTCTGCTGTCTTAGTGGTTGTAAGCCTTGCCATAAATATGTAAACTAAAACTAGTAGTTACTTATTTTTATATTTATTTTGCTATGTTTACTTTGTGTATCTTAGTTTTTCTCTTTTTAAAAATTTGGCAGATGTTAATTTCAAAACTAGAGAAAAACAAAGCAATGAAGTCTGAAGATAAAGCAGAAATAATGAAAACTTTAGAAGTTTTGACAAAAAATATTACCAAGTTGAAAGATGAGGTCAAAGCTGCTTCTCCTGGACGTTGTCTTCCAAAGAGTATAAAAACCAAGACTCAGGTATTTTAATTTATGTTGTTATTCATATTACTACTTACTGAAAACATTACAGTGCTGCATTGCTTAACATTGTTTTCCTTTTAGGTAATAACCTTTGCTTAAAATCTGACTGTTACATGCTAACATTTTCCCCTCCTTCATTAATTAATAGTAAATATATACAAACAAAACTCTATTCATCTTTTAAACTTTTTAGATTTCAGTTGGAAAGTCCATAATTAGAATATTTATGGATAATAATAATAATAATTAAAAAGATATCTTGAGGACAAAGTGATACAGGTACTTGAATGCTTGATGAATACTTGACTGAAGAGTTTGAACTTTGTAAGTTCATAGTCTAAAAGGTTAATAAACAAAAGTAACATTTTGACAGCATTATATAGAATTGATTAAAAGGAGGGAAATTTAGATAGATCAATCCATTAGATATAAATAAGTAAGGAAGATAATTTTACCTGATAAGCAATTTTTTTAAAACTTCGGAGTTATATAGTATTTATACTTGGTGTTGTGTGTATGTACATACATGTGTAGAATCATGAGTTCATATTGATATTTCTGATTCTAATGCAACACCCCAGGGTTCTTTTCCTTCTTATTCCATATTTTACCTTTGTGTTCCCATAATGACAACTTGCTTCCCACTAACACCAATACGGTACTCATTTGCACAGTCATTTAATACATTCCAAATAGTTCCAGAATTGCTACAAGAAGTCCACTTCCAACGACTAAGTAAAAGATTCAAAATTTATTTGTATTCTTTAAAAGTTCACTGTATATTCGACTAAGGATATAGAGTCAGAACTGTGGCCTAGGATTACTTTTTTTTTTTCTTTCTGCGGTTATGTTATCAATTTGGTAAAGTTAGGTGTATTTCTATTGATAGTCTGTTTTGAACCCCTTCCCTTCATTCTTGCTGATTTAACATTATTTTGAATAAATAAAACATAAACATGATTCAAAAGTTAAACTATATAAAAAGGTATATATAGAAGACCGTTTCCCTTTGATTCCTGCCACTCTGTTCCCATTCTTCCCTCCCTCTTGGCGTGTATGTATTCTTTCCTACATAAAAGCATACTGTATAGCGCTCATTAACACTTTGGGTTTTTTTGTTTTTCTTTTCCCAGTTATTTCCTGAAAATTAGTTCATATGAGTCCATAGAAACCTCACTTTGGCTTCTGTACGGAAAATGAATTATAGGGAAATCAGCGGAAGTAGGAACAAATTAGGAAGCTATTGTAGGAGTGTAGACCAGACATGATTGATGGCTTGGACTAGGGCTGTAGGACTGGATGGAGATAGAGAAGGAATGTATGGATTAAATGGGAATTTATAAAAGTTCTTTGTAAAAAAAAAATATATATATATATATCTCTCTATATATATGTGTGTGTGTATATATATATATATATAAATACAGAAACTATTATATATATAAGTAATATATGTATTAAAAAACATTTTTTATTAAAAAACATTTTATAAATGTAGGATATGAATTATTGTCATTTAAATTATTAATTACCATTTTCTAGATGCAGAAAGAATTGCTTGATACGGAACTGGATTTATATAAGAAGATGCAAGCTGGAGAAGAAGTCACTGAACTTAGGAGAAAGTATACGGAATTACAGCTGGAAGTACGTTTCACCACAACTACCCAGTATGCTAAAGATGAGCAGATGTAGTAGGCATGGTGGTCAATTTGAAAATGTATCCCCTCATCCTAATCAATAATTGTTGGTAGTCTCTGACAAATACAGGAAAGAGAGAAGAAGTTAGCAAATGTTTCAGACCTGGTAGATAAAATCGTTCATTTAATGAGGGGTGGCAGCAGTTCTACCTCTACACCCAAGTCCCTCTACTTCTAGTAAGTTTGGTTCCTTTTCTAGCTCTCCTCCCTGAGACCAAAATCTATTAAAGCCTTTTCAGGTATTCTTTCACGAGATCTTCTGTACATATATAGGCATATTATATTAAATTGCTATACGACCCAGACTTTTACTGGAGAACTGTATTGAAAACATGCTTACTTAAGTTTTGCCTATAGATGGTGCTGTGGATGTTTATAAAGGAAAATAAACTACTTTCTTCTCTAGTTTAGCTATATGATTATTTTTTGTAAGAAAAATCTAGTGACATTATGAAATTATTACAAATTAGCATTTTGTAACATTTAGCAAAAAGATGTTTAAAATTAAATGTAAAAATGTTTACATTTTGAAGTACAGAGACATTAATGCCATCAATGTAATTGGTACTTGCCTATATTTATCATCGTTTGATGCCACAGTTAGCATTTTTTTATGGTTCAGGTTATTTTGCTTCATCTGAGAATTATGGGGTTTTTTCCCAAATTTGTTAGCACCCTGGTGATTTTTTTTTCTGACCTAGGACAGATCTGAATTTAGTACTGGCGTCCAGGTATTAACGTTAACAGACTTCACATTTAGCAGCCACTTTGCTTGTATTAAAGCTCTGTCTTGTTTGTCATAGGAAATCATAGGATGGCCTCTAACCCTGTGTACATCTTACGTTCTCTGGAAAGTTGGTAGGGCTGCCTGTACGTCTTAGACAAGATAACAGGTTTTGAAAAACATGTATTTCTTTTATGTTAATATAGAAATTGTGTTTTCTTTATTATGGAGGATACTTGCTTGTGTTGATGGGACTTAAGCTACCACATAAAAAGTTTGGGCGCATAAAATTTTAGTAAATAATAGTTCTACCAGTATTCTTTATTAGTCCATGCTTTGGTTCTCTATCATGATCTAGCTAAACACTGAATGGCATTTTCTGCTTTTCTTTTATGATCGCTAAACTTTATAGTTTGTAGTTACTATTAGCATATGCAGATATTATAATGCAGTATGTCCCGGAGTGTGTCATTTAACATGCCAGTTCCATTCTTTGTTAACAGATCTTAGTGCAAAAACTTCTAAGGCCAAATAAATTTGGAAAAGGTTAAACATTCTTTTTGCCATAGGATTTCTTAGAGGTTTTTAATTTGTGAATCCTTAAATATACATAATCAGTATTCCATATTGCTCAAATTTATTTGTCCATGGACCCCCTTTTTCAGGCAACATTTTGAGAGAGTATTCCTCAGAGCATGCTTTTGTATATGCTACTCCCATTATGAACATTAATCCTTGACCTGTGAAGTTTATTATTTGGATTTTAGGTTATTACTTTAGCTAATGTTAATTAAGATGAATTGTCTTGAGATGAAGAAACAAATATTAATACTTGAAAAGATCTGTCATTGGTGCCTGCTTGACATTTCCACTTGGATATCTCACATCCTCAGACTCCCCCTTGTTCAGAATTGAGCTTATCTTGCCCCTAAATTCCATCTACACAGTTACACAAACCAGAAATCTGGGAATCTTCATTGATTCCTCCCTTTCCTTTATTATCCATATCTAAGTAGTTACCAAGTGTTATACGTGTTACTTCCAAGTATGTCATAAATATGTTTTCTTCTCTCTTACTTGTATTGCCACCAGTGTAGACATAGCTTCCATCCTCAGTTGTTGGGGCTACGTTAGTAGCCTACCAACTGCTTTCCCAGCTTATTCTCATCTTTCTTCTACTATGTTCTTAAAACTAGCAAGAATAACATTGTAAATACTGATTTATTGTATCACTCTACTTCTCTACTTAAAATGTTTTCACTGGTTTTCATGGCTCTTAGGACAAAAATAAAAATCTTTAATTTAGTGATCCTTAAAATTTTTCATGATCTGGTTCTGCTTATCTCTGTGGCCTCATTTCTTCGTCCCATGTGGTCCAGTTACACTGGATTTCCTGTATTTTTGAGTACGGTGTTTATTTTAGCCTTGATTCCTTTGTTCATGTTGTGGCCCCTACCCCTCACCCTTACCTTGCTTGTTCTTTGTTTCTTCTTTGAGTCATTGAACACATACTAAATATCTACAGTCTGCCAGCTGCCATTGTAAGTGCTAGGGATCAGGTGGAGAATAAAACAAGGAAAAAATATCCTCATGGATATTCTAGCATATTTATTGAAGATCTTGAATGTTCTGTTCAAGTCTTTAAGTAAAGCATTTCCTTACTTTTTTAATTACTTCTCATTAATATAATTAAATAACTTGGTTGCCAAATGTCTCTTTACCCCTCTAGGATTTGAGTTTCAGGAAGGTAAGGACTCGAGCATAGGAAGTGCTCTTTAAATATTTGTGGAATGAAGGAACGGTGTGCTTTTCATGTGGAGCACTGTGGTGGAATAGAAGTTAAACATGCTACATTGGTTGTATGATGATGTTAGTGTAAGTGACCAAAGTGATAATTTGAGATAATTATACCTACTGAAGCCACCAGGCAAATAAATAGACACACTGTATTCAAAGGTCCTAAGTGGAAAAATTAATTTATTGTATATTAATTATGTATCTATGTATTAAGCTAGTGAAGTAACATTTTTATACCGTGTATTATTTGGAAATCAAGAATTGCTGGTCATCTAATGATACAATCTGAGATCTTGGAAAATAACGAACTTAGAAAAAGGCACATTTAACAATTTTAAACATGACTTAAATATTACTTTGTTTGTTTTCTAAATGCATTAGCTACCTAAGTTTACGCTCACTTTAAAAACTAAAGCCTTAAATTATGATACCCTTTTCTAAGCCAGTATTTGAATATGATATCAGATTGTATAAAAGTTTGATAGAGTATGTATAACGTGTGGCTTGTGTTAGAAATTGTGGCATTTAACTTGTGTGTCTATAATCTCTTCAAGGCTGCAAAACGAGGGATTCTTTCATCTGGTCGGGGTAGAGGAATTCACTCAAGAGGTCGAGGTGCAGCTCACGGCCGAGGCAGGGGTCGAGGTCGAGGTCGAGGTGTGCCTGGTCATGCTGTGGTGGATCATCGTCCCAGGGCATTGGAAATTTCTGCATTTACAGAGAGTGATAGAGAAGATCTTCTTCCTCATTTTGCGGTACTTTCTTACTGTCCAACAAAACAAGTACTGATAGTCATTGTTGGGGATAATGATTAAAGGAGAAATTATGAAAATGATGAGGAATTTAATCCAATTAATCTGACCAAAGGGTTTGATTAATCTATAATTATCTTTTGTTAATTATTTAAAAAGCAGACATATTTTTGTTTGTTTATTATCTGGAAGAAACATTACCATTCTTAACACCTCGTAGGCCTTCAGATACTGTGAAATGAATGATTTAAACTTTGCTATCGCAGAGGGAAAAGTTCAGTAGTTTAGTGTCATTTGATACTTTTAAGGGAAAATTTAACATATGTAAGCCATCCAGATTTTTTTAAATTACGATGGAATTTTATTTGTTAATACTGTATTCTTGATCTAGCTGACCTTAGAAATGAAGCAAGATGAAATTTTGATATATGATCTTGAAGTTGCCTTAGTCAGTGCCAGGGTATACAGTCTAATACAGACTGACTGACTTATGAGAAAGGAGAATGAGATTCTAGTCCTGGCTAAGCCATTATTTAACTTGGACTTCCTGGGATCCATTTGGCTCATGTGCAGAATGGAAATTATATTTGTTTAAAGGCAGTTTCAACTTAAACGTTGTGATTAGTGGTATCCCAAAGGTTAGTTACTAAGCGTCAGTCATGCCCTCAGGCCTATAGTAATTGCTCTGGAGATATGTAGGAAATAACCAGTTCTTTACCTTCCAAAGATTTTATATATATTATTTTAACACAGATAAGTTAAAGTAAATTATAAACATAATTTGTGGCATAATCAAGTTACATTTATTAAAAACTGTAAGTAGTAACTTAGAGAAGTATCTTTTACACAGGCATATGATCGGAAAAGGATAGTAGAAAATTTCATAAGGCAGTAAAACTGGAACTTAGATCTTGAAGGATCAATAAGCTTACAGAAATGATTAAATCTTTTTGGAAATTCAGATTTATATGTTTGACAGTCACATTCTAAGCTGTTAACAGAAGTTACAAAGGTGAAACTATACTTTGTTGGGACGTAGAGAGTTACTGAAAAAAGTGGTATATGTTTATGAAATTACTAAAATTAATATTTAAGGAAGAGGAGTCTGGAAAGTCCAAATTTAGTAGTGGTAATGCACATTTAAAAATGATCAGTCTTTAAGAATGCAGGTTTAAAGTGTAGTTCTCTGTCTCAACCTGGAATTTGAACCTGTGGCAAGTAACAGAAAAGAACCTACATTTTCATAGGACTGTTGACTGTTACAAATTGTGATTAACGAAATGCTTTCTTTAATTTACCCACTGGGCCTGGTGGTGGTGGGGTGGCAGTAGTAGTGGTAGTAGTAGTAATAAAAATCATAGAGCATTTATTTCGTGTCAGATATTATTCTGAGTGCTTTATATAATTCAATATATTATGAATTATTTCAACAACTCTCTGAGGTAGGTGCCTTTATTATGCCCACTTTAGAGATGAAGATGAAGCATGAAGAGATTACGTAACTTGTTCAAGTTCACAAAGCTAGTACCTGACAGAACAGATTCTAGAGTCCATTATCTTCATAGAAATTTTCGATATAGAGTGTGTGCGTGTGTATTTAATGAGATTATAATTATAATTTTATTTTGGGGTAAAAAAGAAGAAAGGTATTAGTGATGATATATAAAGGACTAGAAATTTATATGATAAAGGTTGTTTGTAGAAAAATCTTTGTACATATGGAAAAAATAAAATCCAGCAAACCAGAAGCAAGCATTGTTTAACATGTTTAACTCTTTATAAGAGTGTGGTGTAGAGGAGTATGTGTTAAGAGTGAAAGCAGGGTCAGTTTGAATGTTAAACTTAAAAGACCTGGACTCTTCTGGTATTTAACTGAATTACTTTGGGAAAATTATTTAAATTCTGACTCTTTTTATTTGCACCATCTTTAAATTGAGAACGGCACACACAAAAATATGAATTCTGAGGATTAAATATTCTGTTTTAGAAAGAAGGTGGCACGTTATGGGATTGGAATAATGAGTGTACAAGGAAAGGCAATAAGGAAACCCAGTGTTTGACGCTCTTTCGTTGATTTAAAGCACAGTTCAATCAAGTATAAGTTTCCCTAATTCTAAAAAGTGTAGAATTGTAAACAGGACTACTCTTTATCTTGTAACATCAAGTACTAAATGAATTATTCATCTTTTTTTCTGTTAATCACCATGAATTGTTATATATTCTGGGTTACATTTATTGGTGTTTTAAAAACCATTAGGATTTTGGATGTTTCAAATATTTATTTGGAGAAAATACTTCTTTTTAATTTAAAGCAATATGGTGAAATTGAAGATTGTCAGATTGATGACTCTTCACTTCATGCAGTAATTACATTCAAGACAAGAGCAGAAGCTGAAGCAGTAAGTATTAGAAATCTAATTTATTGAAAATTCAGATTTAAATGTTTTGTAAATATTTCTTTTAAGTTTTATATAAAGGAAAACATTTTAACTTACTAGATAACTGCACTTTGACAGTAGATAGGTCATATGAATTGGAATTCATGGCCACAAAGAATGTCCTAAAGCAGTTAGGCAATTCTGTTTATAACATGATAGAATAGTTACCAAGTTGAATGTTAAGTTGTATTGTCTTGAGACACCAGCATTTCTCCTTCCTTTCTCTTTCACCTGGGATAGGGCCATCCCACTTTCCATTACACTTTTTCTCAGCTGGCCCAGAACAAAGTCTGCTTTGGGAGAATGAGTGATGAGAGATAAGGTAGAAGCTAAGATATAATCCTGATGGCAGTCCTTCTAAGCCATCTGTCATCCGCCACTTACTAGTCCCAGTAAGCTGAACTCTAAAGAAGTGTCCCTAGCTTAGCATACCCCCAACTAGGCCTCTACAACTTTTTGCAACGTATGATATATAGCTCTAGCTTTTAGGGTCTTTATAGTAATCTTAAGCTATGTATCTTGAATTGTCTTTACAAAGAATGGTCAAGTATATGCAACCTTGTCTTTCATCTGGGTTTAAAAGATTAAAAAAAAGGAAAATGGATATGAGGTGTGGGAGATTTATAGGAAATGTTTTTAGCCTTGTGTGTTCTTTCTTCAGGATTATAGAGAGATACATGTACCATTTTGTCCTTGGAAAAATGCTGTAAGAGTTCCAAACAGTTAACCTAATGTGAATGGAAGAGTGGTATGCCTTTCAGAAGTTTTAACTTGATTGTGGTCTAAGTTAAAGTTTAAAAAAACTTTCTAAATTGATTTATCTTCTTTATAGTGAATACTCCTTGACAACACAATGATACCTTATTGGGGACCTAACCTGGTGGGAGTTGCTCTTGGGGCATTATAACCAGTAAAAGAGTGTGGGTCTGAAAAATCTTAGTTAAGCATTCAGCTGGGGCCCTGGAATAACTAGTTTTAAGATCAGTGATGTAGGAAGTGGATCATTTTATAGAATAGGAATGGATCCTAGAGTTATGTTTTTTTAAATCTCGTTTGGGTAATCTTTTCACTTAAAGATCGTTTGTGAGAGTATTATTGATGAGAGTTTAAAACTTCTTAAAACTTGTATGTATATATGTTACATTAAAAACTAAACCCTTTTTAAAATACTTTATAATTTTTTTTTTTTTTTTTTTTTTTTTTGAGAGAGAGGAAGGAGTCAGGTACTTAACCAAAGTAAATCTTTGATCAGGTTTTTTCAAAAAGTATTATTGAGTATAAGTTAAGAATAAGCTTCCTTTAATTGATGCTTTAGTGACAATTTTCAGTGTAATGTTAGGTAGCTTGAGTATGTCTCTTTATGTTCTATTTTCTAGGCAGTAGTCATAAAACAATGGTAGCTGTCATTGTTAAAATTTCTCCTTGCTTATGTGACTGAGGAATAAAAACCTCTTACCCCTGAAATAAGTATTGGAAGTTTTGCTCTTACAAGATTTATTGACATATACCTTCTTTCTTGGGTGTTGCTTTTTCCACCTCACGTGTGTGTGTGTGTGTGTGTGTGTGTGTGTGTGTGTAATACAATTCATGTTTTCCAAATGAATAGCAATCAATTCAAAAGACTAGGGATTAATGCATAAACAAGACTTTAACGCTGAATTATATGGAGTTTGAATATGTGACAAAATAAGTTAGATATAATAAAGAATTACCTTTTCAGAGTAAATACCATTTTAGTTGGAATTATTCAGTAGGCTGAAACGAAGAACTACCATTGCCATGATACACATTTGAAATTAAGTTATGGAAGTTGTTAAATCATAATCATTTGCTTAAACCAAAAAATTCTTAAAATTTTGTAACCTTCCTATTGTAGAAGAGAATAGAAAATTAAGTTGAAGCTGATCTTCTACAAGCAGGGTATATAGGCTAAGGCATTGGTTTTCAAACTTCTGGATATCCGGGATCATTAACGTTTAGGAATTTAAAAATTAGTGTGTTGACATAGAGGTATCAGTTTTTAATTTTATCAAGGAAAATGCGTTAAAAGTACAAACGAAATTTCATGCACCATCATCATCATTTTATAGAATAAATAAAATTTTAACACCAAAAATATAAGAGGATATAAACTCAAGGTAAGTGATAAGTCTTCCCAAGGGGAAAAAAAAAAATTGTCAACCTTTTTCAGTGTTTATTTCCAAATATATCATTGTTCTTACTGAACCATTGTCCTAGATGAGTGAATGAATGTCTTTGTATTTTCTATAATCCGTAGATGCACAATATTTCAAAGTGAAAGTACAAAATAAGGTACACGAGACATTCAAATATGACTGAAAAGTGAGAGATTGTCCCCAAATGGATATACCAAACATAACCGTGTTAATGGACTTTAAGTTGTTTTTATTCTTTTACAGTGTAGCGGTGAATATTCTTGGTGAATATTTCTCTATGTATGTATGTGAATATGACTATAAGATATATTCTTGATAACGTTATTACTGGATGAAAGGATATATGCATTTAAAAGTTCTGAAATTGCCCACCACCCATATAGGTTGTACCACATTTGCTTGCCCACCAAAGATGTATGCGAGTGCCTTTTCCCCATACACTTGCCATATGTGTGTACTCTGCATAGTGGTTTGCTTATGTAAAATACATGGGTACATAAGCCATCGTGAGATATCAGGCAATTTTATTTTGGTAAAAATAGCAACTCATTTCATTTTTAATACACTTATATGATTGAAGTTGAACATTTTCGTGTTTAAATACTCTTTATTTCTGTTTCTGTCAACTATTTGTGTCATTTGCCTATTATCTTGCTGAGTTGTCTATTCTACTGATTTTTTTTTTCTGAATGAATTATGGGAATTCTTTATATACTAGAAAATTAGCTCATTAGTTCTAAACATTTTTATGAAAATTCATAAGAATTTTATTTGATGTAAGGAATAAACTAGGTGTCTACTTGATTTCATTGAGTAAAGCTAGTTTTCCCATAATTTCACCTGTAGGATGTAAGGGTACTCTTACTTAGTACTGTTCTCTTCCATTGATCAGTTTTCTTTCCATGTGCTTCTTCCTCATCTTTAATTAAGCTAAACTTTATAATATATTTTAATAGCTTTTCAAGGCTGTTGTTTGAATTCCCTCTTATTATGCCCAGCTATTATTATTCATTTTCAGAATCTTCGTGGTAGATGTTTATGTGTTTATTTTTCATATAAACTTTAGAAATTACTTACCTGGTTCTAAAAAGAAGAATACTTTATAGTAGAATTAACATCTTTATGATACTAAATACTCCTCTAGCATATCATTGTATTTCAATCCTTTTTTTATCCTCTGAGAGCATTTAAAGATTTTCTTTATATAGATTAGATATATATATATTTGTATGTATTTTATTTATATATAAGATGTAGGTAATATACATGTGTTACAGATTATATAATATAAAATATATATAAACAATATGTATAATTTCTTTGTATAGGTAAATATATTAGTAGTTCTCCCCAATCATTTAACTTAAAGTTACTTTAAATGAGGTATTTTTTCCATTGTATTTTCTCTTGATTGTTTGTATGTAGAAAAACTATTTGTTTTTATTAAATATGTAACTGTTGTTTTACCAAATTATCTTTTGATAGTTTTATATTTTGTTCTTTTGGGTTTGTCAAGTATTCATTCAATCATAACACTAAGTAATGGTAGTTTTACCTTCGTCTTTCATGTTTATAACTTCTTACTTTGTGTTGTTTAATTGTTAGTACCTTCAGAAAAATGTTATTCAATAGGGCCACCTGGATGGCTCAGTTGGTTAAGTGTCTGACTTCAGTTCAGGTCATAATCTCACAGTTCGTGAGTTTGAGCCCTGCGTTGGCCTCTGTGCTGACAGCTCAGAGCCTGGAGCCTGCTTCGGATTTTGTGTCTCTCTCTCTGTCCCTCTCCTGCTCGCTTGCTCTCTCTCTCTCTCTCTCTCTCTCAAAAATAAATAAACATTAAAAAAAAAAAACCTTAAAAAAATAAAAAAAGAAAAATGTTAAATAACAGTAGTAGTAGTAGTAGTTGTGTATTTACTCATTTACTCACTCATGAAATGTCATTCGTTGTCTTGTTCATGAAATGAATGAAAATGGTAAATGAATGAAAACATTTTTAATACTTTTAGTAATATATATGATGCTGACTTTTTAGGTGAAGGTAGCATGCAAATAATTCCCATTTTTTTTTTTTAATTTTTTTAACGTTTATTCATTTTTGAGACAGAGAGAGACAGAGCATGAACGGGGGAGGGGCAGAGAGAGAGGGAGACACAGAATCAGAAGCAGGCTCCAGGCTCTGAGCCATCAGCCCAGAGCCCGACGCGGGGCTCGAACTCATGGACCGTGAGATCGTGACCTGAGCTGAAGTCGGAGGCTTAACCGATTGAGCCACCCAGGCGCCCCAAATGATTCCCATTTTTGAATGCTGTAGAGATTTTTGGGTTTTTATCAAAAACAGATTTTATATCATAACTTTTGTGTATTTGTTAGAAATTTGAGGGTTTTTGTTTTCTTTCATCTATTTATATTGTTTCCTAAAATTGAACTATTTGCTTCTGGTATAAATTCCCACAGTATTGTATTTCTTTGATAAATCCCTGAAATCTGAAGTCTGTTCTTTGGTTTTTTGTTTTTTGTTTTTGTTTTTGGTTTTGTTTCACTTTTAAAAAAAAATTATTGAGATATACTTGACATACAGTGTTATATTAGTTCCAATTAAGTTAGTTCCAATTAGTTAGTTCTTAGTTCCAAGTTAGTTCCAATTAGTTCCAATCAAGCATAGTGATTTGATAATTCTCTACATTATTCAGTACTCACCACAAGTGTAGTCACCATCTGTCACCATGTACATTATTACGGTTTTAATATTTCCTGTATTATACTGTTCATTTTTGTGACTTTTTATTTTTTAACCAGAAGTTTACCTTTTAATCCCCTATGTGTATTTCGCCATTCCCCTACCCTTTTCCCGGACTCTGGCAACCACCAGTTTGTTCTCTGAATTTAAGAGTGTTTGTTTTTGTTTTTTTAGATTCTGTATGTAAGTGAAGTCATGTGGCATTTGTCTTTTTCTGACTTGACTTAGCATAATAGTCTCCAGATTCATCCATGATTTTGCAAATGGCAAGGTTTTATTCTTGTATTTATTTTTACTTTTAATTCAGTTTTCAAAAGTAAAATTGGTTTGTAGGTTGGGGGAGTGGATATTATTTTTTATCAGTTATCCGTTTTACCTGACTTCATAGAAACTACTTGAAAAGTTTCCATTTTTTGCTTTGAGTTAATTTTAAGTAGCACTGGAGATATATTTTCTCAAAAGTTTAATAGAATTTATCTGTGAAATTATCAGGGTTTACTGATTTTAGACCATGTAATCTTTTTTTTTTTTTAACGTTTATTCATTTTTAAGAGACAGAGGAAGACTGCGTGAGTGGGGGAGGGGCAGAGAGAGGGAGACACAGAATCTGAAACAGGCTCCAAACTCTGAGCTGTTAGCACAGGGCTCCAACTCACAGACTGCGAGATCACGACCTGAGCTGAAGTCGGACGCTTAACTGACTGAGCCACCCAGCGCCCCCTAGACCATGTATCGTTTTAAAACCTTTTTCTTTAGAAAAGATTTGTTTATATATATATTTTCCTTTTCTGGCTTTACTTTGGTACTTTGGTAATTTTTCATTTGGATTATCAACTGTTTACATTGAGATGAGCAAATTTAATTTCTTCCTCTGAATCTTCCTCATATCTTTCTCTGAAGTTACTTGCTCCCACTTTCCTTTCTTATTTTGTATATTTTTATGTTAAGCCCCACTTCCACCTTTATGACCACTGCCACCTTGCTCAGATAAGCATCCCCTGGAATATATTTAAACATGTTTTTTTATTAACATTTTATAAGTAGTTATGAAGTTCATTTTTTAATGTACATTTTAATAAAATGGTGGCAGAACTCTTGAAGCAAATGCCACAGAAATGAAAAGCACTGATCTAGCTGATACTATATTATCAAGCATCAGTAACACAGTATGATACTGGACTTGGCCAAAAGATTCCACAGGTCATAGGACAAAATAATGTCAGAATAACCAAAAATATTCTGAAAAGCATACCAAATTCATTATGAAATAAAGAATATAGTAATGGTATGGATAGAGACTAGGGCAAAATTGAGTCTAGAAAAGACATAATAAGTATATATAAAAATTATAGAGGATTACAAGGAAATGCTTTATTTAAGTCAGGGAATTTAAATTTACTGAATAATCTGTGAAGAGTGTTAGGACAATGGACTGTTAGGAAAAAAATAGTACATTATTATGTCTTTATTTTTGGTATCAAAATCAAGATGAATAAAAGTTTTTTTTCTTTTTTTAATACATATGACTAGTAAAAAGCTAGGGGATCTCTGAAAATAATCCTAGTGTGGAAAAGCTTTTTAAAGGACTGGCACAAGATAGATAAATTACAGAACATGAAAATTTAAGCTTCTTTATGACAAATACAACAGCAGTAAAAACATGCATTATAAACAAAAATCCAGATCCATTTGAGATAAGAGTATTTTGCCAAATATGACAAAATTCCATTCAAGAAATTAGTTTAAGTATGATGTAAAGTATGTTCCCATGTGCATATCGTACATATGTATATACACAAACCCTTTTAGTATGTGTACAGGACTTTTTTTAGTGTATTGCAGAGCTTTTTCCCAAATTCTTCATGGAATGGTGGTTATCTCTTTGGGAAGATTAATCATGAATTACAATTTTTTATATTATGTGACCTGAAATATTTGAATTTTTTAAATAATAAAATGGATGGATTGCAGAACTTTTTTTTTTAACTTTAAAGATTTTATGTCGCAGATTATCTAAAATAAATTTGCCTCTTCACAAAGCAAGGACTCCGTTATCTCAAAAATTTATACAGCCAAATAGTCAAAAGTTTCTAATGGAGAACATTGATAAAATGTTGAGTACATCTAACTTTGAAAATCATCCTGTAAAATGTTAAAATTAAAACTTTAGAGAGTTGTAGACTCACCTTATAAATTTGAAGATGTGTGTGCTAAATATAGAGATTTATAATACTAGGTCATCAGAAATGTTTGTCAAGAACCTATAGAAAATGTCACTGAAATTTTTGGCCTTTTTTAACTAGATGAAAAGATGGACTTTCTGAGTAGACATTTTGCATGAGTCTATTCGAGTTCCTTACGGTAATATATGTATATATATGTACATATATTACTGTAGTATATTTTTATGTAATAGTTACAGGTTTAAAAACTTGCAAGTTGTTAAGTGGAATATCATATATAAGTACTTAAAAATTCTTTCAGTTACGTGACACTGTGATGAAGCCATGGACTAAAAACTCCTCCCGAGCTGCATTTTAATAGGCGCAGAATCTTTTAAATTTATCACGGATTTTTATGTGCAGATTTAAAATTTATACCTAGAGACTTTAATGTCATACAACTTATGATCAGTTGTCATTGAACATGTAATTGTTTCTAGATTTCACATTATGCTATACTTTGAGGTTGTACTATAAATCTTTTGTGACTATGAGTTATTTCAGTATGTTGCTAACATTGATTTATATTATTAGTTCATGTTACTTTAATTTGAATGGACGATTTCTTCACCAGCCACTTAATGTAACAAATACTAAGTTTAACTTATATCATATGCAGTTCTGAAAGCTTTGTAGGAAGTACTTTAGTTTCAATAGAAACATTCAGGGTTTCTTTTCTCATGGAGATACTTACGTTTTGTAACAGTGATATGTCATACATCGTATATTTAAAAATAATGTGATACTTTAAACTACTGATGTAATTTTAAAATAATATGATACTTTACGCATGCAAAATTATTATATTTGTTAAAGGTTTCCAGTTTGTAGTTACTACATATGTCATTCGTAAATTAACAAGAATTAAAATGCATTAAGATACATTTAGCCTATTGATTCTCATTGAGACTTCAGTTCAGAACCTACAGCCAAGATCTTGAAATGGTTTGAGATTGTTGCTTGAATAGCAGTTATCATTGTATTATAAACATGTAGACATAGTTCTCTAGTCAGATACCGGCCAGTAGTAAAGTAGTTCCGTTGAAGTATGAGAAAGTGTTCTTGTTTCCTGTTTAAAGGTATTTCCAATCACAAGACTGATTTTAGAAGTAAATAACCATAAAAAGTAAATTATAAATATAATAATAAATAGTAAATGGAGAAATAACCACAAAGTAAACGGATAGCTGTCTTCACTTTTGTTTTACTGATTTAAATATTAAGTACTGTAACATTTCATTGTTTTCTTCAGAAATTATTAATGTTCTACATTGTAATGTTCTTAATTGTTTTAGGCTGCAGTTCATGGAGCTCGTTTCAAAGGGCAGGATCTAAAACTGGCATGGAATAAACCAATAACTAATATTTCAGCTGTTGAAACAGAAGAAGTTGAACCTGATGAAGAGGAAGTATGTTTTTTTTTTTAATTTGTCTTTGCCCTCAAATGTTCACATTTTTTATGAAATGTGATTTTATGGCTGTGATTTTAACATAAAACTTTTATTCCTGAGCCATATTCCAGGCAGGGGATATCAGATAAATGCAGACAACTTTAAATTTTCTGGATTAATGAGAACTGTGGATTGCTAATCCAAAAAAAGAAAAGAAAAAGAAAATCATATATATATATATATATATGTGTGTGTGTGTATATACATATATACATATATATATATACACACACACATACTCAGTTTTCATTTACTCTTAGAAAACAATAATTATTCATTAGATTTTTATCCACAGGAAATCTTGTAATATTTTAAGTTTAGAGTATATATCCTACTTATTTGCTTTATTAACATTTCAGGTTTCCTTTATTTTAATTCATATTGTTTTAGTTGATTAGAGTGAATGCCTGCTAAATGGTAGATACTGTGATAGGCACAAAAATGAATAAGACACGGTCCCTATCCTCAAGGAGCTTATAATCTGGAAAGGGGGGTGGTGACAGACACATAAAAAATTAATTATAATGAAAGGCAGAGTGATATGCTCAATAAAGATTTGAACAATACGCTGTGGGAACCCACGAGAAGGAGTGATTATTTCTGTCCAGAAGAATCTTGAAGAAGGTGGTGACAGTGGAGCTGAACCCTGAAGGATAAGAAAGCTTTCCATAACCAAGAGCTGGGACTGGGAATATAGTTGAGAGAGGCATTTTAGGTGTGGAAGAGGAATAGGTATGGAAGGGTCCCTTTTTCTTGGGTACAGCAATCAGTATGGTGGCTTAGAGGTGTAAGCATAAGGAACAGTGAAATGGGAGAGCACTTTGAAACCATACACTTAAAAATAAGCAACTCTATTTTAATCATGAAATAAGCTGTAGGAAAAAGTTGAGGAAGTTAATAAATAAAGGTAAGGTGGGGAACTGATTCCATGTTTTACCTTTGTTAGATTCTTGTAATGGCACTTCATTTTGTTTGAAGAGCATTCAAGGCTGTTATACATATCCGTAGTCAAATGCAAGAATAAAATGTGTATTTTGAAACTCATATACATGATTTGTCATTTTATATTTTAGATTATACCTTTGTCCTTCCATGAGTTTGAATTGAATGGGGAGAAAAGCAGGAGAGCTCCTGGTATTAGGTATTTTGAAAAGTTTGAAAAGCAGTCTGAGAAGCTTTTATGAAGGGAATGGGGAAAAGCAAGGAATTCTATAAAAGAAATGTTTGTTACATATAGCAGAAAAGAAATATAAATCTTGATAGACTTTTCTACAAGTTAATTGGTTGATTTAGTGTCCAGGGTTAGGGTAAGTCAGAGAAGATTTATTGATGTTTTCTTTCTTTCTTTTTTTTCATTTCTTTTTTCTTTTTTTTTTTTTTTCCAACAAAAGGTATTGAGCAATGTTTTGTAGGTGTAGAAGATGGCATAATTTGATTGAGTGAGGCAGGAGAAATGGCATGTACAAAAAGCTTACTTAGATATTTTTTTAGTGCTTGTTTGCTAGAAGCAATAGAATAGATACTGTAGAGAAACCATTGAGTGGATAAAGGTTGCTTTTCTTTGTTTCTTGAATATTGTAGCTATAGAAATACCTTTTGTATTCGACTCTGTTGAGAGAAATCAGTATTTAAAAGTGTCACCTTTTTTCTTTTCTTTTTTTTTTTGGGTAAATTCCTAAATGCATTTTAACCTAAAGTTTCAGGAAGAGTCTTTGGTGGATGACTCATTACTTCAAGATGATGATGAAGAAGAAGAGGACAATGAATCTCGTTCTTGGAGAAGATGATTTGACTGATCATTGATCTGCATATGCTAGAACTCTACCTGTGTTTCATTAGTATTATCTAATGTACTTTTACATATTTGTAAAAACAATTTTTTGGTAAAATGTGATGAAGATGGATTTCACAAATAGACAAAAGAGAAGAAAACTACCTTCTGATCCTGTATTTTGAAAGATTGATGTTTGCATTTTATTTCAGTAAACAATTGCTAAAGACATCACACTAGAACATATGCAATGTTTTTATTACATACTTCTACTGAACATTACAGAATTCTTTGGGTTCTTTGTAATTTAATGAATAGGTCTAAAAACTTATGACCAATACTTGTTATAACTTAGAGGATTTTGTTTTACTCCAAATAAGGAATGAATTTGCATTTAAAATCTTAATGAATGTTTTCAAAAATGAATAGATAACATAGTACTCTAACTAAAGTCTCCAAGTTATGTATTCATAATATTACATAGTAGTATGCTTAGGCTTTACTATGTATTAGCCTTTTGTTGGACTTGTGTATGTATTTTACCATATGGGTTTTAATGATAATGGTGTATGACTGCTTTGCATATGAGTCCTTATACATTCAGATGTTAAAAATAAAGCGGAATGGTCTCTTGAAAAGAACAGAAAAGAGAAGAAAAGAAAATGACAAAAAAAAAAAGCCCACAAAGACCAAGACAATGTTCCTTGATTTTAAAAAAGAAAAAAAAAAAAAAAAAAAAAGAAAGAAAAGAAAAAAAATTAAAATAAATAGACCATTCCAGATGGTGATCTACCCTTCCCCCCAATTATCACAAAAGGAGCTATAATCACTAACTTATTAATAATGATTACTGGTACCTTTACAAATAATGTACAATCCAATGTTAAAAATTTATACCACTTCAGTTTGGTTTGATCCTATAAATTTTCAACAGCTGTCTTAAAATTTAAAAGCAGGCTGATTAGTTTGGAACCAGACTTCAAGTAGAGCTAACATTTGGTGAATAAGAAAACATCACATTACATTTTGGATGTATGAAAGAAAACTTGACCATTTGAAGATGTATGAATAAAGAAATGTACTATAGATACTACTTTAGGAAAACACTGTTTGGTAAGTGTTCCAGTCTGATATTTTAAGTGTGCATTTCCTATACTTTGTATAAAAATCTTTGACATTTGACACAATATTGTGATTTTTAAGTGGATTTCTCTGGCAAATGAACGTGATCATTGAAAGTTGATAAAACAGCAGTTTCAGGAAATAAATGCATTCTTTGTAGATTGAGGGGGTGGGAGATTACCTGTTTATCTTTTAAAATTCATCATTTCAGTTGCAAGTGTTCCTGCCCCTTCTGAGATTATAGTGATTATATTAAATGTCACATTAAAAAAAAAAAAAAAATCACTTTCTTCCCATACTGGGATCCTCACAGTCACAACTGTAATTCCAAACACCATAATCTTCTGTCAGTGGGGTAAATAATGGATGCTGTTCCTCTTTTTTTTTTTTTCCTCCCACATTTAGGGTTAAAGTTGTATATATGTTCCTGATGATAATGCTATTTCATAGGAATGTTTGGGCTTGCAGTTGGTACACGTGTTAATATTTAAAATTTCAAAATCAATTTCTTTTGTCAAAATAGTGACTTTACTCAAAAACTTCTTTACTTAGATCTGTGATATATTTTTATGTAGTCTCTTGTATGTTGACTATGTGCTATTCTGATTCATTAGGTAAGTTTGTTTTCTTTTCTTTTTAGTAGTCGTGAAAGGTGCCAAATTGGCAGAGGCTCACGTTTCTTCTCTTTACACCAAACAGGTATTATAAAGAAAGAAAATCTTTCAAAGGCCAGTTAAATCTCCATGCTGATTTTTTGGCTTTATAATTTGATTAATACATTTTAGCCTGATATTTTAAAAATTATTGTAAAATAATTACTTCCTACTTATTTAAATCCATAAATAGCTTATCAGTTTCCCTAGTCTTAAATTCTCTAGTAACCCAAAATTAAAATGTTTTCTTAAGCCATATTGCTTTGAATGAATCAGAAAACAAGCGTTTCAGTTTGGTCCCAAAGTATGGGGATTAAACATTACACACATTCATTAGGGTCACAATTATATTATTATTCTCATTAATAAGATCTTAGCTATAAATATTACTTAGTATTTAATGATTGGATTTTTAAAATTAATATGTTTATAAATACTAGTACTCTGTATGTACTATCATGTTTCTGATTTAAAACTTAAGATATCCCTTTGAAGTAGTTGCTGATTCCCATTTTACAGATAAGGAAACTTAGGCTAATAGAGTTGGAGTGACTTGCCCAAAGTCACAGCTAGTGAGTGAAAGGACTAGATTTAAATGCCGGCATTCTGATTTCAGTGCCAATTTATTTTTTTATTTTTTTTACTTCTACATTGTTACTCCTTCCTAATTATTGATTGAGCATGAGATTGTGTTTGCAGTAAATGTGGTAGTTCTTGCACAAAATTAGTAGACTTCCTGGTCATTAGCTAGTTCATACCTTTACACTCCCTTCTAATACAGCACTTTGTTCATATCTCTGTTACAGTACTTATGTTGTAATATAATTTATCTGGTTTATATGTCTGTCTTCCCCACTAAATTACAAGCTCCTCTAGGAAGGGGACCATGTCTTATTCATCTTTTTATCTCTAGTGATTATCACAAAGCCTGGCTCATAGTGGGCACTCAGATGTTTGTTGGATGAATTAACGAATGAATGCATATTTAAATCTCCAATAATGGAGTGACAATTACCACCCTTGTTAATTCTTATCAATTTTTCAAAAGTCTCTCCTGAAGGTCTTCTCCGTTATTGAGACTATTTTGCTAAACAAGTGATACAGTTAAGTATTGCAACAGTGGGGTTACAAATACTGTTGGAGGAATGTACATGTAGTCTTAGTGGAATTTCCACAGCAATTAAGTGAGACATTAATAATTTGGAGTATTAAATGTTGTCAGTTTCAGGAGTAAAACAGCTTTTGGTTTCTGTCAGTGTATAAGAATAGAAATACCAAGAGCCACCAATCTAGTCCATCCCACTAATTTTCTTTATATCCAAAGATGACCTCGCATAGAATACCAGATAAGAGATTTAGCTTATGGTCCCAGCTCTGCAACTAACTCTCTGGCCTTAAGCAAGTGTCAACCAGGAGTGTTTCCTTGTCTGTAAAATGAAAAGGCTTGGACTAGATGATCTGTAAGGTCCCTTGCACATCTACAGTTTCCTTGGTGGTATATTAGTATTTGATCTAAAACAATTTAATATATCTGTACCAGTTCTCCCTATCTGTTGCCATTATTTCTGTCATCAATGGAAGCAACTTAGATTTGATTATGATAATCTGTATATCATGTCTTGGTACAGTTTTATATGTAAGTGTTCCCAAATGCTCACCGTTGGCTGGTGCAAAATTCATTTAACCTTTAAAGTATAGATAAACTTCCAAATTCACTAGACTTTTCCTACCTATAACTTTTCCTTTTGCTTCTAAACTCAAAGGCTAAAACACTTTTCCTATTACAATATGCTACCTAAAACTTGAAACACATTTTAAATTCTGCAGTTCTCCCAACAAGTTCTTTGTTTTAGTATAGATCTGAGCTGAATTTGAAGTCAAAAAGGATTGAGAACAATGTAGTAGTCACTGCTTACAGGAAAAAATTGAGAGAAATTATATATTATTGGTTAAAAGATTGATTAGGATTACTTCAAGGGATGGTTGAGTTGTCATTTTACATATTTCACTCAATATTTTATGTCTACTTAAGCAGTGTTGTTTAAATGTTACTGGATAATTGTAAGATTTAAAAAATTAATTTTAGTATTTAACTGATGCCCAACCATTTAATGAAATCATGTTGCAGGAATGGGAGAGTATTCCATAGCTCTTGTTTTACTGTAATATGATCAAGTGTATCAACCAGTAGTTTACTATAAAGATGAGACTTTAGTGTTTTAGCTGATGAACTGTAGAAAGTATGGCTGAGCTTAAATGTAGGAAATTTCCTGTGACTAGAACTGTTTATGGGAACTGTATTTCCAATCTTACTTGGAACACTAATCATTGACTCTAAGGGTTACTTAAGAAAGCAAAAACAGTTGCTTGTTTGATATGTGGAAATATGAATGGTTATTTTAGAGTGTTATACAAACTTTATCAATCTATATATTCTTTTTTTTCCTTCCCCTTACACATGATGTGAACCAGTTGTAGAAAATTAGTTTTAGTCCTTCTAGAATTTGTATAAATATTTGTAAGCTTTTTTCCTTCCCTTCCCTTCCCTTTTAGCCTTTTAAAACAAAGGCTGCATGAAATTCTGCATGAAATTCTGGCTAATTAAATTAGTTCACTTTTTGGTCTTTTCTCTCAGGGCTTCTCTTACTCTTCTAAAGCCCTATAAATAAAAATGAAAATTCAATCTAGGATTAAACCATCAGGGAATGATGTGTGTAAGGCAGAGAGGAAAATTTCCTTTTCCCAGATCTCAGGAACTACCTTGTTCTTGTTAACTTCCTGAACTGGCTAGTTATTCTAAGGTATGTATACAGGCTTTTAGAGAAGAGTAGTTTTTTTTTCTCTCTCCGATCATTATACACCTATCAGATGACAGATTATCTTCCAGATTAGCTGCCTAAAAGTTCTAAGAAAGAAATAAATCTTGGTGAAATGACTGCCATTCTCAGTAATTTCTAATTGAAAACGTCATACTTTGTTAGTAGAAAAATTCTTAATTTGGTAAATAACTTTCTTGCAGTTTATCAGTAATATGTACTCATTACTTAGTGTAACTGAAAGCATTTTTTGCGTTTTTTTGTATCAATTTAAGATTACTTGTTTCTTTCTAATTACTCCTCCCTATTAACTTTATTTCATCCATCCACTTATCTTCCCATCATCCAAAGTTAGTCTTCTTTTGTATACCAAGCACTGTCTCATTCTGATGTGTTCTTTTTATTTTTGGTTGTTAATCATTGTGTTTAGTATAGAATTTTATGTCCTATATTAATTAAAGAATGAAGTCATTATCATATGGAGCTTAAGGAAAGTAGATCCAACTCACAATTACTTTGAAATCTTTGGGAAATTTAAGAAGATTGTTCTTGCTTTAATTTTTATATACAGTGTCTTGGAATTTGTTCATAATTTCTTAAAACTACTTTGCCTACCCATACTTCTATAACAGTTTACTCTTTTGTCAGTTACTGCATTTCCTAAGCAGAAATTGTAGACCACAGCCATGCTGTAGTGCTGAGATCTTTGTGGCTTAATGTTTTAAGGAAGCATGATGCAGAGAGGTTTTGTTAATATCATTAACCCAAAGCTGATTCTTTGTGGAATTTGTTTCAACTTTGATTTTGATTCCTTTCTGAAATAGATTTTTTTTTTTAATGTTTAGAAAAGTTGGCGATCAATTTATGGTGTGATTCAGTTTTTAGATTTACTTACTATTTTCAAAGTGTTTTTAATAGTCTTCTCTTTTTCCAGCAGAGAGAGATCATCATTGCCTGAATTTAGCTTTGTGACTACAACAGCAAGACCTGTTCCTGTCTGGAGACGACTGTTAAAATATCATCCTATCATTTTATGTTTGCTCTTTATCAATTTGAATAGATGTTTACATGTACTATAATTGGCATTTTGTCTCTTCACAGTTCTCTAATTGGTACATCCGAGTCCAGAAGTATGTCTGAGTGTGTGCTTTGTCTGACCTTATTCTTAAACGTCTTCTCCCCTTACTTTATATCCATTTATTTTTTAAACACTAAGGAAAAAGACCTTTTGGTTTCCTAATATGAGATAAGTTCAGTCTCAGCCACGTTGAAAATTGTGTCTAAGAAATCTATAAAGCCATGATATTGTGTTCATTAGCATGAACAATTTAGAATGAAGAAAATGATTAAAAAGTTAAGCATGGGTTTGGTTTTAATTTTTCTGGGTTTTAGGATACATTTCTGGGGTTAAGGTAGTCACTTAAATGATTTTGAACAGATGCTAAAATACTTTTTTATACACTATAATAACTTGCCTATTTCTTCTAAATACACTTACTGAGGTTGTTGCCAAGGCCACTTACCCAAATAATATTTTTAAAAAATTTCTTAGCTCTTCAAAACCAACAAGGAGAATAATTTTCTTTCTTTTCAAATAATACAGGATGATCTGTGGATTATAAATATTGAGATATTTCTATTAAATGTCTGGTTTACACAGTTTGTCCATATTTTCCTCACTTGCAATCAAGACATCAAAGACAATCTTAAAAGCAAGGGGAAATTGTGTTGTGTGTGTAACATTGTTAAAGATTATAGTTTTACTGTCTTAAAAGGTGTATGTCCATATTTATTTATAAGCAGTGTGGCTTAAAATTATTTATAAAGAGTATGATTAAATCTTATCCTAAATATTCACCCAAAATACCATTTTTTGTAATGGGCACCATATAAAGAAGTTTTCAGAAAATTAATTTCTGAGTATTTCTTCATAGATTCTCATGAGGCATTTGAGAAGTTTGGAAGTTGTTCTTAGTAGCAGCTCTTTATTAGAAAAGTGGAAATTACACTTGATTCTATTTGCCCTTGTTTTTTTTTTAGTTTCATTCAGCCGTGCTCATATTTTCATAGTTTTTGTGCCAAGTTGACTATTCTGCAAACACTTCTTTTTGAGTATTCAATGCATTTGTCTTCGTGAAAAATAAAAAGAATGAACACATCAATCATAATGTAAATTATCTATTTTGATCCACATTAGTTGACAACAGCTTCCTGAATATTAGGCTTGATTTAAGGGAAAAGTACATGTTTCAGAAAGTCTTCTAATATAATTATGACTTGGTAGCCTGCAGGGCATTTTTAAAATTAGACTTTTGTTTTAGTTCACATTTGCAAACTAGCATATAGCCACAAGGAGTTCGGAGATATTTTCCCAGATTAGTTCAGTATTTTTTCTTTTTAAGGAAAGAAAATTCTCTTCCCCTGTGATAGTGATTTACTTGCTAGGTTAGAAGCCCAAAGAACATAGTCTGAAGAGACCATACTTGTTAACAGTTTCAGTTGGTTCTTAGATGTGGACCACATACCAGCCCCCTCAACTTTACTTTGTCATCTTTCTTTTTTCTTTCCCTTGCTTTTAAATTAAAAACAAAATAAAGCAAAACAAAATTGAATATGCCATTGGGAATCAGAAATCGAGATGATTTGATTCTCATTAAGATCATTGTGCTTTTTGAAAATTTCTGTGAGAGCCAATAGGTCATTACATATTTAAATCCTTATATGTTGATTAATTAAAGATGAGGATTTTCATTATTTCATTTTCCTAAATAGGATTCTCATGGAGCTATGTGTAGATAACTGTACAGAATCACTTTTGTGTAATTGATTGAAGCAGTTTACCTCTGCATGATTGCATTATGGAAGCCTTTTATATATCTTTATATTTTTCAATATTCTTAGATTTTACACTATTAGCGGCTCTAGTCATGCTATATTTGTTTTTTTTAAATAGAGTTTATAAATATTTATGCTCAAAATACAGATCAACTGAATATTTTTTGATCTTGTTTACAAGATAAATAATACTTTAAAGTGATGCAGCCCCTCAAGTGTCTTAGGAAAAAGTTATTGGTGCTACAAAACCTTTCAATATCATTTTTGAACCTGTTATCTAGACTTTGCTAGGCTTTAATGTATGATCACTTGTGACTTACTCTAATCTAGCAGCATAATTATAAAAGTGGTCTGTGGTGAGTCAGGAAAAGAGCCCAGTCCATTAGAAACACCCCATAATTTAAAGATACGATACAGAATGACAGTATGCTTATTTGTGCCCAGCTTCCAAAAAAGAAGATAGTCTCTTCAGTTTGTCATTAGCTCTTTTGATAAGAGGAATTTAATCTGGCTAGAATAAAAACAACAATACATTCAGCATGGCTCAGTTTTCCCATATTTCACATGGAAAATTTTTCTAGTCTTAAATATGGTGTAATCCTGCTCTGCTTCAAATTCCCATCTGTCTTTGCTGAACAGGAGGCAGGGTAATTCTTAAATATTTATAGAACATTTGATGAGTTGAAAAGAGATGTATTATTTACATTGTACAAGTTTTGCGTTGGTTGTGTAGATTGTTCTCTACATCTATAAGACTCATTCCAGCACCTTAGTGAATGTTCTAAAGATACAATTTTTAAGTATCAGCAAAGCATTCATAGATACTTACTTTTGATTCTCAGAATCCTGAACCTGTTTTGGGTGTGTTATTACTTCAGAACATGTTATCTGGCACAAGATTTCCTTTAATAAGTGGTTTAGTTGTACTCAAGTTCTGTGGATTGTTGAACCTAAAAACACCAAAGGAGTCTTTTCTTGTCTGGAGACTGGGTTGTTCCAGTTTTTAATACCTGTGCCCATAAGTATCCCATTTCACGAATGTGTGTTGGCATGGGGAAAAAATTCCCTGCTCTTTGAGTGGAGCGAAAGTAATTGGTTAAGCTGTAGCAGCTTTTTTTTGTTTATTTTTCAAAATGATAATAAAACTTGAACTGAAAAAGGTAAAACTTGAACTAGAAAACTACTCTTGTATGCTTAGAATGTTTATAGTGTTACATGTTTATGTGGGGTTGTCAACATTTTTATTATTTATAGTTGAATTATGTTGTTTTGTTTGTTAAATATCCATAATGTTTATTATTTTTATATTTTGAAAATTTTTAAATAAAATAGTCTTACTAAAAACAGTTGTTAACTTTTTAAAATTGTCCTGCATCTTGCATCAGTTATATGACCTAGTAGAAAGAAAAATTTGCAGCCCTCAGGCATTGTACAATTGAGAATTCTGAAAATGTTTATGTATCTATACAAATGGCTCCAGGTTGCCTCTTCCCCTCTCTACCCTCCATTCCCACTTTAAATTGTTCTAAGTCACCTTTGGTACCTGTGTGTTGTTGGCCTGATGACTCCTTTTCTCACACACCTACAAATCCTTCATACCCTTCTTCCAATTCCTGCCTCTTTTCTGCTAGAATTGATCTCTATTCTGTTTGAAGGCCACAGTGCTTCTCCTTATCATTATCATGAGTAATAACGGTAGAGTACTATTGTGATGTCAAAGAAAGACTGCCATATATTCTGAAGTGAAACTAGATGTAAAGTGCTTATACTGTCAGCCTCTAAAGCCATTGACACTTTTTGGAACGTCCCTCCATAATGTTCAGTTTTCATCTCAACATTTATTCTTCTGGTCTGATTTGACCTGCTTTTCCAGCATTCAGCATGTTCATTTCATATTTAATTGCATTGAGTGATAAATATTGCCATATTCTTTTGTGTTCATTGCAGATATACCTTCTATCACCTATAACGTGGGTTAAATAAGCTTGGTAATCATCTGTCTTCCACTTGTGACACTGCTTCTACAAGAAAATACATTATCAATCTCAAAGTGCATAAGTCTTGATAAAAATCTAGTTAAAGAAATCTGGTTATGCAATAGTAGAGGACTCTGGCTTGAAATAGTAGAGGACTTTGGTTAATAAATAATGATGTACTTAGTAAAATTGTTCTTAAAACATACTTTATGTAATATATACTTTACATATACAGCCCCTGTGGAATATTTGCAGATTGAGTGTGTTGTCAGCTTTCACTTAACCTGAAACAATATTTCTGCATGAAATATGAATTTGGTCTTAAATTTTTTTTTTTAAATCACATGTCATACCTGTTATGTAGAAAAGCTAGAAATTAAAAAGGATGATTGAAAGCCTGTTATAAGTGATCACAGAGCATTTAAAAATGGGGTTATATAATGTATACTGTTTTGTAGTCTTTTTTCACTTATGATACTAGGTTTATACCATTTTTAAAGCCCTTCCAGTTTGTAGATAAAGCCTAATGTATTGAGTCAATCCTCATTTTAGGCATGTAAGGCCTTTCTTTCTATTTTTTATTTTAACATAAATGATACTGTATCCTTGAGCATCTTTGATTATTCCTTCGAGATGAATTCTCAAAACTTTTGGGCCAAAGTATACTTGTTTTTAAAACTCGTGAGACTTTCTCAGTTGATCTTTTACAAAGGACATAATGTGTAAACGCCTAGATACTTTAGTATTCTAGCTTTGGAGAACTCTGTAAATTCAGTTTTTTGCACGTGTTAAAATTTGTTGAATTTATATTCATGTTTTAGCAGGAACCAAATTATGCCTGATACAGTAGTTCAGCTTGGATGCATTAGTTGACACGATTATTAGTATTTTCTACAATATGTCATTGCCAAGATTTTGTATACCTTAGCAAATTTTTTTCCTTGGAACTACAGATTTTTATAATTTTGTTATGGCATTTTATAAATTTTTAAGAACTTTTGCAGTCTTGTAACTAGCCTTTTGAAAGATAGAATGATAATCTTTACATTTATTAAATAAGATTTTAAGAATGGCAGAATCAGGACTGGAATTTCCATTTCTCAATACCACATCCACTAGATACACAAAGACCATGTAATTTATAGCAACAATAAACTCCCCATATTTTTTCTCTCTCTAAATTCCTTTTCTCCAGAAAAAACAATTTTCCCCATGAAATTCATGAACATTTGTTTCTGAAACATAAAGCATGAAATAGGCTGAAAGAAAATTATAAAGAAGTGGGAGGATGGGTTCCATATGTATTTTATTTCTATGTCCTAAGCCAAAAAAAAAAAAAAATAGTTTTTGAAAAGATAATCTAGATTCTTGAGAAAAATAAAAGTCCTTGCAAACCATGAACATTTTCCTGAGCTATTTATGTAATGATGTTTTATCTAATATTTAATATGCTGTATCATATGACATTAAATTCTAGTATTTGAGGGTTTGGAATGTGGCAGACTTCTCTTGCCAGTATTTGATCCACTTTTTTTTTTAAACCTAAAATGTGTTATGAAGTGTACAAGAATGCACTTTGTATTCAGTGCTAAAGAGAATCATGATTCTGATTATTTAAAATACAGTATGCAATGTATTTTGAGGATTTTGAATTTAGGATGTGGAATTAATGAAAAGACTTCTGACTTCAAGGAGGATAGAGTGCAAATTTCAAAGTAAGCCTTGAAAGTCTTCCACATTTTGGAACGTTTTTAATGTTGAAATGTTACTTATTCCAAAGGTCTTATTTAAATAAAATATTTTAGGGACATGACCATCCCCCCCCCCCTTTTTTTTTTTAGAAATTGGTGTTAGGAAGAAATAGAAATTGTAGAGGTCTGAGATTTTGGAGTAGAAATGGTCAGCAGTCATATTGGTACTAAGTTCAATGTAGTAGTATTTTTGTGTTGTAAGTGTAGTAGGTGGTATGTCAATTTCATATATATATTTTTTTAATCAAGTTAATGTTCAGAGTTAACAGAAATTAAAGAAATGATAGAAAAGAAGATCTCTGGCACTTAACAATTGTCATGTCTGAATGAGGTAAGAATTTAAGCACCAAACAGGTAACTTTTAACAAAAATATTCTTTGAGTACTGATCTGATTGTTAGCCATGACAGCCCTCACATGTGTCATATTTGTAAATACTAAATGGATGAAAACTACATATATTAAAAATGAAATAGAATCCTAACCAACCGTTCTTTGATTAACCTAGAGTGGGTTTTTAAATTTTGTTTGATCAAGATTTCCATTGAAAAATAGGAGAGACTCCTCAAATTGGGGGTACTCACAAAAGAACAGAGCCTTCTAAGGTGCTGAAGATGGGAAGACCAGATTTAATCTTGAATTTGCTAAAGTTCTAATGGAAGGAAAGCATCCTATAAGCAAGTAATACATTTTTGTTTTTGTCCCCCCCGCAACTGACAAACTTTATTGAGCATCAAATGTATAAAAATTACGTTAACACGCATCCGAGAGTACATTAATTCAGGGTTCCTCTTCCGTTCCTTATGGGAAGCACTCAATATAGGTGTGATGATAGCAACCTGAGTGAGTTCCAAGTTATCCCACCACCACCACCACCAAAAAAGACACCCTTTTAATCTGCCACAAGAGCACCTCAGCACAATTTATATTCCCACATGAAGTCATAGGCCAAACCATTCAGATATAATGTCCAACCAACTTCAATTTCCTAAGATTTCCACAGCTATATTCTGTGCCCTACCTGTGACCGCTCTTGCCTGGGAATTTTCCAAAATGCGAACACTTCAGGCCTTCCTATGTGCAGTTCTAGCTATGGCTTGCTACAAATAAACATAAAAATTGTATTTTTATATACTAACATTGAGCACTTGGGAGAGTGAAATTAGATACACAATGGTAGGTACACCCATACCTGGAAAAAACGAAAAGATCTACCTAAATGTAAATCTAACAAACCGTGGACAGGGCTTGTGTGCTGAAAACTACACAATGCCCATAAAGAAGGCCTCAGTAAACGGAGAGATGCTTCATGGATTGGAAAATCCAACATAATAAGTGTCAATTCTCCAAATTCATATGCAGGTTTAATGCTTATCAAAATCCCAAGAAGTGTGTGTGTGTGTGTGTGTGTGTGTGTGTGTGTGTGTGTGTGTGTGTATAACAAGATTCTCCTAAAACTTATATGGAAAAGCACTAGAATACAATAATTTTGAAAAAGACAATGTGGAAGGAGTCCAATTCCAAGACTTACAGCTACAGTAATTGAGACTGTTTATGATGGATGGATCTTGATGGGAAGGATAAACACATGGATCAAGGAGACAGAACACAGATCTCATAAAGATGCACGTGAATATGCCCAAATGATTTTTGGCAAGGTAAAAACAATTGGAGAAAATAAACCTTTTCAAGTGATCCTGGAACAATCACCATTGGCGAAAAACAAAATGCCCTGTTCCCAGACCTAAGATTCAATGTATTCAACAATTAACTCTAAATGGATCAATGACTTAAATGTAAAACTACAGAACTTGAAGGAAATAGGATAAAGGAGAAATTCTTTGGGATCTAGGACTAGGCAAAAGTTTAGACTTGATGCCAAAAGTATGATCCATAACAGCATGATAAATTGGACTTAATCAAAACTTGCTCTGTGAAAGAATCTGTTAAGAGGATAGATAGTAACATAGGCTACAAAAGTGGGAGAAATTATTTACAATCCACATCTAGTATGTGTCAGCACTGGATACAGAATATATAATTATTTTTTAATACATGTTTACTTTGAGAGAGCGAGCAAGGGAGGAGCAAAGAGAGGGAGAGAGAATCCCAAGCATGCTCCACACTGTCAGCACATAGCCTGATGCAGGGCTCGAACTCACGATCATGGCCTGAGCTGAAACCAAGAGTCAGATGCTCAACCGACTGTACCACACAGGTGCCCCAGAATATATAATTCTTAAAGTTCAACAATAAAAAGCAAACAATCCAACTAGAACATGGGCAAAAGACAAACATTTTACTGAAGGTAATGTTCAGGTGACAAGCACATGAAAAGATATTCGACATCTGCCATTAGGGAAGTGGAAATTAAAACCACAATGAGATATCCTTACATATTATCAGAATGGCCAAAGAAAAAATAGTGACAAAACCAAACGCTGGCAAGGATGCAGAGAAACTGGATCACTCGTAGATTGCTTGTGGGAACGTTAAATTGTATAGCCAGTGTGGAAAACAGTGTTTTCTTAAATAGCTAAACATGCAGTTATCATATCCAACAATAATTGTACACCTGGGCATTTAACTTTTTTTTTTCACACAAATACCTGTACATAACTGTTCATAATAAAAACCAGGAAACAACCCATATGACTTCCAATGAGTGAGTGATTAATCTGATACATTCATTCCATGGAGTACTACTCAGCAAAAAAAGAAATATTAATACATGCCACACCTGGATGAATTTCCAAAGACTATGCTGAATGAAAAGAAGCCAATCCCCAAAGGTTACATAGTGTGTGGTTCCATTTACATAACATTCTTGAAATGACATAATTATAAAGATGGGAACATAGTAGTTGCCAGGGGATTATGGAGGTGGTGGGTGTGACAACCTGAGGGATCCTTAAGGTAATGGAAATGTTCTGTCTCTTGACTACCAATGTCAGTAAGCTGGTTGTGATCTTATACTATAGTTTTGCAAGATATTACCATGAGAGGAAATTTGGTAAAGGATACATGAGACCTTTATTTCTTGCAACTGCATGTGGATTTAAATTATCTCAAAAAGCTTAATTTGAGAAAAACATAAAGGCAGAGTAACATCTACTTCCATTTTAGGGCACTATCTGGGGAAATGTCTCGGAAAGATGTGTGTTCCTCATAAAGAATAAGGTCCGGAGAGCAAGTATTTGAGGTATATTTGTAAGAGGAGTCAATTGAGTTTGCATGCTTGAGAATTTCTGGAAGTACTGCAGATTTACTTCTCCCACTGGTTACACTACAACCAGTGCCAGTAAATGAAGTAGTTCTACATACATGTTGACCTTTTACTCTTCCAGTCAGCACTGCTGCCTAAAAGAGACTTCATACTGAGGAAGGGCAGAGCTCGCCTATGGAAAGGTGGGTGAAGATGAAAACAACTGATACTTACCTTGCTTTTCTTGCCCTTTACCATAGTTCAGGGGTTGGGGGGGGGGCAGGGAGCACGTTGAAATCATTCAAAAGAGAAAAGAAACATAGAACAAAAGCAAAATTATAAATTAAATTCTCTGAAGGAAAGAAGCAGAGTTTTATGGAGTATAAAGTGAATGAACCTGACCTTTGATGTCAGGAAAGTCTTCCCACAAAAAGTGATCTTTTAGTTGAGATCTGAAAGCTGAGTAGGAGTTTATTAGAGGGGGAGCATATTCTTGAAGAATGAACAATTTTGTACAAAAATACTATACAGGGACCAAGTATGGTATATTTGAAGAACGGAAAGAAGCCCAGTGTGACTGCAATGCAGAGATACACAATTTGAGAATTATTTAGCATAGAAATCTTAATCTATAAGATTGAGATTCCTAGAGATCACATATAGAATGAAGAACTTCTGTGATATAGGCAGATTCTGCAAAGAATTAGGACAGCCAAAGAGGTGGGAAGAAAACCAGGATGGTAATTACAAATAGGGGCCAAAACAACAACAAAAATTTGTTTTAGGGAGGAGGGAGTGATAAAAGTGTCAAATGTTACAAGGCAAAGTAAGATGAAATATGAAAAATGTCCATTGGATTTTAGGATAAGGAAGTCATTAATGACTCTGGAATGTTTCTGTTTTGTTTTGATTATTTTTTTAATGTTTATTTTTGAGAGCGTGAGTGGGGGAGGGACAGAGAGAGGGAGGGAGACACAGAATCCGAAGCAGGCTCCAGGCTCTGAGCTGTCAGTACAGAGCCCGACATGGGGCTCGAATTCACGAGCTGGGAGATCATGACCCGAGCCGAAGTCAGACACTTAACTGACTGAGCCACCCAGGTGCCCCTTGCTTATTTGCTTTTTAATGACGGATATGGGAGCCAAAAGGAATAGGCTAAAGAGTAAAAGGAAGACAAGGATATAGAAACAGAGTACAGGTAGGTTTTTTTAGAAGAGTTTTAAAGGTGGAAGAGAGAGAGATTAGTAGTTTGCAAGGCAGGTAGGATAATAGAAGGCCAGACAATCATGTTCAAATCTTTACAGAGGGGCCCCTGGGTGACTCAGTAGGTTAAGCATTCGACTCTTGGTTTTGGCTCAGGTCATAATCTCATGAGTCGTGAGTTCAAGCCAGTGTGGAGCCTACTTGGGATCCTCTCTCTCTCTCTCTCTCTCTCTCTCTCTCTCTCTCTCTCTCTCTCTCTCTCCCTCCTCTCTGCCCCTCCCCTGCTCATGCTTTCTCTGTCTCTCGAAAAACAAACAAACAAAAACAAGACAAAAAACACTTTAAAATCTTTACAGAAAGGAGTTCTAATAAGATAGAATGAACAATAATGGTAGTTTAAAAACATAGGATAAGAAAAGATCCAAAGCACATTTAGAAAGAGTGTCCTTAGAGAGTAGTAGACACAAGTCCTCCATTTTAATTGGCAGCAAGGAGGGGAAGAAAATTTCGTGTTCTGGGAAAGTTTGGTAGTAGAACTCAGAGTTTCCGTTAGATGACTTCAGTTTTCTTTTCAGCTAGTGGGAATATCATTTGCTGCATGGTCTCCCCACCCCCCGTACAACTGCTGAATAGCACCCCCTCTGCTTTACCTTCTTTCCCAGTTACACCTGAGCATTCCCTGAATATCTGCCTTAACTAGTCCCCTCACATTCTTCCCCACCAGATTCAACTGGACCCTTCACCACAGCCTCTATGGCCAATCACAGTGGTCTCTGTTAAAACACTGCTTTACTGGGTGCACCCAGACCTCACAGTGCCTCTCCCCTACCCACACCACACCTTCAGGGTGGCAGTGCTGCACTGCAGTCTGAAGAAGTCACTGACCCCTCTCCAGCTCCATCAGTCTTTGTTCCTGGGACACAATGCGTAGCATCTGTTCTTTCTCGAACACAGCTCCTTTTACTTATTGCCCTAAACCTCTCAAGCCAGTGAGTCAACAAATATCTTGCCATCTCTTTTATAATCCTTTTCTGCTCTATCTACTCTCTTTCCTGATATGTAGGGGGAAAAATTCCCATAAATATCAATTTATGAAAATAAACTCTCATACATTGTGCTGACAACTTGGAGCCTAGAGCCTGCTTCAGATTTTGTGTCTCCCTCTCTCTCTGCCCCTCCCCCGCTTGTGCTCTGTCTCTCTCCGTCTCAAAAATAAACATTTAAAAATTAAAAAAAGAAAAGAAAAGAAAAGTACTGAGAGAAGTGGCCAGGAGCATGAAGCGATTGGAATGTAAAGGGTTTTAAAAGAAATGGAAGCTAGAATACAAAGAGTCTGGTAAGAAACATGGTTCAGAGCATGGTAAGAACATTGAATTTCATCATGCTAAGGTGTCGGGGAGGCATGGAAAGGTTTGAAAGTTTAGAAGAAAGAAGGGGATGGAGTGGAAGACAGAGATGAGGGCAGAGGAATGTGAAGTGATTATATTTGCAGTTCATTTTTTACAGTGATGAGGAGGATGTACTGGAAGCAAGGGAGACACTGGGCATAGTAGGGGCAGGGAGACTCCTGGATTCTAGGCTGAGCAACCAAGTTTGGCTGTGTCATACCCTGAGTTGGGCCTGTGGGATTGGGAGAAAGTTTGTAGAACAAGAAAAGGAGTTGAATTCATGTCTGACATGTTGAGCTTCAGGGCCTCATGGGATATCAAAACAGAAATATCCTGTAGGCAGATGTCTGCTACCCAAAGTATAGGAGAGAAGTCTGGGACGGAGATACAAGCCTAAGAACCAGAGGCACTATATGAATGAGATTTCCCAGTTAGGACAGGTAGCATGCAAAGCAGGAAAACTAAGGATGGTAAACCCCAACATGTGCAAGGGCCAGAGGAGTAGATGAAAATGAGTTGCTAGGAAAAAAAAGAAGACCTAATTGAAAGGATGTCACAAAAGCCAATGAGGACGAGAACATCACACATGGGGGCTTGATAAAATAAGACGTAAGATCAGAACAGCGAGGACCCGTGGATTTGCCGATTCAAAAGGCTATGGGCAGTTTCATGGAAGGAGAAGTCAGACTGATGTTTGGTAGAGAATGAATGTAGGAAATTCAGAATGGGAGGCAAAATTTAGGATGGTAGCTTGAAGACTTTGCTGGGTAAAGCAAAGGAAAGGTCCATATTTTACAGACTGAAGGAAGAGAGTCAATGGGAAGGAGGGAAGAACGTAAGAGAATTTGTAACTGATAGACATTTCAGGGTGCACGGTGGAAAGGATGGCAGAATGAGTTGTGAGAAGAGTGACAAAGCACATGAGAACATAGTCATCACAGCCCCATCATTTGAGGACTGCCCAAGTGTGATATGGCCGAAAGAAATGCATGGAACTAATGGAATTCTGTGTTTCAAGTCAGTTTTGATAGAAAGTTCTTTTGCTCAGAACTGAGGCAGCTGTGAGGTGTTAGGATATGTGGATTACTGTTTTCACCCAATCCCTAGAAATCTTAACATTGCTGGAATATTGTAATTGTCCATTACAAAATGTAAGTAACTTGCTGATAGTACTAAGCACCCAAATGTTTGTCAAATAAATGGATTAGGCTACCCTGGATTTTTCTGGGGAAAGGGAGAAGGGAAATTATATTTTATTTATTTAATTTTTTTTAGAGAGAGAAAGAGAGAGAGAGAGAACACAAGTAGGGGAGAGGGGCAAAGGCAGAGGAAAAGAAAATCTTGAGCAGGCTCCACACTCAGCATGGAACCCGAAGTGGGGCTCGATCCCATGAAGCTGGGATCATGACCTCAGCCTAAATCAAGAGTCCAGTGCTCAACCAACTGAGCCATTCAGGCCACTCAGAAGAAGGGAAATTATAAAATAAAAAAGGTGTAGGAAGGACTATTGAGGAGGGGGGGAATCCCAGGGAAGGAAGACAGAATAACAAAGCCTAGTGCCAGAATAAAAACAATCAGTGTAAGGGAAAAATGTGTTTGTCTATGCTTATTGTGAGTAAAAGAAAAAGATTCCCTCCCACCCCCCTGAACTGTTTGCTTCTTTCAAGGACTGTATCTTGATGATTAGGGTAATGAAAATCTTTCCAGGGCAAGAGTTGGTACTTTGGTTCCTGCCACTACTTCCTAAAAACAACCGGTATAAGATGACTGGAGAATGGAGGTGGAACACCTGGGGTTTAGTCACTATGTGACCTCAAGCAACTAATTTACGGTGTCCATCTCAGTCTCCTCATATGTAAAATGGAAGTAAAAAAAAATACCACCTTCTCACTGAACTATTGAGAAAATCTGACGAAATTATGTGGATTAAGGATTTTCTTGGAATATGGTAATGGCTTAATGTATTTTTACTTATCTGAAAGGCTCAGAGAATAGAATACTTCCTATGGGCTCCATGTCTTAGGGCAAAGGAAAGGCCCACATAGTTATAAGGAAAATGGATGCAGGCTAGTTCTACCATCTACTCCCAGTGCCTTATTCAGAAGGATGAATTGGATTTGCCCTCAGACCTGGTCTGCTTTAGATATAGAGAATGCTGTGGAAAGTCTCATCATTTCTCTTTCTCCCCTCCATCTGCTTCTAATATACTCTGAAGCCCTGATCTTAGGAGGCATGGAAGCTGTGGAATAGTGAGAGTTGAACTCTTCGTGTTGCAAAGAACTCAGGCTGCTTCAGGTACCCCTTGTGGGCTCAATGTCTTGGAGAAAACTGGCTTCAGAGGTATATATGGCCTGGAATTCCAAAATTAGTCAAGGTTGGTAACATTACTCTGTGCCTCTTTTTCCATAATATCTCATCCTTTTCTGTGTCTCTACTCCATTCTGATCCTTCCACTTTTCTGTATTTTCCAATATACATTTTTGGAGGGATTTTCTAATTGGCTAAATGCACTCTGTTGTCCTACATCAATCAACTATTGCAAAAACAACAGCAACAATGACAACAAACAAAAAAACTACAGATGTGTAGGAAAACATCCAAAAAACCCAGTAGCTTACAATAAGGCTTTATTCTTCTGCATGTCTATAGGTTGACAGTGATTCAGCTGATCTAGAACTGGAGTCAACTGAGAAGCTTTGCTTGAGGCTACGGGTTGGCTTCAGCTATGTTTCATATATGTTCTTTCTGGGGCATTCTCTTCTCATGGTAGATAATCGAATAAGTCATGCTTCTTGAGACATCAGTCTGGTACATTGTCACATCTACCCATATTGCATCAGCTCAAGCAAGGCACAGCCAAAGCCACCAATATGGTAAAAATATACTCTTCTTACTCTAATAAAGCAATGTCTCATGGGAAAGAGCATGGGTGTAAAATTCTAAAACAGGAAATTATGGAGAACTGTAAACAGTGACTCAAACTTTGTCCCAGACAACTATAATCTATGTCTGTATCAGGTACCCACTCTCATGTAATCGTTGGCTGTGCTTAACAAAAGTCTGCTGAATAGAGCATCCCACAGTGAAAATAGGCCAATGGGCATGAGCCACCATGACTCATGTCTAGTGTGTGAACTCTAGGAAAGGTGTCAGTAGAATGAAGGAATAAAGAATAGAAGGAAATGGATAACCCTCGTTTGAAAATTTTCCATGAATTTGCTTCAAAAGTAAAGGTTAGTCAGGTCTGTTTGGAGGTACATTTGTTGAAATGGATAAATTATGATTCAAAAGAAATTAAGTTATGAACCCTCAAATACTTGTCTTTTAAAAAAACGTTTTAATGTTTATTTATTTTTGAGAGAGAGTGCGAACAGGGGAGGGGCAGAGAGAGAGGGAAATACAGAATCTGGAGCAGGCTCCAGGCTCTGAGCTGTCAGCATAGAGCCCTATGCAGGGCTGGAACTCAAGAACAATGAGATCACGACGTGAGCTGACATCAGACACTTAACCAACTGAACCATTCAGGAGCCCCCAAATAGTTGAGTCTTAATACAAATAACTACAGGCAGTCTTTGCTCTAGACTACCCCAATGTACATGAATTTTACTTACCACAGTTTTAATAACACCAGTCCCACACACTACGATTCACAATCAGTTACCATAGTGTATTAACTGTGAGTGTTTAAAGTACTAACTTCATCACTATCTCTTAAGTCCACAAATGACTGCGTAAATAAGAGATGTGCATCATGATCAGTAAACAATCACATTGCTTCTTTCTAAGTCTGTCTGTGATTGGTCACTGTCATCTTTTATTCAGTTCATGCATATATAGCATGTCGCCTTCTTGTCTCCCAGTGATAAATTTCATGTAACAGTTTACAAAAATAGGTAATGGAGTGTTAGTTACAACAGCTTAAAAGTAATGGAGGCAGTCATTGTTCTTTCAACAGCAAAGAATAGAAGGGAACAGATAGCTGTCATGGAAGAGAACTGACTCACAGCTGGTGTTTGGACTTCTAAGGGGATCACACGCAGCTGAAAAAGATGCTGGAAGGATGCACATAAGACTGAAGTTGGGGGGGGGGCGCCTGGGTGGCTCAGCCGGTTAAGTGGCTGATTTCGGCTCAGGTCATGATCTCGTGGTTCGTGAGTTCAAGCCCTGCATCAAATTCTGTGTCTCCCCCGCCTCAAAATAAATAAACATTAAAAAAAAAAAAAAAGACTGAAGTGGGAGCGTCTCTTCTCCCCTTCTTCTCCCTGTAAGTCTTCCAGCAGTGCCTCCTATCGGCAGTTAGTCTGGCAAATGTAGTTTGGAGACACACAGTTAAAGCCAAATATAGAAGGGTCGGACTGGGTCTGAGAAGCAGTAGGTAAATAACTGTAATAATTGCCATCACAATTTCTCCTAGGTATTGTTGCAAAAATAGGATTGTTGATGCTTTCCTTTGCTACCTCAGATCTTTGAAGAGGCATTTCTACAGGGCCACTGTCATAAGTCTGCTACACCTGTAAGTCATGCATTGAAATAATGTTGCCCAAATATCAATCAGGGGTCAGTTATAAGCACTTTTTCTTTGTCCATAAAAGTCAGATACTTCCCCCCACAAAAAGCTATCATTGTTATTTGCTAATGGTTTATTTCATTTTTCCTCAAATGGCTAACCTTTGTGTGATTCCATGTCTAAGAACTTAGCTTGTCTTCTTTCATCTATTCTTGGGCTGTGGGGTTGCTTTTTCTTTACTCTCTTTCTTATTTGCCTCTCTACTTCTGGTAATGAGGTATCCTGGGTGTTGATTCTTTGAGAGTACTTTTCACTTTGCTACTCAAAGAAAAAGAGGCTAAGGAATCTGAGATTTTAATTTATTTCAACTTTCTCGGTTTCTTTCTTATACCCCTGCTGGCCCACTGGGAAGAAACAAGTCTACCCCTTTGGAGAATTTGAAGCTTATACTCTGGAAAAGAAAACAATGGCTTACACTTACTTCTTAATATATTTTTGGTTTTCTTTTACATACATTCTTTTACACATAATAAGCATTTATGTATGATAAAGATAGATAACTACAGCATTTGAGCAGCTTAAAAAAATACTAATAAGAAGTTTTGAACTCCTACCTGACCCCACTTGTACTGGTGGCAATGACACTGCAATGGAAGAGGAAAATGTGAAGAGAAAGTTTAAAGTTACTAATTGAACAACCAATTGAAACACTAACATAGGTGACAACTCTTGCTTATATTCTAATTTCAAATATGTCTTCGATATGATAAGAAGCTATAAAAAGGAGGGGTGCCTGGGTGGCTCAGTCAGTTAAGCACTGATTCTTGGTTTCAGCTCAGGTAATGATCTCATGGTTTGTGGGTTCGAGCCCCGCATTGGGCTCTGTGCTGACAGTATGAAGCCTGCTTGGGATTCTCTCTCTCCTTCTCTCTCTGCACCTCCCCTGCTCGCTCACTTGCTCGCTCTCAAAATCAATCAGTCAATCAATCAATCAATCAATCAATGTTTTTTGAAAAGAAGCTCTAAGAAAGATATCAAACAGTTAAACTGACCAGTGCTTCTTTTTCATTGCATCCTTTTGTGTTTTACAACTTTTTTTTTCAATGTATGAAATTTATTGTCAAATTGGTTTCCATACAACACCCAGTGCTCATCCCAAAAGGTGCCTTCCTCAATACCCATCACCCACACTCCCTGTTTTACAACTTTTTATGGCAAACTTTAGAGGCACTTCACTTTTGATTAAAAAAAAAATTAGTGTTTGTTCCAGAGAGCTGGACTAAGCTATTGTTAGTTTTTTAAAAACTATGCCTCCATGGCTTTAAGGGAAGATTGGATTGGTATGACATACCAATGAGGTCTTTATGATACATTGGTCCGTTGACACAATTGGTTGAGAGATAGCAAGCCAAGGCTCTAAACCATTATCTATAACATATAATCTAGTATATAACACATATGTACATAAAATAAACAAAACTAACATTTTCTATGAAGTATTCATTCCTATTAATCAAGTATAGAAATAAAAAGTGTGTTCTCGTGGAAAGGGTCTTAGGTGATAAGGGTTTGGTTCAGCCTCTACTACTAATTAGCTCTATGACCTGGGCAAAGCCATTTAACCTCTCTGGGACTCTCTTTGCTTATCTGTAATAAGAGAGAATAGACCAAGAGTGACAAGCAGGATTCATCGTGACCACTAACTCTAGAGAGCAGCCTGTTTGTTAAGTGCTGAGTGGAGAATTCTAAGGCTGAGTCTGGGCTTAATGAGAAGGAGTGCCATGATCGATTAGTGCTGTCTGCTATGGGTGCAGGAGGTGGAGAGCAGCACTGAGAGTGTCATATATTAGCTGTCTCCCTAGACTAGATTACCTCCAAGGCCACTTGTGCAATGCCATATAATTCAAGTTATTCATCACGTAAACTTACGTTTATAAACATAAAATAAACTTGGAAAAACAAACCTCAAGTTTCCCTGATCTAAATATGGATTTTGTAAGAACACACTTTTTCCTTTTGGATGTGAGAATGAAAAAGGAAGGTTCTGACAGAACTTTTTTGAAAGAGTTTTAAAAGAATGTAAATTTATCTCCCTTCACTCTTCCATTCTCTCATGAAATATTTATTAAGTACCAACTTTGAAATTGACACAGTGCTGCGTGCTGAATATTTGCTGAATTGAACTGAAATGGAGGATAGAAAGATGAACAGACACAGCCCTTGCTCTTGTGGAGTTCATGGCCCAGTGGAGATGGCATATATCCTAGCAGGTATAATTCCAATACAACATGCTAAATGCTGCAATGGTCTTATGAATCTCAAAAAATGAAATGACTAACTTTGTCTCAAGGAGTTGCTGCAGGTTCTACAGAGATGACATCTGAGCTGAGTGTTAACGGATGAATAAAAATGTGTCTGGTGGAGAAGGATAGTTTAGGTATGCTGGCACTTTTGAAAAATAATTTCTCCCCACAAATTATTTATATTTTTCATATTGTTTTGGTTGAGGTAGAGTGTAAAAAAATGAAATATAATAGTTAATGAGAATTCTGATGTTTGTTTAAGAAACTTGAGTCAAATGGTGGAAACACAATTTGAACTGCCTGGGAGAGGAAGGATGAGGCATTTCAGATGGAAGTTTAAATATCTCTTGATGATAACACCAGGAAACAACCTGGTGGCAGAGATGACATAACCATGCTAATCAAGACTGGACATTCAGAGAGAATGGAAGAGGGCACACTGACTGGGAAGGGGGTTGGGGATTGGAGGGGTTCATGAAGGAATTTGTGTGTGGATTTCGAAAGGGGTGGCCTGAAATCAAGGACATCCCAGGAAAGGACCTAGCTTCTCTAGGAAAATAGAGACATAAATAGTATCTTGTGCTGGGGAATGGCAGTGAGGTTAAATATGAAGTTATGAGAATGACAATCAAGATCACCTGGTCAGGTGAACAAGAGGAGTCAGCTGCCAGAAGAAAGGTGATGTGGAACCCAGGGGAAGATAAGCTGATTGCGTACAGTGGGTGAAGATTTCATTTCCAATGTGTGCGAACTACCCTCCACTCCAATAGAAGAAAACACCAGAGACCACGACTGCTTCTGGGGAGAAAGTGGGGCAAAGTCTCAGATGAAGGGCCTTCTTGGAGGGAACAGATCCAGATCGCAGCTCCTCCTCCTTGTGAGCTATGGAAAGCTTGGGAAGAAGTGAGTGTGACACAGACTGTAAATTTGCTGATATAAACTTGAATGTTGTTTGGAGATTGCTGATGTCTTCAGTTGTGACCATGTCTTGGCATGCCTGGTAGATAGCGTTAGGAGTTGGATTTCCTTCTTAAGCTGTGTGGCCCCATTTCAGCAGTAGAGGAACCTCATTAGTATCGTTATTGACTTACAGTGTCGTCCAAGCCCTCACCTGTATGAAACTGGCCATGAGACTGAACAGCGGGGGCTCTGTCCGTTTACCCACTGAAAAAACACATTTATAAATCAAACAACAGGCCTTTTGTTGTTCTAAAAGGATAAACCCAGATCTATTAGATGAATAAAAGTGTGGCTCATGTTCTGAATAACATAGTGTGGGTCCTGTATCTGCCACATACAGTTGGGACTTGTGGGAATATACCTAGGTTTAGTCACACGGCACACTTTTGGGGAAACCACTCAATGAACGGATCATTTTCTAGTTCATTCAATGAGCTCTAAGCAGCCTGCGTCCAAGTTGCCAGCCATGACTACCACTCCTTTCTTCTCCTGGTGAGGCATAAATACTATCAGCAGAGCTAAGAGAAATCAATCCAGGTTTCAATTTAGGTGCATTATTTTCCGGCTGAGAATTGTGTCTGTGGCATGTGTATTTAATTTTGGTTAATTTTTTTCTTGCTAATTTTTTTGTAACCTAAAAGAAAATTTCACAGGGCATGGTGAGATTTTCCTACTATATAAAAAGTGTTTGTTCTCCTTTAGAAAGTTATTAGGCCAGATCTACTAAAGCCGTGTATTCATGTTAAAATATACATGCAGAGGCAATGACCCAGCAATCTCAGTCCTAAATATGTACTCCATGGAAATGAAAATACATATGTCCCAAAGTGAATGTACAGGAATGTTCAGCAACAAACCAAGTGTTTGTCAGAGTAGAATATTCTGTACATCCAATGGAATATTATGCAATGAAAAAGTATAAATTGCCCTTCCACAACAACATGGATAAATGTCCCAGATATAATACTGCGTAAAGAAGTCGGACATTCCCACCTTCCTAAAAATGAGGTCAGACCAGAAGAGTAGATTTTGTATGGTTTGATCTGTATGAATTTCAAAAACAGAAAAAGAGATTTGTGCTGATGGAATTCAAAAGAGTGGTTACATTTGAAGGGTTAGTGGCTGAGAAGGAGCATATCAAGTGTTTCTGCAGTGCTGGTAATGCTCTATTTCTTGATCTTGATGGTGGCTACAGGTGTATTTACTCTGTAAAATGTCATCGATATATATGATTTGAATGCTTTTCTGCATACATATTTTTACATTCATAAAAAATATTAAGAGGTTAGTTTAGTAATAAATGTTTTATTTATATTATTCTAGTCTTGCAAAGATAGGCTTAATTATTTCTTAGGAGCATATTAAGGTCAAGTCTTTTGCACAAGAATTGGTATTTTTATCCTGTTGTTTTTGTTAAATACGTTATGTATAGCAATTAATATTTTCTGAATTTTGTGACATTCTCTACAGTAGTTAATTTTGTGGTAAATCATGATGAACTTTAAGAGGTAGACCAAGGTAACAAAATATGTTTCTTATAAAGAAATAAGTTTCTTACAAAGTAAAAATAATGTCTATTAGCTAATAGCATCAATTGATTGGGACAAATTATGTTTTAAATTTATGTATTTATTTTCTTCAGTATGAGTATTATGCAGCTCATTTAAACACGATTGCCTTTGTTACCATCTTTACTTTCTGTGTCTCTTCCTGTTGTATCGTATTGCTTGGTATTCTTCTGTTTGATGAAGAGAATTTAAGATTATATTTTCCCTTCATGTATGTATTTATCCACAGAGTACACAACCATGGGTTTTTCTGTCTTTTTGTCTTACATCATTGATGTCTTCCCAGAAAGGGATATGTGTGTGTGTGTGTGTGTGTGTGTGCGCGCGTGCAGTGAAGTGATAATAGAGAAATTGTAGTCAGATGCTGAAAGAAACCAAGGATGATAGTTCATACCCCTGTTTTCAGATAGGAGAATCTACCTTCTGAGAAATTTAGTGTTATAGAACATTCTATTAGGAACTTGTAGAGACAATAACATTGTAAGACCTACATGAAGCAAATGAGACAATAAGCTCTAGTGTTTTCCAACCCTTCTGGCTTGATAGAATCATGGACTGTTAGTGCTGGTTGGGCAGAATGCAGACAGCCTACAACCTCATGGAAATGTCACTCAGGATCTCCTAGGTGCTGGTGACTGTGCTCTGAGGCTCCAGGCATGAAGGAGGTGCCAGCCTGAACCTCCAGCTCTTTGCAGAGAGACAGTGGAAGGTGAACTGACTGTACCCCCTTTGCAGAGAGGGCCTCTGCGCTGCTGGAGATGGAAGCCCTTTAAGGAGAGGGCTGCGACATGGATTTCCTTCCACCGTGCTCGGCTTTTAAATTTTTTAAACTTTGCCTCAGTCCCAAGGCCTGTGGTAGAAAAGCACAGCTTTCCAATCTTATCTATTTTCCAGGGTAGGATAAACATGTTGGGTTTAGTTAAATTATGAATGCTGATAATATTCATTTGGTACAATTTATATTCTTCTTTTATCTTTTTATTTTTGACAGTTTAGGCTGGGGCATAAAGCATAATTATATTCTTGGCATCCTCCCTTAGAAGTTTTAAATCAGTTCATGAGGCTTTCAGCTCCGCTCCTGTCATTTATCCATCAGCATTCAGTCCATTTAATCCCGGCCTCTCAGCTGAGCAGCCCCTCGCCCCTGTTGTGAGTGATTGGCCTGCTCCACTGCTCCCAGCTTCTCCTGTCACATCGCATTTGCATAAAAGAGGACAGATAACCAAATTTGAGCACACAAATGAAAATGCTAAGCGCTAAACCTGTCACAGTTGTTGTTCAACTAATTGTGAAAAATTTGATTTCCTCGCCTTTCACTGTTTGTCATGTGGACCCCCTTCTCAAATGTGCCTTGGCTTCTGCCTCTGTATATGTAGCTTTTAAACTCTTGAGCACAAGCAGCCCACCCTGGGGATTACTTACCTCTCCTACCAGCTTTTAATGTTGGCTCATCTTCTTGACTAAATTAGGCCACCATGGCAAACAAACACATAATTAAAAACCCAGGAAAGACAACTGCAGCTGTACTTCTTAAATTGATTTTTACAATGCTGCTGTATGCCTCGGTATGCTCTTCCATTTGGTAATTTTATTTCTTTATATAACCTCTGGTAGGAGAAAATTGAGGATGGGTGCTGTGGCAAGCTTTGCTATTTTGAAACCTACGTTGGTATTTTGTTTCTTACTTTCTGTTCCTCCAATAGCAAAAAATTGTATCATGGGTCTTAAAAAGCACATTTCTATTCCCTAATACTTTACCTGACATGCCAGTATACATTTTTAATCAAGGTTTCAAATGATTCCATTTGAAACAGTATTAGAAACAATGGATAAAATTCCTTGGCTTACAACACTCAATCACATGAGCTCCTTTTAAATGGTATGTGATAGGAGTGTTTTGAAAATTTGTATGTGTAATATATATGGTTTGCTTCAGTGTTCATTATGCAGAGGCTTTAACCATTCTCTTTTTATAGCTGTTAGGTTGATAATTTCTTGATGCCTATGAAAACAATACATATGGTGTGTCTATAAAGTGAAAAAAAATCGTTTTCCAGGAGTAGCACGAGAAAAATGTCTCTTTTGTTGATAACAGAGCCTCTGGTTGCTTTACTACATTAATTTGTCCCTAATATTTTAGGTATGTAATGTCCAAGCAACAATGAAGATGGCATTAACTGAAGTTGAAACCTTTTAAAGTTGAGTACAGTTTAAATTACCTTTGAGAATTGGAGGGTTATAGTCTTGAAATTGGGTTGAAGTGAAATGTGACATTACAGTGACAGTTTGTGGTTTGCAGAAGTTAGATGTAACATCGTTTATTGCAGTAGTCCTTTGGGATTTATTTGTAGTAGGTCATAAGACATGGATTAATTGAAGAAATATTTGATTATATATCATTTTATACAGTCCTATCCTAAAGAAAACAATGTAGTTCTCTTTACCATAATCCCCCAAAATGCTGAGGGATTAAATCTAACTTGAAAATTCGAATGTTCACTAATCTCTTTACAATGTTTAATCATATTTTAGTTCAAAGAAATTAGATTATGGTACGAAATGCTCACTACTTTAAGGCATACGTGATAAATTTAAGAGTTTAACTTTTTTTTTTTTTTTTTTGACGGAGCTGGGGGAATAATTTTATTCCTATTACTGGTTTTTTGTTTATACTTCACTATTTTTATGTCATTATAATGTCTTGTTTTGTGGATGAAAGTTTCTGTGAGCCTGTATGTATAAATTTCAACTAGATGTGGCTAGTTACCTATGATCAGTATTAACTATGAGATTTTAATGTCTCTAAAACAAAAATGTGGAAAGGACCACAAGATTAATTTAACACTCCAGGAAGGATTGAATGAAAGCATTGCCAGAGAGCTCTCTTATTATGACAGTACAGGCCCTTACACAGATTAGGAACAAAATAAATTAATAAATCTACTCCATTGCCTACTTTCATCTTACTTCCAAGTTGTACTAATTCCTCTTCAGAAATATTTCTTAATATTTATCTATATATTTCACTTCCGCATTCATTAAATTGTAGATTTTGTAATTATGGAGGCAGCATTAACACTGTGGTTGTTAATTGTTTGGGCTTTAGAACCAAACCGCATGGGCTGGAAACCTGTCCCATACTTTCAGTAGCTGTGTGACCTGGGGCACAAACCTGTTGTTAGTTACCTTCAGATTTCCCTTCTACATAATGGAGATGATAACACTTTCCTCATAGAAAAGAGTAGTTATTAGGTTTAAATGAGTTAATGCATGTGATGCTTTTAGATCAGAATTTGGCACATAGTAAGTACTCAAAAATAGTAGCCATTATTATAGTTGCGAAATGATTAATGCTTTTCTTTTTGCCTTTAGCCTATTTTAAGTACTTTTCTAAGGTTTCTAAGCAATCACATTTAGCACTTCAATGGCTTATATAATATCCCATAGTTTACCAATATTTTCCCCAAAATTGGATATTCATATTATTACCAGTTTTTTGTTGTTTGTTTTTTTTGTTTTTTGTTTTTGTTTTTGTTTTTGTTTGTATATAAGCACAGCTATGTTCATTTCTCTTCATGCAGGCTCCTGTCTTCCCAGCACCCTATGTTTTGTATTATTTTTCTGAGTTAAGTTTCCAGAGGTTGAGATTTCTGTTTCACATAAGGCATGTAAATTTTAATGGATATCGAACTATATTACAAAATCCTCATCCAAAATATCTGAACCACTTTACAAAGTCAACTTTAATTTCGGCCCTCACTAGTGTGGTCTCGCTAGAATTTCCTGCCTTTGTGTGTTCGTTATCTCCAAGTCCTGTCCCAGGTCGAGGACTCTCCAGACTGCTGCTTTGCTATGCCTGATGCCCACTTCTTACTCATTTCACATTAGAATAGTTCTTCTTAATCATAATTTTTCTTATGCCAGTGTTAGAATTTTTATTCTGGGGCTTCTACTTCTTTTTGAATAAAGTTGAAAGCTTTTATTAATTAATATAAATTGTTGGGTCAATTGTCATCTACTAAGCCTACTATTTCTATTTTATTTTATTAGGAGGCTGTGTAGCCAAGTTCCAAGAATGCAGGCTTCAAGTCAGACAGATCCAGGTTTGGGTCATGATGCTATTATTTACCGAGTTGTGTAGCCTCAGGTAAATTCTACAAAGGATCCTTACTGAGGATAAGAACAATCACATCAACCTTGTATGGTCACTATGATAGAAGGTGTGTGAAATCTTGGCGGGCATTAGATACTCAAAAATATTAGTTAATTTGCTCTTTCAATCACTACTATATTCCTATTTTTGCTCTTTTCTCAAAGTATTTCCTGTAAATATTTTTCCTCTTTTATTTCCAAGCCATTATAAACACTAAGATTACTTTTCCCCTCTCTGCTGAATTTCCATATTTTTTTTCTTTGAAATGATTTTTGCTCATTTCTTTATATTGGATCTACTCTCTCTAACAACTACTTGTCTTATACGGGCTTTGAAGAGCTCCCAAATGGATGCTTTTACATACAGATTTTTTTGTTTGAATATTAAATCGGGATCAAGGGCTGAAGAAATCTATGAATTAATACAAAAATAAAAGTTATCAGTTGGGTGGGGAAAGGAGAAAAGAAGAAAGAAGAGATTTATGGAACGATTTTTCTTCCCCAGTAATAAAACCATGTTGGTTCCTGAATGGCTTAAAGATGTCGCCTGGTGTTGGTGCTGGCAGAACTTGGGGTAAAAGAAACAGAACAGCCAACAACTCTTTGGCTAATTATGTTTATAAATGTTTTCTCATCTTGCCCTATTTAAAATTTTAATTGTATAAAAACATTTCTCTGACCTTAGGAAACGTACAAGTTGGAAAAATAAACAAAGCATATGTTTAAAAATCACAGACAAAAATTATGAAATGATGCCACCAGCATGACACAGCATAGACCAGGGTTCTCAAACTCAAGTGGTAAGGAAGCTGAAGAGTATATGTAGTCCCTCAGAGTATTAAATTTTAAACAATAGCAACAGCAACAACAACAGCAACACCATGTTGATTAAACAGAATACACCTGAGTGTCATGCTGTGGGATGCTGCTTTGGGATTACATAGTTGTATACAAATTAAGTTTTATTTACAGAGCCAACCATGGTTCAGGAAGAGTTTATGGATGAATTGGTTCTAGGTTTTAAATGACAAGTGGGATTTGAAGTGGGAGATAATATGCTAGGTAGGGACAATGGATGGGGAAAGGCAGAGAAAGAGAAATTAGGTGATCTTTCCTAAAATCAGTGAGTGCTTTGGTTTTGTTTGGGAGGGAGTCATGCCCCATGACAAAACTCCCAATGATGAAAAGGAGATGGTTGTTTATACTGTATGCAGTGGTAGTTATAAAAGAGTCTTTCCCTTTCCTGGAGATTAACTTAATAAAGGTAATGTTTTGGAATGACTGTGCAGGTGGCATGCTGAAATCAGGAGATAGAAAAGCCTAGAGAAAGGGAGATTAGTTAGAAGATGATTTCAGTGGTCCAGGTATGAGTTACTAGGTATAATGATGACAAAGACCGGAGAGGGAGGAGTATGCAAAACAAAGATTTCATAAAAAGAATTAAGTAAGCCTGGGACCAGATAAAATTTAGAGTCAAGAAACATGAGGAAATCAGAGTTAATTGACAATTACAACTTGGGCAGAATATTAACTAAAATAATGAAACAGAGAGACCTGGCTTTGGAGGAAATTCTGGGTGCGATTCTAGATTTGTGGAGTAAGATATTCAAGTGACGTCACATCCATGTAGCTGGATGATTGAGATTGGAGGTGCTGATTTGGATCAAATTCAAAAGTTACATGGTAGGAGGAAACAGAGAATAATGAACAAGAGTCAGGAGATATAACTTGCTTTAGTAGTTTGACAGTGAAAGGAAAAAGAAAACTGGGGAGATAGCTTGAACAAGCAGGAGAATTATAAGAAAGTTATCATTTTTGAAGAAAGCGGAGGGAAACTGGAAGGAGCCAGAAAAATAGGGGCACCTCTTTCCTGTGTGAAGGTAATTGTTGGTTTTTTGCCTGCCCAATGCAAATCACACGATCCTATTGACTAAAATCCAAACCCACATTTCCTTGGACCTGAGAATTAGAACAGCCCTTTTTGCTTTTCTGTGGATAAAAAAAAGAGGAAACCCCCTTTTTTTCTTGCATGAATTAAGATCAGAGTTTAGGGTGGGAAAATAAGCTACTATAAATCACAGAATTGTATGTGAATTAAGTATGTTTTAGCAGGGTTTTTTTTTTTGGTTTTTTTTTGTTTTTGTTTTTGTTTTTGCAACCTTTAACATCTGTTTTGGAATTTTGTTAAGTGTTCTATTGGATTTATGATGTAATGACAGCTTTCTATTAAGAGTTTCGAGACATTATAAATGCCAAGACCTGGTCACCACACAAGTGATTGTCATACTCACTCACAACTGTGGCAGGCATTAGGACTCCTGTTCAGTGTCTGGTTCTCCTTTGCCTCCCGACAGTTGGGTGGGCGGCTTTTCTCCACCTGCTTCCCTGAGGATAGGTATGCTCTACAGTTCGCTTTGGCCAAGGCCTGTGAAAGGGAGTAGAGTGTGTCAGTTACAGCTCAGCTACCCAGCCTGCTCATCCCTCCCATCAGCCATGCACATGCATGTTGAGGTAGAGATGCCTTCCGGTTCAAGCAGGTAAGAACGAAGGCTGCATGTGGAGATGAGCGACACTGGGGTGTCCTATTTTCTGTCATCTGGAAGAGCGAGAGAAACGTTTGTTGGACTTTTCTTTTTAAACCACAGCATAATCTAGTTTATCATTGTTAATAAAATGACTGAACTGGAAAAAAAATATTTAAAAAAGCAGTTGTAGGATGTCTAAAAGGTCTCTCCCTTCAGTTGCCTGAAATTTTTATCGTGATTCAAAGTGTGAATCTTTATACTTTGTCAGATGTATAGTTTTATAATCATAATAATCATGTATACAAAGGATGGTAATAACAGCTAACATTTAATGAGCTCTTGCTGTGTGCCATGGCCTGTTCTAAACCCTTGTAAGCTTTGTGCATTTCTTTTTAGCCCTTTTGACAATCCTAAGAGGAGAGTCCTATTAATAGGGCCACTTACAGATGAGGAAACTAAGGACAGAAGGATTTGTGACTTGTCCATGGTGGGTTCAAAGTTCAAACGTAAGTCTCTGATTTTAGATGCTGTGTGCTTAGCCACTGCAAAATGGCCTCTGGATGTCTGCAGGAAGGGCGAGCTGTAATTTATACTCTGAATGTCTGAATGTCCTGGATCCTGTGGTTTCCCAGTGTAAAATCTGGCTTTTTCTTTTATTATAATTTATATATAATTATATATAATTATATAGTATAATTATAATTATTATAATTTATTATAATTACATCAAACTTTCAAACTTGAGATCCTTTTGCTACTAATTAGTAAACCATTGAGCTAAAAGACAAGATCTAGGTTATTTTGAAGAATGAAAGCAGTTTGTGAAGATGAGAACCCTTGATTAGCCTATAGGTAGGAATCAGGCACAGCTTGGTTAAAGCGATTTACAGTTGAACCATGAGAAGTAATTTAATCGATTGGTTGATTCTATATGTACAGGGATGGAAAACAAAGGACAAATACCAGGTATATTATCCTCCTCAAAAAAGGACAACACTAGGTATGAGGATTCAGAGATGAATAAGCGTCATACCTTAAGAAGCTCACACTCTAGTGATATGAGATGCTGATAATAATAGCAATAAATCTAATATTTTTGACAATTAAAAATGAGCCAGTATACTAAAAACTATTAAACTGTGCACTTAAAAATATGTGCTGGGGAGGGGCGCCTGGGTGGCTCAGTCAGTTAAGCGTCTGACTTCGGCTCAGGTCACGATCTCCTGGTCCGTGAGTTCGAGCCCCGCGACGGGCTCTGGGCTGATGGCTCAGAGCCTGGAGCCTGCTTCCGATTCTGTGTCTCCCTCTCTCTCTGCCCCTCCCCCGTTAATGCTTGGTCTCTCTCTGTCTCAAAAATAAATAAAGGTTAAAAAAATATATATATTTTTAAGTATGTGCTGGGAATTTCACAGACATTTCTCACTTAATCTTCAAATTAATCTTATGTAATCACTTTCCATGTTATAAAATCGATAAAATATCTGAGCTTCAGAGAGGTCAGTTAAGCTACATGAGGATACAGTGTGGGAAGTGGAGATGATGTCCAGTCAATTAGACGTCAAGGCTAATGCCTTTCTTTACTTCACTAGTATTTCTAAAAGTGTGTTAGATCCATGTCAGTGGTACATTACCTATTTTAATGTAGTACCTAAATAAATACCTTATTTTAAGAGTTAATGTTTTTACAGTTTCTACTTACTGGAAGTGATACTGATTTTCCGCTTACAATAGTAATACAGCAAAACCTTGGATGGTGAGTAACTTGTTCTGTGAGTGTTCCGCAAGATTGGCAAACATTTCTAATAAATTTTAACTTGCTAAAGACCGATGTCTAGCAATACCAGTAGTATGTGATGTCATACGTCACATGATCACAACTGAGCCAATGATTCTTGAAAGTCTCTTTGATACACAAATGCTTTGGATTACAAGCATGTTTCTGGAAGGAATTATGCTTGCAAACCAAGGTTTTACTATATGTAGTTTTATTTTAAAATACGTATTTTTAGATGGAAAAATTAAATTGATTTCAATAAAAATAGTATTCAGGGATGTAAAAAGTTGTGAACATGGAAGTCCAGGGCTTAAGTGTGGAAAGCAGTGTTCCAGGCCACACTGTACCTTGGCTGCCCAAGGGCTGACAGCTGAGGCTAGGCTACACTGTTGTAACAAACAACTCTTAAATCCAAGAGCTTCAGGAAAACAGTTTGTTTATTTATGGCTCACATTATATATCTAATAGGACTGGAAGAGACAGTGGTGGGGTGGAGGTGTTTCTGTTCCATGCAGTTTCTCAGGAAGCTAGACTGACAGAGGTCCCACTATTTTATGTCAGTCAACTGGAGGCTGGAGGATTAAGGGGAACCAGATCCATGAAAGGTTAAAGAGTTTGGACCTTATCCTGAGGGCAAGAGGGATTAGTGCTTTTAATGCCTTTTGTTCTATTCATTGCAAACAAGGCAGTGTCATGGCCTAAGAAGATAATACAATATGTGGCCTGGGGAACCTATCACTAAGATTTTTGTGATTCAAACCTAATATATGAAAATCCAGGCTTATATTGCAAATACACATGGGGATTGTTCAAATTGCAAAAGGGTTCTTTGCTTAAATAAAGGATTAATTTTAAGATGCTCTTTAAGTATAAATATCCCTTAGTATGTACTGTTTGAAATATTGAAACGAACATTTATTTACTTCTGTGTAAACCCAACTTTTTTAGAAGCTCTTCTGGGGTGGGGAGTTCCGCCTGTTGCACAAGGAAGGTAACAGTGTAACATTAAAATGTGAATGTTGTTTCCATTAACATTAACAGCAAAATGAATTTTCTTTTCTCCAGGTGAATGCAATGAAAGCAAGTGTAATTTAGGTGCTAAGCACTGTAACACATACAAATTTGATAGGCAGAGACATGTCTTTAGTGATTATTTGAGCTCCCAAACTCTTGGTTTATGTTTCTATAATAGCCCTTACCATGTTTTATTACCTGCTTACATGGTTGTCTTCTTCACTAGCTCCTTGATGGCAGGAGTCATTAACTTGGTCTTTCCAGCACATGACACAGATCCTGGCTCTTAGTAGGTGCTCAGTAAGTATTTGCTGAGGGACTAAATAAACACCTTGCATTTTTCAAACCAAGTTCTAATGCAGAATGCTTTCCCAGCGGGTGTCACCTTTGCCAACCATAGTTTCTTTTTAATTTATCAGTCCTCACCTCCCTTGGGATTTCACCTTTGCTGGGGAGAACAGCTAAATCTTTAAGTAATCCAAGACAAATAAGAAATACACTTCAAGAGAGCCAGTGCATCCTTAAATTGTTGATTCCTGTGACTGAGTGAGAAAAATGAGTGTATCTGTGTAGTCAAGAAATAAATTCTAGGCAACCTTAGCATAGTTGTCTGGTTTTGAAACATTAAGCCCAATTTATCAGCCATTACACTCTAGTTAAGTACTAATCAAGTTTATGTTTCCCCTCCAAGCTAAGTAATAGAGAAGAACTCTGATTGCAGGGAACACTAGGGCCATCTATTACACAGTCTTGAAATGCTGGTGACTTTAATTTCTACAAAGAGCATATGCTTATTGTGTTTAAATGTCAGTTTCACAAAAGCCATACATCTCAAGTGGGATAATCAAGTAATAGGAAAATAATTTGCAAAAAATTGAGTTCTTGCTTTATCAACTCCTACTATGCAAGAATTTTTTTTTCCTTTTAGGTAAATTTCCATTACAGTCTTTTTAAATCCAGAAGTGCATGCATTGATGCAGATTCCAAAGTTTCTACCACTTGTGCCGTTGAGAGCTCTGGTTCCCAGATGATCTCCATTCCCTCTACTCTAGCTTCAGCATCATTTGTTATCCTTGAGATTTAAGTGACAAGCCAGAATTGTGGCCCTGTATGCGTTTGCTTCTGAGAGTGCAAAACTTCCAAAGCAAAGAGGTGGGAAGCAGATGCACTCAGGGCTCAGATCAGCACTTGAGCTCAGTAATAAGGGACCTGTCAGTAATGAACCCACCTCAGAATAATGAAATGGTTGCACACGGTACAGAGTGAGCCCCATCATTAGATTGACCACTACAGCTACAGGAAAGGAGGACCTGTGCTTTAAGAGAAGCATTGACTGGCAGATGTTTTCTTTTGATACTTCTGATAAACGGTATCATTCGGAGGCATTTAAATCAGTGCATCTTTGTTTAGATGAGCTACAACGCTGGGACCACAATGTATCTATACATTATGTTTTAGAGAATCTAGGTCTAGGGACCAATTTTTTGGACTTCTTTGTTAATCAGAGAGGCGCTATGTAAACCAGAAGGAATTTCCTCTGGTGGAGGTAGGGATGGGGATCAGCCATTGTCTGAACATCAGCTCATGTGATTATAGTTCCAGTTCAGAAAGCAACACTTAAAAGCTATTTAGATGGAGGGGAGTGAATAGGGATGAAGAGACCAATTAACCAATTTTTCTTGGCCTTTCCTCACACATAGACACATTCTGTACAACACCCCAGTTTTGATGTATTATTTTAATTAATCCCAGTCTTTTGATTCCTGCAGAAAGAAGGTTAGCAAATGTAACAATGCTCGGGAGTTTCTTTATCGTAAAAGACACATAATTTCAAGCATTTAATAAGGTAGATTTATTCTGGGTAGTTTAGCTTGCACATTCACTCAAACAGCCCTCCCCAAAGACAACATTAAAAATGTGATTAGTTAGCTGCCATCAATAACACAAAATAGGAAAATGCTCTCTGAAGGGACAGCTTTGTGGAGGGCACTGCACAGTGTGTAGTAAAAATATATGGCCTAATAAGTTTACATTTGCAGGCTCATTTGTTAAAACTCTTGAATTTCTAATTTGTGTCGGAAAGATAAATGGATGGAGCCACAGTAAAGTGTGAGATTAATACTGATGGATGGGGATTCAGTTTTTTGCTGGCCTCTTAGTTCCACACAACCCAGTAGGCAGTTTATAGGAAAGCCAAATGTAAATAAAAAGAAGGACATTATTTACTCTGGTTGAGACCAATTGCCAGTTATTTTGTTCGTTTCAACCCTACTGTTAAGGAAATTTCTATGTAATTTAATTATTATACTTCAGTAATCAACGGGCCTACAATTCACAATTTGATGTTTCCAAGATTGGTCCCTAAAAGTGCTATTATGTAAGGGACAGTTAGGGATTGTCTGTCTTATTGTATTTCAAGAAAATATTTCCCAAGTCAGATGGTCCCTTAAAAAAAAAAATTCTGAGTACAACATTAGAAGAAGACATGGGTTCTGAAGAAAGGGAGAAAAATAGTGGCTTTTTCACAGCCAAGGATTTAGGAAAACAAAATGAGATTCTGTAGTGAAGGAAATTGGTAGGAGAAGGTGACTTTCATGGTTCTCTTTGCCATCTTAAACACTCTTAACCAGGACACAACACTCAAGGCCTTCAGCAGCCTCCTGGAATGGAGTTTCCTAATGCCTCAGGAATTTCCTGCCTCTGTGTCATTGATGACCATCAGATCACATATGGCAGCAATGGTCAGTGGCAGAGAGAAGGGGGAATCAATACCCCAAACACTTAGTTTGACAAAAATCTCTCTAAAATCAAGAGATGAATCTTCAACACGTTTGTAAACTCAGTTCCTTTGGCTGAAGCTAGACATATTTCTAATTATGAAACATAAGTTTTGTGTCAATGTATCAAAAGGTCTACTTGGAGGGATGGAAATCAGCAAGTTAAGCCTGCCCCCCTTCCCTCTATTCCTCTTCTCTTTCTCTCCCTCCCTCCTTTTCTTCTCTGTCTCCCTCTCCATCCCTCCTGTCTATCAAGATTTGACCACACACCTGAATCTCCAGGAGAAAATCTCTAATCTTCTCTAATTTTCTCACTGATTACACTTGTCTCAGCAAGCCCCAAGAGTTAGTGTGGCACAGGGGAAATAGCCTTGACCAAGGGAACAGAAAACTCCGGGAGGTGGCTCTGGTTCTACTGCTTAAAAGCTGTGTGATGCGCAAGTCACTTACCCTCCCAGAGACTCATTTTCCTCATCTCTAGAATGGACACAATGTTTATTATAAGGGCTAGGTATGCTGCATGTATGGCATAAACATGTAACAGTGCTTTAGAAAGTAGTTTAATTCTCTATATTTAATTAAGCTGAAAAATAACCTTAAATATTAAAAATTATAAAGGAAAATTAAAAAACCCCAATATTTTGATTGAGTGATTGTGTGGCCATGTCTGTAGGTGTTAAAGGTACCCAAAGAGCACCTCCATCAACATGATGCCTGGGGTCATTGTTAACAGGTATTGATTGATTCAGAGGGGATGCATGGGGGATTCCAGTGTGGGGCCGGAGGTGGGCCCATTGCTCCCACTGCTTCCTCTGCAATGTAAGAAGCCCAGGCTGTCACTGTCACATGCACTGGCCTGAGGCCGTGGCGTCCAGGCTTGGACTGGCCTCTCCTGAGCCCCAGTAGCAACTTTTAGCCTGGGAATCTCTCGAGAGATTTCTGAATAAACTATATCTGTCCATCTGGCACTGTGCAGCTAGGTTCTTCAAAGAACTATCCCTAACTGGCAGTTCAGCTGTGGCTCATTCTAGTGATGATTGTTTTTGTGTTCTCTGGTTAGGTCAGTCCTGGGAATGTGGCCTTGTCTGGAGATCTGCCTCTGCTCTAATCTGCTTAGAAATTAGCAGGTGGTGCTTACAAGTCCAGAAGTCAGCATTTATTGAACACTTACTTTGCCCTTCAGAAGGATCTCTTTTCATAGGAATGCAAGAAAATGGTGTTCACTTAAGTTGAAGAGGTGACCCAGAGTCAGATGTTTGGCTTCTGAGGTGGAATGCAAAGGAATGGAGGCACTGTCAGGACAAATAACCACACACTCGTTTTGGGGAAAGAGCAAAAAAAAATCCAAATATATTGACATTTTTTATATGGAGACATTGATTCTAAAAAATGAAGCAATATGTAGAATGAAAATGAGATGTTTCTGAAAGTTTTCTTGGTGAGTGTCATTTGTAGAAGACTCGAAGCTGGAGATTACTTTGGGAAATTCTGGGAATAGATTTAGCATGCACTTAAGGCCCTCTTGCTTAGGGCTAAGCGGAATTAGAAGGGGTATAAAACACAGAGGAGTTGTATTCTCTCCTTTAATAGGCACTTGATCTAAGGCACTATGGGAATCTGTACTGGTGAATGAATCCTCTTTTCAACTCCAAAATGCAGATAAGAGCATTTTCAGGGTCTTCTTAGGTGAATTTGTGTTACAACATGAAGAAGCAGATTAACGCTGAAATGTATAGGACTGTATTCTCTTACTTAAAAATTCTAAATGATTCCTTATTGCCTACAAGAGAAAAATTCAGGCGTCTTAGCTCAGCATACTAGACACCTTGTAATTTATTTCTAAAACTTATCTTTCTGACCTCATCTCTTATATTCTCTACCAGTGCATTCTGGTCTGATTTACATGGAACCCATTTATAGTTCCTGAAAACACCGTGTTTTCAAGCAATGCCTTTGTTTTCAGAAACTGTTCCTTGGACTGGAATGTTACTCTCAGCTTCTGGTGGTGCCATCCCTCCCCTAGCCTTCAAGGGCAAGCTTAAATGCTGCCTCAAATGGAGCCAGTGAGCACCTTCCTTCTCCCTGCTCCTCCCTCATGCTTTCGTCTATCACTCAACCATTATCTGCAATGGTCTGTTTGGCTATTGTTTCTGCACAAAAACTGTGACCCCTTCAAAGAGGCAAACCTATGCTATTGTCCCCAGACAGAGTGTAGGGACAAAGGCACAAGTAGTCTGGAGTAGAGCCATTATTCCCAATTAGTGCCTTGGAGTTTTGTGACTGGGATCAAGACAAGATGGTGGTTGCCAGAGTCAATACTCGAGTGTCATGGCTAAACACATTTATAGATATTTATGGATACTTTTTAAAGTGTGTGTACTTGGGGTAGGGTGAGGTTGGCTAAGCCAGAAAGCAAAGGCAAATTTAAATGCTTGAGAAAAGTTGATCGGCATAGAAGTCTGGTATAACATTTCCCATCATTATTCTGAAAGGCCTATATATTTTTGAAAACCTTTTAGGCTCACTAATAAGCATGTTTGTGGCCTTTTGCTCTTTAATGTGATAAAAAGGAATACAGCTCTTCAGGTGACAGTTCTCAGTCTGTTAATAGATTGTAAGAGACTGTATAATGTTAATTTCCATAAAGCACAGCCTAAGTGAATGTTCTTTAGAGGCCTCAGACTTTCCAATCTGAAATTCCATTCAGTCAGACAATAAGGAGCCCTATTTCCTGTCAGTAATCAATAACTCGAATCCCTCAGAATCAAGCAACCTGTCAGTCCCTTGTTTAATCAGAATTTTAGGAAGGATTAGTTCTATAATGAATCCTTGTAAGTTTGCTTTCAATCTTCTCCATGTTGATGACATCCTTGCATATGTATATCCACATTTGCCTCTCAGTGGGAATGCATATTTGACATTTCAAAGACTACAAAATATGATCTAGAAAATAAACACTGCTGTAGTAATTTTGATGGTTGATCATCTGTTTAATGTAATGTCAGTTAACTTTGAGACTGTATATTAGGCTGGCTTGATTTATTATCAATTTTCAATGCTATTTAGCCATCCAAAACAAAAAACAAAACAAAACAAAAACCGCATAAGATCTTGGGAGGATGAAGGGTAAAGAAAGATGTCTTTTCTTTGTGGGAAGATTTGGCAAGTATTTTCTAGCATCTGAATGTAGGTTATTTTGATTAATTGTAAGACACAGAAAGCATTTTATATTTTCAAATTTAAGGAAATGATATTCTAGGAGATGGACCTACTGGTTTATTCTTTATTTTATTTCATGATATTGGTGAACTCTCCTCTTCCTGCCCCCTATGAAGAGAACAAAGGCCTCTCTTCTTGGTTGTATTGATTCATAACCTTCCATGGAATTCTGTAAGTAGGGGTTGGTGAATTTTGTGTTTATGACATTATTGCTTTTGTGAAAATGTTCCGGATTTTGTTTTGTTTTTTAAGTGAATGATCAAATGTCATGCAGACCTAGTTTTAGAATCGAACTTGTTACTATATTTTGGATCCTGATTATGTGAAAACCTTACATGGAATGTAGAAACTTTCATGTCTACCTAATTCCATCTTTTGAAAATAAAGATATGAATTTAAGTATCTCATATATGAAATCAATCTAAAAAGAGCAGATAATTCCCATTGCAGCTCAACAAACATTTGGCATATGCTACTGAAATAACCAATATGATGGTTGCCTCCCTGCCCTGTGTTGTCCGTTACAATGGTATGCGTTTATGGGCATTTAGAACTTAAGAAAAAGAAAGGAGAAAGGAATGGAATGTTGAAAAGGAAAATGAATTCCAAAAAAGTATTTTCTATTTTTGTCAAAATAACACACACACAATTTAAAATGTCAAGGCTTTTAGTGAAGGCTTACAATAGATACTGTAGCCCTCTACCATGTTCTTTCCTACCCCTTAGTCCTGTTCCCCAGAGACCACGACTGTGAAGCCTTTTAATTATTTTTTATGGTTTTTACCTCTGTATTTCTACATAATATGCTTCTATTGCTATTTATTCAAATTAAGTTAATCAACTTTAAATTGATTTATCAATTTTGGAAATATCTATTGACTTGGTATTGTGGTAGATGAAGATATATTTCTCTTCACCCTCCTCCCCATACCAATATAGTTATATTCCCCTCCTTCAGTATATTTACATCATAATTTTTTATTTAAAAACTTTAGTGTTTACATTGTTCTGACAGTATAAATATTTTCTCACTTCTGGGCAAAATAGCATACTATGGATCCATTACTTTTCCAATTAAAGTTATTTTCTTGGTATTCATAATTGCCAGTTTTTCTCTTGCTAATTTTTCTATGTTATTTTTATGAAGCTTCCTGATCCTACCAACACCCTTTAAAGTACATATCCGATGGTCTGGCAAGTCCTTCTCCCCCTTGCCTCACCTATAACATCCCTCCTGCAGCCCTTCATCCACCTACTTTAATCTAGGAATTCTCTCACCTGATGTAATGTCATCACTTCGTGGGTCCTCCCTTTATTGTCTGCCTGAAATTATTTTTTATTTCTCCTGTGTTTGATCCCCTGATTCCTGGACCCCATGTCTTCTTTCCTGATATACTCTCTCATTTTGTGGAGAGTATATCAGTAATTTGAGGGAAAGGGTACATGGGAAAGAAATGATTTGGGAAGTTGCATGGCTGAAAATATTTTTCTCCTACCCTCACTCTTGCTGGATAATTTGAGTGGGTATAACATATGAGGTTGGAAATAACTGTGCCTTCGAATTTTAAATCTATTCCTCCATTTCTTTTGGTTTATAACTTTGCTGTTGAGAAGTCCAATACATTTTGATGCTTGTTTATTCATATATACATGGTCTTCTTTCTGGAAACTTTTGGAATCTGCTCATTTCTCAGGTGTTCTGGAATTTAACGACCTGAGGGCCTTTTTCACTTATTGTGCTAGATTCTTGTTGACCCTTCCCATCTGAAGGTCCCTGTTTTTTCAGTTCTGAGAAATACCCTTTAATTATTTCTTTGATAATTTCCTTCTCTTCATTGTCTTTGTGTTTTTTTCTTCAGGACTTCATTGTTTCGTTGTGGGGCCTCCTAGCCTAATCTCTCAATTTAAAAGAAAAAATTATTTCTTTTGTCACAGTATCCACCACCTTGATTTTTGTCTTAGGTCTTTGAATGTTACTTCATCTTCCAATCCTTCTGTTGAGGTTTTTAAGACACAGTTTTATTATTACTATTACTATTACTATTTGTATTTTATTGAAGTATAGTTGTACCAAGGTATAGGTGTACCAAGGACTACCCCTGCAAAACCCACTGGATGATTCTCAGTGCTCATTTACTAGACCAGCAGAATTTTACTCTATTGGTTTCTGCCTTCTCCTGGAGACACTGTCTGCCTTTGGCTGTACCCTCATAGATTTTTCTTCCTTCTTTTGTGGGCTAGCCATTGTAGATTCCTTTCCCAGGTCATTCTCCTCTGCCTGACCTCCACAAACTGGACTGCTCCAGAGCTCAGTCCCTGGCCTTCTTTTCCTTTCTTTGAATTTTTATTTCCTAGATGATACATCCATTCCTGAGGCTTTAATATCATCGATATACTGATGATGCCAACATTTGTTTCTCCAGCTTGAACTTTTCTCTGAACCTCAGACTTGCATTTTTAACTATTTGCTCATCAGCTTGACCCTGTTGTTTATCAGGCTTCTGAAATTTAACATGGCCAATAAAACTCTTGACTTTTCCCCTTCTTACCCATTCTTCCATCAGTGTCCCTTTTAAAAAAAGTTTTTTTAAAATTTCATTTAAAAAACATTTTTTTAATGTTTTATTTATTTTTGAGACAGAGAGAGCCAGAGCATGAGCAGGGTAGAGGCAGAGAGAGAGGGAGACACAGAATCCGAAACAGGATCCAGGTTCCGAGCTGTCAGCACAGAGCCCGATGTGGGCTCGAGCTCACAAACCACGAGATCATGAACTGAGCCGAAGTTGGACACTTAACCGACTGAGCCACCCAGGCGCCCCCCCACCCCCTGCCTTTTAAAAAATTTTTTTAAAAGTAAATTTAATATTTTTACTTTGTGTCCCTCGTTTCTGTAAATGCTTTCTCTTGCACCCAGTATTTCTCAATCTCCAAATCTTGAAATCATCTGTGAGGCATCTCTTTTTCTCACACTCCACATCCAATCCATTAGCAAACCTGTTGCCTCTACCTTCAAAATAGATTTCACATATGACCCCTGCTTGTTGTGTGCATCACGAGCACTCAAATTCAGGTTGTCCTTATTTCTTGCTTTGTCTAAGATGATAGCATCCTAACTAGTCACTCTGCTTCCATAATTGTCTTAGTGCAGTTTATTCTTTCCGTGGTAGCCAGAATGATATGTCAAAGAGTCTAAATGAGATAATGATATACTCTCATTAAAAGTATCCTATCTCTCTGTTCTCTTCTTCATGGCATTCAGCACTACAGGACATATATTACTATTTGGTAATTTGATTATTTACTTTCTTTCCTGCCAAAAGTAAACTTTAATGCCAAAATTTAAGGAACGTTGTTGGTCTTGTTCACCTCTGTCTTAGTCCATTTGGGCTGCTAAAAAAAATACCACAGACTGGGTGGCATTAAACAAGAATAATTTATTTCTCACAGCTCTGGAGGCTGGGAAGTCCAAGATGAAGAGTCTAGCAGATTGAGTGTCTGGTGAGGATTTGTTTCCTGGTTCATTGATGGCCATTTTCTTGCTGTATCCTTACATGGCATAAGGGGTGAGGGAGCTTTTTGAAGTCTTTTTTATAAGGACACAAATCCAGTCATGAGGGCTCTGCCCCTATGACCTAATCACTTCCCAAAGGCCCCACCTCCTAATGCCATCATACTGATGATTAGGTTTCAATATATGAATTTTGAGACGATACAAAGAGTCTATAGCAACCTCCTTATTGCCAATGTCTAGAAGAGTGCCGGGTACTTAGAGGAGGTGCTAGTCAACATTTAATGAATGAATGAATAAATGATCTTGGAAGCAGCCCACTCCTGGGATCCTGTAATTGTTTCTTCAAATACCATTGCTTACTTCATCCTCCTGTCTCATCCTAAATAGCCACTATCCCATGGATCTCTTCAATATATAAAAATTTAATGTTATGCGATTTGTTCTATTACCCTATGCAATTTATTTAAATATTAGTTTAGAGTGCTGGATAATGGAATACAGTATATAACAAATAGATGATTAAGTGACATAAAATATGGCTCTCATGGATTTTTCTATAAAACAGTCTGTTTATGAACAAAACTTTATTAGGACAGTTTTGCGGGGGATAAATTTGAGTGAAATTATTTCATCATACAGAAAATTTTCTTTAACCTTCAGCTGTCTGTTCTGTGCCTTAACTCTGGGTGTATGGGTGCACATCTGTCTTAGAAGCTGGGACAGTTGCATAGTGGAAGACACAATCTGCCCAACCCATTTAGCACATTTAATCGCTAAGCGTTATGATAAAGAATAATGTTTTATTACCTAATGGCCTTCATTTAAAACAGAGAACGTGGTCATTGTTGGAACATAATTAAAGACAAGCACAAAATATTTTTCATGACCCAGTTGGGTTGGGCACAAAGTTCGTTTGCTACTTTTGTGTGACACTTTTTTTCTCTTTCTTGGAATTGTTTGTGCGATGCGTTTTTACACATATTTACAACAAAATGATGAGTCCTTTACGGACAAGATTCTATCAGTTTAACTTAAGAGCATATGGCAATTTACATATAAACTGCTTTATGTTTGGAATAATAAAAATGTCAGAACAAATAGGAAACGTTAAACATGGTGATATTTTTATACCATGTAAATTTATTGCGCCATTTAAAAATTAAATTTATAAAGGAATGTGATTGATACTGTGCAATGTAGTTGCCAAAGAGACGACGCAGGACCACTGGAGTTGTACGTTCATTTTCAGGCCGAGCGCTGTTTTATTGGTAAATAATTTGCTGCAATGCTTTCTTTCACCTTGTAATCCCTACCTAGAAAGCATAAAGAATATCTTGATATATTGACTTTTGCATAAACAAGTTTCCTTGGCAGTCTTCCTCATAGAAATGGGAGTAAAATATTGGTCTGTTTCCTCATTCTAGTTTCCTCTCTCTGTGGAGTTTATTATGGTGTGGTGCTTCTGAGGTCCTGAAAGAATGCTGGTTTTCAGATCACTTTCCCAGGTTATGTAGAAGTACAAGGTCCTTAGTGAGCAGAAACTGAACAGACTTACACTGGCTTCTTCAAATGGAATAAAATAGACCAGGCAAGGAAAGAAACATGGGAAGGAGACATGTCTGAACAAAGGATATGCCAGACAGACAGTAGATCTTGTATGATTTACTCAAGGCTCGTGTTTTTATTCCTTCTAAATTTTAAAGGAAATGAAAGATATGTGTGAACACCTGTGAGTATATATAAAAACAAATGTGTGCATAAAATTTCGTATCTAAACTGTCTGAAATAACTCAGGCCTGTCAGCTCGATTCCCTTGAAAAAAGAATTGGTGGAGAGAAATTCTTTAAAGTAGTTACAGACTCTTTTGGGATCAGAGAATGAATTTTGACTTGTGTTTAGAGACCACATTAATATGAGGAGTACAAAGATCTAGATAACATATCCTGGCCATAAAAAAAAAACAGATAAAACTAGAAAAATGGAAATTTTGCATCAACTCAAAACTTGGGCAGGGGTCAACAGGGAGTTGTTCTGCAGTGCTTTTTAAGCACAGAGGTGTCTGCTGCTCTTTCTTGACGAAATGCTGGGATGGGAGGTAAATCGTGTGCATTTCATGCCTTTGGAGCAGACAGATAGGTGTGTAGTCCTACTGGCACTAATTATGAATAATACTCTCCCACAGTGGCTCAGTACTTAAGTCTCAGCAATTACTCACGTGTGTGCTGTTCCTCATAGCCCAACTATGGGGATTTCAGAGTCTGCACCTCATGGCTGAGAGTTCCTTCAGGAGGAATTCAGTAGTGAATTTCTTCCAGCAGCCCTTACGCTTGTTTACAGCCTTTTTGCCAAAATGGGGTAAAAGAGGTAGCCAGGGGGACAGGCCGATCCAAACCCAAAGCCCTTTCTGGTTATGATTCAAGTGTTTTCTAAAACCTTCTTTAAGGAAGCATTCAAGGCTGATCTGAACATGCCTTGACTCAATAGTCTTTACTGTCATACAGCACTTTATTGTCAAAAGCAGCTAGTCTTCATCTCCCCAACAATTATACAAGGTAGGTGTTGTTACCATTTGAAAGAGGAGAAAAGAAAACCGAGGCTGGGAGATGTTGAGTAATCTGTCCAAGTCACACGGTACAGGGTAGAAATAAATTAAGAAGTAAATGGAATGATCCCAATGGCAGGTCCACTGTTGTGAGCATATAAGAGATATTTTGCTTTTGCCCAGCATTAGAATGATCTTCAGAAATCACAGAAATTACTTATCTCCCCAAGCATTCTGCCAATGCTAAATAACACCCTTTCAGAATAAAATAGCACTTAAAATTAGAGATACACTTTAAAAAGAGGTTTATCTCTGCATTACATATTTAATTCTTATGAGAATCTTGTGAGATAAACATTATTGTCCTTGTTTTATTTTAGTTTTTTTAAGTTTATTTATTTTAAGAGAGAGCGAGAGCACATGCAAGTGGATAGGGGCAGAGAGAGAGAGAGAGAGAGAGAGAGAGAATCCCAAGCAGGCTCCTTGCTGCCAGAGTAGAGCCTGATATGGGGCTCGATCTCATGAACTGTGAGGTCATGAGCTGAGCTGAACTCAAGAGTTGGATGCTTGACTGAGCCACCCAGGTGCCCCTATTGTCCCTATTTTATAAAGCTATGGAGGCTCATGACTTGCCAACATCTGTCCACTACCAGTGGCTTTTGAATGGTAAGAAGTCAGGATCTTTTAATTTAAATTTCTTCCTCCTTTCTTCTTTTTCACTGGTCCAGTCAAGTAATTGCTTACTCTCACATTAGGTATACAGCTGGGAGGTTATAAGATGTGCATTTTATGGCTGTCCTTCAAAACAAACAAACAAGCAAACAAACAAACAGAAAGCATTTACCCATTGGTCCTTTTTCCCTGTTCTCCCTAAAATGTTTAGATTATGCCCGCATGTGTGGCTCCCCCAGAAGCTATCAGGCAGGAAGTGAGAAGCATATGCCACAGGGCTGAGACAACGTGCTGTTGTGTTGTACCTATGTGAAGCTCTTGGAATCCACATAGAAATGGTCACTGCAGCAGGAGCTGAACTAAGAGACAAGTAGTGCAAGAGACTTTGAAGCAATACATAAGACAGGTTCAATACAAAATAAGAAACAAACAAAAATGAACAAATTAAATAAATGCATCCCAGAGTCAAGAAGCATTAAAGGTGGGGCAAATAGAAATACAAAAAGATAGCAAGCCTAACTATATCAATAATACAATTAAGAAAAATAGATTAAACATAATAGTTAAAGACGGGGGGATCAGATTAAAAATATTCCAGTTTACATCTAAAGTATAAAAGCATAGAATGGCTTAAAGGATGGAAAAAAAATATACGAAGCAAGTGTTAACCTAAACAAAAGTGACACAGACATATTATCAGACAAAATAGGTTTTAAGTAAGGAAGCAATATGTATATATATATATATATATATAGTCACCAAATAATGATTAAATACTGACATTACCAGGAAGATTAGCAACTCTAAACTCATATACTCATATGGCTCTAACAAAACATCTTAAATATATAAAGCAAAAACTGATAGAACCAGAGGAAGACAGACTTCTAGTAATAGTTTATTGCACTGACTCAATTACTGTCATATTCAACAAAAAATTTAATAAAGATTTAGAAATTTGAACAACACAGTAAACAAGTTTGATCTAATAGATATCTGTACCAAATGCTTAAAGAATACACATTCTTCTTTTTTAAAAAAGTGTTTATTCACTTTTTGAGACAGATGGAGACAGAGCTCAAGCAGGGAAGGGACAGAGACAGAAGGAGACACAGAATCTGAAGTAGGCTCCAGGCTCTGAGCTGTCAGCACAGAGCCTGATGTGGGGCTCAAACTCCTGAACCATAAGATCATGACCTTAGCCAAAGTCAGACACATAACCAACTGAGCCCCCCCAGGTGCCCCAAATACACATTCTTCTTAAGCACACATCGAACACTTACAAAAAATGATCGTGAACTGGATTAAAAAGCAAGTGTCCACAAATTTCAAAGAATCAGTGTTATATACACGGACCTATAACCTATTATCTCCTAGATCTTCAGAAATACTGGAGCCTTCTAGTAAACTCTTGAGCAACAACAACTGTGTGGGTTAATTCTACTTGGAGAGACTCTGGTAGTGGCCAGATGGATCTACAACTTTGGGTTGGTGGTGTTGGGAAAGGGGATGAATAGGCCTTGTAGCAAATTTAATTATGAGGTGATACACTACTTCCAATGGTGCCTAGATATAAAGATACGCACTTGTTTTCCAGAAAATGCAAAGAAACCAGGCAGCTAGGCAGGGGCTGAAAAGAAGTCAGCAGCTTCTAGCAAGGGTAGTTATTGGACATCTAGCTAAACCAAGATGAAGAGATGTTTAGTTTATTAGAGAGGAATGAAAAATTTTTAGGTGTTGAACTATGTCAAAGGAGGTCAGATAATATGAGTCAATGTGAAACTAACCTACTCTGCAATGGCTGTTTCATGCTGTGTCTACAATTTAAGGTCATTTCTTCCAGGTGGTATAAGCTATATGTATAGCCACATACAATTTTAATTTTCTGGATAATATTCTCATTTTGGTTCTTTTCCTACATTTTTCTCATTGCCTAATCTATATAGTTGATGGTACCCCTTTGATTCCTGCTCCTTTACATTTGAGTTATTTACCTAGATGATATGAATTTAGATGCACGCGTGCATGTACACACACACACGCATGTACACACACACACACACACACACGCACATGCACACACACACACACATGCACACGCACACCAGACCTCTTTTGATTGTTCTTCCTTTGAGGAGTGTGGATAATTCTGGAGACATGGAATATTAAGTGCTGGTTGGGCACTAAACTTTACTACTGACATTACCTATTAAGTATCTCTAAAGGAAATAATAAAATGGCAGCTTTTTAGAGCCCATTAGTGACTCATAAAATATGGGTTAAATCCTCCCATTTTATTACACTTTTACTTCTGTAATTATTACTGTAAGTGATAGAACAGTGCAGGGTAATCAAGAAATCAGCTCTCTCCATTCCTACAAAAGGCCACACAGGCTCTCTGAAAATGATACAGATCCTATACTTGAAGACTATTTATGTAAGTCTAAAGAACACCCTGATGAAATAAAAATAAACAAATCACATGAAAAGGAGACAAAAAACAAAAACCAAACTCCGATAAAGTAAAGCAATAAAAATAATGCCAAACTCATAGATCCGTGGAACACTTGAGCCTGTACAAACCTGCTCACTCCCTGCTTCAACACTTAGGATGAACCTAGGTAAATTGTTCAATGTCTCCATATCTTAATTTGCTCATTCAGTAAATGAGGGATAATAATAGTTTTACATAATGAATTTTGTGTTGTGAAGACTAAGTGAGCTGAAGTATATAAATACATTAGTACCAGTTCTGACTTATAGCAAATCTTAGTTAATACTAATTAATATCATTATTATATTATAATTAATAGTGACAGTTGTTTTATTGTATATGGCCCATTACATTGTCTTGTGGAATGTCTGATGTGATCTTTATGAAGCTATGTGATTGGTAGCCTGTTGTTTTTTGTCCTTCCCTGATATGTGCTGGACCTAGTAATCACAATTGACTTATTGTAGTGAAAGTCTACACCCTGGGAGAAGGTGGAAAGAGAGTAAATCTAGTTATTAGTTTTGAATAATGCTGTGTGAATGCCCAGTGTCTTCAAACCATTGCTTTTTTAGTTGTAGGAACAAGCCATGGTCTCTGATTTCAAGAATTTATGGTATATTATAGTACCCAGACACAGATACAAATACTGTCATACAAGACAGAGAATTAGAAAGGGGTTGCATGTAGGAGGGGAACTGTCATGCATAGACAAAGGTTCACACTTAAATTAAACCAATATTTCCTATACACCAACAATGAAGCAACAGAGAAATCAAGGAATCGATCCCATTTATAGTTGCACAAAAAACCATAAAATACCTAGGAATAAATCTAACCAAAGAGATGAAAAATCTATACACTGAAAACTATAGAAAGCTTATGAAAGAAATTGAAGAAGACACACACACACAAAAAATAGAAAAAGATTCCATGCTCCTGGATACGAAGAACAAATATTGTTAAAATGTTGATACTACCCAAAGCAATCTACATATTCAATGCAATCCCTATCAAGGCAACTCCAGCATTCTTCACAAAGCTAGAACAAAAAATCCTAAAATTTGTATGGAACCAGAAAAGACCCCAAATAGCCAAGCAATCTTGAAAAAGAAAACCAAAGCAGGAGGCATCACAATCCCAGACTTCAAGCTCTACTACAAAGCCGTAATCAAGACAGTATGGTACTGGCACAAAAACAGACACTCAGATCAATGGAATGGAATAGAGAACCCACAAATGGACCCACAAACGTATGGCCAACTAATCTTTGACAAAACAGGAAAAAATATCCAATGGAATAAAGACTGTCTCTTCAGCAAGTGGTGCTGGGAAAACTGGACAGCGACGTGCAGAAGAATGAATCTGGACCACTTTACACCATACACAAAAATAAACTCAAAAAGGATGAAAGACCTCAATGTAAGACAGGAAGCCATCGAAATCCTCGAGGAGAAAGCAGGCAAAAACCTCTCCAATCTTGCCCGCAGCAATTTCTTACTCAATATGTCTCCGGAGGCAAGGGAAACAAAAGCAAAAATGAACTACTGGGACCTCATCAAAATAAAAAGCTTCTGCACAGCGAAGGAAACAATCAGCAAAACTAAAAGGCAATCGACAGAATGGGAGAAGGTATTTGCAAACGACAAGTCAGATATAGGGTTACTATCCAAAATCTATAAAGAACTTATCAAACTCAACACCCAAAAAACAATCCAGTGAAGAAATGGGCAAAAGACATGAATAGACACTTCTCCAAAGAAGACATCTAGATGGCCAACTGACACATGAAAAAATGCTCAACATCACTCAGCATCAGGGAAATACAAATCAAAACCACAATGAGATACCACCTCACACCTGTCAGAATGGCTAACATTAACAACTCAGGAAACAACAGGTGTTGGTGAGGATGCAGAGAAAGAGGAACCCTTTTGCACTGTTGGTGGGAATGCAAACTGGTGCAGCCAGTCTGGAAAACAGTATGGAGTTTCCTCAAAAAACTAAAAATAGAACTACCCTACGACCCAGCAATTGCACTACTAGGCATTTATCCAAGGGATACAGGTGTGCTGTTTCAAAGGGACATATGCACCCCAATGTTTATAGCAGCACTATCAACAATAGCCAAAATATGGAAAGAGCCCAAATGCCCACTGATGGATGAATGGATAAAGATACACACACACACACACACACACACACACACACACACAGACACACACACACAATGGAGTATTACTTGGCAACCAAAAAGAATGAAATCTTGCCATTTGCAACTATGTGGATAGAACTGGAGGGTATTATGCTAAGTGAAATTAGTCAGTCAGAGAAAGGCAAAAATCATATGACTTCACTCATATGAGGACTCTAAGACACAGAACAGATGAACATAAGGGAAGGGAAGCAAAAATAATATAAAATCAGGGAGGGGGACAAAACAGAAGAGACCCATAAATATGGAGAACAAACTGAGGGTTGCTGGAGGGGTTGTGGGAGGCGGGATGGGCTAAATGGGTAAGTGGCATTAAGGAAATCATTGTTTCCTGAAATCATTGTTTCACTATATGCTAACTAATTTGGATGTAAATTTAAAAATAAATAAATAAATAAATAAATAAAATTAAAAAACAAAACAAAACAAAAACCTGTTCAAACCAGAGTCCTTTTTTAGGTTCTTGATAATGACTCAACAAAATGTCCACAGAGTTAAGGTTCATTTCATTGCCTAAAACTAGCCAACCGCTCCAGCACTGTTTGTTAAAAAGATTATCTTTTCTCCCTTTAAATTGCCTTGGCACACTTGTTGAAAACCAATTGACCATATATGTGTGGGTTTATTTCTGAATTCTGTATGCTGTTCCATCAATTTGTTTGTTCCTCTATATACAAATTCTATATTATTTTGATTACCATAATTTTGTAGTTAAGTCTTGATATCAGGTAGTGTAAGTCAATCCAAATCTGTTCTTTTGTAAGTTGTTTTGGCTACTTTAGGTCCTTTCCATTGTAAATTTTAAAATCAACTTGTCAATATTTACCAAAAAAAAAAAGAAAAAAAAAAGGTTGCTAAACTCTCACTGGGATTGGGTTGAATTTATAGATCAATTTGGGAAGAATTAATAACAATACTGAGTCTGCTGATCCATTAATATATCTTTCCATTTATTTACGTCTTTTTAAAATTTTGCTAAGCAATGATTTTTGTACAGAATGTAATTAAAAATGAATCACACACCTAAATGTAACGGTTAAAATTGCAAAAATTCTAGAAGAAAACAGAAAAATTCTTAGTGACCCTACATTTAGTAAAGATTTCTCTAATAGGACACAAAAAGCCACAAACTATAAGATAAAATAATAACCTGGATGTCATCAAAATTCACATTTTATTCTTCTGAAGTTTTTAATTTTTTTTGACATTTTATTTATTTTTGAGAGAGAGAGTCAGAGCGTGAGAGGAGGGGCAGAGAAAGAGGGAGACATAGGATCTGAAGCAGGATCCAGGCTCTGAGTTGTCATCACAGACCTGACTGGGGGCTCGAATCCACAAACCGTGAGATCATGACCTGAGTCGAAGCCAGATGCTCAACTGATTGAGCCACCCAGGCGCCCCAACATTTTGTTCTTCTAAAGACATTATTACAAAAATGAAGGATAAGCCTCAGACTGGGGGAAACCATTTGCAAAGTGCATATATGAAGAAAAGGTGTATCCAGAATGTTTGAAGAACTCTTACAGTTCAATTAGAAGACAACTCACTTTTTTTAAATGGGTAAAAGATTTGAACAAGTATATGATCAAAGGAGACATGCAGGTGACACAGAGGACAAATAAGCACATCAGAAGATGCCCAGTATTAGGCATTAGGGAAATGTGAATGAAAACTACAATGAGATCCTCAGTACCTTTTCAGCAGACTGGCTAAAATGAAAGACTTTCTATACCAAATGTTGGGGAGAATACTGATGGAAGGAATAAAAAATTGTACAATCGCTTTGGAAAACAGTTCTGACAGTTTTAAGTTAAACACACACCTACCATACAACTCAGTTATTCTGTTGGTAGGCATTTAGTTAAGAGAAATAAAAAGTATAAGTCTCTCCAAAGGCTGGTAAAGGAATGTTCAAGCAGCTTCATCTGTATTAGCCCAAACTGGAAACAACCCAAATGTCCATCAACCAATGAATGGATAAATAAATTATGCTATATCCATACAGTGGATTACCACTCAGTAATAAAAAGGAATTAATTTACTCAGAAATAAAAAATAATACACTGCAGTGACATACATGCAAGAACACAGATTAACTCAGAATAACTAAACTGAATGAGAGAAGCTGAACAAACAAGAGTGCATATCATCTTATTCCATTTATGTAACATTCCATAAAATGCAAACTGAACTTTAGTGACCAAAGCAGATCGGTTGTCTCTGATCAGGAGACAGAAGGAGGTTGGTGAAGGAAGGAACGGAGAGATTACAAAGAGGCACAAAGAGACTTTTAGGAACATAGATGGGTTCATTGATCTTGACTGTGCTGATGGCTTTACAGGTGTATACATACACCAAAGCTCATCAAAGTTTATATTTTAAATATATGCAGTTTATTGTGTATCACTTATACTTCAATAAAGCTTTAAAAATAGTGTCATTCAGTTGTGGCAAAAAAGCTGAGTAAATAAAATATTATTTTTTAAAATTTTTTATTCTTTAAAATTTTTTTTTTGGTAATTTTTATTTTACAGAGAGAGAGACAGAGTGTGAGTGGGGCAGGGGCAGAGAGAGAGGGATTTGGAGACCGAATCTGAAGCAGGCTCAGGCTCTGAGCTGTCAGCATAGAGCCTGATGTGCGGCTTGAACTCATGAGCTGTGAGATCATGACCTGAGCCAAAGTCAGATGCTTAACCCACTGAGCCACCCAGGAGCCCCTATTTTTTATTCTTTACTTTGACCAATATATTTTTGGTGTTTTAACTGTCAGTGACATTATCAGCACAGTATTAATACAATAGACCTTGTACTCTGGTACTTGTGCACAGGGTAGAGGTACGGAGTAATGTGATGGTGTTTACAAGCCGGAACACCCTCCTCCCCCAAAACTCCATCACTGGGCTATACCTATATTTTCTATAAACTAAATAAGAGTTTACAGATTATCTCCACTATTGAGTCTGACCATTCAGTTATTAAATCTGTCTCTGCTGATAGATGTGAAAATGTAACATTCAGCATCTCCCCTGCTTCTGAATGACCAGGCTGATTGCATTCATTAAAATACAGCCACCCACAGAACCGCAGCACAACCTCAGATGACTGCCAATTCAAGTTAGTGTAAAAATGAAGCCACTTCCCATTTACTTACAGTTGGCCATGTTAACACAGTCAAAGAAAAGCTTCCAAAGCTTCCTCTAGTTTGTTTCCTTTCCAGTGGCAACTGGGCCTGCTCCTCTTCACTGAGGATGAAATTAGTGACAGTAAGTGGGCCTTTTTCCTTTATTCATGTGGACATGAGAGGTGAAAGGAAGAGTTTCCTCTCTCGGAGCTTAAGAGTTTAGAAGTGGCCCAGAACAACACTACAAATAACAGCACAACTAGTTAAATGCCTTCTAAGACAAAAGAGCCCATTTGGTCCATTTCTCTCTATCCCAACAAGAATGTTTTAAACAGTCCCAAGAGATTGTAATCATTTACAAGAGTCTTCAAATCTTCAGAAGAGATACATACCCTTTATCTCTTTTAGAAATGTCCTTTTCAGCTGAGGCTCCGTGGCTGAAGTTTCAACAACTCTGAGGGACACTCTTTAAGAATCAATGAGCTCTAGGGCACAGGGGTGGCTCAGTCGGTTAAGTGTCTGACTCTTGATCTCAGCTCGAGTCTTGATCTCAGCGTTGTGAGTTCAAGCTCCATGTTGGGCTTTGCACTGGGCATGAAGCCTACTTAAAAAAAGGGGGAAGGAGGTGCCTGGGTGACTCAGTTGGGTTGGGTGTCCAACTTCAGCTCAGGTCATGATCTCACAGATTGTGGGTTTGAGTCCCTTGTCGGGCTCTGTGCCGACAGCTCAGAGCCTGGAACCTGCTTCCAATTCTGGGTCTCCCACTCTCTCTGCCCTTCTCCAGCTTGTGCTCTGTCTCTTTCTGTCTCAAAAATAACTAAACATTAAAAAAATAAAAACAAAACATTAAAAGAGAAAAAAGAATCAATGAACTCATTTTCAAGAATGGCTGCACCAGTTTGCATTCCCACCAACAGTGTAAGAGGGTTCCCCTTTCTCCGCATCCTCACCAACATCTGTGGTTTCCTGTGTTGTTAATTTTAGCCATTTTGACTGTTTGTAGCAGCAGTATCAACAATAGCCAAATTATTGAAAGAGCCCAATGTCCATCAACTGATGAATGAATGGATAAAGAAGATGTGGTATATGTATGTGCGTGTGTGTGTGTGTGTATACACACACACACACAATGGAATATTAATCAGTCATGAAAAAAATGAAATCTTGCCATTTGCAACACCACAGATGGAGCAGGAGAGTGTTATCTTAAACAAAGTCAGTCAGTCAGAGAAGGACAAGTATCACATGATTTCACTCATATATGGAATTTCAGAAACAAACCAGGTGAACATAGGGGGGAAAGAGAGAGAGAGAGAGAGGCAAACCAGAAAACAGACTCTTAACTATAGAGAACAAACTGAGGGTTGATGGAGGGAGGTGGGTGGGGAGATGGGTTAAATGGGTGATGGGTATTAAGGAGGGCACTTGTGATGAGCACTGGGTATTGTATGTAAATGATGAACACTAAATTGTATACTTGAAACTGATATTACACTGCATGTTAACTAACTGGAATTTAAATAAAAACGTGGAAAAAAAGAATCAACGAGCTCATTACTTTCAGTCTTTTCACACAGTTTTCTCTTGTTTCGGGGTCTGTTACCAGTGTTTTCTAAGCCTTGCCTATGAACACTGTCCCAGCTCTCCACAGTCTAGCTGCATGAGTGGCTCTCCACTGGAAGTCCCAGCTGGATGAGGATGATTTTGAGGGGCTCCAAAAGGTCCACCTCTCTGCTCACCCGGAGCCTAAGTGTTCAATAAACTTCTGTTAAATCAATGTATAACTTAAATACATCTCACACATAAACAAACTGGACTGAAAACCTTACATTTAGAATCCAAAATGGTTTTAACCAAACAGATGAGAATATTGTCTCCACATCAGAGCATATCTACTTCGCAGGGTCATTGTGAGCATTAAATGAGATTTCTGCAGGTATTCACCTCTCATAGGCAATATCCAGAAGCAAGAAACCTTAAGGAGCATCAAGATAATAAAGCAGAATCACAGAAAACTGAAGCAACTTGTGAAAGTCACTCAGCTCACGAGGAGAAGAAGCAGGGCTAGAAGTCATGTAGCCTCCTAGACCAGTTCTCCGCACTTGAGAATGTCAGCACGGAACTCCAGGAATTTCATGGGGCTTTCCAGTAAATCAAAGACCTTCAGGGCCATGAGATACAACATGGACAAATTTCAGCGGGGCATGAAATGTGAGAAAAATAAAACAAGAAAGAGCAAACGTAAAATGTACAAGACTTTTGTGCCAGATGTTTTCTTGCTCATTTTCTCAACTCCCCAATATTCCTGATGTGCGTTTGTAGTCTCATAAGGAAACTGAGACTCAGAAAAATTAAGTGAAGTGTGAAGGCAGAGAATTTGCAGTCTTCTGACTCCAAGTTCAGTGCTATTTCTGCTCCATAGCGACACCAAGCTCGGGATCATAGCAGGCAGTGTGCAGCCAGAGTGACTGGGCCTGAGGAAGACGAGGAAGATCCTTAAGGAAGGATGACACAAAGACACAGTAGGAAGGGCTCTTCTGAAACTAAAGCATGGAATGCAGCAGCCTGGCAGCTGTCTTGTGTAGGTAATCACATCTGTCTGATCACTCCAGCCAGAGAACTTGGTATCACCCTGGATTCCTCTGTCTCTCTCACCCCCTGCAGCCAACCTGCTCTTAAATTCTCATGTCTCTTCCCTCAAATTATATCCAGACTCGAAACGTTATTCCCATGTCTGGGACCACTGGTTCTCTCCAGGCCACTACCTCTCCCCTGCCCTATGGCCGTGTCCTCCAGCTGGTCTCCTGCTCTGCCTTTGACTTCTTTGACTTCTTCTCAGACCCTCTCTCAGAATGAATCTTTTCCCCCAATATTTTATTATGAATCCTTTCAAACAAATAGCAAAGAAAAAAAATATTTTACAGTGAACCCATATATCCACAACCTTGATTCTATCATGATAATATTTGCTTTATCACACGGTCTATCCCTCAAAAAATTCTTTTAAAGTGTAACTCAGATTATGTTGCTTTCTCCCATACAAGAACCTCCAAAAACTTCCCATCTCCTTTAAAGGAAAAGCCAAATGCTTGTCACAACCGAGAAGGTCCCAAATGATCTGCACCATCCCACTGTCTCTGCCTTCGTATCCTACTGTTTCCTGCCTGCTCCACTCTACATACACCCCCAGCTCATTCCTCTCCAGCAGGGCTGGTGACCTTGTTTATTATATTTTTTAAAGGAGTTTTATTTTTTTAATGTTTGTTTATTTACTTTTAGAGAGAAATAAAGATCAAGCAGGGGAGGGACACAGAGACAGAGAGAGAGAGACAGAGAGAGAGAGACAGAGAGAGAGAGAGAGAGAGAGAGAGAGAGAGAGAGAATCCCAAGCAGGCTCTGCACTGTCAGCACAGAGCACAACATGGGACTCAAACCCACAAACCATGAGACCATGACCTGAGACGAAACTAAGAGTCCAACGCTTAACTGACCAAGTCACCCAGGCACCTCAGGTGCCCTTGTTTATTTTAACACACACCAGGCTTTACACTGGCTATTCCCTCTGCCTGGAATTCTCTTCTTGCAGATTTCTACATGACTTCTTCCCTCACTGCTTTCATGGCTTTCTTCAAATATCGTATTATGGTAAGGCCTTCACTGCCCACCCTGTTTAAAATTGCGGACCACCCCTTCCTTTACCTTCCTTCTTTCCATACTTTTCATTTCCTCAGTAGCCTTTATTACCATGGCACTCCCTATTTTAGTTCTTAGTCTTGTCTGCCTCTCCCCGTTATAAGTTATTGTTACGTGCGACATACAAAGCATCACATTAGGCATTTTCTATATGTTGACCTCATTTGATTTGCACAATGCCTGTCTGAAATAGAGATTCTTCCCCTCTTGTAATAATAAGGAAACAGACTCAAGGAGGCTGAGAAACTTGCCCAAGAGCACCCATTTAGCTGGAGCATGAATTACAACCCAGATCTGTCATCTGAGGTCCATTCATTCTCACCATATGACACAGACCCTTTGTGATGGGACAGGTGCCCCCCCCCCCACAGTCTGGCACCCTAACCAGAGGTCAACTGTCACATCCAGTCCTCATTTTGTATTTAGATGGTTGTTTCTTCAAGATATACCTACTGAGACTCCAACTCTGAAAGAGGGGAAATCTCACATCAGAGTAATCAATACTTCTTTGGGGGTAGATTAGATGACAGGTAAAAAGACAAACTGTGTCATAGGCATGGTATTTAAGGTAAGGGCCTAGAGTGTATACAGTGGAAAAATCAAGGATTCCAGAAATGCCCTGGGCACTGAGGGGCACAAATACATGTATTACAAACTTCTCATTTTTCCCCGAGACAAACAAGAACTAATTCAAAGAAAACTATGCATATGATTCCTGCTTCATTCCTCAATTACAGAATTTGTCCCATGACACAGTAATGTATCACAGTTGATACATTGTTGTTTCTTTCCCTAGACTGTGAGTCTCTTGAATCCCAAGAATGCAGCTCATTCATCTTTGAATTCCACGTGCCTTGAACAGTTTTTGGCACATAATGGAATCTTAATAAATTTTTGCCAAATTAGTTAATAAAGTGAGTGAATGAATGAATGCATTATGATAAAAGACCTAGGAGGAAATGAAAAAGGAAATTCTACTAAGAAACAATGCAAACATTTTAAAGAAACTTTTATCTGTTCTCCTGGCTTCAAATACAAAGAGTAACACCTTAAGTAACACTATTGCAATTACAATGGGATTTGAAAGTGATTATTGCACATCACAATAACTAGTGTTCCATTTTAGAGCCATGGTGATTGGTTCAATATTTAAACAAGTGTGTGAAATCTAGTAGCTTATTGGTTTAATTTTTTTTTTTAATTTTATTTTTTGCTTTTTAAAAATTTACATCCAAATTAGTTAGCATATAGTGAAACAATGATTTCAGGAGTAGGTTCCTTAATGCCCCTTACCCATTTAGCCCATCTCCCCTCCCACCACCCCTCCAGCAACCCTCAGTTTGTTCTCCATATTTATGAGTCTCTTCTGTTTTGTCCCCCTCCCTGATTTTATATTATTTTTGCTTCCCTTCCCTTATGTTCATCTGTTCTGTGTCTTAGAGTCCTCATATGAGTGAAGTCATATGATTTTTGCCTTTCTCTGACTGACTAATTTCACTTAGCATAATACCCTCCAGTTCCAGCCACGTAGTTGCAAATGGCAAGATTTCATTCTTTTTGATTGCCAAGTAATTCTCCATTGTATATATATATACCACATCTTCTTTATCCATTCATCCATCAGTGGGCATTTGGGCTCTTTCCATATTTTGGCTATTGTTGATAGTGCTGCTATAAACATGGGGGTGCATGTGTCCCTTTGAAACAGCACACCTGTATCCCGTGGATAAATGCCTAGTAGTGCAATTGCTGGGTCGTAGGGTAGTTCTATTTTTAGTTTTGTGAGGAACCCCATACTGTTTTCCAAGTGGCTGCACCAGCTTGCATTCCTACCAACAATGCAGAAAAGATCCTCTTTCTCCGCATCCTTGCCAACATCTGTTGTTGCCTGAGTTGTTAATGTTAGCCATTCTGACAGGTGTGAGGTGGTATCTCATTGTGGTTTTGATTTGTATTTCCCTGATGCTGAGTGATGTTGAGAATTTTTCCATGTGTCAGTTGGCCATCTGGATGTCTTCCTTGGAGAATTGTCTATTCATGTCTTTTGCCCATTTCTTCACTGGATTATTTGGTTTTGGGGTGTTGAGTTTGATAAATTCTTTATAGATTTTGGATACTAGCCCTTTATCTGATATGTCATATGAAAATATCTTCTCCCTTTCTGTCGGTTGCCTTTTAGTTTTGCTGATTGTTTCCTTTGCTGTGCAGAAGCTTTTTATTTTGATGAGGTCCCAGTAGTTCATTTTTGCTTTTGTTTCCCTTGCCTCTGGAGATGTGTTGGTAAGCAGTTGCTGCGATCAAGATCAAAGAGGTTTTGCCTGCTTTCTCCTTGAGGACTTTGATGGCTTCCTGTCTTACATTGAGGTCTTTCATCCAGTTTGAGTTTATTTTTGTGTATGGTTTAAGAAAGTGGTCTGGGTTCATTCTTCTACGGTTGCTCCCCAGTTTTCCCAGCACAACTTGCTGAAGAGACAGTCTTTATTTCACTGGATATTCTTTCCTTCTTTGTCAAAGATTAGTTGGACATACATTTTTGGGTCCATTTCTGGGTTCTCTATCTTGTTCCATTGATCTGAGTGTTTGTTTTTGTGGCAGTACCATACTGTCTTGATGATTATAGCTTTGTAGTACAGCTTGAAGTCCGAGATTGTGATGCCTCCTGCTTTGGTTGTCTTTTTCAAGATTGCTTTGGCTATTTTGGGTCTTTTCTGGTTCTGTACAAGCTTTAGGATTATTTGTCCTAGTGCTGTGAAGAATGCTGGTGTTATTTTGATAGGGATTGCATTGAATATGTAGATTGCTTTGGGTAGTATTGACATTTTAACAATATTTGTTCTTCCTATCCAGGAGCATGGAAACTTTTTCCATTTTTTTTGTGTCTTCTTCAATTTCTTTCATAAGCTTTCTATAGTTTTCAGTGTATGGATTTTCACCTCTTTGGTTAGATTATTTCTAGGTATTTTACGTTTTTTTTTGTGCAACTGTAAATGGGATCGATTCCTTGATTTCTCTTTCTGTCGCTTCATTGCTGGTGTAAAAGAATGCAACTGATTTCTGTGCATTGATTTTATATCCTGCAACTTTGCTGAATTCATGGATCAGTTCTAACAGTTTTTTGGTGGAATCTTTAGGGTTTTCCATATAGAGTATCATGTCATCTGTGAAGAGCGAAAGTTTGACCTCCTCCTGGCTGATGCCTTTTATTTCTTTGTGTTATCTGATTGCAGAAGCTAAGACTTCCAATACTATGTTGAATAACAGTGCTGAGAGTGGACATCCCCATCTTGTTCCTGACCTTAGGGGGAAAGCTCTCAGTTTTTCCCCATTGAGGCTGATATTAGCGTTGGGTCTTTCATATATGGCTTTTATGATCTTGAGGTATGATCCTTCTATCCCTGCTTTCTTGAGTGTTTTTATGAAGAAAGGATGCTGTATTTTGTCAAATGCTTTCTCTGCATCTATTGAGAGGATCATATGGTTCTTGTCCTTTCTTACATTAATGTGATCAATCACATTGATTGTTTTGCAGATATTGAATGAGCCCTGCATCCCAGGTTTAAATCCCACTTGGTTTTAGTGAATAATTTTTTTAATGTATTGTTGGATCCGGTTGGCTAATATCTTGTTGAGGATTTTTGCATCCATGTTCATCAGGGAAATTGGTCTATAGTTCTCCTTTTTAGTGGGGTCTCTGGTTTTGGAATCAAGGTAATGCTGGCTTCATAGAAATAGTTTGGAAGTTTTCCTTCCCTTTCTATTTTTTGGAACAGCTTCAAGAGAATAGGTGTTAACTCTTCCTTAAATGTTTGGTAGAATTCCCTTGGAAAGCCATCTGGCCCTGGACTCTCATTTCTTTGGGAGATTTTTGATTACTAATTCGATTTCTTTACTGTTATGGGTCTGTTCAAATTTTCTATTTCTTCCTGTTTCAGTTTTGGTAGTGTATATGTTTCTAGGAATTTGTCCATTTCCTCCAGATGGCCCATTTTATTGGCATATAATTGCTCATAATATTCTCTTATTATTGTTTTTATTTCTGCTGTGTTGGTTGTGATCTCTCCTCTTTCATTCTGGATTTTATTTATTTGGGTCCTTTCCTTTTTCTTTTTGATCAAACTGGCTAGTGATTTATCAATTTTGTTAATTCTTTCAAAGAACCAGCTTCTGATTCATTTATCTGTTCTACTGTTCTTTTGGTTTCGATAGCATTAATTTCTGCTCTAATCTTTATTATTTCTTGTCTTCTGCTGGTTTTGGGTTTTATTTGCTGTTCTTTTCCCAGCTCTTTAAGGCATAAGGTTAGGTTGTGTATCTGAGATCTTTCTTCCTTCTTTAGGAAGGCCTGGATTGCTACATACTTTCCTCTTATGACCACCTTTGCTGCATCCCAGAGGTTTTGGGTTGTGGTGTTATCATTTTCATTGGCTTCCATGAACTTTTTAATTTCCTCTTTAACTTCTTGGTTAGTCCATTCATTCTTTAGTAGGATGTTCTTCAATCTCCAAGTATTTGTTACCTTTCCAAATTTTTTCTTGTGTTTGACTTCAAGTTTCATAGCCTTATGGTCTGAAAATATGCACAGTATCATCTCAATCTTTTTGTATTGTTGAGGGCTGACTTGTGTCCCAGTATGTGGTCTATTGTGGAGAATGTTCCATGCGCACTGGAGAAGAATGTATATTCCGCTGCTTTAGGATGAAATGTTCTGAATATATCTGTTAGGTCCATCTGGTCCAGTGTGTCATTCAAAGCCATTGTTTCCTTGTTGATTTTTTAGTTAGATGATCTGTTTATTGCTGTGAGTGGGGTGTTGAAGTCCCCTACTATTATGGTATTACTATCAATGAGTTTCTTTATGTTTGTGATTAACTGATTTATATATTTGGGTGCTCTCACATTTGGCACATAAATGTTTAGAATTGTTAGGTCTTCTTGGTGGATAGACACCTTCATTATGGTATAATGCCCTTCTGCATCTCTTGATACAGTCTTTATTTTAATGTCTAAATTGTCTGATATAAGTATGGCTACCCCGGCTTTCTTTTGTTGACCATTAGCATGATAGATGGTTCTCCATCCCCTTACTTTCAATCTGAAGGTGTCTTTAGGTCTAAAGTGGGTCTCTTGTAAACAGAATATAGATGGGTCTTGTTTTCTTATCCATTCTGTTACCCTATGTGTTTTGATTGGAGTATTGAGTCCATTGACATTTAGAGTGAGTACTCAAAGATATGAATTTATTGCCATCATGTTGCTTGTAAAGTTGGAGTTTCTGGTGGTGTTCTCTGGTCCTTTCTAGTCTTTATTGCTTTTGGTCTTTATTTATTTATTTGGGTTTTTTTTTCCATCTTTCCTCCCCTCAGAGAGTCCCCCTTAAAAATTCTTGCAGGGCTGGTTTAGTGGTCATGAGCTCCTTTAAGTTTTGTTTGTCTGGGAAACTTTTTATCTCTCCTATTTTGAATGACAGCCTTGCTGGATAAAGAATTCTTGGCTGCATATTTTTCTGATTCAGCACATTGAATATATCCTGCCACTTCTTTCTGGCCTGCCAAGTTTCTGTGGATAGGTCTGCTGCAAAACTTCTCTGTCTTCCCTTGTAGGTTAAGGACTTTTTTTCCCTTGCTGCTTTCATGGTTCTCTCCCTGCCTGAGTATTTTGTGAATTTGACTATGATATGCCTTGTTGGTGGTTGATTTTTGTTGAATCTAATGGGGGGGTCCTCTGTGCTTCCTGGATTTTGATGTCTGTGTCTTTCCCCAGGTTAGGAAAGTTTTCCGCTATGATTTGCTCACCTAACCCTTCTGCCCCTACCATACCCTCTCTTCCTCTTCTGGGACCCCTATGATTCTGATGTTGTTCCTTGTTAATGAGTCATTAATTTCTCTAATTCTTAAATCGTGCTCTTTTGCCTTAATCTCCCTCTTTTTTTCTGCGTCACTATCTCTGTTTGTCCTCTATATCGCTGATTCTCTGTTCTGCCAATCCATCCTTGCTGCCGTGGCATCCATTCGAGATTGCAGCTCAGTTATGGTATTTTTTATTTCATCCTGACTAGCTTTTACTTCTTTTATCTCTGCAGAAAGGGATTCTAATCTATTTTTGACTCCAGCTAGTATTCTTATTATTGTGATTTAAAAAAAAATTTTTTTAACATTTATTTATTTTCAAGAGACAGAGAGAGACAGAGTGCAAGTGGGGGAGGGGCAGAGAGAGAGGGAGACACAGAATCTGAAGCAGGTTCTAGGATCTGAGCTGTCAGCACAGAGCTCGATGCGGGACTCGAACCGACCAACCATGAGATCATGACCTGAGCTGAAGTCAGATGCCCAATTGACTGAGACACCCAGGTGCCCCCTTTTTATCGTGTTTCTAAATTCTGTGGTTCAGACATCTTGTTTGTATCTTTGTTGGTTAAATCCCTGGCTGTCGTTTCTTCCTGCTCTTTGTTTTGGGGTGAATTCCTTATTTTTGTCATTTTGAAGGGAGAAAAGGAATTAATGAGGTAAAACAAATTTTTAATTAAAATTAAAAAAATATTAAAATTAAAACACACACACACACAATTGAATAAATGATGCCAGATCCTAGGTGTGTTTTGGTCTGGATGTTGAAAGAGGCTTGGTAGACTAGAGAAAAAAGGGGAAAGAAAAAAAGGAAATCATTTGAAAATTTGAAAAAATGAATACACTGAAGTCGACTAAAATGAAATGATGGAAGTAAAATAAAAGTTGAAAAAAATTACACAAAAGTAAAAAATATAGTAGAAAAAAATTAAAAATATTTTTAACAAAAATTGAAACTAAAAATGAATTTTTTCTCTTTCTGTATTCAAGAAAAAGAAAAGACACAAAAAAGAGAAAAAAGAAAAAAAGAAAAAAAAAAGAAAGAAAATTGAATAGACCAGCGAACAGACTGAAATACGACTGAAATTACTTCGTTTTTCCCTAGAAGTCAAACTATGAAGCGCTTTACAGTCCATAAACTAAGCAAGTGGAGAGACTTGTGTTCCTGAAGAGTAAGGTTGGCGTAGTTGGGCAGGGCTTAGTGTAATGGCTCCATTCTCCACTAGATGGAGCTGCTTAGCTTACTGGGTGGATTGTTGTGGCGCTTGTAGGTGCGTATGTGCTTGCGCGGGACCATTAAAAATGGCGTCACCCAGCTCTTCAGTCTCTATCAGAACTCTGTTCTCTCCGATCAGCAATCGCGCACCTGTCTTCTGTCTTCAGCTTTCGTCTGCTCCCTGCTTCCACACTGTCTGTGACCAAGTCCCAGGCAGCACTTCCCTCCTGAGTTTTGTCTCAGATGCGGCTGTTTTTCCTGACCCCTTACTTCAGAGGGACCGTGGCTTTTACCCTTCTGCCCCTCTGTGAGAGGGTCTCACCGAGCAATGGCCAAATGCTGGACGCACTCAGGAAACTTTGCAGGACCGTGCTGCTTCCATTGCCCAGAGACTGCGGCTGGGTGTCAGCCCACCCCAGAAAAAGTTCATACGATCATGCAGCAGCAGCGTTTCAGGGATTATGGAAAATCACAACACACATCTGGCACCAGGCTTCACCCTTAACGACCTAGCCCCAGCACCGGCGAATGTAGCCACCTTCTGGGGTCTGCTGGGACCAGGTGGCTTCAACAGTCTCTACCAAATGTCCTTCCAGGAGTGGAACCGCTTTTCCCTGTGTGGCCCGACACCCCAGGCCCCACTCTGCTCCTGGGGATTCGCCCTTCCCACCAGAGCACTGCCAGGTATCGAGCTGTGGAGTTGCAGACTCTGTGCTCCCCCTGTTTATAGTCTTAATGGAATTTAAACCCTCTCCTTTCTCCTTTCTCCCTTTTTAGTTCAGTCCCTGCTGCTGTTTCCACTTTTCTACTTTCTTTCCAGCTGCTTTTGGGGGGGTGGTTTTCCCATATTCTCCCTCCCCAATCCCGTCTCTGTCCTCTCTCCACACGCAAAAGTGGCTCCCTGTCCTCCATGGCTTCTGTCCCCCAGGTCACCTCTCTGTGCCATGTACCTGCTGAATACTGTGGTTCAGGTTCTGCAGATTGTTGTGTTAATTGTCAGATCAGTTTTCTGGGTGTGCAGGATGGTTTAGTGTTGGTCTGGCGTATTTCATGGATGTGAGACACACAAAAAACTTTCATGCTGTTCCACCATCTTGGCTCCCAATAGAGTTTTGTTTTTGTTTTGTTTTTTTAGCGCTTGAGCAGGGAGAGGGGAAGAGGGAGGGAGAGAGAAAGAGAGAGAGAGAGAGAGAGAGAGAGAGAGAGAGAGAATCTTAAACAGCTTCCATGCACAGCATGGAGCCCAGTGAGGGGCTCAACCACACAACCCTGGGATCATGACCTGAGCCGAAATCAGGAGTCAGATGCTTAGCTGACTGAGCCACCCAGTCGCCCCTGAATAGGTTTTTTAAATAACAAAAGATTAGAAATAAATGATTCATTATTGAAAAGTTTAACAATTCAAATTATTACTAGTTATCTGAGGAAAAGTCATACAAATGATCATATAAATAATAATCACTATTGACAAATACAACTCATTGGTGTCTGGCTTGCCTTCTAGAAAATTATGCGAAAAAAATCCAATATAACTCCAATATATAGAAAATAGAAACAGCCAAGAGAGTCACATGCTCTATCATTCTGCCTACATAGGCAAACCAATTTAGAAATACATATCTTATAAGGTTGAAAAAAAGAACAAGAGTAGGTTGTTTTGAGACAATTTGCCAAATTAATAAAACAAAACATTTGTGTCATTATTATTTACCTCTTTTGTGTCGAGATGGAGCCTATAGTAGGAAATACAAAATTGAGATATGAAGGTGAGAGATTTACTAGTTAATAAAGAATTTATTTGTGATCAATCCCCTTCATATTATTTATATGTGGTGCTCCATTCTGTGGCTATCACCATTTCATAACAGGATATAGTAAAAAAACCTTTTTCTTTATCTTTTCCCCACTTAAACTAAATGCAGATTTGCTAGAGCCCTTGCTGCTATCCATGCCAGTAGATGGCATTCTTATTCTTGTTTTTATTTTAATAGTCTTAGATTCATGATAAATGTAATGCTGTGGGCTGGACTTACATTCAGTTCTGGTTCCCACAGTCTAAGTTCAGGATGAATAACTTCTGATGCATATAGAAAAGAGAGGCACATACCTAAGACAAGAATAAAAATGCAGTCCTTGGAATACTGAGAAGTGTCCAAAGAAATTGTCACTTCTTTATTTTTTGCTTAGCTGGTTAGTGTCAGGTCTGGTGAGGATGGCAGTTTCTTGAAGGGGAAGGGTCTTGGGTTTGCATGCTGGCTGTTCACTGTTTACCTGGTTGCTGGGTCCTGATGACTCTGCTGCTTTGATCCTGGTTCCTTCCTCCAGTTCTGCATATACTCTGGTCTGTTGATCTCACCCATGGTCTCCATTAAGCCCTGGCATTGGCCATCCACGTGATGGCACAGACCCTCCTTCAGGGTTACCTTGTCTTCAGGAGGGCAAAATTCTTGCTTGCTACTCTTGGCTGTGATCTGACTCCCTCACTGAGATCATCTGCGAATGACTGGATTCCCATGGAGCCCCTGGAATCTCAGGGCCACAATTTCTGGTCTGCTGCTTATATGTCCTCCACTGCCGTTTTTAATCTGCTATAATTGCCATGTTCTGGGTAGAGGCATGGTACAAAGTGGCATCTCCCCAGGATTCCAAATGGAAAATAGGCCCAGAGACTCCTGCCTGTAGCCTAATATTCCATCTTTCTGGGATGGCTATATATTCACTAGGTCTTCTGGGTCCAGTAATGCCCTTCCTCTTACTTTCTCCCTTTGTATTTTTGTCCCCAGAAAGGCGATGAAATTTTGCTTGTTCCTAGAAATGGCAATTCTTCCCATTTAGGTCTGTTGCAAACTTTCCTTGATTTTTTGTTTTGTTTTGTTTTGTTTTTACCGTGTAGATAATCTTTGTCCTCGATCAGTGTTTTCAACACTGTCATGGGGCATCTGGATGCCTCAGTCAGTTAAATGTCCAACTTCGGCTCAGGTCATGATCTCACAGTTCGTGAATTCAGACCCTGTGTAGGGCTCTGTGCTGACAGCTCAGAGCCTGGAGCCTGCTTCGGATTCTGTGTCTCCCTTTCTCTCTGCCCCTCCCTGGCTTGTGCTCTCTTTCTCAAAAGTAAATAAATAAACATTAAAAAAAATAGTTATATCCAATGCTTCCTTTTTATATAACAAACATTTTGTAATACCTTTTGACTATAAGTATTGAAGCAATGGCCTAACTTTATTACACTGGAGAATAAAATGAAAGTAATTTATTCTAAAAAGGATGTTTGTCTCTAGTTGTAGAATCACCATGAATCCCACAGCCATGAATGCAGACTGATAAAACTGTCTTACCATTGGCTCAAATATCATGAGTGGGAAGATTTTTTTCAAAACTGTGAACGTTCTTGATAAAAATATGATCATAACAGAGTATATTTGTTCTTTGATTTACTTTGCCGTTACCATACTGGAAAATCAGTACATATTAAAACTGGGCAAATAACACTATCTTTATGTAAACGAAAATTAGATCATTATAAAAACACCTTCATTAATGCCATGTTGTACACAATTTTCTGGGAACAGTTCTTTGTGCAGAACTGTCTTGTGCATTCCAAGACACAGCATCCCTGCTTCCCACTAACTAAATGCCAGTGAGGCACCCATTATTGTCACAACTTGTCCTCTCCCCTTTTCCAAACCTCTCCTAGGGAGCAGTACCATTCCCCCTGAAAACCATTGTTTTAGGCATACGTTCCAATAAAATTAGTTTATGATCTTTCCTGGGTCTGCAGGTCATGGGTTTAGCAAACTTCTGCAGAATGAGCCCTTCGTTCATTTACTTTCAAATCATCTTGACATGTGTTCTATGGAACTTCTTGATACAAGTGTCCTCATTATTGATATATCTGGGGACTCCTTGGTTGCCGAAGTTTTGTTTGAGAACCACAGCACCATACTATATTGCCTTCTATTCCTGTCATTTGCTCATTTGTCTAATGAACTATTTTCTCAAGCATTTGAATTAACTCTTAATACCTCTCAGTTGTGATTAGGAAAATTAAGAACTAGCAAGGCTGTGTCTCACAAAGAGTACATAAAGACCAAAGCCCCAATCTTCTGATGAGAATTTTCCTATTGTGTCATATTATTATTGCCTCATAAATTAATCCATTGGCTTTTTAACTGGAAGTCTGTGTCCAAATATTTTTTAAATTATAATTTATAAAAATAAAAATTATAAAAAATTATATATAAAAATTATAATTTATAAATTAAAATTTAATTTATATTGATCATGCAAGTCAATTCAGTAGGGCCTGATTGTGCCTGGGTGAAGTTATACATTGAATTTCTAGACCTGCAGACCTCTAAGGTGGGGACCCACTAAAGCAACGGCCACCTTATGAGGCCCAGCCCAAGGAAGCCTTCCAACTACACCCATAGTTCTTCTCCAGACCCCATGAACCTTGGTTTCATGGTCCATATTTATCCACTCTTGTGGTCAGGCTTTGTTTACTATATTGTCTGGACTTTTCTTTTCTTTCTTTCTTTCTTTCTTTCTTTCTTTCTTTCTTTCTTTCTTTCCTTCTTTCTTTCCTTTCTTTCTCTCTCTGACATGTAGAAGTTTCCATTGCCTAGATCTCCAGATGTTGTCTTAGAACAATCCATCTTGCCTGAAACCAGATAATAATGTGAATCAAACATAGAAAACAAAACCAGAAACAATTTTATTGTCTTCTCTTGAAGTAGTCAAGGGGGAGAAAATTCACATCTTCTATACAAAATTAGAAACAAAATTCTATATTAGGTGTAAATTTTGTGATCCAATCCCCTCAGTTTGAGTCCTTCTGATCTACCTAACTGTTATTCTTTCTAAATCAAGAAAAGAACATTAGGTGTAATGGTTGAATTGTGAATGATAAACTCTGTGTGTGTATTAGGGAGAGAATGCATATGTAGCAATTGACTTAACTAGGTGAGCGGCCCTGGGCGCATTTATGTCTGAGATCCAAATCAAGCCCTTAACAGGCAAGATTCTTTAATATAAATGAGAAATAGGCTTTATCCTGCCATAATGACCTGCAGCCTCTCAGACACGACTCTCCACAGACCGATCACTCCACACAAAGGTTGGCCAGCTCACGGAAGCTATTATCTTTTATTTATGCAGATCAGATTGTGACAATCCTTGGAATTCTTTGTTTTATCTTCTTTTTTTTAATCCTCCTGATATGGTCCTCTCTTTCTTTTTCTGTATACACAACTCCCCAAACAAACATTTTCATGACTTTCAAAGTCATTGAATGAAAATATTAGAGTATAATTTGGTTAGCTTGTATTATTCCACAAAGAAAAGAAAACTGTTTTAATTTTGGAGGCTACTAGATAAAGGAAGAGGGAAAAATTCCTTAATTTTTTAAACCACACAGGAAGCCATGTATTGTGCCAACATTCTAACCAGCACCAAATCCCAGTAGTTTGCACTTCCATTATTTAATGTGCCCTCTGGAGTTTTGGATGTGGTTCAGAAAAAAAATTTTAAACAAATTTCTTACATATGACCCTAATTTCAATGGATGTGCTTAAAAAAAAAAAAACCCTTAGCTTTCTTCCTTTTACATTTCCCATTAGTCAATATTAGCTACATATTCATGGGTGAGAATTTAAATAGCACACGTCTTGTAAAAAAAAAACATATCAGGGTGACTTTTTTTTTTTATGGGTGTGCTTCCAGTGATCTTTCCCTCTTGGGGGATTGGGGGAAAATGTTCAACAGTAGGAGTTGAAAGAAAAAGAGAATATCACTTCTGAGTGTGGCAGTTTAGTTTCCATTGCATATTACTTTTTTTTTTTTTTCCTGTAGTGCTGTTCTTTTATCTGAGCCAAGTAGCAAGGCAAGAGGCCCACTGAGAGATCAGGCAACAACCATTGTAGGAAGGATTTTCCCAGTTGATTTGGGGTATGCTGAATTCAGCTGACATCCTCAGGGTTCTTATTCCTGCATTTAATCCATAAGCATTTTACTGAACGCTAATTATTATGTTTCAGTAACCCTGCTTGATGTTATGGCAGATATAAGACACAATCAAACACAATTTGTGCCTTTATTCATTCATTTGATAAATGCTTGTTATCCACTGGCAGAACAGCAATGAACCAGACCCACTGATCTTTTCAATCTGGTGCAAAGACAACCTGGGTAAGTGATGATGGACACTTCAGAAGCAGAGTAAATTGTGCTGGCTGTCGAACAGGTAGAGGGTGCCAGGGCTATGGGAGCATATAGTACAGGCTACCAGATGTCTGTGCGAGGGTTAGCAAAGATCTATCTGAAGTAATAAAATTTACCTTGAGCTCAGAGGCATGAGACCAGATTACAGCTTGGGGTGGTAGAGAATGGAGTGTCCCGGGAAGATGGCACACAGCTGTGTGAAGGCTGAGTTGTGCGGTGCACTGGAGGAATTAAAGAAAAGCTCGACGCTAGGTAAGACTCAGTTCTTTTTTCTCATTCCAATAGTGAGTTTTGGGGGCTGCTCTTGAGTGGCTACAAGTGGCTTCCTTAAATGACTGGAAAAGATGAGCTGCATTAGGAGCATCTTGCCATCTGGAATTCAGGTCTCGCTGGGAGGAAGGGGAGACCCCAGGGGAAGCAGTGGATGGGGGAGGGGAAAGAGGGTTCCAAAAATAATTGTTAGGGATGCAGTTAATATAAAGAAACAGTAACTCAATAAAATATTAATTGATGATAAGAGGAAAATGTCCCTCCACAACCAAGGAATAATTGAGCTCCTGAAAGTGGACATGGATTGTATTTCAGACGTCTTGTCTACCATTATTAATAGCTTGCTGGGAATGAAGTTTTAGGTGCTCGTTGAAGGCTGAGGGTTAAGAATATGGGATTTGGGGCAGGGAAGTTCTGTTGGACAATGGGGACGAGATGAGACTTAATCACAGAGTCAGAGAGGGAGAAGGTGTTAGAAGACCTGGGCAGCCAGAGGCTCTGGAGGACAGGGGGGCTTTAACTCGTTCATCTTGTGACTACCTGAGTCCATTTAGCCTGACAATTTGTACCTCCAGTTACAGCCCTGAGTGGAGTCCTTGTAATTTCTTAAGTATGAAGTTTGCTATAGTTTCCTCTTCTATGGCCCCTGGAAGCAATTTCCTACCACGAGAAGAGAAATTGCAGTTATCAGTAGGAAGAGATGTGGTTGGAATCAGGAGTGAGGTGTGACAGGACAGTTCTGCAAGGGTACTTACTTGAGGGTCCTCCGGAGAGAAGGACTTGCCACTGACACGGAATACAACTAAAGTGCATTGCATTCATGGTAAGTTTCTTGTCATTGTAGTTAGGGCACTTATTTTGCTTATTCCTTTTTAAAAAATACGTTAAAAAGCAAGAATCCCTCTAGACAATCTGTTTGTTCTTAAAAAAAAACTTTTCATGGTTTTCATTTATGATGGATCAAGAATTTTATCTAATTTTTGAGATGAAGAAAGTTCAGAACAGACCATATTTGACTACATTCATGTAGTTAACCAGTGGTGAAGTCTACAACACAAAGTAGAGATCCTAGGCACTCAGAAATAGAACTAATTAGATAACAGCAGAAACAAAGGGAAAATATATATGAAAATAATAATCATAAAATATCCCTGAAACTCATCTAAGCAATCATGCTCAGATCTCCCTAAACAGAACTTGTCACCTTGGATTGACATTGTCCTTGCATGCTGTCTTTGATGAATCAATGCTAAATTTAAGATGGATGATTTTCATGTTTATCTTCATCCCTGAGAATGGCCATCCAGTCTGAAACGTCTGTGTTCCAGCATGAGCACCCCTTCATCAGCACACCTAGGAGATCGCGGTCCTTACTTACGGCGTCTGGTAAGGCAAGATATCTTGTTCACGTGTGAGAAGCTCTAATGCATCTTTCACATTTAAAGTGCCCTCTGAAGCTTTCTGCTTCACAACCTCTCTCCTTCTTTCTCTGTTACCTCTAAATTTTTCATACAGTCTTGAGCATCTCTCAAAGAATTGCAAATTCTGGCTGGAACATGATTAATTTAGCATGTGGCCTCTTCCAATGGAGTGCTCTGCCGTCCATCCTCCTTATACTAGGCTACCTCTCTTCTTGGCTGTTAGCAACAAAAGTGAATTAAGGCAAAGGCCCAGGCTGTTCAGATGTGCTGCTTGAAAATGAATTTTTACTGGCAGTGCCACAGAGTCAAAAGTGTGGCGTTGCAAAAGTGAAATTACAATATACAGTTGATATTATTTTAGTTGCAAAGCTCAGTCACCCCATTTCCCTCTCACAGTTTGCCAGGGGAACATCTGTTATTCTTTATTTGGAGGTGAAAAGCAAAACACAGACATTTCTCCTCCTTAAAGTCTTCCTACATTTATTTTGTTCATGTTTGTAGTACCTTCGTTATTTATTTCAACAGCTAATATTTTCTGTGAGAAGGTCACCTCCCCTTACTGTTGAGAGGAGAGGCACATTTATTTCCCTTGGTGGAATTCTTTTAATAGAACTCAACTTAGCCAAGCCATGAAGGCCAATGCTACTGCAATCACAGATGGCTTCCGGTAGTGCTCACCCAGGAAATCTGCTCCAGAGTATCTTTTAGACTTGGATGGACCTCTATGGCTCCCATAATTTTTATGAGGAAGGGCAGTGGGAAATATAAACCTCTTTTTTGGAGGTGTTTTGACATCTCATTTGAATATATCTCCTATACTTTAATTACTTGCTTAAAAAATACTCTATTCATGTAAGAGATGTGATTATTAGGTATTTAAACTAATTAGCAAGTGCCTGGCATGTAGTTAGGGCTCAATCCATGTTAGTGATGATGATGATGATCAGAAGGAGGAAGAGAAGGAGGAGAATAGACTGTTGGGTCTTTGAAAATATCACCAAACAACCTGTTCATAAGACAAAGCTGAAAGGGGGCAGGGCACCTCTTCAGAGTTCTAATAATGAAGTCTGCTTTAAGGCAGGTCTTTTAAGTTTGGGGGGTAGTGGAGATGAAGGAGCTGGCAGACAGCAGTATGGGGAATGTGGGTAAAGGTCATGATGTGGTAGTTTAGGATTGGTGGATATGAGAGTTTTGAAGGGTCTTAGAGAGTACATAGTCATTGGATTGAAGAGTTGAGCAGTTTGATGTTCACTTAAGTGGGATATTTGGGAAGGTTCTGGAACTAACAATAAAGCTATTTGCAACTGTTTTCTTCTTGGGCAAGTTGTCCGAAGTAGTAAAGTAAGGTCGATGAAGGCAGTGAAATAATCAAGTTAAGTTAGTGACGATGGCCAATATCAAAGCCACATTAGCATCATGGTAAATTGTATGGATATAGATGGCTTAGAATCTTCTTCCTCTCATCCTCATCTTCCTCCTTATTCTGGAATTTTGAAGATGAAGTTATTTACTATCAGGGAATTAGTTATTTGAGATTTGCGTGTGTGTGTGCGTGCCTGTGTGTGTGTGTGTGTGTGTGTGTGTGTGTGTGTGTGTGATAGTATGGTACAAATGGTACATATTCTGTTCTGACTTGAAAAGAAAGAAGCTATGCCAGGAAAACCTTCTTCCCAAGGCTCATTTTGAGTCTGGCCAAAGTGCTGGAGAACTGCACATCCTCCAAAACCTAGCTCCTCTGTGGAAGTCCCAGGTATCCCTGTGAGGTGTTAGGATTTGCTGCTTCCTTGTCCCACACTGTGACATTCTCAGAGTAGGATTGGCATCATTTTTCTGCCATTAAATAATTTTCTGCTTAATGACAGAAAGATGCTGAAGATACAATGAAGAATAAAAAGCTGTGCCTGCCCTTTTGGGTTCTCATTCTAGTAGAGAAGGTAAATGAAATAATTGTTATGTATTCACCCTTTAATGTTTCCATGTGCCTAATTGAGCACTACATCTAGTAGGGTTCCAATGAACCCGTGATAATGAATGAATGACTGCCTATCCATGAGGTGGGTGTGAAATGGCATTTTATTGTAGTTTTATTCTCCTGGAAAATTTTTTATATATCTCATGTGTTGCTCACTTTCTAAAACAATTGCTTTTTATATCACTTCCCTGGTTTATTTTTTATTTCGATTTATCTTTTTAGCTGTTGTTACTGGGTTGTCTTCAAAAGCACGGGTATGTAGGATTTTACTGTGTATTCTGAGCAAAAGTTTCTTACTGGTTTTATGGATTATGAACATCTTTTCTCTGTGTCTGGCTTGTGTCAGTGCCATTTTAATATGTTGCTGTTTGTGCTTTAATTTCTGTGTACACAAATTTATTAATCTTTTAATTTATGGTCAGTGCTTTTTGGAGTCTGTGTAAGAAAAACCCCCTGCCTTGATGTGATGGAGATGTTCTTTATTTTCTTCTAAAAGTCTTAAAGTTTTGCTTCTTGAATTTATTTTACTTAATTTACCTGATACTGGTTTTTGTGTGTGGTAAAAGGTAAACATCTGACTTTATTTTAGCTCCCTCACATGCATGTGCCGATCAGTATATGCAAATACCTAAGGGGGACCCTTTGCAAATCTCTGAAGATTCTTTCTTTCTATTTTAAAGATTATTTATTTTGAGAGACAGAGACAGAGAGAGAGGGAGGGAGAGAGAGAGAGAGAATGTGCGCAAGTGGAGGAGGAGCTGAGAGAAACAGGATCCCAAGTAGGCTCCACACTGTCAGCGCAGAGCCCAATGTGGGCCTCACACTCATGAACCATGAGATAATGACCTGAACTGAAATCAAGAGTTGGACGCTTAACTGACTGAGCCAGCCAGGCATCCCTCTTCACATCCACTTTCTACCAGGTCCCTTTGCACACCACACATATCATGACCTGATCTGACGTCAGACACTTAACCAACTGAGCCACCCAGGCGCCCCTGAAGGTTCTTTCTTTGCCCTGCTCTCTCCTCTCTTTTACTTTGTCCTTCTAACTATAACCTCCTTAGTGGTTATTCACCTCCTTAGTGGTTATTCAAGTTCTTCACTGGGTTTTGCTTAAGTTCCTCCTCTGTGTGCTGGAAATGCTCTCAATGCAGTAGGCAGGGCTATCTTTGGGCTCTCCTCATTTGTTTTATATTTCTCAGAGATTACTATTTTTAGTTGCCTGATGTTCAGTGTTTTGAAAACCTTTGTTTCATATATTTTGTCCATTTTTTGGTTGTTTCAGATAGAAGGGTAAAACTGGTATCTCTTATCCCATCTTGCCCAGAAGCAGAAGTCTAAAGTGGGGAATGACAATTGAACTACTTAGGATGTGAAGCTGCAGAAGGTCAAGTTGGAAGAGCTAATTTTATGGGTCAACAATCGCTCACAAGGATGCATGCAACTAACTGAGGAAATGGAGGCTTGGTGAAGTGAAGTGATTTTCTAGATGTGATCTGTGTACCAAGCAGTTAGCACAGTCCAGGGGATCAGATGGTGGATCGGGTTGTATTTTCCCCGAGCTCTGGCATTACATTTGGAAAGACAAGATTAAAAGGATCTTTTTATTTAGTTTTTTCTCCCCTCTGTTTATAGACCTCAGAGGAAAGCTGTAGTTTGGGCTACGGTAGAATCAGAGTGATCCCAGTCAAACAGACTTCCTGAAGAAGGAGGTAAGTTAGCGCAAGACTTCTTGAGACCTCCTCTCCGAAGTCCTGCAGCCTCACTTCCACCATGGTCCAGTGGTAATAAGCAAGTCACAGAGCCAGTCCAGAGGCAAAAGAGGGGCCACAAAGGGATGAACATCAGTGTGGTTATTAGAGCGAACTTCTTCTGAACCACTTACAACAGTAATGGAGAATGGAGAAATAGAGAATAAAATTAGAAAGACAGGATGTGGCCAGATTGTGAGACTCTTGAATGCCAGGTGTTGTCCCAGGGAAATTAAAGGCCCTTATTCATAGGATTAATAAAATGAAACCAGTGTTTTAGGAAGAATAACTCAGGAGTGATATATGTTCTGATTAGAATAGGGCGTACTGCATGCAGACTGAGACGTTAGGAGGCTGTTGCAGTTATAACTCAGGTGTGGCGAGGTAGAACCAGTGTGAAGGTGGATGCAATGGAAACAGAAAAGAGAGGGAGACTCCTAGAATATTTTGATTATGACTGGACATGTCACAATCCTGCCTAGTATAAAGATGTGTTTCCATTAGTACATGATAGGTATGAAAACCAAATAATTATGCCAAGTCAAGAAATACATTAAGCCATGACATTTCAAGGATTCATAAGAATGAGAAAGAGAGGACATGGGACATATTAAACAAATGGGGAGCAGGAAGGAAGGAGCAGAGAATAAACACAATAGCAATTAAAGAGACAATGATCATACCTAATGAGAAAGAACCTAAATTACATGGGGGAAAAATGATATTCATAGCAGAGGACTTGAAAAAAAAAAGACACTTCATAGAATACATATCATTTTATGTAAACTCATAGAGAAGCAAGTAGGGCTTAAATCTCAGTGTCATCACTTAAATATAGTAGTACAATAATTGAATTTCACTAGTGATAACATATTCATTCATTTAACAAACATTTCTAAATATTTAGCAGGTAAACAAAACGTACTCATCTCTGACACCATTATGTGCAAGATTAAAAAAAGACCCTCAAGCCTTACCATCATGGAATTCAGAGACAGATGTGTACAGAAAGAGTTGTAGCACTCCCAAAATAAATGCTAAAGTAATGACAGGAGAAACTTACTTGAAACACAGAAGAGGGAGTCAATAACTTTTCCTGAGAGTATCAGAGATGACTTTACCGAAGACCCGAGGGGACCAGCAGGAATGGAAGTTCAGCTATTGGAAAAGGTGGATCATTTCATTCCAGGTAGTGGTGAAGGGGGAGGCTTTTGAAAGTGTGGTGGATTGGAAGACCAGCAAGAGTTCTCATGTAGTCCGATCGCCAAGGTGGGGAAGTTGGGAAACCATTTAAACTAGTAAAAAGAATTTGAAATCTTGGGCACCCAAAGGGTTAAACTATGACTCTACACTACCCACACTGCCCAAACTAAAGTGTTTCTTAGTGGTATTTACAACTATTATCTATTCCTAATTTCTTTCCTTCAGTGTGGTTGTGTGACTACTACAAAACTTGTAGAATTTTTTTTTTAGATTTTTTTTTTAACGTTTATTCATTTTTGAGAGACAGAGAGAGACAGAGAATGCGCGGGTAAGGGGCACAGAGAGGGAGACACAGAATCTGAAACAGGCTCCAGGCTCTGAGCTGTCAGCACAGAGCCTGACACAGGTCTCAAACTCATGAACTGCGAGATCCTGACCTGAGGCGAAGTTGGACGCTCAACGGACTGAGCCACCCAGGCGCCCCAATACTTATAGAATTTGTAAGCAGGAGGCTTATGTGTCCTTCTGTGTTTTGAAAAAACAGCAGACTAGATTTGTAGAAACAGAATTAAGTCACATGTTAGGTATTCTTGGGATAGCTTATGTGACTTTGGAAAAGTCAGGAGAGGCAGATCAATCTATGTCTGCAGACTGTGATGTGAAACGCCCTTGGCTCTGCATAAATTCCTCTGTTAGGAGTTACCAACCAGCCTGGAATAACAATTCAGAATACGAGTCATCTAGACAAAACACTGCCTTTGCAAGTGGTACCAGCCAGCCTCTTAAAACAGTAGTAACATTAAAAAAAACTTTTTAATGTTTATTTTTAAGAGAGAGACAGAGACAGAGTGAGGGGGGAGGGGCAGAGACAGTGGGAGACACAGAATCCGGAGCAGGCTCCAGGCTCTGAGCTGTCAGCACAGAGCCCGACACGGGGCTGGAACCCACAACCTGTGAGCTGAAGCTGGATGCTTAACCGACTAAGCCACCCAGGTGCCCCTAAACAGTAGTACCATTGAAGTATGTTCTTTGGTTAAGTCTTTTAGTCAGGATAATACTAATATATATTCTTTGTTAATAAACTTGCAGTTCAGAAAGTACTATTACATCTATTATTTAACCCACTTACCTAGAAGAGGTAGGTAGGCATTTTCTTCCCTATTTTACAGACTAGAAAACTGAGGCTCAAATTTAGGGCCTTGCCTAAGACCAGGCAGCTCACAGTAGAGGAGGCAAGATTCAAACTTAAATCTTTTTTGACTTCAAGCACCTTGTCTTGTTCAGACACATTAACTTCTTCCTGCAATTTCCTATAATAAAGGATAACACGTTGTATTTCTGGTTTAACTTTGAATCTCTCTCTCTCTCTCTCTCTCTCTCTGTCTCTCTCTCTCTCTCTCTCTCTCTCTCTCTATATATATATATATATATATATATAATTAAATTAGGGCATTTAAGCACATTGTTAATTACAGTTATATGAATAACTTCACCAAAGATGTGACCCCTTTAGAAAAATGTAATTTGTACATCTCTGAGGTAGACATGAGCCTGTTAATAAAGAACAAGTTCATTTTACTTCTTTACGTGATAGTGATGGTGAAGTTAGCTTTGACCAGCACAAGGCCTAGTAGATTCCACTCCACAAACATTTCTGTGACACATCTCTGCACTCAAGCAGCTTATAGTCTAATGAGAAAGACAAGGGAGCCCAAATATCTGTAGTATAGGGTACAAAGTGGTAAGTGTTGATGGGAAGGCCCAGACATATGAAGGTGTGGGAAAGGGGTACATTAATTTTAATCACAGAAATCAGGAAAGGATCATGAAGGAGGTTTCTTGGAGCTGAGTTTTGCCATATGGGTAAGATTTCAGTAAGTCTTTGTTTGTTTGGGGCTGAAAGGCGGGGTGAAGAACATTCTAGAAAGAAGAATGCAGTGCAAACACTAGAAGTAGGAAGGTATTTGAATAAATACTTATAGTCTGATGTCACTGTGGCAGAAGGTGATTGAAAAAGGTATAGGAGAATCAGTATACCTGGGTGGCTCAGTATGTTGAGTGTCCAACTCTTGATTTTGGTTCAGGTCGTGATTCCAGGGTTGTGGGATTGAGTCCCACATCAGGCTCTTCACTGAGTGTGGAGACTGCTTAAGATTCTTTCTCTTCCTCTGCCCCTCTTCCCTGTTTGTGTGCTTTCTCTTTATCTCTCTCCCCATGTATATGTATATGTATATGTATATGTATATGTATATGTATGTGTATGTGTATGTGTATGTATATGTATATGTATATGTATATGTATATGTATGTGTATGTGTATGTGTATGTGTATGTGTATGTGTATGTATATGTATATGTATATGTATATGTATATGTATACATATATATGGCAAGAAACAAATAGCACATGGAATTGGCGGCAGGTCATGGAGACCATTAAATGCTTCTGTGGTGTTTGTTGTTCTCGCACAGGAGGATGTCAAGATTTGTTGCTGAGGAGAGACTTAACTGAGCTGTGTGTGGGGAAGGTTGCCCCATGGGCAGTTTACAGAAAGGAGGAAAGAGGGGAGATTTTCCTGGGGAGAGGCTAAGAATGAAGAAAAGGGCAGCTCAAGAGAGGCAGACAGCTGGGTGAGATCCCAACCAAGTCCCCTCGGGAAGTGACAATAGGAACAGAAGAAAGACCATCTGGGAGAATAGTCAGGTGGTGAGGGTCCAGGAGAGGTATGAGCAAAAGGCAATGTTGAGATTTCCAGCTTGGATGAGAGTGAGGATGATGAGGATAGAGATGAATTAAGTAAGGCGTGGAACCAAAGGGCAGATGGGTGAAAGGAATGTTTTTTGTTTCTGTTTTCTTTAAAAATTTTCATAGTATTTTAGTTTTGTGGAGAAAGCACAATAATACTATTTCTTTTGGGGAAAAAATCGGCAGGCAGGAACTATGTGTTTTGTAGAACTATGATTTATGGCATATGGCAGTTGGGTAAATTTTGCTCTCTTTGGCCTAAGCTCTCAAAAGAGAGCTCTTGCTGGGACACACATTCCGATTTTGTGTTTCTGTATTTTACAAGGGAATTGAAACACACTACTTCAGAGTGAATTAGGAGTGAGCTTGTACATTTTTCTGCTTAGTGGAACTCAAATAGTTTCCCAGGGAATACGTTTTCTGTTTTTCCAACACCTTTCCCTTATTCCCCAAACAGATTACCACGTGTCTCTCATATTTCCCACAGTGTCATCAGAGCGAGAGCGCCACAGAGAGATCAGGCGTAGGGCATGGTAATTTTACACCTGAGACAGTGATATGTAGGATCTAAAGTTTCTAAACTCCTCAAGACTCTTGGGTGCAGGATATCTTTTGTGTTCCAGCACAAAACCAACATAGCCCACGCAGTAATCCCTGAAGGTATCTGGGCCCATAGACTCTGCCTCTGAGAGCTCTTACTCCTCAGTGTTTGGAAGCATTTCAGATTGTTTCCTCAGTGCCCAGTTTCACATTTGTAACATGTTGTAATTGAAAAGACCGCCTTTGTTAATATTCAGCAGGACGAACACTAAGGAAACATAGAGACAGTTTCTTTTACCTCTCCTTTAATACTTTTCTCCCATTATTTAATCTCCCTAGAGTCCCTTCCCTCTCTCTTCTACCCTTTATCTTACTACTCATAGACCTCAAGAAATCTAACTTTTCTGAGTGACAACTGGAGGAAATTCTCTGATCTAAAGCTGGTATCACCCAGAAGAGCCAACTGATTAATCTCATTCGGAAGCAGCAGCTTCAGAAGTTAAATACATTTGCCAAAGCCCACTTGCATAGTAGGGTTGCAAATTTGCATGCATTATACCCAGATGTGCCCAGAAAAATAAGTAGTCTGGTCTAGAAGGTAGAAGGTAACTAAAGGTCTAAACTAGTTTAAATCCTGTTAGATATAATCTAAATAGCTCGTTTCTTTATGCTTGCTCTCATTCCTCCTCTACCTCAAGATAGTATCTGTTCTGGGAACTTAGAATATCTCCTGATGTGGGTGAGGAGCCCTTGGCATTTCCTGCAAAGCCCTTGGCCTATTCCATAGCTGCTCTGTCCTGTGGCACTGTCCCTTGTCTTACATGTAGCTGCTGCCCCACTGCCCATCCAGGCTGCTGTCTATATGACCTCGTCTCTCTTCCTTGGCCAGGACCTGAAAGTCTTCCATGTGTGTCCTGGCCCCATCTTTTCCTCAGGCAACCCCCATCCAGACACACAGCTAATTGGAGGTATTTGGGGCACATTGGGCACCATCTATATCCCTGGGACCCAAAAGCAGCCAAGAAAGTGCTACCTTCTGCCTGGACACTGTGCAGGTTGTTTGCTGTGGCTGAGTGTTACTGGAGTGTGGTGCCATTAAGGGCTCTTGGTTCACTATGCAATGACCTGGTAACACCACTCTTGATGTGGATTTGGGACTCTGCTCCTTCTCATCCCACATCGTCAAGTAAGGCAACCATGTAACTTAATGTCCAAACAGTGACACTTTTAAAAAAATTACATTTAATTTTTAAAAAGTTTTTATATAAGTTCCAGTTAGTTAACATACAGTATAATGTTAGTTTCAGGTGTCCAATATAGTGATTCAAAACTTTCATACATCCCCCGGTGTTCATCACAACAAGTGCCCTCCTTAACCCCCATTGCCTACTTAACCCATCCCTCCCCACCTCCCTCTGGTAACCATCACAAACTGGGACACTTTTGAGACTGAAAAGGGGTGCTAAAATAATTTAAATTATAGAATATTTTGAAAAAGATTTTATTGAATGATAAATTGGTTTTATTATTTTGATGTCATTGTCAAATAGTTCTTTTAAAATTATTTCAAAATAAAATTCTTTTGACTAAAAGTTAAAATAATACGTATCTATGAATAGATGTAAAATGGGAACAAATAGCCCTTATTGGTGAGCTAAGCCTGCAAGAATGTTAGAGCTACATTCCTAAGAAGGTATCCAGTGTAGGATCAGGTGCTCAGGGACAGGGCTGCAGTGCCAAAGGGCCTCCATGTCAGGGCCGAATTGTTTGCTGAGGTTTTCCGGGTTCTGGCCACATCAAGAGACACCGCGTCAGACAGACAGCAGCTCTGGTTGCCCATGGGACAACTGCCACCCGCAGAACAAGGGACATCACTGTAGAGGCAAAGGGCCAGTGAATCCAGTATTATTCTATGGTTGACTCTGGACCCCAGGTTTCACTGAGTACAGTGTAGAGATGGTTGGGCTTTGGGTCTTTCAATATTTGTAGGAATGATCAGAGCTGGAGGCCACAGTTTGGAGAGGAAATTCTTAGAACAATAGGAGAAAAAAGCAGAAAGGAGGGCTCCCATAGAGTTCTTTTACTGCTGAGGGTCTGATGACCTCAGAAGATGAGAAACACAACCTAGACCTCTTCTGGGGCGGGGGGAGGGTGGGCCCCTTAAAGTAGTGAAATTCCAGAGTCAGTGTGATAATCATGATCTAGGAAATGCCGCCTCATAAAAAACAGTAAAAATAGACTAGTTAGTCATGTTGGGATTAAGCAAACAAGACAATATTAAAGTATACCAGATGAAAGAAATAAAACAAAAAAGAGTAGTTTAAATCATTTTCAAATGTGTTGGAATAACTTCCTGAGCATCGTCATTAGAGGGCTAGCTCAACCCTCCCCGAAGTTTTCAAATAACTCCAGTGGTGCCCACTCACCTGCAGTTTTGCTTCCGGCAGTTTCATCACCCGCGTGAAGCACGGTCCAGAAGCAGATGACCCTCCTTCTGATGAATCATCAGGTCAGTAGTAGCCTAATGCTTCATCCTAGTGCCTGTGTCATTGTCTTCATCTCATCACGTAGGCATTTTATCATCTCACATCGTCCCAAGAAGAAGGGTGAGTGCAGTACAATAAGATATTTTGAGAGAGAAAGGGTGTGTGCGTGGGACGGAGAGAGAGAGAGAGAGAAACCACATTCACGTAACTTTCATTACGGTATATGGTAAGACTGGGGAGTCTTTGATCGAATCCCTCATGGATAAGGAATGATTACTGTAATATGCTAGAAATAGTGTGTGATTCCTATTTTTTTTTCTAAATAAAACTGAAAAGGCTAACTTTCTGTTTTCACCGGGGGCAGTGCAGAAGTTCTGGGAGGGGAAATTCAATTTTCGAAACCCAGCCCAGTTCCATCACCAGTTGGTGACCTTTTGTGAGCTTTTTTTTTTTTTTTTTTTTTTTTTTTTACCAGACTGGTTCTCAGTTTGTTCATTGGCAACTGGAAGCTTGGCAGCATCTAGATTATAAAGATTCTTTTAGACTTTTTAAGGACATTGAGCGTTGTTACTGGGAGATGATAGGGAATGACCACAGAGGTTTAAGCAGTAGTGGCATGATGAAATTTGGGTTTTAAGAGATAACTCCGGCGCCATTCTGAGGCAGAATAGGGCAACGGCACTAAGCTGATCAATACTTCTGGGATGATGGCCAGAAAAGGAGTAAAAGTCTCCAGAAAACAGCACTTATTTGAAACCAAAGGGCATCAGTCCATGACAGAAGAGGCTCTGTGCGGTCATGTCATACCAAGGTGAGTCTGACACTCTCGAGGACATCAGAGAACAGGAGACCAAAGGAGATGCCTGTTAATTTTTTACTCATGCAGGATTTCTCTGGCTAATGAGAATTTTTTTTCCCCCTGACCATATATACCCTTATTACTCTGAATTTCTGGTTCATTCTAAGATTTGTTTTCAGTTTTCTTTTTTATTTAGATTCGATATTTCTATCTTGAACCTCTCAGCAAACATCAAGATAGAAATCATGAACTGAATTATTTAAAAAAGGAAGCAAGCTACTCTTTTATGGAACTAAAAGTAAAAATTTACCGGAAGCAATAATAGAAAATGGATATAATTTTAAAACAAACGTCAATCAGATTATTAAAAACATTTACAAACACGTTTCAGCAAATTATGTTTTATCTCCTGGAAGAGTTGTATTTTGTAGAATAGGGATGATGCCTCATTTTGTGATACTGTATCCCAAGATATAGTCTGGTCTTTCCCCTTGTCTCCTAATTGCACGTGTTTTCCCTAGCTCATACCGGAGTCACTCTCGGTAATCAGCCAGTATTTAGTACAATTTGCATTCCTACCCTTTTTTGTTGTTTTAAAAAACAAGACAGGAAAAAAAATATATTTTTGGCATGGATTTATTTGAAGACTTGCATGGTTCACACTCTAGAACTCTGCCAGTGGAGAGATTTTGCAATGAGGAGGGTTTACTTAAGCAGCTGTATTCTGTTATAGAGTATCTTGTGACTTGCCTCAGGGAAAACGTCTGTATCCCCCAGATTGTTTGATTGCAGCTCTTGTTTTTGACTCTTTGGGGCTGGCTGTCTCTTTATGCTATCTGGTGTCAGCCGCAGCGAACAGTGAGAGGTATCTTCTCTGCAGCCCGCTGATGTCAGGGTCTTGGCAATCTCAGATTCCAGGTCTTATCTGCCCTGTCAGGAGTGCTCGATTTGTATTGCTGTGTCTCCCACGTTTCCCACATCAGAATCCCGAGAGTCAGAAGGACAGCTACAAAGCAGTCATTCTTTCAAAATCTGTCCCAGTGCGTTCTGAGGGACCTAACACTCATGGCAAATTTCTTTCCAGCAATCCTAGAGTCTTCAGGGAGTGTTTTAGGTACTGTAGTTTTTACCCACAAACGTGTCCAGCATTTTCCTGCTCTCTCGACCTGACTCGCTTCAATAATGTTCCTATTTCCTGGGAAACTATGCATGGCTACCCTGTCCCTATAGCCCCCAGCAATGCCATCTCTGAGACTGGTGCCCACTGAGGGAAGCCGGGGCATAAAATGCCTTCTGTGTCCTCATAGTGCTGGTGTCCACTGAGGAAAAGTTCTCAGCAGACAACCCTTCTTCTGTTACCACAAGTTTTGGCACCCATACTGTGAATGCTTCGCTGTGAGTCAGATACTGCCCTTGGACAGGAGATTAACCTTTTTCGAACTGTCCGCTCTCTTAGGACTTAGATGTCCTTTTCTGAGGCCTCTGTGACAATCCTTGCTGCATCTCTGGTGGTGCAGGACTCTGGGTCTCCCGTCAGTTGTCTGAAGTGACTGTGCTATGTAAGCGCACGTGGTGTGTGTGCGTGTGTGTATGTGTGAAGGTGTGTGTGGATGTGGGTGTCCTTGTGTATAAAGAGAAGAAGCTCGGGGCGCCTGGGTGGCGCAGTCGGTTAAGCGTCCGACTTCAGCCAGGTCACGATCTCGCGGTCCGTGAGTTCGAGCCCCGCGTCAGGCTCTGGGCTGATGGCTCGGAGCCTGGAGCCTGTTTCCGATTCTGTGTCTCCCTCTCTCTCTGCCCCTCCCCCGTTCATGCTCTGTCTCTCTCTGTCCCAAAAATAAATAAAAAACGTTGAAAAAAAAAAAAAAAAGAGAAGCTCAAGGGACCAGTGCCCAGAGGCCCGTTAGTCCTGGGCGGCCGGAGCGTGGGAAACAACATAGTCTGTATTTTTCTTCCTCTCCTTTTGAATAGTTTGAAATTTAAAAATATGCACACCTTACTTTTATAATAAGGGAAAGATCCATTAAAAAAAAAGAAGATCGAATGTTTGTGTCGTACCCAAATTCATATGTTGAAACCTAATCCCTAATGTGACAATATTTGGAGGTGGGGCCTTTGGCAAGTGATTAAGTCATGAAGGTGGAGCCCCCCAGAACAGGATCGGCACCTTTATAAAACAGGCCCCAGAGAGTTCCTTTGTCTTCCACCATGTAAGGACACAGCGAAAACACGGTGGTCTATGAACCAGAAAGTAGGTCTCGCCAGATACCAAATATGCCACACTTTCATCTTGGGCTCCCCTGGTGGCCAGGACTGTGAGAAATAAGTGTGCATTGCTAATAAGCCACCCAGACCCTAACCTAGCAGCCTAAACAGACTAAGACAAGAGGTTAAGTGGTGGGGGAAGGTTCCTCAGGTTCCACAGGAAAGAGCCTGCTCCCGTGGGTGCTCAGTGGGAGAGTGAAGCTCAGTGTGAGTGGTCTGAGTAAATGGGACTACCATGGGGAGAACCTGAGAGCAGATGAGGGGTGTGGGGGAGGGAGCTGAAGCCTGACCCAGAACAGCTGCAGAGGAAGGATGCTCCTCTACTGGCCTTCTTGCTGGGAGAGATTCAAGATGGACCTTTCTCACTCTCTCTGTTTTTTTGTCCAACACTCTCAGTGGTGTGGTACACACCATTAAGCCTGTCACTGGCAGAGGATGAAGAGTGCCCGAGCACCCACTCCACCACAATAGCGGTGTTCTCGTGTGGGACCTCCATTCTTGGCTCATGTCCAGGACTCCTTCCACTGCTGCCTCTGCCAACTTAATTTAATACCTTATATTATTTCTGTACATGTCATATGCTCTATTAAATTTTTAATTGCTTTTGGGGGTAGGAACTGTATCTCTCCAGAATTTAGCACTGTAATTTATACATAGTAGGTACTCAATAAATGTTAAATTAAAACATATTTAAGAGTGAGGAGATATTTCATTTATTTCACTAGCGTGTCAAGGGCTAGACCTGGTGAGAAATTCTTGGTTTCATTCCTGCTACATTTGCCATCTGTAAATTGGAGATAATCTCTCATCATGTTAATAGTTATCATGAGGCTTAAGAAACATAATCCATGTTAAGAACATGCCACATTGTTAGGGCTTAATAAATGTTAGGTAATACGATTTATGCAAATCTAATAATTGTTGCTGTTTTGCAAAGCTAACCAAGTCTGAGAATGAGGTCGAAATGCCTGTGAAAGTTTGAAATTTTGTTTCTTTTGTCAGTTTGAACAGAATCAAACTGCCAAAGTGAACTTGTATGAATAAATGGGTTTTTCAATTTACTCTGTTTACATTAAAATAGTTTATAACAATTAGTTTATAGCTAGTTGAACTTACCTGAGTTTGGCAGACCTAGATGTAACCCAAAGACCAAGCAAGTCAGTTCTCTGGTAGAATGTCTTTGGGCAGAGGAGACAGATAATTCTGCTACTTGGCAAGACCTAGGAAAGCTGGGTTAACTCAGTGTTTATTCATTTCTGAACCCTCAGCCCATAGAAAAGCGCCTGCCCTGAAAAGAGGCTGAAAATATTTAATAAAAGAATTGAAGAGTGATCCAGGGTTCAAGTTCCTTGAGAGTTCTAAGTTATATAAAAAATATATCAAATATATCATTTACATTAGAAAGAAAAAATTATGTATATGTGGTCCTGAGATTTGGATATCCGTATCAAGGTGTTTGTTTCTGATTACAAATTGTAAAATCTAAGTAGTTCAGCTATTTGCTACTGGATATCCAACTAGATTGAGCTAAGTAGAAATAACCTAAGAGAATCTTGGTTAAGTAGTGCTAATTTAAATGTTTGTGTCAAAATGCGTTTTGTGAATTCTAAACAGTAAGAGAACTAAGAGGCTTAACAAGGAAATTGAGAGTTTGTAAAGGAATACTTACACAGACCCTGCTTTCAAGAGAGTTTCTTTTTTTCAGGGATTAAGAGGGGCACCTGGGGGGTGGTCATTAAAGTCAATCTAATTCTCTTGCTGCCTTGCATAGAGGAGATGTCCCCTTGCCCTATTTGCTTTGCCTCCTTGCACAGCCGTATTACATGCCAAGCCAACGAAGGAAATGGTCCAACAGGCTTTATATTTACAATTTTTAAAAATGTTTATTTACTTTTGAGAGAGAGAGCGAGAGAGCGAGCATGAGGAGGGGAGGGGCAGAAAGATGGAGACACAGAACTGGAAGCAGGCTTCAGGGTTTCAGCTGTCAGCACAGAGTCCGTTCCTGAACTGTGGGATCATGACCTGAGCCAAAGTCTGAGACCCAACCGACTGAGCCACCCAGGCGCCCCAAGAGGCTTTTCCACTTTAGAAGTAAACTAGCAAAGAGCTGCTCCCTCCCACCACAAAAGGGTTTACCAAGCGCTGAAGAGGCAACCTCAATGAGAATGCTTTTGCCAATTCTAAAGTACTACCTTCTTTACAAGTGACAAAGTGATTTCACATACGGGACCTCATTTGGTCTCCACAATAATTCTGAATGGTGGGGACTGCCATCAATCTCATTTTATAGATAAAATAAAGCTTAGAGTTTCAACACTTGTGTAATCCAGGTCCTGTGCTGCTCTTCTCCCCATCTGATAGTTAAATTGGGTGTGTTGATGTCTTAATGACTGTTGAACAAAGGGGGAGATGGAGGCCGAACAGGGAGGGTAGGAGTATTGCTTCCTGTGAGCAGCACCAAGGCTGGGCGCTGGCTTTCCACTGGGATTGACCTGTGTGTGCAATCACGCTCAGGCAGCCAGGTGAGTACTCCATAAATACCGCCTCGAAAGCGGAAGCAGCTTAGGCTCCGGGACACTACCTCAAAAAGAAAGATCTAGAGAGGGAGGATTAAACTGCTATTTAATTGTTGGGGACACGTCCACAATGTAACAAATGCCCTTAGAGAAGCAATTTGGAAAAGAGTGAGTTGGAAACCTTGGGGGAAAGTCAGAATCTTTAGTCATAAAACACCTGAACAAGACATAATTATTAGCCCCGAGCTTTATTTTAATGATGTACTATGTCTTAAATATAATACCGACAGTTCGCTGAAAGATGCCAGCTGCTCAGAACGAACGAAACAAAAGGAAAAGAAGGGCCATTTGTAATGAGTCTGGATCTTTGTACAACCTGTCATTTTGGTCGTCTGATACTCTGGTGCCCCCAAGGGGCTGACAGAATGTGCCGGCATATGCCACGGGACATCTGCTGACAATGCTGTGGGCTGTGAGAGGTCCCCACTTTTATCCTTCATCCCATGTGTGCCTCAATGCATTTTCAGCAGATCGCAAGATTTCAGCAGGTGATTTATCCCTGGAGTGGAGTGGTCAATCAGGCATTTTCCTTGGAACTTGGAGACTTGGGTTCAAATGCTGACTCTAAGTTTAATAAATAGCTTAGCTTTTTGACCTCTCAGTTTCTTATCTGCAAAATGGGATTGAATCCAGATACTTTAAGCAACTAAGGGAAGGATTAAGTAAGATTCTCTATGTGAAATTACCTGGAAAATAGCAGAAACTTTTCTGAAAGCAATTATCTCAACTCTTCATAGGGAAGATAGAATCCTATATTATTAACCTAATGTTTATCTGAACAACCAGTCTTTCTCTTTTTATTAATTATCTCATTCTTTATGTTATAAAAATGTATTCTCCAAACTAAATCCTTTGAGACATGCACCTTTCTGACTTGGCTAAGTGGACAGCTAATTTCATTTAGCGAACAGAATGGCTTAGTGATCTTCTTTGGCACTTTTCACCTGACATTAGTTTGAATATTTTAGTCTTTTGGACTAAAAAACAGTACATAATATCTGACCCAGGTGTAAATGTTTGATATGTAATGAAGAAGAGAGAAAGATCCGATCCCAAACATAATGAGCACTGCCAGAATATTACGATTTTCCTGTTTTCTATTTTTTTGTATTTAACAAGAACTGGCATTAAATTAGTATATTTAGACTCAAGGATAAATTTGAATTGATGTAACTTAAAACACAGGTAGATTGCCTCTATTTGAAAGTCAGAACTATAACATCTAACACTAAAATATTGAAGATATTTTTGTGAATATATTATTACTAATGTTCTATCTCTAATGTATTGGATGTTACTCTTAGATCATTGAGGTCAATGATTACTTTAAATGTCTATTTAAGAACAGTTCTGTGGAATATTTTCACCAAAAAAAGGTGTTCTCTAGTTGTTATAAATAAGCCTAAAACATTTCTGAAAATGTTCATGTAGTCTGTTTCCTGCTACGAGGGATACAAAAATGAATTTTTTTTTGAGAGAGAGAGAGAAAGAGAATGAATGAAGGCAAGTGGGGGAGGGGAGAAGGAGAGGGAGAGAGGGAAGCCTAAGCAGACTCCATGCTCAGCATGGGGTTCTATTCCATGACCCTGGGATCATGATCTGAGCCAAAATCAAGAGTCAGATGCTCAACTAACTGAGCCACCCAGGAGCCCCTATTTGTTTTAATAGTAACTAAAATTCATATGGCATATTCCAGTTTATAATAGTGCTGTCTCATACATTACCACTTTTGGAACCTCACAAGAACACTCTAAAGAAGGAGTATTATTATTATTGTTGTTGTCATTGTTATTATTATGCTCACTTTGTGGGAGAAGATCAGGTCCAAAAACAAATTACAGATAGGGAGAAGGTATTTGCAATGGACTTCCATTTAAAGGTGACAAATCTAGGGGCACCTGAGTGGCTCAGTCGGTTAAGCATCCAACTTCAGCTCAGGTCATGATCTCACACTCTGTGAGTTCAAGCACTGCATCGGGCTCTGTGCTGACAGCTTAGAGCCTGGAGCCTGCTTTGGATTCTGTGTGTGTGTCTCTCTCTCTCTGCCCCGCCCCAGCTCATGCTCTGTCTCTCTCTGTCCCAAAAATAAATAAAAACATTAAAAAAATTAAAAAAAATAAAGGTGACAAATCTAACCTAAGCATTTATCTATACGCCCTCCTATAAGATCCATCAGGACAAGACAAGGTAATGGCTCAGGACAAGAAACAATTTCACATTTTTAAAAAATGGAAAACCAGTGAATGAGAGGTAGTTGATGTAGGAGAATAGAATAAACTGAATCCCAAGTGTCTGGAGAGGAGGCTGACACAAACAAGGTGATTCTCTTCATAGGACCCCAGAAGGGCTCAGGGAGGAGAGGCACTTGGGACTGACTGGGAGGAGTGAGGGATTGGAGCAGAAAACATAGGACTTGGTTCAGAGTCTATATAAGGAGTCTGTATACCCCTGGTTCCCAGTCTCATCCCATATTGCCCAATGTCCATTCCCCAGACCTGGAAGAGACCTCAGATTATTCTCCAGAGGAATTGTTCCAGACTGGATTCAGTCTCTGGCACAAGAAAGGGTCATGTTGAGGCTCCTTGTTGAAAGCAGGGGATTAAATTAAATTCTACTAGCTGAATTGAGAGACATCCCATCCCAGCTTCCCTGGCCTATAGCTAGCCTACTGGAGATCAGGCTTTTATCCCTCTGAAAAAACTAAACAATAACAAAGAAAACACTAAACGACATGTTTGTGGTTCTGCTAAATAAAATTACTCTACAATGTAAACTTACAGTCAATGAGTCTTGGCCACTTATACAAAGCTTCCAATAAGCTAAAAATTATTTCTAAAGTTACTAAATTATTAAAAAGTAATTCACTCTTAAATATGAATATACAATCAAGCCTTATCACACATTTGAGGAAAGCCTCTAACACTAAAGAGGTAAACATAAACAATGAAACATAATGAAAACGCAATCATTTGGAGGGAACAGATGTAATGCAGGATACATGAGAAAGCATTCTATTGTCAGAAAGATGAGATGTTGCATTCATGAAAAATGAACAGAATGCTACAAAAGGAACAAAGAACAAGAAAAAGCTCTTGGAAATTTTATTTCACTTTATTTTTTATTTTAATTCCACTTTAGTTAATACACAGTATTATATTAGTTTCAGGTGTATAGTATAGTGATTCAACAATTCTGTGTGTTACTCAGTGCTCATCATAAGTGTACCCTTAAAATTTTTTTTAATGTTTATTTTTGAGAGAGAGAGAAAGAGGGAGGGAGGGGCAGAGAGAGAGGGAGACACAGAATCGGAATTTGCTCCAGGCTCTGAGCTGTCAGCACAGAGCCCGATGCAGGGCTGGAATGGAAATGGAGAGATCATGACCTGAGCCGAAGTCAGACGCTTAACTGCTTAACCAACTGAGTCACCCAGGCGCCCCACATGGTAAGTATACTCTTAATCCCCTTCACCTACTTCACCCATCATGCCACCCACCTCCCCTCTGGTAACTATCACTTTATTCTTTACAGTTAAGAGTCTGCTTTGTTTGTTTGTTTGTTTGTTTGTTTGTTTGTTTGTTTGTTTGTTTTGGTATGTCTCTTATTTGTTCCTTTGTTTTTATTTTTTATTTTTTAAAGATAATGTTTATTTTTCTCTCCTGTAAATGTCAGGACAGGTGGTCTAGTGAACTCAAAACTTTTGGAGACCTAGTCTCCCTTTCTCTTGTTGCTTTGTCATTCTCAACATGTGGCTTCCATGTTAAGATCTAAGATGACTGGGCCATCTTTGGCCATTTCAGATACATATTGTGCACATACCTTCCCTTGAAGGGCATGATTCAGAAGCTGAACTTGCCATTTCTGCTTACATTCATTTTGCTCACATCCATTGACCAATGTGAATCACAGAGCCATAGCTAGATGTGAAGGGAGCTGGGCCTTTCTTTTGTTTCTTAAATTCCACATATGAGTGAAATCATTTGATATTTGTCTTCCTGTGACTTATTTCACTCAGTGTTATATCCTCTAGCTCCATCATCCATGTTATTGCAAATGGTAAGATTTCATTGTTTTTTATAGTTGAGTAACATTTCATTACACACACACACACACACACACACACACACACACACACACACACACTTCTTCTTTATCTATTCCTCTATTGATAGACATGTGGATTGCTTCCATAATTTGGCTATTGCAAATAATGCTGCAGTAAACATAGGGGTATGCATATCTTTTCAAATTAGGGTTTTTATTATCTTTGGATATATACCCAGTAGTGGAATTACTGGATCATATGGTAATTCTGTTTTTAATTTATTGAGGAATCTCCACACTGTTTTCCACAGTGGCTACACCAGTTTGCATTCCCAACAATAGTACACAAGAGTTCCCCTTTCTCCACAACCTTGTCAACACTTGTTGTTTCTTATGTTTTTGATTTCAGCCATTCTGACAGGTGTGAGGTGATATCCAATTGTGGTTTTGATTTGCATTTTCCTAATTATTGGTGATGTTGATCATCTTTTCATGTGTCTGTTGGCCATTTGTGTGTCTTCTTTGGAGAAATGTCTGTTAGTATCTTCTACCCATTTTTTAATGACATTGTTTTTCTGGTGTTGAGTTGTATTAAGTTCTTTATATATTCTGGTTACTAACCCTTTATTGGGTATGTGATTTGCAAATATCTTCTCCCACTCAGGAGGTTGCCTTTTAGTTTTTTTTATTGTTTTCTTTGCTGTGCAGAAGCTTTTTAGTTTGATGTAGTCCCATCAATAGTTTATTTTTGCTTTTGTTTCCCTTGCCTCAGGAGACATATCTAGAAAAATGTTCCTATGGTCAATGTCAGAGAAATTGTTGCCTGTTTCCTCTTCTAGGACTTTTAAGGTTTCAGGTCTCACATTTAAGTCTTTAATCCATTTGAGTTTATTTTTGTGTATTGTGTGACAAAGTGGTCCAGTTTCATTCTTTTGCATGTAGCCGCCCAGTTTTCCCAACATCATTTGTTGGAGAGGCTCTTTTTTTCCCATTGCATATTCTTGCCTCCTTTGTCACAGATTAATTGACCATATAATTATGGGTTTATTTCTGAGCCCTCTATTCTGTTCTATTGATTTATGTGTCTATTTTTGTGCTAATACTATACTGTTTTGATAACTACAGTTTTGTAGTATAACTTTAAATCTGGAATTGTGATATCTCCAGCTCTGTTCTTCTTTTTCAAGATTGCTTTGGCTATCCAGGGTCTTTTGTGGTTGCATAGAAATTTTAGGATGATTTGTTCTAGTTCTGTGAAAAATGCTGTTAATATTTTGATAGATATTGCATTAAATCTGTAGACTGCTTTGAGTAATATGGACATTTTAACAATATTTGTTTTTCCAATCCATGAGCATGGAATATCTTTCCATTTGTGCCATGTTTGATTTTGTTTATCAATGTTTTATAATTTTCAGAGTATAGGTCTTTCACCTCTATGGTAGGTTTATTCCCAGGTATTTTATTATTTTTGGTACAATTGTAAATGGAATTGTTTTATTTATTTATTATTGTTAAATTTTTATTTATTTTTTATTTTTTAATATTTAATTTATTGTCAAGTTAGTTAACATACAGTATATACAGTGTGCTCTTGGTTTTGGGTGTAGATTTCCATGATTCATCGCTTACATAAAACAGCCAGTGCTCATCCCAATAAATGCCCTCCTCAATGCCCATCACCCATTTCCTCCCTCCCCTGCCTACCTCATCAACACTCAGTTTGTTCTCTGCATTCAAGAATCTCTTATGGTTTCTCTCCCTATCTGTTTGAAACTATATTTTCCTCTTCCCTCCCCCCATGGTCCTCTGTTAAGTTTCTCAAGTTTCACATATGAATGAAAAAATATATCTGTCTTTCTCTGACTGACTGATTTCACTTAGCGTAATACCCTCTAGTTCCATCCACATTGTTGCAGATGGCAGGATTTCATTCTTTCTCATTGCCAGATAGTATTCCATTGTATATATAAACCACATCTTCTTTATCCATTCATCAATTGATGGACATTTAGGCTCTTTCCATAATTTGGCTATTGTTGAAAGCACTGCTATAAACATTGGGGTACATGTGCCCCTATGAATCAGCACTCCTGTATCCTTTGGATGAATTCCTAGTAGTGCTATTGATGGGCCACAGGGTAGTTCTATTTTTAATTTTTCGAGGAACCTCCACAATGCTTTCTAGAGCAGCTGCACCAGTTTACATTCCCACCAACAGTGCAAGAAGGTTCTCCTTTCTCCACATCCTAACCAGCATCTGTTGTTTCCTGAGTTGTTAATTTGAGCCACTCTGACCAGTGTGAGGTGGTATCTCAGTGTGATTTTGATTTGTATTTCCCTGATGATGAGTGATGTTGAGCATCTTTTCATGTGTCTGTTGGTCATTTAGATGTCTTCTTTGGAAAAGTGTCTATTCATGTCTTCTCATTTTTTCATTGGATTATTTGTTTTTCAGGTGTTGAGTTTGGTAAGTTCTTTATAGAATTTTGGATACTGACCCTTTATCCAATATGTCATTTGCAAGTAACCTTTTTCCATTCTGTCAGTTGCCTTTTAGTTTTGTTGACTGTTTCCTTCACAGTGTGGAAGGTTTTTATCTTGATGAGGTCCCAAAAGTTCATTTTTCTTAATTTCTGTTTTTTCTACTTCTTTTTTAGTGTATAGAAATGCATTGGATTTCTGCATATTGATTTTGTATCCTGAAACCTTACTGAATTCATTTATTGGTTCTAGTAGTTTTTTGGTAGGGTCTTTAGGGTTTTCTATACAGCGTATCATGTCATCTGTAAATAGTGAAAATCTTACTTCTTCCTTACCTATTGGGATGCCTTTCATTTTTTGTTTCTTTTCTGATTGCTGTGGCCAGGACTTGCAATACATGTTGAATAAAAGTGGTGAGAGTGTTCACCCTTGTCTTGATCCTGACCTAGGAGAAAAGCTCTCAGTTTTCATAATTGAATATGATGTTATCTGTGTAGTTTTTATATATGGTTTTTATTATGTTGAGGTATGTTTCCCTAAATCTACTTTGTTCAGGGTTTTTATCATGAATGGATGTTGTACTTTGTCAAATGCTTTTTCTGCATCTGTTCCAATGGTTATATGGTTTTTTATCCTGTCTCTTGTTGATGTGTTGTGTCACATTGATTGATTTCAAAATATTGAACCACCCTTATATCCCAGGAATCAATTCCACTTGATTGTGGTGAATGATTTTTTTAAATGTGTTGTTTGATTTGTTTTGCTAGCATTTTGTTGACTATTTTTGCTTCTATGTTCATCAGAGATATTGACCGGTAGTTCTCTTTTTTTTTTTATAGTGTCTTTATCTGGTTTTAGTATCTGAGTAATGCTGGCTTCATACAACGAATTTGGAAACTTTCCTTCTTCTTGTATTTTTTGGAATTGAGAAGAATAGGTATTAACTCTTCTTTAAATATTTGTTAGAATTCATTTGTGAAGCTATTTGGTCCTGGACTTTTGTTAGTAGGGAGTTTTTGATTACTGATTTAATTTCATTGCTGGTAATCAGTTTATTCAAATTTCAGATTTCTTCCTGGTTCAGTTTGGATAGATTACAAGTTTCTAGGAATTTATCCATTTCTTCTAGGTTGTCGAACTTGTTGGCATATAATTTTTCATTATATTCTCTTATAATCCTTTGAATGACTGTGGTATTGGTTATATTTCTCCACTTTCATTTCTGATTTTGTCTATTTGAGTCCTTTTTTATGAGTCTGGCTAAAGGATTATCAATTTTGTTGATATTTTCAAAGAGCAAGTTCCTGGTTTCATTGTTTTGTTCTATTGTTTTTTAAAAATTTCTATTTCATTTATTTCTGCTCTTAGCTTTATTATTTCCTTCCTTCTGCTGGTTTTGGGTTTTGTTTGTTTTTCTTTTTCTAGCTCCTTTCAGTGTAAGGTAAGGTTGTTTATTTGAAATTTTTCTTGCTTCTTGAAGTAGGCCTGTACAAACTTCCATCTTAGAACAGTTTTTGTTGCATCTTGAAGATTTTAGACTGTTATTTTTCCCATTTTCATTTATCTTCATGTATTTTTAAATTTCCTCTTTGATTTTTCGGTTGACCCATTCCTTGTTTAGTAGCATGTTTTTAACTTCCGTGTATTTGTGTTCTTTTCAGATATTTTCTTATGGTTAATCTCCAGTTTCATAACATTGTGGTCATGACAGTGCATGGTATGACTTCAATCTTTTTGAATTTGTTAAGACTTATTTTGTGGCCCCATTTGTGATCTCTTCTGGAGAATGTCCAATGTGCACTCAAAAAGAATTTGTATTCTGTAGCTGTAGGATCAAATGTTATGAATATGTATGTTAGATCCATCTTGTGCAGTGTGTTATTCAAAGCCACTGTTTCCTGGGGCGCCTGGGTGGCGCAGTCGGTTAAGCGTCCGACTTCAGCCAGGTCACGATCTCGCGGTCCGTGAGTTCGAGCCCCGCGTCAGGCTCTGGGCTGATGGCTCGGAGCCTGGAGCCTGTTTCCGATTCTGTGTCTCCCTCTCTCTCTGCCCCTCCCCCGTTCATGCTCTGTCTCTCTCTGTCCCAAAAATAAATAAAAAACGTTGAAAAAAAAAATTAAAAAAAAAAAACAAAAAAAAAAACAAAGCCACTGTTTCCTTATTGATTTTCTGTTTGGATGATCTATTCGTTGATGTAAGTGGGGTGTTAAAGTCTCTTGCTATTATTGTTTATTACTAGTGATCGCTTCTTTTATGTTTGTTCTTATTAGCTCCTTCATGTATTTATGTGCTCCCATGTTGGATATATTTATAATTGTTATATCTTCTTGTTTGTTCACCTTATGATTATATAGTGTCCTTCTTTGTTTATTGTTACAGTCTTTGTTTTAAAATCTACTTTTTTCTGATGTAGATATTGCTATCTGACTCTCACTTCCATTTGCATGATAAATACTTTTCCGTTCATTGACTTTCAATCTGTGTATGTCTTTAGGTCTAAAATGAGTGTCTCTTATAGGCACCCATCTGTATATGGATCTTGCTTTTTTATCCATTCCATCACCTTATGTCTTTTGATTGGAGCATTTAGTCCATTTACATTCAAAGTAATTATTCATAAGTATGTAGTTATTGACATTTTGTTACTTATTTTATGGTTGTTTTTATAGTTCTTCTTTGTTCCTTTCTTCTCTTGTTCTCTTCTCTCATGGTTTGCTGCTGCCTTTCCTTAGTGATAGTTCTTGGATTCCTTTGTCTTTATTTGTGTGTGTGTGTGTGTGTGTGTGTGTGTGTATAATGTATATACATATATATTATGTATATATATATTAGTATATATATATATACATAGTATATATATATATATTAGTATATATATTAGTATATATACATAATATATGTGTGCATATATATATACATATTTGTGTGTGTATATATATATATACATATATATATATATATATACATTTCTTTCTTTTTTTCTTTCTTTTTTTTTGAGAAAGAGAGCAGGGGAAGGGCAGAGAGAGAGAGAGAGAGAGAGAGAATCTTAAGCAGGCTCCATACCCAAAACGGAGCCCGATTAATGTGGGGCTTGATCCCATGACCCTTGGATCATAACCTGAGCCAAAATCAAGAGTTAGATGCTCAACTAAGTCACACAAGCGCCCCTTTGTTACTGGCTTTTGATTTGTGGGTACCATTAAGTTTATATATAATATCTTATGCATATAACAGTCTATATTAAGTTGATGGTTGCTTAAGTTTGAACCCATTCTTCACTCCTCTCCCCTGTACATTTTAGGTATATGGTGTCATATTTTACATCCTTTTACTTTGTGAATTCTTTGACTGATTTTTATAGATATACTTAATTTTGCTGCTTTTGTGCTTTCTACTTTTCTTTCCTTTACACTCAAAGAGTCCCTTTAACATTTCTTGTAGGGCTGGCTTAGTGGTGATGAATTTCTTTAACTTTTGTATGTCTGGGAGATTCTTTAGTTCTCCTTCTATTCTGAATGATAGCCTTGATGGATAGAATATTCTTGATTGCAGGTTTTTTTTTCCTTTCAGCAGTTTGAATATATCATGAAACTCCTTTCTGGCCTGCAAAGTTTTTGCTGAAAAATCCATTTGATAGCCTTATGGGGTTTGCATGTTTTTAAACAACCATTGTTTGCAAATTACTTAAATCTACTAACAGATGTATGGATAAATTGTGATACAATAGAGTGTTATTGAAATAAGTCATATACATTAATATATGTATGTATTAACATAAATAAATCTTGAAAATATCATACTAAATAAAAAAATAGTCAAGTGATAAGTACATGATGATATCATGTATGCAAAGTTTAAGACAGAAAATAGTACTATCTACTGTGCTGTTAGATAATATAAAATAACATCATATGTAATATAAAATGATGGAGGTGATACATTTCAACTTTAAGAAAGCAGTTACCTCTAGAGAGAGAAGGGGTCATCAACTCTGTAATGTTTATTTACTGAATTAAAAAGATCTGAGGCAAATACAAAAAAATTGTATATTGGGTCCATAGTATTAATGCCTTTTTCTCTGCCCTTTTTTTATGTTTTAATTATTTTTTTCTTTAGAAAAAAAAAATAGGCTAGGAATTTGAATAATTTGTCCCATGTAACATTGTGACAGCAGCATAGCTTGAATCCAGATTTTCTGTCAGTTTCCCCTCTTTCTTTAGGAAGAAGCAGTGGAAAAGCTAGCCAGGAAGTCAATGGATCAGTGTGGGTGTATAACAGAAAAGGGCACCACGTGTTGAGTTCTAATTTCTGAGTTAACCTGGAACAGGTCTTTCCTGTTTATATGGTAATTCCCTCTGGCCTCACTTTCTCAACTCTGAAATATGGGATGGCATACCGTAATGAAGCACGAAGAGTGCTTGGGACATGGTAGCTTTTCAGAGTTTCCTTTCTCCTTTTCTTTCCTTCTAGAACTAAACCTACAACCATTTGTCTAAGTGCCATGGCCCTTATAAATGTTCAAATCACACTGTTCTTTGAGTAATATCAAATTCTGAGATAACAAAACAGTATAGCTTGTTCTCTTCTGACGCTCTCTGAATTATAGACCTGGTTCGGACCTACAGACCTTGACCACAGTTCTGAATTATATACTTGCCTTCTTAGTGAGGAAGTGTGTTTGTTTTTCCTCACAAACTTTTGCTCCTAAACAGGATGTTTGCATTTTAAAAGGAAACAATCTTTTAATCATGTGCCTTATTGCATCTTAACAAGAAAAATTAACATTTTGACTGGATTCATTTCTACCAAGGTTCAGTTTTTCCTTTATCCTCTATGAGTTCTATAGCTTACCTTAAAAGAAATGCCATGAATGTATTTCTTTATTTTGACTTGTTTTCTTTGTTTTATAGAAGGATTTACAAAGTCCTATGACTTCACATCTTGTCTGTTCCTGTCACCAGGACCACCTGGTATGGTAGAAATTTTTGATGGGGATGTGATTGGGACTGGTCATTTGTCAGTTAATTGAAATCACTAAAAAGTAAAAAATTATTAAAACTGACTAAATCTTCGTATATAGATCTGCATACATATGAATTTATTAGTCATTGCAACAAAGGCTGAGGTCTGTTTTTGTGTATGGATCTGATTGGAAGTTCTAGAATTTTTTGCATATATCATACTCATTTTGGATGCTTAATGATTTCCAGTTTGGGATTCTTTAAAGTGGAGCAAACAAGATAGAGATTCCTGTATAATAATTTGAAAGGATACAAAATTCTCTTAATTTTACTATTTTTCTCTTTATTTTTTATTTCTCTGTAATTTGAGAGCAATTTTTAAAGCAATTCTCCATTATCAAGTCTCTGCAAAGTATTCGTCTTAGTTTTCAAAGAAACATTTACTTGTTGTAGAATTCATGTTTCATAGTTTGTGAAATCTTTAGCAAAATTAAATAACATAATAATAACGGGGATCATAGACAAGTTTGTGAGTAAACACAACTGACTCTTGATGGATTGTACCGCCCATCTGGAGGAGAGGAAATGGGCGGGCACAGTGGAGAGTAGCTTAACGTTGAGAGTGTTCTGCATCCTGTCGGCAACTGTTGGTATATTTTACTGAGAAAATGGAAAGTGTGGAAAATTTGACAGATTAGTTAATTAGAGGTTGGCTACAGCAGCTTTAATATTTCCATCTGTCTGAGTATTACTACAAATAAGAACTGTGAGTTTTTAACAATTGAGGTGATCAGAAATATAGTTTCTCTGAAGTACAGGAGGTTTGTGTAACTTCCCAGACGTAAATGATTTTAAACAAATCTCCACTTTATGCCAGATGACAGAATAGAAATGTTCATAATCGCTTAGAGAAGGAGATAATGTTTTATGTGTCACTGGAGGAAAGAGTAAAACAAATATTTTACAATTTTTCTCTACCCCATTTATTGTTTTGATTTGACTCAAATAACCTTTTCTTGTTATTGTAATCGACTTCCTAATGCATCTTCTCAACCACATGGGCAGATACACAGAACTTTATATGCATGAATAATATAAGTTGATGTAGCAATATATTTTCTTTGTTTTTACATTACACATACAGCACAAATCCTAATAAAACTAGACTGGAATATATTACAAATTCATTTGGTTAGTATTCAGTTACTGAGTGAGTGAATAAATATATACGATTTAAATTAAGAATGTGCAGTCCATTACTTACATGCCACCTCTTCTACTTTATTTTGACTTTTGCACTTATCATGTTTTATTAACATTTTGAAGTTGTAAACATGAGAAGAGTGAAAGCCATATCACAAAGTTGAGCTTAGAGGTTTGTTATGTTGGGAAATCAAAATCTTAAGAGTGACTATTGAGCAACTTGCTCTCAAGTGCATTGATTGAGAATATTGCTGTGCCATTGGCGGTCCTGGCTTTCTTTTGTGGATAGTGTCTGCTGATGGTCTAGTCCAGTGCATCTCAGAGTGGTCAGTAGGCTCACCATACACCTATTACATTTACTTTTCTAGAAGTAGGGCTGAAGAATGTGCATTTAGAACAAACTCTCCTATTGTTCCTATAAATGATAAAGTTTGAGATTTTTTTAGTTCCGATTCCTTAGGAGAAATGCCTTTGATAATCACGGCCCATGATTTATTGAGGAAGTGTTTTTCAACAAAATCCATGCAGCTAAGAGTGAAGCAGGATGAGGGAAGAAGAAAGAGCTGAACAATGAATGGTGTGGTTTCAAGTCAAAATCTAGCGTTGGTTTGATCCAGAGGGGGTGGGCTAATGAGCTATCTCCCTTTGAGGCAATGGTATCGGTATTTAGTACCCTGCTTTAAGCCAGTCATAGGTTGTTGGCTGTCTGTGGGTGGAGGGTAGGTAAGTGCAGACCTTCCCTGATGAAGTAGTTCCTATTAGCAGAGGGCACTCTTTGGAGAAGAAGATGGATAGTTGTGAACCCCTTGGCAGCCAACACTCACAGCACCTGAGAGATGAGTACTCTGGTCTGGCTAAGAGGATCTGGGCAGGACATCAAAACAGCATTTGCCATAGTCTACCCCTTGCACTGCTCAGGTCCATTTGCTTCTCACATTAATTTTACTCCAACCATACAGATCTTGTGATCACTATTCCTGGAGAAACAAAAGAGGAGGGTTGGTGAGGTAAACTACAGCCGCTGCTACTGCAGTTGGCACCAGTGGACCAATCATCTCCCCCCTCTACCACATTTCTGATTCCCCTCACCCTTAGCTAGCAGTTGCAGCTGGTCTATGTAACTTGCTTACTGGGTTGGTGCAGACTTCGTCTCTGAGGAGTCTAGGTCTCTGGACACTATACCTTAAAAAAAAAATTTTTTTTAATGTTTATTTATTTTTGAGAGAGACAGAGACAGATGCAAGTGGGTTAGGGGCAGAGAGAGAGGCAGACACAGAGTCCAAAGCAGGCTCCAGGCTCCGAGCTGGCAACACAGAGCCCAACACGGGGCTTAAACTCACAAGCTGTGAGATCATGACCTGAGCTGAAGTCAGACGCTCAACCGACTGAGCCACCCAGCGCCCCTGTATACTATGCCTTTTTGAAAGTAGGGTTCCTATACTTGCCCATTCATAGTCACAAATGGTCATGGATGTGCCAAGAGATGCCCCAACAGATGTGTCAGACATAATTATGTACATTCTCATTATTAGGTAGTATTTTTTTCCTCATGATAATCAGGGTTGATTTTCCTGCTACGTCCTTTTTGTACTGGACTACTGACATAAGGAACCCAATGTGATTCGTGGCAGCCATTGCTTTGAGTTTAGTTGAAGTTTTACTGTGTTCTTGTGTTTTTTGATTCTTCCTTCTATGGGTAGGAATGCTCTCCATCTTGCATTCAGGACCTCAGACTCAGAAGCCATAACATTTGGGGATGGGAAACACGAATTCTTCAAGTGAGTCATTGGAAGTGATAGTGAGTGCCTCAACTACTTGATATGTGGACCTCTGTATTTTATTTATGAGGGACACAATACCATGTGATGCCCTTGCTTTAAGGAATTTACCAAATCTTGCAGGATAGCATCTATCCTCACAGTATAATCTTTGAGCTGGTATCTCAGTTGCATCTTTCTTTTTTCTTTTCTTTCTTTCTTTCTTTTTTTTTTTCAGAAGAGGTTTCATGCCCAGCATGGAGCCCAATGTGAAGCTTGAACTCACAACCCTGACATAAAGACCTGAGCTGAGATCAAGAGTTGGATGCTTAACCGACTAAGCCACCCATGTGCTCCTCAGCTGCATTTTTTAGATGCTGTTTCATCACTCTATTTGGATAATAGCTTCTTGATGGTATAGAAAGTGGTAAGACTGTGTACTCCCATATAAACATGCTCATGCTGTACCTTCCTGACCATAAAGTGGGATTCTCGATCAGGAATGATATTATGCAGGGGCACCTGGGTGGCTTAGTTGGTTAAGCATCTGACTTTGGAGGTCATGATCTCACAATCTGTGGGTTCAAGGCCCACGTCGGGCTCTGTGCTGACAGCTCAGAGCCTGGAGCCTGCTTCGGATTCTGTGTCTCCCACTCTCTGCCCCTCCCCTGCTTGTGCTCTGTCTCTCTGTCTCTCTGTCTGTCTCTCTCTCAAAAAATAAATAAACATTAAAAAAAAAGGAATGGTATTGTGCAGAATTCTATGACTCTAGATCAGACACTCTCTGAACCCTTGGATAGTGGTGCTGGCTGAAAACCTGTGGCAAGAAAGGCAATTCCATACTGTGTGTGTTAGTTCTGGTCAGAAAGCATCTCTCCCCTTTCCTGGTTGGAGAAGTCTGATGCAGGCAATTTGCCAGTAAGTAGCTGATTGGTCTCATGGAGAGATGGATATATTGTCCCAGTAAAGGAGATCCCAACAGGGCACCAAAACTGATTTTATCACAGAGACCCACTGGCCTTTCTTTCAGAGTATAGTTTAAGCCAGATTTGACATATTTACTGATTGCATGCTGACTAAAGTATGACCAAATTAGTTGAATTCATACAGTTATTTTCAGTTTAGTTTGTTTAAATAAACAACTACTCAAACAATAGTTTGAACTGGACCAATTATTAGGCCAAGTTAACTTAATAAACACAGACAGTGGATATTAGATGTTAGCCAGTTAATAGGAGTAGAGTGATCAAACCATTTTGGCTAATGTAGAATTAAACTTTGAAAACTTTAGGGGCTTCTGGGTGCCTCAGTTGGTTAAGCGTCTGACTGCAGCCCAGGTCACAATCTCACGGTTCATGAGTTCGAGCCCCGCGTCGGGCTCTGTGCTGACAGCTCAGAGCCTGGAGCCTGTTTCAGATTCTGTGTCTCCCTCTCTCTCTGTCCCTCCCCTGTTCGTGCGTGCTCTCTCTCTCTCAAAAATAAATAAACATTAATGGGGCGCCTGGGTGGCTCAGTTGGTTAAGCATCCGACTTCAGCTCAGGTCACGATCTCGCGGTCCGTGAGTTCGAGCCCCTTGTCGGGCTCTGGGCTGATGGCTCAGAGCCTGGAGCCTGCTTCCGATTCTGTGTCTCCCTCTCTCTCTCTGCCCCTGCCCCGTTCATGCTCTGTCTCTCTGTGTCTCAAAAATAAATAAACGTTAAAAAATAAATAAATAAACATTAAAAAAAATAAATAAATAAACTTTGAAAAATTTACTTGTTATTGACAATTAAAAACTCAAAGCAGAAACCATAGAGAGATGTCATGGCTAAATGAAGATACTTTTTTTGACTTTGTAAATTATATTTTATAAAATATTTTTTTCTTTAAAAAGTTATTGGTCTATAATCTTGAAATGGAACTAACTTTTAACTATTTTTTTCAACTAGCAAATTACTTATAAATTTTAAGATATAAAATCAGAGTTATTATTTTTGGGACATAAGTAAATTGGTAAATTAAATTACTATTCACTCTATTAATGACATGTGGATTAATATATCACATGGTCTCACATAATAGCTTAATTTTTACCCACTTCACATCAAGAATTAGTTAATTATTTTGGTGTCCAGTTTTGAACCTGCATGTTTCCTAACTTCTTTTTGATTACAGAAATAAAATCAATGACATAAGTAAAAAATATGTAAAATATTTACATTTCTTGCCTATATACATGATTTATTATAATCATATTTTCCATTTCTTTATTTCTTTTCTTTCTGCTGGTTTCTATATGAACTGAGAAATTACATTTTCTACTTAACCATGTTTTCTTTGTTTTTCTTGTCCAAAATGCATGTGTCTGGTCTGTTATACTTGAAGCATAATTATTTTTCAGTTCACAGTGACAATTTAATTTATTTTATTATGAACTGAATCATATTTCCCATGCAATGTATTTTTCAGGGATTTAATGTGCTCCGTTGGCTGCCAGTGTAAGATTCGATAGTTAATTTATTTCTTTTGCAGAATAGCATGTCCACAGCCTTTGGGGTTTGCACTGAAACATTCCTTTAGAAGAGGTAATAATATGGGATGACTTTTTAAGGTGAGATAGTTTCTAGAGCTAGAATTTCATTGTAACGTCATTAGATTGAAAAGTATTATATAAGCAAAGATTGTTTGCATAGCTGACAATGACAAGAGCAATTCTTTTCTGGTTTGTTCAGTAGGCCTCCTATGGGAATTTAGAACTCATGTTCCTATTCTTTTTAAAGAATAAGTGAGGATTGGAGGCTGAATTTAGTGTAGGAATTCCTGAATGAGAGGTAGGAATTTTCTGGAGAAGAATGGCAAAATCTTGAGTACTCCCCCCAAATGGATGGAAAAGTAGTTTGCTGTGTTAAAGACTCCTGAATAAGGAGAGATATACACAAAACAGACAAACACAAGAAGTTGCAGGAGGCTATGGGTTTACCATCCCAACAGGATGCTTCTAAGAATCCTCTAAAATGGATATGTCTTCATAGAGTTTTTGTTTCTTTTCTCTGTATCTACCATTGATGGAGTGAGAATGTGTGGGATAGAATGAATGGAATTGATTCTAACTCCAAGGCCCATCAGACTTCCAAGTATGCATATCCACTCATATGAACCAATACCATTTCTATATTCCATATGGACTTGGAACCCCTTTGTTCGGCACACCCCTCTTTGATCAGGATCCCAATCCTACTTCCACTTAATGACATGGGCCCATTCCACTTAATGACATAATTGTATCCCAGGTATCTCCAGTATTTCTTGGGCACATAGAGAAAAGAAATTTGTTATACTAATTAGGGTACTAATTGGGGCTAATTGCACTCTTTCTAGCATGACTACCATGGCAAATAAAAATTCAGTGTAGGGGATCTCAAATTTAAACTTAGGCTTCAATGACCACACACTCTTACAACAACTTCACAAAGGAGATGATGAAGCCCATTTTGTTTCTCCCCTGACCTTGCTTGATTTCCTTTCATCCTGCTGATCCTGTAGGGAGACATGGGAGGGAGAAATGCTTTGCGCTTGTAGGGGGAGACCTAGGTTTGAGTCCAGCTTTGAAACTCATTATTCCTGTGACTTTTGCTCTCAAACTTTCAAAAGCCTCACTTTCCTGGACTGTCACACAGCAACCAAAACTCTTTCAGCATTGGCTAGCTGGGAAGATTAAATGATTAAAAAGATTAAATGAGATGTTATACGGGTATAAGTTTTTATAAACTATAATGTGTGCTAGTCATGTGAAGAATATTAATAAATATATATTGACATTAATTTATATATTATAGTCTATTTTGATACACTTTGGGAGATATTCTGATAAAGGAATATTCTGATAAAATTTGGGAGAGCAACTGACCAGATTTATTTCTTTCAAAGGTGTCCTGTATGCCTAGAGTGGTAAATAAGTAATGATGATAATAAATAAATCCAGGAATTAAGTATTTATGTATAATACTTTACAACTTCATTTGGTGGAGCATCTTTCATGCCAACTATATCCCCAAACAGATTACATTCAATAAAGACTTACGGTGATAAGCAATAAATACTAGCAGTGAGAGACAGACATTGAGATAAACAAGCAGGGAAAAGTGCTTTGCTGCTAAATTCTGAAAAGAAATGAAGAATTTAGGGGTGAAGAGACCCAGGAGAGATGTCACAATAGGCAGAAACTATTGGAGATAAAGTTCTTACACTCAGTTTTCTTAGTGAAAGGCCTGAGGCAGAAAACACCAAGGCCTTGAGCCTCCACATGGGTCATCTGACTGGTGACATGTCTTTGCTGTGGGGTGGGAGGGGGCGAGGAAGATATTGAGTCCAAGAGAGGTGAACTCCAATTTCATGGGAATTATCAGGCAGGGGAAGCTTTGCCTTGATCTAAATGTAATAGAAGAGAACTAGGTATTGGTATTTTTTATTCCCTGTATTCCACCTAAGCGGTGCATATGTGAAGTTCATCACTAAAAATCAGCTGGAAATCTGATTTGCAGTCTAGAAGAAGTTTTTCAAGTTAATTCAGAATATACTGATTTCTAACCTTTCCAAGTTTGTCTTTGGTTCAGTCAGTTTTGACACAACAGAGTGATTTCCTTATATATTAATTTGACTTTCTAGTAGGTATATGGTAACATAAGCTCTTTGAGTAACACTGAATTTTGTGGTGTGTGTGTTTGTGTATGTGTGTGTGAAGGAAGGAGTAGTGGCATATAGAGAAGGGAAAGAAGAGGAAAATGTTGCTAATTAAGGTCTAACATAAGACTGATTTTCTTCTATTCTGAGTTAAAAAATTTTTTTTGAGAGAGAGCAAGTGGGGAGGGGTAGAGAGAGAGGGAGACAGAGAATCCCAAGCAGGCTCTGCGCTGCCAATACAGAGCCTGATGCAGGGCTTGGACCCAACAGACTGTGAGATCGTGACCTGAGCCGAAACCAAGAGTCAGACACTTAACCGACTGAGCCACCCAGTTGCCCCATACTACTCTGATTTTTTTAACCCTCTGGTTCTTCATCTATGTGAGGAGGACAATAATACCTACTCATTAGAGTTGTGTGAAAATGAGTAAGACAACAATGGTAAACTTCAGAAGTGCATGCTGCAGCGAACCCATAAGGCTCTCTCAATAAACACGAGTCCCATCTTCATTAGCCTGAATGTGCTATTGCACCATGGAACCCAGAAAACATGAGAAGGAAGTCCCTCTTCTCTTTTTAAAGAGTTATTATTAAGGAATTTTAATTTTTGTAAAGTATTTTGTATTAGAGATAGAACCACACCACAGAGAATCCTTAGAGCAGGCAATTAAAAAATCTCGTATGTGATTTAAAAATGCATTGTCTGCATTTTTCAGAATGTTTGCCTCTGTTAGACTCTCTAGGCTAGTACTAAAAGGAGTGTATTTCTGTAGCTCTCACTGACTGAGGCTGGGCAAGGGCAGAGTAGGGAAAGTTAAGCAGGCTCAGAGGCTAAGAAAAGGTTGCTTTTATGAGAGATTTGATCAGATAATCTGAAGAGTGATAAGAGTTACTAAATTTTCTATACATACAGTGTTTCTGTTGTGGTGGTGGTTCATTTGGCTTGGTTTGATTTGGTTTAAAGGCAAACTAATGCCTTCCAGTGGAAGATGACCTTACAAACCTATTTGAAACCCCATTACATCATTTTACATCAGATTTGTAGATGTGGTTCAGTATCAACAGACTATCTTTGGTTAGCTGGGCACCTATGGACAGCTTTAAGGAGGGCCACTAAAGTGTCTTTTATGATGCAAAAACTGCCTCAAAGTGAGCAATTTATTTTAGATAAGCATATTAGTAGTAAAAAAAACAACAACAACAACTTAGCCTAGAAGTTTTGATATGAGGAGAGACCATATGAATAAAGATGAGTAGCTACAAGCACAAATTGGTTTCACAGCTGCTCCTGATATATCAATAAAAAAGATAGAGAATGCAAAGTACCAATCAAATCAGTCAAATAGCCATGAGAAGATCCGCTCCTTGAGGGCATGGCTCCTTTCTAGTTGCATGTGAGGCGTGCCCAGTGGCTGGAATGCGGTGGGTGGGTACGTGGTAGGTTCTCACTGTTTGAGAGTAAAAAAAAAAAAAAAAAAAGAATATATATGGATAAATAATATATACTTAGAAGGGAGTGGCTTCACTTTTTTTGGGTGGGGGGGGGTGGGAGAGACTCTAGATTATTTGACCCTCATGACAGAGGCTGGCTTTTTATAAAACTTCCTCTATTTTCCAGTTGTCTTTTAAGTAGATATTTCTATTGAAGGTGTTCTTTATGGGCTAATAGGTGCAGGAGAGATGCCTCAAGGGAGAGTGATCTGAAGTTGTTACATTAAAAAGTTTTCCCAGGCAAGCAAGAAATGGCCTGGAGTCTGCTCCTGGTTACAACTTTAATCATTTCACACCAGCTGACTGTAGAAATTCATCTGAATGATAAAGAAAATACTTTAATCTGGACTTCATCATGTTACTTTTGCAAATTTGGATTTATGACTTGAAATTAAGAGCATGGAAGATTTATCTGCAACTTTGGCTTTCTCCTCTCTCCTCTCCCCCCGCCCCTCAATTCCCATAAATTCAAGAAAGGATGTGTTGCTCCATGGAATAGATGAGTGAGGACAAATGTTGAGCCAGGCAGAAAATCAGGAATGGGAGAGATTGGGGTTTGTGTTGGGAGGGGAGTTCAGGTTCCAGAAAATTAAGTTCTAATAGTTTTCAAGGGTCTAGACTAAGGCTTGGAAAACAATAAGACCTATCAGGGGCCATAAGATTGATAGCAGTCACAGACTAGAATCACATCATGTGATTCTAGTTTGGAGGCCAGGAAATCAAGCTGAGTCTGGAAGTCTGTGATCGTGGATCCAAAACAAAACAAAACAAAACAAAACAAAACAAAACAAAACAAAACAAAAAAAAAGCTGAAGTGACAATAGTCATGAAATCAATCGAAGTGAGAAAATACTTTCAACAAAGGTGGTTAAGATAGATGAGGGACTAGATTCCAGGAGTTAGGTCAAGGGAATGACAGCACCTCTCAGAAAAATAGCACTATCTGAATAGTATTATATAGGGATTATTGGGCTTGAAGGCTACTTTCTTCTTGCCAGGTACATGAACTGATTCCCCAGCACTATGTTGTGTGCATATGCCAGGGATGGGTCCTCAGGGATGGGCCCAGAGGCCTGCATTCAGCTGGGATGTGGGTAGGAAAGTGGGAAGTCCAGGAATGTTCCTGTGTGTTTTCCTGTGAACAGATCATCATGTTTCTCAGCTCAGAAGCGGCACTGGTCGGGGGAACTGGGCAAGGCTTTGTAGCTGAAAGGGAGGAAAAGCAAGAAATGGGGAAGATGACATAGAATGATCTATTCTAGGGGCAATCTGGAGATATAAGAGGATTGTATTCTTGCAAATAAACACAAAAACCTTTCAGTGGGTGCCCTGTACTTTAAAAGAAGAGAAACTGAATGGATTCTTCCCAATCTAGACACCAAGGACACAAAGCACAGGTTTCCTGAGCAAAATACCTGAGAGGAGTTAACTAAAGTTATTTGAAAATGGCTCTAGTGACTCTAGGAGTCTAAGCAAGGGTGGCCTCTCTCTGAGCTCCCTGACTAGCACTGCACATGTTCCTCTGTGGTTAGGCTGACCAACCCACATGACCCAGAGTGGTTCTTTATAGACCACTCTATAAGAAGCTAACTGCTTCTTTAGCGATGTCTATAATGTATCATCCATAACTTCCCCCGATTTTTTTTTTCTTTTTTGAAGATCTTCTGATAACGCAGCACATTTGAGTATGCTTCAAGTATTCAAGTGGTGCTACTGGCTATAATTAAGTTCTTTCAGCCTTTCCATTACAAATTCTTCTTTCCAAGGTTTAATATCTGAGGGACTTCTAATCCCACTGGGCCAAACTTAGTGTAGAAATTGTCAGCAAGAATGCAAATTTTTTTGCTCACCCCTAAATATTTCCAATCAAACAAATGTGTCTGTGGTTCTCCCCCCCCCCCCCACCCCCCCCCCCCCCCCACCATAGGATAGGTATAAAGAAATAGGTTTCAGGCACTTCTGAAAGGCCCAAAGAAAAAAAGTAATCCAAGCACAAAATCTGAGAGAAATGTACAAGAATGCAAAACTTAACTAGTATTGGGGTGGGTGGGAAAACAGTAAATGCTTCCAGTATCAGAGAGTTTTTATCTTGTGTTTTTTTAAAACCAAACACAAGATTTAACTATGAAATAGACTGAAAACATATTGGTTGTAGGTTTAGACTTTTGATTTTTTTTTTTAAATGTGTTACTTCTGTGAAAATTTAAGACAGTAAATGGATTTCAATATGTTCATCTGATTTGGATTATAATTGAAATGTTTCTTTCTATTCCTTTTTTCTGTGTCTTGAAGCCAGTTGAACAAAAATCATTTGTGATAATATTATTGATTTATAACAAAGTTATTAAAATGAAAAATTATTTTTATTTTTTATGGTGGCAAAGGGTATATAACATAAAATTTATCAACTTAACCATTTCTAAGTGTACAGTTCAGTAATGTTAAGTATATCTACATTGTTGTGCACCCAAATCTCTAGAATGTTTCCATTTTGCAAAATTCTATACCCATTACACAACAACTCCCCCTCACCTCAGCCTCTGGCAACCATCATTTTACTTTTTGTTTCTATGAATTTGACTACTTTTGATATATAAATGGAATCATACTGTTTGTCTTTTTATGACTGCCTTATCTCACTTAGCATAGTGACCTCTAGGTTCATGCATATTATAGCATGTGTCAGAATTTCTTTCCTTTTTAAGGCTGAATAATATAAAAGTTATTAACACTTGACTTTTTTGGGGTGTTTATTCAGTTTTGTCTTTGCTTTCTATTAATCAAAAGGTCCAGTTCCTTAAATCGAAGATGCTTTATGTCTTCAAATTATTTCATACTTATTAAAATTCCTCTTTGGGGTTTTAACTCTTTAGCTTAAGGCTTTAGGTCTTTGACCTTGGCTATACTGCTTAAGAGAGTTAGCAGCTTTTACAGCCAAGTTTCCTAGATGGAAGAAGATGGACATCTTAAGGTCCCGGCTATGGTTATTTGCTCCCAGGTCAGAGAGATTCTAACCATCTGCCTGCTGTACTGGTGCCTGCCACTCTCCCTTCTGTCTTTGCGGGGAACTGTCTTCTCTGTTGTCACAGTTCTGAGTATTCCAACCTCTCTGACACTTCTAAATGTGTCTGTCATCATCATATCTGCCTCTGAAGTTATTTCTATTGTACTTTTTTTTTTAAAAAAAGCAAATTTACTGTTTATTTTTACTTATTTTTAAATGTTTATTTCTTTATTTTGAGAGAGATCACGAGCTGGGGAGGGGCAGAGAGAGGGAGAGAGAGAGAGAGAGAGAGAGAGAGAGAGAGAGAGAGAGAGAATCGCAAGCAGGCTGCATGCTCCCAGCACAGAGCCTGATATGGGGCTCAAACCCACAAACCATGACCTGAGCTGAAATCAAGAGTTGGTTGCTCAACTGACTGAGACACCCAGGTGTCCCTATTTTTATTTTTAAAGTTTATTTATTTATTATGATTATTTTTAAGTTTATTTATTTATTTTGAGAGAGACAGAGAGACAGTGCAAATGGGGGAAGGGCAGAGAGAGAGAGAGAGAGAGAGAGAGAATCCCAACAGTCTCCTTGTTGCCAGCACAGAGCCCAACACGGGGCTTAAACTCATGAAACCGTGAAATCATGACCTGAGCCAAAACCAAGAGTTGGACATTTAACTGACTGAGCCATCTTGGTGCCCCAGTTTATTTATTTATTTATTTAAGTAATAATGTGGGGCTTGAACTTACAACCCTAAGATCAAGAGTCACATGCTCTTTGGACCAAGCCAGCCAGACACCCATCTATTGTGTTAGGTTTTTCTTTCCTTTCCATCCTTCTGTTTTTTTCTGACCCTTAGAGTTTCTTTGATACTTCTTGGTTTCCCAAGATTAATTTTTTCAAGATATGTGAGCCTTCTTCTTTTCCTTCTCATTGAGCTCTGACCATCTGGTAAAATTCCATTAAATTTCCCACACATTTATGGTAAACTTCTGGGTATCAAGCTGGAAATGCACAAACAAGATACTGTTTGCATCCTTGAAGACATTATAAGTTAATGGGGTAGATAGATCTGCAGACAAATCAAGACAATGTGGAGAATTAGGGGAGAAGAGCCCTGTGGTCTTTGTGAGAGGCATGGATGAGGAAGAAACTTGCCACATGTGGAAAAATCTTAACAGAATCAGATCTTAACAATGGAGCAACATTTAAAATCAGTCTTAAATCTTAAATACAGAGAAAAAACAGGGTTGATGGGGCAGGCAAGGGGGTGGGGAGGATGGGTGATGGGCATTGAGGAGGGCACTTGTTGGGATGAGCACTGGGTGTTGTATGTAAGCGATGAATCATGGGAATCTATTCCTGAGGCCAAGAGCACACTATATATACTGTATGTTAACTAGCTTGACAATGAATTATATTTAAAAAAATAAAATCAGTCTTAAAGAATGACTACAGGCTGGCTAGAAAAAAATTATATTTTTGACATAGTCTTTCTCCTTCTCAATTATTTGCTTATTTGGTAAAAATACACTGTGGAATGCATAGTTCCAAATTTCTCCCACATAAAGACACATTGGGTGAAATAGGTAACTTTTCTCACATGCATTTATTATTTCTGGTTGCCCCAGTTGCCACACTTTTCCTACAGGGACTTTCGGTTTATTTTGAAGTCTTCCGGGTCTGGTATGTTAAAGATTCCTGAGTGATCTGAAGAGATAGATTCTGATGAGCTAACCCACTATAAACTATTCTCAGTCATTTACATGTTGGTGTGAATGAAGCAAATGGAAGTCGTTTTTGAGAGGGCAAGAAGACAGACAAGAGTGTAGGAGGAGCTTGGGAAAGAGATGGCTGGAGATTTACTGGTGAAAAAGCAGTGGGGAAGTTGAAGGATAGGGACCTTGAACAAGTTAACGACTCGGTTCTCTCGAGAAGTAGTCCTATGTGTGGAAGAGTGCCCGGTGAGTCATATTTCATTTGAACAATGAACGTCTAAGGCATCTCCAAGGTGGTCTCCCATTAGTAGCAACCCTGTTCCCTACCTGGGTTCCAAGCAGACTGAGAAACAAAACGGTAAATATCGAATACAAAATGCCCACTTTGCCTCTGGTAGAGTTCAGGTTGAGTGAGAGAACTTTAAATCTGTTACTCTAGCGAGCTTGCTGATCTTGAACCCAGACTGGGCAGGCTGTCTCCCCACACCCCATCTTGGCAGCGCTAGACTAGAGCAGGACCACTCCATAAGGATAAGTCCCCGAACACTTGTCTGCATTTGCCAAGCACATACACCACTCCTCCTCCGGCTGTGGTGAGGAAGTGGGCAGTGAGAGACTGGGAAGACACTAATATCCTTGCTTTTTAGGGAAGAAGCAAAAGAAAGAAGGAAGAGAAAAGCATTTCCCTGGAACAAGTTATTCTCACTTAATTTCTTTTTTTTTTTTTTTCAAATGGAACTCTAAATATCCGTATGGATAGTTTTGCTTTTTCAGTTCTTTTTATTTTCAACTATTGCTTTGTCCTTTGTTTCCAGCATTGTACTTTCTCAGCTTTTCAGCAGGGAGTTTACCTGTGACCAGCCACTATCCTTTGACCATGGATGTCTCATCTTCATCCACCCAGTTTTAGGTTTTGGGTTTGTTTTTTTTTTCTCCTTATAGAGGGGACTCAATTTTGAAGCAGAATGCAGAAATGTAGGAACTACATGTGTCTGAGTCCTTGGTGCAATTGCCATCGTCCACACTGGCACCTTCCAGCTGTCTTTGGTATTCAGAGTAGGTAGAGTCTATGAATGGTAAGGTTGGTATGCTTGCATTTTAGCAGAACGAGTGTGAAAGTGATGACCTGTTTATCTGGTCTCCCCATTTGCAGGGTGTCGAGGTATTATGAGACATTTAAGTTACCTTTGCATTTATTTTAGGGAGTCATACCCCTCATCTTTCAGTCCTCTCTGCATAGCATTGCCTCTGTGCAGCTTATGGGAGCTCCTGGGAGTTAAATATGGAGCAAATGGTTCTCCAAGGAAATCTTTCTAGGAGGTGTGGACCACTGGAAGTCTGTGAGTGCTTGGAGTTGGATTCTCATCATGAAACACGATCAATGTAAGATAGAAATGTAATGAAGCAACACTTTGTTCCTGTGGGTAAAGTCAGATTGGCGACAACTTGGTATTGTGATAGCCAAGTTTCCTAATCTGGATTGATTTCTAGAGAAATTTATAAAGATCATCAATTGTTACAATGCTATGAATATGTAAGAGTACCAAGAGAGGGGATTCTTCTCTAAATGAGAGCAAGTGCTGTCAATGCTAATTTGCTTTCTTTTGTGCACAGTGCAACAAAGCTGCTGGGAGGGCTTGTGCTGTTGTTGCCACCAGGCTTTCAAATGAAAGTATATTGGTAGTTTTTGTATCATGTTTTTAAAAAGTAACTTTGGCATACGTGGCACATTATTTGTAAAGTACACAGAGCAATGCCTGGCACACGGTGAGCACTGAATGAGGCTTTTATTAAATAAATAAGGTATTAGAAGTAAAGCAAGCCACATTTGCCAAAATTCACAAATGAAAACTCTTGGCATTGTTGATCATTTACAGTTCAGGTAATCTTCCCTGTGTTTCACATCATTTGGGATTGGCAGAATCACTTCTGATACTGCCAGGTTCAAGGTTCTTCCACAACATCAGTTGAACATTATCCACAAACATCCTCCTTGGAGTTATCCAAACTTAGAAATCATTATAAATGTAATGAAGTTATAAAGAAGACTAATAAGAGTTTATATATTGATTTGTGAAAGTTTATGGTAAATTAACTGAAGGCCAAGTGATTCTATTATGGATAAAAGATGATATTGCTAATATGAAGAAGACTCCACCATAATGGTGCTCAAGATATTTGTCAAATTCAGGAATGGAAGAAAAGATTGTGCATTGGCACCCTGGTATAACATGTCTCTATGGAGATTGGTCCTACCACATTAGGTGCTTAGACTATATAAAATAGAAGAACCAAAGACCTTAGAACCCTGAGATTTGGCTAATCTGTCTATAATTATGCAATATATATATATAGGTAGATTCTAACCCGTGTGAGGCTCCATATTAGTAATCTCATGAACACAAACCAATAGGAGAGAGGAGACGGTTTCTAATCCATTGTGTTTCATGAAGGTTTTGCATTTAATGGATTTGTACAATGATTGAAATTTCCTTTTGAAACATTTTCAATTAGCATGTGTATTTGGCTCTTTTTAATCTCATCTTGAGCATCCTGAAATTTAAGTAAAGGGGAATGTCTTTGTTTTCTGTAAACAAAAAGTGGTGGTTCTGTGATACTAGGAACCATTTAAAGGTACATTTAGAAGATTATCTGATGAGAGAAAAGATGAAAGAAGAAGGAAGCACAAAACATGAGTTTGAGAGTGTCCTGCTTTCTAAGGACAAATTTGACTTAGTAAGAATACTTATAAGAGGCTTAAACTGATTTTGGGAATATCTGGGGTATGTATTGTAAATGTTTAGAGCCTTTACTCAGAGTGACCTATAAAGTCCTTTTGTTGTATGTGCTTTAACCAAAACACTTAAAACACATTTATATATTTAAATCCAAGTTAGTTATCATACAGCGTAGTATTGTTTCAGGAGTAGAATCCAGTGATTCATGACTTACATATAACACCCAGTGCTCATCCCAACGAGTGCCCTCCTAATGTCCATCACCCGTTTAGCCCATCCCCCCACCCCAAAGCCCTACAGCAACCCTCAACTTGTTCTCTATATAAGAGTTTCTTATTAACCAAAACACTTTTTGACTTTTGGATCTAATATTGTCTGTGTCCTTGTTCTAGGCAAGTTTGAAGCTGGTTTTCAGATCCTTAAATTGCTAGAATTTGGATCACCCAAATTTATTCCTCCCCATATCCATGACACTAGTGTCTTCTAGTAGCCATTCTGCGTTACACTTGTGTCTATCATAAAAAAGGAGGCAAAAGTAGCTACAGAATTTTGAGTGTACTGTCTGTGCCTGTAGTTACACATACATTATCACATTAGCCTTTTGAGAAATACTTTATTATTTCCATTATGCCTATGAAGAAACAGAAATTCCGTGAAATGAGATGTATCACTCATTCGTACAGTCAGTGGTAGTGATGCTGGGAGTCAACACACGTGCCTGACACTAGATTCTAGATTCATGTTCTTTCTGTTCTTACACTATTCACCATGCCATTCACCATTAGCATATATAGTTGCCTGGCACTCTATCATGTTTCAAAGTTATGAGTCCTGACTCCATTCCTCAGTGAATCTCTTCCTGTTGGTTCTTCCGATGATCAAAATCATGCTACCTTATTAATGGCCATCGATGTCTTTTAACAAGGCATATGTCTTAACCCTGAAGAGAGCTAGTGGAAGAAATGTAAAGCTTGTCATCACTCTTTGCATTGCTTGTACAATACCTGAAGGTGGGAAAACTTAGGCTATATTTTCTTTTAAGAGTCTAAGGATATAGCACACTGAAGAGCTCTGTGTATATAGCAGGCTTGCAAAATTGTATTGTGTGGATGAATGAATGAGCTGATGGACGGCATTCAGCCTCAACAGAAAGGCAGTTTAAGTGGATTTCTACGTGTGACATCCTTCTTTTTACTCTTCATGAATAGCAATGCCATCTTTACAAATGTAGGCTGTGAGCCAAATAGAACATGGTGGCGTCTAAGAAATCCAATATGATGATGAGTATGTTCAGAGGTTTTTAAACTTTAAACAATTTATAAAGTCATATTTTCCAACTGCAAAGAAATTCTTTTGTCCCGTACAGTGCATTTTGATATTTGAATGAAGATCGTAGTGTAAGGTGGTTGCTGAACTCAAGCTGTGTTAAACTGCCTGACTGCCCAGCTTTATTGTTTGTGACTAGAGGTAAGGCGGGGTGATAGTGAAATGAAATATTGATGAAAATGCACTGAAAATGTGTTAAAGCAACATATTTTGAAATGTACGTGGAGCTCTTTGGAGTGAAATAATGGTTTTAAGTGAATTCATGAAGATGTTAGTGCATCTTTTTAGTGATAAAATTGCAGTGACAATGGAAATTCCTACCCTCAACCAAGAACATAATTACCTATGGGATTTATTAATTTTCCAATTTAAGAATAATTTAATAATAACAATATAGGAAATGTATGCTGCAAGGACTGAGTTTTTTTGGTAAATCTCTTTAATATTGGCATGACCTAATAAAGATGCATGTTGCTACCACAAGATTTACACAATGCTAAATATTTTTAGATTGATTTCAACAAGAGAGATTGGAGACCATTCCTTCAGAAGTCTCAGGAGAAGAGCTTTAGCATATTTTTTATAAAGATTCATATGCACACAATAAACAACCTCAAATGTAATATCATTTGAACATTTAATCTAGTTATCTTTTAACCATCATGAAATGCTAGACCTAGATTTCAAACTTAATAAAGGAAGCAAGGTGTGTGCATTTGTGTGTGTGTGTGTTTTAATATAATGCTGATGTTAGAGTCTTTCCTTAGAATAACCACCTCTATTTTCAATAAAGGCAAAGAGGAGAAAAATGATAGAAATAAATGGATATGTATCAATATCGTTAAAAGTATTTATACATGAGGTCACTAATCTGTCCATTTGGCAAGGACCTATTTTAGAAGAACCTACATTTTGATGATAGCTCATACACATTACTTTATATTTGTGGAATGGACAGAGGAATGATATAGGATGGACAGCTAGATGGAGCTGGCTTTCCATAAGTCACAAGCTTTTTTCATTGCTAGAAAAGCAAATTCTGATGGTTTAGTGCAGATTCTGTTCTGAAGAGAAAAATAAAGACAACACTGAAGTGTTCTCTCTTGTGGACTGGTAATGACAGTAAATGACGAGTCCCATTAAAAACAAAACCAGAATAAATTGTCACTTAATTGTACACAACAATGTAAAGATTGTCAAGGGGCTTGCTTTCCCACAAGAAATATTTTGTTATAAGCGTCCAAGATCACAACTGAACCCTAAATTTATATTACCCCTAAATCTTCATTGTGTAATTGCCTTACTACTAGGTAACTAGATTAAGTTGGTGAGGTAGTGTAACTGGAATATCTAGGGATATATACAGCATTCTCAATTTCCTTTATTAAACAAATTTATTTCTGGTTGCTTTCTATTTTATTAGAGTAGCTATAAATTTCTTTTTCTGCATATTAATGGAGAATTTTTTTTCTGAAGTTAGACCACAAACTAACACACTTAGATCTAGACAGCAAAGACCTAGCACTGCTCTGTCAAAGACCAAATACCTGGTAAAACTCCCTACCTTTTCCTTCTCTCCCTGAAAAAAATCAATTATATTGGATCTCAAGTTCTAAGAACTTTTGTAGGTCTGATAACTTAGCACAAATGATATTTCCATGATTTTGTGCTGAGACCACACTGCCCTCAACATTATCTTATGCTTTTTAGAAGAGGATCTCAAAGCCACCTTAGAATTTTCTAGGGAAAAACTCCCCAAAGCATCCCCTATTTGGGAGAGAGAAAAAAATATTGTCCTGGACACTTAATAATAAAATTTAAAAATATTTTTCAGGTATAGGGTAGGAAAAAAAATCCAGAATCAAGACATATAAGTTTGTGGGACTCTTAATGTAGGTGTCTGGTTTATTATAGTGACTTTTTTGAGGCTTGTTATATTGTATTTTCGATATTTTTTCTCAGTTCTTGTCAATGTATGTCTGTGAACACTTATGGGTTCACCTAGATCCTCTCAGGAATCCACGTGGTCAAGACTGTTGACATAATAATACTAAGACATTATTCGCATGTTTCACTGTGTTGATATTTGCACTGTTGGTGAAAAAGCAATGGTGGGTTCAAGTGCTGGAACCTCAGCACAGTTTGACCGTGTCGCCAACTGTGGCCATAGTCATGTTCTTCACTGTCACTCACAGAATATATTTGATGAAGCAATACAAATTACTAATATTATTAAATCTCAATCCTAAGAACATACCTTTTCAATATTCTATCGATAAAATTGGAAGTGCCCATGAATACAATGGTGTTGCACACCAAGGTACAATGGATGTCTTAAGAGAAAGAACTGGTGTGTTGGTGTGCCTTAGTTGCTCAACTGGCTCCTTTCTTCATGAAACATCATGCTTACCGAAAGAATGACTGACAAATAAACCATGGTTATTCAGATGGGTATTTGGTAGATGTTTCTCGAAAATAAACAAAATTAACCTGTCCCTTTTAAGGAGAACAACTGACAAATTTTGTTTCCAAGAATAAAATCTGGACTTCCAAATAAAACAGAATGTTGAAAAACTTGGATATGTCACCCCCAAACTTGACAACTCTTTAATATTTAAACACTTTTTCCGATAAGATTGGTGGAGACATTGACAGATGTCAGTTTTTGATGTTGTATGATGGAATGCATGAGTTACCAAAAACATGCAGGAGTAAAGATTCGTTTGAAAGGTAAGATAGATTAATATATTCAATGTAACAGAGTAGTAATCGGAGTTGTAAAGTTCATTGATATGGTTTCCATTTCCATGTTACTACTATCTTTTAAGAAACTACCATTTGTTGACTTTTGGTGTAGTGTTGAATAACAACATCTTAAATTACCTGAAAGGGTGTAAAAATACTTTTCCTTTCTCTAGATGCATATCTGTGTGAGGCTGGATTTTCTTCATATCCTTCAACTAAAAAAAAAGGCTATTGGAATAGATTAAATGCAGAAGTAATGTAGTCAGCTGTCTTCCATCAAGCCAGACATAAAGAGCTGAGTAAAATATGGAAAACAATGTCACTATTATCACTATTTTTTTTGTTTTTGAAAATATAGAGTTTCTTTTTCAATAGAGAGTAGATTTATGTTGCTATTTTAAAATAGGTTAATAAATATTTAAAAATTTTCTCAGTTTTAATTTCTGTTAAGGAAAAAAACAATCCACACAAACATTCTTTGTGTCTTTAATAGCTTCTAAGAGTGGAGAGGGGTGTTGAGACCAAAAGGTTTGGGTATTGCTGTTCTACTTGCTAAATGGAGAGATCCTAATATCAAGCCTACTTCACTCATGTGTGAGAACACTGTGATGTGCCCTGCAGATCTCCCCTTCAAGGGAAGACTCACTACCTCAGCTGCTGGGAGAGCTGCCACCAACAGCTTTCAGCTGTCAACACCTTCAGGATTGTCTCAGCTTGAGAGAGCTTCCTCATCAAACATCATATCCCTTCCCAGGGTGGCCCACATCTAATGATTGGTGGATGCAGTTGTATAAGGGCATGGCCACTTTTGCCCAACTCAGACAACCCCAAAGTTATGTCCTAGCTTCAGAGCTTCCTGTGGGATCAGCTGAGGTGTCAATTGGCCTGCATCAATGCTTGACTTCTTCCTTTGCCCTCTGCTATTCCCTTTCCCTCTCTTCCTCAAGTGTTAATTCTGAGGTCCCTTCTTAATACATAGCTTGCACAGCAAACTCTATCTCAGATCCTGCTTCCTAAGGAGTATACCCTACAATTGTATGGGAACTTGATGTTAGGTTAAAAATGAAATTCTCTAATAGTGTTGAATGGGTGGAGCTTACACAGGGTTCTAAATTCTTTATCAACAAGCTTCACAAATTCATTGGCATATGAAGGGCTTTATGTGGTCTAGAATGCTGTTAGAGTCTGGAATGCTCCTAGAATGCATATCCATTAGGCCTGGGGAAGGCTATCTGGATTTTCTAAGGCTAGGCTCAGGAATGTGTACAAAGGAAAGCAGGCATTGGCTTCTGGCAAACACAGGTGAAAAATTTGCTCCTTCTACTTCTATGCTCTTTGGATAACCCATCTTCCAAATTTTTGGTGCATAACTAAGGAGGCAGAGATGAATCGGGGAGGGGGTCAAGAGGCTAGTGGAGTGTGAGAAAAACAGGCTCTATCTGTTAATTTAGCCCATCTTCACATTTAATATACACTGACAGCCAAAGTTGGATCTATTAGTTGTGATCTGAATCAATTGTTAATGTTGTCTAAAGTGAATGGATGTCCTGATCTGTCTTTTCCCTTAGGTCTTGCTACCAGCCTAGAAAACAAAGCTTGAGGGTCAGCCTCAGTTGGATCAGGATCATTTGAGGCTTAAACATTATTTTTTAAAAATATTTATTTATTTATTTTGAGAGAGAGAGAGAGAGAGAGCCAGGGAGAGGGGGTGAGGAGCAAAGAAACAACCCCAAGCAGGCTCCAAGCCATCAGTGCAGAACCCAACACAGGGCTTGATGTCATAAAACGTGAGATCATGACCTGAACTGAAATCAAGAGTCAGATACTCAACTGACTGAACCACCCAGGTGCCCTGAGGCTTAAACTTTCTAAAGAATGAGGAAGCCTAGTTGGCCTTTCTATAGCTCCATCTACGTGGTGAAATGATTACAACAGAACATTTATTTCCAATTTGATAAAGTTAGATTTCTTGCTCTGGGAATCAAAAATGATTTCATAGACCCTGGATACAGAAAGGGCACTTGCGCTGAAAATGAAGTCAAATTTTACACTGTGACTTTGGAAATGACCCACCTATATCCTGGTGGGCTAAATATTAATTCAGTCATTCCACGAACACTCATTCAGCACCTACCATGAGCCAGAAAATACTGTAACTTCTGGAGGATACACTGATGACTAAGACAATGGTGCTGATTTAAGAAGCTTCTTAAGGGGCGCCTGGGTGGCTCAGTCGGCTAAGCCTCCGACTTCGGCTCAGGTCACGATCTCACTGTCCGTGGGTTCGAGCCCCGCGTCGGGCTCTGTGCTGACGGCTCAGAGCCTGGAGCCTGTTTCAGATTCTGTGTCTCCCTCTCTCTGACCCTCCCCTGTTCATGCTCTGTCTCTCTCTGTCTCAAAAATAAATAAACGTTAAAAAGAAGCTTCTTAAGACATGTTAAAAGATAAACTGATAACAAACTCATAATAACATTTTTAAGAGTTTATTTGAACAAAAATCGATTCGAATCAGGCAGCACCAAACCGGAGGTGGTTAGGAATGCTCAACTGAAAGGAGCTAGGGGCAATACTTCATAGAGAGGTTGCAGAAGCACAGCAAAGAAATTACTTGATTGGCTGTTGCCTAAGTGGCTGCCTTATTTGGTAGAGCCTACCTGGGTGTTAGTGATTAGTTGTCTTTAGGTTTTGATTTTTTTTTAAGTTTGTTTATTTATTTTGAGAGGGACAGAGACAGCACGAATTGGGGAGGGGCAGTGAGAGAGGGAGGGAGAGAATCTCAAGCAGTCTCTGCGATATCATGACCTGAGCTGAAACCAAGAGTCAGGCGCTTAACAGACTGAGCCACCCAGGTGCCCCATTAGGTTTTGATTTCTTGGCCTTCAGGCATTTACAAACCTGGGTTTTGGTTTGTTTATGGAGGCTGCTAGGGCATTAGCATCACCTCAGTCCAATGTCCTTCTTGTTTAATTTAACAGACAGATGAAATTGTCTGGGTCTTATTCAGTCTCTTTGCCTATGCAGGCATAACATAAAAATGATGGTTCAGGAGAGAATTTAAAGATTTGAAAATGTTGAAAAAAGCTTTACGAACTAAGATAGCAAAGCACTGAGTGTAAATCACATATTTTGCATACTGAGGGCACTGTTCTAAGTACTGGGGATTCAATAGTGAACAAACTAGTTTATCTCTCACCTTACATTTTATTGGAGAAATTGAAAAATTAGGACAGGGGAAAATAAGTATGTCTAAAAAATGAATGTGTCAAAGAAAAAAATAAGAAAACAGAATATTTGAATTATAATTATCATTCTAGATGTATTATCTATCCAAGTCACAAGTACATACACATTCGTTACAAAATACATACAACATTATAAAAATTGACCACATATTAAGCAACGAAGAAAAACACAAAAAAATTACCTAAAGCTAAAATGATACTGGCCATAGTATTTGTCCATAATGCAAATAATACCAGAAATAGACAAGAAAAAATATTTTTAAAAATTCCTAAAGAGGGAAGCAAAACTGTAGTTATAAACCATTTAGAAACAAGCAACAGCGAGTGGATTCTATATCAGATCTGTGGGATATAGCCAAAACTGTACTTAGGAAATTTTATAGACATAAATGCACTGATGAGGAGATAAAAGTTTGAAAATAAGGCATTCAACTCAAGATGCTGGAAAAAGGAAAACCAAGTCAATCAAAGAGAATAGAAAAAATAAAAATCTTACATTTTCCGTATAAAATTAAATCGAACATAATGCAAATGGTAAATAACAAATAAAACCTGCTTTTGTTCCTTTGAAACAATCAGTAAACTTTTAAAAAGTATTTGGTGAGTTTTATCAAGAAATAAAAGGAGAGAATATACAACATCAGAAATTAGAACATATGACAAATTAGAAAATTTGACATAAACTATACATTGTGGAGATTTTAAAGTTTTGAGAGAATTCATTATTCAACATTACACCGGGAAATATGAAAATCTTATAAAATTAATGGTTTTCATGGCCTGTATATTAACAATGACTCAGAGAGAGACAAGAAAATATAAGTAGCTCAACAAAGATAGAGGAAAATGGTAAGGACAGTTTAATGTGTGAGATCTCTCAGTCCTTCAAGGAAAAAATTAACTCTATGTAAAAAAAATTGTTTAGAGAAAGTTAAAGATGAAGTTTCTTTATCTTATTCTATAAGGATAGTATAACCTTAGTGTCAAAATTAGGGAAAGCATAGCTTCTAAAGAAAACTGTACAACAGTTAAACTTATGAACATAGATACCAAAACTTTAAATGGAAAAGTGCTAAATCAAATCCAACAATGTATGGAAAGAATATCATAACCAACTAAGATTTATTCCAGGAATACAAACATGAGTCACCATCAGAGCTCCATCAGTGTAATTAATGACAATAAAAATACTTTTAATTACTTATTAATGCTTCAAAAAATATTTCTAAATTTCCTACAACGAGGAAGACACTGTTCTAGGTGTTGGGATGAAAGTGTGAACAAGACAGACAAGATCTCATGGAGCTTGCCTAAGAGGAATATTTAAAAATCCATTTAGTCATCTTGATAGATGCCCAAAATATACCTTAAACATGTAATACAGTTCAATATTCATTTCTGATAAAAACTTTTAGCAAGGGGAGAAAAGACTCAGTGTAAAGGCAGGCATGGCTGGAACAAACATTGTAAAGGAAACATGGGCAACATTAGCAACATTCCCTTTGAACCAGGAACTAGGAAAGAATTTCAATTTTCACTCTTTGTAAAAAAAGTTTATTTTTTTATATTGAGAGAGGGAGAGAGAGTGAGAGAGTGTGTGTGCAAGTGGGGGAGGGGCAGAGAGCAAGAGAGGGAGAATCCCAAGCAGCCTTCACACTGCCAGTGCAGAGCCCAACACAAGGCTTGAACTCACCAACTGTGAAATCATGACCTGGGTCAAAATCAAGAGTTAGACGCTTGACCAACTGAGCCACCCAGATGCCTCTCAGTTTACACTCGTAATGTTTAAAACTGCATTTGATGTCTAATCGGTGCAAGAAAGGAGACAAGACATAAACACATAGGAAAGGTGGAGACAAAGAGTGTCCATTTATAGAAGAAAAGGCTGTTTAAACTAAAAACCCAGATGAATGAATGATAAACTACCAGAACTAATGAGAGTTTAGTATTTTGGCCAAATACAAGACCCAAAACACAAATATTAAAAAATTTTCTCTATAGCAGAAGTAACCAGTTGGAAAATGCAATAATATTAGAGCCCATTCACAATAGAAACAAGCCCCTTAAAATACCAATATATTGAGAAACATATAATATCTTGTTGAAGAATACCAAAAGACCTTAAAAATGTAAAGGATACTATGCGCTTGGATGAAATGAGTCACTAGTATGAAGACATCAAATTTCCCTGTAATTTATCTGTACCTTGGTGTAAATTCCAATAAAAATGCCAATGGTTTCATTTTAAATATAATTTATTGTCAAATTGGTTTCCATACAATACCCAGTGCTCATCCCAACAAGTGCCCTCCTCCCTGCCCATCACCCACTTTCCCCTATCCCCCACCCTCCATCAACCCTCAGTTTGTTCTTAGTCCTCAAGAGTCTCTTATGGTTTGCCTCCCTCCCTCTCTGTAACTTTTTTTTCCTCTTCCCCTCCCCCATGGTCTTCTGTTAAGTTTCTCAAGACCCACATATGAGTGAAAACATATGGTATCTGTCTTTCTCTGCCTGACTTATTTCACTTAGCATAATACCCTCCAGTTCCATGTACGTTGCTGCAAATGGCCAGATTTTATTCTTTCTCATTGCCAAGTAGTATTCCATTATATACATAAACCACATCTTCTTTATCCATTTGTCAGTTGATGGAAATTTAGGCTCTTTCCATAATTTGGCTATTGTTGAAAGTGCTGCTATAAACATTGGGGTACAAGTGCCCCTATGCATCAGCACTCCTGTATCCCTTGGGTAGATTCCTAGCAGTGCTATTGCTGGGTCATAGGGTAGATCTATTTTTAATTTTTGGAGGAACCTTCACACTGTTTTGCCAATGGTATTTTTTGATGAAAGTTGATTCATTGATTTATGTTGAAGAGAAAATAGAAATAATCAAAGCCAGATTGTAAACAAAATAAAACAACAAAATTGATGAAAAACAAACACTGAAGGGTAGTTTCTCCCTCAAGGTTTCAACTCTCATTGGGCTCCAGTGTTTCCTCCTCTTGTTAATAGTTTCCTGGTTTAGCTAATCCCTCCATGCCTCAACATCCCTTGTATGTTGTTCATATCTCTGTAAATATCTTCACTTAAACCATTGGTGTGAATCTTTTTGTTTGTTTGGTTTTCTTCCTTCTGAGATCCTGTCTGATAACGTTGTTGGTACCAGGAATGGGGTAGTGTCATTTCACACCTAATAACTCACTTAGAGAAGTTTTGCTTCTTGTCTCTGCAACTTGGTGCTCAACAGTTTAGGGATCCAACAGTTTAGCGTTATCATGGGAGGAAGTTTTTCACTGGTGAACAGAGGTGACTTCAATAATATGGAAGCCGAGGCTACCATCTCATTTCTCATAACACTGAATCCTTGAAGAAAGCAGTCCCTGCTCTTCTTCCCAGGGTGACTGATCCTCATTACCAAGAGAATTTGGTGTGTAATTGTTTATAATGGTCTCTTGTGATTCTTTGTATTTCTATGGTATCAGTTGTAACTTCTCTGTCATTTATAACTTTATTTGAGTCTATGTTTTTTTTCCCCCTTGGTTAGTATGCTAAATGTTTGTCAATTTGTAAAATCTTTTCAAATATCCAATTCTTTGTCTCACTGATAGTTTTTCAGTTGTCTTTCTCGCCTCTATTTCATTTATTTCTGCTCTAATCTTTGTTATTTCCTTCCTTCTAATAATTTAGGGCTTAGATTTTTCCTCTTTTTTATAATTCTTTGAGATGTAAAGTTAGGTTATTTATTTGAGATCTTTCTCTTCTCCTAATGTAATCATTTATAGCTGTAAATAGCCCCTTTAGAGCTACTTTTGCTGTATCTCATAAGTTTATGTTGTGTTTTCATTTTCATTTGTCTCAAGATACTTTCTGATTTTCCTTTTTATTTCATCTTTGATCCATTGGTTGTTCAGGAGTGTGTGGTTTAATCTCCATGTATTTGTGAATTTTTTCATTTTCCTGCCATTACTGATTTCTAGTTTCATACTATTGTGGTTAGAAAATATACTTGATATAATCTCAGCTTTCTTACATTTATTGAGACTTGATTTGTAGCCCAAGATATGATTTATCCTGGAGAATATTCTGTGTGTGCTTGAGAAGAATATGTTTCTGCTGCTGTTAGATGGAATGTTCCTTGTAAGTCTTTTAGGGCAATTAGGTCTACAGTGTTATCTAGGTTTGCTGTTTTGTTATTAATAATCTGTCTGGATGATCTATCCAGTGTTAAAAATGGGCTATTTAAGTCCACTACCATTATTGCATTGCTGTCTATTTCTCTCTTCAGTTCTGTTAATATTTGCTTTAAATATTTAGGTGCTCCAATGTTTGGTGCATATGTATTTAAAATATTTTTAATCTTTTATTTATTTTTGAGAGAGAGAGAGAGAGACAGAATATGAGTGGGGATGGAACAGAGAGAGAGAGAGGGAGACACAGAATATGAAACAGGCTCCAGGCTCCAGGCTGTCAGCACAGAACCCAATGTGGGGCTTGAACCCATGAACTGTGAGATCATGACCTGAGCCGAAGTCAGACACCCAAGTGACTGAGCCATCTAGGTGCCCCAGTGCATATATATTTACAATTATATCCTCCTGAAATGACCACTTTACCATTATATGGTAGTTTTCTTTGTCTCTGGTGACCACTTTTGACTGAAAGTCTATTTTATCTGATGTAGGTATAGCCATTCTTGATCTCTTTGGTTATTTCTTTTCGTCTCTTCACTTTCAGCCTTTGTGTGTTTCTTTAAAGCTAGTGTTCTTTAGGAAGCATACTGTTAGATATTGCTATTTATCCATTCAGCCACTCTGTGCTTTTTGATTGGAAAAATTGATCCATTTACATTTAAGGTCATTATTGATAGGTAAGGATTTGCTATTGACATTTTATTTTTATTTTTTTAATTAATTAATTTATTAAAAAATCTTTTTTCTATGTTTATTTATTTTTGAGAGACACGGAGAGACAGAGCGTGAGTAGGGAAGGGCAGAGAGAGAGGGAGACACAGAATTCAAAGCAGGCTTCAGGCTCTGACTGTCAGCACAGAGCCTGATGCGGGGCTTGAACCCACGCAGGGTGAGATCATGACCTGAGCTGAAGTTGGATGCCCAACTGACTGAGCCACCCAGGTGCCCCACTACTGACATTTTATTAATGGGTTCATGTCTATATTTGTACCTATAATATGGTGTAGAGGGTGTGCATGGGCTCTGGGTGATGACAAAGGGCAGGGTTTCCTCTTGCTTAGGAATAACGATAGTACTTATCAATACTTAAGTAAACTTAAAACTTAAATAAAAAACAAAACAAATTCTCCCACTTGGGTATTTGATAATTTTCTTTTTATTTATACTTATATACATTTATCAGAATGACTAAATAAAGGCCCAACTTAAGGCAGTTAGTTGGTCTTTTCAGTCCCTACAATGGGGTTTGAGAAAGTGCTGTTGAAAAATATCCTCAAAATGTAAAATGTTGCCTTAACAGCTGAGCCAGGGAACTCTGTGGCCTGCAGCTGTCTAAGACAGCATCTGGAATTGGCATCTGGATTTTTTTTATTATATATGTCCATGTTGAAAATATATCACATATATATCAACAGAACAACATGGCACACAGTTGGCATGCTAAATTTTAAGTCTGTGTTTTAAGTTGTGACTTTAAATTTGTTTCTTCGTTGTTTTGAGTGCTCAGGTTTCCTTTTTGTGTTCATTGGGAAAAGAAAAATAATGCTTTTGGGGAATTCTGCTGATTAACCATTTTAAAAGTACCATTGGAAATTTAATTAAAACACTGCTGAAAAACAAGAAATTGTTAGGAATCCAACAAAAATAGAATGTTTTAGAGTCATGCATATTTTCAAATGTATTTATTTAGATGGAAGGATTGAAAACATGTGGCTTAGTTGCAATATAACAGGTGTATTCACAGTGCTTTGTTTAACCTCTTGTTGATTTTGTAATCTGTTGATAAAATATTAATAAATATTGAGCACGGTGCCATCAAAAATCTTTAAAATGTAACCTCCCTAACTACGTAAAAAACTATTTATACCTTAGCCAATAAAAGACCTAGAGAAGGGTTGCTTAGTTTGGAGTTTTTGAAACTGTGTTCATTTGAAAATTGACATCTGAAGAGCAGATTTTTCTCATGTGTATTATGAAACAGCCTTAGCACTATGCAGAATTGGAATCCTCTAGTTAAGTATTGAAATTCAGGGGTTTTCCTAAATGCATAGAATGTTACAAGTTTGTTTTCTGGTTATTATTTGTATTTCATAATAGTTCAGTTGACAAATGATTTGAAATTGCATTACTACTGTCATAAATCACAAATCTATTTTCAATTCCTGTTGATCTGTTATTATGTATCATCAAGTAAAAACACTTTAAACTGAGAAATTTTAATATTTACCCTGAAAACAATAATGTTGTTTTTTGTATCATCTGAAGTAGATCTCTTTTCTTTTTTCTTTTTGTATTTAATTTTAAAAAGTATACGCCTTTTTATTGCTTTCAAAAACATGCATTAGTAGGGATTAAGCTGCAGAAATTTATTTACTTTAGGGAATAAGTAAAGTGAGCATAGAGAATGTTTTAATGATGATTCTAAAGTTATTGGAGAAGATATCTCCTCTAAATCTTTTGATTGAAGCCTCTCTTATGTCCCTTTCAAACCAAGGTTTAGGGTTGAATGCTTCACAATTAAGAGGATGCCATTCAAACCCATCAAGAGTTGATAATTCAACAATTATGAAATCTTCAAAGAAGCATGGCTCTTCCGTGATAGTAGTTTTTGAAGTGGCCTGGCCCCACTTCAATAAGCAAAAAAGGAAACAGCATTCCTCTTTAAAAAATTCAAAGGCTAGGGGCACCTGGGTGGCTCAGTCGGTTGGGCATCCGACTTCGGCTCAGGTCATGATCTCACTGTCCATGAGTTCAAGCCCCATGTCGGGCTCTGTGCTGACAGCCTGGAGCCTGCTTCCGATTCTGTGTCTCCCTCTCTCTGGCCCTCCCCCACTCACACTCTGTCTCACTCTCTCTCTCAAAAATAAATAAACATTTAAAAAAAAATTCAAAGGCTAAAAAAATTTGGGTGCATGTGCTCCTTCAGATCAGAATTTTTGTATCCTTTGGATAAATACCTATAAATGAAATTACTGGGTCATAGGGTAGTTCTATTTAAAAATTTTTAAGGAACCTCAATAGTGTTCTCCAGAGTGGCTGTACCAGTTTGAATTTCCACCAGCAGTGCAAAAGTGTTCCCTTTTTTCACATCCTCACCAACATCTCTTGTTTCCTGAGTTGTTAATTTTTGCCATTCTGACAGGTGTGAGGTGGTATTTCATTGTGGTTTTGATTTGTATTTCCCTGGTGATGAGTGATGTTGAGTGTTTTTTCATGTGTCTGTTAGCCATCTGGATGTATTCTTTGGAAAAGTGTCTATTCATGTCTTCTGCCCATTTTTTTACTGAATTATTTGTTTTTTGGATGTTGAGTTTCATAAGTTCTTTACAGATTTGGGATACTAACCCTTTATCTAATATGTCATTTGCAAATATCTTCTTCCATTCCATTGGTTGCCTTTTAGTTTTGTTGATTGTTTCCTTTACTGTGCAGAATCTTTTATCTTTATGGGGTCCCAATAGTTCATTTCTGTTTTTATTTCCTTTGCCTCCAGATACATGTGTATTTGAAGGAGCACATGCACCCCTATGTTTATAGCAGCACTATCAACAATAGCCAAATTAGGAAAGAGCCCAAATTTCCATTGACTGAAGAATGGTTAAATAAGATATGATAGTATATACACACAACGGAATATTACTAGGTGATCAAAAAGAATGAAATCTTTCCATTTGCAAAAACGTGGTTGGATCCAAACTGAATTACGCTAAGTGAAATAAGTCAGTCAGAGAAAGACAAATATCCTATGATTTTACCCATATGTGGAATTTAAGAAACAAAACAGATGAACATAAGGGAAGGGAAGGAAAATAAGACAAAAATAGAGAGGCAGACAAACCATAAAAGACTCTTAAAGACAGAGAAAAATTGAGGGTTGCTGGAGGGGTGTTGGTGGGGGATGGGCAAAATGGGTGATGGGCATTAAGGAAGGCACTTGTTGGGATGAGTACTGGGTGTTATGTGTAAGTGATGAATCACTGGGTTCTGCTCCTAAAACCAGTATTACACTGTATGTTAACTAAATAACTAACTGAATTTAAATAAATAAATTAAAAAACAACAGAAAACTCAAAGACATTCCTTATTTAATTAATTAGTAGAGAAAGTCTTTTTTTAAAAACTGAGGTATAATTGACATATAATATTATATTAGCTTCAGGTCTACAACATAATAATTTGACACTGTATAATGCAAAATGATCGCCACAATAAGTCTAGTTACCATACAACATTAATACCATATTATTGGCTATATTCCCTGTGCTGTGTATTACATCCCCATGACTTGCTTAATTAGTTAACTGGAAGTTTGTACTTCTTGATCCCCTTCACCCATTTCACCTACCCACCAACCCCTTCCCCTCTGGCAACCACCAGACTATTTTTATTTTTTTTTTTATCTGTGAGCCTCATTTTTGTTTTGTTTGCTTGTTTTATTTTTTAGATTCCACATATAAGTGAGAGCATACAGTATTTGTTTTCCTATGTTTGACTTATCTTAGTTAGCATGATACCCTCAAGGTCCATCCACATCATTACAAATGGCAAGATTTCATTTTTTCTTATGGCTGAGTAGTATTCCATTGTGTATATGTCTGTGTGTGTGTGGGTATGTGTGTGTGTCTGTGTGTGGCTGTGTGTGAGCACCGTATCTTCTTTATCCTTTCATTCATTGATGGATGCTTTGGTTGCTTTCTTATATTGGTTGTTGTAAATAATGCTGTAATGAACATAGGGGTACATATATATACTTTTAAATTTATTTTGAGAGAGAGCATGAGCAGGGGAGGGGCAGAGACAGAGAGGAGAGAGAATCCCACAAACCATGAGATCATAACCTGTGTCAAAATTGAGAGTCAGATGTTTGACTGAGCTACCCAGGCATCTGGGGTACATGTATTTGTTCAAACTAGAGTTTTCATTTTCTCCAGAAAGATACACAGTAGTGGAATTGCTAGATCATATGGTAATCCTATTTTAATTCAAGGAAGATTCATTTTTTTTCTTTTTTTTTTCTTTTCAATATATGAAGTTTATTGTCAAATTGGTTTCCATACAACACCCAGTGCTCATCCCAAAAGGTGCCCTCCTCAATACCCATCCCCCACCCTCCTCTCCTCCCACCCCCCATCAAACCTCAGTTTGTTCTCAGTTTTTAAGAGTCTCTTATGCTTTGGCTCTCTCCCATTCTAACCTCTTTTTTTTTTTTTCCTTCCCCTCCCCTATGGGTTTCTGTTATGTTTCTCAGGATCCACCTAAGAGTGAAAACATATGGTATCTGTCTTTCTCTGTATGGCTTATTTCACTTAGCATAACACTCTCCAGTTCCATCCATGTTGCTACAAAGGGCCATATTTCATTCTTTCTCATTGCCACATAGTACTCCATTGTGTATATGAACCACAATTTCTTTATCCATTCATCAGTTGATGGACATTTAGGCTCTTTCCATAATTTGGCTATTGTTGACAGTGCTGCTATAAACATTGGGGTACAAGTGCCCCTATGCATCAGTACTCCTGTATCCCTTGGGTAAATTCCTAGCAGTGCTATTGCTGGGTCATAGGGTAGGTCTATTTTTAATTTTCTGAGGAACCTCCACACTGTTTTCCAGAGTGGCTGCACCAATTTGCATTCCCACCAACAGTGCAAGAGCGTTCCCGTTTCTCCACATCCTCGCCAGCATCTATAGTCTCCTGATTTGTTCATTTTGGCCACTCTGACTGGCGTGAGGTGATATCTGAGTGTGGTTTTGATTTGTATTTCTCTGATGAGGAGCGACGTTGAGCATCTTTTCATGTGCCTGTTGGCCTTCCGGATGTCTTCTTTAGAGAAGTGTCTATTCATGTTTTCTGCCCATTTCTTCACTGGGTTATTTGTTTTTCGGGTGTGGAGTTTGGTGAGCTCTTTATAGATTTTGGATACTAGCCCTTTGTCCGATATGTCGTTTGCAAATATCTTTTCCCATTCCGTTGGTTGCCTTTTAGTTTTGTTGGTTGTTTCCTTTGCTGTGCAGAAGCTTTTGATCTTCATAAGGTCCCAGTAGTTCATTTTTGCTTTTAATTCCCTTGCCTTTGGGGATGTGTCAAGTAAGAAATTGCTGCGGCTGAGGTCAGAGAGGTCTTTTCCTGCTTTCTCTTCTAGGGTTTTGATGGTTTCCTGTCTCACATTCAGGTCCTTTATCCATTTTGAGTTTATTTTTGTGAATGGCGTAACAAAGTGGTCTAGTTTCAACCTTCTGCATGTTGTTGTCCAGTTATCCCAGCGCCATTTGTTAAAGAGACTGTCTTTTTTCCATTGGATGTTCTTTCCTGCTTTGTCAAAGATTAGTCGGCCATACGTTTGTGGGTCTAGTTCTGGGGTTTCTATTCTATTCCATTGGTCTATGTGTCTGTTTTTGTGCCAATACCATGCTGTCTTGATGATGACAGCTTTGTAGTAGAGGCAAAAGTGTGGGATTGTGATGCCTCCTGCTTTGGTCTTCTTCAAAATTACTTTGGCTATTCGGGGCCTTTTGTGGTTCCATATGAATTTTAGGATTGCTTGTTCTAGTTTCAAGAAGAATGCTGGTGCAATTTTGATTGGAATTGCGTTGAATGTGTAGATAGCTTTGGGTAGTATTGACATTTTGACAATATTTATTCTTCCAATCCATGAGCAGGGAATGTTTTTCCATTTCTTTATATCTTCTTCAGTTTCCTTCACAAGCTTTCTATAGTTTTCAGCATACAGATCTTTTACATCTTTGGTTAGATTTATTCCTAGGTATTTTATGCTTCTTGGTGCAATTGTGAATGGGATCAGTTTCTTTATTTGTCTTTCTGTTGCTTCATTATTAGTGTATAAGAATGCAACTGATTTCTGTATATTGATTTTGTATCCTGCGACTTTGCTAAATTCATGTATCAGTTCTAGCAGACTTTTGGTGGAGTCTATCGGATTTTGCATGTATAATATCATGTCATCTGCAAAAAGTGAAAGCTTAACTTCATCTTTGCCAATTTTGATGCCTTTGATTTCCTTTTGTTGTCTGATTGCTGATGCTAGCACTTCCAACACCATGTTAAACAACAGCGGTGAGAGTGGACATCCCCATTGTGTTCCTGATCTCAGGGAAAAAGCTCTCAGTTTTTCCCCATTGAGGATGATGTTAGCTGTGGGCTTTTCATAAATGGCTTTTATGATGTTTAAGTATGTTCCTTCTATCCCGACTTTCTCAAGGGTTTTTTTTAAGAAAGGATGCTGAATTTTGTCAAATGCTTTTTCTGCATCGATTGACAGGATCATATGGTTCTTATCTTTTCTTTTATTAATGTGATGTATCACGTTGATTGATTTGCAAATGTTGAACCAGCCCTGTAGCCCATGAATGAATCCCACTTGATCATGGTGAATAATTCTTTTTATATGCTGTTGAATTCGATTTGCTAGTATGTTATTGAGAATTTTTGCATCCATATTCATCAGGGATATTGGCCTGTAGTTCTCTTTTTTTACTGGGTCTCTTTCTGGTTTAGGAATCAAAGTAATACTGGCTTCATAGAATGAGTCTGGAAGTTTTATTTCCCTTTCTATTTTTGGAATAGCTTGAGAAGGATAGGTATTATCTCCACTTTAAATGTCTGCTAGAATTCCCCAGGGAAGCCATCTGGTCCTGGACTCTTATTTGTTGGGAGATTTTTGATAACTGATACAATTTCTTTGCTGGTTATGGGTCTGTTCAAGCTTTCTATTTCCTCCTATTTAAGTTTTGGAAGTGTGTGGGTGTTTGGGTATTTGTCCATTTCTTCCAGGTTGTCCAGTTTGTTGGCATATAATTTTTCATAGTATTCCCTGATCATTGCCTGTATTTCTGAGGGATTGGTTGTAATAATTCCATTTTCATTCATGATTTTATCTATTTGGGTCATCTCCCTTTTCTTTTTGAGAAGCCTGGCTAGAGGTTTATCAATCTTGTTTATTTTTTCAAAAAACCAACTCTTGGTTTCGTTGATCTGCTCTACAGTTTTTTTTTTTTTAGATTGTATATTGTTTATTTCTGCTCTGATCTTTATTATTTCTCTTCTTCTGCTGGGTTTAGGGTGTCTTTGCTGTTCTGCTTCTATTTCCTTTAGGTGTGCTGTTAGATTTTGTATTTGGGATTTTTCTTGTTTCTGGCGATAGGCCTGGATTGCAATGTATTTTCCTCTCAGGACTGCCTTCGCTGCATCCCAAAGCATTTGGATTGTTGTATTTTCATTTTCATTTGTTTCCATATATTTTTAAATTTCTTCTCTAATTGCTTTGTTGACCCACATTCTTTAGTAGGGTGTTTTTTAACCTCCATGCTTTTGGAGGTTTTCCAGACTTTTTCCTGTGGTTGATTTCAAGCTTCATAGCATTGTGGTCCGAAAGTATGCATGGTATGATCTCAATTCTTGTATACTTATGAAGGGCTGTTTTGTGACCCAGTATGTGATCTATCTTGGAGAATGTTCCATGTGCACTCGAGAAGAAAGTATATTCTGTACTTTGGGATGCAGAGTTCTAAATATATCTGTCAGGTCCATCTGATCCAATGTATCATTCAGGGCCCTTGTTTCTTTCTTGACCGTGTGTCTAGATGATCTATCCATTTCTGTAAGTGGAGTGTTAAAGTCCCCTGCAATGACCACATTCTTATCAATAAGGTTGCTTATGTTTATGAGTAATTGTTTTATATATTTGGGGGCTCCCGTATTCGGTGCATAGACATTTATAATTGTTAGCTCTTCCTGATGGATAGACCCTATGATTATTATATAATGCCCTTCTTCATCTCTTGTTACAGCCTTTAATTGAAAGTCTAGTTTGTCTGATGTAAGTATGGCTACTCCAGCTTTCTTTTGACTTCCAGTGGCATGATAAATAGTTCTCCATCCCCTCACTCTCAATCTGAAGGTGTCCTCAGGTCTAAAATGAGTCTCTTGTAGACAGCAAATAGATGGGTCTTGTTTTTTTATCCATTCTGATACCCTATGTCTTTTGGTTGGCGCATGTAGTCCATTTACATTCAGTGTTACTATAGAAAGATATGGGTTTAGAGTCATTGTGATGTCCGTAGGTTTCATGCTTGTAGCGATGTCTCTGGTACTTTGTCTCACAGGATCCCCCTTAGGATCTCTTGTAGGGCTGGTTTAGTGGTGACGAATTCCTTCAGTTTTTGTTTGTTTGGGAAGACCTTTATCTCTCCTTCTATTCTAAATGACAGACTTGCTGGATAAAGGATTCTCGGCTGCATATTTTTTTCTGTTCATCACATTGAAGATCTCCTGCCATTCTTTTCTGGCCTGCCAAGTTTCAGTAGAGAGATCGGTCACGAGTCTTATAGGTCTCCTTTTATATGTTAGAGCACGTTTATCTCTAGCTGCTTTCAGAATTTTCTCTTTATCCTTGTTTTTGCCAGTTTCACTATATGTCGTGCAGAAGATCGATTCAAGTTACGTCTGAAGGGAGTTCTCTGTGCTTCTTGGATTTCATTGCCTTTTTCCTTCCCCAGATCAGGGAAGTTCTCAGCTATGATTTCTTCAAGTACACCTTCAGCACCTTTCCCTCTCTCTTCCTCCTCTGGGATACCAATTATGTGGAGATTATTTCTCTTTAGTGCATCACTTAGTTCTCTAATATTCTCCTCATACTCCTGGATTTTTTTATCTCTCTTTTTCTCAGCTTCTTCTTTTTCCATAATTTTGTCTTCTAGTTCACTTATTCTCTCCTCTGCCTCTCAATCCGAGCTGTGGTTGTCTCCCTTTTATTTTGCAGTGCATTGATAGCATTTTTTAGCTCCTCCAGGCTGTTCCTTAGTCCCTTGATCTCTGTAGCAATAGATTCTCTGCTGTCCTCTATACTGTTTTCAAGCCCAGCGATTAATTTTATGACTATTATTCTACATTCACTTTCTGTTATATTGTTTAAATCCTTTTTGATCAGTTTGTTAGCTGTTGTTATTTCCTGGAGATTCTTTTGAGGGCAATTCTTCCGTTTCATCATTTTGGATAGTCCCTGGGGTGGTGGGGGACTGTGGGGCACTTCCCCTGTGCTGTCTTGAATAACTTGCATTGGTGGGCGGGGCCGCAGTCAGACCTGATGTCTGCCCCCAGCCCACTGCTGGGGCCACAGTCAGACTGGTGTGTGCCTTCTCTTCCCCTCTCCTAGGGGCGGGATTCACTGTGGGGTGGTGTGGCCCATATGGGCTACTTGCACACTGCCAGACTTGTGGTGCTCGGGATCTGGGCATTAGCTGGGGTGGATTGGCAAGTCGCACAAGGGCGGGAGGGGCAGGCTCAGCTAGCTTTTCCTTTGGAGATCCACTTCGGGAGGGGCCCTGTGGCACCGGGAGGGAGTCAGACCCACTGGAGGGATGGATCCACAGAAGCACAGCGTTGGGTGTTTGCGGGGTGCAAGCATGTTCCCTGCAGGAACTGGTTCCCTTTGGGATTTGGGCTGGGGGATGGGCGAGGGAGATGGTGCTGGCAAGTGCCTTTGTTCCCTGCCAAGCTGAGCTCTGTCATCTGGGGCTCAACAACTCTCCCTCCCGTTGTTCTCCAGCCTTCCCGTTGTCTGAGCAGAGCTGTTAACTTATAACCTTCCAGATGTCAAGTCCCGCTTGCTGTCAGAATGCACTCCATCCGGCCCCTCCGCTTTTGCAAGCCAGACTTCAGAGGCTCTGCCTTGCCTGGCTGGCCGCCCCTCCGCCCTGGCTCCCTCCTGCCAGTCCGTGTAGCGCACACCGCCTCGCCACCCTTCCTACCCTCTTCCGTGGGCCTCTCGTCTGTGCTTGGCTCCGGAGACTCCATTCTGCTAGTCTTCTGGCGGTTTTCTGGGTTATTTAGGCAGGTGTAGGTGGAATCTAAGTGATCAGCAGGACTCGCCGTGAGCCCAGCGTCCTCCTACACTGTCATCTTCCCAGGATCTTGACAAATTTCTTTATGTGTGTTATGTTTAGCTTTCTTTCTAAATTTCTTTTATGTGCTTATTATAATTTTTGCTTTGTGTTTACTGTGTGGTTTACATGTATCATCCTATGTAATTAACAGTCTATTTTAAGTTGATAGCAGCTTAAATTTGAACACATTCCCAAATTCTACATTTTTACTTTCCCATCATGTTTCATGTTTTTGATGTCACATTTTACATCTTATTTAATGTATTTCTTAGCTAATTGTTATGCCTTTAGTTAATTTTGCTACTTTTGTCTTTTATCCTTCATAGTAGCTTCATAAGTGATTAATCCACTACCTTTACTATATATTTACCTTTTCCAATGAGATTTTTTACTTTCATATATTTTATTGTTATTAGTTAGTGCCATTTATTTCCAGCTTAAAGACACTTGAACATTTCTTGTACAGCTGGTTTGGTAGTGATGAACTCGTTTAGCTTTTGCTTGTCTGGAAAATTATATCTCCCCTTCATTTCTGAATGATACCCTTGCCAGGTAGAGTATTCTTGGTTGGTAGGTTTTTGCTTTCAGCACTTTGAATTTATCATGCCATTCCCTTCTGGCCTGCACAGTTTCTGCTGGGAAATCTGCTAATAGCCTTGTAGAGTTTCCCTTGTATATAATAATTTGTTTTTCTCTTGCTGCTTTGGAGATTATCTATCTTTAACTTTTGACATTTTAATTATATGTGTCTTGGTGTGGATCTCTTCAAGTTTATCTTATTTAGAACTATCTGGGCTTCTTGGCTCTGGATGTCTGTTTCCTTCCCTAGGTTAAGGAAGTTTTCAGCCATTATTTCTTCTGATAGTTTTCTCCCCCTTTTCTCTCTTTTCCTATAATATGAATATTACCTCACTCAATGTTGTCCCATTGAAATTAGATTACTTTTTAATAATTTTATCAAAAGAGCTTAATTAGTATGATTTGATATTATGTATAATCCAAAGTTACTGTATTGTACACTTTGCAAATGTCTTTCATAGGATTTAATTTAAAGGACTAAGCGCTGAACATTTATAAAAGTAGACTTCTTCTTTTGAGTTGAAATTTGCTCAAAATAAATAGAAAAGTTTTTGACAAGTTGACATATAAGAAGAGACACAATGATAAAACTAAAAGATGATATTCATGTATTACAAAAATCAGTTTATATTTTAAAATCATATTTGAGACAAAGAAGAAGTACATAATAAAAGATTGACTTTTATTGGAAGAAAAAAGCCAAGCAATCATTTGAAATCATAAATGTCTTTTTGATTCAGATACCATATAATTTAGGAATGACTTAGTGGTGAAAAAAGAGCTTCTTGCTTGTTTGCCTTGCCCCTAGGTGGTGATAAAAGTATTGCAAAGTGAAAAAGACAAGGCAAAAAGACAAATGTAAGCAGGATATTAAGTTTTTCCAGAAAATTCTGGTTTTGATTCTTAGGGATAAATTGGCTCAAATTATCTGCTGCTTTTGATATTTTTACTCATATAAGCAAGGATAATGTCTTTTAAGAGCACTATGTCTGGGTATTTCCCTCAATCCTTCCCTCCACTACTTTCTGCCACCCACTAAATCTGGCACAAATACAGATTAGGGCACCTATTTTCTGAACTACCATCATTGACTCACCAAACTTCAATTCTGATAGAAGTGTATAATAATGATAATTATGATAAAATAATAAAGACTGCTTAGACTAGGCCATTAAAAAGTGTTAAATAAGGAATTCCACTGCATATTAAATCCTTTGCTTACAGACATAAATAAGAATCTGCTACGTAATTACATATTTAAATTATCACATCACAAGTTCTACCAGAGTTCCATATTCCTTTGAAGAGACATCATTCAGCTAGAAATCCTCTGAGAATAAAGAAAGTGATTTCCAACATGTGTTCCCAAAATTGAACATTAGTTTCTTTTTAACAAATGAAAATTTCTCAGGGAAAACCACAGTATTATTTAGTTATTTTTTAATCCAAATGAATCTTGTATTTTTAACATGGCCTATAAATTGAGGTTTTTCTCTGTTAATGATAAGCTTGATATATAATTCATGAGAGTAACAAAATTTTAGATGCTCAATAACCTACCTATAGAATTAATATCCACTCTGGATAAAGAGGCATACAATTAAGATTGCAAGTCCTACTCAATCTGAACAAAAAAAAATGCTTTATTAACAAGTATTCCCCCAACATTCTGAAAATCAAAATACTTTTTGATGCCTATAATTAAAACAAAAACACAAGCAACAAAATATTGAATCTATATTTGCTATTCTGATATTATATTAATTATTGCTTGTTTTAAGATAGATGATTAATTGGGGCGCCTGGGTGGCGCAGTCAGTTAAGCATCCGACTTCAGCCAGGTCACGATCTCACGGTCCGTGAGTTCGAGCCCCGCGTCAGGCTCTGGGCTGATGGCTCGGAGCCTGGAGCCTGTTTCCGATTCTGTGTCTCCCTCTCTCTCTGACCCTCCCCCATTCATGCTCTGTCTCTCTCTGTCCCAAAAATAAATAAAAAACGTTGAAAAAAAAAAGATGATTAAAAAATAAAGGAGTTTTAGCTCATGATCATTGTATTATTTGCTAAAATCAAAAGTTGAAACAGAGTTGCTATACACAGGTGTAGGCTGTATACTGCACAACTCCAGGGAGTACCATTTCTTTGTACTACAATGTAAATAGCACTCCCTGAATTTGGGCAAGATGGCACCTGAACTGGAGTTCTAGATAGAACTTATTGGTTTCAATAAGATGCTTCCCAGAAAAGATTGTAGAGATATTTTCTTTTTTTTTTATTATTATTATTAAAAAAAATTTTTTTAAACGTTTATTTATTTTTGAGACAGAGAGAGACAGAGCATGAACGGGGGAGGGTCAGAGAGAGAGAGGGAGACACAGAATCGGAAACAGGCTCCAGGCTCCGAGCTGTCAGCACAGAGCCTGATGCGGGGCTTGAACTCAGGAACCGCGAGATCATGACCTGAGCCGAAGTCGGATGCTTAACCGACGGAGCCACCCAGGCACCCCTATTATTTTTTTTAAAATTTTTTTAATGTTTATTTATTTCTGAGGCAGAGAGAGACAGAGCATGAGTGGGGAGGGGCAGAGAGAGAGGGTGACACAGAATCCGAAGCAGGCTCCAGGCTCTGAGCCATCAGCCCAGACCCCGATGCAGGGCTCGAACGCACAGACTGTGAGATCATCACCTGAGCTGAAGCTGGACGCTCAACTGACTGAGCCACCCAGGCACCCCTGTAGAGATATTTTCTATTAAATAGATATAAATTTAATTGGGGAAAACCCAGTTTCTTGAGATTATCTGTTCTGTATAACAAGCAGACAAAACTTACCATTACCGTGAACAAATAGGAAAAGGGGGAAGAATACTCAAAATTATACTTCTGAGAAGTCATCCACATTTCTGAAAACCTTATTCTGACATTGAGGGACAAGATTTTTTTTGTGTTTATCATGAAGTTCCTAAGTTTGAGCTTTTCCATTATATTCCCATATATAAATACTCAAGTCCTTAAGGATTTCGATTTATTCATTTATTTATTAAGGATTTCTTGAGATTAGCTGTTCTGTATAACAAACAGACAAAACTTACCATTACCGTCTCTACTTCCACAAACATTAATTGAGCATGTAATGTGTGCCTGACACTATGTTAAGTAATTTACATTTTTCTTACTTATTCCTCACAATAATATTATGAGGAAATTGAGATTTACAGATAAGTAAGAACTAACTCTGTTTTCCCTGACAAAGAAGCAGGTGCTTGTAATACATACTATACCGTGATAATGCACCCTGGTGCATTAAACAAGTCCCACTGGCCTGCATTGAAGTTTGTACCATGAATTTTCCAGCCAATAAATACTTGGACTTGTTACTTTGTCGGAAATTTGAGTACTTACATATAAGGTTTTCAGAATGTGGATGACTTCTCAGTGGTATAATTTTGAGTATTCTTCCTCCTTTTCCCATTTATTCATTCTTCATACATTCAAAGTATAGAAAGGGACCCTGGCTGACTTAAATAGAACAGGCATTTATTGAAAAGTTATTGAGAGAGCATGGATTTTTAAAAATATAACTTATTGTCAAGTTGGCTAACATACAGTGTATACAGCATGCTCTTGGTTTTGGGGGTAGATTCCCATGATTCATTGCTTACATACAACACCCAGTGCTCATCCCAACAAGTGCTCTCCTCAGTGCCCATCACCCATTTTCTCCTCTCCCCTGCACCCCCCCATCAACCCTCAGTTTGTTCTCTGTATTTAGGAGTCTTTTATGGTTTGCCTCCCCCCCGCCCCCGTCTCTATTTGTAACTATTTTTTCCCCTTCCCTTTCCCTATGGTCTTCTGTTAAGTTTCTCAAGTTCCACATGAGTGAAAACACACAATATCTGTCTTTCTCTGACTGAGATATAGCATAATACCTCCAGTTCCCATTCACGTTGCTGCAAATGGCAGGATTTCATTCTTTCTTATTGCCAAGTAGTATTCCATTGTATATATAAACAACATCTTCTTTACCCATTCATCAGTTGATGGACATTTAGGGAGAGCACATGGATTTTCTTAAAAAAAATTTTTTTTTAACCTTTATTTTTTTTGAGACAGAGAGAGAGCATGAACGGGGGAGGCGCAGAGAGAGAGGGAGACACAGAATCGGAAGCAGGCTCCAGGCTCTGAGCCATCAGCCCAGAGCCCGACGCAGGGCTTGAACTCACGGACCGCAAGATCGTGACCTGAGCTGAAGTCGGCCGCTTAACCGACTGAGCCACCCAGGCGCCCCAAGTTATGATTTTGTAGATTATCTGAATTCTCTTGTTGTTAGGTTGGGAGGAAACTTCTCCACCTTTTACCTCCTAGACCAAAGCTGGAAGTCTCTTTGACTTTTGAGAAGTTTATGACATTTCCCTTTAAGGTCGCTTGGAAGACACCATGGATATTTTACCCAAACTTCTGATTAATTCTTATAGAGAAGAAAGTAGAAAACATGATGACTACCTTCTGAATTAACTATGATTTTGCCACAAAATGTTTTCAGTAGAGGAACAAATGCCCTCTGTTAAAGGAAGAGAGCATTACTCAAATACATACGAAAGAAAGCTACATTTATTATAATTTTTTATTCGTTGTTATGCAAGAGGGAACTGTATTTGTAGAACGCAAAATCTCTGAACAAAGCCAAGAGTAAACTTATAGTGGGTTTGAGGAAGTGTGGAGTTTAGGGATTGCAGACATTCAGGAGTACTAAAGATAATCTAAGATGGATAGCCTTAGATGGCTTTAAAACTGTGGCTACTAGTTTATAGCTTGAACTACAGCCAAAGAACAGTTAGTTAGTCATGTGCTTCCTTTCCTGAACTTAGAAAAGAGAAACTTTCCATTCTCACTCCATACTCAACTTAAGATAAAAACCAGTTTAAGATCATATGTAGCTATTATTTGATTGCACTTGATGAATTGAGAGGGTTCTAAGAGAAGGATGTTGTGCAAGAAAATTGGGGGCATGTAGTGACAGAGGTCACAGAACATTGGCGTGCCAATTAGGATTCTTGGCTGCAAGCAACAGAAACCAACGGGCTATTTTAGAGGACAAAGAGGGCAATTGATTGGAAGGATATCAAGAATCACAGAATCAAGGATGTTAGAGGACTGTGCTTGAAATTTGGGTAGTTTCAGAGGTGTGAAGAAGTAGGATGTGGAAGGTACAAAGCTATCATCTGGTAGGGACAATATGCCAAGGGTAGGAGTGCTTCCATAGGCCACTGCCATGGAGAATCCAGACACTCAGTTTTTCATATATTTAATCAGCAAATATTTATTGAGAACCTACCACAGGCTAGATTCTGTTTCTAGGTAATAAGAAAAGTAAATATATGTCAGATGATGATAAATGCTATGGGAAAAATATGTTCTATCCCCAGTGTAAAGGGTTATAAGCTGTCAGGAGTTGGACACATAGCTGCAACTTGATATAGGATATTCAAGGTGGCTTTATGTGACATTTTTCACAGAGAACTGAAGAAAAAATAGTAGAAAATCTTGTGGGTATGTGGAGGAAGAGTGTTGAGTGTTTCAGACTGAGAAAATGGAAAGTGCAAAGGCTCTGAGACAAAAGAATTTGGGGGAACAACATGTAGACCAATGTGGTTGGGACAGTTAGGGAGGGGATAATGGGAGGTGACAAGATCAGTGACACTGGGGATGGGGTTAAGGGTTAGATTATTATGTAGGACCTGGAAATCCATTCTAAAGACTTTGGCACTTATTTAATTTTTTCCTAGGTTTATCAAGATATAATTGAAATATATCACTGTACATATTTTAAGTATGCAACATAATGATTTGATAGATGTATATTTTGTGAAGTGATCACTGCAATAACTTTAGTTAGCATTCACCACCCACATAGTTATAAGTTTTGTTTCTTGTGATGAGAACTTTTAAGATCTACTCTCTTAGCAACTTTCAGATATACAATATGATATTGTTAACTGTGGTCACCATTAGTACTTTATATCCCCAGGACTTATTTATCTTGTAAGTGGAATTCTGTACCTTTTGATCACTTAAGTCTATAACACAAATTGGATACCAAGACTACCAAGACTATGTGATTGCCACAAGAGAGAGTTCTCTAAAGCTAGGAAGGGCAGTTAGATACTATGCAGACACAAACACTAATACATATCCACTAGAGTCAGCAATTACAATGTTGTTTCAGTCTGTCATAGGTCCTAGAAGCATATGATATGTATGGCCATAAATTCTTCCCATTCTTGTATGCACGCCTCTTTCCAGGGTCACTTTACATATGTTCCTATCAAAAGGTAATGTTTATTTCTTTGCTTCTTGAATTTGAGCATATAAAATTACTTTACTCAAAGGGACATTAATAAATACATCATAAGCACTGGCTTGGAAAGTGCTTGTGCATTGGGACTTACACTGGGACTCACTGCTTTTGGAACTCTGCAAGTACGACTATGTGAAGAAAGTTAAGCTAGTGCACTGAATAGTGTGAAACATGTAGCCCCATTAACCAACCATCACTCCACTGACAGCAAAATGACAGACATGAGGAGAGGCCATTCTAGATCATCCAACCTCCAATTAATTTTCCAGCTGGTTCCAGTCATGTTAGACAGACGTAGAATTGGCCTAGCCAGCCCCCCAAAATTATGAACTAAATAAAATGGTTGTTGTTTTATGCCACTAAGTTTTGACATAGTTTGTCACATAGTAAAAGCTAATTGATCGTCTATAGATCCACTGCAATCCCAATCAAAATCCCAACAAGTTATTTTATGGATATTAATAAGCTGATTCAAAAATTTGTACGAAGAGGTAAAAGATCTAGAATAGCCTATACAATACTGAAGGAGAAAAAGTTCATAAGGATTTGCTTAGAATGTACTTTAATCTGGCTTAAAGCAGTTGTAACTATGCCCCACCAAAGGTCTTAAAAGCCATTTTTAGAGCCTACTGCACTGTGTTCTCCTGTTGTAAACATTTTCATATGGGAGAATATGGTTTTTGGTTTTTTTTCATGTGACTCCTTGGAATTGATCCTGAGGTGATAACTCTTAGCACTTAGGTCCTGTCAAAAATATTCTTTTTCTTATCTCAAATGTAAGCGAAAACTGGTCTACTATGTCTCTAGGGATAAGCACAATGACAAAGAAAAAAAAAAAAGAAAGAAAAAGGTGTTCCTCCTCGCTTTTGACACTTTGTCCCAGTGTACAGAATTCTGTAATTCTAACACTCTGCTTATGTGAGGAGGGTTGCTGCTATCAGCCTTGCCTACTGTGACTTCTCCACACCCGAAGAGGAACTCTAGATCAAGATGCCCCCAACACTGTGATCAGAGTTTCCAGACATTGCCATGAGAACTGAGCGGGCGGGCCTTCACCACAGCCCCCAGCCCTGTCCTGCGCAGTGTTACGAGACAGGGATATGACAGCCCTCTCTCACTGCAGCCCTTAAGCACTTGGTCCATCCCCCTCAGCCTTAGCACTTTGTTCACTGTCCTGTGTCAGACCACTGAGCTCCACCCTTTTCTGAGAAAGTATGTGGGCTGAAATTGGGTTCATTTTGTTGTTGTTGTTTTAAATGTTTATCTTTTTGTGTGATAAAAACTATATTTTGTACTTAACCAGATATATTTTCACCCCAAGTGCGGGGTATTCTTTGTAAAAAAAAATGAAAATAAAGTTTTTTAATGGCAAAAAATTTTTTAAGGATTACTATAAAGTTATTAATCAAGACAGTGTGTCCTGGTGGTATTGATATTGGTGAAAAAATAGATAAATAGGTTGATGGAACAGAATAGAGAGCCTAGAAATAGACCAACCCAAATATGGTCAATTGATCTTTTACAACAGAGCAACAAAAATACAATGGAGAAAAGATAGTCTTTCCAACAAATGGTGATGGACATCCACATAATGAAAATGTAAAAATGAATCTAGACAAATATCTTCACAAAAATTAATTCAAAATGGAAACATAAAATGCAAAACAATTTAACTTCTAGACGATAACATGGGAGGGTATGGCTATGACTTTTTAGACACAAAACCAAAGGCACAATCCATGAAACAATTGATAAGCTGGACTTGACTAAAATTAAAAAATTATGTTCTGTGAAAGGCAATGTCAAGAGAATGAGAAGACAAGTCACAGACTGCAAGAAAATAATAGCAGAAAGACATGTGACAAAGGACTATTATCTAAAATGTACAAAGAACTCTTCGAATTCGACAATAAGAGAACAACTCAAATGAAAATGGCCTACACCTTAGCAGACACCTCACCAAAGAACGTATACAGATAGAAAATAAACATGTGGAGAGATGCTCTCATCATCTGTCATTAGGGAAACAATGAGATACCACTCCATGCCTATTGGAATGGCCCAAATCCAGAACACTGGCAACAGCAAACACTGGGAAGGATGTGGAGCAACTGAAGTGTCATTCGTTGCTGGTGGGAATGTAAAATGGTGCAGCCACTTTGGAAGACATTTGGCAGTTTCTTAAAAACTAAACATACTCTTACCATGCAATCCAGCAATCATGCTCCCAGGTATTCACCCAAAGGAGCCGAAAACTTAGGTCTGCACAAAAACTCTCACATGGATGCTTGTAGAAGCTTTGTTCATAATTACTAAAACTTGGAAGCAACCAAGATGCCCTTCAGTAGATGAATGGATAAGCAATTTGTGGGACATCCAGGGAATGAAATATTATTCAGTGCTAAAAAGAAATGATCAAGCCATGAAAAGCCATGGAGGGATCTTAAAAGCATATTACTGTGTGAAAGAAGCTGATCTAAAAAGGCTACATACTGTATTATTCCAACTTTATGACATTCTGGGGAAGGCAAAACTAGGGAGACGGTAAAAAAGGTCAGTGGTTTTCAGGGGTTAGTAAGGAGAGAGGGATAAATAGGCACACCCCAGAAGGTTTTTAGAGCAGTGAAGCTATTCTGTAAGATACCACATGATGGATAAATGTCATTATACATTTGTGAAAACCCATAGAATGTACAATACCATGAGTGAACCCTAATGTAAATATGGACTTTGGGTGATAATGATAAGTCAGTGTAGGTTCATAGACTGTAACAAGCATACCACTCTGGTGTTGAAAGTGGGGAAGGCTGTGTGTATGAAAGGGCAGGAGTATATGGGAACTCTGACTTTCTGCTCAATTTTGCTGTGAATCAAAAACTGCTCCAAAAAAATAAAATCTACTTAAAAAAAAAAAACCAAGTTAATAAAAATATTCAAAACAAAGACAAAAAACAAAGAGATGCTTGCTTTTACTTATGAATCACAAAACATCTATGTCATAAGGGTCTAAACTGAGAAACGGTTGTGTAAGTTATTAACAGTAGTAAGATATTTTTTTTTTCACCCTGACTGAAGAATGTGATATCAGGTTTTGGATAAGAAAATGGAGGAAAGGCATGCCAGTTTATTTATTTGCAAATATGATTAGACTTGATACTGAACAGGAAGATCCCAAACTCTTGACTGAAGGGACGATGCCTCATCTTCAAGGAGGAAGAGAATAAAAAATTCAAAGCCTTTGCCTTTGCAAAGTAAACCCACTTTGGATTTCTACCCATTAGCAGCACTGGATGGGCCATTAGGCAGAGATTCTGGGGACAGAGGTCCAGTTCACTTCTTTTCTCTCCCTACTTTCTCTAGAATAAATTCCCAAAATAAACATTACCTCACTCCCAGAAGTGACTGATACTATCTCTGGGCTATTTTCATTCTGAGCAGTTCACTTGGCGGTATCTCTGAATGGATGAACACATTGATAATCATCATATTATAAACTCATCAATTTTTCAAAAACCAATGTAAGGTAATTTTTTAATGAAAAAGATGTCCTAAATAATTTTTAAAGCCAATTAAACAATCTATTTGAGGGATTTCTGTTTTGTAGAAAAGTAGTATTGGCTGTTAGGAAAGAGATTGCTTCCAGAAATTCTGAAGTGCCCACTCTTGATAAGATCTAAGATCACACACAGCACTGCTTAACTAACTCAGAGAACATGCCATAGCTTCCCCTCAGAAAATCAAGGCAGAAATATCTTTGTTGGTGAGAAATCTGTTAGAGGAAAGACACATTATCTCATGATGTCAGTCTCAAAAGAAGTGAAGTTTGTTTCAAATTTACGAAATTAAAGGCAGCCAGTATTTTATTTTATTCCAACTTTATTGAAGTATAATTGACAAAGTTGTAACTTGGTGGAAATCCTTTCACAATGTGCATCTTAATTTTTTTTTTTATGTTTATTTATTTTCGAGAGAGAGACAGAATGTGAGCAATGGGAGGAGCAGAGAGGGAGACACAGAATCCGAAGCAGGTTCCAGGCTCTGAGCTGTCAGCACAGTGCCCAAAGTGGGGCTCGAACTCACGAATAGTGAGCTGAGTTAGACTCTTAACCGACTGAGCCACCCAGGTGCCCCCACAATGTGTATTTTAAATCATGATATCATTTATGGCAAATCTATTGGTTTATGTGACTACTTTACAAAGTAACATTGTATTTTATTATAGTATGTGTATATAATATATATGTATGATACATGTAATCTATATAATATATAATACATCATGTAAATGTACTCTCTATTCCAAATTTTTTCTGTTACCCATTTTCTGTGCAAGTTATCTTCTTTATGGAAGATAACTCATCTTCACGGAGTCTAAATATGGACTCCCTTCCTAGCCAAGCTACTTTAGACTTGTCCAAAGAGAAATTCAACTTGTTTTTGAAAAACAAAAACTGTGTATAATGTTCTAGCAATAGAAGTGGCTCAGCAGCTCAGTGGTGTTTGGGCTAATATTCTGCCTAATGCAATCTTCGTGTTATCAGCCATCATCAGCTCCTCATCCTTTCAATAATGTAATATAAGTTGCTAAACCCCTAGAGCTGATTGTATCACAAAGGGATTACCCCAGTCCCTTTCTGGGAATTAAACCTACAGACAAAGGGCAGACAGCTGGGCCGCCTGCATCAATCTGACATCGCTTATTTGCTACGTACATTAGTACAATCTGCTGCCGCAGAACAGAATTGTAAACATTCGAGCTGTATTCTCAGGACCCTGTTTTTAAAATATTAACATCCTTCAGTGGGCTTTAAGTACTCAATAATAGAGTTAAATTCACAGCAGTGGAGGGTGTAGAAGGGAAACTTAATGAAGTTGGAAAGGCTCTGGATTTTGCAAGACATGTTTGAGGGTTTGAAAAGTACAGGCACAGAGTTGAACCTTGGCAAAGAACTGAAAGTATCATCTATGATCATTTAACAGCGATGCCTTTTCCCGCCACTCAGCTTCTTAGAAAAATTTCCTTCCTGTTAATTACCTTACCATTCAGAAAACTTGATTCCATTTGAAATTGGAATTGTAGTAAACAATATCACTGCTTTTACTTGTATTTCTGGTTGTCTTATAACCATTTGAACAGAAAGTCATGTATTAAAGGGTTTTTGTTTGGGAAATATAACACCCAAGGGGAAAGTTTTCAGATACAACCCAACCTTATTATATTATTAGAATTTGCAAGTTGAAAATAATTTATAGGCCTGTGTGCAAATACTAGGGCTGTGTTTTAAGATACTTTGGTTATTTCCCTGTTTGAAAATGTCAGCTTTCAAAATGCTGCCCAATTCCATGCCTTCCCAGGATGCTGCATATACACCCTTTAATCATTTTTCAGTGCTTCCCAAGAAACTCCTTGGGATCACATATTAAAAGAGACTACATTTGAAATAGCTTTCCCAAATAATACAATTTGATGGTGTCTATGATGTGCCTGCCAGCGAAACAGGAATCTTATTTCAATTGAACTCTATTTAGGCCCTCAAATCAGGACATTCACAGTGTGACTTTAACACAATAAGTCAAATTGCCCTATTCCTAAAGGCCCAGGACCTGATAGATACTGGGTTAGTCAAACCAAATCATGTTAAGAGTAACAATATTAATGAAAATAGGAAATTAGACTTACAGTTCTAGAATGAATTTATATATTCTAGAATAAATTATCTTTAGGTATGTTAGGCAGTGCACATTCTTTGTGTTATTGATAGACAAAGCGAGAAATATTGATGAATACATAAGGGTAGTCAAACTTTTCCCAGGACTGAAAATCTTTTGAAAACTAGTACATTTACAGCTGATTTAAGTCCCGTATTGAATGAAGGGCACCAAACATTTCATTCATCTAAGTTTTGTTACAATTTTACCAGCACAGGTGATGGATGCAAAAATGAATTTTTTCCCCCCTAAGCTGGTTGGAACTATCGAATTAGATTTGGAATTATGATTTAAAAGACATTGCAGGGGCACCTGGGTGACTCAGTTGGTTGAGCATCTGACTTTGGCTCAGGTCATGATCTCGCAGTCCATGAGTTCGGGCCCCTCGTTGGGCTCTGTGCTGACAGCTCAGAGCCTGGAGCCTGCTTCTGATTCTGTGTCTCCTTCTCTCTCTGCCCCTCTCCTACTCATGCTCTGTCTCTGTCTCTCTCTGTCAAAAATAAATAAACATTAAAAAAAAAGACATTGCAAAAAAGACTCAAATAGGCATGTCAGTGACAACAGGCTCGTGCCAATAATATCAAGTACAATTTGTCCCTTACTTCCCAGAATTCTGTTACTTTGTCTGGTGTATAAGGGATAGTCCTCAATTAGTTGTGCTATGTTTTCTCTTGCTAGGTAAGCATTTTTGGTCAAACGAGGAATGGCAGAGTTCCACAATTAGATCAAAAGATCAATCGTAATGTACCATTTTCTCCTCACCCCCCTGCTGTAATAAAGTGGCTGCAGCTCTCCAGGGGACAACTCAAAATCCTAGAACTGATATTTCTAAATTAGCTGACTCTCTGACCTTGCTGGTAATTGCGTTAGTTTATCAATGTTCAACACAATTTATTACTCTCCAATATGTACCAAAGTGTTTATCTCTCAACACTAACAATATTAAAAAATCTAAACTATCTATTGCAGCAGAAAGGGGCATCCTTTAATTAGGGAAAAACATAAATAAATGGGAGACATCACGTGGCCTGCCTGAGCACAGAAGATTTGCAACTCCTGAAAGCAGGTAGCTGCCTCCTCCCGTTTGACAACGTCATGTTTGCAAATTCTGGAAGAAGAGGAACCAAGTTTTATTTCAATTTGTGTGTGTTTGATACTGGAATGAAATGATGCTTTCTGCATTGCTAAAGTAATGGCTTCATTCTAAGAAAAATAAATGGCATTGATAAAGCCTTATCAAAGCACTTAGAAGCTATGTGGGTACTGATCGCATCTCACTTTGACTTTCAACATGGTACAATTTGATGGGGAAAAGCATTAAGTTCAGGGGTCCAATTTTGGAATGAAGGAAATCAACAGCATTCATTCACTACCTTCATCTTAATTATTTTATTATACCTTATTTAAGTCTTGTGTTTGATCAAGATGGTGAGCAAGCTGTGACAAAACTCAGTGTATATTAAATTACCTAGAGGTAGTGTCATATTGAAGTTTTGCAAAAGAAATGTTGTCTGGTTTTAATGTATCATTGACAAGGAAATGTGTCATGACCTGGCCATGAACCATGTTCATTACCTTCTTGGGTAGAAGTAGGTGTGGTAAAACATTGCGCTGTCCAACTTTAAACAATGGGCTGCTCTCATCTACCCTGCTTCTTCCACCTGTCATTGGACTTTCCTCTTCTGTTTCTTCACAGATGACACACAAGTTAAGAATGTGACTTTCAGTCACATCTATCCACTCACCCACTTGCTATTTCCCATTGAACCAAAACCCTGCATGAATTCCTCACTCATAAGTCATGAGTTTCAAAGGCAGCTTGTGCTGGGATAAGATTGGTTTGAAGCCTTGCAAAGCATTTGGTATCTTCTTAAAATCTTGGTGTCTTGAAATTATAGCTCATATTATAGTTACTATTATTGTTACTTTACTGATAATTGTTAGGCTTATGTTCTTTCAAAAGCAGATTTGTTTTAATTTCTTTCGTTCACCAGCAGCTCATTTCAGTGCAAAGGAGAAAATTCCTTTGGTAAGGGAACTGTGAGATGTGCCTCCTCTCTGCAGTTTACTCGAGTTTCCACAGAACTTTAAAATCCATACTTGGAAAATTTTATTGTTTTAATTACATTGCAAAGTCATAGAAATTCTTTTAGTTTTTAAAAGTCCTCAACCTCTCTGACATCCCTTTAGCGATTGAGTGCTATTTATGCTGCATTAACATTGCCAACCCTAATCAGGAGACTCCCAAAGTGTGTCCACTGTGTGCGTCGCTCAAGCTAAACTACACATGCAATCTGCTGTGTTTTAGATTCAGATTAAACACTCACTGAGTGCCTGGGAGAGGCCAAATTCCGTTCTACTCATTTCATGTACACATTGCGTTCTTTCTAAGCACTTGGAAAATAGAATAAGTTTTTGCCCATTTGAATATAATTTTACTCAGATGCTTTGATTAGCCTCATAACATTTGGTTTTGAATAAATCTTATTTTCATTCAGGTAAAATTGAAGGATAAATAAAAGTTATTTTGAGCAATAAAGGTATTGGATTTTATAAAAATAGTCTTCATAAATATGAGAGACCATTTAGAGAGCAAAGGGTGATGAACATTTATTGGCTGCTTATTGTTTGCCTCTAGTACTTTAAATATATTACCATCTCTGCTAAAAATATTCAGCATTTATTTTGTGACAGGAACCGTGCTTACTTCAGGAGATGTGGGGGTGCATAAGGTAGAGCTCTATGCATTCGAGGGAATATAGAGAAGTGGGAAAGCCCTTCTCGTGTAATGTTCTCCTTGAAACAGAAGTGGTGAGTACAGAACGTTATAGGAACACACAGGAGAGTTATCTGGTCCACCTTGGTTAGGAAAATCTACGTAGACAGAATAACACTAACGTGAAGTTTCCATCTTCAGTTTAGAATCTTCCCCTTCACCTTCCATCCTATTCTATCTCTCCTTCCTTCTATCTTTTCTGGCCTCCTTCTTCTCTTTTCCTTTTCATTTTTCTAGATTAAAAAAATTACAAAAGCATTATTTGATTTTTGTACCCCATCTAACAATGCAGAGATGGAGAAAGCAAAGATTAATAAGCTCCTCATTTCCGCCCACATGCTCTGTTAGTAGGAATGTAAATTGGAACAGCTATGGTGAAAAACAGTATGTGAGTTTCTCAAAAGACAGAAACATATGATCCAGTATACCATTCCTGGGTATTTACCCAGAGAAAATGAAAACACTAATTTGAAAAGATATATGCACCCCCATGCTTATTGTAGCATTATTTACAATAGCCAAGATATGGAAGCAACCCAAGTGTTCATTGATAGATGAATGGGTAAAGAAGATGGGAAATGTATATATATGCAAGGGAATATTACTCAGCCATAAAAAAGGATGGGATCTTGCTATCTGAGACAGCATGGATGGACCTAGAGGGTATTATGCTAAGTAAGTTAAAGAAAGACAAATACCATATGATTTCACTTGTATATGGAATCTAAAAGACAAAATAAATGAATAGAAGAACAAAAAAGCAGATTCAGACCTATAATTACAGAGAACAAACTGATAGTTGCCAGAGGGAAGGGGGTGGGGGGATGGACAATATAGGTGAAAGGGTGTGGAGGATATAAGCTTCCAGTTATGGAATGAATAAGCCACAAGGATAAGAGGTACAGCATAAGGAACATAGTCAATGGTATTGTAATAGCGATGTCTGGTGACAGATGGTAACCACCCCTGTGGGGAACATGGCATAGCATGTCGAGTTGTTGATTCACTATGTTGTACACTTGAAACTAAGGTAACATTGTGTGTCAACTATGCTTAAATACTAAAAACAATAAACTCCTCATTATGCACTCCAGATAATAATTTTCTGTTGTAACCAGAGAAGGTGATATTACACATACTTTTTCCCCAAAATGAGATACAGATTATTGTATAATTGCTTTTTCTTTGATAACTTTATAAGACCTCATTACAGTATTAGAAAACCCCAACACAAATTGCTAATGTTTTCAATTTCTTGTTTCTGTTTTCTTACACTATCAGTTATAATTATAGCATGTGAATTCCACTGAATGGGATGTACCTTTTCTCACCTTCTCTCCCCCTTTTCCACCCCTTCCTCCTCACCTTGATCACCTGCCCTACATTTTGGTCATTCTGAATTGCACTTCTCTCTGTGCTCATACTAATCAACTTATTATGCATCCTAGCATGTGTATTCGAACACATTAGTAGATTTTTGTTGTTGTAAACTTGATGATACAAGTAACATGAAACTCCATGATGGATAAAGTCAAGTTCATTCAACTATTTCTCTATCAGTAGGCAAACTAGTTGCTTTGTGACATTACAAGAAAATCTTGCAACAAACATCTTTCTACATAAGTCCTATGTACTACACCTTTCGTTTCTCAAGAATAAATCCCCCTGTCTAGGATATCTTTATAACAATGGCCAGATTGTTGCAAGGATATGGAAATATTTATCAGCAATGTATGAGGGTGACTTCATCAACACAGGATCCTATTGTTCTTTGTGATTTTTGCCAATATAATGGGTAAAAAGGAGGTGTCTATCCCATTGTTTAAATCTGAATGTCCTCAGCATTCACGAGGACATGTGCTATGTCTGTCTGTCTGTATGTATGTATGTATTTACTTACACGAGTTTCCTATTTATGTCCTTCTCCCATTTATGTCTGAGTTGTCTTTTCTTTTTAATCAATTTGTAGAAACTTCTTCCTGTATCAGGGATATTAGCCCTTTGCATTAGTTAGAGCTTTCAGCTGATAACAATGGAAACTGGTTAGTGCAGGCAGTCAGTAATTTGTTGAAGGATATTGAGTAAGTTCCCAGAATCAGTGGAAGGGCTTGAGAGACAGGCTTGAGCCCGAGTTCCCAGGAACAACACGCAACATAGGCATTAAAGAACGGGCCTGAGGAGAACCTTGATTACTACAGCTGTGGCCTCTGCTGTAGCCCATTTCCCACAAAATCATTTAAACTCTCAGGTGGTTTGGTTTGGGATCTTAAGACTCAGGCAAGCTGCACCAGGTGACATGGCTGTGGCCCACTGCCGTGGGGCTAGGAAAGTAGGGTTTCTGAAGATGGGTTCATAACATGGTAAGCTATAAAATGTAAGGTAAATAGTCAAAAGAATTTAGGCACCACAAATGATAGATGCCCACTGCACCCGTTATCTGTGTTACGAATTACAAATGTTTTTCTCTAGTCTGTATTTTGGCTTTTTGTTGATGATATCTCTGGTCACATAATTACAAAAAAAGATGTAAGCAAATGATGTTTCTCTTCCTTTATGGCTTCTAGGTTTTGCCTTACTTAAGAAGTTCTCTATCATTCCAAGGTTATAAAAAATTGTTTTAATTTAGTATAATTTTACTTTTTACATGATCTTAATTCATATGAAATTTATTTTTGTATATAAATTGGACTCTAAGTTCGTTTCAGATTAACATCAGCACCAAAAACCCTTGCCCTTTCCCCCAGTGAATGAAAATGCCAATTTTGTATTACATTAAATTCTTATAGTGACCTTAGATATATTTCTTGACTCTCTACTTTCACTTTTATATTTTATCCTTGTGCAAATTTATACTTTTTTGATTATAATAGTTTTTAATACATTTTATAGTTTTGATAGGTACAGCATATTTTATTTTAATAATGATTTTATAGTAGAGATTTTATTGCTTTTTATTGCTGTATCATTTACTTTTTGTATAAAGTAATTTCTCTCAGTTCTTAGAAAACAAATTGCAATCGAAGTTGCATTAAATTTGGTAAGGACTGACCACATTATGAGACCAAGTCTTCCCACCCCAAGAACACGGTCTGTCTTTCTACTCAGTTATTTTCTTATATCTTTTAATAAGGTCTGTTGTAGCTTTCTGCATTTTGGTCATTTATCTTTCTTGTTTAATTCTTAGGTAAGTTATAGTTTTTATTGCTATTAAAAATATTGTTTTGTTTATTTTTGAGAGAGAGAGAGAGAGAGAGAGAGAGCCAGTAGGGGAAGGGCAGAGAGAGGGAGACACAGAATCCGAAGCGGGCTTCAGGCTCTGAGCTGTCAGCACGGAGCTCGACATGAGCTCCATGAGCTCACGGGACTCAAACCCATGAACTGAGAGATCATGACCTAAGCTGAAGTATGATGCTTAAACGACTGAGCCACCTAGGCACCCCTATATTTTTTATTGCTATCGTGAAAGGAATACTCTACCAGTTCAAGTGATAATTAGTGACTGGTAGTGTAGACCAAAACAATTGATTTTAGTGTATTTATCCTGCATCAAAACAGATTCCCCAATTCTCTTATTATTATAGCTTAATACCACAGTTTCATGGGCCCAGTAATGAAATTTTATTGTTTCTTTTCTAATATTTATACTAATTATTTGATATTTTTTATTTTGTTGAGTAAGTGAAAAATCTTCTAAACAATGTGAAATCTGGCAGAGGTTGGTATCATCTCTGTCTTATTGTTAATTTTGGTAAAAATGATTTAAACATATAGCCATTTATTATGATTTTTGTACTGGCTTTTATAATAATAGTCTGTATCACATTTAAGTAATTTCCTTCTATTTATTTTATTTTATTATCATTATTTAAAAAAAATTAATGTTTATTTATTTATTTTGAGACAGAGAGAAAGAGAGAGAGGCAGAGCATGAGCAGGGGAGGGGCTGAAAGAGGGAGAGAGAGTCCTAAGCAGACTCCACACTGTCAATGCAGAGCCCAATGTGGGGCTTGAACCCATAAACTGTGAGATCATGACCTGAGTGGAAATCAAGAGTTGTACGCCTAACAGACTGAGCCACCCAGTCACCCTTATTATTATTATTATTTTTAAAAAAATTTTAATGTTTTTTTAAAATTTATTTTTGAAGGAGAGAGAGAGAGACAGAGCATGAGTAGGGGAGGGGCAGAGAGAGAGGGAGACAGATTTGCTCCAGGATCTATGCTGTCAGCACAGAGCCTGACGCGGGGCTCCAACCCACAAACCGGGAGATCATGACCTGAGCCGAAATTGGACGCTTAACCGACTGAACACCCAGGCACCCCTATTATTATTTTTTAATATGCAAGTGTTTTAAAATTTTTGCAAATGTTTTAATAATGTTTTCCATGTATTGTCAAATTCACCTAGTTTTAATATCATTGGAAGTTCAATATATGTGCTTCTATTTTATTTTATTTTTTTCTTCTTTAAGTTTTTATTTAAATTCTAGTTAGTTAACATTTAATGTAATATTAGTTTCAGTAGTAGAATTTAGTGATTCATCACTTACATACAATACCCAGTGCTCATCAAAATAGGTCCCCTCCTTACTACCCATTACCTATTTAACCCATCTCCCTGGCCACCTCCCCTCCAGCAACCCTCAGTTTGGCATTGATAGTTAAGAATCTGTTTTATGGTTTGCCTGTCTCTTTCCCCCACCCCATGTTCATCTGTTTCATTTCTTAAATTCCACATATGTGTGAAATCATATGGTATTTGTCTTTCTCTGATTGACTTATTTTGCTTAGCATAATACACTCTAGCTCCACCCACATTATTGCAAATAGCAACCTTCTATTTCTTTTATATTTAAAATTCTTAATGAAATAATTGCTGATTTTTTTCAAGCATCTATTCAAAATCTATCAATATAATCATATGGGTTTTCTCCTTTAATTTTTTTTAAGTTTATTTATTTTGAGACAGAAATAGTGTAGGGTTGGGACAGAGAGAGAATCTCAAGCAGGCTCTGTGTTGTCAGCACAGAGTCCAATGTGGGGGCTTGATCTCACAAACCATGAGATGATGACCTGAGCCTAAATCAAGAGTCAGACACTTGACGGACTGAGCCACCCAGGCACCCCTCATTTAATTTTTTGATGCAATTGTGTTGTTGAATCATTTGTGTATTCCTGGACTTAACCCTACTTGTCATAGTTCTTGTGGATCCAATTAAATTACTATTTTATTTAGAATTTTTATTTGTATCACAATTCAAAATTTTATCTGTATTTCCTTTTGTACTATTTTATCAAGCTTTGATATCCTGGTAGTGGCTTTTACGGTTGTTTGCTTCATTTTTCATACCTAATTTCCTTTGTTTTCTGGTTCCGAAGAGTAGAAGCTAGATGGGGGCAATTTTGTCTCTAGACAAGGAAACCGATTTCTTTAACAACAAAGGAGATGTCTTTTGAGGTATTTTGTTTGTATCATAAATTGGATTATCTGAATTTATAGTAGAGGGGATACTCCTCTGACTTGGAGATTTGAGCTAGATGACTTGGGAGGTCCCATCCAACCCTAACATTGACAGCTATTGAATTACGTAACTGATTAGGAGTGTGGCCTCTACAGTCAAATTCCTGGATTTGGATTTGAGCTCTAAGACTTACTGGTTGTGGCAATTTATGTATTTTTACTAAGCCAAAATGTCTTCATTTTTCTAACAGTGAGGATCAAATGAAAAGGCCTGTGTAAGGTATTTAGCACAGTGTTTGGCACCTGATAAACACTCTGTAAATATTAGCAAGTAATTTCACAGGGGTGGAAACTTTCCACAAAGTTGTCAGAAAGAGTACTCTTCATTTACTTTAAAGATGTGGTTTGCATACAAAAGAAAATTACTCTTCTGATATTATGGTATTCTAGAAAGTGTCTTCCTTCACATAATCCATAGTCTTTTTTAAAAAATCTGTTTCTTAAATGGTGTTACTTTTCATTGTCTACTTAGGATGCTTTTCCTGCTCTGCACATATTCTCTGGGTGGTTTCAAGTACTCTCTTGGCTTTAATTATCATCTATTTTCTCTGATGACTCTCAAACAGCTATCTCTCTTGAGCTTCCAGCCTATATATCTACCTACCTACTAGATGTTCCCACCTGGAGATCCCTTAGACACGCCCATCGCAATACAACCAGAATGAACCCACCATCTCTCCTAAGATGTTCTCCTGAGATTCTCTCCCTCCAGTGTTCCCTCTCTCAAGGAATGATGCTACTATCCTTGTTCAAACCAGAAATTTGGAGTTATCCTTGACTGCTTCACCCTCTCTCCCCACCCCATCTCTAATTCCCAAGTTCTAAAATATTCTTCAAAGGAGTCCATCACTCTCCACCTTCAGTGACATCTCTTTAGTTTTGGGAAGCATTAATGGGACCTCCCTCTTAGTAATGAGACACATTTTGACAATGGAAATATGATGGTTCAAGCTTGCTACTTTAGAATCATTTTGTCTCAATGCTCCTCGTTTTTTACTCCAGCCATAATGAACTTCTTTTAGTTACTTGAACACACCATGTTCTTTCTTGGTTTTGTGACTTTGCATACTGTTTCCTAACTGGAATAGTTTCTTCTTGTTTGTTGACCAGCTTACTGTTCTTTATCCTTTAGGTCTCTGCTTAACAAAAGCAACACCAACAATAATATCAATGAAGACAGTGATAATGATAGCAAACAGTTAGTGTATGCTTACCATGTGCTAGGCACTATGATAAGTGTTTCAAATACATCATCCCTCTTTACTTTCACTACAACTCTGTGGAGGCTTCCCATTCTTACACCAGAAGACTCTGAGGCCAAAGAGTTTAATTTTCCCAAAGTGATGGAGCCTGTATATGGAGGGGTTAGGATTTCGACCTAGGTCTCTCTTACTCCCTCCCTCCAGAGCCTGTTCTCTTTAGATATTGTCTAGTAAGGACTTGGTCATTTCTCCTTCATGTTCATGTACACATCACACTGTCTCTATTTGTCTCAGTCCATCTGGGCTGCTGTAACAAAATGCCCCAGATTGGGTGGGTTATAAACAACATTTATTTCTCATAGTTCTGGAGGCTAGGAAATCCAAGATCATGGTATTGGCATATTTGGTGTCTGGTAAGGGCTTCCTGATTCATAGATGGCTGTCTTTCAGTGTCTTCACATAGCTGAAGGTGCTGGGGACCTCTGTGGGGTCTTTTCTATAACAGCAATAGTCCCATTCACAAGAGTTTCCATGACTTAATTACTTCCCAAGGCCCCACCTCCTGATACTGTCACCTTGGGAATCAGGATTTCAACATATGAATTTTAAGGGTGACATAAACATTTAGGCCATAGAAACAGTCTAATACACTTACCATGCCATAGTGTAATCATTTGTAACATCCTCTGTGTCTCCAACTAGTTTGTAACCATTATAAAATCAGGAACTGTTTGTCCTTGTATTCCCAGCACTGACCACAGTGACTAGAATATAGCAGGTGCTTACTAAATATTTGACATATAACCCAGATGTCTTAGGGCTTCACTGTTCTTTGGCTATCCATAGTCTTTGGAGGTCTAGCATTCCTCCTCCAATGCTTTCTTTTTTTCAACGTTTTTTTATTTATTTTTTTTTTTGGGGGACAGAGAGAGACAGAGCATGAACGGGGGAGGGGCAGAGAGAGAGGGAGACACAGAATCGGAAACAGACTCCAGGCTCCGAGCCATCAGCCCAGAGCCCGACGCGGGGCTCGAACTCACGGACCGCGAGATCGTGACCTGGCCGAAGTCGGACGCTTAACTGACTGCGCCACCCAGGCGCCCTATGCTTTCTAATTCTAGTCCTATTTACTCATGGTCCCTTCTCTCTGCTTCTGCATTGTAGCTTGCCATCTTTGTTAACCCTAAGTCCTATCTTTAGCTTTTTTCTCTCAAAAAAATGCTTATGGTGTCATGAGTTTGTTAATTTTACTGAAGTCTTGAGGACTTCTAAGGAGGGATTGTGCTATTCACTCACAGCCTCCCATCCTCTTTCTTTCTGGTTTCCCTCTTATGCTGTGCCACCTTGAATCCCAAACCCATGACTCTCCCTGCCATATTCAACATCCAGACAGGCATGACTTTTTATGACATCCTGGAATTTTGTCAAATAGTGTGCCATTCCATTATAGTTGAATGAATGGATGGATGAGTGAATGAATGAATGAATGAATGAATGAATGAAGGTGTAAATGAGTGAATAAATCCAGGCTGAAGATTTGAGCTTAGACCTACCTTATGTGATTTTAAGCCATCCCACAAAACTGTCCTTGAGGCTGGATCATTGAATATATTGATATACCGCATCTGGTAAAAACATTTATATTTTCATGGGCAATTCTACTTAGCTATCCTTTAGGTACAGTATTATGAGAGAGAATTGTTTGTTTTTTCAAAGTGTATGTTATTTATTGTGGGCTCTGAGATGGAGGAATGTGTCTATGCTTTTTTGCGCCTGTTACATGATTTAGCAAAATGCCTTGTGCAGAGTAGGCACTCACTTAATAGCGAGTTGATTGATTGAATAATTATTCCACCTATAAACACTTCTGGAGTACATTACCTGATGAGTGTCTATTTCAACATGACGATGGCTATGACCTTCGTGTAGTTCATTAGCAAATGAAAAGTATCCTCATTTCCATGGAAGGAAATGAGAATATAAAAAATGTGGTTCTATTTGTAGTGCCATTACTGTCTTACTGTTTGATTAAGAACAAATTCTTAACCTTTTAATGCTACCAGTTACCTATGACTCTGATCTCAAGGGCTACTGCAATACCAAAATCCTGGGGAGGATAATATAATAGCCCTGACCTATTTGAAGGGATAAAAATAGGCCACAGATGAGGGAACTCATTGGCCAGAATTAATCAGTAGTAGAGGAGAGGTGAGGTCTTTAGAAACAAACAAGCAAGCAAAGAAGCAAACAAGCATTTTCACAATCACGTTCTGTAATCATAACAGTTCCCTCTGCGAGTATCACCATTTTGCTGATAAGGACATCAGGGTTGAGAAATTTTAAGTAATTTGAGCCAAATCACATAACTAATAAGAGGCAGCCATTCCTGCTTCACTGTTTTCTCCCTTCCCCCCTCTCCTCCATATCAGCCAATTATTCACTGTCACTTTCTCAGTTTTGAAATGTTTGTGGTAGGAAGCCTCAAGCCATGACATCCCAGTTCCTTAGGAAAAGGAAAACAGCAGACAATGAGAAACCTGTTAATAAAACCTTTGAGCATTACCTACTGCTATGCATCTGATGTGCGTTTACAGAATCTTATTTTCGGTGTGGGGCACTATGCTGTGCTGTGTCCTTGGGGCATAAAAAGAAGAGAGAAACAAGCTTTCTGTTTTTCAGGAGATTCTGGATCATGAAGCGTGAGAAAGTTCTCAGGTGGACAAGAGAAGGAAGGGCCTTCCAGGTAGACTGAAAAGCAGGTCCAAAGGCAACCAGCAGGCAGGTCTGTGCATTTAAGGGCTGCTGGTGTTTCAGTCTAGCTGGAGGGCCAGGGGCCATTTCAGAAGGGAAAGCACAGGAGAGTGGAAGAGACAGAATCAAGGAGAATCTTGAATTGGGGCATTTGGCTTTACCTGGACTTTGCTTGTAGACAATGGTGAACCAGCAAAGAATTTTAAGCAGGAGACTCTTAGGGTTGAATTTGCATTTTAGAAACAGTGTATGGATATTGAAGAGGAAAATGGATCAATGGTAGATAGTGGGGATGGGAGAAAGAATGGAGACTTGGGGTGCAGGAAGACCTTGCTGTGAGTTGGAAGCTGAGGCCGCTTTTCCATTGGCGGGTAAGTGGGGGATCCTATATGTTTGACTTACTCAATCATTTGATTTGGGTTGTGGACACAAAGAAAGTTGGTACATTGGTATTTTAAAATCATCTCTGAGTAGCAACTCTTGGGTAAATTAAAACTCACCCAAGTGATTTTATGGCCTTCTTTGTGCTAGGATGGTGAAGTTTCTTTTTGCTAAGTAATGCCTTTTCCTTATTTGCTTACACTGACTATTTAAATCCTTTCTCCCATCTACCATTTCTATCACAACTGTCTTGTGTTTGCTCCTAATGTGTTATAATTCCTTATAATCTGGTATTCTCCTGATTCTCTCTAATATTTCTTTTTCTTCCCTTGAAGAAAGTTTATCCATTTTTGGTTTCAAATGCTCATCACCTTTTGTAAATATTAAGGCAACGATTCAATTTAATTTAAAAATAATGTTTTTCTATTTCTTCTGTCAATAAATTACCTTTGTCTTCTTTTAAAGCCGTATTGTCTCATATTTTTTTCCTGTGTTCTTGTTGTTCCATTTTGTTGTTCCCCAGAGGATGTAAGAATATATATTGATATAATGAACAATGTGGAAATAAAAAAAAAAAAAACCTAAGAAGAATTTAGGGTCGTATTCATATTCTACAGTGTTTACTAGTGATCTATTTCAAAATAAAACATATATTTCAGTCCTGATGAATCAAATATTTAAGAAACATTCTTTAAGTGGAGAAATATACATGGAAAAAATAACTACTGACCCTAAGAGGCCTCTTTAAAATATTCTAGCCATGGATGATTTCACTTTGATTTAATCCTGCTTCTTCTACCAAGGGTTATCATAGTGAGCATTGCTCATGAGGGTTCTGGGAGTATGAATGAGGGTCAGAGATCAGAAAACATAAGATATAATATTAGATAAAATATCAGCAGTCCTGGAAATATTCACAAAGTCATACATTATGTTAGAGCTACTGTATTCCATGTAGGAAAATAAAAGTGGGAAATTGTACAAGCCACTTTCTGTTTTATTACAGAAATTAAAGGTCTAATTTAGAGTTGTGAATTTATGTAAACAGCCATTAATGCCATTTTATTAGTTCAGGTACGAACTATACTCAGGGTATGAACATATAAATATAGCAAGATTTTTATACAGTCTGCATTAGTAACTAGTAATTCAGTGTATACACACACACACACACACACACATACGTACGTGTATATATGTGTGTGTGTATGTGTACATACATATATATGTACTTGAAGTTTTTAAAATTTACACAATTACAAAGATGCTTTGAGCAACCTTTCAAGTTTATATTAAGCCATGTTTATGAAAAGTAGTTCATAGAAACATCTGCTTCTTTCTACCAATCACACGGTGGTGTGAGATTATACTGGTGGTAACAATGAGGGTAATGGCTGTCAGTTCTTTATCCCTAACAAGCACTTTGGCACTTTCTACCATATGTGCACTGTGCCAGTTAACCTTCCCACCTAATGCCTGCAATTTAGGCATTACTCCCACTTTACAGATGAAGGAAAAGAGGCACAGAGAGACAGAGGAACTTGCCTAAGGTCACAAAAGTGTGTAGCAGGACTAGAGTAAACATTTTGCCTGTTGCCAAAGGCTGTGGTCTTCTGTTGACCACAGGACATTAGTCATAAAGGATCAGGGAGTATGAACAGTGGTAGAGAGTGACTCCACTTAATTCAACGTAAGATGGTAGTTTTTTTCACTGGAGTGTTCACAAAAAATCCTGATGACCACTCTGCATAGTTTCTTTCTGTGTTATGTGAGATGTTGTATATGTTTCTGAGTTACATGACCCAGAGGGTCATTATGTACTTAAAAATATCTAAGTCTTGGACAAAATGTAACAATCTGTTCTTTTCTGTTAGTTTTTTAAAATATATTTTTCTTCTCATTCTTTTTCTTTATCATCTCCCTTGAGCTTACTTGAGAATTTGTGCCTACACTTGTAAAAGTGGAGAATTAAATCATTATTGATTCAGTAAACTTGATCAACCTGGATTATTTAGATTATTTCCTTTCCTTGTTTTCCTTTCCTTTTGCAAACTTTAAAAATTGATAAATATATATTTAAAACATTATAAATGTTTAATTTATATGTTTAATTAAATGTTTAATAGGTATGTAATTTAAATGTTAAATAATATGTACATGTAATTTAAAAGAATTAAGAAGAGGAACATTCATATACTTGCCAACACAGTGTACCAAATAGGACAATATCAATGTCTTGAAGCTCGTGTTTGCTCTTTCTGGAATATGTGTCTCTCCCTCCCTCTCTGTGTGAATCATCATCAGAAATTGTGTACATAACATTCCCTTGCTTTTCTTCATGGCTGTACTCTATGTGTAGGCATTCCTATACATTTATGGTGTTGTTTTATTTTTGAACTCAACATGAGGCTTTTGAGATTCCATCCATTTTAAAGTTTATTTATTTTGAGAGAGAGAGAGCAAGAGAGCGAGAGCACGTGAGCTGGAGAGGGGAAGAGAGAGAGGGAGAAAGAGAATCCCAAGTGGGGTCTGCACTGCCAGCACAGATACTGTGGTGGGGCTTGATCCCACCAACTGTGAGATCATGACTTGAGCCTAAATCGGTCAGTCACTCACCTGTTCAACCAACTGAGCTACCCAGGCACTCTGAGATCCATCCATTTTAATGCTTGTAATTGTAATTTTCCATTTTCATTGCATAGTATATTATTAATACTATGTGTGGTATTAATATATGACAACCAATCCATCCTATTAATCAGTAAGCATTTGGATTTTTCAACATTTTTGCTGCTCCATATATGGTTGCAATGAATACCTTTGTTCATGTCTCCTAAAGCACATTTGCAAACACTTCTCCAGAGTACTTGTCCAGGAATGCAGTTGATGGCTCATAGTGCATGTAAGCCTTCTAATTTAGTTAGGCCCTGCTGAATTATTTTCTATTTATTTTGAGAGAGAGAGAGAAAGAATGAGCAGGGGACGGACAGAGAGAGGGAGAGAGAGAGAATCACAAGCAAGCTCTGCACTGTCAGCATGGAGCTTAATGTGGGGCTTGAACCCACAAACTATGAGATCATGATCTGAGCTGAAACCAAGAGTTGGACGCTTAACTGACCAAGCCACCCAGACACCCCATGATGAATTATTTTCTAAAGTGGTTACACCAATTTTCATTCTCTCTCTTTTTTTTAAATTTAAGTTTTGTTAGTTAACATATAGTGCAATATTGGTTTCAGGAGTAGAATTCAATGATTCATCACTTATACACAACACCATTGTTCATCACAACAAGTGCCCTCATTAGTACCCATCACCCATCAGCCCATTTCCCACCCACATCCTTACATAAACCCTCAATTTGTTCTCTATCCTTAAAAGTCTCTGTGGTTTGTTTCCCTCTCTTCTCTTCCCCCCCTTCCCATAGGTTCATCTGTTTTGTTTCTTAAATTACACATATGAGTGAAATCATATGGTATTTGTCTTTCTCTGATTGGCTTATTTTGCTTAGCATAATACATTCTAGCTCCATCCACATTGTTACAAATGGCAAGGTTTCTTCCTTTTTGGTGGCTGAGTAATATTCCATTGTGTGTATATGTGTATATATATATATACATATATATATATATATACACACACAACGTGTGTATATATACATTGCATATATATATGCAATGTATGTGTGTGTGTATATACATACATATATATGTGTGTATGTATACACACACACACACACACACACAATATCTTTTTTATCCATTCATCACTTGATGGACATTTGGGCTCTCTCCATAGTTTAGCTATTGTTGATAATGCTGCTATAAACATTGAGGTGCATGTACCCCTTTGAGTCTGTATTTTTGTACCCTTTGAGTAAATACCTAATAGTGCAATTGCTGGATTATAGAGTAGTTCTATTTTTAGTTTTTTTAAGAAATCTCCACACTGCTCTCCAGAGTGGCTGCACCAGTTTGCATTTCCACCCACCGTGCAAGAGGATTCCCCTTTCTCTGCATCCTCGCCAACACCTGTTGTTTCTTGTGTTGTTAATTTTAGCCATTCTGACGGGTGTGAGGTGGTATCTCCTCGTGGTTTTGATTTGTGTTTCCCTGATAGTGATGTTGAGCATCTATTCATGTGTCTGTTAGCCATCTGAATGTCTTCCTTGGAAAAGTGTCTATTCATGTCTTCTGCCTCATTCTCTTTTTATATGATTATTGACCATCTATGTTTCACTTCTGGTAAGGTGACTATTCTTGTCTATTTCTCAGTTTTTGAGTAGTTGTTAGTCTTTTGCATATTATTTCCTTCCCAGGAGTTAAGAAAATGTGTCTGGATACAAATCCTCTGTCACTTGTGTGTGTTGTCTCCTAGTTTTTGGTTTGCAGAGTAAGCACTTTATTACTCCAAGTCTCTCTTCCTTTCTGCCAGTCAGAAGTCTTGGGTAACAAAGTGGGAAAGGACAAGCAAAGAGAGTTTAAAAAGCTGAGCATACCCCTTCCCTGCCCAAGCTTTCTTTCTGCTGCAGGCACCAAGTGAAGATGTAACTTGAGACAAAGATGGAAACTTTGACAATTACAGGAGGCTACACATTTGAAGTTTAGAGCTAAGAGCATCTTTGGTGACTAAAAGTCAGCATAAGACTTTGAATTACCTAATGTGACCAGCATAGTCACGGAGCTGCCCAAGTTTTTATCCAGAAGAGGGGAAAAAATCTTTCCTTGCAGCATATCTTTTAAAGGGCTAGTGGGAGACAAAATTAATTTGCATTATGATTAAATTCCACAAGTTCTGATTGTTCAATATGCACATCCATCCAACACGTACTTGCTGAGGACCTGTCATATCCTGGGCACTAAGCTGGGCTGACAGGATAGAAGGGAGCAAAGTGACCGCTGCTTCTGATCCGGGAGAGGCTGTCACCTTGTGTGGATCAGAGAACCTTCAGCCAGGAGACAGTGGTTGTCGAAATCTCTCCTCAAGTCCCTGGCAGAACTTTTGGCCATGTTGCCTGTGGGAAAAATGGCTTCAATGACTAGCCACCTCAGTCTAAATTTGAATGGAGGTAAAGAGTAGGCAGAAGGCTAAGGTGGTCTTCTATGCCTCCCACATCAGCATATCATGTTTCTCTATACATGAAGGAAATTCACCAATGGCATGTGAATTTATTCATTATCATACAATGATTCAGTTAGTTTTAGTTGTATCATGAGTTAATAAGTTGAAAATCTCAGTGGAATGGTGGCCGTAGAACATAATTGTAACTAATCAGTTTCTCAGAAGCTAATCATATTTAATGTCAATGAGCATGGTCCTTTCTGCAGATAATCATAGTTTAATTTCAAAAGCAAGAATAGAATAAGGGGGGAACCAATAATAGTTTACCGCTGACAGATCAGTGTCAGGATACAGTGACTTGGTGGTAGCTATAAGGGGAAAAATTTATAAATGCCTGCAATTGAGGATAATAAAAATACTAGAAGGTAAAATTTTAGTCTCTTTGACGTCACTGAAACAAGGACAGCTAGACATGTACTTTGTGAAACGTCTTTGGAAGTGAGTTAAATCAGAATATTAAATTGAAGTTTTGGGCAAAATACTAAGTTACAATGATTGCTACATCCTGATGGATATGTGTTGGGCCTTATGCAGACTTTACCAAGGAGACATCAGAACATTGATTAGAAGTCTCTTTAAAAAAATTTTTTTATATGTTTATTTATTTTTGGGAGAGAGAGACAGAGACAGAGAGTGGGCAGGTGAGGGGCAGAGAGAGACACACACACACAGAATCTGAAGCAAGCTCCAGGCTCTGAGCTGTCAGCACAGAACCCAACGCGGGGCTTGAACCCACAAACTGTGACACGATCATGACCTGAGCCACAGTCGGACGCTTAACCGATCGAGCCACCAGGGCACCTCAAAGAAGCTTCTTGAGCTACCTCATCCACTAAAAATATAAAATTATTGAGAGAGTAGAGATGGAGCTATTTGTGTGGGATTGAGAGGGGGTGCTGCCCTCTGTAGAGGAGAGGGACATAGACGGCCGCTATTTCCTGTACCCAAGCCTGAGGAAAGGGGCTTCCTCAGGTCCACCCAAAATGCTTACTGCATAGTTCCTGTAGTTGGGTGTGCACTCTGACATACTGCCCAGAAAGTCCAGATGGCAGCAGAGACAGATCACTGAATTGTTTTGGCAGCACGGTGAAGGAGCGTGTCTGCTGGGCAGAGTCGATCTGTCCCTCAGAGTCGGTCAGGTCACAGGGTAAATGAATGTTTCCTTTGGGCAAGATGAGGGTCATGCAGGAGAAAAGGCTGGCCCAGAACCATTTTAAATTCTACTCAGAGAAATATAGATAATCTGGGAATTGCTTTAAAATGTCCCCCAGGCGTAGGTTGCAAATTGCTGATAATTGTTGGACCTGGATGATCAGTACATAAGGGTTCATTGTATCAGTCTCTCTACTTTGGGAATGCTTGCAAATGTCCATACCATAATGTTAAAAAATTCTTCTCAAGACCTCTATGGAAAGGCCATGGGATTCCAGCAGAGGAACATACATCCCACCCGGCAAACTGGGGACTGAGGGAGCACTGATGGAGGAGTAGAATACATTGTCCTTGTCAACAGAAGTTCGGGAGAGGCGCCCGATGCTTGGGAACTCTGTAGGATATGTGCAGGTACCGCCATTGGGAAAAGTCCTCTTTAAACACTTCTCCAGCCTAGATACTGAGAAGCCATCGCTGGTAGTGCGAGTCAAGTAATAACCATCCTGTCCCCATTCATTTCTTCTTTCTCTCAAAAATAGGTCTGGCAAGTGGAGGAGATAAGCAAGAGAGAGAGAAGAAACAGGGAAGGAGGGAAGTAAGAGAGAGGGAGAAGAAGAGGAGGAACTGAGGAGAGAGAGAGACAGGAGCCACACACCCCATTTCAAGGGCAGGCAGCCTGTGTGCAATCAGCTTCAGTTAGGAGAAAGAGGACAAGAGAGCAAACGTTAAATTCAAAATCAAGATCACAGTCCTCATTTCTGGGTGGGACTGGGCAATTTTAACTACTGAATTGACGTTTGGTTTGTGACTTAAAGTGTCTGTAAGACTTCACAATATCTAGGAGGGACATGGCTTTCCAAGGTTGCACATCATCTCCTAAATCCAGGCTGGTCTTGGAGGTTTAGAGAGGCTCTGAGGATGTGCTACAAGAGTTCAGGACTCACCTACGTGACACAGAAGCACTGGGCTTACCCTGGTGAAGCCTCAGAGCTTCACCCCTGCAGGTCCCAGGGCTTCATCTTCTCAGGATCTCAGAGATTGAAAGTTGCTTCAAGTTTAGAGAAAGCTGCTGAGACCAACAATTCCAGGCCTTTATTTCCTGGCATTAAACATCACAGGAGGTTTTCAGAGGCTGGGACATTTTTCCTGACAGCCTAGGTTAACCAATCAATCAGTGAATCATTCAATAGCTCCTTAAGCATTAATTGAACATCTACTCTATCCAGAGTTGTGCTAAGCTCTAAAAGGCACATGCAGGTTTTCCTTGCCATCTGTAATACCAGAGAGTGTACCTGTGCAGCTATTGGCCATCTAATGTATCCTCAAGGTGGAGACATGGACATTAACTGGTTAGTTCTTTTTGCAGATAAAATTGCTGTATAATTTAGTAAGAATCTACATCACTGTACTTGGCACTAGAGAAGTAACGGTTATGGGGAGGAAAAGAAAAAAAAAAAGGAAAAGAAAAAACATGCAGCCCTGGCCTCCTAAGACTTACAGACTCGGAGGGGGAACAGACATTCATGAAAGACTCACAAAATTAAAGCTAATCAGCTGTGATGTGTTGAGAAGGAGAGGTGGGTGGTGGTATGTCCAGCACAGGGCCTGGTGCCCTAGTTAGCAGTCAGGGCAAGCTAAAGGAATTCCACATTCCATCAGCAGAGATTAACTCAGTACCTTCTGTTGGGGTCAAGGAGCGGGGAAGGGAGATGGTTTTTAGAGACGTCTCCTCCAGAAGTGTTATCTTCCTTCCCCAAGAAAAATAGACTATTAATACAAATAGAATTAAAATTGAATTAATTTCCATGGGGAGAGCATCTTACTTTCATTGATGTAGGAAACATGAAAAATCTGAACTTGGTACTTTTGTAACTTCTGTGCTTTTAATTTCTGTAGAATAAGCTCTTTGTTACGCTCTAGGCTTTGAAGGAGAAGGAATTGAGTCTTGGACTTAATATCTTTTTAATGAACGTAGTGACAAAAAGAACTTTTGGCAGGAGTCAGCAGCAGTCTCCCCTTCCTGAGGCAGAGGAGGATGGCAGGAAGGACAGGAGGAATGTGAGTCAGACAGCAAATAGTTCTCCCCACAACAACATCCTCAGGGGATAGGAGAAGGTCGGTGGAGAAGATAGAGCACAAAAGACCCAGGGTGTCAACAGGGCTGTTGGTGATCCGGGGGGACATCTTGAGTGCTGGGATCTTCATGTCTCTTTGTTATTTATCCCCAGGCCTGGCACAGTGCATGGCGCAAAACTAGTCCGCAGAGCATGTTTACTGAATGAATGATGGCCCCCGAGACTATTTTTGAATGGCTTGAAACCAAGAACTCAAAAGAGGTAAGGTTGTCAGTAGAAAGTGAGGACGTCGGAAAGAGTGGAGACAGACCAAAGCCGCCAAACAGGAGGGCCAGTACAGCGGTTATAAATCACTGAGCGTCCGAATTGGCCCTCAGCTTTCCTGGCAAGCTGTGCATCGTCGAATGGTCACGTTTGGCGTAATGCTCGGGTGGATGGGTGGGTGCCTATTCTTTCCCAGCAGCGTACATCCTTGGCGGTTTCTGGAGACCTGGAAGACCCAGCTCTGTCACTTGAGTGGCGAGAGTAGGCTGATGAGTCCGCACGGCTGCTGTCAGATTACTGATCTTGAAAGGGGCTCCCGTGAGCTGATGCCCAGGAGACACAGGGTATCCAACCTCTCCTGCACTCCAGGTAGTAGGAAAGGGCGAAGACTGCTGAGGGAGAGGCGTTGAATGCGTTGTGTTCCTCTTTCAGTTTTGGTAGAAGGAATGATGGCTTGGCTCCACTGCTTTTTTTAAGTCTTCTGTATATATTCACTGTATTTTTGATTACCACTAGCTGTCACATGGTAGCAGCATGTGGTGAAGAGCGGTACACATACCCAGCCATCGTTGTGGCATCAGATCAGTGATTTTCTGCACTCTTCGGACTACTTATAACTGCACTGCAACCTCATCTAAAGTGCATTAATCAAATCAGAAAATTGCACTGCCATAAACAAAAGACGAATTGTAGAAGTAATCATGTAACTGTATGAGAAAAAGAGGGAGAGAACTGTTGCTCATTCAGAAGTTTGCAACAGTTTCAGAGTCTTCAATACGCTTTTCTCTCAAGAAAATTTTGATGCCTACAACAGTGCCTGGCCTACTTGGCTGCTTAATAAAAACTTGTTGAATGAATGAATGAATTTCCAGGCTCTGTCAATACTCATTCCTTGACTCCCTACAAATTAATAATTATAATTGCTTCCTTGGAGTAATAATGAACTCATGGAAATGAACTCCTGATTTTTGAACCCTATTTTGGGCTGTGTGTGGCTTGCTACTTGGGAATAAGTGTTATTCCTCAGGTGCTTGGTTTTGGTGTTCTTTATCTACTTTTATTTTTGTTTGGTAGATTTGTTTAAAAGTAGCCTGGTGGGGCGCTTGGTTTCTGTGTTCTTTATTTGCTTTTATTTTTGTTTGGTAGATTTGTTTAAAAGTAGCCTGGAGGGGCACCTGGGTGGCTCAGTTGGTTAAGCGTCTGACTTCAGCTCAGGTCATGATCTCACGGCTATAAGTTTGAGCCCTTCGTCGGGCTCTGTGCTGACAGCTCAGAGCCTGGAGCCTGCTTCTGATTCTGTGTCTCCCTCTCTCTCTGCCCCTCCCCTGCTCACTCTCTGTCTCTCTCAAAAATAAACAAATATTTAAAAAATAAATAAATAAATAAATAAGATAAAATTAGCCTGGATATCAGAGTAGGAAATTTAGATCCACAATATCAAAAAAGTTACTTGAATGCATACATCTGGGCCATTAAAACAAGCCACTGGGAACTAACTACTCCCAAATCTGATCCAAAAGCTGGGTGATGGCCTCCCTCTTTAGGTGGATGCCAGGCTATTGGCCCACCTTGTTCCATGTCCACACCTAGTTGTAGGTAAGTCCTGGGCTTCTCATGACACACGTGGAGTGAAGGTAGCTACATAGGAAGAGAACTCACATCTTGTCTCCCTTGCTGTGTCCCAAAAGGGGCTTCCAGATAAGTAAGTGAGTTTCTGTTTCACTGTGGTAAGGTAAAGCCACGACAGCCAATCCCATCCACCAAATACAACTAAAACACGTTATCCATACAAAGCATCGTTTGTTTCTAGACATTCATCACTTCCAGGAGATCATCTTTTCTTCCCAGGAAGAGAACAAATGGAAAGCTAGTAAGAGGTAGTCAAGTTTCTATTTTTAATTTTGCAAGTGTATTACAGTGATCACTACAAATAGAATGAAGAGATTTTTTTTTCAGAGAAATTCAAAGTAAAGATAATGAAGAAATGAAAACCTTAACTTTCATTTGAGTCTCTTCTGCATTGTTTTATAAATTTTCCCAGCTCTTCTTTTTGGCAAAATATAGTGCCTGGTGGCATAGGAGCAGGAATATGACATTTGCAACTGAGAAATAATTTTCAGATCTTAGGACTGAATTGTGTCCCCCCCCCCCCAAGATTCATATGTTGATGTCCTAACCCACAGTATCTCAGAAAGTGGGTATTTGAAGATCACAGTAATCTTTAAAGCGGTAAATAATTTAAAATGATATCACTAGAGTAGGTCCTAATCCAATATGACTGCTATCTTTAAAAGAGGAAAGTGGGACACAGACACACAGAGAGAGCAGACCATATGAATACACAAGGAGAAGACAGCCATCCACCTACAAGCCAAGGAGAGTGGCCTCTAAAAAACAAAACAAAACAAAACAAAAACTAACCATACTGACACCTTGATCTCAGACTTCCAGGCTCCAGAACTGTGAGCAAATACCCTTCTGCAGTTACGTGACTTTAACAACCGTCTTTGGTACTTTATTCAGGCAGGTGCTAGCAAACTAATAATCTAGGCAAATGTTAGGGAAGCAGCAAGAGTAAAGCGTCATCCTTCTGACTAAGCAGCACCTACCCGGTCTGCAGAGGAAAGCCTTCCTGCTTTGTGAAGGCAGTCGCTCCTACCCCAAGATTTGATCGTTAATATTTGTGAAGTTTTTCAATATGCTTAAGTACATATACAGGATTTCCTTGTGTAATGAGAATAATGGAGGTAATAATAAATGTTGGAGTGGATGTAATTGTGACTGAAAGGATGATTTTATTACATAGTAAAGGATACTATTGGCTGGAGCCAATTCATTACGCTGCTCTGGCAGTCTGTTATTATTATTATTTCTAGCCTTACTAGATTTCATTCTTCTAGATAAAAACATGCATATCAGCTTTGGAGTTTGATTGCCTTATGGGCATAAAGCTTTGCATATTTACTGCCCATGAATCATACCAGTATGTGAAATCCAGAGAAGATTCAATTTTTCCTGCTAGATGCACCTCCAGCCGTTTAATTAAAATATGTATTATTAATAAAACTATATTTAAGTCATATTTTTTACAGATATGACTGAAACATTAAGTGCAAATTGTTTCATACTTTCATAGTAATTTGCTTTTAACGTTTTGTGCCTTAATCAAGGTAGCACACTAGTTGAAGGTTTGTGATCCTGCAGACTTCTCAGCCGCCAAGTTGAAAAAAAGCGAGTGGAAAGTGATGATTAATGAAGGGACATATTTACTTTTCAGAAAGACTTCATGGTTTTATTGCAAAAGGGATATGTACTGAATAGGAAGGTGCATTAAAAGAATAGAAGGAAAGAGCATTTAGTCTCTATTTCAGTACACAGCAGTGGCATTTGCCATTTGCATAACAGCTTTTTTCACGTTTCTGAACCAACACTGTGTTTCAGCTGGCTGACCGCCTTTAGATGTCACAGTTGTTCTTCCACTGAAACGCACCAACTCTGGCGCCGTGTTCACCATTCCCTGAGCATTCCAGGGATCTTGTCTAAGCAGGAACACGGGATAGAGACACTACAGCTCCCTGACATAATTCTTAGCAAGGGGCTGATTCAAAATTGTCTTATTAAGCAGGCGATGACAGGAACGGCTGGGCAACTGCATAGCTTACTGTAAAAATGCACCCATGGAATCTTTATTTCAGATGATGACATTCCCAAACTCTCACATTTGGTCCTAGTGGTGATGGTGGGGAGTGGGGTGGAGAAAGCAGAAAGGAAAAACTTTAATGTGCAATGACTACCTGCTGTGCCGGGCACTGTGCTAACCTGTTGGCCAGTTCTGTTATTTAATCTTTATGACAAAGCTTCAAGGAAGACATGTTTGTCTTGTGTGTTTCCCATGAGGGAATGCAGGCTCCTAGGGGTTACAGGACTGGCCCAACTTCGCAGATGGCAAAGGACTGAGTCTTAGTTCAGACTTTGGGCTTTTTCACTCAAAAGCTCAAGTGAGACCATTGTATATTCTCTTGAATATCGGGCCCTCATTGTATATTCTCTTGAATATTGGGGCCCTCTACAACCTCATGCATTTGTTATGTCTATCTCCAACGGATTATATAAACATTCCCATCACCCTCTCATCCCTGCGAGGTCTCAAAACCATTAGCCTAGCTTCTTCACTTTTCACTTTACTACTCTAGTCCTTTTGTGATCCTTCCCGTACCTCACTGCTTCTCTCTCCACACGTGGAAATTCTCTGTTACACCTAGATGGAGTAATGGTGAACTTTCTGTTTTGACATACTCTTTGGCGTAGAATCTTACATATATCATGTTATTTACCATTTCAATTAAATTCTATTATAATAGTTCTTTTCTAAGTGGCTTAACTAATAGAATTTAATTTTTAAAAGTAATTGATTTGTGACTCTAGAGCCTACAGTTATAGAGTCAAGATTAGTGAAGTCCTCTCCTTTACTTAAAAACTGGTTTTATTGGAAGTTATCAGCCAAGCTAGGGGCACTTGGGTGGCTCAGTTAGTTAAGCCTCTGACTTCAGCTCAGGTCAGGATTTCACAGTCCCTGAGTTTGAACCCCACATTGGGGTCTGTGCTGACAGTTCAGAGCCTGGAACCTGCTTTGGATTCTGTGTCTCCCTCTCTCTCTGGCCCTCCCCACTCGTACTCTGTCTCTCAAAAATAAATAAACATTAAAAAAAAAGAAGTTATTAGCCAAGCTAAAAAGAGAAGGCATTTTATGTTTTCTTTTCTTGGGTGATATAGATATAGATATAGATATAGATATAGATATAGATACACACACACACACACACACATATATATATATATATATATATATATATATGCATGTATGCACACACACACATATATATATCTCACAAGTTTTATAACTAGCCTCCTGTGTGTGTGTGTGTATGGTGTGGTTCTGACTCCATGATATCTACTGAGGTGGCCCTAGACTGGAAAGTTCTCCTTTAAGAAGAAATAAAAGGTCGGTCATAGGATAAAAATCCTCACTCAAATGTCTGTACTATAGTTATAGAAACCTCCTCTAACATGGAGTTTACATGACAGAGATACTTAAATGTGCCTTTTTGCCTCAGATTTTCCCACTCCTCCACACTAACCATAGAAATCGAACCAAGCATCATATTGTCATCAGAACAGCAGCTGCTTCTCGCTTTTCCCTAACCAGTGGGAGAATTGACCTTTGTTTAAAATAATGGCAGTGATCATGCTTGAAAACCAAGGGAAGCCAAGTAAAATCAGATCTAATTGTCAATAATTGCAAAAGAAAGTCTAGACAAAGAATCAGAAAGCCCCCAAAGCCCAGTACAATCCAAATTCCAAGAAACAAGTGGCAAATTGCTGGGTCTGGTTTGGCAGGGTGCTGGTGAGTTTTGGTGCACTCTACATTTTTTTATTTCGTCTTTCACTGAGCCTCCCTGGAGAGAACTCCACTAGCTTCCCAGAGGACATGCTGCCTCTTGACTCCTCAGAGCTCTTGCCATGGAAATTAATCAGCCTCAGAAAGCCGGAGTGATCGCCAAACAAACAAAACACACTCTGAGAGATGTAACTATTTGCAACACTCAAATTCCAAATCACCCTTGTGCCTGCACATTTGCTCTCCCCCCGCACCCCCTCCACACATACACACAGTTCAAAGTGTGATAACCTACCTTGAAAATCTTTTGGCTAGCCCCCTCCCCCAAGGCAGCATGATCTCTCTCAAGCCAGCCTGACACATATGAAGTAGAAAATACATAAAATAAATACAATGAACTAGGTACTAGATTGGCACAAATACCAGTCTTCAAAGAAGAAAAGCCTGAGAGGAATTAAAGTGGAGACAGCCAGCAACTTTGGCAGGAACGTGTAACAGAGAAGCCCTTTGTGGAGTGGCCGCTGTTGAAGCATGCACTGTACCAATAGGGCTCAGTTGAGTGAGGCTCGGCCTCTGAAAATACAGTGGGTTGGGTGATATTTGTCCCAATGCGCCACATTCATTTTAGAACTGGGATGTCCCAGGAGAACCATGTGCCAGCAAGGTGACTGAGATCTGGTAAACAAAGTACTGTCTGCTGCTTTCCTCATTCATAATTTTTCATTCTGGTTTTGGAGCCAGGGGGAAGTTCAAAAAGCTTCGTGTATGGGCAGATGTGAATGACAGAAGACACTGAAATTTACATGAATGAGTTTAGTCAGATTTGCTTTAAAAATTACATATGATTAGGGGCTCCTGGGTGCCTTAGTCGGTTGAGCCTCTGACTTCGGCTCGGGTCATGATCTCATGGTTTATGAGTTCGAGCCCTGCATCAGGCTCTGAGCTGACAGCTCAGAGCCTGGAGCCTGCTTCAGATTCTGTGTTCTCCCTCTCTCTCTGCACCTCCCCCACTCACGCTCTGTCTCTCTCTCTCAAAAGTAAATAAATGGTAAAAAAATTTTTTTTAAAAATTACATATGATTAAATAAAAAATTTCAAATGATTTAGTCACTTTTTTTTTTTTTTTTGCTTTGTAACAGGCAATCTTATCAGGTTGAGCTGTGTTCTTTCTGGTCACTTTCTGTTTGTCCTTCCCAAGTACTTAGAAACAGACATTGTAATGGTAACCTGCATCCCTGTCTTCTTTCCAGTCTGATGGTTGGAATGTTAATGTTTACATCGGAATACAAAAAAGTAATATTGTGCTGTCATATGCTGGTGCTTGCTTACCCTAAGGAACTGTTTCCAAAAGCTCTACTCAGTTTCAGCAAGGATCCTGCAAGAGAGGTCCCAGTTCAGTCCCTCTATCTGCTCAGGGCTACTAATAAGTAACCATTGTTTTTGGGTTTTTTTTGTCTTTCCTTCTTTGGAGTTACATAAGGCAATACAATTGAGAAGCTGATGAATTACTTGTGAGCCTGTTTTACATATTTCAGGAAAATTCAGAGACATTTAAATTCTCTAGTACATTTTGCTTAAATTGTAAGGGCTACATTGTGCATACAAAAAACAATTTGATGCCTTATCTTTCAAAAGAGTTCTTGAACCACAAATTGGGCTCTGTGTCCATTCTCTGTGGTCACATAACATACAGGAAAAACCTCTGTGCACTTACCTCATGTTATCCAATGGATACCTCTTTGATCTTATCTCTCTTAGTGGTCTGAAAGCTCTTGAGGACAGGATTCATGGGTGTGATGAATGTGTCTGATTCATCAGCGTGCCCCTTTTTGGTGTCTTGGACATCAGAGGCCCTTAAAAAATGTTGGTTTAACAGAAATGAAATGGGGTGCAGAAGGTGGAGGTAACTACGTTTGCCTCCATTGATTTTGAAGTAGGCTTTACTTAAAAGGGAAGACTGCATTTTGACTACAAATATTTAAGAGGTTTTTGCCAGACTTTTTCTTAGATTTGCTCATTCTCCTCTCCTCGGGTATTATGCTGAATCTATTGATGAAAAACTTTCTCTGGTTAGACAATTTATTTTATAATAATTTTTAGTCGTGACAATTAAATTCTAGACCTTACAACATATATTTTCAGAGGGTTTTACTTAGAAGCATCTTCACTGGGTCCCCTTAGTCTCTACCATTTGTGGAAGCCAAGTATGCTTGATTACAATATTCACTTTTTTTTTATTTTTATTTTTTTATTTTTTATTTTTTCAACGTTTTTTATTTACTTTTGGAACAGAGAGAGACAGAGCATGAACGGGGGAGGGGCAGAGAGAGAGGGAGACACAGAATCGAAAACAGGCTCCAGGCTCCGAGCCATCAGCCCAGAGCCTGATGCGGGGCTCGAACTCACGGACCGCGAGATCGTGACCTGGCTGAAGTCGGACGCTTAACCGACTGCGCCACCCAGGCGCCCCTATTACAATATTCACTTTTAAGTATTTTCCCGTTTCTATTATTTTTTGTAACCAACGCATTATCATTCAACAAATGATTTTTCACTTAAACTGTCTTTTGTTGGGGTGTCTGGGTGGCTCGATCAGTTAAGCGACTGACTTTGGCTCAGGTCATGATCTTGAAGTTTGTAGATTGGAGTCCTGTGTTGGGCTCTGTGCTGTCAACATGGAGCCTGCTTGAGATCCTGTGTCCCCCTCTCTGCCCCTCCCCTGCTTGCACTCTCTCTCTCAAAAATAAAATAAACATTTTATATTTATTTAATTATTTATTTATAGACAACTTTTAAAAAATGTTTATTTATTTATTTTGAGAGAGAGAGAGAGAGCACACTAGTGGGGGAAGAGCAGAGAAAGAGAGAGAACCCCAAGCAGTCTCCATGCTGTCAGTGCAGAGATGGATGGGGAGCTCGATCTCACCAGCCCGAAGATCATGACCTGAGCAAAACCAAGAGTTGGATGCTTAACTGACTGAGCAACCCAGGCGCCCCTAAAATAAATATTCTTTTTTTAAAAAATAAACTACCTTTTGTTATTGATATCACTATTGATATTGCTGTCAGAGAATATCATCCATGTGATTCTTTTTTTAATAGAACTAAATTAGAACATTTTTATCATAGAAAACTTTTAAAAAATAAAACTTTTTTTTTTTAAGAGCACTTTTAGGTTCACAGCCAAGTTGAATGGCAAGTATAGGGATTTCCCATATGCCCCTGCCCTACATGTACATAACCTCCCCATCATCAACATCCCCCAACACAGTGGTCCATTCCTTACAACTGATGAACCTATATCAATTATCACCCAAAGTCCTTAGTTTACTTTCGTGGTCACTCTTGGCATTGTGCATTCCATGGGTTAGGACAAAGGTAAAATGACATATATCTACCATCTAATGTCACACAAGGTAGTTTCATTGCCCTAAAAATCCCTCTGGTTCCACCTATTCATCCTTCTCTCCCTGCTGATCCTTGTCAACTGCTAATCTTTTTACTGTCTCCAGAGTTTTCCCTTTTTTCAGAACGTCATATAATTGGAATCACATGATTGAAGCCTCTTTCACTTAGTAATTTGTGTTTAAGATTCCTCTATGTCTTTTATGGCCCGATAGCTCTTTTCTGTTCACTGCTGAATACTATTCCATTTTCTGAGTGTACTAGTTTGCTTGCCCATTCCCCGACTGAAGAGCATTTCTGTTGCTTCCGAGTTTTAACAATTGTAAGTAAAGCTGCGGTCAACATCTGTACGCATGTTTTGTGTGTAGACACAAGTTTTCAACTCCTTTGGGTAAATACCAAAGAATGTGATTGCTGGATTGTATCATAAGAGAATGTTTAGTTCTGTAAGAAACTGGAAAACTGTCTTCCAAATGGCTGTCCTACCAGCAATGACTAAGAGTTCCTGTTACTTCATATCCTTGCCAGCATGATATTGCCAATGGTTAGGATCTTTGGTCATTCTGATAGATGTACAGTGATATCTCACTGTTTTAATTTGCAGTTCCCTAATGACTTATGATGTCAAACTTTTTTCATATGCTTACTTGCCATCTGTATATCTTCTTTGCTGAGTGTCTATTCAGGTCTTTAGCTCATTTTTTAGTCAGATTTTTTGTTTTATTATTGTTGAATGCTAAGAGTTCTTTGTGTATTTTGGATAATAGCCTTTTCTTAAATATGTTTTTTGAGAATACTTTCTCCTAGTCTGTGGCTTGTCTTCTTATTCTCTTGACACTTTTTTTTTGTGGAGCAGAAGTTTTTAATTTTAATGAAGTCCAGCTTATCAATTATTTCTTTCACAGATTATGACTTTCGTGTTGTATCTAAAGTTATCACCAAACCTAGGGTTATTTATATTTTCTTATATGCTCTCTTCTAGGAGTTTTATAGTTTTGTACTTTACGTGAAGAGTGTAAGATTTGTGTCTGAATCCTTTTTTTTCCTTTTTTGCATGTGGATATTCAGTTGTTCTAGAAACGTTTGTTGAAAAGATGATCTTTTCTCTATTGTCTTTGCTTTTTATCAAAGATCACTTGATTATATTCATGTGGAGCTATTTCTGGGCTCTCTTTTCTGTTCCATCAAACTATATGTCTATCCTTTTGCAAACACCACCCTGTCTTGATTACTATATCTTTTTTTTTCAATATATAAAGTTTGTTGTCAAATTGGTTTCCATACAACACCCAGTGCTCATCCCAAAAGGTGCCCTCCTCAATACCCATCACCCACCCTCCCCTCCCTCCCACCCCCCATCAACCCTCAGTTTGTTCTCAGTTTTTAAGAGTCTCTTATGCTTTGGCTCTCTTCCGCTCTAACCTCTTTTTTTTTTTCCTTCCCCTCCCCCATGGGTTTCTGTTACGTTTCTCAGGATCCACATAAGAGTGAAACCATATGGTATCTGTCTTTCTCTGTATGGCTTATTTCACTTAGCATAACACTCTCCAGTTCCATCCACGTTGCTACAAAAGGCCATATTTCATTTTTTCTCATTGCCACGTAGTATTCCATCGTGTATATAAACCACAATTTCTTTATCCATTCATCAGTTGATGGACATTTAGGCTCTTTCCATAATTTGGCTATTGTTGAGAGTGCTGCTATAAACATTGGGGTACAAGTGCCCCTATGCATCAATACTCCTGTATCCCTTGGGTAAATTCCTAGCAGTGCTATTGCTGGGTCATAGGGTAGGTCTATTTTTAATTTTCTGAGGAACCTCCACACTGTTTTCCAGAGTGGCTGCACCAATTTGCATTCCCACCAACAGTGCAAGAGCGTTCCCATTTCTCCACATCCTCGCCAGCATCTATAGTCTCCTGATTTGTTCATTTTGGCCACTCTGACTGGCATGAGGTGATATCTGAGTGTGGTTTTGATTCATATTTCCTTGATGAGGAGCGACATTGAGCATCTTTTCATGTGCCCGTTGGCCATCTGGATGTCTTCTTTAGAGAAGTGTCTATTCATGTTTTCTGCCCATTTCTTCACTGGGTTATTTGTTTTTTGGGTGTGGAGTTTGGTGAGCTCTTTGTAGATTTTGGATACTAGCCCTTTGTCCGATATGTCATTTGCAAATATCTTTTCCCATTCCGTTGGTTGCCTTTTAGTTTTGTTGGTTGTTTCCTTTGCTGTGCAGAAGCTTTTGATCTTCATAAGGTCCCAGTAGTTCATTTTTGCTTTTAATTCCCTTGCCTTTGGGGATGTGTCAAGTAAGAGATTGCTATGGCTGAGGTCAGAGAAGTCTTTTCTTGCTTTCTCTTCTAGGGTTTTGATGGTTTCCTGTCTCACATTCAGGTCCTTTATCCATTTTGAGTTTATTTTTGTGAATGGTGTGAGAAAGTGGTCTAGTTTCAATCTTCTGCATGTTGCTGTCCAGTTCTCCCAGCGCCATTTGTTAAAGAGACTGTCTTTTTTCCATTGGATATTCTTTCCTGCTTTGTCAAAGATTAGTCGGCCATACGTTTGCGGGTCTAGTTCTGGGGTTTCTATTCTATTCCATTGGTCTATGTGTCTGTTTTTGTGCCAATACCATGCTGTCTTGATGATGACAGCTTTGTAGTAGAGGCAAAAGTGCGGGATTGTGATGCCTCCTGCTTTGGTCTTCTTCTTCAAAATTACTTTGGCTATTCAGGGCCTTTTGTGATTCCATATGAATTTTAGGATTGCTTGTTCTAGTTTTGAGAAGAACGCTGGTGCAATTTTGATTGGGATTGCATTGAATGTGTAGATAGCTTTGGGTAGTATTGACATTTTGACAATATTCTTCCAACCCATGAGCACGGAATGTTTTTCCATTTCTTTATATCTTCTTCAATTTCCTTCATAAGCTTTCTATAGTTTTCAGCATACAGCTCTTTTACATCTTTGGTTAGGTTTATTCCTAGGTATTTTATGCTTCTTGGTGCAATTGTGCATGGGATCAGTTTCTTTATTTGTCTTTCTGTTGCTTCATTATTAGTGTATAAGAATGCAACTGATTTCTGTACATTGATTTTGTATCCTGCGACTTTGCTAAATTCACGTATCAGTTCTAGCAGACTTTTGGTGGAGTCTGTCGGATTTTCCATGTATAATATCATGTCATCTGCAAAAAGTGAAAGCTTAACTTCACCTTTGCCAATTTTGATGCCTTTGATTTCCTTTTGTTTTCTGATTGCTGATGCTAGCACTTCCAACACTATGTTAAACAACAGCGGTGAGAGTGGGCATCCCTGTCGTGTTCCTGATCTCAGGGAAAAAGCTCTCAGTTTTTCCCCATTGAGGATGATGTTAGCTGTGGGCTTTTCATAAATGGCTTTTATGATGTTTAAGTATGTTCCTTCTATCCCGACTTTCTCGAGGGTTTTTATTAAGAAAGGGTGCTGAATTTTGTCAAAGGCCTTTTCTGCATCGATTGACAGGATCATATGGTTCTTATCTTTTCCTTTATTAATGTGATGTATCATGTTGATTGATTTGCGAATGTTGAACCAGCCCTGCATCCCAGGAATGAATCCCACTTGATCATGGTGAATCATTCTTTTTATATGCTGCTGAATTCGTTTTGCTAGTATCTTATTGAGAATTTTTGCATCCATATTCATCAGGGATATTGGCCTGTAGTTCTCTTTTTTTACTGGGTCTCTGTCTGGTTTAGGAACCAAAGTAATACTGGCTTCATAGAATGAGTCTGGAAGTTTTCCTTCCCTTTCTATTTCTTGGAATAGCTTGAGAAGGATAGGTATTATCTCTGCTTTAAATGTCTGGTAGAACTCCCCTGGGAAGCCATCTGGTCCTGGACTCTTATTTGTTGGGAGATTTTTGATAACCGATTCAATTTCTTTGCTCATTATGGGTCAGTTCAAGCTTTCTATTTCCTCCTGATTGAGTTTTGGAAGAGTGTGGGTGTTTAGGAATTTGTCCATTTCTTCCAGGTTGTCCAGTTTGTTGGCATATAATTTTTCATAGTATTCCCTGATCATTGCTTGTATCTCTGAGGGATTGGTTGTAATAATTCCATTTTCATTCATGATTTTATCTATTTGGGTCATCTCCCTTTTCTTTTTGAGAAGCCTGGCTAGAGGTTTATCAATTTTGTTTATTTTTTCAAAAAACCAACTCTTGGTTTCGTTGATCTGCTCTACCGTTTTTTTTAGATTGTATATTGTTTATTTCTGCTCTGATCTTTATTATTTCTCTTCTTCTGCTGGGTTTAGGGTGTCTTTGCTGTTCTGCTTCTATTTTCTTTAGGTGTGCTGTTAGATTTTGTATTTGGGATTTTTCTTGTTTCTTGAGATAGGCCTCTATTGCAATGTATTTTCCTCTCAGGACTGCCTTTGCTCCATCCCAAAGCATTTGGATTGTTGTATTTTCATTTTCGTTTGTTTCCATATATTTTTTAATTTCTTCCCTAATTGCCTGGTTGACCCACTTTTCCTTAGTAGGGTGTTCTTTAACCTCCATGCTTTTGGAGGTTTTCCAGACTTTTTCCTGTGGTTGATTTCAAGCTTCATAGCATTGTGGTCCGAAAGTATGCATGGTATGATCTCAATTCTTGTATACTTATGAAGGGCTGTTTTGTGACCCAGTATGTGATCTATCTTGGAGAATGTTCCATGTGCACTCGAGAAGAAAGTATATTCTGTACTTTGGGATGCAGAGTTCTAAATATATCTGTCAGGTCCATCTGATCCAATGTATCATTCAGGGCCCTTGTTTCTTTCTTGACCGTGTGTCTAGATGATCTATCCATTTCTGTAAGTGGAGTGTTAAAGTCCTCTGCAATTACCACATTCTTATCAATAAGGTTGCTTATGTTTGTGAGTAATTGTTTTATATATTTGGGGGCTCCCGTATTCAGCGCATAGACATTTATAATTGTTAGCTCTTCCTGATGGATAGACCCTGTGATTATTATATAATGCCCTTCTTCATCTCTTGTTACAGCCTTTAAAGTCTAGTTTGTCTGATGTAAGTATGGCTACTCCAGCTTTCTTTTGACTTCCAGTGGCATGATAAATAGTTCTCCATCCCTTCACTCTCAATCTGAAGGTGTCCTTGGGTCTAAAATGAGTCTCTTGTAGACAGCAAATAGATGGGTCTTGTTTTTTTATCCATTCTGATACCCTATACTTTTGGTTGGCGCATTTAGTCCATTTACATTCAGTGTTATTATAGAAAGATATGGGTTTAGAGACATTGTGATGTCCGTAGGTTTCATGCTTGTAGCGATGTCTCTGGTACTTTGTCTCACAGGATCCCCCTTAGGATCTCTTGTAGGGCTGGTTTAGTGGTGACGAATTCCTTCAGTTTTTGTTTGTTTGGGAAGACCTTTATCTCTCCTTCTATTGTAAATGACAGACTTGCTGGATAAAGGATTCTCGGCTGCATATTTTTTCTGTTTATCACATTGAAGATCTCCTGCCATTCCTTTCTTGCCTGCCAAGTTTCAGTAGAGAGATCGGTCACGAGTCTTATAGGTCTCCCTTTATATGTTAGAGCTCGTTTATCTCTAGCTGCTTTCAGAATTTTCTCTTTATCTTTGTATTTTGCCAATTTCGCTATGATATGTCGTGCAGAAAATCGATTCAAGTTACGTCTGAAGGGAGTTCTCTGTGCCTCTTGGATATCAGTGCCTTTTTCCTTCCCCAGATCAGGGAAGTTCTCAGCTATGATTTCTTCAAGTACACCTTCAACACCTTTCCCTCTCTCTTCCTCCTCTGGGATACCAATTATGTGGAGATTATTTCTCTTTAGTGCATCACTTAGTTCTCTAATTTTCCCCTTATACTCCTGGATTTTTTTATCTCTCTTTTTCTCAGCTTTTTCTTTTTCCATAATTTTATTTTCTAGTTCACCTATTCTCTCCTCTGCCTCTTCAATTCGAGCCGTGGTTGTGTCCATTTTATTTTGCAGTTCATTGATAGCATTTTTTAGCTCCTCCTGGCTGTTCCTTAGTCCCTTGATCTCTGTAGCAAGAGATTCTCTGCTGTCCTTTGTACTGTTTTCAAGCCCAGCGATTAATTTTATGACTATTATTCTACATTCACTTTCTGTTATATTGTTTAAATCCTTTTTGATCAGTTCATTAGCTGTTGTTATTTCCTGGATGTTTTTCTGAGGGCAATTCTTCCGTTTCATCATTTTGGATAGTCCCTGGGGTGGTGGGGGACTGCCGGGCACTTCCCCTGTGCTGTCTTGAATAACTTGCATTGGTGGGTGGGGCTGCAGTCAGACCCGATGTCTGCCCCCAGTCCACCACTGGGGCCACAGTCAGACTGGTGTGTGCCTTCTCTTCCCCTCTCCTAGGGGCGGGATTCACTGTGGGGTGTCGTGGCCCGTCTGGGCTACTTGCACACTGCCAGGCTTGTGGTGCTGGGGATCTGGTGTATTAGCTGGGGTGGATCGGCAAGGTGCACAGGGGCGGGAGGGGCAGGCTCAGCTCACTTTTCCTTCGGAGATCCATTTCGGGAGGGGCCCTGCGGCACTGGAGGGAGTCAGACCCGCCGGAGTAATGGATCCGCAGAAGCACAGCGTTGGGTGTTTGCGTGATGCAAGCAAGTTCCCTGGCAGGAACTGGTTCCCTTTGGGATTTTGGCTGGGGGATGGGTGAGGGAGATGGTGCTGGCGAGCGCCTTTGTTCCCCGCCAAGCTGAGCTCTGTCATCTGGGGCTCAACAACTCTCCCTCCCGTTGTCCTCCAGCCCTCCCGTTCTCCCAGCAGAGCTGTTAGCTTATAACTTTCCAGATGTCAAGTCCCGCTTGCTGTTGGAACACACTCTGTCTGGCCCCTCTGCTTTTGCAAGCCAGACTCGGGGCTCTGCTTGGCCCGCGGGCCGCCCCTCCGCCCCGGCTCCCTCCTGCCAGTCCGTGCAGCGTGCACCACCTCCCCGCCCTTCCTACCCTCTTCCGTGGGCCTCTCCTCTGCGCTTGGCTCCGGAGAATCAGTTCTGCTAATCCTCTGGCGGTTTTCTGGGTTATTTAGGCAGGTGTAGGTGGAATCTAAGTGATCAGCAGGACGCGCAGCGAGCCCAGCGTCCTCCTATGCCTCCATCTTCCCAGAATCTCCGATTACTATATCTTTATAGTAAGTTTTGAAGTCAGGTAGCGTCAGTCTTCTGACTTTGTTCTTCTCCTTCAATATTGTATTGGTTATTCTATGTCTTTTGCCTCTCAGGTAAACTTTAGAATCAAAGAAGTATAGGGGGAATTCAAATTAAAACAATAGTTGATCTTGAGATTCAATGCAATCCCAGTCAACTTCCAACAAATTATTTTGTGGGTATTGACAAACTGATTCTAGGGTTAAAAGATGGTCCATATCATATGTCATCAGGGAAATGAATTCTGTTTTGTTTATTGATACCTTCTTTTTGGCCTTCAACATAGACATTGTTACAAATGCTCCAGGTATGCCTTAAAAAAAATGTGTTCACTAATTGTTAGGTTTAGGGCTCTATATATTTCTATTAGTTTGAGATTTTTAATGTGGTATTCAAAATTTCTCCATCTGTTTCTTGAATGCTGATCTAATATTTCCAGGAAATTAAAAAAAAACAATCTGATGGTAGATTTGACTGTTGCTCCTTATTATCAAGAAATTTTGGCTTTATGTATTTTGAGGCTCCATTGTTCAGTGTATAAATCTCCAGGATTGCTCTATATATCAAGTGATTTTTTTCTTTTATCTTAGGAAATGTACTGCTTTAACCATAAAAATTGGTTTTACCTTAATGTTTATTCTGTTTTATATTAATATTGCCTGACCAGCTTTATTTTGGTTAATTTTACTTTCTACACACAAGTGTTTTATTACTTTAAATTTAATATTTTTGTTTCATTGCCTTTTGACATTTCTTTTGTAAACAGACAAAAGATTTTTTATTTTTTTCTTATTTAACTCTAATTTGAACATCTCTATATTTCAACAAAGAAGTTTAGTCCATTTATTTTAGATATGATTACTGATTTTGGAGGGACTAAATAACGACACATTATTTTGTGGTTTATATTCACCATGCTTTTCATTGTTTCCTTTTTCTTCTTTTAATTTACTGAGTTTTTTGTTTTTATTTCTATTTATCTCTGTCTTAATTTGGAAGTTATACATTCGACGCCTATTCTTGCAATGATCCTTAAATTTTTACCAAGCATAGTTGATTTGATAATATCAAAAATAATGGGGCTCCTGGGTGACTCAGTCAGGTGAGTGACTGACTTTGGCTCAGGTCATGATCTAATAGTTCATAAGTTCGAGTCCTGTGTTGGGCTCTGTGTGGACAGCTCGGAGCCTCGTGCCTGCTTCAGATTCTGTGTATCCCTCTCTCCTGCCCCTCCCCTGCACATGCTCTGTCACTCTCTCCCTCTCAAAAATAAATAAATATTAAAAAAATTTAAAAAAAAATAAATCAATATCTCTATTCTTCTATTGAACAATAAGGTTCTTAGAATATTTTAATGCTAATCAATTGCATATTTTATGTTATTGTTCAGTATTTTACTTCCACTTTGTTTATAATGCTTTCAAGATACTTTATATTATTATAATAAATATTATTGAATTTTTAATTTAAAAAATTTAAATTTTAAAAGTTACTCTTTCTTTTTTTTAAATATGAAATTGATTGTCACATTGGTTTCCATACAACACCCAGTGCTCATGCCAACAGGTGCCCTCCTCAATGCCCCCATCACCACTTTCCCTTCCCTCCCACCCCCCTTCAACCCTCAGTTTATTCTCAGTCTTTAAAAGGTACTCTTTCTTTATATTCACCTACATTTTTACAATTCCTTTGCAAACCATTTTTCTTGCATACTAAGGAAATTAATTGTTAATTTCTTTTTAATAAATAGAAACACACTTTTTTTGGTTTGTTATTTAATAGTCCTCTGTAAATGGTAGAATTTTCAATATTTCTTAGAATGTTTTCATTTCTACTCATTTGAAAATTATGGTTTTGCTTTCCATAGAGTTCTAAGTTGACAGTTATTTTCATGAACTATTTGAAGGTATTTCTATGACTTTTAGTTTCTATCACTGTAGTTTGTTTCTTGGCTTTTTTTTATGGGTCATCTTTCCCCCCTCCCCCCACTGTGTTATTTGTGCAGTTTGCTTCTGGAAGTTCTGGTAGTTAATTTTTCAACTTCAGACCCTCACAACATAGGGGCAATATAAATTTATCCCTCCACATATGCACAAGGTACAAGGTAGGAATTTTTATTTTTATAAGCAATTTTTTTCCCTTCCAAGAGACAAAGTCATATAAACAATTTTCTATACTATGTCTAGCAGCAAGTAAGAATTTTTCCAGTCCTCTTCACTAACTGGGTGGGACTTTAAAGATTTTGGCTTTCTGAAAGGTCTTTGTCTAAGGTTTTATCCCTGTATTACCTTGCTCGTTCCTACACTGGCATTTTAAAAAGTCCCCCAACTCCTGAGATCATATCTGGCTTTAAAAAGTATCTGGGTGGTTGAGCTTTTGAAAAAACTGTTGCCCTGGCTTTGAGTTCTCTCTTCATTCTTACATCTGGAGGATGTAGCTTTTCTTTTCTTTCTTAGCTTGACTAGTGTATGCAAACATAATTTTAGAATCTTTAATCTAGCATGTTAAATATTATCGCATCTATGGGTTGTTGTTAGAGAGGATTGCCTATTAACTCAATCTGCCATGATGCCAACATGAATTAAACTATTCTTTAAAAGAAAATAAAATAGATTATGTAAACATATTTTATTAAAAAAAGTTAAGAAGTTAAGGTTCCAGCGATTTATTTTTGATTCCACTTTTTTATTGTTTTTTTTAATCAGCAATTTGTCTTGCTCTCAGTATTTGCTCAAGTTGTTTGCTTTTGTCCATTTAGTACGACTACCCTCCTCACATTAACTTGAAAGACAAAAAGTATTTACTGTCTTTGGAAGTACAAAGGGCCTGATTGAGAGGAGTTTGCTGTTATATTATATTCCATCCAGAGAGAAGGCAAGAATATGTGATGCTTTTGATATTTGTTTTCTTGTTTTTTAATTGGTGTTTAAAATCCTAGGCAATATTTAGCTGCAAGATCATTTGGAGAATCTGTTTTCTAGCTTAGGCCAGTGATCCTAAATACTGGCCTAGACTCAGGATCGTTCCCGTCTGTGTACACGGTAACTCCATGCCTAGCATCGTCCTACCATATGGCAAGTACTCATGTCCTAGATCTTAAATAAATTCCACGGTATAATCAGATGAATGCACCCACAGTAACTCTCCAAGTACAATAACAAAAATGTGATATGTAAGTTAGTTAATACCAAAGAAATACTACTTTAAAACTGTCCCTAAAACTCAGTGGTTTAAAACAGCAATCCTTTATTCTTACAATGTGGTTTGGCTCCAGTAGGGTAGGTTCAGCTGTACTCATCCATGTCTGTATGGAGAGCATTGAAAATCTAGGAGGGGAATGCTGAAGACAACTTGGCTCTCCTCCAAGTATCTCTCTTGGAGGTTTAGGATCAGTGGGCTAATCCAGTCATGTTCTTTTGAGGTCAGAGGTGGAGGTAAGGAGCGCAGGCCAACTGCTCAAGAGTATTTCAAGCCTCTGTTTGCCTGATGTCCACTAACATCCCATTGGCCCAAACAAGACACATGGTCAGGCCCAAGATCAATGGAATGAGAAAGGTATGCCTCCTATGGAAATGAGGGGGAGCGAGAGATTTTTTCTGAAAGGTAATCCTATCTATCTCATATGGTAAAGATTCAAAGCATACTAAAACCTGGTTCTCCAAAGTAGTTTTCCTGTTTAAAGAGTCCCCACTTTTGCAGACATTTATTCACAATTATAGGAAGTGTAAAACTCTCTTTTTAAAAACCTAGTCTTCTCTTATTATTGTGAATGGCTACTCTTTTCTGAGTGTCTACCTTGTGGAAGTGATTGATGTACACTATCAGATTCAATCATTATAACACCCCAATAAAATGACTATTTTATTCATCTTTACTTTCCAGTTGGGTGGCTCAGTCGGTTACGTGTCCAGATCTTGATTTCGGCTCAGGTCATGATCTCGCGATGGTGAGTTCAAGCCCCATGTTCAGCTCCATGCTGAGCACGGAGCTTGCTTGGGATTCTCTCTCCCTTTCTCTGTCTGCTACTCCTCTGCTCACATGCTCTTTTGTTCTCTCAAAATAAATAAATAAACATTAAAAAACAAAGTGGCTCAGAATGCTTAAGTACCTGGCTATAAGTCAGACATCTAATAAGTGGTAGGGTAGGCATCCAAATCCAGTTCTTTCTGAATCGAAAGTTCATGCCTTCTGCATTCTCTATGCAGCCCAGCAGCACACCTGATCTACTCTTAAAATCCGTGCTATAGTTTCACCGGTACAATTCTAAAGCTGCTTCATGGGGATGAGTTTTGAGCTCTGAACAAAAACAAAAACAAAACAAAAACAAAAACAAGGTGCCTGGGTGGCTCAGTCGGTTAAGCGTCTGCCTCTTGATTTAGGCTCAGGTCGTGATTTCGCGGTTCATGGGATAGAGCCCGGTGTCAGGCTCTGCACTAATAGCATGGAGCCCACTTGGGATTTTCTCTCTCTGTCTCTCTCTCTCTCCTCCTCCCTTACTCATTCGCTTGCTCTCTCAAAATAAATAATAAACATTTTTTTAAAAAACCTGATATGAAGACAAGATTTGTTAGAGAGCTGTGTTTTCTTAACTAACAAAAGAGGGTTTTAAAAAAAAATACAGTATCTCTGATTGATAAATCAGATAAATTGGTTGGAATTAGATCAACTCCTGACATTTTCTATAGCTTTTTCAAAGTAATATCAGTTTGTTGTCACTGTCACCTTTACATTCTCTTAGCAATATTGTCATATTATTGAAAATTTGTACTTCCGTTTATATATTTTTTAGAAACCTGGCTTGCATTTTTCAAACATAATCTATTTTAGTTCAGAATGTCTTGGAACCTTAGGCCCTCACATGTTTTCAGATCCCAAAAGTACATTTAAAATTTTTATAAGTAATTTTCTGAGCACTAAATCATAACTTCTATTCTCTGTGTTCTTAGTGTTTTCCTTGTTGGAAATATCCTCAGTAAACAAATGTTGTCTGAAAGTTTTACAACTCCAGGAAAAATAAAATAAAGAAATGCAGAATTGCAGGTTTATCACTATTTACCATTTTCAAAATTGTGGAAATTTTAACAAGTTATTGCTGATGCTTGAATTGATGATGAAGTGTGAGTAGAAATATATGAATTGATGACTGATAGCAGTGTGAGTATAGAGTGGCCATTCTAGCTACTTTGGCTCGGTTACCAGTTTTGCCGCAATTATCTCCAGGATCTTAGGAAAGCCGTGTTATCCCTCCTCCACAGTGAGCATCAGTTCTCAGCCTCTCCCATGATCAGACTACCTGTTGCTTGTTTTCAGTCTGCTGTCCCCTGACATTATACCTGACAAGGAAAAACATCACGTTGATAGTTTCTCTTTTCTTTCTCTTCTGGAAAGAAGAAACTAGACAGATGGATGGGGAGATTCCGCTGTGCTTTTTCAAAGAGCTGTGTGGATTGGGGAGCTGTAGTGTGAGACATGAGGAGTTTATTGATTGCAAGTGTAAGTTTGTGAGAACATTCTTCGAAGATGAAGTATCCTCAGCCCCTGCGAGTCCTACTATAGAATAGCCGTCCACTCTTCTGTCTTGCTAGCAGAATTCCAGTTTCACTTGTGTAGCCGTGTTGATAATCCCAGGCTGCTCTCCTGTTCAGATCACTCTGTGTGTATAAGATACTTGGAACTCCAGTAGCTCCCCTTCTATGACACGTGCAAAGCCTGAAGTGATATTGACACTGACCCAGCTCTTTGATTGAGCTCTTAAGACCTTTCTGGAACCACTGCAGACTGATGGCTATGTGAGATAATTAAATGTCTCTCATTATTTTAGCCTCTATTAGTTGGGCCTTCTGGTGTTCATAGCCAAATGCATCTTTAAACACACTATATGTGGGAAATCCTAATTTTATCCTTGAATACGTTTATGTGCAATTTTTGGGGCTTTCTGAATGCATTATTACTTTCTTTGTTTAAATTCACTTTCTTATTTGTTTTTGCATTGGTCTGGGCATTGGGAAAAATTGATAGACAATTCTGACTCCTCTATTCACCTGGTAGTTGGTAGAGTGAAACGTGTCATCGTTGTACCATAGTCTTTTTATCAAGTAGCACAATCATATTGAGTTCCTGGAGTGCATTGAGGACCTTGAATGAAATTATTTGGCTCAGAATAAATTGAAAAAAATTTAAAACTCAGTTAAAGATTAATTTTTTCTCAAACCTTTCTACTATTTTTTAAAATATTTTAAGTGTAAAAATATGTTGAAGTACACAGAGAATGCTCCAGAGCCAGGATTGCAATCAAGTGATGGTGTGGGGGAGATGTAGTCAATACCAGTTTGCCTTTGAGGCACTAAGCCTGGTCATTTAAATCTATGTGGAACAAACCCCTCCCTCCGAGAAACCTGATTATAGAGTTGAGCAATTGTGTTTGTCTGACAACTATCTCTTTCAATTGGTTCAAATTGCCAATCACCAGGTCGGGTTTTGCTGAAGACTGAACTTGAAAATAAAGAGAATTTGACTGACTTTTGTATAACCTGCACTATACTTACAGCTACCATGATCCCTATGCCTATGGAATTAAGATTTTAAAAATTTGGGGTGCCTGGGTGGCCCAGTTGGTTGAACATCTGACTCTTGTTTTTGGCTCAGATCATGATCCCGTGGTCGTGGGATCAAGCCCCACATCAGGCTTTGCACTGACAGCATGGAGCCTGCTTGGGATTCTCTCTCTCTCTCTTTTCCCCCCTCTCTCTCTCCTTCTCTCTCTCTCTTTGCCTCTCTCTCCCTCTCTAAAATAAAAATAAAAATAAATCATGGCTTTAGTGGCATTCAGGGTTATGTCTTAGATTACTTGTATCATCTCATGCCACATGTCTCATGACATGTTGTGTTCCACGATGGTTATTAGGTAGTGACTCAGCCTTTCTTTCTCAGGATAAGTTATTGTTATCATACTCTCCTTACCAGAAACTGTTTCTGCATCAATCAAAAGGCATCAGGTACAGGGGAGGGGACAGCATGTTCTTTGAAAATCTTGTCACGTTTCCTACATCTTGCATATCTAAAGGAGCTTGAAATTTGAACACAGTGTTTGTATTAATTTCTCCACCAATCAGGTTTGAAAATTATACAGGTTTGCACACAAGTTTATAATTGAGGGTTCATAAAGTTGATTATCAGGTCTTTCTTTTTAAGTTGTGACTGCAGAGCCTACCAATATTAGGCACGAAAGAACTCTCTAATAAAAGCTTTCTAGCAGCTGTTGCCTTTACAGAGGAACCAACATCAGAGGTCCAGTGTCAAGGTGATTATAGAAAACCACTACCTCCCATTCACTGGAGTCCTCTTGTGCCCAGTTTCATCCATAGAAAACATCTTTTCCCTCCACCTCCACCGGCTCAAACACTGCCTGTACCTCATTTCCAATACACATGTCACTACCTCTTCATCCAGCTAAAGGGCTCTCTCCTTCCTCAGCCTCTGTGGCACTTAGCAGCTCTTTGCTGTGGTGCTTCTTACTTTCCACCTTATGCTAGAGAGATCTTTAAGAAGAAGCCTCGTTTACTTCACAGCTTGGTGACCTTGAGAGACTTTTCCAAGTCCTTCTGTTTCATGTCTTCTTGGTGCCTAAAGAAGTATCATTCCCATGGTAGACATGAATAAATGCAAGAATAAACAATCATCTCTGAGCAGAGAACAGGGAGACTAATGACCTGGAGGAATGGGTGGGATTTGGATGGGAGAGATGGAGACAGGGCACTTCGGAACTGATGGAGGTACACAGTACAGGAATCTCGGTCCATCATGTGGGCCAAGTGCTGAGGAGAGAACTTGTAAGTTGCATCTGGGGAGTGGTACATGATGAGCAGCAGGGATCCCATGGATAGAACTGGGAGGAAAGTGTTCTATATTAGTTGGGAAAGATGGGGGTCAAATTTTGAGGTTTGGAATGGAGACTGAAGTGTTTGGATTCTGTAGTCAGGATCAAATCTTGCAGTTTTTTTCATTTGAGAAACTTGATCCTTGAAGGTGGAGAAAAGATGGGAGGCCCATCTCTTGGGATAATGTTTCTTTATAAAGTAGTGAGAGCTGAGCCACATTGGTGTGTTGGAAGTGAAAAGAAAGAAAAATGTGGTAATGATCATGCAACATTTAATAGGAATTGGTGGTATGTGATTGGGCAAAGAGAAAAGGATGGAGAAGCTGAAGTAAGGTTGATAGTGCCACTAGGAGAAAGAGTGAATTTGCCAGTAGCAAGTGACCAGCAGAAGGGGACGATTTCTGTTTCCAGGCTTGATGTGGAAGCCATCTTGGTAGAAATCAAGAAAGGTGATGATGATCTTGAGAGAGAAATCTATGCTTGAGTTGTAGTTTCAAAAATCTTTTATACTGATATCACATTTGAATTGAAGACAGCTAAATGCTCTCTGTGAGTACACTGGGTTCTCGTGGTGGGTGTGCCTGAAAGTGGAGTGTGAATTGGAGGTGTAAAGTGGGAGCAACTCAATCATTTGTGATTGTTCTTGGACTTTGTCCACGTCTTTCTATATGTCTTGACCCCCTATATGCTGGGGGTACCAAACCTGGACTTATCCATCTTTATAAAGTCCAACTGGAATAAGAAGATTAAAGAAATAGGGATGCCTGGGTGGCTCAGTTGGTTAAGCATCTGACTTTGGCTCTGGTCATGATTTCATGGCTCACGAGTTCTAGCCCCATGTCGGGCTCTGTGCTGACAGCTCAGAGTCTGGAGCCTGCTTCAGATTCTGTATCTCCCTCTCTCTCTACCCCTCCCCGATTCACGCGTGCATGCTCTCTCTCTCTCTCTCTCTCTCGCAAAAATAAATAAAATTTTTTAAAAAATTAAAGAAATTTTTATGTCCACTTGATAGATGGGACTAATAAGACCCTCTTGAGCCCTAGTCTCCAAAATTCAAGTTTTCCACATGAGAAAGTTGTATTAGTTTGGGGTTATATTATAATATAGCTTTCCTTTTAAAAAGAAATTCCCTTTTGGGGCACCTGGGTGGCTCAGTCGGTTAAGCATTGGACTCTTGATTTTGGCTCAGGTCATGATCTCACAGTTTGTGGGCTCTGTGCTGACACTGCAAAACCTGCTTGGGGTTTCCTCTCTTCCTCTCTGTCTGCCCCTCCCCCATTTGTTCTCTATCTCTCTCTCTCAAAATAAATAAAAATAAACTTAAAAAAGAAGAGAGAACAAATTCCCTTTTGCCACTTTGGTTGTCTCTAGGAAAACACCCTTCAGGCATATATGTAAACTAAAGTTCTCTTAAGCAATTGTTTCAGTAGAAATTTGGGGACTGTTATAAATTGTGCCTTTTGTGCATACAGCTGTTTTTGGTGTTTTTTTTAAAGTTTTTATTTATTTATTTTGAGAGCGAGAAAGAAAGAGAACAAGTGGGGGAGAAGCAGATAGAAAGGGGGACAGAGGATCTGAAGCCGGCTCTGTGCTGACAGCAGAAAGCCTGATGCGGGGCTCGAAATCATGAACCATGAGATCATGACCTGAGCTGAAGCCGAGCACTTAATCAACTGAGCCACCTGGTTGCCCCTGGTGTTTTTGTTTTTGTTTTTGTTTTTTTAACATTTTGATTATAAATGAAATAGTATATGAAATGGGGTCTACTCACATAAGAATGTGGATTGAGAATTAATGCTTGAATTTTGAACAAATGTTCTTTTATTAGCATTTGAAGGAAGGCTTAGTGATTTTGGCTTCTCATCATTGAGGAACTCATTAAGAAGAGAATGAAATATAGAGTCCGTCCGTGTTGTACCAATTAACGTGTAACAGAGTCATTTTCCTGTTTTTATTTATTGCTTCAAATAAAGTTCAGAAATTTCCATCTTATGTTTTTCTCTAGGAAATGTCTTAAAAGATAAGAATAAATAGTTTTCAGGTATTACTAAAACACACGTAAAATTCACATTTATTTCCTTTTTTGTGTGAAGAATTTTATTTGCTTTTTAGCTTTCTGCAAAGGATTTGAGACAGTTAGGTCCATTTCAGAGACTAAGGTTAACTGAGGTTTCCTTCCTCCCTCCCTACCTCCCCCCACCCGCTTCCCTTCCTTCCCTTCTTCCATTCTTCCTTCCTTGTTTTCTTTCTTATTTTAAGGCTTGAAAGTGATTGGGGTGTCCATGTGAGGAAGGACCAGAGTTTTTGGGAGTTGCTCACTGGGGGGAGGAGAGGGAATTTTTCATTTGAGAAATTTGGTCCTTGCTCTTTTAAGCAATGAGGAATGTAATTGTGGACACACTAGAGAGCGCCAGATGATATATTTTGGTAAACAATTGTCTGTAGGACACAGACAATACTGCTGCCCTTTTAACATCTTAGGTCAAGGCTAAGTGTGGTAAGAACATTGCCCTGGGAGCCAGGTGACTCAAGACCTGGATGTGACCTAGGCCCTAAGGGGAAGACTCTCTTACTCCCTCTGCTTCTGTTTCTTCCTCTGAAACTTGAAGCCGTTGGGTTCAATGATCTATAGTCCTCTTTCACTTTTAGAGAAGCTATGGTTTCAGGAGACCTGGATCTTTTCAGTATGCTCCCTTTTCCATTAAAGCAGTAGCCGAAAGCCTGTGTATGATTCAGAGGAAAGATCCTGGACATTTCCAGGTAAGACAAGTTTGGAGTCAATTCTGAGAAATCTGCACAGACAGAGCAATTTGACCCATCACGCCATAGCAAACGTTGCTAAAATTTATAGGAGGGAGAGATTATTAGCTAGAAAGATCCTTCCAGATTTATTTGGTTTGGTTATGTTCCACAGTGTTTACAAACAAGATATTGGTTTTTGAAAAAATTTTTGGACAAAGTATTGATGTTTAAAATCTAGGTTTTGTCTGGTAAAGACGCTGTCACAATTAGCAAGCTACTTTCTTTCATATCGGAGAAACAGCAAGCTGTCTTCTCTCTGTGTTTGCTGTTCTCAGAGATGTAGCCACTGGAATTTGGAAGTGGGTCAGTCTGCTTTTAACCTGGCTACCGTTATTCAATTTTATCAATTCTTCATTTTCTATTAGCAGAGAATCTGTTTCATGACTTCAATATATAAAAGTTAGAAAGATCACAAAGCAGCCCCGAAGCAGATAAATATTGACCGAATCAAATAGGTGTGCTGCCGAGACTTGGAATAACTGGCAATTTTGCCCTGGGACCGGGCTGGAAGAATGTTGAGGCCGTTCGTGCCTAACTTCCTCCCTTTATCGCACTTGTCTCCATTATTTTGTTTTGTTTTTGTTTGGTAAACATCTGCTTCCTACTAGATTGTTTTATCCCCTTAACCTTTATAAATGACAATTAAGGCCATCTAGTCTGTCAATAGCGCGTCATTTATTTGTTGCTACAGCTGAGCCTGACCTTCATTGATTTTATGGGAGTAATTTGCTGGAAATGATTTTTTAATGTTAGATTTATTACTGGGTACTTCATTGTCAGATAATTGAAGCAAATTATAATTTTTTTTCCAAAACAAATGCAAGAGGTACGGGAAAGGGATAATATTATTTTCAAGGGTTATTACCTATTGGGATAGGGACGTATGTTACCCCTGATGTCATACGCTTTTCAAATTCGCACACATAGATTGTTTTTGACTGGTGCATAAATTTTCCCTTTTTGGGTTTTTCCTCAAGTATGACTGAGGTAGCAATAGGAGCTGGTAATAAATTAGCATTCAAAATGACATTGCAAATTAGGTATCCACGTAAATTATCAAGTATCTACAGTAACAACCCTTACATAACAGGTCTTGATATTTTGATTTAACTTCAGGTTCTATTCCATATAGACTGATGTTATAGAATTAATCTTACCCCTAATATAAGTATTATCTTGTTCCCCTAGTATTGGTGTTAACAAGTGTTTTATCATGTTGTGCTTTTTGTTCTCCAAAACTTTGTCCATTCAGAGAATAACGAGCATTTCAATCCCAAATGAGGCTTTCTTGGTATTTGTAGATTTATCCCATTGACGTGGGGATAGGTATACTACTGCTATACCCATGTATTAGAGGAGATACCGAGTTACGTATTTTATATTTCGAGAAGTGTTTATGAATATGCAAGTCTTTCCTGGTTGTGCTGTTGTGTCCTGATGCCCAGCAGAACCAGGCCAGCAGAGGTCTTCTGGCAGAGCTGATGCCCTGTCATTCTGGAAATAGATTCCGGCTCCAAATACAGGAAATGGACTTTCAAACTTAACTTTGAATATTAACCAATGAAACATGCTGTTTTCCCCTCTCTGAATAACGACGCATTGCTGCCTAGGAGGATTTGCAGCACACCGGAACTAATTAAAGGAAAGTGGAGCAGAACATAAACCTTATTCTTTAGTGGGCGTGTCCTTGTTTGCTCTCGTGGGGGCAGAATCAAAGCAAGTCATCTCGTAACCAAAGGCAAAGAGAAAACTAGACCACGACTCTCTGAAAATCTGTTCTAACTGCAGCAATTTCTCTACTCATTCACAACTGTTTTGAAGCAAAAGAAGAATAAAGTGAAAACATAGGATTTTAAGTTTTTTACGTATTTTCCTAGAGAGATTTCTGGAGACGATATCCCCTCTGTCAGGTTAGAAACCAGAAGGATGAGAAGCAGAGTGGCTGTTGGCGATGTAACAGCTCCCGCGCACGTGACCAATGACTTCCTCTCCCATCACGTATTTTAATGCGGAATTTAGTATCAACTTTAATGAGGAGCAGATAGATTATCACATCACCGAGTTTTAAAAATTCAAACTCGCGCATCTTGAAAGGCCGTAACACGCAGGCTTCGGAATAATTATTCCGAAGGGTATTCATGGAATAAAGTTTAGCAGAGGTAGAATTCACTTTCAGAATAGGAGTCAGATGTAATAATCTCAGAGGAAGGAGAGTAAGCAGGCACCCGAGTCCTTCTCAGCAAATTGGACTCTGAAATTCAATTTTAATTCGAGTAGAAATTATGAGGCAAGAGCTGTAAGGACTTGAGGGAGAAACTTCTTGGCTTTAAATTGTCACGCTTCTTTCCTCTGCTCCTGTCACTATTATTGATATAAAGAATCCATCAACATATTTTTATGGGTGATTAAGAAAGGCTGACCTTTCCTTTGCAGGTACAAATAGGTAGTTCTTCAGAGGCTGTAACTGAATGACAAGATAATTCTATCCATTTAATATTGAAGTGATGTTGATAGTATCATTCTTCTCGTGTTGGAAACAGGACAGTGTAGAGGCCTTTTCTGCCTCAGCCCGTTCTGCCCTGGGTGATGGATTTTCCCTCTGACTAATCGCTGTCACATTAACCCGCACTATTTCATCCTTCAGAGCTGTCAAGATAATGACGATAATCCAAGTGGCTCATTGTAGGTAAAGGAAATTATATGAGCAAAGTAATATCATAAAACAGTGTTTAAATATTTTAATTTCATTTGTCAGGGCTGCCCCAACACTTCATTACACATATAACCATCTCTCATCAGTGGAATTAGTGCATTATTCATTACTGTTAATTATTTTCACATAATGGCTGCCCTGATATATTTAACCTCCACATTATATCTCAGATAATGGGTCTGTAAAATTGAATTGTGTGAAGAGTGGAGTTCTAAAGCTCATTTGCAGAACATCAAAGAACAAAGAAGAGGAAAAGAATTCTAAATGGGACATTTTGCCCAGCTGGGGCCAAACATTTGTTTCTGTCTGATTTGCATACAGAAAATAGGTGGTGTAGAAGTGGCTTAATACTGTATAGGCTGTCTGCTCCTATTATGCAACCAATTAAGATTTGTTAATATCGCACACATTGGAAACAACGTGAGAATTACAGCATGGAAAAACGGAACAGTTAAGACAGTTCTCTTGTACAATATAGACAAAGTGAAATTTCTGTTTGGGGACAGTATGTAATGGGCACAGAAATAGAGAGAAAGAGAGGGAGAGCAGAAGGTAGGGATGCTGGTGAGTTCCACATTAATTACATATTTTTATGAATATCTTTAATAATAGACACTAAGTTTTTAAAGTGGTAAAAGCAAAGAAGAGCCATAAAATCAATTTAGAATTTAGTCCTTTATTTGTATTTTTCCCGGTTCAAAATTTACCACTTACACTTATAATACTTTCTCAGTAACTTAAAGGTTTAACATTTATGCAAACAAAACATCCATTTAGAGTCACCAGCACCCTATGTATGGAAGTCATATTTTATAACAATTTAATTTTTCATGATTGTGTGTTGCTATTCTTTTATAGAGCATTTGACAAACATAATGATCTGATCAGCAATGTCAAACACATCTGTATGCAGGTGTATTTTCTTTACACCTTCTCAGTGTAGGAAACTGGGCCCAAAAAACACCCCACGACTGAAAGCTGTAGATTCTGAGTCAGAATCTCCTGTGGTGGAGCTTAGACGGGTATATATTTTAAAAGCTCTGCAAGTAATTCTGAGGGGCTTCCTGTAATCAGAACCTCAGCCTTCAGAGGCGAGAGGAGAGTGTGTGGCTCCTGGCAGGCTCATAGTCTCTCTTTTTCAATTATTTTAATGACTCGTTTTTGAACATGGCAGCAACTATATCTCCCTGGCTTCCTTCACTGTTATCACAGAGAACAATGTAGAGAGTCGTTCAATAACTTCTTATTAAATTTGCTTTGCCTTTCTCAGATTTTCACTGTTACAATTACACTGAAATTAATTTCTTCAAATCTATAAATTTCCCTTCTTTTGGATTTTTCTTGAGGCCAAGTCCCATGAGTGGGATTCACAGTTGTTATGGCTCTTGGTACATCTTGTCAAGTAGGCTTCTAAGAGTTGTGCTGATTAATAATACTGCCATAACAATGCAAAAATATAACAATTTTATTGCACCCTGGCAGAATTGGCTATTAACGTTAAAGCATAGTTGTTCTTCATCTAGAAAATGGCATCTAGCTGTTTTAACATGCATTATTTTTCTTACTGTCCAGGTTGAATGCTTCCCACTTTGTTTTATATCTCTTTTTATGTGAGCAATTTCTCAGTTATTTTAGGCTTTTTACCATCTATCTATTGATTTCTTACTATTTTTCTTACCAAACTGAATAATCTTTTTGTGTAACAAGTATATTATACTTCTATCTGTCTTATTTACTGCAATTTTTTTTTACTTTCTGTTGTTTATATTTTTTCTAGCCTTTTTTAACTTGTACCAAAGTTTCTATTTCTTATGTAGTCAAATGCGTTGATCTTGTAGTGTTTTTTTCCCCCTTGCATCTTCAAGGCTTAAAACGTTATCACAGTTATCTCATTTTTCTTTAATTTTTTAAAAATTTGAGTGTAGTAGACACAGGATGTAACATTCATTTCAGATATACAACATGGTGATTTGACAAATCTCTATGTTATGCTCTGCTCCCCACAAGTGTAGTGTCTCTGCCATCTGTCACCATACAATGCTATTACAATATCATTGACTATATTCCTTGTGCTGTGCCTTTTATTCCCACAGTTATCTCATATTAAGATGGATTCGAACAAGTCCTGGGAATTTTGAAAATACAGTGGAGCAAGCCTAACTACAGAGTTGGAAATAAGATCATGATAGCTTAGCTCTCAGTCTGCCACACTATTCTTATAATTTAGTGTATTAGGCAAGCACCTCTTCTGTATACTCAGGAGAATACACCCAGTTGGTGGGAAATAAACAGAAGAGAAGTTCATCTCTGCCGCTATCCCCTTATACTCATTCATTATGTACCATATGGTTGGATTGTCCTATGGCATCAATCCATCATGTCATTACATAGGAACTAAGGTCGGAATTTTTGGACTGGACATTCATGAGTTTCTTTTTTTCCTTTTCTTTCTTTTTCATTTTCTTGTTCTTTTTTTTTTTGTTTGTCTTGCTCTTTGTCTCTATCCTTTTAACTCTACATCTTTCCCTCCGTGCCTTGTTCACTTAACATTTCTTGAGCTTCTACAGTGTGCCAGCAACATGTTGAAAATAAACAAAAGCAACCTCTGACTTTAAGGGTCTCACAGCACATTGAACTCCCTCTTCCTGGAATGTTCCCTGTAATTTCCTGTTCCTAGAGCCTGCTTAATTTACTTACTCTATTTGGCTATTCTTATTCTATTTGGCTATTTACCTACTCTTTGAAGCTCTCTTTCAAATTACACTTTCTTTAATGAGCCTTCTCTGTTCACTATACCCTTGTTGGAATGAATCACTCAGTTCCAAATATCCCCCAAAGAATGATGTTTTTATTTCTATTATGATATTTGATCTTGATGAGCTTCATAAAAGGGTTATTGATGTATGCCCCTGTCTCCTATACTCGATTATGACACTAATGACAATAACAATTGGATCTTCCTCAGTTTTGTATATCTCCCTGTGCATAGTAAGACCTGTGCCCATGGTAGGCACTGAGCAAATATTTGTAGTTTCTTAAGATTTTTGATTGTTTGATAGAAAGCTCAAAGTCCAAGATCACAACCATCTCCTTTGGTGCAGAATCACAATTAATACGACTTTGTCATTCTCAAATTTGTATATTCACTGTGAGATTGTAGAAGCTATGGCTTCCACACAGCTCAGATTTAGTATCCAGTGGGTACTTGATAAGTATTCATGATTTACAGAGTGTCTGGATGGCTCATTCAGTTAAGTGTGGACTTCAGCTCAGGTCATGATCTCAAGGTTCATGAGTTCGAGCCCCATGTCTGTGCTGACAGCTCAGAGCAGAGCCTGCTTTGGATTCTGTGTCTCCCTCTCTCTCTGCCCTTCCCCCGCTCATTCTCTCTCTCTCTCTCTCTCTTTTTCTCTCTCCCCCCCCCAAAAATAAAAATAAAAACATTAAAAAATTTTTTCTAAAGTATTCTTGATTAACAAGCTGAAAGGGTGGCCTTAAATCTATGTAGAGGGGCGCCTGGGTGGCTTGGTTGGTTAAGCGTCCGACTTTGGCTCAGGTCATGATCTCACGGTCCTGAGTTCGAGCCCCGCGTCGGGCTCTGTGCTGACAGCTCAGAGCCTGGAGCCTGTTTCAGATTCTGTGTCTCCCTCTCTCTCTGCCCCTCCCTGTTCATGCTCTGTCTCTCTCTGTCTCAAAAATAAATAAACGTTAAAAAAATTTTTTAAATCTATGTAGAGAACTTGTGATAGTATTTATTATCTACTATTTCATATATTTCTGTTTTTTTTTCAATTAAAAGTGGCATAGAACCATTTAACTAGTTGTCAACTGATGCATCATGCCTGCTAAGTCAGTTCTATGATTGAAAATCTTACATTAATTCCAGGCAAAGTGTTAATTTACATAGCCTCCTGTTTTTATCATTGGCTAAAAAGGCTCATTTCACAACAGCCAAGTGGCAAAGTGTTTTTGGTTCTTTCCATTAAGTATTAATAAAACATCCTGTAATACAGATTCCCTTCACCTGGCTCTTCTGGGAGTTGTTTGGAAGAGATCCATTTATTTCACTTAAAGTTTGTTACATTCTTCCATTTCCGTGGCAAGTCCCTGGGTACCACCATGGCCCAGAAGGGTTGGTGTTCATTTGTTTAGAGACTCAAGAAAGATTACTCTTTGCTATCAGTGTCAGAATGTGTCAAAAGCAGGGTCCCTCTTTTATTTTTCCTTGGCAACCCTAAGAATGAAGACAATCTGATGTTGCTAATGAAAGTGACTTTTATAAACAAGTCATCTCCGGCTGCCTGCTTGACAAGACACTGAGGCAAGCCTAGGAAAAATCGGGAAGCTGAGAAAGTTCGCTTTTTTGCTCTTTCCCAGCATGGTTTTCTGAGCCTCACTGCCTTCCTGGAAAACATTCCTTATTGCGCAACTTGCTTGTTCCTTTCCTCTCTGCACTTCTGCCCTGGCCTAGCCTCTGACTATTTCTGGAGCCATCTCTTTGTCCCCCTCTATTATTTCTCAGCTCCTGCTACCTTAATACAGAGGTAAATAAATAATGTGTCCTGATCTCTTACCATGACCCTGGCACTGTGCTAAGCACCTAATGTGTATTTCTCATCTGTTCTCAAAGTAATCCATTGAAGTGGCTGTTATTATTACCATCATTTTACAAATGAAGTAACAATCTTGGCGAGTTTAAAAGATTTGCCCAAGGTCACCCAACAAGTATTGTAGGTGGTTATTTCCACAAATGTCTGCAACAACATCTCTCATCCTGCATGTTCTTTGAAAATGTGACCTTGTGACTTCTTCCATGAAGGAATCAGACCTTTGTCTCTTCCTTTTAAATCTGGGTCACTTATGACTACTTCACCTAACAGAGAATGGCTGATATCTCACTGCTCGGCTTCTGCATCTGGAACAAAAAAGGCCATGTGACTTCTGCCTTGAGCACTGGAATCCTTGTGCTTGGAACCCTGAGCTGCCATGTGAGAAGTCTGATTACCCTGAGGCTTCCATACTGTGAAGAAGTCAAGTTACACGGAGAGGTCACATATGGATGTTCGGGCTGGCAGTCAGAGCCTTTGAGTCATTTCATGTCCAATAACAAACTTGTGAATGAAACCATCTTGAACCCTCCAGACCAGCTCATCTTCCAGCTGAGAATCACTGAGTGACCTTAGTCAAGGCTACAGAGGGAGCAAAAGGACCACTGAGATGAGGACTTCCAAAAATTCCTGACCCACACAATCTGTGAGAAAACAAAATGGTTTGTGTTTTCAGTCTAAGTTTTGAAGAACTTTTTAATAAAACAAAATTTTTTGGAACAGCTAGTAAATGGTAGTTACAGTATGTGAGCTGCACCTTCTGACCCCAGAGCTCTCACATTTAAGCTCTGCACTATAAGGGTGAGCTAACCTCCAAGAATACGAGACACACTTTGTGCAAAATTTGCATATAACAAGATCCTGCCCTAACCCCAAGGGCTGAATTTGTAATGGTGAAATTTCTGGCACAATTAGACGTGTCAATGAGGTTCCCTACATCAAATCAAGGTACTCATTACCTATTTCACACTTCAGGAACAGTCTTCATCACTGAATGCTGAACATAGTTTATTTTATTTTTATTTCCTGTGTATTAGAAAACAAATCTCTCAACATTTTTATTGGAATGTAACACATATAGAATAATGCACAAATCATAAGTGTATGGTTCAATAAACTGTGATAAAGTGAACTCCCCTGTGTAATGACTGCCTAGGGCAAGAAATAGAATGTTGCCAGCCTCCAGAATATTCCCTTGAGCCACCGTAAAATTCCTTTCCTCTTCCTCCTCCTCAGAGGTAGCCACTACCCTGATTTCTTGAGCCACAGATTAGTTTAGGCTACTTTTGAACTTCATGTAAATGGAACCAAACTTCATCACGATGTTTGTGAAATTGTTGGTGAAGGTAGTGGTACTAACTCATTTATTCTTAGCGCCTCCTACTATTGTCCAGTATTACTAATTACTACTAATGTCTAATACTGTTCCGTGGAATGCATAGATCATGATCCAGTCTTTGTTTATCCAGTTTACCAATTACAGATACTTAGGTTAGAAAAAACATGAGTTTTTTAAAAAAAAGTTTTTACTTCAATTCCAGGTAGTTAACATCAGTTTTTAAAAAAGCTCTTTGTCAAGTTACACGTAGAGAAGGAACAGAACAGGTGAGAAATAACCAACCAATGAAATAAAACCTCCACCCCTTTACGTCCCAGAGGCAAATGAGAATAAAAGTATATGAGCGCAGAGGGAGTCTTCCCACACGGATAGGACTTCAGATCTTGGAGGAAGGCTGGGATTTGGCCTGATGGGGATATGGGGGGAATGGGGATGAGGAGGATGGGGAGGGGGACGGACAAGGCAGGTCTCCATGTGAGTTTGTAACTGCTGTGAAGTTGGAAGATGGGGCTGAGCAGGAGAGGTGTGGCAGGGTCTTCAGCAGTGTCCTCATGATGGTTGTGAGGCGGTGCTGTCGTTCTGGATGATGAGCAGCTTAGTCTAAGACCCATGCCAGAAACTGCAGGTCTGGGGCAATGACTGCCAGCTCCAGTACCACAGGCAGGGAGACCTGGGGAGAGCTGGAAAGGATTCCAGTCTTTGTCAAAGTGGCTGCAAGCTCAGCGCGGACCTCTAGAGGTCATCTAGGGGGAATACAAAACAAATGTGGTAGGAGGTAAGGAATGATGGAGACCTGGAAGGAAGTGACTGTTCCAAAGTCCCTCCCAGCTCCTGCCAGCATTCATTCTGATGAGTTGGTGCTCAGTGTGTATACCTTGTTAATATATATATATTTTTTAATTTAAGTCTGAATTTGTTAACATACAATGTAATAATGGTTTCAGGAGTAGAACCCAGTGATTCATCACTTACATATGACACCCAGTGCTCATCCCAAGTGCCCTCCTTAATGCCCATCACCCATTTAGCCCATCCTCCCCCCCCCACCTCCCTTCCAGCAACCCTGTTTGTTCTCTGTATTTAAGAGTCTCTTATGGTTTGCCTCTTTCTGTTTTTAACTTATTTTTCCTTCCCTGTTAAGGTTTTGATTATCCTTTTGGCTTCGGGCAGGGAGGAAGTATAGCACAATTATAACTTTTGTTATAAACTTACCCAAAATGTTCTTGCTGAGATCTCAAATTGGAGAACTTTAGAAAGAAATCGTTGCTTTTCTTTGCCTTTGATTTTTACCTATGGTGTTGCTGGGTTTGATTGAGAAGTGGCCAAGAAAAAGAAAACTTAGGGCACCTGGGTGTCTCAGTCAGTTAAACATCTGACTCTTGATTTCACCTCAGGTCCTATCTCACAGTTTGCGAGTTCAAGCCCCACATCAGGCTCCATGCTGATAGCGTGGAGCCTGCTTGGGATTCTCTCTCTCTCTCCCCTTCTCTCTCTGCCCCTCCCCCACTTGTGTGTTTTCTCTCTCTCTCTCTCTCTCAAAATAAAATAAACTTAAAAAAAAAAGAGAGAAAGAAAATTTACCTGGGAGTCATTCTACCTGGGTCTGGTTTTACTTCTATTGCCATAAATTTAGCTTATATGGCCAAAAAAGAGCAAATCTCACAAAGAGCAAATCTGGACCTTACTGGCTCTTTCTCAAAGAGTCCTCAAAATGTGTGTGTTTGATTGAACTGCAGGTGCCGGGCCACCCTTTGAGTCTTGCAGCCCGAGGAGGACAAGGGGCCCTGTCTCTTGGGATCTACAATTGATCACTTCAGCTACTGGTCTATTCACAAACATCAGAATTCACATTAGCCAAATAATGTGGATTTAAAGATATCTCAGGGGGGATTTGATTCCGTTAAGAATTAGTAAGGCATCAAAGTTCAATGGGTTGAGTGAAGAGCTAGAATAACAGGACTACGGACTTAATTGCCTTTCTCCCAATAACTCACTGGGGCACAAATTCTCTGTGGTCTAATCTTTCTCGACTCTTCAAACACAGGTGGAAAAATTGTTGACTTCCTTCATAGGATAGTCTAGTCAATAGAGATAGACAGGTCATTTTGTCCAAGACAAATATAATGCAATTCACAGCTCAAGTCAGATACTAAGTGTCCATGAAAAAATAGTTGGTCTGTATTTAGATTTCTAAAAGGTATGTTGAAAAAATTTACCCCAGTTGTCTCAAATATATTTTAACGTTTTCCAATCACAGAAATGAGTATCTACTTTTAGACTTAAATTTAACTCAAACATAAATAAGGCTAAAGGTTCATTTCCTCAGTCGTACTAACTACATTTCAAGTGCTCACTAGCCACGTGTGTGTTGTGGCTACTGTATTGGACGGTGCAGGTCTAGACCACATGTGTGAATATTATATACATGTTGGCACAGAAATCCATGCAACTTAAAACTTCAGCTCTGAAAACGTACAGGAAATATGCTATTCTTTTTTAGATTATTTTCTCCCATTTGCTTAGTATTTATCCCTTAAGTGCCAAATATTTTCTGTAATTCTGGAAAGACTCTTTCTGATACACTTTACAAATTTCACTGACCTCTTAAATGGAGAACATGGAACATAATCAAAACGTTTCTTGCTGAACTAAGGTCATAATAATAAATGTTAATTATGGTATTTTGTCTTAACACAGCACTGTCTTTGGGGGTCATTAGACCAGGAGTTGGCAACATACAGCTGGGGTCAAATGTGGCCCTTCATCTGCTCTTTAAACAAAGCCCCCTTGGAACATAGTCATGCCCATTCATTTGTGTCTAATGTGTGCCTGCCTTATGCTACAATGGTAGAGTTGAATAGTTGTAACAGATACCATACAACCTACAAAGCCTTAAATATTTACCATCTGGCCTTTATAGAAAAAGTTTGTCAGTTTATGGAGTAGACTCTACTCAGTGACCTAATGTGCAGAGTGTTTAGGTTCTTATGTCTGCTTTTTATCCTTCTCCTTACTCTCCTTGTTAGCAAGAAGTTGTCTCTTCATTGCTATCAGGGTTCCTACATAGAACAACTTACCTGTTAACTACTATGGATATATATATATATATATATATGAAGCAAATTAACCATCTTAGACACATCTTTGACTTTTGTGGCATCTACTTGGCCATGTACAAATTGTATCTTTATTTCCATACTTTCAAACATATTGGCCACTCCTCAGCCCTCTTACCTCCTCGTCTACTGGCTTCCACTTCAAACAGCATGCCCTTATTGAGCCAGGTACTTACAGCTGCACATGCACCTTGCATATGTATGACCTCCTGCATCAACCATGATTTTCTGTCTTAGAATACCTTATTCCTGTTTCTTGTCCTTGTTAATGTTATTTCACTGTCTTACCTCTGGAAGGTGTTCCCTGAGGTGTTCTCACACCCACCCCAGCTCCCAAGGACACCAGGGCCATGTGAAATCACCCTCCTCAGGACTTTCTGAACACATGTGATTATCTCAACTGCAGTGGTTTTCATTATGTCTTGCCATTATCTGTACACATTTCTACCTGCCAAAGAAAGTATGGGCTTCTAAAAGAGGACTTACCTGGGGTGTTTCCTGACACACAGTAGAGAATCAATAAATACTTATCGAACTGCTTGAGTCACTACGATAAGAGTATATCCTTTTTATAAATAAATCACAGATTATAGAAAAATCATTAGGTATTGAAAACATTCACTCAAGCAATTTTTTAAAGATATTTTGCAACTTAAAAATCTGTTTAATGTAGTCAACTAAAATATCAGACTAAATGTTACCTACAGCATATTAATATAAAACTACCATATTTTCTCCTCTACTAAAACAGGTCAAATATTAATTTGGTAAAAAGATCTGTAACATGGGAATCTTTTATTCTTTTGGTATGTAATATGTATGTCTAAATTTCATCAACCTGTGAGAATAAAGTAGGGGCATATTTAAATGAGGTCACATTTCCATTAATACAGAAATTATAATGACTTTGGGTCCCCACTTCCCAAAACAGATACTCAAAACATTTCCACATTTCCCCATGTCTCACACTTTCCTCTGAAAACAGTTTTTTCTTCAGCCTTGGGCCCACAGGTACAGGTTGCCTGATATTACTTATCCTCTCCCACCCTCCCGTCCCTATTCCCTTCCTTCCCCACCCCTCCCATCCTACCTCTGTCCCTCCCAGACTCTGAGAACAGGCACAGGGAAACTCAATCCATACTAAGAAAGCAAACATTTCTCTGAAGGGAATATAACTTGCAAAGATCCAACACTGTCTCTACTAGAGGCAACTTTCTATTACCACCCAGAGCAGGTTAGCTCTTTGTAGACACTAGTCTCAAATATCTCCATTTCAGAAGAGCATCTATGCTTTATGTTGAAAATTGAAAAGACTATTTGGATGATTCTCCCAGAACTCAAGGAATAGTCTGGTCCCAAAACAGTATCAAAGAGTATTAAATATTGCTTTTAAATGATAATTTTCCCAGCTACCTTATTTAAGTTTTTAAACATTTTCAGGAGTCAGTTTTAGCAATGGTACCCCAATTCCACGTGGGGAAGAGTGAAACATTGTGCAACATGTATATTCCCAGGGGTCTGTCTTCTGTTGTATCGTGAATATTCCCTGGACTATTACCAGGAAACATTAGTGGAGGAATATGAACTAGTCCCTTGGTAATTTTGACAAAAACTCACTTTGAATTAAACCTTTAATAAATCCATTTACTTCTTCCCATGGAGAAGAAATTTCATATACGTGGGAAATTAAAACTTCAAGGTACTGTGAAAACGTGCACTGCAATAACAAATTGAAAACAAGAAGTTGTAAGATAGGTTCATTTTCAATGACCAGAGCCCTGAATGCTTTCTGCAGGGAGAGGTAGCTTCTCAGAGTAGATTTTAGGATTCTCTCCAAATAAGTAGCCTTCTCCTCCCTAAATCCCTACATATGGTTGAGGATCAAAGTCAGTGCTCTGAGGAGGCTTATGATCTGAATACCACCATTTTCTGGTAATAAATAATTCCTTATTTAGATCAGAAATATAATAGAACAAAAAGGTTAGAACTGCTGAGCTCTGTAATCGGACACAAAAGAAAACCTCATTCTTCAAATTGTTGCTCACCAGTCTTTTAGATGCAGCTTGAAAGATTTTGTTTGCAAAAAGCTGTTGAGAGGTTATAAGGTCATCCCTAGCTACAAAGCTCCTTAGGGTTTTCAAAGTACTTAACCATTCCCTGAAAGTGCCCTTTCCTTGGGAGTGTTCAAAGCTTCCCTAGAAGATCCTTCAATATTTCTTTTTCTACCATCATTGTTTGGAAGAAATGGATTAGGTGAGTGTCTTTAAACCACATTTTGAATGGACTATGAAGTCAAATGGCCTTAAACAGACACATATAGGCAATTTATAGTGAAAACAGGATGAAAAATTTTAGCTCTCATGATTGGGGGGGGATGTCATTGGGGTGGCAGTATATTATGTCAGCTAAAAAGCAAACATGTCTTCTTGTGAGAGCTGGATTTCAAGGGTTTTATTCTGCATTTTCCACCTATGGCTTGACTCCTGGCCATAGGCCAACCCTACATTTTTGAAGTGTTGCTCTTTAATTCATGGTAGCTTTTATGTTTTAACAGCTACATACACAGAGGAGAGGTTTAAAGCAGTATCAGGACTAGTCAGGCCAAAAGATCCACTGCTATCAAATAACTTATTAGCAAATACTTACCGAGCACAAACTATGTTCAAGGCAATTGAGCGTTTTGTGGTCTTATTTCCCTAAATCAAAGTCTAATTTTGTACTTTCCAAGGATTGGTAAAAGAAAGACACATCTCAGATTTGTAGACTTAGAAGCAAATTGGGCCAATTTGATCAGCTCATTTTTTAAGGGTTGAATCAGATCAGCAATTGGTGTGTTTATACCTACAGCTGTAGAGGGTTACAAGCAATGCCGCTTCCGTGACATATCTTTGTTCCTCAAATTAGTGCTGTCACATACAATTTAAGGTCCTAGGTATCAGAAGTTAAAAGAAAAAGTAAAATTGACAAAAGCAGACTTTAAGTGAATCTCTATCTGTAATTTTATCAATCGGAGAGAAGAAGAAAGAAGCGCTTTTACCTTTCCAGGAAGTCTGGACACAGTTTTATGAACACTTACCTAATTATTTTCAACTTTTCCATCCTTTGGAGCAATCTTACACTACATGAATAAATTACGGATGATGCACATGTGCACTCGCACACACACACTCACACACACGCTTACTTGTTCTGACCACTGGCTGTGGAGACGGGAGAGGGCAGCAAGACAGAGGTCTAGTTGTAGACTTATCAAACAAGAAATCATCTGTTCTGTCATTTTGTTCATGAGAAATCTGAAGTGTGCAAAAGCAGTTAAGTTATCCAGGGGCAGAACTGAGACCAGACACAGGTATCCTGACTCCCTCTGTTACTTTTCATTCAAACCAGTTCACACCAAAAGTTGAAGGCAAAACAAAGCAAAGCAAGAATCTATTTCTAACTTTCTTGAATTTGGGATCAACACTTCTAATGGTGCCAGAAATTTCACCATTGAAAATCAGCTCCTGTGGTGAAGACAGGCTCCTGTTATATGCAAATACTGGTAGAAAGTGTCACAGATTGTTGGGAGTTAGCTCGTCATTGCAGTGTAGGGCTTCAGTGTGAGAGCTCTGGTCAGAATGTGTGGTTCACATTCTGGTTCAACTGTTCACCAGCTATTCCAGTATTTCAAAACACACACATCCTGATGACCCTTTGAGAAAAAACCAAGAAGACCCAGATTTGTTCTCCTGTGTTTGAAAATTCTTGGGGGTACCTAGGTGGCTCATTTAAGTGCTCAACTTTTGGTTTGGCTTAGGTCACGATTTCACAGTTCATGGGTTCAAGCCCCATCTTGGGCTCCACGCTGATAGTGTGGAACCTGCTCGGGATTCTCTCTCTTTCCCTTTCTCTGCCCCTACACCTCTCTCTCTCCCTTTCTCTCAAAATAAATAAATAAATAAACTTTAAAAAAAGGTTAAAATTTAAAAAAAGGAAAATACCTCCACATAAGCTAAATGTATGACAGCAAGACCCTTGTTTGTTGTTGATGTTGTAGATGAAGAAAAAAACCACAATTTTATCCCCCTTTCCTTCCCACTAGTGACTTTTAGTTATAACTGTATATGTAAAAATTCAGTATTCCTGTTGGTGGAGCTATAGCCAATAGTCTGTCCATTTTTCAATAATCTGTGCCATGTTGGAAGTATGACAAATAAACAGAAACACTATGAAGTGAACCCCAATTTTACTGTGGTTTATGGACATGGATCTTACCATGTTGTCCATAACCTAAATAATAACAACAATAATAAATTAAGTGCCACAAAATCACATGGAGAATATCCACACAGCACAAATTTTACGTGTAATGAAATACCTCCATATTTTTCTTCTTGAAGCCTTTGTTCATTTTTTTTTATTCAATACTGTAGTAAGACATACAAGGGCACTTTGAAATATGCTTGAGTTTGTAGCACTCTCTTTCTCTCTCTCAAAACAAACAAACCTACCTCAAACTGTCAGCACCAAATTTGTGAGTTATTGCTTAGAAATCTTGTAAACTTCCTTTCTTGCATGAAACTTTCTCGTGGGAAAAGACAGACATATAGTAGTTAAATTTGAATCCGAAAGCAACTTTCATAATCTTTTCCTTCTCTTTTATTTTATCTTTGCCACATGGGAGGCAGTGCAGGAATGTGGGGAGCAAGGCTGGTGGGTGTGCTATTTCCCGGCCCCCTAGCTGACTCCCCCCAGGTAGTGAAGAAGATTGTGAAGGAATGGAAACTGTAGGGAGTGGAAAATGGGATGAGGAGTTTGACTTCAGATTAATTAAAAGAGAGAAAATAAAGGGCAGAATATGACTGAAAATCATTAAAATCGGTTAAAAACGTAGTGTAAAAGAATATTTATATTAAAATACATTTTCATGATTTAAAAATAACAATGCTCATCTTAAAATTATTTGTAAAGTACAAAAAAGTGTAAAGGAGAAAATAGAAATCACTGGCAATGTCCCAGTGAGATAAGCACTGTTGACATTTTGTGGTATTTTCTTTCCATCTTTTTTCTTCACTTTTATATACAAAATATATGTGTGTGTCCTTTACTGAAATAAAGTTAGTGTCTTTTTTTTTAAATTTTTTTAACGTTTTTTTATTTTTATTTTTGAGACAGAGAGAGACAGAGCATGAACGGGGGAGGGGCAGAGAGAGAGGGAGACACAGAATCGGAAGCAGGCTCCAGGCTCTGGGCCATCAGCCCAGAGCCCGACGCCGGGCTCGAACTCACATACCGTGAGATCGTGACCTGAGCTGAAGTCGATGCTTAACCGACTGAGCCACCCAGGCGCCCCAAAGTTAGTGTCTTTATATGGTTTTGTGTCTTGCTTTTTTCAGTTCAGCGGTCATGAGCATTTTCCCTATGTCATTAAACATTTCTGGAAACGATGATTTTTATTTTCTGTGTATATTCTGTTCCGTGGAATTCTATAATTCAACACTTTTCTGCACATATAACTCATCAGTTAAAGGGAGTCTTCCATTTGGAATTCCTCTATTAATAAGTGGCATCCAATGCACAAAGTCACTTCACTCAAGTGTTGGTTTTCTGTAGCAGGACTCACGGGGTCCCTATAAAGCCATTCAGAGGGGGAATCGTGGTAGAGAGGCGGGTCGCTCCATCAGCTGGGGATGAAAATAACTAAGCCTCCAGAATGGTGATTCAAACCTCATTCTCTCTGGTGGGAGTATAAGCCTTATTTGCCCCATCTCAAACTTTGCAATCTTTCTTCAGAGCACTCTGGATTATCTATCTACCAGTTTTTGTTCTTTTTGAAACATGATGGGCTATCCCCTACACCCACATCACAAGTTTACCGGTTTACTTTTTTACCTCATTCACACAAATTCCCCACATCCTACCTCACTCTAGGTGGTTCCCCAAATCCCTAAAATAGTAGTGAATTTTCGTAGAATGAAGATTTTTTAACTTGTCTTGCCACCGCACAAAAGCAGGTTCCTCTTGATATTCACAGTGTAAATGTTCACCATATTTAGATATTTTTCTAATGTGTCTTCATTTGTGTGCATCTTAATGTTCTGCCTTAGTTGCATCAGCAAACACAGGGCCTACATACCATACAATAAGTAGATTTGTGTTAGAATTAAAACGCTGGTCTGCACTGGTGTGTGTGCCTGCATAGGAAAAGCTCCCTTTTCATCCCTTTCTTCATTTTTTTTAATCACATATCCTCCACAGTTATATTTTCAATTGTTATATTTGGACTCCAAGGCATTATATGAAGTCTTCTCCGTGTTAGAACTAAGCAGGGGTGAGGCTGGGGCTAAGGTTAGGCATTTACCTGGAGGCCAAGTGTGGACTAAAATGGAAATGCCTTCCTTGATCCAGTAGACATTTTAGGATACTCAATGCTCCACTGTACAAGGAGTATTTGTCTGGTCAGTCTAACCATATGACCAAATTACTTTTGATTGATGTTGGTTCAAGTGCTGGATGTATTTATTGAATCCTCTCAATGGACATGTTATTATATACTATGCCTGGTTGCTAACAAGAAGGGATTGGGAGATAACTTCTAAGATATTGTTATTATCCTTAAGGGGTTCACAAAATAGAATCATGTAAGATTTACGTGGGAGAATAATAGGTGTAACATTCATTAATGAATATCCCTAATATACAGAGAATTCCTGTATATTAAATAAAAAAATGGGTAGAAACTATGAGAGGCAATTCTTACAAGGAGAAAAGCAAACAGACAATGAAGAGACCTCCTTCACCGGCGGTCAGATAAATGCAAAACAAAAGTGTGAGATACCATTTTTTTGCTCTAACCCTGATCCCAACCCTTTTGTCTTGGTGAATATTAAAAAGGTTGATAATATCCAGTGTCGTCAAGAGTGTGGGGAAGTAGACATTCAAGTATGTGAATGGTAGGAGAATGACTAAATCTTTTGGAAAACTAAACTGGTGGTATCTTCAGTAATCCAGTGTGAGAAATAAGCTTTAACTCTACAGTTATACTCTGGGAATCTACAAAGAAATAACAACACAAGTACAAAATGACATGGATAAATTTATTTATTGTAATATTGGTTATCATTTTGGAATAAATGGCAATAAGGGAAATGACTAAATAAATTGTGGCACACCAACAAGATGGAATTTTACCCAACTGGTAGAAAACATGAGTGGAATCTACAGATATTGGGTAAAAAAAAAGTTATAGAATAAAGTGTATAATAAATAGAAAAATATGTTCACATATTTTAGTGTACATGCTTATGTGTTCTATAGGAACACTGGAACAGGTGTCAGTGCAGCATGATGGAGGAAGAATGGATGGCACTTGCTATCAATCCTTGCTGGAGGGCAAAAATTTCAGCAATGAGAAGTTTCTGAAATTTTTATTGTGCATAAAGTTGTGCTAGGCACTGGGGAAAATACAGATATATGAGATGTAGTTACTGACCTCCAAATAGAATTTAAACCTAGTTAGGATGAAAACAATTACAGATACAGCAACATGAACAGGACAGAAGAGTATATAATTACATGCTAGGTTATATGGTGTGGGCTGCAGGTGCAATGGAAATTTTGAAAGGTTGATCTGGAGGAATGGAGGTGGGGCAGAGGTAGAGGAGAGTTTAAGGTGAATTAGGTTGTGTCTAGAGAGAGTTTACTGCTTGCATTGTGGGGTTTTTTTCCTCTTTTTTTCCTCTGCTTTCTTCATTGTAGACTTTCACTGCTATGCATCTGACCTGATTATTTGCCCTTGACTCAGTTGTTATTAATACTTGCCTAGTAATTTGGGCCCTGAATAACTTGGACCCCAGTTAATTCTCAAAGGTGCCTTTGAAACTTTCTCCCAGATTATCCCTCAGAATAAGCATTAGATGGCCTTTAGTCAACCACTCAAGCTCAATCAGTCTCCATCTTTATTGACATGGGTAAACACGACAAGCACCATAACATTTAGTCTTCATGGCTCATCTCTGGTTGGAAATTCAGGTCAGGACCCTATAGGGCTTGTTTAATTCCTGCCTCCTTGGCTGCTAAAATGAGCGAGGGTGAAACATGCTGGTCAAATTTCGCCATTCTCCTTCCAGTTTGTTATGAATACACAGACCCAGCCTCAATTAAGTATTTTGCTCTGTAGTGGGAGGGGGTCATTTTGTGAGTGAATTTGAATGTCTGCATAGATCAGCATTATTGTTAATCACATCTGCACTTACATATATTTATATGCACACTCACAAGTGCAAAGATGCACTTCCAAACTTAATTAAAAATAGAAAGCAACCTAAAGTGTGCTAGTATTTCCCCTGACTTCAGCATGATCTACCACTTTGACAAAATTTCATAAATCTCCTGCAATAGAAAATTCTACCGCACAGAACCATTTTATGCAGCAATATAGGTACTTAAAATATTCAACAACTTTCATCATGTTTTGCCTCTTGGTACATGGGATTTTTATGTATTTAATAGTTACATATGTTATATATTTTAAACAGTATTTTTTACTAATAGTCCCCCACAGTACATTTTTCTGAAACTCTAACATCTGTGTTTTGTTCTTGTAGCTCATGATAATAATCTTAAATTGAGCACATCCAACCACAGAGGACGGATTAGTTGGCTATTTTTTTTAAGGTATCTGGATCCAGTGATGTAAGCGTCAAAACTTATCAAGTCTTGGTGACAGAAATGCCTCCCCCCTCACGTTTTGAAGAGCAATTCCGGATCTGGCGTCTGAGCAGCTCCTGCTGTTGCCAGGCCTGTAGCAGGTACACAGAAATTCGGAGGAGAGGAACCGTGGGGAATGTTCATTTGTTATTTATTTATAAACTTGCGGTGCCACATCATGTAAAATTAACACCTTTAATGGGCTCCTGCCTCAGTTGCTTGAAGGACGGGCTTTCACCAGCCAAGGCCACCCACCGGTTTCCGGGCAGCGTTGTTGTGTGTTTGCTTTGGGCTGCTAGCTTTGTGGAATCTACCTGCTGAAGTCATCCTTGTGCTAAACAGGTCACCAAAGGTCTGTCCCATTAGACAGAACATTCAGGAAGCGAAGTCTTTGGGGCTTTTGTGGTTGAAGAGACGAGTGATTACTTTGGAGCGTAAATTCCTTTCTCTATCTGCTTAATGAAGAGATTTACTCCAACATTCATTTATTATAAATTGGGGGGGGATGGCTTCTCCCATGTGCCAGCATCCAGAGGGTCCCTTTCCTATAAGAGTTCATAAATAATCAACGTTTACAATGAAAAGGTTTTGTAAGCGTTATCTTTTCCTGTCACAAAAATTCCCTCATGCTTCTAAGGGAGGACCAATATAATTTGCAGGCAATGATTCTGGAAATGAAATGGCTTTATGCATAGAGAGTAGATGTGTTTGGGGATTTTGAAGAAATATCTCACTTTTCACCCACCTACCTCACTGCTCCTGCTTCAGTGCCTAAAATTTCAATCTAATTTTATAGCATCATTCAAATACAAATGATGTCTATGAAGGGGAAACACATTAAGTCATTCAACAAGCATTTGTCAGCTTACTATGTGCTGAGTATTATATTTGGTAGATATACAGGCTCCTGAAGAATTCATGATCTAATGGAAGAAAGAAACAGGGGTGATAGATAATTAGAAGCCAATTTCAAGAATTATAGTTGAGGTGGGTACTGAGTACTAGAGAAATTCAGAGGAAGGAGGAATTAGCATTGCCTGAAGAAATCAGGAAAACTTTCACAAAGGAAGTGATATTTGAGCTTGAAGAATGGATACGCATTTACCAAGATGAAAGGAAAAAGTAATTCTAGGTAATTTTCAAGGGGACAACGTGGGCACAGATACAACAGTGACTTGTATTTGAAGGCCTGCCAGGTGCCAGTTGCCATGTAAAGTACCAGACACTGTGTGGCATACTTCAGATAGATCATCTAGCCCAGTTCTAACACAAGACATATTATCACTGTGAAAAAACAGAGGAGGTTAAAGAGCTTGCCTAATTTTGGGATTCAAACAGGTCAATCTATTCCTGAGCTCATGCCCTTCCTTTGACCTTGCAGTGTTCACGGCTGCCTTTCTGCACAGCCGTAAGGGAATGTGAACTGTTGGAGAAAGCTGAGATCCAATATGGCTGTGAGGTGAGTGGCGAAGGGCTCAGGCAAGTCAGGTTACGGCCAGATTGTGACAAGCCTTGAATGCTGTAAGAAGTCTGAACTTTATCTTATATCCTATAGACAATGGGAAATCAGCCATGGAGGTTTAAAGTGGTGTGTGTGTGTGTGTGTGTGTGTGTGTGTGTGTGTGTGTATGGCGACCATGTGACCGATGAGCACAGAGGATGATAGTGGGTGGGTGGGATGAGGAGGGCGATCCCTTCTGTGAGGTATAATAACATAGGCCTAAGCGCAGGACTTCCATTAGCTGCAATATAGAAAAGTTGACCACCGTAGTATGGAAGGGTATTTAGAGTTTGGAGGTGCACAAACCTGTGACGTACTAGCTGTGGGGCCTCAGGCAAATCATGTAACCTCCCTTCACATAGTCTGAAAGCATGGAGTGCATTCAGTCTCTTCATATATAAAAAGAGGTTCATAGTCTCTTCCTCACCACATTGTTGTGAAGACTAAATGGCATAATCCAGGCAACACATTTGTCCAGTGCTTATCTGCAAATTCCTGATTCTTGACGTCTCTTACTCTATGAACACCCTCCAAGCAGAGTTACTTTATCAGACTATCTGATGAGCTATCCAGGAAGGTCCTGAGTAACTGGGGTTTGAACACTCACTGAAGTGTGCAGTGGGGTGGCAGGTGGATGGAGGGTAGAGAGAAGCAAGAACAATCTAGAGCATTTTCCCAGAGTGGAAGTAGGGCCTGGATTCTATAGAATGATCCCCAGAGTGGGATGAGAAAGAGAAAAACGAAGGAAGATGGAGGGCAGGGAGTCCTTCCCAAAGTGCCACTTGACATAAGCTTAGTACACAGGTGAATATTTACCTTCTCCTATTGCTACATTTATTCAATGGCAATAATTAAATCTGCCTTTCCCCCCTCCATTTGCTGTCAAGTTTTTCAAGTGAGTCTATTTAAAGATAAATATTAAATAAATAAAAGTGCAGGGAGATGTAGATATAGCAAAAATTATGAATATGGCCTGAAGTTGGGGACATGTGGCACTAATGAATGTAGCCTTCTCCAGGGCAGGGATCTACTTTTTCACCAAACTGTGTGCCCTGCTGGTGCCATGGGAGCACTTTGATTGAGTTTTAGCATCAAGCCTTGTGTGCTACTGGCATCTTAGAGATCATCTCTTGCCCTCTCTGCCCTGAAACAGAGGCATTTCCACTAACAATGTGAATTCTAAATTCTTAATATGTACTTGCTGAATTTACATTGAATTCATGAAGGAAGCGTGTAATGCTCTGTGTCACATTCAGCAGGGAATTATAATAAACGATCAGGAGCACAGGTTTAGAGTCAGACAGACATGAGTTCAAGTCCCTATTCTACCCATTAATAGCCCCTTAATCATGGACAATTCATGTGACCACTCTGAGACTCAGATTCCTCATCTGTAAAGTAGGTATCTGATAATAATAGCACTGAGCTCATAAGGTGTTACGAACATGAGATGATACAAATGATGAAAGGCACTTTGCATAAGGCTCGTCAGAAATATTTAATAAACATTTATTATCGCATTAATATCTTGCTAGCTATGATCAGGGAAACTTAGTGGTTCTGTAGGTATAGTGCAGTTTGTGTCTGTTTTGGGAGAATGTGCATGGTTCATCTGTTGCTTTGCACAAGTCCTGCCACATAAACGTTTGAGGAATAAATGGATGAATAAGTCTTGGAAGAAGGGAGCTGATTTGGGGCAATTAGACATTTTGTCATATATGTTTTAATAGGCTTTATCGGAAAGATAGCTTATGCTTGCCAAGGTAAAAGTCAATGGCTAGCCTCTTTTTAAAGGGTGGAACTTTTGGGGCACCTGGGTGGCTCAGTTGGTTAAGCAATCGACTTGAGCTCAGGTCATGATCTCATGGTTCGTGAGTTCGAGCCCCGCGTCGGGCTCTGTGCTGACAGCTCGGGGCCTGGAGCCTGCTTCCGATTCTGTCTCTGTCTCTCTGCCCCTCCCCTACTTGCTCTCTGTCTCTCTCTCAAATATAAAACATAAAAAAATTATTAAAAAAATAAAGGATGGAACTTTGTCCACATGCACATCAGCCAATGTCACCTGTGTTTTTTGCGTTTCTGGGGATATGTTATGTGAACCCAGGCCAGGGGCAAGGCTCCTCATAAGGAAAAAGCACTTGGAGCAGTGCAGGACTTGGCAATGACATTGCAGCTCCCACTGTGTTATAATCCCAGAATTGGACAGGTGGAATTATTTTACTCATCTAGGAAATACAAAAATTCCCTCTAAATATGCTGCCTTAAGAATAGCCTTGCTCATAAAATTTGAAGTGATTTGTAAACTTTTTTTAATGTTTATTTATTTTTGAGAGAGAGAGACAGAGTGCAAATATGGGAGGGGCAGAGAGAGACAGAGACGCAGAATCCGAAGGCGGCCCTGGGCTCCTGGATCTGGGCCCCAGACTCCAGCCTCCAGGCTCTGGGGTGTCAGTCAGCACAGAGCCCGAATCAGTGGGGGAGGCTTGAACTCAGGAGCTGTGATATCATGACCCAATCTGAAGTCAGATGCTCAACTGACTGAGCCACCCAGGCCCCCCATAATTTGAAGTGATTTTTGACCAAGATGGCCTAATGTTCTGTTCAGCTTGACTACAACTCAGATAGGCTTCTTCCTGATTTTAGGTCCTCATCCTCCCTTTTCTTAGCACATTTGCTTTAGAAAACTTTCAGTTGTTTATATGTGGAATCTAAAAACAACAGAACAAATGAATAAACAAACCAAAAGTAGAATCAGACCTATAAATACAGAGAACAAACAGATGGTTGCCAGTGAGGAGGCGGTCGAGGGATGGGCAAAAGGGAGGCAGAGGAGTGGGAGATACAGGTTTCCAGTTATGGAATGAATAAGTCAGGGGAATAAAAGGTACAGTGTAGGAAACACTCAGTGGTATTGTGATGTGTCGCATAGTGGTGACAGATCGTAGCTACACTTGTGGAGAGCGTCTCATAATGCACAGACTTGTGGAATCACTGTGTTGTTCCCCTGTTACGAATGTAACATTGTGTGTCCACTATACTCAAAGAAAAAAAAGTATTACCAAAAACTTGTAAATTCTTTCTATGTCCCTTTGAGATGTAAATCTTCTACAACCCAGAAAAGTTTCTCAAGGACTGAGGCCTAGCCCTCCGAAACGTAATCATCGAAGGAGATAGCACCCCTGTTTCCCAGTCTCTGTAGGAAGATAGATGCATCCCTTCAATAAGGGCCGATTAGCAAATACAGATAGCCTAACCACATTGACCAAGCTCCCCACTAAAAGTTCTCCAGTACTTTTCCATTAGTCCACTTTGGGGTTAAAAGTATCTTCCTTTATCTTCAATCTTTTATTTCAATAGAGTTGAGTTCAATCTCTTTTCCCTATTGCAATAGTATTGGCCTCTATTGCAATAGTATCGAATAAAGTTATCCTTGTCATTTATAACAAATGTCTGGTACAATTCTTCTTTTACAGTTCTCTGAGTTAAAAAGGGGGAGGTGGAGACTCACTCTGTGAATTTACTGGCTATCACTAAGTGGGCATTATACCTATTACAATTAGATAGGTCTCTTAATGACCAAAGCTACTGCTGAAGTTCATGATCAACTGTGAATAGAATGTGGATTGCTTGGCTTTAACATGCACTGAAGATGGTGGTGTCAGGGCTCAGGCTGAAGCCCAAGCACCATGACTTAATTTCCCCAAGTGAGGGCTTGCCGGATATGTTGATTTTTTAAAAAGCATTCTGCTCTAAGAGAGTTAAGTAATTGAGACTCAGAAGGTCTGAGGTGGAACTGAAGGCAGGAAATGGGTAATTTCACCATGTTGAGCTAAGAGAATTCTGGAAATTAGTCAGATCATTGATTTAAACAATTTGTTTTTATCATATTTTCAGATCCGACTTTTGGCTGAAATAACAAGTTCTTTTTATTGAGTTATAATTAACGTATAACATTAGTTTTAGGAGCACAGCATAATGATTTGGTACATGTATACATTGAGAGATGCTTACCACGTTAAGTTTAGTTAACATCCAGCACCTGACATAGTTACAACCTTTTTTAGCAACTTTCAAATATACGATACAGTATTATTAACTATAGTCACCATAGTATACATTATATCCCCAGGATTTATTTATCTTAACAGTGGAAGTTTGTACCTTTTGACCACCTTCACCCATTTCAGCCACCCTTATCCCCTGGATGTCTGACAGCCACTAATCTGTTCCCTGAAGTAGCTTAAATTTTGAAGGTCACATCACTCCTTTCCCTAGAACCTCTGATAATTTCCCTCTGGCTTAAGGATATCATACAGCCTTCGTAAAATGGTATCATGGTCTTGTCTTGATCTCTCCATTCTTACGTCTTACTGCCCCCTTTCTCATGTCTCGTGATTCAACCATTTTGACCTGTTTCAAATTCTCTGGACAGACCATGTCTCTGCCCTCAAGACTGCATTTGCTATAATCTCTGTCATAAAGGCCCCTCCACCTCTCACCTGGCTAATCTAGCTCATCCTCTTGGAAACCTCCCCTCACCTCATAGAACAGGGTTAGGGGCTACTTCTTGGTACCCTCAGACTGTCCTGTTTATATCTCTGTTACATGAGACTTATAAAACATATAATTATTGCCTTTTTATTCATCTGTATGCTCTACTAAGGCAGGGACTCTGCCTTGTACATTCTCTGTATCCTCAGGAGACTTGCCTGACCCAGGAGAAATATAGACAATGTTTTCCGGGGTCACTGTCAAGAACTCAGGCTGAGTTTACAAACTGAAGAGAAAGACAGGTCTGCATTTAGTGCTAGCACATAATATACAAAGGTAATATCCAATGCGAGCAGCAGAAACAATAAGAGTAACAATCTCCACAGGGCTTCTTGACTTTAGTTAGGTTTTAGGAAGCCTCCTCTTACTCCAATAAATCCGAAAAGTACTAGTGTCAAAGTTTTCGAGGTCCAGGTGAAGGGCAGATTTTTTGGTGACCATGGGGATTCGTAGAGCACCTCGAAAATGACCCTAGAGGAATAGTCTGGAACCAGGCAGGTTAGTCAGTGTGATGGGTACGTCATGAAGAAGCCCGTTTTATCAGAGCAGGGAGATCTATTTTTAGACCTCGGTGCTTTACATGGCTAGTCTCTGAGCCAATCTGGGCCTTCATGCCCATGCAGGCCATGCCTGCTGGCCTGGGTCCTAGTGAGGGAGTTCAGCTGCCTGCTGCACACTTTCCTTTGCTCTTCTGTTTCCTTGCCTTTCAAAACCAGCACCCCTACTTCTATAACACTTGTCCATCCAACTGCTGATCTTCAGTCATTACACTGAAGAAAAGCTGCTCTGTACACCACGGGTTGGCCATTCCTGTGAGAAAGAACATCCCAACCTGAGGCGCCGCGGTCGGTTCTCTGCCGTGGTGTTCAGTCCTGCGGGTCTGGTCGAAATGCTTCATGGCCCTGGGCAAAGCGAGCAAGGGAATGCTTTGTGACAGCTCGGAAGTGATGCTTGGACTGGCCCTTGCAGTATTTCACCTTGTTATAGCACTTTCTCAGTTAAGGCTCATGACGGCTCTTTGGTGTCTTCAATGTGATGACTGGTAGTTAAGAGAAAGGTGAATGAGTCAGCACTTCTATAAAATAAGACTTCACCTGTGAATACTGAGTTAAAAAGAAAAAAAAAGGATTGATGCCCTAAGTTTTAAATGTTATTTTGGATCAAACTCTAACTGCGCTTGATGAAAATGCACCTGAGGAGTGCTCACCTGTGCACATCTGTACTAGAGTAGACAGTAATCCCAACTAGAGCTGTTGAGGATTAGGGACCTTGATGGGCTGTCAGTCTCCTCAGTCAAGGCCTGATGCTTAAATGGAGAAAATGTACAGGGTGCTTGGTATGATGTGGCGATCACCTGCTTCTGCAGCCATACTGGTCAGTGTTCCCTCCTTTAACTGGTCTGCTTAGCTGTTAAGTCCCCCTCTACGTCCTGTCCCCAGGGCTCCCTCCTATATGCTCCCACAGGACTCTGTGAGTGTCTCTAGCCCAGCACAGAGGACACCACATGGTAATTGTATATTTACAACCCTCTCTTTTCACAAGATTGTGAAATCCCTTGACAGCAGGTGTTGTATCTCATTAATCTTGGAAACTTCCAAACCTAGCACAATCCCTGTTTCAAGATTAGCACTGAGCGAATCCATTTTTAAAAGATTAATGAATAGGAGATATTATTTTTAGTTCAACAGTAGATCTACATATATTAAGGCTTTAATAATATTTTGGATATCTAAAGATCAAATATTCACAAATTAAAATACAATTTTCATCATAAAAAGTTTTTAAAAAGCACAAAAGCTTTCATAAAACAGAGAAAAGAAAGAAAATATTCCTATTCCCAGTTTTCTTTTTCTTTTAGCAGTATTTTAAACACTTTACCAGAAGAACTTCAGGACATTTTGTCAATTTTTTTTTTCTAAATTTGTTTTCCTAAAAATTCCCACTGGGACTGGAAATGCATTAAATGTAGAATAGATTTGGGGAGAACTGTTATGTATGTGATTTTTTTAGTTTTCCCATTAGACATATGATTTCTCACACCAGTTATACAAGCTTTTTTTTTTTTTCTTTTAAGATGTTTGGGAGTTTTCTTCACTGAGATTATTTCAAGGTATATTGTTTTCCATAGTTTTGAGTTCAGATTAAAAATATAGTGTTGGCAAGGAGAAAAGGGAACCCCTGTGCATTATTGGTGGTAACTTAAATTGGTGCAGTCACTATGGAAAACAGTATGAAGATTCCTCAAAAAATTAAAAATAGAACTACCATATGATCCAGCAATTTCACTTTTGGGTATTTACTCAGAAGAATTTAAGTTGGGCTTTTGAAGAGATACCTCTATTCCCATGTTCACTGCAGCATTAGTCACAGTAGGCAAGATATGGAAATGACCTAAATGTCTATTGATAGATGAATGGATAAAGAAAATGTGTTATATATGTACAATGAATTATTATTTGGAATTAAAAAAAGAAGGAAATTCTGCCATATGTAATAACATGGATGAACCTTGAGGACATTATGTTAAGTGAAATATGCCAGTAACAGGACTAATACTGTGTGATTCCACATATATGTGATTCCACATACATGAGGTCAAATTCATAGAAGCAGAGGGCAGAATAATTGTTTCCATGGACTGGAGAAGGGAGAAATGGGGAATTTCTACTCAATGGTTGTACAGTTTCATTTATGCAAGATGAACAAATTCTAGCAATCTGCTATACAACATTGTGGCTATGATTAACGATACTTTAATGTACACTTAAAAATTTAAGAACACAAATCTCATACTCAACAGTGAACCAACCAACCAACCAACCAACCAAAAAGAAAGCCAAGATTAGGGGAGTTACTGGAATGTACTTAGTACTTGTCTTATTCTGAATAACTTCCTAACATACAAGTGAGTCTATAATATGCAAAATTTTTCTAGGTTCAGTTTTCATATCTGTAAAACAAACATACAAATAAGTGAGCAAACAAACAAAAAGGATAGTAAGACTAAATACTAAAAACAAAAACAAAATCTCTAGCCTCAAAGTTCAGCACTGTAGGGGCACCTGAGTGGCTCAGTTGGTTAAGTATCCAACTTTGGTTCAGGTCATGATCTCATGGTTTGTGGGTCCGAGCCCCACGTCTGGCTCTGTGCTGAGAGCTCAGATTCTGGAGACTGCTTCAGATTCTGTGTCTCCCTCTCTCTCTGCCACTCCAACACACACACTCTCTCTCTCTCAAAAATAAATAAAAATTAAAAAAAAAAAAAAAGTCCAGCACTGTGTCCCCAGCAAGCCAGTATTGAAGTACAAAGTCTTGCACTTCCCCACCTCCTCCCCAATCTCCAGTGTACTTGTGTAAGGGTCAGAACTCCATACAAGAGTGGAAAAACTGAGAATCCACACCTCATTGGGCTCCTGTTCCTCCTTCACTATTCTGTTTAGTAGAAATTGGAGACCAATATCAGCAAGTTTCTTTTATCCTGCTTCTGTCTTATTGTCCTAGGGAGAAAAGAAGGGATCTGCAATTGAAAGGAGGTCTTAGGCAGAAAGAATAATTGATCCTTGCCTCTTACTTACAGGGCTGTGAAACAATAATGTTTAAGTGGATAAAGAGTGAGAAGAATATTGGTATCTCAACTTTGGTCGTCTACTCGTGTTTTTTCCCTAAAGCCTTCCATGGTGTATAGATCTGATTTTTTTTTTTAAAGAATCAATTCACTTCAGTAAACATTCAATTTCTCCTACAGGCATTGTTGTGAAATCTCATTTTCTTAAAGACCATAAGAAGTAACTCATACATGTTTTAATGATTAAACTGCTGACCCTCACCTAAATTGTCAGTCTGCAGAAACATGAACAAATAAATAGTTACAGTTTTAAGTCACTTAAATGTTGTTATAGTTTGTTATGCAGCAATAGCTAGCTGATACATTCTCCTTATTTTCTTAAAAAAATTTTTTTAAATATTTATTTATTTATTTTTGAGAGACAGAGAGAGACAGAGAGAGACAGAGCACAAGTGGAGGAGGGGCAGAGAGAGAGAGGGAGACACAGAATGCGAAGCAGGCTCCAGGATCTGAGCTGTCAGCACAGAGCCTGACGCAGGGCTTGAACTCACAAACCGTGAGATCATGACCTGAGCCAAAGTCGGATGCTCAACCGACAGAGCCACCCAAGTGCCCCTCAGTCTCTTAATTTTCAATAAGCACCCATAGTCCATGAGAAGAAGATAGTACATAAAAAATAGTGGTCATTTAATAAATTTTTGTTGGATAAGTGAATTATATGTGTTCAATAAGTGAATGAATGTATGAATGCAAGAAACAATACAGTCATACTTTTTTCTTAGCCAAATTTCAGGTTTTCAAAAGTCCATTTTGGTGCCTTGAGTGTTGGTTTTCTCTCCATTGCTCTGTCACTTGGCATACACCTTTCTAATAGCAGCAATTGCACTGCATTGCCCTTATGTGTGTGTGTTTCATTAGATTATAGGCAACTTGAGGGCCAGGGCTATTTACTAGTCATCTCTGTATCCCTGGTGCTCATTTACTCAATGTACTCAAAAGGTGAGTCTTTTGGTTTTAAAAGTTTATATGAGGTTTTGGCCTCTGGAAACTGGGTAGCAGCACTATTGATATCAGTGATTTTAAGCCATGGCTGAAAACTAAAATAATTGGAAAAGCTTTAACACCATCAGAGTCCAGCCTCACTTCGGGACCTTTTACAATCTGTGGGAAGTAGTACTAAGCAATGCTAATGTGCAGCCAGCGTTGAGAACTTCTGAGTCCAAACGTCCTCAAAGTTTATTAGTATTCCGGTACTGGGAAATGACCTTCTCCTGCAACAAGAGGAACCTATTAAGAAATAATTCGGAATTACTACATATTCTAATTTTCAAAGTTAAAACATGGGTGATAATTGAAGTGCTACATATTATGCTATATTAGGAACGCGTGAATTGTGTACATAAAAGGGTAATTCACATCAAAATCTTATTATTTTAATTTTTCCTTTAATTTTTTTCACCAACACTCTAACATATTCCTTGAAGTTTTTTTTTTTCACGTTTTGATAAACACCAATTCCATTTTTCCATTTTATATTCAGCTAAGAGTTTTAAAATATTTTAATGTTTACGCTTTGGTTTGATTTGGAACATTTTGAAATGGCTCATTTAAAAAAGTTTTTGTTCAACAATAGCTCATCTAGAACAAGTCGCTCAAGATTACCTCCTGCATGAATATTTATATCTTAAGGTCTCAATTTGACAACATTAAGCTCTGTATTCTTATTTCTTAAACAACCAAAACATATTTATAGATTGATTTTAATGCAATTTTTTCCCCATTTGAATACACTATGATTAAAAGTTCACAGCCTTGGTTACATTATATAATTTGAGAAATAACCAACAATGTCCCTAGTGATTAAATATTCAAGTTTGCAATTATTTTGTAACTTTTGTTCTGCTCTTCGCTCACTCTAAAAATTATCATAAAATTTTGAAAGATGTCCTCAGTGTAGAATATGTCCATAAAATATTAAATATTCAATTTTCCTCTATCATGGCTTGAAAAATTCATAATTACATGATGATCCACATAATAACTCATTCTGAAAAGTCATATATGGCACTCCCTCTGTGACTGAGTTAATAATTTACTGCTGTGTGGGATTTTCACTCTGCACTGTTAGTCTTGGGAACATTTATTAAGCAAATGTTCATTTGCAAAGATCAGGATGTGAATGAAGAGGGTAAGAATTTAATGAGGAGTGACAGACAGGTGAACTGATTCCATATAGAACTTTAGTACAAGGGAAAGCAGAGAGCTTTATCTTTCGTTGCCTCGATAGACACCTGAAATGAAATATAGAAGACAGAAGGCAGGAGAAAAAAAATGATGCTCTCCTGCAGGGGCCAACAGGGGGATAAATCAAGGAAAGCGAGGAATCCAACTCAGGCCATTTGAAATGATGCCATCGAATGTGACGCTTTGAGCTTACATAGCATAGGGGATGCTGACTTTTTGTTTTAAAGTCACCAAATGCTGCCAAAGAGAATATTTCATCTCTTCTCTGTTTTCCTTTGATATTCCAAATTTTCGTTGACAATAGCTTGGGTGACCAAAGCATGCAATTGAATGATAAGCTGGCAGAGTAAGAAGCTTCTTGAGGACTGGTTATCCTAGGGCTTAGAATTGCTTACAGACTTTGGGAAAATCATGCTACTTAAATAACGGCCCACAATTTTTATGTAATACCTAGTAATAAACCTTATAAGTGAATAATCCATATTTTCTTAATTGGGTCAGTTCTGCAGAGATATAAGCCACATCAATGAAACAAGCAGTTGGTGTTTGATTTATTGAATAGTCATATCATGTGGTAACTGTGACTTCACCTTTCCATGTTGTCTTGGACGGATCTTAGAATATTCATGGAAGTGATGGGTCACCAGGACAGGTCATCAAATGGGACTAAGAAGGAAAAGGAGTATAGAACCCATGCATAGGTAACTTCTGTGCCATTTTCATTTCTTTTTGGAATATGGTGAGGGTTAAGTAAATACATTAACAAATAAAACTAAAATAAATTTACAAGAAAAAATAAGAGGCCATAATACAAACTAATGATTTAAATATATTGAAGATTTATCCATTTAGCTGATTGGAGATAGATTTAATTTGTTCCCCCCCCCCGCCCCCCCTTAAAAGCAAAGGCTACATTTGATATATTTGACCATGTTGAACTTTGCCTGAGCCAGGTGGTCCTGAAAAATAGCGGAAGTTAAGATACACACGGATATGAGTAGGCCCCAGTTCAAGTCCTGACTTTGCCATTGAGTGGCTGTGTGACATTAGACACATCACAACTCTGAGTCTGTATCCTCAAATGTGAAGAACATGCATTATAGAGTAGTCTTTTCAAAATTCTTACAGCTCTAAAATTCCATAGTTAGAGAATGATGCTGGCATTTTCATATAGACTGATAACATCCATTCTAAAATACTTTTTCCTCTGTGCCATCCCGATAATTGTTTTCAGAGGCAGAGCTTGATATGGTCTAATCATAGATCTTGATATATCTAATGTTTTATTTTAATTCTTTTTATCCATAGGAAGAGGCTATGGATTCTGGAATTTAAGCATTTATTCTAAGGGTAAGCCAGAAATATTTGTGCTAAAATATACCCTTGTACTTCCATCTTATTACCTGGAGATGTTTGCTATTTTGACCAATAATAAATACAGGATTTCCCTCCTGGGAAGTTCCCTGGGGCTTCAAATTTATGTAAAACCTTAGGTGCAATGCCCGAGCATTATCATTTCAAATATGCAGGTACTTTAAAGGGACTTGTCTTCAATATTTTCCTCTTCGTGGAGATATGAATAGAAGCTGGCCTTAATTAGCAATCAGTGAGAAACCAGTGAAATATATATTTTTTTAAGATGCGAAGGAAGGTTTGGCGTCTGGTTTTAACTCAGGTCCAGCTTTTTAAGGAAATTTCTTCCCACTTTATAAACAGAGAACTATAATTTTTGCAATGGTATGTTTTAGAGGCATTTTGAATAGGACGGGGAGCCTGTGTTCTCTTTTACATGCCATCGGAGGTTTAAATATATCAATTGCTACATTTTGTGTGTTTTTGTGTAAGGGAAATATATTTAATAACGTTTATTTAGAACTCAAAATTAGTCTAGTCTTTTTAATCTCCTGGCTTTGTCCTCATCCTTGATCTCAATCTTCATTTTCGAATACTATGAAATCTAAATTCCAGCTCTCCTTGCTGAACCTCAAACTGTACCAATGGTCAATTTACTCTTGTTTGCTACAACAAAGTCACACCCCAGGAAAGGCTCAATTTTTGAGACTGATAGGGACCGGAAAAGGATTTATCACCAAGTTCTTTGAATAACAATGAGTCAATTTCCTCATCAAAAATATTAGTTACCAGGGTCTAAATGAGGTCACTTTCAAATGCCAGGAAGAAATACAGTACTCAATGGTCTACCCTAAGTAATTCTTGTAACTATAAATTTCAAGATGAAGCAGGCAGAATTTTAATCCTAGCACTGAAAAAACTCGAACTTATTTCATCTCTCCTTAAGAATAATGGGCAAAACAATATCAACAGTAACAGTGGATATTGGAGAAATAGTCTCTCAGTCACCAAATACAATGAGTTTATCATTAATCTGTGTTCCTGCATGGTAACACCAAAAGCATGCATACATGTATATAAAATGGATAGCCTCATATATTCGTCATTAAACGTTGCCAACAATACAAAGTATAAGATTTTGTAACTGCCAAGAAAATATTTTGTAAGATATGTAAACTGGAGGCTCCACCGAGTTGCTCAAAAATTATTTGGTTAAAGGGTAAATACACCTTGTACATCATAATGAAAGTCTTATAGGTAGGGGTGGAGATTAACACTTCAGGCTGTCTACAGAATATTAATAAAATTCAATATATTTTCTAAAAGGTATAATTTATATTTTGTGGAAATGAGACCCTTTTCTAATAAAATTCTTCTGTCCTTCATTCTGTTCATATAATTTTGCTATAAATCATCCTGTAGGAATTTTCCCCCTAAATATTCATCTCAGGGAGAACCTATTTAAATAAGCCCTCTTAGCAAGATCTTTCAGAATTAAAATTATACCACAAGCGATACTTCATCCAATATGTTTCCTCCTATAAAATTTTCTTATTCCTGAAATAATATTTTTCTTGAATTACATTATGTTAAAACTGTTGATTTGAGGTGACTTCAACAGTAAAGAAACGCTGTGTTAAAAGACCAACAAATTATCTCAGCCTTTTTAATTGCACCGTCTCTGAGTCTCTATCACTGCAGCTCCTTTCTGCTCCCCATCTACATATATAGTGAGAAAAACCTAAGGGCATTATTCTCAGCTTCACCACAAAGAAAGAATAAGAAAGAAGAAAAATTGCTGCTGGATATACTAGGTTTCCTTGGTTTCTGGTAAACTAGAACATTATGCTCTTTCATAGTCATCTGAAGCTAATTTTACTCTACTGTCTGGTAGTCATTAGAATAAATTCTCCTCTTTTATTCCTGATAGGAATATAATAAGTAATTTGATTTCTGAGGATGTGAGGTATAATATGAAGAGTAGATGGTCATGTCAGTCATTCACAAACACACACACACATTCGTGCACACACAATACATTAATGTCAGGTCCTATGCAAAGTCTCATACTTGGGGGTGTCCCTTGAGCGTATTACAGGAAGGCTCCAGGGATCAGACAAACTGCAGGGCTCAGAGAAGGGTTTTGATGGGGTAATTAGCAAGTTTCTTGCTTTTATAAAGTATCAGGTGCTTGACAAGTGAATATTCACATGCTTTACTTCATCTGTGTCTTTTATCGGCTCAACGAGGTAGGTGGAACAGTTTTTGTCACCTGCATTTTCCATATGGAAACTGAGGTTTAGTTAGGTTAAGTGACTTCCCAAGATTACGCCGCTCACGGTGTTATTTTTGGAGGCAGAGCGCAGGATTCCACTATTGTGTTTCTGTCAACTCACCTTTGAATCCTCCTGGGCTCTCCAGGGGCCCTCGTATCATCTCAACCCTAAGCATCAAGCAGGAGATGAAATGGGGCTCCGGTTAAATGTTTGCATTCATTGTTTGTTGTTGAATATATATGAGAAGCAGTAGTGGGCACAGCCTCAATAGTCCTTGCAAACATTGGGCACCGTGATAAACGCTCTGTGTGGGACAAGTGGCATCATAGGCTATAGTATAAATATGTTTAGGAACAGAACTCCCTGTCCTTATAAGCTGTGACTTGCAAACCCATTTAGCTTCTTAGAGAAGAGGGGGAGCTGAAGAGTAGCTGCAGGCCTTCAGTACAGTCCGCAGATATTTATTAAGTGCCATACTAATTACAAAAGTAATATTTACTGGAGGTGTACTATGAGCTGGATTCTGTTCTAAATATTTGTAGATGAATCAACTCAATACACACAGAAGTGCTATTGCTCTTATTACTATTATTGATTATATCTATTATTATCTTCCCTACTTAAGAGGTAAGGAAAATAAAGCACAGAGAGGTTAATTATTTGCTCCAAGTTATACAACGAGGAGGTGATGGAAACAAGATCTGAACCCAGCCAGAACTTGGGCTATGCTGTGCTGCCTCTCTGTATCTTAGAAGCTACGCTCAGCGATGAAGATGGAAAAATCACCAAGGTTTTGTTTCCTAATGAATCCAGAACCTATATGGGAGAGACAGACACGAAGTGCTTTTCATGTGAGAGTTGCCACAGGAGGGGTTCAGGCAAGGTTCAGCTCACGCCCAAAATCTAGTGCTCCATTTCTGAGTGCTCTCAGGCAGGTGGTCCTGGGAATAGGGAGGTTCCCAGAGAACTACCACTGAGAAAGTAGGCAGGGGCCAGGTCAGAAGAGCTTTGTAGAAGTGTAGTTTGGACTTCATCACAGAGACCATCGGGAACCACAGAAGCGTTTTAAGTAGGGGAGTCATATGAAGTTTTTGTTTTAGTAAGAGACCCTAGAATCATTAGAAAGGATGGATTCAAGGTAGTGGTAGAGATGTGCAGCAGTCAGACTAATGATTGCAACGTGCTATGAGAAATGATGGGGCATCCTAAACCAGGGAAATGGTGGTGAGAATCGAATGGAGAGAGAGCTCTACACCTAAATGCTTGCTGTTCCCAGGCTTAATCTTACTAATATCATCAGTTTCTTTTACTATTTCCTTTCCTTTAGTATTTTGCCCAGGTTATTTATCTGCCTTGGAAGAGAATGTTACAGAAAGGCAGGACATCAATTTGGATACATTCTGCTCTAGATAACAAAAATCCAAATGAAAATGGCTTATCTCAACATAAAAGTTTTGAGCTAGGGTACTTCCCGGTTTGGTTAATTTAGGAGCTCAATGACAATAGCAAGGAATCATTTTATCCCATTTACCTGTGCTACGTTTCTCAGTATCACCTGTATGCCCTATGGCTAGGTGTCCTCATGGTCTCAAAATGGCTGCCACAGTCCCAGGAATCAAAATCAGCAGACAGATTAGGGAGGAGTTCAACTTCCCCTGACACATTTAACTGCCTAATAGAAAACCAAGTTTCTTGTGGCAAGGAAGAAAGAAGGAGGCACTAAAGAGAAAACTAACAGTGTTCTCCCAGAATACAAAGAGAAAAAACATAATATTCATCTTGTTGCATTAAAAGAATAGGATTATGCAGCAAGGATCAGCCTCGTGTGCCAAGTCATCTGAACAAATTACCTGAATTTCTTCCTCTGCTCTTTAAGTGTGTCATTAGATAGGTTTAGCGAGTCTGATCATAGTTTCACGTAAATGAGGTTCAGACAGGAAAAGGAAGTAGGGGAAAATTGTCTTGTCGTTTTTGGCCCCAGGAGATTATGCCCTGATTTCCCTTCTTGGGTTGGTTTGGGGAAGCAACGGTAGTGTTGTGGTGTGTGAGGAGGTCACACTGGCGTTAAATAGCTGACGAGAAGCAGTGAGCAAGTGATGCCCGTGTTGCACTGCCCGTTTGGAATTCTGGAAGGAGTCGGCAGAGAGCCCTGTGGAGGGAGAGGGTGTGGTCAGACAGAACGAAGATCTAGCCAGCTCTTTTTCGGCTTTCTCAGTTGCTTTTCTGCAGTTCCGTGCATTGTGGAAGTTGAGTCGACACATAGCCTGTCTTGGGGACAGTACTACAGAGGTCTCTGCGTGAGACAAGACACTGGATAGTAGACATGGTGGAGACCCAGAGTCTCCAGGAGCCAAAGGAATAAATCGCAGGTTCATGAGCTGCAGGATTCCCAGCCAACAGGTGGATTCAAGACATAGCAGAGATGTGTAGGTGCCAGCCAAGGACTAGCCAGCCTCCACCCTCCTCTAATGTCAGGAAGCCACATTCCCCTTCCCTTTTATTTGTGGAGGCTGCATTTGGTAGAGAAGAGTATCTGACAGTCTGAACCGAGATGAAGTGACAATAAACACAGCAACCCTGCCACATGGTCTACGGCATGGAGCAGATCTCTGGGACAGTTAGGCTTTTCATAAGCCTGGTGTTTCTTCTTCCCTAAAGTCTTGGTTCCTCTCATATAGCATGGCATACGACATACAAACATGTTTACAACAAATCTGCTTGGGAAAAGAAGGAGAAAAACATTTAACAAACCCGTAGGATGCCTGCTCTTTTCTATAAGAATATTCTGTTTATTCCTATTTGTAAGAAGAAATATTTATTACTAATGGAGCGCATTAACTAAAGGAAACATTCGTGTTAAGAAAGTCTTTGCTAGGAGGGATTTACTGAGATAAGGCCTAATTCTTTAATTGCCATTAATTTGTATCTAATTAAAATAGGGACTAAAAAGTACAGTGAGTATAAGTGAAGGAAATCAAGGTGGTGAAAGATCTGGAAACCCCGGGGGAGTTCCACCGTAGAATATAAGGCAGTAGCAAAAAGAAAAAAAGTGACAACAATAAACTGCCGCCACGTGTGTGTTGATAAAATCAGCAAATCAACATAAATTTGCTTTAGAATTCTAAAGTGTTATGGAGAGCTAAGCTCTTTCTGTCTTATCTTACTGTAGGTAGCTCCAGGGGACGTGGCCAACCCAATGGGTCAAACTGTAAGGGAGCAGGCTGCATCATCATAGGTAAAATTGTGGGCTTCCTAACAGTGGAATGTGCTACTCTGAGAAACAGAAGCTGAAAGTATTCAAGGAGGGGACAGATCTGTCTTGCAGGGTGAAACCAGGTGTGTGTGTCATGACTGTTTAAAGCCCCCAAGTCTCTCCTGCTCCAAGAAACCATTTCTTAACTTTCTCAGTAAAGAATTTGTTCAGTGTGGGTCTTTTCTGTCTGAAATTAAAGATGCTAAACGATTTACTCCAGGGCGCGTGTCTGGTAATTGGTGGGTTTTATGCCTGTGAGGACAGCTGGATGGAGTCGCCTGCCGTTCAGGGTATGGGCCTTGGGCCAGTGGCTGCAGCCCCACCTGGAACCACACGGGAAGGGCGGAACCCTGAGCCGAGTCGGAGATTCCAGGGCCAAGCCGTATGCGCGTGAAAGTGGGAGAAAGCGAGCGGCTTAGGGGACTCCCACAACCGAACGAACTCCCGGACGATGAGAGCTCAGACCTGGGGGACGTGAGCAGCTTCAGTTCAGACTCCTGCCCACAGTCCTATCAGGACAAGTCACCCAAACCTCAGAGTGAAGCCAGTGGGTCGATTTGTAGTTAAAATGAGTGGTGCCCATGGTAAGGAGAAATAATACAAATGAAAGATAAGAGATTTATTTTATTATTTTTTAAATTATTTTATTATTTATTATTTTATTATTTTATTATTAAAGATAAAAGATTAATTTTTCCTGTTGAAAATAAGGGAAGAGATTTCCCTCCTCCCCTTTTTTCTCAGAGCATTTTCCTTAGAAAACTTGTAATTGGAGATACTTTCTCATCTGTTTGAAATATATGAGAATCCTTTTTGAAACCTGGATAGGACTTTTGTCAGCTTTCTGAACAGGGAATGTCTTTCTTAAGGACTAAGGAGTCCTCTATTGAAAATGTAAGCATCAAGGAAGACAGCACCCCTAACCCCCAGCGTCTGTGCGTAATGTCCACAGTCGCCTTGTTCCAAGTTCCAAAACTACTTCCTGTCAGAGATACGAGAAGTTTCTTTTTTCTCTAGATAAGGCCACTTAGCCAACACGGATGGTCACCCCAACTACCAGGTGAAGTTAGGATGAACTACTTGTGACAAACGGCCACTGTCAAGTCCTCTGACTTGAGGGACTAGTTACTATTTATTTTGAGAACGTGTATGTAATGGGTTGTGTCTGCTTGGCCACATAAGGGGGTCACTTTGTTTTCTGCAGTCTTTCAGCGGATTGCCTGTGATGCTCATCACATTGTGGCTTAATGCTTATTCAGTAATAAAAGTGGTTTTTTTTTTCTTTCCTACCTTTGTGGAAAGGTTTTCTGTGTTGGAAAAAAATGTTTGTCTTTTAGTTACATTTTCCCAACACCATTCTGATAAATTATTAAGTATCTTACCTATTCATCCTGTATTTCTATACTGCCATAATCTCTCACTCCTTCTCTTCCTCCCTTCCTTCTCTGTCTTCTCCTTCCTTCCACCCCCTTCCCTCCCCAACTGTTATTCATCTTTTCTTATTTTCTTCTTCTTTTTCTTTCCCAATTGGCATGTAAGCCTATTCTTCCCCAGTTTAATTATTCTGTATAGATGGGATAGTACCTTTATGAGAGGATATGTATCAGATTTTTTTTTTGAAGTGACAAGGTAGACTCAAACAATTAAAACATTGGTTTTAATCCAAAATATGCTTTTCTTTGCAGGGAGAAAATTTGAGGACTGGGTCCCCTGAGGTTTAACCTTGAGAATTCAGAAGAAAGGTAGTTACCTGATATCACAAAAGAAGATACTTATTTGAAGAAACTGGTAACCATAAAAAGTAGGAACTTCTAATTTGGAGAGTCATTAGGTTGGAAATTTTAAAATGCCCTTAGTGTGGTTTAGTATAGTACAGTATGATGGTATATTATTATATTATAGTATAGTAGATTACATTACATTATAATCAGTCCTATACATGTGTGTGCATCTATCTATCTATCTATCATCAGAAGCTATTTTATTTGTCCTTTTTGGGATGGCAAAAACGTTCATTTGAATCCTGTGACAAATTCCATGTGCTAGCAAACAGGGGAAATGCAAATTATTGCCATTGTTCATTTCTAAGATATTATTCTTTGGTTATAAGCCTACCCAAAGAGCATATTAGCAAAACAGTCTATTCAAAAGTACACATTAAACGAAAACACAGAACCTCTATAACGATTTAAGCAAGTGATATTATGATTCTGTTTTACTGATACTATGTAGGAATTGGTGCCTACCAATTTAGATTCCCTAAATCTTTGGTGGGAGGAAGATCCTGGGAGGAACTTAGCTGGGAGGAATTTAGCTTAGCCTAAAAATCAGCACATCATTTATGTCCCTGAACTTTTTAATAAGCTATAGCAGCAGTATTTCCTGATTGAATACTCTCCCTTGTCAGTATCAATAAATACTTAACCTTTTGAAGCCAAAATGTGCAACTGAAGTAAACAATGAAATATCTCTAAATTCTCTCAGAAGGTTTAGACCCTGACACTGTTTGCACAATACCGTGACTTAATTTCTGAATGTTACCTTTGTCACCCCTGATATTTTGACCCTGTCCTTGCCAGAGAGCCGTGAAGCAACTTCTAGCTTACAAATAAATACAAATAAAATCTCACATTTTGCATAACCACAGATAGAATTCCACGTTGGACAGCACTATTAAGTACTGTCTTAGGTCTACCAAAGATTCTATTTTTACCACAAATTCAAAGCTATCCGGTGTTACTTTTCTTAATTAAGCTGGGCTGCTCTCACAATTCAAAAAGCTTCATTTTTTTTTCCTGCTTAAATTAAACTCCCTGTGCAATGCAGTGACCAAAACAAATAATCTATGACCTACAAACAAGACACTTGCATTCCCTGAAGAATTACGTTCTTGTTTCCTCTAGGTTATACATCTTTGAACCTCTCTTTGCTGTAACGACCTTCTGGTGCTCATTAGCATGCTGATTACCATTAACACAGCTATAATGCAGCAATTTTCTTGGTGTATGTCGAGGAGAAATGCTCATCTGAATGCAGTCAGGGGACAAAATTAACTGCATAAATCTACAGCGCAAACTGGATCTCGTCCAACTTTGCATGCGTCGTCTTTTCTCTCCTGGCTGTGACATCATCAACCAGATTCCCACTGACGGCTTAATAAGTATCTCAGGGCTTCATATTTAATTTCCTTTCATCTCCGTATATTACATTTCAACTTAATTTCAAGAGTGCCTGACCACCTTATTACCATGTCTCATAATATATATTTACCTTAATCTTTTAGCTATGCCTCTTAATGGCTCTTTATGAGATTCATATCTACTTTACTTTTCATATCTTTTTTTAACATTCATATCTTTTTAAAAATATAGGCTAATATGGTAGGATTTCAGTACACACACACACACATTGACACATTTATGGAACTCAACAAGATTGAGGTATGTAAGCAATTTGTATTTTAGGAGGGAAGCAAGATAGAAGTAGATGAATAGTCATCAAAGGTAGTGAACTTTTAAAGGCGAGAACAAAAGATGTATGAGATCTGGGGGTTTTTCTTGCCACTTTCACATTCACCCAATGGTTCGTTAACAACACTGGTCACCAAGTGTGAATTGAGGATTGCTCTCAGTTTGCAGGTTTTGAAGCTGACAGGAAAGCTCATGTGACCCTTTGAAATTTTTTTCTGGATTGTTCTTCAAGGGCCGTATTTTAAATATTATAACCATTGAACAAATGGCATGAAGAAGATTATGAAATTGTGTTTCCTTAATGGTTACACGACTAGCATGATAACAAATGTGTCAGAGTCAAAATCACTATTAAAATAAAGTAAGATTTGATGTGATTACAAAAGAAATCAGTGTGATTTATCACTCTAAACAGGGAAGAGAAAGTTATGTGTTTTACAATCAAGAATGGTGTAAAGTTCAAAATAATATTCTTTACAAACCATAAACTGTGGCAATTTTTATTTTTAAAACACGAGATAAATTCTACTGTGTGCTTTTCCAGTTTAAGAAAGCAGACTGAGAACCATTCATTTGCTGCCTTGGGGTGGTTAAACTCACGATGAGTATCCTCCTGGTAGTTTCCCTAGGACTTCCCAGCATGGAGGGAACAGATGAAAGCATAGGGCAAGGAGAAATAGACTGGTGCCACTTCTCATAATGCACTCTGATCCACTCTTTATCAGCGATATGAACAAAGTGTTGTGGACGCTCATGGAAGGGGAGATTAATTCTGACCCTTCCCTGGGGGAATAGAGTTGAGGGACATGACTCAGGGAGTGTGGGATGGTGTTGAGGAAAAAGGAAATATTTGAATTGAGTTTTGAAGATGGGGTAGAATTTCATTATGCTACAAATGGTAGGGAGAAGAGAGCCTTCTCCTCTCACCGTGACTGTTACAACCATAGGAGTAGAGTTGCTGAATGTCAAAGTAGGAAAGGACTTTAACGATCCATTCTCTGCTGCTCACCCCCCACAACTTACAGGTGAGGGTTAGCACTACCTCTCCCTGCTTGTGAGATAGGGGATAGGCCAGTATGTGTGTAAATATATCACTAATGCAATGAATGATAAACTTTCTAATATTCCCAGTTTTCATTTCATACAAAAATAAAAAATGGTAGGGGTGCCTGGGTGGCTCAGTCAGTTAAGCCTCCGACTTCAGCTCAGGTCATGATCTCCCAGTTCGTGGGTTCAAGCCCCACGTCGGGCTCTGTGCTGACAGCCCAGAGCCTGGTGCCTGCTTCCATTTCTGTGTTTTCCTCTTTCTCTGCTCCTCCCCTGCTCACTCTGTATCTCTCTCAAAAATAAATAAACATTTAAAAAAATTTAAAAAAAAAACCAGGAACCTCGGGGCACCTGTGTGGCTCAGTCAGTTAAGTGTCTGACTCATGATATTGGTTCAAGTCATGAGTTTGAGCCCCATGTTGGCTATGCTGGCACCGTGGAGCCTGCTTGGGATTCTCTCTCTGTCTCTCTTGGCCCCTCCCCCCCTCAAAATAAATAAATAAACTTAAAAAAAACACCCAGGAACCTCAAAAGATAAATGTAGCTTCCCAGCATTTCTGACTGATTCCCAAGTCACCTCTCATCTTCTTTAGCAAAATAGTTCAACAAATGCCCACAGTATCCTGTACGCAATCCAGAACACCCCAGTAAATTCTTTGCCACCAAGATAGTGGTACAGATTTGCTCTGTGGTAATCAGAAATACTGTGCCTCAAACTAAAACTCTGTGAATGGGTATATGTCTAGATTGTGAAATTTCAGCAGTCAATGCTTATCTTTCTACGTATAACCATTCAATTATTCAGTCATTCATTCAACATCCAACATCCGTCCATTGGATTTCTGTCTACTATATTCCAGTCACTCTGCTCAGTATTGGAGTTATAAAAGCGTGCCACAAACAGTTCACATTGAGAGGCACTGTAGAATGACAGGAAAAAATAAGTCAGGATTTAAATGCTGGCTCTGATATTCAACAGCATATTTGTCTGCTTGGGTTGCCATAACAAAAGCTATAGACTGGGTGCCTTAAACAACAGAAATTTACATTTTCACAGTTCTGGAGGCTGGAGGTCTGGGATCAGAGATTGAAGTGCTGATGTGGTCGGTCCTGGTGACAGCTCTCTTCCTGCCTCGCAGACGGCTGCCTTCTTTCGGTGATCTCACATAAAGGAGCCAGAGCGAGCTCTCTGGTGTCTCTTCTAAAAAGGGCACTAATCCCATCGTGAGGACCCCACCCTCATGACCTCACTTAAACCTAATCACCTCCCAAAGGCCCCATCTTCAAATACCACCACACTAGGGGGTAAGGCTTTGACATACAGATTTGGCGGTTGGGGGAGACAATTCAGTCCATATCAGCAGCTGTGCCACTTTGATCAAAGTCCATAACCTTTCTGAGAGCCTACCTGCTCCATTAGACAGTAAAGACAATACCTCACACATTTTAGATGACTTGATAATAGCATAAGGCAGTGTACGGGAAAGCCCCTATTATAGACGGCACCTGATGAACAGTAGGGACTGAATACATATTAGCTTCATTGCTCTTTTCTCCCTCCTCCTGTCCTGCTAAAGACCCCTGATGGTTGGAGTAGATTAGAAGAAAAAAAAATGGGGCCAAGAGAAATAAAATGGCAAGTCAATATCACAATGCTTTCTGATTCATTCCATATTAGCAATATGATAAAAAGTAATGTAGCTGCTCATGGAAGAGAGAAATAATTCTGTTTCTGCTCTCTGGAGATAGTGAAGGACACAAGAGAGGGCTGTGAAGTACGTAGTATCCAGAAGAGAGGAGAAGTTTGGATTAGGTCTTGGATGGAGTAGAATTACCCTAGGGTAAGAAGGTGGGAAAGACATTCCAGCCTGAGCAAAGGCATGAGTGCAGGACCACACACGGTTCGGGCGGGGAATTTGGTGTGACAGGGCCGCCGGCGCCTAAGGAATTGCAGCACGCTTTGAGGGGACTTGCTCTTTTCCTTCAAAAGATCCTCTATCATTTCATCTTCTCATGTCGCCAGTATATCATCTACAGGGAAGAAAAACCTATTCCATATATCACTGAGTACAAATTGGGAAACCCACAGCATCCTGGGTTTGGAGTTGCAGATATAAATGGCTTCACAGGGACTTCCAAATGCAAGGAGGCCCTTGAAGCAAGTCTTAGCCTCCTGTGAGGCTCCACTGAGCCTCTGAGCAGCTGCTAGTATATGTCCTTGAAAGGATGTCTTATTAAGGAAAATCCTTTTGCATACAGTCCCAAATGCTGAAGCTTTCCTTTTCCAGATTAAAAAAAAAAAAAAAATCCTTCATTTCACAAATAAGGACCAAAGTAATAGAGTCTCTTACATTAACACTCAGGATATCAGATTTTTCTTCTTAAAATAAAACAAAATAGAACCCTCCCTCCTTTTTTTTTTTTTACCATAATGGAAGTGCATTTCACTTTAAAAACTCCAGACTAAAGATGAACAAAGAACAAAATAAGTCATCTGCGTTCCTATTACCTAAACATGGTTAATGTTTAAATTCTAAAGAGAGTACACTCTTTAATCTTTATTTTATGCAGATAATATTTTACTTTTCTAGGTCACTTATAATCTGTTTTTATCAGGTTTTATTGGAAATTAAGTGTTTCTCCAATATAATTGTGATGGTTACTTAGTATGTAAGGTTGAGCTATAATTTGATTTAACCAATTTCATCTTCTTGTTCATTTAGCCTGCTTTTTAAAAAAAAATTCTGTGATATATTCCGATAGTTTTGAATGTTGCGTAAACACTCTTTAAAGATAGAGTCCTGGAATACTTCAATTTACAGGTATATACATTTTAAAGGCAGTTGATAAGTGATAACCACAAAGGATATACCAATATAAAATTTTACCAAACTTTTTATGAGAATTTCTAGGTCCCTATATTTTTGCTAATGCTGGACAGTAGTATTTATTAATTACCTATTTGATATCTTTCTTTTTAAGAGTAAGGTTTAATAATAGGGAGGGACTACTTGAAATAGGATGAGACAGGTAAAGGGGATTAAAAGTACACTTACCATGATGAGAGCTGAGTAACGTACAGAATTGTTGAGTCACTATATTGTATATCTGACACTAACACAGCACTATATGTTAATTACACTGGAATTAAAGTTCAAAACTTAACAAATTAAATATATTTTTTAAATTTAAAAATAGGGAGGATTACTTGAGTTTTAGAAAAGGGAGAACTGGGTAGAATGGAAGTCAAGAGAAAGATTTTGAGAGTCCCAGGAGACATTTGCCTAGTTTCTGTTTTTGCCTGGAGTTGGCCCTGAGTTGCAAGATGTGTGTTCTGCACTTAATCCAAAAAGTCATGATATACTTTAAATATTTAGAGTTCTCAAGCAACAAAACAAAACCCCCCAAACTTTGGAAACTTTCTCCATTGCTCTATTTCTCTGCAAATATACCCTTTCTTTCTCATCGTGGTTGCCTCTCCTATTGAAGCTATTAAGGACAAGTAACAGTGCTCGGGCTTTGGCATCTCTGCAAGGGGTGTCGGGACCCTCTGCAGAGACCGCTGTGAAGGGGGCCACAGAGATGCCTCCTCTGCAAGCGGTATTGCCTGTTGGGGTTGGCAATGTTAAGTTTTTGTTTATTTGATGACTCAAAGAAACTAGAGTTTTCACGGGGAAGATTATTGACATGATCATGAAAACAAAAGCAGGAAAAGAATCCTGTTTTAAAAGCAATGTTTTCAGGAAGTATCACCTTACTCACTCATGGTTTACTAAGTCATAAACCTGGAGCTGAGGAGGATACAGAAAAGGTTTCTGGTTTGAGGTTGCCCTAAGTTGTAAATAGTTAAGAGGACTGTGTATGGCCTAGTGCAGTATGGGGAAAGGACTGGTTACAGGGTAGCATAAGGTAGTTAGGGTGCTGGCTGGAGACAGAGAGCTGAGTTAAAGTCCACTTCCATTGCCCACTAGCTGTGTAACTTTGGCAACTGGTATTGTCTTCCTATATCTCAGTATCTTATCTATAAAATAGGGATAATAAAAGCCTCCACAAAGGGTGTGGAGGTCAAATGACACGCCTGTACAGTACTTAGCAAATGTCTAGATCATAATAAGTGGGGCGCCTGGGTGGCTCAGTTGGTTGTCAACTCTTGATTTCAGCTCAGATCATGATCCCAGGGTTGTGGGATAGAGCCCCGTGTCTGGGTCCATGCTCTCTCTCTCTCTCTTTCTCTGCCTCTTTCCCCTCCTCTTTCTTCTCTAAGATAAAAATTTTAAAAAGGTAGGTGGTCACCGAATAGTAGATAGTTGTAGCTAAGAGTCTGATAGCCTAACACACATGCTAACGATGTGTGAAATGAAGAGGCTACATTGTGTTTACTCTTGCTTTATAATTTTTAAATGTCCACAAGTAATAAAAACAAGGAGAGCAGTAAATGCACACAAAACTCGTAAGTCTTCACACTGAGGAAAAGATACAACACAAGTCATTGTTCTGCTAGCACACTGAGGTTTTTTTTTAGCCCATTGCAACCAGAAAATTGATCTTGGCTGGGGCAGAACATACCAGCAGTATTTTTTTTTTTTTTTAAGGACAGGTCTCAGTTCCTATAGGCTCCTTGGATTGAGATGAGAGACAGCTGATCTCTTTTTCTAGGGAACAGGTAAAGTGATATCAACCAAACAATAAATTTACAAATAGGCTTTATCTATTGGTATCTTGGGAAAGAGAGAATTCTGGCCAAATGACAAATCAGATCCTAGAAAATGAATCCAGACAAAAAGACTATTTAAGAGGAGACTGGAGACAACTGATGAGCAATTCAATGATATTTATCTCTAGATTAATGAGTCAAAGTTGTTGAAGATGGTGTTATAAATGGCTAGACACCAAAGTTCCTTGCTTATCCTTTTTATTCTCCCCCAGTGTCTAGCAAACTTCATACATATAGGTGCTCAAGAGCTACTCATTTCTAATTAATTCAAATGCATTAGGTTTTATTTTGTTACCATGCCTTTAATGCAATATGCTAATACTTCAGTATAGAAAGAGTGGAGTATTATGTATGTACCAACCAGTTTAATGTTTAATTCCAGGAATGGGGAGTTGCTTTGATCAATAATCCATTCTCCAAAGATGGTGGCTAACATTTTATCAGGTGGGCCACACTCGGGAGACGGCTACCTTAAAGTGTGTAGAAAATGACCCATATTCCAACTGACACTTGGGGTGATATTAATTAACATAGTGAATGTCAAGAATGAGTTGCTCTAAATGAAATTAATGGCTTGTTATTTACTATGTTTAACGTCAGAAATGGGTTCTCATCGTGAAGTAGGAAAAACATGCAAAATGGCTAAAATATTTACAAGATATCCTTCCCCTGCTCTGTTCCTCTTGCACGAACATGGATTAAGAATTCAACAAAAGGGGCACCTGAGTGGTTCAGTTGGTTAAGCGCCGGACTTCAGCTCAGGTCATGATCTCACAGTGTGTGGGTTCGAGCCCCACACTGGGCTCTGTGATGACAGCTTGGAGCCTGGAGCCTGCTTCAGATTCTGTGTCTCCCTCTCTCTCTGCCACTCTGCTGCTCTCTCTCTCTCTCAAATATAAATAAACATTAAAAAGTTTAAAAAAAGAAAAAAAAAAGACTCCAACAATGACTGTAGCTAAGATCTTCAGGTACAAGATATGATTCCCCAAGTGGTCCCGAGGTGCTGGTTTAGGACTGCTGCTCAGCTGATACCAACTATAAGAGTAATGGGCACCTGCTTCAAGAACACGGTCACACCTCACGATTGCCTGAAGGCATACCGAGGTCACAGAACAGATTGCCTGAGGTACACTGAGGCTTACTTGCTAATCAATGCTTATTTGACATATGTCTGTATGTGCAGCAGAATTGGGCTTGGGGTGGGTTTCCTCAGTAAAGCTGTGTGTGCTGGTGCAGCAATGGAATCCTCACCCACCTCAGATTTCTTTGAGGGCTCCTCTTGCCTACCAAAAGCATCTAAGAGCTATGCATGACCAAACCAGTTTAAGTAAAATTCACAGTGCTCTTGCTTGCTTTGTCCAGTGGTCTTTTTATTACTTCCTCTGATTTTTGGAGGAGATTTTGCTTTTCAGGAATGTTTAGAGCAGATCATACAAATCACTCCACTATTCCCAATCAACATGGCTATTAGATTTAATGTTTCAAAAATTCTGATATTGTACTCTCTTTCTTTCCTCTGAGTATACTGGGCCCAGTGACATTTGCTTATAATGGATGTGGAATTTATTGCCTTCAATTTTCCCCAAAGGAAATGTTGGTAGAGGGGGAGAAATGGCTTTCCCTCTCTGTACAAATGCTATGATGCAGAGATAGAACTTGTTATATGGTCCGACGTGGGAGGAAGACCAAGGAAGGAACAGAGGGATGAGCATAGTGCTGGTCATGGGAGAATCTGGAGGGGATAAGATGTAAACTTTCTTCTAATAATAATAATTTTTTTATGGAGATGATTTACTGAAGGCTCAACATGCGTAAGGCAATGTGCTAAACTTCCAGCACAGATTCTGATATAGTTTTTTAAAATCTCTATGAGGTGGTTATTACTATCATCCTCATTTTACAGAAGAGACAACAGACTGAGCTGTTAAGAAACCTGTTCATAAGTGATGGTGACATAAATCACACCCAGGTCTTTCAGTTTCTAAAACTTGTAACTCTGCTACTTAGTTGACTGAAAACACTCCTCCAGCTCTCCAGATTTTCCATTTTTATATGCATTCAAGAATAGAGATTTCTACTTACTTTGAGACAATTCTATACACTTTTACACATATATTTTTGTTTATTTTATATTCTTCCAGTAATTTAGTTACTGAATCCTATACTTGCTTCTGCTGATATTTGCAAAGTTTCGGTGACCTGGGAAAGGAAAGGAAGCAAGTTTCCCATTTTGGCGGGGGGGGGGGGGGGCGGCGGGGGTACCGTCATTATAACACCTTAACACAATTTTGAGTATTTGAGATGAGCTCCTACTTGGAGAAATGGTAAGAGCAGATTATGTAGATCATTCTTCCATCCCCAAAGTGGATGAAAGTATTTCCTTTTCTTTCTTTTTTTCAAAAGGAAAATGGGAAGTTCATGCCTATGATAAAAATACAGGTATCACTCGCTTTTCAAAACTTCCCTTTATACAACTTTGCTTTTTGAAAAAACTTCTTTAGTACCTGTTTTCGCTAATCATGAGAAACCCAAAGAGGATTTTCGCTTTTTTTTTTTTTTTTACAAAAAAGACACACACACAAAAAAAATTTTAAAAGCATTCAGTGTTTGTTTTCCAGTGAGCTGTCATAGAGGCAGTGCCCTCCCCAGGCAGCAGAAAGCAGACCTGCCGAGCTCCTTCCTTGGGAACTACACTCGGTATCTCAGCATCTCAGAATCAAGAGCTCTGAGCTGTGTCTGTGAGCATCTGTGCTTTTTCTCAATTTATTATGTGGATCTGCTAGCAAGATGTGTCCTAAGGTATCAGGAAAGTCTAAGAGAGGTTATTTTTGGGGTATGAGGATGCTCAAAAACTTTTCCGTATAAAGGCAATTGCTTCTTTGCTTTATGACATTTTGGCTTACCAAAGGTTTCATAGGAATGCTCTACTTTCAGATACTGGGGGGAAACCTATATGAGAAAACACAGACAAACATATAGAAAAAGAAACAATAATAATACTATCACTCAGATAACACCATGATTAAATTTCTGAAGTATATATCTTTTGGATTGTTTTCCCCAATACATATATGGTAGCAAAATAGAATCACATTATACAACCTGTCTCTTATTAACATTTAATAAACATCTTTCCAGGTCACTAAATATCAACATGTGAAATATATAGTATTAATTTAAGAATTATAATGGGTTTCAACATCATTATCTCCCCCCTCCCCCAACGGGAACTCTTAAAATCTTTTTACTCTAAGGAGGATATGTGTGGCATTGTTACCCAAGAGAAAATAAAAGCTGTTTATCAAATGCATCTGTACTATTCTCCCAATTTCAACAGGAACCACAGCATTTTCAACAAAAATATTGATACAACTTGAAAATCGACTTCTCCGTGATCATCCTAGACAGCATAACTGAGGCTATTTGATGCTGCTATTGTGTAAATTTTGTTACATTTTGTTCTGGGAATGGGGTCAATATGGTCATAGATCGAAGCCTGGGCACTTTGGCAGCAGTGAAATCAATGCTGTTCTGCATTTCCTTTATCAATATGCTCTGAAGGATCACACTTAGACCCAACTCTGCATTCATGTTGGTCAACATTTCTCCAAAAAGTGGCTATTAACTCTTTGATATCTGATAGGAATAACCAGCAGCATGTCCCTCCTTCAAAGAGAGAATTATAAACTATCAACAAAAGAATCATTATTTTATTTCTTAGATCTCTTGGATACTCTACCCTTTTTCTCCTGTTTGTGAACCTGATGGTTATGATTGTAAATCTTAAGAAACCAATATGCAAATATATTACACTACAGTCTTTTAAACGACACTACTGATGATACTCAAATAAGGCAGGTAATTCACAAGTAAAAAAAATCAGAAACTAACCTCAAATCAAACAAGAATACCAAAAAGAATTCAAGGTTTTTATTCACCAACTTAAAAGGAAGGCGACGGCACTTAGTTGATCTTGCTTTTTGCTTGTGTTCAGTCTCTCAGGCCCTCCTCAATTTTCTGAACCAAGAGCCACTAGAGGGAAATAGGAAGTTGAAACATATTAATATGTCAAAGTGTGGAAGGTGAGTCTCAGCATTCCCATGTGGATGTGTTTTGATTTCATGTCGATTTGCTTATTTTCTCTCTTACGTGGAGCTTCAGAGGCTAAACCTGAAAGTGCAGAGATCCTGACTGAAATGCTAAATTACTCCTTCAGTGGCTATGATTTAACATAGTCGAGTACTCCAGCCTTTAAAGTATCCATGGTGGAGGACAGTTTATTTATCTGTTTGTTTTTAATTCTCAAACTATCACAGACTGACATTTTGCTAAAATACAAAATCATGTTCTTGGTTGTCATGGTGATGCCAAATTGTTATAAAAGTTTTTATGCTTTTATTCTCCATTTCTGTACCTGTAACAAACGGTACCTATAACAGTACTGGTCTAGTGGATTGAGCATTAGTGTGAAAGTTTAGAGACTGGTACTAATCTCTCCTTGGAGGCCAAAAAGAAGTTCAAATGACCCAGTTAGATTATCTAACTTTTCTAGGACTTTGTTGTTTTCAGGCTTTAAGATTTTCAGGATTGTTTTAGGATCATAAGAGATGTTAGTTTGCTATATATATATTTTTTATTTCAGGGGCTAAATGGTTTTGATTAAAAATGTTTCAAGCTCTGTACATAACCTGATGGGAGAATTTGTTTCCAGCTCATTTGATAACTGGGGGCAACTGCCGTGTATCTGTTTTCAACATTTCCTATAGAAATTCATTTCTTAACTGAGCTGCTGAGAAGAGTCATTAATAAAACTAAGAATACACACATACTCATGCACACAACACACACACACACACACACACACACACACAAATAATATAGTCATCATAAATGTGTATGACCATTGGAGAGGATTGGAGTAAGAAACCTGAATGGACATGAGATTGATTTTGTCTTCTTTTAAATTCTTGTAGCTTTTTCAAAGAAAGGTGAATTTTCTCACAGAGGAAATGACTTGAGGATCCTAATTATGCAGATCTATTTGTCTTCCCTATTCTGAGGCATGGACTATTGGAAAGGAGAGGTATGGCTTAGGTGAAATGGGATTATTATAGCTTGCAGTGGGATGTTTTATCAAATTTGGGGAAACCTCTCGAGCATCCAAAAACTTTTTGAACCCATTTCTAAGACAAGGTTATAAATCCCTGAAGTGTTTATTAATATGTTGCTCCTGGGATGTTAGACTTCCGTGTACCATCACATTTCCTCTTCCCAACTTTCATGGCACTCTGTAAACAGGCAGGAAGTTTGCCTATGCTGAGTCAGAAGAAAAAAGGTGAGGAGACCCCATCCAAAGGCATCAGCAGCCAAACAGATGTGGTAAGAATGATGTTTCTGATGTTACAGGCACCTGCCTACTGACTCCCAGAGTCAGGAAAACTGTACCCAGAGAGTTCCTCTGGAAATGAGTCAAGTGATCCATGATGGGAGAAGCTGATTTACTCATCTAAATTTAGGCAGGAGGCACTGAAACTACCCCCACTCATCAAGGTTTATGCAAGGCCATTATAATATTTTCACATTATCTCTCCCTTTATTAATTCATCCAGCAGTCTATTTGCTTTTTTTGGCCCAATGTAGCCCATTGAGCAGACATCTTAATTGAGCTGTTCATAATGACGCCCAGATCTTTTTCGAAAAAGGTGCCAGCTAATTCAGAGCCCATCAGACCCATTAGTGTGTGGGAACTTTAAACTGTCTTTTTCAATATGCATTACTTTGCAATGAACTATTTGGGAGTGCATTGGCCATGCATAAACCAATCAATTTCTCTTTTCCTTTCTTTGGGAGTACCACAGAATGACCCAGTGTTTCAGTGAGCCTTAAAAGTAATGTTGTGATCTCACAGTTAAACCAACTGGCCAAATTTCAAATCTTCTTTCTTCTAGGACTTCCATTTTTGAAGTTTGTTTGACTATGAAAACCGTAAGGTTTTTATTTCAAGCCAAAGCTGTATTTGAAGTCTTTTTCCTTTTTTACCTTAAAAATATCTACCTGAAAAAAAGCCTCAGAAGATTTCTATCAATCTCCAAAGAATGAAGGATGTTAGAATGAATACAAATCCCGTGTAGAGGAGATAAATTTTAATATTCAACCAGGATAATGGATTCCATAATGGAAACCACATCAAATATTCTGTATATATTTGAATATAGCAAAGCACTCTTTTGTTTATAATGTATGATTTGAAATTTATTGAAATGAATTGGAATTAAAAAAAAATTTCAGGGGCTCCTGGGTGGATTAGTTGGTTAAGCACCTGACTTCAGCTCAGGTCATGATCTCATAGTCTGTGAGTTCAAGCCCCACATCCGGCTCTGTACTGACAGCTCAGAGCCTGGGGCCTGCTTTGGATTCTGTGTCTCCCTTTGTCTCTACTCCTCCCCCCACTCATGCTCTATCTCTTTTTGTCTCTCAAAAAGAAATAAACGTTAATTTTTTTTTTTAATTCTTCATCAATAATCTTGAGAATTTAAGACTGGAAGCAATCTTTAGGGTCCATCCTGCCAAGAAATATAATTAACTTAAGTTTTTCTAAGGAGATGGGCATCTAAAACATTATAGAAGAGGGAGAATTATGTTCTGTGATATGATGACTCTTTTTGCTCCAATCTGTATCCTTACTAATATGAAGTGAAAACCAATCATAAAATTTGGTTCTCTGGAATGTGGAATATTTAGATTAATTATAAGGTGAACCTACCAATTAAGCCTATTATTGTTTTAACCTTGGCTTGAGAATATTTTAAAGCTACATACAAAATAATTCAAGAGTTTTCAAAATCATAATGTGGTTATCATAGAGATAAAGTTTTACTCTATGTGGAGAAATGGAATTTGGCTGTGACTCTGTTGACCCTCATACTACCACCCACCAACCCCTATGTCTCAATGCCAGCTGGGTTTTGTGCTTTCCCTCATTTTCACAAAATTATATATAATAAGGAAATGAAATACTGATTATGGGATGCTGTTGAATTAGTTAATTCTGATTGACCTAGGACCTCAATATAATACGGTAGTAGCAATTATATACATCACTATCCATAATGATATAAAACAGAAAATTGTATTTTGAGAGTAACTTTTTCCAGGCGATATATCAAGTTCAATAGAAATCATTTGATTCTTTATAAAAGTAATTTAGACTTGAAAGTGGCAAAAGAAAGCCACTAATATTGCATGTGCCAATGACATATAATGCTGGAAGTCCAAATGTAATTCATCAAATTCAGACACTCCTCTGTAATCACCAGGGACTTGTGATTGCTGAAGGTAATCAAGTGAACAGTTGCTTATTGGCAAAAATTTCTCTTGGAGGATAAAAGCCAGATGTCATGCTCAATTGGCTATTTAATAAAAGATTTTGGTGGGGCGCCTGGGTGGCTCAGTTGGTTAAGCATCTGACTCTTAATTTTGGCTCAGGGCATGATCTCATGGTTTGTGAGTCGAGCCCTGAGTTGGGCTCTGCTCTGATAGTGTGGAGTCTGCTTGGGATTCTCTTGCTCCCTCTCTCTCTGCCCCTCCCCCATTCATGTGCTCATACTCTCTCTCGAAGTAAATAAATAAACTTAAAAACTTAAAAAATAAATAAATGACTTTAGTGATAATGATATCAGTTTTACACGTTGTCACCATTTTTAAAGTCAAATTTGGTGTACAATTTATGTACTCACATTTTCTGATGTTATCAATTACCTACAGATCCCTGGATCCTCTCAAACTCCCTAGAGAATGACTGACATTCACTGGCATCAGTGTTATTGCAAAAGAACTAGAAACAAAGACAAAGATATATAATGACTTTTCAATGATTAATTTATTTAAATAAATATCTATGCTATAATCTACATAATATCGATGCATTGAGAACTCACAAAATTATATGTGAAAGGGAAAAACACTTTTTTGTGATGACATATTGGTACAATTTTACCCAACTTAAAATTGTAGAATTAAAAAATAGAGTAGGTGGAGAATTTTTTTTCTCTTCTACTTTCTTTTCTTTATATTGTATCTATAGGAGATGTTGGATATTAGCTGATCCTGTTATAGGAATCATTTCACAATATATGTAAATCAAACCATCACGCTGTATGCCTTAAATGTATGTTGTGGTATAGGTCAATTATTTTTCAATAAAACTGGGGGAAATTCCTTCTGATCACTTTAGAAATCAATAATGACCTCGTAACGGTAATAACTCTTTTGAGTGTCTGACAAAAAAAGCAGCATATTTTCTGGAAAAGGAACAGTTATAGGAAATTTAATATTCATGATGACGAATGGGAGAAAACTGAAAAGCTGCTTATTGTAATTACTGTAGCAGCACAAGAGATGGCTGGACGATCAGAGCAATGGAAAGAGCAGTCTTGATGCAAATGCTGTGTAAAAAAGGAAAGGTACTTTCGTAAAGGACACCCAAAGTTTGGGTTGTAAAAACCAATGGGAACAGTCAACAAAAGAACTAAGTCCATTAATGCATGGTGCAGAAAGGCTCCAGCCATACAGGAATGCAAAGAGTAGCATCATATTTGCACAAGGACATCGATTCTTTGGAGGTGTGTATACTCCTAAAGGCAGTATTTTTTTGTATCATAAAAAAGAAGCCCAAAGCAGCACATAACCATAGTTTTGAATTGAGTCTGGGATTGATTCTTTACCATTGTCTTTGAAATCAACCTGCTAAATGACTGAGTGCATACAAATGATCACAAGAAATCTTGTAGTCTTGATCTTTACAGATATTCAACCAACTTGATGCCTCTTACTGTGTTATGTAGAGTAATGGAGGAGCATTGAATTGACTTAAACAAAGTGCCCCTCAGACAGAACAAGACCATCATGACAAATTATTTATTGGAAAAAAAAGTGCTGGAAAGAAGAGGCCTATCTTGGGCTTGAGTCCCGATAGGAGCTAAACAGATGGTTTATGAGACTGTGCCATTTGTGCCATTTTATAAATACTCAAATAAAAATGTCTTAGGAATGTTTTAAAAAAAGTACAATCTAAGAATCCATCATTTCAATCATGAACACACATAGGTGTTCAACACTTTTACGACAAACCAGAAATATAGGCAGACTGTTTTAATGTTTCATGTTCTTAGCAGTCAAGTCATTTGGGGAATAAAAAAAATTAACATCTCATTAATGACTCTTGCAAAAATGTGGGTTATTAATAAATTTTTATTGGGGAAAAAAAGGCATCAATGCAAAGAACAGTCATGCTATAGAAAATGTCTGATGCCTGTTCAGGGTTAGGCATCTTCAGCCCAAGAATCTTTTTTTTTTTTTAAGTTTATTTATATTTGAGAGAGAGAGAGAGAGAGAGAGAGAATGTGTGAGTGGGACAGGGGCAGAGGGAGTCAGAGATAGGATCTGAAGCAGACTCCAGGCTATGAGCTGTCAGCCTAGAGCCTGATGGGGAGCTTGAACTCACAAGCTGTGAGATCATGACCTGAGCCAAAGTCAGAAGCTTAACTGATGGAGCCACCCAGGTGCCTCTTCAGTCTAAGGATCTTAATCGTTAAGAATATCTGAGTTGTCCCTGGAGTATGCCCTCACTCACCTAGCTCAGCACAAATGTCTATGGAACAAACTACAACAACATGTATTTCATTCATATACAGAGCAGAAAGAAAGTAGCTGGCATAAGCCAATAAAATCAAAATTATAGAAAGGAAAAATAAGGAATAAGGAGAGTAAGTTTGATGCATGCTAAAGTAAGAAAGATTAAGAACTAAAGGAATGTCATAAGGAAAAAAATCTTCAAATTTAAAAAGGCATATTTTAATCTCCACAATATAGTTAGGATGTGCTTATTAGGAAAGAAGGCAAAACGGATCAGTGTAATGGGGGAAATATTTCAATATTGTCCTATGTGTGAGTGTGTATGTATGTGTGCACACATGTATTTAAATATTTTTAATCAACCTGATCGAGTATAATTTACATGTAAGAAAATGCACGTATGTTAAGTAAAGAGTTCAATGAGTTTTGAAAATATATATCCCTATGTCATCCCCATACAGTCCAGATATAGAACTTTTTTTTTTTACCTTAGGACTTGTTCCCTCCTTACAGGCAGCATCTGGAGAAAACTGCTTTGAGAAAAGGAACAAGAAAGCATAAACTCTTCAGATAGAGTTTTGTAAGTTTTAATAGAAGCTATTGGTTGAGGAAGGAATTTTAGGCTCAAAAGCTTGAGCATTGGAATATGAGAGCTGAAGTTTCGCTTAGCCAAACAATAGATTTGGGAAGAATGCTGGGTGAGTTTTCTGTAAGTTCATGTTACTCTTGCTAAAAATTTCTTTTGTCTGTGGAGATGGAGGCAAGTCAGAAAAGCAAAGATTTAGCCTGTTTGCTTCCATCTTGTGGAGCACAAGGGTGGTGGAAAGAGCTATGTGGTGGTTTTCAGCATAGCGGGTCAGTTTCTCCAATCTCTATCAGTGCTGAGTGAGGGAATCCAAATGCTTCTCTGACTCCAAAAGAGGAACGAGTGCCTGAGAGAAGGACTGTGGACTGGAAGCAGAGAAGGCAAGGGGCGCTGGAGGCTGATGGGAACTCGGGCATCAGCAGAGGGTGCTGAAACAAGGGTGATGTCAGCTGAAAACCAGGAATCTGTCTCCTACTTCTTTCCCTGTAGCCCAGCTGTGATGTTTCCCAGAACATAAATGGAGCCTGGGGAAATCTTGAAATGTCAGAAAACACCAATTTAGCGGTGTTTGACAAAAATTAAGTACTCTGTTACCTGGGGGAATGAGGTTCAAAGCAGAGATTAGATTGAGTTTTAGAAAGTAACAATCTCTTTTTATGGACGTCTACCTTCTGAAAAATTTGTATCTACTACATAAGCAGAATAAATAAATCCAATACCATATTGGAAACTAAAATTAGTAATGAATGGATATAGCTCAACTATATTGAGTAACTGCATCTGCATGGCACTTGAGAGTTGACAAGTGGTTTCATGTACTTAATCTCATTTGGTCCACTCAATAGCCTGCAAAGTAAGCAAGCCAAAGACCCTTCCTTTACGTGAAAATAGAGACAGCTATAAAATATCATCCCTGGAATATTCATTGATTCAATTTATCCAAGAAATCACTGAAATGCCACAACTTACAACCTACTTTACTTGCCATCTTCCCTGGAGTGCATTTCCAAGAGGCTGTGAGGGGTATGGGACAGGGTCATAAGAACATGATCAGGAGTGACAGTGACCCTTGGTAGGCCCACAGAGTGACTGTGCTCACAAACAGAAGTAGGCGTGGAGGGTGAGAAGGGTACCAGAGTGAGTTCTTGAAAACTGTTATGTTAGCATTGCAGAAAGGAAAGAGAGCTCAAGTTAGTGCCATCCTAATCCCTGCTGGCGGTAATTAAGGTAGTGTGGAGAAGGAGGAATGGCTGACAGATGTAATAACCTTACTTATCTGACTCAAGAGCCTACAGAGGTGTCAGTAGCCCTGGTGGTGAGGAAGAGCCTGGGCCAGGTAAGAAAAGAGTTTGGAGAAAGGAAACCAGTTCTAGAGACTGATTCTTGCAAATGGGGTGGCATTCTTGAGCCTGGTCCGGAGTTGGGTTAAGTCCAGACATGAATACCTGGATAAGGCACATGCCATCAAGGAGCAGCTGGTACCAAAGGCTGCCAGGTGGCTGCTGTGTCCGCTCAGCATCAGCTCAGTTCCTGGCCGGGATACGAGATTCATCCATGCAGCTCAGGGAATAGAACAGAGTTCCAGTTCCAGCTGCACCTGGAGGATTGGAGGGAAATGAAGGCAGAAATCCAGTCTGCAGTCTAGGCCAGGGGTGAGGGAAGCAGGGAAGGAATAACAGAGATGAGGTTTAGGTCAGCAGGACCCCTACCTTGCCATTGTGGGCTGAAGACTGGTGCTGACCTTCTGACCAGATCAGGATGACTGTGGAACTCAAGGGACTCTATCCTGCAGATGGAGGTCATTGGCAATGCCAGCAGAAGGGTCTAGAGAAGACAGGATTGAACATGATGGCATGGGTACAGCTAGAATTTGAGCTAGTCTGCCAAGGAAAGCCCAGCCTAACAGGATATACTAGTCATCCATTGGACATACTGCTGAGACATGAGAGCTAATTACAAAATAATGCTTTGACCGGTAAGCTATTCATTAAAAAACTAAAATAATTTTAACCAGACAGCCAACTGGTTTTGATAGTAATTTGTAACTTTAGCAAAAGTTCAGCATATAAAACTTTTTCCAGATACATAGCAGGAAATGTACAATTTTCTAAGCTAGACTCAGGAATGACATAAACAGCAAAATCATTTCTGCTTACTTCTATCATATATAGAAGAAAGTGATCTGTTGGACTGTTGATCTGACCAGCCTTGTCTCATAGAGAACTAGCCAGGTGAGTCCCATGATTTTGATTTCTCTACTAAGACCTTATATCGTATAGTCAATTTTAGTAGGGCTCTAAGAGAAGCATCCAGGAGCACCTCTTTTCTTTTTTCTTTTCTTTTCTTTTCTTTTCTTTTCTTTTCTTTTCTTTTCTTTTCTTCTCTTCTCTTCTCTTCTCTTCTTTTTTCTTTTCTTTCCTTTCCTTTCCTTCCCTTTCCTTTCCCTTTCCTTTCCTTTCTTTCCTTTTCTTTTCTTTTTTCTTTTCTCTTCTCTTCTCTGTTCTTTTCTCTTTTCTTTCTTTTCCTTCCCTCTCCTTACTCTTTAATTGAGGGTTTTCATTATCCATGTGTACAACAAAAAATATTAATTTCGGAGAAATGGGAGGAAGATATTACACACTTATAACACCTACAGCATATATCAGTCACTAAACAGCTTTAGGAACACCCAATGCCCCAGATGATGGATCTTTAATTTCACTTATTCCACTTTTCAGAGCTTTTTTTGAACCAGATATTCTTTAAAATGCCTTTGTTCCCTCCCATGTAGCAGAGATAATAAAGATAATAAGAGAAGAATGAACACCCGTGGGATGTGTGCTGTGTGCTAGATACCCCTTGAGGTGCCTTACAAGGATTATCTTCTTTCTGTCTTCACAGCAGGTGAAGGTTAAAGCAGGTACTGTTATTGCCCTCATTTTACTGGAATCTAGAGAAACATGTATCCATTGAATTTTAGATTTGAAAGACAAACATATTAATAAACATGTAGCACTGTTTTCCCATTAGCTCTCATGCCACACGAGTGGTTCACACGAGTAAGACACAGAAGCCCAGTTCAGTTAAGTCAGTTGCCCAAGGGAATATTTCTGTTATATGACAGACCGGGGATAAATGTACGTTACTTCACGTTCATTTATGTTCCAACCACACCATAGATTCTCTTAGTTATAGTTAAAAAAGAAAAGTAGTACTTAAGAAATACAAATACATTTTAAGAATGAAGTCAGTTATGACCACCAGGATTAAGTAAATAAAAATCTGTTGAAGCTGCAATATATGCATGTGTATGTGGGTTTTGTGTGTGTGTGTGTGCACGCGCATGTGTGTGTGTGCACATCCATATGTATGTATATATGCCTTTAACAAAACCTCAGCAAAGAAAATAGAAGAATGCATAGAGATCCCAAATCCTTGCAAGCTTGCCAGACTTCCTGATGACCAAGTTTGTGTCAATGGTTTGGAGCCACTTTGATCTCAGCTCCTACAGAAGATCCGAAGAAGGTACTTATTAAAATTTCATAGGTCATAATTAATGATCCCACTCATAAAATTGCTTCTAATAACTCTGGCTCCAGATAGACAGTTTACCTGCAGGGAAAATTTTCTTTGCAGCAACACACAGAAGATCATAAATTGGCCTGGCTCAGTAATTTAGTGGGTCTTAGAGAGCTCAAACCTCCCTCTTTCTAAATCGATGATTTCAAACTAAGTTTACTGCCACCAGAAATTGAAAGCTTGTTATATACCTGCTTTCTAAATCTACTACCGGGGCCTGAGGTCTTGAAAATTCAAGGAAACTTTCAATTTCCACCTCCTGTTGCTGTTTTCCCACGTCCACACCCTCCTGGCTGTGAGTCCGGAGTCTAGGCTGTAAGATATACAAGGTGAGCGGGAGAGAAATCTGCTTCCACATGCAGCACAGGGTGGGGATCAAGGAAAAACTGCACCCTTTTTGGACAGAGAGGACCTTCCTTCCACCCGCTGTGTTGTCGTCTGTAGTTCTCCAGCTCTTTCTTTTCACCCACCTCTACTATTCCACCTCAAAAAGCCCCCACTCTTCCCCAACAACAGTTCTTTAGTTGCCAATGTGCCATTGAGCTAAGAAAAGCATTTCATCACCATGCTGGCTTCCTCCCACCTCTGAGTGTTCTTTGGTCTCTTCTCTACGGTTGGAGAAAAACGACGTACATAGATAACGTGTTGGTTTGACTATGCTGTTCAAACACCTATCAACTTTAATATGTGATCTTGGAATGCATAGAGGTAATTCTATTCTGGATTAAAAAAAAAAGTCACATTTTAAATTTAAAAAGTAAGGCTCACTTGTCCATTTGACCTTTCTGATTGTCTGCACCAATTCTCTTACATTAGGGATTGTTGACTGAACCTAATATTTTATCTGAAATAGTTTTAAATCTTTCACAGAAAATTTTTTTTTCATGGCAGTGCAATAAAATCCATTAGTTGCCAAAAAAAAAGGGACTCATTAAATTTTCTTTAAATAATAGACCAGTGGGGCCCCTGGGGGGCTCAGTCAGTTAAGCATCAGACTTCAGCTCAGGTCATGATCTCGCGGTTTGTGAGTTCGAGCTCCATGTAGGGCTCTGTGCTGACAGCTCAGAGCCTGGAGCCTGCTTCGGATTTTGTGTCTTCCTCTCTCTCTGTGCCTCCCATGCTCATGCTCTGTCTCTGTCTATAAATAATAAATAAACGTTAGAAATAAATAAATAATAGACCAGTGACACACCTTACCAAAAATGTTGACTTGCTTTCCCAAACCTCATGGAAATAGGCTAAAGGGAGAGGGGGGGAAAGATGTTAAGTACAAGAGTGATTCTTTTTTAGTTTATTTATATGTTTTGAGAGAGAGAAAGCATGAGCAGGGGAGGGGCAGAGAGAGAGGGAGAGAGAGAGAATCCCAAGCAGGCTCTTCACTATTAGCACAGAGTCTGACATGGGGCTTGAACCCATGAACTGTGAGATCATGACCTGAGCTGAAAGCAAGAGTTGGATGCTCAACTGACTGAGCCACCCAGGTAACCCAAGAATGAAAATATAATTCATACGTGGTTATTTAAACTTAACCAATGTTGTCAATAGTGTATTTTTGCTTTGCCTTGGGCTAGATGGAAATGGTAAAATTATCTCCAATCCAATCAGCTGGCACCTGCCTTTCGTGGGCGTGAATAATGCCATGCTTAAAACTTGATATGACAACCCATCTTGTGTGGACTTTGAACCATCACCACTTGGAAATTATATCTCAAGGAACCAGAATCAAATATGACACATCGACCTGATGTGGGAAAGGGTCAATAGCCCATTAGTGGTTCCCTAGAGAATGTGTGTTATAAGTGACCTTCTGTTTCTGCTGCCACTCTTACCCAACAGCATCAAAGCTGCTTGGGGAAGAGACAAACTAATCACTTGCATATACTAAATTTGCTGCAGGCAATTGTGTGATAAATTGTCCAATTTCACTAGGCAAGGTAGCTTGTAAAAAGAAAGAAAATTCAGTCTCACAGTGTATAAAGTCATTGCATGGTCAGGTCTTCAACTGTAATGCAGGACTAAATGTATCTACGTTTGTGGCAACCTCTCCAACTTGCTGGGGGTGTGGTGTATGGAAGGTATAACTATTATAATTTCTCCGTACTATTTAGAAAACAGCTGCCAGAAGAGTCTCCCTTGTCAGAGAGACTTGAATATTTTTAACTAATATGTCATCTCATTGATTTGGGGGTTGCACTTTTATAATTGTGTTCTTTGAAGAAACTGAAGCATGGAGTATGAACCCTAAGATGAAGGTCAATTTGGGATACACTGTGTGACGAATCAACCTCACAGCTTCAGAAACATCTTTCATCACCGGCTTTAAAAATATGAATAGTAATTTGGGTGTTAAAAATGATGATATAATAAATTCTACTGGCTGATCTAAGGGTTAAGTAATTGAAGCAAATTCTAGTGGTGTTTCAGCTTACACAGGCAGACAGTTCAAAAGCGTATTTAAGTTTAATTTTGGTTGCTAATTTTGTGCCAGTGTTTCTAGGCAACAATGCTAGGGATATCAACTTCTTCTGTTGGCCAACTCTGAATAGATAGGGAGCAGGTTATTAAGTGGGATTAGAAAATGGAATCATCAGAGGTGCCTGGGTGGCTCAGTTGGTTAAGCATTGGACTTCGGCTCATGTCATGATCTCATGGTTCATGAGTTCGAGCCCTGTGTCGGGCCCTGTGCTGACAGCTTGGAACCTGGGGCCTACTTCAGATTCTGTGTCTTCCTCTCTCTCTGCCCCTCCCCAGCTCATGCTCTGTCTCTCAAAAATAAATAAACATTAAAAAAAAAAAAAGAAAATGGATTGATCATACTTCTTATCATCCCTGTTTGATCTTGGTCCTATTTCATTAACTGTTAGTTCTTTTCATGTCTGGAGTACCTCAGCTGTTCTTTGCTGAATAGTATACCTCTCCAAACCAATTATATAGCACATACACAGGTGCTACTCCAAAAAGGGATGTTAAGTTCATTGGGAACTGGGTTAAATGCAGTGAAATGGATCGTTTCTACAGGACTTCTCAGAGCTTTGATATACTAATGTGCATTGCAGCTAACCAAGAGGGATAGATAGTATGCAGCATTTATTAAAATTATATGTCCAAATATTTCTTTTGTTCCAGGTGCGTTTCATGGGAGTGGTGTTTCCATGGAGCATAACTTGGCCAAACATTTAATTTTTCCAATTTCAAATACACGCTGTCCTGAAAAATATCAGCCATGCCTAGCACAGGGAACTGACTATAAAAGTATAAATATAATTTGGATGGCAGCAATACACAAAAGTAAAACTTTAGGGTGAACTGCCACCATGGGGTAGTTTTGGAAAAGTCCCAGACAAGTGTAGAGAAATTCAAGGGAGGGAAAAGGCATGCCTACCTCCCTTTGCCCTTCTCTCCCACAGATTGCTTGGTCGGCTTTCAGGGATAACATGATTTTAAGAAATGCCCCCACAACTGTGAAAATTGGGGGGAAGCATGACAGTCTTGTAACAAAGCAGTTCTCAGGAGTTGCGAGCTGTCATAGAGGGGAAACTCACCAGGGAAGCAATGTCATTGCGTGGGCATCCAGTTGAGAAGGCACTTTACCCTGCAGGAGAGAGCATTAGTAGCCCTGGAAAGACCTCTTCTCTCTGGGGAATGCTTAACAAGACTTCCTCTTGTTCTAGGACCAGATATATCCATGGCCAATCAGAATTCTCGTGAATATGGTTTATCTGGGTATAGAAAAAAATGCATATGAACTGTAGTTCCTTATCATTTTTAGGCTAACATAAGTAACTTAAAAAGCTACATAATCAAAATGCTCAATAGAACAATAGAACCTATGTCGTTATTTACTTATCCATCTATAATTTTCCTTATTTTTTGAACTTTCTGTAACATTATCAGCCATCTTATAATTCTTGGCTCTTTTTGTCCGTGTTTTCTGTTTCTCATCTTCCCTTTATCTCCCTGCCCCTGCTTCCAGCCCTTAACACACAGCACTGGTGCGTTTGTAACAAAAGTCCCTAATATCTTCCCATTAACAAGAATATAAATAGATTCCCAACTAAAATAAAAAAGCACAACATTTTAAAGTGCAAGCTGATTCAAAGGGTAAGGGAAGAATTCATTGAGGCATTTTCTGCTTCTTCAGGGAATAAAGACCCCATATTCTAGGGCTTACAAGCACTTACTTGGAAAGAAATGTTTCAATGGTCAATTTCCTGAAAAATCAAGCTGATACATATTCACAACAAAGAAACATACATAAAACAGTGTCTGCAAAAATTTCTTTCCTAAATTAAGTAAATTCCATTTCAGAACATGATCATATCGATGGGCAAGTAATTCTTCAAAGTTGTGCTTACTTGCATTGAAGTAGAAATGTCTATATTTCTGAATTTGATAACTAAATCAAATTATAGTGTTGTTTTATTTTTGCTTAGAAGCTGAACATAAACCTCTTTTCTACAAAACTTTTTTTTGTTTGCTGTTCAATACAGCGACGGATAAGTCCTTCAGTTGCAATGAGCCTTGAGAGAATGAGGTAGGAACTAGTTTTCGGTTTTATGGGTCAAGGAATAGAACTTTTAGATCTTCTTTGGCCCCAGTTTGGGATTCTATCTATCAATATATACTGCCACTTCCAAATAGCTAATGCTTTTAAAGCCAAAAGCATTCTGTATATTCATCATTTCTCACCAAATATGAGAACTGCCAGAGAAATGCCTAGCTTTTAAAATTCCATAGCAGAATTAAATAAGTTCAAGCCTAAGCAGAAAATAAGAATACCGAAGCTAGAAGAAGAAAAATGAACATAGATTCGTTTGTTTCTGCTGACAAGCCTACTTCTAGTCTTCTCTCGAGGCTACAGTATTCCTACAAAGTTGTGTGCTTCCGGCCATTGCGCTGGAATCCCAGCTTTGATCCCTGGACTGTGACGGAGCCGAGCACATCTGCCCGGTCTGAACAATGGGGAAAATACCAGCTCTTCTCTCTGAACCCCTGAGGTGGTCCACAGGCTGTCATGAGTACTCAGTTGGCCAAAGCCTCTTCTCCCCGCCATCACTCCTCAGCAGAGGGGACTAAGCCAAGTCTTGAGGACACTTGCCCCAGGTTGCAGAATCGAAAGTAGCCTCGGGTCCTTGGCTAACGGCAGTGTTCAGGGTTCTTCCACGCTGCTGTGTCTCCAAACTCTGCAGGTGGGACTAACCTTGCTGCTTTGATGAATACAGTTTTAGCTGCCTCTGTCCAAAATAAGTCACCAAGCGTTCTTAAAGTGTTCTATGGAGAAATCAGACTCAAGCTGCTTAGGTGATGAAAAAGTGCCTCTCGCCTGGGTGGCTCAGTTTGTTAAATATCCGACTTCGGCTGGGGTCATGATCTTGCGGTCAGCGAGTTCGAGCCCCACTTAGGGGCCTGCTTCGGATTCTGTCTCCCTCTCTCTCTCTCTGCTCTACCCCCCCCCCCCCACCGTCTCCCAAGAATAAATAAATATTAAGAAAAAATTTTTAAGTGCCTCTTGTCTCGTAACAATGGCACAATAGAGTGGCAACAGTGCCCAAGCCTTAAGAAAAAACCTGCATGGTGGGAAAGTTACAATGGATGGAGGAGTGGCTAAGGGTTGCAAAGGTCTCAGGAAGGTGGAACTATGTTTTGGCAACAACAGTTCATTTCGACTTCCTTAAGCAGTGCAGATTTTGACATCCAAGTCTTAAATTTCAGAGACTACTAAGCAAATTCCAGACGCCTGCTTGTTAAGCTTGAGAAATCAGTGTAAAGGAAAGAAACTAGTCAAGACTACAGAATTCCTTCCAAAGAATGAACTTTTTAGGTAAAATTAGAACATTCATTAACAAGTTGGCAATTTTATACAATGTCTATTTGGTAGCATCCTGCTAATGCTCTCTGTGTCCAGAGCTCCTTAAAGGGAAAATGAGCAAGGTTTTATTAGATCCACTATATAAGTAGTTTCTATTGCCTTTTCACTTAGACAATTTTACTATTATCATTATTATTATGAGATGTTAACTTATTTTAACACAATTGCTTCCTACCATCCAGTGAGGAAGCTTTGGAGTCATGATCCTTTGGAGGATGAACAAGGTGAAACCTGATGAGCTCCGATGACTGTTCCTGAGAATCAAAATTGAGTCCTTGACCGAGCCGGGAAAAACCACAGGTCCTTACTCACATGAAGTATTTATACTTTTTAAAGATTTTAAATAAAATTTTTCTTGCTTCTCTCCACAATATTCATTAGTTCTAATCATATTATGGTCCCAATGTAGCTATTTTAAAGTGAAATTAAAAGGCAGCCTAGCTTTGGAGGGTAAGAGTTATTGAAAGAGGTGTCTGGAGAGCCATTTAAAATTTTCAAGTGAAAAAAAAAGAGTGTATGTGTGAGAGCTGTTCTTTTCCTGTTAAAAATTAAGAAATCAAATATAGAAATAGTCTAATTTACATTAATGATCTGCAATCCATGAAACAATTTTTAACCATTTTAAAGTGAAAGGCTGGTGATTATGTGGGTGAGTGGATGGCGATAATAACCATAAATCTTTGAAAGCTGTGGATGTGCTAGGTAATAGTATATAAAAATGAGGTTGGCTAGGCTCCTGGCCTGAGAACTTACATAAGGAAGGCCTAAGCAATCATTCTGAGCCCTTAAGAGGGTGGAACTTACTATTTCTACTTGTCCTTACCCTTGAAGGGTTGGTCTTTTCCTTCCTTCCATCCCCAAAACCCCTGTGCACTTTGTGTTAAAATATAGTTAGGTCCCTGAATGAGCACTGGCCTTCTGAACCTCCCTCCCAGGGAGAGCAGGGCCAAAGGTGGTTCAGGCAATGGGGATGCTGGATGTGTATGATTAAACCATGGGAGCTGCTGCTAACCTGGGTGAACTCCAACAGAGAATTTGCCCTTCGTGTTGCAGGGGACTGGGAGTTCCTTTCTCGCCGGCTGAGCCACAAAAGTATGGTGCACACTGGCCACTAAACTTCCGTTCTCCTTCCTGCTGGGCCTAGTCTCTTGTAGAGACATAAATAGTATTGTTGCTGGGGGCATAGGGACTGAGAATAGAGGCTGGAGGAATGGGAGATGGTCGGGGGAGAGGGAGATGTGTCTGAACCCACCAGTGGACAGAACAACCCCAGATCATATACATAGGGAAGACCAAGGTCCCCCAAATGATTTTGCTGAGAAGAAGCAGAGCCAGTCATGAAATATGCAAATCTCCCAGGGAAAAAAATGTCTTGAATCACAGACCTGGTTGAAAATGGAGTCTATTTGCCCTGTTCCCCAGTTCCAGATCCCATATCATCACTGGCAAAGAATACCTCATGGCAGAAAGCATAATCAGCAGCCAACTGATTTTAGACGTACTCAGTGATACGTTCAAATATGCCCCGAACAAGCTCTCCAGGATTGCCCCTTCTATTGCCGGATTTAGAACTCGAAAGTTCAGTGGAAAGTATGCTTCATCGTGTTTCTTACCAATTTTAATATCTCCATATAACCACAAGTCTATTAAGATAAATAGTTAATGGTCACTATGTGAGAATGCCATACTTTAAGAGATGTCTGTGGCATGGATTGGGTTTTGCAGGATGGCTCAATACTATAGAAAGACTTTCAACTTTCAACACTTATTTTTAAAGATAAGAATGAATTTTTTACAAAGTCCGCAGAGGATTGGCTCTAGCCAAGCCATTATGTGTTATACATATTAGAGAAGGGGGCATGGCATGTACTCAGAGAGTTTTAGAGGAAATTAGAATGCTACAAATGATCCCCTTTCTTGAACCCTGAAAAATTCCACTTTGATTTAGCACTGGTGAAATTGTTAATAGAAACTTCTTTGCACATTGTATATAAACAGCACAGCCTGGCCTGTATCAACTTTATGCTCCAATAAACAAGACAATAATGACAAATTATCAAAGCAGGCCTCAGATGTGACCCTCAATTGGGAGAGCAGCAATTTAATGAAGACAAAAGCTAGGTGAAAGCTGCTAATATCATTTACTGATAAACAGATTTTCTCGAGAGGCTCCTAGCTGAATCCCCCGAGGACCCATAAACCTGCATAATTCCATTTAAAATATTGTGCAATTCACTAAATTAGTCTTTGAACATCCTTACTATCCAATTACGAAGCCCCAGCATGGACAGAATAATGAAATTTTTCAAACTGTGGAATGCATGTGGTCTTAACAAACTTATGACAAACACCAAAATTAGCTTTCAATTTTGAGGCCAATGTAGCTCCCTTTAATACCTCAAGTCAGAGCGGCAACAATAAAACACTATTGCAGGGCTAAGCAGAACAGAAGAAAAATAAATCTTGACTTACTCAGAATTCTGAACACGGTCTACCTTCAGGAAAAAAAAAATCATAAGAAGTTGAATGATGTTTTGCATTTGCAAGCTATTTGGTCGCTTAAAATCTAGTAAAAGCTTTACTGAATAAAGGGTACAAAATACCTCCTGGACAGTTCTATCTTCCAGGCAGGCAGAAAAGGCGAGAGTTTGAGGAAGTGAAATTTATTTCTGTTCAAGCATTGCAAGCTGCATTATTAAAGTCATTTGTCATGGTTTGAATATTTCTGCCTGATTCACCATTAAATTGGCCTTCTAATTACCAACTTTGTCATGAAAAGTGGTCTGGCTGTTTCATTCACCAGAAAACTTCAATTCTTTACTCATCACTTGCTTCATGTATATAAAAAGAAAGAAAGAAAAAAAAAGAAAACAACACACCATATATTTTTATCCTCAAATCTTAGAAGAAATGATGTCAACACAATTATGCTTAAATTATCAGACAGCTTATACGTTTTGAAGACACTGATAAGTATTTAGAAAGTGAGTTATCATTTCATCTTTATTAAGAAACTTGCCAGCTTTCACCTATTATCTGGCTCACGTTGTCATGGCTTCAGGAACAACAGGTACCAGCTAGAATCATGGTGTGCCAGGTAAGATATTTCTCATGTTTTCTATCTTCTTGGCTTCTTGGGTGCTGTACTTAACTGTATCCATAGAAAAAGACCCGGACTCCATCCATGACTTCTCTAAGCAGCCTAGAGAACTCTTTGGCCAGCTGTTCATGGTTTCCTGTTCATACTTCCAGGTGAAAAAGAAAAGGGAGTTGTGGGTGACAGTCACATAGGTGAGTATCTTCCCTTCTATATTCATTTCTGTTGAGTAGGATAATGGTGCACTATGCACTCATATTTTAAGCTACATAGTATAGCTTTCTCCAATGTTTTGGGGGAAAGAAGACCTAACTTACCAACATTGTTAAGACAACTCTGACAAAGACTTAGTAATGAATGCAACAATATTTGGGAAACATCCCTATAACAAAACATAAAACGGTATTTGATCCGAAGCACACCAAATTGTGAGGTGTTGGACATTTTATAGGTGAGGAAACTAAGGCATAGAGGGATTGTGTAACTGTCCCCAAAGCCACACAGCTAGTCAGAGCTTTGGCTCTTCTGAAGCCCGAGAATTTAACCATCTCTAGGTGTGTGTGGGTAGCACTTAGTGCCCTGTGTTCGGCAATCTGTGAACTAGTTAATTTTTATGTTCAGATAATCTTAAAAAAATGTATATACACTTTAGACATTTTCATTTTTAGGCTCAAAATAAAGAGATCCATATTGGTTTTTGAATGTTTGTTCATTTATTTTGAGAGAGAGAAAGTGCTGGCACGAGCGGGGGAGGGACAGGAGGGGAAGAAAGAAAACCCCAAGCAGGCTCCAATCAGCACAGAGCCCGACGAGGGGCTCAATGTTATGACCAGGAGATCACAACCTGAGCCGACATCAAAAGTCAGACGTTTAACTGACTGAGCCACCCAGGCACCCGAGATCCATATTTCAACTATAAAGACAACTGATGGTGAATCAAAGAAACTGAGATTACGTCAATGGGATCCATACACTAGCATCTCATGGTCATCCTTACAGATGCCTTTTATGATGAAAGCAACCTTTGTTAAGCATTTTCTATTGACCTATATGAGTAGCAAAAATGAGTAAAACATCTGAATGAAATTTATGAGTGTTGGAACCTTATTTATATATATATTCTGCTTTTGTTTAATTACTAACTTTACCTGGAAGAAAGTTGCACCTGTTAATGAAAGGTTTGCTCATAATTATTTCATAGCTTCAAGATAATCATGTATATTTTCTGATCTATTTCTCAGATTGTATATAAATTAATCCACTGATTTCATCATGGTTTTTGACATTGAACCAACATGGAGAAATTTTGGTTAAAAGTCTTCAATGTCATGAAATATGAATAGAGATATCCACCCTTTAGAAATAGCTAGGACACCTTTAAGAATAAAAGGAGTGCTATTAATAATTATGCCAAAACAATTGGACTTAACCAAGACTGTTCCAAACAAACCAGGACTTTTTTACCCTAGTATTATGAGTGTTTATATTCTGGATCTCCTCTCTTGATTCATTTCTTACTTTTTCTGGATTATAACTTGCAGTAGTCTCCTAAAAACAGCTGATGGTAGGTAAAATTTTTGGATTCCTGGTCTCTAAATATAAATTTATTTTATTCTCAGAGCCAATTAAGAATATTCAGAATGTAAAATTTGGGGTTTAAAGTCATTTGCCTTAGAGTTTTGGAAGCAATTTTTCCACTTCTAGTTTTCAATGTTGTTTTTGAGAAATCTGACGCCATTCTGTTTCTGTGTTTTTTATATGTGATCTATTGTTTTGTCTTTTGTATTTTTCTTAATCTATTTGTCCTATTTTCCTTTCCTTCTTTATTTCTTGAACTATTTAAGATTTTTGTGTTTATCCTTAATGTTGTGAAAATTCATGCTGACGTGACTTGGTTTATTTTGTTGTTGTTGTCATTGTTTTGTTTTGTTTTTTCATTTATTGGGCTGAGTACTTACAATATTCTTATAACCTGAGGATAAATGCCCTCAGTTCTGAATGCTTTTCTTATGTTATTTTTTAGATAATTTTCTTTCCTCCATTCTCTCTATTCTCTGTAGACCTGTTCTTAATAAAGGTTATATCTTCTCGATTGGCTAATTTCTTTTTTATTCTACCATTTTCCATTTCTTTGTCTTTTTGACATATATTCTGGGGAATTTTCTTCATCAGCCTTTCTATTACATTTTTATTTTGGCTTTTCTATTCTTCATTTATTAAAAATTTTTTTTACATTTATTTATTTTTGAGAGACAGAGTGAGACAGAGCATAAGCAGGGGAGGGGCAGAGAGAGAAGGAGACATAGAATTGGAAGCAGGCTCCAGGCTCCAAGCAAGTGTCCAGCACAGAGCCCAACACAGGGCTCGAACCACAAACTGTGAGATCACGACTTGAGCCTAAGTCGGTCACTTAACTGACTGAGCAACCCAGGTGCCCCTCTATTCTTCATTTATAAGAGCTCTTTCTTGTTCTTTGTTCTTTTTCAAAACACCCAGTTCTTGTTTTATGAACACAATATCTTTTCTGGACTCTCTAAGGATATTACTATTATTTTTAACTTTCTTCTATAACCTGAATTGTCCATCAGCTCTGGATTCCTTTGTTTGTATGATTATTTTTTATCCTCTTTCTCATATTGGAGGCTTTACTAAGATGCCTGATGATCCCTTATTGTCTGTCAATGTTTATGAATGAAGCATTAAGAGCAAATCAGAGGCTCTATATGTGTGGATGGGACTTTTCCACTGAAAGATTTCACTGCGGACTCATCAGGAAGCAAAGTCACCTTTTTTATCAAAAGCTCTCTTTAAAGTCAGTTCAATTTCCCCAAAGAAGAGTCCTTCCATTTTTCTTTTTTCTGATTGGTGGTAAGGACTCTTCTAACCTACTTCTCTTAATCAAATCACTCTGTTTTCAGCCCCACATCTTGAGCCTAACCCCTTTTGGGCCTATTGTACCTGAATTATGGAGACTTTTTGCTCAGTTTCTCTCAAAAAATAAAACTCTAGTGTTCTTGGGAAATTTAATGACTGTACACAGACCTTTAGCCCAATCATATCTTCTTGGCTTTGTACCCATCAGATACTTGATGTCCCCAAGTGCAGAACCTCTCACACGTGCTCCTGTGTTGGGGCTCCACCTCTGCTGGTATTTATGTTCTAATTTCCTCCAGTCTGTTAGTACCATTATTACCCATCCATCTCCTTTCAAAAATCTGATGAAAATTCTTTTCACATTTTTACAATTTCAGTCTAAGTGGAGCCCCCATACGCCCTAAGAATCAGCTCCTGGTCTGATTACTAAATTCAGCTGGTAATGAGATGGATATCTGCTGATGCCCCAGTTTCCACAATTGTTTCAGATGCTCCTGAAAATCCCAAATCAGGCGAAAATCCAGATCAGAGATCTGAAGCCAGAGAATACTTCTAGCTTCACAAGATCCCTGCTGAAGTATCAAAGCAGGCAGCCTTCAGCAAATTGGGGGTTGCTGATCTTGAATCAGAGAAGGAATTGGAAAAGAAGTGGTGAGTTTGCAGGGGAAAAAATTAAGTAAAACAGAGACCTGCAGTGTTAGCAGCTGACATTAAAAAGAAAGAAAATTAAATGATGAGCTTGTAGCTTTAATATCACTGCTCTATCCAGCCCTCTGAATCTTTTTATCATACCTAAAGAATTGTTCATTCATCTTTCAGGAATACATTAGAGCAGGAGAGTTTTCCCATAGGCAAAAGCATTATACATATTTGCAAATGTCTTACATAATGATGCGAATACTATGCATAGGGATGTTTTGATGAAAGGTAGAAACAATGCAGCAATTTCCAGTCTGTTTCATTAGCTCTCATATGCCTAAGTAAAGGGAGTTTTCTTTGTTGTTTATGCTTTTTCAAACGTTAAAAAGGCTGGTATTTAGAATTCATGGTATTGGGTGTAAATAGGAAAGCCGACTGTTATCTGATGGAGAATGTTTCTTAATACAGATGTCATGTCACACTCCTATTTCTGGTTATTATTTCTAATAACTTTATTTAAAATATGTGTTTATTCAGGAAATAAAAGCAATTTTTACTGGGATTCAAAAGTACTTTCAATACATGATAGAGAGAAAATAAACCTGTAAATCCTAGCTGCAGGTCTAAAATCGTCTTTTTATTTAGCTTGTTATGGTCAACTCAGCTTTAAAATTTTATTTTTGCAGTAGAAGCTTAAACAGGATGACTTATATTTGGGCTTAGTTGTCAATGTAAAAAAATAAACAAAAACCCTAACAGTTTAGTGCCTGCTTTGCATCGACATAAGAATTCCCCTTTCATTATACCCCAGCTACTGGCAGCTTATTATGGCCATTGCTTAATTTGTGCTCTGTTTTTACAAATGACACTTGTACAGGCCTCTTGGGGCTGCGGAGAGAAGCCAGGCCCCTCTCTTTCCCTTGTGTCAATTCTTTTGTGAACCTTTATAATTAGCCACTTAACAAATGGAGGGAAATGAACCTTCAGCAGCAAAGTATATCCTGAAGTTAAGTCAACCATGTGACAGGCAAAACCGATACATGAAAATCTCCTTAACTCAATTGTTGAGTTGCCTCAAGGGTTAAGAGGCATTCTACCCATAATAGCCTAAAAGAGAAGCCTTAGAAGTGGTGTTTTTTTGATGGTTCACTATCCAAACGCCTGTTAGCCTTTCCAAGAAACAGCACACATTAGAAAAAGCACATATTTCAGGGCAAGATGGCTATCCGCCCCCCCCACCCGCCCCCAAATCTTTTGTTTTGCAGGAAAAAAATGTCAAAAGTCTGGCTTTGAAAGTAACAAGATCCCCAGGCTTGAAATTTACAGATTCAATGTAAAGGAAAAAAAAAGGGGGTGGGGGGAAGCTTACATCTTTGGGACTGAAAGAATGTAAGTGTAGAAAATGACATCACATATATTAAGATATTAATGAATTTGTTTTCAGAATCTATAATAGGGACCCTAAGAGCAGGGTGCTATCATTACGAACTCTTTCCTTTTTATTACTAATTAGACTTCTAAATGTGAGTGTAAATGTACCTCAGAGAGTATGTATTAAAAGTTGCATATGCATAAGAGATCATTTCAAATTCATCTTCCAACAAAAACTTCAACTTTGATATTTTCTCATGTTCCCATTTATACGACATTAACATAGTCTTTTGTATTTAATTTCTAAATTCCATTGTGATCATTCTATCAAGGTATTTACTTTTGAGGACTGTCTGATAGCTTAATCCCAGTTCAATAGGGCAACAGTCAACTGTTGCCAACTTAATGTATCCTATTATTATCAGTGATTCTTTTCCACGTTAAACGTATATTGCCTCTAATGTATACAATGAAATTTATCTGGTTTAAAAGCATATCCAAATCAAAAAATATATATGATACATTTTACACAGAGCTGGGGAGACATAAGAATGGGGGCTTACAATATTATAATATTAGAAGATAAAAAAATTTCAGATACTATAATATATTGATACCAGAATGCTTTCTATCTTGAGAGGAATAAAATGGAACATAGTAAATTTCTGTAGGGTCAGTGAGATAAGAGACAGTTTCACTTCAAGTGAGCTCAAAGTGTTATTGTAAATAAAAATTGTGGTTTTATTTTATTATATAGCCCAAATATATTCATTAAAGTTTTATAGCAACTTGCTATTGGTTTCAAAGATGAGTAAGTTTGCTTTATAGGCTATTGAGTAGTGGTTGACATTTCTCAATTAAGTCCTCATCTATACAAGAGCTGTTAACTCATCTATGCTTACCTTTCTTTAAAGTTTTATTTAGGTATAACTGACCAATAAACATTGTATATATTTAAGGCGTACAACTTGGTGTTTTGACAAACATTTACATTGTGGAATGATTACCACAATCAAGCTGATTAACATATCTGTCACCTCACATAGCTACTATTTTCTTTTCTTGCTTTCTTTTCTTGTGTGTGTATGTGTAGAGAACTCTTAAGATCTATCCTCTTTAGCAAAATTCAAGTATATGATAGTTTTTTTAAAACTGTAATAACCATGCTGTATAGCAGATCTCCAGAATTTATTCATCTTGTGTACTTGAAACCTGTACTCTTTGATCAAAATCTCCCCATTTCTCCCTCCCCTCAGCCTCTGGCAACCACCACTGTACCCTCTGTTTCTATGACCTTGACTATTTTATATTCTACAAGTAAGATCATGCAGTATTTGTCTTTCTAGGTCTGGCTTATTTCACTTAGGATGATGTCCTCCAACTTCAACCATGTTGTGGCAAATGACAGGATTTCCTGACTCCATAGCTAAACAATATTCCATTGTATGTATGTACCACATTTTCTTTATCTGTTCATCTGTCAATGGACATTTAATTTGTTTCCATATCTTGGCTATTGTGAATAATCCTGCAATGAATGTACAACCTCAGTGGCAAAAAAAAAAAAAAAAAAAATTAAATTAAATAAATAAAATAAAATAAAAATAAAAATAATCTGATTGAAGAATGGGCAAAGGACCTGAATGGACATTTCTCGAAAGAAGACATAAATGGCCAACAGGTATATATATGAAAAGGTGCTCAATGTCACTAATCATCAGGGAAATGCAAATCAAAACCACAATAAGAGATCATCTCACACCTGTTAGAATGGCTATCTTCAAACAGACAAATGATAACAGCTCTCTCTACGCCTAGCCTAGCACAGCTGGGGCTCATGGTCCCAAGAAGCATCTGAAGTGTGTAGCAGCTCTAAAGCATTGGACACTAGATAAACTGACCAGTGTGTTTGCCCCTTGTCTATCTACTGGTTCCATAAGCTCTCATCATTTTCCTAGGGAATAGACTTAAGTATGCCCTAACAGGAGATGAAGTAAAGAAGATCTTTATGCAGAATTTTATTATTTATTATGACTGTTGGCAAATTCTGAACTGATAGAACCTACCCTGCTAGTTTTATGGGCATCATCAGCATTGTCAAGACCGGGGAGAATTTCCATCTGATCCACGACACCAAGCATTGGTTTTGCCGTTCAAGTATAAATTGTGCAAAGGAGAAATACCTTTGTGGGGGGCAAAAGGAATCTGGTGACCCATGATGTTCATACCATCTGCTATCCTGATCCCCTCATCAAGGCGAATGAGACCACTCAGATTGATTTAGAGGAGGGAAAGATTGCTGAGTTCATCAAGTTTGACACTGGTAATCTGTGTCTGTGTGTGATGACTGGAGGTGCTAACCTGGGAAGAATTGGTGTGATCACCAACAGAGAGACACCTTGCTTCTTTTGATGTAGTTCACATGAAAGATGCCAGTGGCAACTGCTTTGTCACTTGGCTGTCCAATGTTTCTGTTGTTGGCAAAGGCAACGAACCATGGATTTCACTCCCCCCATGGAAATGGTATCTACCTCACCATTGCTGGAGAGAGAGAGAGACAAGAGACTGGTGGCCAAACAGAGTGGTGCGTAAAATGGTCTTTCGGTGATGTGATTGGAAGTCTTTATATTTAATTAAAGATAAGACAGCATGGAAAAACAAAAAAGGGTCACAAATGTTGATGAGGATGTGAAGAAGAGGGAACCCCTGTGTATTGGTGATGGGAAGGTAAATTGATGTAGCCATTATGCAACACAGTGTGGGGGGGGGGTTCCTCAAAAAATTAAAAATGGAACTACCTTATGACCCAGCAATTCCATATTCTAGGCATATCCAAAGGAAATGAAATCAGATCTTGAAGAGATATCTGCATTCCTGTGCCTACCTTTTGGATGAGGTAGTAATGAGAGCAAACCTTTATTCAGGCACTGTTCTAGGCACTTTTAATATATTAATTAATATAGTCCTCATTGCAAACCTACGAAATAGATACTGTTAACATCTCTACTCTGAAGTAAGGAAACCAAAACCAGTGAGGATAAGGTCACATCGATAGGAAGTGGCAGAACTGGGCTGCCTGGCTCAAGTCTATGCCCTTGACCACCAGGTCATAGCAATTTGTCTCCCTGATTTGTCAACCATCTGGCTCTATTGACCAAACTTTTTTAGTATCATGTAACTAGCTCAGGAAAACCTATAGCAGTTTTCCTTGGTTGGAAGTATTTTAACGTATCAGAAGTCTTATTTCCCAAATTGTTGGTGGACTTAGAGACCTATTATTCAAGGTTGAAGTCAGCTAGTATTAAAAGTGACCACATAATTTATTGTGTTAATGGGACATTTTAAAGAAGGAAGTTAGATGCTGTTAATAGTTACACACTTGGAAAGTTGACAGAATCTAGACTGTCCCAGGCAAACCTAAGCATATAGGTACCCTGGCAAAGTCCCTCGAAGCCTGGATGCTCAACTTTCCGCATGGAGCAGACAGGAAAACAGCTGGAAATCCTTGCCAATTCTCCGGATGCCCTTGGAAAATGAGAGCAAATAATATGTGCAAATGGAGTCACCTCATTGGCCTCTACTTTGTACACTGGAATCGCATTTTAAAACCTACTGGAGAGTCCTAGGTAGGCCTACCTTTTAGGAATTATCAAAACAAGCCTGGACTCTAGGTACCCTTAAAAGCAGTCTTAGCCTTCCAGATTAGCAACGGGAAAACAGCTACGAGCTTTTGCAGGGAGGGCCTCAGTAGGGGGTAGTGCTTCAGTCTGTTGCTGCTATTTCCTCCTTCCTGCCACCATCACCCACCTCTCCCTGGTCATAGCTTTGGACAGTCGCCTTACTCAACTAATGTCGTCAGTTACCAGGTGATGATACAAAGCAGAATTTCTCTCAACTCACTGTAACTGCTTACAATTCAGCACGATGCTTGAGACCCGGTAGGTACTTAATCGAGATCGCTGAATGAATGACTGACTGAATGAATGTGCGAATGAATGAACATGGGGAAGACTGTTGCTTTCTTGGCTTTGTTAACAGCAATAACGCTCTGCACTGCTAATGGGATTACAGGTAGTGTTTTCACAGCCCTTCATGTTTTAGGGAATAGGTTATAAAATATTCTAACTGAAAGTCAAGTTGCCTATAAAAAGTAGAAAATCCACAATCTTTATGCCTGAGTGGCCTATTAGAATAGATTAATTCTGGTGGTATGGCTGCTAAGACACCTATAATTTGATGATAATTTTCCTCATGTTCAAAATGTTGTTCCAACTTTGACGGCTGGAATTAGGAGAAGTGCAATTCCATAAATATGTAAGACTGACTACAGGGTTTCTACCTTTAAACTTTTGTTGGTTCTTGCCTGCCTAGGATGTCCTTGGTCCCCCTCCGTTCCTCTCAGACCTGCCTTTTCTTGGGGGTCTGGTCAAGTTTATCTTCTTCTGTGTTGCATTTCTCCACCACCATCCATAGTGGATTCTCTTCCACCTAAATCCTATAACACATTTTGTCTGTTCCATTGGGTAAAAGGCATAATATGTGTGACTCAAATTGGTAGGCACACATTTATCTCCACAAGTTATGTGAGGTTTTTTTACAGAGCAGATTGTATGTCTTTTTCTTGTCCCTGCTTACTGATAGATATATGTGTTGCAGAATTAATTCTCACAATTGCTTTTATTGTAACAAACCATTAGGTAGCAAAGTTTTGAGGGGGGGAAGAATTTTACCCATCACCTACTTCTAACTATTAGAAGCTATATGTATCTACCCAAAGAACCGAATAATTGTGAATGCTCAAATAGGCTTAGATCAGTAGCAACAATATTAATAAAAGACATGAGTACTTACGCGTTATAATTGTCTTATAAATAGTAGTATATGATTGCTTGGTTTATAGTGAGCACTGGATTGATATAGTTTCTTTCTATTAATGACTAACCAGACATGTGCATAAGTAATATATATTTGCAACATTTATTATGGAAGTAGAAAAATGCAATTGTGCCTGGCAGTTCAAGGCAGCATATGTGTGGTTAATCAGAATGATGTAGACAATAGGTGATATAAGAGTCCAGGTAAGTGATCACTATGAATTTTTAAGTTCTTCCCTAGCACTAAAGCAATGCCTAAGGATGTAACAACTTTTTCCAAATACCCACTTAATGATAGAAGGATGAGGTATTTTATATTGATTATAGCACACTAAACACAGCCCTAGTGTTCTAAGCGTTAAGCATCCCCCATGTGAGTCCAATGTATACCAGGATGCAAATGAAAATAGCTTGTTGTTTTCTTTCCTTTGGTTCTTCAGTTCTAAGAAGGAATAGATGATAAACTCAGGCACAAGGTGCTTGTTACTTCACAAGGGCCACATGTGGAGTTTTCCAGAGTTTCAGGTCAGTATTTTTTCCTTTGGTGTGTTACATAATGAATTTACAGTCTTTTTAAAAAATGTTTATTTTAAGAAAGCGAGAGAGAGAGAGAGAGGAAGAGAGTAGCATGGGGGAGGGATAGAGAGAGAGAATCCCAAGCAGACTCCACACTCAACTTAGCACAGAGACTGATGCAGGGCTCGAACTCATGGAACCTTGAGATCATGGTCTGAGCCAACATAAAGAGTTGGATGCTTAACTAACTGAGCCACCCAGGTGCTGTGAATTTACATTCTTTTAATGGGTGAAGTACACAGAGGACTTTAGCCAGAGGATGAACTTCCATGCTTCCCCTTCTTGTGGTCCCCTGATAACCATCCCTAGTTGGTGAGAGCGAAACTTATAGTATGATGGTAGTGGATGTTCTCACAATCCTTCTGGTACCATCTTCATATCCCTCGCCGCATACAGGTACTCATAAATATTTGCTGGTGCTGCTGCTGAAGAATTTGTATTGAGAAGAGAAGTGATTTGGTAAGGTGAGAGTGAAAGGTTTGTTTTCTCTAATTTTTCTGAATGATGCTGCAGGGAGCAGCAAGAAACATTCCTTCTGGGCATAGAGAAGTGGTCCCTTTTGAGTTGGTAAACAGAGAATGTGGGTGTTCAGGTGTGCTGACCCATCAAGTTAATGTAAATGTATAATATATCCAGAATATTACCTGGTGATGGGAAAAAGATGATGCAGGGATATGTTACATCTCTCTCTCTCACTTTCTCTATCTCTTTAAAGTTTATTTTATTTTGAGAGAGAGAGAGAGAGAGAGAGAGAGAGAGCGAGAGCATGGTGGGGGCAGAAGGAGAGAGAGAGAGAGAAAATCCCAAGTAGGCTCTGCTCTGTCAGCGCAGAGCCCAACATGGGGCTCAATCCCACGAACCATGAGATCATGACCTGAGCTGAAACCAAGAATCAGACACTTAAATGATTGAGCCACCCCGGTGCCCCACATCTCTTAAAAACATTATACCCATATAGCAATTTTATAAATTCTTTTGTCAATTTTACATATCATTCTTCCCAGTGACAACTGGGGATTTTAAGCATATTGTTCTTAACTACATGATCATGATGAATAGAAACAAATTAGACATTACTCCATGTAGCAGGCAGTATTGACCTATTCTCAAATGCATTATTGGACCAATTTTAAAACAGAAGAATCAAAGTAATTGATTGGTGGCTGTGGGAACGTTGCTTCCATCAATATTCAAGTGTATTTTGAACTCTGTTATGCAGTTAAGAGAACCTAACTGAAGTCACACAAGTGTGATTTTTGATGCAACAAAAACAAAAAGAAAATATTCCGAAGGGCAAATTTTAAAGCCATGACATTTCAATATTTCATCCAAATCAAAGTTAAAAGTTCTTCCTGACATTGGCATAAAATATTATTTTTTCATCTCTTTAAATAATTTGTAAGGTAGGTTCCTCTTACTTTGAGAATAATGTGTTTTAGAAAATTTTCCAACATGAGTTTTGGAGAACAATAACAAATGCCTAAAACCAATTACAGGATCACCCAAACTTTAAGTGATCATTTTGGCAGGCTTTCTAAGGATCACCATTTCATTCTAGATTTTATATAAAATATGCTAAATGAATGCATGTCTGTTTCTACTGCTTTTTCAATTACCACACTTCTGACATATTATGGTATGTACCTATATTTCCTTATGATTCTCAAATTAGTTTTGCATAAAAGCAAGCAAATTCCTCATAATTTTGGTTTATCGTTTCATTTGGGGGAAGGGAAAATCAAGACATATCTGTTGCATGTATCCAGTTTTTTGTCCACCCAGACACAAAACAGTCACGACATAGATTGAGAAATGGAACCAAGCTTCACACGAATTGCATTTCACATTCAAGAAAATTCTCCTCTAATGAAAATTCACAGATTACTGTTGTGGGTGCCTTGCTTCTCAATTGCCCCTATCTGGTTTTCATGGTTGAGAGAAGCTCATCTTTCTTAAGCAGATTTGGGGGCCCACAGAGCACAGGGCAACATAATTGACATATTAGTCTATTTGCTGATCTCTTAAAGCTCAGTGCCTACTGATGGAAGTCATCCAAGCCATTCTTCTCCACCTTTCACTTAACAAGCATAATAATAAATGAATATTTAAAGTAGCGGCAAATGTATTAGCTGGAAACAAATAGGTTTCATTTGTAACAAGTGCACACAGGTTAATTAACAAGAAGGAGCTTTTGTTTTGAAACAGGCTCCCCGATGCTGGGGGGGTAGGTGCCGTTAAGGGCCAATTGAGCTCCGTAGGATAATTATCAAGTACCAGCGTGCTCTTCCGTTGGTTAACAAAGTGCTGCCCACTATTTGCCTAAACCTATAAACCATCATCTGTGATCCTCAGCAGCAATTAAGTGACAAACGTTTCCTCGGCTGAGACTTGGGAAAACAAAAGAGACGCGGTGGGATTCGAGGAGCCACATGGATATTTTTGAATGGCACCTTTGAAGACCACTTTTTCAATCACAAAGCATTGGGCAGAAGCATATTTGGTATTATGTGACAGAGGAAATGCCAGGGTACTTTTAAAAGAGAAACTACAGTGGGCATATAGAATAGTGGACACAGTGCATATTTGAACAGCACTGGTTCTAAAACCTTGACGTGTTTAGCAGGTGTAACAGAATAGAGAGACCTGAGTCATCTCCTTATAGCACTAGTACCCACTTTTTTCCTACTATTCTAGCTACCCCCCTCCCCACATCTGATGAGGGGCTATGAAGAACATGGTGGAAATTCCCTTGAAGTTTGGGGATGAAAGTCTAACCAATGTGCAGCAGCTCCTCCAGGGCAGGAGTTACTAATTAGCTCTACAGAAAAAAAAAAAAAAAAAAAAAACGAAAAGAAAAAAGAAAAAAAGGAAAGAAAGAAAAAGATAAGAAAAAAGAAAAAGCCTATTACTGAAAATGATATATCAGCATAAAAAAAAGTAGTTTTAGACCTAGAGATTGCCTTCTATCACAAACTAATTGATCTAGAAGTTTCAAGGGTGTAACATTTAAAATAGTTCTGTAGGCACGGCAGTAGTTCCAGGAGCTATAAACCTTACAAAGGCACCGTTGAGTTAGTTCCATTAATTGTCTGGCTGGAAGAAGTCTCCAAAAGTTGCAGAAGCTCTTGTTTTTCCAGCGAAGGATCTTCTGGGCATTTAGTTGCCTACATTAAACAATGTTGTCTAACTGGTTTGCATAATTGCTAGGGCTAAAAGGCTGTTCCTCGACATTAAAAAATACAATTATAAATGTATGAGTTTCCCTCAGTCAGAAGGTACCGATTTTTTCCCCCATGCCCAAATAACAGCATTTACAAATGTTTTCACGAATCGTGAGAAGCGACCGCTCCGTGCGTTCTAATGCAGGGTGAGGTCAACAGCTCTCTTGAAAGAACAAAACCAACCCAGGGCCACGCGGGCAGGCGGGCCTCATTAAGCACTCCAGAGTGAGGAGAGCCTGTTGGAAAACTGCGCCGGGCTCGACCCCTCCTTTGTACTTCACCAGGTTCCTCCGCACCTCTGCCACTTTCCTCTGGATTTATTATTTTTTTTTATGAATTATTTAAACATGGCCATTTCACATCTACAATTAGTTTTCAAAGAAAAGGCAACCGGAGAAAAGAACCGCAAGTTAAACAGCTTGAGAACGGCTCGGGTTTGGGCAGGACGAGAAAGGCCCATCCCTGTGTCAGAGCCGCCTTCGGCGGTGGCTTCCCACGCCCCTGTCGTTTTAAGTCCCTTAGACTCCGTCTGCGTTGCAGCCTGGACCCTGTTTCCGACAGGGAGGACACACGAGTATCAGAGCGTCGCTGTTCTGGGTTACCTGCCTGTGTTTCTTCTGTGTGCGCAGATGGGAATTGACGGTCACAATTTCCACGGTTGGGAAAAGAGTAGCCTATGGAGAGTGGACAGTTTTCATCATCGTTAAGGAGTGAACAACGCACCAAAAAATGGAAATGCTGGTACCACTAACACTTGGAAAAATGCAAGTGCCCAACGGTTGTTGTACCCCGGTTACTCTTCCCCCATTAGCACCCAGAACCCAGTCCCGTCTTGGCAGGGAATGGCCTCCTAAAGTCACAATATCCTGGTCCCTCATTTCTCATCACCAAAGCATTCAGCCAGACTAGACAGCAAGAGACCGTCAAAATCATCCCTCGGCCCTCAGGTATGGCTATACCGTGCTAGAACTCATCACCTTGTAATAGAATACAATAGAAAGTGTTTTATCTACCAGACTGGAAACTTTTTCTAGGCTAGGAGCTAAAGCCCCGTCCCTTGCTACCCTCAGAGCCTGACATATAACAGATCTCCCAAAATATTGGTACAGGGATGGACTAAAACCCTCGGTGTGCAAAATGTATCTCTCTCGGAAAGTCTTTGGGGATAAAAAAGAACTGTAAAATTCACTCGCCGATTCCTTCTGCCCATCTGATATTTCACAATATTCCCTCCGGGAATATTCTTTATAGCTAAACAAACAGCCATTTCCACTTCATTGTTAGCAGCCCGGTAGAAGAATTACCTTGAAAATCAAGTTTTCTAAAATGTATGTGGACTCAATAGCGCCAGTCCCATCAAAACACAGGAAAAGTCACGAGTCTCTTATGCGGGTGAAAGGCAAATTGCTAAAATACGTGAATGGGAAGAGGTATATTCGATGTAACGTTAGATCCATTTGAGATTATGAATCGGCATTTATTGTAGAGCTACCGTTCTCCAGGTCCACAATCAAAGATTATTCCTAAAACTCTGACAACGATATTACAAAGTCAGTTTTGTCAACCAACTGACAAATATAGGAGCGGAAGCTCAGGGAGGCTGGACAGCTTTCCCAAGGTCACACAGCACAGGAAGGGAAGGGCAGAGGGCCCAGGGTACTCAGGCTACACCAGATGCCAATAGTCTGATGCTAGACCCGGGCCACTGAAGCCCGTTTCTCTGCTGTGATTGAGGAAACTCTGTATTAAGGTTGGACCTTTCCTCTAATTTAGAGGCGTGAATCCACAAGTGGTCAGTGACCATGAGTACAGTAATGGGAAGGGAGGCACCAGTCCCAAATCAGCCCCCGCCATCCCCTCCGTAATACAGTAGAGCTGATGGCTCTACACCCATGGCACACTCTGGCAAGGTCACTCAGGCACAAAGTTGAGCTGAACAAGACGCCAGGACACTTTGGGTTCTTCGTGAGGAGGCCTCATTCTCCTCAGCACCTCGGGAATGACCTGTGACCCGTGGCAAGGGACCAGAGTGAGTCCTGCCCCCACATCTGCCACCCTGGACCCAGTGTATGAGGCACTGTCACCCCTTCCCAACTTTTTCCTTGGGATGACCAGTTTTTAGTCAATTCACTCCTCATTAGTAGTTACACGAGAGGATACAGTGGGAAAGCAAGACAAATTCAGTAGACTCAACTTATTTATTATTATTATTTTTTAATGTTTACTTTTAGGGGACAGAGATAGAGTCTGAGCAGGGGAGGGGCAGAGTGAGAGACACAGAGCTCGAAGCAGCTCCAGGCTCCGAGCTGTCGGCACAGAGCCTGACGGGGAGCTCAAACCCACTAAGGGTGAGATCATGACCTGAGCCAAAGTCGGATGCTTAACTGACTCAGCCACCCAGGCGCCCCTCCGTAGACCCAATTTAAATTTGCCCTCTTTGCCAGTAAAATGAAATGAAAATGATGTTTCCAAAACTGGACTTAAAACCAATGGCTTATTTGACAATTGCGTGGAATACTTAGTAACTTAACCATTACTGTTGCTTCATGCACTGACAAGCCTATTCAGGTGTAGAATACCTGAAATTTTAAGTAAAATTTCAGAAAGACTAAAGGCTTCTGGTTAGCATATGTGGACTAAAGGGAAAGAAGCAGTCCACCGACTGAACTGCAGTTAGGTCACTGTGCCCCCTTTCCTGCCACCTTTTCATCTCCCCGGTCTCTGAGCCAGCATGTTGGAGAATGGACTCTTTCCCATGCTCTGGTGTCCACTGATGGCACGTGCTTATAATATTTGGACTCTGTTAGATGCATCTATCTTAAGTCAACATCTTTATGCACAAAAGGTGAAAAAGTAATGAGGGTAAAATATGATAAAGGCTGGACTAGACTGCACCACTCCTTGGCTCGAAGCCCTTCAGCGGCTTCAGGTTTCTCCCAGGGGAAGAGCCGGAGTCCTTACATGATCTCCCTTCCCTGCCCACACTCCCTCTCTAATCTCAGCCCCTGCTCCTGTCCCCTTCTCACATGTCTCCCGGCTGCTCTGCCCTGTTGTGGTGCCGAAACATGCCAGATAGGCTCCCCTCTTAGGGTTTTCCACTCTCTTTTCCCTCTGCCGGAAGGCGCTTCCTTTCAGTCTCTGAAAGAGTGGCTTCCCTCCTTCCAGTTTTTGCTCAGTTTTCTCGCGGAGCTTAGTGAGGCAAGCTTATTTAAACCACAATCCTCACCACCACCCACTTGACGTCTGGGGCCTACGAAACTCCTCTAACTTCCTTTTCACAGAACTTGTCGCTTTCTAAAATGCTGTATGTTTTTCTTACTTCATGACCTACTGTCAGTCCCCTCCCACATCCTTCTCAAACACTAAACTTCACGCTCCTTGTGGACAGGGACTTGGGTCTGTTTGGCTTATCCGTGAATCCCATACTTAGGACAACACTTCATACCTAGCAGGTGTTCAATAAATATTTGTTGAATAAATAAACAGATAAACGCTGTGATTAAAAGCCATTTACTTATTGAATAAATGTTAGTATAAAGACATTATGCTAAATACCTTGAAAATACAAAGCTGGTTAAGACCTATAGCTTATACAGTAGTGATTTCACCTGCATTAACACCCCATTTGCAGGGGAAGAAGTGACAGTTTCCCAAAAGAGGTGCAGTACGTTGGGATTTTCATAGGTTTTATGCAAGAGCAGGTTCTTCGATATGAAGTGTATGAAGATTAAAAGGGCTAAGATTATGTTGGAGTAGGGACAATTACAAAGACCTCAGGGAGGAGGTAATATTTGAGTTGAGGCTTGAGGGAGGTTGGATTTGTCCGTGTTGAGTTGGAACGGGTAGGACAGGGAGGGAAGATTTTTGCAGGTGGAGGACACAACATCGATGGAAATCATATAAGGACAACTAAGCAAGCTGTTTATTTTTGCTGAAATATAAGGAATATGAGGAGTCAACTGGTTTCAGATTAGAGAGCACTTTAAATGATAGGGCATTCTGGAGCATAAGAGAGATACAGTTTCAAGCAGAAAAGTCTGGGCTGCCATGGATAGAATGGACCAGAGAGGGGGATGCTAGCCACAGATGAGAAAACTTTTGCCAACAGTCTGGAAGGACGGCAGTGGGGCCCGGGGAAAGGGAGTAGCGGTGGAAATGCAAAGAATAAATGAATAAAAATTACGGGCGTCTATTTAAAAAGGTAACTAACCGGATAGAATATATGGGGGGGGGGGGTTGGACAAGAAAAGGGAAGAATAGTAGCACAAATGTTCTAATTATTAAAAACCTGCAAGTCAGGGGTGCCTGGGTGGTTCAGTTGGAAGAGCATATGATTCTTAATCTCAGGATTGTAAATTCAAGCCCTGTGTTGGGTGTAGAGATTACTTAAAAATAAAAAAAATCTAAAAAAAAAAAATTAAAAAACCCAAATCGTTATTTAGTTCATTACAAGATCCATATATACCCTACATTTCAAATCAATCCATGCACTTGCTTTTCTACTCTTAGTCTCTCTTTCCTGAAGGAACTGAAGCTCAAAGAACTGTGGAATGGATTTGACATGAGTCTGAGTGTAATGTCCAGGAGCTGCCATATGAGCAAGAGGTGTGAGGGCCGTGGGCGTCGCCATGTTGACCACAACATAGATAGAGACCACAACATGGACTTACCCCTTAAGGGGGGCCATATGTTGGAGTCTAAGAGTGAAGGGAAGAAGAGAAAGAGACACCGATGTGTCACTATTAGCTGCATTTTACTGCAAGGAAGCTGAGTCTTAGAGTGGTCACGGTGCCTGTATTTGTGTTGCTAGAAAGTAGCAGCTTGAGGATTGAAATTCAAATTTTGCCTGTGAAGCTTATGGAAGTATGTATTAGAGAAACCTGTTATTTCCTTAACTGCCAAATGAATTTTTCTAAAGAAGTCCCTGCTGTGCTCCCCCTCCCTGTCCGCTTTTCTTTCTTCAGTGTCCTCTGAGAGCTCCTAAGCAAATGCTAGGTACACAGTAGGTGCTTTGGTTGAATGACATATTATTTTCTTTGAGAAAATCTAGGCTACCTTGAGTATTTTCCCCTTGCTGATTCTTACAATGAAAATATACTTCAAAAAATGATAATATGTGAATTTAAACAGTGAAAATTATATTCCATACAAGATAGCTTTCAAACACCATGAAATAAAATACTACAGTGCTTAGCACTAGAGGCTATTAACCTAATTAGTGTACTAAGCATGAAATATAAATGATCATGCTATATTGCGAAAAAAATAATTGAAAATAATGGCTAACTACGTTTCAGAATTATACAAATGATACAATTATTTTATCTTATAAATGTTAAGATGACAGGAATATTGTTAAGTAAATGGATTAAAAAGATGAGTTTCGAGGAATCCTATAATTTTAATATTACCTGCTAGAATTGGGCATAAAGCTTTGAGTATAGTTTAAACTGGCTACTTTGGTTAGGGAAAGGCAAAGTTTGCCTTCTATTGCACTGTGGTGTGTTTCGAGTACTTTCTCCTTCTAGCTTAATAAGGAGAGCAGGTTTAGGAGTTCCAGGGAAAGGTTAAGAAGCACAAATAAGGGGCGCCTGGGTGGCGCAGTCGGTTAAGCGTCCGACTTCAGCCAGGTCACGATCTCGCGGTCTGTGAGTTCGAGCCCCGCGTCGGGCTCTGGGCTGATGGCTCGGAGCCTGGAGCCTGTTTCTGATTCTGTGTCTCCCTCTCTCTCTGCCCCTCCCCCGTTCATGCTCTGTCTCTCTCTGTCCCAAAAATAAATAAAACACGTTGAAAAAAAAATTAAAAAAAAAAAAAAAAAAAAAAAAGAAGCACAAATAAATACAAGGCAGACCAAGTACGACTTACAGTGGTCTTTAATATGGCTCACATTTAAGTGGTAGAAAGCAGAAAGAAAAAAGCCACAGAGACTGTAGAATGGAGACACTCTGTTAGAGCAAAAATTATATATATTTTTTGGTTATGTGTACCTCAAACCAGTACGGCATCTGACTTCAAACAGTCATTCACTGAGGAAAAGTCAATTGACCAGTGAAAGAATTACAAAGGGAGCCTGAGAAACAAGGGCCCTTTGAACATATAAATCTAAGCATGATCTTTCAGTGGTTTTCCACCACCAAGATATAGAACTCAAATGCTCTAGCGGGACAAACATGATGTGCTCCAGCCCCTGCCTGGGGGGCAGTCACACCCCTCACCACTGAGCTGACGTCCCATAATAACGGGTCCTGGAAAGACCCCTCTACAACTGCACCCCTGCTCCCCCTCAATGTCTTCAATCTCCCTCTGACTGGGGCCTGCAACTCGGGCCTCCTCCTTGAAATTGTCCATGGTACCATTTTCTCCCCTTGTTTTTCCACTGTGGTGGCACTTTGAAATATAGTCCACTGGAATTCTCTCTGTGTGCCATAGACTGGAAGCTGAGTCTGGCTCCTCTCCGAATAGCCAGCAGTTTACAGGGTCAGGCTGTGCCATAAAAGTCCTTTGAATGAAAGAAGGAACAGAGTGTTGGCAAGAAGAGAAGAGAAAGTATGGGGCTCAAATAGGCCAGGAAGCTGATTTGCAGCTGGTTGTGCAAAGAGGGTCCTCTGAAAAGATCTGCTTTCCAAATTCCACCTTCAGTGCCTGAAGTTGAGTGTACTTGAGACTAAAACAACTTGCTTTTTGGTTAGAAAAGTTAGAGTTACTTGTTATTTGGTACTGCATGAGCTGGAAGAAATGGCATTTTTGTCCATATTTTGTTGATTTTTAAAAGTTGTTTGTTTTAAATGTCAGACTTGCAGAAAGACTGAAGGGAAAATGCAAAGACTTCTCATATACAAATTGTCTAGATATTAGCACTTGCCATCTTTTTAACTGAGTCATTTAAGAGAAATTGCAGAGATGTATTTCCTAAAAGCAAGAAGTTGTCTTAGGTAGCCACACTACAATCCACAAGATCAGGAGACAGACTAACCCCAAGACAGTGCTATTAGCTAAGCTATAGAATATTTTGCCAATTGACTCCACGCCTTTTGTAAGAGAGAGAATCCAAAGCCACATGCTTTGTTCAAGCCATCCTGTCTCCAGTTTTCTTTAACCTGGAACAGCATTTGAGTCTTTCTTTGTATTTCATAGCCCTGACGTTTTGTGAGTGAAGCCAATTATCATATAGAATGTCCCTCATTTAGGGTTGCCTTGAGGTTTCGTCCTGAACTTAGTTTTGGATTTTGAGCTTTTGTGGCAATGTCATGGAAGGGGTGCTAAATTCTTCTCAGTGCTTCATACCGGGAAGCACAGACGAGATCTGCTGGTGGTGTTAACTTTGATCACTTGGCCAAGGGGAGATTTACCACATTCCTCCACTTTCAAGTTCCTATTTCATCCTTTCTAATAAATTCTGTAGAGAGATACTATGATATAATAATCCTCTTCATACTTTCACCCACCACTTTCAGCATCCTGTATGACACTTCCCTGAATCAATTACTCTGCTGCTAGTTGCCAAATGGCGAGCTTCTAAGTTCATGACTTCCAGGGGGCTCTGACTGCATCATCTGTTCAATCTTACACTTTCACCTCACTGTTCTTTTGGTTGGGGTACCCTCTAAAACACCCATCTCAGAAGACTTTAACCTTCATAATCAAACTTTAAATAGAGCAAATCCCAGTATTAATTTAGGACCATGAGTTACCACCACAACAGCTAAATCTCGTTTTGAAAAATTAAACCTGCATTTTCTTTTTTTCTAACCACTCCTTTCTCGATCATTTTATTTGTAGATTCAGAAGTGGTTCAATTTGCAAAACTATTACAGTTTCTGTCAACATAGGTAACGTGAAATAGAAAGTTGAAGAAGCCATCCGGATCATTACGAATTTTACTTCTTTCTGTTGGTAAAAGTATTACCACCTCTCTGTTTTATTCTCGGGCCTAAGTGTGTGTGTGTGTGTGTGTGTGTGTGTGTGTGTGTGTGCGCGTGCATGCGTGTGCAGAGTGGTGAGCAGGAGATGGGAGAGGATGGGAGGTGGGGTGGCATAGGGTTGCCTGCCCAAGGAATCTTAGAAGTCTACATTGATAAAATGTAAGGAACAATTATTCAACTAGGCTTATTTTGTCTATATAAATATATTTGCCTCTATAGAAGCTTTCACAAAGTTCCTAGCATTTAAGCATTTAACCTCAAGCATTTAAGGTTTTAGGCCTAATTTTGATGAAGACATATAGACTCCTTAATTAAAGCACGTGGGAAAAACACCACCTTTCCTTTGTGACTATCTTTTCCAACAGCGGAGCTTCATATGCGGCTATGGCAGATCCACGCATAAAATGGGTGGTCACGTGTCCTCCCAAAGTCCTCTTGTCAGGATGCCCTGGCGCGGTGGCAAAGGTGTATCATTGGTGAGCTCACCTCTCCAGCCAAGACTCCCAAGGCCATGACACCATAAACGATCCAACTGAAACGAAGAAGGAATTTCAGCAGGACGTAATTCCCCAAATCACCATTTGGCCACAACTGTGTGTCAGCAGTTGTCCGGAAATTAGCGCCCCTGTTTACTTGTTTCGCAGTTTTGCAGGCACCGCGGCACAGCCCTCATCTGCTTTCCCTGACCAGCAGAGGCCTTGCCGCGTTTCCTGGGGCTCCATTTCTGCGACGCTAGGAAGTTCCCAAAGTGGCAACCAGGGAAAAGACAGGAAAAGACGGGCAACCGAAGCAACCGAAGCCTCCTGCTCGCGCTTGCCGTTAGTGCCTGTGCTCTGTCTGGCCTATCATACACCATTACAGTTGATCAGGCTTAAAAGGCAAACTCAGATTTTCAAGCAGAGCAGTCACTGGAGTACATTTATGGATCGTGTTCTCATTCCAATACGGTTCCCAGGGGACGGAGTGCACAGCACAAGTAACGTATCTGCAGCCTCCCTTCAATATAAGTTTTGCATAAAACAGAAATGCTAGGTCTGTAAACAATATGAGTGCCTGCCATGCACATGGCAACCAGAAGGTGGCGCGGTCTCAACATTGACCAAGGGTCTCGGCTCCACCGTTGAATCCAAGCAAATTTATTTGTGATGAGTGGTTCTTGCACTGTGCACGTCCATTTACGCATTTGTGTCTGTCCGCACTACATACACATAAACCCCTTCCCGTGCCTAGAGACAGAACTCTTTGCTGGTTTCCATTGTCTTTGTATCCCTTCCCCTTTTAAATTAATACTGCTTTGCTTTATAAATTAGAAGACTTGAATGTTGCTCTTTCCTTATCTTCCTATTCCAAGCATTTTGTTAATGAAATCTAAATGGAGCCTCGTACTTACATAGTCTTTGTAACAATTTCATCGTATGAGGAAGATCTTAATTGTAAATTCGTTCATTAAGAGTTTAGTTCAACCGGTAAGTAATTCTTTGGTCAAAATTAGCAAAATGAGGAACGCACATGGAGTGATGTGCATGCGAACGTTAAAACGGGCATTCTAAATTTCAGATGTGTTAAATATTGCATTTGTATCTCAGATTCCATTATACGGAAAGAACACGGCCAAGAGCTTCACTAGTATTTTTCTTTCAGTAAGAGAAGAGACATGCCTTTGTGTTTTATGAAGTGGATTTCATTAAAATGCATCAGAGGCTTTAATAGTAAAAACAAACAATACCGAAACAAGTTGTCAGCATTTCACAGCAACTTGTGAACACTGGTAAATGGGCACAATTTTGATACTAAAAAAGTTCCCTTCTCAAGGCCACTAAGTGAACTCTCAGAGGACAGTCACCCTTCATTTGTGAATGAAACAAATGTACATGTCCTTGATGTACATTCTCGTGTTTACAGTTTCTTTCTTAGTCCCTTAGGTAGGAGGTCCAGGTTGAAAATGACCTCCTGTTTTCTGATATTCTGATATTCTTCTGTAAGCTCTCTTTTCTTACTACTCCTCTGTGCTGCCACTCCCTCCCCCTCCCCACAGATGGGAATTTCTCTCAAAGCTCTTCCTTTAACTTGGCCTTCGAGGCATTGCCTCCTTCTGCCCCCACCATCTGGCAGCCTCCCCGCCCCTACACCCCTATGCAATTTCTCCCTTCTTCTTCCCAATATGCTTGTCAGGATGCTTATTGGAAGGTGTGGCTCTTTCTGGGAAGCTTACTTCGCTCTTACATAATAGGCAGCATCTAAAATTAATTGAGCCAAACTGCCATTCAGTCTTGTGGAGTCCAAATAGCAACACAGGGAAAATTATATATATATATATATATGTATATATACGTATATATATATATGTATATATATATGTATATATATATATATATATATATATACGTATATATACATATGTATATATATATATTTGATAATAGCACAAATCCAGAAACAGTGACTTGTTCCTGTGGGCCTCCCATCTGACCGTCCAACCAAGCACTCCCTCAAAAAAGAAATCACTAGTCGGCCAGATTCTAGATATTTCTCTCCTCAAAATATGTGAGGCCAAGTGGGTGAAATCCATAACCATGGCAGGTCTCTCATCTTGGGACATTTTAAAAAACCTATTTTATACGTACAAACAGGCCATACCTCAGAGAGCCCAAAAGTTTTATATTATGTGTCCTAACCTCAACCTGTCATGCCTTAAAATCAATAATGGCATTTTCATGGGGAGCCTGGGTGGCTGCATCAGTTGAGCATCTGACTTTGGCTCAGGTCATGATCTCACCGTTCCTGAGTTCAAGCCCGGTATCTGGCTCTCTGCTAGAGCCCCCTTCAGATCCTCTGTCTCCTGTCCTCTTCTCTCTCTGCACCTCCCCTGCTCCTGCTGTCTCTCTCAAACATAAACACACATTTAAAAATAATAATAATGATGGAGAGGCGCCTGGGTGGTTCAGTTGGTTGAGTGCCAACTTGGGCTCAGGTCCTGATCTCATGGTTCGTGAGTTCCAGCCCTGCGTCAGTCGCTGCGCTGACAGCTCAGAGCCTGGAGCCTGCTTTGGGCCCTGTGTCTCCCTCTCTCTCTCTGCCCCTCCCCTGCTCATGCTATCTCTCTCTCTCTCTCTCTCTCTCTCTCAAAAATAAAATAAAAAACTTAAAAACTTAAAAAACTTAAAAATTAAAAAAAAATAATGGCATTTTCTGCTTCCTCTTGGTTCCACTTCTACTCATGCCATAAAGAAGAGAAATGAAAGGTTAACCTCATACTGGCTCTATGACATTTTGAGTCTCCCTTCAAATCCTGGAATATCCCCGCATATGCCCATTCTGGCACAGATCAGAGAATGGCAGGCTCGGGGGATGCCATATGGCCACAAGCCTGCATGTTACACTGGGCCATGCTGGGCCTCAGGTACCCCCAGCCAGGCTTAGATCTGGTCCTGGTCTCAAGGGCCAAAACTGAATTGTAAGAAGCCCTCCGGGGATGAAAGTCCAATCCATGGAGGGCTGTGAATAGATACATCAACCTGGAAGTGTTTCAAGAATCTACATTAATTGAACTGCGTTGTCATCCTGTCAGATCAATCACGAATTCAAGCCCTTTTCTGCTCTAGGATAAGCAGTGAAGTGAATGCTGTTTTCTTCTGTAGGGGCAAGGTGGAGACAATTCCCCACTCCTCCCTGGCATGGCCTGGGGCTCTTTAGGATCCTGGAAGTTTTCTTCCACAAACTTGCAAAACCCCAATAGATACATCGCCCATAATGGATGAAAGATAAAGTTTCAGGATTCTTTTCCTGGCATCCAGTAGGTGCTCAATAATTTCAAAGTAAACGTATTCTCAGGTTCTTGAAGTTAAATGTGGGGGTGGAATTTCATCCTGAAACCTCCCTTCTGCCTCTTTTCCCTTCCCCGTATCTTAGAGGTTCTGGCTTTCTACTTATCTCCAGTGTATACCTCTGAAGTCACTCCTACCTTCCTTCGGGGATTGGGTGGGGTATGAGACCCTGGCTAACAACAAAGGTCGACTGAGGTCTCATACTGTTTCCTTAATGAAGCATAACAATTCAAATCAACTAAGTTTAGACTTCAGAACAGCATAATACTACCAATTATATAGGAGTAAAAGGAGGAAGCAGAGCAGGTACAGAGAGTTCGGAATGGAATGGGAAATGGAAAAAATGTAAGGATAAGAAAGCAGGAAAGAGGTGGAGAGAGTGAACGGTGATTATCGTACTGGAGAAAAACCTGGCTAGTGGTTTTGTAAACTTTTAAACACTTAAAATTTTTTCTGATGCCTTATTTTTCTCCCAGTCTCATTGGCATATAATTGACATATCACATTGTAATACTTGTAGTGTGCAACCTAACGAGTTGGTATATGTATATATTGTGAAACGTCACCAGGATAAATTTAGTTAATGTCCATTACCACCAGTGATTTTGTTTAAAGGATTGCTTTCCAGCCTGTGCTTGGTCCCCTCACTTGTAAACGTGCACCTTCTTCTGAAAACCACTGTGCAGATTATATGGGTTGACAGGTGAAAATACCCCGATTGGCCAGTGGCATATGGTAAAGCCCTCACGAAGGCTAGCTGTTATTTTTTTCCCTTATGGGCAAATCAAGATGATAAAGATGTCCTATCTTTACAAATTAACTTTTTAAATAACAAATTAATTTTTAGACTTAACAAAATTACAACAAAGACTCCAGTGGGATGCGGGGTACGGAGAAATTAATAAAATTATTGACTTAATATGAAAGAATAGAAAACTAATTAAGAACATTTCCCAAAAAATGATTCAGAGAGCTTTTTGACTTGGTATAAAGCAAGACTAATAAAGCAGCAGCAGTAGAGAAGAATTATAGAAAAATCGGCAAAGTGCATGTGCAGTCTTGTATAGCTTCTTTCACAATAAGAAAGCATCACATACCAAATGCTGTTTAAAAATAACTACTTGGGAGCACGCCTGAGTGGCTCAGTTGGTTAAGCCTCTGACTCTTAATTTTGGCTCAGGTCACGATCTCATGGTGTGCGAGTTCGAGCCCCACGTCGGGGTCTGTGCCGACAGCTCAGAGCCTGGACCTGCTTCGGATTCTGTGTCTCCCTCTCTCTCTGCCCCTCCCCTGCTCACAATCTGTCTGTCTCTCTCTCAAAAATAAATAAACATTCAAAAAATAAAAATAAATAAGAATAACTATTTGGAAGGATCTTGGTGGCCTTTTTTGGTCACTTACTCTACACCAAGCATTGTGTTTGCTCTCACACTGGCCTTTGGCAGCTGGTCATTTTAGTTACTACCCAGTGGGCACCATGACCCATAATAAGTATGAAGCAGATTGGTCAAATTAAACTTAAAACCTAAAACCAAAAGGCTAGAAAACACATGTGACTAATTGATCTCAGGAATGTAAAGGGCTTTTTAAAAATTACTTTCTTGGGGGGGCGCCTGGGTGGTTCAGTGGTTGAATGACCGACTTCGGCTCAGGTCATGATCTTGCAGTCCGTCATGATCTCGTGGTCTATGGGTTCAAGCCCTGGATCAGGCTCTGTGCTGACAGCTCAGAGCCTGGAGCCTGCTTCAGATTCTGTGTCTCCCTCACTCTCCCCCTCCCCTCCCCCCACTCCCGCTAATGCTCTGTCTCTCTCAAAAATAAATAAACGCTAAAAAAATAAAATAAAATTACTTCCTTTTTTTCCCAAGGTTTATTGAGATCTTGACATATACCATATGTAAGTTTAAGGAGTACATGGTGATTATTTGATAACCATAGATATTGAGGAACGATCACCACAATAACACCTCTGTCCTCTCATGTAATTACCATTTTGTAAAGAACTTTTAAGTATAAAAGGAAGGAAAAGGAAAGTTGATGGGACATGCTAAGTTTAAAAAATTAACTTACGTACGCAAAATTGTCCTAAAAAGTAAAAAGGCCATTGGCACATCGGGAGAAATATTTGCAGTAAGTATAACAGAGCACAGGACTATTATCATAAATATATAAGAAGTTGTTGGGATCAGAAAAATTGTCAATGAGCCAACAGAAAAGTGGGCAATGAACATTAACAATTAAGAAACAAAATAATTAATACGGTGGACAATAAGTATTTGGAAATATTCATACTCAGCAAAATCAAATACAAATTAAAACACTTTTACAACTATCTGGTTATTAAATTTTTTTAAATTTCATAATGCTGGCAAGATAGCCATTGTCTGATAGACAGCGAGCAAGACTGTAAAAGGATGGACTTTCTAAAAGCAATTTAGCAATCTATTTCATAAGATTTTTTTTATCATTCTTAATTTTTAAGCCACAAATTCCACTTTGGGAAATCTCCTCCAAGAAACTAGCTAAATATAGGGTGAAATTTTTTTATAAAGTGAAAAATAAACCAGATACAATGTTGATGTGTATAGGGGAAAGGCTGAGTAAGTTTTATACATCTCTTGATGGAATACTACGTTTCCACTAAAAATAATGTTTTCAGATAATTTTGGAGAAAATATTATAAGATAGAGTTAAGTGACTACAGCAGGACTTCAAATTATACTTGCAATACATTTCCATTAGGAAGCACATTGTCACAGCTTTGAAAAGAGAGAAGATTGGATCATTTTGTCTTTCATATGCTTTGCTTTATTTTCTAGAAAGTCTACCAAAAGTCGTGTCTTACTTTCATAGTCTAAAAAGGTATTAATTTTTCGTGGTCCTACTTTTTCTACTTTGTGTAACTCCACATGCTTTACGATATAAAAGATGGGTAGAGACAAAAAAAAAAAAGACAAGATTAAAATATGAGGCTGATCAAGACATTACTTGAGAGCACTAGCATGAGAAGAACAGAAATGCATTTAGTTATGAAGTGTGGCAGGGAGGAGAGAAGAGCCAAAAAAGGAATTTAAAAAGATGGATAGACACTGAATGCTTCGACAGGAGTGAGGACCCGGGGTCAAACCCCAAAATTCACCGAGGCCCTAGGCTTCAGAAAGCATCTGGATTAAAAAGTGACTGGGTTACCATTTTGCCTTCTCATTATGTAAATCCTCACATCTTAAAACTGGAGGCTGAACTCTGAGTAGGTTTTCCAGAGCAGCAGAACAGAGAGCGTGCTCTAGTTTGAAGCAGTTATTACCAAAGCAGTATCACCCCGAGGGTGACAGGAAGCAAGTCCAGGGCTTCCCGGGCCAGGGGTTCCCACCTGTGTCAGCATTAATTCCTCATCTCTGGCCTGACAATCAGGAGAGTGCTCAGTCCTGAAACCACTGACCTAAAAAGTGTCCCTGTGGAGCCTGTCATTCCGGTGCTATTCTGATGGCTTCTGGGCTGCTTATGACATTCTTGGCAAGCTGTGGTCACCTGGAGACCAGAGCCGTGGTCCCAAGGAGGGTGGGAGGTCCTCCAAGGTCCTCCCTTTGGAGGTCCCTCCAAGGAGGGTAGCAGCCCCTCAGCTACAGTGGTTGCTCCTACGTTGGAACCTGAGCTCGCCATTGCCCAATCTCCTAATTGTTGTTGTTGTTGTTTTTAAAGACTGAGCTAGAAATGCAGATTTTTTAAATGATACGTTTCTCTATTCTTAAGATCGGCAATAAATTAAAAATATTTAAGACTTTTGCTGGGCAACTCTTTGTGAGCCAAACAGAACATGCTTGTGGGTCTCGTCCAACCCAAAAGCTACAATTTGAGACTTCCATCCTATAGCGTCAGGTGTGACTAAATTGGTCTGTATCCTAAAAATAAGGTGTCAGGCTTGGTGAGGGACCAGAGGTGTAAAGGTGAATAAAACAAGTTGTCTGCTTCTCGGGAGGTTCATGTGTGGTGCAGGAGACAGAGAGGGTAAGTGCAAATACAACGATGTGGTGTTATAGAGAACAGAGGGAAATGCTGCTTTATACAAGAGGTAGCTTTGTCTGAAGGAAATCAAGGAAGGCTTCATGGAGAAGGTGGCACTAGATTTGGGTGTGTTCTGGGATTCCCAAACAGGAAGCGCTGTAGAGTTTGGTTTGCTTTCCGAGGGCAAGAGTTTATTTGGACTGAACCGCAAAGTCAAGCCTTTTCTGATCCATGATCGTTTTCTTAGGAGTGAAAACAAGCTCCACCCTGAAAAAAATGGGAGCAAGACCAAGGAAACAGCAAATAAAGAACAGAAATGGGCAATGTTTGGAGGACTGAAATAAAAATGAAACAGCGTTTAAAAAAGTATGGAAGGATGAGAAGCTGTGGGAAACAGAATGTCTACATCAGAAGAAATTCAGTAAAATGAGAAGTGAGTTCATAATGGCTTTAAGAAATGCCTTAAAATTCTGGGATTGTTTCAGGGCCCCTGGGTGGCTCAGTCAGTTAAGGAACCAAGTCTTGATTTCGGCTCAGGTCATGATCTCGCTGTTGGAGGGTTCGAGCCCCACATCGGGTTCTGTGCTGACAGTGCAGGGCCTGCTTGGGATTCTCTCTCTCACTCTCTCTCTCTCTCTGCCCCTCCCCTGCTCTTGTTCTCTTGCTCTCTCAAAATAAATAAATAAACTTAAAAAAAAAAAAAAACCCTCTGGGATTATCTGAACATTTGGTCCCCTGCAGAGGAAAGGTGGACAATATGGGAAATGAATAGTTTCTCAGACTAGGCTATGTGCGTCTAGCAAGGAGGCACTGGTGATTGAAAATATTAATACCTACAGAGTTTTCTCTTAGGATGTAGACTATTCATAACTAATGCTGCACTGCAAACTCTAAATGCTTAATAAGTGTGGTTATAATGTTATCCTGTTTCCCATGTTGAGCTATTTTGGGGACAAACTTTTCACATAATGTCCTAATTAAGTAATCCCAATCAAATATTTGTGGCATTAATTCTTTGGTCACAGCAGTGCTCCGGGAGGCGTATTATCCCTGACTGGATCTTCCTGTGTGCTGCACACCCAGTAGAGAGAAAAGAAGACTTTTAAGAAAAGAAGTGGTTACTCCATTCTTATGTACAATTAGCTCATAATTATCTTTCAAAGCAAATACGATTACCCTTTTCATTCTACACATAATTCTTAGGTTGAATATTGCCAAGTTGGGACTTGTGTTCCATTTCAAGGTTTCCCTTGATGCTAATTTTAACCTGAATTCATCTGGATAAAAACATCTATGAGACAAGAAAGGGACAGCAGCACGATTTGCCCTGAACGCCACTCCTCCAGAAGAGAAAAATGCTTGTACCCAAGGATACCATGTTGGTCAGGATATGCTAAGTTATGTTGCAATAACAAATAATCCTTAAGCCTCCATGGCTTAATATAGCAAAGATTTATGTCTTACTCACATTTCATGTGACAATGTTTGCATTCCTATGTACTTTCTTGCTCCCTGTGGAGAAGGGAAGAGGATGTAGTGAATCATGTGCTATCCCTTAAAACTTCTGTCCAGAGATTATCCAGTCACCTCTATTTCATTGGCTAAAGCTAGTCATGCTCATCTGACTTCAAAATGGGCAGGGATATGCAACCCTACAGTATACCTAAAAGGAGAACTGCAATATTTATGAACAGTTTTAATGGCTATCATAAGCATAATCCCTGGTAAGAGAAATTTCTTCTTTAGGTTACTGCAAAGTATAAGCTAATACCTACTAGGCTCTTGATCCATGCCCCAACTTACCACTCAAGAGGAGGCAGAACTTAGGGGGGTATGAAAATGAAAAGATTATCCTTTTCCTCAACAAGTTTTCAGACCAGTGGCAGGGAGGGAGATGATGATATGCACATAAGTAGCCACAATATTTTGTAATAATTGCCAGAATGGAGAGAAGCACAGAACAATGAGATCAAGGGGAAGGATTAAGAGACATACATAAGATATAAATAAAGGCAATTGTGACTGATTAGTTATTGGGCATGACAGAGAGACAAATCTTGGATGCTTCTCAGGTTTCTGATTTGGTTATCTGGATAGATATTGGTACATTAATCAAGAAATAGGTCACAGCATTCAGAACAATCTTGGGCAAGAGTAGAGAGAATGTATGAATTTCAGTTGATCCAAGTTGTTCTTGAGTACTGAGGAGATTGAAGCAGAGCGGTCCAGTCACTACCTACACATAGAGGGCTGGACTACTGACAACCATTCACATTTAGTTGAGCAACTACTTACAGAGGGTCTACTGTATGGAGTATTTTGCAATATGGATACAAAGATAAAACATAATCCATGCCACTGAGGAGTTAATTCTAGTAGGAGCAAAAGACACATCAAATGATAGCTCTGGAAGATGGTCCCTATTATAAGAGTTGTGTAGAGTGCTCTGAGAGACTAGCAGGCTTCTAACAAAGGTTAGAACATTGATGGTGTTTCTTATTCAAGAAAGTCTTCTTGTAGGTGAGTCTTAGCTGAGTGTAGGAAGTTGGACAGAAGCACTTTGGGCATAGGTAAGCATGTAGTTACAATTGTCTGTAGTTAAAATTCCTGGATTTAGATCCTGGGTCAATTATTTTCTTGTGCAAGTCACTGAAACCTCTCTATACCTCCGTTTTCTAATCTCCAAAACGATGATAATAATAATTTTGCAATACCCATTCGAGGTAATACTGAGGATTAGATGCCATCATGGTACATGAAAGAGCAAGGTACAAGTCCAAACATACAGCAAGTGCTCAATAAACATCATTATTATTGTTACATTTATTATTTGCAATTTGAGATGGGGGAAGGCTATTACATACAACAGATAGAGAAAAACAAATGTTTGTAAAATCATAAAAATAGGTTATTTTGATAGCTATAAGCATTTGGCTATTGTAGATTTAAGGTGTGAGTCAGAAAGAGGTAAGACAGGAACCTGGAAAGGCCACCAGATGGGGGACTGCTCTACTGGAAGAACACCTATTTATGGGTTTTAGGAAAAGGAAAGATGATCACATTTATGTTGTTAAGGACTCTTTCTAGCAGCTGTTTGGAACTGTAGGGAGAAAGAATGGAGCCAAAGCATTCATTAAGCGTATATTGCAATTTTGCAGGTCAAAAATGGATTAAGACTGAATTAAGCGATAATAATGGGTATAGAGCAGAGTGAACGGACTCAAGAAACACTTAGGAAGGAAAACTGGCAAATATTGTGATTAGACAGGGCCAGGGTGAGAGAAAGGATGTTCTCTCAGCTTTCCTCCTTGGGTTCCAGGAGGATGATAGCGCTACAAACTATGTTAGAAGCCTGGAGAAAAATTCAATTTTGGGGGGAGGGTCGTGTTGTATTTGTGAGACTTAGAAGTGAAAACAATCAGTTGGAGCCTGGGAGAAGTTTAGAGCTACAGATAAATAACTGGTGTGTTCATTAAGAGAGTAGGTGATCTCCAGAAGCATGCGTCAAGAGGAAAGATCAGAGGCTGAGGGTAAAACTCTGATGAATCCCAGCAACCAACGGGTGGGAAAAGGAAGAGGAACACATATAGGAAACTTAGAAAAATGGCCAAAGAGATTTTAAAAAATAGCAAAGTCTATTCATATGGGAGCTAAGGAAGCAGTCATTCACTTATTCAAACAACCAATATATTACACTTGATCTTAGCCAAAAGGTTGGGAAGCGATGAAACAACAAATATATTAAGCATCTACTCTGCCGAGCACTGTGGCCCGTATTCAGACAAGAGTGTAGATAAAGTGGACTGAAAATTGTCTGTTATGTTTAGCCATGAGGAGTTTCACTGATGACCTAAATGGGAGCAATTTCTGTGGAATGTTGAAAGCAAAAGCCTGAAAACACGAGTATAAAAAATGGATGATGGGTGAAGAGGAAGAAACAGTAAGAGTAGAAAAGTTGTGCACAAGCTTTATGTATGCAAATATGTAGTTAAAAGAAAAGAAAGCCAAGTTTGCAAGTGAAAGACGGTGGAAGAAGAGAAGAGGTGGAAGAAGAAAGATGGTGGAAGAGGAATACAGAGAGGGATTTCTCAGATTAGATGGAACTGTGAAAGGGGTTACATAGTAGAAGGCAAAAGGAGAGGATTTTCACAAGTAATACACATTTATTTCTCATATCATTTTCATTTCTAAATTTTTAATTTGCAATTTCTATTTCTCTTCTGAGAACTCTATCTTTTCATTGATTTCAAGAGTGTTTGTCTTGACCTTGTGGAACATACATATAATAGCTGCTTGCAAATCTTTATCTGATAATTCTAACATCTGGGTCATCGCAGTTGATTCCCTTTGGAATTACTCACACTTTCCTAGTTCTCTGTAAATTGAATATTTTTTATTGTATCATGGACACTTTTAAGATGGTGTTTAGATTCTAGATCCTGTTAAAATCCTTTAAGATTTTTTGAGGAATGTTTATTATCTGTTTGTTTGAGAAGCCTTCAAGCCAGTTGCTTTCAGATTGCAATTTCTGTCGCACCTTCTGGGAGTGATGGTTCCAATACCAGCTAAGTTGTCAAAGCTGTTGATATGCTACTTTGGGTCTGCTGTGAGCATGTGCCGCACAGGTAGTCTGAGACCTGGGTGATGGTTTCCATCAAAGCTCAGTTCTCAGAGGTTTTGCTGTGCTCCTTTGGGTCTCTCCTAAGCACAGCCCAAGAGCAAACCTGAAAGTTATTCATTCACAGAATTAGGAGAAACCCTTCTCCAAATCTCTCATCCTCAGAATTTCTCTCATACTCTCCATTAGGAAGGTACCCCTTACTCTGGTTCTCTGGCCACAAAGATGGAGTTTATCTTGGAGTTTTACCTGCCCGCACTATCACTGCATAATTCCCATGACTGTAGCTACCCCAGACAAATTGGGGAGAAGAAGATAAAGAAAACAGAGTTCCCCTCAGTACTCTCCCGACTGCAGGGTCCCCTTTGCTCAATTTCTCAATCCAGAGGACATGGTTTCTATCAGAGTTCACACATATCGTGCGGCCCACACACGGGCTCCACCAGAGCCCAGCCTCGTGAAACCATCAGAGAAAAAAAAAATTCCCCCCATATTGTTTGGCTCACAAAAGGCTATATCTCAGTGTTTTGGCCAGAAAGACAAAATTTATCTCAGAATGTGACATATCCATGGTGCTGCTGTGTCAGGCCCGCTGGAGGACTGTCTTTGGTTCAAGTCCATGAAGGGAAAGAGGAAATAACAACAAAAGACACACTCACTGTCCATATGGATCCTTTTTGTTTGTTTTGACTCCTCTCCCTGGTCTGTCTACTTTTGTTTCTTTTTCAGAGTCCTTACACACTTGCATTTTGCATTTGGAATGGAGACTTCAGTCATAGTTAGTAGGAAAGATAGACTATAGTGGGCTTACTCCCTCTCAGCTACACCAGAAGTCCCAAGAAGGAGTGAATTAAACACTAAGAGAAACCCTGCATAAAATTAAGAGCCTAAAAGTTGGCTCTATATTGGAGGTTTACATACATTCAATGTCCTGTGGGGTCAGAAGCAGGACTGCAGTGGAGTGAGGGGTGAATGAGGGGTGGAGAAGGGGTGAGTGGGGAGTGCAGAAGGGGTGAGTGGGGATGGAAAAGGGGTGAGCGGGGGTGGAGAAAGGGGGATGAGTGTGGACTATCTAGTTTGATTGTGAAGGAAGGTGAGGACAAGAGCAGTATGAGTGGTGGTGGAAGCACGTTTAGCAACATCATTAGAGGACGGAGGAGAGAGGAAGTGCCCAAAGATTAAGGTCCATTGATAGATTTGCCGTTGACGAGATGAGGTAGTTGTCTCTAATTTTCTACTTCCTCCCATTACATAATATGTGAAGTTATCAGCTGAGAATCAGAAGAAGCAGGAGTTCTTGAAGATTGAAGAAGAGACATGTTTGATAATCATCTTTCTAAGAAAAAGAAACTTCCCAGGGAAAGATTGGAGCGTTGAGAGGAAGTGAGGAAGGCCCACTATAGTAGTGGTGCTAACCCGAAAATCACATTCATCCATGCTCCTAGCTCCACAAGTTCTTACCTTCCTGTTCTCTAGTGGCTTTGCCCTGCAATCTGCATCTACAGTCCATGACCGTAGTCACACACTGTACCCTGTGGTTATCTGCGTAAGAGTCCCATCAGAGGTAGGCCTGTGGGAGATAACCTGGGAATGAGGGGTACTGGGGATCCGGTCAAGCCAGAGAGAGGTCACAGCACCATAGAGGAATGAGCACAGCAGTTAACAAGGAGACTTAGGCTCCCAGACTAGAAAGAAACTCACCAGCCACCAAACTGAAGGTGCTTGGATGGAGGCATAAATGGGTGATGAGCCAAAAGATGGATAACCTCGGGTCAGGAGTTTAAAACTGGGGAGTGAGAAGTGAAGCACAGGTCAGGAGGCACAAACTTTACACCAACGGGGATCTAGGTGGCCTTTCTTTCTACATAAACTACTGTATAGAGTGGGGGGTGGACATTTACAAATAAAGACAGAACCAGCTACTCTGAACTGTCACACCTCTAAAATCAAACCGTACTAGTCTACTCTCTGGCTATCGTGTTATCCTTCACTCTTATTATATTTGCCATTCATCTTCATCACTTACGTTAATCCCACAGTTGATCCCTGCGTTGTTCGCAGTCCATCAGCCCATCTGGCAGCTCGTGGTTTGCTCCCAACTTGAAACGCTGGCCTTTCATTTCAACCTCTCTTCCCTGGCACCCACAAAGCTCTTACCCCATTTCCTTCTTTACCCTGGTCCTGAAACCAGCTTCTCTCCACTGTAGATCAATCCAGTGCTCTGACCTTTCTCTCCAGCTGAAATGCCTTCAAAATACATCACCCACCGGTCACTGTCAGTCATGTCTCCCACTCTGGCACTTAGTTCATGCCACCGTCTTCTCCCTCCAGGGTTACCACAGCAGCCTCCTGGCTAACCTCCCTCCTGATACTCTTTCCCATGACTGGTATCTCGTCTAGTCGATGCTCCCTCCACTCACATGACTTTCCTGCTAGAACCCTTCAAAGGCTCACCATTTCCGTGAGGACTCTGGCCTACCTTATTTTACCCTATGACTTGATCCTTCCTGGCCCTTCCACAGAGGTGCCTTCTTCCTCCTCCTCCCTCCCTCTTCTCCATCCACACTGGCTTTCTTGCCATTCCTTGAAAATGACAGAAAATGCCATTCCTTGATAACTCAGGGTTATTGTACTTGCTCTTGTTCCCTCAGCCAAGGTTTCCACATGCCTTCTCCACCTCCTACAGGTCAGGTCAGGCCAGGCTCAAATGTCATCTCTTTGACCCTCTATGTAAAATGGCCTGCCCCCTTTATTACCATCTCTGCTTGGTTTTTTCAGAGTGCTTATCACACTACACCAGCCCACACCAGACCAGAGCTTCTCAAAGGCAAGACCTTAAACCTATCTTGTTTGGCTACTAGATCTGTAATACCTAAAACAGAGCCCAGCGTACCATAGACACTAGATAAATAGCTGTCAGAGCTGTTGAATTAGCAGCATGAAAGTTAATGGTGAGAGTCAGGGTGGGGATGAGGATCGATATCACAAGACCATTTGGGGGAGACAGACTGAACCATGGACATGTTAATGGTTGTTGTTGCATTTGAAAATTTTTAATAAGAGACCTAATTAAAATATGCCATCTAGTTTATTTTAGAGTTGGAGGTCAACGGGACCCGCTAATAGGGTTTGCAAGTATCTTTTGTGTCATCCTCATTTTTGCAAGGAGAATGTTGCACTGTTGAAAGACAAATGTAAATAGCTTAAGCAGAAGTAATTAGGTATATTTTTCACTTTCTGTGGTCCAGATTTGGAATGGTTCCTAGGCATGTGAAATTAGTGACAAGGGAAAAAATGTAAATATATAGCTGATGCAACAAATGTCACAACATATTTTGCTCTGTGTCACGTTTATCATTTTAAACCACTCCACATATCCCAACAGGAAACCTCCAAAACTTATCACGGCTTTTCTGTGTTTTAGAGGGAAAAAGAGAGATTTAGCTGGTATAAGAAGGCAGACCTCGGAAATTAGAGCGTCACTGGAAAGGCAAAAGCCGAGCTAAGACAGACAGCCTCAGCGTCTTCATTTATAAAATGTTCAGATTGAACTAGACAATCTTGAAGGACACTTCAAGCTCTTTAGTTCTACAAGTTTATGAAAGTTTTATGTGAGGGGGTGTGTGGATAACCCACTTCTTCCCACTGACATCAGGCAGATGTTCATTAGATCAGCTTGGTAAGGAAGTCCAAGTGACTGTTATTACTACCATTAATAAAAGGGTTATTGACCGTGCCTGTTCTGGAGATCCACAGATAAGCTATGCACAGCGCCAAATATAAGCCTGCGGTCCCCAGACCAGCAGCACCTGGCAACTGGTTAGAATGTAGATTTGTGGGCCCCACCGCAGACCAACTGAATCAGAAACTCTAGGGATAGAGCCCAGAAGTCTGTTTTAACACGCCCTCCGGGTGATTTGGATGCATGCCGATATTTGAGGATGTTGAATCTCTTTGTTTTAAGTTTATTTATTTATTTTGAGAAAGAAAGAGAGAGCCAGCACAAGTGGGGGAGGGGCAGAGGGAGAGAGGGAGAGAATCCCAAGCGGGCTCCACACTGTCAACTCAGAGCCCAATGCAAGGGGTCGAACCCACAAACCCCAAGATCATGACCACAGCCGAAATCGAGTTGGATGCTTAACCTACTGAGCCACCCAGGTGCCCCTGATGTCAGTGAATCTTAAAATCCTAAAAGAACGCAGAGGACAAAGAGCTGTCGGGGACATTTGGACCTTGTCTCACAAGCGGGATTTTAGATTGGGAAGACATTTCCATGCAGAGAAACGGGCCGGGGAGGTAGGCAAGATCAGACAGATCCCAAGCCCGACAGTGGCTGGGTGGGCTTGGGGTGGCAGGGCACACTGTCTTTCCCAGGCACCTTCGTCCTCTCTGCTCCGTGGTGCCCACACTCGGCGCTAGCAATCAAGGGGCTGAGCGAGGGTGAAGCCGGAACAGTGAGTTAGTGCCTTCACGCTGCAACCTGTGAGACAGACTGTGCTCATACGCGTGCTGTCTGTGGTTGGCACGGCATTGCCAACATAACCTTGAGCCCACGTTTCAGGATAAGTAGTTTCAACATTACAAAAGAATCTTTATTTTTGGCTTTCTATTAGAGAAACGAATGATTGTCGCTTTTCACCCACTTCCACACGACAATTTGTTGATGCTAGAAACAGCTGCAAGGCTTTATCGGGTGATGCTTTCTCCTTTTCCTCCCGGCCCCGCCGCTCCCTTTCATGGCCCCAGTAATCATCACCCTTAGACTGTTCTTTGTGAAGCACTTGCTCTGTTTTCATGTTTCAAAGATGAGAGGCGCAAGAAGGACTGGAAGTGTTGCCTCTTTCAAAACAAATGAGAAAGAGTATTTGGAGGGAGAGGGAGAATATGTCTACACAGTTGGTGAAAATTGCAAAGACATTTATGAGAGGGATTTAATAGGAGTAAAACTGAAAGTGACAAACTCTGTCCCGGCAAGACTTCACAAATGAGACCTAGTTCTTCGCAAACAGAAAAGGGCATTGAAGAATGAATAGGAGTTTTCCAGATGAAAATTAACCCCTTTGACAGTCATCCTCTTGATAAAACGTGGGGTCTGAGGCAATTTCTTATTTTAGAAGTGGGCACCTTTCTCTTAATTAAAAGAAATTGATAATCTCTCATCACGGGGACACGTAGTATATGGCCATGTTGTTCAAGGCTATGTTTTAATTACCCTGGCCCGAGGCCCTCCTTGAGCCCAGGGGTACCTGCAAGTCCTTTTTAATAAGGAGTTAATGCTCAAGGCTCAGTGCAAAGCCATAGCCGCTCTCATTTGAAAATGACGAGTGGAGATACATTCCATAAATCAAAAGCCTGAGGAAAAATAGTTAACCCGATATGTTCTGAGCTTTTCTGTTCTTCCTTGAGGGGGTTCATTATGAATGAATACTTTGCTAGGTCACTGAAATATTTAAAGGGGAGAAGCAAAAAGCATCAGAATCAAACCTCGTGTGCATGTCTATGTGTGTTTTTCGAACCAGCGCATTCCTGAAAAGGGCCAGGGCAGGGAAGCCTTCCTTCAGAATGCTGGCCAGCCTCCTACACAGAAGCCGAGGTCGCAGATACTCCTGCCATTAGCTAATCGAGAGACCCCCGCCTTTGCAGCAGCGGCTTGCTGTCCTGTTCACATCTAGGTGGAGACAAATTCCTCAAGGGGGTGCCCGGGGACGGGTCCCGATGGCCGGTGCCAAGTGCCGCGCAGGTGAGTTAGCGCACACCTGCCGGAGAGGCCCCTGTGCCAGGGACGTGCTCGCAGCGCCGCTCGGCTTGGTCTGTTTGTGTGTCTGTCGTCGAGTGCTTTGCAACTAGACAGGGAGAGTGTAATGGCGTCCCCTCATAGCGGGAGGCCTGGAAAGAGGATGTAAGGGTGATTACTGCTGACAGCTAATGGGGCATCGCCGTCAGAGCCCGTAGTGGAGACGCTGCTTTTGGATGTCAGCTACGTTGGTTCCCATCCCAGAAAATTTCTCATAGGGAACTGATTGATCTTTCAAACAAAGTGACTAGAGAGGCCAGGTTGTTTCTACCTCTTTCTTTTTCGTTCCTCATCCTTAACTCACAGAGACGGAGAGCAGTTTAACGGTGAAATGTTTGCGGGCAAGGGAAAGGAGGCGACTGGTTAGAATGTCAGAGCTGTTGAATTAGCAGCATGAAAGTCTTCTTGCAGAAGACCTTGTCTTCTGCAGAGAGGGCAGCGGCTGGCGGCGGGAGAAGGCAAAGCCGAAGCCGGCGCGTGTGACGCGCATGCGCCTGCGCACGCACTGGCCTCGGGGACTTAACACGTGCTCAGCTCAGAGCGCTTCGCGAGGTGCGCCCGTGAACTTCTCATGGTGGCGTCTACAGTTCATGTCAGTGGACACCACCCGAAATAGATTCGAGAAGAACATAAGAATTAAATACAAATTTTAATAAGAAACATGTGGCCCGCGTGGCTGCCGTGCCTACCTTCCCGCGCTTTCCCTCCCGATGGACCACGCTGGTCCTGCTTCCCGCATGCTCCCTTGGACTGCAAACCCTCACCCAGCTCCACACCGAAGCCTCCGTTTAGACGCGGCTCAGAGAGCGTTTCCCCGAGTAGCTGCAATTTACTGCAATTGTTGTATTATAATTACCTATATATGTAACTGACGCCTCAAACAGTGAGCTGTCTCTCTCTCTCTCTCTCCCTCTCTTTTTAAATAAAGTCAACCAAGATTTACTGAGCTGGTATGTGCCAGGCAATATTCTAAGGACAAGGAAGACAGGGGTAAAGGGAGGGAGTGCTAAACAAGTAAACAAATACAGGCACTGATCATGTCAAATAGCAATAGCTGCAGTTGTCAATCATTTAGAGATGGAGCAGAGGCCCAGAAGGGTTCAGAGGAAGCTGAAAAGCACTACCCACCACGGGCACCTGGGTGGCTCAGTTGGCTAAGCGTCCAACTTCAGCTCAGGTCATCATCTCACAGTTGGTGAGTTCTAGCCCCTCATCAGGCTCTGTGCTGACAGCTCAGAGCCTGCTCTGCATTCTCTGTGCTCCTCTTTCTGACCCTCCCCCGCTTGCACACTCTCTCTCTCAAAAATAAATAAACCTTAAAAAAAAAGTACTACCCACCAGGTAAGAGCATTCTAGAAAAGAAAGTTCCCCAAAGGAAGGAGTGCTCAACTTTATCAAATGCATGCTTCCGGTTATGTTGGGCAAGGAGGTATTGAGAGTGACCTTACTCAGATGATCTCAATGGGACGGCAGGAACAGACCTTCCTGGAGGGGGATCCTTCAGACCGCTAGCGTCTGGCGCGTAGTAGGCACTTAACAAATAGTGACTGAACACATGAATTTCCTGTTTGTCCACTCCAGCCTATGTGGACTTCAATTTTATTCCTAGACGCTATGGTAGCCTATATAAGCATCTTACATAGCAATGACATTTTGCACCTTTAATTACTTACATGGGTATATCTCCCTACTGGACCATATATTCCTTGAAGGAAGGGGTTTTGTCATACTCATTCTTGTGCACTGTGAACCCAGCCCTGTTTCTAATCATTCAGTCAATAAATGTTAGATGAGTATTTATTAGATAACAACAATCATGCCTCATTTTTTTTTAAAACAGCTAAAATTTTCAGGCCACCTGGAGAACAGACTAAGCAGAGGGCATCTAGATAGACTTTCAATACAAACAGGCCTTAGACAATGCGATTAACAACAGACATAATGGGGTAAGGTTTAGATATCTTACTGTTAGGAACCCAATTCATAAACTGACATTCCAAATGCAAAATGCAACTGTGTGGAGAATAGAAGCTAATGTTTATTAAATGCTAATTGTTTGGTACATACTATGCTAAATAATATACCTACGTGAACTTGATTAATTTTCAGAACAATTTTATTGGGTAAGTGATATTATATTCCCATTCTACAGATGAGAAAACTAAGGCTTGGGGAAAATTTAAACTTGCCAGAGACCGGATAGATTTAAACCATCAGGTGACTCAAGAACCTAACCTAGGCCACCAAGCACTTCTGCTTTCAGGCGGAACTCTGAGATAGTATTTTTAAAGAGGTGGGTGTGAGAAATATTCGCTCAGATCTCTATGTAAACTATAACAAACTTTGGTTTTATCTAGAAATCACAATCCCAGCACTAATAAAATAGCTATCAGTTGCTGTGAACTTACTGACTCCAACACACTGTGCTAAGCACTTATATCTATTACTTCGAATCCTTGAAGGATAGACATCATTACCCACATCCCAGAGGAGAAAAAAATGAGGCTCCGGGAAGTTGGATAGGTTATCCAATATCACAGAGATAATTGGTGGTGGGCGGGGGGTCAGACCCCCAAAGTCCAAGCTGTTTCCACCTGCCTGTTATCTTCCCGTACATTCAAATATAGCACTACCACAAGTACCAAAAGCAAACAAAAACAAAAACAAAAAACCCAATACCACCTTAACTTGGATAAAAAACAACAACAGCTAAGGTCCTGCCCATTAAAGAAGTCCAGAGGCCAGTTTTTAGCAATTAGTTCTCCAAGGTATTCAGGGCCCTCCATGGAGTCTTAAAATCCAGAAATAATCCGGAAAGATAAATTCACATACGAAGTATTCTCTCCCTCTCCCTGCTCCCCCCCTCCTTTCCCCTCTGACAGCCAGTTTGGTGGATGTATTTATTTTCCACCTCCTGGACACCTTCGAGGAGCCACCCAGCCCTGACTCAGCGGCGCTGGACCTTCACCCAGGCCCTGTTCTCGGCAGCTGCTGAGGCTCTCTGCGTCCGCCCACGGCGCTGCGCCAGCTGTCTCCGCCGGCAGGACACCACAGTAATGTGAACAACTGGAGGCAATAATGTGTCTCCCCATTTGCCTAACAATACCAACATGGACAATAACTCAGAAGACCGAAGATTTGTGCTGTAATTTAATAAACCCCATGCACATTTCTACAATTGAGTATCACATCTGTGCAATGGATCCTCGAAGTGTAATATTCTTTTATAAGGGACCATTAACCAATCTTAAGTTTATAGGTTTCCTTAAATCTTTTTCATCAGCTGTTAAACTACAGTAAAGAGAAAATTGCCTCTTATGAGACAAGGGATAGTAAAATACAAAGACTGTGATTAAACGTCAATCAATTAAGGATTATAATATAATAAAATGCTGACGGATGATTAAAATGAGCACATTCTAGGAGAATTGTATAAGCAATATTAAGAATTATTTTTAAAAGTCAGTAGAATAAACTTCAATTAGATCACATTATATACGAGTCCTTGCTCTGTAAGACAAGAAAGATTTATAGGAATTATTCCTCAGGTACAAAGATCCCAACATTGGCATTGAACTTCTATGCTTAAAAAGTATTTTTTTAGCTTCTCATTTTACTGTTCCCCGGTCCCCAGAATTTTCAGTTCTTTTCCGAACAGAGTAAGTAATGGCATTTTGTTTCAGCTAGTTTTCCACCAGTGTGTGCAGCTGGGCTGCCGTTTACGAAAATGGGTTGTGTAGTAAAACCATCAAACAAACAAACAACATTGCAATTGAGGTAACAAAACACTGTCGAAAACTTAGGGCCCCAGGAAGGAGGCCTGGGAGTGTTTGTAAAACTGCAATCTAAGCCTTCCGGAAATGGTCCCTTACAGAATTTCTTTCTCTGAAGGTCAGAAGCGCACTTCCGTGTGGGAAGAGATCGCCTGCTGCAGATGAGTTAGGTGCAAGAAATCCTAAGCGATCTGCTTTCCCGGTTTCTGCCCTCCGTTGACCACACACCTCTTTCACCAGCAGCTTCGCTAGGGTTAGAGTCCTGACGGAAGACCGGCACTAATTACATGGGGCTCGCAGCCTCGCTTGCCAAAAAGACTAAGAGGGGCTTCTTCCTCTTCTCTCTTGCTCCATATTTTTTCTCCAAGTATATGATTGGCAAGGGGGCATTTTTTTCCTATGCTGAGATGCTCCGTCCTCAGACCCTCTCTTCTACATTGCCTTCCCAAAGCAATTTTCCTGCTACACTGCTTGTACCTGGTCCCTTTGGAGCTGCGAGGGCATTCAGACTCCTGCCAGTTTGCAGGGAGCATTTGAAGCTTGTTGCAACAGCTGGCTTATATGAGCCTTGAAGGAAAAGCATGCATACACGTGGCAGCACATTTAAAGTGCTAAAGCAGCTGGCAAAGTAAGCAGAGACCAAAAGGTGCAGGTAACTCACAGCTTTACTAGAAACTGTGCCTGAGAAGTCACACACGGCAGACGGAAGCATAATTAATGGATAAATCCCAGTGCAGCCTGACTTTTGCACTTGCCACTCTATGAAACTACTCTGGTCAAGGTCACTGAAGACCTTCTAATTACCAACTTGATGGATGCTTTTCAGCCAGTGTGTTCCTAGGCATCTTGGCTTGACATGGCAGGAGAGTTGAGGGGGGTGGGGGGAAAAGCCACAAGCTCACTAAGTAACAGAGCTGGTGTTTGAAACAGGTAGGTTTAACCCTAAACTCAAGATCTTTCCTTTGAACGTAGTTGCCTCGTGATGTTTCACAGATATTATTATAAGGATACGGTGAATGGGAGAAATGACGGGTTGATGATACAGTTTTATTTCCTCTCCTTTGTAGAACAGACCTCACATGACAGTAATAGTATTGTTTTAAGAAGGAACAGAGCCACAAAGACAAAGAGAATGGGACAAGAGGCAGTAGAGGACAGGAAATTTCAAGAGATTTTTGAAAGATAAAAAGAGGCAAATATCCACAATGCATGCAGGTTTTACAAGAAAACCTGTTAAAAATCCATGAATAGTGGCTAGGAGAGATTCTATAAATATAGAATAGAATAGAAAGAATAGAAAGGAAACAAAACCAACATACCCCACAGAACAGGCCCTGGGGACACCGAGTCTTAGAAAAGTAGGAGAGTGAGACAGATGAAAAAAACCAAGGTTGACTGAAAGTCTATAGACAGAGGATTTGCTTCTCTGGCTCACCACCCCTGCCCCGTGGAACCGAGTCACTACTTCTCTCTGCCATCCTGAGACACAAACTGAAAGCTAAGTCATTGAATAAATCCAGCTAGTAAAACACTGTAGGCATGGGGCGCAGATACGGGCAGGGTGAAGCTGGGAGCTGAGAGGTGGAAAAGTGGATTTCCATACAGTCTCGGGTGGGTACCCCTCCCCCACCCTGTTCCCCAGTCCTGTTCCCAGATTCCCTGTGGTTGGACATACACCGTTTCCTCCCCTCCACCTCTCATTCTTGGATTTTTCCCGGAGACCTTGAAATTCCACAAAGACAGTGCTTCTAGATACTGATGAGTGGGAACTGTCAACATGAGAAAGTCAAGTTGTAGCCTAGTCACCACAGAAGGACGTTGACCAGACTCACTCAGGCAAGCAGTGTTCCCAATCAGCTCTGTAGCTCTATGAACAAATGGCTACCAAGGATCGCCTCCAAAATGAAAAGGCAAAAAATGAACAAAGCCAACATTAGAACAAGTAAGCAGAACAAAGAAATCTGGACAATGCACATTGAGATAAGAAGAAACTTAAGTTAATGTCCTCACAGAGATAAGTACGTATTACTCTCATGAAATAAAACTCCTAGATATCCAGAAAGAGCTCATGGAAATTAAAAATCAAATAGCCCAAGTGGCAAATGGACCATAAGAGTTAGAAGATAAATACAAGGCTATCACTCAGAGTGCATAAAGAAGCCAAACAAACCAAACTATGAGAAAATAGCTAAGAAAATCAGAAATTAGAAGAGTAGTAACAGGTTATATAGAGGAGGTCCAGGATAAGCAAAATCAAAAACACTGAGGAAAAGAAATTGTCAATTAAATAATAAATACAAATTTTTCTCCATACTGTTAAACATGAGTTTCTAAATTGAAATGGTCTACCAGTTCTCCAATACAAAATGTGAAAAAGAAAATCAACAACCACAAACTTAACCAAGGCCCAGCACTATGGAACTTTAGAACCCTGGAATAGAGTGATATTTCAAGTAGGGAGGGAGAGAGACAGAGAGACAGAGACAGACAGAGACAGACAGAGGTGATGAAAATTATATGGAAAGGATCAAGAACAATGCTGCATCAACTTCTCAATAGCAACACAGGAAGCCAATAGACGAAAGTGCAATGCTTTTAGGATTCTGATGGAAAATGATTCCCATATTAGAATTGTTAAACCAATCGTGTCCGAGAGTGATCTAAAGATGATTTTACATGTAACAGGATATTCTTAGTAAAATACTGACCATGTGCTCCAAGAAAGTGAAGAAGTACATCAGGATCACACATTAAGATGATCATCAGAATTTTGGGGCGTCTGGGTGGCTCAGTTGGTTGAGCATCTGACTTCAGTTCAGGTCATGATCTCGTGGTCCGTGAGTTCAAGCCCCGCGTCAGGCTCTGTGCTGACAGCTCAGAGCCTGGAGCCTGCTTTGGATTCTGTGTCTCCCTCTCTCTATGCCCTTCCCCCGCTCATGCTCTGTCTCTCTCTCTGTGTCAAAAATAAATTAAAAAAACATTAAAAATATTAAAAAAAAAAAAGATGATCATCAGAATTTCACAGAATAAATCGACAGCTTTGCAGCAAGGCCAGATAGCAATGAGACGAAACCATAGGGCTGTGCGAGTGAGGTCGTCTCCAAAGGGAAGAATGGAAATAATACATTGTCTTTTGGCTGTTCTGAGAATATATTAATGCACATTAGAAAGATATATTGGGGGACCTGGTCAAAATAAATGTGTTGGGGGCTCCTGGGTGGCTCAGTCAGTTAAGTGTCTGACTTTGGCTCTGGTCATGATCTCACGGTTCGTGAGTTTTAGCCCCACATCGGGCTCTGTGCTGAATGCTTGCTCAGAGCCTGGAGCCTGCTTCAGATTCTGTGTCTCCTCTCTCTGCCCCTCTTCTGCTCATGCTCTTCCTCATTCTGTATCTCAAAAATAAATAAATGTAAATTTAAAAGTATTTAAAACAATAAACGTGTTGTATTTACAGAAAACAAACAAACAAACAAAAAAAAAACGATGCACTTGTTACTCAAGGAAAAATAAAAGTTGAACTAGAAAGAAACATTATCCAGGTATACTCCTTGACACTGGAAAGAGCGGTATTCACATTTCATAATAATGTAAACATTGTCTATGGATTTTAACTGAAACATTACAAGTCTGTGAGAAAGAGAAGTCCAAAAACTCTTCATCTACCACAACAGGAAGTTAAGTAGATAACTGATAAAGAATTAGCAATATGAGCATGTTGCTTACAGATATATATAAGGGTAAATATTAAATACCTAAAAGGGTTAACAGTGGTGGCCTCTGGGATGATGTCCTGTGCATAGAGAAAAATATAGCGGAGGCTATTTTTCATTACAAGTCTTCTGGTATTCTACAATTAAAAAAAAAAAAAAACAAAAAAAACAACTGGTAGGTGTTTGCAGTAGGAACAGGCCACCTTGATCTGATAAAGGGTTGAGATGATTGAGGCGAGAGTTTCAGGCTTTATGGGGGCTGGTCCAGTTTTGCTTTGCCTTCGCTTTTAGGGCATAGCCTTTTAGGGGCTTCCATTGAAAGAATGAAGTGTTTAATAGGGATCCACCACCTTGGCAGTTCCCCAGAACAAATTTTGTCTCCCCAGGACTGTGATTTTCAGTCTTGCTGGCATTTTATTCTTGGCTTCTACAGCTTTCCACTATGGCAATTGAAAAACCTTGAAGAAGAAAGTAGCCAAGCAAGTTGAGCTCACATCTCTGAAGTTCTGTCATCTCCAAGATCTGCACCCCTTGTTTCTGCCAGCCTTAGCAGCGATGAACTACAGTTTTTGTTTTCCAATTCGCATGAGGGTTGCTGAATGCTTCAAGCCACTGCTTTTTACCCAGACTTGTGAACTCGTGCCACAAATGAGCAAATGTCTCAAGGGGAAACCACTAGAAAATACTGCCCTCTGCTATGGTCTGAACTGTGTCCTCTCCAAATGCATATATTGTAGCTCTAACCCCCAAAGTGACTGTATATGAAGATAGGACTTTCAGGATGTAATCAATATTAAATGATTTCATAAGGGTCGACCTTTAATCTGATAGGATTTGTGACCTTACAAGAAGATATCTCTCTCTCCCTCCCTCACCGCCTCTCTCCACCATGTGAGGACACAAGGAAAAGGTGGCCATCTGCAAGCCAGGAAGAGAGTCCTGCCAGGAACCAAATCAGTCCTCACCTTGATCTTAAACTTTGCCTCCAGAGCAGTGAGAAATAGATTTCTGTCGTTTAAGACACTCAGTATACGGGTCGCCTGGGTGGCTCAGTCGGTTGAGTGTCCGACTTCAGCTCAGGTCACGATCTCGCGGTCCGTGAGTTTGAGCCCCGCGTCGGGCTCTGTGCTGAACGCTCGGAGTCTGGAGCCTGTTTCGGATTCTGTGTCTCCCTCTTTCTGGCCCTCCCCCATTCATGCTCTGTCTCTCTCTGTCTCAAAAATAAATAAAAGTTAAAAAAAATAAAAAAAAATAAAAGACACTCAGTATATAGTATTTTGTTATGGCAGCCAGAGAAGACTAATACATACTCTTTTCATATACTTTCCTTCTCTCTGTGGTCTTGGCTCCTAAAGTCCTGGTTGCCTTGGTTGTTTTCTTATTCCTTCAATTATTGGGTCCCCACTCCCTTGGCTTTCATATACTTGTTCTGGTAGGAAGTTTGGTCTGATAACTATTCTATCAAAGGAATAAGCAAAAATCTCAGAAAGAAACACAAGAATATTTGAGGAAAAAGAATTCCAGCAACAGGGAAGAATAAGTATAAAGACTAGAGACCATGTTCAGGAAAAAGAATAAAAGAAAGGAGACCAAAAGCATGGGCAACCTGATTGTAAGAGAGCACTGTATAAACTGTGTTTGAAAAGTAGGCAAGAATTAGTTAGGTCATGTGGGGCCTCGTAGGCCAGGGTGAAGAAGATGGGTATTATTCTGATGGCAATGGATACCACTGTGGGATCTTATACGTGGAGGGGATCCTACCTCTCTCTCTCTCTCTCTCTCTAGATGGCATTTTTAATTGATATATATTTCTGGCCTCTGTGACAATAATGGATCAGAAGGGATTAGTTAAGAGGCTACTGAAGAAATCCAGGTGAGAGAAGATTTGTCTAATATGATAGCAAGAAGGTAGTGAGCAGAGGTCAGATCTTCAATATCTTATAGGTAATAGACTTGCTATAAATATTCAACCTGTTGATAAATATTTATATTTATAATGATGAAGGAAGAACGAAATCTAAGATGACTTCAGTATTTTTTTCAATATTTTCGACAGATGTTAGAAAAGTGTTGAGGGGAAGCTTATTTTAGAGGACTGACAGGGGTTCTGTTAAGTTCAAGATGTCTGACACATCTGCAGTGGTGAATTTTATGTGTCAACTTGGCTACACTATGGAGAGCAGTTGTTTGGTCAAACACTACTGCAGTTGTTGCTATGAAGGTTTTTTTTAAAGATGTGATTAACCATCAGTTGACTTTAAATAAAGAAGATGATCCTCCATAATAAGGGTGGGCCTCATCCTATCAGCTTAAGGCCTTAGGAGCAAAGACTGAAGTTTCCTGAAGAAGATGGAATTTGACCTCCAGACTGCAGCACAGAAATTCTCCTGAGTTTCTAGCCTGTGGATTCAAGACTACCGTACCAACTCTTACCTGAATTTTTAATCTGATAGCTTGGCCTATGGACCTTGGACTCGCCAGCCCCCATGATCTTATGAACCAGTTCCTTTAAAATAAATATATTTGTAAATATATGAGATATTTAGGACCCATTTAAATCCAGGATGATCTCATCTCAAGGTCTTTATATTAATTGCACCTGCAAAGATCCATATTCCAAATAAGGTCACATTCTGAGGTTCCAGGTAGACATATATTTTGGGGGACAGTATTCAATCCACTGCAATAGTAGAAGATGTATGTAATGTTGATATTACCTCCACTGTTAATTGATGACACATGGCACTACAAGATCCTCTATCCACTATCACCCTCATATAGAATTACATTCATCATAGAATCACACTTTTGAGATAACCCATTATCTACAAAGTTACTCTTTTAATCATATACATTACCTGAGACTGCTACCCACATTTGTACTTAAAATTTGTGTTCAAAGCAAAATTATATCAAGGTTGTATGTTCCAGAGGGTAAGAGGTGTGTCACTTTCATTGGCTTTGCTGTAGGCACAGTGGAAGCTTTATTCAATAATAATGTTCCAATCCATAAAATAGACCCAAGCATCCGATGGATTGGTGTGGAGATAGTTTGCCTCAGTTTAAATTTCCATCTTTCAGAACGTGAGGAAAGTTAGATAATCAATATTCTTGACCTATTGGCTCTGCTAAACTTTTATGGCCGCCTACCCCTAGAGATGTGCCATTTTCTTCGCACTGAGAGATCTGCAAAGTGTCTGGACCAAAGTGACTAGAATTGCCTTCATTCACAAAAGGCCTCAGAGAGCAGATCCCTTATTCTGCTGCCTTTTCATCTGAGTCTTGCGGTCATTTCTGCTGATGTCAGCTCCACTCTGCAGCGATCACTGTCGTTTCCCTACAGAGATGGATGAGCGAGCGGACCGCTGGAGTAGCTATCCATCACATCTGCCTATGGATGTTCACGGCCATGTCTGTGGCTCCGAATTTGGCAGCAATTAAGTGTGGGTTGCATCCAGCAACACAGCCCTCTTGTGCCACCCACAGAGAATCGGGGAACCTGAAAGATTTTCTGCTTATTTCAGAGTGCTGCTAACTGCTCACCTACCGAGATGGAAAAGTGGACATGAAGATGAGGTGAAAAGGAAATGGAAAACTGAATAAAAATCCTGAGGAACGTAGGTGGTGAATCCCGTGAGTCTCCGAGCTCACTGATTTTGTGGAAAGCAGACTGCTGTGTGTGCTAAGGCTTAGTATACAAACAGTAACGACATTGTGGGTCAGAGGAGTTAGATGCGCTGAGTTAGGCACATTATCTGGGAGTAGGAAGGGGATGGCTGCTCACAGATAAGGAAAAATGGGTTACTTGATGACCCTCCAATATTGAAAACCAAGCTGTGCTGGAAATTTCATAAACATCACGGGAGGGTCTGACTCCTGATGCAGAGATTTTGGTTTGGTTTGGTTTCGTTTCATTTTTTGCAAGTCGTTCTTTCAGCGCTTATTAGGCAGGCACCGTTACTGATTCACTGGTGAACTCTAGAGATGCCATGAATACAGTTGCAACCCCGGGTTAAGAACTCTTTGAGAATAAGCGTTCAGATTTCTAGCTCAAATCACTTATGACCCATTTAAAAATAGAAAAAGGAACAGGGGTAAAAAAACAACAAAACAAAACAAAACAAAAACAGATATTAAATTTAACATATGAGGGGTGCCTGGGCGGCTCAGTGGGTTAAGCATCCAAGTCTTGATTGTGGCGCAGGCCATGATCTCATAGTTCATGAGAAGGAGCCCCGAGTCGGGCTCCACACTGACAGCTGACAGTGGAGCCTGCCTGGGATTCTCTCTCTCCCTCTCTCTCTGCCCCTCCCCTGCTCTCTCTCCCTCTCTCTCTCTCTCTCTCAAAATAAATAAGTAAACACTAAAAAAACTATATATATAAAAAACTTAACATATGAAAAATGTGCTTGTCTTCTAAACGGACCAGGAAATTCGTTAGGACATGCACGAGTTATCACGCCCTCCAGGGCTTTCCCTCTCTCCGTTCAGCAAACACTAAGTGAGCACTTCCCGTTTGGGCACAAGTGTAAGATATTGCATTCAAAGAGTGTATGGTCTGTGTCAGGACACCAGGCTCCTGATCCCCATTTTCTTGTCGTTTTGAAATAATACTGATGTATGCCTTCTTCTAATTCTCGAAGCTGGGAACTCTGTGTCTTCTAGGGAGGCAAATAGAACACACAATAAACTGATCTATGTTAACACTGGATTGTAAAGAACAACGTGAAGGCCTCCTACCCCCTTTGGTGTATTAGGAGCAGTTTGGGGTGACTCCTGGGGATGGTGGCATGGCCTGTGTTCGCATAGTACCTTCCCAGAGGATCTACCACAAAGACATGGAAGGACCTACATAAAGTAAGTCGGGGAGATATTTTTGGCAGACTCGTGCTCTTCCTATTTGGTTGTTCAGTGCTGAATCATAAGGGAACCTTTTTTTAATCTAATTTTATATATTTATATAAGTTGTATGTATTATACATTAAATATGTTTTCAATATTGAACTCATCAAAGTCATGTCTGCTTTAGAGTTCTCTGTATTTACTGAGCCTCATTAGAGGAGAGAGTTGAAATGCCAGGAAGAAAAGCAACAGTGTTACATTATGAGCACAGCGAGTACCATGTTTCATCCAATATAATGCTGTGCTCCTTGGAAATCCAGAGTCTGCTGTTAACCCTGAAATTTTCCTTCCAAATAGTGGACAAACCAAATGATTTTTTTTTTCCTTTTAGAATTGCTATTCTCTGGAGCCTCACATCCTAAAAACGTGAGGAGTTTGGCTCTTCATCCTCGTCACAATGTATTGCGCCTGCGCGAATGTGCAAGATTTAATGACTCAGCCCAGACAGTGTCTTTCTAGATTTGGCAGCAACTCTTGCAGCTTTTACGTTGCTGCTGCTGCTCCGGGCTTTGCACCCTCACTTTACCTAAGAGGAAGGAGAAGGTTTGGGGGTCTCCTCTAGCTTTTTACTGTCCCAACAGGAGCTCTACGCCAGCAGCTAAACATATGCTAAAGTTATGTTAGATAAATCATTTGTCCGTGTCTCCGTCCCACCCATAGGATTTGATGGTTAAAGGCACCCAGCAGAGAGGTGGGGGGGGGGGGGCTAGAAGCCAGCCCTCATTTGGCTCGCTGAGCCCTGTGCCCTGGCCGTATGCTGAGTCCACTCAGAGAAAGAGCCTCCCCTTCTGTTGTGCACAAAGCCACCAGATGGGCTGCTGGCCACCCTGTGCATCGCAGCATCCGCACAAACCAGGCTGAGGGGCCGAATCCAGCCTTCATCCTTCCTGATACCCTCCTGTCTTTCTAAGTACATAGCTCTTCCTCGCCACTTGTGAGAACAGGCCTCAAATCCATGACAGCTCTTAATTTCAGCTAGCTTGAAAGAGTATAAGAAGTATTTACGTTGCCCTTACACTTAAAAGTATTTTTGATCACCCAAGTTTGTTAGTATGTCATGACACGCCTTTTCCGTAGTCGGTCACATCCCAAGTCTTGTGAAATATATGCAGTATGACTAGTACTAGGTCAGATGTCATTAGGAAGGAAAGAAGGAATTGTGGGCATGCGGGTTTCTTTGCATAGCCTAGAGGCGTGTGTGCACATTTAGTGGTTTTTGTTCTTGCTTTTGCTCAGTTTGGACTCCTTTTTGGATAGTTAGAATATCCTTTGCAACTCTTTCATTTGCTGCATCACAAACTGTTTATTCTTCAAGGCCAAGCTAACATGTCACCTCCCCTGGTGGCTTTTCCCACCAGCAGGCAGCGCCCCATATATTCCCATATAGCTACCGATATTGCAGTCTCTACGACTAGTGGTTGGTATTGGCCTCTTTGTGTCGGGCCAGCCTGAGGATGAATGAGTGCTTTGAAGACAAGGACTGCACCGGATGCAATTCCGTAGCTCCTGTGTCAGTGCAGAGGCTGGCACATCTCAGTCGTTCAGAAAATGCTAAGTGAGCCCATAATTCCCGCAGTGTGGAGAGTTAGGACTTCTTTGAAAATTCGACAGACTCTCTCCCCGGAAAAAAATAAGCACATATACGCTCTATGTGCAAAATTTTGCATAAGATTTTGTTCTTGGGTCCTCTGAAGCCCTCTATGGACCCACCTATGGGTCCATGGAACTCAGATCAACAGCCACTTGTTAAGGGAAATTGGCTAATATCCTCAGTATAATAAAGAGCTAATATTTCCCAGCTGTCTCCTTCACTCGAATATTTAGCACGCAGGTTGTGAGGATGCTATGAAGAATACCATGCAAGTACTCGCCGCCCCATGAGTCAGTAATAATGCTGCAGGATGAGAAGTGCTACTGCAGTATGTTCTAAGGATGCCAGCATTCGGGAAGTGGTTTTCAGATTCATGATTGCATGGAGGAAAAATTTACAAAAAAAAAATGCCGAGTGACATGAGTGGTCAAGTTTTTATTATCTCAAATTGGCACTTGAATAAAAAAGTGTTATACTATCACCCTCATTTCATAAAAGGTTACTACCCCAAAAGATTAAGTGTATACTTTTGGAATAAAGAAAAATCCTTTTAACTGATCACAGATAATTGTGTGAGAAGAATTTTCATACCCTGGCACCAGCCACCTAGCATTTGAATACCCTTATCCTAGGGAGACATTGAAGCATGGATCTTAGGGGACAAATGAGGAGCTGCCATGTGGGGAGAATGAGAGGGAGGGGCTTATTCCAGGCCAATGAAACAATAGCAGAAAGGCTCAGAAATTAAAAAAAAAAAAACCCCAAATTTGTGTATTCAAGGTTGTAATGGAGGTGAGATCAAATTAGCAGGAGTGTCCTCATGGGAAAGGTGAAATGGGCAAGTGTTGCAGATGCTTATAGGAGCTGGATTTGTAGGAAGGAAGGGCATTACATGCGGGCAGCATACAGAGGCAGCAGCTGTGCAGGCTGGCACGGGGGGGGGCAAGCTGGAAAAGTTTGGGGCCCCTGTGTGAAGACCGATCCCCGAAGCCAGGCGAAAGAGCAAACTGCCAGCAAGATGCTCCCACTGGCAGAAGACGAGTCAGAGCTGGAAGGCCATGAAGAGTCTGGGAGTCTCTGCACGATTTGAGACTAGCTAAGGCCAAGTGGACAAGGTGACCGGAGAGGCGCGTTTGCACTGGAGACTGGCGGCGGGTGGGGTGTCCTGAGTCAAGGCAGCATCTAGAAAGCTGTGCAGATACTAAGGTGAAGAGGGCCCTTTTTGCTAGATGGAGATGGAAATTGAGCGTAAAGATGAATGTAAGATACCAGGAAGAAACACAAGAACTTGAGGTAGATCTATAAACATAAAAATCCCAGAGTTAGTATTCCCTTCTTTTTAAAATAATTTGAAGATGTTCTCTTCTATTATCTATATGCCACAATTTTCTTTAATTGGCATATTAGGCCAAACAAATCTTAGTAAATACATACTTCACTTTAAAATATTTCTTACAATTGTATTAATGTTATTGTAAGGTATTTGTTGACAATGATTTTTAAGTTTCAGCTTTGCAGGAGTTTATAGATTAATTACTCAGACATTCTAGCCAATTTAAAGTAATTTAAAATGTTATGCAATCACAAATTATTTCTTTCAGATGAACTTCAGGTATGCATGCCTCATCCAACCCAGGACTATTGCTACTGAAAAATAAGCCTTGAACAAAAGGTACGGCTAATATTTCTCAGTTTATTTCTATTGGGAGAATAGTGTACATTATCAACAGCTCACTGTCAGATGCTTTGTACTTATGGCATGTGAATATTTAAAAGCCATTTCTCCCTGGAATCACCATTTCCTACCTGCCTTTTCCTCCACCTAAGATTATCCTTTTAAATCTGTAGCAAATAATTTTTAGTCGCATTTCTTATTATAGCATTACCCCAGCCAGCGCAAATATCTTCTTTTCCCTTTCTCCCGCCATGTGTACACATAATGGAGTTTCTTATTAAATATACATGCAATCCCTCGTTGCATATAAATGTACCTCATCAAAGAATAAGGGAGACCCTACAACTCTGCTATCGATTGGTCATAAAGACAGGGTAACATCTGAATGGTGTTCTTGGTCTTTCTCTTAAAAAAAAATACCTGAAAGAGTCATGTAACTTTAGCAACCATCATAAGGAGCTCTAATGTTGTTCCTTTCTTACATATTCATCAGGCTGCTTTATTACATATTTTCAAGACCACAGAAAACAGAAACTGCTTTCTTACTTCCTAAAGAGAATTTACAGAATCATGGTTTTTGTCTTCATGGGGCAACACTCTTGTCTTTGAGGAAAATGCCAATCTGAAGAAAGCCCTACTACTTAGGGTGGGGGTTTGGAGAGTGTTAAAATGGGCCAATAGTAAAATGCTTTTTGGTGATTCAAGTACATCTTGAAGGCAATACCATCCAGTACCCTCGGACATATTCTTTGAATAAAAAAGCAGAAGAATACTTCTCATCCAAACAATTTCACTTTAACATTAGATGCCAAGGACTTGAAATTTACAAGGATGTTACGCAGGGCAGGAGAAAATCAGCAGCCTACGAACGAATAATAAAATGAAGACTTAGCAGGACAGTCTATTGTCTGGTTGAGGGTGCAGGCTTCCCCGGAAAGCTCTCCTCCGCCTGGTTGGGGAGTGCTAAATTACATTGTTGGAAAACACTTGGATGGGTATCTTCCACCAGGTCTGCCCACACTAGGTGAAACGTATCTATTGACTTACAAGCTGGATGCATGTGTCAAAATGCAATCCGGTATTTTTGTAATAATAGCTAGCAGTCATGGCTGTAAATTATTTATGGAGAGTATTCAGTGCAAACAGGTTAGCGCACACATCCTCTTCAGCTTGACTGCCCTGGTTTTAGATCACGCAGACATTCAACTCCTCGGAGATCTGCTCTTATCACTGCAAACCCTAAAAAAGGGCCCCAACTGCAGTTAGTTCAGCAACTCACAGCCACCCGGCCACTTGCTAAAGCTCTACCTCAAGGTTCAGTGAGTAAACACGGTCCCTGTGCCCCCTCTCTCACACCCGCCTGGCCCTGGCGATGTAAGGTAATATCAGACATGAAGGCGGATCGATCTCCAGAGCAGAGCCATGGCCGTGCTCCGCTATCTTTGTGCAGAAACATGGAAGAATGTGCACAGAAAAGGCCACTGGTGATCTTAACGCAAGCTGACATTTCACTAATGCCATGTTTCGGAGGCTGGAAAGAGCTGGCTATCCAGCGAAGCCCTCGGTTTAAATTTAAATAAGCGTGGCACCCTATTGCAATGCAGAGCATGGATGTTCCCTTCTGCCCTGGACTATTTCAGCCATGGCCATTTCCATTTCTTCCCGGTGATCAATGCAGGCAGGTGGACTTCTCTGCCGTGCCACATCGATGGCCAGAAAGGTTACAGCATCTTTTACATTTTAAGAATTAAAGCCACAAGGGAAAGCAAACTCTCCGTTAATATTTCAGGAAGGCTATTCTGCCTCCCCATCAAACAGGCAATTAGTGAGATATAGACCTCAGATGTCCCAGGTCAGATAACTGTACATCTCACTGTATCTTCTTTGTCCTTTAAGATGAAAAGATATTCACTGCTTTCCTCTGCTTAATATGGGAGAACTATTTTGTCATAAGAGATCATAGCTTTTACTTGTGGGCTTAGAACAAGAAGTGGGTTAAGCTATCTGTTCACCGATTTATAAGCAGAATAAAAGATGCTAGCACAACAGTTGAAGCAAAACTTGGGAGACATAATAAGCACTGCACAGTGGGAAGAGCAGAAAATAAAATCTGTGGGTTCTAGAATCAGCTTTCTTTAGGATTGGATAGCAATGGTTTATCTCCCGAATGGTTTCGCAGAGTGTTAGAAAGCAATGGATAATAACGTCTCCACAGCTCAAAGAACACAGTGCCAGGAATCAGGAGCCCTGGTTCAGTGATGTAAAAGCCTGTATGACTTAGGCGCATGCATTTAACCTCTGTTGAGTGCCAGCTTCTTCATCTACAAAATGGGGGAAATAAAATCCTCCCTGGGCATCAGTTTGTTGTAAGGACAGAGTGACATAATATAAGGAAAGAAGGTTATTGTAGTAGGTTGAGTGGTGGACCCCCAAAAGATACACCCATTTCTTAATGCCTGACACCTATGAATGACCTTAGATTGAAAAAACAGTAAATTCTTCAATGATGTCATTGAATTCAGGATTTGAGAGCAGAAGAGCATCCTGGACTATCTGACTGGTCCCTAAATGCATTGACAAGTGTTCTGAGAGACACAAAGAGAAGACACTGACACAGAGGAGAAGGCCATGTGAAGAGGGAAGCAGGGATACAGCCACAAGACAAGGAAGCCAGCAGCCACCAGAAGCCAGAAGAAGCCGAGGAGGATTCTTCCCCTGAGCATCAGGGAAAAAGTGGCCTCGCCAACACTTTGATTCGAACTCTGTGCCATAGCAGCCACAGGAAAATAACTACTCAGAGTGGAAGCTAGGAGGGTGAGAGCCTCTCTCACCTCTGACACAAAATTTAAAGTGGCCCTCCAAAACTCAGTAATCGAAACAAATATTTTCAGGCAACATTTAAGAAAATCAAAGTCAATGCCCCCAAAATCCAGGATGACAAAAACATTCAAATTGCTAGTTGGTAAATGGTTTATCTTTGATGTGGAAGAAGTAACCTCTCATTATTATAACTAAAAATAAACACAGACGAGGCGAGGTACCATTTTCCAAGTGAGAGCTGCTCACCAAGAAGCATCAGTCATTAAGCTAGTTACCAGTTGAATTGTGCTTTGAAGATGGATAGTTTGAAAGTCCTAATGCATGAAAACACAGGGTGCTCAGAGTCAAGTTGAATATTAATCATAAAGAAAATTTTCGTGTAGGAAACTGTGGTTCTAGTTTCTGACTGCACAGTAGAATCACCTGGGAAGATTTATACAATCCCAGTGTCCAAGATGCACCCCAGGCAAATTGCCTCAGAATCTCCGCAGGTGGGGCCCAGAGGTCAGTTCTGAAGTGCCTTAGGAAACTCCAATGGCAGCTGCTGCTGGGGACTGCAGCTATGAATGGTGAAAGAGGGTGAAGTTGGAATCCTGGAGCCTAAACTCTGCGAACTACAGCTTGGCATGTCCTTTATGTGACAAATGGCAAAAGGCGATTCTGAACCATGTCAAAAATTATACACCAATCAGAGCTTAATTTTCTTTTCAACAATTTAGAGAGTTTTCAATGCTGGTTCACTGGGGATGGTAATAGTGACTGTGGTAATGCTTGTGTAGTTTTTTTAGAATTTGTAAAACATAAAACTACCTTCCCCTTGGTCCCCAGTGTGATCTATCAGACACAGTTCCGAATCTGTAAAATTCATTTCTTCAACGCTTCTTCACTGAATTAGGGTGAATGGTACCCACACCCCCAAACCCCCCAAAAGCTACATACACTCAGAGCTTTGGAAAAGAAATCTTTGCAGATGTAATTATGTACAGGACCTCGAGATGAGATCATCCTAGATTGTCCCACAGGTCCTTAAATTCCAGTGATAAGTGTCTTTATAAGAACTACATGGAGGAGAAGACACAGACATGGAGGAGGGGACCACGTGAAGAGGAAGGAAGAGACTGGATTTCTGCAGCCATAACACAAAGAATGCCAAGAGTCACCAGAAGTCACCAGAAGCAATAATGGATTCCCCCCTAGAGCTTCTGGAGGCAATGTGGCCCAGCCAACTCCTTGATTTTGGACTTCTGGCTTCCAGAAGTGTGAGAGAATAAATTTCTGTTGTTTCAGGCCACCAAATTTAAGCCACTTGCTATCTTTATGATAGAATTCAAACTTTCTATTACTAAGAAGCACCTCATGATCTGGCCCTTGACTCTCTTGCAACTCCTACCTCCTGCCAGGGCCTTGCATATCCCTCCTCAACTCTCTTGCCTCTTACTGCTCCTCCACACCTGTGCTGACAGCAGCGTGACTGCACCCCACCACCAGCTGTGGACACAGCTCCCCCGAAACTGATCCCCTCCCTCTCTCTGCCACAAGCCTGCTGGACTCCTCATCCGTACCCAACCCAAACCTAGGCTTTGAACCCTTCTTAAAACTCCAGGCAGTCTGATCCTGTCCTATGTGTTCTCAAACTGCCTTCTATGTATTTATTATACCCTTTTATTATAGAATATGCCATATGTTACTGGAGTCCTTTGCTTACCCAAACATTTCTTCCACATAACTCTCAACTCCTTGAGAGGAGACAGAGTCGAATGCAGCTTGGTTTTGCCAATATCTAACACAGCACCTGACTTCTTAATAATCACTGGTTAAGCAAAATAACAGTAAAGACTTGGATTGCGAGTAACTTGTTCTGTGAGTGTTCTACAAGATGAGCAAATATTTATAATAAATTTTAACTTAATAGACAAGCTATGTCTTGCAATATGAGTGGTACCTGATGCCGAATGTCACATGATCACAACTGAGCCAATGGTTCTTGAAATTCACTTTGATATCTGAGTGACTTGGATTACAAGCATGTTTCCAGAATGAATTATGCTCACAAACCAAGGTTTTACTGTACTTTATTAATAATGTCTTTTGACATGCATTATTTTATCTAATCTTTTCAATGTTGAGTGAAATGCAGATTATTATTATATTTTTGCAGAACAGAAAATCAAGGAACAAATAGGTGAGTTGAATTGTTAAAATTCAAACCTAAAAACTTGATTTCAAATAGAAATATATATCCAGATATATACTATTTGTTATTATATATTATTAACCATATATGTACTTAAGAATATAAACTTACTTATTTGACTATATATATATATATATATATATGCATATATTTGACCATATATAGAGATATGGATATGTATCTAACTATATATATTTAAACATATATTTTTAACCATACATGCATATTGTATATTAAATAGGTCTCTCCACATGTTGCCTCATTGCTTTGTGTCTGGTGTTAAAGCTTATTTATGTCTAAGTCTTACTTCTAGTAACTTCACTGAGAATGGGATCCAGGTTTTACTTACTGTTTTTGCCATACTGTGTCTTCTAAATAGCAATTACTCAAATATTAGTTGAATGGATTAATGACCATAGCAATGACTGTATTTTAAAAATTTCTTCTATATTTCTATACAATTACTTTTTGAAGCCATATAAAGTCATCTTACCAATAGCTATCAACATGAACTTCTGAGTCTATTACATGTCTTTTTTCTGCCCTGTTTCTGGGGATGGTGGGCTTGTTAACTGGATTGCTATTTCACTCTGAATGTTTCCCTGCTGCTCTGGCGATTCAGCTGGGCTTGTCTTTTTCATTGATTTTTCAGAAAGTCAATAACAGATAGAATTTCATTTCAGGGGCAAGTTTAGTCAAAGCCAGTATAGATACTGTTATGGACATTCTCATGGAGAAGGTGCACTTTGACCCCTTATTTTTGATGTCACCATGGGTAAGGATCAAGCCAATGGCAAGCTGAAACTTCCAGTTAGTGCCAGTACAAAAGAAATAATCATTCAAATTCTAAATATATCTACCACCAGAAGGACGCAGGTGGAGTCCAGGGTCCAGGAAGCAAAAAGTAGATGGGATGTGGAGAAATTGAGCAAGGTCAGAAGAAAGCAGGCAGTAGTTCTGAGTTGAAAAGACATAGCAGTATAAGAAGGGGTGGTAGAATGGGAGGTAATGGAAGAGGCAGGAAAGAAAGAGAAAAGGGGATTACCCAGGAGACTAGAAGGAGCTTTGAGCCTATGCTATCTCTGAACCAGCTTAGGAGGTGACAGTAAATATTTATCAAATGTGTGATAATTTGATAATCTTCTCTGTTTATTTCATAGGTAAATTGTAAGGGGTAATTTCCCTGTGAAATGCTTTAGACCAAAAAGCTCTGAAGAGTAGTAAATAAACCACATTTTAAGTGCTCTAAAAACAGATAGTAGGTAAACCACAGCCTTTCAATTACATGGGTGTTTTCAGGGCTTTGTTTATCAGTTGGTTGTACTTGGTCAACCAAGTTAAGTGTCACATGCACAATGTTCTTGGTAAACCATTAAAAGAAAAACTGAGGCTTACTAACTGACATTTTTCATTTTCAACCAAATAACTAGGCTAATTTTTCATGCAGGTATTATTTACCTCCAGAAGTAAATCAATTCATAAAAATGAGTTGCATCCTAAGGAAAACTGTTGACATTTGCTGAAAATTCAGAAAGCATTTTCCCATAGTTACAATGCTATTCTGGCTAATTTTCTAAGTCCTTTTCCCCAAAACTCCATTTAAATGAGGATATATTAGAATAAGGGACTATAATACTAGATTGATAGCAATGTAACCACTTGTGCATGTTGTCTCCAGTCCATAAACATTTACCGATTGCATTCTATTAACTTATCATTGGGCTAGTTTCTGGAGAGAATGAAAAAAAAAATTCGTTCATGGTCCTAAAGTGTTTACAATTCAAGTTGAGATGCAGAAATATTCATAGATGTAACATATGATATGGTATGATATGATATGCCATAGGTGAAGAATGTTCATAGTTATGAAAGTGTAAGCTCCACAATAGGGGCATAAAAGGGTGAAATAAGAATACTCATTATATTGCAAACAAGAGGGGTTTTTATTAGTATTGCCTAGGAAATATGTTGTTCAATGGCAGATCTGCATTTGGAGAAGATATTTCTTAATGTTCAGTTATGATTTAATATGAACCCATTTTAGTAAGAATTTGTAATATTTGTTATGTCTCTTTTTATGTGATTTAACCAGGGGATTCTTCTGTGTATAGTTGAAGAAAATGTGTATTCTATCTTTCTTGGATAGATTGCTTTATACATATCTTTTAGAACCATATATTCTGAAGTAGGCTTCAAGTAAAAAACGTTTTTGTTGAAAAATAATAACTTTAACTGAGAGCACTTGTTTAAAATAAAGCATCTCAGAGGGGAGGTGGGTGGGGGTATGGATAGGTGAAGGGGATTAAAAGTACACTTACCATGATGAGCACTGAGTAATGATGTATAGAATTGTTGAATCACTATATCGTACTCCTGAAACTAATATAACACTGTAGGTTAACTACACTTGAATTAAAATTTAAAAATTAAAAAAATAAGGTAGGTTAAAGCCCATGTATAAGGACTTAGCTCAGAATTATGATTTTTTTCTCCCTTTGAAAAATAGAACCCAAGGCCATACCGAGAAGTCCTGGAAAAATAAAAATGTTTGGTTGAAAATGTACAGTGGATCAGTATAACTTTGATAATGTAGATGAAGAACTTAGCCAAGGAGCAAAGGAGGACAATGGGGACTAGGGAAGAATGATAGGTAATGGAAAAGCATGAGCAAAGTATGAAATTTGGAAAGGGTGTGGCGTAGATCTACATGCCAGAGCGTGGACCCAGAGCCCTTACCTGCATGACGAGGAACACATATCCTAGTTAGTCAGCATGTGCTGACTACTGACTTGGCAATAAAAATGATAATGTATTAAAAAAGAAAGCAAATTCTGGAGCCAGAGAGCCTGGCTTTGCATCTTACTTAGCAGACTAGCTAAGTTACTCACTGCGTTGCAGTTTCCTCTTGTGTAAAATGGGGATCGTAAAAATACAGGGTTATTCTGAAGTACATTTGAGTTAATAAATGTAAAGTTCTTGAAACAGTGCTTGGTGTTGGGAGAAGTGATTCGTCCCTGTCCCCGACCTTCTTGCAGGAGAGGTCAAGAATGCAAAACTTTGATTGCCCTTTATTAAGGACACCTTTCAAGGTTGTGTTTACAGCAAGCAACTTTGAGAAATGAGATAATGTCTTCTTCTGGGACAGAAAGCTCACCTGGTTACTGGTTGCTATAAAACAGTGAGTATCCCAAGCCCAGTGTTCCTCTCTAGTAAAGCAACCAATGGCAGGTGCAGGCATCCATCAGGGCTCATACTGCATCGTCCCCATAGGACATGGGGTACAAGTGAAGATGATGCAAACATGGTGCTTGCGCTGCTTACTCTGCTTATAAGAAAGGCCATTGTCTCTGACCCGGAAATTTCTTGTCTTCCGCCAGCATCCATGAAAGAGTTATAGGCTAAATGATTAGCTTTTAAGTAGGATAAAATCAAATCCTATACTCAACAGCTGCCACACAATAAACATTAAGTAAATATTAGTTTTAAGAGGGAGACTGTGTCAATGGGAGCTGGAGAAGCCTGTGAAGACAATATAGGCACTCGAGGGATAGGATTGACAAATGCATTAGGGGTTATTCTTGGAATGTTGCTGGTTTGTCCCTTTTATTTCCCCTCACTTGCCTTCCTCCTTATCCAGCATTAATATCAGTAGTGTTTGCATCAGAATGTCCTAAAATTGTACACTGATGATAGGATCTGCATTCAGTCTAATAGCTCGTCCTCAACCCACCTACCTCTGAAAGGAAAACACAACGATTTGCAATGTGGGAATAATTAAAGAGCTTTTGCCATGTTAACAAAGGGATGGGATAGTAAAATTTTACCTATTACATAGACTCTCTTTTGTATTGGTTTTTAAAAATTTACTGAGACGAATTCCCCCCTAAAAGCTAATGAAGGATCTTTGGGGATGTCTAGAAATGAAATGATATTAATCTACATTTTAAAAAATACACAAAGTGCAAGTTTATCTTGGACATCTCCCTAGGGGCACTGGGACAAGGGGGTACTCTAGAGTAAAGAACCATACAGGAGGGAAGAGAGGTCCCAAGAAAGTAAAATGAGGGCCAAAGACAGAGCTGGCTTACACCTTTGCCTCCCTCAGGCAATAGGGAGCACAAGCTGTCCCATCTTTCCCCTCCTGACAGTCCCCTCCTTTCTTCATTCCCTGCCACTGCATTTTCATAAGGTCTATGAGGATAGAGATGGGACCAAAGCCAGTAGACCGGGAAGGAAGGTGAAGGGGGAGGGAGGGAAGGATACATGGCAGAAAGAGAATAGGCAGCGGGGAGATCATCATTGCAGCAGGAGTCTCTGATTATGCACGGGAATTTGGGCAACCTGCAACTTAACTGAAATCTTCAGTGACACAAAGTCCGAGGAGAGGATGCGAATTAATAACGCATTATTGTTTTCCAACACTTGGAATGGATTCCCATATCTTTTTCAGTGGTACCTTCTCAGAGAATAACCAAGGTTTACATTTTAGACTCATTACTGAGACCATAGCTTGACCTAACAGAAAGATCAGTGCACTGGGGTCAGAAGACCTGAGGGGTTTTCTTGCCTCTGTCACCTCCTCGTCGAATGACCTTAGGCAAGATGCTTAGCCTGAACCTGAGTTTCCTCTTCTCTAAAAGGAAGGTAACACTATCTAACTCACAGGATCCTGGAAGCATGAGCCAAGATAATGGATGCAAAGTTCGTGGACACTGTAAATTGCAAAGTATTATATGATGAGAAAAACAATATGAGAAAAATTCACTTTCAGAATTCAATCCTATGGGTTTTCTGTGTAGAAATATAATCCTGTGCTAGCTATGCTAAGATCAAGCAATTTGAAACTTAAATATATTAGTAGTCTTGAACAACAGAGGCTGGACCCCACGACTGTATGTCCTTATACATACATGTTTACGTACGGCAAACATGAATATTTTGAGATGATATACGTGTTTATAAGTAGGGTATGGAGCATGAGCTGACTCTGTAATTTTTCTCACAAAAATGATCATGAAAGAAAGCTTTTAAATGTTTCTCAGAATTAGAGATCCGTAGAATACTGTCCCTTTGAGCTATGTTATCAAGGGAGTATAAATACTCTGGATACATGAATAATTACGGATGGAAGTCAAAGTAATACCTCAGTCTTCTATCAAACCACTCCGCTCTATCTGGGCCTCCGTGTTTATGCTCATGTTTTAGCGGTCAGTAAAGACCACTCTGGAAACTGGAAATCGTTTGCATAATAACTTATATGAGACTGAAAGAAACTAAAGATTGTTACTAACGTGGTAGGAACTACATTCACCTCTTGATATAGGGTTGCCAGGCGAAAGCAGGTTGCCACGGTGCCTAGTCAAATTCGAATTTTGGATAAACAACAAATGATTGCCATAAAATGCGATATTTGGGACACGCTTATGTCAAAAGATTATTTGCTGGCTTTCTGAAGTTTGAATTTAGCCAGCATCCTGTATTTTTATTTGCTAAGGCTAGCAGCCCTACCTCAAGTGGCAAATGGCTTCATGACACTGTATCTTGGTGACCTCTCCATATTTAATTAACTTCGTGAGGTAAACAGCTCTGTCCCTTTGGCCTCCGTGGGACTTGCTATTTCTCCTCGTCCTCCCTGACACTGTGAAGAGGGAGATCACATATCCTGTACCCAGACCGATTGTGCCTGCAGCAATGGATATTAAATCTCAGGCCTGCCTGAAATCGCTTAGAATTCACCCAGCACATTCCTATCTCCATTGGAGAGGCCTGGAAATAAGTATGCAGGAGCTTTGGAACAAATACAGTACAACTTCCCTGTCTGCAAGAGAAGAAAAAGAACCTCCTAGAAGCTCCAGATTCTAATTCTACCCAGATGAGTAAATGCAGGAATGATTACTGTTTACATTGTCTCATTTTAACATTTCTTTGATTATTTAAAAAAAGCGATTGCACTGCTACCGGGGTAATTGGAATCTAATTATTTCCACATACATAAGTGTTCTCAAGCCTCTGTCTCAGACAGGTCATGAGATGGTGGGCTCAGATCAGCCTCTTGTCGTTGACATTATTTTAAAAAATAGGGAGAGGGTACTATCCCACATAATTAGCAGCCTTAATTAAAAACTGGACAAAGATATCAGCTGTCCTGGTGGCTTGACAAGCCCCTTAGGGCTAGCTCAGATTCTACCACCTTCTGATTAGAATGCGAATCTGGAAATATCCACCTCCATTATCTCCATTAAGATGTGATGCTTTCTGGCTTGATAATCCATTCAGGCCTGGTGATTATTTTCACGAAGGTCTGGTACAGAGGAGGGGGCATGCAAGAGTCTGGTAAACACGTCCCATGATTTATGGTTCCGAATAACAACCGAAAATCGCTGTTAGAAGTCTGAAGGGGATCCCCAGGTTCCTCCCCAGGTATGTAAGGTCTAACATCCTTATGGATCCCAAGGTAATTTGCAATTCTCACGGGCATCATATCTGAGACTTTTCATGGGAGATGCATTGTAAGTTTTTTTTTTAATAAAAAGCAAATAAAAGTAATTGATTCAGTTGTTATTAAACTTTTATCCCAAATGGGCGTGAGGATAGAGCACTGGAATAAAATGCAAACTGTCCCTTTTTGACAGTTCTTTCAGCTAAAATTCCTCAAAAAATTCCTCATAATTTCTCAGAAATATTATAAATATTATACTTCTGTAAATATAAAAAAATAAATAAATTGAAGGTAGAGAGCATGCCTCCATTTCATGAGTTTTTGAGAAGCACGAACCTCCAGAAAGGTTTTGAGGAACTTCTAATACAATTACCATATGATCACTTATAATACAATCAGGCATAAAAACGAATAAGTGATGACGTACAATCCAGGGATTAAGGAAGGTAGTATGTTGGGGGAAAGAAAAGAATAAGGGTAATCAGGGGAATGAGCCAGAGGCCAATGGCTGTGGAAAACTAAACAGGGTGCTGACTTTCCCTCTCCCTTGCTAGCAACTAGAAGAGAAAAAAAGGCAACCACATTATAGAGTTCTCACTGCCAAGTGGTAAAGGTATTCCAATTTCCCATGGGAATCACAGTTGGCCTTTGGCCCACACCCCAAGTGTGGGAAAGTGGGAAAATGTTGTGATGTCGTTAGGTGTGTCCTTGTATCTAGACTTGACAAAAGCCTGGTATTTCCAAACAGCTATCAATACTGGATGGGAACTGAGAGACTTCAGATGCCAGGTGTTCTAAATCTAGTCTCTCCCTGAACCTCTCTAAGGTGTGTTCTTCAAACACGTTGACCATGACCCACATTTGTAAAAACAATACTTCCCTTACTGAGTGTTACTGTGATGTTTTCTATTGTATTCTATATCCATGTATTTTGAAAAGCTTTGGTCAAAACCCACTAAGTTGACTTCTGAGTCACAGAAAGACCCATAGTTTGAGAAACATGCACTGGTAAGTATAGGATTATGTTTTTGTTTTTGTTTTTGTTTTTTAATTTTAGAGAGAAAGAGCATGCATGTAAGAAGGGGTTAGGGGAAGATGGAGATAAAGAATCTGAAGCAGGCTCCACACTTAGTGAGGAGCTTGATGTGGGGCTTGATCCCATGACCTTGGGATCATGACTTGAGCTGAAATCAAGAGTTGGACGCTCAACGGAATGAGCCATCCGGGCACCCTACGATTTTCCTAAAATGCAGAAAAATGATAAAATATAATGTATTTTGAATTCATATAAATATATGTAAGTGTCAATATATTGGAGTCTGTATACATCCATAAATACGTACATCATATCACAATATATATGTAAAATTTTACAGATATGGTAATAACTTGCTTAAACTTGAAATCTTGAGAAATCTTGAAATAGGTTTAAACATTTCTTTTAATCATATGGTTGAGTTAACCCATATTACATGTTAAAATGTTAGTATGTATTTCTATTTATTTCAAAGATTTTATCTTATTTTTTAACATAAATAATGTATCTAAATAATCTAAATAATTTACTCTTGAATTCTTATTGCCTAAGTTTTTCCTATAACTTCTTTGATAAGCTTTCTTCCATTCCCAGGCAGTCTATGCTGTCAAGCGTATAAGTGAGTCATTCATAAGTATCTGCATATCAACCTAGCACATAATTTTATTCAGATATGATTTAGACACAACATGATCATTGGCTTGAAAATTTTATTATTCTTATATTTTTTTCCCAAATGACAAGGATTTAAAAATAAGATCACCTGGTTAGATCTCACTTCTTACCTGCATACTATTCACTGACTTATTTTTCTGACTCTCTGTCACCATAAAAGAATATCAAATTTCTTAGGGCAGGTTGTTAGCTCTTTTCCCCCCTCCAAATAATGTTAGCTTCCTCTCTGTTTTCAAATATATCATAATTGGAAGAGCCCTGTTTGCTAGGCGTGCTCAAGGGGAGATCAGGCTGGCTCACCAGGAAAGGTGTCCAGAAGCGATAATGCTTAATGTGAGAGAGGGAAGAGGTTAGCCTGATAGAGAGGCAGGAAAGGGCATTGCTAAGAGAGTGGAACTTGCTGCAAAGGGGTCAACATCATTGGGAGTAGCTGAAGTAAATAGTTGGTGGCTGAAGAAACGTGGAAAGTAATTCTCCAAGTGAAGGCAAGGGCTGGGTCAGAAATTTGTTATTTATTACATAGGTGGGAGAGAGACATGGAACATTTCCAAGCAGAGGAGTGACATGATTAAGCTTCCATTTTAGAAGGTTCACTTTGACAAAAATGTACAGAATGGAATGAAGGAGTTCAAGATATAAGGCTGAGAGTTCAGTTAAGAGGCCATGGCAATAATCTAAGCAAGAAATGATAATGGCTGGGTTAAGACATTGGTAGAATTGAAGGAAAGGACATGGATTCCGTAAGACGTGATAGAGGTCACATGTCGGGGCCTTTTGGAGACTGTCAAGGTGTGCTGGTGAATAGTGTTTGGGGTGGGGTGGGGGCAGAGGCAGAGAAATCTAGAATGGTGCATAGCTTCTAGCCTGTACACCTATATGAAAGGTGGTGCTTGTTAACACAAGGATCAAACTCCAAGAAAGATGATGACTTCAGCATGGTGATGTTAAATTTGGGTATTTATTCCCATTCTCCATAGACATGTTCAACCGAAGAGCTAACTTTCACTGAACGCTTACTACATGCTAGATACAATGATAAGCATTTTACATGCGTAACTTTATCTTCTAAAGACTCTTCTAAGAATGGCTCTTCTTATCCTCGTTTGACGTATAAGGAAACAGAGGCTCAGAGAGTGAACTAATTTGCCTAAGTTCTCATAGCTGTTAAATGGCTGAGCAGGGACTCATATTCAAGTTTATTTGACCCTGCACCTTTGTCTTAATCTCTAAGCTATATAGGACCAGTGAAAGAGAGACAGTGAATTATCAATGGTATCTGAAGTTGTAATTGCGAGTGGGACTGCCAGTTAGAATATATGTAGTAGAAAGCAGAACCCGAGGGAAAGCCCCAAGGAACACCAACATTTAATGGACAGGCCACAAATGAATGGCCTCCATTTGCCCACAGGTATGGTTTGTTTGGCCAGCATAGCATTCTAAAAAGCTTGGATTCTGGAAGGATAGGGAGCATTCTGCACCCCCTCACATTCCCACCACCCTCTGTTAATTACCACCTGCACAGCTCCTTCACCTACCAGCGCCTTCACACCTGTATATTTCCTGCAGGGCCCTGGGACACACGAGAGCCGCAACCCCTAAACAGTGCAGAGGAAGAAAAACTCACTTAGGAAAGGCAAAAAAAAAAAAAAAAAAATCAGTAAGGGGAAGGTAAAAAAAGAAATACTAGAAGAACGTGGCTTCATGAAAGTTGAAGAAGAAAAGGGTTTCAGAAAAAAGGGACACTCAACCATAATAAACGTCACAGATACTCAAGTAAGATGAGGAGAGAATGATGTCTACTGAATGAGGCCATCTGGTGGTTACTTATGATCTTGGTAAAAGGCAATGGGGTGGGTAGGCAGGTCACAATGTCAGATTACAGAAAGGTGAGGAGTGAGAGGTATGGGAGAGGTGGAAATAGATGGTTTGGGGTCCTCTTTAAAGAAGTGTGCATGGTTCTGAAGCGAAGAGAAGAAACACACAATAACTAATGGGAGATGTGTGGTCAGATGGGAACTTTTGCTCTCAAAATGGGAAATATCAGAGCATGCTTTTATGTGGAGGAACAATAGCCACAAGGATGATCATTTGGGAATAGAGGAGAGAGAAGATGATGAGTTCAAGAGTGACATTTACAAGTGATACTGTACACCAGGCATTGTCTTAAGACACTGGGGGCATAGAAGTGAAGTAAGAGACAAGGTCCCTGTTCTCATGGAGATTACATTCTGGAAGACAAGGAGAATAGATAAAGCAAACAAAGTAATTCTAGGTAGTGATATGTTACAGAATGGAAGTCTCCCTTTTTAAATTTTTTCTTGTTGTAAGATGGCTTCATGTGGGGTATTCAGGGAAGTCTTTTCTGAGGATTGACATTTAAGCTGAAATTTGAATGAAAACAGGCACTAGCCATGGAGGCTTTCGGCGGGGAGCATTCTAGACGTAACAAATAGCTAATACATGCATTTAGAGTGACTGTGAGCTTGGTGGGATTGGGAAACCAAAGCTATGGTGATGATTCAGGAACTACATCGTGGTGGGAGATGAAGTCAGAGAGATGGGCAGGGGCGTCTGTCAAATGGCACCTTGGAGGTTTCAGCAGGGAGTCTGGGTCTTATTTATGCTGTGACCATGGGAGGGCTTTAAGCAGAGGAGTGCAATCAGCTCCAAGCAGGTGAGAGGGGATGGATTCCAGCACAAATTAGAGCAAGGAGCCTACAACAGACATGTTGTCAACTCTTTCAATGAAAGAGAAAAAAGCAAAGCAGTAAAGAATAGGATGAAGTAGAGATAGTTGTAGGAGGAAGATAGATAGGAGGAAGGTGAAGGAGTTAATACCTCAGTTTTCTCAGTGAAGCTAGAGGCAAGAAGATCATCTACTAAGAGTGAATGGGGAGACTGAGTACAGGTTGTATTAGTCTGCACGGGCTGCCATAATAAAATACCATTGACTAAGTGGCTTAAACAGCAGAAATTGACTGCCTCCCAGTTCCATAGGCTGGAAGTCCATGATCAAGGTGCCAGCCAATTCAATTTCTAATGAGAGGTCTCTTGACTTGCAGATGGCCAGACACCTTCTTGCTGTGTTCTTACAAGATTGGGCGGGAAGCTGGGGGAAGTGGGAGGTAGGAGGAGAGGGAGCTCTGATGTCTCTTCCTCTTACAATGACACCAATCCTATAGGATTAGGGCCCCACCCTTATGACCTCATTTAACTTATTACTTCTTCCCAGGCCCTGTCTTCAAATACTGTCTTATTGGAGGTTAGGGCTTTGACATATGAATTGGGGAAGGGGGGAGACAAACATTTAGTCCATAACAGGGATCTGTGGCGAAAAGGAAAACTTTGGGGTGTTGAAGAAGTGGGAAGTTGAGAATATAAAAAATACCTTCCATCTGAATTTTTTTCTATATTTAGTCTAAATTACTTCAATGTCTCCATAATTCCAAACTTTAAGGAATCAGAAAATATTTGTGTGGTGAGATCATTGTCCTTAACATACAATCTCCCATAGACTCAGGAAGTAGGTGGATCCTAGTAATTGGAAATTATTTTATTTGGCAGCAGATAAGGCAGGTTGGCAGGACAGCCTGGGGGCTGAGTCGGAGCTAAGGCAGGCTGTATAAAAAGAGGACAGAAATAATAGAGAGAAGGTGAGCGAAGCCCCACCAGCCAGGAAGCTGGCATAGGGAAGCCAGGGACACCGCCCACACGAAAGGATGGGAGAAAGGAAAACCCCTGTGACTGGCAGCCACGGAAGGGCCTGGGGAAGAACAGAAGTGCCCCAGGATTTGTACTGGTTTCTTCTGATGTAAACGCGATGTGCTTCCTTCTCCAAAGGAAGTCTTCAACCAAATCCGTAATGCTCATCATGAATGCTATGCAAAACAACTTTGCTTTTTTGGAGTTGGGGAGAACCAAGCCCAATTCTAAAATCATCGCCTGAAGGAAACTCCAGGAAGACAGCCACCTGTTAGAAATATTCAAAGGCGAACAACCACAGGCAAAAGAGAACACAAAAACTAACAAGAGTACGTGATTTTTAACATTAGTTTCACAGGGTCCACAATATATCATTTTGACCCGTGCTCCTTGAGAAGATCTGCTTGAATTTGCAGGTAACAGATACAGATTATTTTAAAGCACTTGTATGCCTCATATGCACCCCCACCCGCCTTTCACTGTAGCTTGGGTGACAGCATTACTGTGTCTGGCTCTGCTTAGTAGCATTTCCTGCCGATATCCCAACTCCCTTTACTGCCAATAGACAAGACACCTGATAATGCGTCTCAAGAATCAACATCAGGACAACTCAAGACCTTTCCAGTTTGTTTCTTGACTCCTTCGGGGAGTAATTATGAGATCACACAGATTCTTCACTTCATTTCAATTCCCCGGTACCTATAAATGCTATCCTGATTGCTTGCTTCTCCCCAGGTGATTGTTTTCCCTAAATGTTCCTTGTATGTAGGAGTTTTCTGTAACTAGAGAGAAAGAGGGCTGGCCTGCACTTCCTCTCCATTCCTTGGATCTCCATTTTGGTTTCGTGCCCAGAGTGGCCCATTAATCAATGCTGGTGGAATTGATGACCATATGAATAAATAACAATTAATGAGCATTTTGACTCACCCAGATGTTTATCTGCTCAGCTGTGTTATTGAGATGCCAGGGGTATCTACGTTTTATAGAAATATCTGCTGATCGAGGCACTTATTGATAGATGTGAATTATGTGGCTGCTTTATTTTCAAGGTTCTCCTAAAGTGTCGGTGCAGCTCACGGCTGCGTGAGGGTTTCCGTTGCAAATGATTACAGAAGTGGCATGTGGAGAGTGGACTGAGAGGCAAAATATATGCAGGAAGAGTGGAAATCACCAAGGAAAACGAGTGAAGGGGAAATCAATATGAGGTGAAAGGTCAACAAGCCTCCTGCTGTTAGTCTGTCAAAATGTATTTAATGGGTTCATTGGATATTTTTCACATTTAAGAAATTGACATGAAGAAGGGTTGGCCTGTAATAACTTTTTATCTCTCACTTACAAAACAGCTATTTTTTTCTTCTTTTGAGAATTTTACCTCTGATCTCAGTATCACACTCATGCCCAGAGCTTTGAGGCCTCAATGGAACTATAATGACAAGCCTCCAAAACAGATATGATGATTATTCTCAAGTAGTTAATTCTTTCATCAGAGCCAAGTTAATTTGTCAAAGTGTAACTTAAAACGTATTCATTGAAATTAAGTAAGGATCAAATATGGAGCTTGCTCTATCCAAGGCGCCAGTTTCTGGGTCTGACCTCATTGTATTTATTAAAGGAATGCCTTATTTATTCTTTTTTTCTATCATCTATACAATTAGATTGATCTCTAGTTCTATCCTCTCTAAGCAAGAGAATAAGAGCAGATACAAAAAACAAACTCATTTCTGGCAATAGATTTTGGTAAAGAACTTCAAAAATAAAATGTCTCTCCCTGTAAAATCACATTTGTACTATTTTTTGAAAATTTCTGTACCCTTGCTGAATATTCTTACTTATTTAGTATTCCCTGTTTTTTAGACAATTCGGTCATCCTCTTATTAGAGGCTCAGATTTTTGCCTTTTTCTAGTATCTTTAATCAAAGTACCTTTAGATACATTCGAAATATTAATTCATTTGATGATTCCTGAGCTATACTGAGAGATAAGCATTAAACCTTAATATCTGGAGAAGTCAGCATGGCAAACATATATATGTTAACTGTTTTCTCCCTTTTTATAAGACCAAGAAAGAAATTTATGTTGCAGATTTAAATGCCCTTTCATTTTCTATCTTGAGCACCTGATAGCAATTTGGCGAGCTTAGACCAAAATCTTGGCTTTCAGTGAAGATCTGCTCCATTAATTTTGGTGAGAAATGCCATAGAAGAAAAGTATGGTCTGGAATATTTCTTAAAATTGCCAAGGCCCCCAAGGATGTGGCACATTCATTCGCCAGAGGTAATATGAGCAGAGCTTGAAGATATGTACATAAAAGAATTTTAAAAACTAAAAGCTGCTTATAAATTTTGCCACAGCAGGTTGAGATTTGAAAATTTAAATAGCTCATATAAATAGGGACCACAAGGGTCAAAATAAATATTTTTATACTTTTCATTTTCAGAATATTAAACATCAGTTATTTAATAAAGAAAAGTTTATTAAATATTTAGCATACACAGGGCATTTTGCTTGATATTGGTGAATCCAAGATGGAATGCACACAGTCACTGCCCTTCAGGGATACTTTGTCCAGCAAGGAAGCATCAATGGAAACAAAAATTTTATGGCAAGTGCTGCATATCAGTTTTCTCTTGCTGTGTAACAAATTGCCTCACACTTAATCATTTAAAACAACATACAATGCGGGGGGGGGGGGGGGGGGGGGCACCTGGATTGCTCAGTCAGTTGGGCATCAGACTTTGGCTCAGGTCATGATCTCACAGTCCGTGAGTTCGAGCCCCATATCAGGCTCTGTGCTGACAGCTCAGAGCCTGGAGCCTGCTTCAGATTCTGTCTTCCTCTCTCTCTTCCCCTCGCCCACTCACACTCTATTTCTCTCTCTCTCTCTCTCTCTCTCTCTCTCTCTCTCTCTCTCTCTCTAAAACAACATACATTGATTATCTCATAGTTTTTGTGGGTATTGAGTCTGGGCACAGCCTAACTGGGTTCTCCACTCAGAGACTCACAAGCCTACAATTTTAGTGTCAGTCAGACCATGGTCTCATCTGAGGCCCAAGGTCGTCTTCTAAATTCAAGTGGTTGTTGGTAGAATTCATTTCTACCTTGCAGCTGCAGAACTCGCGGCAACTTGTGTTTTGAAGGTTGGTAGATGAGGGTCTTTGAGCCCAAGAAAGCCCTAAACTTTCTTTCAAAGAGTTCACCTGATTAAGTCAGGCTCCCCAGAGTAATATCACCTTGATCAACTCAGTTAGCTGATCAGGGGTCTTCAGGTACCTCTGCAAAGTCACTTCATGACCATAGGTTCTTGGATAGTGGATCATAATACTTTTTAAGTCATCGGCTGTCTTAGCTTGGGTTCCCCTTGACGCAAAAGCTTGTGTGCCAATCGCTTATTTGAGAATGTGATTGCTGGAAGGAGGACAGTGGGGCAACAGAGAGCGAAGTCAAAAAAGGAGGGAAAGCCGATATAAAAGTGTGTTTTGAGTTGGTCACTACTTGGGGTGTAAGGGACCTTCTGAGGAACCTTATGAAATGGCAATGAGAATTTTTCCCGTGGGGATGAAACAAGAAACAGTATTCTATTGGTTCTTGGCACGTATTGGTGGGCAATGGCCCACGGATCTGAATGCGAAATGGATGCTGAGGGTGTCAAAGAGGTGGAATGGAAGCAGTACAGGGTGTGGCCTGAGGTAAAACGCTTTCAAGTCGCACTAACCAAAAGCTGGTCCAAACTTGTGCAGGACTGGTGACCAGGAATGAGGGAGGTACAACATGAGGCTGAGAGGATTCGTAGGCGAGCACACCAGGGGTGCTGATATACTGAGGTTTTGAAAATGTAATGAAAACTACAGAGTAACCGTTCAGAAACATGCTAACATGTACACACACGTACATACACAAATTGTACACACTCGGGTAGTTCTTCTACCCCTCAAGCCCATCCACGTACCCAAGAAGAGGCAAACTGAACACATTTTCCTTCTTGAGAAATGAATACAAAGGACTGCACACTCACATCTGGATGAAATAACACATCGGTTTGCAAGACAAAAAGAAATCCCATTAAAATCGTAGATAAAACAAAGGGAGAAACATGTAAGAGGGAAGATAGAATGAAAGTAAAGTGTAGTAATGTCGCAGCCAATAAATGTAAATATATAGTCACACAAAAAAATGAAGAAAACTGTAAGGAAACTATTAGCTTTCCTCTCGAGACCCCCATCAGATGTCCAATAAAAACAGTAGAGAAAAAGAGAGCTACCCGACATCAAATATGGATTTGAGTATAGATTTGTTGTGGTTATTTGCCCTTTTGCATTTTTTTTGTGATGGGTGGAAAAATGGAAAATTTGAAGATGCACATGTAGCTCAGCCATTAGATGTATAATGATTTTAGAGTCTACCAGAGAGAATATGAGAATTGCTATCCAAAATCCCATATTAGTTTCTGGATATGTATCAGGAACATCAAAATTTGTAGAGCTAATAATACTATTCAGATCTGTTTGAAAACTCATTTACATTTATTATCTTTAAGTCACTTTTTAAAAGCCATTGGGAATGCATTCTGAATCTTCCTTCTACTTCCTTCATCTTCCTGTGAGAACTCAGCCTGACAGGCCTGCAGAGATTTTGTGGAGCTGGAGGAATGAATAAGAAATGCCCGCTTTTGACTTGCTAAATGCTAAAGAACTATCCTTAGCATTCCAGACTAGCACATCACTTTCAAACCAAATTGGAGCCAGCTGTTCTGATCAGCTAGGTCACCTTTTTGAGGTCATCCTCAGGTAAACCTGTCAGTATGTTAGGGAAAAGTATTCCCATCCACACCTTTCAGCTACCTATAGTGTTCCAGGGGCTCACATCCAGGTAACTGTTGCTTATAGGTAATAAAGTTAAATGTTACTCTCTAATCACAGAGGAAGAACTGATGTCCTTAAGTGAAGTAAAGATACGGAAGATGTTAGACATCATAAGAGACACTCAGTTATCTCATAAGGCAGATGAAGTTTACCCAGTTGCTATAAAATGGATGTTTGTGTTCCCTCCGAAATTTATATGTTGAAGCCATAATCCCCAGGGTGATAGTATTTGGAGGTGGACTTTAGGAGATAATTGTTTAGATGAGGTCATGAGAGTAGAGCCCCCACAATGGGGTTTCCCCCTTATAAGAAGAGGAAAATACTAGAGCTCCCTCTACCAAGTGGTGATAAGACAAGAAGACGGTCATCTACAAAAATCAGGAACAGGGCTCTCACCAGACACCAAACTTGCCAGCACCTTGATCTTGGTGCTTCCCAGGCTCCAGAACTGCAAGAAACCAAGTTTGTTGTTTAAGACCCCTAGTCTATGGTATTTTATTATATCCGCTCAACCTGATTAAGAAATCAATTCAACAGCAGGAAACATACTAAAAATTACTTTTTACCAGGGCACCTTGGTGGCTCAGTCTGTTAAGCCTCCTACTCTTGATTTCAGCTCAGGTCATATCACGGTTTGTGGGATTTAGCCCCACATCAGGCTCTGCACCGACAGCGAGGAGCCCGCTTGGGATTCTATCTCTCCTCTCTCTCCTCTCTCTCTGTCCCTCCCCCTGCTTGCACGCTCTCTCTCTCTCTCAAAATAAATACATAAACATTTAAAAAAAAAAAAAAGAATTACTTTTCACCAAGTAATCACTGACTATTGAACACACTAAGTGCTATACATATATCTACTAATTTTAAACTTCCCTATAATTATTAGTACATTTACTTTTAACCTATTTTGTCTATTTTTATGGTATATTTCTTTATTTAAAAAATTTTAATTGATATATTATTAATATGCAACATTATATTAGTTTTAAGTGTACAGTATAATGATTTGATATATGTGTGTGTTGTGAAATGATTACCATGATAAGCTTAGTTAACATCCAACACCACACATGGTTATATTTTTTCTTATAATGCCAATTTTGAAGACACTCTTTTAACAACTTTCAAATATTCAACACAGTACTGTTAGATACAGTCACTATGCTATACATTACACCCCCAGGACTTGTTTGTCTTATAACTGGAAGTGTTTACCTTTTAACTCTACACCCATTGGTAGGTGGTGAGCAAAAGGGGTAAAGTGTGTTTTTTGTAGGCAACATATATTTGGGTCTGATTTTTAATCTAATGTGACATTCAGCCTTTTAACTGGGTGTTTAGATCTTTTACATTTAATGTAATTATTGCTCGGGTAATTATTGGTTGGGTTTAAAATGATCATCTTGCTATTTTTTTTCTATTTGTCACATCTCTTTTTTTTCTTTTTTTCTCATTTTCAATCTCTTTTGGATTAAGTAGGTTTGCTTTTAGATTCTATTTTATTTACTTTTTGGGCTTACTAGCTATAATTTTATTTTAGCGGTTGCATTATGGTTTAAAGCATCCATCTTTAATTTATTATAGCCTATCCTCAGATGTTATTATACCACTTTATGTACGATATAAAGACCTTACAATCATATGCTTTAATTTTTCCTCTCCTGACCTTAGCACCATTGTCACATATTTTCTTTTTTTTTTTTTTTTTAACATTTATTTATTTTTGAGACAGAGAGAGACAGAGCATGAATGGGGGAGGGGCAGAGAGAGAGGGAGACACAGAACTGGAAGCAGGCTCCAGGCTCTGAGCCATCAGCCCAGAGCCCGACGCGGGGCTCGAACTCACGGTCCGTGAGATTGTGACCTGAGCTGAAGTCGGACGCTCAACCGACTGAGCCACCCAGGCGCCCCTGTCACATATTTTCTTATACAAATATTATAAACGCCCTACAACACTGGTTTTTGTTTGTTTGTTTGTTTTGTTTAGTCAGTTACTTTTAATTTGTTTTAAATAATAAGAAAAAATGGTACATGTATAACAGTATAGTTATCATTTTCAATATTCTTAATTGCTATATACAGGTCCTTATCAATTTTTTTCTGTTTGAAGGAATTACTTTAATATTTCTTATAATGAGATTGTTGATGACTAATTCTTACACCTTTTTTACATCTGAAAAAAAATCTGTATTTCACCTTTATTTTTGAAACATATTTTTGCTGGGTATAGAATTCTAGGTTGATAATTCTTTTCTGTCAGTAGTTTAGAGATGTTGCTCCATTGTCTTTTCACTTGTATTGCTTCCAGTATGAAATATGGTAGTCTCTTTATCTTTTTCATGTCCTATGTAATGTATCTTTTTATACTGGTTGTTTTCCATTTTTTCTTTTTGTCATCAGTGGTCAGTAGTTTAATTACGTTGTGCCACTCTGTTATTTTCATGTTGTCGTACTTTACATTTGTTTAGCTTTTGGATATGTAGGTTTATAGTTTTCATAAAATTTGGATATTTTTTATCATTACCAGGGGCTCCAATTGCATGTGTACCCACAGCACACTAAGTTTTTTTTTTTCTTTTTTTAAGGATTTTTACAATCTATGTTCATGAAAGATATGTCTATAGTTTTCTTTCTGTTGAGTCTCTCTTGTAATAACTTTATCTGTTTTGGGCATTAGGATAATGCTAACCTTATACAATAAATTAGGAAGTGGTTTCTTTATGTTTATTTTCTGGAAGAGATTATAGAGAATTGATATCATTTTCTCCTTAAATATTCTGTAGAATTCACCAGTGAAACCATCTGGACCTGGTGTTTTCTGTTTTGGAAGGTTAGTAATTATTAGTTCAATTTCTTTAACAGAAATATTAATATTCAGATTGTTTCTCCTTTTGTAAGTTTTGGTAGATTATGTCTTCCAAGGAATTGGTCCATTTCATCTAAGTTATCAAACTTGTTGGCACAGAATTGTTCATATTCTTTTATTATCCTTTTAAAGTCCATGGGATCATGTAATGCCTCCTCTTTCATTTCTGATACTAGTAATTTGTGTCTTCATTCTTTTTTTTCTTGGTTAGCCTGGCTAACATAATGTCAATTTTGTCGAACTTTTCAAAGGATCACCTTTTGGGTTTATTGATTTTTCTCTACTGTTTTCCAATTTCCAATTTCCTTCATGTCTGCTCTGATTTTATTTTTCTTCTGCTTACTCTGGACTTTTTTCCTAGTTCCTCAAGACAGAAACTCAGATTTTTTTATTTTAGATATTTCTCTTTTTCTAATATATGCATCCAATGGTATTAATTTCCCTCCAAGCTCTGCTTTCTCTGCATTCTATGAATTTTAACAGATTGTATCTTCATTTTAATTTACTCTAAAATATTTTTAAAAATTTTCTTAAGATTTCCTCTTTGGCTCATGTATTATTTAGAAGTATTTTGTTTAATACCCAAATATTTGGAGATTATCCAGCTATCTTTCCATTATTGATTTCTAATTTAATTCCATTGTGTCTGAGAGCATACTTTGTATGATGTCTATCCTTTTAAATTTGGTAAAGTGTATTTTATGACCCCAAATATAATATGTTTTGGTGAATATTTCATGTGAATTTGGGAAGAATGTGTGTTCTGATGTTGTTGGATGAAATATTTTTTATAATGCCAATTAAATGCATTGATCAATGGTACTATTCAGTTCAGTTATATCCTCACTGATTTTCTGCCCCAGACTTTGCAATGATGGAAACTAAACCTGAAGACTTAAGAAATCCAGAAAATAATCCTGTTTCAGGACTTTACATCTTTCTGTACACAACGATTAATTTGTTTACTGAAACAAGGATGTTCCTGATTTATAAAAGTGTTTCTCCAACATTAGTATCTCTGCATCTTCTACAAGGCTTATCACATAAAGAATGCTGAGATCCACTCCCAAAGTTCCAGATTTATTTGATCTTGGATGGAACCTGAGACTTTGAATTTCTACCAAGTTTCACAGGTGATGCTGATGTGGCTGGCACAAGGACCATACTTTGAAAACCACTGCTTTATACCATCCAGGTGTATTTTAAAGTCCATAGTCTGCAAGGGCACCTGGGTAGCTCAGTCGGTTTAGCATCTGACTTTAGCTCAGGTCATGATCTCATGGTTCATGAGTTCGAGTCCTGCATTTGGGCTCTGTGCTGACAGCTCAGAGCCTGGAGCCTGCTTCGGATTCTGTGTCTCCCTTGCTCTCTGCCCCTCCCCCACTCATGCTCTGTTTCTATCTCACCCTCTCAAAAATAAACATTAAAATTTAAAAAAAAATCCATAGTCTCCAGCATATATAAGCCAAAGATCGGGGACAAATTGTGTCAAAACATACTGAATAGGGGCGCCTGGGTGGCTCAGTCAGTTTGGCGTCCGACTTCGGCTCAGGTCATGATCTCACCGTTCGTGAGTTCGAGCCCCGCATAGGGCTCTGTGCTGACAGCTCGGAGCCTGGAGCCTGCTTCGGATTCTGTGTCTCCCTCTCTCTCTGCTCCTACCCTGCTCATGCTCTGTCTCTCTCTGTCTCAAAAATAAATAAAAACATTAAAATTTTAAAAAAACAAAACAAAAAAAAAAACATACTGAATAAGGATGAATAGCAAATGCTTAAATAGTAAAACATCTGTTTCAGGATCAACCAAATTAGGAGAAAACCTTTTTTTGATCTCTACATAGTCTTGTATTTACTAGTTGCAGTTGGTCTACATTATAGAAGAGAGGAATATAAAATCTGAACCTCTTTGTTTTACTGTGTAAAGGTTTTTGTAAGGATGTTATTTATATTATACAATCACCTTTTCATGAATACACAGAAGAAAAAAAATCCCTTCTAGTCCAAAAACCAAGACTAGTTGTGCTTTTACTAAGACATTGAATTGTACTGGGGCGCCTGGATGGCTCAGTCGGTTAAGCTTCCGACTCTCAGTTTCAGCTCAGGTCATGATCTCACGGTTATGTGAGTTCTAGCCCTGCATCGGGCTCTGGGCTGACAGTGTGGAACTTGCTTAAGATTCTCTCACTCCCTCCCTTGTTAGCCCTCCCTCCCTCACCCTGTCTCTGTCTCTCTCAAAATAAATAAACAAACACATAAAAATATTTTCAAGAAATTGAATTGTATTATTTTATTAAACACATTGCACAAACGTTTCCATTTCCTTGTTGATTGTTGACATGCTCAGAGTCACAATGGTAGCCACAATGAGCAACGTAGAAGACATGTGTAGTATATATTTGTGCAACAGTCCTATTTGTTTCATTTTTTCTACTCACTCTCACTTTTCCCATCTTCTTATGACTTATTTAGTTGTTTCTTACTTTCAAAAAAGGCAGAATGGATTCAGATCTATTTCCAACTAATTTGTTAGGTTAAAAGTTTCCGTCAACTTTCAGAACTTATGTATCAAGACAGCATAGTGTTGGTAAAAAGATAGACATAGAAATCAATAAAACAGAACTGAGAGTCCAGAAATGAACTTTTAAAATTATGGTCAATTGATATTCAGCAGAGGTGCCAAGACACTTCAAAGGGGAATGAATAATCTTTTCAACAAATGGGATTAAGACCTTGGAATATACAAATGTAAAAAGATGAACTTAGCCCCTATCTCTATACAGAAAAAGTTCATATCTACCAGGTAGAAAAGTAACTCAAAATGGATCTGAAACCTAATGTAAGAGCTAAAATTTTACAGATTTTAGCATAAAACGTAAGAAAAAAACATTTAAGACTTTGGGTCAGGCAAAGATTTCTTAACTATGAGACCAAAGACATGAAGAAAAACTTGGTAGATGAGACTTCATCAGAATTAAAAACTTGTCCTTCAAAAGACATCATTAAGAAAGTTAAAAAAACAACCCACAAAATGGGATAAAATATTTACTAATCATATACCTGACAAGGGACTTATATAAAGAATATATAAGGAAGTGTTGCTACTCCATAAGAAGACAAATAATCCAATTTAAAAATGAACAGAAGATCTGAGTAGACATTTCACCAAAGAAAACATAAGAATGACTAATAAGCACAAAAATATTAAAATAAATAAAATAAATTTAAAAAAGGAATGGCTAATAAGTGTGTGGAAGGGTGCTCAACATCATTAGTTCATTAGGGAAATGCAAACCCAAACCACAATGGTATATCATTTTATACCCACGAGAAAGGCTATAACCAAAAAGACAATAAATGCTCGCAAAGATGTGAAAAAATGGGAACCCGTCTAAATTACTGATGGGAGTATAAAATAGTTCAGCCACTTTGAAAATAGTTGGGCAGTTTCTCAAAATGTGAAGCCTGGAATTACCCACCATATGATCCACAAATTCTGTTCCTAGCTATCCACCCAAGAGAAGTCCACAGATATGCCCATAAAGTACTTGTACACAAATGTTCATAGTGACATTATTCATAACAGCCGAAAAATGGAACCAACCCAAAGGTCCATGCAATAAATGGAGATACAATATGCAATACATCCATCTAATGAACACCACCATTTAGCGGTAAAAGAGGATGAACTTTTGAAATATGCTATAACACGAATGGACCTTAAGAACATTGTTCTAATTGAAAGAAACCAGACACAAAAGGCCATATACTATATGATCCCATTCTTATAAAATGTACGGAAGAGGCAAATCTATGATGATGGAAAGCAAATCAGCGATTGCCCAGGAATGGGGGTGGGAATGGGGATGAACAATAAATAAGTACAGGTGATCTCATTGGGGCGAAAACATGTTTCAAAAGTGGATGATAGTGATGGCTACATAATACAGTAAACTAAAAAAATCATAGAAAAATCATAGCTTTGAGCAGGTGAATTTTATGATGTATAAATTATACAATTCAATTACGTTAATTAAAGATTCTGGCAACTGTTGAGGAGAGGTACCTCAACTGGAGACACCTGGCTCTTTCTCTCCAGGCTCTCTTAAGGCCCAGAACAGACAGACCAAGAGGGTGGCATCTTTCTGGGGTAGACCTCGAGTGCCAGGTCTATTCCTGTTGAATGTGCAGCTGCCACAGGCTAGGAGTGCTTAGTCTAATGGGGTTACGTTGTTTTTGAATCACCACATTTCTGAAGCATCTTGTGGCATCCACATAAACAAACTCCCCTAAACCAAACAGTTAGATCAATGTATGAGTAAAAGTCCCCCCATGGCCAAGAACGGATAATCAATATGTCAGACTACATTTATATCAAGTGAGGAAAATCAGAGTGACATGAAAGAAATGAATGATTATACTTTAGTATTAGAGCTTGTCTGCCTCAGGTTATTTTGATGATACTTCAAATATTTATGAAAACAAGGGAATCTTTTTTTTTTCAAACTGTTCAAATTTGAGTAGGGATGTTTCTATCAGCATCCTGGGAAGCACTGATGTCATCAGGAAATCCTTGATTCTTTATAAGGACCCCAAGCGTATACAAATTTTTGATATAGTTTAAAATAAAATGTGTGAGACAGTCCAGGAGCACGACAAAATTGAACATTCTATAGGTTTCCTTCAGAGAACAAAACATTTCACACATGAAATTATTTATTCTCTTCCCTGAAGCCAACCAATCCCTGTTTGTTATTGTTAGTGGGAGAAACATGGAACTTAAAACATGATATACGCTACTCAAATACATGCTTAAGTTTTTTTTAAGTTTATTTTTGAGAGAGACAGAGAGAGAGACAGAGAGAGAGACAAAGAGAGAGAGAGAGAGAGAACACAAGTGGGGGAGGGGCAGAGAAAGGGGGGAGGAGCAGAGAGGAGGACAGAGGATCCTAAGTTGGCTGTGCACTGACAGCAGTGAGCCCGATGAGAATCTTGTATTCAAGGGACAATGAGATCATGACCTAAGCCCAGCGCTCAACTGACTGAGCCACCCAGGGGACTATCTGCCCTAAAGGACTATATTGTGAGTTCTAAGGAAAGCAACTGGGTCATATTCATCTGTGTATCCGTAGCACTTGGCTAAAGATTTGAATATAGTGCTCAATGCATATCCAAGGAGTGATACCAAGAGTGACTTAATTATGTTCATTGACAACATCTGTTCCCTGCCACAATAAACAGCATTTATTGTTTCACTTATGCATTCATTCATTCACTGATTCATTTAACAATATTGGCCAAGCACCTACTACATGCAAAATACAGTGTTAGACGCTGAAATTGCAGTGGCAAAAAGACACAGTCCTTACCTCCAAGGAGCTCTGGAGGACAAAGACACAAAAATAAAACACTCTGAAAACCACAGACAATATTAAGTAGGGAGTCTAAGAACCCTCTTTTAACTTAATTTTGGGTGTAACTGCAGAGAGATCCAAATGGAGGCCTAAGAGCCCAGTTAGGCAAATGGAAAAGGAGGTGAAGGAGAAAGAATGAGGTCATGCTGCAAAATGGTATTGAGGTTTGGAAAGAATGTGGGCTTTAAAATAATATAGACCCTGGTTTACATCCTTACTTAGCCACTCACCAGCTTAGGGACCTTGGCCAAGCCTTTTATTCCCACTATTTTGCTCATCTGTAAAAGGGGACTAATGATCTGTGTCTCACTGTGCTGTTGGCATGATTAGGGCTCATGTGTCTGGTGTAGACCCTGGAACGCAGTTAATACTTAAAAATTGTAGTCATTGCTATTATAGTCCAAAAATAAGTGATTCAGCTTCAAAGTGATATGTGAATTTTTTAACGTAGCTTTAATATTTTATTTGAATGATTCTTAAACGTTGGCAAAACTGTTCAACAATTCTTTATTTACAAATCCTAAGTGGCTTCTCGTTGCATATAAAATTAAATCTAGATATTATTTTTAACAGCTGTATTGAAGCATTTTTGACTTCTTTATTCATCTATTGATGGACATTTGGGTTGATCTTATTTTATGGCCATAATGAATAATGCTGCTGTGAACATCTGTGTATAAGTCCTGTGTGAACATATAATTTTACTTCCCTTGAATAGATACCTAAGAGTAACATTTCTGGGTTATAAGGTAATTCCAGGTTAAACATTTTGAGGAACTGCCCAATTATTTTTCAAAATGTCTGCAATATTTCACATTCCACCAGCAATGTGTGAGGGTCCTAATTTCTGCACATCCATGCCAGTACTTGGCATTGACAGTTTTTCTTTTTTAATTTAAACACTTTTTTTTATAAGATGTTTATTTATTTATGAGGGAGAGAGAGAGCAGGGCAGGGGCAGAGTGAGAGGGAGACAGAGGATCTGAAGCGGGCTCTGCGCTCACAGCACAGAGCCCAATGTGGGGCTCAAACTCAGGACCACGAGATCATGACCTGAGCAGAAGCCCAGATACTTAACCGACTAAGCCACCCAGGTGCCCCTTAATTTAAACACTTTTTTAAAGGAAGATTATTTCAATGAGAAAAACAAAGTATTTCAATTTCACAAATTGAAAACAAAGAATTAGATAAAAAGCAATTACTTTACGAAATATGTCATCTGTTCATGTTTTAGGGCATATCTTTATGATTTTTTCCAAACAGTACCTTTTTTTTTACCTGATTGTGATAATACTGAATACCCAACTTTGATCAAATATGAATTTAGAAAAAGGACTAATACGATCAAAGAAAAAATATATATAATAGCAAACGTTACCTATTACTTATGCCAGGAACTGTGTTGATCCCTTTACCGCCTTATCTTGCTTAACCCTTAAAGCAGCATTATGAGGGAGGTAATATCATTATTTTAGTCATTTTATAGATGAGAGTAACTGAAATTTCATGAAGTTAAGTACTTTTTCTAGGTTAATATTGAAGTACGTAATCAGAGCCAGACCTTTAACTCAGGTCTGAAGCTCTCCAAGTCCCCTTCTATAAACCACTAAATTCATGTTGGTTTTGGGACTTAGCTGGGTCTAACGGATAGGGAGAATTTAGTTGATAGGAAGGACCTGTTGGTTGGAAAAAGAATTATAGAATAAAGAAGACTTGGAGTAAAGACAATCATGGGATATGTGATGGTCACTGAAGAAATGACCCCGATTAGAGTTGAGCGAGGAAGATAGAGTTGGATAGGTTAGATTATATATATGGTCTTGAATGTAGGGCTGAGGAGGTGAACTATTTCCTAGAGGCAATGGGAAGTTAAAGGATGTGTCTGAGATGGTGAGGTTGCATGGGGCTTTATCCCACAGTGATATCACAAGATGGATAAAAGAAGGGAATGAGTAGGGAAGGAAGGAGAGAGTCAGGATGTTGTTGAAGAGCTCATGGGTGCCGTGATGAGCAACAAAACTATGGGGTGGCAGAGGATGGAAATGGACTTGACCATATTAAATGGGAATTAAGAGATGGGAAGAGCAGAAAGGAACTTTCCCTACTCCCTACCTTCCACCATGACTGGTAGCAAAGAGAAATTAAACCTGGCAAATCACATAAGCTAAATAAGTTGCTTTGTTCTGTAAAATTCTCTACTAGAGAAAAAAATATTAAGTTTTCAAGATGTGTCTGATAGTTTCAAGTATTTTTAATTAACTTGGTATTTAATTCTATGCTGCTTACACCAACAAGGTCAATGAATGTCAATAAGTAACTATTTCCTTTATAAAGGAATTAAACCATGGTATTTGGAAGATGAAACTGATTCACAATCATCTATGTGATGTTAAATTTGTGATATAATATGTATTCTTCCTAGGAACTAAGTTATCTGATGGCTCTAAGTAGGACTGGAGGGTGCGGGGAGGAGGCAAGGGGCTGCAGTGATTATATTCCTGATGGGATTCCAGTCATGGCAGCATGAAAGGGTTAAGTGACTCTTTTCCTAGGTTTTGGATTTATGACAAGGGAGTAAATTAAGAAGAATATGTAAATTCAAACTTGAAAAAAATATCATTAAGATTCTTAACTTTTCATAGTTAACATGAGACCCAGTGTCATTTAGTTAGAAAACAATAATAGTAGTGGTTAGAATAATAATATAGCTACTACTCATTGAGCACTTACTATGTGAATAGCACTGTGACGAAACTTTACAAGTATGATTTCACTAATACCTAACACAACATGACCTAGGAAGTAGAAACTATTTTCTTTATTTTTATAGGAAATAAAACTTGAGCTCATTACATCTAATTAGTTTTCCCTTTGTCAAAGGTAGAAAGTTAGAGTCCGGATTCACCCATGTGTTGCTCCAAACCTGTGACACTTCTCTACTACTTAGATCGACTGTAGCTTTATGTTAAGATATTTTCTCATCTGCTATCACCTGAATTATATAATTTGAAATTATAGAGTTTAGAAAACACCATCATTTCTACTTAACTGGTCATTCTAAACACATCTATCTCCAAGTCGAAATCACTTTTCGTCTTTGAGAATAGAGATGCACTTGTTTAAAGAATTCTTCAGGTATTTTTCAGGAGAACCCATTCTTTGAATCATTTTTCCTCAGAGAGGTGTCTGCGCATTGCCCTCTGCCCTCTAGTTCAGTCTGTTCCCTTAGATTGGCTGCCCTGTGTGCTGTATCCATCATGTTCCCTTGGTCTGGCCTGCCCTCCACCCTTCATCCATTCTGTTCTGGGCCTGGCCTGCTCTCCACTTTTCCTACCTCCACTTCCTCGTATGGCCTACACACTGTCCTTTGGCCATCTGTTCCCTTGGTTGGGGCTGCTGTCCACCCTTCACTCATTCTCTTCCCTCAGTCTGCTATAATCCTCATTCATCTTTCCAAATACAAGTTATCTGTCAATGTCCTATTCAAATGCCTCTATTTTCCTAATTAATTTCCCTAAAATTATTGAATACCTTCCTACTCTGTACCTCCAAGGAACAATAAGCCCACCCCCCACCCACATACACATTTTGGTTTGTGTCAATTCCTCTTGTACTCATTAGATTATGATTTCCTCATGGGGAAGAACTATAACTTCTGTATCTTCCCTTCACTATGATTGACCTTTATAACTACAAAGCCTAGCACAACTTAACCTGAATTGAGAAGTTTTAAAAGGTCATCTTACTCATTAGTCATATTTTATTTTATATTTGTTCTGCTTGTTCTTCAGTGTGTCTATCATGTACTTTGCCCAGACACCCAGATGCTTTTTGACTAAGATCCCCATTAGGAGGAGAACAGTACTCTAAACAGTAAAAAAAAAAAAGTTCATACCTTATCTGTTTGACAATGACTGGCTGGTTCTGTAGCCCAGATCACACTGACAATATCTCCAGATTCACATTGCAAAATCATATCTACTTTTTGGGTTTAATCATGATCATATTTAAATCTTTTTAAGTACTACTCTCATCCAAATGCTTCTTCCCAGATGTGCTGCATTATTAATGGCATGGAATTAAATATAGGGGTTTTAAAATGAACTTGCTTCCAAATATATTAGACTTCATCTTCCCATTTGACATTCCTTATTTCTTGATATTGCTATTTTTCACAAGTCCTTTTTCCCCATTTCTTTATCTTCTCTTGTGTTCGAATGATCTAATTAATACCTTTTACAATTGAATTGGTGCTCTGTTTATGATATTTCTAAAAAATTTTTTTAACGTTTATTTATTTTTGAGATAGAGACAGAGCATGAACGGGGGAAGGTCAGAGAGAGAGGGAGACACAGAATCTGAAACAGGCTCCAGCCTCTGAGGTGTCAGCATGGAGCCCGACGCAGGGCTCGAACTCATAGACCGTGAGATCATGACCCGAGCAGAAGTCGGACACTTAACCGACTGAGCTACCCAGGCACCCCTTTTTAAAAAAATTTTTTTTTAACGTTTATTTATTTTTGAGACAGAGAGAGACAGATTTTTTTAAAAATTTTTAACGTTTGTTTATTTTATGATATTTCTAATACCTGTAGTTAAGATCCTAAGATGTGGCTTAATACTGATCTTTCTAGTGTCCCTGGATGACTCCTTCTGAATGGATGAAGTGCTACTTATCATGATCACAGATTTTCCTCTACACTTTTTTTCTTTCTCTGAACAGGGCTCCAATCACATTTCAAACCACTGCCATTATTCATTTTCCAGCTATTCTGAATTAATTTTCTAGCCAATGCACTTTATCAAATTATTTACTCTAATTCGGTGCTTTCCTCTGCTATGTTGGTGAACTCTGAGAGAAGGAATTACTGTCAGCTTCGAAGACTCCAGGTGTTTTTGCGTGGGAACAGGAAGTGGTGAAGGAGAAAGAAGAAATACAATCTGATGGTAGATTAAAAAGCCAAACACAAATCCACCTGAGCTTATGCTTTAATGGAAATGGTTTGTTCCGGGAACAAATGTGACAGGTTGGTCAAGTAATTTGTTCAACAGAAGTTTCTGGAATGAATTTTAAAGAACACAAAATTGTACAGTGTTTTCTTCAACCCACAGCATTCTGGTATTCTTCACTACTAGAGAAAAGCAAGTCAAAACAGATACAGAATTTGTTACAGACCCTTATCTTTGTCCTCTAGGATTTATAGTCTAGGATGGATAACCTAAAGAATCTTTTAAGAACAATTGCCATTCCTTCTCTTTCTTCAACCTGATTTCTATCCTTTTTGTTTGTTTGTTTGTTTGTTTTTCAATGTTGAGTAAAATATTGGACACTGAAATGGAAAAAGCCTCAATATGACAGCAGTCTTACCAGGGTCATCTTTCCTGATTTGTCCCCTTTTTGCCCAAAAATATTGAGTAAAAAAAAAAAAAAATCATATGGGTCTCATAGGGTTTGTGTTTCAAATTTAACACTATCTCAAATGGATCTCTGACTTGAGAAATTGACCAAGGAAAATATCAAGAAGTACTGAACATTTATTCTGTAAACTACATAGAAACCAAATGAACAATAGCTAAGATATATCCTGGCTTGCTATGTGGTAAACACCCTGCTACTGGATTTTCATTTAGCATCTTTAATCCTCCCAACAGCCCAATAAGATAAGTACTATTATTATCCCCATCTTACAGATGAGCAAATTGAGCCTTAGAGAACACAGATAACTTACCCAAGTTGTAAGAGTGTGGTACTGGCACTGAGTACGTAGAGGTCAGGGATGATGCTAATCACCGTATGGCACATAAGACATGCCCCACAATAAAGAATTCTTCCTTCCAAATTGTCAATTATGCCAAGGTTAAAATACCCTCTTCTAGATACCTAATTTTAGTACCCTAGGAAGGATGGGGAATTGTGAGAACAGAAGTCTTCCTAACAGATTTTTAGTCATTAACCAGAAAGAGGAGAATTCAGATTCAGGATACCCAGTGTTTTCTTAGGACTGCTCCAGAGTATTTTGTGGGGCCTATTTCTTGCTTCTGGGTATATATTATTGGATCTTGATTTCTCTCAAGCAGTTGCTCAAAGTATAGGCTTTAGGGGCACCTGGGCGGCTCAGTCAGCATCTGACAGCTCAGGTCATGATCTCACAGTTTGTGGGATCGAGCCCCATATTGGGCTCTGTGCTGGCAGTGTGGAGCCTGCTTGGGATTCTCTCTCTCTCTCTCCCTCTGTCTGTGCCCTTCCCTTGCTCGTGCGCATGCACACACTCTCTCTCTCTTTCCCAAAATAAATAAGTAAACATTAAAAAAAAGTACAGACTTTAAATATAAAGCCTGTTATCAGTGATTCCTATGACAAGCTTGGCTTTCTTCTAATACATCCTGCCAATGCTACAAAGGTTTCTCTAACCTGAGTGTATCATGTCTCTGGTATTTCTAGGGGCTACTTTCTGTGCCATCAGATGGTCGGTAGCTATGACATCTACTGAAGATACATTTTACCCATCTTGAACTTGGGCAATTCCATCTTGCTTGCTAAATAAGATCATTAAACACCCTCCACCCTGGACAACACTGTTAAATCTTTCTGTGCCAGTTTTAAGTGGACCAGCCTTATATGCCATGGTTAACCCACTACTCCCCCCATTATACTCTCCCGGTAGAGCTGTTGAAAGACAGAGCAAATCATTATTGTCAGCTTGGAAAATCATCTCAGCATGGCTTAGAACAGACATGGGGATGCGATCAAAGTCAGCATACATGTTTTTGTACTTCTACTGGAATGGAAACTCCTTGAGAGTAAGAACTAAAGTTTTTGAAGGTCATGTGCAGAGTTAAACATAATGAAGTTTGGGGAGTATTTAATATTAATGGTGTTTCCATCAAAAATTATCAGATATTCCTTTCTGATGATTTTTATAACAGTTTGGGGCATTTAGATAAAAGAAATATGCTGACAACTTGGAGGGAGTTCAGAATGAAACAATAAAAATGAGTGAATGGTTAGAGGGAAGAGGGAATCAGTTATGTGCTGGCTAAACAAGAATGAAAGAAGGAAAGGCCTATGATAAATGAACAGTGTATGTATCAAGCAGCAAATTGCCTCGTTGTTGATAGGCTGTTGAGGAAGACAGCTACCACCTCTGGAGCCATATATTTTGGGATTAACTGGGCTTTGCATTACCCTCCCTGATTCCCCTGAATTGAACAGAATTCCCTCGCCCAGTTCTAATTTAATTGTTCCACAAGGAGTCATTTACTGCAGTTGGTAGGAGTCAAGACATTACCCAAGATTTTGTGAGAATACATTTCTTTCCTATTTTCCAAAGACTTGTCATCATTCTAAAACTAATAAAAATAAAATATACCTAATCAGAATACCAGTTCTCCCATTCTTAATAAGAATTCTATGAAATCATGGGGCGCCTGGCTGGCTCAGTCAGTGGAGCATGCAACTCAATCTCAGGTTTGTGAGTTCAAGCTCCACATCAGATGTAGGGGTGTCGAGATCATTTAAAAAAAAAGAGTTCTATGAAATCTTGAAAGTGTTGGGGAGCAGGTGATAGAAATATGAAGAAGGTGGTAAAGAAGAGATAGGGTGCCAGTAACTAACTTGGAGAACAAATACGTAAGGCCTTGAAATAAATTCTGCCCTAGAGCTGAGGATCCCCATCCCTGTGCTGATCTTACCACATGTAAAATACTGTGGAATCTTGATCTTCATTTTATAAGGGAGCCATTGACATCAAAGAGTGAAAAGAGTTTGAAGATAAAAATAAAGGAAACGTGGATGATTAGCAAAACAAGTTTAACAGGGAATACAGCCATCATTAAATGTCTGAAGTATGGCCAGACAAATGGAAGTTAGACTGTTTCTAGTATCACAGAATAAAACCAAATGGGTAGGAGTTTCTTCAAAAAACCAATGGGTAGGAGTTTCAGCAAGATAAATCTCTGATCAACATAAGGGAGAAATGAAAATAATGAAGTGTACCATAATGGAAGGGCTGTGTATAGAGAGAGGTATAGTTACTTTGAAGGATCAAAGACTGAATGATTATGTTAGATTCATAGATGAGATTCATGCATGTGTAGAAGAGATGGAACTGAAATACTGTTAATTCTTTTCTGATGATACACATTACTGTTTTTTAAGTAATTTTTTTCTATTTTTTAAAATTATAGTTGACATACGATATTATATTAGCTTCAGGGATTGGTGGTGTTATTCTTTAATTTGTTGAACACATTTGTGTTTTAATTGAATCCGAGTGAATGATTGAAAGATGTCCAATTGTTGAGGGCCATAAATCATCTTAATCAATTTCTATTCTTAAATATGTATTAAATTTTACCTCCTCTCCCCATTCATACCTTATATCTCCACTATCTCTATCTTAATTCAGACCTCATGAATTCTCCCCTGGATCATTCCAATAGTTTCTGAATTGTTGTTTTCTCCACACTCTCTATCTTTTAACTCATCTCCAGTGCTCCCAGTGTAAGGGTTGCCCCTGGAGACCTTCAGTTAAGACATGCTGATGGCTCCTACCTGCCCATGAATAAAGGTCAAACTTCTGAACACAGCACTGGAGATCCCTGGCTCATGGGCCCAGCCTCTCACACCTGCCTCTCTGCTGCTGTCCTTCCCTTGGAGGTCTTCCCTCCAGTAGGAATGAATCTACTGTAATCTCGAAAGGCGAAATGCTGTCCCACATTTTTAAGACTTCACGAATAATGTTTCAATTGCTTTGAATGCCCTTCCCAATCTTTGTCCACTTTGCCCAACCTTATTTTGTAATAATCAAATAGATGGCCTTTATTAATAAGTCTATTGTAAAATCGGTGTTTTTTATCTCCTTAACCATTTATTCTCAGGGCTACGGAGCCAAAATGGAAGAGAAAAAAGAAAGCAGTTTCTTACTTGAACTGTGCTTCACACAACCTATTTCTCAATTGGTTCTACTTGATTTCCTTAATTCTTGCATATAAAGTCTAGTACCTATTTTTACAGCTATTTTGAACATTTTATTAAAATGTACTGTTTCCCATGGTAATTATCATATCTTTTCACATTTAAAAAATATGGTAATATAGTATTCTTTCTTGTGGAAAACTATTGCCAACTCATAAATATTAATCTTATTTTCCTTTCGCCATGTCCTATGCTTCCAACCGCCCTGATCAAATGCAGGGTACACTTTCGAACGTCAAGCCGGTGAAAATGACTCTGCCTCTAAAATACTGAAAGCAGACGATTTTGCATATCCTAAATGAGCAGCACACAATTTTACTTATAAGGTGTCCAGTTACATAACATTCATCATCCTTGATATGTAATTTGTAGATTTCAAGTTCATTTTAAATATAAATCTTCGCATAATGCACATTTAAACATGGATTTGGCATCCTTTATGTCAGACTACATACAGGTGTGTTACCTTTGCTGAACTACAATAAAAGAAATTCCATAAAGATGAATTTAGTTTGATAACTGGAACCCCCAATAGTACATCATGATAATCAAAGCTTTAAATGCAATAATGTTTAGGAATTGAGCTGGCACCAGGGAGACGAAGTCTTCAAGTCAATATTTGAAAATTAGAGCTGTTGTGTTAGATGAAGTGCTCAACTGGAGGGCTGCCAACTGCTGAAAGCCCACATGCAGGAGCTGTGACTGAGAAAATATAGAGTTTCCAAATGAAGCCAGGGAGGGGATATTGAGGAGAGTTCCTCTTGTCCTACCTCTGGGCTCAGTCCTTTTCCTGCTCTCTTTCCTGCCCTGTCCCTTGATCCTTTAGTCCAGAGTTCCTGTTTCCCTGAGTGAACTTGTTGTGGACTGTTAGCAGCTTGGGTCTTTGGGTCTTTGGACCCAAGGGAGAACAGAAAAATGTGATTATTTTTTAGATAATGGTGCGGACTTCGTTTTAGTGTCAACTCCTATTAAGTATTGCATCATTTTAGAAGGTGCAGAGATACACTCAAAACAAAAGCGGGAAAACCATGTCTGTTTCAGAGTTGGGAGAGCCTTAAGCTCATTGTATGAACAAAAACGTAAATTCAAATGGAAATATTAGACACGTTCTATAAACTTATGGGCATTAACTACGTATAAGTTTTCCATTCAGTACGAAAGCTTCAGTTCCTTTTTTTAAGCACTTTTGTATATCAGAAACACTGATCATATGCCTACAGATCATATGCCTTCTCAGGGATGAAGGGGGAGAGGAGATCCTGATATTGTTTCAGTCACTGTTCCATCAGGAATACAGCACCAGTGCTAGGTAATTCAATAGAGGTGATTTTATATGTGGAATTAGAGATAGAAGTGTTGGAAGAGCAAAGAAGCCAAACAGGGAACTGTGAGACACGTCAGAGATTAGCAACAGCAAAAAGCAGCCACAACCCCAAAGGCTTAAATGATAGAGTGATGCAAAGGTATAAGCAGGTCTCAGAAGCCAGCCATTGTGGTGGGAATTTAAAACAAGACAGAGCCTACCCTGAATGAACCATGGAAGGATATGCTTTTTCACAGGACATGAAGCCATGTCCCGAGTCTTGAAGTCTCTGTCAGAAATGCTACCCAAAGAGGAGTTGGTAGGGGATGGTGGAGGGGACGGGAGCAATTTCCTTTCCTCCCACCCTCCAATCTCCCACCAGTGCCTCCCACTGGCCAAACCTGACAGGTAACCAGGGACAAAGGATCCTGGGAAAAGTAGTTTTCAGGGCTCCCTTCACTAAAAATCACTGACCCAATTACATACCCAATCAGAACAAATTCTTATAAATGTGTAGGATAGCAATAATTTGATTTGTAGTTTTCTTTTAGTAAAACTGCTTCCTGGTATAGAAAATCTAATCTAATGGTGAAAGATTGTGACACAGAGTTAAGTAATGCAGAGTTGATCTACTCCCCAACGACAATCCTTTACCCATCATGAGATCCTAGACTCCTGTAAATGTAAATTGGTCTACCCAGCAAGTTTTGACAAAAGGCTTACAGTGTGCTGGGAGGAGAGAGGGAGCAGGTCCTTAAATATAAGTTCACAAATGAAATGTCAAATTATGTAAGACTCTATAAAATTAAATGCTCCACTTCACGGTGTAGAGTATGGACTTAAAAAAAAGAAGAAGAAGAAGAAAAGAAAGCCAGAAAAGGAAATTCCAAAAAAGTCACGAGAGCAACAAAAACCCATAGTCAGGAAAGACCTCACATAGCAATGAGGATTTTTTGGATTAGAAAGGAGAATGAGAATTAGAGAGACTGGGAGGAAAAGACAATTGAGTATTTGCATAGAATTCGAGGAGTAAAAGAAGGACTACAACATCACCTAGGTCAGCAGTTCTGCTGCCCTAACACACAATCAGTAATGGTGGCTATGATTCAGGGGTGAGGGGCAAGTAGGAGTTATTCAGACCCTACTACACTCTGCACTTTCCCCTCTCACACTGAGAATCATGGATCTAAGGTATCTTCTTGCACAACCAATTCAGTCATCCCCAAAATATAATTGTCACACTGCCCTTAAGATTCGAAAAGTTGGGGTGCCTGGGTGGCTCAGTCGGTTGAGCATCTGACTCTCGGTTTTGGCTCAGGTCATAATCGCATGGTTTCCTAAGTTGGAGTCCCACATCGGGCTCTGCTCTGCCAGCACAGAGCCTGCTTGGGAATCTCTCTCCTCTCTCTCTGCCCCTCCCCCACTCATGCTGTCTCTATCTCTCTCAAAATAAATAAATAAACTTAAAATTTTAAGAAGATTTGAAGGATCGATGGATGGGCAAATGGATAGGTAAAGCAAGTATAGTAAAACAACAATTCTTTCAACTTTGTGCTTGAAAATTTTCGTAATAAAATTTGGGTTAAAAAAAAAACACAGTAGAGGAATATTTGATTTCCTTTCTTGGAAGAATATCAGGAAATTCTTTCAATGATCTCCTTCCTAATGCATTTTAAACGTGTTCCCTCCTTCCCCTAGCCATACTTCAGCCTTATGGTGAATCCCCTTATAATTATTAAATATATCTGTACATATTTATTCTGTACATATTTATTCTGGTCAAAACACACTCTCTACTTTCTCTTTAATGTCTTGTGAGACACCAAATTGTTCAATTGCTGCTACACACAAAGAGTTTGTCACTAATCATCGGATACTTGCATTTTTAAAATTTCCCTACTAATCAACACATGCAATTATAATTAAGATGACATTTTAGCTCCTGCAAAGTACATTTTTTCAACTTACTATATGGTAATGGCAGCCCTCTGTGTTTGCATGTGTCTATTAAATATTTCAATTTATTCCATGAACGTGAGTTTCATTTTTTGGGTAGAATGCATTCATTTTACTACAGTAGAAGAATAGGTCTGGTAAGTCTGAAATGAAAATGGCACATTTCATAAATAGGTAATAATATCCAAAGACAGTTTTATTGCCTAAAAACCTCGAGATTTAAAGTTATATAAATAAAATATCCATTTTCTGTCAATGCCCTACTATCTATAGTCATGTGAACTAAATTCAGCAATTCCATGCATTGATTTAAACTACATAGACTCCAATTACGTAAGCAAAATATTCAGTCAGAGTTATTCAGCTGTATAGAAAGGAGAACAAATATTCATCTGAGAGGTCGGATTTGGCAATCAACTATCAAACAGAAGTACACAGTTTTATACTTATAATTCAGAATATTTGAAGACAGGAGACCTGGACATCATTCAGTTCCATTCACATTTATAGAACTCTGACAAGTGCTGTGAATCAATTAACAGGAGAGACGGAACTGTACCTCTCTGTATCCACAGAGCCCATTGTATGATAGAGCGGACAAATTCACGCAACTTAGAAAATAGTTTTCCTAGACTCTATGCTTTAGGCAACTTCTGACATGGCTCCCCATGATCTCCACTTCCTGGTACTCATATCCTCATGTAATGCCCTCTCCTTGAGTGTGGGCTAGATCTAGTAACTTGTTTGTAACAAATAAAATATGTTTAAAGGGGTGGGATGTTACTTCTGAAATTAGGTTACAAAGAAAGAGTGACTTCCATGTTGTCATACTATCTTGCTCTATCCCTTGCTTGCTTTCATGAAACCAGCTGTCATGTGAGTTGCTCTGTCAAGAGCTGCATTTGGCATGCAATTTGATAGGCCCCTCTGGTCAACAGCCAGAGAGAACTGGGCTCTCAGTGCAATGCCATGGAGGAACTGAATTCTACCAATGACCACACTAGGGGCCTTGGAATCAGATCCTCCCCCAGTTGAGCCTTGAGATGAGACCACAGCCCTGAATGCAAAATCTGAATTGCAGGCTTGTGATAGAACTTGAGACAGATGCACCCACTTAAACTGCAACCAGCTTTTTAACCCACACAAACTGTAATCTAATAAATGTTTACAGTTTTAAGCCATTATGTTTTGGGGTAATTTGTTACACAAAAATAAATACGTAATACATGTGGGTTATAAAGAGAACACACTAGTCATGAGACAGGTAAGACTCCTGGTTGTGTAATCAGACCTCAGAGTTATAAATTCCTCCTTCCCTGATGATGAAAAGCAGTATCTTGTTGAGTGTCAAACTGGAGCACAGTGTAGGGATCAGGATATGAGTCAATATTTAAGTCACCCCTAATTTCCTAGTTCATCTAATTTTCCCCTTCAATAGCTGAAATCAATGGACTCTTACCTTCATGCTTGGCCAGTAGAGACTCTCTTCTGCTTTTACAACTCCTTTTCCTTTGGAGCAACCATCCCACCACTCTTCTAGTTTGTGACTTCTACTAGTACATGGTTTCAGTTGCCTCGTGGGTCCCGCAGCCTGCCTTCTGTCTATGTATTTGTCAGCTCCTATATCAATTACTAGTTTGCTAGGGCTCCATATCAAAGTGCCACAGACTGGAAGGAACAGGTAAGATGGCGGCGTAGGAGGACGCTGGGCTCACCGCGTCCTGCTGATCATTTAGATTCCACCCACACCTACCTAAATAACCCAGCAAACTGCCAGAAGACTAGCAGAACGGATTCTCCAGAGCCAAGCATAGATGAGAGGCTCACGGAAGAGGATAGAAAGGGCGGAGAGGCATTGCGTGCTACACGGACAGGCAGGAGGGAGCCGGGGCGGAGGGGCAGCCTGCCGGCCAAGCAGAGCCTCCGAGTCTGGCTTGCAAAAGCGGAGGGGCCAGACGGAGTGTGTTCTGACAGCAAGTGCAACTTGGCATCTGGGAGGTCATAAGTTAACAGCTCTGCTCAGAAAGCGGGAAGGCTGGAGGACAACTGGAGGGAGAGTTGTTGAGCCCCGGACAACAGAGCGCACTTGGCGGGGAACAAAGGTGCTTGGCAGCGCCATCTCCCTCGCCCATCCCCCAGCCGAAACCACAAAGAGAACCAGCTCCTGTCAGGGAGCATGCTTGCACCTCCCAAACACTCAATGCTGTGCTTCTGTGGATCCATCTCTCCAGCGGGTCTGACTCCCTCCTGGTGCCACAGGGCCCCTCCTGAAGTGGATCACCGAAGGAAAAGCGAGATGAGCCTACCCCTCCCGCCCCTGTGCACCTTGCCGATCCACTCCAGCTAATACGCCAGATCCCCAGCACCACAAGCCTGGCAGTGTGCAAGTAGCCCAGACGGGCCACACCACCCCACAGTGAATCCCACCCCTAGGAGAGGGGAAGAGAAGGCACACACCAGTCTGACTGTGGCCCCAGAAGTGGGCTGGGGGCAGACATCAGGTCTGACTGCGGCCCCGCCCACCAATGCAAGTTATTCAAGACAGCACAGGGGAAGTGCCCGGCAGTCCCCCACACCCCAGGGACTATCCAAAATGATGAAACGGAAGAATTGCCCTCAGAAAAACATCCAGGAAATAACAACAGCTAACGAACTGATCAAAAAGGATTTAAACAATATAACAGAAAGTGAATGTAGAATAATAGTCATAAAATTAATCGCTGGGCTTGAAAACAGTATAGAGGACAGCAGAGAATCTATTGCTACAGAGATCAAGGGACTAAGGAACAGCCAGGAGGAGCTAAAAAAAAAATGCTATTAATGACCTGCAAAATAAAATGGAGACAACCACGGCTCGGATTGAAGAGGCAGAGGAGAGAATAGGTGAACTAGAAGATAAAATTATGGAAAAAGAGGAAGCTGAGAAAAAGAGAGATAAAAAAATCCAGGAGTATGAGGGGAAAATTAGAGAACTAAGTGATGCACTAAAGAGAAATAATCTACACATAATTGGTATCCCAGAGGAGGAAGAGAGAGGGAAAGGTGCTGAAGGTGTACTTGAAGAAATCATAGCTGAGAACTTCCCTGATCTGGGGAAGGAAAAAGGCATTGAAATCCAAGAGGCACAGAGAACTCCCTTCAGACGTAACTTGAATCGATCTTCTGCATGACATATCATAGTGAAACTGGCAAAATACAAGGATAAAGAGAAAATTCTGAAAGCAGCAAGGGATAAAGGTGCTCTAACATATAAAGGGAGACCTATAAGACTCGTGACTGATCTCTCTACTGAAACTTGGCAGGCCAGAAAGGAATGGCAGGAAATCTTCCATGTATGAACAGAAAAAAATATGCAGCTGATAATCCTTTATCCAGCAAGTCTGTCATTTAGAATAGAAGGAGAGATAAAGGTCTTCCCAAACAAACAAAAACTGAAGGAATTTGTCACCACGAAACCAGCCCTACAAGAGATCCTAAGGGGGATCCTGTGAGACAAAGTACCAGAGAAATCGCTACAAGCATGAAAACTGCAGACATCACAATGACTCTAAACCCATATCTTTCTATAATAACACTGAACATAAATGGACTAAATGTGCCAACCAAAAGACATAGGATATCAGAATGGATAAAAAAAAAAAGACCCATCTATTTGCTGTATACAAGAGATTCATTTTAGACCTGAGGACACCTTCAGATTGAGAGTGAGGGGATGGAAAACTATTTATCATGCTACTGGAAGTCAAAAGAAAGCTGGAGTAGCCATACTTATATCAGACAAACTAGACTTTCAATTAAAGGCTGTAACAAGAGATGAAGAAGGGCATTATATAATAATCACAGGGTCTATCCATCAGGAAGAGCTAACAATTATAAATGTCTATGCCCGAATACAGGAGACCCCAAATATATAAAACAATTACGAACATAGGCAACTTTATTAATAAGAACATGGTAATTGCAGATGACTTTAACACTCCACTTACAGAAATGGATAGATCATCTAGACACACGGTCAAGAAAGAAACAAGGGCCCTGAATGATACATTGGATCAGATGGACTTGACAGATATATTTAGAACTCTGCATCCCAAAGCAACAGAATATACTTTCTTCTCGAGTGCACATGGAACATTCTCCAAGATAGATCATATACTGGGTCACAAAACAGCCCTTCATAAGTATACAAGAATTGAAATCATACCATGCATACTTTCAGACCACAATGCTATGAAGCTTGAAATCAACCACAGGAAAAAGTCTGGAAAACCTCCAAAAGCATGGAGGTTAAAGAACACCCTACTAAAGAATGAATGGGTCAACCAGACAATTAGAGAAGAAATTAAAAATTATATGGAAACAAACGAAAACTGAAAATACAATCCAAACGCTTTGGGATGCAGCAAAGGCAGTCCTGAGAGGAAAATACATTGCAATCCAGGCCTATCTCAAGAAACAAGAAAAATCCCAAATACAAAATAACAGCACACCTAAAGGAAATAGAAGCAGAACAGCAAAGACAGCCTAAACCCAGCAGAAGAAGTGAAATAATAAAGATCAGAGCAGAAATAAACAATATAGAATCTAAAAAAACTGTAGAGCAGATCAACGAAACCAAGAGTTGATTTTTTGAAAAAATAAACAAAATTGATAAATCTCTAGCCAGGCTTCTCAAAAAGAAAAGGGAGATGACCCAAATAGATAAAATCATGAATGAAAATGGAATTATTACAACCAATCCCTCAGAGATACAAGCAATGATCAGGGAATACTATGAAAAATTATATGCCAACAAACTGGACAACCTGGAAGAAAGGGACAAATTCCTAAACACCCACACTCTTCCAAAACTCAATCAGGAGGAAATAGAAAGCTTGTACAGACCCATAACCAGTGAAGAAATTGAATCGGTTATCAAAAATCTCCCAACAAATAAGAGTCCAGGACCAGATGGCTTCCCAGGGGTGTTCTACCAGACGTTTAAAGCAGAGATAATCCCTATCCTTCTCAAGCTATTCCAAAAAATAGAAAGGGAAGGAAAACTTCCAGACTCATTCTATGAAGCCAGTATTACTTTGGTTCCTAAACCAGACAGAGACCCAGTAAAAAAAGAGAACTACAGGCCTATATCCCTGATGAATATGGATGCAAAAATTCTCAATAACATACTAGCAAATCGAATTCAACAGCATATAAAAAGAATGATTCACCATGATCAAGTGGGATTCATTCCTGGGATGCAGGGCTGGTTCAACATTCACAAATCAATCAACGTGATACATCACATTAATAAAAGAAAAGATAAGAACCATATGATCCTGTCAATCGATGCAGAAAAGGCATTTGACAAAATCCAGCACCCTTTCTTAATAAAAACCCTCGAGAAAGTTGGGATAGAAGGAACACACTTAAAGATCATAAAAGCCATTTATGAAAAGCCCACAGCTAACATCATCCTCAATGGGGAAAAACTGAGAGCCTTTTCCCTGAGATCAGGAACACGACGGGGATGTCCCCTCTCACCGCTGTTGTTTAACATAGTGCTGGAAGTTCTAGCATCAGCAATCAGACAACAAAAGGAAATCAAAGACATCAAAATTGGCAAAGATGAAGTTAAGCTTTCACTTTTTGCAGATGACATGATACTATAACATGGAAAATCCGATAGACTCCATCAAAAGTCTGCCAGAACTGATACATGAATTTAGCAAAGTTGCAGGATACAAAATCAATGTACAGAAATCAGTTGCATTCTTATACACTAATAATGAAGCAACAAAAAGACAAAAAAAGAAACTGACCCCTTTCACAATTGCACCAAGAAGCATAAAATACCTAGGGATAAATCTAACCAAAGATGTAAAAGATCTGTATGCTGAAAACTATAGAAAGCTTATGAAGGAAATTGAAGAAGATATAAAGAAATGGAAAAACATTCCGTGCTCATGGATTGGAAGAATAAATAGTCAAAATGTCAATACTACCCAAAGCTATCTACACATTCAATGCAATCCCAATCAAAATTGCACCAGCATTCTTCTCAAAACTAGAACAAGCAATCCTAAAATTCATATGGAACCATTCATATGGAATTTATATGGAGCCCCGAATAGCCAAAGTAATTTTGAAGAAGAAGACCAAAGCAGGAGGCATCACAATCCCAGACTTTAGCCTCTACTACAAAGCTGTCATCATCAAGACAGCATGGTATTGGCACAAAAACAGACACATAGACCAACGGAATAGAATAGAAACCCCAGAACTAGACCCACAAACGTATGACCAACTCATCTTTGACAAAGCAGGAAAGAACATCCAATGGAAAAAAGACAGTCTCTTTAACAAATGGTGCTGGGAGAACTGGACAGCAACATGCAGAAGACTGAAACTAGACCACTTTCTCACACCATTCACAAAAATAAACTCAAAATGGATAAAGGACCTGAATGTGAGACAGGAAACCATCAAAACCCTGGGGGAGAAAGCAGGAAAAGACCTCTCTGACCTCAGTCGTAGCAATTTCTTACTTGACACATCCCCAAAGGTAAGGGAATTAAAAGCAAAAATGAATTACTGGGACCTTATGAAGATAAAAACTTCTGCACTGCAAAGGAAACAACCAACAAAACTAAAAGGCAAGCAACGGAATGGGAACAGATATTTGCAAATGTAATATCGGACAAAGGGCTAGTATCCAAAATCTATAAAAAGCTCACCAAACTCCACACCCGAAAAACAAATAACCCAGTGAAGAAATGGGCAGAAAACATGAATAGACACTTCTCAAAGGAAGACATCCGGATGGCCAACAGGCACATGAAAAGATGCTCAGTGTCACTCCTCATCAGGGAAATACAAATCAAAACCACACTCAGATATCACCTCATGCCAGTCAGAGTGGCCAAAATGAACAAATCAGGAGACTATAGATGCTGGCGAGGATGTGGAGAAACGGGAACCCTCTTGCACTGTTGGTGGGAATGCAAATTGGTGCAGCCGCTCTGGAAAACAGTGTGAAGGTTCCTCAGAAAATTAAAAATAGACCTACCCTATGACCCAGCAATAGCACTGCTAGGAATTTACCCAAGGGATACAGGAATACTGATGCATAGGGGCACTTGTACCCCAATGTTTATAGCAGCACTCTCAACAATAGCCAAATTATGGAAAGAGCCTAAATGTCCATCAACTGATGAATGGATAAAGAAATTGTGGTTTATTTTTTTTGTTTGTTTGTTTTTAAAGTTTGTTTATTTTTGAGACAGAGAGAGACAGAGCATGAACAGGGGAGGGTCAGAGAGAGGGAGACACAGAATCTGAAACAGGCTCTAGGCTCTGAGCTGTCAGCACAGAGCCCGACGCAGGGCTCGAACTCACGGACCGCGAGATCATGACCTGAGCCGAAGTTGGCCGCTTAACCAACTGAGCCACCCAGGCGCCCCGAAATTGTGGTTTATATACACAATGGAGTACTACGTGGCAATGAGAAAGAATGAAATATGGCCCTTTGTAGCAACGTGGATGGAACTGGAGAGTGTGATACTAAGTGAAATAAGCCATACAGAGAAAGACAGATACCATATGTTTTCACTCTTACGTGAATCCTGAGAAACTTAACAGAAACCCATGGGGGAGGGGAAGGAAAAAAAAAAAAGAGGTTAGAGTGGGAGAGAGCCAAAGCATAAGAGACTCTTAAAACTGAGAACAAACTGAGGGTTGGTGGGGAGTGGGAGGGAGAGGGAGGGTGGGTGATGGGTATTGAGGAGGGCACCTTTTGGGATGAGCACTGGGTGTTGTATGGAAACCAATTTGACAATAAATTTCATATATTGAAAAAAAAGAAAAAGAAAATTAAACTTGAATTTCCTGGAAAAAAAATAAAGTGCCACAGACTGGCTTAAACAACAGAAATTTATTACCTCACGGTTCTGGAGCCCGAAAGTCTGAGATCAAGGTGTCCACAGGATTGATTCTTTCTTTCTTTTTTTTTTAAAATAATTTATTGTCAGGTTAACTAACATACAGCGTATACAGTGTAGTCTTAGCTTTGGGAGTAGATTCCCACGATTCATCACTTACATACAACGCCCAGTGCTCATCCCACCCAACAAGTGCCCTCCTCAATTCCCATCACCCATTTTACCCTCACCCCCCATCAATACTCAGTTTGTTCTCTGTATTTAAGAGACTCTTATGGTTTGCTTCCCTCTCTGTTTGTAACTTATTTTTCCTTCCCTTCACCTATGGTCTTCTGTTGTTTCTCAAATTCCACATATGAGTGAAGATATATATCTTTTACTGACTGACTTATTTCTCTTAGCATAATACCCTCCAGTTCCATCCACATTTTTGCAAATGGCAAGATTTCATTCTTTATCATTGCTGAGTAGTATTCCATTGCATATATATATATATATATATATATATATATATATATATATATATCGCATCTTTATCCATTTATCCATCGATGGACATTTGGGCTCTTTCCATAATTTGGCTATTGTTGATAGCACTGCTATAAACATTGGGGTACATGTGTATGAATCAGAACTCCTGTATCCTTTGGATAAATTCCCAGTAGTGCTTTTGCTGGGTCACAGGGTAGTGCTATTTTTAATTTTTTGGGGAACCTCCATGCTGTTTTCCAGAGTGGCTGCACCAGTTTGCATTCCCAGCAGTGGTACAAGACGGCTCCCCTTTCTCTTTCCCTGATGATGAGCAATGTTGAACATCTTTACATGTGTCTGTTAGTCATCTGGATGTCTTCTTTGGAAAAGGGTCTCTTCATGTCTTCTGTCCATTTCTTCACTGGATTATTTGTTTTTTAGGTGTTGAGTTTGGTAAGCTCTTTATAGATTTTGATACTAAGGGTTGGTTATTTCTGAAGGCTGTGAGGGAGAATCTGTTCTATGCCTCTGCGCCAGCTTCTGGTGGTTTGCTGCCAATCTTTGGTGTTTCTTGCCTTGTAGAAGCAACACCTCAATGTCTGCCTTCATCTTAACATGCTACCTGTATCCAAATTCCCCCTTCTTACAAGGCCACCAGTCATTGGATTAAAAGCCCTGTCCCAGTATGACCTCATCTTAACTATTACATTTGCAATGACTCTATTTCCAGATAAGGTCACATTCTAAGGCACTGGGGTCTAGAGATTCAACATATGAATGTGTGTGGGGGTGGGGTAGGTTGGAAAGACACAATTCAACCCATAACAACACCTGTTGCCCCCTCTCTCTGTATAACCACAGATCCCTGATAAAGAGAATCCTACCTACCTCTTGGTCACTACTGACCCATTTGGGTAAGGTTTTTACAAAGGACTTCCTTTCAGAACTTAGGCTGACCTAGAAATTGGCTGGTCTTGGGTGAAAAATCATGTAGCCCAGAACATACTCATCTATGTACCTGGATGATGAACCGCCTAGGGCTGCTTCCCCAGCAGGGAGCTGTGAAAGAAGATCACTGTGAAAGGAGCTACCAGACAGGCAGGAATTCCTATGCTTGCACACCCATTAAAACTTCTATGACACCATTATTTCCCAATGTCACTCCCACCTCGCTAGTGCTCAACTTTAAGCAATTCTTTCTCCACTTGCTGCTTTAACCTTACTTCCTTAGATCTTTGTTCTCAGCCCTATTCTTTCCTTTTTTTGTTGCTTTCCTCTGAACACTTTGCTTTCAATGACTTCATCCAAATCCATGGCTTCACCTGCCACTTTGGATTTCTGAATCCATTCCCACAGTTTAAACCGCTCTGTGGAGCACAGTTATTCAACTGCTCTCCTGGCTTCTCTACCTAGCCATCACACAGGTACCTTAGACTCGGCAGACCCGAACCTGAATTTGCTGGTTCACCTCCTACAGACATGCCCCTCTTTCAGCTTACACCATCTGTATCCTCCTAGCCCCTCCAATGAAAACACTGGAAGTGCCTCCCTCTTACCAGTCACCCTGACACTTTCACTCAGTTACTGAAGCCTAAGGCTTCCCCCTAAATACCTCCCCTACCTTTTCCTTTGCAGCCATTCCCATCGTTGGCACCTTAATTCAAGGCTGCTCGCTTCTCTCCTAGACGATATGAACTCTCTGTGCATCTCTCAGAATGTTATTTCTGAAAGTACAAAAGTTATCTCATTATTTCCCTGCAAAAAAAAATCATTTAATAATACCTGACAGATTCGGGTTAAATTTGAAGCGTAAAAAATACCTAATTTCCAGGACTCTGCCTACTCTTCTAGCCCTTCATCTCCTGACTGCATGCTGAGGAATATTGCCTGCAAGACTTTAATAAGTAGACCAAATTAGAGGGATTCTGTGATCAGACGTGATCTCGTCTTGTCCATCTTCAAAAAACCCACTGTGGAATTTAATTTAGATTTACATTTACATTTATATGAGTATTTATCCACATCCCCACTCAGACCTGTAGATCACATCATCATAGTCCTTACTATATTGTTCTATAATAATCAATTTGCTTGATTATTTCCTTCATTAGAAGATAAATTCTTTGAGGGCAGGATCTACTCCTATTTATGACCTCAGAGCCTAGTGATGTGTTCAATAATTTTTTTGTTAAATGAATGTCTGAGCATGTTAGATTCTGTAGTGAACAAGTTGCCATCCTTATCATTAATGAATCTTATTGAAGGAAACACACATTGCATAAATAATTATAATATCAAGTTAGATACCTGCTACTGATAAAGTGCAAGGGGCCCGGATGAGGGAGCTGAAGAGTTGAAGACTGTTCAGTATCCAAATGTGGTCAAAAGGATGGTTTCCAAGTCCATCCCTGTGGAAGAATCATTCTTCTGTATGCCCAAGCGCATGAGCCTTTGCTTTCAGTCAAAAGAAGCAGCTTTTATAATCTTTCCAAGTCTAATGATTTGGTGCAAAACCCCTCCAGTCTAAAAAAGAGCTTGTGGCAGAACTAGTTAACAAGTGAGGCTGTTTTGTGAACTCCCTATCACTGAATAGGCCCAAACAGCAGGTGAATAAGCTACCTTGGGAGAATGTTTTAGAAGGTGTCTTCATAGCGGATGGAGAGAGAACTAATCTTACGTAAGGTCAATTCCAAACATGAACCATTATTTTCATGTTTTGTATTTCTAATAGTTAACAATGAAGCTCACCTTTGTCAGATCTCAGTGACAGAATAAAACTTTGATATAATAATCATTTTATTCTTTAAAGCCTGAATTTCTCAGGCTTCATGTCATATGGTCCAGGATACATAGTTTTCTCTTATTTCAACTTATTTAAATTTCTTAAATTGTATTGACTTTTTACCACCACCTTTAACCTATTTATTGTTTAAAAGTTGTTTTAGTCTGTTTTCAATATGTGCGTGTATGTGCATTTACACAAGCAACAGGGAGAGAGAGAGAGAGGAGCGTTCCTAATCTCCATGGGGTTGAATGTCAAGAGAGATTTATTTTTATTCCTTCCAAATACTTGGTCAAAACGGTTATATTTGGAGCAGATTACGAGGGTTAACAAGGGACTTGAATTTTGAAATGCCATTCATCTTGAAGTAGCAAGTGCCCAGGCTCCTATAAATGGAATGTCATGTTATTTTTAGATGAGGCTTTTGCCAAGAGGATACAGAACACAGTGAACAACGTTCAGTCTGATTAGCGACCTTATTTAAACATGTGAATGGCTGCGGTTCCTTAACATTACTCGCAATAAGTCTGTGGCAAGCCTACTCCCTCAGTGAGGGTGCATTATTTAGTTCATAAATTGAAAGGAGAAAAAAAAGGCTTTCAAATAATGCAGTCTCGTTTACTAATAACAGAATATGGAAGTTTGAGATGAGAGTATCGTTCTTGTTAAGTAGGGCACCAAGGTAAAATTTTCAACCCAAGATCTCTTAAAGGGTTCTCATTGACATTTAGGTTGCAACAGTTCCTAAATCCAGATCTGCTCATCCAGAAGTCGAAATCCAAAGACCAGCAATTTAAGCAGATTACCCCCAATGCCAATATGCCCCAGAGAAAAAAAGAGAAACAGAATACGAGGTAGAAGCAAAACAAGTGTTTGCTACATTATTAGACCACCATGGTCAAGAAAATCATGTTATGAAAAGGAACTCATCAGGTAGCTGGTTGGGATGCTTATGCATGTAGTATGCATGAGGAGGAATCTGTAAGCAGGGAGTCTTGTGTGGCTATAATTCCCTGTCACTGCAAAAGAGGGTTCTGGAAAGTTTGTCTGCTGGACTATAAAAGATGCACGTGAAACTTAAAAAAAAAAAAAAAAGTTCCATTGGATTTCCATATCTAGATTCCCTTTTAAAAAAAACCTTTTTGTTGAGGAACCATATCATAAACAATATTATCTTATCAATGTGCTTTAAAAGGTAAATACTTTTTCAAATATAGTCCATTTCTTCCTTGGCCTTTTAGCTTCCTCATTTTTATTCCTAAGTGACTAAACTCTCTAATGCTTGGACTTCAATACAACTTCCAAATTTAGACAGAGGACTAACTCATACAAATCACAGCCCTGAGGCATGCATGGAGAGGGTTTTTTCTTGGAGTCCCATAATATCCCTCAGAGAGAGGAAAAATAACCTGTTAATTCTCATATACAAATCTTATAGCAAGTTGGGTCTTACTGAATGCAAATGGCATGCAAACTGACCCCTAGGGAGGACCACCATCTATATAGGTCTGCCAGTTCCATCAGAGGAAACAAAGGATTTAGAGCACCTGAGAATTTCTCCAATGTCTGCTACCTCTCCTAACAACCTATTGCGGGATTTCAAAAAGGATGCCCATTGACTGCCAACATCATTATTACCTGGGGTGTTACTAAAAATACAGATTTCTTGACCCACCCCAATCGTGCTGAGACAGAATCTCTAGGTGGAAGGGATAAAAAACTGCATAGTTAATAAGTTCCTTGGATAGTCCTTATGCTAGAGACTTCTGGAAAGCACCACCACGGTGGCCAATCTTCACCCAGATTCGTCTTCCAAAATAAGTCCTGGAACACAAATGAATAAGTTGTGTAGGAAAGCAAGTGCCCTAAAACTATTTCCTTAAAACTTGACTAGTATTCTGCTTAAGACAGACTATTCTCATGGCCTCGGCACAGATCTCCTGGTCGTCGGTGCCATCTTTTCACATGGGAAAGTCTTAGACTGATTTTGACAGTTGTAGCTCCACATGATCATTGTTCTCAGACCCAACTAGCTACTTAGAAGCTAAATTTCCCTTTGTGGCTACCTCCTGTCCCACAAAGCACTGTATCTTGCTGCATGTTTTACCAGCATAGCACATAGTCAGGGTGTAGGCCTTTGTTCAATGAGTACACAATCTGCGGGTTAGGAGAGGACAGGCTCTACTAGAACCAGCAAATAGCAAATTCCTTGCAAGGCAGGTTACCCCCAAGAGGAATTTTCATATCATGTTTTAAATATTGTCATTAAAAATAAGCTCCTTCCCTTGGGAATCATTTCAAAGGGAAAGTAAATTTGAACTCCTTTGAGGTTCCCCTATATCTAATGAACATATCATACAAAAACAAATTGCATTCCGTAAGCTGGCAATCACAAGGCAAGAGTGGCTAGAGCTCAATTTAACGAACTCATTAGACACGTCTGTTTTTAAAAATGAAACCAGTCCCTATCACAGAGATCCCAGAAATAATCATGACAAGTCGCTTTACAGGGTATTTCCTGGACCGTGTAGCTTGGGAATTTTGGTACTCTCCCTTGTTTTCATTCAAGTGCTTCAAGCACAGAGAAATGAGATTGCAGCCCATTAATCCCAGGAGAACAGTGGCATGGGGCGTGTGATGCCACAGCTGCCGTCAAGGCCTTTGAATGAGGAAAATAACGGGACGGGGCAGCGTGACATAATGTGCAGCCCATCAGAATTGGTGTCTTTCCTGTACTCCTTCTCGTGGTCATGCTGGAGGCCTCTGTGACATGTACAGCAACTGCTGTGGGGTAATTATGTGTGGTTATATAAAACGGACTAATGCTAGCCAAGCAAATTGCATAGAAGGACTGGTTGTGTTCCTTGTTAAATGTTTTGTCAAGCTGACCATGCCCTTTATTTATCTCTAACACAACATGCTTATTCTGCCCCATCTACTGTATTCACCCTGCAAATTTATGAGGCTCTATTAATCTTCTGCCCTGCTGACTATCTCTGTTGCAAAGTGTCAGCAGACTTTTGTACCTTGCTAATGTACAAAGGGCTTCCTATGAGTAATATCAGCATTTTGCCTTTTAATTGCACATATAATTTTTAGGTCTTACAGCTAATAAGGGAATTGAGACCACAGTTCATCACTGTCTCGAATGGTACTCCAGGGGTGTGGGGACTGTAGAAGCTGAGAGAAGAATATAGCTGTTCTGGTTCCAAGCAATAGTTTCTCTCGTTATAATGGTACCATCCCCACTATAGTGTCAAGGGTTTGTCACTTTTCCCATTATACACCCTACTTTTCTTGGGCTTTATAACTCCACAGTAAAAATGTACTCTTCTTTGAGAACTTTTTACGTTGGATCTCAGCTCATGAGTATTTTTATCATCCCTCATATCAACTCTAAAAGAAATTACCTATGTGATTTTTAAAATCAAAGAAACCAACATTATCTATTGGCCAAATTCCTGAACGGCTAAGGCTTTCAAATGGGTGCACTTTTGCTAGTCCTTCAATTGACCTTTTTTTCTATTGGATTTTTTTTTTTTTAATGCAGACTCAGGTTTAAGTACTTTCAAGGAAAAAAATGTTAAAATAAATGGGGGATTAGTGTTTGCAATGTGGGCATTTTGGTTTTGCGTTAATAGCCTTTCACAAACATTTTTACTATGCCTGAAAAATGTGCATTATTGATGAGTGTACTTCTTACTGTGCAAAAGCCATTAGGAAAGAAATGAAAGGTCTGTGGCAAGAAGTGAATGCATAGAGAGGGCCTGGGTGGATAGTGTTTTCATTTAGCAGTTAGGGAGTGCCCATAATCGCCCTGCCCACACTGGACTATTTCATTTGCATTTTCTTACAGGCACCTCCATAGGTCTGCATGCTTCTTTAGGCATCTGGAAAACAGATACTTGTGAAACTGTGATTATATGGCATTAAAAGCAAATTGCTGAATTTATCACACAGCTAATTCAATTAGTACAGGAAATCAGACACTAATTTGAGGAAGAGGCCATTTTGGGGAGGTGGGAGGCCTGGGTTCTTGTCTTGACTGTTTATGATTCTGCACATTTTCATGGGCCTTAGCTGCTTTAACTGTGACTTGGAGAATTTGGACTGTGGGTTAATGTCCTTTCTATGGGTATCATTCCGGGCAGATAGGACCAAAAGACGGAATCAGAATGGATGAACATCAACCTGACTCCATCAGGCAGGGAAGATTCCAGCAAAACTGAATGCCGTGTTTGTCATCTTGAGCCTCTTGTTTCCTTCTTCCCCTTGTGGCATCTGTATTTCCTCCATATCTGAGCATCAACCCGTGGAGTTAACCCCCCTCACTGGTGGGTGGAGGCCCCATCTCTTAAGTGCTGTGACTGAAGGCCCTCAGTGTGATCTTACTTTACTCATTCCGGGTTGTTCAGAAAGTTTAGGTCATTCTTTGGCTGAATCCTTGAGTAATGTCGAAAGCAGAAGAAAGCCCTCTGATGATACGAGGTATACCAAAGAAGGTACCAAGTTAAGACGAGATAGCAGAGGCTCTCCATGATTTATGGGGAAAAAACTAAAGCTCTTTGCTAGAATGAAATTCAGCAGAAAAAAACAACTTAAGTGACTACTATGTACCATCCACTTTCTCCTTTAATTCTCTCATTAACCTAGATTATAGATATTGCCCTCAGGCTACAGATAAGACAGTTGGGATTTTTAAAATTTAAGTAAATTTTCCTAAACATGGGATTCAAATCTATACCTTCTGAATCTTTTTATTTATTTTTTTTAATTTTCTTTTAGACAGAGAGAGAGCATGCATGAGCAGAGGAGAGGGACTGAAGGAGAAAGAGAGAGAATCTTAAACAGATTCCACACTCAGCACAGAGCCCAATGCGGGGTTTAATCCCACGACCCTGGGATCATGACCTGAGCTGAAATCAAGAGTCACTCAGCCGACTGAGCCACCCAGGCGCCCCTGAGAATCTTTTAACAGTCATCTTTTCTTGTATCATAGAGCCAAAAAGCCCAAAAGAAAATATTGGCATGTAGCTTGGGATTCATCCTTAAAGTCATGGATTAAAATATACTGTTCCTGTAGTCACTCACCATCATTACTTTTGCCTTGTTCTTTATTAATTGTCATTCACTTAAAAACCGTTAATGATTATGTTAACTAACTTGGATATCAATTTAAATAAATAAATAAACGTAAAAAAACCAAAAAACCATTAACGAAATACCAACCTTATGCCCAATGTCCCTATGTGATGTCTCCATATCATTTACATACAAAGCTGCTGCTGTGATCCCCCCCCAGATGCGCAGTGGGGCCGGGGAGGCTGATGGGTGAGCAGCCCTGCTTCTCCCACGACAGGCAGGACCACTGATGAGCAACAGGGCTCCTCTGTGTTTTTATCTTGCTAGGTCATATGCTATTTGGCTTAAGCATTTTTTTTGTTTTGTTTTATAGTTTTTTAAAGTTTTTAAAATTTAATTTCAGTATAGTTAACATACAGGGTTATATTAGCTTCAGGTTTACAATATAGTGATTCAACATTTCCTTACATTATACAGTGCCTATCATGATTAGTGTACTCTTAATCCTCCTCGCCTATTTTACCCATCCCTCCCTTACCTCTCCTCTGGTAAACATCATTATGTTCTCTATAGTTAAGAACGGGCTTATATTTTTTAAAACCATAATCTACGATTATTTTACTTAACTGAGTAAAAAATAAATAATAACCATTGTTAGGCCTATTATAGCGTGATAACTAAAAGAGCCTTGTTTTTTAGGCAAACAGAAGTTCACACAGATTATTTTCTTCTATTTTTTTAATTTAATTTTTTAAATTTTTTTTAATGTTTATTTATTTTTTGAGAGAGAGAGGGAACGTGAGTGGGGGAGGGGCAGAGAGAGAGGGAGACACAGAATCTGAAGCAGTCTCCAGGCTCTGAGCTGTCAGCACAGAGACCGACGCAGGGCTCAAACTCATGAGCTGAGCCTTGAGATCATGACCTGAGCTGAAGTTGGACGCTCAACCAACTGAGTCACCCAGACACCCCTGGCACAGATTATTTTCTTAAGTGAAAATTCATTGATGCAAAGAATGAATTTTATAGAAGAAAGAAAGAAAGAAAGAAAGAAAGAAAGAAAGAAAGAATAATCCTTAGAAATTATAATAAAAATTAAGAGTATATCTTCAGAATCTTTTTTAATAGTTTAAAATCTGTGCTCACCTTAGAATAACTCCTTTCTGCAGTTAAACACTAGTATTACCATCTGGTAATGTTGATTAAGAGCACATATAACATAGTTCTATAAACGGTTTATCAACACTAGAAATAAGATTGCATTCTCAGAGCACATTAGCTACTGGAATCCTCCTTGCTTTATACAGACAGAATTCTCTTGGGACTATAGCCATCAATGAGTCAGATCCATAGGAGGGTTATAGATTCAGAATCACGGACAAAGAGGACACCTTCCAGGGAAAGCACCTTTGAAAAGGGAGACAGAAATTTGCATTGACTTTTTTTCCTCCGTATTTAGTAGCAAATAAATAATAATGAAGTTGTGAGTATTTCGTATTTTTTTCATATGTCAGTGGGATCAATGTCCACCTTCAAATAGGTTCATAAAGGCCCTACTGTGACTTTCTAACTGGTGAGTACTTTGACCTATTATAAAGACTATTCCCAATCTTCAATTTATACTAAGATTATGTGATTATGTTCATGTCTCAAAGACAGTAAGGACTCTGGGCTCAGAACACCACATCTGAATCCTGGACCAATCACCTATTAGTTGTATAATTTAGGCTAAGTTACTTAGCCTGCGCCTGCCTCAATTTACCCATCTATAAAATTGGGGTCAAATTGAGCTGGCTCAGATGTTTGATGTGAGGGTTAAATTAGATCATATAAGGAAAACATATAAAACCATCCCAAGATCTACTGCTAAATGGTGGTTTTAAAACAATTTCAAAGTCTGATTTGTCAGTTTTGTTACTCCTTCCAGGAACGTCTCTTAAGCCTACCGAATAAAGAAATAATTCCTCAGATTTTATTTTTATTTGGAAATCCTTTGTTTTGGAAAATAATGGGCTATCCCAAAATAAAACTTCTAATGGGCTTTTCAAATTTATCTTTACATTACATCATGGTGTTAATTTCAGTAGCTGCACAATAGGCCTGTGGAAGAAACCAAAGGATAATTTAAAATCATAACTGAGAGATGTGTGTCCTGTAGGAGCTAATGAAAAATGACTTGGCTACTAGGGTAAACAGACTCTAAGATGACCTCTAGTGATCACTGCCTTCTGGTACTCAAGCCCTTGTATAATCCCTTCCTTTTGAGTATGGGCTGGATTGATTGACTAGCATCTACAAGTGATGGAACCTTCCTCCTGAGATTAGGTGATAAAGACTGTGGCTTCTGTCTTGCTCAATTTCTGTCACTGTCTCAGATCACTCAGTAGGGGAGCTGCCATGTCATGAGACAGCCTCATGGAACGTCCACTTGGTGGGAGACCAAAGCCTGCCTAAAACCACGTGAGCGAGCTTAGAAGTAGACCCACCCAACCAGTCAAACCTTCAAATGGGACAGCAGCTCCAGCTATCAGCTGGACTGAACCTCACGAGAGACTAGAACCGGAGGCACCCAGCTAATAGCACCTGGATTTCTGGCCCATAGACCTGTGAGATAATGAATTGTTCTTTAACTGCTAAGTTTTGGGATAATTTGTTACATAGCAATGGATAATTAATAGCAACACTGTTGAATCAAAAGAGGCAGATTTCCAGTTTCAGCAGAAGACAAGCTGGGGTTTTCTGTGATTCGTGAGCCAAAAGCACCACACATTTCTATAAAGAGACACATAGACTATATAGAAGTTTATAGAAAAGTTTGCTATCCCCTGGGATAGACCAGCTCACTTTCCAGAGGACAAGCAACCCTCTCAAAGTCACCTGAAAGAATTTCAGGCTATAGATCACAGTTGTTCAACACGCCAGTTGGTTGACTCTTAAACGAGTTGTCTTCTCTAGTCAAAATGCCAAATGTTGTATGTATTCCTCTGCACAAGAGTAAAATAATGATTGTCAACCATCTTAAGAACATGACTATGCATACACTGAACTTTATTTTCAACTGTATATTTAAATTTGTTCTTAAAAGTCTATGATTTTTGGATAGACTGTACGTGTCATAGAACCTCAGTAACTGACACATAGGAATTATGTGTTCTAGATGCCAGGAATCCCCCCAGCACTTAGGGCACCAGGATGGTCAGACAATCACCCTGTCCGTGGCTGTGGCAGAAACAAAGCAAGCTCTAGACAAGTGCCACTCAGAGTGTGATCTATAGACCATCGCTGGTCTAGGAACTGTTTCTAACCTGTCTGTGATAGGATAAGAACTAAAACTGAGAGAAAGCATTTGGAAACTCGCATAGCAATTGAAAACAATTGTCTGTTGTTTATAAAGGTTTTAAAAAGTAAGACTTGCCGTTTTAAATTTGGATATCTTTAGGTTTTTTTATTTCATTTTTCTTCATTTGTATCACGTTTTACTGAAGTATCAATCCACAAGAGACTGGAAGGTTTTTTTAATATTCTTCGTCATGGGGAGATGGAGAATGGTTTAGGAGGTCATTAAAAAGCTTCCAACATCCTGGGATTAAGTCAAAGTTTTTATGACAAGATTTATTTCTATCAATACCAGAAATATTTCAGTCCACCGTAACAATGAGTCAAAGCCCACAAACTGAAAGAAATGTATGTATATATATATATATATATATATATATATATATGCTGACCGAAGAGTCATCATGGGTACTCAGGATGATTATACCAGTCCAAAACAAAGTTGGGATATCTGCTTCTCCCTTTTAGATGGCCTCTCTTGTCACTATTTAGTTGGATATTTAAGCACAATACTCTAAAGACAGGTACTTGTGTCTTCTACTTCGTTAAATGGAAAAGCTCTAAGAATGAAAGGGATTACAATAAGTGGATGGAGATGTTGAAAATTCGCAGCACAGTGCACAGGGATGACAAGCCCTTGACACCGTCACTGGGTCCTACCTCCACGACAGTCATTTCTACCACTCAGCACATTCTCCCTGCCAAGCCAAATGCAGCTGCAGGAAGCTCCCCCTCACAGCATTCTAGGAAGCTGCTACTAATCAATCAGAGTTGGCACATGAGCTGAACACTCATTGCCATCTCTAGTATAATGAGAAAGCCATGGGTATCATGAGAATTAGCTCCAAACCTGGTTCTGACAACAAGCCATCTGAATCTGGTCCACTCTCATCATCTCGCTAGATCTGTGTGTCATCCGTTACACAGGGGGCTGGACTAAATCAGGGATTCTCACATTAGAGTTCAGGGTAGCCTTTAAAAAATGCTCATGGCTGTGTCCCAACTATTGAGTCCCTTTTTTAGGCTGGCTAATGGCACCTTAGGCATTGGTAATTTTTAAAGCTGCCCTGGTGATTCTAATGTGCAGCCAGACTTGAAAACCATGGGATTTGAGAATCTCTAGAGGTCCTTCTCAACTTGAATATTCCAAGACTCTATGATTATAGGAAGCAATAATACAGTCAGTCACACAGACTTAGAGTCTGCCAATTAAATTGGATGGGCTAGGGCTTGAAGAGCCAACTTGATCCCCTGGGTGGTTTATAACTAGAGAGAATAAAAGGCATAGGGATTTTGAATTATGAGGTAATAATTCTATCTTAGGTGCATATGATCACAACCACTGAAGCTTTACTCTTGTGGCTTTTATGACTCCTCAGGATACCTTGTAAGGATTATTATAGCTCCATAAATCACTCTTGCCTACTATTACGGGTGTGTCATAATTTATAATAATAATAACAATAACTATTGTTAATAATAATATGCATTATAATTATCCAAGTGCTTTTAGTTGAGAATATCAATGCATTTTATAGACTTCAACTCATTAATCTTAATATTTCCATGAAAAGGGTATAAACTCATAATCATCCCATTTTATAGGTGAAGAAACTAAGTCAACTAGTCACCTCAGTGTATATATATATATATATATATATATATATATATAAAATATATACACACACATACACATATATATGCATATATATGTGTATATATAAATGTATATGTATATACACACAAATATATATATTAATGAGTGTAGTATAATATTAAATATAAATATTTTTTATTTGTTTTTTTGCACATGCTTAAGATTCAATCCAGAATCTGTAAGTTTTATTCTTATGAGGCTAAGCGTCTAGGATTTTAAAAATCCTCTCTCAAAATTTCCATAAGGGGTAACCCTATTTTATTTATTCATCCATATCTACTATTTCCCATATACCAAAGATACAGTGATGTGCAACCCTCTAATATGGGGTTGAAAGAGAGGTGCATTAATAAATGCTCACAATGAAAGGTAAGTGCTTTAATGGAGATATGTCTGTGGTACCACAGTGGAATAGGGAAGAAGTGAGCCGATTCCAACATTGGGAAGGTTGGGTGCAGGTTTTCCAGAGAAGTGACCTGAGAGCTGGATTTTGAAAAGTACTTTGAGTGCAGTGGCAATGAGAAGGCAGAGAAGTGTGCTCCAGGCAGAGTCATTTGGTTGAAAGACAAAGGCATGTTGGTGAGGTCTGCTCTGTGTACATGAAAATGGGAGAAGGTAAAGCTGGAAAGAAGGTTGGAAGGAAACCCTGAGGTTCCTTAGACATCGTAAGGATTGTGGTCTTTTTTCCTACAGGTGATTTGCATTCATGGCCTGTATTTATATGTATATCCTCCTTTTAATATGAAAGTCCATTGCAAGCAAATGCTACAGTTTTAACATTCTCTTCTTTAGAGTTATTTTAATGCCTTGAGAAAAAAATGGGAAAAAGTATGCCATGGATTTCTACATTTTTGTAAGCATGTATTTCCAAGTATTCCACTGATCATTTGCAAGTTTTCTGGACTGAGAGATGAGGGGAGCTTATTTGTATCTGCAGAATTTTAGAGCTGAGAAAGAACTTGGAAGTCAACCTCAGAAACTTTAGAACCACCCTCACCAGACAAAAGCTCTGGTGTTCACTGGTGTTGTGTAGCATGTACACAGTGTTCTATGTGACACTAGCCTGCCAAAGTGCTCCAGTAAAAAGGGAAGGTTCATGGTCAAGTAAGTCTAAAAAGCCCTACATTCTAGAGCTCTATCTGAAAGAGCCACGAAATGCATCATGTTTATAAAGACTGTGAGTAATCCCACGAGAAGCAGTCCTGTAGATTTGTTTAAGCCAGTATTGCCCAAACATATTTAACAATAAAACTGTTTCTTTAAGAAGTTTAATTACCAATCAACCTTTTTCTTTCCCATATTTGTCACCTAGTTACTGATTTTAACCTGCCCTTCAGACTCTTGGACTTTCTGGCTTCTTTACTGGTTTTTCTTTCCTTTTTTCCTACTTGAGATATCTTCTTGGTTTCTAATAAGTAAGGAGGAAGAAGGCTGTCATTCAGATTACTCTATTTTTTGGCAATGTACTCGATTATATTCATAGCACACTCAAGGGTTGCCCATCTCTGTTATGAATACCAACATAGAATCCTCCCTTCAGGTGTTTTCTTGATGTCTGGCTTCCTTGGATATCTTTCCCTGGCCACTCCTTTCCTCTGGATTCAAGTACTCCTGAAGATTTGCCCCTTTTACCTGTCAGCTATCTATGGTAGCAATGAGCAAAATGTCAACCACTCTGTCTTAAATACTCCCACACAGCAGCTGAAAGAATCCTTCATTCTCTGGTGCCTGGGTGGCTCTTTTGGTTGGGCGTCTGACTCTTGATTTAAGCTCAGGTGGTGTTCCCAGGGTCATGGGCTCAGGCCCCACATCAGGCTCTACACTGAGTGTGGGGCCTACTTAAGATTCTCTCTTTCTCTCTCTCTCTCCTTCTGCCCCTCTCCCCTGCTTATACTCGCTTGCTCTCTCACTGTCTTTTGAATAAAAATAAACAAATACGTAAATACATTAATCTTAAAAAAAGAGTCCTTCATTCTCAATTCAAATGTTCCAAAAATATGCTGAACGAGCCTTTCTGCATGATGTCAATTTAAGATATAAAAAATATTAAGCTGCATTTTTCTTTTAAATCAAAATGAAAATAGCTTTATTGAGTCCCATGGAAACATTTCTAAATATTGCCATAATTAAGAATACTACTTTATTAAACAGAAGAATGTTAATGAACAAATGGCACTGCTTCAAAAACCACAAAAATGTTACCATATGGCCCTATTTGAGATATACTCATGGTATCTCCTCATTCATATCTTACATTTGTAAAGTTCTTTATAACTCAGAAAGTGGCCTCAAAGACATTGTCTTTTTTTTATTTCTATGTTTTTTGTTTTAGAAAAGAAGGAACGTGCGAGTGTGGGAGAGGGCCTGAGGAGGAGAGCGAGAATCCCAGGCAGTCTCCAAACTCAGTGTGGAGCCTGACGTGAGGCTTGATCCCACAACCCTGGGATCATGACTTGAGCCAAAATTAGGAGTCAGATACTCAACCAAATCACCCAGGTACCCCAACATTTTCTACTTTAAAACTCGAAAGTACTCTGAGAACACATATCATCATTGTACCCACTTTACAATTTGGGTAATCACAGCTCAAACATGTATGGCAAAATTTCTTAAGGTCACATTGCTGAGCTCAGACTAGAATGAGCTGAATGCATTTACCACCACATTTACTGGAAACCTTAGTCAAAGCAGACCTTTTTCTAGGCCTTAGGATACACAGATGAGAAAGATATGATTCCAGATAGCTCCCAACCCAAACCTGACACTCTGTGACTGTAGTATTGCTTCCATAGCCAAGCTGGGAGGGCCAGGTGTGCAACCAGAACAGCTCCACTGGCCCCAGATTTCTCACAAAGACTGGCTGATCTGTGCTGATCCCAGAGCACCTACATGGCTGTTGGCGCCCTGAGGTCCCAGCTTGATTTTGGCCTAGGTCTGAGCTGGCAGGAGGTAATTTCCACCATTCCCAACTTCTACCCTGGTTGCCACAGGCTTGGGAACAAGAAATTATAAAGGACTTTCCCACTTTCCCAGGGTCTAAGATGCCTTCCTAAATCTAACAGTGCTTCTCAAACAGGGGCATGCATGAGAATTACTTGGAGGGTTTACTAAATCTCAGTTTGCTGGGATACTCTCCCCAGAGTCCAGAGTTTCTGATTCAGTGCATCTGGGCTGGGGCAAGATAATTGTCATTTCTTACCAGTTGCCAGGTGATGGTGATGCTGTTGGTCCAGAGACCGCACTTTGAGAACCGGCAAATTCTCTTCCCTCCATTGATTTGCTTTTGCAAGAGTTGAAATGTTACTTTAGAAATTAGCTCTTGACTCCCACAAGTTAGATATTACTTCTGTTCATACATCTCAAGTTGCTCAATTACAAAGTGACAGAAAAGCACCTTGACTACAAATGTTCCACAGCCGATTGTTAGTGCCAGGTCTGTCGTTATATAGCTTTAAAACTTTGACCAAAAAGCTTATGAAAGAAATGGGAAAAGACACAAAGAAATGGAAAAACATTCCATGCTCATGGATTGGAAGAACAAATATTGTTAAAATGTCGATACCTACTCAAAGCGATCTATACATTTAATGCAATCCCTATCAAAATAAACTGAGCAAACCGGAACGTCAATTTTCTTGTCTACAAAAGAAGGTGATATTTCCAGCCAGTAGTCTACACAAAGATTAAATTTTAGCCATATTTAAAAGAACCTGATAGTTTTTGCTTTAAAACTTAATGATATAAAAATCAAAGTGAGGTCTTTCCCTATTGTGGAACTGACTAGTTACAGGTATAAAGCTACTTGTCTAAAAATATACAGCAAAAAAGGGCAGAATCTGATATAAAATTCAAGCCTATTCATTCCCCTTACAGATTTCCCCCAGGTACACTACTCCACAACAATAACAATAGTAGATAAATACTCAAATGGGCTTTGGGAAGCCTAATATAGAAACTGACAAGAAATAAAGTGATCCATTCACTCCTCTAGGTATCTATTTCAATGCTTCCATTAGTAATAGAATTTCTCTTCTGGATGCATAATTGATAACAAAATAAAAATAAAAATAGATCTTTAATCTAAGTATCTAAGTACAATACATATTATAGTGCAGCAATCATTCCTGTAAAACTCAGGGGTGTGATTTCACTATGCCAAGTTTTAAAATTCCCTTAAAGCTCATCAATGAGGCTTTCGGCTAAGTTCAGTCTGAGAGATGTTTATGTTTGCATTTGGGGGGTTAGCTCCCTCTTCTGTGAGGGACTCCTCCATGTCCAGAAATAATCTTATCAAGGTAAATATTTCATTCTCCTTTCAAATAAATGATTTCAAACTCCAATATAAAGAATGATAGCAAACAAGACTTATGCTGATGGTAAGAAAAAGGCATATGAAGAAGTCACACAATAGTTTAAATGGGAAACTGAGGATATGATTTCATAGTGACTTGGTTTGCCTTCTTCTAACAATGGGAGCTTCAACAGTGGAGAGTTAGAGATGGTTTACATGAAGTAAAAGCCTACATGGATAATTATTTTTTTTTACAAGCTAGCAAAGGAAAGGCAGTTCTGTTTAATTCAGTTCACGAGCATTAAGTGCCCACGATGCTAGACAATATTTTATATTTTAGTCAGTAGGAATGCAGAGATGAGGAGGGCACACAGCCTCTGTCTTCAAGTGATTGAAAAAGTCATATTGCAATGATTCACAATGAAATGGTTTCAGTTACATGCTTACACTTACATTGCCAAAATTCGGCTTGGATCACATTAAATGAATTCAGATATAACGTAGGTGGATTGGACTCCAGTCAACAAACACTGAGTATTGGGTAAAGGATGTACAAGGAGCACGTGGTGAATAAGACGTTGTACGTGCCCTGAAAATTGTGATCCTGCTTCTCATAAAAATGGCAGAAAGAAAAAGAATGATGTACTGTGTGACAAACATTCTGTCAAGGGAAGAGTTGTGTATAACTCCTAAGAAGTACATTTCATCAATAAGAAGTATCTACATTTTTCCACCATCTGAGTTTGGGGCTTGAGTTCATTGAAATCCTATGGCCTTAAGCATGGGGGAGCTAGGAGTTATATTCTATAATCATAATGCCTTCAGACATAACTCTCCAATTTTTTTCTTGCATACGTTTTATGTGAACACAATTGTTACCCAATAACTCTAATCGCCCTCTGTTCATTGACTTTGTCTCATAAATATTAGGGAGAGAAAAATAGCACTGCAGTAAAACCGTGTCATGTGAGAAAGATAAAAGGAAAAAACTAGTCTAAAATTCTAGGCTCAGCATATTTTAACCAAGATTATTGTCTGTAATTTGTTCGCCACTTGGGGACATTAATGTTGGCTCAAGTGAGAAGTAAATGTTGACAGAACAGCTTTGAAGTTAGGAAAAGAAATGAGATCGCTCAGATCATTTGAGACCAGAAGATGATCTGGAATCAAAATATCTGACCACTACCTCCTCTATATCTATACTCTACCGTATTCTGACCAAGCACCTGCCATAGCATTTGATTTTTGATAGTTCTTCAAGATTCTTGAATTCAGGGACATTGTTTTATCATTCTAGATCTAGAGATCAGCATAGAGTCTAGCACCTACATTACTCTTAACAGATATTTGTTGAACACAGAACCCTTAAGAACATCAACAAGTATGAGGAGGGGAGAGAGGAAAATCCAACGAAACACATTGTATGGTTTCTTTATACCATGTTCTAGACCTCTATGTCTCTTACTATTCTATACGATAGTTTAACTGCCAATAAATACTGAAGGAATAAAAAAACTAGAGGAAGGAAGAAAAAAGTCACTATTAAATTATTGATTTAAAAAAAATTTTTTAATGTTTATTTCTTTTTGAGAGAGAGAAAGAGAGAAAGAGAGAGCAGGGAAGGGGCAGAGAGAGAGGGAGACAGAGAATCTGAAGCAAGCTCCAGGCTCTGAACTGTCAGCACAGAGCCCAACACGGGGCTCAAACCCATCAACCATGAAATCATAACCTGAGCTGAAATTGGATGTTTAACTGACTGAGCCACCCAGGCACCCCTCTGTTAAGTCTTTTAAAAGACCGGAAGGAAATGTGCCAATATTTTAAATCTGTTATACAGTAGGATTATGGGTGATGTTTTCCATATGTTTAAATATTTTTCTATAATTTCTGAGTTTATTAATTTAGTATGCCTTAGTTTTACAATAACTTTGTGCGTTGTAAAATGAACTACAGTTGACCATTGAACAATGCAGGGGTTAGGGTCGCTGACCCTCGTGCCACCGAAAATCTGTGTGTAATTTTCATCTCCCCCAAAACGTAATTACTAATAACCTATTGTTGACTGGAGGCTTATAATCAATTAACACATACTTTGTATGCTATATGTATTATATATAGTATTCTTACAATAAAGTAAGCTATAGAAAAGAAAATGTTAAAAATCATAAAGCAAAGGAATGTGCTTACAGTACTGTATTGTATTTATTGAAAAAAGTGTGGCATAAGTGGACCCACACAGTTCAAACCCATGTTGTTCAATGTCAACTGTATATGCCCTTTTTTCTTTGGGTTGCTAAAGAGATTAAAGGCAAATTTATTGAAATTATGGCAATTACATAGGTAATTTGATTGAGTTGTTATGAGAAGTCAGGTCAGTAATCTAAAGGAATTGGAAATGTGTGAATAAATGCTAAGACTCTATGCAAAAAATAGTGCCAATTCACTGTTTATATTTACAATTATTATAATATCAGTGAAACTAGTAATAAACAATAATTTTATATTTCTTTCCTAGAGTATAGATTAACCTTTTCCCCTGTTGCAAAGGATTTTATAAAAGGAAATTCTAATTTAAAATAAAAAATGAATAACATTTGCAAGTAAAACCATAAAAACTCCTGGGGCTTATATTTCTTTAATGTTGGAAATATTTGTTAAAAGTTATATTTCCTGTTTTTTTATATTTAATGAATATGACTTTGCCTCCAGAGTCTCCGCTTTTTTTATATATTCTCCAGAAGCACTTCACAGAGTATCATAAGCAAACCTATTTTTAAATGCTTAGAACATATTAGTAATAATTAGTGTTTCATGTATACTCTTCGTATGTAATATTAAACCTCTAGAATTAATTTTGAAATACATCCTCTTAAACCTCTAATCAGGCTTTTAATTCACTAACTTCATAAGTTAAAAACCTGATAAAATCACAAAGTGTTTTTTTTTTTAAGGAAGTGGTTTTATTTAAAGGGTCCACTGTCTAAATCTGTGGTTCCACAAATTTAGGGATTTTTGTCAGCACATTCATGTGTACTAGGTAAAAGGCTATAATATTAGGCACTGTGGGGGACACAAAGCTTAGTATGAAATAGATATTGCTTGCCAGAAGCTTAAAGACTAACTGAGAAGAACAGGACCTGAAAACACACACACTTAAAATATGACGGAAAGGGAGTACCTGAGTGGCTCAGTCGGTTAAGTGTCTGATTTTGGCTCAGGTCATGATCTCACAGTTCGTGGGTTCGAGTCCTGGACCAGGTTCTCCGCTGTCAGCACAGAGCCCACTTCAGATCCTCTGTCCCCCTCTCTCTCTGCCCCTGCCCCACTTGCATGCGTGTGTGCACACACGTGCTCTCTCTCGCTCTCTCAAAAATAAATAAACATATAAATAAATAAAATATGACAGAAAGTGATAAAAACAAGAAAAACACAGATAAAGTGCCCTGGAAATAAGAGAAGGGAATAAGAGAGTAAGTGTCACGTGAGCTAGACTTGAATGAGTAAGATACACATATGCAGAAATGGGCGTGACAGGCATTACAGCTTTGAGCGCTTACGTGTCATATTAAATTGTAACTATTGGTTTATGTGCCTATCTCTATTTCACTAGACAGTGAACTCTGAAAGCTCCAACCATGTCTTATCCCCTTTACATTCCCTTAGCTCCCAAGACAGTGACCAGAAGATAGCACTAACAGATAGTTGTTGAATGTTGAATGACTAGATTGAAAAAAAGTACGACAATGGTAAGTCATGGAAGCTTTGAGGAGGGGATAGAGCAGCTGATCAAGCAGTGACAAGTCCAAGGTGCTGGGCAAGAGTGTTAAGAGGAGGAGCGGTGAGAGGCCAGCCGAGAAATGTGAGTTGGGCACAGCTATCAGAAGGCCTGGAATGTCACAATTGGACTTTATCTTATATGTAAATGGGGAACTGGTGGATAAATTTCAATAGGGAAGTACATCATCAGAGCTGTGGGAAAAATTTGGTGCAGAAGGACATTATCAACAGGTGTATTAGTGAGTTTGGGCTGTCATAACAAAATATCAAAGACTGGTAACTTAAAAAACATATATTTATTTCTCATGGTTCTAGAGGCGGAAAGCCAAGATCAAGGCACTGGCAGATCTGGTGTCTGGTGAGGCCCAATACCTGATTTATATAGATGGCTGTCTTCTTGCTCTGTCCTTGCATTGCAGAAAAGGCAAGAGAGTTTCCCGGGGTCTCTTTTATAAGGACACTAATCCCATTTACAAGAGTTCCACCCTCATGACCTAAGCACTTCCCAACAGCCCCACCTCCCACTATCATCACACTGTATGTTAGGATTTCAACGTATGAATTTTGAGGGGACACGTTCAGTCCACAACACGTGCTCGGAGGTAATACTGGTCTTCAATAAAGAAAAGATAGGAATGGAAATCAAGAGGGGTAGATGGAGGAGAGCAGTCACATGTGGAACCAACAGGACATGGCAACGGAGTGAATTTAGGGCTCACAGAAGGAAGAGGGATGAATGGTAACTGAGGTTTTCTACCTCAGCGGCTGAGGAACAGCGTTCCCATTATTAAGTGGAAAAAACTACATGTGCAAGAGGACAGAGGATCTATTTTAACTGTGCTGGGTACAGAATGCCAACTTTTCCCAACCAGCGAATGGCTCAGCCAGCACTCAAGTTCAGATCTTCTACCTCCAGCTGAGTGCTATTTCCAAGACATAATCATATTCTTATTCTGAAATACATTAATGATTGACTCTATTTTAAAAATCCACTATTGAAATAAATTTTAGCTGTGCTTTGTAATAAGTAATACATTGGTATGGACTGAACTGCCCACCCATTCATATTTTGAAGCACTAATCCCCAGTGTGAATATATGTGGGGATGGGACTTCTTTTAAGTGATTAAGGTTAAACAAGATCATAAGTGTGGATTCCTAATCCATAGGCTTGGTGGCCTTATAAGAAGAGGAAAAGATCCCTCAGCCCTTCTCTCTCTCCATGTGCATGAACTGAAGAAAAGTCACGTGAGGGGCACCTGGGTGGCTCAGTCGGTTAAGCGGATGACTTTGGCTCAGGTCATGAACTCGCAGTTTGTGAGTTCGAGTCCCACGTCGGGCCCTGTGCTGATAGCTCAGAGCCTGGAGCCTGCTTCAGAGTCTGTGTCTCCCTCTCTCCCTGCCCCTTCCCAGCTCGCACTCTGTCTCTGTCTCTCTCAAAAATAAATAAACATTAAACAAACAAATATATAGAGAGACCTGAAGAAAAGCCATGTGAGGACACAGGGGAAAGGCAGCCATCGGCAAGCCAGGAAGAGAGTCCCCACCGCAACCTGACCATGGTGGCACTGTGACTTCAGACTTTCAGGCTCCAGAACTTCAAGAAAACAAATTTCTTGTTTTCAAGCCACCCAGTCTATGGTATTTTGTTATGGCAGCCTGAGATGGAGAAGACATACATGTTTTAAGTAGGGCAGTAAGTTTAACAAACTTCAAGCTGAATTACCACTCTAACCCAAACTCTACTTTTTCTCTTAAATAGCAAGTGTGTTTTTTCATGGGAATTTTTACTTTTAATCTGAATAAACTAAATGCTTTCAACTCCCCACTGGTTCATCGCCTGTATGACCCTTGGGGTAGAGCCTCTATTTTGTCCGTCATGGTGACAGGCACACAGAAGGAACTCCAACATTTTTTTCTGAGTGAACAATGATTAGTCATTTCCCTGCCCGAGTGGTAGGACACCACTGAATCTGAACCTGAGTAGACGTTCACCTTCCTCAGAGATCCTCATGACATCAGCAGAGGGAACATGTAATGTGTGACTGTTTTCAAACATACTGTATTCATCCTTAGGTTCTTTTCTCATTAAAAACACCTCTTGTAGAGGAGCTTGGGTGGCTCAGTCAGTTAAGTGTCTGACTCTTGGTTTTGGCTCAGGTCATGATCTCATGGTTTACGAGTTTGAGCCCCGCATTGGGCTCTGTGAGGACAGTGCAGAGCCTGCTTGGGATTCTCTCTCCCTCTCTCTCTCTCCCCATCCCCTGCTCATGCTCTCTCTTTCTCTCTCTCAAAATAAATAAATAAACTTAAAAAAACCTCACCTCTTGTAGTTAACCAATACCACCAAATAAGCAATACAGAAATGGTTTTGTGTAGCTCACTAACAAATATGGAATAGTAGCTTCACTGTACAGAACTACTTTGGTCTATACAGACAAAAAAAAAAATTAAGTACATGTAAATCACCCAAATGAGAAATTTTAAGAATTGAGCAGATCAAATAAAAATGTTTTCATTTTATTTCTATGCATCAAAGGAGAAGCGAGGTATGGTAAAATGATCTTATATGACATTGAGGAACAAAGCTAACACTTGTTTAGAGTTTAATGGCACAATTTTACTCTATTTGGCTTTGGTTTGTAGGAAGATAGGATTGACTCTATAATCAGGCCGCGTTACAACCATCACCTACTGTACATCACATAGGTACTTCACCCCCAGCTGCACGACCCAGTGGTTAATCTCCATTCCGGTCATTTGACTTCTGTGCGTCTCACCTCCCTCCTCACACCCGCCCTAACGATCAAAACATGGCAATTTTAGCTTTCGTCGTTTCAGTCAGAGACAGCATTGTCAGGAAACTACAAAAAAAAAAAAATCTTATGGAAGGCCGTGTGGAAAGCATGCGCATGCAGAAACCTTCTAAGAGGACTAACACGGCCCAGGTTTTGAAGCTAATTTTTGCAAGGAAAGCTCAGGGAGAAGGCACAATTCACAATGATCTCTCAGAATATTAAACCCGATTATCGCCATAAAGCCCGTCTGCTCTGCTGTTTGTGAATGTTTGTCTAGGATCAGGCCCTGTGAGTGGTATTCAGGAGGCAGACCGGTGGCACAGCCCTGTGTTGGGAACTAACAGGCCATTACTGACTCATTGTCTATTCATTTTAGATTGTTTCTATGGAGGATTTATAGAAACAATACCAAGGTGGCACCAAGGTGGCTATCAATGCTGTTTACAGACAATTTAGAGGAATAAACCTGCAGTTATGCCCGGGCTGGCTTCCCTTGTGGTCCTGGGGCGTAGTGCTCTAATCCTATTGTGACGTGATTGTTTCACCATAAACTGCTCCTCAGAGGCCTGTAATTGGCGTACAGGTTCAAATTAGATTGCTGTGTGTTTAGGAAAGCAGGGGTCATTTCACATCAGCACCTCTCATTAAGAAGCAGGCGATGAAGTTCTCCATTACTGGAAATCTAATGTATATATTATCTTTTATTATAAAGAAAATACCCAGGTATGTACTCACAGACACACGCACACAGATATTACCCATCCTGTCTTTCACCACCACGAGGAGGAGGGCAATGTGAAAATGCAAAACACATCACTGAGAACAGCAATTAAATATTTACCAGCAATGTATCATGGAACACTGGCTTTAGGAGCTAAAAAGGGGAGACAGGAGGGTAATGAATGGATGAAAAAGTCCAATGGTTTGTTCTGCTGTTTTCTAACAATACCATGGCATGACAGTGGAAGCCAAGAAGGCCTCCTGTTGTCCCTGTTTTCAACGTTACTGATGGGTGAACTCAGGTGAGGTCGCAGGAGCAAACACCCTCCTCCAACACTCCCAGCTTCTTTTCAAAACCACCAGCTAAGTCTTCAAATCACTGACAGCCAAATTTATTAAAGGATAAGCTACTCATGGTGCAAGGTTACTCTCTGGATAGTTAAAAGCTGGGACAGACAGCCCTCCGGTTGAAGGAATAATACAAACTTCACAATCTGATGCCATCAGTAAAGAAATATTTTTCAAGTCTTTGCTTCAGCCTTTTAAGGAATAATAGAGGAAAAACAAACAATAGTTTACAAGAGACTGAATGTAGAAGAAAATTATGTGAGCCAAGAAGAACATAATGTTAGAAAATGAAGAAACAGAATAGCAAAGAAAATGAACTAAGATGGAATATGAGGCACAGTGAGAGAATCCATAATCAAAAAATGCAATGTGGATATGTTAAAAGGTGACAGAGAAGCAAGAAGAAAGAGGTGGTAAGAGGGAAAAGTGGGGAGAGGGCCCAGAGAAAGAAGAGATACTTTCCATTTCAAAAAAGGAAACTGATTTGCTTTCAGACAGGTAGGAATTGTAGAAGAATGTGGCTTAAACTTGAGCCTGATGCTAAGAAAGAAGTCAAGTAGTACACACGCACACACACACACAAACACACACACACACACACACACACACGTACACACTAGCACACACACAAACTCAAGAATTTCTCTGACATCCAAAACAGCTCCTGACCATCAGCCATGGAAATGAAGCTCAGAGAGACCAGTACAAGATCTCTAGGTTGAACTGCATCCTGAAAAAAGAAATGTTGGAATCCTAGCCCTCCAATAGTAACCTTAGAATGTGACTTTATTTGGAGATAGGTCCTCACAGAGATCATCAAATTGAAATGAGGTCATTAACGTGGACTCTACTATCAAATGAGTATTGTCCTTACAAAAAGGATAATCTGGGCACAGAGACAGATGTACATACAGGAAGGAAGATGTAAAAACACACAGGGAGGAGATGGCCATCCACATGCCAAGAGGAAAAGCCTAGAACCGATCTTTCCCTCAAATTCCTCAGAAGAAACCAACCTGGCTGACAAGTCAATTTTGGACTCCCAGGCTCCAGAACTGGGAGACAACGAATTTCTGTTACTGTTCAAGCCACCCTGTTTGTTATTGCAGCCCTAGAAAACAAATATAGTCCCATAGCTAGAGGGTCTGCCTCTCAGTCCCTAGCCACTTCAGCACCCTCTCCCAACCTTCCAGGTCCCCCGGGGGGTGCCCGCAAGAACTTCCTTAAGGTGAACATCAGGGCTGCAGATTCTCCACCTTCCACGCAGCAGCTTGTGAGCTCTCTGCTACCTTCTTGTTTGTCTACATCAAGCAGTCCCATTACCCATTGGCAAATGCTTCTGGCTTGCCATCTTCAGGGATCTATAATATTCAAAGCTTACTGTGATGCACGAGCTTCCCAGAGGTTCAGAAGCATAACCTCACATAGCATCCAGTGACATGATGCAAGGCCTTGCCCACAAGGGCTAGAGTCACCAACTGAAGAGCTATCTTCATGTATGTGCAGTTTCGGTAGTTTCAATAGGCCTTCTGGTGACATTGTGTTCTTTTCGAACACACCAGCAGAATAGGCAAAGCATCTCTGCCGTTGTCCCATGGGAAGTGGTATGCACCAGCTGATGGCTGGGCCAATCTAGGATCTTCATACGCTATCGCTATACACTCTGAGTCCCTGAGAAGCATCCTCCCCTACCCCATCCTACCACCAGCCATCCCCAGGTGAATATATTTCTACCATGACATGCTCTAAAAGACACGCTCTTTGCCTGACAACGATCTAAGTGGCAACTGCCGATGAGGTGACTGTATCTTCGGTGTCCCGATGACATTGATTGTAAGCCATGTCCTCCCTGTCTTTTGCCCTGAGAAGCGTTGTAGTTTGGCAGAAAAAGGCATAAATAAGATGTGTGACCTTGAGACTATCAACCTCATCATCCAGGACTAACAGGAGGGCATACTAAAAAATCTCTAGATCTCTTCTCTGGTAATTATACTACTGGTACTTTGGGAGTTTCCTCTTTCCTAAATCCTCTGTGTTTTACTGGTTTGGAGCCATTCCCAAAGTGATCCTCTAGTGGTCCTGTCTAGCTTCATCAACGGTTTTCTCCAAGGTGAATGCTTCATAGTAAGTGCTCACATAGCCCCCTGTGAGTCTCTTTTACAAGTAAAGAGAACGAACACTCTATACCCCATATGAAACCCTAGCACATCAGTGGATTAAGAGGATTGCTTTCACCACCAGAAAGCTCTGTTACATAATGTAACTGTTAGGCTTGGCAGAGCTTCATGTGATGATAAATGATAGGTCACACAAAGTTCATGCCCAATAACAGAAGTTGCACATCAGTATTACCGGGAGCTCACATATATGAAAGGATGCAGGAGCCATCAATAACTGTGTTTGTTCCTGATAATTATTATTAGCTTAGTAATAGTTATTGCCATCCTCTCCCTTTCTGCTGATTTAGGAAAGAGCAACTAATAACAATGAGGGGTCAAATGTACAAACCAAATGATACTCCTTGCCCAGACACATAATGCAGTTTCTAATGAGCTAATAAATGCTGTCTGTGCGTGTGTGTGTGTGTATGTGTGTGTGTGTGAGTGTGTACTTTTGCAGGTGTGTGCTTAATCCAAGGAAATTAAACTTGCTAGGTGGCCAGGGAGTCGCCAGCTACAACAGTTTCTTTTCTTCTCTACTAAATCACAGACCTACCATAAGGTTTCTTTGAAACCCTGCAAAATAGCAGGAACTAGTTAAAGAATTCCCCTTCCGGCTGCACTTTGAATCTTCTTGAAACCTAATTCAAAGTATTGTCATTCTTTTGTAGACACAAGTCTATAAACTCATTCTCCAGACAGAAGTTTTGAAAGAAGACATGGGGACTTCTGAGACATGAAGGGCTCCTTAGTAATTAAGATAAAAATAAGGATTCCCATATCGGCTCTCTATTACAGATCTGTGAAACAGCTCGATACTGTGCTTCACTGGGCGGAAGCCCATTCGGGCCATCCAGTCGAAAACCGCCGTATTATTATTCTTTGATGTCTACAGCTTACTAGCACAAAGCTGGTCTCTGAGCACTTACTCTCTATAAAGACACTCCAAATGTTTGGCCTTTGGGCTGTAAATATTGTGTCACCATTGATTTTTAACATATAAAGTGTATTTTCCTGAATGTCAAGTATTTTCAAAGTGCAGGGCCTCCCAGGAGCACAAAGTAGAAGGAATTAAAGATGGTTTAAAAGCTAGAACTACAAGCAAGCGGGGAAGAAAGGCAAGGGAAGGAAGAAATGAGGAGAATGAATGTGAACAATATTCCAAGGACTATGTTCCCTTTCATGGGTTAGTTTTAAATGTGACATGAAAATGTATCTCATTGTCACTAAAGACATGTTCACATCAATGTTGTCAGTTCCATTCCTTTACAGTAGAGCTGCTCTGAGACCCTTGCATACAGCACTACCCTGAAACCTTTGTAAGAACTTGATCTCTTTCATGTCGATATCTCTTTAATTACTCTTCATAGTAAATAGATGCAAAACTAATTGTACGGGAATAAAGTCTATCAAATCTTCTACTTTGCAAACTGGAAAACTATATTTCAAAGCAACTGCTTTCAAATATCCTGATAGAACTCTTATTCAAATTAGAAAACAAAACTATTAGAAAATCATTTTGGGCGCTGTTTGCACATTAAAAAGTCTGCCAAACATCACCTTCATTTCTTGGCAAAGTTGAACACAGTCAGATTTAAAGCAAATAAAGTGTCATTTTCCTGTTTCTTTATAAGTTAGGAGAAATGTCCTGAGCTGTGTCCCAGACCCACAGTGGATCACCTTGCTCTTTCTTTATCAGCCTCCTGTGCCAAGTCATAATCGGACCATCAAATTCAGCTTCTGACCTCCTAGATGCAAACTGAGACGTCCCTTGGGACTTGGACGAGCTGGGGGAGCTATTCTCTTTCTCTCAGTCAATCAGACAGATGCAACCAAAGTTAGGAAAAATCTCCTTATACAAAGCATTCCTAATTTGCATTGGTCTGTGTGTGAAGCTAAAAGAAATGAAGGTTTTGTCCCCACGCTAAAAAAGAAGTGATAAATGTCACCAGGCAAACCTTCAAATCCCTCATTGCTTTACAAACTTGATATATCAATATATAACGCAAATAATTACCCAATTGCAATCTAGTTTAAAATGCAGACTTGTATCTTAAATGTCTAAAGAAATAAAATTGCAAAACTAGAGCATTGCTGGAAGAAACCAGAAGAAAGTCTAAGGGAATAGATTTTTTTTTTACATTTATTTTTGAGACAGAGAGAGACAGAGCATGAACGGGGGAGGGGCAGAGAGAGAGGGAGACACAGAATCGGAAGCAGGCTCCAGGCTCTGAGCCATCAGCCCAGAGCCCGACGCGGGGCTCGAACTCACGGACCGCGAGATCGTGACCTGAGCCGAAGTCGGACACTTAACCGACTGAGCCACCCAGGCGCCCCGGGAATAGATTTTTAATAAGCAAACATGTCAACTTGCTGATATAAAAGGTGGGGAGTAAGTACTAAGATGCTCCTGCCAGCTTCATGCATGTTGTTCTTCTCTTCTATTATCAAGCTGCAGTGGTGTGCTTGGGAGTTACAGGGTGACCACTTTTTATTCTGATCATCTACTTATTCCATCGCCCCCTCAGTCCCCCATCTTCTATATCCTATAACTGCTCCTGACCATCCCTGACCAATTGGGAAAATGCACTGATATCTATCCTTCAACAATTATCTAGCAATAAATATTCACATTACTGAATCATGTGCTATCTATACTTAATACTACATCCATGCATGTTTTCTAAGGATGTGTTTAAGACTGCTAATAAAAATCAGGTTGACTACTTTTAATTCCATACAAAATGCAGAGGAATTCATTGTGACTCTGTTCAGTGTAAGTTAGCCAGTACTAACTGGGCTCTCTTCATATCCTCAGCTAAATGCTGAGGCAGGTCACCAAAGGAAAAGCAAGAGGAAATGCGCCTTTGCCAAGGAATAAGGAAGTCTCAGTCCCATCTCTGCTACAAAGTCACTGCATAACCTTTGGCCCACCGTCTCTCTGGCCCTCAGTTTTTAAAATTAAAACAACTAGCTTGTGCAGACGTTATGATCTCTCCAGTATTTCAAATAATTCCTGTGTCTTCTGAGCCTTTAAGACCGTGTGGTTTTTATTATACTCTAAGTGTGCAGGTGTATGAGGCAGGGACAGAAGGAAATAAAGAATAAAACTGAGAAACAAAATGATAAATAACATATATTTGTTCATTGTTGGGCCACAAAAGGGAAATCTGAAGTCAAACAATGAACAAATCTATGTTGTTTATAGTTATGGGACTGTAAGTACAGTATTTTTAAGAAAATGGAAATATTCACTTTTATACCCATTTTCTTCAGAAACCTGGCTATTTGCACACACAAGGAGTCTGAAACACTGATGACAATAGATTCTATCCAAAACTGTGTTAAAATATTGATAATGCAAGGGCCATTCTTTTAGAAATTTTAGAACAGTTTAGGTTTTTATTCTTAGATGCAATAAGAAAATCTTCTCTCCTTAAACGGGGATAAAACAAAGTCCTAAACCAAAATTCTATCTGATGTGTTTGTAAAGAATGACAGACAATCCCCAAATTGAACAATCTGAGTAATTCCCAAAGAGTTTTATTTGGAGTTAATCCAAGGGCTTTCTTTCAACTACTGTTGAAAAGCATTAAAGATTATAGATATGATATGGCAATTTCACTAAGAAAATAATCACAGGCTGGGGCTGACAATGAAATAGAAATGAAGTGATACTGTATTGGTGTAATTTTACTTCATCGTTAATTATTCCTCCAGTACAATAGACACTAAGAACCTACACATACTCCAGACTGAGCATCTTAAAATTCAGTTCCCTTTCAGGAATTTGCAGTCATTTAGATCCACAGTTTGACAGCACATTGCCTTTCTCACGCCACTTTGTTGACCACATTTGATAATCTGATAACAATATATTTGTACACAGCTTAGGAATAACATATATCTCTCATTTGATTACATTGGATAAAATAAACCAACATCATTTACCTATACTTTCCTAATTTCATGGTTAATACTAAAAGCTAATATTCATTCGGGGCACCCTCGGTGGTTAAGTTGGTTGAGCATCCAACTTCGGCTCAGGTCATGATCTCGAGGTCAGTGAGTTCGAGCCCCGGGTCTGGCTCTGTGCTGGCAGCTCAGAGCCTGGAGCGTGCTTCAGATTGTGTCTCCCTCTCTCACTTCCCCTCCCCTGCTTGCACTCTGTCTCTCTCTCTCAAAAATAAATAAACTTAAAAAAAAGCTAATATTCATTCATTTGTTCATTGATCCCTAACTGTGTGCTAGGAAATTGTTAGAATTGTTAGAGGAACCATGGCTACAACCAAAACAGAAAACATTCCTTGCCTTCTGGCGACTTACATTCCAGTGTCAGGAAGGCAAATCATAAACACAATAAACACAAAAACTGACAAGTTCTATTTTTTTTAACGTGTCAGTACCTGTATTGGACTATTTTTCTTTATATAATGGGTTCAGTCTTGGTTATGAATAATACATCTTCCTTCCACAAAGCGTTCAGATGCTGATCTAATTAGACTCATTTCTGAGGTCTTCCTATAGTTCACGCATCAAACACAGGCGCTTCAGGCAGCTGTGCTTGGGTCTATAGGCATGAGATGTTAAAAAAATGAGCGCAGTAATACTAACACCGCCCTCCCTCCCTTACAGATGTATGATGACAGGGATTGCCCAAGGCATTCTAATTACAAAGTATTTAGTAGTCAGGATCTAGCATACACCTGCCAGAAACTTGAGAGGAGGGATGTTGCACCAGGATTTTTATCCTACCCAGTAACCCAGCTGGAAGCCAAGTTCTGAAGATGCTGGCGGTGGCATAAAAACCACGTGCCTTCGGGGTTCAGTCGGAAATCCCTGGAATTCTCCCCCTGGAGGGGCAGGTACAGTCTCCTACATCAGGGTCCCTCACTCCACAAGAATCCCCCACATGCCTTGAAGCCGAGAGTAGGCTTCTGCCACGGACATCTTAGAATTAGAAACATGATTTACAAAGCCAGACGACTACGCTCCTCACCTGAAGAAATACCCGAAGGGTTTCCAAATGGGGGATGCAGGTGGTGTCCAGAAGAGATAAAATTTGATGGAGAGTTATGCACCACTCTCAAATTACTGCAACTACATAGCTTTGAACATCAAATAATGGGTGTATTTTAAGTGGCTCCTCAAATGTAGAATTAAACACATTAAATCATAAGAATTCAGGTAAAAATTCAAGTTTCACAATGACCTGGAGAAATTCATTTTCCAAATGAAAAATTAATCAATATTTTTCTAAGAAGATAAAGTTTAAAGCAACACATCTGCTCTGGTTACTTCCAGTTTTGCAGATCAAGTTCTCTGTTGCTAACACTTTAGATCTGTACTAGGACACTTTTTAAAAATACTGTCTCAGATAAAAATCTTAGAAAAGAAAGCCACAAAAATGAATCTGCTTCCAGACTGTCAGAGCAAACAGGAAAAAAAAAGTCAAATTCATTTGCTTATTGCATATGCCTGCTGTGTTAATCTGATAATAATAGGAGATATAAATAATTAACTGCCACCTCATATGCCACTTTGTAGGTGGAAATCTGGAGTCTCGTTTTGCCCATGATCAAGTTAATGAAGCAGAACCATATAAAACCTAAAATTCATTTTGTTTCCCTCCAATGTAGGGAATGCAAATCCCCAAACGGCTCCTTCTAAAATCTCATTCTTTGAATTTTTACCTACTTGTCTGTATAGAGCTTGTTTGTCATTTTACCTACAAAATATTACTTTGGAAACATTTCAGATTTAAAAATGAGAGACCAAAGAAGACCTGAAATATTATTGAGCCTATGCCCCCCTGCCTTGTAGTAATGTCTCTCCTCAAACAACACCCTAGACAACTTTATATTTATCCCAATTTAAAGACATTCACTGAAGGAGATTCTAAACTTCCCTCTCTGGGAAACTCAATTCGGCATTTAACAATTTTGTGATCTGGAAAATACACATTACATCGCACTCAAACCATATTACTGTAATATTTGATCTGTTTTCTCTGGTCTGTCCTTCCAGTGGACAGAGAATGGCAACTATCACCTTCTCTGTAAATTCTACTATCAGACCATAGCCTGACAGCTCTTCCTTTTTTCTTTTTCCATGGCATATGTTCCAGTTATATTAACCTCATAGTCCTATTTTCTTGTCTGAAAATCCTTACCTGCCATAAACCATTCTGGATTCATAGCAGTAATATTTCTATCTCTTCAAGCTTATTTCACCCAGAAATCCTGTTTCTAATTCCTAGATATTAAGAATTAGAGTGTGTACAATTTAGTTCAGAAGCAGAAATCCCCCTGAAGATGGGTCCCCTAAGGTTATTTCTGGATTTTTCTGCATGTGACTTATAGAATGGTCTCTGGCAGCATGGACAGTGCCCTAGTCCAGATGGTCTCATTAAAGGCAGGGTGAAATCTCACCTTTAGTCAAAGAACATACTGGGTTTCAGATTTTAGTGTAAGAATCACTAGGAAGCTTACAAACAGTGTAGATTCACCTCACTGTAGCATCCCTCACCGCCCCCATTTCTGTTATGGTAGATCGAAGCCAGAACCCAGAATCTGCATTTTTAACAAGCTTCTCTCCATAGCACCAACCATCCTGCCTCACTGATTCTGAGGCACATCTTCTGGGAATCACACTTGAGAAGGTGTTTCCTATAGCTGCCATTATCCTTTTCTTCTGGGTTGGCTAGAAGCGGGATGTGATGTGAATTCAGAAAGTACAGACAAGGAAAGTTCTGTGGATAAACTGCAGGAAGTGAAAAGCTCAGTGGAGCCCTCTCAGTGCAGCTACTTCATTTTATTTACACTTATTTGTGTATTCACTCATTCAATCTTCCACATGTTCATCCCCAGGTAACAGTTTCTCGGGTTTCAGGCTCAAAAAGCCAGAGCCTCCGGATGGAGATGGGTTCTGACACATGCCATGTAAGGTCCCTTGATAACTAACGAGCAGCATAAATAGTAAATACTGCTGTATAGGAACTCAAGTATGTTATAAATTACTGTGGGCTGGGCAGTCGAAACAGTCTTCAAAAAACCATTTAGTCATTCAACAAGTATTTATTGAATGCCTACCATGTGAATGAATTAATAAAAAAATGGTTGAGTACTTTGTTTCAAAGGGCAATTCACTGGCAATAAAACATATACTAAGTCATTCTACTCATTCACTTGTGAAACATTCATTGAGCATTTACTACATACTCAACAGCCAATTAAGTGTGAAAAATACAAAGATAAATTCATTCAGCCACAAATATTTCTAAGATGCCTCCCGTGTGCCAACCACTTTTCTAGGCACTAAAGATACAACAGCGAACAGCCTTAATTAACAAAGATTCCTGCTCTTATGAGGCTCACACTCTAAAGTGTACGTTCGGGATGCACAGCAAGAATGAAGGGTTTACAAAAGTAAGCAAAGTATGTAGAATTATGTTACTGATAAGAGCCATGGAGGAAAATAAAACAGGAAAAGGGATGAACAGGAAAAGGGATGAAGAATGGCAGGGGTGGGGAAGGGTTGCAATTATAGGTGGCCAGGGAAGGTTTCAATGAGATGATCCTTTGATAAAAACCTGAAGAGTGGAGAGGGAGTCAGTCATGTGGGCCCCATGGGGGAAAGCATTCCAGGCTGAGGGAACAGCAGGTGCAAAGACTCAGAGCAGAAACATGGCCTAGAGTGTGTGAGGACTAGTGAGGAGGAGGAAGCAAGAGGGAGAGTAAGAAAGATACAATAACTGATAAATGGCAGGGGCCTTGGAGGACGTTTTACTCAGAGTGACACTGGGAGTCACTGATACGTTTCAAGCATGGAAGGGTATGGTCACACTTCCATTTGGGAATTCTTCCTATGGGAATTTTAGCTGCAGTGCTGTGAAGAGCCTGGGGTAAAGGTCTAGGAGAGGAAACATTAAAAGCAGCGAGGGGTGTTAGAACAATTTGAATGAGAGATGCAAGCAGGCTGCACCAGGAGCATTGCAGTGCGAGTAAGAAGTGGTCTGATTCTGATATGATTTTGTGGCCAGAAGCAAACATTTGCTGGTGGATTGGACATGAGGTGTGAAGGAAAAGAAAGGTATTAAGGATGACTCCAAGTGTTTAAGCCCAAAAGTCCAAGGTTGCCAGCAACTCCGATTATTAATACATGATAGGAGAAGCAAGTCTGGGGAGATCAGGAGATCCATTTCTGGATGTTATGTGTGCGGTATCTATCGGACATCAAGAGATGATGTCAAGGAGGCCACTGGGTGTTTGGTAGCACATGGGAAAGTCCAGTGCTTATGATAAACATTTGGTTGTCATCAGTATATAAATAGCATGAATCTGGGTGAGGTCACTGAAAGTGACCGTGGACACACTGTGGGGCATTTTCCTGCTTGGAGATTGGGAGAAGCGAGAAACCAGCTGCAAAGGAGACTTTCGTGATAACTGAGGCTTCAAAAACAGCGAGGATTCTGCTTTTATTCTCCTCCATTTTATTCTGCATTCTGCATTTTGAGTGATTTTTCCTAAATAAAATCCATTTTATTCTGCATTCTGCATTTTGAGTGATTTTTTCCTAAATAAAATCCATTTTATTCTGCATTCTGCATTTTGAGTGATTTTTCCTAAATAAAATCAGACTTCACACATCCCTTCCTGAAAACTTCTCACTAATGCTCTCAGGATAGGATGCTCTTAAACCAGCCGATGAGGCCCTGCATGGCCTGGCAGGCAGCCCCCCTCTGCAGGCTCATTTGGAGCCTCTCATCCACTGTTCTCCAAACACAATATTTTCCTTCAATTCTTCAAAGAGTATTCCTCCTTCCTGCCACTGGGCCTTTGCATGGGATGTTCTATGTCTTAATACAGGCTTTCCCTTCATTTCTCCATGGTATCTCCCTCATAAGCCTTCTGGAATTCAGTCAAATTCCCTCCAATCCTTCCTCTGCTCCCCCAGTACATAGCTTTCTGTCACAGCACTTACACAGAGTTAATAAGAACTTCGCCTGTACCATCATCTGATTTTCCTCTGTTTCCACCAGATCATAAACACTATAGAGACCTTGATCATTGTTTTACATATTCCCAGCCCCTGGCAAAATGCATAACATGAAGTAGATGTTCAATAAGTCTTTAAAGGTAGAATTAATGAATGAAAATAATCTGAAGTTTCTAAAGATAAAGACCAATAACATATTCACATCCCCTTGGGTTGCTCAAAGAAATTTACACATATTGCCAGAAGTACCCTCACAACTGGTACAGAAAACAATAGTTCACCCCCTTCTGAATGGCATGTTCCAAATTTAACTTCTATTACATTTTGCTTATTTCTGAGAAATGTCCCTTTTCAACAAGCAAATCATGTAAACACAGCTTCAGATATGAACAGTGTGTCTGATGAATCTCAAGGCAAGGAAAGAGAAAGGGAGTGCTAGCAAGCGCCCAGAGGGACAGTTTATGCCATGACTTCACCCAGTGAGTGACCACCAGTTTACTATGCTACACAAATGATGGAATATGGATATTGGATTAGCAATAAGAAAAGGTCCGCCTGCAGAGGAAGTCACAGAACCCAAGGGGTAAAGGAATACACACTACTAGTGGCTGGAATCACTGCCTGCAAAGCCAGGTTCCTGCAAACAGGCTCTCAACCTTTTCAATCTTCAGACTAAAGTAATTTGTCTAGCTTCGTGCACAGCTATAGATCTCACTTTTTTCCCGAATCAACATGATCTATGTTAGAATTTGATTGAAAAAAAAAAAAGCTAATCAGAGCTTTTTGATTGAAGGATTTTCCTTTTAGATTCCAGGATCATATCAGCCACAGACTGAAGTACAGATATTCTGTTTAAATCAAGTGCATGATTTAAAAGACATATCCTTATTAAGTGTTGAGTTTTGGAAGAATGTGGCTTCCTCACAGGTAAAAGTAATATATAATTACATGACATTATGTTGCATTGTAACTCGGATTTAAAAAAAAAAAAACAACACTTAAATAGGGATTGCCTACAATCTCTCCATGCATCTTTGTGAAAGAAATATAATTAACTCAATTTTATGGCTGAGAAAAATGAAAATGTAAGGCAATTAAAATAATTTTAAAACTAATCTGTAAACCCAAATACCACAAAGTCTAACTGCTCAGCTTTCTTCAACAGACAGAGGACTTGGTAAGGCAGGCAGCTTTCAAAGCCATGGTGGAAGAGAATCATACATACAATAAATTAAGATGCTATATAAAATGTAGTACACAATTGCCTTCAATGATGATCTTCATAAGATGATGGAGACATTAGCATCCTTTCAGAAATTCCAACTCCAACTGGCTTTTAAAAGCTAGAAATGTGTTCTCTCATATAACAGGAAGCCCTAGGTAGGGCAATCTCAAGGCATTACATGCTCAAGGTTGCTTCTCCACTTTTTGTCATTTCTCTCAGCCCTACCCCCTTGGTATATAGGCACTTTGTCTTCAGATTGGTTTCCTTCTTGGTCACAGGAGGGTGGCCAGCAACAACTGGGATTCAGGCTTTCCCGAGTGCACTCAGCTTAAAAAAAAAAAAAGGAGGTCCCCCCCAACGTAGAATAAAAAACCTCTCTCTTCATCTGATTGGTCCAACTTGGTCACATGTCCACCACAGCCCACCAACGAGAGTTACCAGGGAGATGTCAAGTGCCTGTTGGCTTCTCTGGGCACTCCTCAAGTGACACGTGGCTGCAGGAGGAGTGAGGCCACAACAGAAAGTTCTCCTCAAAAGGAAGAAGAGAGAAGCAACCTCTGGGCAGGCAATCAACAGTAACCAAGATGGCCAGAAATAATGTAGCTTTTGGTTCTAAAGCAAAAACGGATCCAGAGAAAAAATTTCAATAACACAAATTTTGTTGTGTTTAGAATACTCACCAATTACCTAATTTGAAATATTTAAGCACTGAAAACAATCCTTTATTGATCATTTCTCTTAGTTGGGTAATTGCTTAGTTCCATTTTCCACAGGCCTTCTCCTTCCTAGATTTTAAAGCCCTTCTTGTGTCTTCTGCTTCATCTGAGATCTCCCATGGCACCCTGTCCATTACTTTACATCCAGCAGGCACCAAACCATTGGACTGACTGCTAAATTCCAGCCAGTTGGCTGCCTTCCTTCTTGGCCTTTTGGATAAGATCAAGCACAGCTTCCCTGTAGTTGATGTGACATCTCCTGTCCAGGGAGTCCACCCTATCCTGGCAGAAAGACAAACCCTACAGGCTAATTACTAAGCATGTGGCTTTCAATTTATAATGCCTATGATTAGCATGAAGCAAATTTTATCTATTATAGATATTACATAGTCTGCAAAACTATCTCAAAAAAATCTAAAAATACATGCGTTTAGAGTACAGAGAAAGCAAGCATATCTTCAATGGTTGAAACACCACACACACACACACACACACACACAAAGTCACATAATTAAGATATCCTTGGGTAAGGTGAGTACATTTCAAAGGATTCTGGCATGATCTAAGACAATTCTGGTCTGAAGTATTGTGAAAGGCAATGAGGCTGATTGGTAAATAAGGTAAATCAGTAAATAACCCTGCCCACCTCTAACTATGTCCTTTTATAATAACTGTAGGTTTAGAACACTAAATAAGGGCAATAGAAGTTTATAATCACACTTTTTTTTCCTGATGGATATTGTTACAGGAGAGTGACAGTTGTTCAATTGTCTGCTATTGACCTAATGTGCTCAGATTGATTCGGAGAAAAAAAGCCCCATGTACGTTTTTGCTGACTCAAAGGAAATTTCCATTAAAATTAAGAATTTGTATATGCTTCAGTGAATGACGAAGTGTGCTCCACCTCGTTTGTCTATTTTGTTATTAATCTTTATGAAGCTGATTAAGTAACCTGGTTCAATGGTGTAATTTGATTCTTAAAAAATAGAAAGGAATAAGGTAGAAATTGTAATCCCATCTGCATTATTACATATCTTTTGCAACATAGTAATGCAAAGGATATTGTCGCAGAAAACACTTTCAATAATTCCCTAAGCATCCTTAGGTGATGTTTTCACATGTCTAGGTCATTTCCTAATTACCATTCCACAATTTTTAAAAGATAATATTTAGTAGCTGGGCCCTAAAAGTATTTTAAAAGTTTAAGTTTTTTCATGATACTTTATGTAATTACCCCAAGGCCATCCACATTTCCCTGGGTTAAATAATGGCCCACATGGTCTATATTAATGCTTCCATAGGAGCAGAGTGACTGCAAATAATTGAAATGCAAAAATAAACCCCAGCTTAGTGGATATTTACACATCTCCCACACTGTAGGTTAACTAGAATTTAAATAAAAATTTGAAAGGAAAAGAAAAAAGGAAACAAACAAATAAATAAAAATAAAACTCCCCCAAACAAGATCTTTGATCAGACGTGGAACAATATTAATAACACTAATAACATTAATAATAAATTTAATGCTTTTACGTGCTTTATATCAATCATTTCTTTTTTTTTTCTCATATCAACCATATGAATAAGTGTTGTTATCTCCTCTTCATAGATCAGCAAATGGGCTCGGACAGGTTATGCTGCTCACTTGTGATTTCCCCTCATCTTTCACATAAATGTGGTCTGGCATCTTAATGAATAGCACAGGCAAAGAGCAGTTATGCGACGGGCAAGGGCTTCTGAAGAATTAGAGGCAAGCGCAATACTCTGCAGTTCAAGAGTGGAGAAACTGAGACAAGAATGAGGAAAGCAGTTTGCCAGTATATGGGTTTTAGGTCCTATTACATAATGTGAGCTAAAGAACTTGAGCTTCAGTGAGACTATGCAGCGGGTCCCTCCCTCCCCCCTAAGGAGCATCTTTCTCCAGTGTGGCATATCATAGATGCTACTTAATTTAGGGAGAACAGTATTTCTTCCTGGTCTTGAAGAGAATGAAGACTTAAAACCTGGGCTAAAAGTTATCACATGGATTAAAGATAAAAATGCAAAATCATAATTATGAGGATGATAATAAAAAATCATAAAAATGTTAGGAAAATACTTAAATAGTCTTCAGGGAATGGGATGTTTTTTTAAAACAGCCTTAAAGAGAGGCTCATAAAGAAACAGCTCAATAACTTTGGTGTCCGAAGACTCCAAAAGGGGAAGAGAGTTCAAAGAAAAGCACTATTAACAAAGTTAAGGGGAAATACGTAGGCAGGGAAAAATATTAAGCAACAAATATGATTGACAAATCATTAACATCCTTACTATAGAAAGAGTTCTTGCAAACCATTAGGAGAAAAAAAAAATGCCCAATTCTTTCCCAGACACACACATCACACAAAGAGTTAAGGACATAAACGGGCAAATAAAATCATTGTAAATGGCCAAGAAATATAATTTTTAACACTCACCTTCACTAATAACAACAAAATAAATGCAAACTCTAATTAGAATATCCTATTGTCGCTAACAATTGTGTAATAAAGAAATAATAAAAGCATTTCTATAATTCATTCTTCCCTTTTCACTCGGAGATAGAACTAAGCTCTGTTTTTATAAGCTTCAGCAAGCACAATGTTGAATTAGAAACTTTACACTAAAGCAATTTGAAATAAAATACCTACATTAACATAAGCGGGGTGTCCACATCTAAAATTATCCCCTAACACCTCTCCAAAGTGATATCTGTTTAGTTGTTTCAACTTCTTAAAAAATCTCATTGGTCTGCTTTATAATGTCTTTTAACAGATACTTCTCCGAAAATACATGGTGCCTTGGGAACTACAAAAAGTGAACACTGGGAGGAGCCTTCATATTTCATGTAATGTGTGGTGTTATCCACATATCACACACACACACGCCACAAAATGAAGATCTCCTTGGGCAAGGTGAGTACATTTTGAAGGATTCCAGCATGATCTAAGATCATTCTGTATATTGGTTTGTATATTGGTCTGTATATTGGTTTCTTCCCTTATATCTGAATGTTTACATATGTATGTAAGTCATTTTTATGTTAAGACTGAACCCTCTACCAAACCAAGTATAAGCACTTAATGTTCTCTTTGATCCACAAAAACCATAGGAGGAAAAGTACGTGCACTTCCAAATAGGAAGGACCTGACTTTAAATACTGGCTGTGCCCTGCACAAGCTTTGTGACGTTGGGCAAGGTATCTAAAGCTCGATATCTTTATGTGCAAATTGGAATTATAGTACTTTCTTACATAGGTTTATAAAGCCTGCAACGTGTCTGGTACACGCTAGGCACACACTAAACAGTAGCAGTTGTTAATGAACCAGGTGAGAAATAATGATTTTATGTATATGACTGTCATGGATTGAACCGTGACCCCCAAAAGATACCATTATGTCCTAATTCTCAAAACCTGTGAATCTATTTGAAAATGGAGTCTTTGGAGATGTACTCAAATTAAGCTGAGGATGTAGGGGAACAGGGTAAGCCCCAAATGCAATGACTGATGTCCTCCTAAGAAGAGCACAGAACACAAAGAAAGACACAGACACACCGAGAGAAAGTCATGTGAAGGTAGAAGCAGAGATTGGAGTGATGCAGCTATAAACCAAGGAATACCAAAGATTTCCAGAAGCCACGAGAAGCTAGATAGAGGCAAGGAAGGATTCTTCCCTAGAGCACTCAGAGGGAGCACAGCGCTGCAGACATCTTGATTTTGGATTTCTGGACTCCAGAATTGTAAAAGAATAAATTTCTGTCATCTTAAATCACTTTGTTATGGCAGCCCCAAGAAACCAATACAATGATTTAGCCCAAATCCTTACTCAGGCTTTTGCATATCTGTTAGGGCTCTACATAATAATAATACCGGTCAACAGTTTAGGTCCATTAGGATTTCTTTTTTTTTTTTTTTAAGCTTTTTTTTAAGTTTATTTATTTTGAGAGAGAGAGAGAGAGAGAGTAAGCATGCATGCAGGAGCACACAGGAGCAGGGGAGGGGCAGGCTCCACACTGTTAGCACAGATCCCCATGGGGGGCTCCATCTTGGGATTCCACAGACAGTGAGATCATTACCTAAGCTGCCTAAATCAAGAGTCAAACACTTAACCGCTGGAGCCACCCAGGCGCCCCATTAGAATTCCTTCTTGAAGGGTATTCAGCACAGCACCATGGATAGGTAGGCATACTAAGATGAGGTTAATGGCAATAACATAGTTAAAGACAAAAATGAACAAAACAATAGCAAAGCAAAAAAACCTTTTGCCCGTGGCATCAAAATAATTCAAGCAAATTTCGAAGATTGGGTGTTGAGCGATGCATTAACTTTATTCTACATCTTTGTGCATGGAAGTGTACACACCATTCTCACTTCTTGAAAGTCATAGCAAGGATGATCAGTCCTATCAAAAGTCATATTCTAAAAATTGATTCTATCTTTAAAATAAAACTGATAAAAGAAAGAATTAGAACTAAAGGAAATCAACCCCATAACGATGAGTGATGCTGACTGACTGATAGACGTTAACAAAAGGAAAGGGAAAAAGAAATCTACAATACAGATTCTGCTTTAATTAGTCTCAAAGGTTTTTGTTGGGTTGGTTTTGTTTGTAGAGCAAAACGGAATATTGCATTCTTTATGTGGTTAAGTTTATGAAACTCCACCTTACCTGACGTTTGGTTTTTTGTTTGTTTTGTCCCCTGCTAAAGCCAAAATGGGAGAACCTCAAATATTTTAGAATAGATTTTGGCAATTGTTTTACTGCTTTTAAAAAATCCTATAAGGATAAATCTCCCCACAGAAGTTAATCTTTGAATCCCAGACCAATTAAGTGTTTTGCTGAGTTTAAGCCACAATAGTTTTGGACTTCAGGAAAATGTTAATACTAGCACTAAAATTTATTCTGTTAATTGCTCTAATAATCAATAAGTAATTTTCATTCTAAACTAGGTTCTCTATGTGACTTAAATAAACCAACCAAAGATCATTTACATCTCAATAACAATTCCTAATAATGTCACATCATTAAATTCCGCCCTGGTTCTCAATAATGTCAGTTAGTGACCAATAAATGGACTTATTACCTTGGTCAGGTCCTCAGGGGCATAAAGTGAACCAATGGGTGAAGGATTTTCCTGTTGTACCATGATACCAAGTGAACCTTCTTCTCCTGGGACTTTTCCCATGATCTAGTTGCAGACTGGCATTTTTCTTTTCATTTTCTCTCTCTCCCTCTTTCCTCTTCCTCCTTTTCTCTCCTCTCTCTCACATCTTCTTTCTCTCTCTCTCTCTCTCCCTCTCTTCCTTTCCTTCCTTCCATGTTTGCTTTCAAATAGAATAGTTTTGATCCTACCATTGGCAAAAGATTCATAAAAGGAAGAATCCTCTGCCTTCTGCTGCTCATTGCATATGACCAATAGAAAGAGCAAATCACTTTCTGAGAACCTCTGTACATTGGGTCCTTTACACTGAAAAAATAAGAGGGAGTAGATATTTGGGAATTATCTACGCATCTAGTTTAATATAGATATTCTACTTGGACATTATTTCTAAGAGAAATATTTTGGGCCTGTGTTTCCAGTTTAGTTATTTATATTGGCCAAATTAAATAGTCACTAGTTTCTTCAACCTGTGCTGTATAGTTGGCAATGATGTAAAATTCACCGTGTACCAGTAAAGAGGGTCCGTATGGCTCAAAATGTGTATAACTGAAATAGTGAAAATCATAACTACTTTGAAATACATTTTTAACAATGCTTTTGTGATACCAATACACTTGCTGAAGATATTGAAATTTTTATGTTAATTAAACAACCCCTAACCACTCCGTACATTTCAGATATGTACACTTTGTAATTACCTCCATTATTGAAATAGCCGGCTTGATTTATCCTTGCCACAGTAACATTGTAGCTTCTGTTATTTTTGTCTTTGGAAAAACATAGGTCCCAGCGAGGGAATATAAAACTATTACTGTAAATTAAATATTAAAGCTAACTTATTTTTGCATAAGAATGCTGTCAAATAATGGTAATAACTGTTGCTAAGATAGAAACTATTTTTTGGCCTTTTTTTTTTGGAAGCACAAATTAAAATCCAATTTTCAGTTCTTTTGGTAAATTGCATGTAGTTAGTGTGTATAGTTTTACTGATGGTAGTAGCTTAAGGGGGAGCTATTATAGTCTTAGTTTAGCGATTAAGAAATACAACATTTGTTGAAGGGCTAGGCCTTTTAGTCTAGAATGGATTAGCACTTGATCCTTCCTTAAGCATTTTTATACAGGAGTGCATTATCCTTGGAGCCACCCTGGGCTCCATGCCTCATTAGCTTGGGTGTTAGATAAATCAAAGGCAGCCTCGGAGACAAAGATAAGCAAACTGCAGGCCAGCAAGATGATGATGTATGGATCCAGGAGGCTAATAGGAAAGTATTGACAGGAAAATGGTGTGCTTATCCTGCAATCACTGCATATTGCAATGAGAGCTCCCAAAAGCAGATGGGATACACTTCAGGGAATGTGCAGCTACAAGACTGTTAGGCAGAAATGGAGCCTGTGTTTTAAATTCTAACAAGAACTTAGTTTCTTTTCAGCAGCAATTCAAATGCATTAGAACATGTAAGGGCATGGGCCACAGCAAAAAGAGTTAATCCCACTTCAGAAGAGCAAGTACTGGAATTATATCCATTCCAGAAGAGGTTTTTTTCTCGCCGATATAATCTTTATGTAGCAAGGAATAAACACTTGCTTGTGCTTTCTGTGATTATATCTGCTCTATCAGTCTTTAGTACACCATGAAATTTGCTTCCTGATACTTCTGCAAGAATCAAAATGAACACCACCTGAGAAATTTTGACATGGATAAAGAAATATATATATGTGTGTATATATGTGTGTGTGTGTGTATACATACATGTATATATATACATAACGTGTTCTGTAGCTAAATGACATTTTCAGATTCTTATCTACAATCAATATCTTAAACTAAATTAGACTTTTAAGGTTATGTACAATCTTATGCTCAGAATCTTCTAGTTGTGAGGATTTTTTCACTCTTTTGGGAACCATGCATTTTGTACATTTTTAAAGCCAATTCAGCCATTTTACATTTTGTAAAATTTAAAAATGTAGTGTAAAAAAATAACAATATGCTGATCCTATCCATTAGAATCACACATTCAGAAAAACATTCATTAATACTCATTTGACCTGAGCCTATTGGGGTACTGCTGTGGGTTGAAGGTTAACTAACAGAATTGATTTTCTAAATCATGATGTACTTGTTCAATCTCTTTCTTCCCTGGCTCAAAATAGGACTCCTTGATTTACTTTAAATGATGGGATAGTCAACTGTTCTTCTGAAATAAGAGCAGCCATGAGTTCTCTGGTTCAACTCTTTTATTTGCAGGACTATGGGAACCAAACCTATTTATCCAAATGATGATCTGGCAGGTAGGAGAATTCTACAACGCCACAAAGGCCTGGGTGGTTTTTGCATGGCATACGTTCTAACTAATGCACCATGATTCTGAGGGAACTCGGTGTGCTTTAGACTCAGGACACTCTATTATAATGATAGGTGAGGATCTGATTGCAGTCAGGAAGTGAGCCCGAACCACACAGATAGGCTGAGAGAAGAAATCACAGGAGGATAGCCCTGCAAATTGGGGACCATAACTTACGGTAATTGATGTGTTAATTTTGCAGTTACTGGGATGTTGCACGTCATTATCTAAAACCCTAAGACTTCCCCATATTAAAGGCACTAAGGTACTTTATCTCATATACTATACATGTGAGTTTAGCAAAACTTACTATTGGAACAGGCTGTGTATCCTAATTCATGATAGACCTTTCATTTCAGTTTCTGAGTCCCTTGTTCAAAGGCAACTAGAGACAGGTGAAGACTTTGTAGTTTAATTGCATTTTCAGGGAAGGAGCAAAAAGCCAATGAAACGCCATTGTCAAGTGTGGATTTTACAGATGAGAAAAAGGAGGTCCCCTCTACTCCCCAAGATGAAACCACTTGCCAAAGGCCAAACAATTAGTAACCATGCAGAACTAGATTCTAGGCAGGCTGACAACTAGTTCAATGGCTCTAACTTGCTTCTTCTCTAATCAGCATGGAATAGGGGGAGTGCAGAGGTAGGACATTACCATATCACAGTGACTAAAAATGAAAAAAGAAGAGGGTTATTTTCAAAAAGGAACTGAATCACAAGAGACAAAGAGGGCACTAGGTACCACTAACACAATTTCATCGTTGCAAAGAAAAAGGAATGCAGAGGACCACCCCTACTCTTGCAAGAGACTGGCGAGTTAGAAAGTTTGCCTCACTGTGTCACCTAAGCCAAAGACCCTTAGGAGCTCTTGGTTTGAAGGGGGGAAACTTTGTCTCCCCTATTTTTCCCCAACCTGAACTAGTGACCCACTTACTCTGCCTTTTGGTACTTAATTCCACATTTTCCATCCTTTTCTTCCAGGAATTTCTGAGTTAACATCTTTCTTAAAATAAGCATCAGAACTATTTTGCTAAATGTGAAGGAGATTATAAAAATCTTCCAGATAAAAAGGATTATAAATAAATCAGTTTATCATATAATTCAGTGCAATACAATCACTATAAAAATATAAAAGAAAATGCCAATTGGTTTACTTCCCTTTAAATCATCATTCCTAAAAACTGCACTATGTTAGACTCAGAGAAAGGTCATGTGTTTTCAATTTCCGCTCTTAAAGTTTTTCTATCTTTGGCTAGAGGCATGTTTTTCTCTCTTCTCTCTCTCTCTCTCTCTCTCTCTGTCTCTGTCTCTCCACCACCACCCCAACTTTAAGAGAAGAAATGGTCAAGTGGAACATCAGAATTCACTGCAGGGGAGCCTGGGTGTCTCACTCCCTTAATCATCCAACTTGGGCTTAGGTCATGATTTCATGGTTCCTGAGTTCAAACCCCACATCTGGCTCTGTGCTGACAGCTCAGAGCCTGGAGCCTGCTTTGGATTCTACGTTTCCCTCTCTGCCCCTTTCCTGCTCGTGCTCTCTCTCTCTCAAAAATGAACAAACATTAAAAAATTTAAAAAAAAAATTCACTGCAGATAGCTAGTCAGGTTCTCAGTTCAATGGTAACTTTAAGAATAATACACAGGGGCACCTGGGTGGCTCAGTCATTGAGGGTCTGAGTCTTGATTTCAGCTCCAGTGGTGATCCCAGGCTTGTGGGATCAAGCCCCATGTCCGGCTCCACACTGGGTGTGGAACTCGTTTGAGATCTCTCTCTCTCTCTCTCTCTCTCTCTCTCTCTCTCTCTCTCTCTCTCTCTGTCTCCCCCTACCTCTCCCCTGCTTGTTCATGCTCTCTCTCCCTCTCAAAATAAATAAACGAACATTTTTTTTAAAAAAGAATAATATATAAACGCATCGCACACGAGGATTTTAAATTCATACCTAACGGTGTCATCTGTTACATCCTAGAAATTACCCAGACATGATTTTTAAAATTACAACCAGAAACGAATACAAAACTCCTATCAAGCCTGCAGTGCCGTTGCTCAGAAAGGAGCCCCTTCGCCACTCCTTAGGAGGCTGCTAGCAAATCAGACATGCAAAGAAACAAATTCGGGTTCGCGAAGGCACGCTGTTAGGACCGCGAGCAGACTCCCCTAAGCGCGCTGCCTAATCACGCCTAACGCCTTCAGTTTGCCGCGGTGGTAACTGCCATTTATTTCCTTCTCCAGACCAGCCCTGCAAAGTCCCCATTGGCCGAGGGGCGCCCTTCATCATGTTCTGCCTTTGTTCTGGGGTCCCGGCTGCTTTCTCGGCGCTGCCCATTAGCCCGGGGAGCATTGTGATTAATGCACGCGCTCCCTGCCCCGGCCGCCAGGCCGGCCTGTGGCGGCTCCCCCGGCAGGGCCCGCGCGGTCGCCGCTGTCACTGCGCCTTTAACTGCCTTCCCTTCATCCGCCCGCCCCGCCGCCCGCAGCTGGGCCTCCCGGTGGCCTGGCCGACCGCCTCCTGCACCCTGGGACTCGGGCTGGGTGCGTTCATTACTCATCGGTGACAATAACCCATCGAGTAAGATGTAGAACTCAATTCCAGCAGAAAGACCTATAATATCGGAGTCAGGAGGTTATCGCTGGGGGACCTGCACCTTGCTCCTCGCCTCTCTTATCGAGAGCTTTACAGCCTCTGCTGGGGCCAGCATCTTGTAAAGCTGAGGGCGGCAGATTTGGCCTCAGATTAGCATACATCTTCCTAAGTGGTACTACATTTAATTAAAAAGTAGGCCTTAGTTAATTTTTTTCCCCTTACTGTAGTGTAAGGAAAAGAGGAGATGGACGTCGTGAAATGTGGGTTGACTGCGGAGAGGGAAGGCAAGGCGGGTCTCCTCCACACTTGTGCCCCTGCTCTTCCTAACCCTTCCCTTCCTGCAGAGGCAATTACTCACGGGGGCCTGGGAGTCCTCCCCGCATCCCAGGATGCTTGTCCCAAACCGGAAAGATACCAGGCGACACCTGGTGCCGACCCCCGCGATAGAGATTTTGCACCTGTGCTGTCAAACCCCCTGTCACTTCGCTCTGGCCATTTATATTTTCCTTGGAGCTCCTCGCTACAGTTGTGATGCGAGCATCACTGAGTGGACCATGGGCCACTTCCGGGGAAACTCCGATTTGATGACAATTGGAAACTTAAAGAGCCCAAGTGCAAAAGAGTGGGATCACTAGAGGGAGGGACGTCCCTGGAATGTGTCTTTTTATCATTTAATCATCTTCTGGAACCATTTGTCTCACAACCTTCAAAGGAAACTATAAGACTCACTTCGGATTCATTACATTAAACAGATATTCAGCCAATGGTAATAACCAGAAATAAGAAAAGATTCATTGCACTTGGTAAGAAAATTCAGGTCATGACCACACTATCATTGAAAACCAATCATGCAATTGGAAACTAGAAACTTTAAAAGTCTTTTTTAGTGATTTCAGAAGCCTTTTCATTCACAGGTAATATTGCAGAACCAAATTTAGCACACTGGGGAAATATGAAAAAAATGACTAATGGTAATTTAATTAGGAATGGCTTAAGAAAGAGTAAAACTAAGCAAAACAATATAAACAGAGGGTATGTTTATGTTAGTATAATGATAGTTTTGTATATCTTTTCTAAATACGATCCCCAAATCAACTTCCTGAAATTTTGCAAGAGTTTAACCTAAATTTTCAGGAATATACTCTTTTCTAATCAACGTAGTCTTCCAGACAACACAGATTTGCTGTTTTCTGATTCCACCCTTTATATCATTTCACGATTTTTCAACTTCTCCTACTGTCACTTCCACCCATTCAAGCCTGTGCCACTTTCATTAGAAATACCTTAAAATATGTAACAGAAGTCACCATTACTCCCATGACTCTCCCTCTTAGAAAGAGAATTTCAGAAAGCATACAGATATTTGCTATTTACAGCTGTTATCTTTTTTAAAAATGTAGTTGCTATTTGGGAAAGTCTGAATTTAAAAATCTCAGGGAAGTCTTCTCAGAACCTATAAAGTCACCATACATTGCAATAGCCTAAGAGGAGTATTACTTATTTCTCAAATATATTCAACTGTGGAGTCCTTTTCAGGTAGCATCTGTGAGGGGTAGCTTCTCATAGAAAACACTTCGAGAGCCCTGTACCTTCACTTTTCCTGGATGGCATATTAGGGGACGTGTTAATATTGCAACTTCTCATTGAGGGTCATGAGGTGGGAGGCAGGACGACATAGTAAAGGCAAATGCAATAAACTATGCACAACTTTTAGTGTACTTCTGGGCCCCTAGAAGATGGTATTGGTTATCATCACTATAGAAAGTCACCTTCTCCCGGTGCCTGGGTGGTTCAGTCGGTTAAGCATGTGACTCTTGATTTCAGCTCAGGTCATGATCTCTCAGTTCGTATGTTCAAGCCCTGCATCAGGCTCTGTGCTGACAGCACGAAGCCTGCTTGGGAATTCTCTGCCTTATCTCTCTCTCTCTCTCTCTCTCTCTCTCTCAAAAATAAATAAATAAACATTTTTAAAAAGTCACCTTCTCTCTGATGCCTTCTGCGACTGCCCCAGGCAGAATGCTTACCTCCCCCTGGCTTCCCCAGCACTCAGTGTATGTCTCTATCAGAGCAGTTATTAATTGCTTTTTGATAATCACTTTACATAAGTGTCTGCTTGCTTCTTAGGAGAGGACCATCTCCACTTCCCAGAGCCGTATCGGGCACACGGTTGGCATTAATGGAAGTCTGCTAAGGGAATGAATTAGCCAGTGACTAAAATTTTATTCATCTTTGCATACAAAAATAGAGACTATTCCCAAATATACAACACAGTCAAGACCTGCCCTCTATCACCTCCAGGAAACCAAGGGCAATTCAATCATATAACAAAATGGTATCAATAACTATATCGACTGTGTATTAAGGCTATTTTGTGCTGGGCATCATGCTAGATACTTTTACATACATTATCTTCCTAATTGTCATAACAGCTCTCTGAAGTATAAATTGTTATCTCCGCTGGATAAATGAGAAAACTGAGCTGGAGCGGTAAAAGAGGATGCCTGGAGTTGAGCAAGGAGTTTGAATCCAGGCTGGCCCGAATCCAAATTCGTAAGTTGGCTACTCTTTTGTGATTCTTTCCTCTGTCCCTAGATGGGTCTTCACTTGCAGAAAGGAATGAAAGAAGAAAGGAAGAAGGAGGGAGGGAGGGAGGAAAGGAGGAAGAGAAGAAAGAAGGCACCATTCACCTGACCTTATTTAACCATCCGGTGGGAGACACTGGAGTATGGTGGAAAGTCGCCAGTTTTAATATCAACTTCTTTGTCTTTGTAAGACAAATCGGTATCTCTACGTGTCAGTTTTCTGATTATACACAGACATTATAACATTTAATTGTTTTGTCAGCCAAATGTAAAAAATCAAGTGTGATACTTGGTAAACTCTCAAAAGATGATATGATCATGACATATTTTCCTCCTTCCTTTCAGAGCCACACCTTCTGAACGAGAGGCTGCGCCTGATGCCTTCGGGTCTCTTCTCCCCACTCACTCTCTGGTCCCTTTTGATCTCTTCTGAGACCATCTACCTTAATTGGCTTTATCAGATTCCACCACTGAACTTCTAGTTGTCAAGGCCAGTACTCTTTTGTCAATTCTTATTTTCATGTCTTCTGTAATATTTACAACTGATTTAACATAATGTTTTTTAAAATTTTTTTAATGTTTATTTTATTTTTGAGAGAGAGAGAGACAGAACATGAGCAGGGGAGGGGCAGAGAGAGAGGGAGACACAGAATCCGAAGCAGGCTCCAGGCCCTAAGCTGTCAGCACAGAGCTGGTCGTGGGGCTCAATCTCACGAATTCGAGATCATGACCTGAGCTGAAGTCAGATGCTTAACAGACTGAGCCACCCAGATGACCCGATTTAACATAATGTTTACTAAGGATTTTCCCACTTAAGAAGTAATCCTATTCACTATAATTTTAAAATTATAAGAAAAATATACAGAAGAAATTAAAATCACTGATATGTTCACTATTTAAAAATAAAGCTATTAATATTTGGTTTACTTCCTTCAATTATTTTAATTGTGCCTATACTATATGTATTTAAATTTGGGATAACACTATGTAGAAAGTTTGAATCTATGTATATTAACACCATTACATAACAATTAACCCATGTATTTAATTTTTTTTTTTAGCCCAACTTTTCATAGCTTGTACCACAATTTGACTCTTCTCATTCTATGTAGAATATCAGTATTATGATAAACATTCTTACATATGAACATTTCACTGAATGGAATATAGTACTGAAAATAAAAATATATTAAGTGGAGGTGGTGGGTACGTGGGAAATCTCTGTACCAATTACTCAATTTTACTGTGAACCTAAAACTGCTCTAAATAAATAAAACCTCTAGAAATATATATATGAACATTTTAAAATTGTTAATATGTTATTAAGTTGCTTTCCAGAAAACATAAACCTCTGTTGTCCAATGTGATAACAAGTAGCCACATCTGGCTACTTGAATTTAAATTTTTTATAAAAGAATTTACAATGACACTAGCTTCTCAATGACACTAGCCAGGTATCAAGTGCTTTCATCCCAGAAAGTTCTGTTGGATAGTGATGAGGCAAGAATGATCTAGAAGGAAGATGGAATCATGGCACTATTTGCATTTCTGCTTGGTCGTGAAAAAAGGTGTAGATAAAAAACTGGCAACCTTCTCAAGCTAAGCAGATTGGACAGCTATGTAACAGAAAGAGGGAAGATACAAAAAGTTCAGATCTCATGTTTCATTCAATTGTTTTACTGGTTGTGAAGCCATTTATCTCACTTTTATAAAAAGAGTAACTTCTCAGGATAGAAGAAAACCTCTCTTCTCCTAAGAGTACTTATGTTGGTAAAAGTTTGTTGTTGTTGTTTTTTTTCAAAGAGTCAGTACATTTTCATGTTGCTAAGGTCTCACTTAGGACCCTGAACTAGTGGCCATTAAGCCCTACCATGGAGGAAAAGAAACTTTGGGGGATTTTGTGTTAGAGGAACCAGGCGTGGTTTCAGCTCCAGAAGAGATTAAGAGAAGGGAGAAAGGGCCAAGCAAGAGGACATTGCACTCGTTTTGAAGTTGGAAATGCCTAAGTAAGGCCCCATCTTAGGGTGAGGTCTCGGAGTGAACATATTTCAGAAAAGTACCAGGAAGTAGACCAAGAGAAGGACCACTAACGGAAGTGCCATTTCAGTGTACAAGGTGCTATGCTGGACCAGGGAGCCGACCCCAGCCCTACTGAATGAGGACCACTTGCAAAGACTGGCCACATTGCAAGATGTCACCTGCCAATCATCCCAATGAGAGAAAGATTCCTATAGCATGGGGGAGAGTCATGAGCCCGGCTGTAGCTTGAGTTCTGCCTCATTTACCTACCCCTTGAGGACACCTGTCTGCCCTTTCCTAGGACACTCATAAGATCTAGGGAGGATGGAGGACACCTGGATGACCGGGGAAAATAAGCTCCCATGTGTACGCTGGGAGACCAAACAGGACAGCCTACAGCTTGAGAGAGTAGAACTCTCCTATTACACGAGGAGCTGGCCATGGCCTTCATGACATTGTCAGCAAGGAATTGGCTGTAAGGAAGAGAAACGCGTCAGAATATAGTCAGTCAGTCAGCTCTTGACGAGTCCTTATGCAGGCTAGTGACTTTACTCACATCTAGTTCACCTTTTGACTCTTCAGAGAGGGATTTTCCCATATCAGTCAGAGCAGGAAGGTGAATAATCAGAACACATAGGGGCAGTGTATTAAGGGAGAAAATCAGAATGAGCATCTCTATGTAAGTGTTGTAAGTTAATTCTTCATCAAAAATGAATCAGTGTGAGGTGTGGGCAATGTTAATAAGATAATTCACATTCCCCAATAAGAGTAAATATCAAAAAGAGGTCAAAACTCTAAAAGTCCCTACAACATATAGCAGCATAGAGTCCCATCTCAATTTTACCAGGTTTGTAAATTGAATAAATTTTGCTGAAATCTGCAAAATCATGAAGTTGATTCTTGAAGTCTGATAAAAAAAACATTATTAACAGATATATAATTATTCCATTGGAGTTGTTACGCTGCTAAGATGTAACCACTGGAGACCATTTAGCCCATCCTATAGAGAAAATATATCCGAGAGATGTAGAGAGACCAACATAAGAATAGGATTTGAACCTCTGGATCCAGTTGTTCTGAGGCATTCCAGATTCCCCAATCAGGAGACATAATAAATCCCCTTTGGGGGCGCCTGGGTGGCTCAGTCGGTTAAACGTCCAACTCTTGGTTTCAGCACAAGTCACGATCTCATAGTTTGTGGGTTCAAGCCCCACGTTGGGTTCCGCAGTGGGCAGTAGAGCCTGCTTAGGATTCTCTCTCTCTTTCTCTCTCTGTCTCTCCCCCACTGTCTCTGTCTCTTTCAAGATAAATAAATAAAAATTTTTAAAAATAAAAAAATAAATCCCCTTTAGGGCATTTAAATCATAAATTTAAATTCTATTAAGTGAAGTTAAATTTATAATAAAATATAAAGAATACATCAAAGGCGGGGCGCCTGGGTGGCTCAGTCAGTTAAGCATCTGACTTCAGCTCAGGTCATGATCTCACAGTTCGTGAGTTCAAGCCCCGCATTGGGCTCTGCGCTGACAGCTCAGAGCCTGGAGCCTGCTTCGGATTCTGTGTCTTCCTCTCTCTCTCTCTCTCTCTGCCCCTCCCCTGCTCATGCTCTGTCCCTCTCACTCTCAAAAATGAATAAATGTTAAAAAAAATTTTTTTAATGTCTTATTATAAAAAAGAATACATCAAAGGCATATAAAAATTATTTTCTTTCTATATTATGTCTAAAGTGTCTATAAGATTCAAATAGATGAAATAAAGAACTTGTTTAAAGAAAGTTGGAAGTATTTGCTTGTTTTATTTCTTCTTTAATTGGAAGTCAGTGTAGCACAGTAGATAAGAGAATGTTCTAAATTCATAACACCTGGGTTTACATCTTGGTTGCTAGCTGGGTGACCTTGCACTCGATGTGATAACCTCTCTGTGCTTCAAGTACCTCATGAATAAAATAAACGATGCTATTGGTACCTGCCTCATAGGGATGTTGTAGTAATTTAATGAATTAATGCCTGTAACACATTAGCACTTGGCACACAGCATAAATCTATAAATCTTACTTATTGGGGCACCTGGGTGAGTTGAGTGTCTGACTTCAGCTCAGGTCATGATCTCATGGTTCGTGAGTTTGAGCCCCAAGTCTGGGTCTGTGCTGACAGCTCAGAGCCTTGAGCCTGCTTCGGATTCGGTGTTTTCCTCTCTCTCTGCACCCCACCCCCCACCCCCGCTCGCATTCTGCCTCTCTCTCTTTCAAAATAAATAAACATTAAAATAAATAAGTAAATAAATAAATAAATAAATAAATAACTCTTACTCATTATTATTAAGGGCTAACAGAGTGGAATGCAATCAGATTGTGGGATTTTTGTTCTGTGTATAGGCATTTCAGGGATGACAGGAGAATAAGCCTGGGAGTGGTAATCACTATACTAGGCTGTTAATCATATAACTGTTAAATGATATTAATGTTGGCCTCCAGAAACGCTGGGTAGACCATGGAAATAAATAACAGAATAAATCATAAACACAAAAATAAGTAATTTGTCTGAATAACATTCAGTTTCATAATGCCTTGTTATGTCATTTGCAAATGTGACACTGTACATATCCCTCAAGACAAATCAAATATAAATGTAAATATAATAATGTAGGTCCTAATCATGTCCTATCAAGTATTCACAATCCTTTCTTAAAAGAGCTAAAACTTTAAACTTCAAACTCATTAGATCTCTTAACTCCTCCACTGTGTAAATTATTTTTCAAAATACCAACTAAAAAGTCAGTGAAAATGTTATTCATCCTAATCCCCTAATCTTGATATTGAGATAGAAATTGTAACTTTGTCTTTGCAGTCACTTTTTTTCTCATCCATATTTGCTTAAGCTTTTGATGAGTACGAAAGAAAATATGTATCAGAACCATGACCTCAAACATGGCAAATTGCTTTTATGTAACTGGTTAACCATGCCTAAAATAAAAGCAAACTTCTGATCTTAACAATGTTGGAGGGGAGTGGATTCTCTATAGTCAAGATTTTATGAATTAGTTTTCTTTATCTAATTCAACCTGGGTAATATTAAAATTGTAAGATAAAAATAATTCTGTTAATAACTATTGGTAATTGGTAATCCATTTGGATGTCATGTTAGGCCAATTGAAATAGAAAACTATTTGACAAAGGAAAAAAAAACTATAGACCAATATCTGTCATAAATACAAATGCAAAATCCTCCAGAAAAAAGTAGCAAATCAAGTCTAACAACATATGAAAACAATTATTCACCATGAACAAGTGGGATTTATTCCAGCCATGCAACGCTGGTTCACCATTCAAAAATCAATTAATGTAATCCATTGCATCAACAAGCTAACAGAGAAAAATCCTATGATCACATCAATGGGTATAGAAAAAGCATTTGACACAATCAACACCCATTTGTGATTTTAAAAACTCTCAGCAAGCTATAAATAGAGTGAAATTTCCACAACTTGACAAAGAAAATTTACAAAAGGCTTACGGGCAATATCATAGTGAATGGTAAGAAACTAGATACTTTCCTGCTAAGACCAAGAACAAGCAAGGAGGTCCCCTCTCACCACTGCTTTTCAATATTATACTGGCAGTCTTAGAAAATGCTAAAAAGAAAAGGAAAGAAGGTTTTCCTTGGAAACCTAAGAAAAGGAAATACAAAGTATACAGATTGGGAAGGAAGAAATAAAGCTGTCTTTGTTCACAGATGAGATGCTCATTTATGGAGAAAATCCCAAAGAATCAACAAAAGTTCCTGAAACTAAGTGATTATGGCAAGGTTGCAAAGTTGCAAGGCTGTATGTTTGTTAGTATGCAGATTCAACTGCTTATATGCTAGCAATAAAAAATTGAACTTTGGAATTAAAAATAATACTGTGTACATTAGTACCAAATAAGTGAAATACTTAGGTATAAATCTAACAAAATATGTACCAGATTTATATGAATAATGCTATAAGTAATGTAAACGAAATCAAAGATGATTTAAATAAGTGGAAAGATATTCCATATTTATAGACAGGAAGACTCAACATTGTTAAGCTGTCAGTTCTTTTCAACTTGACCTATAGGTTAAACGCAATACAAATCAAAAGTCTAGCAAGTTACTTTGTGAATATTGATAAACTGATTGTAAAGTTTCCTTGGAGAAGCAAAAGACCCAGAAGAGCCAACACAGTAGAGAAGTAGAAGAAAAAAAATCAGAGGACTGACACTACCCTGCTATAAAGCCACAGTAATCAAGAAAGAGTAGTATTGTTGAAAAATAGACCAGTACATCAATGGATCAGAATAAAAAGCCCAGAAATAGGCCCACAAGTATAGTCAACTAATATCTGACAAAGGAGCAAAGGCAAATCAATGGAGAAAGGGTAATATTTTCAACAAATGGTGCTGAAACAACTGAATACCCACATGCAAGTCAAAAAAAGAAAAAAGAATCAAGACAATGACCTTATGTAAAACTTTCACAAAATTAACTCAAAATTCATCATAGACCTAAATGTAAAAATGCAAACTATAAAACTTCCAGAAGCTAGCATAGGAGAAGCTCTGGGTGACCTTGGGTTGGCAAGTGTTTAGATACATCCAAAACAAAATCCATGAAAGAAAAATATGGGTCAGTCGTACTTCATTAAAGTTAAAAACCCCTGCTCAGTAAAAGACACGGTCAAGAGAATGAAAAGACAAACCAGAGTGGGACACAATGTTTGCAAAAAAATGCCTGATAAAATACGTGTACCCAAAATATACAAAGAATTCTTAAGAAGAAAACAAATAACCCGATTAAGAAGTGGGTAAAAGATCTGAACAGATACCTCACCAAAGAAGACATGCAGATGACAAGTAGATATATGAGAAGATGTTCAATGTCACTGTGTCATTATGGAATTGAAAATTAAAATAGCAATGAGATATCTGTATACACCTATCAGAATGGCTAAAATTCAAAACACTGACAATACCTAATGTTGGAGAGGATGTGGAACATGAGAAATTCTTGTTCATTGCTGGTGGGAATGCTAAATTATAGAGCCACTTTGAAGGACAGTTTGGCATGTTTTTTAACAAAGCTAAACACTTTCTTATCTTATGATCCAGCAGTTGCATTACTAGGTATTTGCCCAAGTGAGCTGAAAACTTGTGACCACACAAAATTTGCACAAGAATGTTTACAGCAGTTTTATTTATAATTGGAAATGTTGGGAGCAATTCACATGTTCTTAAATAGGTAAATAGACAAACACTTTATGGTACATCTACACAATGAAATGCTATTCTACGAAAGAAGAAGATGGGAAAGGAGGAAGAGAATAAGAAGGAAGAGGAAGAGGAGGAGGAGGGGAAGGGGAGGAGGAGGTGGAAGAATAATGAGTTATCAAGCAAAAACAGATAAGAAGGAAGCTTAAATGCATATTTTAAAGTGGAAGAAACCAATCTGAAAAGCCTACACACTCTATGGTTCTAACTATATGACAATCCAGAAAAGGCAAAATTATGGAGACAGTAAAAAGTTCAGTGAGGGAAGGAGTGAAAAGGCAGAGCATAGAGAATTTTTAGGGCAGTGAAAATATTCTGACACTGTAATGGTAGGTACATAATATTATGGATTTGGCAAAACTCACAGAACTGTACAGTACAAAGAATGAACCCTAACATAAACTATGTACTTTAGTTAATAATAATATATCAATATTGGCTTATCAGTTATAAAAAATGGACCACACTAATGCAAGATATTACTAATGGGGAAACTTGGGGAGGAGGAGGGACAGGAAGTACATAGCAACTCTCTGTACTCCCTCTTCAATTTTTCTGTAGAACTTTAAACTGCTCCAAAATCTAAAATTAATAAAAATATGTATTTAATTCCTAAAAATCTTTTACCAAATAACAATTGAATAAATGAACAAAGTACAAAGGTTGGATTTATTTGGTAAAATTATAAAATTGAGTAGTGGATATTCCATAGAGAGAATATCATGTAAAATCCAATGGTAATTGAACAGATTAACCCCTCACCATGCAGATGCATACCCACCACACACACGCACACACACACACACACATGCACGGAGTCCATATGGTCAAATTAAGGCTCAATGAAGATGATTAGGAAAGCACATTCCACAAAAGGTGGAAGAGATTCTTTTAGTAACCTGTTAAGGGAAAAGAAAAACTGAAAAATCATTGCATTTTTACATCTGCCAGCTGACTGTTGTCCTATCATGCAACTGAGTCTATTCTCTCTAAGTCATTTGCAGTTGCCTGTGCATTTCAGCTATACTCTCTGAGGGAAGCAACTAATGAGAAGACATGGGGGCAGCTCTAAAGAGAAGAAGTGATTCTGGGAATGTGGGGCTAGGAGTACACTATTGATTGATGTGCTATTGGTCAGAGGGCCCTACTCAAAAGTCATCAATGGTTAAATGTCAGCCTTGGGGGCATATTGAGTAGTAGTCCTCAAGGGGTCAGTCCTGCACCTGGTGCTGTTTAATGTTTCCATGAGTGACTCCAATGATATGCTCTAGATTGTTTCTTAAGCGGGCTCATATTATGGATAATAATCCACAACCTACACGATATGGTGGAGAAACAGGGAGATGTTAAAACAGAGTGAGTTACAGAGGGAAAGTGCAAGGAAATTTATTTTATAAAACAAATTCTCTGTATGTGTCACAGAGTGCTCTTGTGATGAAATCTCCACCCAGGCCCTGCCTTCATTTCGTTAGCTGACAGATTGTCCCTAAATGAGCGTGAGCAGGGTCTCTAGTCCCCTGAGTGAAACAACATCTTTCCTTGCCGGGTCGGGCCCCGTTGAAGAGTTTGAAATGGACTGGGCCTGGGAAAGATTCTCAAATGCCTCTGACGTGTGAACTGGAAAATTTTTTAGCTTTGACATTACTGTTAATTGTGAGTTAATGCAGGCTGCAGGTATCTTGAGATCAGCTGGAATTAAAAAATGTTCATAATACCCAGAATTACTTTAATGACCAAAAGTGAAAATCTAATAAATATAATATGTTAATTGATTAGCTTATAAATATATAGTTTCTACTGCTTAAAAAGAGAAATTATTTACAGTTATAGTTTTATTTCTATTGCACTATACTTATTACTGATACAATAATAAGTCACATAACAATTCTGAAAATGAAAAAATATCATTATGAATTAAGACAAAGAGGCTCAACTTAGGAGCTGAGCTTTGGGGAAATAAAAGAAATATTTGGAGAAAACAATACAGGGGAATTTTCTTTTAAAATACTGGGTGACTAGGGGCGCCTGGGTGGCTCAGTCAGTTAAGCGTCCAACTCTTGATCTCAGCTCAGGTCATGATCTCAAGTTTTGTGGGTTCAAGCCCCACATTGGGCTCTGTGCTGACAGTGTGGAGCCTACTTGGGATTCTGTCTCTCCTTCTCTCTGCTCCTCCCCTGCTGTGCTCTCTCTCTCTCAAAATAAATAAATAAACTCAAAAAAGATTTTTAAGTACTGGGTGACTCAGTCGGTTAAGCAACCAACTTTGGCCCAGGTCATGATCTCACAGTTTGTGAGTTTGAGCCCCGCATTGGGCTCGCTGCTGTCGGCACGGAGCCCACTTCAAATTCTCTGTCCCCCTCTCTGCCCCTCGCCCCGCTCACACTCTCTCTCTCAAAAATAAATAAACATGAAAAAATAATAAAAACAATAAAATACGAATAAAAACTATGGTCTAAAAGTGGGACTTCGCAAGCACTGTTGCTAATTTGGGGCTGGATAATGCTTTGTTGTAGGGGTTAGCACTGTAGGATGTTTAACTGCTTCCCTGTCTCTACCCAATACACCCAGTAGCGCTCCCTCAGCTACATTTTGCAAGCAAAAAATGTCTTGCAATTAGCCCAGGGCAGTAGGGATCTTGGCGGGCAATCATCCCTGTCCACCACCACCACCGAGAGCCACTACCGTAAAGGAGAGACGTTAGAGATCCTAAAGTTCATTTTCTAAATGAAAAAGTTACATGACAGTAAGATTAAGTAATTCCATCAAAGTGAGCAATCAAGTAAGAGGCAGATTCAGAACTACAACCCGGGTCTTCTGGCTGCTAGTCCGGGCTCTTTGCTAACTTAATTCTGCTGCTTTGAGTTCTGGAAATCTGAACAAAGTCTGGGCGACCAGGCTTGGATCCTCCATGTGCAACAACACCGGGCACGTGGACTGACTTCAAATGTACTGTGAGAGAGTGCTGTGGCCCTCGAACCCCTAGGGAGCCGGGCAGATGACATACTCTGAAACTCTCAGGACAGATTCGTTACTACATCAGGATAGCGAGAGGGAAAAGGAGAAGTTTGTGGAGGCAGTGAATCCTTAAAGCTGAAAGTAATTTTAATTCACTGATGTAATTTCAGAAAATCCCACAGCAGTAAGTCAATGCTTCCGGGGAGAACAGGCCCAGCTACCTTGCAAATTAAGTGATAAAAGCCTCCCTTTATTATGTAATTGTAAACATACTAGAGTTTCCGTGAATTAACCTGATCCACATCTCAAAAATAAATAAATAAATAAATAAATAAATAAATAGATAAATAGATAAATAAATAAATAAATAAGTGAACGCTCAAAGCACAGAGATAAAAGTAAAAGTTGATAAATTAGATTTTGTCAAAATTTAAAAATTTTGTGCTTCCCAAGACACCATCAAGGAAATGAAAAGACAAAACAAATTTCACAGAATGAGAGAAAATGTTTGTGAGTCACATATCTGATAGACTTGCATCCAGATTAAAACTCTTACAGCTCAATAACAAAAAAGAACTCAATTTAAAAATGGGCAACAGATTTGAATAGACATTTATCCACAGAAGATATAAAATGGCCAATAAGCACATAAAAAAGATGCTCCGCATCATTAGTCGTCAGGGAAATGCAAATCAAAACCACAATGAGATACCATCTCACTCACTAAAATGGCTATAATCAAAAAGAGTAGACAGTGACAAGTGGTGATGAGGATGCAGAGAAACTAGAGGCTAGGAATCTACCAAAAAGAAATGAAAACACGACCACACACACACAAGCTTACGTGCTAATGATTGTAGCAGTATTACTCACAACGGCCAAAAAGTGGAATGGCTCAAGTGTCTCTCAACCGGTCGATGGATAAACAGAATGTGGTATAACCATGCAACGGAGTATCATCGGCAGTAAGAAGGGAAGTACCAACACATGCTACACCATGGATGAACCTCAAAAATGTACTAAGCAAAAGAAGTCAGACACAGAAGGATACATACTGTAGAACTCCACTTTTATAGAATGTCCAAAAAAGACAAATATAAGAAGACAAAGTAGGTTAGTCTAGGGCTGAAAGTGGGAATGGGGAATGGTTGTGATTAGGGACAAGTTTCCTTTTTAGTAGCATAGACATAGTCGAAAATTATATTGCAGTGGTGGCTGTAAGCTCTGTAAATATGCTAAAATTTATTGAACTGGATACTTAAAAATGGGTGGATTTATGGCATATAAATGATATTTGAATAAAACTATTTTTTAAAAATTTCTTTAAGATAAATGAAACAAGCCACAACTGGGAGAAGAGTCACAATATATGTCCAACAGGGCATGTACCCCACCCTCAGAAGAGTGGGTGAAATCTGAATTTTTGACCTTAAAAAGAGTAATGAGTAAAAGAATATGACATTTCCAAGAGAATATTGCTCAGTGTGCATCCCTAGTATGACACAACAGATATCAGGTGGAGATTATAATATTTAAAACAAATGGCAGGTAGCAAGCTAGAAGGCTTTGATAAGAGCCCTTTATTGCAGCAAGTGTAATTATAGAACAGTTTATACCCCATATCAGTTAGTTTCTAATAGCAGTGCCCCCAGAGGAACAAAAAAAAAAAGTGTGGCTGAAGTTCAAATAGCAAAACATTGTGCCAAAAGACTGAGTAAGGAAAAAAAAAGAAGCATGATTTCAAAGTGGTTAGTAAAGAACATCTCATCTCCAAACAAGGGATATCATGGCAATTTCTTTGCAAATGCAGAGTATAAAAGATAAGGGGAACATAATATGCTACTGTGGGTAGATAATAGCAAAAAAAAAAAAAAAAAAAAAAAAAAAAAGGTTCACCTCTGCTCAAAGCCTCCTGTGAGTTTTGATTGTTGGTGAAGTATTCAAGGGCTTATTTCATATGGCTATAACTTATCTTTCCAGTTTTCAACATCCCTCCACTTCTTTTTTTCACACACCATGCACTTTCTCCAGGTCAACCCACCGACCATGTCCTTTGGTGCTCAAAGTCCTTCCCCAGCTTTCACCTGTTGAAATCTCGCTCATTTTTCAAAGCCAAGCTTAAAAGTCCCCTCTCCCATGAAGCTCTCCTTGCATCACCTTAGTGCAACAAATTATGTCTTCTATGTTCCCACAATACTTTGTATATTTCTCCTGGCATTCATCCTATCTTTATGTTGTAGCTCTCTGTGCAACTGTCTTACTTTACTTCAATAGTATAAACTCCTTCAAGTAAGCAGTTGTGCTTATGATCTTTCTATTCCTCTCTAGTATGTGACTGGAAAAGGCTAAGCTCTCAATACATTCTTAATGAAATTTCCAAAGTAAGGAGTAAAGAAGGTTCCACCTTGAAACAACTGATCAAATCTACCAAATCTCTACCCCATATCAGCTTCTAATAGTAGTGTCCATAGGAACCGTATCAAATTACCAAGTTAGACGTGATAAGAGGCTGACTCTCTCTCTGTATATTTACTGTAATTAGCAAGAGACAATGGTACCTTAATAGAATGAAAGAAGATATTTTGACGATAATAGAAAAAAACCCATAAATATCCCTGTAAATATGTTTGTAGAAATCCATTCAAATTCTAACATTATCACAAGGTGTTAAATACGTGACAACATAAATTAAATAAATCTGGGGGTGGCTTAGGAACATTGAAGATGGGAAACAACACAAAGCAACATAATTATTCCATGTAAAGTGTTAATTCCATTAACAACATTTAGCAGTACAGAGAAAGTTTTATGACGATGAAAAGGAAACAAAATATAAAAACCTTGTATTCTTTTTTTTAATTCTTGGTACTAAGAAAAAACTCTTCAGGGGTACACATGTATTTATTCAATCAGTCAATCAAGCAAAGAACCAAATATATTTAGTATGCTATATGCCAGAAAATGGCACTAGCTGTTGACGACACTAAAAACTATTCATAAAGAGACATAGATTAAAACGTGAGTGAAATAAAGAGTTAAATGTATTTTAGAGTCTAATGGGTACAGCAGAAACCCAAATGAGTTTATACTCAATTCTACCCTTATAGGTAGAGAGTGGTTCAGAAAAGTTTTAATCAAAGGAGGGAACCCTTGAGCTGAGTCTGGAAAAATCTTGAAGGATAAGGAGGCTGACATTGGGGGTGGGGGATACGGGGAAGAAGAAAGGAGTAAGAAGCCTTCCTTCTAGAAGGAAGATTGGGAGCAAAAACACAAAACCAGGAACCATCAATGTATCCTGGGAACTACAAACAGATCATTATATCTGGGTCCAACAGGAGATGCAGAAAGAAGGTAGTTGGAGAGATTTGCAAGCTAAGAAGTTTGAACGTTAAGCAAGGGAGACCTTTGAAGAGTTCTAACCTGGCCATTTGCATTGTGCCATTTGTACTGGTTTATTTGCATTTTAGAAAAATCACTCTCCTGGGAAGGAAGAAGATGAATTAGAGGGAAACAAGACTAGAAGAGGAGATGTAATTAGGAGAAACTTCCTGTACCCTAGTCCAGAGATGACAAAAGCAGGGCACGTGGTAGTAAGGGTGAAGAGAGGTGACAGATAGGAGATATATTTAGGAAGCGGATTCAACCAGACATGGTGATTAATGGCAAGTAGAGAAGAAGAGACGATGAGGAGTCAGGGTTTGGGGTTAGGCAATTGGGGCATGTCATTTTTTGTTATAGGAAAAATGGAAGAAGTTGCAGTTAATGGGAAGATGATGAATTCTATTTCAGACATCTTAGATTTGAGGAAAATGTGAGACATCTAAATGGTAATTTCCAGTAGGCAGTTGGATTAATGTGTCTGGAGATGAGAAAGAGGTAGGGCTGGATTTAGACATTTAAGAGTCAACTCCAACTCCATATATTTGTTAATTTAGCCCATGGTAGAAAGTAAGACTTCCAAGGCCAAAACATAGAGTCTAAAGAGAACTGAAAGTTGGAAGGAACCTCAGGAAACACCAAGTTTCAGATAGCATTCAACCATAAAATGGAAGAGGCTGCTACTTCAAAGGAAATGTGTTTGCATGACTGCTGTGATATTTTACCCAAATTGGCCTCTGCCAGCATTTTATCTTCCCCTAATCTAAATCTAGTGGAACCTTTCTTAATCCTTCTTTACCAACATTTTAACAGATGCTATCATGAAAAATTTTCTTCCTGGGAGTCTCAGTTCTATTGGAACAAGTCACGGACTCTCTCTCTCTCTAAGACAAGAAAAATTCTTTAGAAAATCCCTTGGTTCAAGAAAGAAAAAGTGCATCAAAAGTAAGTAAATAAATAAAAGCATGTCCATGCCTTCCCACACTCTCCCATGTCACAAATTTAAAAACTACTGAACCCTGTTTTTTTAAGTTTATTTATTTATTTTGAGAGAGAGAAAGAGAGTGCACATGAGTGGAGGAAAGATAGAGAGAGAGGGAGAGAGAGGATCCCAAGTGGGCTCACTGACAGTGCAGAGTCTAACGTGGGACTCAATTCCACAAACTGTGAGACCATGACCTAAGCCAAAATCAAGAGCCGGCACCCAACTGATTGAGCCACCAGGTGCCCCAATACTGTACCCTGTTTAATTTAATTAATTCATTAACAGTCTACCTTCTGCAATTAACTTATTGATCTGTCTGCATGTGTCATTACAGAGTTAAACAGATAGGAAGACCTGGTAATTGATAATTTGTTCAGTTTAAGCCCCAGTATCACCTGATAGATAATTTAAGGCTTAGAAGTGGTTAAATGATCAAAAAATTCCTGGGCCAAAACTCCTGTTCAACATAGTAGTAGAAATCCTAGCCAGGGTAATCAGGCAAGAAAAAGAAATAAGAGGCATCCATATCAGAAATGAAGAAGGAAAATTATCTCTGTTTGCAGATTGTAAATTCTTAATATAGAAAATCCTAGGTCACTGGGGTGGCTCAATCAGTTAAGCTTCTGACTCTTGATCTTGGCTCAGGTCATGATCTCCCAGTTGGTGAGTTCGAGCCCTGCATTGGGCAGTGCACTAACAGCATGGAGCCTGCTTGGGATTCTGTTTCTCCCTCTCTCTGCCCGTTCCCCACTTGTACTCCCTCCCTCTTTCAAAATAAATAATAAACTTAAAAAAAAAAGAAAATTCTAACATCATTTGTTGAAGAAACATTCTTTTTCCCACTGGATATTCTTACCTGCTTTGTTGAAGATTAATTGACCATATAGTTGTGGGTTCATTTCTGGGTTTTCTATTCTGTTCTATTGATCTATATGTCTATTTTTGTGCCAGTACCATACTGCTTTGATTATTGTAGCTTTGTAATATAACTCGAAGCCAGAATTGTGATGGCTCCAGCTTTACTTTTCTCTCTCAAGGTTGCTTTGGCTATTCAAGGTGTTTTGTGGTTCCATACAAATTTTAGGATTGTTTGTTCCAGCTCTGTGAAAAATGCTGTTCGTATTTTGATAGGGATTGCATTGGGTAGTACAGACATTTTAACAATATTTGTTCTTCCAATCCATGAGCATGGAATGTCTTTCCATTTCTTGGTGTCATCTTCAATTTCTTTCATCACTGCATAGTTTTCAGAGTATAGGTCTTTCATTTCTTTGGTTAGGTTTATTCTTAGGTATCATATTGGTTTTGGTACAATTGTAAATGAGATTGATTCCTTATTTTCTCTTTCTGCTGTTTCATTATTGGTATATAGAAATGCAACAGATTTCTTTACTGTGATTTTGTATCCTGTGACTTTACTGAATTTGTTTATCAGCTCTAGTAGTTTTTTGGTGGACTCTTTTGGGTTTTCTATACCTATTTCATGTCATCTGCAAATAGTGAAAATTTTACTTCTTCCTTATCTACCTGGATGCCTTTTGATTCTTTTTGTTTTCTGATTTCTGTGGCTAGGACTTCCAATACTATGTTAAATAAAAGTGGTGAGAGTAGACATCCCCGTTTTCTTCCTGATAGTAGAGGAAAAGCTCTCAGTTCTTCCCTACTTAGGATGATAGACCTACTTATATATGGTCTTTATTATGTTGGGAAAACTGGATAGCAACATGCAAAAGAATGAAAATTTACCACCTTCTTACATCAAACACAAAACTACATTCAAAATGGATTAAAGACCTAAACGTGAGACCTGAAACCATAAAAATCCTAGAAGAGAAAACAGGCAGTAACTTATCTGACATCGGCCATAGCAACTTCTTTTTACATATGTCTCCTGAGGCAAGGGAAACAAACGCAAAAATAAACTATTGGGACTACATCAAAATAAAAAGCATCTGCACAGAAAAGGAAACAACCAACAAAACTAAAAAAACGATCTACTGAATGGGAGAAGATATTTGCAAATGACATATCCAATAAATATATAAAAACGTATGAAACTCAGCACCTCCAAAAAACTAACAATCCAATTTAAAAATGGGCAGAAGACATGAATAGACATTTTTCTAAAGAAGACAAACAGATGGCCAACAGACACATGAAAAGATACTTCACATCACTGATCACCAGGGAAATGCAAATCAAACCTATAGTGAGATATCACCTCACACCTGTCAGACCGGCTAAAATCAACAACACAATGGGGCTCCTGGGTGGCTCAGTAGGTAGAGCGTCCGACTTCGGCTCAGGTCATGATCTAGCATTTCATGGGTTAGAGCCCCACATCAAGCTCTGTACTGACAGCTCGGAGCCTGGAGCCTGCTTTGGATTCTGTCTGTCTGTCTGTCTCTCTCTCTCTGCCCCATCGCTCATGTTCTGTCTCTCAAAAATAAATAAATGTTTAAAAAAACAGTTAAAATCAACAACACAGAAACAACGGGCATTGGTGAGGGTGCAGAGAAAGAGGGATCCTCTTACACTGTTGGTGAGAATGCAAACTTGTGCAGCCTCTCTGGAAAACAGTGTGGAGGTTCCTCAAAAAGTTAAAAATAGAACTACCCTCTGATCCAGCAATTGCACTACCTGGTATTTTCCCAAAGAATACAAAAATTCTAATCAAAGGGATACATGCAACCCAGTGTTTTTAGCAGCATTATCTACAATAGCAAAATTATGGAAGCAGCCCAGTGTCCCTGGATAGAGCACTGGATAAAGGAGAGGTGTATACATATACACTAGAATATTACTGAGCCATAAAAAAGAATGAAATCTTGCCATTTGCAGTGACATGGGTGGAGCTAGAGAGTATTGTGCTAAGTGAAATAGGCCGGACAGAAAACAAAAAATACCATATGATTTCACTCATATGTGGGCTTTAGGAAACAAACAAGCAAAGGGAAAAGAGAGAGAGAGAGGCAAAGCAGGAAACAGACTCTTAACTCCAGAGAACAAACTGATGATTATCAGAGGGGAGGTGGGTGGGTGGGGGAATGGGTTAAATAGATGATGGTGATGAAGGGGTGCCCTTGTTGTGATGAACACCAAAGGTCGTATGGAAGTGTTGAGTCACTATATTGTACACCCGAAACTAGTGTTACACTCTATGTCAACTGACTGGAATTTAAATAAAAATTTAAAAGAAAGAAAATCCTAAAGATTCCACCAAAAACAACTATTAAAACTAATAAATAAAATCAGTAACATTGGAAAATATAAAATCAGCATACAAAAATCAGTTGCATTTCTCTATCTAACAACAAACTATCTGAAAAAGAAATAAAATAATCTCATTTACAACCGCATCAAAATAATAAAATACTTAGGAATAGATTTAATAAGAAAGTGAAAGTTCTGTGCCCTGAAAATTACAAGACATTGATGAAATACATTGAAGATACAAATAAATGGAAAGATATCCATGTTCAATAGATCAGAAGAATTAATATTGTTAAAATGTTTATACTACCCAAGCTATCTATAGATTCTATGCACTTCCTACCAAAATTCCAATGGCATTTTTCACAGAAATAGTAAAAACAACCTTAAAGGAATCATTAAGAATCTGACTAGCCAAAGCAATCATGAGAAAGCAGAACAAAGTTAGAGGCATCACATTTCCTGATCTCCAACTATATTACATAGCTATAATAATCAAAATAATATGCTATTCGCATAAAAAGAGTGATTAAAGAGAATCAAGAGCCCACACATATACAGTCAAATAATACTTGACAAGGGAGCCAAGAATATTCAATGGGGAAAGGATAATCTCTTCAATAAGTGGTGTAGAGAAAATGAAAAATTCACATGCAAGAGACTGAAATGCACACACACACACACACACACACACACACACACGTGCGCGCGCAGAGGAATGTGAATGAGCCATAAAAAAGAAGGAAGTCCTGCCATTTGTGGCAAAATAGATGGACCTTAAGGGCATAATGTTAAGTGAAATAAGTCAGAGAGAGAAATACAAATACTGTATGTTTTCACTTAAATGTAGGGTATAAAAAAACTAAGTTCATAGAAACACAGAGTAGAATGGTGGTTGCCAAGGTCTGGGGGTGCGGGAAAGGGAGAGATGTTGGTTGAAGAGGACAAACATCTCTCTGAGGTGATTAGATATTTATTAATAACTCTTTAATAGCTGGTTTTATAATTATATACCATAATATAATTATCTAAATAGTAGTTATTACTTATTAATAATAGTGAATTAAAACTTCTAGTCTAACAGCTTAAAGTTAGATGAAACCAGAAAGGAAGATTACAGAGAAGAGAGTGATGAAGAATCTAAAATGTATGTTTCATATTCCCTTTATCCATCAGCCCATCCACTAATTTATTTCAACTTTATTATTTACTGTTTGACACCTATTTTTTAATATCTTCTTTTCCCATCTGATCTTTGATCTCAGATTAACCCCTCTGGGCCTGATCTAGCTACTTTCTGACAGGATCCAAACACAGAGTATCTGATTTATTGAAACTTAGCTAACAGGAAAAACCCTAGGCGACTCTAGTGTGCTGCAGCCTTGTGCAAAGGCAGCGGGATACATATTGATCAATAGGGAAGCCATAGGACCCGAAAGCAAGGGTGGAGGGATGCCGATGGGGTTAGGTAACACCACCTCAAGTAATTCTATCCCTCAGAGGCCAGAGAACATGTCTCTGTAGCTCAGTTTCATTCTCAAAGCTCGGCACAGTGTCTGGCACTCAGTAGGTGCTTAATAAAAGTTGAATGAATGAATGAATGAACGAATGAACTTGCATTGAGACCCTATGGTAAGGAAGTAGGAATCTGGCTTCCCCAACATTTTCATCCTGAATGGCCTTGAAATTACAAGAGTGACTTTACTGCAGAACAGTTCAACTAAAGTCCATGCATCTTCAAAGCCAACCAAACAGGTGGCTTACCTGGTTTGGATGTGCGCCCACAAATGGAGCAGCCCAAGCCACCAGATGGGCCAGACTGACGTGGGTAGGAAGAATGTATGAGGGAAGCATGGGCCTTTGCTGACCACAGTCTCTTTCTCCAAAGTGTGCGTGAGCCCTGCTGGTAGGGGCCACAGCCCATTGCCTCTGCGTAACCAGGGCCGCTCAACTTTTCAACTTCCGTTCATCACAGTTTTCACGTTTCATCCCTGCATTGGGAGGACAATCCCTGTTCCATTTCAAACATCTGCTCTCTATAACGAACTATTTTTCAGGCACCAGATTCTGTTTACTTGGTCTAATCCAGTGACGGCATAGTATGCCGTTTTTATCTTGATCCATGACTTTTTAAAGTCCTAACTTAATTCCCATCATTTTATCTTTTGGGGATTCATATTTTTCCTATTTATCAGGGCTGCTTTTTTCCTGTCCTTTTCTTTCGTTCTTTCGTTCTTTCCTTGTTCTTTTTGTTTGTTTTTGTTGTTGTTTTGCTTGTCATTTGTTTTTTTCTCAAATTATTTCTTTTTTTTTATTAAATTTTAATAAATTTTATTTTTAAGAGACAGAGTGCGGGTGGGAGAGGGGCCGAGAGCGGGAGACACAGAATCTGAAGCAGGCTCCAGGCTCTGAGCTGTCAGCACAGAGCTGGATGTGGGGCTCGAACCAAAGAACGCTGAGATCATGACCTACGCCGAAATCAGATGCTTAACCGACTGAGGCACCTAGGTGTCCTTCTCAAATTATCTCTTGGTCTGGAATGTTTTTGATGCTAAGAGGTGCCAGGTACTGTAAGAAATTTTGTTCCAAATGATCGTATTTTAGCCCATATTTCAACACTGCAAGGTAGATATTATTCCCATTTTACAGGTGAGAAAATTGTGACCAGAAAAATTAAATAATTTGTGCAAGGACATGTAACTAGCAAAATCAGGACTCAAACTTGCTCTTTTCTGAAAATACGGGCGGTTTCCTTTTCATTATCTGGCCTCACTGAAAATTAGAAATAGACTCAGAAGAAAAAAAAAAAAACACTTCTCCATGTGAGATAACAACTCACGTATCCAGATACATTTAGAGAAGTATTCCTTTTGGTTTTACGGTTCTTTCTCAAAGCAGGAACTGAGGGCTCATAGGAGACAAAGGAAGGACGATCTGAAAAGCTCTTCTCCATTCCTCGTAAGCTCTGAGCCAGGGCTGCTTAAAAACAGGAATCCTGTGCCAGAGTTTGAATCTCCGGTTCGCTCAGCAGTGACAGCTTTTATTTGAACACAGTTGCTCGGTGGGTTTTATGCTTCTTTTTTCCTAAGAGCTCTATGTCTCTCCTCATTTGTAACGGTTGATTTTTTCTCACTTGCCGCTGAGACAGAACTAGCTGTTCAGAGAAATGGGAGCACTGTGACAGGGAGTATGCAGGATTGAGCGGCAGGAGGGCAGCTCGGGCCAGGGCCCAGTGGGGCCGCAGAGAGGAAATGTGGCCCAGTTTTACTGGAGCTCCCAGAAGCCAGGGACCTACAGTCAGACATTTGTCGGCATGTGTCTTAAATTATGTTTTTGAAAGACTATTGTCAGCTGTATGACAACTATCTATAGGAAACCAACCGTTTGCACTATGCCACCCTTTTCCCCATTTTTTAATTATTTTTTATTTTATAAAGTCACATAATCAATACTCTGTGAACCATGATAACCAATACATGTTTATTGTGCTACATCTTCAGCTCTTAATTAGTCACAACATTAATGATCTCTAGCTCAGGCCCATTTAGAACCAAAAATAGACTGAAAGTTTCTCAACTAACGTCACTGATGAAAAACCTAAGTGTTGGTCAATCTTCCTAGCTGCTTGCTAGGAAATTACATCGCTGAGGCCATTTTTCACAAAGGACACAAATTTGGCCCCTCAAAACAGGCAGATAAAAAACAGATGGAATTTTATCTATTCATTCAAAGTGGGGGGGAGGGGCCAAGCGATTTGTGTGTTTTGTGTATCTCTATTGGAGGACAATAAACTGATTGAGAGGGTTTTTTTAGGAAAAGAAAAGCAGACTCCCAACTAAATCAGCAACCATCCCTTTGGATGCCAGCTGACCTCGATGGAGATTTAGTGCTAGATTTAAAAGGCTTTGTTTACAGACAATTAAAAACCACATAAATTTAAATTGTCAAAGAAGAAATGGTTTGCAAAGCCTCTAACAGCTCAATAGCCCCTCCCCAGCCCTGTGCAGGAAAGACCCAGAGGCAAATACAAAGCCACTAACCCAAATGCCTGTGGAGTTTGCCAGGAAGCCAGATCCTGCTGCTTCTGGGGCTTGCTACTGTTGTTGAAAAACAAAATCTTACACAGCTTCAAATGTAGTGCTATAACCAAACGGCGCGAAGGCCCCAGACAACCAGGGAGGAAGTGACTGCATCAAAGTAGTCCACAAAGTATGGCTTTATTGCAATTAGGCCTTTAGGCAATCAGTGTGTTGGAACCTTTTTTGTGCACTCCATTTTTCCCACCGAAGGAATCAGAGGTACAGATCAAAAAGTGATACCAACACAAATTCAGAGTGTGAAACCCGACATCATCCCAATTTTTATCTGCATATTTTACTCCTTCCCATCAGCCATAGGGCAAATGGACACAAGCTTCAGGAAAGAGCCGCTCCACAGGAAAGAGAAAAACCACCCATGCATGTTTGCATCAATATTTGGTGCTGATGTTGATGAATAAGTAATGATGTGTAGGTGTTGATAACATTTATACACATCTCTGATTGGTTCTGACACAGGTGCTCCATGGAGGATGAGGTTTACAAGCCGAAAATGGTCAGGAGAAAGCCATGGTTTCGGGCTGTCCCTCACAGATGCGGGGTTTTGCACCTGTGTTTGAAGTTGCTCTTTCATTTCGTTTCTCTGCAGAAAAGCCAGGCATGATGTTCAAACTGGGAGCACCTGTGTTTGGGGCCAACTTGGACTGTTTTGTGGCCTGAATACAGTCTCTTGGATTCGTGACTTAAACTTAACAAGAAAACTTTTTTTTTTCCCCTTGGAGTTTTGAAATTTGGGATTAAAATTCTGAATATACCTATTAATCTCACAACAGAACCAAGCATCTGCAAATCGTTGTACAGCTTGCTTCTGTTATTCAAGGATTTGGGTGATTAAAAACAAATGCTATTAAACATTGAATGAGGGCTGAAACCCTGCTCATTGATCGAAATCTTTGTTTAAATCAGAAGGTAATTTCCTTACGTGAGCGATGTGACATTTAGGCACCGGGGTCAACTACTAATTTAATACGATCTTATTCTACTCTAAGCTAAAGGCAGAAATTGAATGGCATCTCCAGCTAAATTAAAATTTGGGAGATTTTTTTTTCTCTAATAAACTGACAACAATATTGATAGATTCTTCACTCTCTGCTTAATTGGGTTAAGAACATTAAAAATTCTCCAGTTAAAAATAATAAGTCTTTTGCAACCGTAACTAATCTTTCATCCCCTAAGGTTTGGCCAGTGACAACTGGAGGCAAATCAAGAGGAATTTATCACTCAGAATCATGGCCACAAGTCTCATTAAAAAAATTGCAGGGAGAACAATTAAATGGCATGTTCAAATTCTTTGGACTTGGCATTAGTAAATCTAAAGGCTAATAATATGCATTATGTAAATCTATTGGTTGCTTTAATTTTTAGTCATAATTGTGATATATAAATTATATTTTTTAATGAACTGTTGTACTTTTTATTAAAGAACAAATTCAGGGGAGAACGGCTACATTTCACTATCTTCAAAGAAATAAAATACAACTGTCTGACCAAAATTCTATTGATAAATTATGCTGGTAACAGCATTCAGAAGAAAGAGATTTATTATTTAGAGTTTAGACTGAAGAGCAGAGGTGTCTATTAAGTAATAATGTGATAAATAAATATTGTAGAATTTTTATAAATAGCGCGTGGATAAAACGGGTACGCTAGTAACAACTTTGACAAATAATAACGAACTGCAAAAAATCTGCAGGATTAACACTTGTTTTATTTTTTATCAATTAGCTCAGCCTTTGATTTGAATTCTCCACCTCTGGCATCAAGGAGATGCCTTTTCTTTTCTTTAAACAAAGGATTATTCTTCCTCAAAAGGGGTTTGTCTAGTTCTTTTATTGTTTTATGTCACACAAGGGAAAAATGCTTTTGAGGCATCACTACTGAATTTAGCAGGGACGAGAGTTTACTGCTATATAATCATTAGTCAATGCAGTAGCTGAAACCTTAAACAAAAGAAAACAAACTACAAACAGGCAAGCATCCCCTAAAGGCACATCAGAACACCAGAGAGGGGCGGCATGGATTTCAAACAAGGTTGCCCAAGCATGTGCTAAATATTGCTGCTCTTGACTTTAAACTGCACACCAAGGAATACAGTTTCACCTTCCATTCGGAAACAATACTGAGGAACAGGGGGAAGAGAATATAAAGGGTTTAGCAAATGCACTTTACTCCGACTCTGCGGCAACTTTGTAAAAATTCTATTTCAAGCCTAATAAAAATCTCTCAGTATAACGGGTCCCATCATAAAGCTATTAGAAAGAGATGCTTAAATTGCTAGCATCTTTCTATCTTGAGCCAGGCTTTGTTACCTCATACCGACTACCACCATATACGGTTACAGGTCTAGAATACAGCTGTGTGCTGCTCAAAACCCTTGGCAAAGCATTTCAGCAAGGCTTCTTGCTTTCAAACCCAGAATTTTCACATCAGGTTGTTAATGATGAGGCTAAGTACTAAAACCTGTCTAGAAGAAGTTTCTAAAGTAGGCTGATGAGGAAACACTGCTCTGTGAAAACAAACACAGGCAAAAAAAAAAGTATTAGTAAGAAAGAGTACAAATGAGAAGTAATGCCATTTTTAAAGGCAGGCAAATCAATGCATATGGAATACATTTCACAGATAGGAACCCATGTGTTGGGGGGAGAAATAGTACACACTACAACAAAAAAACCTCTTATAGCAATTTTTTTTCATCGAAAATATTTCTTTGAATTATTGATTCTGCTCTCTGGTGTGTGTGTGTGTGTGTGTGTGTGTGTGTGTGTGTGTGTGTGTTTTCTTATTAATTACTGCAGTCATTTTCATAGTCTTGTTGTTATTCAAACTTGCTGATTAAAATAGAGCTGAAGTTAATGCCATAAAATAAAAGCCAGGCTGCACTGGTTTCTAGTCAGCTTTTAAGAGGCTCTGTCAGAGCAGGGTATATTAATCCACAGCAATACGTTTTTGCTACAGTCCCAAGTCTTATACCCATTTCCTGACTTTGCTCCACTCCCCCCCCCCCCCCAAAAAGTCTTACTTATCAAGAATAGTTTGGATTTTTTTTTGGCTTTTTTTAACGTTTTATTTATTTTTGAGACAGGGAGAGACAGAGCATGAACAGGGGAGTGTCAGAGAGAGGGAGACACAGAATCTGAAACAGGCTCCAGGCTCTGAACTGTCAGCACAGAGCCCGACGCGGGGCTTGAACTCACGGAGGGCAAGATCATGACCTGAGCCGAAGTCGGCCGCTTAACCGACTGAGCCACCCAGGCGCCCCAAGAATAGTTTTTAAGTAACGACAGGTCAGTCGGGTATCTTGTAGTTAAAATAACAATATGTAAAATTCTAAATGACAGTGATTTTCTTAGTTTTGGCTGCTATGAGACAAGAACTCAATAGTTCAGAGAACAGAAGGAGTTGAATACCATTTAACTAGACTCTCAAAATACCCCATCTAAAATTCATGGCAAGATAAAATATCACTGGAGATAACACTGAATATTGGGAAAACTTATGGCTTTGGTTCCCACAGTAGCATATCTTGCCTGGGCTTGAGATTTCCTTCCTATTTTAACTTCTATAAAAACCCACTGTCTCTCCCGGAACACCACAAAACGCTTCTTTATTCCACCAGTCATGTCATGTTTCCTTATATTTGGTTGGAAACACTGCATGAAGTTGTGTGACTGGGAGCTGGATTAAACAAATGGAGAAGTAGAAAGACAGTTTTAAGCGCCTTACTTAATTTATACTTTTGTTTCTCGAAATTAATCAACGAATTAATTCCGTAAATTTATGAAAGCACTGCCCATTTCAGGTTTTATCAAGACTCATGTAAGTGTGTGATGGGCATTGAGGAAGGCACCTGTTGGGATGAGCACTGGGTGTTGTATGGAAACCAATTTGACAATAAATTTCATATTAGAAAGAAAGAAAGAAAGAAAGAAAGAAAGAAAGAAAGAAAGAAAGAAAGAAAGAAAGAAAGAAAGAAAGAAAGAAAGAAAGAAATAAGACTCATGTACCTTCCATTAGGTAGATTAGGTAGATAGATATTCCTTGACAGGAGACCAGATTCTCATCTTGTCCCCAAACCAAGCCCCTTTTTACCCTGCCCCACCCCCCCCCCCCCTTGCTAAGCTCAATAAGTTTATGAAATGAAGAGCACCTGGGTGGCTCAGTTGATTAAGCATCTGACTCTTGATTTCTGCTCAGGTCATGATCTCACAGTTAGTGAACTCAAGCTTTGCATCAGGCTCGAGCTGACAGCATGGATCCTGCTTGGGAATCTGTCTCTTTTCTCTCTCTGCCCCTCCCCGTGCCCCCCCCCCCTTTCTCTCTCTCTCAAAAGAAATGAGTAAACTTTAAAAAAAATTAGATTAAAAAAAGTTTGTTAAATGAATGAATAAATCAGTCAATGAATTAACAAATGTCCTGCCCAAGAAATAATGGAAATCAAGAAACATAGGCAAAATAATTAAAACTTGAGAAGACTCGGCTAGATTGGAGGAGAAGGTTTAAAAACTCCATGACCCATATTTTCCTGAAATCAATCAGTAAATAAGTCAATAAATAATAAATCAATAAGTGACAGAGATTTTCACATTTTAGAGTTTTGATATGAAGTTAACTAGTAAAATCTATTTTGAATTGAATCCTATAGTATTAAACAAGTATAGATATCAGCTAAAAACAGTAATGATTATGGCAAACTAGAAAATGAAAACAATTATCAGAATCATTGCCTGCCAAATCTGTTTTGTTTTCCTTAGAGATATAGGTGCTGGCATTGTGTCTGGATACTCACAAAAGGTTGGCTGAGGACTGAGCAAATGCCAGCTACTTACTCGCACCAGATACATATTTCAGTTACATTCCTATCCCAAATTACCCTTTCAACCTGAAGGATTTTTGCATCAACGGTTTGGTTTACCCAAACTCTATTTTATCTATGTCCAACTATTTACATCATGGTAATAAAATATGCTTTTTGACTCTATAGGAAAGTGTCCATTTATTTGATTCTCTCTAGGCAAAAGTTACCCTTCCTCACCAAATACAAATAGAACTTTTCCAGAGAAAATGAGAAACCAATTTTTTGGTAAAAAGTAATTTTCTTGAATATGCCAAATGCCTTAGTTTTCAAAGAGTCCTTAAAAGACCATAAGAATATTATTACAATGCTTGCAAATCTGGTTCTTTTTTTTATAAGTTAATGATGTGGGATGAGAGATATTTCATCTTTTATACAGTTATTTGACAGTGATGAATTTAATTCATTCTATCACATTGAATGATACATTTATATTCAGTATGTAGTTTAAAATTTCATAAATGATTAAAGTCCCTGTCGTTTTAATTATAATATGCAGAGAGCAGCCAGAACTTATTTGCAAAGAATAATGTACAAGTCAATAAATTTGGTGAGTACTCCTGACAACATATAAATAATGACTTTAGAAGTATAACTACCTGTAGTTGAAAACTAAATAACAAAGGTTCGTGTTTGGGTTTTTATAAACTAGCTGATCTAGCTTTCTGTAGAAGCTCTTTGGGGTTATAATTTGCTTTATTAAATTGAAAACACAATAATGCAATGACATTACATTAGTAGTGAACCAATTTCAACTGGAGTACAGCTTGAAATTAATCATACCTGGTCACGTTCCTGCCCCTGGACCTTGGCCACTGGAAAGAGCTTTGGGTACTCAGAGCTTCCCTGGTATCCTTTAAACCAGGAATTTTCCCCAAGAGAGTCTGACCTTCCCACCCAACTGGATGGCTCAATACTCAGGACCATGTTGTCCCTGTCGCCACTCCCCACCACAGATTGTACACTGCCACTTACAGCTGGACTCGTTTCCACAAATAAAAGGGCGTCCTTCGATCCATTTATTTATGTGTTTAGCAAAATATTTACTTGCCAGGAATTACTCTGCCCTCTGAAGTTACAGTACTGAACAAAACAGGCAAGGTCTGGCCAGAATAGATCAGCCTGCACTGGATAAAGAATGAAAGAAACCAGATGATCAGAACTTTGTGGGTACCATGGGTTTATGTAGAATTACAAGATACAACCCAGTCCCTCTTGGACCTTACATTTCATTCATTTCAGAGGGTTCCTTTCTACCTCAGAATTCCATTTCAATACAAGAAATCAAAGCTGTACTGACAACGGAGACAGCCCTTGCTTGAATCCTTCTTAAGGTTCAGGAATAACTATTAAGGTAATCTAATTACTTTCTGGCACTTAATGACTCAAATGTGCTTAAGGCAGTTTCTCCTCTGAGAGGCATCAGAGACTGTCCCCCATAACAGGTCCATTGGAAAAGCAGGCATTTGTGTTGTTCCCACAATCTTAGCACACCGAAGGTTGACCTTGGCCAACAGATCTACCAGCTCAACCTTCTTGTTAACATTTTGAACCTGGTATCATATAACTAGACCAGAAGTGTGGTTCAAATGCGTGCCTCACAAAAAGCATGTCGTGACGAGCCCAGTCATCCTTCAAGGTCTGTGCTAAGAACAGAAGACAGAAAAGAAGCTGAGATGCTAATATCATGTTGCCTTTGTTTAGATTCAAACATTAGTGGCTGAATACCATGAGTCCATACCGGGAAACATTTTTCCAGAGCATGACTGCTCCATTTATGGAAAGTTTTGTCCGTACTGTAACTGCAGGGCTGGAGCTATAGTTTAATCGTAACTGGTCCTTTTGATGTTTGTGTCTCTCAGAAGTCAAGAAAGAAGGAAGAAAGAGGGGACAGGAATGGAAAGAAAGGAAGGAGGCATAGAAGGAGGGAAGGAAGGAAGGAGGGAAGGAAGGGAAGGGGAAGGAAGGAAGGGAAAGAAGGGAGGAAAGCAACCACTTGCAAATATGGATTCCAAGCCTCCAACATACGAACATCACAAACATGGAGGAGCCGTTCGCATCTCAGAGGACACAGGAAGATCAAAAGAGAGAGAGGTCTTCTCTGTGACACTCTAAGAAAAGCTATACCCATTTCGATCCATCTCGCTTTTCTTCATGTCTTCTCCTATCCCATAACTCCTCACTCCAACCCTTCTGTTCCCAACACAGCAGCTGAAACACAGGAGCAATCCTTGTGCCCATTTTAGAACTGAAACACAAAATTAAACTCTTCGCCTGTTACCCAAACAGACGGGTTAACCATCATCCCTAAGCAGAGTATGTGGGGGAAACAACGACAGACCTTTAACCAGAGCATTGCTGAAGGGTGACAGCCTAACGGACTGCCACCTACCATCTCTCAGGGTTAATAAGCCACCTGTCTTGAACGTAGCAGTCATACTGGTCTTTGAGGCCTATCCCAACACTTAAACTCTTGATGAAGTTCTTACTGTGCCAAAGGAACTTACTAACAAAGCCACTGAGTCAATTTAACCTAGGGAAACTGGACCCAGTAGACTAGGCTATCAGAGTTTTGTGTTGAGATAATTACTGCACTAAAGAGAGCATATGGGCTGTCAGAGCTGGCACATGGCCTGCACCAGCTGTTACCTGGGCGCTTTGGAAAACCTACTGAACAGCATTTTGGACACGGCACAGCTCTGTGTAAGTTTTCCAAGGCTTCTACTGGGAGTTCTTCATAATAAATTTATTTCCTGTAGAAGGGAGGATTGCACCCAGTAATGTAACTGGAACAAGCATGTTAAATTTTTCTGGCAGATAGAGTATCACTGGCTAAAAGGGAAAAGCGATCTGGGGCATAAACCGGCACAAAGCCTGCAAAGCCGGGAATAAGCAACACATCGACCAGAACAGGTTCCCCGATCTTAAACCAGGAACAAGGTACACCTATCACATGGAGAATTTCGTTGAAAACAGTTGATGGAGCAGATGATTCATTTAAACTTCGACCACAGTGTCTGGCACACAATAAGCGAGAGTTGTTATTTTTATTATTCTGTTATTAATCCTTCCTAGTAAACATACTCAGGATTCCCGAACGGCCAGGCGTTCTACTGCTAGAACTACTCCCCCTCAGGAAAGCATTTCTCCAAGAACGGATATTAAAGCGTCAGCCAATGAATGCCTGTTAACGACAACAACTTTCATTCGTACGTACCACATTTTCTTCTGAAAAAACCCAAAACTTGACAGCCTTAGGCTCCGTGATGGACACTCTTGAAGTCCAGCTACCCCTGCAAGTATCATACAGCCACAAACCACATGTACGGAAAAACTCCGAAGACAAACCAAAGAGGAACAAGGGGTAAGGGTTTTGCATACTAGAGTTGTCATACAAAAAAGACAAGTTTCAGTAAATATAACCAAACTATACCACCTTAATTCTTAAGCTTTACTTGCAGTAGTAATGCTATCAGAGTGTAACCTAGATTACACTTCCTTATTCAAAAATGATTTTTTTTTCCCTTCAAGAATGCCAGGGAGACTGACTTTGGGCCACAGCAGACCCTTATTACAGAAAAATCACCACAACATCGATTGAATGTTAGTATCCAAGCCGAAAGTTAAGACTGGATTTTTGCTTTCAAATTCAAACTTTCTAATCTCCCTAAAAACAGAAGTAGAGTGAACATGACAGTCACAGCTCTCCTCCACCTGTTTGAGAAGGAAAGTCAGCTTCACTCCAAGGAAATAATTTAAAGCCAAGTTTACTTACAAAACAGATCTCGTTCAAGGTTTTCTTGTGAATCAGATACTATACTTAGTCTCGATTAAGTGAATTTACTTTGAGAAAATACACAGCCATTAAAGACCAGCTCTGGAAGCATTGAGTCCGGTCCTCTTGTGTCATATTTCCAGAAGGACAGACAGCAGGTTTGTGTTCCCAGACAAAGACAGGCATGCTTCGGTGGAATGGGTAACGTGTCCAACTTGGAAAAATTCAGTCATTAGATTTAAATTTTTAAAATGTATGCCTTAAAAACATTCAGAACATTTAGAAAATCTACCGCATTACATCACAGTAAGTGCATCACCGCATTATATTTTGCAAGCTTTAGCAAATAAAAAAATCCCCCAGAAGAATCTTAATTCTTATCTATGGAAAACATTAAACTGCTAAGCGCTAAGAACTGGAATTAGTCCTTAAATCTCTAATGAGAATAATAAAACATGAGTGCAGTTTGTGCTGTAACTTGATAAGGCCTGAATTTACTTGCTGTTAGGAAAAGTCACTGATCCAGCAGTATGGCTTTTACTCCCTGAGGTACAGGAAACAGTATCTGTCCTCCAGGAACCTCCTGTGCGGTAAGCACTTCTTATCAGTGCTATCAGAGGACCAAGATAGCAGGGTAATATCTAGTAACAGCAGCTTTATGAGATGATCCATTACTGATTTAAATCAATCTCAAGCAGGTAGTTCTTAACCCATTCAGAGCAGACCTGACCCCCTCCACAGGCGACCCTCAAACTCTCTCCGGACACTGCCTGTCTTCAAACTCCCAGGGAAGACACAAACTGCAAAGCACCACTTTTTGCCCTCGAAACTAAGTAGCTTTTTAAAATCTTGTGGCTCTGAAAGATTGCAGACTTGAGCCTCCCGACCAAAAATTGAAATCCAATTTTAGTTGTAATGATCAATTCTGCGTTCGCTTGGTAGATACACATAGCGGGAGCTTAATGAGCCTATTAGCAATTTGCTAAGACCCAACAACTTGCTGTGAGGAATGTGAAGATAAAACAAGTCCCCTTCTACTCTTGGGGAATTTTGTTAAAGACATATTTGCTGGGAAGCAGGTCCCACTGTTTATAGGCACAGATCAGCATAAATGCAAATGGAAGAATGTTTAAGAGCAAATTAAGCCCTGCATATCAGGAATTCAGTTAGCAGGGACGTCAGATGGACATACGATATTAGATTTTCATATGCTCTAAATGAAAAGTGTTCCTGAATATCCTCACACTGGAAAAAATAAATGCTAAGGATAGATTTGGGGCTTACTTGTACGCTGAAATGAGGAGACACACACACACACACATACACACACGCACACGTGCGCACACACACGTAGATGTAAAATAATAGATTTTTGTGTGTGAGGGGGGCCTTAAATATTGTCAATTTGCCCCACTAATTTTACAGAGAGAAAATGGAGGCTTTGGGAGATTCAATAACTTACCAAGGTCACACCTAGATATTGACAGAATTGAAATCTCCTAACACCTGCTAATGCTTTTTCTAGTATACCTTGCTGCTTTTAAACAGACATCTTTGTGAATATATATAACTCCACGTACATATGAGATTTTAGCACTTTCTGGGTTCAGAGCTAATTCAAGCTATGAACAAAAACAGTAGTCATGTATTAAATATTTAAGATTAGTTATGTTGACTTTTGGTTGATGTTTTATTCCCATATCAATTAGATTTGAATACATTCACCTTTTCATTCAGTATCAGGAGCGTAAAGTGTCAAAGTCAGATACGTACAGAAAACCAAAATTTGGTACTACGCAGCTATGCACAGTTTAGGACATCATCCCTATTTTCTCCCCCGTGTAATGCTGCCTTCAAAAAATCAGCTAAATATTCGAACTTCTCCACTGTCACTCAATTGTTAGTTTTCAAACTCTCTGAACTTGCTGAAGTTAGTAAAAACACACAGAATTGGGTTTTATTTTATTGCAGTAGAAATTAATGAAAACATGTAAACCACAATGCTTCTGGCAGTTACTTTGTAAAACAGAAACAGGCTTTTCGACTTTTCTCAGATCAGCATTTAGACATTTTCACTAGTGCAACTTTTTAAAAGTTGATTAAAGTTTCCCTTAATTAACTGTATCTGGCCCCACTACGGCACTAATAATTGATTTTTCCTGGGTATTTTATTGTTTAAAAATGTATTCTACTTAGACACCAGAGAGCTAAAAAGCAAAATGCCCTTTGCCAACTTTGTGCTAGGTACACGCACTTCCTTCTCCTCTGCTGTTTGTGTCTATTTCGGCTTCCAAACTTGTGCACCTGATCGTGTCCAATTGCTGAAGTACAGACCACCACGTAGAGAACCACAATAATAGGCTTCCCCTTGAGAGAGCCACATGGGACTTCTGTTCAATCCTTTCATGTAGAAATGGCATGCAGGATTTTTTATGATTCATTTTTCCCTTTTTGATAAGATATGAAAGAAATATCAAAAGAAATTCAGAGATATTTCCATTTTCTCAGAATGAGATGAAGTGCATAAGAAACATGCTATTTTTCCCTGGCATTCTGGGTTCATAAAGTGAGAAAATTATCTTTACTGCTATTTTTGTTTGATGTCTGAAAACAAGATTCCGTGGGGTTTTTTTTCATTTTTACCCTTTCAAATTAAATCACCTAGCTCAATGAATGTACTTAACATAAGAACTAAAGCAGAATGATGCCTAGAAACTGTGATTTTAGTAAGTACCAATAATCATTTGCTTATCAAATTAATAAAACTCAAAAAAGCAACATGAAACATACAAGGACCGAAATCTTTGAACGCCCAGATGAAAAGACACGATGTTCATGAGCCATAGAACACTCTAGCAATATACTTTTAATACCTTGGATATTTAGTCAATATGAAACAAACATTTTTTATCTAACATACATAGTTATCTAAATATCGTAGCCAGAGGCTGCAGGTTTATAGAAGCAGGCAAGTAGCCTTCTTCCTTTGTGTTACTTAATCGCATTTTCTAACAAACCTTCAAATGTCAAGGTTGTTCCTAAGATTTAGGGATGGGCATTTTTATATTTTGTGTGCTATAATCAAATCACTTTGATCACTTATCACTTCAACATGCTTTGGCTTTTCAATGATTTTATGCATTCGGATTCCTGGATGTTTTAGCAATCTTATCAAACCATCGCTTTAAAGAAAACCAGGATCAATGGACTTAGTATCACATATACCATATTTATTCAGTGGCCTAAAGCTATAGTTCTCCCCTGTCTTATCTTTGCAATACTTAATTCTCTTACACACGAATAGGAGCCCTATATTAATATATTTAAGCCAAAATACCATGCAAATGTGTGATCTTTGCAATCAGTCTGTATGTATGTGCCTTTAGAATGCAGGCTGGCAGCAAGTTACCTTTACCAATGACCTTGTTTATAAACGACCTATTAACACATTTCAGCAAAGTTTGCTGCCAAATCACCCTTGGTCAGTTTTACAAAAAAAAAAAAAAAAAAAAAAAGAACAGTCAGGTGCCATCAGGACAATTTCAAGACATTTTATATCAGACACCAATTCAATATTCCCTTTGCATTGGAAATTACAACCCCAGAAATTCAGAAGGCCTTTAAAAAGGGAACACTTGGAATATTTCACGTAAATCTAAATATAGTATTATTTCTCGGTCAGCCTTCTCAACTCCGTTTTGATAGGAAGGATGAGGGTAGGAATTCCAGAGTGATTAGGACATCTGTAACACCAAATATAGATTTTAAATGGGTTTACTTTTTGCTTATGGTTTATATTCCTCTTGGAAATTTGATTTGAATAAAAAATGTATTCCCCTCTTAGTTTTGAATCATTTCCCCCACCTTAAACAAGTATTATTTGCAGCATGTTCACACAGAAAGGAAGATAAGTAATAATACAGTGCAGGCTCCAAGTAAAATCTAGCCCAGTACAGACAGCGTAATAATGATGTCATTAAGACTCCTAGCTGAATGGGATTCAGACAGAACTGTTGTATAGCTGCAGACATAAATCTGAAAGAACTTTTTGGCTACATTCTCAGACTTACCTTGAGAGATATTTAGGAGCTCCAGCAAATGAGTTGAGAGAAATGCACTCAAAAGAAGAAGGTATGCAGACTGCAGACAGAGATGTAGGCCCTATAGGTGCATCCTTCTGAGATACAGGAGGGAACAGTTTGTTAAATGGATAAAGACAGAGAAACAATCTGAAGAAGAAGAAAACAGAAAACAAATAAACCTTAATTCTAGCACAAATAAATGAGAGAAAGGCAATTGTAGGGCTGCTCAAAGCCTTTTTGCCTAGCTGAATGAAAGCAATCCCTAAGACTGAATGGGTAATGAGATCCTGGCTCCTGAGATTTTAGCTTTCTTAATCATGTTCATAATTAATTCAAGAACATTGATAATTTCATTACATTCTTTTTGTCTTATCAATAAATGATGTGCCTGCACTTTTGGTCCTGTGTACAGGGAGAGGAGAGATGCTTTGGGTAATATTGCACTAGGAATAGTGGATATATATGATCCAAAAAGGTGAAGTGGTAATTATTATCCTTGACCAGCCTTCTATTATCAGAACACGATGACAAGCAGCTACAAATAATTAATAAGCTTTTTATGCAGAAATGCAAAGCCTTTGAAGAAAAATATGCTGCAAGTAGAATTCCTTACCAAAGATTATGTACATAGCCTGACACGCTTCTACAGAGAAACAGTTTGAAATGGAACTCGCTAAAATGCAAGCATCGCAAACACAGTACGAAAATCAATAACTTGTTTTTTAAATATCATTTTAAAAAAAACTTGTCTTCATCTTAATGTTTTATTAAAAAAAATTCTATGTCCTTCCAATTGTCTTCCTAAAGTCCTTCCTAGGATCAACCTACAAAGATGTTAAACTGAACTACCCACTCAGTAAAACCTCCTTTTTATTTTTTTAAACCAAGACGGAAAGCTCTCTGTCATTATCTGTCAGTCATCATCAAAGGGGCCCTTTTCCTTTACGGTTCTCTATTCACCCCCATGTAAATTTTCACAAAGCCATCGCTCATTAGTTTCACAATCCATGTTCAAGGGTTTGGAGGGAATGTTGAATGCCGCTTAATAGAATGAAACAGAAAGGCAGCTTAGTCTCCCCAACCATTTAGATAATTAACATCAAATTAAAATCTTGTCAGTTAGGAAGAGCTGCAAATATGAAAATTCTCCGAATTGGTAGCAAGAATAACATTTCAGTTTTAAACACAAAGTAGGTTGCAAATAATTCAGCCTCAAGTGCACACAAGTGATACACGGACTAACGTTTTTTTTAAGTAGACCAATATGGTGGGATAAAATCTCAGCAGTGGAAACCATTCCGCAAAAATGTCTCCAAACTAATTGTGCTGTTAAAGATGAAAACAATTCATACGATGCTAAAAAGTATGCGTGTTGGCACTTCGATCAGATTACTAAACAAAACGGTCTTTGAGAAGACACTGCAGAATCACTTAGTAAAGCAAGCTGTTGCCCGTGACATTGATATATGGGACAGAGATGATGTATATACTGGGTGGCTTTATCAGTAAATCACTGACTCTATTTACTTCCCCAAGGAAAAAGACCTGTCCCTGAAAGAGGACTCTTTGTTAGAACCACCAGTAGGGGATTAATATTGGCAAAACATTCAATTTGGATATAGTCCGCCAGAAGATTCATAAAACAATAATTTAATAAGTTAACGGACAAAGATTTAGCACATTGGCAGCATACAATTGCCTAGAGAACATTAAGTTTCTTTATTAATTTCATCAAATGATTTCTCCGTGAACTCAGTTATATAGGTTCTAGCTACCAGAGACCTATTTCTCAACTAAAGACACCAAATTTCGGGAATTTTAAGTCCCTAAAAACAACTTTTCAATAACATACAAAATAGCACCATACAGACCAACTGCTGCTTGAAAGACTATTCGATGGCGGTTACATTTAGCCTTAGATGTCAATTTCCATATGTTCCACAGATGCATAAACATTTCAGGTCTGCTTTGAAAGTTCCAGATAGGTGGTAGACCTTGCAAATCAAATATACCAAGCTAACGCACGTCCAACTGAATTTCAGGGACAGAAGCTGGAACTGTAAGTGCCTTCGGTACAGTTTCCAAGGAGCAGTAGGATTAGAAAGACAAACAAATACATGTGATGGTGTGTGGCATGCATTAACGTGTTTCAAATCCTATTGCTTTTGCGTATTCACTGCCAGCCTGAAGAGAAACATCAAGGCACAGTTCTTGACACATCTCGCAAATTCTCCCCTGACAACCAATCAACCCCTAGGTTGTAATGCTTTGACCTTCCCGGTGATGATTCTACAACCTGTCCGTTTCTCTTTTCGTTCCCAAAGACAGTACTTCATTCAAGCCATCAGATCTTCTTGCCTGGGTTCTGTTATTTTCAAATGTTCTTCCTGCTGCTTCTAGGTTCACTTTCTCCTTTCCACTCTCACACCATGGCCTGTCATCTTTTCAAGATATAAATCTTATCATGTCATTCCTCTGCTTAAATGTTCAATGGCTCCCCATTTTCCTTGTAGACCCATTTATTCTGGTTCCTCTTTACCTCTCCTAGCCTCACCTTTTAACCATACAGTCCCCTTAATCGTATGAATTACTTTCTGCTTGTTAGATTGCTCTTTTCATTTAGCCTTTCCAACATGCAGCACCCTTGCCAGACCCAGGGATCAATGGCCAATTATTTTCTCATTCGATTTTAAAAGATTTTTTTTTCTTTGCTCTTCGCAATTTCTCAAAGTTCTCATTAACATCAAGACTTTATCACTGGAATTGGGGGTTCTACTTGGGGTGATTCTTGCTACAGTCTACCGGCTGCTCAACCTCTAGGGCAGTCATACCAGCCACTCACCTTGCTATCAGTGTCTGTAGCCTCTGCTGTTTCCTTCCCCACAGAATTTGAGTGCCAAGCATGAGCCCTAAGTTTCAACTATGTTTCAATTTGATCAAATACAGTCTATTCCCAAAAAAGAAGCTCGTTTCATCTCATTAGAGTGATATTCCTGGACTTTGCTACAATTATTCTAACAGTCTCCGAGACATTTTTACTTCCTCTGTTTTAAATCTATTTTTGAGTCTGCATGGGAAGGTGAAAGTTGCTAGAACTAAGAAAACCAGGTAAAATGATTTGAATATATGTCATACTAATACAACAAAATTGTAGTACATTTTTACTGTGTTCTTAAAATTTTCTCTCTTGCTTCCTGAAAACTAATCTTTAAAAAATTAATGTGGGGGGAAATGTGTATTCTTTGCCTCTTATACATTAGACATTTTGTGTAATTTCAATATTGTGGCAATTAGGAGGAATTAAATATAAAGACACAAAAGGGTATATGGAATATAATAGGTGCTCGGAAAATCTTTGTTGAAATAATAAATGAAAGTAAATTGAGCCCATAAAATTCAACACCTGGGACATTCTTCTACATTTCCACCTGATTGCTTTGTAAGAAAAATTTGAATTTGGCCAATTCTCTGATAACTAAGGTATGGAACTGCCCTTTTGCAAAGATTTTCAATCAATAGTGCATTGTTAGAAGTTTCAACACTTCGTGTTTTCGAAGTTCCCTGATCAATCAGAATCGCTTCCTGATGATACCAAATAAATGTAGCCTGACTGAAAAATAAACAAAGTCTCACCAGAATAAAAAGAGGAAGGGGAGAGAGCAAAGACATGGACATTTATTTATAAGGAGTTAAGAAAGCGCACTAGATAAACAGAGGTAAAGTTGTAACAGTCCCAGCTGAGAAATAGCCAGGGGGCTTTAGAGGGCTGTAGCCACGTGGTCCACACGGCGTGAGCTACTCTGCTCCTTGACAAAAACTGGTGAGCAGATTTCATGCTGCTGTCTCAGTGTATTAGTTGATGTTGGCAATAATTTCAAAGTTCAAATTTTATTTTATCAGGGCAACTATTAGAGAATGATACTTAGGGAATAATTTAGAAGAAAGTGATATTTATGTCACAATTAGACCTAAAAAGAAATGTATGTATATCTTACCCTTTTCTTGTCCCCTTTTCTATTTGAGAAAGTCACTTTCTTTTACATCTGAGTTTAAAAGCCCTCTCCTTTCTCCATTTGGGAGATTCAGAGGCCCAAATAAGAGTTAAAACAGTCTTCCAAATACAAATGACAAAAAGAAGAGAGTTTTTCCACAACAATTTCCCTTACGTAAGTGACAATACCAAACTGACAAGTTTAGAATCTTACAGAATCTGAAAAGGGCAGCGAACTACATAGAACCGACATAGGTGAGCAAATAGTCTATTGGAATGAATTTTTCTGGAAGCCTATTGAAATGTTTTACTTTAATCTTTTTCTTTTCTTTTTTTTTCTTTTTTTGGTGGACATCTTTAGAAGCTGTTTCTTAGACAATTCCAAACTCTCCCTTAATCTGAAATGGTATATATTAAGTATTTAACCTTTCTTGATAATGTGGAGCCAGATTTGTGATAGCTCAGCACTGCTGCTCAGTAAAACCATGGCCTCAGAGACATGTGCATAGCACCAGCTCCATGTTGTAGATAAACCAAGGCTGAGGGGGATTGGGTTATGCCGGGTCATGATGCTTGTGAATGATGAAAGTAGCATTCTCCCTCTTCACCTTATGACATTTAATGCAATGTAGGCAATCTAAATGACAAAAATCAATTGAAACAACCAATTATGAATCACCTAACCTTACCTTTGACCTACCATCTATGTGGTCTTCCCTTTCCATATAGTCATTCTTTGGAAACAAGGTATTTCAGGATCTCAGTAGCCACGGATTTCTTTCCCCCAAATTTTCCCAGAAATCCCAGAATCTCCAGAAGCATGTTCCACATTGTTTGGAGTGCAGGGAAGGGGAGTGTTATTGGAATCACCTCTGGGAGAGAGGAGGAAGGTCTAAAATACTGGAGCCTGACAGTGGGGCTGAGGCTCCATTAGGACAGAGGAGAAGATCGATTGCTCCAGGGTAACCAGGCCGGCCCCCGCTGAAGTGGTGATAAAGGAGGCGATGGAGTTAGTGAGTGCCCAGGAAATAAATGGCAATTCTGGAAATTGTTTTGGTTGTCACAATAAGAGGAAAATGCTACATGAATCTAGTGGGCAGAGGCCAGGGATATGGCTAAACATCCTGCAATGCACAGGACAGCCTCCCAACAACAAAGAATTATCTAACCCAGGGGTGCCTGGGTAGCTCAGTTGGTTAAGCTTCCAACTCTTGATTTTGGCTCAGGTCATGATCTCACAATCGTGAGATCAAGCCCCGCATCAGGCTTGCACTGAGTGTGGAGCCTGCTTAGGATTCTCTCTCCCCCTCTCTCTCTGCCCCTCCCCCTTTTTGTATGCTCTCTCTCTCTCTCAAAATAAATACATAAACATTAACAACAACAACAACAACAGAAAGAATGATCTGGCCTAACAGGTCAATGGGGCCAAGACTGGGGAACCTGGTTTAGGATAAGGCCTTTCTGAACACCTTTCTTCTCCATCTCCCGTCAGTCCTATTGAGGATGGAGTTGAATAACAGAGCTAACACACAATTTCCTCTTTGTTTCCTTCTCATTTAGGCAGCTGTGGTGAGCATACCAGTAAGGTGGTTTCCCCTTCTATTCCCCTTCCTCCAGGTTTCCTTGTAGCCTAGTTGTTAAGAACATGGGCTTTGGAGTCACATAGACTTGATTTGGTTCTAGATCGGCTATAGGATGATAGGAAAATTATTTATTTTTATTTAAGCTTCAGTTTGCACATCTGTAAAACTGGCAACATAATACTTACCTCCCAAGTTGAAGGTCAGACTATTTTCTCAATTCCTGCTACTATGCATGGCCTTTGTCTAGATTTCAGAGTTGTTGGGTTTTTTTTGTTTGTTTGTTTTGCTTTGTTTTGTTTTGGTTTTTGTATGAACTACTGTCATATTCTCTTCAATGGGCATTTGCTACTAATTCGGTCTCCTCTGTGAATCTGTATCTCTTCACGTTGGGGGAACCACTCCCTTTCTCAATCTAAGCCATTCAGCGAGACTTTCCCTTGAGCTGGTGTGTACTAGGATTGATCAATTAGAATGTTCCGTATCCCTGGCTACAATAACTAGTTTGGGGATGAGAACCAAGTCCGGCCAGCAAGATCCATCCAAGGGATTTTGCTGGAGCTGTTGGGAAATAGATGTTTTCTTTTCTCTGGGATGATTTCCCAATGATAGAAAATTCATGGAAGGGCACCTGGGGGCTCAGTGGGCTTAAGTGTCCAGTTTCAGCCCAGGTCATGATCTCACAGTTTGTGGGGTAGAGCCCTGCATTGGGCTGTGTGCTGACAGCTCAGAGCCTGGAGCCTCCTGAGGATTCTGTGCTTCCCTCACTCTCTGCCCCTCCCTTCCCCCCCATGCTTTGTTTCTCTCTGACTTTCAAAAATAAATAAAACATTAAAAAATATTAAAAAGAAAATTCATGGAGCCAAGGAGCTGGCTAAGCATAAAGCCAACCCACAGGGAAGCAAAACCAAGAGATGCAAGAGACAAGAGAGAGAGATATGCAGATTCCTGACAACATTGGCTGAGTACCTGGACCCAGACAGGTCTGCAGCAAGTTCTACCTCTTGATTTTCAATTACATAAGACATTTTTTCTTCTTCTTTGCTTAAGTGTATGCGAATAGATTTCTGTCATTCACCAAAACCACAACACAAAAAGTCTTGATCTCTCCATCTTTGTATTCTTCATACAACCTATTATATCACTTTTTACATTATAGGACCTCAAAAATGTTCCTTTAGATGGACTCTAACTCCCTTGAGAAATGGGTAGCATCAAACTAGAGGAAAGCAGAAAAAAATGCAGATGAAGTATAGAGGGAGAACCCAAAGGCCAAGGGTGCAGGAGTCACTATAAAAAATAAAGACCCCTGGGGAATGGGTTAAGTGAGATTAATAGGACTCCAGGGCTGGTGAAGAGGATGTTCAGAGCAGAGTGGGGCAGGAAAAGGAAGTGTAGCAATGATTATTGCCCATTCTGAATCGGGGATCTGTCAGGGAAGCACAGTCAGTAGGATGCATGAACAAATTCTACAATCGTCAGTGATTGGGATGGGAGTAGTTAGTTGCACCATCAGCGTGGTGCAGGCGAAGGAATGCAGCTCAGTTACGCCCCCTCTGGGCAACTGTGATACAGCAGCCAGAAGATCCACAGCCGGGCCTCAACTCTGCCCCTGACTAGGATGGCAATTTTCAAATTATTTAATTTGCTGAATTTCTACTTCATTATCTCCAAAATACAGATGAAGATCCCTCTTTCTCAGGCTGGTGGTGAGGTCTAAATGAGATAACATTTGTGAACACGCCTAGCAGTGTCTACCAAAAAGGAGATGCTGCGATCCTTTGGGGAAAGAGGCAGAACATACAGAAGTACCCAAACTCAGTGAAAATCCTTAAGTATTTAAAGGCATCAGATACCATGCTAGGTTCTGGGGAGGCCAAAAAATATATAAGACAGTCCCTTCTCTCAAGGCACAGACAAGTAAGTACCTTAATGAAAACACCCTTTGATAACTGGTATAACAGAAAGAGAAACAAACTGGAACCCAGGGAAGACAGAGATTCACTCTGCCTTTAAAGGTCAGAAAAGGCTTAATTAACTCAGGCTTTGGAATTCAAGAAGGCTTCAAAGACAACGAGGCATTTAGATGGAGTGTCGAAGAATCAATAGGAATTTTCAAGAATTAAAAAAAAAGGTAACGTAAAAAGGAGAGGAAGTTATTTCCTCTTAGAAAATTTTCCTTTAGAAAATTTCTAAAGTCTCTTTCAAACCAAAACCACTACGGTTCTGGTAAAGAGTTTATAAATAAGCATAGGTGGAGATGTCCAACGTGATTAGCTATCAGGAAAATGGGGAAATTAAAACCACAACTATCAGAATAAGTAAAATGAATAAAATGACAACACTAGGGGCGCCTGGGTGGCTCAGTCGACTGAGTGTCCAATTCCGGCTCAGGTCATAATCTCACAGTTCACAAGTTTGAGCCCCGCATCGGGCTCTGTGCTGACAGCTCAGAGCCTAGAGCCAACTTCAGATTCTGAAGTGTGTGCCCCTCTCTCTCTGTCCCTCCACGGCTTGCACTCTGTCTCTCTCTCTCTCTCTCAAAAATAAATTAAAAAAAAAAAAGTTAAAAAAAATGACAACACTAAATACTGGTCAGGATGTGGAGAAACTGGATCTTTCCTACACTGCTGGTGAGAATGTAAAATACTACAGCCACTTTGGAAAAGAATTTAGTAATTTCTTACAAAATTAAATATACGAATCCCATACGACCTAGCAAATTGCACTCTTGGGCATCTATCCCAGAGAAATGGAAACTGACGCTCTTGACAAAAAAAAAAAAAAAAAAAAAAAAAAAGAAGCTATACAGAAATGTTCTTAGCAGCTTTACTTGCAGTAGCCCCAAACAGGAATTAGTCCAGATGTCCTTCAATAGGCCAACAGTTAAACATACGTTTATGTTTGGTACAAACATAGGTTTGGTACATCCAAACCGTGGAATAGAATGCAATAAAAATAAGAAGCTACGAATAAACACAGCTTAGATGACTCTGAGGAAAATTATGCCAAGTGGGGAAAAAACCTAATCCCCCAAGGCTATATGCTGTTTGATTCTCTTTGTAGAACATTTCTTAAATGACAAAATTTTAGAAATGGAGTTGGGAGTAGTGGTTACCAGAGGATAAGAGAGGAAGGGGGCAAAAGGGAGATGGGATCCTTGTGGTGATGGATCTGTTCTGTACTTTGTGGTGGTGGAGACATGAACCTACACACGTAATGAAAATGGATAGAAATAAATACACACATACACATAAATGAGTACAAATAAAATTGGGAAAATCTGAATAAATGTGGTAGGTTGGTAACGTGTACAAAGATCACTCTGTATTATTTCTTACGACTGCCTGTGAATCAACAATTATCTCAATAAAAATCTCACTTAAAAAAGCCACCATGGTTCTGTATTATAAACTAGCTGAGGCTAGTAACATAATTTAAACAGAATTTTAGTTATTTTTATCCTCTATGGATTTATTGAGCCCATAATTGCAAACGCAGCTTAATATTTGCCATTAATGGAATTTCTTTTCCTGTGTCAGCTCACCCCAGCTCAGGTCAACCCTCCTTCCTTTGGCTTCCACCATGCATTGTATTCTACCTTTGTTCTAGTAACTCTGCACTGATTAAGGTCCCTTTTCATCATACGCTATGGCATGGCATATGTGTTCACTAGAACACATTTGTCACCTCATGGGCACAAAGTTGCCATGTGTTCCCCGGCTTCCCTGACAGTTAGGTAGGACTTTGTGACTCAGTTCTGATCAACAGAATGTGGGCAGAGGTGATATATGTCCCTCCCCGTCCTGACCTGTAAGTTCCTCTGTGATTCCATATAGCGGTCCAGCAGAGGACCTCACAGCCCCAGGAGACAGCAAGCGCTTGAGGGGAGAAGCCTGCCACTGAGTGACAACACAGAAGGCAACTCCCTGTTAAGAAGTGAATTTACATTGTGTTAAGCCATTGAGCATTGGGTGTTTGTCTATCAGAGCACATAATGTTATTCACCCGAACCAATAAATATGCTTGTCTTTACACTAGACTTGGGGCTCCTTGAGAGCAAGAGCTTTGTTCAGTTCACTTCACATTTCTGGAGTCTCGTACAGTGACTGACACAGGGGAGCTGCTCATACATGTTGGCTGACCATCATGCCCCCCCTCAGTGACGGACTTTTACCTCGCCTGCTATTTCACTGTCTTTGACACACCTGTTCTCGTCCTTGAATGCGGTAGGAAAGCCTGCGATCTCATCCCAAGTTCAAAATCTTCCTAGTGGCCTTAAGCAGAAGCAGAGCTCAGAGAAGCACAGGTACAAATTACTACTCAGTTACTTCACTTCTTCCTACTCTTAAGTACGTCTGTACTTTTCTTTATTTTGTGAGTTAAAAACACATTTGGTTTATCAGAACCTTACTGATTTGAATGTAATTTATCCTTACACTTGATGTTTCACTAAATAAACGTTTCTCTAAAAATTTAACAGCAAAAAGCTCTAGTGAGAGCTCACATTTAGACATATTCCTTATTTTTTAGAAAAATACCACAAGACACTTACTACTGCACTATGAAATTGTATAAATAATTAAAATCAAACCTCACATATCAAAATAAATGACCTAAATACTTTTCATGATATATTATTCTTTTACTTTGTGGGTTGGCTTGCTTACAGGATAATTTGCAAAACTTCACTCATCAAAAATAGTTCTCCAGGTCTTTTGAGTGAATTGATGACTTTGGAATTCTGGAGTTTTACTCAGTAAGAGATTAACATATTTTCTTTGTACCTTACCTAAGTATGCACATGCATATTTTCAAATCTCAAGGGGAAAATATGACTAATTTGTTTAATTCGTGCTTTTATAAATACATACTTTCCCTTAAACCAGTCTGTGTACCATTTCATATCCCCTCATAACAATATTGCAGTAATATTTTGATTGCTGTGGAGAGCTACACTATTCACAGGGGTAGCTATACCATCACAGTCTTTAACACTTATAAAGGCCTTCTGGTCCAATACCTTTTGCAGAAAAAGAAACCATCCCCCAGAGGCCATATGGCTGAAAAAGCTCCCATTCTTCTGCTTCTGATAAGCAGAAGAGCCAACTCAAGAACCCATGCCTCTAACTCTGGCCAATGATGCCTTGGAATTCTAGAAGTCGTCTTCAATGTTGATGGTAAGATCTTGTAAGCTAAAATATGAGTTTTGCTAAGAATAAATCACGTGCCTTTATTCTTGTGATTTAAAAACTCATATATAATTACATATGAGATGAGTTGGATGCCAACTGACTGGGCTATAGTTTCTTAATATTTAATTCAACATTTATTAATTTAAATTGCGTGGGGCTTTCTTTGGAGAGAACTTTTTCTTCCAGCTCCAAAGTTTTTTTTAAGCCCCTCAAAAGCATACAGACCTATTCAGAGTTTCAACCATCACTATCATCTTTTTTTTTACTTTTATATGGCTTGCGTTTTTACCTCGAACTCTCTAATCCATATGAAAGTGATTTTGTTCTATGATAATAAGTAAAAACTAAAATTTCTGTTTTTCCATTTAACTAATCTTCATGCCTTCCCCACTTATCTGTGATGCCTTTTAGATAATGGGTCTATTTTTGAGTAATTTATTCAATGTTGTTGGGTAGGTTTTTATATTAGCATAATATCTGTCAAGACAGACCAGCAACCTCCAGATAGCAACTGTTTAACCAATCCTGAGCTCTATTTCTCACTGAAGTTATGTGTCCAGTGGGGTCAGTAGGGGGCTCTGTTTATCACCATCTCTCAGGAATCCCCGCTGTCCAAGGACCCATTTCCAAGTGCTTCTAGGATGGGGGAAGCCATGCTGGTGTCCGCCCAAATGCATATCCCTTCTGCTCTGAACTTTTTTCCGTCAGTAAATTTTGCAGATTTTTTTTTTATTATGGGCTGTACAATTATCTTGGCAAAAATTTTCTTCACAAAAACGTTTTAATGATTTATTGTATTTTTATTATCTATGCAGGTTTTCTATGACCATATATGGTTTTGACCATATATGGTTTGTTTCCCCAAATCATCATACGTCTCATCATACATCTCATTTAGACTCCAATTATTAATATAAAATTGTACATAGTGTGCTCTTGCGAGGAGTTATTATCACTTTTTTCTTATTTCTAATTTCATATATTTTATCTCTTCAATTATTCAGTAGCTTTACTAAGTGTTTATCTGGTTCATTGAGGTTCTTAAAAAGAAACCAGTTCTTAGATTCATTTTCTAATTATGCTTTTAATTTTGCTATTTTCATCGTTTTGCTTTCCTGTCAGGTTTTCTTTTCTTTCTTTTAACTGTTGAGTTCAGTGATTAAATGATTTACATTCTCTCTCTTTTAAAGCTAATATGTTTCTGAGCACATCCGTAGATACACCACACATTTTGATATATAATAATATTTTCATGTTTGCACGTTTGACATAATCTATAACTTCATTCTTGATTTCTATATTAACCAACTTACTAGGAAAGCAGTTTTCTTAACTTTTAAGGGCCTGAACATCTCTATTTAAAATTTTTTCAATAGAATGTATTGCTTGTTATATTATGGTGAGAGAATGTGGTCTGAGAACCTTATAAATCATAGTTTCCAAGTTCTCTAAGATTTTACTAAGGGCACAAGTGCATACACGCATACACATGTGTATATACTTGATATTTACCTAGTAACGAAGCATGTTCTTTACCTAGTGACTAAGGATTCTAGGGCGCATCAGTTCACAGTTCAACTCCGGATGTACCGAATACCGGAAGTAACAGTATACGCAAAGAGGAGCTGCTTCTATTTTGGCCAACGGGGAAACGTCCTAACCAGTAAATGGCAGCTGCCCGGTTACCTGCTCTAACCTCTTCACCCAAGAGGCAGTCTGAAGAAAAGAGTCAACATTGTCCCTCCATCCCACTCACCAGCCAGCCGTGCTGTTCACGTTCAAAGTGCACGTGTGAGCTACGGCTGGATTCTCCAAACCCGTGTCTTCAAACCACAGATGGCAAGACTCGCCTCCCTCCTGGACTCTGCCATATGGTTGAGTGTGCGTTTTCATTTTCAGGAGTATTCAAGCCTTTCAAAGTTTTCATCTTCGTTCCCTTTAATATACTTCAAATTTTTACTAAAATGTATGCATCTTAAGCCATTTTCCCTTGTTTGAAGTCAATCAACAGTCACTTTCTTCTGCAGCTCTCCCTGTCTGTGCATCTCAGTCCCCCGTGACACACTGTGGAAGCTTCTAAGAGACTATGTTCTCTAAATGATATTGAGCTCCCTATCTGGGCATTTTCATGGGAAGCTGGGAAAGGTCATATCAGGGATTGTTTTTTTGCCTGTTACCAACTTGCTCCTGACATGTGCTGGTTTTTAAAAGTCAACATATGGAACAAATCCAGTAAGTCATGCAGACTTTGCTCCTGTACCTGCACTTCCAAATTTTCACAGCTAAGAGGAGTAATTACACAAATAAACAAAATATGTCTAGGGTTTTGCACATGATCAGAAACACTGCGTAGCCTTTACATGATGCTTGACACTTTCCCCTTAGTAAAATTCAGGACCTGGATGAAAAGAGACAGTGCAATACTCAGTATTAGAGGTGAAAACCAAGTGTTCATGGGAAGTCAAGCTCTGGTGCTGTAGACTTACCGGAAGATAGTTAAATTAATTGTTAAAATTAATAATTTTAATTATACGTTACTTAAAAACGTAAAAAGCAACTGGCAAAATATATGCCTGTTTAAGTAGCCTTTATTTTGAATGTTAAACCAATCATACTTCTCATGTAAATGATTACATTACTATATATGGCATTAGTTCCACTTGTTAAAATCTTACTCAAGTGACATTATCTGGATTTTTTAAAAATGTTTTTTAATGTTTATTCATTTTTGAGAGACAGAAAGACAAAGTGCGAGCAGGGGAGGGGCAGAGAGAGAGGGAGACACAGAATCCAAGGCAAGCTCCAGGCTCTGAGCTGCCAGCACAGGGCCTGACACAGGGCTCGAACTCGTGAACCATGAGATCATGACCCGAGCGAAAGTAGGAGGCTTGGCCAACTGAGCCAACCAGGTGCCCCTGGAATATTTTTAACACATACTAGTGTCTGAATAACTTCTAATTAATGTACACATAACTCCTTAGTAAAAGTAGGAATTGGACACCTGGGTGGCTCAGTCAGTTAAGCGTCCGACTTCAGCTCAGGTCATGATCTTGCAGTCTGTGAGTTCGAGACCTACGTCAGTCTCTGTGCTGACAGCTCAGAGCCTGGAGCCTGCTTTGGATTCTGTGTCTCCCTCGCTCTCTGCCCCTCTTCCATTAGCACTCCGTCTCTCTCACTCAAAAATAAATAAACATTAAAAATAATTTTTTTTAAGTAGGACTATTTCACAATTCAGTCGTATGCCTGTAATTTTCAAAGTGTAGTAGAGGAATGAGGACCACACCTTTTTTTTAAATTCAAAATAAAAACCTGCTCAAAGTCCCACAAGATAGCACTACTTGATTCAATCATAGTTCCTAGATGGCCCTGAAATTTCCTATCTACAAAGGATGGTAGAAAATGGAAAAATAAAAAAAGGTGAACTGGACCACACAATTTTAGACGTCACTACAGTTCTCAAGAGGATATAAGTCTCAAGAGGATATTGATAAGAAACAACATGCTTAAATTTTTGCTCTTTTGGTAACATTTTGTCTCTTGTGTTTTATTCTCAAGTACACAAAGCCTCCTGCAGCACCTGCCACATGCAAAGTAGGTACCAGGGCTTTGGTCTAAAGAAACATGGGTAAGACTTTTGTCTGCCGTTTAGCACTGAGAGTAGACACAAACACAAACACAAACAACTCCAAGACAAGGTGACAAATGATACAATAGAGGAACCTTAAAGTTTCTGTGAAACTGCAAGAAAAGGAAAGAGAAATTCCATCTCTGTGACCTGAGAAAAGAAATAAGGATTTCAATCAGGGCTGGAAGGATGGGAGGACTGTAGAGGGCGCACAACTTCATGCCAATATTGTCAAGTATAAAATGCCTCTACCAAGACCATGAGGCAGGGCTGCAAAGGACTCCCAAGTGGCCCACCTTGCAAGAGTCCTGGATTTTTGGCCAACCACTCTCCACCACACGGTTCAATCCATTGGCCCTGCCCTTCCCTGGAAAACGTGCAGTTAACGTTGACTCTGCTTCACTCAGCGATTCCCAGAAGACCGAAAAGCACAGTTGGCTTCCAACAAACGGGGTCAGCTTTATAGAAAACCGTGCATATTGGAGAAGCTCTGCCCCCACCGCGACAGCTGTCCCAACAATAACCAGGCTTTCCTGTCCTTCAAAGACAAGCGATCACTCTGCTTACTTTCTATATAGGATAAAATGCCATACAGATCAAATGCTTTACAGATCAAATGACATCAAGCACGCTTAAGAGCTTTTCAAACCATAAAACCCCACATAAATGTCAGGTGCTGATATTACCATAATAATCCTGGGTGGAAAAGGAAACATAGTAAGAGAGGAAGTAGGGAGGCGCTTCTCACCTTCACCCTGAGCTCCCATTTGATTCCTGGGTCTAAGGGAGAAGAAATATCTTAATGACCTGATGTCTTTCCATTTCCCTGCCACCCCCTTGAAGACACCTACATTTATTGAGAAGAGTAGGTGAGCCTTTGACTCCTTGGAAAATTTGCAAATTTTGAAATACAAGAGTGTTTCTCAAACTTTAACTGTTCACATCGAACTTCATGATTTCTGCTACAGCCTCAGACAGCCTATAACATTTACTGAACTTTCTTTGCATTAACTCCTTTTTTTTAAAGCATATTTATTGAAAGATGAAATTTTATGTTCCCAACATAAATGGAAAAATAGTACTGCTGGTTGTAAATATAAGGTAGCTGTATAGTATGAACAATGAAAACAAACAAACAAACAGTTATAAAACTCTCCGGAGGTGAGGTTGCTTAGCAAAGGCTGTATGAATGTAGCCACATGCAGCCAGGTGGAACCAGCAGAGAAATGACCCAGACAACCCACAGAATCATGAGAAATAATAAATTCCTGCTCATTTAAACACTAAATTTGGGAGTAGTTTCAAAGCCAAACTGAATCATTCAATGGCATCTCTTCTTACACTTTAACATACATACAGATCATTTGGAGATTTCATTAAAAGGCAAATTTCAATTCCAAAGTTCTGGGTAAGGCTTAAGAGTCTGCAGTTCTTACCAAGAAAAGGTGATACCACTGCCATTAGCTTGTGGACTACATTTTCAGTAGCAACATTTTACAAAAGCATCTTTTTCTGTAACTACTTTTGGGGTATTGTATTTGTTTGCAAGGACTTCTATAACAAAGTACCAAAACTGGGTAGCTTACATAACATAACTTCTGGAGGCTAGAAGTCCAAGATCAAAGTGTTGGCAAGGTTGGTTTCTGCTAAGATCTCTCTCGTTGGCTTGTAGACGGGCACCTTCTCCCTGTGTCCTCGAATGGCCTTCCCACTGTGCGGTCTGCATCCCAATCTCCTCTCCCAGTAAGGACACCAGTCAAATTAGATTAGGGCTCCCCTTAATGACCTAATTTAACTTTAATTTACGACCCTGCCTCCAAATACAGTCACATTCTGAGGTCCTGGGAGTTAGAGCTTCGCCATATGAATATGGGGGAAGGAGCAGGCACAGAGTTCAACCGTATCAGCTATTTCGATAAGTTTTGAGAAGAAATCATGGCATTTGAACTGAGAACTAAAAGATGACTTGGGGCACCTGGATGGGTCAGTTGGTTAAGCATCTGAGTCTTTGTTTCGGCTCAGGTCATGATCTCTTGGTTTCGTGGGTTCGAGCCCTGCATCAGGCTCTGCACTGACAGTGAGGAGCCTGCTTGGGAGTCTCTGTCTCCCTCTCTCTCTGTCCTCCCCCACTAAATCCAATTCCCAGTGTAACAAGAGCACGGCTTCTGCTCGTTAAGCGAGAGTGGGATTGGTTCGCACAATTGCAGAGTGTGTCCCTCTTCGTCTGTGGCACTGAACCGATCCCCAGTCCCGGGAGGTGTCCTTGATGCAGGCTGCATCTTTTCAGTCAAAGGCTGCTTGTACTGGAACATTCCCCCAGTCGAAAACTACCTACACCACGGCATTGGTGTATCCAGGGAACGAGACAAAAGGCAGCTCCTGCCTGTGCTTTTCTCTCGGGCTGACAATAAATAATAATACACGGTATTGACGTAGCACCTTTCTCAAAGGAGCTCAAAGTGCTTTCCAGACATTACCTCACAGCATCCCTGTGATCCTAACCTGAGAAGTGGCTCCTAAAAGTACGGCCCTACTCAATCACCGCAAGAAATCTAGAAACCAGTGGGTAATATATATTCTTTTAAGGATAAAAGTGGGACTACTTAAATACCACTAAGCGCTTTATTTATTTATTTTTTCAGAGTGCTCAGGTAGCACAGGCAATAAGCATCTTGGACTGGACGATTACGTACTCTTTGGGCATTGCATGTGCCAGTCTGGAGGAAAGAAAAGATGAATGTGCTCTTCAGGCCTGACTCATGTGGCTGTGTACTTCGGAGAGCTACCCAATTGACTAACTACTTCCTATTCAGCCTTTCAGGTATTTAAAAGAGATCTACGGAACTAGTGTGTTCACAAGAGCCAGCAGCAATGATGAAAACGGAAGGATGTACTGAGCCACAAAATCGCGGCTGCTAACGGCCCCTGTGTCTACTCTCTTCCTTACCCCGGTGCTCTGGGAAATACACACTTTCACACTGAGATCGGATGACGATCCCTTTCTCCTCCTGCATTCTTTTCAAGTCTCTCTAGAAGGAGAGGCTTGAAAGTTGCTTGAAGACTGAATAATTTCGCCAAGAGAGCCCGGCTACCCCCTCCAGGCTAGTCACAGACAAGAGCTCCAGTTCTGGGGTCCCACAAATCCAGGTTCAAATTATGATTGTTACTTACATGCTGTGAGACTTTGGACAAGCAGCTTCACTCCTTTAGGCGGCCAATTGCCATCTATGAGATAGAAATACCAATGACGCCACACGTGTCAAGAATTGAATGCCATCGTCCCTGGCTCATCTCCGTTCTTCAATAAACATGCATTAAGCTTACACAAGAGCAATCACAATAATTACCATTTCCCATTTTGTCCACGAAATTAGAAAGTTTTGGAGGAGAAAGCAGAACAGGATCGTGAGAGAACTGGGGGCCCTTGCCCTCTGAACTTCCTACCCCCATACCGCAAGATAAGGAATAGCACTTGGGCCCACATCTCTAATGATGTCAAAGAGAACTTTGTTGGGGTTTGTAACAGGCTGAGAAAATGCCACTACCCTCCCACTGCAGTTTTACAAAGTAGCCTTGTCTCTGACACACGGTTCAGCTCAGCTGAGAATTAAAAACAGCAAGTGCAACTTTAGGCAAGATTTTACTTCAAAACACTATGGAGAAAAATTGCTACACTTTCCACATTAGTTTAAAATGAGAACCCCTTCTTAGCTACTGATTCTGATCAATTGAGAACTTGAGTTCCCGTTTCCTCTAAGGCTGAGCTAGAGATTTTTCTATTCCGGGGTCATACTTCTTCTAAATAATGGAAAGTGGCCTGTGTAATGATACATACCCAAGCTAGAAACTATTATTTTCTCTGTCTTGAAAACCCTTGATGGTATTTACATTCTAAATTAAACTGAACACTGTATATTGATTTTAATATGTTAAGATGAAATTCAATTTCATGACAACTGCTAACATCACAGAGCATGTAGGATCAATGTGTTTGCTGATTTCCTGCTTACTACCAATATCTCCCCAAGGGTTTGATACAAGATTTACAAGGATATTGTTCCTGAAGATGTGTGCATAAATATACTATCAAATAAGCTACATTGCATTGCACATTAGGCAGTGAATGATTTGTTTTCTGCGGTTTAATCAGCCTAGCATAAATGCTGACACATCCTTTGGAGAGTTTGCTATAGTCGGTCCACCTAGTGAAGCTCGGTGCTTTTCCCCTAGGAGAAAGCTGGCAGACAAGGGATCCCTGTGACTGCTCTTAGAATTCACCCTCCCCTGAAAGGAGGAAGTGCATTTCAGCTAAGGCAGAGCTATGGGTGTGCAAATCCCACTGCTCAGATGGCAGCAGGCCCAATGGCCAATTAGGTAGCAGGAGGAATGTGCGTGCGTGCGTTGATCAAGCTCCATAAAGCCTTCCTCTGACAACCAGAGAGGCGCCCTAATGCAGTGGATGTGGGCATGGGCCTGGAGTTGACCAGCACTAGGATCCAAAGATTACATCATTTACCCTCTGGGTGATCTCAGGCAAATTACCTAATCTATCTATCTGTGACTCGATGTCCTCCTCTGAAAAATGGGAGGAATAATAATTAGCACCATCCAGGGTCGTGAAGATTTCATGAGACAAGATACATAAAACCCTCCCATAGAACTTGGCACCGAGGGAGAGCTCAATAAACGGCAGCTATTATTATTAGATAAAACTCAGCCATTCAAAGAAACATTTTTATTGAGTTCTCGTTATGAACAAGACACTATATAGACACTTTGGGAAATGCCAAGATAAACCTACCTTGGAAGGGCTTACCTTCTAGCTGGATAGATGAATAGCATAAATAACCGTAATTGATAATAAAACATGATGAAGTGCCAAAAGAAAGGTATAAAGAGCTATGGGAGTTCACAAGGTAAATAGATTACTTCCTGCTGGGAAGATCAGGGAAGCCCTCTTGAAAAGGATGCCATTGGGTTTTGAGTCTGGAAAAATGAATGGAATTCTAACATGCAGAAAGTTAAATGTGCAGAGGAATAAAGATACAGAAGCAAGAATATGAGACACACAGAGAGATGTGTAGTAGTTCTGGTTGTCTGGAGGTGTATGTGGCAATCTAATGGAAAAGAGGTCCGGAAAATAGATTAGAGGAAAACAACACCACTGAAGACCAAATCAAGAGTTCGGTCTCTGTCTGGTGTGCAATGGGGAGTCTTTGAAGTTTGCTCCACTGAGGCAAAAGCCGAGCTGAACTCTACAGCAGGAAAAGCAAGCTGGCAGCTCACACTCATTCAGCACACGCCTGGCACTGTCCCAAATGCTTTACGTGCATCAACCTCTTTAGTCTCAATAAGGTCCTGTGAGGTGAGTACTCCTCTTGCTGCCATTTTGCCCGTGAGGAATCCAAGACACAGAGAAACTAAACCAACTACCCGAGATTATAGAGTCGGGGGCTGATAGCGGCAGGATCTGAATCCAGGTAATTGGGCTGCAAGCACGGATGCCCTTGGCCACTAAACCCGAAGTCCGCTGCTCCAGGAAGAGGTGGGCGTAGCATGGGGAGGCCCAGTGGGGAGGCCGGCATCGGAAGGCAGCCGAGTAGAAGAACATGCAGTGATACAGTGAAAGCAGAATCATGGTGCAGAGAGACAACTCAGAGAACTTTAACGAGGGTAAAATTGATAGGACTTAGGAATGAGTTTCATTTCATGCATGGAGAAAATGAGAATGAGGATTCAAATGTAGCCAACTTTTGGCTGGCCACAAAGGTGGCACAAAAGCATGAGTGCTGGGTGACCTGGTGCAATATTTGTTTACCCATCTACAAAAGTAAAGATTTATAAAGTTATTTAGGATTGACTGAGATACAGAAAGTTTATAGAAGTGGCTGATACATAGGAGGCATCCAATAAACATTCATTCCCTTTCCTGCTGAAATGATCAGGGAGCAATGGATGAGAGGACAGGATGGAGGAGGAAGATGCTGCCAGAGGCTAACTTGTCCTCTGGCCAGAGCTGCTCTGTCATTAGAAACGCCACAGGGGACTTGCAGGGGAAGGCAAGGGTTCAGAAGCAGACACTGACTTTGGAGTTGGCCCCAGGATCTCCATCTGCATGGGGAGGGTGGATAGAGAGGGAGAGAGAAAGGAAGATGGTGGAAAGGAACGCTTCTGTGGCTCTACCATGGGGCTGAGCTTCTGATATCACGGCTCATGGCAAAGGTATATAAAATAAGAGGGCTGTGCCCATGTGCAAATTTCCTTTACAAACTACTAGCCGGCACATGGGAGACGCCTTTGACCACACACCCACCATTGTGACCTTGTAACTAATGTGGAACATAAACTTAAAATATTGCAAAGGCCAATGGATTTTAAACTCATCTGAGACAAGCTCTGGAGCCCCATGCCATAAGGGAGTCCTTCCTTAATAGACTTCACAGCTGAACCAGTTGGCCATTTTAATTACTGGATTCAGGAGGTTGAAGCAGAAACCAGGGAGAAGGGTCACAGAATTGATGAGACTAGATCAATTCTACACTCAGAGTCCCAGGGCAGTGAGACAACCTGTGAAAGAATCGAACCTACAACCTCTTCCAAGGACTGCTGAACTGCCTAATCTATGGAAAAGAGAGAAACAGGGAAATAGCCGTTCAAAAATAGAAGAGATTATGAACTGCTGAAAAAGGCAAAAGAGGGAAGACATTTGCTTAGAGAGAGAGCTGGATAAAGCTTTTGGGCGATCATCTACTTAACTGAATAATAGGCTCCAACCTCAGAACACCTCAGAAAGACACCTCAGAAACATCAAGAGAGGCTTATTGAGTTATCTGAAGGCCTCAGAGAAACTAACCAGATTTTTTTTAATGCCTAAAGCAGTGGGTCTGAGCTGCCCTCAGATTCCAAAGCAGCAGAGATGATGTACAACAGCTCTTACAGACTTCTCCAGTGGAGGACTCCCCATAAGTGTCCCCCATCACACCTCATTCTAGAACTCACATCACTTTATTCTTGATGGTTTCCTCTTGGCCAACCTGGATTCCCATGCTTTGTCTTTAGATCCGAAATTCTTGTGATTGGAATCAATCCCCACAGACCTCACCACTGAGTGCCTTCAGCTGATGACTCTTGCTCACCACCGTGGCGAGGGTGTTGAGGTCATTCTACAGGAGAAGTTCGCAGAGTATGGCCCCAGAAGTCCCTGAGACACATTCCTGGGACCCACAAAAGACCTCTGTTTTCTAATTATGTATCCCTGTTAAGCTGGATTTTCTTTATATGCTTCAATCAAAAGGACATTCTGCAACACACCGAATGCAGAGGCAGATGTGAAAATCCGACTGTCATTTACAAAGACCAACATTGCAAAAGATTTGTGAAAAATGCAAATCACTACTCTTCACAATTTTGTTGGAAAATATCATCATTTTTTCCAAAAAACATGTTATTTATACTAACATGTTAAGGGTTTAGCATGTTATTTTTAAACAAATGAAAATATTTTATAAGTTCTTGGTTTTAATTGCTAACATGGTTAATATCAACAGTCATAACCCATCAGAAAAAAAACACTCTTTGGGGCCCTCAATAGTTGAGAAAGTAAAAAGATCCTTAGAAGTTTGAGATCTGTTATTCTGAATAGATGTTGTTAGTTCTGTTTTCCACATTGACTGAGATTTCATCTTGGCTAAGAGGATAAGATTCTTCAGACACATATATTTTAGAAAACAGCTGTCAGGGGATTGTGGGGGGAGATCCTCATTCTGGTAATACAGCTACCAAGTCAACTGTCTTTTGGTAAGTCAATACAATGCCATTCGTCCATACTCTTTCAACTTTTTTTTTTTTTAATTTTTTTGTTTTAACATTTCTTTATTTTTGAGACAGACAGAGAGAGAGAGCATGAACAGGGGAGGGTCAGAGGAAGAGGGAGACATAGAATCTGAAACAGGCTCCAGGCTCTGAGCTGTCAGCACAGAGCCCGACGCGGGGCTTGAACTCACAGACCGCGAGATCATGACCTGAGCCGAAGTCGGACGCCCAACCGACTGAGCCACCCAGGCGCCCCTCTTTCAACTTTTTTAAAGAAATAAAAATACAACCGCAATTTGCAAAAACTGCCATAAATCTCAACTTCCAACCACTAGTGGAATTACTTTCAGATACTTGGCTAACTACAGGCTCTAGTCCCAGCCAATCTATATTATTTCAGGGTAAGTAGCAAAAGGACACGTGTTGAGTACCAATCTACCATTTATTGCATAAAACCTACCATTTTATGGCATCTTGAGCAATGATTTCCAAGGTACCTATTCTTGAGCCCCACCTCAGATTTCCTGATGTGGAATCTCCCTGTGTGAATCTATGAAAACTTAATTTTCTTATAAGGGCCCTAAGTGATATGTGTGGCCAGGTTTGGAAACTAAGAGTATTTTTCCTGAGCCAAAGCTCTCAAATTTAGTCGCCCTAATTCATTTCTTTCTTTTCTTTCAGGGCCATAGCTTTGACAAAGTTGTCATGACTCCTATACACTCTCACTGCCAGTTTTCCACTCTTACTTTCTCACTTAAGCTTCTAACACATTTTAATTCATGAGACACAGTTGTTTTGCCCCAGTCATTACTAATTTTCCATCAGATTCCATCTCTCCCTGTGAAAGATTATCTTTGCATTTTATTGACAAAGGGGTCAGATAACCGTGCCACATAGAAACACAAGTTAAACATGGTTGTTAAGTAACAAAATATGATCTACAATAGGATAGTCAAGGTTATGGTCATCAGGCCTTGGTAACAACAGAAAGAGAGAGAGAGGGAGGGAGGGAGGAAGAGAAAGGGAGGGAAAGGAAGGAAGGAAGGAAGGAAGGAAGGAAGGAAGGAAGGAAAGGGTCGTTGAAGTTTGAGCTCTATCAGAACTGGAAGCAGTAACAATCAAGATAGGAAGAGCTGGGCCATTGAATATTTGCTTTTAAATGCTTCCCAGAGGATGCCTGGTGGTTTTGTCCCGGGATCTTCCCCTCTAGTGTTCAAGCCATAGTTCCTTTGGGGAGGAAGAGGGAGACAGACTCATGTTAGTTAGACCCTGGATGTGGACTCCCTTGGGGCTGAAACTTGCAAGTGACCTTAGCCTTGATAACGTACTGGGGTTTTTCTTTTTCTGTTTTGTTTTGTTTTTCTTGGTATATATGTCATTATGGGAGAGACACGGGAGAGCAAAGCAGAGCGAGCATCCCTAAATGTGCTGGGTAGCCGAGCTATCTTCAAAGGCCTGGGTACCATGGTGGTAATAAAGCCCTTTGATTTGTTTTAAATTATTTATACTTCGCTCATTTTTTAAGTAGGCATCTGATTTATAATAGAAGCAGACTTGAGGAGGAGACCATCCATTGGGCGCTCTCTGTCAGCGCGGGGCTGTTTCCTGCAGAATATTTCGGAGCGCTCCGTCTCCCAGACACTCTGTCTACGTCGGCTCCTGCACCGGCCTAATGCACCGTGGTGCCGGATCGCCGTGCAGAACAGGAAAGCAGCAGAGGTATTAATAGCACAAGGGCGCAGAATCCCAGGGACCGGGCTCGACCGCTCACTCTGGAAGACAACCTCACATTCATATTGACTCGCTCTGGAAAAGTAGTTCCCGAGACCCTTTCTCACGCCCCCGCCTCGTTCCCCATTATGCCATTACCAAGTTAGGGCTTTCGGCTGTCATTGATGGAGAGGTGGGGATGCCATGGCTTCTAAGTGCTCCTGGAAAGTGCTGACTTGGCAGCGTAGGGATTGAAGGTTTTATGTATCCCCAGAAGGGGCGGAACGTAAGCAATGGGAGCAGGAACTTTCCACGTTGGCTTGCAACACATTTCAAACTTGCTTGGTAAAGCTTACTTCTGGACTTTTAGTCTGAGAGCCTGGAGAGGTGATACTGAATTGCAAGGTGTGACAGTACAGCTAGCCAAGCCCATATTAATTTCTCAGCATCCAAAGAACAGCCAGAAACGATTTTCTTGCCTACTTACTGCTTCCTGCGACTATTCCTAGAAACGCACTACTGACTGCTTCAAACACCCATTTCATTTTTGAAAATAACATCAGGTTACGGTGTGGCATTTTAACTCTTTAAATGAGAGCTAAAACGTTTGTGCATAAATTATATTTGTGGAGATGCCTTTAGTAATAAACCAAAAAATAATTTATAGAAAAATTCTCTAAGACCTATCTCTCTTCTCCTTTCAGCCCCCACATCCCTGAGGAAGAATGGAGAAGAGTGATCAAGGTGTATTCAAAATTTATTGACAGAAAAGTCTTTGAGACAAAGAAAGGAACATGATAGCGCTGTGGCTAACGGTGTCAAAATCCCCTGGGAACTGCCTTCTGGAAAATTCTGATTCTGCAGTTTTATTCTAATCTCTATACAACGTAAAACAAGTTTCCTGCTAGGAATAATACTATTAAATTAAAAGTATAAACAATTATTAGAAATATATAGGCTGAGAAACCATTAAATTTATTCCTCAAGCAGGTTTATTACTTTTCTGCATACTTGCACGAAAATTTTTCTTCTACCAATTTGACATAAAATAGCCAGGATCAGATTTATTCATCTTATCAATACCATTATTTTGTGCTGTCAGGTATTCGGAATATTCTCTGGGAAGCAGGTATAGTTCCTCAAAAAGCAGACTCTCCCCTCCCCCCCTCCCACCGACTCACCAATGTTGAGCAATTATTTTGTTTGTTGAAAAATAAGCTTAGTCTTATATCAAAGGCTCTGCCGCACCTACAGTGATTTAGAATTCAAATGTGGCTAATTTATAAAACAACCACATATCACTGTTCACAGCAGGAATCAGGTACTTAAAACAAACTCCACTCCTGAACACAGTTCCCTTCTTTTCCTGGGACTTTTGCTCTCAGAAAAATCTCTAACGGATCCTAAGAACACTTCCTTTCTTCCAGCCTTCCACAGGAACACGGTGTCATATTTTGATTTCATGCCCGGCTACCCCAGACCTGTCAGAACACAGCCGCTTGCGTTCTGGTTGGTTGAGACGGTTCTCAGCGACTGACCAGGGGTGTGGCTGATGAGTGCTCTCGGTTTGTCTCCCAGTAAAGTTTCAAGAATAGCAAACCAGGCCAAGGAGACATTGACTGGAAAGCAAGAGCAGGAGAAAGAAACATTGTGCACGATATAACCTGCTTTCGGATGTTTGTCTCCAAAGTCAGAGATGAGCTTTGCAACGGGTGCTAAACAAAACAGGAGGCACCGCGCATGCTCAAAGAAGACAAAGGAAACTGGGAGTTTTTCAAAAAGAATTTTAACAGAGATTCATAGCCAGAGGGACTGATGGGGAAGGGAAGGGGTGAGAGGGAGAGGTGGTGGGAGGGTCAGTGGACATGACTGGGATGTACCCATGTCACGCACTTAGCTCTGGGCCTCTGAGCGAGTCACGTTTTTCTAGACCTCTGGATGCTTGCATAGAAGCCAGGGGTGATGACACCTGACTTAAAGAGTTCACAGAGAGCAAGGAGGAAAGTCTGTGAACGTGTTTGGTATACAAAGAAACCCCACACAATGAATTATCATCATCCTCTCTCCCTTCCTCTTCTTGCAATTTTGCCTTTTTTTCTTGATTCTTTTTGTCAGTTAGGGTTTTTGTTTTTGTGGGTTATTTTCCTATCCAGAGCCCTATGCCTGCCTTGGTAACTGTTTCTTTCATCAATCAGCACCTGAGTTACACTTTTCTCTTTGAATCTGTCACCCATCTGGTGCCAGACAATGACTGCCTGATACTCAAAACAGTTCGAACACACAGTTCCATGTTACTGAACTTGCTAAGAAGTTGCTCGCTGTGTTCATATTCATTCCTACACACAAGTCTGGAGCCTGGCATTTCCCTAAATGAGAAAGAGGAAGAGAAGGAGGCAGGTGGGGATGAGAAGAGGAGGAAAGAGGAGGGATCAGGGCTGGCAGTCTTGTGCCCCGCGTGTTAATGTTTTCTGAAGGAATGAGCTAATGGATCATGAAGAATGATCCACACAAACGGAAAAACACAGGAACCGGGGCAGCGTGCGGAAATCTTGGTGAAGAGCACATAGTTTCCCGCGGTTGCTGGTGTCAGAATTATCCTGTTCCAACCATCTTTTTTCATGTATCATTCAATCCAGGATGAGAATCCCCAAAGGATGGAGCAGGGTCTGGTTGGACTTAGAACTGTGTGGGGCACAAGGACACTACGATTTACATTTCCACCAGGACCACAGAGAATGGGGTGAGGGCAGTGAATTCCATAAAGGAAAAGTAGGTGCTGTTACCAAGAGAGAGGAAAAAAGAAAGAGAGAGTATTTGGAGGCGTAGATGCTGGGCTACCAACACCCACAAACGTCCACTTTGCCATACAGAAGACTTCCACCTTGGAATGTAATTTCATGGTCTCTCCTTCCTTGGAAAGATACTGATTAATGTGTTTTCCACTTCGCTCCAATTATGATCAAATATATCTAAAACACAGGAGGACTCACCTACCTTGTTCTGACTTCAGCCTAAAATTGCATAAGCTCTGTGACTGCCACACTTCACATTATCCGTTCATATGAGCGCAAAGTCTCCTGAAGCCCCTAAGCCTTTTTTATAGGAACTGTATTTAGGCCTGGTCTTCCTAGCATCCTGATAGGTGTGCAACCGGTTTTTTTAACCTAAGTGTGGAATTTTACTTTTATCCCTATTAAGTCACATCATTAGTTTCAGTCCATCGGGACTTTTTCAAAATCCTAATCCTGTCATCCAATAATTTGCCCCCCCTCCAAGTGTGGAGCCGCCATGTGCGGATTTATGAACTTCTCTATAAGGAAGTGATATAAAGGGGGGGAGGCAGTCACTGCCGTATAGAGGCAAACTGCTTATAGTTCTGCAAACTTGGGCAAGTTTCTTAATCCTTCTGTATCTCAATTTTCTCATCTGTAAACAAAGGATAATATTACCTGCCTTTTTAAAAAAGGATGCTGGTCTGTATACCCACTTCCATTGCATCCAGAGCAGACTCCCCAAAGGCTGTTGTAGACACAAGTCTTTGCTTCTAGTCCTTGCCCTTCAAGTCTTAACTCAGTGAATATAGGCCAGTCATTTCACCTCTCCGGATCTCATTTGCCTCATAAGAAAGAAAGAAAAGAAAGAAAGAAAGAAAGAAAGAAAGAAAGAAAGAAAGAAAGAAAGAAAGAAAGGTGGAGGAAGGAAGGAAGGAAGGAAGGAAGGAAGGAAGGAAGGAAGGAAGGAAGGAAGAGGGAAGGAGGGAAGGAAGGAAGAGGGAAGGAAGGAAGGAAGAGGGAAGGAGGGAAGGAAGGAAGGAAGGTAGAGGGAGGGAGGGAAGGAAGGAAGGAAGGAAGAAAGGAAGGAAGAGGGAAGGAGGGAAGGAAGGAAGAGGGGAGGGAGGAAGGAAGGAAGGAAGGAAGGAAGGAAGGAAGGAAGGAAGGAAGAGGAAAGGAGGGAAGGAAGGAAGGAAGGAAGAGGGATGGAGGGAAGGAAGGAAGGAAGGAAGGAAGAGGGAAGGAAGGAGGGAGGGAAGGAAGAAAGGAAGGAAGGAAAGAAGGAAGGAAGAGGGAGGGAGGGAAGGAAGGGAGGGAGGAAAAGAGGAAGAAAGAAAAGGAGAGAGGAAGAAAAGAAAAGAAATGGTTGGATCAAATTTGATTTTCTTTAAAGTCCAAGTTACTTTTAAAATTCTTTGTAAAACTCCTTTATGTCTAAATATAGCCCACAATAATCAAAAATTCCCATGGCTCTGCCCGGTCTTCTGTGGGGTTTTGCCATCATCTGGGTGTTTGGGCCACTGGGGCTCATCCTGCCATCGTGACTGAGTGATTGTCAGTCAAGAATTTGTCCTATCCCCACAGCACTTCAAAGAGTGGTGTTCGGGATCCAAGGGTGTTTGTGAAACCCTCAAATGGGAATCAGATCCCTAAACCCTATTCTGGATTTGCTGAATTAGCATTTCTGAGGGCAGGGCCTAGAAATTGGTAATTTAATAAGCTCCCAGGTGATTCACACCAATTTGATAACTACTGACTGACACAAGACTACAGGCCCCACAAGGAATTCGCAAGTGTCTGTTGGATGAATTGATCCTCTGCATATAAAGAGAAGGATGCTAGGAAATGAACAAGGTTACTTGACGTTGTATCTGCTAGCTCAGAGCCACACAAAGTGGGTAACACGTGAGTATCCATTCACTCCTCCTGTGATATCTTCAGCAGAAGCACTCAAACCACAGAATCCACTCTTAGAAATCAGCACTGGAAAACACTTTCCAAAATAGTCAGAGATGAACCTCCCCATCAGGGACTTCCTAAGTCACTTCTGCTTTAGAAAATAGATCATCTTTTCCCTCTGGCTCCTGATGATACATTAGAGATTCTGCAACTAAAGGGAGGCCATTCTTCCAAAACCTCAGCCAACGCACTCTGAGGGCACCACCCACACTGAGTCACCGATATGCTGTGCAGGACAACAGGCACTTCGGGGGGCAACAACGAGGGGGTGAAGGAGAGACCCCTCCCCAAAGACAGCCAGAGTCCAGGAGAAGCACCAGGCAAGTCTACAATGGCTTAGTTAAAGCTGTGAGTTCTCAAACACGCGCTGTTTATTGAAGCCTTCATTTCCCTGACTTTGATGATCTTTGCTTTATAATCAACACTTAAATATTATGGAAATGTGCTAAATGGCTAATTAATCGCTTTCCACTGCTGCGAATGCTAAGTGCTACTGTACTTTTGTGCCTGTTCTGCGGAGACATGTAATATTTTCAGAACTGTCAAAAAGACATTTCTGTTTATACTAGATTCCACTTGGAAATCAGGTTAGTAAAATTTGGTGAGCCTCTTCAAGGGGTGAGAGAGGAAAGAATATTTATTGGCCCCCTCTTAATTCAGTCCTCTGGATCTATTTATTAATAGAAGGTTAATAAATCTGGGCAGGGAGCAGTGAAAAAGCCTGAAGTCAGAACACTGTCCTTTGTCCTTTAATTTTTTTAAAAAAAATTTAAGTGCATTTGTTTTGAGAGAAAAAGAGTATTCACGTGCACAAGCAGGGGAGGGGCAGAGAGAGGGAGAGAGAGAATCTCGAGCAGGCTCTGTGCTGTCAGCACGGAGCCCGAGTGGGGCCTGATCTCACAAACCAAACTGTGAGACCGCGACTGAGCCATCCAGACGCCCCTCATTTTTTTAAATCATGCTGGTTAATCTTTACCAACACCCCCAAGTTCTTGAGTGCCTTTTCTCAAGGAAAACTGCTCTCTACTCAAATTCTGTTTCTTTGCCAGCATGCAGTCATGCCATTAAAGGGGGTGGGGAAGGGAGATTTTGTTAACGATATTTGCATAATCGAACTTTGTCTCCATTTTTTTTTTTTATTGGTGTAGAGGATCAAAATCACTGGTGGAATTGCTCTGTCTTAATTATTAATTAAGTTTTTAGGAAAATATTTAGTTTTATTGCTTTCAAGTAGCTGCAATAGCTATATTTAACACTTAGATGTACTTTAATGAATAGATGTTAGGTTTTCATCATGTCTCCTTCTCTTCTAAAAGCTGTCTGTATTCTTAAAAGGGTTTTAAATGGTACTCTCTGATCCTGTTTATACTATCAACTTTCTTATCAAACCCTTCATTCATTGTTAATATAAAGAGAAATTTAACCCCAGGTATGATCATCATAACTTCCAAATAACTGGCAGAAAATTTTTTTTTAATTTTTTAATGTTTATTTTATTTTTGAGAGAGAAAGAGACAGAGTATGAGCAGGGGAGGGGCAGAGAGAGAGAGAGAGAGAGAGAGAGAGAGAGAGAGAGACAGAATCCGAAGCAGGCTCCAGGCTTTGAGCTGTGAGCAGAGTCTGACTCTGGGCGCAAACCCATGAACCGTGAGATCATAACCTGAGCCGAAGTCAGTCCCTTAACTGACTGAGCCACCCAGGCACCCCCAGAAGAAATTTTTGAGAGAAATTTTGGAGATTTCTAAGAGACTTACCATCTAGGAGGAGAAATATCACAACAGATTATTGGTAATTATTGGTAAGAGCTTTAATTAGAGTCACATAAAGCTCACAGATAGAATGAAACGTAGGAATCCACTATATTGACTGTGTTCCTCCACAGATAGGAAAAGGAAACTCAGAGAGGTGAATCTAAATATACAAAGTGTAATAACCAGGTTCCAAGGAGCCAAGTCCCAACCAAAGCCAGGGGAACGTATTTCCTAACATACAAAGGAATTCTAAGAGTGACTAACTCCAGGCCTCGAGAGATTAAAGGTCTGAAATATGTGTCACCCAGCTCTGCTGCAATCTGGGCATTTCTCAGATCGGCTTTTCTCTGGATGACCTTTCTGTGACTATTGGTTTATATTATCCTTTTAATTCATAGTAACAGTGAGAATAAGTGCTTCTTTCCTGATAGTTCCAGCAAAATCCCAGGGAAGACCCTAATTACCCTGATTTGGTCATATATTTATCCTTGAGCCAATCACTGTGGCCCCGAGAGGTAGGATATTAACTCATGTGCCAAAGGCGTACAGCCCAGCCAGGTGTGGGGTGGGGATGGGGGATGATTCCCAAAGAAGATAGGTGCCATGCGGGGGAAAAATCAAAATGAAACAAAACAAAACACCCACTATTCACAGCCACCCAGTTAGCTAGTGACAAAGTTAATAATACAGCCAGAGTCCTTACTCCTGATCTGGCGTTTCCTTCCACGAAGGCAGTTTTTATTTTGTTTTGCTTTATTTTTCTTTGCCTTGATTTTAGAGTCCATTTGGTTCCTGTTTCTTTTGGCATAATTAAGTGATTGGGAAAGGCATATATCCTCAACGAGATCATCTTTTGCCTTGCAATATTTCTTATTTTTATTTCAAAAGGTCAGCCTGCCCGTTTCTTGGAGCCCTGCAGAAATATGTGCTCCTTTGTAGACGGAATTCCTCACGGAGATGTTCAAGAGAAGATTCTTAATGTCTGCTGCTCCAGTTTCCAACATATGGTCCAACATGTGGCCAAAGAAATGCTGAGGGTGTCTGGTTCCCCCACTCTGGCCTGCTGCCTAAAGTGAGGGGAAACGCTAATATATGTCCAAAGGGACCAAAACCTTTAGAACCTTTTAACTCTTCTTCCAACAGCCTCTTACAAAAGAGTCCGCAATTGCCCTAAATGGGGCCTGTTTGAACAGGGCCACCTCCAGGATCTTGCTGGTTTTCCCTGAGGTTGGCACACGGTGTATTCACTAAGAGTAAGAGGGAATAAGTGCACTCCATCAGCCTCCTTCCCTTTTCTATCAAATGTAAGTGGTGTTATAATATTGATATGATCAAGACTAATGAGCCATTAATTCTAATTCAAAAAAATGAGGTAACTGAACATGATCTTTTACAGCGCATTGATCTGATACGCCAGATGAAGGCAAGGTTACATTTCCTCTTGGAAATATGCCTACTCTTCACAAGCAATTTTAAAAGGTTCCCCATATGGATGTGCTCTTCTATGTGCCAAAAATAAATCTAATAGAAGGAGACAAATAGAATGTCTGAAGAGAAAATATGCCCACCTTTTTGCACTTCTTCATCCTTCTCCTCTTTCCTTTAAGGGTCAGGCTGGGTGGCAAGTCAATTTGTGGGTCACCAGAATGTGCTTGGGGGAAGCACCAATTTCCTAATGAACGCAAATATATGAGAAGGTCAGAAACTGTGTTCTCTCTTCCCCCATACATACAATAGTGATCACTGAGGGAATTGAGTTTTAATTAGTGGCTGTAAGTGCCATTTGGGGGCTAACTGCACATGCATGTATTTTAGGGTGGAGCTGGCAATAAAGACATTTTATCCTGCCATTTGAAGAGGTAATATACCATGCCAACTTGAAGCTACAAAGAAGGGGGGTATATTTCCCATAAAACACTTTGTCCCTCCTTTGAAAGAACTAATGGTTATTCAAAAACAATCTTGGTTTTTTAGGGGGAAAATACAGACATACATGGTATAAGTTTGGAGATATTGGCTCTGGTGATGAAGATAAGCGGAGTGTTGAATGGTAATCCCATGGAAGTTATTTTCAATACCAGTCACATTCTAGTCTCTCCTGAACTTTGATCAAACTACCCTTGCACATACTTATTAGCAGCTTGAATATGTGTAGTGATGGATTGAATTGTGTCTGCCAAAAATTTATATGTTGAACTTCTAACCTCTAGAAGTTCTAACCCCAGGGACTGTATTTGGAGGTAGAATCTTTAAAGAAGTAACTGAATTAAAATCAGGTCATTAGGGTGGGCCCTAACCCGATCTGACTGGTATCCTTACAAGAAGAGGAGATCAGGACCCAGACAGGCACAGTGGGAAGGCCGTGTGAGGACACAAGGAGAAGACCACCAGCTGCAAGCCAAGGAGAGAGACCTCAGAAGAAACTGACCCTGACAGCCCCTTGATCTTGGACTTCTAGCCTCCAGAATTGTAAGAAAATTAATTTCTGTCATTTAGACCACTTACTACTTTGTTACAGCATCCTAACAAACTAATACCAACACCAACAGAACTGTAATGGGACTCTAAATCTCTTAGTGATTATCCGTAGAATGTGGACATACCATTTTAAAAAACTCCCAAATTAATAATATCAAGAATACAGTGATTAGAATTATCTCTAAGAGTGGAAGAGTCTAATCTTGGAATATCAACTCTACTTTTAAGACCAAAAGGTCATTTAAAATATCCAACAGAAGTAGCTACCCACGAATGTTTGAAAGGAGATTTTAGAGAACCAAAGAGTGTTGGTAGTTTGGTTACCCACTAGAAACTAATGTTGGGGAATCATAATTCAAGACAAAATATTCTGCCAACCCAGAAATCCTCTCCACAAAGGGAGTAGAGAAAAAAACCACTTTCGTTATTAAACAAGCATTTAACCGGAATGTGATGTGCATCACAAGCAACCTGCTAAGAGATTGCAAAGAGAAGAAATCTCACCCTTTCACAGAGTCACGCAGATACAACCCACCGCACACATGTCCTCGCGATACACGATAACTAGTCCTCAAGTCAGAGGACTCGATAGTGCCATTTGTTTGAGAATAAACTATTCTCACTTGACTTAGTAATTGGGGTGACCATCTGTGTTGGCTAACCGTCTTTCCCAGAGAAAAAACAAACTTGTACACTTCTGTGGCAGGAGGTAGGTTTTCAAGTTGGAGCAGCACACCCGCTGGAAGTCCAGTTCCTTCCATCCCTCGGAAACTGGGAGAGTGAGACACTACCCCCCTTGACGCTTACATTTTAAATGGATGGTTCTCAGGTCCTAGAGAAAGACATTCCCAAGTCATAAAGCAGACAAAATGCCTATCGCATCTTCAAAAGGATTTACAAACATTTGAAAGAAAGGAGACAGGTGCCTGGGGTGGCTCAGACAGTTAAGCATCTGACTCTTGATTTTTGCTCAGGTCATGATCTCACCGTTGGTGAGATGGCACCCCACATCAGGCTTTGCGAGGACAGCCAAGCCTGCTTGGGATTCTATCTCTCCCAACTTCTCTCTCTGCCCTTCTCCTGCTCGCGCTCTGTTTGCCTCTCTCTCTCTTTCTCTCTCTCTCTCTCTCTCAAAAATAAACATTAAAAGAAATTTTTTAAGTAAAAGAAGAAAAGATTTGAGAGAGAGGAGATAGTACATACAATTACAAGTTTTCTGAAATAAATGCACAAAGAAAAAGGGAAGGGGTATCTCTTCCTTCATTTTTAAGCAGGAAAAATTAAGCCTTTTGTTTTAATTTGTATTTGTCCTTACACTATCATTTGAGAGTTCAAACAGAAAGAACTCGTGTTTTCATTGGCTTCCCAAATGCACAGTTTTTAATCTGTAGAAATATTCAAACCTTTAATTAAAAAACCCCTCTTGGATGTGGCTAGCATCTTCCAAGTCTAAACAAAGCTTGGATTTAGGGACTCTGTACCTGAAAGGACCAAGAAACTAACTTCCACGCCAAAGAAAACACATTAGGATAGAATCATCTTTACTCCTAAGTTCTGCTAATTCAAAATGTTACGTGAACAGCACAGTAGAAGAGACATTCCAGCTCCATTAGATGTTGTATACATATCTTATTCAGTTTAGGTGATCTTTCCAAATCACTTAAGATTACTTTTTATCCCGGTGTTAAATATTCATGCAGTCTCAGAAATCTGTGAATGTTGTCAGCTGATGGCACAAGCCAGAGGTTGGTTTAAGAAAAAAAAAAAAATGGATGAAATCAAACCAAACCAACCTGGAGGAAAGGAGGGACTCACAAGACAGAAACATCAAGAATCTTTTTCAACACATTCTGGAAAGCAAGCTCCATGAAGACCCACTCTTCATCTGTCCTGCATCCCTTCCCCAGGATCTAACACCCCCTTAGAGATCTCACTCAGCCCCATGGCTTTAAATGCCACCCATCCGCTATCAATGCTCAAACGTGTACTCCCCAGGACGAACCTCCCCGCGGACTGCAGGTTTGTATATCTAATAGTTCACTTACCATCTGCAATGGCACACCTCATCTTTCACATGCCCCAAACTGAACCCTTGATCTTCCCCTCAGAAACTGTTCCACTTACAGCCTTCCTTGTCTCAGTTATGGCAAATCCCGAACTTCTCCTTGTTCACACCAGAAGCCCTGGAACTCTTTTTGGCCTCTCCCTTTCTCCCACACCAAATTATCATTTGAACATGTCCAGATTCTGACCACTGCTTACCATAGTTACACATCGACACATCCATTTCCCTCTCTTGGGTTATTCAGAAGTTTCCCAAATGTTCTCCTTGTTGCTACTCTTCCCTCTCCACAGTCTATTCTCGAAAGAGGAAACAGTGATTGTCCTAAGACACACTACTTTCAAAACAAAACACTCCTCTACTCAAAACTCTGTTTTTTATCTCCCTTGTAGTGGGAGCCAAAATTCTAAGAGTGCCTCCATGAATGGGCCCTTTCCCTTTTATTCTAGTACTCTCCCTCTCTCTCTCTCTCCCTCTCTCTCTCTGATCCAGCCACACTGGTCTTTTGTTCTGTACACACTAAGTTTGTTCCTGCCTTTGCACTGTTCTGAATACCTAGAAGAGTCTTTCTAGAACTCTTCACATGGCTGGTTCCTTTCTCCCCTCAGATTCTAGCTCAAAAGTCATCTCTAAGTGAGAACTTCCCTGACCCCCTGTCTGCATTCATCCCCCTCTCATCCTTTATCACATCGTTCTATTTTATTTTCTTTATAGCACATCTTCACTTAATGGTTTACTTGGTTATTGCCATCTTCTCCTTGGTTCCCTCAACTAGAATACAAGCTCCATGAGATCAGAGATCTTGCCTGTCTTGTTCACCACTGTCCCTAGCAGTACCTAGATGTATCTAGCACATCACAGGCCCTCAGTAAATACTTGTTGAGCTGCTCCATGATGCCTTATTATGCAACTGACCTGGAACACCTGTCCGTATGGTACAGCTGGTCTGCGGTGTCATAACAAAGAACACCCAGCTACCTAACTGTAAGTGCAGGGTATTATAGTTCCTTTAAAATTTTACCTTATTTGGGGCACCTGGATAGCTCAGTCAATAGAGCATGTAGCTCTTGGGGCATCTGGGTGGCTCAGTCGATTAAGCATCTGCCTTCAGCTTCGGTCATGATCTCTCAGTTTGTGAGTTCAAGTCCCATGTTGTGCTCTGTGCTGATGGCTCAGAGCCTGGAGCCTGCTTCGGAGTCTGTGTCTCCCTTCTCTCTGCCCCTCCCCTGCTCACTTTCTCTCTCTCTCTCTCTCTCTCTCTCTCTCTCAAAAATAAACAAACATTTTAAAAAATTAAAAAAACAAACAAACGTGACTCGATCTCAGGGTTGTGAGTTCGAGTCCCACGTTGGGTGTAGAGATTACTTAAAAATAAAAGCTGAAAAAATATAAGTAAATAAATAAGTAAAATTTTACCTAATTTATGTGTCCTTTTCTCCTAATTTTCAAACTTGGGAAAATCCCCAAGAAGTCCATCAATCCACAATAAAAATTCCCCGAAATAAAAATTTCATGATTTCCTCCTGGATCTCACCCGAAAGGGGGCACGACGAAGGACACAGGCATCTGCCTTGCTGCACAGCTGGCCAGAGAGCAGTGAGTCAGCCTCTCTCGCGAAGACTGGAAGCAAGTCACAGATCGACTTCGTGGTTTGGCTTTCACGCAGGAAAAATGGAAAATAAGGCATCTGCCCGTTTTGTGTATGTTTGGGTAAATTACACACCCTAAATAGTTTTAACAATTCAATTAATAAAGAATTAATTTAAGGGGGCACCTGGGTGGCTTGGTTGATTGTGTCTGACTCTTGATTTCGGCTCAGGACATGATCCCAGGGTCATGAGATTGAGCCCCGCGTCAGGCTTCACACTGGGCATGGAGCCTGCTGCTTAAGATTCTCTCTCTCTCTCTCTCTCTCTCTCTCTCTCTTTCCCTCTACCAATCATACTCTCCCTTCTCTCTCTGCACTGTCCCCCACCCCCACTGCCAAAAAAAAAAAAATTAATTTAGGGAAGTTATCATTGCTGTCATTTTCAACATGTTTTTGTTACTACCAGATTATAAACCCCTTGAAGTCAGAGACCATCCATGACTCAAACACTATCCATTCATAGAAAACATAATAGAATACATACACTGATTTGACTGGATTCTGAAAGTAGCATGATATTTACTGACAACACGTTGCTCTGAAGGTAGCTGACATACTTTTGCTACAAAATCTTTACCTAGCTCTAAGAAGGGTAACAGAGCAATCCCTCTCCTTGAGACAGAGTCTAATAAATGAAACTTAAATGAAACTTAAGAATGAAAGTAACTCAGAAATTACCCTCAAGCCCCCTGAAAAATAAAGAGATTTGCACGAGTTCTAATTAATGTGTTTGGGGAAATGGAAAGCTAGAATAAAGGAGGGTATCTCAACTGTACCTGTTATGGTGACCAGAATCAGGGATATTTATCAGGGAAGCACGGAATAAATTCTTCATGGCATTTGAAAAAAATTAAGTCCCAGCATGTGATATACCAACAGTGGAAAACCACGGGCTTTGGGATCAAATCCAGATGCAAACCGTAGTGGGACCACTTACTGGCTGTGTGCCCTCAGTCAAACTATGTAGTATTTCTGATCCTCAAGTTTCTCATTAGTCACACGGGGATGATGACACTATGCCCGACACCATGACTGAACAGAGTGGAGGCTCAAGAGAGAGACAAAGGGCCTTCACAGGTATGAGAGGAAAAGCTCACACATGCGATAGCAAGTAGGTGTGTGAGCTGCATTCACCTGTCCCGGGAAGCAGGGCAACTAAATAATGCACGAGTTGGAAGCTAATTTTATACTCCAATATGGAAAATGTATTTGATGGGACTGGAAGGTAACGTAGAATGTTAGCAGAGTTGCAATATGGTAGTAATACCTTGAGAAGATAACACCTTGGCCATCCGAGAGGCTGAGGCATGAGGACACTGAGAGAAAGGCACTGACATGGTGGTAGTGAAGGTCTAGGTACATGAATGATGATGGCAGCAATAGCCCATGACTAATGGCACATGGCTATTTATGCTACAGTGTTGTAGCACAGCCAACTCGGGTAAGTCCCAGGGAGTCTTGGCAATAGCTGTTATTTATGTGCTCAAGTTTGGGCATTTATGAGGCACTGTTTGTCTTTTAGGTCTTTATTCTCACAATAGGAAAACATCATCCTCAACAGCCAAAATAAAAACACTGACCAACAGGAAGCCTTACTTTAAAAAAAAAAAATCAGGGTTTTTCATCAACTAGCCCATTTCAACCAGCTCCTGAGTGAAGCTGAGCATGGGTACAAGTGCGCCATCTTCCCCAACCCTTGTATTCTTACCATTTTGAGCCACTACTTTTCTCATAAGACAAATTTCTTCCATTCTGGCAAAGCCTCATTATGTTTCAGCCCTATCCTATATAAAATAACATCCCTTCATACAGTCATCATGGGTTTAGAGGGTTTGTTTGTTTGTTTGTTTAATATAAATTCTACTTTTCCAGAATTTGGCAAAACCGTCAGGGATGTGGCATTCACTTGGATGGGTCTCACTTTTCCAGAGTTGCGATATTTCAGAAAACACAGAAACAGTGATTACCTTTCATCAACTGCTTACTATAAACCAAACAACAATACTAAGTGCTTAACATACATGATTTCATTAAAGCATTGCATGCACACACCAAAGCTATCCCCACATCACAGATGGGGAAGCTTATCTTTAAAATGTTTTTTTTAATTTTTTTAAACATTTATTTATCTTTGAGACAGAGAGAGACAGAGTATGAATGGGGGAGGGTCAGACAGAGAGGGAGACACAGAATCCGAAACAGGCTCCAGGCTCTGAGCTGTCAGCACAGAGCCTGACGCGGGGCTCAAACTCACGGACCGCGAGATCATGACCTGAGCCGAAGTCGGACGCTCAACCAACTGAGCCACCCAGGCGCCCCTAAAATGTTTTTATTTTTGAGAGAGAGAGGAAGAGAGAGAGCACGCACCCACACAAGTTGGGGAGAGAGACAATGGGAGAGAAAGAATCTTAAGCAGATTCCACACTCTATGCAGATTCTGAGACAGGGCTTGATCCCATGACCCTGAGCTGAAATCAAGAGTTGGAAGCTCAACCGCCTGAGCCACCCAGGTGCCCTGAAGCTTATCTTTAAGAACAGTGGTTCATCATTTGGGCTGCACATTATATGCCCAGCCTGTACCTCAGACCACTGAAAGCAGATTCTCTGGGGGAGGGACCTAGCCATCACTAGTTTGTAAAACTCCACAAGTGACTCCAATGTGCAAAGTTGACACCACTCTTGTAATTCCTTACCCACAGTCATTCAGGTTGAAAATGGCAAAGGGCAGTCTTTCTAGTCCAATGCCCCTATTCCAAACGACTATACTCAAGGTTCTTGAAACCCTGGCAGCATAAGAATGATCTGGGCGAGATTTATAAAATTACCAGCACAGACCCTACTCCCAAAGATTCTGAGTTTATTGGTATAAATTGGAGCTCAGCCATGGGTGCTCTTAAAAAATTTCCCATGCTATTTTACTATGCAGCCAGGTTTGACAACCACTGCTTTATATTATTTTTATTGGCTTAATAATTAAAAAAAAAAAACTTGTTATATTTATTTTCCAGCATAGCTTGAGGGCTTTCTTAAACCAATCTATATTTCTACACGCTTCCCCATTGGTCTTTTCTTGTCCTAAGGGAGTGTATTTAGAGTTCTTGACCTCCATCTGCTGATTAATATGATCAACGACTTTAATAATGAGCATATATTGAATATTCCCAATATAATACATACGCCCAAAACATCAGAAAGTGCCTCAAAATCTGGAAGCTTATAATATAAATATTTCACTGGTGGGTTCTTTTTTTTTTCTTTTTTGGCAATGTACAAGTATGTTTAAAAAAAAAAAAGTCCTAGGCTAGGCCAAAATAATCCCTAGAAATGAGAAGGGGAATGACTAGCATCAATGAAAATCCTGAAAGCTGAAAATTAAAGAGGCAAGTGTCATAATGTCATATAAAGGCACACTGGCAGTCATTAAGGTACTCTTATAAATGGAAAACATAACAAAAAGGAATTCAAAGAGGAGGACAAGATTCTCAAGTGGAAAAATACAAATGAGCTTATAAAGTGCTAAACAACCAACAATACTGATTTCTTTCTTGCTATTTTTTAGTCTTATTAATTTTAGCCTTATTACTTTTGTTTTAGAGTTTTTTAATGGCCTTATTGAGGCACAAGTGACATATAATAAAATATACATGGTTAAAATTTGTAATTTCATGTTTTGATATATGTATACAACCATGAAGCCGTAACAACAGTCAGGTTAGTTACCTCTAGAAGCTTCCTCATTCCCTATTATAATCCCATCCCTGCCCCTACACAACCACTGATGTGATTTCTGTCATTATAGATTAGTTTGTAATTTTTAAAGTTTTAAATAAATGAAACCATACAGTCTGATGTATTGTAGAGAATCATCCAGAAGGGATTCTCCTTTTTTTGTTTATTTTCACTTCTTTCATTCAGCATAACTATTTTGAGATTCATACATTCTGTTGTGTATATAAATAGTTTATTTCTATTCTTTGCTGAGTAGTAGCCCATTATATGGACATACCACAACTTGTTTATCCTTTCATCTGTTGATAGACATTTGGACGGTTTTGAGGTTTTTGTTATCACAGGTAAAGTTGCTATGAATATAGCATATTTGTATACAAGTCTTATATAGACATATGCTTTCTTTTAATAGGGGAGGTGAATAGCTAAATTATGTGAGAAGTGTGTGTTTAATTTTTTAAGAAACCGCCAACCTCTTTCAGAATGGTCATACCATTTTACATTCTTACCAGCAGTGTATAAAAAGCTTCTATGCTTCTATGTTTTCACATCCATACCACCAAATGATATGGCCAATGAACTTGACTTTTTAAACATATGAAATAAAGCCATAAAAGTTTATTTTAATGTCCTTATCTATCTATTATTGTAACATTTATGTGAGTTCTGGGTTGATTTTGATTTATTTTTCTCCTCATTCATGATTGTATTTTCCTGCTTCTTTGCCTGCTTGGTGATCTTTGATTGAATACCAGAGATTGTGGATTCTCTCTTTTTCGATGCCGGATATTCTGTATTTCTGTAAATATTAAATATTTCTTAGCTTTATTCTGGGTTGAAGTTAAGTCACACAGAAACAGTCTGATCTTTTCACGTCTTGCTTTGTTAATTGAGATCAGAACTCTGTTTAGTGTAGGGATCATTCTTCCCCACTACTGAGATAAAGCCCTTCTGAGTAATCCACTGATACCCCCTCAATTATAATGCTTTCCAGTCTGGTTGTTGGGAACAAACCTTATGCCTCTCCCTGTGGGTGTGTGAGGCATTTTCCCCTGTAATCCTTTCAGATGGTCCTTTTCAGTTTCCTGAAACTATGGGTAGGTTCAGTACTCAGCTAAATACTCAAGGAGGACCTCTGCAGATCTTTGGGGTTCTTTTTCAAATACTCTGTCCTGTGAACCTCAGCCACCTTCAACTCTCCTCCCAGATTCACATCTCTGTCTCCTCAAATCAAGGAGTCTGCACGTTATAGCCTGGGTTCCTCTTTTTTGAGCTGTAGTCCAGACACTCTCTCTACGCAGTTAATTGGAGCAGTCAGAGACCTGACCTCATCTGTTTCCCATCTCTTAGGGATCCTTGTCCTTTGTTGTTTCGAATACTTTTCTTGGTATATTTAGTTTCAGGTGGGGGGAATATATCTAATCCCTGGTACTCTACATTGTCTGGAAACAGACAATTTATTTTCTGTATATTTTCTGGTTATTTAAAATTCCCTGATTATAGATATTCAATACAATCGTGGAGCGAGAACTGCACCAAGGAGATGGCAAACACAAAATGCCAAGTGAGAGCAGGTTTCCTCTTGTGGTACACAACACATGCCGTGAACCCACATGTGGATTTGGTCTACTCAGCTGGATTATAAGTACCACGATGATAAGGACTGTGTCTTACATTCTTCATGGATCCTTCTATGTCCCTCGCCTGCACCCTGCAGAAGCAGGATAAATGGTGGTAATTACTAATCTGCATTCTCCTTTCACAGCTTAAGTCTCTTTCATTTCCCTGGGCTGAGACAATGTACGAGCACGAATGCTCACTAATATGCCTTACTACATAGATCTTGAAAGAACTTCTTTTTTACCATTTTTTAATAGGCAAAAATAAATTGTAATAAAAGATCTCAAGTCTGGTTCCTTTCTTAAAAATTTTTTTAAAATGTTTTATTTATTTTTGAGCATGCGAGAGAGACAGAGTGTGAGTGGGGAGGGGCAGAGAGAGGGAGACACAGAATCTGAAGCAGGCTCTGGGCTCTGAGCTGTCAGCACAGAGCCAGATGCTGGGCTCGAACCCACAAACTGTGAGATCATGACCTGAGCCAAAGTCTGACACTTAACCAATGAGCCACCCAGGTGCCCCTTAAATCTGGTTCCTTTTTAACCCATATAAGAGGACAGGAGCCATCTCACATGCCTTTAATAACTCTTACAGTTGAGCTGAAAAATGTTGGTATGTAATGACTGACTGAAAGAATTAATAATGGATAATATATGAGTGGATAATATATGGTGAGGTTTCTTTTGGAAGCCAGTGACAAGGACACTGAGGCAACACGGAGTTCTAATGCAGCCTTGGGATCAGGCATGCCTCAGTTCTAATCCTAGCACCCCAAACTACATGGTGCTGGGCAAGGCTCTTGACCTCGCTAAGCTTTGACCTGATTACCTCCAAGCATGGCAATACCACCTTCCAGAATTTGTGTGATAATCATAGAGATTATTCATATTCATATTCACTTAACACAGGCGCTATCACCTAGTAAGAGGATGCATTTCAGAATTTGGAATCAGGCTCTGCCATTCATCAGTTATGGGGTTAATGGTTAGTCATTTCAACAAGACATTTTTTTTCCCACTTCACAGAGCTGGTGTGAGGATGATATTGAATAATGCAGGTGAAAAGCACTTGGAAAATTGTCTTTTTGTCTGTAATAAATACTTGTTGATTAATCCCTGCCTAGTAACAAACACTGTGACAACTCATAAAACCTCTGTGGGATTCTTGAAGAAAATGAAAACACTTGGGGGTGAGAGGTGACAGTTGATGTTATAGCCTCCCTCCAACCAAGCCCTCATTTCTTCCAAAGCAACAGTGCATTCTCCCCAGAACCAAAACACAGTTATTCAAGGACTGTCAAGATGAACACCCCAGTGTTCATCAGACCTAATTAATTTTTGCATTATTATTTTTTTAATATTTTATGTATTTTCAATACAAATTGATACAATAAAAACCAAGCAAGCATACAGCATTTTGCATTATTATTTTATCAGGTCTCACATTTTGGCATTAAATAATGATATAAATCAACTAGAAAACAGCATGAAAACACCAATAAAGACAAATATTATCTTAACTTTCTCATATTGTTCTCTTATAACATCTCATATTAGAAGTGGTTTGGAGGAAAAGAAAAATACCTCTTAAAATGATCCCTACCATAAATATTTAAACTTTGATGTTGTTCCTGGTAGACAAAAAAAAAAAAAAATAGGGAAGGAAAATGCAATACTGTCTTCAGTAGTGATGTAGAGATAAACAATAACAGCAGCAATGCACCACATAATACATAGAGAAATAAAATTGATAAAGAATCAGAAAATAAAAGTCCCTCAAGAAACCTCTTCATAGTGTACATATAAATTCTGGAGCTGTTAGAAATCTTGTATTTAATCCCATGCTGACTATACTCAGAATTGTCATGAACGTGAAAGAACAACTAGTTTTTTTTGTTTTACAATAGTGGTCATGGAATAAAATAATCAAATATACTGAACATTACCGATACCAGCTTCAAAATATAATTTTAAGGTATTAAGCCTGCTACTAATTCTTACCAAAAAAAGAAGAAAATTCTCTGACACGACAAAACCTAGTTACACAAAGCTAAATTCATGCAGAGGTTTTAAAGGAAATAATCACTTGATCATTTTCCAATAATTTATGGAAAGAATTAAAAGACTTGTGTTAAAAAATACACACATATCTACACATACACATACACACATGCACACGCACACACACACACACGCACACACATACACACACCATTATTTCTACTTCTTACTCCTTTAGTGCTGGTTCTTTTCAGGGGACAGAGACGAGGGAGTGTCAGAACTGTGGGGGAAATGGGGGGTCAAAAGCTACGTGGTTTGAACAGGTTCCCAAGTGAGCACCCAAACCCTGAGCAGCTCTGCTCAAGTTTCTACTTTTCAAAGGGGAAAAGAATACAAACATTCAAAAGTCCTCATTTCCATCTACGTAATTTTTGGCTCTACCTAAGTTACTGCTAATTTGATTGCTTTGGTCAAATTAATTATTTACGCCTTGGTTTTGAAAGGCTTCCAGGTTAAAGAAGGACCCTTGTACACACACACACAGACACACACACGCGCACAAACACACACACACACACACACATACACACACACACACCACTTTCAATGAAAAGCAGTGTTTATGGGCTCCAGGGAGGAGGGAAGGAGTGGCTGACTACAATCCTGAGCAAGCACAACTCGAGAGTAGGAGACAAAAGACAGTGATCCCAGCATCTGGGTGTCTTGAAGCAGAAAGCAAATGTCAAGGACAGAAGGAAAGTGAAGGGGAAAGTGACCACTCAGGTGGGACAGACCATGCTCAGGTATTAGAACTTTGACTGAAAGAATCTTCTACTTTCATCCAGCCTATTATCTTCAAACTATCAACATTTCTGAGAATAGGGCAGAAACTCTCCAGGTTCTAAAAAAGAATATTTAGTAAGATGACTAATATCAGGTCAGTCTCGAAACAAATGAAAAGAAAGAAAGGGGCACTATCAAAAGGCACCGTGCCCTTGAGGGTAGGGAAACATGGATGACATAGCCTTACATTCAACAGACACCTTTGAGGGTCTACCATGTCCAGACCCTGAGCCTGATTTTTTTTAACATGACTAACATCTATGAGACATGCTAGCATGTGTCAGGCACTGTCCTAAAAGTTTTTTGTGAGTCATCTCTTCCAATCTTCACAGTGACCCTATAAGGATGACTGCCACCATTCCCATCTTACAGAACAAAGACCCAGGAAATATAAGCAACTTGCCTGATGTCAGACAGCTTCTAAGGACAGAAAGAAGATTTATTCCCAATATTCTGACTCCAGAGCCCCATCTTTATCCACCACGCTTTATTGCAAACTAATGCTTACTTGTAGGGTTTGTGAGGTTTGGAAAATTTGGATGAATAGTATGGACATCATCTCTCATGCACATACCTTACTGTGGCCCTTATACTGCCCTTCTGGTTTTCCTTCATAAACTAAATGTGGATTAAAGTCAATGTCTTTAATGTAGTATTGAGTTTTTTCTACATGTATTTGTCAGCACACACCCACTGAACCTTCACATATCTACGCTAATGATGGCAGAGGCAGTTCAGAAGAAGGGATGTGAGTTTATCATGCAATGTTGGCATTAGTAGAGTTGTCCTCCCACCAGGTATTACTTATGTAATTGGTAAAAATAAATTGATTTCCTAATACCATAGTAGCTGATGAGTGAGGGAGTTATGTGAGGATCCTACTGGGCAGCAGAGAGAAATCAGCGTAGGGCACTATGGAGGTAACTGAGATGTAGTGGTTTGGATCCACTTAATTCCTAGGTGATCTCCAGAGAGTCACAAACCTCTCTGAGCTTATTGACCCATATGTACAATGGGAACATAAGACTCCGCCCCCATAATAGTATTGTGGCAACTAAAAGGGATAATATCTATAAAAGAGCCTAGAGCCACACCTGGCATCTAGTGATGCTATGAACATGTTAGTTTGAATCTCATAGATGCTAATCTGATATTTTACTGCCAGTTGGCCAGTCCAGCTTCCTTGTAAATTGAATGCAAAGATTGTATTTTACGAATTCTGTACTGGTAGATCTCATAGTTCCCTGTACATAGGTATCAGCTACTGATATTGTTGAAAGTGCAGATTCTCTAAACTCTGATCACAGAGATTCAGATACAGAAGGTCTACAGTGGGGCCCAGGCATTTTCACTATTAGCAAGTCTGCCCAGAAAAACACATTTTGAGCACACACACACACACACACACACACAATCCTTCACTTGCAAGACTTATTGGTAAAATTTTGTTGACATTTCCTTTAGTGTTTCTCTGGACTCCTTTAGCAGTTTCCAATTTTTCTTGGACAATGAAAGGATGTAGGTATGTGAAAGTCACCTGTGTTCATTAAGAAAAGACTTTACCCTGGTCAAAGGAATTTATATTTTCAAGTGTCAATATAGTGTCAAGTTCTACTAACTGAATCTGCCCACATGGAGACAGATGCATAAGCAATACTTCCAGAAGAATTTGGTCAAGGATAGGAAGTGTCCCAAGACTTTAAAATAATTTGAAATTTAAATGGAGTCAGTATAAGTGATTTGCTAACTTCATAGGCCTGAAAAGTCAGCCTTCATCCCATCTGGACCTGTTTCAAAATTCCTACAGCCATGATGTTCTGGGAGAAGGTCCCCACTAGACCTGATCACTAACTTGTCCTCTAAATTATGGACTGGATAGAGAGTCTTCATTTGGTGCTCAGAAACTGTCCATGGAAACGCTTCCACCCTTCAGCCCCTTGACTTACATCATTCACTCCCCCCCCCCCGGAAGTTGACATAACTATTCAGCTCTGACATCTGAAACTGTCCCGATATTCTAACCCATGCTGACCACTCTGGTGTACTCTTAGAGCCCATGATGTCTGTGCCACTACTTCAGAACATGGCCATTTTTAGCTTAAGTTTTATCCTTATTTGTCTCCCTAACAAAACTATAAATTCCTCTGAGGGCAGAAACTGTATCTCCACTTTCTTCTGATTCCCCCACAATGCCTAACCCACATCTATGCACAGAGTAGGCTCTCAGTAAAGATTAACTGATGGGAACTGAGCATACTGAAGATCAAGGTATCCTCAAAAGTGCCACTCTCTTCCTGAAAGCCACCAACCCCTTTTACGGGTACTGAGAGACAGCATGACCTCCTCTACTGCTAAGCTCTATCTAGTGGCTTGGCATTATGGGAGTCCTATCTTTTGTATGATAGAAATCCAAATATGGGTCTGGACCCCACTTTTTTCATGCATATCTCTAAATAGTGGGAGAAAGAGAGAAAAATATCTTGTAGCCACTGCTGTGTCTTTATTGTCCTCGGCTTGGCTCCCATTAGGTATAGGCTGGTAGTGCTCCCAAGCAGACAGACACCTGTATTTTCAATACATGAAAAACCTCACTAAACAAAGCGTGCTTCAGGGCACCTGAGTGGCTCAGTCGGTTAAGTGTCTGACATCGGCTCAGGTCATGATCTCATGGTTTGGGTTCGAGCCCCCATCAGGCTCTGTGCTGACAGCTCAGAGTCTGGAGCCTGCTTTGGATTCTGTGTCTCCCTCTCTCTCTCCTCTTTCCTTGCTCGCACTCTGTCTCTCTCTCTCAAAAATTAATAAACATTTTTTAAAAAAGCATGCTTCTATGTTAATAAAAATTCAAAGTAAAAATAAGGAGAATACATCAAATGTGGAATATTATTTCATCCACTCATCATTAGGGAAGCACATACTGGGTCCATGAGAATCAGTGTGATCAGAGACATAGAAAAACAAGCCTCTCTCTACTCCTTTCTCAGGGCTTCATGGTGCCTACATTCTCTCACCAGTAAAATCACAAGAGAACGTCATATTACCACCATTCACTATAGCATGACATTATGTGTAGAAAAATAGTGTGTGTGTGTGTGTGTGTGTGTGTGTGTGTGTGTGTGTATGCGTATATCTTGGGCCCCCATGCAAAAGGAATAGTTGCTTAACATCAAATGGGGGCTTATTAAAAAATTGTTTTGCCTACCAAAGCTCTCCCACACCAAGAAAGCACAGGAAAGGAATCATTGAGGAAGAGCCTATTTTAGAAAATCAAAAGTTGCTTTCTGTTCAGTCTCTCAGACTTTCAACGGAATAAACTTGCTCAAGTCCACATGACAAGAAGAATTAAAAGGATGGTAAAATAGCACTGTCCCACATCAAGCAGCAGAAGCTTGAAATAAACACATAAGTTCCCTGGTAGCATCAATCAAGTGGAGTATTTATATTCTCTTTGACTAAACACTGAGACAGTGATTGGAATAATGAGAAACAATGCTGAAAAACAATAGAGAATTACTGGCTTCCCCCCCCCATTACCACCTCCAAATGATAACTATAATTCAGTAAAGATCACAGAGGCTGGCAATTATGTTGAACATCACTTCCTACCAGCCTTTTATTTACTCAATTCCTCCTAAATGAATATCTAGCTGAGGGGAGTAAATTGTATGTGGACACCCCTATCAATAGCCAACTAAAATATATTGGCATGATATCAAATAAATAGAGTGGATAAATATATTAGGCACAAGATGGCACATGGTGAGCTGTTTTATAGGTTTGTGGCGAAGGAAGAGAAGACATATGACAAATAAGTGTGCTTCTCGTGTGAGGAGGCTAAATCTTGCTAAAGCAACTAAGAATTGAAGAGGAAGATTTGAACCATACTCCTAGGTTTTTCAATCAGGTCTTATTCTAAGGATTCAGGATTTCATTTCTGAATGGAGAAGTTGAGTTAAGACTGGCTGAAAGAATGAAAGCTGAATCCAAAAGAATGAGTCGTAGATTCTCTGTCGAGACAGATGCGGAAATGTTTGCTGATGAATAAATTTAAATTCATTATTGAAAACTGAAACAGCAGAGCATTTGTTAAAATTAGCCTACAACTTTCGATGTGGGGGGAAACTTTTTGCTCTATAAGGGAAAAAATGCTAATTTCTGGATTATTGGCATTTTCACTCTCTCTTATATGGTATGTCTTCAAAATTCACAATAGAAATGTGACTCCTGTTTTGTTATTAATGTTTCCAGAAAGGAAGGCCAGACAGAAGGAAAACATTTCTTCCTCAATTAAGAAGGCTTTTAAGCCTTTTTGCCTGAATTTCACTAATGCCTCATTTCACCAAATCAATCATGTTGCTCTACTATTGTATTAAAATGTACTTTAATAACAAATGTTTGAAATCAGAAGTGACATTTTTTTCTAAGATGCATTACTAATAAAGTAACACACATTTTCATCCTGCGTGAAACAGCTGGACCATGACGAGATCACATTAGCACTAATTAAAATGATATTTTTTGTGCAGTTTTTGCTAACCCAGCTTCATTGGACTCAAAAGGATTTTTGAAATCCATAATGAAGGCTATTATGTAATCTTACCATGATTCTCTTGAATCAGGCTACTGTCTAATTTCTCTGTAACGATATTTTCTTGAAACTCTCACTCAATAAAATCAATATTAAGTTTTTACTCTTATAGCTCTTTTTTCAATATACGATCCTCATTTAATTAAAAAAAATTAAAGCTTTAATTTATTTTGCTTGATGAACAAGAAAAATATAATATTAAAGGCAACATTTTGCAATGTTTCTCTTTTTCTTCACTTTACTGGGTCCCTGTTGTTCCCAACGTATAATTTGCAAAACATATTGCTTCAATACTTACAATGAGAGAGGCGGCCCAGCTGTGGGAGGGAGAGGACAGCAGCCTCCAATATTACCATAATAATCTGCCTAGACTCCCATGAGCCCTCTGGTATATACAATTCTCTGTACTGCAGGCCCCAGCTGGAGAACATTCTCTTGACATGTATGCCAACCTTTGCCTGCAGGCAAAATAAAAAAAGGCAGAGAAGTAATCATGAAAATAAAAAATCTTGTCAACTGCATTAGGATGCAGTTCCCATGTTTTTGCTCACGTAGGCAGGCATTGTGCTAACAAAATGATATGAGACTTTCAAAGACTGCAGCTGGTATGCATTTAGATCTAAAAAAAAACCCCCCAAAACAAAAAACAAAACGTCATGTTAATTTTGCAATCCTAAACTTTGGGGAGGGGAGGGGGAACTGTGGGGAGTGATAGTTTAGTTATTACTGTCAATATATATGACAACTTTATTTACCAGCCATTACTCAGAAGATTGCTTGTTACGGGAATTGGACAAGAAAAAGCAATACTACAGTATGGAGGTTAATCATGGATGAAACTTTCAAACAAATATTATTTTGACCCCTTGGCAAGTAAACATAAGAGAAACTCGAGCAGTTGCTGATTAACATTCTTTTCCAATAATCCCATAAGAACTATTGTTACGGTAGTTCCCCTAAAGATTCCATCTCAAGTCAAAGAAATGATGTTAACCTTTAAAATAATAAGGTAAAACTTCAAAAGCACTTCTTGAACATTTATGCTTTGAAACTGAAAGTTCAGATTGGGTTGTATTTTGTTTTAAAAGCCAGTAAAAGTCAGTGGGCTTAGAATATTCTACGATTAATGTTTAAAAATCTGATATCCTTGTAACAGCACCAAAAGTTCCCGAACTTTATTTGTTGAGACAGGAGACTCCCCTAAAAACAAATTAATCCAGAATACATCTGCAGTGGCCCATATCTACCTGCATCCCACTGGATAAATATTCTGAACAGACATTCTGCATATATGATATTAACTTTCTTTGTCAAATTAATTTTCCAAATGCTAGACAGACTGGAAGAGGGCAGTATAGTGTTATATTAGCTCTTAAACAAGTCTGTTTGCCAGGAAATGTTCGATTTTGCTGTCTTTACCAATATGGTGATGAGAAATCGCTCTGCAGATTAAGATACAGACTTAGATAGTTGAGAGGTTACAGTGTAAAGCAGGTTTTTAGTAGTTGTTGATCACTTATGAAGACAGGATATACAAACTGGGTTTGTAATTACATATTTATGTGTCTATTTAATTAATGTCAATCTCTCCCACCAAATGTAAACTACATGAGGGCAGGATCACAGAAATTTTATTCACCATTTCATCCCAAGTGCATGGCACATGGTAGGTATTTGTGGAAAGAATAAGTGCGTGCATTGAATTATTTATTCATTCATTCAACAAATATTTACTGAGGCACTTGGGATACAGCAGTGAATAAAGCTGATGAAAATCCCTATTTTCATGACATAGAAAAGAGATAATAGATATGACAAATAAGTAAAATGCAAATTGTGTTAGATGATCACAAATACAAAAAAGAAAAGTTTAGCAGGGAAAAGGGATAGAGTGTGAGTCTGGGTGGGAGGTGCTATTTTAGAAAGGGTGGCCAGGGAACGCCTCCACTGGAATGAAAGTATAAAACAGACGAGTTGTCTCCGCTAGGTAAAATTGAATAGATTCCCAACTAAGAATCCAATCAAAAGGCAAGGAAAGCAAAGACTCAACATGCTGACCCTTTCACTATTTCAGTAAATACCTGTATCCACTCACCCCCAAAGAAATTATAAGCCCCTCTAAAACAGAGATAGCAACTTTTTTAGATATTATCTCTGGCACTTGGCACAGTGTCTTGTATAAATAGTAGATGTTCTACCGCTTATGCTGAATTGACTTGGATTCCCATTAGGATAAAATAACAACAGTAGGAAGATCTCCTATGCCCCAGGGAGTGATAAAATAGCAGGATGGAGGAGAACGTTCAGCACACTTCGGGTGGCCAGAGGGCAGCGGAGTGAGGCTGGGCATACGCCACTGCATAGCATTTGGCTTGATGCTTCCTGAAGCTCACTACACACAGCCGTACAGCCCAGAGATGACCACTGCTGGTCCCAGGCGAAAATAAGGCAAGCTTATAGAGAACTGAGTACTACAACTAGAGAAATTAATCAAAGCCCTTACCTTACTAACAGGGGCTCATGTTGGGATCATTTTCACCTAGGAAAGAAAACACACCGAGGTCACTCTTACTCTTACGGAAGTGATCTTACTCTTTTGTATCCATGGCTTCAATTTGTAGAGCTGGCCACACTTGGGTAGCAAATCACATGAGGCCTTTGGGTAGGTGCTGCCTGGAGAGGTCAAATGCTACCATGTCATAGAGCATGAATTAAAGGAACATTGCGCTCTCCACAGAATTAGGAAAATGGGTCACTGGAGATAGGATAGGGGAGGGGTTCTAGGGAAAATAATCAAGTGACAGCAACATAGAAATGCAAGACACACAGGCATAAAAAGAGGATGACATAGTTACAGCCCAAAGTCGTGGGAGAATGTCCAGATGACAAAGCAAGAAATGTTACAACCAATGCAATACAATGGAAGAAAGTTGCAATATCAGGCTCTCCCCTCAGCTCTGCAAAACGCACAGGTTTTTCCTCACCTTTAGCCCACTGCACATGTTCCCATTGTCTCTTATTCTGTTGTCTGGTACTGAGGCCTGAGGCTTGCCCACCATGACCTCTGTGTGAATGCTGAAGATGTAAACCGTTGAATCCCTGGATCCTGGAAAGTGTCTGGAAAACGTAGGCAAGTATTTGTTGCTGGGAACAAAGTCCTCAATTATATCAGGCATTGACCTGCGTCTTTCTGATCGCAGTGCTCACGTTTATTAGGGGTAGAAAGAACATACAGCGGAGAAGTAAAACTTGAAAGCAGATGTTTGTAGCAGTAAAGAGAAACCACTAAGCTAATTCAGTGATATGTGCTTTGTTACTACCAGGAAAGTACAGATCGGTTGATCACATCATTGCAGAGAATAACAGAAAAGAGGGTAGGATCACAGAGTCATAGGGAACAAGAAATTAATTAATTTAAATATTGGGTAGAAATTTGTTATTCTTGGGGTGCCTGGGTGGCTCAGTCGGTTAAGCGTCTGACTGGCTCAGTTGGTGAATTCGAGCCCAGAGTCAGGCTCTATGCTGACAGCTCAGAGCCTGGAGCCTACTTCAGATTCTGTCTCCCCCTCTCTCTCTCTGCACGTGTTCCATTTCTCTCTCTCTCAAAAATAAATAAACATTAAATTTTTTTTAAAAATTAAAGAAACATGTTTGTTACTCTAAGAGGGCTGAAATATTCATACATGAGACTAAGGCTCCATTCCTAGTGAATTACCCCTTAGTAGGTAACCTAATGTCCACATTGGTATTGTAACTGATTTTCCTTTACCTTTTCTGGGTGTCCCAACCACACCCATGGCTGCAAATAGCTTCTCTCTATTGAAATCTGCCCCCCTTCCCCCAGTTCACACAACTCTTCCTGAGCTCCACACAGACTGCTTTCTGGATATCTCCAGTTATGTTCCATAGACTTTCAAATTCCACACTCATAATTTTGTCCCCCAAATCCTTTTTCCTTATGTTCTTATCTTAGTAACTGGCACCCCTGCTTACCCAAGGCGGAAGCATGGAATTGATCCTTGATTGCACCATCTCTCGCCTTCTCTCCCCACCATATCATCCCATGTCCTAAAGAATCTTCCTTTTAAGTAACTCTTTTGCCTATCCCTTTATCTGCAACTCATTAGTAACTTGGCTCAAAAATTCTTCCTGTCTCAGCTGTATGTGGTACACATCTCCTGACTAATATTCTCAAAAGAAGAACTTCCTCCTGCCTCAACCAACACACCCTCCTCAACCTTACCTGAGTGGCCTTTTGAAAATGCAAAATCTCCTCCTTGGAATACTTCCGTGCCCTTGAGTTTAGCTTAAAGTCCTCCTTGTTTTGTGTTAAAGTCCATACTCTTGACATGTAAGGCCAAGATATGGCTCCTTTCTATCTTATCTTCCCTGACCCCAATGCTTCAGGCATACATAATGACCTTCCCTCATGCCACTTGGTTCTATTCCTTTGCTGATGCTCTACTATTGACCCAAGATACCCTGTCTAGACTTCTCCACCTGAACTAAATCTCCCATATCCTTTAAGAATTCAGCTTAATTATGATCTTTTTTTCTTTCTTTAATTTTTTTAGCATTTATTTATTATTGAGAGACAGAGATACAGAGCATGAGCAGGGGAGGGGCAGAGAGAGGGGGAGACACAGAATCGGAAGCAGGCTCCAGGCTCCGAGCTGTCAGCACAGAGGCCAATGCGGAGCTCGAACTCACAAACTGCGAGATCATGACCTGAGCTGAAGTCGGACGCTTAACCCACTGAGCCACCCAGGAGCCCCTGATCTTTCTTTTTTTAATCCACTTCCTCCCTCAGCTAGGTTAGAGGGCTCTTCCCTGGGTTCAAAGGACACTCTATTGTAGCACTTACCATACTGAATTGGCATTTCTAGTTTTTGTTCATATCCCCCACTTGACTATGAGTTCCATGAACACAGAGAGAATTTTTCATGTCTGTACCCTCTATGTCTAGCACAATGGTTGTTGTATTGTAGATGTTCAATCAGTGCTTGTTTAGCATAAGAATAAGAGAATGAGTTTCCAGGATAGGACTAGATTAGTGGAAGGAAAATATATCACCTATTTCTACCTTAAAAATAGTGTGTTAGAGTTCCTCAAAAAGTCAAAAACAGAACTACCCTACAATCCAGCAATTACACTATTGATCCAAAGAAGACAAAAATATTAATTCAAAGGGATACATGCACCCCAATGTTTATAGCAGCATTATCCACAAGCCAAATTATGGAAATAGCCCAAAGGTCTATTGACTAATGAATGGATAAAGAAGATGTAGTATCTATACATAATGAAATATTACTCAGCCATTAGAAAGAATGAAATCGTGCCATTTATAGCAACATGGATGGAGCTACCCTAATGTGTTACCCTAAGTGAAATAAGTCAGTCAGAAAAAGACAAATACCATATGATTTCACTCATAAGTGGAATTTAAGAAACAGAACAAACAAGCATGAGGAAAAAAACAAACCAAGAGACCAAGAGACCAAGAGAGGCAAACCAAGAAACAGACTTTTAACTCTAGAGAATAAACTGATGATTACCATAAGGGAGCTGGGTGGGGGGATGGCTTAAATAGGTGTTGGGGATTAAGGAGTGCACTTATGATGAGCACCAGGTGATGTATAGAACTGTTGAATCTCTATATTGTACACCTGAAACTAATATTACACTCTATGTTAACTAACTGGAATTTAAATAAAAATTTTAAAAATTAATTTGTTAGAAAAGGTAAGAAAATTAATATTTCCTGTATAACCACTTGTACCCAGAACTGGATCTATTAATTAGGAACTAAGGAGAGAGAGAGAGATCTGTCTGTACCTCATCATTGGTTTACATGTTCCAGAAGTCTCCTACACAAGACAAGATGGTTAGGAACAGACCTGGTGGATGAAAACTTAATGGGGCTCATGTTGCTTAGAAGTCTAAATTCAGCAGATCTTCCAGTGGAGCAGAAATATGTGATTAAAAAAGAAATAAAACTGGGTCCCAAAATAAATTCTCTAAAGGCCCATGTATATTTGCTAAAACAGTCTGGTTTTAAGTGGTATATTTTCAAGGTGCTATTTAAATAGAATAATTCAGCTTTAGCCTATGATAAAATATGCAGCCACGCCAATTTTTTAAAGGAAAATAGACGCCAAACTAAAATGTTACTTGTTTAGTCAAAGGAGCATATCATATATGTGTTAAAACCAAAATTAGTTTTAAAGAGTTTGCAGAGTCTAAAACACAGAACTAAAACTGCTTGTTCAAGTCCAAATTTGCCCCCTGCCCTCAGAATCTTTTGCAGGATCCTCTGCCCTTTTGGAAGTCCACCCGACAGACCCTTATATACCGCCGACTCCATCCAGGCTTGCCTTCTCTGATTCAGATCTATCACACCAGTGAAACTAGCCAGTCCCACGTTCCATGGCCACACGCTGTTTCAGTACTAATACCTACAAGAAGTTCCAACCAACGATGCCTCACAAAAATTCAGGGGACTTCAAACTGTAATATACAAGTAGAAGCTCCTTCCACCCTCTTCAATTCTTCTAGATGAAGCCAGTTTTGCCCTTTCATTTTTGTATTACAGCCATTCTCTCCTAACCAAACTCGTTCTCAATTCAGCCAGGCAGACACCATTAGTCCTTTGCATAAGCACATTAGTCTTTTGTCCACTGTGTTTGTAGACACTCTACCCAACCTGGGCTGGCCGTGGACTCACAGGACTATAGACAAAAGTAGCAGAATATGACACTCTTAAAGCACAAACCAATTAATGAATCAGACTTCATATTGGAAGTACCTAAACATGTCCCCAGAATTTCATGACAACAACATATACATCACACACGAAGTTATAACTTTTCAATAGTTTTTAGTCTTTGGATCTTTTTATCCTTCAAGTATACCAAATAACTGGAAATCATGGATGCCACATGATATTAACAAGCTTTACGATATTAATGAAGTTTTACCACTTGTACCTTTCATCCAGTTCTTCGGAGTAGCAAATATTTGTTATTCTTTTGTTTTGTTTGTGTCTTTTAAGTGAAGAAAGGCAAGTACTTCCTATCACGTTGCTTTCTGATCACTTCACTCTCCTGAGAAGTCTTTAGGAAGATACTATTATATTCTAGTACATCAGGCAAGCTTGTTTGGGTTTTGCAAGTTGATTTAAAGAAAACAAAAAACTCTGAGGAATTCTCTTCCAAATTTTTCTAGAAGCAAAAGATCATCAGTAGAGTTGGAAACACAAGAACAATTATTTGCCTAAGGAAATGGAAGGTCCAAACTCTATTTGAAATTTTAACATCCTAGCTATTTTCCAAGTATCTCAGGCCCACAGGGTTGGCAGCTTGTGGACTCAGCCCACAGACTTGGGAAGAAAAATAGTAATTACAGGAACTGAATCAGTGAAAATTTTAAATTAAAAAAGGAAAATTCCCATAAAATGATCTTGGTTTTCTACTTGGATGGGTGGATTTTTTTAGAAATATCATTTACAGGGGCTTTTGGGTGGCTCAGTCAGGTAAGCATCTGACTCTGGATTTCAGCTCAGGTCATGATCTCACAGTTTGTGAGTTCAAGCCTCGCGTTAGGCTCTGTGCTGACAGCATGGAGCCTGCTCAGGATGCTCTCTCTCTCCCTCTCTCTCTGCCCCTCCCCCACTTGTGGGCACACTTTCTCTCTCTGAAAATACATAAGTAAACTTAAAAAATATTATCTATATTGTTGATGTGCTTATTTTTGTGTGTGTATGGCTTAAATAATTGGTCTCATTTTTAATTTCATTTATATATTTATTATATTTATTCGGATCACATAGTCACATCTCATTACCCAGAGAGAAAATGGTCAATAAATATTTGTTGAATTGAATTAAATGGGCTTATAATGTTGGTATTGACGAATAAACATGACCTAAATTAGGCTGACTCATCTATACCAGTCTTTTATTAGAAGTAGAGGGAGGGGCACCCGTGTGACTCAGTTGGTTAAGCGGCCGACTTTGGTTCGGGTCATGATCTCACTGTTTTTGAGTTCAAGTCCTGCATTGGGCTCTGTGCTGACAGCTCAGAGCCTGGAGCCTGCTTTGGATTCTGTGTCTCCCTCTCTCTCTGCTCCTCCCCCACTCACGCTCTGTCTCTGCCTCTCAAAAATAAACATATTTTAAAAAAAGAAGTAGACAGATACTTCATATTACTTCTGAGTAAGAATAAAAAATTATAACAAATAATTTTTCTGTTTTCTGCATTCCTTCCTCTTCCACCAAAACAAAACAAAACAAAACAAAAGACTTAAAGGAGGAAATATGAGGAAGTAAAACCAAATTAAAAGCTGATAAAGACAAATACCTAAGAATCTACATTGTCTAAGTATGACCCTTTTCTAATTTAAAAGAAGAAAAAAGTAGATTTACTCACTTATATTGGCGAATAAACTTCTCTTAAACTCATGTCTTTCTGAGAATGTGGGCAGTGTCTGGATTATCATGCTAAAATCTAAATAAATTCTAGTGGCACTGGCAGCCCGAGTCACACTACTCCTCAGTTTCCCCATGGGCAATAATCTCTCAGCAGCCTTTGTGGCTGCACAGCTTTGGAAGCTCACAGAGTCCCCACGGGTGAGCAGCTGCAGAGGGAAGTGTAAGCTGGAGAAAATTCAATCTCTGCAACCTGGAAGGGAAACAAAAAGGAGCTGATAATTCTACATACACGGGAGCTCCTTTTCTGCCCAATTTCTCGACTTCTCTTAGCCTTTTTGTACACTTTTTGCAAAATACATTTATGTGTTCAGACTATTCTATTGCTTAAAGAAGATACCATGTATTCATAACAAAAAAATCTAGTTGAATATTGAGGGGAAAGTGTTGGTGATCCTGCTAAAAATTATTGAAGCCAACCACTCAATTAACACTCATTCATCCTACAAATAACCCACAAGTGTCAAGTGCTTGGCTGTGCGCTGAGCACACAGTCTTGAACAAGACAGAGAGAGTTTGTGGTCTAATGGGGGAGGGTGACAACTAAACGGCCAACGTAACAGTAAAGTGTGGCAAAAAAAAAATGCAAAATAAGCTTTAAGAAGTGGAAAGGAATGGAAAGGGATGAACAATATTATGAAAGGTGATGTAAAACAAAGAATCAAGTGAAGCAAAACAAAGAATCTCTCTTGATGTTTTCAAAATCTTTGGAAGGAAAGAGAGAGGGGACAGGAATCTTGTAAGAAATCCTTCTCATCCAGATCTAGTTTTCCATCTACTCTAAATATCTCAACCTCGTCATTGGGCAACAGCAAACTTTCTACTGTTCTTGAATGTATGCTCTCTGCAAAGCTAACAGGTGATACAGCAACAATATGTAAATTAACTGAGAGAAATGGAGTACAAAGGCTATATTTGAAATTCTATGTGCAGAGCTAGTCTCCCAGTGACCTTACCGCAGAAACGCAAACATTTCTGCCTCAGAGAAGGAGCAATGCACAAACCAAAATAATCCATGCTACTCCATCTTTTTTTGATCTGGAAGAAAGCTCTCAGAGGGAGACTGACTATACAGTGAGTGTTGTATCAGAAAGCCAAAATGGCATAGCGAATGGAAACATCAAAGTGCATAATGTTGTGTAAAGATAACCTCTCTTCCACATTTTAGATTACGCAAAATGGGGACTACGAAATGCTTTCATTCTTTAATAAGGAAATTCACTCGGTGTACTATTGTATGTGTGGGCCAATTCCATCTTTTTTCATTAAATGACTTTTTCAGGGTCCCAAACCTAGCTATTATTGCATTTTTATATTCTGTTTATGTATTGCATTTTATGTCTTTGACATTTTGAGCCAAGTTCTAAACTAGCCCCAAGAGTTTAAATGAAGAAAATGAGTATGTCCTTTCTTTCTTCTACCGTAATGGCCGACACACCTTTTACAGCCCTAGTCAAAGTGCAAATCAAATAAAGTTTGGAACAAAGAAATGGGCTTTGTAATTAGGAAAATGCGGATTTAAAGCCAAGTTCTACTACTTATTACCATGTGATCTTGAGCACCAATCCTGAAAGTGGGAGGAAAATAGCTACCAAATACAGTAGAAACAAGAATTGAATGAGATAATATGGGTAATGTCCCAAACACAGTGCATGGCATGTGACACACGTTTAGGATGTGGTGGTGGCAGCTATTATACTGTTGGTGCTTCCAGAATGCTTTTTCTTGATTCCTCTTTGGTCTACTCTTCCTCTCTTCAAGGCTATTCTTGCTTATCATTGGATAATTGAATTTCATAATATATGCATCCAGTTTGCCTTTTGAAAAGGTTAAGTAAGCCCATTCCCATTTTATCAAGGTCACTTTAGAAGGTCTAAGTTCCTTTTGAATAAGATGGAGTGATATCACCTAAGAGAATAAGTATAAGTTTGGATATTGTCAAACTATAGCAAAGTAAGATGTAAAATGGCTGCAACTTTCCAGAAAAAGAAAACCACTGAAATGGCCAAGTGGCCCAACAACTAATCAATCATTTTAATACTCAGAAATCATCTCTTCCATTAGGGACTGGGTGAGACCACGTGATAAATGCATTTTATCAGGTTCCTGGACAGGGAACAAACTAAATGAGAAGCAATCTGGGTTTGGCAGAAGAAGGACATAGTGAAGCTCTGGTTAATCCCACAATTTTCTGACAAGACACGGAAGAGGTATTCAGATCATATGACTGGCATTTAACTAGGCAACCTAGAATGTATTTTTACAAATGAGTCTGACCTTAAAAAAAAGGAGCCTCAGGAACTATAAATGTATAAATCTATGCAAACCAATGAGCTGCCATTATGTTTAACTTCTTTGTCATTAAAACCAGTTCAAATCCAAATAAAAATCTGCTTTATCACAGCACAATCACATGTCAGTCATCATCAAACATCCAGCTCTATTTTATTCACCAGCTTTACCCAGAAGATTTCATTTCCAGTGAATTTTGGCCATTTCCAGAAATGAAAGCCATCTTCAAAGAAACAAGATGGGGCTCCGCAGAAGGCATATATGAAATATCAAATGTTATTTGACATATGAAATACCATCACGAAGGCATGTTCTGCAAGAGATTTCTCAAGAGAAGTTAGAAAACGATGATTCTCCTGAGATGACTGACTACCTTCAAGAGCACAACTCTTGATTGAGTAAGTCCTAGAGTATTTGTTTAAAAAATAAATAAATCTGCCAGATGAACTCTGCTCCTGCTGTTACCCTGCATCTCCTTCCTCCACCTGTAGATAGGAAGAATTTTTATCCTGTGATAAATGACCCCCTTTCTGCCCTGCTCCAGGCTTGCTCTTCATCAGCATCCTGGTTACACTATAGTTTCCGCGGCTGTGGAGCCAAGTCAGCTTTCTGAGGGAACAGCAGCCAGCTGAGGAACAGAGGTAGCCATCTGCAAAAGCTTATCTGTCTGGGGGAATGGCTATTTATTGCCAGTCGAGTCGGGAGTGAATCACAACATACATCAGTGGTGGTGGCAATGTTATTCATATAATATTTAATAAGTTTATGTAATTGGACCAAGTTTCATTAGGACTTGTTGCAATAAAACCACAGACATTTCTCAGAAAGCAGGGCATCCAGCTGGAGGATGCAGACTGTTTATTTAACATTGGTGAATACACAGCCACAGGCATCTAGAAGCCAGAACAAAAATAAGCACGAGCAGTAAAAAGTGCAGCAGCCAAAAAAGGGGCTGAGTGGGCAACAGCAAAAACAGGAAATCTGGTGAAAGCTCATCTTGCATTCACTCAATTCACAGGGGTCCACTGAGTAATCACTATTGCAAAACAATTGTGCTGATCTCTTTCATTGTTTTGCAATTAATTACGTGTCTTCCACTTGGTTTTTGTCTTTCAAACAATGTGTCTTGAATGCAAAAGCCAGTCCTCATGATATTGTTTCTCCATTTCAGAACTTGACACTGTGTTTCATATCCTAGTTCTCATCAGTAGTTTTTAGGCTCTTTGCCAATATCAGAAGGTGATAGAATGGAACAGAATGGAAGGACTACTTGTACCCTCAGTAAAAAGACTGTCATAATAACATTGTATGGTGACAGATGGTAACTAGACTTTGCACAGTGAACATTTTGTAACCTATATAATTGTGCAATCACTATGTCTTACACCGGAAACCAATATAATATTGTATGTCAACTATACTTTAATTAGGAATTAAAAAGACATAGGTACAAATCTCATTCTTCCACTCCACTCTATTGTATAATTTAAGAAAGGTGTCTAACCATTCCAAACTAGGTTCTTCAAATCCAATGTGAGAATAAACATGTAAAAGTGTGTAACCCATTTGAAGATACAATGGGAGAAAGAGATACCAAAACTTTAATCATTGGGTACTAAGAAATAATTTAACTCAAAATATGTGACATCCATGTTGACAAAAACTATGTGAATCTATGGAGAACTGTAAAGAAGATACAAGAAAATAAGAGAATGTGATTTTTCTGGTTGGGAATATCATTTCTTTGTAAATTATTTATCAGCAAAATTCTAAAAAAATGAAACTCTCAATGAATTTTTAGAACTTAATAAAATAGTTTTAAAGTTCATTTAAAGAATAAATAAGTAAAAACAGGTAAGAAACTTTTGGAAAGAAATAGTTATATGGAAGTTGCCCTGCCAGTTATGATGAAATGTTACATAGCCAAAATAACTAAAATAATTGTGTGCCAATGCAAATGTGAAAAATGTTAATATTAATTCTGGGTAGTTGGAATATGAATGATTATTGTATCATTCTTTGGCTTTTTTATATTAAATTTTTTTGAAATATAGAAGAGCCAATAAAAATACAGTTGTTATTTGGAGTAAATGGAAGAACCAATAGAGACAGCCATATAAACCCTAGTATATGTAAAATAAAATTGTTTCCAGTTTTATTGAGAAGTAATTAACATACATGACTGTGTAGGTTCAAGGTGTCCAGCGTGATGGTTTGATTTACTTCTATTGTGAAATAGATTACCTCAGTAGGTATAATTATCATCAATCGTTTCATCTAGATACAATCAAAAGAAAACATTTCTCCTTGTGATGAGAACCCTTATGATCATCTCTCTTTACAACTTTCTACATATCAAACAGCAGTGTTAACTACAGTCATCATGCTGTAAAAAAATTCAATATGTGATCATGCAAAATCATAAACAACGGGAAAGAAATGAAATAATCAAATTATGTCACTGAGAAAACTATGTATGATAAAATAATTATTTAGATTCCTCATACCACACACTAAAATACATTTTAAGTTACTTTCAGAAATCCACGTAAAAATAAAAATATTTTAAAATATAAGAAAATTTAGGGGAGCCTGGTGGCTCAGTTGGTTAAGCAACCAACTCTTGATCTCAGCTCAGGTCTCGATCTCAGCATTGTGAGTATAAGCCCCATGTTGGCTTGGCACTTGGATGTGAGGCCTACTTAAAAAAAAAAAAACAAAAAAAAACCCTCCAAGATAGTAGAAAATTTGAAAATATATCTTATTTCTGAAAAAAGAAATGCTTTCTGATCATAAAACTAATGGAAGAATGAAAGGAAATGCCAATATATCCTAAATCATTTTATATTCAGAACTTTAGCTAATCAAAAATATCATAAAGTTAAAAGACATAGAACAAATTAGGAAAACATATGCTATATTATAAAGAATGAATATTCTCAATACAAAAGGAATTCATGTAAAGTAGACAATGAAATCATTATCTAAGGATCAACAGTAATATAAGAAATGAATTCGGGGTGCCTGGGTGGCTCGGTTGGTTAAGTGTCAGACTTGGGCTCAGGTTATGATCTCACGGCTCATAGGTTCGAGCCCTGCATCAAGCTCTGTGCTGACAGCTCAGAGCCTGAAGCCTCCTTCAGATTCTGTGTCTCCCTCTCTCTCTGCCCCTCCCTTGCTTGCCCTCTGTCTCATTCTCTCTGAGATAAAAAACATTTAAAAAAAATTTAAAAAAAAGAATTTTGTAAAAGTAATTACACAAAAAGGCCCTTAGACTAAGGTGGCTCTATTACATTGGCAGCCTATGAAAGCAAAAAAAAACCAAAGCCAGAGTGGATTCCTATAAATGCCTCAAGATTAAGAAATCAAACTTAAGAAAAACCAATCACAAACAGCCAACTAGATTTTCCCAAATAAGGTAAACCCCTGAAGATACAGCCAATTAAATAATTCCCTTGGTTGCTTCTGTATCTGCTCTATAAAGGCCTTTTCCTTAGCTCCTGCTGGTGGAGCTCTGCTAACCACTTTCAGTTTGGCATCTCCTGATTTTGAACTGTCAAAAATTTAATGTGCCCCAAAACCAGACACTTAAATCAATGGAACAGAATATACAACCCAGAAATGGACCCACAAATGTATGGCAACTAATCTTTGACAAAGCAGGAAAGAATATCCAATTCAAAAGAGACAATCTCTTCAGCAAATGGTGTTGGGAAAACTGGACAGCGAACCTGGACCACTTTCTTACACCATACACAAAAATAAACTCAAAATGGATGAAAGGCCTAAATGTAAGACAGGAAGCCATCAAAATCCTCGAGGAGAAAGCAGGCAAAAACCTCTTTGACCTCTGCTGCAGCAACTTCTTACTCAGCATGTCTCCAGTGGCAAGGGAAATAAAAAACAAAAGTGAACTATTGGGACTTCATCAAGATAAAAAGTTTCTGCACGGCAAATGAAACAATCAGCAAAACTAAAAGGCAACCAATGGAATGGGAAAAGATATTTTTGCAAATGACATATCAGATAAAGGGTTAATACCCAAAATCTATAAAGAACTTATCAAACTCAACACCCAAAAAACAAATAATCCAGTGAAGAAATGGGCAGAAGACATGAATAGACACTTCTCCAAAGAAGACATCCAGATGGCTAACAGACACATGAAAAGATAGTCAACATCACTCATCATCAGGAAAATACAAATCAAAACCACAATGAGATACCACCTCACACCTGTCACAGTGGCTGACATTAACAACTCAGGCAACAACAGATGTTGGCGAGGATGCAGAGAAAGAGGATCTCTTTTGCATTGTTTGTGGGAATGCAAACTGGTGCAGCCACTCTGGAAAACAGAATGGAGGTTCCTCAAAAAATTAAAAATAGAACTACCCTACAACCCAGAAATTGCACTACTAGGTATTTATCCAAGGGATATAGGTGTGCTGTTTTGAAGGGGCACATGCACCCCAATGTTTATAGTAGCACTATCTACAATAGCCAAAGTATGGAAAGAGCCCAAATGTCCATCAACAGATGAATGGATAAAGAAGATATGGAATATATATACAATGGAGTATTACTCAGCAATCAAAAAGAATGAAATCTTGCCATTTGCAACAACACGGATGGAACTAGAGGATATTATTCTAAGAGATATGGACAAAACATAAGAGACTCTTAAATACAGAGAACAAATTGAGGGTTGCTGGAGGGATTGTGGGTTGGGGGATGGACTAAATGGCTAAGGGGCATTAAGGAAGACACTTGTTGGGATGAACACTGGGTGTTATACATAGGGGATGACTCACTGTGATCTACTCCTGAAATCATTGTTGTACTATATGCTAACTAACTTGGATGTAAATTTAAAAATAAAAATTAATTAAAAAAATTAATGTGCCTCAGTTTATCTTTTAATAATATGAATGGCTATTTTATGGAAGAAGAATTTCATGGCTCTGATATAAATGAGAAAAACAATTCAACCTTATTGGTCATTTTTATTTTATTTTTTATTTTTATTTTTTTAATGCTTATTTATTTTTGAGAGAGAGAAAGACAGAATGTGAGCGGGGGGGGGGGGGGGGGGGGTGGGGAAGAGAGAGCAGGAGACACAGAATCCAAAGCAGGCTCCAGCTCTGAGCTGTCAGCACAGAACCCGATGCGGGGCTCGAACTCATGAACTATGAGATCATGACCTGAACTAAAGTTGGATGCCTAACCAACTGAGCCACCCAGGCGCCCTTTATTGGTCATTTAAATTTTTTTTTTTAACGTTTATTTATTTTTGAGACAGAGAGAGACAGAGCATGAATGGGGGAGGGTCAGAGAGAGAGGGAGACACAGAATCCGAAACAGGCTCCAGGCTCTGAGCGGTCAGCACAGAGCCCGACGCTGGGCTTGAACTCACGGACTGCGAGATCATGACCTGAGCTGAAGTCGGACGTTTAACGGACTGAGTCACCCAGGCGCCCCTATTGGTCATTTTTAAAATGCAAATTCAAATAACAAGAAGATACTGTTTTCAAATATCTAAATAGCAAAAGCATTTTTAAAATGTTAATTATCTTGGTAAGGGGACAAGAAAACATACATTTACTAGTGCAGTTTTCTGGAATTAATTTGTCAGGTTTACAGAGCCTTATTCTCTTGCTCAAGTAACAAGTAATTCTGATAATCCATCCAAAAGAAATGGTCAAAAATGTGGTCAAGGATTTATATAAAAATGCACTCATTATAATACTATCTATCATAGCAAAAACTGGCTAAGAATGAGAAAATGGCTAATTAAATTATGGTAGATGCATATTGGAATGCTTGTCATTATTTAAAAGTATAATCATAGTTGTACATCTTTTGACAAAGAAGGCAGTCATATATATTGTTTAATAAAAGTAAATATAGAGAAACAAAAATAAAATATAATTTTAACCATATATTCACTTAGAAAAATGATTGCTGGGGCGCCTGGGTGGCTCAGTTGGTTAAGCGTCCAACTTCAGCTCAGGTCATGATCTCACGGTCCGTGAGTTCGAGCCCCGCGTGGGGCTCTGGGCTGATGGCTCAGAGCCTGGAGCCTGCTTCCGATTCTGTGTCTCCCTCTCTCTCTGCCCCTCCCCCGTTCATGCTCTGTCTCTCTCTGTCTCAAAAATAAAATAGGGGCGCCTGGGTGGCGCAGTCGGTTAAGCGTCCGACTTCAGCCAGGTCACGATCTCGCGGTCTGTGAGTTCGAGCCCCGCGTCAGGCTCTGGGCTGATGGCTCGGAGCCTGGAGCCTGTTTCCGATTCTGTGTCTCCCTCTCTCTCTGCCCCTCCCCCGTTCATGCTCTGTCTCTCTCTGTCCCAAAAATAAAATAAAAAATAAATAAATAAATAAATAAAAAATAAATAAAATAAACGTTAAAAAAAAAAATTAAGAAAAAAAAAAAAGAAAAATGATTGCTAAGCGTTACCCCCAAATATTAATAGTTCTTATCTCTTGCTCAGTAAATTATACTTTAGGATGTGGGTTCAGCTCCTGTAAAAGGGCCCCAAACTGAGCATAAGCAGATTTTGCTGATATGGCTTTGCACTTCAGGGACCCTGACTCTTTCCATCTTGTTTGTCTAATATCCCTACTACTGTTCACATCTCCTTGATGTGAATGGAGAGTGTTGCCTTCATTCACATCCAGAAGGGCCCAGCCCTGCATTCACACTCCAGGTAGCTAGAAGGATGGAAGAGGAATCACAATGGCTACATTCTTCCTCTTTAAAGATTGAACTCCAAAACTTGGTATACCATATCCACTTATATCCAATAGGCCAGAGCTTAATCACATGGCTACATTTAAGTGTAAATGAGGCTGAAAAATGAAGCCAAAAATTGGGTGATTTTATGAAAAATTCTGAAAATTCTATTACTGTGTAGAAAGGAATAACAGAATATAAAGAGGCAATTTCTGCCCCAATCTACCCCTTTGGCCATGCAAAGACCCATGTGCTCTTTTCTTCACATACATAGAACACATTCACCCACTTCTCAAAAAAGACAATCCGAACATTTCATCTAGTTATTAAATGAATTTAAAGTTGAGGAATTCTGGGAGATGTGTAGTCCTCTCCTTCAGATCAAGATGTGGTTCCTCTTGGTCTGACAGCCTACAAAATAAAAGACAAGCTATTTGCCCCCTCCACCAACACACATAATATATAATGACTAGATACAATCAGGGCAATTGCATTAAAAATTTTCACTCAGGGACACCTAGTTGGCTCAGTCAGTTAAGCATCCAACTCTTGATTTCAGTTCCGATCGTGATCTCATGGTTGTGAGATTGTGCCACATGACTGGCTCTGTGCTAACAGAGTCACTTGCACATGTGTGCGCTCTCTCTCTCGCTCTCAAATTAAGTAAATAAACACTTAAAAATCCCATTGATACAATTGCTCTAAGAAAATAAAATCCTTACATATAAACTTAATAAAATATGTACACAATCCATATGCTGAAAATTAAAAAAATCAAAGTAGACTTAGAGACAGACCATGTTCATGGATTGAAAGACTCTATATAATAAATACGTCAATTCTCCCCCAAATTGACCTGTAAGTTTAGCATTCCTATCAAAATCCCAGCAAGAAGTTTTTGTCTATGTTGTGGACATAGACAAACTTATTCTAAAATTTACAAATTTAATTTACATGGAAAAGCATAAGTGTTCAAATAGCTCATACGTTCTTGAAAAATAATAAAATGGGAGGAATCACTCTACCCAATATTCTGGCTAAGATATAGCCATATAATCAAGAGTATACAGTATTGGCAGAATAGACATAGAGATCAAAGAACAGAATAAGTAACTTAGAAATAAATCCACACAAATATCCACAACTGATTTTTGACAAAAACACAAAAGCAATCCAATGGAAGAACAATAGTCTTTTAACAAATGGTGCTAGAGCAATTGGACATCCATAGACACAGAAGAAAGAAAAGAAAAGAAAGGAAAAGAAAAGAAAAGAAAAGAAGAGAAAAGAAAAGAAAAAAGGAGAGAAAGGGAAAAAGGGAGAAAGAGAGGAAAGGAGTAGGGAGAAAGGGAGGGAGGGAGGAAGGGAAGAAGAAAGAAAAGAACCTCAACCTAAATCTAATATCTTCTGCAAAAATTAACTCAAAATGAATCAGCAATTTAAATGTATAATATAAAACTATAAAACCTTAGAAAAAAACATATGATAAGGTCTTCAGGATCTAGGGCCAGGCAAAATTTTAAATTTACCACTAAGCCATGATCCCTACCAGGAAAAGTTGATGCTACATCTCTTCAAAATTAAATTTTGCTCTGTGAAAAGCCCTGTTAAGAGGCTGAAAAGACAAGCTACAAATTGAGATAAAATATCTGCAAAACATAAATCCAAAAAGAACCCATATCTAGAATATATAAGGAACTCTCAAAACTCAACAGTAAAAAAAACAAACAACCCAATGAAAAAATGGGCAAAAAACATGAACAAACATTTCACTGAAGAGAATATATATGAGAAATAAATACATGAAAAGAAGTTCAACATCATTAGCTACTAAAGAAGGGCAAATTAAAACAACAACAAGGTATCACTGCACACCTATCAGAATGTCTAAAATAAAAAATAATGACAACATCAAATGCTTTAAGACAATGTGAAGAAACTAGATAATTCACACATTGTTAGTGGGAATATGATATGACCACTTTGAAAAATGGTTTGGCATTTTTTTATAAAACTAAACTTGCGGGATGCCTAAGTGGCTCAGTTGGTTAAACGTCTTGACTTTGGCTCAGGTCATGATCCCACGGTTTGTGAGTTTGAGCCCCACATCGGGCTTTGCGCTGACAGCTTGGAGGCTGGAGCCTGCTTCAGGTTCTGTGTCTCCCTCTCTCTCTGTTCTTCCTCTGCTCGCACTCTGTCTCTCTCTCAAAAATAATAAATAAACATTTAAAAACAAAACAAAACTAAACTTGCAATACAACTACCCATACAACCTGGCAATTACACTCTTGGGCATTTATCCCAGAGAAATGAAAACTTATGCTTCACACAAAACCTATGCACAAATATTTATAGCAGCTTTATTTATAATAGCTGAAAACTGGAATCAGCTCAGATGTCTAACAAATGGTGAATGATTAAATCAATTGTGGTGCATCCACACCATGGAATACTACTCAGCAACAAAAAGGAACAGATCACTTACTCATAACTTGCAACAACTTGACTGAATCTCCAGAGCACTATGAGGAGTGAATGAAGACAAACCCAAGAAGTTACATACTGTATGATTTCACCTATATAACATCCTTAAAATGACAATAGAAATGAAGAGCAGATTAGAAATTTGCCAAAGGTTAGGGATGGTATTTTTAATATTTATGGCAACTTTGTAATAGTCAAAACTTGAAAACAACTCAAATGTCTATCAACAGGAGAAAAGACAAACAAATTGAGATGTGTCCGTATGAACAGAATATCACTCCACAATTAAAAAAAAATTACTTGATACAACATAGATGGTCCTCAAAAACATTAAGTGAAAAAAGTTAGAAATGTTTTCATATGAAATGAAAACCAGATTCCATTTACAGGAAATCCAAATAGAGATGTAAATAATCTATAGAAGACCTCAGAGTGAGCATGGGGTCGAGGGAGAGGAAATAGAAAGGGGCATGTGGGAACTTTCCAGAATGATTGGAATTACCTGTATCTTTTTGAGGCAGTGATTACATAGGTCTATATATTATTGTCACAACTCATTGAACTGTACACAGAATTTGTGCTTACTTTATCATGTCAATTATAAACCCATTTTTTAAAATGTAGGCGATGATGGGGTTTGATTGAGAGTGATCTCTATATGACTTCCCCCGATATTCCCATGGTCTATCTAGGGTTGCTGCCTCCCCAGGCCTCCAACTGCATTTCAGACAAGTCTCACAGCTCTTGGCTTATTTATTTACTCACTAAATGTTTCTTGAATCCCTACCATGTGCCTGGCACTATTGTAGGGATGCTCTTCCCTCCCCTACCACTTCAAGATTGGTGGAATTTGGAGACAGAACCAGCTCAGGAACACTGTCCTGGCTGTCCTGACCCACACCATCCTCCCAGGCCCAGAAGGAAAGACAGCAGACATCAAAAGAGCAGAAACAGGGGGCAGACGAGGGACAAGTTGCCACATTTCCTTTTTGTTGAGACTAGTGATGAATGAGACACATGCCATTACATGTACTACTACCATTGCATAGGCAATGGCTGACACACCCACTACCCCTGTGGATGCTTAAAAACATAATAGAGATTTTGCACAGGACTCCGGGGTTGAAGAAGCTCAAAGATGCCAGCTGCTGAGACAGACAGGAGGAAGTTTTCAAAAGCCTCTTTGCCTCTTCTGCTCTCTTCCTTTTGTTTCCCTTTCAGTGTTCTCTTTTGATTTTTCTTCCTTTCCAAAACAAGTTTGCTCCAGCCTCTCATTTCCCGACTTGCATTTAAAATATTTTAAATATGACTAAATAACATCATATTTAAAGTTGTAAATGTCCTTTCCTCTAAAAGCACTGATATATGAACACATCTTCCTAATAGGTAAAACCATATGGGTAGGGTCCTAACGTGAAAAGACAGCATAAAATACAAATTAAAAAAAAAATAAGAAAGACAAATCAAGGAAAGCATAGATGAGAACTGGGGACCTTCTGTCAAAGTTTAACATGAGAAGCTAAAAAGGGTAAAATTATTAATATCATTGCAAATAATAAGTCATGGACTGGAGCTGTAGCAAGAATGATACATTCTCACAGCATAGAATAATTCTAAATTTTAAAAACAAAGGTAATATTTAACAACAATAAAAAAGGTGCAAACGAAAAATATGTGCCTAATATTATCAGTGATTTCAAAAGGTAGATGTGAAATCAGATATAATTAAAGTTTCTGGGAATGTAACATGCCATGACGTTATTATAAGCAGTAGTTTCTTAATACTTGGCTTATTCACAAATTTGGGAGGTAAGCATTCCCACAGATTGTGGCACAGGGTTGTAATGACTTGCTTTGATGTTTACACAGCAACTGAATTGTGAATAGGACCTAGGCTTTTCAGCTCTTGGTGTAGTGGCCTGGCTCCAGACCAAAGAAACATACCTATAAGAGATACCTCTACATTTAAGAGTTCTCTAAATGATTTCATGAATCACCTCTAGCTAACAGCAGCTTAAATATCACTTCCCATTGTATCAAACCAGCAGCTCTTCTAAGCAATATATGCTTAGTCTTGTTGCTTACTTCTCATTTGACTCCAAGGAGATCATTTAATATTGAATTTTTAAAATAATTTTGTGTTGTTAGGATCCGTGCCATGAATTCAGAAAGGATAAATCAGCATATTATTTTTTAAAGAAAAGATCAGAAGCTTATGTTTTAATATGTAAAATACAATAAAGCCATTCTCAGATCATAATATCAGTATTGATTTATGGATTAGTTGTTGTAGATAATCATCCAAAGAGCTCAGAGACCCCCAAATCATTCTGTAGAAGGCAAACTGTCGGTTTCTTTAGAATCCACTCGTTCGTGCCCAGCAGGAGACCATGCCCTAAATAGGGACAGAAAGCTTGCCTTAATAAACTCAATATTTCATAGAAGCCAAAGATGAGATTATTTCATTTAGCAGGAAACCAGCGTTACAAGAATATAGAAAAGTAAAGTAGCACAGCCTGCAATGTTGAGGGTGGCACCGCTCATCTTACTAAACAGAATTCTGGACCATGTCACACAGGTCAGCCTGAAACAACAGTGGCATAATTTTGAAACTGATACACCGCAGAAGATGCTACTGCATGGGGAGTCTTACCCAGGTTAATTTCATCTGTCCCTATGGGTTCTTATCTTTCTCTCTTATCTGCAAATGCAATAAGGATTGACAGAAGTTGATTTACTAGCATTTGTGAGTAATCTGTATAATACCAATCAAGTAAATAAATCCACCAAAGTTGCTGATTTGGGTAATTTAGGAAGAGAGATAGGAGCTGTAATATCAGGGTATCACGAGTATAGATGTGAATTCAACGCTACTCCATTTTGCCTGAAGAGTAAATAATCTATTCCTTATGATTATTAAGAAATAACCTATTTTTAAGTGACATTCTGCTTTAAAAGCCCACGTTTTGTAAAATTGCAATATGAATTTAAAAATACGGGCACATAGGAATAGCCAGAAACAGAAAGTGTTTTTTCACATCTATAATTTCAGGAAAATGGACATACTTCAGTCTTTGTTAGTAAATTAGCATCAAGATTCTGCAAGGCAGAAGATAGTAGTAGAAAAACAATACTGCCAGGCAGAGGAGGGCAATGGTAACACATACAAGACGCTTTATAAAAACTCTCTCTAGGGGCGCCTGGGTGGCTCAGTCAGTTAGGCAACGGATGACCTATTCTTGATTTCGACTCAGGTCATGATCCCAGGGTCATGGGATCAAGCCCTACGTTAAAAAACAAAACAAAACAAAACACACACAAAAACCAAAAACCGTCTCCCAGAAGTCTTCCTGGATCAACTCTAACTTATGTTAATTTTTCTAGCATTCTCTCAACATTGATATATTTGTCTATAAAAGCTGTGGTTATAGCAAAATGTTTAAATCTATGCTTTATTTCTTTCTGATGGAAAAGGCAAGATTTTGACATAAGAGACATCAGAGCTTGAACCCTGGTTTCCCTATCATAAGCTGTGTGATACTGAATGACTGACTTTTCTGAGGTTCAGTTTTCCCATCTGTAAACAAGGATAATAATGCCTGTCTCAAGGCTCGTTGTATGGCTTATTTGTGATAACATGAAAATACTCTAGAGGTTGGTAGAAAATGAATACTCCATAAATGATAGTTCCCTCCTGTTTCCCCTCAGGGTAGGGATCAAGGTTTCCGTAACTTCTCTGATTCCTCTGCAACGTAAAGAATTCTATATATAATGGACACTCAGTAATTGCCCAATGATGACATCAAACCATCGCAGCAACACTGTGAATATGCAGGTTCTAATCAGCACTATCTCCATGTAAACTGGATTTCTTCAACATGAGAATAACTATAGACCTACAAAAAGAATTAATGATCAAATTAAAGATCAATAGATATTTACGTTAAAGTAAATCTTAATGGTTCTAGAGAAAAATCTTTGAACTGGTTATATAAGATCAAGAGCTTCTCCTCCTCTTTTATCTAAGTTAAATAATGCCCCAATATACAAGCACACAAGTAGACTAACAATAGAATTCAATATTGATTTGTGTGTTCAGAACACACAAAAAAACCAAATCTTATGGAGAGCTTTATGATATTAATAGTTTGCCTAATCACATCATTTGGAATACAACACTTTCTCTATTTTAAAATGAATATAAAAAAAATCAATATCCTCTCCCTGCACTATCTGCATGTTGCCACCACATGACACGCTCATAATTTTCTAAGAGTAATTTCAAATCAAAATTGCATCAAAGCGCCACCTACATTGGCTTCATTCGGACCTGCCGTGAGATTGTTGTTCCAGTATGGACTACATTTGCATACATTAAAATACAGCAGAAAAAGTAGCCACTGTGCATGCTAAATAGTTGTTTTTCCAAAACTTAAACATCTCAGGTGGCTCTCTTGTATTCCCCAAGCCCCTAAGGGCATTTTTCTACATTAAAAATTGCCTGCATCCAAGCAATTATTTGCAAGAACTCGAATCAACAATACTTTTGCTTATTTGTCATATCGTCTCTATTTTTCTATGTCTATTTTCAAGCTGCAGGCCCGCCATGAAAGCTGAATCTTTAGGAGTTCGTATTCTCCTGCTGTTTCCCTCTCACCTCAAGTCAGCCTCCCCTGTTGCAAGGGGCATGTGCTAATGATCCAAGTCACAAGTGAGTATATGAAAGAAAAAATGAAAAGGCTATAATCACTTGAATGAAATGAACAAGGGAGGTTTTCGGTCGACAGTTTACAAGGCTTTGAGTAGTAGTAGCCCATTACCATTTGCACCACCTTTTCTGCTCCTTACCTATGCCAGCCTCCTACCTGCAGCCTGCTTGATCCAGGACCATAAGCTTACAGATGCTGCTAGCATGAGATGTCACCAAAACCCACGTGTGGCAATTGTTATTCATTAAATACACAGTTCTATTTTAAACCACCCTTCTGACCTTCTGACTGCAGGCCGGTGTTTGCCTGAAGGAAGGTAGGTCATTGAGAGTCAATGCAAATGAAGGCAGTTCCCCGGCAGGGGAAAAAATTAACTTAGGCAACTTTGTGGGCATAGGTCTTTCTCAAAGCAACACCAATGGTGCTGTTTATGATGTAGCCCCATCACCCGGGTGCTGAGCCAAGGCCTCCAGACTGATTACTGAGAGTGAAGATTCTCCCAGTAGACTGCTCACATGGTGCCTTTCACTGACTCTGGGCTGCCATCATTGTAAATGAAAGTAACGAGGGTTGCAGTGAGAGACACAGGCTATACTGAACAATATGGAATTTCATCACTAGTCCCTCACCCATCTGGAGTAACATTCACTAGAAACTGTCAAAAACAAATCACTACCCCTAACTACCCTACCTGATGAGCACTTGAAAGTCATGGAAAATACAGAGTTGAATGTTTGCGTCTCTGGGAAACCTGGGTCTTAAGTTCCATAAAGAATATAACCTCCTTTTTCTAGTCTCTGTGGCTTCCACCTAAATAGACTGCTCTTGCTCCCAAACTCCAACTTGAAATCGGAGATTGAAAAAAAGGAGGGTCCTTCTGGAGGAAGGCAGACCACCGCTTGGATGTTGACCACTGGTTCTCAAAGTTGACTGCACACTTGGAATCACGTGGAGCGTTTTCAAAAATGCTGAGGCCTTGGGTTCCACCTTTAGATATCTGATTTACTTGGTATGAGCTGTTAGGACAAAGTCTTACTAGTTGATTCCGGTGTACAGAAACGTTCAAACACCACTGCCCTGGACCCGTGGTTCTCAAAATGTAAGGTGCATGTGAATCACCTGAGGGTCCTGTTAAAATGCAGATTTGAGTCATTGGGTCTTGGTAGGGGTCTGAAATTCCACTTTTCTGACAAGTTCCCAAATGTTGCCAGTGCTCTTGATCTGTAGACCAAGCTTTCAGTAGCAAGGCTTTACAACAAATTAGTAATGCAGGCAATGAGATAATAAGTCCCCTTTATCGATAACCAGAATCCTTACTTTTAATCACAGTCGTAACCAGTTTCAGCAAATGTATAATGGTGTATGCAAATAACATATATTTACATTTGCATGTAGTTGAAAAAGATACTGAATTATAATTGCCAGCCTCTAAATCTAGCACTGGAGTATCATCTGACGCCACATATGATTCTGTTCGACATCCAACCTAACATACAAAAATATTTTTACATCAAGCAGATGTTTTACGTTATAGGTCTACCGCACCAAAACTTTAGGCTGAATCTAAAAAAATGCTACTGTCACATATTCAAAGGTATTAGTTAGGTGGCAGCTTATCTATCATAGTGTCTTTTGGATTCATCCTATTGTGCTTACATCTATGACAAGTTCAATAAAATTACCAAACCCATTTTATTTTTAATCCTCATTACTTTATCCCCACATTACAAGATTACAAGCAGGTTTTTTAATGACGTCTGCCTATGGGACTCTAATAGCCTCTCCTACCTTAATACTAAAATATATCTAGGATATTTTACATCTATTAAAATGTATTAAGTAATTTTTAAAACATAAAAATTCACACCACTACTAAGATCTAAAAGTGGCAGTTTATCTTAGTAATTGGGGAGATTTTTCTGCTAACTAAAAGGTCAAAGGAGTTGGATTGAGAACAGTAGGTAGAGGGCTATCATGTTTCACCTGAATAATGATAGCTTACTATTCGCTATGCATTTGTTTTAAACCTTATATATCTGCTTATCTACATATCAATAGATACAGATACAGATAGATAAACACACGAAACTCTGAAAGGAATCCTACAAGATAGATACCTTTATTTTCCCCCATATATCTGAAAAGACTGAGATACAGAGAAGTTCAGTAACTTACACAAGATCAAAGAGTTAAAAGTATTGGAGCCAGAATTCAAATCCAGATTTTCAGGATCCAGATCTTTGCCTTTACCCATTCTATTATAATGCAAACCCCTTTGTCTGAAAGAAGATTGGAAGATACCCCAATCACTCTTCCACCCTTCACCCCTTGCTCAGTAAAGCAGATTCGGTAATTTCCAGAATGCCGAGAGGTTATCTCTCTAGATACAAGGGATGCTTTTGGAGATGATCAAACGCCTTACCTGCTTCTCCACCTCCAGTTTTTCTAATTCCCTTACAAAACTTCAGTTCCAAGTGGACAGGAATCAGAGAGCGTTCAGTTGGCCACAGGATTCCTAAAAATAGTGGAACCAGCAGGTCTAGATAGACTGGGAATGGGCAGAGGAGTGTCCCTTGTCCCTGAGAAGCAGAAGACAGGAATGGTTGCTCTGAGGGACTCCTAATCCAAGAGAAGAGAATAAAAAGAGGAGTATTTGTTCCTCAGGAGTTCTGGCAAATGATGGAAATAGTAGAAGCATCTGATAACCGAGGGGCTTCGTTTTCTCTGGAGCCTCTGCTGAAAGTAGAGCTTTCAGCAGCTAAAGTCTGGATTGATTTTTTATGGTCTGGATATACTGTGGAAGAGTGCAAAATTACCACAGAGAGATGCCAAGTTAATGGCTGCTGCCAGAAAGAATTCTAAGACATGCTTAGGAAGCTAAACCGATGGTTCAAAGCCCCATCCTGGTATGCAGGTGCTGAGAATGTCAGAGTCAAAGATCCATAGTATCCCACGGAAATCAGGAATCAGTCATTGCTGGGAATAACTCTTTGTAACCTAGATAGAGAAAGCATCCTCACTGTTAAAAGTTTATTTTAAGAGCTAGCGATAAAGATCATTCTAAATGGTAAAACACTAGACCCCCGATAATTAGAGACAAAAACGAGAGATGCTCACTATCACTGCTATCTTAACCAGTGTTCTGGAAATCTTAGCCAGTGCAAAAAGACAAGAATAAGAAACAACGTGTGCATACGTATTATAAAAGTAAGGAATGGGAAAGAGAAAATTGTCCTTTTTTGAAGATAAGATGACCAGAAAGAATCTTTATAAATCAATAGAATAGCTATTAAACCTATTAAAGTATTTCAGTGAATTAATATATTTCAATATATAATAATTTAAACCTCTGTAGACTGCAAACTACAATAAAATGACAAACTGGGGGAAACACAGAAAAAGTATTACAAGCCTTATTGCATGGAAAGCTTTTACAAACAACATAAACAAGAGCATGTCGATAGCATAGGCAAAGTCAACAAACATAAACAGTTCAATTGAGTACTTAAGAATCTCCTAAAAAGAGGGGCGCCTGGTGGCTCAGTCGATTAAGCAGCTGACTTCAGCTCAGGTCAAGATCTCAACATTCATGAGTTCAAGCCCTGTGTCAGGCTCTGGAGCTTGCTTTAGATTCTGTGTCTCCCTCTTTCTCTGCCCGCCCCCCCCCCCACGCCTTCGCTCTCTCTCTCTCTCTCTCTTTCTCAAAAATAAATAAACACTTAAAAAATTTAAAAAAAATCTCCTAAAAAGAAATTAAAATCTAAATTTTAAGATGGAAGACAGCAATACCAATTTGATAAAAGTATTTTAAAAGATAATAACATTTGCCAAAACCCATAGAACATACAACACTAAGAATAAACCCTAATGTAATGGAATTAGGGTGATAATGTGTGTCAGTATACAGTCATCCAGTTTAACAGCTGTACCACTATGGTGCAGTCTGTTGATGGGGAGGAAATTGTGCATGTGTGAGGACAAGAGGTACTATATGATGAAACTCTGCTTTCTGTTCAGTTTTGGTGTGAATCCAAAACTGCTCTAAAAACAGTTTATTAATTTCGAAAAAGAGAGAATGACCAAAACACTCTTGTACACGGCTATTTAAAAGTAATGTGGGGGGCACCTGGGTGGCTCAGACGGTGAAGTGTGCAACTCTTGATTTTGGTTCAGGTCATGATCTCGCAGTTTGTGAGACTGAGCCCCTGTATCAGGCTCTGCACTGACAGCGGGCGCCTGCCTGGGATTCTCTCTCTCCTTCTCTCTCTCTGCCCCTCCCCTCCACTCGCTTTCATTCTCTCTCTCAAAATAAATAAATAAACATTAAAAAAAATAAAAGTAATTTAGGGGCGCTTGGGTGGCTCAGTCAGTTGAGCGACCGACTCTTGATTTCAGCTCAGGTCATGATCTTGCTGTTTGTGGGATTGAGCCCACATCTGGTTCTGTGTTGACAGCTTGGAGCCTGCTTGGGATTCTGTCTCTCCCCGTCTCTCTCCCCCACCCCTACTCTCTCTGTTTCTCAAAATAAATAAATAAACATTTAAAAAAATTATTTAAAAAAATTTGGCATTAAGAATGTTAAAGATATTGACACACAAAGAGTCTATAATTTTGCTTCTAGAAATGAATTTAATTTATTAAGAATTAGCAAAGATTTATACATGCAGACGTTTGGTCCTACTTCATAAGGATAACAACACAAGCAGAACAGAACCTAAGTGTCAATAAGGATTCCAAATTAAAGGAAGCACACAGTCGCTGAGGCAAAAGCAGGCCTGGAGCATTTAACAATTATAAATGCTAAAGATAAAATGTCACATAAACAAAGGAAGATGTACATAGTATACTTACACGGTTTTACTGTTAACTCTGTAAAAATACAAATACATAAGTGCTTCTTCAAAGCTATATGGAAGCTTGATAATACATTAGCAATATTATCTGTGGGTGGTGAAATTTTGGGTAATTTTTATTTACTTTTTTCTTTTTCTATTTGCTGAATGTTCTTCAACAAGCATATCTTATATATAGAATTTAAATAAAATAAATATTATTTAAGAAAATAATTACTCAAGGCTAGCTCAATACTCAAAAACCAATCAGTATAATTACAGTCTTTTAAAAAAGCACCTATGGGGGTGCCTGCCTGGCTCAGTCAAACATCCAACTCTTGATTTGGCTCAGGTCAAGACCTCACAGTTCGTGAGTTCAAGCCCCACATCGGGCTCTGCGTTGACAGCATGGAGCCTGCTTGGGATTCTCTCTCACCCTCTCTCTGTGCCCCTGCCCTGTTTGTGCTCTCGCTCTCTCTCTCTCTCTCTCTCAATAACTAAACATTAAAAAATAACTATGTGCTAGTATCAATTCATGCAGAAAATGTATCTGCAGAAATTCAGGATCTCTTCATGATAAAAACTCTCAGCAAACTATGTATAAAAGGGAACTTCCTCATCTTGATAGGAGACATTTACAAAAAAACAAAGAAGCAAAACAAACAAACAAACAAACAAACAAAAACTGCAACAAACATCACATTCAGGGTGAAAGACTGAATACTTTCCCCTCAATTCAGGAGGAAGGCAACTTAAGATTTCTACCGTATTTGTTAACAAGAGGTAGTCTCATACCTCGCTCCTCCACCTGTGGTCCAGGGACCACTAGCATGGGCAGCAGCCGGGAGCATGGTAGGAGTGCAGAGTTTCAGGCCATGTCTGAGACCTCTGTGCCCGAGCCTGCCGTTTCACAAGGTCTCGGTGCATATGCACACCACAGGTGGAGAGCCCTTGCTTTGGAACTAGACAGCCTTGAGTTTCAGTCTCATCTCCCCTGCTATGTGGTTGTGGGCAAGTCAGTAGCCTTTCAAGGGTCTCTGATTCCTCATCTACAAAATATAAAAAATGATGCCTCCTTTGCCAAGTGCTCATAAACATAAAGACAAGGGACTTGGTAAAACCATGCTCCAAAATGTGCTAATGCTAAGAACTATTCTTCCAAGAAGCCTGAGACATATCTGCCCTTTTCTTTATAATAATCATAGCTTGCTAGTGAGTAACAAAGTAAGTGCAAAGGCGTAAAGGTACAGAGAGAAAGAGAACATTCCCAAAAAATTATAGAGGAAAAGCGAAAGCAAGACCTCAGGTCTCCCGCGTGCCAGACAATCACATACCCCGTTTCACTCTGCTGGGCCCTTATCACAAAGCTCGTATTCCTTCCCACCCTGAAACCGTTTCCTGAATTGCTGAGTTCTACATTCCCGGACACACTATCACAGCCATAGGTCACATTAGTCTATGCGTATGTAGACACAGTATTGCTGTCATTCCTAAAGGCCAAAGTGAGACCTAGGTAGGACATCTCCCTCCTCGATCTACTTTATTTGTCTTTACAAACTTTAAAAAGGAGATTCTTTATTTCAGTCTCATAGATAGCTATTGGTTTGCAAATTGCTCCCCCTCTGGGCCCCCCTATACAGAGGGCAAGGAGAGACTGAAAAATGAGGCAGACCATTCTAGACTGGTAGGTGGTCGTTTACATGAGCAAGCGAACTTACCTTTGGGGCTTGTCTTGGGCGGCTGCAAGATGACTAGATCTCCACACCCTCCTGCCAGAATCTTAAAAGTTTACATAGAGGCCTGAATGGGTCAGTCCCATTCAGAATGGGGTCATGTCACGTAAACAGTTCAGAAAGTCTCAACAACACCTTACTCTCTCGAGGCTGTCCTCAAAACAGCTCCTGGTGTGGAAACAGTGGGCGGGACATATATTCTAAGGATGGGGAGGAGGTGAGGAGCCTCCGATTGCCCCCTGTCCACCTCCAGGTCAACCTGTGGTCATGTCCTCTCGGTGACCTCCTCCAACAATAGCTCTGAAAAGAAATGTACAAATATTTCATCACAATGAAAAAGGCAAAGTGGCAAATGGGAAAGACCTGTCCTAGAACTCATTTCAGCTGTAAATAGAAATGAGAGGATCAAAAAAAAAAATGAATACCATCGTTCATATTGATCAACAGCTAAGAATTAATGAGGCTAAGGAGTTGGAACAGGACTTCTTACTCTTAATTCCAGTATTTCAGGAACCTTGCAGTCATCATGTGCTCTGTATATCTGATTTATGACCTTTCTGCTGCTATTTTAGCCAATGTCCCTTTTTTGTCCTTAATGAGGACATAGGATATTTGGTCACCAGTCATCTCTGCACAAAGTACTCACGTCCTTATTCAATAATACCTCACCTTTGTCCTCCACAGCTTTGCTAAATTTTTATCTCATGAATAAGCCATTTATCCTGTTGCCTTTCACTCAAATAAAACACTAAATGCATCCCTTTCTCTTTGTATTTGCCTTAAATCCCTTTCATCCTTTGTCGAGACTTTGCTCTGGGGTTTCTGAAAATGGTGTTTCTAGAAAGAGCCATAGAGCTCTCAGCTGCCACTCTGATCTCTTGTCGCTCTTCACAACATTGGGGGATGGCCCCCTGTAGGGCCTCCTACCAGATGCTGAGCACTGCCAACAGGTGCCAGGACCCTCACCACCGCTCAGTGCTCAGTGCTGCCCCACACCTATCCCCAACCCATGCCCTTCAGACACTATCTATAGTGACAGGGCACCACAGTGAGTTTTTATAGAACTGCATTTATTTCCATGGAAACAGTTGCTCTGTGTACTGAGATTACGTCTTTCTTACTTCCATTTTTTCAAATATTTTGTCTTTTTGTTGGAATAGTGTAATAACTTCTCCCCCACCTCCCTGCCACTAAACGGTCTTACTTTGCAAAACTAAAATGCTGACAATTCTCAGTCAGTTTCTTTATCTTTGTTACTATTTCCTTTTCACCGCTCTGTGAAATCTCAGCATCTAAGTGTAGCAGTTAAGAGCACACACCTTGACCTCGGTGGCCAGAGGTGGACAGGGTAAGATTCCCTACTCTGCTGTCAACTGAGGAAGTAACAAGAGACAGGTTGTCAAACCTCTCTAAGCTTTTGGTATATTCATATCACAGTGGAGATGACAGAACCTACTTTGTCAAAAAAGAAATAAATAAGATAATATATGCCAAGTGCATCACATAGTACTTGGCACAGAGTAATGAATCAATAAATAGTAATTCTGATTACTATTATACTTCCTTGAGAGTTATTTGGCCAAACATTTAAGACAAGCTGCCATCTGTTGTCAAGGTCCCACTTTGTTTTCAGGAGAGGAAGGCCAGCATCCGGTCAATTTCAAGATTTCATCTTTAATTGCAGGTCAGTCCTACAAGACAGGCTTTTCAGATTGAAGGAGGGCCAGTACATTCGTCATGTTTTTAATTTTCTATATTTTCTGATTCTTCGGCATTTTGGGGGCCCTGTGGACCAGGGGAGGGACTGTTCCTCCACGGGCGGCTAATTCCTAGAGCCCGCAAAACAATTTGCCTGGGAGTTTGCTTTCCATAGGCAAAACAAAACCCATTACCCCAATCGCCTCCTTAAACAAACTCTCAAATGCCATGCCAGTATTTCCCCTATCCTGTATCACCTCAGGGCCAGGTATCAGGCAATTAGAAACCACCCATTTAATCCAGAGCTCACTGAAATTATTCAAACTATTCAGTCCTAAACTGTTTACCCTGCCCTACCTCACCTTTCTTGCAGAAACTCAGTAAAGGCTGGTGGCCATGTTTCCCCATTGTCCCTTGTGCCTCCTGACCTACCTGGTATGGATTACTTCCCATAGGGCCTTCCCATATGGCCCTATGGCCCATGCCTATTTCTAGGGACCTATGAGTTAGTTCCTTGATGGCGGTTGCCTCCTGATCTGTTGGCATCACCATCACCTGATTAAAACGAATCTAGGGTACATTTTTTTTTTAATTTTTTTAACGTTTTTTATTTTTATTTTTGAGACAGAGAGAGACAGAGAGAGACAGAGCGTGAACAGGGGAGGGGCAGAGAGAGAGGGAGACACAGAATCCGAAACAGGCTCCAGGCTCTGGGCTGTCAGCACAGACAGAGCCCTACGCGGGGCTCGAACTCACCGACCGCGAGATCATGACCTGAGCCGAAGTCGGACGCTCAACCGACTGAGCCACCCAGGCGCCCCTCTAGGGTACATTTTAATGCAGTCAGCAAATCAAATCTGTCCCAGATGGCTTTTTTTTTTTTTTTTTGGCTGAATACCCCCTTAAGTTTCCATAAACCAAATGTCATCATCAGAGAACAAATGTATTCCTTAACGATAAACCCCTCCCCACTTCCACTCCAAATCTACTTGGTACCAGACACGAATGTCCAGAATTACTAGAGAATTGATTGGGCTTCCCAAAGATAACTTCCAGGGTTGAATATCATCTACCTGGAGAGTTGGGCGAAGTTTACACCCACTTTTGAACTGCTGCGAGAGGGTATCCACTCCAGAGAATTTTTGAAACCCTGGCCTCAATTATCTTACAATTATCCCTTTATTTTCCTGCAGTTAGTCAATAACAATGCAGAACAAACAGCATACAAAGAGTTAAGAGGAAGCCTGGCCAGTGCTTTAAATATAGGCCACAACGGAGCAAAAAATCATGTTTTGTTTTGTTTTGTTTCTGGGAGGAAACTCTTTTCTTATTAATTTATTTTGTGTGTTTTGGTGATGTTCAAGGTTCCTTTCAGTTTTTAAGTTATATGATTTGATGTCTATTACCATCATTTTATTTTCTCACTACTTATCATAGTTTGGTGAATTACCATTAGGAGGTATGAACTTACAGATGGCACTCAGCAAAATATGTGTATTTGTTATGGACAAGAAATAACTTTGTGAAGTTCAAAAACTTAGGGCTTCGTTTCTTCTATATCATTGGCTCCCCTAGAAGAGGTCTTCCTGACCAAAATAAAATTTCGTTGCAACCACCTAAGAAATTGTTTACCCTCCAGAGTCTCCCCAATGTCCTACAGCCATCGAGGATGGTAAAATGGAGAACAGAACTCTAGTCACTCTGAATTCTTCTCTTTCTTGATTCATTCTGGACATTGACCAGAATAACCTGCTAGGAGACCCCAATAAAAAGACTGCCTTTACAAACACCTTGCCTTTCCCTTCATTTATAATTGAGGTTGCACTTGTCAATAAAGCTTTCCAAAGGCCATTCACCACAATACTCTCAGACAAGTATTTACATTCTTTCCTCCTCCCCTAGCAAAAGCAAGACGACTTTTGTTACCTTAAAAAATGAATAGGAGTGGAAGCAGACCTTAGCTTTTCGATCCTGCTATGGTTTTAAAAGATACCTGCTCTAACAGAAATACATCGTGGACAATGAGAACTTGTCCCATTTTTTTCCTCCTACTGTAGCTCTTGTGATGTGGTCTAAAAGAATTTCTAAATTGGGGTTCTGAAGTCCTTTTGCTCCTGGCTTCCCCTGCTGTGGCTATTCTGTTGAGCGTTTCATGTTTTTGTTTGTTTGTTTGTTTGTTTGTTTGTTTGTAACAAAATGAGAAATTCCTGGACTTGGGCTCCGTCCCGTCCCCCCCCCCCCCGCCCCCCGCACATCCATTGTTCTTGGATTCCTGAGCTGATGTTGGCATTTTATGAAAATGATCCTTTGTGGACTTACGTTTTAGAAGGTAGTGTGAGGCAACTACACTAGCAAACGCGTTCCTGGTCCTCATCTTGGTGGTCACCATCACTGTTTCCCACCGCGTGCACAATCGCCAAATACCGAAAGTAGCTCTTTTCCATACTTGCAATATTTACTTTATTTTTCCTCAGAACTTATGCAAATAAAGATTAATTGCACCCAGACTACGTAGATCATTTTTTAATTAGCAGAGTTCACTGTGCTTAGAGAATATGATGATTAAAGAGGACAGCAAAATGGCCAATCCGTCATAAAATTTATAAGTTCCTCACCCCCAAAATTTCAACTTCAGATGCCTTTATTCATTGGAACAATTCAGCCTTGCAGTAAAAGACAAGAAGGCAACTAATGTGAGCTAAAGCCCCCATATTTGCATTAGCATCAGTCAATGGAAGAAAACAACATAACCTATTTTTAATTACATTCAAGGTGTTCATCCTATTAATCTGAAAATTAAACACGTGAAAATGAATTCCACAGATGAAATATTACTTTCTAGCGTATTCGAAAAGGAAATAAAATCACTCTGGATATAAAGCAACGTGCGATGGGTGAACCTTCTTACAAACTTGCATGGTGGTTTCCCGGGAAACCAAAACTCTGCAGATGTACAAACTAAAATGCAGATGTGTGCATTTGAAAGAACTATATCCAGCTTTCATTCCTAATGAAGCCAATTCATTTTCAGAGTTATACATAGAATACCATGTCCCTCTTAATTGGAATGAAAATCTGATCTCCTAACCGTGAAGGTTGATGTTATTCGGAAATTAACATTTATTCAATCAAATTTGATTTTTAAACCCAAATAATATATGATCTTCATAGACTGGCAACTAGTGAACCACTAGGTAACCTTGTTCTCTGGTATCTCACCAGGGGCCCTGCTGAATCATCGCCTTACAGGTTGTGCGCCAACTCTGGAACAGACACAAATGTATATTTCCTTTCCAAATGCCCCGCTTCTGCCAGGAAACTAACAGATGCACCAACAAATGTTGCAAGTCTGCCTATTAAACATGAAGCTCATTGAATTTCTATTGCATTTCTCCAGCACAAGTGCATTTGGAGCAAAGAAAGAAATTAAAATGAAGTCAGGTGTCATTCAAGAAAATTACAGTCCCACGGAGGATAGTTTTGAGTTGCAGCTTTGAGTTGCCATGCTGTGCCTTTCACAGCTGCCTACAGTTCTTGTCATTAATAATCAGTAAATAAGATCTGCAGGTGGGCCTGGAAGGCACCCCGAGCCAAGAAGATGGCAGTTAGGGCTTCTGTCTCTAAGATGGGTGGCCAGGCTCATTTGCACAACCCAGCTTATGTTTCCACACAAAAGTGCAACCCTACTTAGCATAGCTTCAGGGAAGCTGCCACAATATAGGGAATGCTAATTACTGTAACCAACTGGCAACGATGCATCCAAAATTAAATGGCCTGTGACTGAGCAGATGAACAATTTTTATGGCCCAAAGATCAGGGAACAGGGATAGTTTGTTAAATTAACTGACAGCCTCTTTGGTCTAAGTAGGTGAGTTGAAGTCATTTGAAAGCCATGTTTGCGTGCAGTTACATACCAGAGTCTCTCCTGCGTAAGTACAGTTCCCCCTGCAGTTTTATGTGGGAGTATGGCTACATTTAGTACATAAAATTCAAAAAGTTCCCCAGTTCAGTTCATAAATGACCAGGAGAAGCTATTCTGAATCCCTGTGGGATTGATTTTTCACACACAAAGATTCGATCTTTTAATATTCACCTGAAACTAATTCAAATAGTTGCGTAGAGAGTTTTTTAGTAAACCTACAGAACCCTGCATGAACAAAAGCTTTTAACTCCTAATTTCCAACATTGATCACACTTAGAAACCAAGCCATTTCACTAGCATATCACAAGTTGCTACTATTGTAAGTTCATTCCCATCTGTGAATGCAAATCTAAAAGTCTTCCTGAAAGACAAATAATACAGAGTTGAGAGCATAGCGTCTAAAATTTCCAAAGCATTGCTTTTAGCAAACATTTTTCATATCACAATATGAAAGCCAGAATTTCTCAGCTTCTGCACTATATTGGCATTCTGAACTGGATAATTCCTGGGGTTGGGGAAGGGTGTGGGGTGGGGGGGGTGGGACAAGAGACTGTACTGTGCATTGTAAGATGTTTATCAGCATCCCCACCCTCTACCGACTAGATGCCAGTAGCAACACTAACCACCCCCACATTGTGACAATCAAAAATATCTTCAGATGCTGACAAATAAACTCTGGAGAATAAAATCACCCTCCCCCCAGTGGAGAATTCCGGGCCAACAGTTCAACAAACATTTATGGCATGTCTATGATATTATACCAGACTGTGTATGAGGGGTGGGAGATGGGTAACAGGTTGAGAAATAACCTGTGTCAAAACATGACACAGTTAGGACCTGGAGGGGTGGAGTTTAACCAGGGAGACCGCCACATGAACAGAATATTTCCACAGTATATGATAGGGTGAAAATAGAAGTGTGGAGAGGTTGCTCTGGAAACATAGCAGAAAAGCAACGTAACTCTTAAGGGTTCAGATCAGATTTCCTAGAGAAGACTCTGAGCTGAGGCCTGAAGAACATTATAAAGTTGGCCAAATAAAGATAAAGCATTCCAGAGGGCACTCACTTTCTGAACAAAGACACAGAGGTGTGAAACAGTAGGGTATATGCAAGGTACTATATCCAATTCTAAGCAGTTCTATTCATTGATATTACAGTTTTAAAAGCACATAGGAAGGAAGAAAGGAAGGAAGGAAGGAAAGAAAACAGAAAGAAAGAAAAAGAATGCTGAGAGGTAAGAGTAGGGTAGATCATGTTTTTTGGTGTCATAAAAAGGTCCATTCTAATTATCAATTCAACAAATATGAATTCACTGTCAACTATGAATTTAAAGATATACACAAGATTCCTTGCCACCTAGATGCTCACCATCTGGTGAGATAGGAGAAGTACAGGTATGATTCAGATATGTTCTAAATGGCAGATTAGAACATAGCTCTCTGTGTGTGTGTGTGTGTGTGTGTGTGTGTGTGTGTGTGTGTCACTCTAGCCTCTAGAATCTAATCTTTGTATTGAATTTCACCAGGAAACATTAGAATTGCTAGATTTCTATGACAGCCTTATGGAGGAACATGAAGAAGCTGAAGACGTATAGCCTACAAGAAACTTAAATTTGGTTGGAAAGATAAAACTCATGAAAAGATAATAAATCATACAAATCATGAAAAATGATACAGATACAGATCTGTACAGAGATAGAGATTCTTATAATAGCAGAGGAGGCAGAAATAATGATCGACTTCCATGGTCAAGCAAAAACTTGAGAAAGGTGTGGGATTTATTCTGATCTTAAAATATGAGTTGTATTAAAAGAGCAGAGAGGGGAAAAACATTTCAGACGTTGGGGAAAATACGGCAAGTGCACTGAAACAGATCCTGTGCCTGGCACTATAAGAACGGTGAGAAGACTTAATCTGGGCAAGGCAATGACCTCCTGTCAGAAGGAAGAGTTGAAAGTATATAGCAGCAAGATGTGGAGGATGGGGGGGGTGGGAGGGGTGGGGGGGTGGGGGGTGGCTAGGGCGGGACTACAGTCAGGTGGTACTTGGCATTTAAGTCTATCCTTGGAAATGGATAGAATGTTGATAAGCGTTAAGAGAAAATACATACACAGTCATGAGGAAGTGGGAAAGTACAGTGTATATCCAATATGTGGAAAGCTCTATTATTGGCTTTGGATGGTCTCACATCGTGGATAAATGGGATGTCATACTTGTCGGAAGCTTTTTGTATTTCATGATAAACACCATTTCTTTTTTAGCATTACAAGAAGGTTTGTATTTTGTTAGGAAAGAAAATAAAAAGCCATTCTTTGACATGTATTACACCTCTGCAACCAAATGCCAAACCTCTAGGAAATGACTTCTGCCATTCTCCACTCCTTTTGGCTTCAATAAAATGACATCCACTTTTCTCAGCCCCACAGAATAGGCAGTAAATAATGCCTCCCAACCACAGATGCCTCTGCCCCACACCCCTTAGGGACTCTGTTGCCTGCAGCCAATAGACTTAGGTGCATTCCTGCCTAGAGCAGGTAATAATCCAGTCCTGCTAGTTAGCATCCTGCAACTTAACCCCTTCTGCTCCAGGGGTCGGTGTGGGATTCTCATCCTGCTTTCCTACACCTTCTCTAGAAGTACACAATTTTGATTATAAAAAGCATGAAATTGGTTATAAAGTCTGCCTTCCTGTGATCCTTTTGCCCCAGCACAAAGGCCAGCATTCACATTGTATAACTGATCAAACACACAAGAAAAGCCATTTCTTCCTAATTTCTAAAGTGTGGATGTACAGAAGAATCACAGGCAGACCCGCAGACTAGATGTTCTGATTCAGTAAGTACGGGGTTGGAAACAATTATCTGTTCTGGTATAGGAACACATTTTTAGAAACAGTTTTTAGAGGATCATGAAATACAGTTTTTAAAGGATATTCCAGATATTTTTCTGGAAATTAAGACTAGCTGTTCTTAGCCTTGACTTTCTATCCCTCTAAATAAATAAATAAATAAATAAATAAATAAATAAATTTATTAACAAGAAGCAACTTTGCCTCTGAAGGGTTTGGAGAATGACTCAAATATCAGGAGAAGTCAATACTTTGAAGTCACTTGAAGTGGCCTTCAAGGAAATCTACCACCCTAAGTCACAAGGCTCAGACTCAAATCTTCCCTTCCTACATAAGTCACATTTTGCACCAGATCCAAATGTCCAAAAAGACAATTGTCAAGGAATCTGCTTTTAATGAATATAAGGGAAACTCCCTCAAAATCCTTTGGAATGGGTTGAGTGCCATTCTTGGGCAAACTGAAGATCTGATGAGAGTTCCTACAAAACCTTCACCTTCCATGGTCCTCTTTCACTCAATTCCTGTACTCTTTGCCACAAAAACTATGGAATCACAAACATATAAGGGGGAATGCCTGAACTAAACTCAGGTGCAACTTGACCCAGCATGGCCCTGTTCAAACATCAGCCACGGTGAGCCAACAGAATCCGCCTTGTTTTTGGATTGGAAAGAATCAGAGAGATGGAGGAAGGAGAAAGCAAAAACTTCATCAAAATTAAAAAGCTTCTGCTCTTAAAAGATACTGTTAAGAAAATAAAAAGAGAAGCCAAAAACTGGGAAAAAATATTTGCAAAGTATAGGTCTGATCACAGACTTGTATCTAAAATATATGAGGAATCTTTAGAACTAAAAAGGAGGCAAGAATCCAATTTTTAAAACGGGCAAAAGATTTGAGCAGACACCTCATCGAAGAAGGTATATGATGGCAAGTAAGCACATGAGAAGATCCTTTAGGGAAATGCGAATTAACACAATGATAGATACCACTATACGCCTATTAGAATGACTAACCCTTTAAAGCCTAAGCAACCATACCAACCGTTGGAAAGGATGTGGACCAACTGGAATTTCCATACACTGCTGGTAGGAATGTAAAATGATGAATCAGCCCGACAACATCCTGGCAATTTCGTAAACATAAACACACTAACACATTAAAGTCTGTCAGTTTCAGGAGGCTTGCTGTGTAGACAACAATGACATATAAGACCTAAGAAACTCAAAATGGAGGTTCCTGGTCTCCTTTTGAAGCAAGAAAGATAATCTACTGGCATTTTTCCTCCCTGGGCAAGTGAAATACAGTAAGTCAACCAGCAGAAAGAGGCCTCCTAATGTGTGTCTCAGGTTTGGCCTGGAAGGTCTGATGCCCAGTGCTTCATGTTGCAGGTTTCGTGTCACTTCTCCTGGTGCTGAGCACGCCTGTCGCTGGCAGTAGCTTGCCAGCAGGGGCTGTTGGCTGCAGCTGTTTCCCAGCTGTTCCTAGCAGAGCTGCATTGCTTCAGGCTGAGCTTCTGAGTCTTGTCCAGCCACCTGGTCTAATCTTGTCCATCCATCCTCTATAAATCTAGTGATGACTGTTTAAGTTTTGATGCTATTGGGAATACCATAAAGCCTCACATTCCCCTTAAGAGTCAAATTCCTGTCTCGGGGCCTCAACTTGCCCTAGGATTAGGTCATGCAGCCCCAGAGGCATCTCTGGCCCCTGACTCTACTTCCTTGGTTGATTCCAGAGCTTTCTGAACCCTCGGATTCACTCTGGGGGGCCCTTCTGTTTATTCATTTTGCTCTTCAAAGGGCGTATGTCTTTTTATTCCTAAAACGACCACAGTCCTGATGAGAATGAATGCTAGAAGGATGAATGCTCATCCTCATCCACCAAGACCTCTCCCTAGCAGATCTGGCCATTCTTCGAAGCCCAGACCAAGTTATCCCTGCTCTAGGAAATCCTTCAGTATTCCAGTCTATATAGATCCACCTCTCTTATTCCTGGCACCATGGAGCATGCATAACACTCTGCCTTTTTTTCCATAATCCAATCCATTTTATACACTGTTGATGGTTTGGATTTCCTGAAGCACAACTCTGATCATACACTCCCTTGCTCAAAATGTCCTTTGGCTCCTAAGAGCTTACAAAGCAAAGTCCAATTCCTGGGGACCTTCACCAGTGGCCTCAAGCCCGTCTCACCGGCCCTTCTACTGCTACCCTTACACAGCTTATGCTCCGGCTAAACTGAATTCTGAGTTGTTTCTTAATCCTTTCCTATTTCCATAACTTACCTTAGGCTATCACTTAGAATACCCCCCCCCCCACACACACACTCCATATGTTCATATATGACAAGCTTAAATGGTGTTTTTCTATGTAATCTTTTTTTATGCCCACTTAAAATAATTTATCCCACCAACCAATTCCCATTGCCACATATTTTAATCTTCCTTAAGACTCTTACCATTTTATTCCTTTTTAGAAGTTTTTATGTATAACTGTTTCCCCTACTGCTGAACTACAAGTGCTACAAAGTAGAGTCCGTATTCCATTTATCTTTGTTCACAGTATCTTGAATATACTAAAAGATTAATAATTCTTTCCAAGACAAGCTCAGTTTTACCTTCCAAATAGAGACAGAGCTGGGCCAGAATTTGTGAGAAGACAGGATTTTTTTAAGCTTATTCATTTATTTTGAGAGAGACAGAGAGAGACAGAGAGAGAGAGAGCAGGGGAGGGGCAGACAGAGGAAGAGAGAGAGAATCCCAAGCAGGCTCTGCACTGAGAGCATGGAGCCTCATGTGGGGCTTGAACTCACAAACCATGAGATCATGACCTGAGCTGAAATCAAGAGTTGGACGCTTAACTGACTGAGCCACCCAGGCACCCCCAAGAAGAGAGGAATTTGTATCTTTGTCCCAATGTTTGTCCCTTCTGTGTCCAGGGCAAGCCACTTCACCTCAGTTTTCACAAATGTAAAACTGAAATAATAGCATCTTTCCAATTTTTCTAATTATTAATCCAAAGCTTAATAATAAACTTTCAAACTACATAATCCTACAGAAGGTTTACATTCCTCAAAGTCAGCATCTACAAATGTTTCTGGAGTACATATATTTTTATAGACTGTATCCAAAGGTTTTAGGCACAAAGAATCATTACAAAAATAGAGTAACTCAGTGATACCTCATCTAGTACCCATACAGTCAGAGAAGCTTGGGAACTTGCCCCAAAGACACATCGTGAGGATGTCTGACTCTCAGTCTTAGGCTGTTCCCATTGAGCATGCACAGTAGACACTCAGAAACCCTCGCTGAGTGAAATAGATTATGTGACATTTTGGCTTAGAGTTCAAAAGGCACTCTAGCTTGAGGTTCCCAAGTTCTCAAAACCTTTTTGGAGGCTACAGCAAATGTAGACTCTAAGAAGGTGGGAACTCTGTGTCTATTTTACTCTTTGCTAGGCCCAAACCTAGACTGGTGCCTGGCAGATAGTATGTGTTCCATATGCACTTGCTAAATGAACGAATGAACCACAGTTTTCTCAAAAGTAAAACAGTAACAATCTCACAGGGTTGTACTGTGAATTAAATGAGCAGAAGCACTTAAAGCTCTTACGACTGACTGAAATCCAGTAAGTGGAGTCCAGTAAGCAGCTGGCCATTATTACTATCCTGAAAACAAACCTCTTATCATTCCTTCAAATTGGAGCTAGTTTAGAGGAGAGGGCTCCAAAAGGATGGGTTCCCTGACTTGAACACCCTACCTTGGTTATTATGGTCTGCAGACTTAGAATTAGAAAGCACATTCTGCCAAATGTTGATTGTTCTGAGACGTGTCTTTGGTATTATCACCAAAGATCAAACTTGGAACTAAAGAGATAAACAGAGCTACAGAGCACAAGCTAGAGAACAGAATAGTAAACCAGACAGTGACCAGGGCTCACTGATGCCATATACTAACATTATATCTTGATTTTTTTGTAAACCAAAAAAAAAAACCCACCTTTTTCCTGCCAAATGCCTCAAGAAGGTAATGTAGAAGAAAACATATATATAAGACAGTAATAGTGCATCTAGGTTATATTCTTTTCATATTAGTGGCATGTTTTATCAAATGCCACATTTACACTCACAGCTAAAGATCAGTTATGAAATCAAATGTGCATGTTAATGTACTTTTTTCACAAAATTTACACACAGCAAATTAAAACATAGTTAATTAGCTATCAGGTCAAAGGAGGGTAACAATGTATAGCACAGAAGGATAACCAATATTCAAATAATATAATAAAACATAATTAACACTAATATGGACCTTGACATAATTTAATAATACAGCCTTGAGGATCCCAGAGGCATGGCAAGATCCTTCAGAGTCACAGAATCATCATTAAGAATTCCAATTATATTTGTGTAGTATTGATACCGGTTATCTGAGATCTCTGGTCGTTTGAATTCTGCATAACAGATATTTGCTTTATAGTTGCATATGAAGGCAGTATGTGGAGAGGAAGTATGTCGATACACATACGGCAGGAACACAGTGTGTATACATTTCCTTCCTGCCTTGCTTTCCTTTTCCAAAATATTACCTCCATTTGTTCTCTAAAAAGCACAGCATACTCTATTTTCACCAGTTTACAAAAGGGCTTGGGGCACCTGGGTGGCTCAGTTGGTTAAAGGCCCAACTCCTGATTTCAGCTCAGGAGATGAGACTGAGCCGCATGTTGTGCTCTGCGCTGAGCGTGAAGCCTGCTTGGGATTCTCTCTCTCCCCCTCTCTCTCTGCCCAGTATGCTCTCTCTCTCTCTCTCTCTCTCTCTCTCTCTCTCAAAATAAATAAACATTAAAAATGTAGTAAAAAAATAATGAAAAGGGCTTTAGTCAGTAATTGAATTTTTGATCCCATTTAGCACATGTTTTGACTCCTACAGACTTATACTTTTATTTAACGTTTATTTGTTTTTGAGAGAGAGAGAGAGAGAGAGAGAGCGCATGCAGGGGAGGGGCAGAGATAGCGGGAATGAAGGATCCCAAGCGGGCCCTGCACTGACAGCAGAGAGCCCAATGCAGAGCTTGAACTCAGGAACCATGAGATCATGACCTGAGCTGGTTGGACACCTACCCGACTGAGCCACCCAGGCGTCCTCCAGATTTATACTTTCATACTCATGAAAATTTATTTTTAGGTGAGCTTGGCTAGCTCAGTCGGTGGAGCATGTGAGTCTTAATCTCAGGGTTGTGAGTTCGAGCCCCACTTTGGATGTAGAGATTGCCTAAAAATGAAATCTTTGAAGTAAATAAAAATTTATTTTTACGTAATGATGTTATATCCCTTGTAGATCCACCCAAATAATGACTAACATAACAAAGTAATGACAGAGTTATTCAAGCATCATTGAATACAAATTTTATTTTCAACTGTATCCTGTTTTCATTCAACAAGACTGCATCTTCTGGTAACTACCTGTCCATTGTCCATCTATTGCATTGGTTTCTTATATTTATATAAACATTTTAAAACTGAGTTCTCTTATTTCCTCAATCTTTTAGCTATAGAATTTAAATCAAGAGACAAGAGCCCTTCATGGAAAAGTTTGCATATTGAAGTATCCCAAGATATATTCTTCTTTTCCAAATAAATCCTGCAAAGCCAGTCACAACAAAAAAACCTGACTTTAACCAGCTTTTCCTACAACCTAGTCATTTATGACAAATACAAACCTAACAGTTTAGAACGTGCTAATTCTTCTGGACAGTGAATATCCATTTAAAGATCCCAACACTGAATCTTAAACAAACTTCTCAAGTTCAGTAATTGCCTCCATCCCACCTCCCACCTTGCTGTCCAAGTAGAAATTCCGGAATATTCCTGATTTCCTTCCCCTACTGCATAGCCAAAGTCGTGCATGCATCCTGGTAACAGAAGGCTCTCTGTCACCCAGCCATTTCCTCTGCACACACAGTTCCCACTGTTCTGAGGGCCCGTGCTGTCTCCTCTGGCTACTGGACATTCCAACTATCCTTTCCCAGGAATGCAAAAGCTTACCTGATCCCTACCCTGAAAGAGACTTTCTCCTCAGGGTCTCCACGGCACTGTGCAAGATGTCACACCTGCCCCCAGAATAAGTGCTCTATAAGTGGTAGCTGTTATGGCTATATTATCTTACTATATTTTGATTGAGTTTTAAAGGTACTTTTAGTACCAGAGTGATTAAGCTCCTTGAAGGCAGACACCATGTCTCTCTCAGTTCAATATCCTTCAGGCCTAACACATATTTTCCAGAACATAGCGCATCCTTGACAAATTATTGTTGAATAAACAGCCATTGGAATACAAGTCAGAAAATCTATTTATGGCATTTAATACCTATGCGGTTTCGTTACCTCTCTGAACCTCAATTTTCTAACTATACAACAGGAAGAATGGCAAGCTATTTACCAGTATGTCCACCAGAAGGATCTGCAGGACTGAACCACCATTCTCACTGAGTTACCTTTAGCCGCTCTGCTAGGGTTATGTGTCTGAGAAATAAATTGCAATAAAAGACCCTTTCCTTTCGCTTCTCCGCAGTTTTTGTAAAGTCACAGCAACGAGGTTTAGACTATTCCTTGAAACCATATAACGTGTAACTTTATGCTTCGGTGAAGGAGTAAGAAGAACAGGCAACGGGGGCAAAGAAGCCTCTTTTGGAAGAGAACTAGATTCTTTTGCCCCAAGTCTTACCTTTATCAGCTGACTCAAAATTTGACTTTTAACATCATCTCAAAAAGAATATAGGGGCGGGGCGCCTGGGTGGCGCAGTCGGTTGAGCGTCCGACTTCAGCCAGGTCACGATCTCGCGGTCCGTGAGTTCGAGCCCCGCGTCAGGCTCTGGGCTGATGGCTCGGAGCCTGGAGCCTGTTTCCGATTCTGTGTCTCCCTCTCTCTCTGCCCCTCCCCCGTTCATGCTCTGTCTCTCTCTGTCCCAAAAATAAATAAAAAAACGTTGAAAAAAAAAAATTTAAAAAAAAAAAAAAAGAATATAGGGGCGCCTGGGTGGCTCAGTCGGTTAAACATTGACTTCGGCTCAGGTCATGATCTCACAGTTTGTGACTTTGAGCCCCGTGTCGGGCTCTGTGCTGTCAGCTCAGAGCCTGGAGCCTGCTTCGGATTCTGTGTCTCCTCCTCTCTGTGCCCTTCCCCCACTCGCACCCTCTCTCTGTCTCTCTCTCAAAAATAAATAAAACATTTTAAAAAATTTAAAAAAAAAGAATATAAATACTCTATCATAGAGGCACACTGATGATATTAAAAGGAGACATCCAACACTTGGCCCAAATATATACATTAAGATACTAGTTCTCAAACATTTTAATACTTGCCTCGGTAAGAAATCTACTTTACATCACCACCCAGAACAAATAATACTTTTACCATTACCACATGCAATGTAACGTGTATTTATGTTCCATTGTGTGCAACTGGAAGGTTCTTAAAGTGTTGGTTGCAATCAGGACAGATGGAGGTGAAGGAGAAGGCCTGGGGAAAGTGGAGAAAGTCGGGATAAATGAGGAGACTGCATCAGCTAGAAGGGGACAGTCACAAATCCCACATAAAAATTTTCAGTTACTTCACCTTGGCTGGAGGGACAGGGGGTGAAGGAGTTTTTTCCACTTTGGTTGCCCTGTTCTTCACCCACTAATTGATTTCATGGCCCGCCAATGGGGATGTGACCCATGGATGGGAAACAAACAGAAACAAACCCAAACTTGTACAAGACAGTACTACCTGTAGTGCCAGGAGTTCATAGGCTATGATAAATCCTATAATTATTTTGGTCAATGTGAAAGTAATTACACTGCCTTGTATTTTGGGCTAAAGGAATGAATCTGTTAAATGTAAATATTCAGCATACACCACACAATTTGTGACACTCGGCATTTTTTCAGTTTTTAATATACCGAAGAATCTAAAAATAAATAAAACACAAAAATTAAAGTGGCCCAGCCTCTTGACCTCTGAATGGTCCTTCTTATTCCCAACGACTTTAAACAAAGAAATGAGGTCACACTCTGCCAGTTATGCTCGCACATTTGTCATACCTGCTAGAGGAAGGTAGACAGTCTCCGAGGCCCGCAGGAGCAGAGGTTGGCTGCAGCTAATTAGTAATAATGGCATATTTATGAACAAATGGGTCACCAAAGGAGGAAAGTGGGGGAGACAACGAGGCACATAGACCCACTGGCAGCATATGTGTGTATACACACACACACACACACACACACACACACGCACGCACACACACACTCACTTCTCTCATTTTCTTTAAAGGTAGGCAAGTTGGGGGCAGACTGGGTTCTCTGGGAAGAAGACTCTGAAACAGCTGAATGTGCAAAAGGTTTGTTAGGAAGTGCCCTTGTGGTCGACACCTGTGGACAAGAAGCAAAGGAAGTAGGATTGGGCAAAGGAAGGATCCAGGCTGGGGTGCGGGCCCACCCACACCTGACAGATTTCACAGGGGGCTCTAGAGCTGAATGACCCAACAGAGCTGTCCTTCATTGGCCGGACCTTTACATCCCTACCTCCCTCGGCTGCCAGATGTGGGCCAGCCTAGGAAGGATATGACGTTGGTAGAGATGGTTCTCTGCAGCTGAGGCAGACCCTGAAGGACTGAGAACTGAAGGACGTTTGCTGACAATACCCTCAACTGCTGCAGCACCAAGATTCCCCTAAAGGGAGAACAGAGTGCTTTATGTCTGTGTCTGTCACACAGGTTGTCCCAAGGAAAAGCTAACCTGTGCCATGTGTACAGACACAGACACCACACACCGAGTCTCACACAGCGTGCCCAACGTTGTATAGGTGAGGATGGGCTAGGATGTGTAGCTGTTAAGAAAGAAACGCTCCAGAATCGTGGTGGCTTATAACAACAGACTTCCCAGCTCATGTTTCAAGTCTACTGGACTTGGCCTGAGGCTGTGCCCTCTGTTGTCTTCCCTGTGACCCAGGCATAGGGAACGACTGCCAGTACCCAGAGCGAGGGGGAGAGGAGTGAGGAAGGAAGCACGGGCTCTTAGAGCTTCGGGTTGAAAGAGATCTATGTCGCTTCTGCTCAAATTTCATTGGCCCAACTCTGGTGGAACTCTACAATCTAATCCTCACCCAGGAAGTGGAGCGGAAGCCGATTTTGGTGAACGGTTATACGATTTATCACAGTTACCTCCATCTCAGGGAACACTCGAGGAAGACTGAGAACGATGCCACACCACAAATCGCCGTTTCAGTTCGTGAAGTACAGAAATGGTTTGTGTTATCATTAAAAGTCTGTATCTGCAGAAAGAGAGGTAGAAGATTGGTGTGAGGCTCTTCAGGACAGCGGCCACGAGAGCTGTGGCTTTCAACACATTTCTATGAACTTGAATTGAATTTTGGTTTTCCTTTGAATTTAGTTCATTGTAAAGATAACCTGGGTGGCACATCTACTAAAATATGTGGCATAATGATGCATGCTTTGAAGGAATTTTCTTTAAGTGTTAAATCTTTTATAATTATAAAACTAATATTTTTCATAGATTAGAAAAAGCACAAGAAAAAATTATGAGAGTCTAAATAAGTATAAATAGGAAAACATATAAATCAATATAAGTAAGAAAAAAAAGTGACTTCGCCAGCTCAGGTTGCCCTAACAAAATACCACAGATGGGGTGGCTGAAGTGGCGGACATTTATTTTCTCACAGTTCAGAGACTGACAGTCCCAGATCAGAATGCCACAGGTGGTCGGGTTCTGAGGAGAGTTCTCCTCCTGGCTTGCAGACGGCCTTGGTCTTCATGTGTCCCTAAGTGGGGGAGGGGAGTGGAGAGAAAGAGAGAAATGAAAATTCAGAAAGAAATAAAAATAGGGAGATGGGAAAGAGAGAGAGAGAGAGAAAGAGAAGGAGAGATCTTTCTCTTCTTACAAGGCCACAGTCCAATGAGATTATGGTCCCATCTTCATGATCTCTGTTAGCCTTAATTACCTACTGAAGACCCTATTTCCAGATACAGTCACATTGAGAGTGTAGGCTTCATGATATAAATTCTGGGGAGACACAATTCAGCCCTTAGCAAAATACAAATAAATCATGTTCCTCAAAGTTATTGTAACAGGAAAGACTAGGTTATGATATAGTAACACAACTTAGTCACTTATAATAATAAACGTTCAGTTTTCTTTCAGGCTATTTGCCGATCAAGAGTCAAAGCTCGTTCCATGTTGCTTTCTGTATATGTTCCATCTTACATGCTAGATGGTCACCACGGCAGAGGGAAAGACAGCTCTCAGCAACCTCAAACAGACAATGAAATGCTCCAGCCAAGAAGTAACCACATTACCTCTACTTGTATCTTATTTGCTAAACTAGACCCAGGCTCCCACCACAGACAGGAGGGCAAGGCCTAGCAGACCAACCATGTGCCCTGAAGGTAGGGAGTTGGACATCATTTTAAATAGTGTTCACAGATACTGTTACAAGTTGAGTTGTGCACCCCCCCATTCATATTTTGAAGTCTTAAGCCCATTATGTCAGAATGTGACCTTCTTTGGAAAGAAGGTCATCACAGATATAACTAATTAAGCAAGATGAGGTGGTAATGAAGTAGGGCGGGCCCTTAATCCATGCTGCCAACCTTATAAAAAGGGGAAATTAGAACGCAGACATGCACACAGGGAGAAAGCCACATAAATATGAAGGTAGGCATCTTCGTGATGCTTCTACAAGCAAGGAACACCAAAGAATGCCAGAAAACCGCCAGAAGCTGGGGGCCAGGCATGGAACAGATCCGTCTTCATCGCCCTCGGAAGGCAGCAAGCCTGTGACACCTTGATCTCAGACTTCCAGCCAGTCTTTCAGCTTTTTAGCTTTAGCATTTGTCATTGTGCTTGAGCCATAGTAGGTGTTCAATAGGGGCTTGGAGAATACATTCATGAGGTACAAAATTGGTTGATATAGATTAGAAGTGATACAGAATTTGAAAGGCAAGAGGGTTATGAGGAGGCTCGGGCATGCAAGAAAAGCCTCATGAAAGAGACAAAAGTTGAGACTTGTCCTAGTGAGTGGTGTGGGGAGAAAAAGAAGTAAAAATCACAGATCAGAGAGGTGAAGATGGTGATATGGGGAAATAGAGCCATATCTTAAATAACACTTGTAATAAATGACTCAGCTGCTAAAACAATGACGGGGAGTGTTGAGTGTGTAAAGGAGGTGTTGATGCTTTACCTAAAGCAACTTGGCAAGGCTGCAGCCAGCCGCTGATGACTCCATGGCCAAGTGTAGGATGCCCTTGTAAGAGAGGTGTCCTCAGATGGAGTGCCATTATTTACAGGGCTTAAGTAAATAACATGAAAACAAGGGCCTGGCTTTAAGTTCTTACGGGAGGATCTTACCTTGGAAGTTCTGCTAACCCCTAAACAAAGGGCAAAAAGAAAAACAAGTGCTCTGCGGGCAATTTAAAGACAAAAGCAGTCAGGATCTCAGAACTGTGTTCCCGATTCTGCTACTGTGGCAAATCCCACTGCTTTTCCGTCTTCTGGTTCCTGTTAAAATCTGTTACAATATTCCCAGAGATAACATTTCCTTTATTTATTCTCTAGCATTCAACAAACATTTGTGAAGTACCACTTAGCCTTAGGTGGAACTAAAATATTCTTTTAAAAATTACCTAATTTAAAACAATCATCCAATTTGCAACATTTTAAAATATTTAAAACTATAACTTGCTGTGTCACAATGCCAGAGGCTAACTGACAATAAGCACATCTAGAAGAGAAATTACTGTAGAAATAGGCATTTTTATGGTAGAATAGAAGAGCTGGGCTCAGTGGTTCCATTTATAAAATGGCTCATTAATAGCACAGTGGCTGGCATGTCATTGGTAGTCAGTGAAGTGGTTGTTGAATGAATAAAAGTAGGCAGGCATTCACAGCTGTATACCCAACTTTTAGACCAGTGCCTGGCATATAAAAAAAAAATTAGGGGCGCCTGGGTGGCTCAGTCGGTTAAGCATCCGACTTTGGCTCAGGTCATGATCTCACAGCTTGTGGATTTGGGCCCCACATTGGAGTCTGTGCTGACGGCTCTGAGCCTGGAGCCTGCTTCTGATTCTGTTGTCTCCCTCTCTCTCTGACCCTCCCCCGCTCACACACACACACACACACACACACACTCTCTCTCTCTCTCTCTCAAAATTAAATAAACATTTTTAAAAAGCCATTTAAGATTTTTAAATATTGATGGAACAACAGATAACTAATTTTATTTATTTATTTATTTTTTTATTCATTCATTCATTTATTTATTCCTTTCGCAATCACTTATATTGTGATTTACATACAAACTTGATATGCAAATTAAGCATTAAAACCTCAACTGCTACTCAATAGGCAAAGATTTGGCTCCAAGCCAATGCTTGGAGCAACTTCCCAGTAGAATGAAAGCTCCCTGAGGCAGAACATTGCCTGAATTCGTTGTTCCTTAATGTTTTTAATAGAAGTACATTAAATGAATGCAGGCTAACTTTTAGTAGTCTTTCTTTAAAAAAACAAAAACAAAAACAAAAAACCTTGCAAGAAAAACCCAAGTTCTTTTGCTATAGTAGTAACAAGCATCTTTCATGCCACTATCTTAAGACATTTTAGTTCAGAATTTGCAGCCTGTGAGAAGGCAGTACCATTCTTGACGTCCATGCGGCTGGGCCAGCACCTATGCTTAAATTAATCCAACTTTTATGAGTTTCCTCAGTGTTAACCACAATCCAAGTGGGGGAGTATAAATTTAAAACAAACAACAACAAAAAAGATTGTCTTTCAGGAATGAAAAATAAATATAATCTGAAATCAATATTTATGAAGTTGTGATTAATTGACTGATGACCAAATGATTACAAAATGTCTGTCTGAAACATCTACTCAAATTTATTAGCTTTGACCAAAAAAAAATTAAAAAACAATCTGAACTGGGTCAATGAAAGAATAATGCATGCCTAATCAATTTTTAATAGCACTTAAGATTTTATATTTTTTTAAACTTGCTTTTAAATAATTTATCATAAAAATGAATCTGATTTAAACAAGGGGTAAAAGGTGTTCCATAGCTATTTGATGGTTTTCTTAGCAAAGAAATTCAATTATAACTGACTTTTTATTACTGAACTACTTTATTAATAATAATACATCTTGCACTTACACTAAGGCATGGGGCCAACAATCTCAGAGAATCCAAGTGAGATCTAGGATTTAGTTCCAAATCTACCATTTCCTGGTGGTTTATCTCTCTAGGTCTCAATATCTTCATCTCTGAAAGGAGAACCTGCTAAAAAAAAAAACAAACCCTAGATTCTTTCTAGTTGTAAAAATTTATAATTCTAAGAATTTAGGGGGCTTTAGCCCATCTCAGATGTTATATCTGATAGAATTCCTTGGGTCACAGGACTCTCCATAAGGCTACTAGGAAGTCCAGAAAGAGATTAAGCCAATTTACAATAAGCAAAGATTACAATGTACAATTGTACATTTTGTACAATTTACAAAGATTACAATGAGCCAAGTAATCTTTGTTTTTCTATTAGAGAAATAGCGTTAATTTAACAAAATTGGCCAAATAACATCTATTTAGAACATGATTTGTCAACAAAAGGAAATGCTGTTCATAGAGCAGAAGGAAAGGATAGTTCCTAGCCTTAAACTATTTGCATTATCAAAAGCAAAGCCTGGGAATTGGCATGCAATCAGTTTGGGCCTAGAGGGAGTCATAATCAACCTGTATTGCTAACAGTATTATTTAGATATGTATGTGTGTGTACCTATCCACCAAACATTAGTTAAAAAAAAAAAAGCAGGTATGTTATGGTATGATCCTATTTGTGGTTATACACATATACATGACTTAAAATGTTTGGATATGTTCTAGAATTTAACAGTGATTACCACACAGGATAGAAAAGTGAGGCGTTAGTACTGAAGAAATTTGGCTTATTATTTTATTTTATTATTATTTCAATGTTTATTTTTGAGAGAGAGAGAGTGAGCAGGGGAGGGGCAGAGAGAGAAAGAGAGAGAGAGAGAGAGAGAGAGAGAGAGAGAGACAGAGGATCTGAAGCGGGCTCTGCGCTGTCAGTACAGATCCCAATGTGGGGCTTGCACTCAGAAACCATGAAATCATGACCTGAGCTGAAGTCAGATGCTTAACTGAGCCACCCAGGGCACCACTGCTTATTATTTTATATATTTAAAAATGGCTTACTTTTCTTAAGATGAGCCTTATTATTTTTATAATTAGCAAAAAGCTAATTTTTTAAATTATAATTTAATTTTAAATTTTAAATTAAATGTATAATTAGCAAAAACCAAATTTTTAAAAAGTCTTCCATTTTGAAGTGAAAAACAAGTAAAGGCAATTTTTACAGCACCCTGTGTCTGTAGCGAAAGAAAATATTACCTTTTGTGGAACAGTCACCGAGTACCAGATACTAGATATCATACACAATCTCTGACCTCAAGAAACAGTCTATTGTGGGGGCAAACACATAACCAAATATAATACAGCGTGATCAACACAGAAATAACTATGTGGACAAAGCACTAAGCACCAAGAAGCCATGACAATGATAGCGAATGTGGAAAGAGATGTTGGGAAGAGTCTAGGTTTTGACATTTTACCTAAAAGGTAGGGTATGGTTTTTTAAACTCAGCTTTGTGACTGAGTATTAACACCAATCATTGAGGTGATTAACAAGAAATGAATTTGCCCCAATAACTAAAAAAACAACCACAAAAAAATGTCTTCAACATGTCTCCCTGCTGCAGTTTCTAGGGATGGATGTGAAAGGCAAAACATTCTCAGTCCTACATCCCACTCAAAGGGTGGGAATGAGAGGTCCTAACATACCATCTTAGCTATCAGTGAGGTGAGAACAGGAAGAACACAGCAGGCTGGGGACAAGGTGAAACTTGAATGACAGTGGGTATCCACCTGGAGCTGTCTCATTCTGAAGCCTAACATCTACACTCTTGGCCAGGAATGATGCATTAGGAAAACATGTGAATTCCAGACTCCATAAAAATATGACTTCAAAAAGCCAAAAAATAGCCAAACCAAGTGACTTTATGCCAGGCATTTTGAAAAAGTGGCCAATAACCAGGCAGTTTTCCCTAGTTCTCCAATTCCAAATGCATGATGGCCTCCAATTCCCAGGAAATGAAGTTATTGAGATGTTTCAAAGAATTTTCACTGTCACTTGTGAGCAGATTTTGAACTGGACTTAGGTTTCTTCAGGCTGGTCCAGTCTCATTGTTGTGTTTCTTTGAGACATGATAGTAAACATACATTGACCTCTTTTAATGCGCGCGCGCGCACACACACACACACACACACACACACACACACACACTTTACCAAGAAGGAAGCTAAGAAGCAGAAAGGTCAAATAAATTATCTGAAGCCAGTAGAGCCAGAAAGTTGTTGGGACAGTGATTTCTACCGTCCCATACAGATCCAGAAACCCTTTCCTTTGACCACCTGCTGCTTCTAATTATACTGTCTCTGTGTCGTTTTCCCAAAGATGGGTAGAAGTAGTTCCATTGGTTTTGTTTTTAATCTCTCTACTCACAATTGTATGTTTGCATAAATTAATCACATTGACCCTCACTTAAAGTAAGTTGCAATTAAATTCCAAATCCGTTACATTCAAGATTCATGAAGGAACTTTTAGAGTTTTTTCTTCTTCACTAGTAGGAAATGCTAACTTAGAACCTCACACATTCTCCTTCCGAGTCCTACAGCCCAATGTTACCTAGCTTATCCAAACCACGCACCTGAAATGAAGGCTTCACAGGCTTGTTCAAGTGCTTTCCAGAGGATGGACGGCTGGCACTGTTTGCAGCTTTCTCACTTGGACGTGTAAATCAGAGTTCGTGGCCCTGACCCTTTAGTCTCCGTTGGAAACCACAGAAAGGCCAATGAAAAGCAAGCCTTCAGGGAAACCTGCGATTAAATGTATCCAAATCGTCTCAGAAAGAGATCAAGAGACAATCACTATTTCTTGTTTTTAAGGAACATCGCACCATTTCAGAATGGAAAAAGATCTGAGAGCGGCAGAAAGGTTTTTTTTTTTTTTTTTGAAAATTAAAATGTATACATAACATTTTATCTCTTCCTGTTTTGACTGCGCCCTGCGTTTGCAGACTGTGTGGGGTTTTTTAGGCAGAAAACTCCCACCCACCCTCCGGGAAAGAGTAAGGCATTTAAAATCGCTTTCCCCATCTTCCTCTCTGCTCTGCACTGCTACTCTTTCATTTAAACTTTCAAGATCCTCCATCGATGCCCATAGTAAACCGCCTTCCTCCTCATTCTCAAGAATCTTGCAGCTTCCGAACCCGGGGCTTTTTTTTTTTTTTTTTTTTTTTGAATGAAAGGAAGAAAGGGAGGAAAGGAAGGAAGCTCCGGAGGGAGGGAGGGAGGAAGGAAGGAAAGGAAAAGCCGTGGCGGCCGCACGTTTCAAAAGCGCGTTTTCGTTTCCTCTCCCGGCGGGCTGTGGCCCTGCCAGGCTGCCGTAGCCGGCCTCGCGCGGCCCCAGTCGCGGCTAGGAGCCGCCGTCGGCGGGACTTCCGTGTTGGCGGGATTCTGAACGCTGCCATGGCTCAGACCGTGCAGAACGTTACATTGTCGCTCACTCTGCCCATCACGTGCCACATTTGCTTGGGGAAGGTAATGGGTGATTCTGGGCACTTCTCGAAACAGGGTCGGGTATGAAGTCGCCCGCCGGAGCCGAGGGCGGTCTCCGTGTGTGGCGGGGACGGGGAGATGGGTGCAGACGCTTACCCGCGTTCTCCTCAGGCGCTGGGAGGCCGCGTCCTGGGGGACGAAGGGAACGCGTCGTGGTTGCTGGGTTCATCCTCTGCGCCTTTTGGAGGGGGATGACAGCGGCCTGGGGTCTGAAGGAAGGGCGGCCAGGCGGCTCTGTTAGCTCCGCCGGCCTCACCCGGCCGGCCGACTCCGACGTCGAAGGAGGCCTCGTCAGTAAGGAATCGCAACAGTATTTTACGCCCCTTTGCCACCTGTGTGGCGTGTATGAAGCCCGTTAAAGCACGTTTCCAGGGAGTCTTGCCCAAAATTCCTTCGTCCCCTACACAAGTGGAATGTTCTTGTCCTTGGGCCTGCCCGCTGTGTTAATTGGAGAGTCTTTTCCATTTCCAACATCCTTTCCTTTGCTTAACCCTGCCTTTAGAATGTCCTTTGCTCTGGGTTCAGAATTTGAAAGGTAAATAGTACCCACCCCTGAGTGGTATTTAGAATGAGAGGCATGGTCTTTTGGAACCATTCAGCGATGAGATGGAATCCCCGCTCTTTGTGTTGCAAGAGGTGTCTAACGTGTTTGTGAAGCTAGATAAAGTAGTTCTGAATTAGAAACAGAATTTTGAAGAGTCTGATGCATTCGTCTCTTCTTTCATTTCCGTTTGTGCCTCCCACTTGGTTTTTAAAAGAGCGTTTCTTTAACGCATAGATCAAGAAAGAAGATCCTGTGTATGAGCAGTCAGACTTTTTTCCCACCCCGAATTGTTTTTACATTTGTGATGTGTCTGTTTACCCTCGAGTGCAGACTGAAACTACAGCCTCCTGCGTGGAATTGAGACCTAGAAACTTCATAGAGCAAACATTGGAGTGCCAGCCAGTATGATCATCTGCCTTAGGTGTTTGGGGTTCTGTGTGAATTTACTGAGTTCAAGCAGTAGTAGGAAGTCAGGCTTGGAAGCAACTGGTAACTCTTGGTATCAGTCAGAATGAAATGCCAAGGAAATAGCAAATGTGCTGTGAGCGCATACAGGGGATGGCTTGATCAATTCTGACTGGAGAGATCAAGGATGGTGGCGTAGAGGGTGGTATTTGAGCTGGTATTTGCTGCCACTGCCTACATACAGAGCTGGGAGGAGGGGGAGATGATGTTTATATTTGCTAGTCTACATTTGGTCTCTGACATGAAGTTGCCACAAGTACGGGTTAAGTTCTGAGTGCATTTACTCTCAACAGTAGCATTAAAAGCTGATAAAAATATCTTGGGAAATAATTTTCCTTTGGTCTTAGTTGTACACATTATATCTAGTTTCCATTAGTTAACAGGCTCTTTTGCAGTTGTGTTGACAATGTGTTCTGCCTGGTTGATTTTCCATACCTGTGCTTTTTGTGTTTAACAAAAAAGGATACCTAGTAGAATACAGTGATTTGCAGTTTACAGAATGCTCTTGTATGCATTTAATTACTTCATTTACTCATTTCACCAGTGCTGTGAAATAGATAGGGCTGGTTGCCCCATTTTTTTTTTTTGACATAAAAAAGCTAAGGCTTAGAGTCTCTGGCTTGAACCTCTGTTATCATTTGTGTCTTCAGTAAATTCTTCCTAAAAACTCACGTGAGCTCATCTGTGATAGCAGACACTCTTGTAGTGTGCCTCCTCCCCTCCATCCCTTTCTCTCTTTTTTTCCTGTATTGCTTAGCTGTGTTCTAAAATGAAATCTAATAAAAGATTAATGGTTTGTAAACAGGCATCTTCTTCTGTCTACTGTGGAAGCATAAATGTATTGAAGGCCTGAGTTCTGTGTTCAGACTATGAGTTTTAGCTTCTTCCATTTACTAGTTCTGTGACCTTACACAAGTTACTTAACCTGTCTCAGAACAGTTTCCTTATCTGTGAGATGGGAATGGTAATAGAAGCAACACTCTTTCTTGCATTCTGGGCACAATTAAATGAAGTAATTAAATTGTAGTGTTTAGCATAAGGTCTGGGGCATAATAATATTCAATAAATATTAAACTTTAGTGTGGGCACTGAGACAGGCCCTCAAATGAGGAAACCAGCCTTTCTAGTAACTGTTCTTCCCAGTTGCTTCCTGAGGAAGTGCACTCATTCTGTGAAGATTTGCTTTCCCAATGGAGTGGGACCTGTTTGTTCTACAAATTGCCGCAGTACATCCAGGTTTTAACTGGTTCCGTATAACTGCTGCCTTTTGTACAGTTAAAGGAAATCTGATCTGTTTGGGCCACTTAACCCTCACCACATAACGGTAATTGTGGAGTACGGGAGATAGCATAACCTGGGGTAGTACCATGTTTCCAATGCCGCGTCCACCTCCCTGACACACGCCTCTGGCCACCTCTGAGATCTGCGGTAAGGTCCTTTTTGACTAGCCCTCTCTCAGATAACCATTCTTTTGCTGCCCTCATTATTTGTCCAAAAATCTCACCATTAGCAAGATTCTTTTCTTTTGATTGTTCAACAGAATTAGGAGCCATTATCCCTGAGAAGTCACTGTTAAAAAAATAAAAAAAAAAAAGAAAAAAAAGTGCATATTACCTTAAAGGAAGAGTTGGGGGTGGGAGAGACCTTAAATCCGAATAGATAATATAGATGCTGACAGGGATGGGGAAGAATAGAGACATAAGAGTAGTGGAGATAGCCTAAGTATGCACACTGTCAATACTTTGTCTTTTGGATACAAATGTACTTAAAATTGGACAGTTTAGACATTTTGCATTTTCTGCCTTTCTCTGCCTTAGCCTTAAAGGCGGATTCTTTCTGCTTAATAATGTTTAGCAACCTTGCCAATATCTCAAGAGCTCTATGTGTTTGAAGAAGTTAGATACACATCCTGTGGGATGAGTTATGTGTAATATATTTTTTTGCCTATTCCTCCTTAATTTTTTCTTTTTGCCTAGAACTAGTGGGCCAGCAAGCAGAAATACAGGTTCAGGATATCAGTTAAGTGACATTTAGGTCCTGGTACCAGATTGCTACAGACCAGTTTATCTCTAGATAATTCCAGTCATTTTTCTCATCAATTAGGATTCCAGCTGCAAAATCAAATTATTGTTGCATGTTTTTGACTAAGTCTGCATTTTTCCGTGAGTAACATGTCTCCCAATGTAGACTATAGTTAGTTTAATGAAAGGTGAAGGAGGTTCTGAAGTGAAGTGACAAGCAACTAGACTTCTGGTGCTCTTCAACGTTAGTGTATCATATTCAGTTATTCATCACTTGAGTATAAGTCCAGTTTGAGACTTCAATATAAAAAAACTAGAGTATTTTGAAATTTAGAAAGGAGTTGAAATTGAGGTTCGAATATGTGGAATGGAATTGTGTTGGAATGAATGGACATAATAGCAAATTTTTAAATACAGACTATTTTTCATTTGGAAGGGAATCAAGCTTTGTGTAGCTCTACAGTATTAAGATTTGTACTTATGTAAGGGCAAGCCCTGTGGCTGAAATAATCCAAAACGAAATCAGCTTCCTTAGGATATGGGGTATCTGTCTCTTGCAGTGTCCAAAGTAGGGTGGACTGTTTCAAGCTAGGAATACTATAGGAAGAATCCCTTCTTTGAGGGAGGCCTTGCATTCCACCCATATTGTTGATTAAAAATGTTGACAAGGTAAGGCTAGGTAAGAAGCCTTATGCAACTAAACTAATTAATCAGTGTTCATCAGGGGCTGTTGATTGGCCAGCATGTTATCGACCTCAGTACATTGAGCCCACGTTTGATTCCTGATTGACTCTTCAGTTCCCAAGAGTGGATTGTACATAATTGTCACAAGTAATTTACTTTGACAAAAGCCATATGGACTACATTTTTTTCCTTTCCAAATTAAGTTTGAAGAATGCAGACACTTTCAAAAAATACAGTATTATGTTTTTATGTACTTAGGACATAATTTAAAAATTACTAAAAAAAAAGTATTGATGTATCCTAATAATTTTAAGATTGGTATGTAAGAGCTGACATATTTACTAAAGAAATATGATCCTTGAAAGCATTCTAGGTAGTGATGAAGGTGGGGGAGGCAAGATATATTATTTCTTCTTTTACCTAGAAAGAAATGGAGACCTAAACCAATAGGTATTAAGCAGCTTAGTTCTCAGGATCACATAGTTTTATTAAAGTTCTAGGATCTAAGTTTTGGCCCAGAGCCAAAGATTTCTTGAAACATAGCAAGAACAATCCAGAAATTTCATTTTGAAAAATTTCCAAAATCCCCAAATTGAGGCAGAGGAGTTATTATTACCCATCATTTTTATACCTCAGCCTTCTTTTTCAGTCTTTCTAGGTCTTCCCTAGTGAAACCCATAAAATTCTGACATAGGTGCAAGAAAGAATATTATTTGAAGAAAAATGAACTCGAGTCTCTAGCAAAGATGATAAAAGGCACAGGAACCGACTTGAAGTGTAATTGCCAGGCCAGTTAAGTTGCTTTTCCTTCCCATCACTTCTCTCAGTGGCCTTTTTCTACAGCCCCTATTGACCCCAAAGTCTTGATCCAAATTTCTTGCTTCTTTCAGGCATGTGCTCTCTATTTCTTACTCCCAGATTATTGTTCACTAACTCTGTACTAAGGAAGAAAAAACTATTTCTTAGTTGAAAGAGCACTCAATTTGCAGTTGGATCACATTGAATGATGGTTAAATACTGGTTCTGCCACTTATAACCTGTGTTATTTTTTCCTTGAGACTCAGTTTCCACAGCTGATAATGAATTAGATACTACCAACCCCATTAGGTTGTTAGGGAAATATGTGAATAGTTTACACCAGTGGTTCTGAAAGGGTTGGGAGTGGATTTCATCCTGCAGGGACATTTGGCAGTGCCTAGAGACGCCTCTGATTGTCTCCAGGGGTGTGCTACTTGCGTCTACTGGGTAGAGCCCAGGGATGTTGCTAGCTAAACATCCTACAATATAGGACAGATCCCTATATCAAAAAGTTCTTCAGTCCAGGGGCCCCTGGGTAGCTCAGTTGGTTGAGCGTCAGACTCTTGGTTTTGGCTTGGGTCATGATCTCATGGTTTGGCTTGTGGGTTTGAGCCCCTGGTCCGGCTGACAGTGTGGTGCCTGCTTGGCCTTCTCTCCCTCTCTCTCTGCCCCTCCCGCACTTGCATGCACACTCTCAAAATAAATAAACTTAAAAAAAAAAAAAAAGTTCTTCAGTCCAGAATGTCAGTAGTGCTGAATTTGGGAAACCTTGTCCTAAACCAGTGTATAATAACTCCTAGTAGGTGAGTCCAGGATGATATGGATATTAATGAATAACCCATTTTGACATGACTTCTCTCAGGTACATCTATTTTTTAAGAAAGGAGCTTTGGTGGTAGAGTGGTCTCTTAAAATTGAAACATCTTCAAATAAAAGAAATGACAACTGTGTAGTAGAATTGCAGATTTAGGGTTAATCTTTTCTGCATCTAGGATTGCCCTCTCAGGCCCATTTCAGTGATAAGAGCCCACTTTTCTTTTTTTTTTTTTTTTTAATTTTTTTAATGTTTATTTTAGAGAGAGAGAGACAGACAGAGTGCAAGTAGGGGAGAAGCAGAGAGACGGAGACACAAAATCTGAAGCAGGCTCCATGCTCTGAGCTGTCAGCACAGAGCCCGACGTGGGGCTCGAACTCACAAGCAGTGAGATCATGACCTGAGCTGAAGTCAGATGCTCAACCGACTGAGCCACCCGGGTGCCCCAAAGAGCCCACTTTTCATACCTTGCTTTCTCTTCCATTCCTCCTCCTCCTCACCACCCTCAGGGTGCATTCCTAGACTATCATTTCAACATCTTTACTCTAGATGAGTTTGGAATTGTACATGTCACTTGCCATTGTTGTCTTACATTTTTATTTCATAAGAATACTGTTTTACTGCCACAGATCTCATTTGAGAGTAAATTGGATGGAAAGTTTAATAATATAGGCAAATTATGACTATTTCTTTATCTCAGAAAGATTTTATTGAAGAAAATTATATGCATATTTTGATACTGTATATACCAGGATCTTGGTAGAGGAAGATGGGTGGACAGGAATTGTGGGAGGGCTAGATGCTTTGTAGTTTGTTCTTATAGGTTACAGTCAAATAAATAACAAGTAATTTGTTTTAGTAGTTCTTTCTTATTTATAGGTTTCTATTCTCCTAAGGTAAATTTAAACCATTGTTTATAAATAATCATCTGATAAGTACTTGGTCCAAAGAAGTGAATTAGTCAACGTTCCAAAACTCCAACCCAATGAGAGTGACAATACCAGGTATCAAACAGTGAAAATTATTCTCCTGTGGGTGGCATTGCCAGTGGCTCTTAGCAGACAGAGTCAAGTCGTCTGCCTGTGGTTGTTCTATATAATTTGGTGTATTAAATGGAAAGTTAAACTTTTGCTGTTTCACAGTTTGGCAGTGGCCATTGACCTTTTGCTTCTTGAGACACTTAAAGGAATGTTATCTCAGCCTTTCATTTTAATACATAAAAATTCACTTTTATTAATCTTAGAGTGTGCCAGGCATTATAGCAAGTGCTATAGGTGGATACAAAGATGAGCATGCTCCTCTCCTGCCCCCAAGGAGCATGAAATCTAACAGGGAGAACAGAATGTAAACAATTTTCTAAGTAAAGCACAATGCAGATAGAAGTGAACATTAAATCAATGCATAAGGAGTACCCTTAGGAAAATCAGACAAAGACCCGGTTAATTCTAAAAAGGATTAATGAAGGCCTTGCAGAAGAGGTAGCAGTTGATCTTCATCTTAAAAGCTGGAAGGGAGTCTGTTTTCATTGGGGAAGCTGGAGGCCAGCAGGATATATCAAGCTAAGAAATGAGAGCACAATAAACAGGGAGCCTCCAATGTGCCTATTAATTTGGTGAACATCAAGTAGATCTGTGTGCTTGAAGTGCAGGTTATATCAAGTATTGAAATAGAAGATCAGTATCGAAATAACGAAATGGCTACTTAAGAACCAGATTATGTTGTTCTTTGAATGCTATATTTAAAACTGTGAACAGGGAAAAATCATTGCTGTTTTGCAGGCGAGCAGTGAAAGCTACTGATCCTTATTTTAGAAAGGTAGCTCTGGCATCAGTATGAAAGGTGGACAGAACTGAATATTTGGAAGCCAGGAAGGTTGTGAGGAGGTAGGTCATTGCAGTAGATCCAAGGGTAAAGGAATGAGAACCTGAACTCATTGAGGTGAAGATGGAAAAGAAGGGATACATGATAGGTAAAAATAAAACAAAAAACACTTGGAGGTAGATTTGCCATATTTTGACATTCTGGGATGGACTTTTTTCACATTATAACTGAAAAAAAATTTTTTTTAATGTTTATTTTGAGGGAGAGAGAGAGAGTGCGAGCGGGGAGGGCAGAGAGGGAGACACAGAATCCGAAGCAGGCTCCAGGCTCTGAGCTGTCAGCACACAACTTGACGCGGGGCTCGAACCCACAAACCATGAGATTATGACCTGAGCCGAAGTCGGACACTTAACCAACTGAGCCACCCAGGCGCCCCTTCACATCATAACTTTTTGAAACCTGACTGTATCTTACAAGTGATGGCATATTACAGTTGTATTTTCCATTCTGTTTTCTTAGTGGCACATAAAATATTGGTGCATCTTAAAGTCTCTGGCTTCTTAGACTTGATACATGATACCGGAATTTGGTGAAAGATTGGATGGTGAGGATAAGTGAGTCAGAGATAGCTCTGAGTGCTTTAGCCCAAGTAATGAGGCAGTACTGCCATGAACTTAGATGAGGAATGCAGCAGGAGGAGCAAATGTGTGGAGGAGGCCAAGTTCGGTTTTGAACATGCTGTGGTTGAGGCAGCTACAAGATCCTTCCATGGTGTTAGCTCCTAAGCATACGGAAATAGTAATGTTATTACCTTTTCTTTTCTTTTCTTTTCTTTTCTTTTTTCTTTCTTTCTCTCTTTTTTTTAGGATTGTTTTGTGGTATTCTCTGTATTTACATCTTTACATTTCTAAATCTTAATGCCTGAATGAAAAGTATACTGAGTTAAACCACTGTTTTCAGAGGCAGAAGCTCATTGTCACTAAAGGGCTTGCCCAAGATCAAACAGCTCAAATGGCAGAGCTGGAGTTGGCCCCAGGTTTATCTCTCAAAGCCTAAGCTCTGCCACTTACTGAGGTCCAGTTACAGAGGGTTCTCAGGAGTTGTCATAGGAAAGATGTTAACATCATGTGATACATGAGATTAAGAGAGGAAATAGAACTATGCCAGATAAGATGGCCCAGGAAAAAACATTAGAGAAAGCAGCTCTACCACCTCCGGTATTTTGATTAGAAGCAACTTACCCTCTGATCCTCTTTTCATTTTGACTCCTCTCCAGCATTACTTCAGCCTTATCAAGACCAGTTCATTGGCTCTATCTATGAACATCGCTTTTTCACCGTCATCATTACCATTCATACACTCATGTCCCTTGTTAGCCGTGGACATTTATGGTCATCATTCCTTTGTCTCGCTCTTTCTCCTTGGCAAAAATCCAACTCTGAGTAAACTGTACTACTCATTTGCTTTCTGCCTGAAACTGAACAGGTAAAAATTGGTAAGAAAAATACACATCTATGTTCAATTGGTCTTAGTTTATAGTCAAAACCACAGATCTCAAATAGGAACTCAACAATGTTTGGCAATCCTGCCAAAATTACTAGTAAGTTTACTTTTTCACTTTTCAAAATAACTGCTTTTATCCTGTTTTCTCAAGTTGATATCCCTACCCAACTTCTCACTCTCAATTGGTAACCTCACCTCGTATTTGATGATGAAATATAGGCATTTGGAATAGTTAGATATGAGTTCTCTCATTTCCATCAGCAGATCTTCCAACCTTTGCATTTGTTCTCACACTCTCAGCCTTCCCTTTTGTTACAATGAAAGACAGATCCTCAATCCCATAAAAGCCAAACCTCTCCTTTGTGCTTTGGATTTCATTACCTCTTGACTTCTTAGGGACTTTGCTGCCTATGGCTCTGATCCCTGCTTTTCTTCCTTCATCATTAATATTCCCTCCTTACCATAACATTCCCATTGGCATTTCTTATCATGGTCTTATTTTTATGCTCACTCCTTTACAGCAAAACATGAAAGAATTGTCTATATTCTGTCATCACTTCACCTTCTCTGTCTCTCAGACTTCAATCAAATTTCTACCCCTATCATTCACTGAAACAGTGCTTGTCAGTAACACATCACAATGACTTCCATGTAATTAAATCCCATAGTCATTTCTCTGTCCATATCAAGCTCATTTTCTTCTTATTTGACATGCTTGGCTACTGTCTTCCTCTTGAAAAACTTTTCTTGGCTTCTGTAAGACTAGTTCCCTTTGCTGTTGCTCCTTTTTTTTCCTTCCTCTGCTTCCTGGAATGCCTTGTCTCCAGCTACTCTGCCCATGGAAGGGATCTCCTCCAGTCCTGTAGCTTTAATTTTTTATGCCAGTGATTCTCAGACTCTGCCTTGTCCATTTAAAAGTCACCCTGGCATCACAGATTTAATATAGCCAAAACAGAGTTCTTGATTTCCACCACTTATAAGACTCCTCTTCCTCCACTTTTCTCACCTTAGTTAATGATAGCACCAACCATTGTGATGTCCAAAACCTTTTTTTAGATTGGGGAGGTATTTAACCTTAGTTGTGGGAGCAGTTACAGAGAAAATACTGATTGCTTTTATGGAGTGCCTGGGTGGCGCAGTCGGTTGAGCATTTGACTCTTGATTTGGGCCTAGGTTATGATCCCAGGATTGTGGGATGGAGCCCCGCATCAGGCTGCGCACTGAGTGTGGCGTCTGCTTAAAATTCTCTTTCCCTTTCTCCCCACCCCCCCTCTTTTTCTCTCTCTCTCTCTCTGTCCCCCTCCCTCCCTGTACCCCTCTCCCCTGCTCATGTTCTATCTCTACAATAAAAAAAAAAAAAAATACTGATGGCCTTTAAATGAGCTTCTAATGAGGGAAGCCTGTAGTGAGTAGGAGACCATCTTGAATCTCCTTAAATGTGCAGTTTTATGTTTTGACCATTGGCTTCATCCATTTTAGATGAGTTCATGACTTAAAAAAAAAACATTAAATCGTTGCTTTAAAAGCCCAAGAAGATAAGTTTTCTTTCATTAGCTGAGTTTCTTAATTTAGGGGTATATGTACTTCTAGGAGTATTGCAGGAATGTGGTGTGTGTGTAGGTGTGTGTGTGTTGCAGGAAGCTACAGGATAGATAAGGCAATATCTTTTTGGTATGTAGTTTGAGAAATTTTTTCTTCTTAAAACATTTCATGACTTAAAGATGAAATTAAAACACCCAAAAATATATAATGGTCTGGACTCGGACGCATCACTTGACTTTTTAGGAAAAAACAGAACCTGCAAAGGAAGTTCCAACTTGTCTGCCTCTTGAGACTCTGACCAAGAATACGTCCTAGATAAACATTCACTCCTTGCTCTGTAGGTAGGCTCACTTTAGAAGAAGAGTTTGAGAAGCTGTCCTTTATGGTCTCATTCATTCACTCAGATCAGTCCTGTCTAATCATTTGAACTGAATGAATTAGAATTGGTTTCTCTAAAAGGAAGTCTAAATGCATGCTGAATTTATCTTCTCTTATTTAGTTTTCATATGTTAGTGTTCATAATCAAGGGAGCATCTAAACGTTTGGAAAGCCAGACAAAGACCAGAGAGTGAGTGAGTCCTTCCTTCCTTCCTTCCTTCCTTCCTTCCTTCCTTCCTTCCTTCCTTCCTTCCCTCCTTCCTTCCCTGAGCTGGGGAGGGGCAGGGAGAAAAGGAAAGAGAGAATCCCAAGTAGGCTTCATGCTGTCAGCGCAAAGCCCGATGGGGGGCTTGAATTCAAGAATCGTGAGATCGTGGCCTGAGCCGAAACCAAGAGTCTGACACTTAGCCAGCTGAGCCACCCAGGCACCCCAACCAGAGAGTTCTTCACAGTGAGACTGAAAAATGATTACCTGCCTATCTTGAACTGCCGTACACCTGTGATTTCTTTGAGGGCGGAGACCCCTTTCAAATGAAGGAATACTCATAGTGTCTTTCTGAGGCAGATATAGGACAGCACAAGCGTTTCCTCTGCAGAAAGTGTTTTGTGGTGGTTCTGTCTCTTCCTTATCTCTCTACTTCCTCTGCTTTCTCTTGATCTTCTGGTCTCTAGTGCAGGACTCTCAAATGGTATTTTTATGATTAGAACAGGAAAATATTGAAAATGCTGTAAAGTGTTTTGAGTCCCACAGTAACATTTCTTTGTAAATCAAGTGAAAGCCTAAGCATTTCGGTGTTATTTTGGTTTCTGTTTTAAAATTTTTGCTGGTTGAAGAATATTAAGTCTTTATTCCCTCTGGTAAGTTCCCTACCTAATTAATGTTAAATACTGTCTTAATAGCAGTTACTTAATCTAACACATTTTTTTGAGTACCTACTGTGTATTAGGCTGCCTTCTAGGCATCAGGGATTTAGGCATGAATGAGACGAAGGAAGTTCTTGCTCTCATGCAGCTTCCTTTCTAATGGAAGAGATAGACAATAAATACGTAAACAAACTAGTATCAGGTAGAAAACTGAAGTAATTTCTCTCTTCTATATTCTGTCTTATAAAACAACTCACACAGTCAAAACACATAGTTAATCCTGACTGAGCCACCTAATTGCTTCACACTTTGGTTACCTCATTTGTGATGTATATTTCCTGTGTTTACATCACAGGATTATTTAAAACAAAACAAAAACAGAGAAAGTGCATGTGAAAGCCCTTTGTAAAATATAAGACGACATAAATGTAAAGTATTAGTATTTGTGCTTGTTTAAATGGAGTCAGAGATTTGTGTGTTTAGTGTATGTCCGTATTTCCATCAGCACTGTTTGCTGTTTAAATTATAAACCAATGTTTTTTATAAATCCTAGATAATTTCCTTTTAAAACACCTACTCTACTGTATTCTAGAGAAGCAATTTTTTTGCTCTAAACTAAACCTATTGGGATTCTAGTTATGACTGTTGCCCTGTGCTAAAAGTAATGTTTTTGTTTTCAAAGGTACGCCAGCCTGTCATATGCATCAACAACCATGTATTTTGTTCAATTTGTATCGATTTGTGGTTGAAGAATAATAGCCAGTGTCCAGCTTGCAGAGTCCCCATCACTCCTGAAAATCCTTGCAAAGAGATTATCGGTAAGGGCCTATTTTATAAACATATAGAAACAGATTTGAAACAATCTCTAAATAGTGTATATTTGGAGGAAGACAAAAATAGACAGTTTTCACTGATGTCATTTTGCCATTATCGAAGTACTAGTAGGACTTGGAACTAAGAAATCTGAAGAAGAATCAGAGATTGTTCCAAGGTTAATTTCTTGGGTACCTGGGTAAAATCTGGTAGAGGAGTATTTTTCTGCTGTGAATTTTGTTGATGAAAATAATTTGAATGTATTTCCCCAGCTTCTCTTCACGTCCCTCTCCTGCCTTTATTCATTCTTATATAAGTGATACTTCATAAATTCTCTCAAGTAAAATAGTTCAGGCATCCTTGTATTTGGATAGAATGTCCTGAAAAACAACATCTGTAAAATGCCTTTGCTATCATGATACTAAGAAGTACAAAGAAAATAACCATAGCATAAGTAAAGAGCTCTCAGGAAGAATTCATTTTGAGTGTACTTGTATTGAGTTATGCGCATACAGTTAATGCTGTTATTCATAATCCATTGTAACTGGGTTATTAGATTCAGTAAAAAGACACATTAATCTTTTTATTTGTGTTACCAGTAACTAGGTATGTTTGAATACATTGGTTATAATAATATTTATATCCTATATGATTATATATGATGTATATAGGTAAACATTTGATAATTGTATGAAATTTAAATTGGTAATATGGATAATATATTACATAATTTTTGGTTAAATATAACCATTGGCTTTATATTATTTAACATTTGTCTTGTATTCAAATTTTGCAGTAGTACAAATGTGACAACAAAATATAGCCTTTGCTTTCATTGAATTTACTATAATAAGATACACAGGTAAGTAAACACACATGATAATTTTATTGAAGGTATTTCTTGTGGCATTATTTGATATTTATCTTTTCTCAAGATCAAGATAGAGAAAAGGCCTAAGTCGCAGCCCCAAGTATGAAGAAATTAAGCTGGAGAACCATATAAAACAATAAGAAAAAAGTTTATCTTTGTTTTCATACCGTTTAAATCACAAAGAAAGTTACTTTTTTTTTTTTTTTTTTTGTCCTGTAGGAGGGACAAGTGAAAGTGAACCTATGCTAAGCCATACAGTCAGGAAGCACCTTCGGAAAACTAGACTTGAGTTACTCCACAAAGAATATGAGGTAAATAATACTTACAATTTAAAATGAGGACAGCATTGAATTCAAGGTAAAACTGAGCTATCTCAGTCTCTGGACTTCTTAGAGTAAACATCCAATGAAATCTTATTTTATCTTATTATTTTTTAATGTTTATTTCTGAGAGAGAGAGAGACAGAGCACGAGCAGGGGAGGGGCAGAGAGAGAGGAAGACACAGAATCTGAAGCAGGCTCTAGGCTCCGAGCTGTCAGCACAGAGCCCAACGTGGACTAGAACCCACAAACTGTGAGATTATGACCTGAGCTGAAGTCAGACACTTAACTAACTGAGCCACCCAGGTGCCCGAAATCTTGTTTTAGATGCTAATTTAAATATATCTTATTTGAGGGGCGCCTGACTGCCTCAGTCAGTAAGGCATGCGACTCTTGATCTCAGGGTTGTAAGTTCAAGCCCCATGTTGGGTAGGGAGCCTACCAAAAAAAAATACCTTATTTGATGAACTTTTTTTCTTTTTTCCTTTTCTATTTCAAATAGAAGACAGCAACAAATACAAGCATTTCTTTTTTCCTTTCTTTAATTTCAAATTTGTCAACAGACATCATTTTATAAGTATTTGCTCCCTCAAGAAGTTGGGAAACAAAGGAAACTCACTTGTTAAAGTCAGTCTTCCAGCCCCCACAAGGCATTATGAATTCTCTGGTAAACAGTGACTATAACCTTCATTCCATTTGGTTTGTCTATTAACTCACTGATAATTTATGCTCATTAGTTTTGGTAAAGTAAATATACTTATGTCAGCTACCAGCAAAGAGATTTTGGTGTGAAATATGCTATTTTCTATTTTTTTTTTTTTTTTTTTTTTTGCATGTTAACCAGTGATTTTTTTTAAATAAAAATTGCATGTATTTAAGGGGCACAACATGATGTTTTGATATACATATCCATTGTGAATGATTGCATTAGTCAAGTTAATAAACATAGCCATCTCATCATGTGCTTTTTTATTTTTGTGCTGTGAACATCTGAAATATGCCCTGCTAGCAAATTTCTAGTATTCAGTACTACAATATTCTGATATTCAGCCTACAGTATTAACTGTAGTTCTCATGCTGTACATTAGATCTCTAGACTTACTCATCCTACAACTTTGTATATATTGACCCATCTTGTTTTTCCCACCTCCCCATGTGCCCTACCTCCCTACCCTAGATAACCACTGTTTAACTGTCTGCTTGTATGTATTCAGCATTTTTAGATACCACATATAAGTAGGATCATGCGGTAGTTTTATTTCTTATGAAGGTGATTTGACATGGGAATGGAAATTTTCCAAATTAGTTTCATGCTTATGGCATTTATATGTTCTTGAATAGTAACCATTAAGCCCAGTTGTTATTTTATGTTGACTAAGGAGGGGATATTATTAATCTCTTATTTTGACACAAAATATTTTTTTTTAATTATTATTTTTTTTAATGTTTATTAAAAAAATTTTTTTTTAACATTTATTTATTTTTGAGAGACAAAGCACGAGCAGGAGAGGGGCAGAGAGAGAGAGGGAGACACAGAATCTGAAGCAGGCTCTAGGCTCTGCGCTGTCAGCACAGAGCCCGATGCAGGGCTCAAACCCGTGAATCGTGAGATCATGAGCTGAGCCGAAGTTGGATGCTTAACCGACTGAGCCACCCAGGCGCCCCTTGACACAAAATATTTTGAAGTATATGCATGGAAACTGCTTCAGTTGCCTCAAAAACTTTTGAAATAAAGTGGGACATAAATAAATGATTGTATAAATGTTGATTCATATATGTTTTCCTATTCTTATTTGTTTATTCATTAATATATTAATTCCAACAAATAAAGTGATTTTCTTATAATGCAATAGTACTATCTATATTAATTCTAAAATGTATTCTTAAATACTTAATATTTATCATACTTAGGTCCTAATCAGATTAATCCTTTAAGAGTTCTGGCTTATTGAGCTACTTGCCAGTTTATTTTCTAACAACAGAATTTCTAACAGTCTTAGTTTAAGATGAAATATCTATTATAGATTAATAAATGGTATCACAAAAAAGAGTTCTAGATCAAATGTTTAGTAACTGGGTTTAAGATAATAAGCAGTTCCAGATGGGGAAAACTAATACTTGAAATAGTCATAGTGGTAATGGAAGAACCAGAATGTAGAAAAGTTAAAAGTATAACTAAAAATGACACAAATTATTCTGAAATGGAAAGTGGAAGGAAATGGGTTCCTTGTTGAATTCATGTGACTTGTCATTCTGGATATCTTCAATAAAATCAAAGATTTGACATTTTTATTTTTTTAACCACAAACTATCACTGAATTAAAGCAGTGGAAATGCCAGTTTTATTTTGAGAATTTCAACTGTACGTGACTTTCTGCCTACAGAACTATTCTGATGCGTAACTAATCTGTGTATCTACAGAATTTTGAGTATAAAATTTAAAAACACATTGATCTCCGTTTAGCATACATATGTGTTCAGTATCTGTGTCTATCTAATGGATATGCACTTCTTTATCAGGATGAAATAGATTGTCTGCAGAAAGAGGTAGAAGACCTTAAGAGTAAAAATCTCAGCTTGGAGTCACAAATCAAGACTATTCTGGATCCTTTAACCTTGATGCAAAGCAGCCAAACTGAAGACAAACATCCAATTGCAGACAATCCAAGTAAAATTGACCCAGAAACTGTAGCAGAGTGGAAGAAAAAACTTAGAACAGCGAACGAAATCTATGAAAAAGTGAAAGATGATGTGGATAAGTTAAAGGAAGTAAGTTGTGGTTTTTAAAAATTCTATTACAGTTGTTTTTAAAATTCTGTATTATGAGTACCTTCAAAAGTATAAATAGCCATATTATCTTGACTCATTAGAAGATTGTGGGAGAAGGACAAAAATCTCTGGATGAGCATTTATAAGCAATAGGAAAACTCTTTCCTCCTTAAATGTCATTAGCTGCCAAGAAATATCAGGCGGTTCCATTTGTGACTATAATTGGAGACACTCTAGTGCTTCTATATGAGTTTGCATCTTCTTGTAGACAAGTGACATCAGTTTAAAGGATGTGTTTCTATTTCCCCTCTTCGTGGTTTGGCTTAATTTTTCTTAAGCTTATGTCAGTGACTGGCCTGTATGCATAAAAACAAACATGTATCCATTTCCCTACCTATAAAAAGAAAAGTTTGGATTATATATTTTCTAGTACTACCATCCTCTTATTTTTAAGATTGTTAGTAGTTAGGCTTAATGACTAATTCCAAGGAAGCTGTGAGCACCTGCTTTAGAATACTCCGTGCAGAGGAGTATTAAAGCTTATGATGTGGGTTCATTTTTCTTCAATTATTCTTCCGTTCATCCAATGAGATAAAAGCACAGGTGAAAAAAGCAAACCTCTAGGAAAGGAGATGAGATCCATGCCATTAGTACAAGAGGTTATAATTGAGTGCTGTAGAGTTTTGTTGGCCAAAGGGACCAGCCTTTGACTTTGATTTCAAGTATATCCACAGTGGAGTTTTGTTGGTCTGAATTGAGATGGTTTTGTGGTATCCATGTCTACAACCACCCATTTAACCTATCTGCATTCCCTTAAAATATTGTTACTGTGCCGAATTACTGAATCCTGCCTCCTTGAAATCATTAATGAGCTCCATATGATATTTTTAAAAAGTACCATCACCTACTACCCTCAGATCCTCAGCGAAGTTAAGTAGCATTGAAGTCTGCAACTTAGTGTAAATACTAAACCATCTTCACATACCCACGTATAAAATAAATGTTGTTTGGGCTCAACAAAGGCCAAAATGAGAGAAAGAAGGGAACTTAGTGCTTTTAGAGAAAAAATAAACTACAGATACAATGGTACTGAGTTTGTTACAAATTTAGGGAAAGTGTGTAGTTTCTTTAGATATTGAAGGCCAACATTAGCCTGTTGGTTTGTGTAAGAAGAGGATATGAAAAGGAAAGACAGCTGGAAAGTTATAGTATTTATCAATCTACCATGTCCCTTTTAACTTCCCTTTATCTTCTTGAGCCATAATTAGGTTCTACATGGTCTCCTTTATAGTTGTTAAGTTTCATTTAAATTTTCATTTCAATAAATGCTTCTTTGAAGATGAAGATCTATATGAAAACATTACTCATAAGAGTGGTGTAGGGAGTCTATATGAAAAAAAGAGTTCCATAAAACACAGTTTTTCTTTGTTCTTTTAAAGGTCACATGTTAAATTCAATACCCAAAGCACATTGAAACCTCAGAATTATTTGGGATATTTAATAAGCTCATTTTGGATGCCTCGTGGTGGTATTAGAGAGTATGAGGCAATAAACTGGGACACAAATGAATTAAAACACATGGAAGCAAAATTTGGATGTGAAGTACAAAATAAAAACATACTATAAATCAAATATAGGAGTAAACTTTGTATGTGAAACACAAAATAATAACATACTATAAATCAAATATAGGAGTACAGAAGATTCAGTCTACTTAGAATGAGTGACATGGACTTGTTTTCTGATGTTTCCAGGACTAAGTGAGTTTTGAAACCATTATGAGGCCAGTATCATTACCCAGTCAGTGTTGCAAATTTATGTAAAATAGTTAGCCAAAGTCCTCATTACTCTTCTGGTGCAACAAATAGGCATAACTTTGCCCTTTGTAATCTTCACTCACCTGAACCTCCTGAACTTGAAAATACCTCTGATAGTTGAAGAACCAGCCAGCCCATAATGAGAATATTAGCCACAAGACTGGGGAAAGACCTTGAAATGTAGCGATACAGATGAAGGAATGGGGGAAAGAAATCAAATGAGTTTCAGATTTAAGCTTGTCATCATCATCAAAAAGCATTCACTAGGTGCCTCCTCTTATGGTGCTATCCTTGAGAGCTTCATTCTCTGTCTGTGTTTGAGGAAGTAAATGACTTTCCTTATATCTTCAGAGGGGGCAGTAGTGTTTGTCAGTCACTTAAAGAATTAACCCTCCATGGTTCTGGTTGGTTTGTGACAGTGAAGGGAAGGAGCTGCTCAGAGTCCAGAGAGAACCTCAGTGAACCTAAGTAAAAGAGCTAGGCTTTGTACCTAGAAGAATGTTTTTTGTCCTTCTTACCTCGTCATCCTCTTGGGGCATTTGTGTGTGGATGGACAAGTAATATAGTCAGAAGTTCTAGAAATTAGCCAAAAGCATGGGTCAAATTTTTGAAATCTGGTTTAAACCTTTTTGTTGACAGTAGTTTTTATGATCCATTTACCTTAAAATGTTTTAAATATTAATGTTCTGGTCAAAGATTTTTCTCTTGCCAAGTTAGTGAGATTAGTTTCTAGGCTAGGGAGTGTTGTTATTCTTTGGAATTAAAAATGCTATAACTGAGGAATTTAAATAGCTTTGAAAAAGACTCTAAAATTGAGGCACACTAGTTTTTCGCCTGTCCAAAATCAATATTCAACTTCTAAATTTTCTAGCAATTGATGTTTTGTCAGACAAGTTTTAGGTAGTAGACAATTCAAAAAAGAAAATAATAGTGGGATTTTTTTTAATCAAGAGAAGCCATAGAATTTATTAGAAAATATTGACCCAATGGCTCAGTCGGTTAAGCGGCCGACTTCGGCTCAGGTCATGATCTCGCGGTCTGTGAGTTCGAGCCCCGCATCAGGCTCTGTGCTGACAGCGCAGAGCCTGCAGCCTGTTCTGTGTCTCCCTCTCTCTGACCCTCCCCTGTTCATGCTCTGTCTCTCCCTGTCTCAAAAATAAATAAAACTTTAAAAAAAAAAAAAAAAAAGAAAATATTGACCCAATTTTGAGAGTCCCAGAAGTTGTGAGTCAGGGCATTCGGGAAAGCCTTTAGAAGAAAGAAAGCAAGTGGTTTAATTATATTAGATTTGTTATCACTAAAAAGCTATTTTTAAAGAGCAACCAAAAATCAATCTCATAGCTCATAATTCATGAGAATTAACTCTTAGCATTAGTTTTGCAAATAATTGCATGTGGTATAGTGTTACCATGCTTAGAGTATTCAGTTATGTGAAAAAGGGAAAAAAAAAAAAAAACATATTTGCCATTAGTATAGTCCCTTAATGACTCTAAGCTAACTAACATAGCTCTGTTTATTTCCCTGGATAGGAGAATTGGAGAGTGCTTGGGGAATATGGATTAAAAATGCTTGGTTGTGTTCACAGATTCACAAGTCATTCCCAGTGGTGATTTTAAGTTTCTGAAGGCCATGTTCTAGTATTCAGTTTTCTGATATCACTCTAAAAAATACAGATGGCTCATGACATAATTTTTACAAAGCAGTTGTCTTAGCTCATGCTTAATTATTTTCAACTCTTTTTTTAAAGGCAAATAAAAAATTGAAATTGGAAAATGGTGGCCTGGTGAGGGAGAATTTACGACTGAAGGCTGAAGTTGATAACAGATCACCCCAGAAGTAAGTATTTTGCTTATAGAGCAGTGTTTCAGATTGTGTCAGTATTTTAGGTGCTATGATTGTATGTGCTTTTCATTTGACTCTTTTCAACGAAACCTGTAGGTTTGAATAGAATGTCTTGCCTCTAAAAGTCAAGTGTATGCTTATGTTATTGGTGAAATCTTTGTATCAGTTAGGGCGAATTTTGGAGAAGGGATTTCATTCTTACCTGATCAGCAAGAAGATTGTTTTATGTGACCTAAGACTGGAGAACTTTCACTTGGTTTTACATATAACTTTAATAGTACTAACAGAGAATAGGGGGATTAACATAATGCCCTTTAGATGTTCTCTGAAGCAATCTTAATAGTAGTTAACATGTGTATAATGCTTCCGGTTTGCCAGGTACAACAACCTGCGGTATCCTATTAGTGTTCTCCATTTACAGATGAGGAAACAGAGGCTTAGAGAGATGAAATTCATTTATCTAAATCTGCACAGCTATAGCTAGTAAGTGGTGGAAATAGGATTTGAACCCAGGTAGTCCAGCCCTGGAGTACATCCTCTATTACATTACACTGAGGACCATTACACTATTACATTAACCATTATAGTGAAAAGCCTATCTGAAATAGAATTTAAGGCATCATTTGTTGAATTTTAGACTATTTTAATTATAAAGTTAAGTAAATTTATTCTTTCTTTATGATGGGATAGTATTCATTCTATTCCGAGTAAGAGAGTACAAATAGCGACCTGCTTAACAGTTTGTTTAAAATTATAAGATACAATTGAGAGTTGAGAATTAAAGATGGAGAAAGGATGGAAGGTAGCACTTGAAGTTTTTCTTCTTTAGGGGGAAAAAAAAAAACACAGTAAGCAGGGAATATGGCCCTCCATCCCTCCCTGAGGAGTGGCATATCAGAACTCCACACTTTTCTGTTTTAACCACTAGACTTCATTTCTTCCCAGTGGAAAAGGCAAGGCAGACATAAGCCGGCAGTGGAAATTTATCCTACTAGAAGTTGCTGTCTGCTTATCATATGAAAAGGAGAAAACATTGCCTTTAGTCAAACCAAGTGTGGTATCAGAAAATGGTAGAAGTAAACGATGATTACTCAAAGCAGAGATAACTAACTGATAGAGAAAGAAGCATAGCTTTTACTTTTAAATAGTTCCTTCCCCTGTGCATTCCAACCTCATTTTTCTTTCACTTCAGATAATGTTCTGCTTTGACAAATTAGTGAAATAAGCTTAGGAAATGTTGCTGTTATGTGGTGGTTTGAAACTCTGCTCCTCTCATTTGTTGGCACCTCGCCTTGCCAGTCATAGTAATGCTTGTCCATTAGCTGTATTTCCCACAGCATGCTGAATGGAACTAAAGCTGTTTTGTTTGTAGCTTTTATTTCTTGAAAAGTTGCCCACCAGATTTCAGATTTAATGCCAGCCACCAGGATGTGTTTTTAAATATCCATGGCTCCAGCCTGATAAACGACGGAAGAATCTCGCCTGACGAAACCTGGCCTCTGTCTGTGCTAACAAGCAACCACACTTCTAAATCCCATATAACTTCAGGATTTGCTCTAACTTCCACTCTTTCCCTTCAGGGGAAGGGAACAGTTTCACTTAAAAAACAATTTGAACTGACCCCTATTCTAGATCAATTTGCAATGCATTGAGGTATTAAATGCATTGCATTTGATTTATAGCCTTGTTTACTCTGCATCACCAAACCCTAGTGGGATTCAGAGAGAAGCTGACCACAGCTGAAAATACCCAGATCTGGTTCACCTGAGGAGAGCTCCTATTTGTATTGAAAAAATATGAAATTTCAAGAGTTTAAAAGTAAGTGCAAACAAATAAAACCATCTGTTCCATTTTGTTCCCTTGACTAGAAGTGCTTTGACCAATTATTTTTCTTTGGTCTACTTGGTTAGGTGTCAAGGTATGCTTTTTAAACACATAGCTTTAGCTTCTGATGTATCCTTCAAGTTGCACAGACATATTCTACAAATCATGCAGAAGAGAGAGCTTTAAAATTTAGACCCTAGAGAGGAAAGAATTTAGGAAAGTGAATTTGTCAGCTTGGGTGGTCATATCAAAATACTATAGATGGGGTGGCTTAAACATTGAATATTTTCTCACAGTTTTGGAGGCTAGAAACCCCAGATCAAGGGGTTTTAATCAACCCCAGTTTTAATTTCTGGCAAGAGCTCTCTTCTTAACTTGCAGACAACCACTTTCTATGTCTTCACATATCTGAAAGAAAGAGAGTTTTGGTCTCTCTTCCTCTTCTTGTAAGGACACCAAGTCTAATAAGGTGTCCTTAGTCTGATACCTTATCAGACTAAGGCCTCATCCTTATGATCTCATTTAACCTTAATTTCCTCCTAAAGACTCTATCCCTATATATCACCACATTGAGGGTTAGGGCTTCAGTATATGAATTTATTTGACTGTGAGTAGAGAATACAGTTCAATCCATGGCAGAAAGTATTTCTTTTTAAGACACTCAAATCATGTTATTGCCCCCAAATTAGACTGACATCTGGTGTGAACAAGGGGGACTTAAACATTTACATTGGTCTCAAGTAGATAGTGCCATATAAAAGTGATGCATTTTATAATACTTTAAAGTGCTATATAGCCTTCTAAAATGAAAATCTGGATTATCGTTTATCTCCTGTGTTACTGTTTTTCTGTTCTGTCTGTTACCATCCAGTGTATCCACTCTTAAAGTGTACCTGGATATTTTTCTTTTCTCTTCTTTACTCTCCAAGCCTTTTTGAGCAGTATGGTAGATATTCTACTAAGCGTGATCTTCCAGGTTTCAATAATACCATGCTGTTACTTGTCAAAAATTCATTGCCCTAATATCTAAACTGATGGTCCAGAAAAATGTGATCTTTTTCTTTGACTTTATATAGCCACTTCCTAAATTTTTCTTATCTTCCAAAATTGTTTGGAGAATTCACCTGGGGAAAACCTTTTATTTTCCCTTTCAGCTTTCTTTAACATGGGCTTCTAAGAGAATCAGATTTGATGTTCAGAACTCCAGAGGTGGTGATGTGTCCCTTTAGTTTACAAGGCTGATAATCTGAAGAAAACTTGCTCTCCCAGCCAACCCACAAGGACTGAGTGTTTATGTACTTAACACTGTACAAGGTGCTTTAACTACACAAAATAAATACTTTTCCTGACCCCTAAATTAGGTTAGGCTCCCTTGTCGTAATTTCTCTTAAGACTTCGTACTTTCCCTTTGTAGCACATATCATAATTGCTAATAATTAATATTTTGTATAACTATTTGTTTCATGGCTTTCTTTTGTTTGAGGCAGGACTGTAGATGTGTTCGCTATTGTAGCCACTACATTTTATAGAGTTCTTACTCATATTCTGCTCCTAATACATATTTGTTGAGTCAGTAGATGAAAAACATAACTCTTAAGACTATGAGGAAACGATGAATCCAGAATGTGGTGCATTCAGGAGGAAAAACGGTTAGGTTTCTTCATTAAATCATTGGCAATGTGGGGGTGGTGCTTGGGGGACTCAGTTGGTTAAGCGTCCTACTTCGGCTTAGGTCATGGTGTCATAGTTTATGAGTTCTAGCCCTGTGTCGGTCTCTCTGCTCTCAGCATGGAGTCTGCTTCAGATCTTCTGTCCCCTGTCTCAGTGCCCCTCCCCCACTCACACGTCCTCTCTTTCTCTCTCAAAAACAAATAAACTTAAAAAAAAATCATTGGCAAAATAAGAAGGGGGGGGTCTGCCTCATATAATAATTAGATGCAGTATATGGATCTTGTTTGGATATTGATTAATAACAAGACATTTTTGAGGCAGTTGGGTAAATTTGAGTACGAACTAGATATTCAGTAATACCAAGGGGTTGCTGTTAATTTTGTTTAGGTATTGTGGTTACTTAAGAAAATGTCTGTATTTTCTTTTAGAAAAGCATACTAGGAGTGCCTTGGTGGCTCAGTCGGTTAAGCAGCCTACACTTGATCTCAGCTCAGGTCTTGAACTTAGGGGTCGTGACTTCAACCCCCATGTTGGGCTCCATGCTGGGCATGGAGCTTTCTTAAATTAAAAAAAAAAAAAGGAAGAAAAGCACACTAAAATACAGACTATAGAATATTTTAATAGCAGGAAAAAGGGATGTACAAATAAGGGGAGTGAGGCAAAATCTTGATAACTGTTGAATGTAAGTGATGAGTATGTGGGGATTGGTTATATTATTCTGTCTACTTCTGTGAATGCCTGAACATTGTTACAATAAAAAAAATAAGTAAATAAAACCAATGAAACCTGGTCCCTGCCTCTAGGAAGCTCATAATCTAATAAAGGCAAGAAACAAAAATACGTGAAATGAATAAAGACTGAACATACTAAACCAAATAGCAAAGACAGCAATATGAGTTAAAAAAATATGAGACAGCAGTGGGTGAGTCTTTATCAGAGAGACAGGACTTGAGCCAACTTTGAAGGATGGAGAGTTCCGTGAGGAGGAAGGCATTCTGAGCTAGAGGAAACAGCTTGAGCTGTTAGGAATATTAAGTAGTCCCTTTAGCTCCAGTCCCTTGTCTCCAGTAGTGGCTGCAATTACGCTCAAGAAGCATGGTGGCTTCGTTCTCAAACTTACCAGAGCAGAAGGTGTAGAGGTATGTAATTTGCACATCTTGTCATTGCGACTGTCATCACCCCCACTTAAATAGCTGGTTAGCATGACTCCACTATATCCATCACTCTCTGCTTTAAACAGAAAGGCCTGTTCTTAGTCTCCTAATTAGTGGGGAACACCAAGAGTGTCACACCTCTACGTGGTAAGAAATAACAAGAATGAGAAGAAGCTGAAGGGAAAACCTTAGTGTTACATTTCTCATGTTCCTAAATTCCTTGGCTTCAGTTACTGTCCCTAAACCATGCCCAGAAATGGAGAGTTGTCCTTGATAGAGTTAGGAGTTCCTTAGTGTTTTTTGTTTTTTTTTTTAGCTTGAAGAGATATGAAAAATTGACTTGTAGAGCATTTGAAAGTTTCATGCCCGCTCTCTGAGATCTCTCTGTTCAGTTGTGCCTTTTTTTCCCCCCTCTAGGCACACTAGGCAGAGGTTGTGCCCACTAGTATGAGGCTTTAGTGGAGCACCAGTTCTTGCCCTCAGCTCCTAACTTGCTTTAAAACTCCATAGGTCATTAATATAAAACTTGGTTATAATTGGATTAATGGCTTTCCTTTCTATAAATATGTATTCAGGAATGTTATGTGTTCTTGTCATTGTGTCTTTAGTGAGATCTATGGATTTGATAAAGTTTCCCTGCATGCAGCTCTTTTACTGCATAGCAACCCCAAGGCTTGTCATTATGGACCAATCTTCCCCCATGCCCCTGCTCCTCCTGAGGGAAGATAAAGGCTCCAGACACTCTCTGGATAGTGAGCAGTATTTCCTGTTATTAGTATAAGGAAAAAAATGCTCTGAAGAGGAAAGAATAGATTTCACAGATGATGACCTGGGCTTTCTTCCCATTTTGCTGTATTTGTGTTCCTTGAGTCATCTCATTTACACCCATGGCTTTAATAATCATCTACCTGTATGTCAGAGATTATAAAATAAAATCTAATCTTTGTTTGGCCTCAACTTTTTTCCTTAGCTGTACATTCGTATTCCCATCTGTCTATTTTGTACCTTCACCCAAGATCCTATACCTTAAATTCACCAGAAAGCATAGTGTTTAAATAAATGCTTAGTTCTGGAGACAGATTACGTGGCTTCAGATTTCCCTGTTTCCACTCTGCCCCTCCTTTCCCTACCCAATTCATTTTCACCATACTTGAAATTGTCTTTTTATAAAATATAAATCAAATTATATAAGTCTCCTACCTAAAACTGTCCAGTTTTTTCCTGAAATACAATCCGTTTCTTCACAAACTAGTCAATGTTTGCCTGTTCTGCTTCTCATTCTCATTCCCATTCCCCCAGCTCATCCTGCTCCAGCCATTTTGGCCTTTTTGTGTTTCTGAAACATGCTGGACTTTTTCTCTCTGCTTAGAATGTTCTGTTTTCAGATCTTTATATGGCTGACTCATTCTGTCATCAGATTCAGAGAGGCCTTTCCTGATCATTCATTCTAAAGAAGCATTCTGCTTTTGTACCTTCTACTTCCTTACCCTGTCTTATTGGGATACCATAGTAATACAGTCATGGCATGGTGAAGCAGGATAGCATGTGATTATGAGCACAGGCTCCAGAACCAGACTCCCTAGGATTGAACTCTGGTTTTATCTACTTACTAGCTTTGTGATTTGGGGGAAGATAGTTAACCTTTTTGTAGTTCCATTTTTTGTCTTCTGTGAAATGAGGCCAATAGTAGTACTGATCTTATAGGTTGTAGTAAGGGTTAAATGAATTAAAACTTGAAATGCCCTTGTAACAGAGCCCACAGCTAATGCTGAACCAAGGTTATAGAATTTTTGTCTTCCTAGCCCTTATCAGCCTGAATTTATCTTGTTTGTTTACTTGCTTGGTCTGTTTGTTGTCTGTCTCCTCCATTCTAAACTCTAAGCTCTGCTGCCTATTTCCTTCACTTGCAAACGCCAGCACCTAAAAGATGCCTGATAAATATTTGTTGAATAATTAAATGAATAGGTAAATAACGTTCAATAAATTACTTAATCCCTTGGAGCCATCATTTTCTTTATGTAAAATGTGGGTGATGTGTTCTTGGGAGGATTAACAGAAATAATTTTATGGCCTTGAAACAATATGTAGCACCAAGAACTAATAGAGGTATGTGTCTAGATAATTGTATCCATTATCCATTCACTCAAAAGATGGTTTATCCTCTTACTTTCTTCCTATCCTCCTTAACGGCTTTACTACTTATCTGGTAGCCTAAGATAAAAACCTCAGCCCTCTATGTTTCTCTACCCTGTCTCCTCATCCTACGCCTAATTGTTCAGTATATTCTTTCTAGCCTCTTAAATGTCTATGTAATCCATCTCCTCATCCTGCTAGTTTAGATCCACCTGATTTCTTGCTTAGCCTATTTTAAACAACATTCCAACTGATTGCTCTTCTTTCCACTCTCAACTCTCAATCATCTGCCTTTTTGTTGCTAGAATTCGAGAATATAAATTTGATCACCTCACTCCCTTGCGTAATAACCTTTGATGATTCCCCATTGTCCTCAAATTTCTTAGTAAGTATGTGAGGCTCTTTACAATATGACTTGAGCTTTGGCCTTTTTCTGTCCTCTCCAGCCTTTGTCCATGCTGAATTACTCACCGGGCCCAGATTCACCATGGTGTGACATAGCCTTGCAGCTTTGCTCATGCCTTTTCCTTTACCTTCACTGGTCCTTCCCATTAGTCTCTCCTTTTTCATTCTGCCTGGTTAATTCCTCCCCAGTTGTCACTCTGTCTCTGAAGCCCTCCATGATTTCCTAACATATTCCCATTCTTCTTATATTATTAGGGATCACATGGCGTACTGAGCAGTTCCATGACTGGCATGCTGTTAATCTACCACGTAGCTTCTTTTTTTTTTTTTTTTTTTAATGTTTATTTATTTTGGGGAGACAGATAGATAGAGTGGGAGAGGGACAGAGAAAGAGGGAGACACAGAATCTGAAGCAGACTCCAGGCTCTGAGCTGTAGGCACAGAGCCTGACGTAGGGGTAGAGCCCACAAAGTGCGGGATCATGACCTGGGCCAAAGTCAGACACTCAACCGACTGAGTCACCCAGGCGCCCCTCTACTGCTTAGCTTCTTAAAGCTAAAACATATTTTTAAAAATGCACGCATATATGTATCTGTGTAAAATACATGTATGTGAAGATGTGTGTGTGTGTGTGTGTGTGTGTGTGTGTGTGTGTGTGTGTGTATGTGTGTGTGTGTGTCCTTCTGTGGAGCCTGGCAGATGGAAGGAGTCCTTATACTGTAATATTCCATCTGCATCTTGGAGGGAACTAACCAGGGAATTAAGATTTTGAGCTTTCTTGAAGCTTAAAGTATAAAGAGTTTATAAGGATAGGAAATCCAAGATTCTTGGCATTTTCTCCAAATGAGGAGAACAGAAGGATTTCCTGAAGTTCTCCAAAGTTGTACTAGAGATTGGGAGTAAGAAAGGGGAAAGGAGGAGGCCATGTTGCTGGGCTCCTGGACAAGATTTGTTTGAGTCTCTGAACTTGAACTGAGCATATCCAACCTGTCTCCATGCTAACTCTGAGCTGAGGCTCCTTTTTGGTTCACAGTTCTGCTCTTCCTAAACTGTCTCCAGACATGCCAGTACCACTCAGATTTCTCCTGCCTTTCGGCTTCCTCAGCAACACCTCTGGCCTTATTGGCCTTGGCTATTGTCCCTTCTTGACCTATTCTGGCCTTTTTTGCTTCTCATGATTCTGCTCTGACAAACACCATGATTCCTGGTATTTGACCCTAGCCTGATCTGATGACTGATTCTGCTATGCCCTTTGGTTTTCCCGGAAGGGGAGCTTGTAGACTGTCATGGGAGCCTGATGATACCCTGGGGCCAGACTGTGACAGCCAGGTGTGCTCAGGCCCCTCAGCTGCCTGAGGGGCCCTTCTCTGGGTACTCAGCTAATTGGGGATGGACAGTTACTGCAGTTTTCTGTCAACTTGTCTTTATTGTATTGATAAGATATTTTAGGAGCCTGCAATGCATGCTAATGACTAAGCAGTAAGGTTGTCAGGAAGATTGTGAAATGCTTGAGAACAAGGAGAACGTCTTCGGCTCCTTTTGTTTTCCTTTCTCAAGGCCCTTCAGCATACTTTAGTCCTCAGTAACTGTCGTCAGAATGAATAATAATTACAAGGCGGCTGGATCACAGTTTTTTGTGTTGTTTTATTTTGTTTTAGATTGTTCCTCCTGGTGAGAGAATGATTTAACTATTTAACTGTAGTGAAAAATGTATAGATAGTTACTAGTCCAGAGATTTTTGATTATGCTTTTTTCATGTAACAATAGTTGTTCTCTTATACTATTGAAATTTTGCTGTTGTTAAGGTTATTACATTTTAAGAAAAGATATAAGTCCTTTACTCCTTTTAGAACTGTAACAAGCTAGGAAATAGCATGTCATAGGTTGTTTCCTTCCACAAAAGATTGGGATCCCCATTGATGTTCTGTAAACTTCAAGGCTGATCTTTTCCTTTGGGGCAGAAAATTGGGGCATTTCTGTGTGGAATTGAAATGAAATATATTTGCTAAATAAAATGGAATTTACTCCACAGTAAAAAGAGTAGTTTTATCCAACACAGGCAGTTAAATATATATGGGTCAGCCCTTTCTAAAGACTACAAAAGGGACTCTGTTCCTCTTCAATTTACGTATGCAGCTCAACACTAGGATTGTTTGTGTTAAGAATTTCTAGGTATCTCAGCAAGAATTTTCAGCATCACGATTTTTAACTACAAATGCATGGTTAGTTTAATAAACATGCACACACGAAACTTCCTTTAAAATTGTGTTAATAATATGAGCTGTTATTTCAAAACTCTGCTCTCTGTTTGAAAGCTTACAAAGCAGACTGTGCCTTAATCTTTAAACAGTACTTTTGGGAGGTAAAGGGAAGAAGGATGGCTGCACAGGCCTTATTTCTTTATCTGGTTCCACTTTCCATGTCACCTCTTTAAGGGGGAAATTGTGACTTCTTTATTCTTGCAAATGTTGAAGCACTTTCTATTCTGTGCTAAAACTAAGATGCAGCATAATATAGTTTGTGTTTTTTTTTTTTTAATGCCTCGATATTAGACCCTGAGACCAGTACCTATGTGATGTTTGGGCCCTAAAATTTTGCATTTAAAATTTTGCTCATTTCACATAAGTAGCATTGTTTCCTTACAGTTGAAGATGCCTGCTGATTATGCATGAGGTAGAAAGATGATCATGTATACTTTCTGTAGTTAGCACACTTAAAGATGGAGCTTTTAAATTTGTGGTTCTGGTTCAGACTTAGTCTTCATATCTCAGGTTAAAATAGCCACCCTCTTTTGGGAACCTGAGTAGCTCAGTTGGTTAAGTGTCCGACTCTTGGTTTCGCCTCAGATCATGATCTCAAGGTTCGTGAAATTGAGCCCTGCATTGGGCTCTGCGCTGTCAGCGCAGAGCCTGTTTGGGGTTCTTTGTCTCTGTCTCTCTTTTTGTCTCTCAAAATAAATAAATAAACTTAAAAAAAAAATAGCCACTGTCTTTGGGTTGGCATTTGCCAGGGTGATGTCTGTGCTATAGTTTCCTGAAAGGCCACTTTAACGAATGATCTTTGGAAGTTACAAAATATTCTTGAGCGTGTATCTAGAACATAGTCGGTGTTTGATAAATATTTATAAATTTTGTGCATACATATCTGCATGACTTCCTGTATCTTTCCGTATTTCCTCACCATGTTTTATTAGAAAATGCATGTATTAATAAATATTACAGCAATGTTCTTAACTGTACGTACAAACTGTGTGCTCAGCAAACCTAGCTTGTGTTTTACATTACTTTATAACATAAACAGGTGCTTATATTACTTAAGAAGGAATCTCATGTTCAAGCACTTCATGTGATTTCAGACATGGTATTTGGACTCAGACTTGAATTCAAATCCTATCCTTGAACAAGAGACAGTCTTTTTAAGCTTCTCATTTCTTATCTTTAAAATCAAAATAACATCATTTTTCACAAGGTTGACATAACAATTCAATTAAAAAGATTGGGGCTTCTGGGTGGCTCAGTTGGTTAAGTGCCAGACTCTTGATTTTGACTCAGGTCATGATCTCACAGTTCATGAGATCGAGCCCCACATCAGGCTCTGCACCGAGAGCAGAGAACCTGCTTGGGAGTGTCTCTCTCTCTCTCTCTCTCTCTCTCTCTCTCTCTCTCTCTCTCTCTCTCTTTCTCTCTGCCCCTCTACTTCATGTTCTCTCTACCTCTCTTTTTTTCTCAAAATAAATAAATAAACATTAAAAAAAAAGATCTTCTATAACAAGCATATAGCAATGTGCTTGATGCAAGTAAACATTTAGTAAATAGTGGCTGCTGCTATTATTTTTGTCACCATCATTGTCAGTAGTCATCAGGCTACTGTTAAATAATTACTATAATTACATTTACTCTTGGTAAATTCCATCATAAAAGTTCACTTCATTTATTTATTTATTTGATGATGGGCTGTTTCTTTCTTTCTTTATTTGATGATGGTCCAGAAAACAGAAATGTTGTCTTGAGTCTTCTGGAGGGAAGAATGCTTCCTGTTCTCTCAGTCTGCCTCATATTTTTAATGTATTTTTGTGGGACCAACTTGTGTGTCTAGGATTGGCCATAGACCATACTTTTATGATGAATAAATTCTCTAAGAATATAGCATTTTCATAACGGAGTATTTAACTTTAAAAAGAAAACTCTTGAAGAAATACTGGCAAGTCACACAGCTCAGCAGCAGATAAAAATGCATAGGCCACTTCCCAGAGCTTCCCTAGTAGTTTATTGTATTTAAAAAAATTTTTTTTAATGTTTATTTATTTTTGAGAGACAGAGACAGAGTACGAGTGGGGGAGGGACAGAGAGAGAGGGAGACTCACAATCCAAAGCAGGCTCCAGGCTCTGAGCTGTTAGCACAGAGCCCGGCACAGGGCTCGAACCACAAACCATGAAATCATGATCTGAGCTAAAGTCAGACACTTAGCTGACTGAGCCAGGCGCCCCTTCCCTAGTAGTTTAAAATTTTTTTTTTAATGTTTGTTTATTATTGAGAGAGAGACAGAGTGTGAGCACGGGAGGGGCAGAGAGAAAGGGAGACAGAATCCAGAGCAGCCTCCAGGCTCTGAGCTTGCTGTCAGCACAGAGCCTGACACGGGGCTTGAACTCCCAAACTGCGAGATCATGACCTGAGCTGAAGTCGGACATTTAACCAACTGAGCCACCCAGGCGCCCCCCACCATACCTAGTAGTTTAAAGACAGAATGCTCCCCACCGTCCTCCTGACACATACACAAGAGTTAGATAGATATGGGTGAACACAGAGATGACCCTTTGGAAGCAGATGAGACAGAGGCCCCTACCACCAAATACAGTTTTGAGCTTCTTACAGTCCTGGTCCTCTCTGCCCTCTTTCCTTGAAATATGCCCCTTTACCCACCCTGCACACGTAAGCACAAGGCAGAACACAGTACTTGGGGCTCTCCCTGTTCTTCCCACTCCTGTCAAAACTCATGTTCCTGAAGAGCTCATGTTACAAGCTACTCACTTAAGTTATGTGTAATCAAAAACAGGAGTTTGCAAATTTAAGGAATCTCTCACTGGTGAATTTTGCTTTAGAAGAAAATACTTAGGAATGGGAAAGAAATAATGGGATGTTCTTCCCTTCCAAACCCTACCTCTCCTCTGTTTAAAGTAAGATATTTTTCTAATACCTAAAACTCAGAATGAGAAGATATGCAATTGGCAGTTATATAGACAGGCAACTCTACAATAAAATTCCCCCTGTGAATGGGTTATTCTTTTTTAGGGTAAGTAAGTGGTAGTTATTTTAAAAAAATTTCGAGACTGGGGCGCCTGGGTGGCTCAGTCGGTTGAGTGTTCGACTTCAGCTCAGGTCATGATCTCACAGTTTGTGAGTTCGAGCCCCACATCGGGCTCTGTGCTGACAGCTCGGAGCCTGGAGCCTGCTTCAGATTCTGTGTCTCCTTCTGTCTCTGCCCCTCCCTCACTTGTGCTCTCTATCAAAAATAAATAAATCAAAAAAAAATTTCAAGACTCATAAGTTTACTTGGTTTTCTTACATATCAACTGTTCCTTTAGTGTAGGTGATCCTCACTTTGCACAGTTGTGTACGACCATAAAAGGCTATTCAGGTTAAAACCATGAAAAGCAATCTTAATCATCAATGAGTAAACCAAGTTGCTTTATAAACTTTGATAATTTTTGTCAAAACATTAAATCTCTTGTTATCAGTTATAAATGTATATGGAAATAAACAGTAAAACTAATTAGTGTGTTAATATTTACACAGTACAATTTAAAACATTAGAAACATTGCAAATTAAGGTATTTCTTTGTGAAAAAACCTGTGGAGAATAATCTGAATAGTGCTTGTCTTTGTATCATAACTTACGATATGAAGCCAGTATCTTTTCTGATGCCTTGACGAATTGTCATACTCCTAAGTTTGCATCAGCTCCCAACATTTTATCCTTAATGCTTTCAATGTCATGAAATATCTCCATATTGCCTTAATGTGAAGTTTTTTTTACCAGCCTGTCACTTCCTCTAGACATCTTTATTCTTTTCATCACAACTACTTCTCTTATTTATGTCAATAAGTTTGCCGCTCCCAAGTTCCTCTGGCATTGCTAGGGTCTCTCAAATAGTGACAGTTTCAACATTTCTGTGGTCAGATCTTCTACATTTACAGATGGATCCAGTTTTACTTCTAGCATTGATCACTTTACATTTCTTTGGTCCACCGTTTTTGTTGGCCAGTTCTGTCTTTTGATTATTCATCCTTGTAAAATGTATGTGGCAGCACTACATGTTTTACTGTCTGTCTGTGAACTGAATAACAGATGCAGACTGACCAATCACTTTCAGACTTTGAAAGAAGTGACCTGATTGGTCACTGATGCACATCTGTTATTTATGTAGTGTTTTGTGAACTGAAAAGCGAGTAGTGAGATTTTTATTTTATGCAGTTTCATGCAGTTAGTCACAGCTAATATAATGTGGTAAGTGTGAACCACATTGTTAAGTGACTGGGGTTACTTAACTGAACTGTGGCAACTGAAATTTACGCATATAAGAACCATGTACAGCAAGGATATCTATGCTGGAAAACTGTCACGTAGGCCAGATTATAAAAGCTGATCCAGATCCAAAGATTGCTTTCACTTTCTTTTACAGTTACTACCTCAGCGAGCAAGTAAGGGAAAGATGTGAAATCAGATACATGGGAGGCAGGTAGATTCACCTCCCTGGTGTCACCCTGTGTCCTGAAGATGTTTCTGAAGTTTAGTGGTCTCAGCAACCCACTGGGCTTGATGCATTTATCCCTTTTGTGGGGATGCCATTGAGAACTAGAGACACAAAGTTAATTGCTCAAGTTTTCACAAATAGTTAATGGCAGCATAGCACTAGAGGTTAGGTCTTTTGGTACTTTGAGCACATCTTACTACTCCTGTGTGATGGGCTATGAGAAAATGCGGACTGAGGAACTTTTCATTGTTAAAGACGCTCTACTCTATAATACCTCAGAGGTCAAACCAATAGGACTTTCATCTCTCTTACTGCTAATAGGGACAGGAACAATCTTGCACCTCTGTAGCTTTTTGGACAAGGAGCCCTAATCCAGAATGTATATATCAGTTAACATTGCAAGCTGAAAAATCCTTTAAGCTTCTCCTAGATTCTAGCAGAACATACTTCTGGTATATCAGTTGCAGCTCCCACACTGCTTTACGAGGTTTTCTCTGACATAATGAAGCCTTTGGCCATCACTGCTACTTTGAAAATCAAAGCCTTTTGGTCTCTAATGGAATGTTTATAAAAATACTCCATTTTGAAATTTGCTCAGGAAAAGGAAGTATGGTAAATGATGTTAGAATTCCCTCTGGCTTGCCTTGGCATTGATTCATTTGATGTTATGTACTCTGGAAATATCTGGAATTAGTGTGAATCAGAGTATTAAAACCCAAAGTTAAATAAGCCATTATCTTCATTGTCTTCTTTTATGGAATTATCGCATCAGATATGCAGTCCTAATTGTTATTTCTATATGACTTGATTAATTTCTCTTTGCCAAATTTAATATAGATACCTTTGTGAGCTAAAAATTCCTAATAACTATGTCAAAGTCTTATGTTTCCATTCTTTTGCTAAGGTTGAAGTGCAAGTTTTTTTTTTGTTTTTTTTTTTTGGAAGGAGCAGTATAAGATGGCAAACCTGTAGTAAAAAACAAAATAAAAAACCCACAAAACTGTACTGTGTATATGTTGTCCTCTGTTGCTTTCTTTGGTGTCAGTGAAAAAAAAAAAAAGAAAAACAGTCCAAAGTATGAAACATTCAATTTAGTAATATAACAACTTATAATACTTACATGTAATAGAGGCCCATGGACCCTTCGGCCCATCCTGTCCTGCGCTGTTGGCTCTGTCTTGCTGTGTCAGGCATTGATGCATCTTAAAGTAAGAAAATAACATTTATTCAAGAAGTATTTAATGAGGACTACTGTATACCAGGAGTTGTTCTAGGGGACTAGCAGTAAACATAAGATGGCCAAACTCCCTGCTTTCCTGGAGCTTATACTTTAATTGGAGAAAGAGAGAGACAAAAACAAATTACATTGATTGATTAATTAATTGATCAGTTCCATGGCTTTCACTGTACATTTCTGTTAGTTTGCCCACCAGTACAAGCCTCTTATTAGCATGGTAAAAAGGTCTGATCACTCAGAGTATTATAGACTTGTAAAGTATTGAAATGGAACTTTGGGGAATTGAGGGCAGTGACCTTTTAGAAAACCGCCAGCTCCATCAGTGACTTCTGCTTGCTTGTCCCTGTCATATGTGCTCCATTGCTGGCCTTTGTTGTTGGTTCTCATGGCACTTCAGCTTTCTCTCTGAAGTAACATAATACATGGTTAGGGCTGTCCTTTTGACTTCAACTCAGAACCATTTATTAACTTGATTCTTTTCAAAACATAATTTAAAAATAAACAGAGGGGCAAATGTAGCATCTTAAAGTGACATTATATTTGAAATTCCAGGCTGAAACCTAGAATAAGAAACTATAAATATTTTGGGAAATATTTCTTATTTGTCACTTGTCTTTCCTTAGGTAAGCCTCTGAGTTCCCAAGGACATCCTTTGGTAATAGCTGACTTACTATCTAGTAACATTATTCGATTTTAAATCATTTGATTTTTTTCATTTGAGTTTACCTTTATTGTAAAAATTGCACTTAAGAAAAAAATTTTTGATAAGCTAATTTTAAGTCTGTCACTTTTGCCGTTCGCATTAAAAAAACATGATACACAATTTTTCCATTTAAAAATATGTGGGTTATTTGATTATGCCACAGTGGTTACAGTCAAGAACTCACTAACATTTTTGCTGATGTCCTTAAGATCTTTGTTCACTCTTTAAAATTCTCTCACAGAAACTACAGCTCTTTCAACTATAGCATTTACAAACCAAACATTTGTCTCTAACAAAGAAAGAAAAACTACTAGCATTTATTTAACCAGATATTCATAGTAGTAAACTTTGTCTTTAAAATAGGGAGGCTTATTATTGTATTTGGTTTTGTTTTTGTTATACCTGTGGTTTTTGCTTTGTTTTTTAGAAGGGAGTGTGCTCTTTCCGGGAGTTCAGTTAGTTGCAATGAGTAGATCAATATTCAGTATCATGTCTTTTAAGGCCCTTTCTAACTCTGAGATTTTATGAATCTATATTTACCTTTGCCCCACTTTTTACTCGTAGTGACCAGCCAGAGCAGGGATTGTGTCGGAGTGAACTACAGCATGAATTGGGCTGTATGTAGGAGAAGGCGTTGGGATTGAGTGAGAGGCATACAACATGTAGTGGTTGACTCTAAAAGGTAGTTGCTGTGGATTTCCTCTCCTTTATGTTTTTTTTTTTTTTAATACCTAGTACATTTTCTTACTTGTAATACTTTTATAATTAGGGGGAAAAGGAAGAAAAAGATAAACCCATAGGTAGAAACAATTTTTAGAAGTTACCTTGTTGGGGCACCTGGGTGGCTCAGTTGGTTAAGTGTCTGACTCGATTTTGGCTCAGGTTATGATCTCACAGTTCGTGGATTCAAGCCCCCACATAGGGCTCTGTGCTAACAGCCTGGAGCCTGCTTGGGATTCTCTCTCCCTCTCTCTGGCCTTCCCTAACTTGCTCGCATGCAGATGCACTCTCTGTCGCTCACTCAAAATAAGTAAGTAAACTGAAAAGAAGAAGAAGAAGAAGAAGAAGAAGAAGAAGAAGAAGAAGAAGAAGAAGAAGAAGAAGGAGGAGGAGTAGTTGTTGTTACCTTCTCAAATACTTCCCTCCAGACAATCCGTGAATTCTTCAAGACGGATCAATATTTAAGTCATCAAAAAGATGATTAAAAGGAGGCTTTTTAAAAGAACTTCTGTGGCAAGAAATATTTTTCACGGGGTTAGAATGTAAGGCTTACGTTTATTGGCTTGTAAGAAGCAGTTTTCTTGAAAGATGGAATTTTCTTTGGTGTTTAGATGGAATTTAAGGTAGGCATTTTATATCCATTGGAGCTGGGACAGTCTTATTGATCTTTGTATCCCCCACTCTGGATAATACCATGAGCCTATACTAGGTGCTCAGAAGCGTTTTCTGAGCTGAACCCAGTACCCATTCTTAAGGGAATAATGAAAACAAGATAATGCTGAGTAAAAGAAGTGAATTTTTGATGTGTTCTTTTTCATTTATTCTCCAAAATGTTCCTTTCCAGGAAATGTAAAAATGTTTTTATGCGTAATATATTGGAACCACAGGTACTGCCTTTGTATTTCAAAGTTGGAAGAAATGAGATTGATGTCCCACACAGTTGTAAAATGCCAAAAATAAGTAGAAATGAAATGAATTAAAGCCCAGTGTTCAGAAGGCCAAGTAAAAGCTTCAGATCAAGGGTGGCTATAATTGAAAGGGTCCAAATAAGTATTTAAAACCACCCCTGCTGGGACTGCTAAGATTTCTGAATTTCAAATTGGCATTTTATGTTTGACAAGGTGACATTGTACAAGAAATGTATTGTAAAACACTGCTGTACGATAGGAAAATGATTGAATGTAAATATTTCAAGATGTGGACCACTGTTCAAATGTTATCATAAATCTTTGCCATTGTTTTAGGGGATAACCCTGCATGCATATATGAGCTGAATTGATAGAGCTAGCTCTTGGAAGGGAAGTCAGCAGTGAGTTTCTGCCTCTCTGCCATTACTAGTCTTATTTGACCACAAAAGTATCCTACGAGATCTTTGCCAGTATTATCATATGCATATTATTACAGACAGTGCAGAAACTCTTTGTTGAAGAGACTACATCTGTCTGGTATTGCTTTTGAACTGTTCCATCGACTGGTCTGAAAGGTCACTGGTATGTGAGATTAGAATGGGCTGACATAGTTTGCACCCTTAACTTTGAAAAAGAAAGAAAAAAGCTTGAACTGTAAAGTTAACTATCCTTCCATTCCTTGCAGGTTTGGAAGGTTTACAGTAGCTGCTCTTCAGTCCAAAGTAGAACAGCATGAACGTGAAACCAATCGCCTCAAGAAAGCCCTGGAACGAAGTGATAAATATATAGAGGAACTAGAATCTCAGATTGCACAGCTAAAAAATTCAAGCGAAGAGAAGGAAGCTATAAATTCCATTTGCCAGAGAGCACTTTCTACAGATGGCAAGGGGAGCCTAGGCGGTGAGGAGGATATGGCATCAAAGAATCAAGTTGATGGTGCCAGAAAGCAGCTTGGCTCATCCACCTCAAGTTCTCACCTGCCAAAGCCTTCCAGCAGTTCTGCCAGGCAGGAAAGCACCAGCAAAACAGAACCAAATTGTTCTAAGAACAAAGACCTGTATCAGAAACGGGTGGAAATAATGTTAGATGTGACAGATACAAGTATGGATACTTACTTGGAAAGAGAATGGGGTAATAAGCCAAGTGATTGTATACCCTACAAAGATGAAGAACTTTATGATCTTCCAGCTCCTTGTACTCCTCTGTCCCTTAGTTGCCTTCAGCTCAGTACTCCAGAAAATAGAGAGAGCTCTGTGGTCAAAGCAGTGGGTTCCAAAAAGCACTCAAACCATCTCAGAAAATTGGTGTTTGATGATTTTTGTGATTCTTCGAATGTTTGTACTAAAGACTCATCAGAAGATGATAGAAGTGAAAATGAAAAGAAATCAGAATGTTTTACTTCCTCAAAGACAGGGTTTTGGGATTGTTGTTCCACGAGCTATGCCCAGAGCTTGGATTTTGAAAGCTCAGAGGGAAACACAATAGCAAATTCTGTTGGAGAAATTTCTTTAAAATTAAGTGAGAAATCAGGCTCATGCATATCCAAGAGGTTGAATTCTATTCGCTGTTTTGAAATGAATCGGACAAGAACATCCAGTGAAGCATCAATGGACGCAGCTTACCTTGACAAAATATCTGAGTTGGATTCAATGATGTCGGAGTCAGACAACAGCAAGAGCCCTTGTAATAACGGTTTTAAGTCAGTAGATTTGGATGGGTTATCAAAGTCCTCTCAAGGCAGTGAATTTCTTGAGGAACCAGATAAGTTGGATGAAAGAACTAAGCCAAACCTTTCCAAAGGTTCTCTAACTACTGATCAGTTAGAAAATGGAAATGAATGGAAACCCACTTCTTTTTTTCTCCTCTCTCCATCTGACCAAGAAATGAATGAAGATTTTTCACTCCATACCAGTTCTAACCCAGGAACTAATGAAATCAAACCACCGAGCTGTTTGTTTCAGACTGAGTTTTCCCAGGGTGTTTTGTTAAGCAGTTCACACCGGCTATTTGAAGATCAGAGGTTTGGATCATCTTTGTTTAAGATGACCTCAGAGATGCATGGTCTTCATAACCACCTTCAGTCTCCTTGGTCTACTTCTTTTGTGCCTGAAAAGAGGAATAAAAATATCAATCAGTCAACGAAAAGAAAAATCCAGAGCAGTCTTTCCAATGCCAGCCCATCAAAAGCAACGAAAAGTTGACTCATTAGAAAGGTGTCATTTGTGTTTTCGTCCTGAGAGGAATATAAGTTTTTAAAGTTACTTTTTCCCTCATAAAAGTTCTGTACAATTTTGAATTGATAATCTGTAGTCAAGTGTCAAGTCAGAATGGTGAATTAGCCTGTACCCAGAATACTTTTAAAGAATTTGTCCTTTTTCATTTTCATTTGGGGATCTTTTTAATCAGAAGAGGTAGGGAGAGGGTTTCTTTTAATGAATATTGTATGTATCTGGTTTGGGTGTATTTTGTTTTCTTGAGTCTTGATTTAGCTGTTAGATACAGTGGCCTGTAAATGAGCCTCAGTTGTCTTCAGAACGTGGATTTCTTAAATAAAACTTTTCATATTGTCTACACACTGCTTATAAGACACTTGAGTTTCTTTAAAGCTTTCCTTGGGTGGAAGTTATTTTGCCTGCCCCTTTTTATTTATGTTTAGTGATGGCCCAACTTTTAGGCAAGGCCATGGTGGAAAAATAGCACTCTAAGCTTAGTCCAGTATTCATTTGCTTTTTTTTTTTTAGGTTTTATGTATGTTTGCGTTTTTAACATTGTGTTTTGTCCAGTTTTTGTGAAAACATTTTGCTAGTATGAAAGAATACATTTTGTATATGAAAATATTTGTTTTATATCGGGTAGCTTTCATTTGCTCATCTCTGTGTGTGCGTCGAAAATCAGAAATTGAGCCTACTTTGGAAAGAAGGCACAGAACGGTTGGGTTTGGAGGATCCTAAACATGGTAGCTTTATTGTTCCAGATACACAGGTGCAGAACTGCCCTTTGCCAAGTTCTTGATCCACTTTTATCCTGGTGGAGCTTTTTTTGGAGTGATCAAGTTCTTGTTTGCATGTTACTATTCTTTGTGGAAACTCTGTATGCATGGTAGCGTTCTTGCTTGCACTGTTTTCCTTAAGAAAAAAAAGTTTTAGTTGGCTAATAGAATATCTTTTATGTAGGATAAAAATTTTTTTCATGAAGAATGTTAAGGAGATGAGAATAGGTGAGCTAAGCACAATTTTTAATTTGGGCTCTGAAAAAGTATATTCTAAACATGTTTGGTATGCCTATATAGGCCTTTCAAAATGGTTTGTATGCTAATGACTTGTTTATCTAATGTGCACTGAACATTTTACATTAATACTGTACTGTTTTACATTAATACTGCATGCTTTTCTATGTGAATTGAATAAAGGATGTCATAAGCACTGTAATCCTTGATGGTGTCTCAGATATTGAATTAGCCTATAAAGACCAGTAAAACTTGTAATTTTTAATTGGTCATGATAATATAGGGGTTGACAAACTATGGAGCATGGACCAAATCTGGCCTATACCTGTTTTTTGTGGAAGGAAGTTCTGTGAACTATAAAAATGGTTTTTGCACTTTTTGATGGTCTTTGAAAATCCAAAATACTTCCTAATACAGAAAAATGATATAAAATTCAAATTTAAGTGTTTCTAAATAAAGTCTTTATTAGAACATAGCTACACTCATTTGTTTATGTAATATCTGTAACTGCTTTTGCATTGCAGTGGCAGAGTTGAATAGTTGCCGCTGAGACCGTATGGCCCACAAAGCCTAAAATATTTACTGTTTGGCCTTTTACAGAAAAATTTGCTGACCCCTGTTATAATAGATTCTAAGGATTCAATAAAACCATAAAAGTATAACAAATCAGTTTTATGATTTGAAGAATCATGCCCTCCACTTTTGGAAATAATAAGGGCCAAAAAGAAAAGCTAATGTAAAGCATCATTTTTATTTTGTCATGTATGTTTTCCAATAAGTATTTGTGTGGTATTTTTTCTTTTGATATGTTAATGGATACTCTTAGAGATATTAATAGTTTAGGTGTCTTTGACAATGTGGTAAATATATTTGAAATTTCACTAAATATAAAAACCTACAATTTTTCTCAGTAATCACAGAGTAAACTTGGGGGTAAGCCTCACTCTAATTCTGTCTGTAACTCTTCTTTACTATGAATGTGTCAGTTTTTAATTCATTAATCCAGTATAAACTGACAATGTGCCATGGCAATCCAGAATGTGTAACCTGATTTACTAATGCCTAATCAGGGTTAGTGTCTATATTGGACCAGAGTATTTCCCAGCTGCTTCAGAAACCTTGCTCCATCCTTCCTAAAACAATATTTCATATATTAAATTAAATCTGTGACTTTTTCAGTTGAAGGTAATAACCTCCAGGATTTTATTTTTTTAATGTTTATTTTTGAGAGAGAGAGGGAGAGAGAATGAGAAGAGGGGGAGGGTGGAGAGAGAGGGAGACAGAGGATCTGAAGCAGGCTTTGAGCTCTGTCAGCACAGAGCCCAATGTGGGGCTCAGACTCACAAACCACAAGATCATGACCTGAGCTGAAGTCAGAAACTTAACCAACTGGGCGACTCAGCCACCCAACTGGGCGACTCAGCCACCCCTGCCGGATTTTATTTTAATCGCATATTCTCATTTGTACTCTTTTACCATAATCTGATATATCATAATAAGTACAGTGGTTTCATATTTTCAAGTACATCTATTATATGCACACGGTAAACACAAAACAAAAACTTCTATTGAAAGCAAGTACTTTGCTAAATTTTATTTCCTAATAATCCTCTTTTCAAACTCTGTGAGTCAAGAACTCTTATCCCCACCTTACAAATAAGTGAATTGAAGATTAGTGATTACATGGCTGGAATGGGACAGAACCATGTCTTAGAGCTGGGCCTCTGACTCCAGACCTTGTGCTCTTCCTCCCCCATGCATGAGAGTTTGCATTTGTAGGCCACAGGATGAATGGAATTGAAATTTCCACGGATTCTTTTTAAAGTACTACTTTAGAAGTATTAGCATGTTTCTTTTCAAGTAGCATTTAATTCCTGCCAGTGTTCCAGGGTCTAACTCCACTACTAAGGTAGAAGCTTAAGGATGGGAGTTGTGTGCCACTTTTAAGTGTAGAAAGATTCACATTAACTCTGACATGTAGCCTCTCCCTACTGAGAGGCGATGTTAGAAAAAGATGCACTCTTCATAAGAGAAGCAGACACTAACAGTTCATGTCTATAAAGACAGCATCTTTTGATTGCTCATCTAAAATGTAATGGCTAAGGAAATGTGACATGATGCTAGATTTTGTTCTGACATGACCTTTAGTGTTCATCTTTTAATTTTCAAAATCTTAATTCTATCCATAATGACATGTCTTTTTCCTGTTTTAATGGATCAGTTGAGACTAAAACTGAAAATGGGAGACTTTAAGATTTATAGTTCCTTAAATTTCAAATGTACTTTGTATTTCTATAATCTCTTTTGTATCTACATTTGGTTCAAAACTAAAGGTACCACTGAACAAGGGAAGAACTTTGGTCTTACACCCTAAGATGTTTCAGAAACTTGTTTCTAATACTTGAATGGTTTTCAGTTATTCAAAGTGTAATACATACACTAGATTTTTTACCTGTGAATGACACTTGTAGAACATCAAACTGAGATAACAGTTTAACTTTTATGGAATGTGGCTTATTAGATTAAAAGTATTTCCCAAAGCCTCATAAGGTCTTTCATTCCTATTTGTGCGAGTCCTACAACACTGTCTTTGCCTGTGATGATGTAACCCTACCCTTTTAATAATACTTGGCAGAGAGAAAACCTTTTAAGCAATGATCTCAGAGTGCATAGTGAACATTTATTGCCTAATTCTCGGAACCCCACTCTGAGCGAGGAAACATCTATTAAGATGGAGATTTCTTTTAAGAAGAACCCTTCTGGAGCTCAAGCTAGGGTGATCTTCAGTTTTATGTGACAGATGCAGCCTAGAAATACCTTGAAGTTCCACTTCATGAAACGGTAGATTTTTAGGCTTGCTGTGTCTTATCAGGGAGCAGACCCCCCTCTAAGAAATGGTCCTTGGATCAACCAACTGTGGAGAAAGAAGTGTGTGCCTTGTGTGACACTTGTAATTTGGGGGTGTAAAGATCCAGTTCCCAAGGGCAATAATTTAGGCATGTAAATGAGACTTTCTATGAGGACAGGAGCTAGTTGTGTCCCTTTTTGATTCTAATAACGTGGTGAGTAGAAAAAGTCGGTGTTGGGGGTAGGTTGGAGCAGGGAGGAAATCAGGCATCTTACCGGAAGTGCTGTTAGCTTTGGGTCTTTAAGGATGAATAAGAGCTCGGTGCGGAAAAGAACGTCCCTTGCTCGTCCGCTATCCTTGAAGGAGCACCTGTTTAGCAGACGTCTCAGAAGAGATGCTGAAGGACCCATTCTCTGATGTCAAGGCTCCTGATTGAGAAAGGTTTCTAGATTGCTCCAGCCTGAGCTTGCAAGTTTGGCTTTGCTCCGCCTCCTCTTTCCAAGCGTCTCCTGAGGCTCTAAGCTCGCCCTCGCCGCCGGGGCCGGCGGCCTGATGGCGAGACAGTGACTCCCTGGGCGCTGGAAGGCTCAGGAGGTGGCAGGGCTGGCCCATCATCTGTCCATTAAGCCGAGGCTTTGCGCTTCGAGGGCCGGAAGGCGCGACCTCGCTTCACTCACAGGGTCATCTTTGTGCTGAAGGTGGGGAGGTGAGGTCTAGCCCGCTAGCCTCGGCTCTGAGCCCCCTTTCCTCTCTCTGATTCCAAGGAACCCAACCTTCCGGGATTTCCGCAGCCAGTGCTGCTCTTCCCCCAACCCCCGACCCCCCAGTGCCCCGGGGGGGACCCACCCGCCCAGGCCCCTCGGGCCGGAATATCCCGCGCTCTCGAGAGCGCTGTCAGCTGGTCCCGCCCAGACCCCACCCGAAGAAACGACTTGCTTTGAGGTTTCCTTTCATTTTATTACCACTCCCGAAACCTGGCGATTAAGACGCGAAACCAACAAAGAGTTTTCTTTCCACCTTAACCTTGCACACAATCCTTTAACAAATTAATTAATCCTAATGAATTAACACTTCATTTATTTAAACGCGCTACAGTCCATGAATTAAATTTTCATGCAGTGATTAAAGGCTGTTAAAATATGCATGATTTCGTTAAAATTTTATAATAAATCAGGGCAATGTGTTACATGACAAGGCAACTATTTCCCAGTCCCTCGTAAGGGGCTTTGATTTGTGCGGGCGGCGAGGAGGAGGGGCGGCTGGCGGCGGCGCCGGCGAGCGCTGGAGCCCGGCGACAGGACCCAACTCCGCACTTCTGGCGCTTGGACTCGCGGCTTCGCGCTTTCCTCGGCGGCTCCCGGCTCTCCTAGGGATCCTGCTCCAGCAGGCAGAGCTGAGCCTGCGGAGGGCGATGGGCGCCAGCCTCCGGGTCCCCGGAACCGCACTCGTGGAGGGCCGGGGGTCCTCTGCTGTCCACTTGCGCCAGCGGAGCTCCCTCCACCTGGGGCCTGCGTGCGTCCGAGTCGCAGCGGTGGGCAGGCGGCTGAGCAGAGGGAAGGCGACAGAATTTCCATCTCGTCGCATAGGGTCACTGGCGGGAGTGCCTGCTGTAGAGTTGGTTCGTTCGTTGTTGTTTTTAACCCGGGGACCTCGAACCCCTTCTCTGACCAGCGCGCTCTTCCAGTTTTGAAAGAGCCTGGGTGGGGCGGGGGCGACTTGCCTCCTCTTGGGATCTAGACCACATGGGCGCGTGGCCACGTTTAGTGATACAACATTGTTCACACGGACAGCGTAACTGGTTCTGGCAGCTAGCGGGCGGGGGAGGCCATGCCCCTGTTAGGATGGAGATGTAGTTGTCCGGCCTCACCCGCAGATCTTTCACAAGGTAGGTTGGTTTTAAGTCCACAGAGAGATTAAGATTAAGGTGGAGCTGATGGATGGATAGATAGATACAGAGAAACACAGATAATCTCCACGTGTAACGCCAAGAGTGATAGTGACCGGCAGTGAACTTTACTGGGGGCACATCATCTCGGGGTGGGGTGGTCGACATCCAGGAAAATGTTCCCAACGGAAGTTGCACTTGAATTAAACGGCCAGAAGAAAGAAAACAGTAGGTTCTCGACCGGCTCCCTCAAGAACCTTCTCCTCAGGTCCCATCTGGAATCCGGTCTGAACGCGGGGCGGGATCCTTACGGGAGATCACCGTGGGCCTCAATAACTCACCCCCTTCAGCTTTGGGGGCAAGACAAGCAGCCCAGGGTGCAGGCCGGGCGCGGGCCGGGCGCGAAAGGGAGGACAGGGCCTTCAGGAAATCTCCGAGCTCCCGCCAGCAAGGACGTGACTCTGAACTCGCTGCTGGGGCAGAGCTGGGCCCTGGAGCTGGCAGAGAGGGTAGGGCCACCGCCAAGCGCCGGCCCCGGTGGGTGCTGCGGCCTTGCGGTCTGCGTGGAGGAGGTCTGAGGACCCCGGCAGGACCCGCGAGGATCCCGGGCGCCTGCCAGCAGGAGAGACGCGACCGGCGTGCGCGAGGGAAGCGCTGAGAGGCAGCCCAGGCTTGGCCCGGGAAGGCGGCCGGGAGAGGAAGCGAAAGTACAGTCACCAGCAGCTCCTCCATTCCACCCTTCAGACAGAAAGTGTCGGCGCAAGAGGGTGCAGGGCCCACCCAAGTGCAGCTCCTCTTCGGAGAACCGACCCCCGCCCCTACTCTGGGCCTGCTCCTCCCCTGCCTGCCCCTTCACACTGCTTAAAAACAACCCAAGCGGCCTCTGCAACCAGCCAGCTTTGGGCTCTGGGGGCTTTCTCTGCGCGCAGAGTGCTGACTGCGCTGTGCAATGTGCCTAGTTTCAAAACTGGGCAAGTGCCCGCGGGAAACGTGGCTCCCCGAATCTGGCAGGTGCAGAGCTCCTGCTCCAGGCGCCAGAACCCGAGGTGGCCGTCCTGCAGGTAGCGCCAGATCTCTGGGTTCACGCTAGAACCCGGGGCCCGATCCTCTCCTCCCTATACACACACAACCTCCACGCACTTAAGTAGACATTCTTCAGGGCCAAAACCCTGTCCCTGAATCCGAACAAATAACTCGGGTCCAATCCCATAGGTGTGTGTATGCGTGCAGGTAGTGGCTGCGGAGTCCAGTGCTAATTTTCCCCGTACCCCTTTGGAAGGAGAAAGGTAGCCCCAGCGGGCAGCAGCTGTCAGGCGTTCTCTCCAGAGCTGGAGAGGTGGGTGGGTGGGTGCGTGGGTGTCCAAGGCTAGGAGAGTTCACTCCCAGCAGTGCTGGCCCTCACTCCAACCAAGGAATCTCTGCTCTCTGAGCTGGGGGGGGGGGGGGGGGGGGGGAGGAAGGAGCTGCCAAAGGAGATGTGAAGTGGGGCCTGCCAAAGGAGGAGGAGAAAATTAATTAATGAGGGAAAGAAATGTGTCTCTGATCCAGATGATAGACTCCCTATCCCTGGGGGCGGAAATTCCTTGGAAATCAATAGCTGTGCATTCATTATCCCCCTCTTGATAAAATGCAAAGCTATGAGCTAGGGGGAGGGGAGAATCTGTGGTGGTCATTAAACAAGGAGAAGGAAGGTGGGGGGAATCTTTCCAGGAATCTATGCCAAGGCTCAGACCCCATGTGGGCATCATTAGCACAGGCAGGGGCCAGCTAGTTACTGAGCTTGCCAATCCAGGAAAACAAAGCAGTAACATATTGGTGAGCCCCAGTCCACCACCCTTTTCTTTCAGCCTTGGGGTAAGTAGAGAAGGACCAAGGAACTGCCTGCAGACCTGCCACTATCCCCCATTCTCTAGCCTGGAGCTGAGGCCCGGCAGGGATGTGGCAAGATAAGTATCCCAGCATCATCTCCCAACTTGTCCCATATTTCTGTACAACGCCCTCTCGTTGTAACTGTCACACCTATACCACAAACACCTCTTCACCTAGGGCTGCCCCACTCTCCTAGACTGCCACCTCCTGGAGGGCAGATACCCATATTTTATACCTCATTTTCTCTCCAGTGTCTTGCCCTGGCCCCGACTGGTGATTACCAAGCATTTGAGGAAGGAAAGGAAAGTAGAAAGTAAATGAGGGAGAGATGAAATAATTGAACTCCAAAAAAAGAACAAGCTGCTATCCAGATTTACAGCTCTGTGTGGGGACAACACACCCCTCTGGCCCAGTCTTCATCTCCTTTTTAGGAGGAGAGGAGACCCTTCAGTGATCTTCCTCTAGCTTTCCCCCCCCCCCCCACCCCATTAACCTTGGCTTGTTGAATTCTCTGGCTTTTACTCCTGCCCCTCCATCTGCCTTCTCTTCCTTCCCAGACACACATATTATTTCATGGGGCGTTTTTACTCTGTGACAAACACCTTGCTAAGTACCATGGTGGACACAGATGTGCCCTAAATGGGCTTCCAGTCCATTGGTTGGGGGCTGGATTGGGAATTGAACCTATAGCCCTCCTATTTCTAACCCCAGGAAAAGCTGAGATAATCTGGGCAGAGGTCTGGCCCCACCCCTAGGTGTTGTCTTAAGAAAGGTGTCCAAAGAAATGTGAACTAGGAGATGGGTGGGGGGTGGGAGCGGTGAACTTCTGATCTCCGTCAGGGGGTCTCCCCGCTGGATTTCCTGGTGCCCTCCCAGGGTGGTAGTGTGAGCAGAGATGAGCTTCCGGTACTCAGGGGCTGGCCTCGCTCTCTGGAGGTCCACTCAGCCCTAACCTGCGCTGTTTGAAATCCTGTCTCCTGTGCACGCTTCAGGGTCCCTAAAGGCCAGCGTTTCCCTGGGGGGCAGACAGGATCTAGGCGCTCGCCCTCTGTGGGACCCTTCCTGCCCCTAGTGAGAGAGCTCGGGGAACCGCTGCGAGGGGTGTCAAGAAGGATTAGGTTAAGCCTGGACACCCGGGGCGGCGACTACCTTAGGACTCACTCGCTCCCTCCAGCGAAGTCCTGCTCCTCTCCATTCCCTGCAGAGATAAAGTTGCATTTAGCACTCCCCAGGGACTACGTAATGGATGGAAACGCGGCTCCTCGCACCGGCAAGTGAACATCTTTCTTACTCCCCTCTCTGGCTGCAAAGGGGGTGGAGGGTAGAAGAAAAGAATAGAAAGAAAGAAAAAACCATGGTGACGCCTGTGGGCTCTTCTTGGAATTTGAGTATTGAGTGCTAATATATGATAAATACGGACGCGTTTATTGGAAGAAAAGATCCACGCGAACTCAAATTAAGGTTTATAGAAGTAAGATCGGTTCTGCGGTAGAAATACAGACCTCTTTGATGTGAGAAGGACCAGAAAGATTATTTATCTGATCTCTGCCTCCCATAAGTAGACTCTTGCCGCTCTCCAGCTCTCTTGCCACAGATGTGATAGCATCTGGGCTGTTATTATCACCCGGGGCAAGTGCTGTATCCCTGGGGACTCGGCACCTGAACTGTGGTTCTCACGGGAGGCCCTTGATCTGCCTGCCACACAAGGGCCATATAACAGGTTGGCTAATTGATTCATTCTTCTTAGGTTTTGATTTCACAATAAGAGCATACATAAAAAATAAAGTCCGGATCAGAGCTTAGGTTTCTTTCTTTCAAGTTGGTTTGAATTAATATTTTAATCACATTTTCCTATAAACTGGCTTGATCCTATCTCCTATTGGAAAAGAGAAAACACGCGCGCGCGCACACACACACACACACACACACACACACACACACACACGGAGGGAGGGAGAGAGAGAGGCAGAGATAAGAGGCAAAGAAGCCAAAACGATGGAAGGGAAAAGAAAGTTCTCTTTTCAACATCTTATTCTTTTTTCTCTAAAGCAATTTCCTTTTCTGGAGTTTCCAGCATAAAGTGTGTGTGTGTGTGTGTGTGTGTGTGTGTGTGTGTGTGTGTGTGTGTGTACACGCTGAGGAGAGGAAAGGATCCCAACAACACCCTGTTAACTATTTTTCCTTTTGATTACTAGAAGCCTCAGATCACCCGGAGCTCGTTTGAAATGTGGGTTTGTACACGGTTAAAGGAGACAAACAATAAGAGAAATGCACAATTTCATTTCAACAGCGGTTCCCTGGTAGAACGCACACGCTCCTTGTGGCTCCTAAGTGGCTGTCACTGTCGGTGCCTGACACAGTTATATTCACAACAACAACAACAACAACAAAGTATGCGGAGGAAATTAAATTATATGGAAATCAATAGCGTCTGACTGCTTCAAACAAATGTCTGTCACCGCGATTATCCTCCAGGAACCTATTTATAAACCTTGAAAGAAACGGGTTCTTGCAGCAAAAGACAGCATCTTCTGCATTTCTGTGTTGTTATTTATACTGTATACAGAGGAATGCGCGGGCATAATTTAACATACAAATATCCAGCTGTATACATTATATAACAGCTTGTTAGACATCCCGGAGTGGAGGTGTGCCTAAGTAATGCGCATATATTCAGGGCTTGCGGTGGGGATGGGGGAGAGTTTGAGAGAGGGAAAACACCACCGGGCTTGTGAGCATCTTGTCTTTCTCCCCCTAAAAGGTGCGTACCCTCAGACAATAGCTAGCCCTTTTGATCTTTCCAGAGCCGCGGTGGGAAAGGTGAGGCGTGCAAGTGCGCATGCCCGGGTAGCTACAGGTGCATCACCTGCGTTGTCCTTGCTGGTGGTCACTATAAGAGCGGCTCCCAAGCGCCTGTCGCGGCCGGGAGAGCGCGCGCGCGCGCGCAGACGCACGGCGCCGCGGAGAGAGAGAGCGCGCGCCAGACAGACAGAGACGGCTGATGCCTGTCAGCGCTGCGGGGCCCGGAGCTCTCGCGAGAGCTCCCCGAACCGGCCGCGAGAAGTGGGGCTCAGGTGTAAGAGGAGTGCATCCCGTCGGCGCGCGGGGCTAGAGCTGTAGGAGAAGTGGGATCGCGAGGCCGGTGCGCGGCGCTCTGCACGGTCAAAGGGAGCGCCGGGCGGCAGCGGCGGCAGCAGAGGAGCAGCAGCAGCCCCCGGCGCGGCCGCCGCCTCCGCGCCGCCAGCCGCCGCGGCTGCAGCCTCCGAAGGGAGGCCGGGGGAGCCGGCGTGCGCACTTTCCGGCAGACTTTCGGAGTGTTTGTGGATTTACATGCCAAGCCATCAAGATGATGTCTATGAACAGCAAGCAGCCTCACTTTGCCATGCATCCCACCCTCCCTGAGCACAAGTACCCGTCGCTGCACTCCAGCTCTGAGGCCATCCGGCGGGCCTGCCTACCCACGCCGCCGGTAAGCGCCCCACGCCCGCGGCCCCGGCCCGCGCGCCTGCCCCCTCCCCGTCTCCGAGACACTGCATGTCGGGTGCTGGTGTGCGCACAGGTCCAGGTGCGGGGATTTGCGGGCAGGGATTTTTAGAGGAATCCCGCTGCGAGGGACGTTTTGTCCAGTGGCGCTTAATGTCGTGTTCCCGTCGCCTCTGCCTCTGTGTCGGGCGCCTGCTATCAGAGTGGGGAGCGCCGGGGCCGTGACTCTCGACTTCCCTCCACTTTCTCTGTTAATTTCACGCCTCGGAAAGGCGGTCTCTGTGCGTGTTCGGGTGCGTGACACGGGTCCCCAGCTGCGAGTTACATCTCCATTTCTTCTTCTTTTCCCCCTCCTTTTTGGTCTCCCACGCCGGTTCCCGGAATGTGTTCTTGTGTTCCCCTCTCCCCTGCATCTGTCCCCCTCCCCACACATACGTCCCTACTCATCTATCCCCCCTGTCTCGTCCCCAATGTGCCCCCCATTCCGTCTTTCCTGTTCTCCACTATCCCCACCCCCGTTATTGTTATTTTGGTTGCTTTGTGTTTGGTTTGCCCTTTGCTTGTGCTTTCCGGCTTGTGTGTGGTTTTGTTTTGCGTTTCTGCTTTTTTTGTTGTTGTTTTGTTTTTGTTTTGTGTGTGCGTGTGTGTTTTGTTTTGGTTTGGTTTGTGTCGCCTGCAGCTGCAGAGCAACCTCTTCGCCAGCCTAGACGAAACGCTGCTGGCGCGGGCAGAGGCGCTGGCGGCCGTGGACATCGCCGTGTCCCAGGGCAAGAGCCACCCATTCAAGCCAGACGCCACGTACCACACGATGAACAGCGTGCCATGCACGTCCACGTCCACCGTGCCGCTGGCGCACCACCACCACCACCACCACCACCACCAGGCGCTCGAGCCTGGCGACCTGCTGGACCATATTTCGTCGCCCTCGCTCGCGCTCATGGCCGGCGCGGGTGGTGCGGGCGCGGCGGGCGGCGGCGGCGGCGCCCACGATGGCCCGGGGGGCGGCGGCGGCCCGGGGGGCGGCGGCGGCCCAGGCGGCGGCGGCCCCGGGGGCGGCGGCGGCGGCGGTGGCCCGGGGGGGTGGCGGCGGCGGCCCGGGCGGCGGGCTGCTCGGCGGCTCGGCGCACCCGCATCCGCACATGCACGGCCTAGGCCACCTGTCGCACCCGGCGGCGGCGGCCGCCATGAACATGCCGTCGGGTCTGCCGCACCCCGGGCTGGTGGCGGCGGCGGCGCACCACGGCGCGGCGGCGGCGGCGGCGGCGGCGGCGGCCGGGCAGGTGGCGGCGGCGTCGGCGGCAGCGGCCGTGGTGGGCGCGGCGGGCCTGGCGTCCATCTGCGACTCGGACACGGACCCGCGCGAGCTCGAGGCGTTCGCCGAGCGCTTCAAGCAGAGGCGCATCAAGCTGGGCGTGACGCAGGCCGACGTGGGCTCGGCGCTGGCCAACCTCAAGATCCCGGGCGTGGGCTCGCTCAGCCAGAGCACCATCTGCAGGTTCGAGTCGCTCACGCTCTCGCACAACAACATGATCGCGCTCAAGCCCATCCTGCAGGCGTGGCTCGAGGAGGCCGAGGGCGCGCAGCGCGAGAAAATGAACAAGCCCGAGCTCTTCAACGGCGGCGAGAAGAAGCGCAAGCGGACTTCCATCGCAGCGCCGGAGAAGCGCTCCCTCGAGGCCTACTTCGCCGTACAACCCCGGCCCTCCTCCGAGAAGATCGCCGCCATCGCCGAGAAACTGGACCTCAAAAAGAACGTGGTGCGGGTGTGGTTTTGCAACCAGAGACAGAAGCAGAAGCGGATGAAATTCTCCGCCACTTACTGAGGGGGTGGGAGGTGCGGGGCGGGGCAGAGCGGGGAGCTGAAGGGGCTTTTCGGGAGCTTTCTTTGGGCCTGCTTCCCCCTAGACTTGGAGTGTCCGTTATCCTGCTTGCATTTGGGGAGTCCCTCCTCGAGCACTCTCTTCCACCCTCTCTGTGCTCCCTCTGCCCCTGATCCTCCACAGCAAAGAGGACTGGGTGCTGGGTGTGGACACCCAAGAGCCAGGTGGGGGGAAAAGAGGGACCTTTTGGGTGAGCGGGGAGTTGAGGGGAAGGAAAGCGGAGACTGGAGGAGGGGTTTTGAGGAGCAGGTTGGTTCTGGGGGTTGGGGTGGGGGGAGAGTGGGGAAGAGTAGGGAAATGGACTGTTTTTGACCAGAGACACTAGTCAAAATTTCCTGGGGACCAAGGAACTACGTACAAAAACAAACCTACCAACCACCAAAAAACAAAACAAAAAAACCTAGACAAATAAAGACAAACTAAAACAAAACAGAACAAAAGCAAAGAAAAAATGCTTTAGTAACTTAAATCTGGGGAGCCGTATTCTGCAGCTTCATTACCCCCTAAGGAAGAGAAAAAAGAGCACCACCATTATTACCACCAACCCCAACCCTACATACATGAACTGAGTTAAAAACCGAAAACCAAACGAACCAGAGGGTGAAATTCTGGGTAGCGAAGCTAGTTGTTCTGTCTCAGTGTTTACTTTTTCCCTCCAAGTGTCACTTCCACCCCATCCCTGTCCTCTTTTGATTTATTTTTCTGGCTTCCAATGAGAATCCAATAGCTGCTCTCCATTTGCTGGAAAGTGAGTGGGAGCACAGGTGAAAGGGGGAGGGTGGCTGTTCAGGGGTCCCAAGTTTTCTGGTGACCTGGCCTCTACTGTGGCCTGGTCACTGTCATGTGGGGACGGTCAGGGAGAGAGAGACACACACAGTCTTTGAGCTGACTAAAAGGCAGAATTTAGGGGCCCCGAAGTATTTTATTCTAGTGAAGTAAAACCATTTTAGCAAGGTTTTTCTCTTTTCATGTTTGCTTTTGTATCTAAGATCTGGAAAACATTATTTCAAAATAAGCTTCCTCCCCTCCCTGCCCCCCCCCATGGACCGTGCGTCCCCCTTCATTTATTTTTTAGTGTGGTTTATTTTAAACTACCTGCTGATTCCCCCTCCCCCCCATTGATTCAGTTAGACTGATGGGGTGGAAGACACTAGGAGAGATACTCTGTCCCATTTTCTCCCCAGAACAAGACCCGTCTTGCTCTTCTAGGTACCCTTTCTTTCTCTTTTAGAGAACATGAAATCGTTGAAATCCGAGAAGTTTCTGCTTTCAATTGGAGCAGGACTTGGCTGGGAGAAAAATCAACTAAATCCCAGAAGAGAGGAAGACAGGTTTAAAGCCCTCCATTTGTTTCAAAGGGGTCTGCATGTTGGGGTGGAAAGCAGAACAACTGTGTTTCATTATTATTATTATTATTATTATTACTATTATTATTATTATTCAAAAGTAATTTATTGCTGGGGATAAATGTTGGGTAGCAAGAACTTTAATTTGCACTATCAGTCTCCCAAATAGAAAATCATGTATAGTATTTCATAGTAATAATCAAGATACTTTATGAACTGGATTAAAAAAAAAAGAGAAAGACAGTTGAAGGTGGTTAGGTAAAATGCGTGCTTGGTGCACAAGATACTCTTTCGATCTCATGTGGAGATGGTTTATTACCATCCTTTAATAAGAACTAAAAAATTAAAAACCGGACAAATGAGAAAAGGAAAACTCTGCCATTTAACAAGACTGAAATCATGCATGATCTGAAAGGTGCAGAAAGAAACACAATTAGGTCTCACTCTGGTTAGGTATTATTTATTTAATTACGTTGTATATCATTGTTTGCAGCGCAAACATTCTATGCATTTGAAACTGAGCACTAAACTGGGCTAGCTTTCTGATAGACCGTTTTGTGGATAGTGTGATTTCACAGTCTACTGCCTGTTTTCACCGAAAACACAACATTCTTGTCATATTCTTGTATTTAGAGGAAGAGGGGAAAAAAAGGAAGATTACTGTAAATATTTTCTTTAATGCACACACTCACACAGTGGTTACAAACTGCCAGTGTTAATCCTGAAATGTCTCACGGATTGATCTACCTGTCCATGTTATGTCTGCTGAGCTTTCTCCTTGGTTATGTCTTTGCTCTATTACCTTTCCCCCCCTCCCCACTTCTATTAGAACCATTTCTGTGCGCCAAAATACAACAGGGGGATGTGTCCCAGTATGCTTACAAATAAAACATAACTGAAAGAAGAGCAGTTTTATGATTTGGGTGCATTTTTGTTTATACTGGGCCAAATCCTGGTAGAGCCGGTCAGAAAACAAGACTCAATTCAACCACAAATACAGGGGAGGATATTGAAAGGGGGATAAAAAGTGAGGAAGGGGTGAGAATGATGTATTTTTCTGCTGAATCAGAATTCACTTTCAGATAACTCATGTGAAAAGCGGTGCTCTGAATAAAATGAATTCTATATTAGTTGCCTGTGTTTATCAATTTTTTTTTTGAACTGCAGAAACTCTTAAACCACAGCCCTCACTTCAGAGTGCTGGGAGGTAATAAATAACCAGGTACCCCTCCCCCCCCCAATTAAATTGAGGTTCAGGGAAAGAGGCATTTGAAGGTTTGTGTATGTTATCCTAGCCTATAAACATTTCTTAAAAAGTAAATGACTTTCCTTTGGAAGTTAATAAATATTAAAAAAAAAATCATCCACTGATCTGCCCAGCCACCATGTCAAATGCTTCTGTTCGTTTGGAACATTTAGTGTGCCACCTACTGCTCCAGAAAGACCAGAGATACTTTATTTCCTGGTGACCCAAGACTAAATCAGATGCCAAATGTACAAAGTTTCTTAATAGCTGGGATTATATCTTCTGACATCATCCTAGTTTAGCCAAATCTTTTTAATTTCACCGGCAAATCTGTGAAACAAAACACTTGATGTTCAAAACAGAATAGTACCTTTAAAAAGCTGTGATTTTAAACAGTTGTTAATGTTTAAAAAAAGCACTAGAGGTATTTTTAAAAATAGATCTCTTCCATCAAAATTGATTTGTTTCTGTTGTTGACTTGAAGTGTCATCAAAGTTTTTAATAAAATGCATTTGTAAAAAAAGAAGCAAACAAACCATTATTTTATAGGAAAGTATGACCGGATTTCATTGTTGGAGAACCAGGAATGAACAAATGAAAAGATTTAACAAAGGCTGTTTTTTTTTTTTTTAAAATCTGCTCCAAACAGGAATGTTGCAGGCAAATACATTTGTATTATATAATGATGACCAATGTATGTAATAAGAACTTAAACATTTGTTTTGTATTAAGTAAAATCCTTACCAAATAAAAAGACAATATTATGTCAATAAAACATAACGAAAACACATGCTTTGCAGAGTTTCCTATTTTATGTAGTAGGAAACTGTGCAAAACAAGAAATGCTTTGCTATCTGGTGAGTGAATCTGTGTATTGCGGGAAGGAATAATAAGACTATTCTATGACACCTTTGTCAATTTATGAAGAAGCAAGCAAACGTCCTCCTTAAGCAAGTGCAAAGGCTGGTCACTCAGCGGTAGCTGTCCTTTCAAAGTTTTCTGGTTGTGAAGAAAAACTCCACTCTAAGCAGATTCTGAAACCAGACGGTGAGTGGAAATAGTAAAATGTGTGGTTCCCATACATTAAAAAAATAATCTTAAAGTAAGTTGGAGACAGTGGGGGACTTGTGCTCCGTTTATATTTCAGCTTCTCAGGAAATCCAGGCGGTAGAAGAGTAGAAAGGGCAAAAGAAAAGCAAGCATGAAATGCACCTGCCAACGTTTATGTCATCCATTCATTTTAAATTTCTTCTTTTCCCCAGCCCTAGCTCAGGGTCCTGCTCTTCTATAGTTCTAAGAAATGATGTCCTCAAGACACATCAACTAACTTCTGAATAGATTGTTTAATGCGTGTTCTGAAATTGCTCTCAACTTCGATTACACTCTCATAAATAAACCGTAGGCACCCACTGCCATGACTGTATCGATTTTTACGTTCTTGTGATATTAAGACTACTTCGGTCCCGTTACCACACGTAGCCACGCCAAGAGAAACCAGGGCGCCCTAGCCCCAGGACTCACCTGGCCAGCTCGCGCCCACTGCCCTCTGCCCTGTCGCCCGGGCCCCTCGCGTCAACCCTGCATGAAGCATCCCTGCTCCATCTTTAACAGGGATGAGCTTTCATAGTCGAGTCCTTGAAGTTGGAATTGCGAGTTCTGACTCTGGCTAAAAAGCAGTGTTCCCCACCCCATTCGAGCTGCCTTGGTGGCCAGCGGGATGATACGGGTGACGACCACATCTATTATCTGGTACGGTTCTGCTTATCGGTGTTACTCGCGCCTGGGTCTTAGCCCCACGATGAGAGAGCCACGTAGAGCTCGCCGGCGGTTTCAAAGGAGACCGCAAGCTTAATTGATTTTTTAAAAAATAGCAGCCGAATTCTAATTCTCGCGGGGAGCCTCTTTTCCACCTGCGCGATAAGCCTTGTCGCAATAATTACGTTATTTAATATTTGATCAAACCTTCGCGCCACCGCGGCTGGCGGCGCCGGGCCGGCTCACGCCCTCTGGGGCGGCAGTCGAGCGGCGCTGCCGGAGCCGGGCCGGGAACGTGCGGCGGGGGCGCGCGACCGCCCCGCTCCGGTTGCCTTGCCCTTTGAATAATTCATGGCTTGAGAGTTCTGGAAATTAATAAAATGAATGATAACAAGAAGCTAATTAAAACTTTCATAATTGTTGTCAAGTCAGCTTGATGGGAGACGGGCAGCCCTCCCTCTCCCTCGGCCCGAATCTGGAGGATCTGTAGGGCTGGGCTCCGGCGGGGAAGGGCCTCGAAACTGGAGCGGACAAGCGCTCCTTGGACTCAGGGAGTTATTTCGGCGTCCCCCTCGTGGGGCTGCTCCCTCCCCTCCAGCTGCCGCGGTCCGCAGCTCACTTGTCATCCGGGGTAGACTTCGGACTTCCGAGCGGGCGGATTGGCGGGTGCCGTTTCAAACCACAGGCAGAGCTGATTGGGTCATAATTTGCAGCGAGGAGAGACCCGCCCTCCCCCGACCCGTGTAGGGTTCTCCCTCCGCCATGGAAACACCCGCCCACCCGGGACCGTCCGCGCGGGGAATCCCAGCGCCCCAAGCGTGTGAGCCTCCAACAAGCGACCGCAGGGCGCCGGGTCTGCACCTTCCCACCGCTTGCCGGGAGACTCGCGGCCTGGAAGCTTCCAGCCACCCGAGGCCGCAGTTTCTCTCGGACGGCGGGACAGCCACTGGCGGGCAGGCCCAGGCAGGGACTTGGCCTGGCCGCAAAACGCCCCGACCCACCAGCGGTCCAAGGCCCAGTCGCCCCGCGCGCCTGCGCAGCGGTGGCAGGTGGCGCGCGGGGCGCGGACCGCGGGGAGAGCGCGGGGCGGACGCGGCGCGCACGGTGTGCGCTGGGAGCGCGCCGAGCTCGCACATGCGCGCTGCGTACTCTAGTTCCTGTCGCGAGCTGAGCTGGAGTTCCGCAGCTGGTAATTAGGCGCTCTCGGGTCCTCTCCCGCCATGTAAGTGCCTTTGAAGATGTCCCGAGAGAAAAGGGAAGGGACTAGTGTCTTACCGAGGTTAAAAATACTTTCCTCCCCACAGTTTGCCTAAGTCAACTGGACGCCTTAAAACACCAAGAAACTTCCAAAACTGGTTTACATTTAAATAATAATTGGGAGGAGTAAGACCTTAGATTTTGGTTGTTGTTGTTAAGGTGCACACCATCAAAGCCCTGTTACGGATTTGAGTTTATTAGGCAACGATTTGTACCCAGGGTGCGAGGAAGCCCGGCCACTCTGCTTCCGTCCGGGAGAATTCAGTAGAATCCTGGATCGCAAAACGGAGGTTGAAAAATCTCGGTCCAAAAGAAGCTGGCAAAGCACAAATTCGTGCGTCCAGCGTCCTGCCCCTGCAAAAAGAGCCCAGTCCCCTTCCTAGCCCCAAGCCGGAATGCCCCGGAGGTCGCTTCTCTCTGATTTACAAAGGCAAGAGGATTGGGAAACTAAGGATGCTAAGAGAGAGCTAGGACAGAGAAGTGGCAAATGGAAGGAGGGAGGAGGAAGACAGACAGACTGCCCGCATTGGTTAGGTAAAATGAATTACAAACAAAAGTTTGGTAACTCTGACTCCTGGTTTTAGTGCAGCGTAATGTACACAAACTTTTGTAGGCACGGATCAGAATTAAACAAAGTGTTGACGATTTCCAGCCGAGGAAATACACTTTCACCAGTCTCTTCCCACCCTGTACCCCCTCCGCCCCCGCCAAGTGTTGACAATAAACATTTAATGAAGGCAGGGACCTGGCTGTCTCCAGTCAGTGTCAGAATACTTTAAGCAGACCATTAGCAAGGCTTCTTCCACTTCAAACATTGCGCGCTACACTCTAACGGTATATTTAAAACAAAACAAAACAAAGTGTGAGACAAATAATATGCCTATACGGATATTTTAAGCGGTCTGCAGTAGTTCTGATACCCCCGTACCGATTAACAGAAACCAACTCATTGTAGATTACTCGTGCTTAAAAAATGTTAAATACAGTTAATGCAATATTAATCGCCCTTTGGTGATATAAAATGCAATATTTTCAGACAGCTATCGAGCTTTTCTAGAGGAAGAGCTGATGAAAAGAGTCACAGCTGAATAGTGGAGAGAAAAAGCCCGGTATTTATTGCTTTTGTTTGGCTTTTGGCTACAGAGACAGGAACCTTCTAATGGGGTAAGGACATTTATTTTATCTGCAATCTATTGCTGCGAGAGCAGGGGCGGCAGATGGGGCTGGTGCGATATTCACAGTGTAATTTAGAGCAAATCCTAATAACTAATAATGATTTATGTTAATTTTGATCATTTATGCGACTTTACGAAAGCGTTGTCATGAACGAAAGAGAAAGAAAGAGAAGCAGAATGTAACAAGGGGCTCTGAGGCTGAGATTGGACCTCAACTATCTTGCTTAAAATACGTTTTATGAGTTAGCAATGGAAATGCAGGCATTTTAAAAAGCAGGTAGGACCTATTTAACTTGGGCAGAGAGTTATCTCCCGGGGGCGTGCATTTCCTCTGAAAATGTACCTAAATGAGAGGAAATGAAACGCCTTTGAGCGAGAGTCTCTTTCTTCCCAGTTTTAAAGAAAACAGATATGTTTCGATTGTTTCATTTGCTTATGTTCAACTAAAGGAGTGTGTGTGTGTGTGTGTGTGTGTGTGTGTGTGTGTACACGCGCGCGCGCGCGTCCGTGTGTGTGTGTGTGTGTGTGTGTGTGCGCGTGCCTCCGAGAATCAAGTGTGTGCGAGACATGAGCGCGCGCGGGGGTCTTCCCTCCAAAGTGTAAACTGAGCCCCGTGTTTGAGAGCGGGCTTAGCCCCTGTGAGCAGACTATTGCGCATCGCCGCCACGCCTCATGCAAAAGTTTTATTACTAGCTGCTTAAACAAGTTGTTGTATCTTCATCTTCACTCCCATCTGATATTTGTTTGCCTAGAATCAACTTTTGAGAAGCTTTCCAGTCTCTACCTCCTCTGCTTTTCTCTTCCCCCAAGGGATCCTAGGGCTTTTAAACTTAAAAGTGCATCCCCCTCTCCTCATCCCCCTGGTAACGTGGCATGGGTTCAGAACCCCAGGGGCTGCCGACGGGACGTAGTTCTGCCCAGGAACAGGCGATTTTCGGCTGCCACGCAGTGCACTGCACAGGGTCGGAGCGATTTTGAAAGGGAGGGTGCGCCTTGCTCGTGGCAATTTACTTTTTCGGTTACCTTTTGCGCGTTTCAACGCCTCGAGGCTATAGTTTGAAAGTAAAACAGCATCAAAGCACCTCCTTATTAGCTCTGTATTTGAGAAATCAGAAGATGAAACTACCTAAAAGGTTTAATAGGGCGGAACAGCATTTATTTGCCAAGCAAACAGCCAGAGTACAGTTCAAAAGGGGTACAGTGGTTTATCAGCAGGAGGCTGGAATAAGAACGTTGGGTAAAGCGAATTTCTAGCTTCAGTTATGCCGTTAAACCGTTAAAGTGAATGAAATAAGCTTCAAGTGGGATGCCTTCTTTGATTTTGTATATCATCTCCCTCACCAGATGTATATGTGTATGTGTACACACACACACACACACACACACACACACACACACACACACACATATATATATATATATATATATATATATATATATATATATATATATACTAGAGGCTTTCCCCACCTTCAGAGTTATTGTCAAGACTTTTGTTTGTAAACTTCCAGGTTTTGTAGAGCAAGAATAGTTACCTTTCCAAGAGCTTTGATCTGCAAATGTATCTAAAATATTATCACATCTTTTAAAGTTAAAATTTTCATTATTTTCCTCCTCTTTTTCTTATTTCAAAGCTACAGATGTAAAAATGCACTTAAGTTCTTCTACGAGGGAAAAGCATCAAGCTACATGATTCAGAGAAGTTTATTTCTTAAACATTCTACTGTATTTTATTTTTGCTTTATCATCCCTATCAGTAACTGTTCTGTAATCGCATTGTTAGTATTTTTGGCATAAAGAGGACTTTAAACAAAATAAATCTTTAAACAAAATAAATCCAGGCAGACGACGCTGCCTGTTTACTGATAATACTCAGGAGCTGACGTGTGTTTGTGAGCTTGAAGCTGTATCTCCACGTGCATATCCATGTACAAACAGATGTAGGCACAATTTTACTGTTGTTGTTAAATGTAACTGAGTCTCATTTCTAAACTTTATTCTGGTTTTGTCCCAGTGTTTCAGCACTAGAAGCAATGCTTAAAATTGAAGAATGGTGCATTATTGAAACTCTCTATCAAACAGCTCTGGGGTGCAGCCTTTCTGAAAACGCCGGCTCTCGATGAGGTCTGACTGTCTGACTGCACATAAGCCCCTAATATGTTAATGGCCGTAGGGGATGCCTAAGGTACTATCTCAAGCTGCTTCGCACACCATATGTCAGGCCGTTAGCCACATGGATCTATTAATCAAAAAGAGCTGGAGAGGGAGGAGAGGGTCTTCGAAAGGGGGAGAATGAGAGCAATGGGGGAGGGGAAGAGGGGTAGAGAAAGCGTTTTAAACCCCCATCATTCCCATTTCTTTTATAAAAAATGAATAAAAATAGCTAAAGATTCAACCAATGCAAATTTTTTTCTGTCGAGTTAAAGACTGTTCATAAATCTCTGCTAGAAGAAATGAAAGAGTATCTGCCTCTATTAAAATAGAAAGGAATTTCATCTGAAAGATCTTGCTTAGGGTTCCTTTATCGCAAAACTTTTATAAGAAAGACTTGATACAAAAAAATGTTGTTTTGTTATGTAGGTTGTTTTGTAGATGAGCTTTATTAAAAGTAGAGGGGGAGGGGGAATGGGGCAAATATGTGTTTAGGGGATGGCAGGGGGTGTGGAGGGAGGCACCTGGAGCATTTGTAATGAATATGTAATTTATTAATATAGATCTATGTATACAGTAGAGTTTTCACCGTAGTTCTTCTGAGAGTAAACATAAAGTGTTTACATTTTTATCCCTTTCTTCAGGCTGGCTTTATGATCACTGAAACTTCAGAGTCTACAGGGTACAAAAAGTATTTAATTCTTTTAAGGGGAGAGGAAATGACAAAGTATTTAAAACTCCCATCTTTCTCATTTCTGCTTTGTTTAGAACTATCTCTTGTCCTTGAATGTTAAAAACAAATTTCGGTTAGATAAATAGTTTAGAAAGTTTGCACAACCTTAGAAGTAATTATGTCCTCAACGTGGAGACGGTATAGATGAGTAAGTCTGCTACAGGTGAATGAAACATTGAGTCTATAAGAAAAAAATTACATTCTTTCTTGAAATGGTGAATATATTTTTCATGTGCCATAAACTAACATGAAAGTGCTGATGTTAAAATCACAAACAGAGCAATGAAAGGAAAACATATAGACACTTAGATTTAAAAGTTGCATTGTTTTCATGTGTGATGCTACGTGGGGATACAGAAAATATAAAATCAAATATCAATTAAGGTATTGTTATTGTTTTCATTGGTAGTCAATGATGATGAACCATATGAGGACTTAATTCTGGATTATCAATTTTAAGTTTCAAGGTGTATAATTATAAAATTTAGGAAAGGATACCCTTGAAAATGATTTTTAATGTCATGATTAGTTGGCATTATTTACAGTGTTAATTTATAGTATAATGGAATGACCAAAAAGTTTATTGATTGTAGGTTTTAAAATATACATGCAAATGATTGACTACTTATATATATATATTTGAAAGCATAGATTATACATCCATATCACAAAACATCTGTCATTAATGTAGATTCATAGGACTCTATTATATTGGACTTGCAAAAAAGAGAGCAGAATGCTCTTATTTATGATTAAAAAATATATTGAAAAAGATACTTGTGAGATTGTGCTCAGTGATAAACAAAAATTATGTAAATGTCATCTATTACATTATTTATAGAATATTAATGGAATACTTTATGCTGTATATTAGATTGGACATGTTAAATATTCTTAATTTTTACAGAGGCACCTATTTGTGTTTATGTAGAAGTAAGGTTCTCAGTTACAAGGAAAGGTTAACATTGGAAGTGCCAAAACACCAGCACATTGTATTATTTGGTTTGGCTGGAAAATCATCTGTAACTCTTTTGGAAAAACAAAACCAAAAAAACCATTAAAAAATGGAGAATGGTATTGTATAGAACTGCTGTGAATCTGTAAATATGAGAGGTTCTAAAGCACTATATTTCATCCAGAAGATGATGAATACATAAAAACAAGATCATCCTGAATTTCAAGAGTAGCTGGGTAGACAGAAACACTTATTATCTTTAAATTTTGGTGCATGCACACTGGCCTTCATTTCTTTCCCTGTAGTTAAAAGGTAGCCCATATATCTGTCGCTTTGGGTTTCCAAAGACTCGTAACTTAATTCCTTCAGGCTATTCATCAGCACAGTAATTAAACTAGCAAATGGATGTAAATAAAGTGAAATTGGTTTCATGACAGATGAGGCGAAGAGGCCTCTGACATGAAACAAGGCAGGACAATAATGATTTCAACAGCATCGGGCTATGGAAGGAACCCCAGCTGGATTTATTAGATGCTGCAAGTGATTTGCTGGAAGCGGGCAAGACATGAGCACTCTTTAATTTGACAGGAATTTTGCATCCTAAGGAGCATATTGAAATATAAATCCAGAAACAAGTTCAGGCAAACTGTAAACAGATGCATTATTGGACTGAAGATAACTATTCAATATTAAAAAAGGAAGAAGAATAGAGAAGTAGTAGAAGGGCTTCAATTGCACAACTTATTACTTAATCCTGAGGAATGGCAAATAATTATGAAACATTTCTTTCTACTTATGAATTCTATTACTATTGTAGGGTTAGCAATTTTTGTATTTTCAGGTTTTTTTGGGAAAACTAATACAATAGATGATTTTAAAAACCAGCATATGAAAACATCTGTAGAAATTATGGGTATATGCATACGTGGGAGGAGAATATGGCAGACTGGGAGAGGAGCCTGGATGGGCAACTTATTTTACAGAATACAATTATTACTGCACTTAAATAAAATCTGGGATAAAGATCTGGTACCAGTTTGTTGCCTCTTAGCAGTCTGTGCCTTGATAGCCAGAAAACAAATTTCTAGCTACAGAGAAAAATTGTGTCAAGCCCTTGATCAAATGTAGCCTTAAAATCAAATGTAGATTTATCCTTGCAAAATAAGCAGTTCCATAGAATAGGGGGAACAAACTATGGCCGAAAATTGATGAATAAGAGAAAGAGAGGGTAGAAGGAATGAGTTCTTGGCTGGCTCAAGAAGACTTAAATGGAAATTAAGTCACCAATTCCACTGCAATAAGGAAGTCCCACATAGAATAAATAAAAGACATTTTCACACTAGGAGCAGATTGGCGCCTTTCTCCATGAAAAGATGAGAAATGAACTGTTTTATGCTTAAATGTAATCTCAATTATTTAAGCCCCCTTTTATGACGAGCTAAAGCCTTCATGAATAGTGCCCTTCCTTCCCACAAGATTCACGCAGGATTTTCAGCACCATGGCCAGTCCCCCTCCCCAGTCCCCGGAAAGGGGGGTCGGGGTCTGCCGCTGTGGGGAGAAACTCAGCCATTGACCCAGGAAAGGTGAAATCTAAATACTCCTGAAAGTCTACGGTCGGCTTAATTATTTAGCAGTGGATTCAGATCCGCGAGTGGGATACTAACATGGCCCAAGCCCTCAATTCTTTTAGAAAGCAGTTTAAGAGAAAGGGGGGAAAGGGTAGGAGAGTAGGTTATCAAAATTCTTAATGAAAATAAGATCTTTACAAAACAAAACTCAGCACCCACTGCATGCTCCCTCCCTCCTAATTGTGGGTGACTTTCAGGCCATGAGGGAATTTATAATGAAACTCAATTGGCTTTCTCTCTGAGCCTGTTTCTTTTGTTGTTGTTGTTGCTTTTAACAGAAAAATATGCCTAATTATTTTAAAGTTATTTTCCAATCACAAGGCACAGGCAAGTCCTTTAATTATAATACAGTCTGGAGAGGGGAAGCATATGGAGGAGAATGTCAAGAAGAGGGTGCCAGGGGCAGATCCTCAGAAATCTGTATTCATTTCTGGCTCTTATTTGTTCAGTAATCTCTACCATCATAACTAAATCTTGAAGCACTGATGTAGTTCGAGTTGTTGTTGACTTAACGTCAAAATTCAATCACTGGGGGTTTTGCATCAGCCGGGCTACTTATTTGTCTAATAAATCCGTCATTTTGTAAGAAAAATATTTGAGCAGCCGTACTTGACCTCTTGGTATCCACAAGTCACATTTATTTCTCCCAGTTTACAAATGCAAAATCGAGATGATCATCTAATGCCTGGAGGAACTGTGTTGATTTCTGATTGGATTTTAGATGGAAATGTCTATTTTAAATACCTTGTGATTAAATTGTACATATAATAGAATCCATGCATTTTAAGCTGATTCCTGCTTGGAAACTTAACAACCCGCACTGCTAGTCACACATACCGATACCAAAAAAAACCAAAACCCAAAAATGGAAACACACCCTAAACCTCACAAAATACGAAACCTTCTTTTTCCAAGCACTTAACATTCAGCCTCAGTTGTATGACTTTATTAAAACCAGAGTCTTGCTTTTTAAATCTTAAATCTTCTATGGATGGAATCCCCCTCCCCCCCCCCCCCCCCGAAATGTTCTAATTCCTGGAGGGTAGGGCTTCATCATCACCATCCCAGGGACAATGCACACAGGAGAATTAATGGCTGGCATTTCAAACTCAGGGTTGAATCTGAGTGTTGAGTCTACTGCCAAGTTGTAACTCAAGTTCAAGGAAATCCGTATTTCCATTTCTGAGTATTCGGAGTTAAGGAAAATAATGTGTTGACTGAATTAATTTTACTCTTCGATATAGCAATGTGTATGGAGATTGCTTGAAAATATTTGTTCCGCCCCACTCCTACCCCTTCTCCGTCCAGCACGTTTTAATGCAAAGATCCCTTCACAACTCAAGATTCTTTCTGAAATATTAGACTAGGGAACAACGGTCCATTGGAGTTTTTCCGTGTAGTGTTGGGGAGAATGAGACACCACCGAGAACCCCTCTGTTATGCTTGACTCAAAAGAGAAGTCTTCAGAAATCAGTCTGGAGAACTGATTTTGCCAGTTGGTGACGAGACTGGGCTGAGGCCTCAGAAACCTGGAACAACCTAACGCTTGCATTTGTCCACGTGGCGTGTCCTATGGATGCAGTCCCGCCTACTTGGCAAGGTGGCTTCGGGGTAGACTGGGTTGCACCTCGGCTAAGGGAAGAACTGGGCCTGACAACCCAGTCAAGTTTTGGACCCCCTTTGCTTTTGCTTTCTTGCCCAGGGGTGGGCGGGGGGGCGGGGAGGGAGTGGGAGGGAGGTAGGGGGATGGGGGAAGGGGGGCGTGTGTGTGTGTGTGTGTGTGTGTGTGTGTGTGTGTGTGTACTTTTCAATAACTAGGGGATGTGTAGAGAAAGTATTGCTCAAGCTTGTTTTTATCTGAAACCATCGCGGTAGTTCGACCCCACACGTTAGAGTTCAAGCCTAAGGTGGCCAGTACAGGGGAAGAGCCCCTTGGACCCTCTGCTTCCACCTTCGCTCTTCGCTGGGCTTCCCTTCCTCGGACCCCCGCGTCGGTTCCACCTGAGTTGGGTGTTCGCATGTTTTCCTCTCCTGCTCAGTTTACTCTCAGGATACCGGAGACATCAGCCTCTGTCTCGCGGTGATGAAAGGGGTGCTCTTCTCGAAAGTGTCCGAGTTCCCTTGCCGGGGCTGCCCTGGAACTCGATCCCAGCGCGCGGCTCCGGAGCCGCTCGCACGCAGGGCAGGGCTGGCGGGCGGCTTGCGGCGCTCCGGGATGGGACTGTCCTGCTGGGATGACCCTCGGAAAGGCGCTGGGCGCCGCGCCCGGGACCAGTGTCGGGGTGCGCTCGGGCATCGGCTTGTTTCCCCCTGAGAGCTGGAGGGGTCGCTAGTGAGCAGCAAGCCTCGCACTCCGCCAAGACCACCAGGGGACTTAGGGGACTTCCGGCCTCAACTTGCTATGACCGTGCACTCCTGAAGCTTAGTAGGTGCCTGTTACTGACCCGTCTTAGAGAGGAGCGCTGGGATGAGGAAACTCTACCCATAATATTCACTTCTGAGCCTTTCTCATAGACATTTCACTTCCATTTCCGACCCCCACCTCGCCCCCCAATGTGATTGCTTCATTTCCCCCTCATAGAATATTAAGGCATTTTATACACTTAGAGAAGGACACTAAAATATCCCCTTCAACTCTCGGCCCACCCTTCCGCATGAAAGCGACCATCTACCCTCCCCCAGTTGCCAGGCTTGTGGAAGGTGGATAGAGGAGGTTATGTCTCTCTGTGGTTTATGCCATGGGTTTAGCTGGATTTACAGTTTCAGTTTTAGGAGGTGAAGGAATACTTTTTTAGAATGTGACAAAACAGGTCAGACCGAATTGGCAAATTTGCTCAATATTTGTTCCTGTTACAAAAACATACTGCTGGGGGCTTTTCGAGTCATTAACCCATCCCACTCTTTTCTTACTCTTCTCCTTGTCCCATCTTCCCAGTTGGTTCTTGAGAAAAACAGGGGGAGGAGGTGCTCCTGGTTTTCCCTGGACTGCCATCTACTAGAACAGATGTCTACTAGGACTTTGTCTTCAGGTGTGGAGATTTCTGAGGGAATTTATTCCCTGAATGTGGTGACTATGAGGAGACCAGGGAAGTCTCTAGGAAGGCCCACCTCCCTGGGTTTTGTTGCTGGCTAAAGTTTGCTTGAGCCTCCTAGTGGCGTCCAGATTCTTCTCCACCCCCTGTAATACTGAAGAAAGGACTTCTGCATTTCCATTGGTTTTGGGGAGTCAGTCAATCAGAAGCTGGTATGATGTGCAAAGACTTACTAGCCAGCCAAGAAGGCAGCTGTGGTGGGCTGGATAGGCAGGGGATGGGGGAGGACAAGGGTGTTTCAAAGACATGTATACTTCTAAATGTAGAAGACCCTCAAGCTACAAATGCATTAGAAATCATTTCTTGGAGAAACCTTATTTAAATACTCAGACTTCTACTTGTAAGGTTTTGAAGTTAGCTTTCCCTGCCGTAAAGTAGTGACAAGTTTGTGAACTTTTTTTTTTAATGTGAAATTTATTGTCAAATTGGTTTCCATACAACACCCAGTATGTTTGTGAACTTTTTAACGAGAACAAAATTGGAGGAAAAAAGGAGGAAGTGCTTTGGCATTTGAAAATATTAATGTCAGCTCATGGAAATAGATGTACTACACTGTAGTTATTAACAACTTATAAAATCTTAAATCAATACAAATTAATTTAATTATGATTTGTAATTGCATTATGCATGATCAATTTGAAACACTACATTAAAGATAATTAGAGCTGAGCACCATCACTCGTCACTCCCCTAATAGCTTAATGAAAAGGAATGTCATGTACCACCTTTGGGTTAAACCTGTAAATTAGGATAAATGCTTGTTTTCCAATAAAAATGTGGTAAAATAATTGTACATTTAATAGACATTTTTATGACTCAATTGTGAATATGTAATGGATTTTTGGGGGGAATTGTATTATTATTTTTTCCATGGACCTAGTTAAGTATTTATTAGGGTTGATTGAGCTGTCAGTGTTTTTTCAGGATCAGACCTCGAGGATTTGAATGAAGACTAACTTTTATGTAAAAATATCATGCTGTCCTCGAAGCTTGTGCCAAGAGGTCACTGCAGATGGAGGTCCTAACTTAGCATAATGGGTTTAACATTTCCATGACATCATCAGGGAATCTGAAAGGAGTCGAAGGATAATCAGAGTGGTCATTCAGAAGAACAGTAAATATTTTATGAGGATATATAGAAGACAGGAAAGATGGTCAGAAAGGTGATTCTAAGCTCCTTAGAGTTCTGTGAAAGAGGCTTCTCAGTTACTTGCAGTTAAAAGAGCCACTGCATATTCTCATATTAGTGAGACACATTCCAGAATAGGACCCAAATTAGGTATTAGTTTGTATATGATTAGTTTTGTTTCATGAACTCTTCATATTTTGTCAAACCACCTGTATTTATCCTTTATATGCTGGCAAACAGGAATACACATTTATTATTCCTGAGACTGTTTTGGTTTGTCGATTTCCCAATATTGTCCAATACTGCAAGACAGCTTTCTTACTTTTAAGATGATGATTGAAATGAACAGAAGCACGTCAGAGGTGCTTGTGAATTAGATGGATTCAGGAAGCTCTATTCATTATTTGCTTTATTTTCTGCTCTTTATTAAATAATATTTGGATTCTATGTTACTACAGGTGTTTTGATGAGATCCACTTTTATCTGTTAGCAAATTTCCACCTCCAACCTCAGGCATGCAGGTATCCCCTGAGTTTCAAAAGTCCACGTTATGCTACTTTGCTTTTATGAAAGACCTACATTAGGACTTGTTTTGCTGACCAAAAGAAATCTGAAGATTTTTGTTTTATGAAAAAAGGTGAGAAGCAAACATGGCATTCAGAGTTTGTTTTGCATGTGCCCTTATAGAGGCAGCATGCATCCCAAGCAACGAGAACGGCACCCCCAATCCCCTTCCCTGGGAACCACCCTCAGCATCTCAGCATCAAGCAGCCATAGCCTTTGAGCTGTGCCTGTGAACATCTGTGCTTTATCTCAGTTTATTGTGTGTGTCCATTAACAAGACGTGGCCTAAGGTATAAGAAAAATCTAAGAGAGGTAATTTTTGGGGTCTGGGGACTCTCAAAAAATTTTCCATATAGATTAATGGTAATGGAGTCTTTCCTCTACACCAGTTTGGCTTATGAAAACTTTCATAGGAATGCTCTGCTTTCAGTGAGGGGAATGCACACACACACACACACACGTATATGTATATATATTTTGAGAGAGAAAGAGGGAAGGAGGCTGGGAGGGAAGAAACAATAAAAGAATCCATGAAATTACATAATTTACAGTTTTAAACATTTTCTCTAAATTATAATTTTTATTTCCAGCCAGATTTTACATGAATAAGATAATTTTCTTTTTGTTATTTGAAAAGTAGATGCATCTGTTTTTCGAAACATGTTTAAGTACACTTGCTCAGGTTTACTGGTTTTTGTTTTAATCTCTTTGTATTAATTGGATTAACTGCCTAACATGAACCATTAAACTGGATATTTTAGGCTCATTTTTAGACATATCAACTGGAATGAGCATTGAGTCTTTCTAAGTTTATTTGTATATTGTTACAAAAAATCTTTTGACGCTTGTGAAGTTAAGAGAACTTTTATCATTCTCTGCAGATATGCATTAGATGTTGGGAAGGGTAGATAGAATATTTTAAACTCTAAGATGTAATCTTCTCTTTCCCTGTCTTGACCCTTTAACATCTTACCCATCCTTAGAACCCCAGATGTTGTCATTCCATGAAGCCTTCCTTGATCTTTCAGCCAGGAAACCTACTTACGAATTCCTAGGCATGTTTTTCTTCTCCTTAGGTACTTACCTCACATTGCCTTCTGTTACAAAGATATGTTTGTGTTCCTGTTTTTCTACCAGAGTTAAGGCATCTCAAGAGAACAGGGTTTATCTTTCTTATCTGTATATTTGGCTGAATGTTTAACACAACATGAGTTAAGAATGCACAAAGCTCTTTCTCCTGATCATCATACTGTAATATATGTACATATGTAGATAACGTACACATTTGTAAATAATGCAATTTCTTGCTCCTCTTTCATATACAGGTAATCTGCTAACAACACAGGAATTAGGGGCGCCAGCCCCCTGCTCAGTCAAAAATCTGCATATAACTTTTGACTCAGCCAAAACAGAACTACTAATAGAGGGCTATTGACCAGAAGCCTTACTGTTAACACAAACAGATGAGTAACATATTTTGTATGTTATATGTAACATACACTGTATCCTTACAATAAAGTCAGCTAGACAAAAGAAATTGTTATGAAGAAAATCATAAGGAAGAGAAAACACATTTACAGAACAGTACTCTATTTATTGAAAAAAAAATCTGCATGTAAGTGGATCCATGCAGTTCAAACTCGTGTTGTTCAAAGGCCAAATGTAGTTGCATTTTATCCTGGTGACTTCACCTGTGGCTGGACAAATGGCAACACTGGCTTTTTCAAGCTGGGGTTATTCTGATCTTTATAATTTATCTTAAAATTATGTCCTGTCAGTTAGAATTTAGTTCCACAAAAACTCATTATAGTTTTTATTTTAAAGCAGTTTAAAAGAAGTTAGTACTTTAAATACAGTAATCGTCTATATGTCATTTGTGGAAACAAAATTTGTATAATTGCCACAGATCATTGCGTGCTTCTGAACTGTTTTCATGACCAAAAGCCCTAATCCTTTGCCTTTACCCACAGCATTTTTATCCCATCTATTATTTGTCCCATCATCTGCAGATCTTGCCTTAAAAATTTGGCATCATATGGTCCCCAGATATTAACTTGAGAATGTCTTTGCATGATTTATGCTTTCCTTCTTCTTTGCACAGTCACTGAATATTGCAATGCAATGATTTCTGCAAGTGGACCAGTCAGGAGTCAAATAAATCATTTCTTGATGCAGAGTTTAAAGCAGCAGTTAGTAAGTTTTGATTCTTGGTAATAGGGCTCAGCAAATTTTACTTTCTGACACATCTTATAACACTTCAAAGTAGGTACAGTAATTACAAATAACTCAACCGCCACACCCCTGTTGGTGCCAGGCTCTGCTCTCAGTCTCTGAGAATGCTTTTGATTGCATTGGTAATTTTTAAATGATTGATACTGTGATTTGATCAACGCATCAATTATTACGGTGTTATTTTATGGGACTCTGATGCTTATTGGTTTCCAATAGGGGAAGAAATTATTAATGCTCTTAACAAAGGGAAGGATGCTAAAAGTGGTTTTAGTAATGAAACATAAGTGAGGTTGACCATTTCTGTTTTTGAATATAAAATCCATCTTGCATTTTAAAACACTAAATAAATTTTATTTGCGATGTCTCTTTTAACTGGAGTTCCTGAATGGAAGGAATGTCTCTCATGTTCAAGTTTTTCTTTGTAAGAGACAAGAAAACATGACACTTCTAGGTCCGGCCCTTTTCACACTAAACAAACCCTAAAAGGGAAAATGTGCCAGTTTGGGGCCTGCCACATTACATTTCTTGAATTGAAGCCCCAGCAACCAAATATTTTGTCAATCACAATCCATATTTTCCTCACGTTTTGGGCTGTTTGCCAAACAAAGAGAAGGCAAAAACTCCACACTTGCACATTTCTACATTAAATGTAGAAACATTAAAAAAATTAGATTAGGAAATAGATGAATATAATGACCTTACTCTCAATCATAGGCTGCCAGCTAAGTGTTTGAGACTGAAAAATTGCACTAATGAAGCTATTTGAAGGCTTTTGTGGACAACTGCTTCCTCTTTGAAGATTAAATGAATGATGTTGATGTGATTAATCTTAGTACAGGGAGTGATGCAGCAGCTAGAAAATACCTTGGTGATTTTCATAATTAAACTGAATCAACATTTCAAAGAAATGCCAGTGTTATCACTTGTATATTAGAATTACATTCATTAGACAGAAGAAACAAATAATTTGAGCAAACAAGATTTTCCTTTTGGTGTACTGAGACTTCTGTCATGTCTCAGAGTATCTTACTATAAATCATCATTACTGTTTAATTTTGTCCTTGCCTTTTTAGCTGTTTTTGTATCTCTATGTGCCTGCGTTGTGCTGTTAATGACTCAAAGCATCTTGCTTCTCCTTTACTTATTTTCAAACCTTTGAATTTTATCTTCTCTTAGCCCCACTTTCAAGGTAGCTGTCTGCTCACTGTGAACTTAGATAATATTTAAGAAATCCAATTTCTAATAAAGTAAGACTTCTTGGAATTGCTTTGGTTACCTTGCAAAGAATTGAGGAAATCATAGCTCTGATATATCCATCTATCTTTGATGTATTTAGATCTCACAGCGCAGTATTAATCTTGATCCAGTTACTAGTTTCTCTGTTTTTTATTATCATGGAGTAATAATTCCAGCAAAGAGTCGCATTTTTTTAAGTGCTTTGTGGACAATTTAAATGAGAAAATCAGCACCATTCCCAATCAATTAAACTATGGGGAATTGCCTTGGTACAGCAACTAGAAACCATTCTACTGACTTCTTGGTGCAAGTACAAGTTAAGTTCAAGGGTTAAGGATTACTGCATCAATAGAAACACACTGTGTTACTTGTTCTATCACCACTTTAAATTATTTTAAAGGTTTCTGGGTGACTCCTGGTAACCCTGATATTTGCAGTGCTCTTCCCGCTGTTGCATGATCTTTCCTTTCCTGATTGTTTAATAGAAACAAGAAATGCTTCCTTTAATGCACTGGATAAAGGATCCCATCTTTGTCTTCAGGGACCCCAATTTGAGCTCACCCTGCAGTCTTAAGTGGAATGAGTTTGGTACCTGTCACTGAGTCACTGGTGATTGAGAATACTCAGCCCAAACTTCTTTCTCCTTCAACTTTGTAATGCAGAAAACACTGGAATGATCAGGTGCCCAACAGTTCTGGGACAAAGCTTCTGAAATAAACAACGTGCCACAATTGATCTAAGATGCTGGCACACATTCCCCGCTAGAAGACGTCCGCTAAAACACGACCTGATGGTCTGTAATCTGTTGGCATTCTCTATGTAATTGTCTGCGTGTAATTGTGTGCTTGAGGTGCCAGACAGTCACCCCATGCCTGGAAGTTGCCAGTTAACCATGACAGCAGATGAAAAACGAGACCGGCTCACCACATTTGGGACTGTAGGATGTTTAGTTGAAACAGACTTTTCAGCACTTTAAGGCTACCCAAATCAAACCTGAGTAATTATTGAACCTAAAGCACAATTTCCCCTGATATCCTGCTCCACCCTACCGCACCTCCCCCACCCCGTGTGCTTGTCAGCAGTAACCACAGCAGTTCTATGAAGCCAGGATGGACAGGAGTAAGTGGAGACTTGAAATCCTGGGGTGTGAAGAGCTCTACTAGTGGAGAGAAACCCAGGAATACTCCTTTTGTAGGGTATTTGCCCAGAGATGGAAGGCAAAACCCAGAGAGCATGGCTGGAGGAGGGAGGGCAGAGGGGGTGGCACCAGGCGTCCCCATTTGCTTGTGGAGCAGGCAGTCCAGACAGTGGGAACAGCATATAGCAACGGTGGGAGAAGCAAAAAGGGAGCAAGTGCTTTGGATAAGCATGCAGCGGCGGGGGGGAGCAATGATTATAATGGCGGGTGCAGTAAACAATCCTAAATCAGTGGGGAATGAGCAAGGACCAAGAAAGGGACAGAGAAGGGGAAGTTAAAATGACAGAAACGTGCAGAAAGGAGAGCTGCCTTGTGACTAACTGGAAAGTTGTGCATCCTTGAGAGGAAGCTCTTCCGGAGAACTCCACAAATATAAGTCACCAGACTTGTCTGCTGTCCAGTTCTAGAGAGCTGAGGGCGGAAAGAGATAATTGCTCGATAAATCATTCTTATCAAGCACACTTTCTCTTTTCTAGAACACTGTGAGAAGTTGGAAAGATTGAGAGGTTATGAAACTGTTCCCGCTTCTCCTTCCAGTAGTCTGGCCGTGTTCCTGAGCCAGCCTACTCCACCCTCTTGGCTTAACTTTTCTGGTGACCCACTGAGACCCCCTGCTTTCTTAAGCTTCACTCTTATTTTTGGCAAACTTGTCCATAGTATCCATTTTCCCCCAGAGTTGGTTTGGATGTGTTTCTCTTTCTCCTCCCTCACCTCCCTTTCTGCTTTTGGCAGGGAGGCCACAATTTCTCTTTGCCTCTCGGCTGCTTTCCCTTTAGGAGTGAGCTTTCAAAAGAAAGGCGGCATTGAGAAAATTTCCTTCTGTAAGCCTTCCTTCAGGCAGGCCTCATGGCTTTAACCCAATTCAGTTTAAATACAAGTCTGGTATATCTCTAGTGGTCAGAGAGCACAAAGATGGAATCCAGATCAAAATGCACTGTGGGTCAGTACTGAAAAATCCAGCTCCTTGGATGCCATTCTCCCATGCTACCTAAAAATAAACATGCATTCAGTATGCCAACAGTATTTTCCCCTGTTCAACTCTGTCAATTGTGAAATGATCATTTAGAGATCTCTATACCTGAACAGAAGCTTTGTTTGCATTGAATTAAAACAAAATACATTTTTGAGGTAATGTCTTTTAACCCAATTATAACTTTACCCTCTTAGGAATTTAGTTTTCACTTGAAATGTTCACTGGAAATTTCCATAATATTCTCCATCCTAATGATCTCATCTGAGTTTTCCTCATTCCCACCCGCTCTGGTCAGATCGGCTTCTCTACTCCCCCGGGGACACTCCATGCCTATCATTCATCCTCTTGCCAGAATTCTTTGCTCCTTGCCTGGCCATGGTCTGTTCATTTGCCAAGTTCTAAGTCCATTCCATTTTATCCATGAACCTCTCCAGGTCATTTATCTTCTTTTCCTGTAAATTCATGTAACACGTGACTGTTTCAAAATAGAACATGCTAAATGAGAGCATAGATTGGGGAATCAGAATGCCTGGGTTTATATCCTGGATCCACAACTGATTAGCTATATAACTTTGGGCAAGTTATATAAATTCTCCATGTTTCACCTTTCACATCAGTACAGTGGAGGTAATAACATGCAGTTGACCCTTGAACAACACAAGTTTGAGCTGCATGGGTCTACTTACATGTAGATTTTTTGAATAAATACAGTACAGTACTGTATTTTTTCTTAAGAAAATTTTCTTTCCTCTATTTTATTGTTAGAATACAGTGTATGTATGATACATATAACGTACAAAATCTGTGCTAATTGACTATTTATCTTATTGGTAAGACTTCCGGTCAACAAGTAGGCTGGTTATGGGTAGTTAATTTTGGGGGTAGCAAAAAATTATACAGCACCCCTATCCCCCACATTGTTCAAGAGTTAGCTGTATTTTACTTTATTGGGTGGTAGGAGAATTTAGGGGATTAATACAATCAAATCAGTGCAGTGCATATTTAGAATAAGTACTATGTGTTTGTCATAATTTGTGTTTTGTATTTGTGTTCAGTCATATGTTAAACAATAGAAAGCAGAGGTCATTCTTTATTCCCAAAAAATGCCAAGAGAGAACTAAGAATAAAGAGACATTTAACCACTTGCATGTGGATTGATTGTGTCAATTAAATTAAAATGTCTCTTCTAATGTGCTAAATGGCAAGAAAAATTCACCGTGAAGATTACTCCAAGAGTTAGTCAGTTAGAAGTAATATGTTACTGAATCTTATGAACATCACTAATCTCTAAGCAGAAGTTAACAGGAGACTGGGCATCTGCACAACTCATTGGTTCAGAGACTTGTAGCTCTTGTCCATGGCCCACAATGCTGCCACCAGATGAAGTGCCACCACCCACTTATCTCTGATTTTGTCTTTGGCCTTTCTTCTTATTACCAAAGAAAAGAAAGCAACTGGTAAACGAGGTCAACAGAATGTGTAAACTAGGACTGCAAAAGGGAATTGCACAGGGTGCCTGGCTGGCTCAGTTGATACAGCATGAGACTCTTGATCTCGGGTCATAAGTTGAAGCCCCATGTTGGGTGTAGAGCTTACTTTAAAAAAAAGCGAGGGTCACGGAGGGAACTGCACTAAATGGTAGCAAAAGCTCAGCTTTGATGTTTGATAGGAGCCATTTCTTTTTCTTTCACTTTTCCTTAAATGTTCAAGGATTTTGTAGCCCTTAGCTTCATAACTGAATTACAAAAATTTCATACTTTAGTTTGATATGGTATGATGTATTCTTGGTTGTCACTCTTTTCCAAAAATTTCAAATGAAAACTAAGTTCTTTTCCCCATTATAACAAAGAGGTATAAACAGCCCTTATTTTTTAACTCACTTTTTACTGTTTCCTCATCTTCCTGAATTCCATGACTCCAAACACAGGAGTAGAAATATAGTGCACATGTATAAACATATTTTTATTATTCTCACAATAGGTCACTTTGGGCATGGTGGTAATATTTTGATATTTCAATGCTACTCTTTGGTGTACTTTTCAGAAACAGGAATAATCTAACCTGAGACCACTACATGGGTTCCGTTTTATAGGAGGTCCAATCTTGTGGAGTTAGTAGCCTAGCATCAGCAAACTATCCTTCATCCGGACCACCCACAAATGGATGAGAGAATGAGTGGGAATATGATTTGATGAGCCTTGTCTATACTGAGAAGTTGCGTGGACCTTCTCCTATGTGGGGACAACTTATGTCATTTTCTCATTCTCTTCATGATAAGGGTGGATAGGATTAGAGGGTAGGGGTGATGAAGATTCTAGAAATACCAATATTTTAGTTCTAGAAGAAGTTTTAGAAACCAAGCACAGTCTAGGGAGCCGATCTGGCCTGGAGTGAGTCATAAGTGTGTCTGAGACAGAGGTTAGGAGAGCCAAGTAGTGGGGACAAGGGAGCGATAAGTTGGGGTAAAGGAAAAAGATGGAAATTTGGTAACGTAGTTATTAGAATAATTGTTTAAATAATCTATTATCTGAGCTATTAATATTATTACCTATTACAACAGTTTCCTAATATACAGAAGTAGCAAGATTACACCTAGGATCCTATGAGATTACGTAGGATTCTATTCCTATGTTTCTTAATTCTCACTGGAGAATCAAACATAATTTTGATTTTATATACACAGACATATATTTAATAGAAAAAAAATATATAATAGATAATAAATAGAATTAAGTACAAGTACAAATATTTACCTATATTATAAATCAATAAATAATTATATCTATAACATTATATATATAATGGAAAAAAAAATCCCAGTCATACCAGTGTGACTCATGCTTTTATTGGCTACATCAATTTCTTTATCTTTGCATAGATATTAGAAAGAAGAAGGGTATGTAGAAGAATTAAAATGACTTTTCTCAGGAAGTTTAATTTAACTGAACAACTGATATAAAATCAAGCCTCATTTAAGAAAACCACACTGCTATTTGGTTCTGTTGGCAATGAATTCTGTTTAAAAAAATTTCTCTTCTGTGGACCCTGTCATAGAACTCTCAAACACTACAACATTTTCAATGTAATTTCATTTAGATCCATATTTTTAATGTTAGCTTAACTGTAGTCCAGAACTAATCTCATTTCTCTTTTAGAAAGCACATATCAAGACAATTTTCTGTTGAAACAGCTTCTAGAGGTCACACAACAAATTCTGTTTCTGCTCTTTCTCTCCTTGTTCAACCTTATTCCTTGACCTAAATACACTTCTGTTGGACTCTAAGATTCAGAACATCTGTCTACAACCCTTTGCAGATTCCCTCTGGAGGCCCATTTTTGCTGTTTATTGTATATTGCTAACCACGGTAGAAGCCATGAACACGTCTGGTTTCCCTACAGGTCCCAGACTGCCTGATTGTCAGTGACAGCAATTTATGCTCTTATGACCACTCACTGCTATAGCACATTTAGATTTTATGTCATTAACCCATGGATCCAGTGGTGTTTATATAATTCGGTTGGATGAACAACAACTATCTTTGTTTTGTAATCCTTTTTTCCAAAAATGTTTTTCTCTTTAAGTTTCTCAGAGTTCCAGATACCTGAAAGTCATAATGCTTATTCTTAAGAATTAGACCAGCAGTGTTACAAGCTTAGGCAGATGTGGTGTCAAACACCAGAAAAGCGTCTTGTATGGCATTTTATATTGCCGTGAAGATGTTGAATATCAATGGAGTAGACTCTTTAACTATTTGCTCTGTAACCTTTACCCTGTTACACTAAAATAGATAGAAACATAACTGAAATAATTCACTTTTATGTGGGTGGACTATTAGCATGCCATATTATTATAATTCCCCTTAAATTATTTTAAGGAGCCAACTCTGTCTTAGGACTCCTGTATCTTGCTTCACAGACTGTTACTTTGTATGAAGATTCTCCCATTATCTGATTTCAGACCGGGAGAAAACTCTGGAGGTAGTGCAAATCCTAATACGAATGGTTGAAATAGGCATGACTTGGTTTTGTGCATGGAGGTGAAGCTCAAATTCTCTTCTTTGGAAAGACGCTGTTGTCAACTAAGATTTAATAAAAGCCAACCTGATCACAATACCACTAAAGAACAAGAATCCTCAAGAGCAAAAGCACATGTGACATGGATTTTTGAAGGTGGTCTCAAGGATTTAGTGTAAAGCACAGTGTGTCTGGAATGAAAGAGAGATCAGGAACAACTGTGTGATGCAAAAATTAAATGCTTTAATGCAAAGATCAGAGCAGGGAAAAGGTGAAAGGGGTACATTACAGTAAGTCAAGGGATAAAGAGGTAAAAGAGTAAAAATGAACTACATGAGTAGTTTTGTGAAACTAATGATGATTCTAACTGGCTTGCTGAGCTCAGAGAAAGCCAGTAATCCCTGGTGAATAAGGAAGTGGATAGCCACTAAGGTTAAGACAGAGTCTTTTATTCCATTATCTTTCTTATCTTTGTGGCACAGGACAGGCAACCTAATTCTTTTATGTGTTAGTTTGTGTAACTGTAAACTGAATCTCTATTTATTTAGGGAATCTAAGATCCAGAGAGATATTGACACTTCAAGAGCTTTGAAGCTCTTTGGAAGGGCACAATTAATTCCATATTTATTTAGAAGGGTAATCATTTCTTGTTTCAACAAAACAAAACAAAATCCAAATAACTAAAATATTTAAAAAGATTTTCAAAGATCTGGAAATAAACAACAAAGTTCAAAATTAAAAGGTGCTTGAAGGCAGAGGCTGTCTGTTTCTTTGTACAGTTGGCAGCAAGCCCAGTGCCTAGCACATCTTAGGTACTCTATTGTTTAGGGGTTTGATCAGAAACAATTTTGAAATGAATAAATTAGGTTCTTTTGGGAAAAAAAATTGGATTCGTCAAAAGCATTTTACGAGTGGAATTAGTCACACTGAGTATGTTAATTTTGTTTCTTAGGAAATAAACTCATCTGTCACTGTTTTGCATTTTCTAGAGTGATCTAAGAATGATATGCAATGCTATATAAGCCCCTTGAGTGGGGCTGGACCCTTCTAATGACTAGACTATGGCAAGAATGCTGGGATGTTATTTCTGAGGTTAGGTTATAAAGAGACTGTGGCCTCCTTTGTGGTGCTCTCTTGCACACTCCCCGGGATCACTTGCCATGTTGTGAGCAGTCCTATGGAGATGCCCATAGGGCATATGGAGGAGCTGAGGCCAAAGGGGAATGCAGATCTTCAGCCTGGCTACAATAGTTGAGAGAGAACTTAATACCTTCAGTCCCAGTTGGGGATTGTGGTGATCATATTCCAGCTGACAGCTTGACTGTAAGCTCATGAGAGACCTGGAGTCTGAGGGACCCAGCTAAACCATACCTAGATGCCTGACCCATGGAGACTATGAAAGGATAAATGTTTGTTATATTAAGAAACTGAGTATTGGAGTGATTTGTTATGCATCAAATCACTGTTAGGTAAATAGAGAAAAATGCACTGAATGCACCATTAGATAAATAGAGAAAAAAATCCTTGGGTAAAATGAAAAATAGACTTGGTTTTTTCTAACACTTTAATTGTTGTTCCAGAGGGCCCTAAAGACAGAGAGAGGGGGAAAGGAGTGGGGTGGGAGAAAGAGAGAAGGGAAGAGAGAGAGAGATCGATTCTGTTCTACTCACGCCATCAAGGACATAACGTCGTATCTCCCCTGTCTCTTAAGAGAGGAGATTGGGGAAGCAAAATTGAGTGCATGCTTGTCTCCAAACATGTCTCCCAAGATATGAAGGCTGGTTATATAGAGAACTATAAAAAATTAGTCTGTATCTTCTCTGCGGAAGAGAATAGAGGCTTATAAAACAAAAAATTGTAGTATTGTATATCAATAACAGATGGCACATGAATATTTTCAAAAGTATTTAGGAAAATGTGAAAAAATAATTTTTAAGAAGAAAATGAACCAAGGACTAAATTTACATTGTTATAAGGTTTGCTGTATATCATTTTATTTTATGTCATTTTACTATTTCATAATAATTTATTTATACTAATACATGTAGATATTTGCTAACATATGTAAACTTGTTCGATGACTGTTTTAGAAATCCATATTGCATTTCACCTGCCTATTTACCCATTTACTATATTTTGTCCTGTATCTCATCACAGTTAAGTAGCAGTGATCCACAGGTTTTGGTGACACCAGGGAGTTAGATTCTCTTAAAAATGATATTCTGTTTGTGGGTCTATACCGTCTGAGAGAGTGCTGAATTTCATTAATCTGAAACTTCTGAAACTCTTTGGGGGTAGAGAGAAGTATTTGGTTTTTTCTTTGTTCTTGCCACATATGGTAATTTTTCTGAATCCATTATTTTTATGGTATGCCATTTAAATATGAATATTTTAGAAGTTAATTGTAAAGGTCATAAATGTGATAGCTGTGAAAAGTACACTGAAGCCAGTTATATCTTTTTAATCAAAGACATAATCTGAAGAAAATATTATTTTCTTATTATTCTATGCATGATGATCCACACTTATTTATTACTATCTACAGGCACCGTTCTAATATCTGTGTGCCCTTTTTATTCATTTAATGAGGGGTTTCCAAATTCACCTGTTCCGTGAAGATTTAACAGAAGTAATCATAATCATCATCCTTTAAACTCAGAGTGCTTTATAGCTTACAAAATGTTTTTACATACATCATTCCATTAGTGCCTCCCAATGGCCCTGGTTTAGGAAGGGCATTTATTATTATTCTTATTTCATCAAGGTGGAATTTCAAGCTAAGAGAGTGTGAGTGATTCCCCAAATCACAGTGTTAGAATGTGTTGTGCTTGGGTTCCAAATCTATCTACTAACTACCAGATGTGGTTGTATTTTATCAATCCGTAACAGGTATAGCCACAACAACTTTGTAATTAATAATAGGTGTTGAAATAGCGAATGACTCATGTAAGCACACTAGCTCTTGAATGGCTCAGATTAAGTCTGAAAGAAAATATAACCACTTCAATGAAGACTCTATGTTTTATTCTACCTGCAACTATTAATGGAACTTAGTAAATGTATGTATGCAACTTCCCCTAATGGGATATATTCCTGGCGTTTATTTCTAGTTGGGTTTATGACTCAAGTTACCTCTGGTTTCAGCTCGAAGGGAAGCACCTATGGTTTCAGTTCAAAGAGTATTTAGTGTCAGAGGATTTGGCATGTTTCTTTTCCTAGATTGGGGAGTGTCCACTTAAAATTCAATCCAGGGTCACGTGGGTGGCTCAGTCAGTTGAGCGTCTGACTCTTGATTTCAGCTCAGGTCATGATCCCAGGGTCGTGGGATTGAGCCCTGTGTCAGATTCTGTGCTAAAAGTGGAGCCTGCTTGGGATTCTCTCTTTCCCTCTGCTCCTCTCTCCTCCTCATGCTCTCTCTCTCTAAACAAAAATTTAAAAAAGAATCCAATTCAGGACTGGATTGCTTGCTTTATTGGTAAATGAAGAGTCATTTTTACAAAGATGTGCTTGACACTAAGTGCTTTGAGCGACATGAGGACCAGGCCACGTCAGGCACCCGGTGGAGACTTGCTGTTTGCGCAAACTACCCTGCCTACAACCCAGCCCTGGCTATGAGACTGTTCTTTACTTTGCTACCAACGACCACTGGCCCATTGATCTTATTGCTACAGGATTCCTACTGGCTGAGCTATAAAAGAATTTCATTCTAACGTGCACATTTTAAGTATTCAGCGAATATTTGTTAAAAATAAATTAATAATTACATACTTTCATAATTGAAAACCTTCACAAACCCAGAGAAGATATAGTTTACACCTCCCTGGGGTTGGGCTTGTTACTTTCTTTATCATAATTTCCTTGGAGTTGAAGTGTCTGTTAAGTACAAGTTTGAATACTCTTCAAATACACTGGGGTTCCTGTGTCCTGATCAGTGGTAGAAAAGCACCTGTGGTGTGGTGACAGGGGCAGAAAAGGACTTCTAATGGATCTCTGGAGGAGCCATGTTTTGTGTGTGGGGTGAATTCCGGACTAGAAGTGTCTGAGTCAGCCAACATTTTTGATCGTTTACCCAGGAGGGAGTGATTGAGTGGGAAGCACCAAGGTTAATTTGTTGATTAAAATTATAATTCAGCATTTACATTTTCAAAGTACTTTGTGATTGCTAATGAGCTGTTCCTCAAAGTGGGCATGAGGGAAAGGTCAGCATCTCTGTCCCCATTGTACAAATGAGGAAACACAGTCAAGAGATATTAAGTGACTCACTCAAGGTCATACAACAAGTTCACTGCTGAGGAACCTTAATTGAACTTTAGAAACTGGCTGTCTACAGCTGGCTCAGGATATTCGGGGTGGGGCTTCTTCCCAAGGGGAGTTCGCTCATCCCCAGGCTCTGTTGTCTAAATGTGAGTTGATGTGGGTCCGTGATCTTCTAATGAAATGAGCGCAAACATCCCCGTGACTGAAGGATGTCAAAATGGCGCTGACGGCTGGAAGAACAATTCTGGGAACACACCATTCTGGCCTTCCTGACTGAGCTGAGGTTGTGCAAATTCTGCTCATGAAAATAATTTCTGGGGTCCTAGGGTCTTTGCTCTCACTTTTCAACAAATCTCACAGGAAACCTTTTCCTGCAAGTCTACTCTTTGAGATCAGTTCAGGTTCACATTAACCTTCCTTTTAGATTCTTCTTTAATTAAAACTAACAAAATCCCATAACCTTTCTTTGTTGTTACAAGGAAATGAAGCAACTGTTCCTCCCTAATCAGTGCTTACGAGACACGCTGGGCTTCAAGAACTCACAGAGTCACAGTGCTGAGGATGTTTCTTCCTCTGAGCTCCCCAAACCATGTGCAGACCTTTATTTTTGCATTTACATTGTAACAGATATTTGCTCTACACTTTCTGGAGGAAATTTTTCACATTTTTTTGTCTCTAAGATCTCTTACCATACCTATTTAATCATAGGCACTTAGTATTTCTTTTAAGTTTATTCATTTATTTTGAGAGAGAGAGAGCAAGGATGAGTGGGGGAGGGATAGAGAGAGGGAGAGAGAGAATTCCAAGCAGGCTCTGTGCTGTCAGCCCAGAGCCCGACACGGGGCTCAATCTCATGAACGGTGAGATCATGACCTGAACCGAAATCAAGACTCGGACACTTAACCAACTAAGCTACCCAGGCCATCCTCATAGGCACTTAGTATTAAATGTTTTTCCTAGAAGAATTAATTTAGGTCACCTAACCCCCTTTTCTTTGTACCAGTGGCTAAACTTTGCTTCTTTCCAGGAAGGAATAATAGGAGAGTGAGAAAGAGGAAAAAAGGAGAAAGGAAAACTGGAATTGAAATAAAGAGGGGTAGTGCCAGATGCTATTTGGAACCTTTATATACTATCTTCCATAACTCATGTGCTGTTATTAATAATTCTATTTTGTAGATGAAGGAAAGAAGAGTAGAGGGGGAGGAAATAGGTAGATGGAAACTGTACTGGCTGCCCAGGTGCATATATGCCCAACATTTGTAGTTCTAAATAATTATAATAGAACAAAATTAGCTTCACGTTGAACAACTCATCTTTCCCCAGCCAAATTATGAGACACGGCCAATGCCAATAAGAGAATCACCTGGAAATTGTGTAACTGGTGGTTTCAAGGGATTTGGTCTACAAACTCTTGATGGGTCAATATCCCATTTGCCCCCTTTCTAAGAGCATCCCAGATTTTTCAATGTCATCTTTAGTTACTAGAGTGTGGAGTGAGGAATGTCATCCCATTACTGGCCAGCACATCACCTATTTTTATTTTTCATTTATCAGAGCCCAGACCCTAGAGCCTGTGCTGGGAGCATTTAGATGTTGGTTCTTGATCTTTTCTAACGGGAAGCTTAGTCATGGTTCCACAGCAGAAGTATTTGAAGAGAAAGACCTTTGGTAATTAAGGGGTTGAACAGATGCCTTATATCAAGTGAGCCTATATATTATGAGGTAACCGTGATATAATGAGCCATGGTATAAGAATATGGGTGACAGCTGAATTCCATGTCTGTATCTTCGATTTACTAGCTAGCTGAGCAAGTTACTAATTATGCTTCAGTTTCTCCACTCGTAAAATAGGGGTGATATTATTTACATTAGAGAAGTTATGAGGACTAAAAGATAAAATATTAAAAATAACCGTCCAATGTGAGGGGAAACAAAACAAAGCAAGAAAAAGAGGATAATTCTTTAGAGAAAACTGTCAATAATAAATGTGGAATAAAGGATAAAATTAGAAAGTCACCATTTTATAGTCCTTAATATCATAATCAACTCATGTGAGTACGGTCAGTAGATGCTAAGTCATTGGGTGTTGAGGAAGGGGATATTCATGGTTTAGACTGAAACAGGACAAAATGTAAGTTTACAATGGAGAGGTCAAGTGGTCACTGCCTTTACCAAATAGTCAAGTTTGTGACTTCCAGAGGGACAAGAAGGCCTCATATGTTACTAGATAATCAAACATGAGGTATCAAGTACCACCCATGAACTATTCTGGCCAAAAATGTTTAATCTAAATCCAATTGAGTCTCTCACCTAACTTCCAGTTTAAAGAAATACAGGGGAAGGGGGTACAAGTGAAAGTGCATCTTGAAGAAGTGACCAGTTTTATCCAGAAAGTGGGATAGTCTATGTAAGACAATTGGACCTGAATGCTTAAAAAAGTTCAATATCATGGGGAAAAAAAGGCAGGCAGGGGAACTGTTCTGAATTAAAAGAGAATAAGGAACTATAACAACTCCGTGAAATATGTACAATAACAACAACGTCAATGGCAAACGAGCAATGGGATGACTTCTTTTTTTGGCAAGGACTATTAGGAAAATGTGAGTGCAACTGGATCTAGGTGATATTTATGCAACAATTTGTATTCCATAAAAATTCAATAGTAATTAAAAATTTTTAGTTATAAGATACTATTGTGGTATATTTGAGAATGTCCTTATGCATACATATACACAGAGAAAGAGAAAGCAAACATGGAAAATATTAATAATTGTTAAGTCTAAAAGGAAGGTATCTAAATGTTATTTTTCTCAAGTTATTGTGTTTGGAATTTTTCACGAGTTAGAAAAACCAAAAAGAAAAACACCCAGGAAATATATGGAAGGTACTTAATTATAAATCTATGAAGAATATAAGCTACTTTTAATGTATCAATAGTATGTATAACGTATCTATAATGAAAGTTGTCGACTAATTGGTTGACAAAGACAGGAAAAAACTTATTCCAAAAGGAAGTAAGAATCACATAGAAAAAAAAAAAACAGTTCAAAGACTGTCAAACACGTAGGAAATATATAAAAACGTTTCTTTTTGAATATAAGTTTTATTAGATTTACGAATTGGTCTGTCATCCTCCTGGTCTGAACACAAATCTAGATAATGATGTTTTAGGGTGCATTCAGGAACTTATATTAACAGTATCATGTCTATTTGTAAAGCATTCCTTAGTTTCTTAATCTGAATGCATTCACAGTTGCATAGATATCCACACCAAAGGCATCCAATCATCTGACTATATTCATACATTATTCTGGGAGGTAAATAAGCCAAGAATTTCTGCTTCAATGTATCATTGAAGAAACTTGGTCTTTGATGGTACCTGGGTTACAGATGTGGAAGTAGGACCGACTATTAATTACTCCCTGTTTAATTAGGGTGAATGTCGAACATTTCATATCAGATTTACCTGACAAAAATACGCTGGATTAGTAATCCAATCTTCTGTATTATAACTCAGATATTTTGAAATTGCTTATGCCTGCAGTTGTGAAAAAAGCAACTTGGATTTAAAAGTTATTAGCTATGGTGTCCTACCAGACCATGTTCTTACGACATCACTCCATTAAAGCTGCCATATTGCCTCTATAAGAACAAATGCAATACAGCATACATTTCTAGCACAACGCTAGATATTTTCTCCAGTGAAAATAAAGAAAAGGAGAAGTTGAAAAGATTTGTGTTGCAAATACTTAAGTGGGAATCCAGACATTTATTATTTTTTGCTACTATTTATTGAAAAATATTCAAGGGTTGGCAGTATTTCAAAAAAAAATGAATTAGATAGTTCCACCTTGGGGTTTTGCTAAATATTGATTTTACTCATCTACATTTCTTTTGTTCCTCTCCTCTCATGTCTTGCTTTCTTTTCCATTACTTTTGTGTAATGCGGGAAAAAATGTGTTGTGGCTATGTCTATGAAATCAGGTTTTCTATATTACATTTTTAAAAATAATTTTTTAATGTTTATTTTTGAGAGAGACAGAGAGAGAGAAAGGAGGGGGAGAGAATGAGTGGGGGAGGGGCAGAGAGAGAGAGAGGGAGACGTAGAATCTGAAGCAGGCTCCAGGCCCTGAGCCGTCAGCACAGAGCCCAATGTGGGGTTCGAACTCATGGACTGCGAGAGCGTAACCTGAGCCAAAGTTAGACGCGTAACTGACTGAGCCACCCAGGCGCCCCTCTGTATTAAATTGTTAAAGTGAAAAAGAAATATAAATATATTAACAATGAACAATTCAACAAATCTAAAATACATCACTATTTGCACAAATGTCTTGTTTTTTTTCTGCATCTATCGGCCAAAATAATAAATTCTGTTTTTCACTGGAAATTGCTAATTGGTTATTACTACACTTTTAAAAAACCAGAAATCTAAAGGTCAGAATTGCCCATGGCAAAAAGCTTTCAAATAATTACCATCAGAAATACCGTCTTAAAAACTGAAGGGTGACCACATTTATCAGTATCATCAGGTGTGAGTTGCCACCTCCTACGTGACTTTTCCAAATAAACTTTTAGGTGACCTGAATTAAAAAAAAATTTTTTTTAATGTTTATTTATTTTTGAGAGAGAGAGAGAGAGAGAGAAAGTTTGAGTGGGGAAGGTGCAGGGAGAGAGGGAGACACAGAATTCGAAGCAGGCTCCAGGCTCTGAGTTGTCAGCACAGAGCCCGACCCGGGGCTCGTGTTCACAGACTGGACCGTGAGATCATGACCTGAGCAGAAGTTGGATGCTCAACCGACCGAGCCACCCAGGCGCCCCTAGGTGACCTGAGTTTTTAAAGGAGATTATTAACTTGAATGGAATGCCTTAAAAAAATCTTTTGTGTATGCCCTTTCATATAAGATTTAATGTCCAGAATACATGCTAATGTTTACTTAATGATTCAAGGTTATCATTATTAACAGGATACCTTTAATGTACACAACATTTTATGGGCTCGCGATCATTTTCACACACATACCTCCTATTCTGATCTTCGCCTCAGCTTTATGGCATAGGTGGGGTGGGTAGCAATATCCCTGTTTTATAGAAGAGGAAACTGAGGCTCAGGATGGTGAAACGACTTTCCCAAGGATCTCTCATGAGTGCCAGAACAAGAAAGCAAACCGAAGTCTTCTGGCTCCAAGCCTAGTGCTCCTTCCCACGAACAGCCCTGCCTCTCTGGGCCAGTGATTACACAGTGGTGTTTTGCAAAGATAATGAAGTGGTAACATGGACCATTTTTCCTTACTCTAAAAGCCCTCAGACTCCTAAGGTTTTATGTTCTTGCATTTGCTTTTTATAGTTTTTACTGCACAGTGCCTGGCATATAATAAGCATTTAGTCATTGTTCCTGTGAATCTGTCAGCTGTCTGTTGTGGTGTGCCCGGCACCAGAGGCTTATCACCTTCTTAATATTCATTCATTCAGTCATGCAGGCGTGCATTCATTCATTCATATATACATTCGACAAATACTTATTAAGAATCTGTGTGTGCCAGGCCACCAGACTAACTGTGGAAATAAATGCTGAACCCATAAAAAGACTTAAAGTTTAGATGCTTATGTCAACATGTTGTCACTCAAATGTCAGACTTCTTGTCCCCCTCAAAGTTACTTTGAAGAATACATGAGCTGCCATAGAGCTGCCATAACAAAATGACACCTAGCCGGGTGGCTCAAACAACAGAAATGTATTTTCTCACAGTTCTAGAAGCTAGAAGTCTGATAGCAGGGTGTGGGCATGTTGGATTGTTTTGGGGGCCTCTCCTTGGCTCAAAGATGGCTGCCTTCCTGTGGCTTCTTCGCATGGTTGCTCTTTTTGCAGGCATGCCCCTGGTGTTTCTCTGTGCATCCAAGTTTCCTCTTTTATAAGGACTCCAGTCAAATTGGATTAGGTCCCGCCCATATGACATCACATTACCTTAATTACTTCTTTAAAAGGCCCTATCTCTAAACACAGTCACATTCTGTGGTATTGGGAGTCAGGGCTTTGGCATATGAATTTTAGGTGTGTGGTGGGGGCATATGAATTTTGGTACAACAGCTTATAACACTATTCTAATCACTTTCCATGGAGAGCTTATCATGTGTCAGCAATTTCTAGGTACTTGTATTAACACTAGCTCCAATCATAGCCCCTGAGGTTAGGGTGCAGTTGAAGACATGCTCAAGAAGACTAAGTAGCTCGTGTGAAAAATAGCTTCTGAGTGGCAGTGCCTGGACTGGAGCCCTTCCAGTCTGACTTGGCATTTTTGATGTTTATTTGTTGGCGTAGAAGTCTTTTCATATCGTGGTGCTTTCCCTTCTGGATAACTGAGCTTCCAGGATGCAGGACTGCCAGGTGTGAGGCTGCACAATAGCATGAGATTAGCGTACATTTACTTCAGCTGTTGATCACACTTTGTTAAAAGAAAAATTTCTGGCAGAGCCTTGTTTTTTCAATCTACAATTATTTATTGTGTGCATTCCATGTGCCCAACAAGGTATATGAACTTTTATAGGCAATGACAGCTGTAGGTTTGCTTATTTCCGGCACGAAGGATTGCTTAGTTAATTGGCCATCTGGCTTTAGTTTTCGTTGCTGTTGTTGTTGCAATGAGCATTGAAACAATCCTTTAAAATCCGTATTTTTATCCACATCCCTGTGGTCCAGGAAAAGCAAAGTGTGGAAAGGATCAATAAATGTTTGTGGAATGAATTATGATCATGTTAAGCAGATTATCCAGTTAATTTTTAGCAACATTCATAAATGTGCTTTTTTTTTTATATGACGTATTTGTGGAATTGTCTAGAACCTCAGTATGCATTATAATAGTCACTAGAAATGCGGTTTTAAAGCCAAGAGATGGAGGTTTTGTTGAAATGTGGGTGAGGAAAATAAATTTAGCTAAATTAATAAATATTATTTGAGCACATTCTGTGTACCAGGAACTATACCAGGCACCGGGGATGCAAAGATGAATATCCCCTGGCTTCACCTAGTTCAGTCCCTCCTCAGGTTTCCACCAGACCATTGCCTTCCTCTCTTGACTAGACTCTCTCTCCAGTCTCGCTCCCCTCTAAGCCAGCTGCCACCCTGCAGCACAGCAGCCTGTCCGAAATGTAAATCTTACCGCCAGAAAGCCCAGTCTTCAGCATTACAGCTAAGCCCATCAGACACTGCCTCTCTCTTCTCGTCTTCTGTCATTTTTCACCTTGACATTTATGCAGAACATTTTTCTTGTTTCTTTTACATAACACCGGCCTCATCTTCGTTATTAGATGGCACAGAATCATTCATGCATTTCTCTCAATTTTATATTACTATCAGACACAGTCCCATTTTAAAAATTATTTTGGGCTCTGTGAATAACTGTAGTATTTAACACACCTAAATATTTGATGACTAACTTTGGTTGACTTGTACCATCTCAGTTTATACCATAAATTCAGGCAATGCAGAAATATTTTAGACAAAATACTCAGCGCATGATAGGAGCAGAAATAACTGGAAATGTTTATTTTATAGTGCATAATGCAAATATAACCTAGTTAAATTACCTAAGATTTAAAGCGATCAATACATATTTTCAATTCAGGGAGAATGTTAATACATCATTTTATGTTGTTGGATAATGTGAAATCTAATACGCTTTGCCATTTCCAGGAATTCCTCCCTGGGCTCCTCCGAAGGAGCTGGGTTATTCTAGTCTGATGTGTGGACCGGAAGCAGTATCGTAGCTGGCTAGTGGCCAGCTATATTTCCTCAAACATCCTCCACTCCTCAAAAGCATTTCTCCAATGAGCTGCATAGTAAATAGACACCACTTGTCCATCAGCCTAAGAGAAGCCGTCTTCTCAAGGCACACTTTAGATTTTCCTCTCTTCCCTCTTCCTATCTTGATATTGATTTGTATGTTACTGGATTTTAATAATTAGAGGCTTAGAGATGGTTGCACTTCCCTGATAGCTAGTTAGACATTTTCTTAGTTGTTATTAGCGAATCATCTAAGTACACATCAAACCCTATAGTGAAACCTCAATAAGCGATAATGTTTAGAGAATGGTAATTGATTTGATTTGTGGATAAAACAGAAATCCCTGCCCTGTTAAAAAAAAAATCTGGTTTAGCATTGTGTTTAAAATATTTTGTATAACTTTCCTATTTATTGTTAATAAATTTATGGTATATATATATATATATATATATAACACACGCAGAGCATATACAACATATAATAGACTTGTCTATTCAGGATCTTTGTTCAGTCTAAACATAAATTCCTATGGACTGAATGAATGAATGAGCGAGATGCTGAGGTAATACAACTGACCCCGTGCTGCCCTGAGAACACAGGTTAGATGCATTTTATTTTTATTTTAAAGTTAAAGCCCTGTTATCTTTGGATTTGGTTTGCTCTTCCTAAGTCCATATCAGGGAAAAGAAATTCGGTTGACTGAGTAGTCAGTTATTTGGATTTAGATGTTAGTACCTGAAATTAGAGACTTGAATCACTTTGCCACATGTGGTATAAGCCTGGGTAAATTACTTAACCTCTCTGATCTTTTTCTTTTCTCTTTTCTTTTCTTTCTTTCTTTTTTTTTTTTAACTTCCTGTTAAGTGGGGGTAAAAATGGCACCTGTCTATAGGGTTTTTGTAAAGATTAGGTGAGGTGATGTCATTAGAGTCTTAACTGGATGCTGTCAGTACACGGCAGCCATTGTTATTATCCTGCACGATGACATGTACAATAGAGTTTGGTGGGTTTAGTTTATCCCGGTCTTGTGTCCCTCTTTGTTGAATGTTGCCTGGGACCCCGGTAAAGGCTGCAAGCCAGCTGGTGCTCCTTCTTGCCGGGCATCCCATACTCCCTTCAGGAAGTGGGCTTTGGTTGGAGAGACCAGCTTGGTTTAAACTGCTCTTGTAGCTCAGGAACTTGACACATAAGTACTCTTCCAGGTGGCAAGGGGGCATAGGTATGCAGTTACTTGCATTCCTCCCACTGTAACTTGACCTCACACTCTTATTTTGACTGAATAAAAAAATGGAGAAAAGGTTTGATAGATAATCTTCCTTATACTTCATTCTAAAGGATCCAGAAATGACTTTTTACATTCTTATTTTTTTCCCCTCCACATTAAATTTTCCAATTTTTCAGCAACCCTAGTTTTGATTTCCCACTTGTGCTGCCACTGCCTCCCTCAACTTTCCTCTCCAGCTAAAGATACTGGAATCCTAAATATCTAAGCCACTTCTACCGTAAGGGACGTTCTCTCGTACTGTCCGGAAACCGAATGCTTTCAATGAGCTTAAGTCTAAAATAGACTAAATCAAGAGTAAGGGGGGAAAAAATCAAAGAAGTTGAACAAATAACCACCATTACAAGTACCTTATTTCCTTAGGCTGTTCTTATTACACCGTAGCAGAGCTAAGATGCAGAGGACAACTGGGAGTGCTTTGTGACTTCTGGTGATCAGAGAGGCTAAGCCTTTTACTTACCTCCTATCCTTACTCTTCAATGCAACTGGGGTCAGATTCTGGCCCATTAGGGTTTTGCTTATTCCAGTTTTCTGGTGTAGGTGAGGAATGGGAGTAGAGTAAGCATAACACCTACTAAAAAAAGATTTTGGAATAAAAAAGACTGGGATGTGACTATTAACTCATTTGTATTAGTTTCCGTTTTCTCATCTATGAAGCATGGTTACAACAGCACTTGCCTCCTAGGATTGTGAGAATTAAATAGAGCAATGCCTAGACCGTCCAGTCAGTCCATTCCTTCTCCCTCTCTCCCGCCTCCCTCCCCCCTCCATCCCTCTCCACACCTCCCTCCATTTTTCCATTCCTCCCTTCCTCCCTTCAGTCCCTCCCTCCCTTCATTTTTCCATTCTTCCCTCCTTCCTAGCCTCCATCCATCCCTCTATTTATTCAGTTAATATTTCTGACAGTTTCCTTTCACCTGCCCTTGCAATTCTGTAGTTAAAATCCCAAACTCCAGCCAGAGAAATGAAGTTTTTGACCCTGGAATAAGGAGCAGCATTTTAACCAGAATCACTGCCCATCTGCCTTGCCCGACTCCTCTGACAGCTCTGGGAGGTGTTGACAAGTCTTCCAGGTTTTAGTCACAGGAACTGAAAGTTTCCTGTGTTGTCAACAATCCTCCCTCCTCCCAAACCATCATCCACAAGAGGCCAAAGGACGGAAGCGTCGCTGGACGGCACATCAGCAGGTTTTGTGATGTGGACCTGGAGGGCTGACCCTGGGGAGACAAGCATGCTCACCCTGGGTGCGCTGGGGATCCTGGGGGACAGGCTGTGCAGAAGCGTGAAGCTTTTAGGCAAATCTGGCCCCGGGCAAAAATGTGAATCTGACCGAGATTGTCTTCCACCTGCGGGCCCGAGCCTGGGATCCTGCCTCTTCCAGCAGTGTCCACTCTTCCCGCCAGCTCTCAGGAAGTGCTGTTTGTCATTCTTTGCGGGGCCCAGAAGAAACTAAAAACGCTTCCCACTCGAGGCGCTGTGCATTTTAAAATAGGCGTGAAAGCCATCCGTTAAGGGAAATTTCAGCTTGGAAACTGTCGCCAGGGTCGGGCAGCGTCCGCTCTGGACCTCCCTGGAGTCCAAGCTTCAGATATAGAGAGGAAGGCTAAGTCGTCAAGAAAGCTAAGGAAAGTAGGGTTGGCGGGATAGCAGGCTCCTGTTTCCCCCCTCTCCCCTCTTCTAGCCTGTGTGGCATGGCACAGTTTTTTTGTTTTTTAATGTTTATTTATTTTTGAGAGAGAGACAGAGAGACAGAGAGAAAGAGCAGGAGTGGAGGAAGGGCAGAGAGAGAGAGGGAGACACAGAATCCCAAGCAGGCTCCGGGCTCTGAGCTGTCAGCACGGAGCCCCACACGGGGCTTGAACCCACAGACCTGGAGATCACAACCTGAGCCGAAGTTGTGATGCTCAACCCACTGAGCCCCCCAGGGGTCCCTGGCATGGCACAATTTTTATTCTGAGCTAGAATTTACGTGGCTGTTCCCTTCCTTTGGGACGCGTTCACCAGTTTGCAAAGAGCTGCGCCCCCCTGGCCCTATAGAGCCTGGACCTGGACTGTTTTGGAAGCACGGAAGCAGCAGACCAGAGGGACCGCTGCCTGTGCTAGCTCTGAAGGCTCCTCTGTGCAAAATACTAACTGCATTGCCTTTAAATAAGTCACCCTGGGGAAGGCTGACTCTTTCGTCCTCGTCTGAAACAAATCATCTCATGAAATTCTATCAGAAGAACGTTGAACAAGATATACTAAATTCCAATGAGATCATCCAAGAACTTGCACTTCTACTCACAGACCATCCCTCCTGCATGTTAGGAAGAAGGGCAAGACTGCATTTGACTCTCTGCTTCTGATGAAAGGACACACCCCAAGAGCAATGGCTGTAGGTTTTATGTTCCTGTCACTGTGCCGGATACTGTCAATGTGTGATGGTGACTTCCCCTTAAACAAATTTGATTAAAGCAGATTATGAGTAAAAAAAAAAAGTCTGAGAAAAGACATCTTTTTTATGATAACTCACTTGTGGTTTTGAAGTGTGCTTTAAATGGTAAGATCACAGTAAGTAATTTAGCTGAAGTGTAATAATTGGGTTCCAAGTGTTAGGATTGATACATTTCATTGAAAATAGCACCCTGAGGTTTTTCCAAATTAAAGATGAAATCTAAATAAAACCTTAAATAACCCATGTGGAAATACTTTATTGTAGTTAATAACCAAGCAAAAATATGCTCATTCTGTCTGTAGACTCGTTCCAACAGATTATACCTATTGTTGCTTCCATTTGAAAGACATCTCGCTTGGTTTATGTAAAAATAATAGCATTCCTAACTATTAATAGCAAATAAGAGAGACTTTTATGGACATTCATACATCATTTATAAATGACCCTTATGAATAAAGTGTTACAATGATTTCCATTAGCATAAGTTCCACAATTATGGGCTGCATAAGAGATACATTTTTCTTTCTTGAATGCACATATAAAAAGCTGTCGTTTACTTTGTTGAAATTTTATCCATAATGCTTCATTGCATCTTTATGCTATTAAATGACTATAAGCCTAAATATATAGACCCGGATGTATCGTGTGAGTATGTAGAGATCCATGGGGTCTCATCTGGACCCAGGATGCATGTGTGTGTCTACTCCTTGAATGGTGCAGTTTAGAATGTGTTCAGGCTTCCGGGACTGGCTTGGACAAATGACTAGAAATCTAAAGCCCCTAATGGGAATCTTGGTCTTGTTTTCCCTTACCCTGGCAACTCTCAACCCAGGATTTTGGGTACTAGCTTCCCACTCTGTAAGGATGTCCAACTTTGGAGTAAATGACTTACTCCAGCTTCTGATGGAAAGGGCAAACCAAGAGACAATTAACTGTGGGTTTTATATTCCCTGTCACTATACCGGGTACCGTCAGTGTGGGATGGTGGTAACTTCCCCTTAAACAAATCTGATGAAAGCAGATTATTAGGGAAAAAAAAAGTTTATGACAACTCACCTGTGGTTTTGAAGTGTGCTTTAAGTAGTAACAACACAGTTAGTATTCTAGCGGACGAGTATTAATTGGGTTCCAAGTCTTAGGACTGATGTACTGAAAATAGTACCCCGAGGTTTTCCAAATTAAAGGTGGAATCCAAATAATACTTAAGTACTTCAACTTCAGAGCAAATAAGGTAGTATCTTCCCTGATGACCTAGTGAGAGAGGCATCTCTGTGATGGGAACGCGAAAAGGCAAAACACAAGAACCGATCGCTATTGAGCTTCTGTTTTGTGACAGGCACTGTATGCCAATTATCTCCTCACAACCATCTTATGGTGATGTACATATTGATGATGTACTTGTGAGGTGTTATGCTTTTTTCTAGATGAGAAAACCAGAGCTCAAAGAGGTGACATAAATTTCCCAAGACTACATAAACCATGGCAGAAAGGGTTTGCCCCAAACCCATGCTTGTCCCACCACATATACCCTGACCTCACTAACACGTTGCCTGAGCTTGTAGGTACCAGGGCTCTGGAGCCCTCCCTATTAACTTTCTGAAGATGTGGAACTACTCTGAACAGAGATGTTCTTTATATGAGATATTACGTTAAATCGGTCTCATGTTGCCAGGAGACAGCCTGGGCTGTGAGTTAGAAAGTTTTGGCCACGGACATTGCCAGCAAAGAAGTTACAGTGAAGCACGTCCCCCAGCTATTGATATACCACATACTCTTATCCCTTGTCGTAGCCCTGCATCTCTTTCGTGAGGCCTCTTAAAATGGGTTATATGTCCCAGCTGTGGCAGGTGTCATTATCATCAGCTGTTGCCATGGTCCCCTCACTCTACTTGCCGAGATTCCTGAGGGGAGGGCAGTGAGCCGGCTGTTGTGACCCTCCCTCATTTCTCTCAGTGACTTTCCTACGTGCCTTCCTTCATAATGGCCAGGAGCATTTGGCCAACAAAAAAGTAGCTCCTCCATTAAAAAACAAGCAAACAAACAAACAAACAAACAAAAAAACAAACAAAAAAAAAGTCGGGGAATCCTCTGCTTGGGAGTACATATAAAAATGTGGAATGAAGACAGGGAATATAGTCAATGGGATAGTAAACGGTGTCGTGTGGTGACAGATGGTAGCTGCACTTGTGATGACCTCACACAATGTATACACTTGTTGAATCACTGTGTTGTGCACCTGACAGTAATGTAACATTGTACACCGACTATACTTCAGTTAAAAAACATTAAGTAACTAGTAGAGATGTAAGAGAGCTTTAAAAAAAAAAGAGGAATGAGGGATTTTAGAAGTGGAAGGTGACAATTTGCTCCACCCTCCATGTTCGTCCAGAGGACACACGTTTATCGTGGCGAAGGGGACTCTGCCACTTACTAGAGGTGTGACTTCAGGCAAATTGTTTACCTCTCCGTCCCCAGTTCCTCCTCTGCAAGGCGGGAATAATAATCGCACCCGCCTCATAAGGTTCTGCTGGAAGTTGAATGAGATGATCTGTGGTTCAAAACAAACTCCCAATAAATGGTAGCTGCCTTTATTATTGTTATTACCACATTCAACTTAGATCACGTAGCTAGGTTGGAACACTTGTGGCGCTCATGCTAGAACCCACGCCTCCTTCCTCAGGCCAATTCTTTTTCTTCGCTGTTTCAACCTGAGACAGATCTAGACTTTTGATATCAACCTTGATACCAACTTTCAATATCAACCTATAAAACATTTATGGCTGACCAAGAAAGAGAGGCTAACAGCATTATACTACTAACTTTGGCTTTCTTGAATAATTCTGTTACTTTAGAATAGGCTGTGTTTGGGGCGCCTGGGTGGCTCAGTCGGTTAAGCGTCCGACTTCGGCTCAGGTCACGATCTCACAGTTCGTGGGTTCGAGCCCCGCGTTGGGCTCTGTGCCGACAGCTCGGAGCCTGGAGCCTGCTTCGGATTCTGTGTCTCCCTCTCTCTCTGCCCCTCCCCTGTTCACACGCTGTCTCTGTCTCAAGAATAAATAAACATTAAAAAAATTTTATAATAGGCTGTATTTGCTAGTTTACTATTGATTATCTCAGCAATCAACTCTGGGAAGTATCTGCTGCTCTTAGGTGACACCAACCATTTACCACACACACACACACACACACACACACACACACACACAAAACAGTTTTTTCCTTCTATTCTCCATTTTTATGCAACAGGTCAGCTTGATCCACCGCATAATTCTTTCAGACTTTGTCACCGCCACATTGTAACTTCTCCCTTTGAGAACATGAGCAGATAATGACCTGTTCTGGGGAAAGCCATGTGAGCAGATGAGTACTGATGTCATTTGCAGGAGGAAAGCATTGCTGACATATGCAAAATAAATCCTAATTTTACAAATAATTTATCCCTGAATATTGTTTACTTTTCTTTTTGAGATTATCAGCCTTAGCCCTAAAATTAATCCAAGGAAATTGTAGTTTTTAATGAGAATAATTTTTTTCTCTGTGAAGTTTATTGATGAATAAAGTAAGGTCGTGAACAAAGAATTGTTATTTTTTCCCATAAAATGTAGTGGCAACATACTTCTTTAATGTCTTCAAAAAACCTTTAAGACTAATGACTCCTAAAGCCAAAATACCTCTTTTGTAAAGAAACGGGAATCAGAATAACATTTTAAGGTTAACCGTGTTTGTATGCATGAGCGATTATTGTATAAGGATATTAATAATAAATTACAGAGATTTATAAATAAGTTATCTATGGTAAACTAGACCAGGACTTCTAATTTCTTCTTTTACTTTGCATACATTGAGGTAGTATTTAACTATAAGCCATTTAGCAATTAACTACAGATGTTTTCGTAATTTTATGGATCTCCTCTGGAAAAATATTAACCCCATAGCCTTTATTTTATAAGCAAAAATCCTTTAGGGATTGCTTGGTTGTTTGTTAAAAATTACTTTAGGAGTATCTGTTTACAACAAGCAGGCATATCATAATTTACTCTCAAATATTTGAACTGAGTAGTGTGAAAGCCCTTATTTTTTAAAAAATCAAGGCAAACTGCATGTAAATCACACCAGACCTTCAAACAGTTTTCAAAAACCATCAGACCCGAAAAAGACCATTTACTTCACATAATTGAAATTGAACTGCTCGCATTAACCTGGGCCCCCCTCTTTTCCTCACTTGTTCTGATCTGAACATCCCTAAGAGCCTGCCTGCCTCTAGCATATCCTGTCAAATCAGGATTTTATGAAAATGTCTTAAGAGATTGAAAACCGAATACTATAATTATTAACTCCAATGATCTGATACTTATTAGGTCTCCTCTGACTCACATTAGTCATATTGTGCAGAGGGACCAATATTTATTGTTACACTTGGATTCCTTTATGAGATAGAAGGTTGCCAATTTTGTAGTAAATTGAGTGTGTCAAAGACTTGGATGGGGGCCAACATCAAAACAGGCTCGGGAAGTGTTTTCTTCCTGCAGGTGAGAGGCAGCGAGACAAACTTGCATTGTTTCTGTCAGCTCCATGATAATTAATTTCAACCATATTATCTGAATTAAAAAGTGACATTTATTCCCTAGACTGATTTCCTGGAACCTTTCCAGTTTCCCTACCCTATTTTGGAATAGGCTTGGCTAAAATATGAACAGATCATTAAGAATTGATGCATCAATGATGCACGTATTCCTCTAAAAGATGACACCTTTAGAACATGATTTTTAGACATTAGTAGAAAAGAAAATGTATATGAGAATGGGCCATGGGTCTCCCTGGCACAGCTGGAGGGCCGTGTGATGAAAAGTAAAAAGGGAGACTATTAGCAGACCTTTTGGGCCAGCAGTATGGATCTCCATTCTTCACATAAACCCATGTTGGCTCGTTTGCTGATCGCTGTGATTGACTGTTGGGTCGTATTATCCCCTGCTGTTCCCCCTCCCTCACTTCTGGGGATATCAACAGCAGGAGTCGTCCGTCAGGGCTCCATTGATTATCTTCAAAATTTGCTCCTGCTATTGACCATAATGGGGAAAAAATCATGCCTCTGAATTATTCAGAATGAAAATATACACAGAAGAAATCGATAAGGCACCTCTGATATTAAAGACAAATTAAAACAGGCAGTAGCACGAGGCTCGAGGCAGCCACTACATACAAAGGAGAAGGCATTTTGGAGATGAAGGAAGAGTGATTTGATTTCTTAAGAAAAGATGTTAAAGCTGTCAAAGCTTTTCTAAATTAATAGCTTTATTAATGGAGGCATTAGGACTTCCTGGCCAGAGAGTTCCTTATGGCTGCTGGAATTGTACCTGGGATGACAGCTCCAAAACTTCTTCCTAATATCCCCACGGACTTTTTAATTATAGCATGCTGCACCGCCCTGGAGGGACCAAATTACTACTGAACCAAACTGAACAAAAGTTCAGCTCGAAACCAGGATACTTTTTTTTTTTTCCTTCCCCTCCCCCATGGTCTTCTGTTAAGTTTCTCAGGATCCACATAAGAGTGAAAACGTATGGTATCTGTCTCTCTCTGTATGACATTGAGGAGGGCACCTGTTGGGATGAGCACTGGGTGTAGTATGGAAACCAATTTGACAATAAATTTTGCATTAAAAAATAAATAAAATAAACATTAAAAACAAAACAAAAAACAAAAAAACAAAACCAGGATACTAACAAAGAGCGAAGGCCTGGCGCAAAGTACAGACAGAATTTGGTGGAAATTAAACAGCGAGGAAAAAAAAAAGTACCCTTCCGCTGTCTCTTACAGTTGTGAGAAACACACTTACTCTGAATCTTTGACAGAAAGAACCAGGCTCCAGGAGGCTGTTCTGAGCAGGTGGGGATGGGGGTTGGGATCTCTGGGGTAGAAACTTCGCTTAACCTGGATTTCTGAGGAGAGAGGACTCGATTCAGAGCTATTTCGATGTCGTTGAAGTGGACAACTTGCAGTTCCCTGGAAATCCGATTCCCTTGGTTCGTTCCATAGAACTTCTGACCCGCTTTCCCCTTCATGAACAGGTGTGTTTAGTCCAAATTATAAACAATAATTATTTAGCTTTTTCATTTCATCCCATCTGTGAGGCTTGTGTCTTGGTTATGTAATCTCTGCGGGAGACATTCAGTCAGTAGCCCAGGAAACTTGCGGACCCTCACATCCCCAAGGGTCAGGAACCAGCTTGAAGATCAAGGAACTTTATTAGGTAGGCAGTAACAATCCTTCTTGACCGTTGGTTGAAATGTCACTCAATTAGGAGTCTTCCCTTGGACTGCTGTGTGGAGACAGACGATTCTCCTGGGATGCTTCTCTTTTCTAACCCTACTTCTGAGGCGAAGCCTGCTAGATGGGGAAGCACGCCCTTCCTGTGAAATTAACAGGGACACTTAATATCACAGGGCAGCCACTTGGTCAACTGAAGATAGAACTTCTTCCATTTTTTTTTTTTTCCAGCTCTTCTCTTGGTTTTTCTATCCTTAAAGTCACTACTTAAACAAGCTATATATTTGAAAAGTATATAATTCAATGCATACCTCTGTGATATGTAGCATGGTCGGCTCCAACAGGGGAATGTTGGAGCAACATAATGTGACTTCTGCTTCACGGCAGCGAAGAGAATTCTGAAGGGAGGTTGTTCAACATGAGGTGTGTGAAGATTTTGGTAAGCGTTAGCAGCGGTACTAAAACTACAGACTCGGGCTGTGTCCAGGCCCCAGGAACTTTCCTTGGCATGGCCTGTCTGTCAATTGGAGTTACTGCTATCGCTACTGGTCAGAAGAGAGATGAGTAGACTATCAGCCGGTTCACCCCAGCACCCCCAGGTCCCAGGCTTTCTTCCTTATATGCATGTACTCACTTTCCAAAGTCTCAGATGCTGTCACCCATCCTCCCCCCCCCCCCCCGCCCCACTCTCTCTAGGTGACCGGCTCACTCTTTTCCCCTCTCTCCAAAACCCCAACGCTTCTGCCGCCATCCTCTCCCTCATCTGTGACCCCGCTTCTTTCCTCAGTGAGATGTCTGAAGCAATCAGACAGCATTGCTCATCTACCTCAATGCAGGTGGGACAGGAAGCAAGGTTGCAGCCCATTTTTCCTCCTCAAGGACAGACAGTGCTGCAGAAATAACTCTTGCCAGCGTGGTCAGTTTTTATCTTTCTATCAGATGATTCCCACGGGGCTACAGGCATGGTGTTGTTTCTCTTTGCTTAAAAGAAACAGAATCCAAACTCAACAGACCAGAAAGCTTTTTTGACCCCGTTTCCTCCTTAAGCTATTTGTTTTTTTCTCACCTTTTCAGGAAAATTCCATGAAAGAGTTGCGTCCACTACTGCCTCCAATTACTCTCTTCCTATGTACTTTTCCCAACTTACTATTCTGAAACAATTTTGAACATACAGGGAAGCTACAAAAATAGTACAGAGAATTCCCATTACACTCTCCACGTAGCCTCCCTTGATGTTAAGCTCTTACATAATCATAGCATAATATCAAAACCAGGAATTTCCATTTACTCTTGAATCCACAGTAATTGCGGCCTGCCTCCAGATAAAGTCACAGTGCCCTCCACGACTAGATCCAGAGTCAATTCTCAGACCTTACCTTATTTGACCTATCAACAGCTTCCATACTGCAGATAATTCTCTCCTCCTCCATACGCTTTCTTCCCTCAGATGTTAAGTCACTCACACCATACTCTTCACCTTTTGCTTCATTTTCAGTGCTTGCCTCTTCCAGGGGAGCTCTTGGCCAGTTCCCTTTCCTTCTTTTTACCCCTTAAGGAGCTGAATCCTTGGAGGACCTCTTCTCTTTCCTTACTGTTCCAACTCACTTGGTGACCCAGCCACTCTCATTGCTTTAAGTAGCAACACACCCGGGGGACTGACGCATTTTCTGTCTTCAATTTTAACTTTCCCGTTACACTGTGGACCTGTAGGCCCAGTTGTCTACTTTTAACATTCATTTAGGTGTTTAACGGGCACATCAAATGTAGCATTTCCAGAGCTGAGCTTCTGTCCTTGCCCTCCACCACCCAGGTCGTTTCTCACACTGTATTCCCAGCGCCAGTAACTGGCAACTTAGTCCTTCCAGTTGTTCAAGACGAACCTTTTGGAAAGAGATGCTTCCCTTTCTCTCATATCTCACATCCAATATCACAATTCTATTGGCTATACCTTCAACATATATCGAGAATCCAGCCACTTGTTAATACCTCCTCTGCCAGGATCCTGGCCCAAGCCACCACAATCTCTTCCGTTGGTTATTTCAATAGCTAACTCACTCGTCTTCCTTATGCCTTTGACCCGCATCTATTCTTTACCTGTAGTAATCTAATTAAAGCATAAAACAGATCACATAACTTTCTTATTCAAAATGGCTCTCCATCTTCCATGTCTCTCCATCTCAGAGGAAAACAAAAGTCTTGACAATGGCAGATGAGGGTCTATGAGACCTGATCGTCCTCTCGGTTACCTGTCTGACCTCATCTCTAACTACCTCCCACTACTCCCCTCTGTTCCAACGCACTGGCCTTTTTGCTGTACTTTGAACATTGCAGCCTGTTCCTGCCTCAGGGCCTTTACGTGTGCTGTTTCCCTGTCCTGAAATTCTCTTTCTTCTGATATCCCTCATGAATGGCTCACCTTCAATCAGATGTCGCTGATCAAATGTCCTTTCTCAGTGAGGCCTGTTTTGGTCAGCGTATTTAAAATTACTTCCCCTTCCAGGAGTCCTTGTCCTCTTTCCTGTTTATTTTTTTAAAAAATTACACTTATAACCATCACAATACTATATATTTTATTTTATTATTCTCTTTTTCTACTAGAATCCGAGTTTCACAAGAGCAGCAATTTTTGTGTTTTTTCCCCCTTGACTTTTCCATTCCTAGTTCTTATACATTGCCTGCAATGTAGTAGGTCCTCAAGAAATATTTGTTGAATGAATGCATGATTCTCCCATATCTCTATGAGACAGGCCAGCCAAGTATTATTGTTTCCATTTAATGTGGGGTGGTGGGCAGAATAAAGCATTAAGAGGTTAAATAACTTGTCCAGAGCAAATGAGAAGTCTGAAATGAGAGCCCATGTCTGGCCTCCAAGTGCTTGGGCATTTCATCACTAGATTTCAGGAGAGGCCGTCTATTTGAGATCTTGGTGAACTTTGGCAGGAAGGGTTATAAGAACAGAACCAAGGGCAGAGGAGTGCACTAAAGCTGTTGGTGGTCAGCTGGTTAAATACATTGGATCCAAACTTCTTTTTACAAGAGAAGAATTCCAAGTAAGCTTCACTGCAGGGTGACAAGAAGGAACATTAATCTGCCAGAGCAGCTGTTTGCTCTTATAAAATACATCAGTCTTCATAATAATGGAAAATCCAAGAGGCAGCTTTGCTGATTGAATTGAAAGTCAATGGGAATCAAGGAATTGTCCATGTTGAATAATTGAGTAACTATTTCTAAATTAAGCCTTTTGGATGAGCAGCACGCCGGACTGTAGCGTGCACAAATGTATGTTTTCCTCACTCCCCTATTTGGAGAAGTTACATTAGATGCCAGCACATCCATCAAAGACCCCAAAACAGGTGTGTGAAATGACCATCCATCAAATGGGATCCTTGGCCACTCCACAGCAGAGTGATTTGGAACTTGTTCAATGGATAATGCACAGGAAAAGGGAGAGGCTATGCAGAGCTATTAGCTGAATTCAAAAGAGCATGGAAATTATTCTGGTGCTGGAACGAAATCAGAAGATAGACTCAGCAGTTTGCTTGTTCTGATTTAGACTGCCAGTTTGAGAAATGGAAGAAATAATTCAGGCTTATATACAAAGAGCTTTTTTTTTTTTTAAATAAATCTTAGATTTTGGAATACTGTTAGATCAACAGAAAAATTTCAAAGATACTACAGAGAGTTCTCTTATACCCCTCACCTATCTCCCCTCTTAGTAGCATCCTACCTTAGTAGGGTACATTTGTTACAATCACTGGACCGATGTTGACACATTATTATTTACTGTAGTCCATGTTTTTTATTTGGTTTCCTTAGTTTTAAGATAATACCCCTTTTTTTTCCCCCAGGGTTCCATCCAGGATACAACATTACATTTAGTTATCATGTCTCATTAGCCTCCTCTTGGCTGTGACAGACAGATTCTCAGATTTTCCTTGTTGATGACCTTGACAGTTTTGAGGACTACTGGTCAGGTGTTTTATAGAATGTACCTCAACTGGGATTAGACTGGAGACATATGATTGGGGGAGGAAGACCACAGAGGCAAAGTGCCATTCTCATAGCATACCACACGTGCATACTATCAATATGAGTTACTCCTGTTCATCACCTAGCTGAGGGAATGTTTATCACATTTCTCTGCTGTAAGGTGCTTCTTTTTTCCCCTTTCCATACTGTACTCTTAGGAACGAGGTTTTTAGTGTAGCCTCCATTTAAAGAATGGGAAATTATACTCTGCCTCCTTGAAGGTGGAGTATCTACATAAATTATTTGGAATTCTTCTGCATGGGAGATTTGTCTTTTCTCCCTTATTTATTTACTTATTCAGTATGGACTGATAGCTACTTATTTTATAAATAAAATAAGACATTTTGGCTTAAAATATATAACATTTATATATATATATGTATATATATATATATATACACACACACATATATATATATATATATACATACACATACACTTGTTTTTAAATACATATATATATTAAATATTTACCATTTCCTCACTCCCTGGCACTGCAGGAGGCACCAGTCTCATCTTCTGTATTTCCTGTGTTATTTCTGTTTTCTTTCACTAGAAAATAATATTAGAAACTGAGATCTGGGTTCTAGGTATGCTCATTGCTAGTGGGGTGTAGTTGATTCTAGTAGTTCTCAGTTGAGAGAGTGAGGAAATACATATGTGCATGCTAACCTGTGTGTATGTATGTGTGTGTATGTGTATGTTCATATATATATATATATATATATATATATATATATATATATATATATAAAATACATGCTGCCTGTGTCTGTATTTAAGCTAAATGTACATTTATACTGGTTATCTAACTCTAATTTGTTCCCACATGGATCATTCTAGTCTTTGCTTATCTGTAATTTTCTATTACAACAGTGAGAATTTGGCTGTCACTATCCATCATTTACCTAACTATTCAGCTTCTGTATACATGCACAGTGAGTCCAGAGTTGTTAACTTACACCTTTGTGGGAGACAACTTTATCAATTACAGTACAATGCTTATATATAGGGCTTTGCATTTAGTCTTACAGACTCTACTCATTTTGAAAGTTACTGGGTTTAGCAGTTTTCCCCCAACCACCTTCAGTGAAGTTATTTCATGCATTGGTGTGTACACTTAGATTCCTTTTTCACATTTGCATCTCATCCTGACATCTTCCGACCTCCTAAGTGACTTTTTAAGTTGTATAATTAAGTGCTCTCTCTTTATCTCTCTCTCTCTATATTATATATAATATAACTTAGTGTTCTAAATTCTAAAAATGCATGGTGTCGTGCATTTATCATTATAGTATCATACAGAATAGTTTCACTGTCCTAATAGCTGGATAACTTCACCACTTCAATCCTCACACTCTCCCACCCCCAAATCCCTGGTAACCATTCATCTTTTTACAGTATTTCTATGCTTTGCCTTTTTCCAGGATGTCCTATAACTAGAATCATACAATATGTAGCCTGAAAGACTGCTTAGTTCACTTCATAATATGTAGTTAACATTCACTGATGTCTTTGTGGGGCTTGACAGCTCATTACCTTTCTTACTGATGAAGAGTATTCCATTGTGTGGATGTCTAATTTACCTATTTATCTATTGTAAGTCATATTGGTTGCTTCCAGTTTTTGATGAATATGGCACTAGCTAATATAAACATTGTGTGCAGGTTTTTATGTGGACACAATTTTTTAAATCAATTCAGTAAATACCCAAGGGTATTTGTATGCTAGATCATAGGTTAAGACCAAGCTTAGCATTGTAAGGAACTGCCACAGTATCTTCCAAAGTGTCTGTATTTCCACCAGCAGTGAATGAGAATTCCTGTTGTACAGTATTCTTGCCAGCAATTGATGTCAGTTGGTTGGATGTGAGTCATCCCAAAACGTGTGCGGTGGTATCTCCGTGTCATTTGAAGTTGCATTTCCTTGGTGACAACACATGTTGAGTGCCTTTCCACATGCTTATTAAGAAAAGTCCTCTTCCTTGTGCTCTCTCTCTGTCTCTCAAAAATAAATAAATGTAAATTATTTAAAAGTAAATAAAACAAACTTGCATTCTTGGGCTAAAAAAAAAAAAAAAAAAAGAAAAGTCCTCTTCTTAAGGATCTCCAAGCTCCTGACTGGATGTGGACCGGCTTTCTTGTGTTGGGAATTTATTATGGTTCAGTCTAAATGTCTAGAAGTTGAGAGAAGAGGGTTTTCAAATGGAGGTTTCCTTCTTTAAAATTTCAAAATGGCTGAAACCAGTTCTGACATTTTAACAAAATGGATAACTGGGAGATGCCAATATCCTCGCTGTCAATGAGCCAACTCCCTGCAAATTATTTAAAATGAAGCCGCTTTGTGTTCCAGCTGATACCGTTTAAACATTTTTCCGTAAAGAGCGTGGCTTTTCAACGACTTCTGCCAAATGTCTTAAAAAACTCTGCCTCATCTCTGACTGTCCTTTATCCTCTGATTAAAGAGCACCGGACAATTGCAAGGACCACCTCATAGACTTCGAATGCTTCTGGCTTTAATATTCTGTGCTAGACTCACAGAACTCTCTTACAGATGCTAAGCATTCAATCCTGGAGGCTCCACTCCATCATCAGGTAATTAGTATTTTCATTAACTTGCTTATTGTCAAGGAAAATGAGCCTTGATCATCTAATTTTTCCTCAATGAGTTGAATATTGTAATATATCTATAATTAATGTGCTTTATGCCACAAACGTGTAATGGAGTGGAAATCTGAGGCTGCTCCCAGCAGTCACTGTCAGTAAATGTTTGATGAATAAACAGAGACTTTCTAATGGGAAATGGTGGCGACTTTTATAAGCAGACACAATAAAGACTTTATTAACATACTTAAGAAGCATTCTGGGAAATAGAATTGAATGCATTATTACTGTAGGCTCCTTTTGTGAAAAGTAAATTTTACTGTCCCCATAACAAATGTTTACTTGTTTGATGCAAGTTGTAGTATCAGTATTTTATGGTGTGTTCTACAATTTAATACAATGAAGCTTAAATTAGCTACATATTCCTTATGGACTTGAGATTGTGGAAGAAAGTACCAATCCCATTTCCGGCTGTTAATCATTTGCAAACCTGGTTTACCTGGAAAGGAAACAGTGCACCTATTTCAGGATTTTTAGGAGCCCAAAGACAGATTTCAAGGTATTTTTGGTAGATAATAAACAGAAGAAGCGACTGTGGGCGTGCACTTATTTCCACATGTAAAGAGTGCAGTTTTAAATGACAGATCCCGAAAAGGGCCAGTGTATTACATTTTAGAATCTCTATCCACATGTTCAAGTGCAGAATCCAGAGACATGAAAATTTCGTTGTTATCAACACATTTTTCTTTGCTTGTGGAACAAGGTAGTGGTTTGACTTAAGAATTGCCCTTTCTTCATTATTTGTTAAGTAGAGCCAGGAGGGCAGAAGGGAGCCTGTCCATTTGTTCTGCATTTGAAAGATGAGGTGTCTGTAGTGGGAACATTTCACAGGACTGTCCCATGGTTTTATACTGAGAAAATGGCAGTCAGAGAACTAGAACCCAAGTGAACTGATTTTTCTCGTTGCACCCTGTCCCCTCGGCATGGATTTGTGAGCAGTAAGCTCTTCCATCATCGCCGTTGAACAACTCTCGCTATGGTGTCCCCAGGACCAGGGGGATGGCGGCTTGTATCTTATATGGACGAATGTGAATTGTTTCCAAGTCTGCCCTAGCCTGGCCCGAGCCTGGTTACAAGCATTCTGCTAAGATGAACAGACGAGAAAATCAATTTGGGCAAAGAGAGGCGTCGGGTCGCATTTTAACCATGGCAAGAAGGGAGCCAATCTGTCCTTTACGTTGTGCACCAAATGGGTTTCCCAAAACAAAAATCAGGTCATGTCGTCTGCTCAACACCCAGGGGCTTCCCATTGTTCTTGCTTTGAAGACTAAACTTGTTATAAGGCCTTGAAGCCCCACTCATACTTCCAGCACCTCCTCAGCATGCCCCCCGCCCCCGCCTCCCTGTGTATGGCCGCGGGCCTCACTCAGCTCCTCACCACTGGGGTTTCTTCTGTGCTGTTCTCCAGCCATCTCCTGCTCAGCCTTCAAAGTCGGATGCAAACATCACTTTCTTGGGAGAAGTTTCTCCAGGACAGTTCTCTTCCACACACTCACAGAACTGCCAAGTGTCGTCTCTTCTTAGGGTCCCTGACGTCCTCTGTGGGGTTATTTGCTTGGAGTCTGTTTCTTCCCACTAACTGGAAAGTTCTCTGGGCCCGATTTGTATTTGTTTTTGCTTGCTGTTCCTAGCACCAAACACGGTGCCTGGCCCATAATAAACACTCGGAAACATATCTTTGAGATAAATGGGATTATTTACACTCAAAGGATTGAAGTATTCCTCTCACAGACCAGGTCTTTAAATCACAAAGGTATTCATAGTGTTCTCGCTACTGCATCCTGCAGAGTGTGCAGGGACGGAGAGGTTGTAGTTGCACCGGGGCTCCTCTAACGTATGGAGGGAGAAACTGGAAGACAGTGTGTGATGTGAACACAGTGATGGAAGGGAAAGAATCAGCTCCTGTTTTCAAAGGCCTGCGGACATCCGGGGTTTTCTTCAGAGCATAGTGTACACGGCCAGTTATTGAACCTACATTCACTGTGAGCTCTGGATTCTTACTTTCAGAGGCCTCGGGGACACCCACCTGTATGTCTGTACATTTTGCTAAAGCAACTCAAGCGCCGCGGACTGAACGCGTTGCCTTCCCCCTCAGACCTGGCCCTCCCCCGTCTCTGTCACACAAGAACTATTCTCTATGGCCTCTACCCTCTCAGCTCCCAACCATAACCCATTTTAAAAAATTCTTCCCCTAGATGTTTCCCCAAACTGTTCTCTCCTTTCCACCCTGCAGCCAGTGGCCCTCATTTGAATCGTTTTACAAGGACTAATCCTTAGCTTGCTGAGTGCTTTCTCTGCTGCCCATGACCGTCCTCACCAGTCCTTCCTCTATACCACCAGAGTTTTCCTTTCAAAAGTTAAACCTTGAGCATGCCACACTCCCTCATTTAAAATAAAATTTAAAGTCCTTGCGTTTTCTTTTTCTTTCTTTTTTTCTTTTTTCCATCCATGGCCTCCAGGACAAAGTTGGAGCCCCTTACGACTGCAAATTAAGCTTTTCACAGTGTCCCCATCAATTTATCTTTCCAGAATCGTCCTGGGTGCACACCCTGAACCCCAGTCCTTTTGTGAACTGCTCCTTTGTCCTTAATGTGATCTTTCACTTTCAGGAATTACGAAACATTCCTGCTTAAAATCCTCTAGTAACTTCCCCAAACTGTTAGAATCAAATGGACCTAGAGACATTTTATTTTGAAAGATTATATTCATCAGTGAGAGATAGTTGAAGTTCCGGGTCTCATGAAATAAAAGTTTATAGTTTATAATTTCTGATTGCTTACACTTGATTGGGATTTTCAGGCTATGGCATAAGTAGTATTGTAAGGCGATAGGGTTAGAGGACTTTCAGAGATAAAATGGCATAAATTAATTCCCTTTACCTTTGATTCCCTTAAAACAGAAAAACAACACTTTATGAAGGCTGGGCGTTATGTATATGAGATTTTGAGTCGGATGGTCTGAATTGGAAGTCTTCCTTCCTCTGTCCCTTGCTTACGACTTTGGGCAAGTTGCTGTTTCCTTAATCTTAGTGTTCTCATGTGGGTATGTGGATAACAATCACTGACATGGGTGTGTTTTCAGGGTCAGCCTGAAGTATAAAGTGCCGAATAAATGAATTCAAGCATATTAGGTGCTTAAAATATCTCCTTTCATTTTTCTCATTTGTTCTAAGCTCCAGACAATGATTGATCTTATTTTTTAGAAGCGGCGGTATAATTTTTGATGGATGTGGTGGGGATCAAATGGGTGAAATCGTGAGATTTCTGACTTATGTTGAAGAAGAGTTCGTAGGCACTGCTGTCAAACAACTGGAAGCTAGACCTTCCTTACGTTGGGTGTGTTTTAATCTTGGCCTAAGTTTTTCTGTTTTATTTATCCTTCGTTACCTTTTTGGTCAACATAAGCTGGTTATTACTTGCATCCTTACTACGTTTCCTGTGTGTCTTATGTGCTTGGTTTTTTTCCATGAAATGTGACGCAGAGTTAGCCTTTGGACACACAGAAATTGTTTGAATCTGAATGGAAGCATAATAAAAATATTCATTTGGAGTTGAGGGGAGGAGTTACTGGATTAGGGATAAGGCATGAGGCATTTACATTTTAATTATATTTCTTTCCATATTCAATAAATACATGTTTATACATATGCTCACAGACAGAATTGGAGAGGAAATACAGAAAGTGAAGAGTTTAAAGGGCCCCCTAAGTTGGGGGGCTTTGGCCTGTGGCAGTTTGTTTGTTTGTTTCGAGAGAGAAAGAGAGAGAGAGAGAAACCACACCTGGGAGGGGCAGGGCAGACAGAGGAGACAGAGAATCTGAAATTAGCCTAGAGCCTGACGGGACTCCATCTCACCAATCCAGAGATCATGCCTGGAGCTGAAATCGGGAGTGGGACACAACCAGCTGAGCCACCCAGGTGCCCCGTGACAGTCTAGTTTTAAGCCTTTTGCTTTTTCCTCCCAATGAGCCATGCTAATTATTTATTTTTTAAATTTTTTTTAACGTTTATTTATTTTTGAGACAGAGAGAGACAGAGCATGAACAGGGGAGGAGCAGAGAGAGAGGGAGACACAGAATCTGAAACAGGCTCCAGGCTCCGAGCTGTCAGCACAGAGCCCGACGCGGGGCTCGAACCCACGGACTGTGAGATCATGACCTGAGCCGAAGTCGGACGCTTAACTGACCAAGCCACCCAGGCGCCCCAAGCCATGCTAATTATTAACAAGAGTGGTGCAACTGTTACTTTTCGTTATTATTCTTAAACTTGTCCACCCTCCTTTCACCAAACGGGTCCCGATGTTCTTTCCCGCCACGAGTGTTGCGGTGGTGGGAGGCCCACAGGCTTGCAGGTGAGAGGCGACAGCGATTCAAGGGGCACCTGTTCTTCCTGCACCTGCTGCATGATAGGCCTGCAGGAAAAGTTAGTCCCCCCTGTCCCCCCCCACTTATTAGTTCTGTCCACAGGACATTTGAAATTTGATCCCTATCAAAGCCTTAAGCCAGACGAATTAAGCTCCAATATTAACTTCTTGGGGAGTTGGGTGGCTGAGGCCTTTTCTGAGTGTGGGACTGAGAGGCTCCTGTGACGCTCCGAGTGACCGTCTGACAGCTGGTGTGGGAGCCGCGGAGGTCCTCAGGGGGGCCCTGTGGGCTTGAACCAGAAAGTGGAGAGAGACCTTTTCAGTTCTGCCACTTAGTAGCTGCGTGGCTTCTGATATGCCGATGGCCTTTCCTGAGTCACTATGTCCTTAAATGCAAAATGAGAGAAGCGACAGTGTGGATGAGGGCATTAGCAATGATTTATGTAAGTGCCTAGCATATGCCTAACACGTAATCACTTCTTAATAAATAATAATAACAATAATCATGATAATGTGTTGCTCCCCTCCCTCTTTTTTCTTTCTTCTTTTCCTCTTTCTTCAATACAACATGAGAAAGTAAGAAGCCACAATTAATCTAACAACTTCAAAATCTTTAATACAAGAAAAAAAAAACCAAAACACCAAGCATTTTAAGTACCTTTAAAATAAACCAGAGATCTTGACCGAAATAGAGAGAAGATGATACAAATGTCCATGCATTTTAAACCTTGTATACAGTTGTGGCTGGAAAATCAAATTATTGAGCGAGAGTCATCACCATAATGGAATTTCAAGGAACAAGATAAAGTTAAAAAAAAAAAAGAGGCATTTTTGTATATTTGCTTGCTGGGTAGAGATGCAGTTTTTTGTCTTTCAGAATAAGAACTAGATTAGAAATTGTAGTGAGTTTGTTTATTAACTCAATTATAAAACTATTAATATTACCCTACTTAAAATACTCAGCTCTTTGTAAATATTCTACTAAACATACAGAAAAATTTTACTTTCACAGTAAGAGATCACCGATTGTCTTCTCCTGGGATTCAACTGAACAATGTATTTCTGAAGTGAGAATAAAAGCTTTGGAACAGAATAGGCAAAAATTCTAAAGAGTATAGTTTAATGGCCTGTGGGTATATATAAAGCAGATAATGCTATTTATATAAATAGAAAAGTCATAGTGATCCTCAAATGACAAAAGACTATATGTGACTTGTTTTCTTTCTAAATTGTTTCTAAATGGTTGTACCAGATTTTCCTGATTGAATTTTTCTATTTTAATTTTCTATTTTTGAAGTTCAGTGGCACTAACACAGAATCCTTCAAGAGACTACTACCGAATAGTATCCCAGTTTAAAGTGTAAAATTCATAATAACTTCACAGAATATCTAAAATAAAAGTATATAAGAAATGTAATTCTTTATTTTGCTGAATGAAGACAGAGGGGAAAACAAAGTGGGCAAAATAATCCATGTAAAGGCATCTGGGTCCCGAGGCACACTGACACTTCCCTAATGGACGACAGTGCACATAAAAATAATTAATCATATGGAGAAGGCATTGCCAAGGTTAGAAGCGAGGTCTCTGGTTTTTAATGGAAATGTTCCGTGCGTGAACTAAAAGAAAAACTTCCCTAGCTCAAGCATTAGGGCATCTGTCATACTTAGCTCAGAATAGTTCAGGAGTTCAGTAAAATATCAGATAGAGTTCAGCACTTTTATTTCTTGGGGTATTAAAACCATATATAATAAGAAAAAAAGGGGTTGTGATGAACTACTTAACACGGTGGGTAGAACATCAAAGAGGTTAGACTTAGAATCTCAGAAATTTCAGGGAAAAAAAATTTCCCCTATTATAGCTACGACTTTATTTTGTAGGATTTTTGTTGTTGTTGTTGTTTATGGGTGCTTCTGACGATATTGAAGTAAATGATAAGCCAGTTCATACGCTTGAGGAAAAACATACACTGAATGAGAAGGAAGAAGGCTTGGATGTATTTCATTGTTTAATTTAATAAACCAGGTTAATGTGCTCATTTCTTTTTGGCTCCTGGAGAAAGTGTAGACAGGTAAAAGTGGAGTCTTCTGGGGAGTGACCGATGGTTAAATTGTACAGTTCTTTTCTCTGTGGCTCTGTATGGAAAACTACCGCTTGAAGGCCCTGCCTGGGATGGGAGGTGGGGATTTCCAGTGGGCAGGGGGCTCCTGAGGGGTGTAGGATGGAATGGATTCCTGGAAAAAGCATCTCCTGTGCTCCCAGGGCCAAATGCACAGACTAGAAGACTGGCCTTCCTTGATCTACTGAAGTTGATGAACGAGCTGTCACTATCCAATCATGAGCTTAATTCTTATAGTCTGTGGAAGGGCTAATTCCTGGGCGTAGTTAATATGCTTGCACTGGGAGAATTTTGCTCAATAAGCAGGATTCTCTGCAGAAGTGGCCAATGCTGGGATGAAGGTATGGGATCCAGGAAGGGCTGATGGCAGTTTAGGACCTCTTTGAGAGGGTGGGAGAGGAGTGTGTGTAATAATTAGCACAAAGGTTATAACATGAGATGATTAAAATGCGGTTTGAATTTTTGAATATACAAACCGGATTTCACACTCTTAAATCATTTTTAATATTTTTAAAAAATATATTTATTTTTGAGGGAGAGAGAAAGAGAAAGAGAGAGAGAGAGCATGAGTGGGGCAGGGGAAGAGAGAGAGGGAGACAGAGAATCCCAAGCAGGCCTTGCGTTCTCAGCACAGAGCCCAATGCAGGGATCAAACCCATGAACCTGTGAGATCATGACCTGAGCCAAAATCAAGAGTCAGACACTCAACCTACTGAGCCACCCAGGCTCCCCTCTTGACTTATTTTCAATCTCGTGAACACCCCCTGGTTGGATGACAGTATTAAGGCTTTCAGGTCTTTCCTGGACAGGATGGGGTAACTCTGCCCTCTCCCCACCCTCCTGCCATCCCCTCCACTGCAAAGGAAGAGAGGTTTCTAGAACGTATCCGGGGCCACACTGAAGTGGTCACTCTAGGTTCCCACTAAGTCTCTCTGCCAGAATGGTCTAAACTGCTAGGGCTGAAGCATTTTTCCTTTCCTTGTGGGCATCCATCTGCTTTGGATTCTGTTTCTTTGTGGTTTGAGATTATTGATGATTATCATGGGAGGGGAGAGTGTTTCTTCTCTGAATCGAATACACACAGAGAACACCACATGATTTGCAAATACTTTTCTTTGATTTGTTGAAATAGCAAATCCCAAAGTGCAGCTATGGGGAAGGTGGGAGGAGGATGATCAATCTTTTTCATCCAATAAGTACTTGTGTTACTAGGTGCTGTGACTCACTATATGACCTGATCCTTTGCTTGGTGGAGAGATTACATATTAATGTCTTGAGAGAGCTGGAGAGATAGGGCTGAGCAATCTGGAAAGAAACACGAGAGGATTTGCCTGGACTTAAAAAAGGCTGGCTCTTTGAAATACTCCAAGTTTTCCAAAGCATCAATTAGCTCAGATAAAAATGCAAATCAAAGGAAAACTTTCTCAATCTTTTAATATATAAATTCATAACTCAGTTTCCCGGCCCATCTTTTAGGTGCTCCCACCTCCACATCCCTCATAAGCATGATGATAAAGTTTACAGTTTGCAATTTACCTATTATTTTTAGAAGATGGCTTTTGGAAAGAAAAAAAAAGGAAACTGCGATTTTAAATATACATGTACTCAGGAGCTTTTGAGGAGAAGCACAGGGTACACAATGATTGAAATTTTATATAAATTTTATTAGCTCGAACACTAAAGTCAGGCAGATAATGGGATTCAAACATTGCGTCTGCCACTTAATTATTTTGTGACCTTGAACAAGTTTATCTGTCTGAATCTTCTTATCCTCACCTGTAAACTGGGATGATGGTGGAAGCTGTTTCTTACGTTGTGTTGTTATGGGGAATAAGCAAGATAATGCATTTAAAATGCCTGGCATGCTCTCGGGCACCTGAGAACATTTTACAAAAACGTTAGCTATTTTTATAATTGCTATTGTCATCATTATTTTTATTCCCCAGCTCCGTTTTATTTTCTTCTGTATTCCAGAATTTTCTGTCTTCAGTTCATCAAGGAGCATGTGAATTGAATTGGACACAGAGACATCCTGTTGTCCAGTTTTCATCTACAACATCTGCCATGACCCATACTGTCTGCTTCACAAATGTGTGCTCTGCCACTTGCAAATCATTCAAATGCCCAGGAAGCCCCAGGAAACCTTGAACCTACGCTTGAGCCATTTGCTGGCTTTTTCTTGTTTTGTCCACATTTTAAATTTATTGTTATTATTTTTTAATGTTTGTTTATTTTGAAAGAAAGTGAGAGAGCATGTGTGCGTGAGCAGACGAGGGACAGAGAGAGAGAGAGAGAGAGGGAGAGAGGGAATACCAAGCAGGCTCCACACTCAGTGCGGAGCCTGAAGTGAGGCTCTATCTCACCACCATGAGATCATGACCCGAGCCTAGATCAAGAGTTGGACGCTTAACCGACGAAGCCACCCAGGCACCCCTCCTCCAAATTTTTTTAATTTTTAAGGGTTTTGTTTCTCTAATGCATCTTTCGATTGAGTTTGTTTTCCATCATAGTTATATGAGATCTATAATGAATATTTCATTGCTTTACCCTTCTTTCATCTGAATTCTATTAATTAAGCTTGTATATGTTTCTCTTTTCCCTGGTGTTTCTGAAGCAACTTTTTAACTTGTAGCTACTTTCCATTTAAGAAAACCAATATTCAGTCTCCTCATCTTCCTCTTCCCTCTCTCCTGTCTGCTTTTCCCTGGGCCCTGACGCAAAGCAGCGAAAGCCCTCTGCCTCATGGCTGCAACCTGCCGGGCTGTGTTGGGGCCCTCCCATCGTGGAAGAGTGGATTGCCAGAGACTTGTTCTAACACAGTGCTAGTGCTTGTAATCCCTCCCTATGCCGAAAGCGTACAGAGTACGTCCTCTGCCTTCCTTGGGTGCATAATTACTTCCCCTCGTGAGGCAGAGCTTCCTGGAGGACAATCAGAGAGCCGCAGTGTTCAGCAGCCCGCTGATGAAGAATGTCTGCCTGCGGTCTCCTTCTAGGAGGCTATTGTGCTGGAGGAAGGGTTTAGCGGCCCAAGCATCAGCTCTCAAATGCCAGGTTCAAATTCTGACTCCGCCATTTGTCCCCATGCGGTGTTTGAGTAAAGCTGGCGTGGCTGTGCGTTTGGGGAGGGGCGTGTTGCTAAGCAAGAGCCCTGGTGCAGCTCTGTTTCAGATTACCCTAGGGCTAGGGAACCATTGATACTATCTTTGCCTCATAGAAGTAAGAGCTGGGTTGTTTTGTTTCTTTCCTGTGAAATATAGTTCCATGCATCTCAGAGCTTCACGTTTGGGGAGAAATCCTTTAACTTTTCACCTGCGTTTTTCTTCTGGTGCAAATGGGGATAATGTCACTTTTGCCAGTTCCTAAGTGGAGCTGAGGGAATCCCTTAGATATTTCTAATGTTAACAGGAGAATCGGGAAATGCCTGCACAACCATCGTGAACCGTTGTTGTGGCATACGACTTTACTTTCTCACTGTAGTAAATAACTTGTGTAAGGCCACATAAGACAGAGTTGGGATCTGAACTTAGCCTGTGTCTGGTCTTTCCGTCACCTCATGCAGCTCCTGGCCTGCTACTGAGGAGAGAGAGTGCCAGCTTCTTGGGAAACTTCCACTCAGTCTTACTGGAGCTCAGTGTTGGTCTTAGCGGGAGGCCAGAATCAAGGAGCAGTCAGCAGCTCACAGGAGCACGGGAAACATCCTGAGTCAGGGATCCTTCTCCCACTCAGAGCCCTGCCCTTTCGAAAGATGGGAACTGTTTTTATTTGCATTGCAGCCTTTAAGTTAATTAATGGGAATTAATACGTGTGTAAGAACTTCAGAAATTTCCCAAAGGCTCATTATAAATTTAGTGTAAAAGGAGCACTGGATATTTTTTTAAAGACAGGGCTCTCATTAAATTTTTAGGTTATTAATAAAAACATTTTTATCAGGGCAAGTTGAGTGTGAGTGCTGGGATGAAGACATCAGTGAATGCACTTGAGCCAAATTCAACTGACTCCTACAAGGGAAACCATGTGGGGTGTGTGTGTGTGTGTGTGTGTGTGTGTGTGTGTGTGTGTGTGTGTGTGTTTGGTGGAGGGGAGAGGCGGCTGGTAGTGTGAAGTACTAAAGGCTGCCAGAAAAGCACATATCTATAATTTTCTTTCATTAGGAAAAGGTTCCCGACTTAATTGTTTGTATTATCAAATCATCTAAGACTTCCTCCGCTATTACAGGATGTGGCCAAAAAAAAAAAAAAAAAAAAAAAAGCATTTAGTGGTATATAAAAACAGAATGGAGTGTCTGCTTATTTGGGGATTTATATCTGTTTATTCATTTATGACCACCAGCCAGGTAGCTTGATCAATGATAATAGGAGAGCTTTATGAGGAACGTCGCACGTGCCAGCTCCCCTGTTTCCATAGAGAATAAATGTACAGAAGTAAATCTTCAAACAAACAGAAAAGCGGTTTAACTTATGCTCTCTCTAACTGTCTTTGAATAGAGGCTTATCCTGCCTGGGCCTCTGTGGGCTTTCCCCTGGCTTAGCATCACTGCCTTCAGAGCCAGCAGCCACCCTAGGAACACCAGCCACCCACGGCACACCTGTGAACGGCGGAAGGGCATGCTGGGGATGCTTGCAAACCCCGGTAACAGTGGCTCACGCCTTTGCCAGGGTGCTCGAGCCATTGTTCGACCGTGGAGAAGTGGCACGTCTTTGTCACAACATACCTCTCCTTGGGGCGGCATCTCGCTTCCGCACTGCCCATTGTGCACACTGGTCCCAGTGCTCAGAACGGTCCCAAAGGGACCACCGTCCTTGTTACAGAGCACTTTCATGCCGTGTGAAGGGCCTCTTGGTTCTTTTCAACTCATATCTCTTCCTGGGTTAAACAGCTCCGTTTCCCTTTGCCGTTCTTTATCATATGTTCTAACTTTTAGAATTCTTGACATCCGAGTTGTCTCCCCTCTGAAAATCCTATAGCCTAACAACACATTTCCCAAGATATGACACCAGAAGAAGGCTTAGGACACCCTAAGCCACATGGGGTCCACGGGATCACAGGGTAGCGTGTTACTGTCACCTGCCTATGTCTGGAGCCTATATCCCAGCTGCAACAGCTAAAAGTAAGGCTGTGAATTTCTTATGGACAGACACTGGCCTCGGTCACAGCAGGCAGAAGAGTAAATGAATAAGGTTGTCCGAGTGCTTTTTAACAACAGCAGCCACACTTCACAAAGCACTGGTAAGGAAGCATTTCCCCTTCCCCTTTGCAGTCACATGGCTCCCTGGACTCCAGCAGGTCTCTGTCTCCCCTTTTCAGGTCAAACAGCATCTTTCCAGCTCCGCCGCTGACACCACCCTGGCCACCTGAGATCACCGCAAGTTCTCCTTGTCTTCCAGAACTCCAGCCACACCACCCAGTCCTATGCCGCACGCAGACCTGAAGAGCGTGTGGTCTACTCTTCCTACAGGTTAGTGTCGAAGGTATTGAACAGGATACATCCTTACACTCATCAACGCACTGGCCTCCTCTTCCCCCTAGCTCTGACTCTGGTGAATTCTACCACCACAGCCGTCACATCTACGTGGAAACCACAAGCACCAAACTTCAAATTTGCTATTTGTCCTTCTAAAATAAAAACACTCAAAACGTAGCCATTCCTTATATTCTAACATCTAGTCATTAAGAATTCAAATATGCATTATATGGCGCCATGAGTACAATGAGGATCAAAAGGGACAAGGCCCCTGTTTTCATGGAGTTTACATGGTGAGCAACTAAATAAACAAATAAAATGTTTGCAGTTATGGACTTAATTTAAATAGGTTAATTGTGATTGGCGTTACGAAGGAAGTAAGCAGACTGATAAGATAGTTCTGGGCAAAACCTGCTTTAGTACAGAGCAGGCAGGGCCTTGGGGAGTGACTGCAGGGTGAGAAGGAACAAGAGCATCTAAGCCCAAGGAACAGCTACAGCCCAGCTGCTAGAATGGGATATGCGCGCTCTGCGGAGCTCACAGAGGGCCAGTGTGACTGGAGCAGAGTGGGCCTTGTATGGGTTTCACTTGCAATACAACGGGAAGCCACTGAGAAGTTCATCTAGTGGATGCAGAATGGTGTTGTTTGCAGTTTTTGAAGGGCCTTTTGCTGTATGATGATCGCACCGGGGATGGAGGAAAGTGAAAGGGGAAATACCAATGATAGAACTCTATGACAAAGGCTAAGGGAAGCAAGAAAGGGCTTGCACTGGTGGGTGGCAGTGAGATGGGAAGATAGATTCAAGATCTATTCCGAATGTATCCTGCATGCAGGTCAAATGTAAGGGGTGAAGGGAAAGGAAGAGTAAGGGTGATTTCAGCGATTAGAGCGAGGGCCATTCACAGAGATGGGGAGACTGGGAGAAGAATCATTTGGGGAGGGGAGTGGATGTCCAGAGTGTTCATCTGGGACGTGTTAAGTTTGAAATGAATCTGTGACAAGAACACAGAAAGCTAGGAAAATAGATAAGACAATTTTAATTGCCAGAAACAATTTAAAATATGCAGGAAAGTAAAGGTAATTACCATTGATCCCACGGCTTAGCCTTGAATGGTGCAGACTCAAAATAATGTCCATGCTGAATGTTAATGTAATCAAACATTTAAAATAACTATATTGAGAGGCTGGGGTGTGAGAGGTGGGCATCTATGTATGGTGGAGACTAGGAAGGGAAGAGTGTAACGTGCTAACCTTCCATGTGGGGAGTCAATAGATAATGTCCAGAGCTGGAAATATCGAGTACAAGCAACATAAGCGTGTCATTTAGAATATACAGGTAAATACCAACACAATCAGCTACAAATGTTAAAAGTGGTTACCTCTGAAGAAGGGGAAGTTGAGGGTGCTGGGGGGAAGATGCTAACAACAGCTGCTTATTAACAAAATTTATAGACCTGGGTGAATCTTTAAAGTATGTGCATATATAAATTTAATAAAAATGAAAGATTAAAAATGTTAAGAGAGCCAACCAACTCTACAAGGATGTCAAGACAGCCAGCCCTATGAGCATACCTGAATCCCAGGGTGAGCTTGGAACTTCTGCAAAGCTAAAAAGAAAAATGCTGTCATTAGAGATGCTCCTAGAGATAATATGGCTCATTTACTTATGACAATGGGCCTCTAAAATAGATACTTGTGTTACCATTTTACAGATACGAAAACTGAGGCTCAATGGGATTAACTTGTTTGAGATCACCATTCATTCATTCATTCATTCACTTATTTGATATTTATGCATCATCTCTTCTGCACTAGCCAGGCTAGAAGATGGCCATAGATTTTCAGACTCCAGAGTTTGTATCCTTTTCCTCGTACCATTTTGTCTCCCATGAAAACAGCTTCCCCAAACTAGAGAAACCTCATGGACTCTTTAAGAGAATATGATTTTAAAGGGAATGGGAAGTTTAAATAAATATGTAATTCTGACTCTGCAAGTGGGACTAACTTAAGTGAGAAGGAAAGGAGATTGAAGGTTAAAGCACCTAAAATAGTTATAAAATTAGCTCCTTCATGAGTTCAGATTTTGTACTATACCAAATAAGACAGAAAGAACTCATGACTAAGAAAAAAATATAGAAGATAGGCACAAACCTTTAAGATCTGAGTCACCATGGTTGTAGATCAGTACAAGATAAAAGTTTATTAATGTTCAAGATCGTTAAAAATGGCTAAGAAAAATGTGAATGTGTCTGCTGTTCAAAGATGTTATGATGTTAACACATATCAAAGAAAGAGCCAACCTACTCTTTAATCCAGTTTGTTTCTATTTTCTTCATCAAGGAGAATGGTTTTCAAATGGAAAAAAAGAACATAAAAATTGCTGAAAGGTGGTTGAAGACCAAAACATGAGACGAGATAGTGAGTTAATGCTTGGGGAATTTAAATAAGTTTAATTCCCCACACCCAATAGAATTATATGCAAGCTTATTGAAGTTTCTGTATTTTGACCATTGGGTCATCCATGAAAATCAAATAATTCAACCGAGAGCACGGGGACACAGGAGTTATAATAAAATAGTGAACAAAATTGTAAAATGCTGATATATTAAGATTCAAGATAGAAGAAGAAATGGTTGGCTAGAGCTTTGGCTGAGAGGAAAGATGACTTTCTAGGAAAGACGTGAATTCCTTCAGCGTCAGGCATCAGCAGCCACAGCATCAAAGGACGGGCAGCAAAGCCGTCATCTTTGGATGGCTGAGTCCTTCATCACAGAGCCTTGGTGCCTTCATAGCACACTTGTTCCTTTGGTTATCTGCAGCTACAAGATGACCAAAATGATAATCAGGAAGAGGGATTCCTGGAATGTGGTTGAAAGCCCCTTTTCAGAATTCCCAGGTCTGCTCTGAAGGAATCTCGGGAGAGCTGGGGTCCTTAAGAAAGCAATGGGAGCAGAGCCATGAACGTTCTATTTTTTTTCACTCTTGTTACAAGTCTTCAGTGAAACCCATTCTTGGTCTTACAGAGATATTCTTGACTGGTGTGGTGAGCCTATGATACTAATAGCCAATATGTATTAATAGTCTGTGTAATGTTCACATTTTAACAGAGCATTCCTATGGGATGTTTTGATCCAAAGGAATGAATTCTTAATGGTGGAAATTTTGGCTTTAATGGTCTAGGAGTATGATTTAACAGAGGACCTTTGCCCTATTCCCCTCCCTCATATATTTTTTTGAAAATTTTTAATGTTTATTCACTTTTGAGAGACAGAGAAAGGCAGAGCACGAGTAGGGAGGGGTGCAGAGAGAGAGAGGGAGACATAGAATCTGAAGCAGGTTCTGGGCTCCAAGCTGTCAGCACAGAACTCGATGCAGGGCTCAAGCCCACGACGTGAGATCATGACCTGAGCCAAAGTCGGGCACCCAACCGACTGAGCCACCCAGGCACCCCTGTCCCTCCCTCATATTTCTCATAACTGGTGTTCTATCTCTGCTTGCCATGTATTTCCAGAATGTGTCTTTGGATCCCCCATTTTTTTCTCTTTATTGAGGTCTTTGAATTATTTTCTGATTTTCACAGTGGTATATGTCAATTGAAGTAGGAGTATATAGAGGCACTTGTGAGGTCTAGAGATCCGTTTCCTTCATACTATTTAAAGAGGTACAAAGAACACACTAACCGGATTGACTTCATGTTTCAGATGTTTAACAAATGTTACGAGCCAGAGTGTATATCTCAAATGTATATTTATATAGTTGAGCACCGTAGAATGTGTCTTCAGGGTACTATTGTAAACAAGCTGTCAAGCCTAACTGGGTTATCTTGGGGGAAAAAAAAAACAACTTTTGTTGCACATGCCATTTACAAACCTTGTAAGAAACATTCACTGATTGAATCAATTGTACACGTTTAAATACATGAAATGCCGTGATATTTGTTCAAAAATCCAAAGGTGAGACTTTTGCCTATTAGGTTTTTGGGAAAGCTGTCTATTTTAAAAATTAAAATTCAGCTGATTAACAAAGTGCCTTAAAATTTTTTTTTAATTTTTTTTTAATGTTTATTTATTTTTGAGACCGAGAGAGACAGAGCATGAATGGGGGAGGGTCAGAGAGAGAGGGAGACACAGAATCTGAAACAGGCTCCAGGCTCTGAGCCATCAGCCCAGAGCCCGACGCGGGGCTCGAACTCACGGACCGTGAGATCATGACCTGAGCCGAAGTCGGACGCTTAACCGACTGAGCCACCCAGGCGCCCCAAAATTTTTACATCAGTAATTGTTTTCATACTTTGAAGAAATAAAATTAAATTGATTATGTAACGCTGAGAGTGAATGTCAGACTTTGGGGTAAAGTTAATATACTCATTTTCTCATTCTTCTTTTATTAGAAAATAGGCAGCATTATCCCAAACATCCCAAATTTCTGTGATTAAATGTAAATTTGTTTTCATCTGAAACATAAAACACTAGAATACCTAAAATAAAATTTTACTCATTACATTTAATTTTCAGGTTTCTTTGTAAGGAGAATTAATGGAGTAAAGGATCAGCCTCAGCAGTAGCAGAGTTTGGTGTAGGGGAGACTATAGCCAAGGTTATCAGTGAAGGCTTCCTGGAGGAAGGGAGGTTTGAACTAGGCCTTGGAGAATGAAAAGAATAGAGTCAAACTTGAGGACCCTGAAGAAGGAGGAAAAATAGGGAAAAATCTAGGTATGTCTGGGAAATAATGACCAATGCAATTTAGAGTAAAGTATTAAGTAGTGGGTCTGTTGAAGGATCTCTCGCAGCAATCCAGGAAAGACATTGTGGTAGAGGTAATTCATTCATTCACTTCTTGATCCATTTGTCCAGTATCTGTTTACTGAGCACCTGTCACGTGCCAGGTACAACTGTAGACACTGAGAGTATAAAGGACGGGATGTACGAGGTAACTTATGACGGGCCTTTGGACAGAGTACAGCAACATGCTAGTACATTGTAGGCAGGAAAGGCTGAAATTCTCAAGCATTCGGAAGAAAATCACCAATGATACGGGTGGTAGGCAAGTGCCTTCCACTGTAGTCCGAGGAGTTAAAATAAGTGTCAGTGGATAAAAATTCCTAGAGCATTGACTTCCATTCATTAATTCAGCACGTTTTGATGGAGCCCCTGACTCTGGACATAGTGCTGTGCTAACAGGGGAAGGAATTCTCAGCTGCTAGAATGGATGGCAAGGAAGGCATAGAACTCCCTCCCAGGATGTGTTGCCGGAGAGGGCAAACCTGTCTGGAATGGCTGGAGCTCAGGACACAAGAGGCCTGTGACCTCTTTGGATGGGGCAGGAAGCCCTCTGGGCTCCTGCAGCCCTCGGGTCATCGTTATGGACATTGGCTATCTTTGAACTACAGTTTTGCAGAAGTGCCAACTATTAATAGACAGTAGAGAGCAGAGTTTACTGTAATAGGCTGACAAATATAGATCTGAGATATCATTATACGGCCAATTTCTCTTCTGCCCGCAAAAGCTTTGTTGGCCCTTGAGTTTCTTCCTTTCCCTCTCGCTCAACTAAACACAAATGGCTGGGTACAGAGCATATTCTGGCTCTGCCTGCGAACAAAGATAGGACACAAAGTAAGACATAAACTCTGGTATTATAGGGCCCATTTCTTATTTTCATTTATTTATTGTCAGACGTTTTAAAGGACCCAACAGACTTCTTCTCCATCCTTTGCTCCTGTCCCCCCTCTGAGCAGCCCAGAGCATTTGGACTTACATTTATTTTCATGCATGATTTACAAGCCTTGTCTTTGGGAATCTTGATGCTAGGTCACTAAGAGAGAATCCCGAAGTCATGTCAGGGAAAAGATATACTTTTATTTAATGGAGCAATAAACTGGTTATGGAGTCTCCTTAGAACTTTTTAAAAAGGTTGCTGTAGGCAATAGTTTGAATGTCGTCCAAATCCTGAACGTATCTTTTTTAGTCTTAAATAATTATAGAGCTGGCGCGCTTTTGTGATTATCCCAGTGATAGACTCACCTAGAAATAGAGCAAAGGACTCTTATTAATAGTGTCCACACGGTGGTTCCTTCCACACATGAAGACTAAAATAAAATAGTCAAACTTGAGGGAGTTTTAGCTATAACCTGAAAAAATATTCAAATGATTCTGTGCCTCCACTTGTGAAAAAGCTAAGATCAATTTCCAATACATTTTTAAGGGCAACAGTATGTGGTTCAAGTTACCCCTGAATGCAAACACATAGCACTGTGGGTTTTTAAGTGAATGATAAATGTCAGTTCACAGGTTCCCTGTACTGTTGAATTGCTTATCTCAAGACATGGTAGAATCATGGCTTGGGACTTGAAAACATTCTTCCCTTACGGATCTGTTTTCTATCACCTCAACTCTGCCCTCTATTTTGTTACCAAAAATTCTATTGTGTTTTCCTCACAGACTTCCTTGCCTGTAGGTATTTTATAGCATTGTGGTAATATCATCTTTCCATGGCTTGCACTTTTTTCATTTTAACCCTGAATTCAAGGACTACTTTTCCGGCATTTAATGAGGCAAATCTATGTTTTTAATCCATTTATATAACACGGAAGGATTTACTTTGAAGATTTCTTTTTTAATAAGGCATTGTGAAACTGGAAAGTATTGTTCATATTGCAAACGTGGGCATATTTCACCTAGAAAACAGCGAGAAAATAAATGACTCAGAAATCCGCTGTTAGTGATGATGTGAAAACTATCATGTGTTTGTTACGCTTGTTATTTGTTAGTGCAATGTAGACCTTTAAGTTATTAGATATGTCTGTGAAAATACTGGCTGAATAGGAGAACTGGATAAAAATCCAAGAAGATAACATGACCTTTGAACCTTATTCATTGGCAGGGACTAATATGTCTGAAGAAATGCTGTTTGGATAATCATTGTTCCTGTTCATCACATGCATTGAGAACCATGCTGAGACTACTACGGTGAGCAAGAGAAAATCTCTGGCGGAAAGGGCTTGACACATAGTGGGGAGTAAGCCATGACATTACTCTCGGATAAATTCTATGACTGGAAAGTACGGGAAGGCACATGGGAATTAGAGAGTAACTCCACTGCAGAGAACAGCAGATAATCCTAAAGAAAGTAATGTCAAAGTTGCTGTGGTCAGCATAACTTCAAGAAGATCCCCAGTGAACCGTGTCTTTAAGTAATGCCCCTCCCTTGAGGGAAATGGCCCTCTGTGTAATGCCCCTCCTTGAGGGCGAGACCTGTCAATTACTTCCATCCATAGAATATAGCAAAGTTGATAGGATGTTACTCCCATGATTTTGCTACATTGTATGACAAAGGTGGAAGGAATTTGCATAGGTAAATCAGGCTCCTAATCAACTGACTTCATGTTAACCCAGAGGGAGATTATTTTGGGTGGGCTGACCTTATCAGCCAAGCTCTTTAAAAAAGACCAGAAGTCAGGAAGATTTGCCTCTTGGCTTTGAATCAGTAGCTGCCATGTTTCTAGAGGGTCTGGGAGTGGGCCAAACGGTGAAGAATTGTGGGGGTCTCGGGAAGCGGAGAGAGGTGCCTGGCTGATAGCCAGCAAGAAAGCAGGAACCTCAGTCCTACAACCACAAGGAATTAAATTCTGCCAACAACCACATGAGCTTGGAAGAGGACCTTGTGCTCCGGAAAGGAAAGTGGCTCAGCTGACACCCAGACCGCAGCCAGGTGACATCCTGAGCTGTGGACCCTAAGCGCTGGGCTGCACTCAAACTCCTGACTCATGGAAAGTGTGAGATGATGCACGTGTGTTGAGGCAGCTAAATTTGTTATGCGGCATTAGGAAGCCAGTACAGCTGAGACGTGACTGATGGCCCTTAGATGGGGAATGCTCCAGGATTTTAGTAGTATGTGTAAAATCACAGGCTTTCTGGTCAACATTAACTTAGCTTCTTATTTAGCCAGCTGCCTCTGAACAGGTTAGTTAACCTCTCAGTTTGCCTATTCTGGAAAATGGACATTATCATTATCATCACCATCCTCCCTACCATCATCATTATCATCACCGTCATCATCACCACCACCCCCTGTCTCTGTCACATCCTTGTCATTGTCACCTTAATCATCACCGTCCTCATCTGCGTCATCACCATCATCATTCTTCCCTTACAGGGCAGCTGTGAGGATTAAGTGAATTAAGCTGCTGAATGATTTTAAATAGAAGCAGGGCATGAACAGAGCCAGGATTCTAGTTCAGTCTGTCTGACACCGGGTTCTAGAATGCTCTTCTCAACTATAATGTATATTGTCCTTCTCTATTGTTATGCATTCACATTTAGTCATCTGACAGATCTGACTTTAAGATCCAGCTTCACCTTGAGCAAGAAATTAAAATTTTAGGGTGTGTCCTCATATATAAGGTATGAAATAATAGCACCCAGCTTATAGGACTGTAAGGATTAAATGAGATAGCACATACAAAGTGAGTAGCAAAGTATGCACTTAAGCATTTCTTAGACAACTTACATTGCTTAAGAAATGTTTATATGTATTACTACCTGCAGACTTCATTCACTGTACATATGATCCACACACATAGTCCTATCTACACATGTATGAAAAGCTTCTCTGCATAAGGCATAGATTATGGGGGAAGATTATGAAGATCATTGAGACTAAGACACGTTTTGATAGGTCCAGAACGTGTTAGGTCAGGTGAGCGCCGGGAATCAGTGGACATGTTAGATGTGCAGAGATCATCCTTCCAATCGCTGCGTTTCTTAATTTTAAAAATTCTTCACTGTAATTACTTCCTGTGTGTGTGGATGTAGCCGAGCCAACTGATTTACACCCCTCAGGTCCTTCTTCACTGATTATATAATTATTTGTTCCTTGATTTTCAAGGGCTGAATCATTGCTTTCTATTTTCATAGCTTCCCTTTCTCTAAAAGGGCTTGCCTTGCCCTGTGAATAGGTCCTGGTGATGTTTAGTTGGTGGAAAGCACGCTTTTTCACACAGTGTGGCTTATTATTACTATAATTTTCTAAGCTTGGCTCTTGCCACTGCTAGTCCTGAACAAGCCGCAAACTGAAAATGCTGGAAGTCATGATGAGGAGTGGAGAAGATTTGTTTTATTTTCTCACGGTGCAAATGCAGTCTTTCCTGTGCCTGCTCTGCTTGTTTTATTGGCTCTTCTGCTTCCTCCCTCTTTCTGACTCATTGGTATAGACTGTGTTTATTGTTGTCTTACAAATTATCCTTCCATTTGGCATTTGCTGTTGCTAATTGCCTACTAACTTTCTCGCCATTCGAGTAATGAGTGGCAATTTCGCATCTACCTCCAAGCAGATATTATGGTTTCTCATCATTATTACACTGCATCTATTTCTCTCTTATACTCTATTTGACTTATATGTATATAATGTCTTTTTTTTTTACATGAAAGAAGCAGCAACCATTTATATTCATAATTATTCCATCTTTTCCAGAGCAAGGCAAAATAAGTATATTCAACACATTCTGTATGGCGATTTAGATTAGGGAACTGAATTACAGTTACTAACATTTTCAATAAAGTTTGAAAATCGTGCAATTGTACAAACATATCAGAGCCTCTTTATCACTTTTGTCGGGGCAGAGAGCTAAAGCCTGTATGAGTTCTAGAACTGGGTGAGACTCCTGAGCACCTGTGGTGAGCTGACCGTTTAGATGGGGACCTTTTACTGATCATCCAGGGGCACATTTCAAACTCTTCAACCAATTTGCCCACTGACTGATGGCACCTCTTTTCCTGGTACAGGTTGGACCACTGAGAGCCAAGAGACAAAAAGCAATAGAGGGCAGTGTTCTTCTGCTACAGGAAGATTATATAAAACATGGTCAAGTTATTACTCCGTAGCTCATTTGAATAGGCATTTTTACCCAGATTCACCTGATTTTGGATAGCAGAGATCATACGTGTCCTCTAGAGGCTGGCTGATTGTTACCGGAACCACTATTGACAATGCTGCTCGTTTAAGGTCTGTCTCTTGAACTGAAATTATCTCCCACTTGTCTTAACCCTACAGTCATCCCTCCCCAATCCATCCTTTCCATTGTTGCCAGAATTCTCTGTTTGAAACAGAAATCTATGTCATCCCCGTGCTGAAGAAGGCTTGTTATTTCCGCACTGTAATGAAGAGATGATGGTTAAGTGCACAACTTTGGAACAATGGAAACTTGGCTAGACAACTTTGCCTTAGTGATTCTACTTGAACCTCAGCTTTCTCACCTGAAAATGGGGGTAATGATGTGCACTGCATCGGTTTATGTGCAGGTTAGAAATAACATGCCGAGTGCTCAGTGGAGCCTCTTATGTAATGTGAGCTTTCAGGAAACGCTAGCTCTTAGCTAGTCTTTTTTAAATAAGCCTGATGGATTTAAAGTCAGCATTCCTTTCAGAAAAAGGGAAAGCATCAGGAGCGACAATTCATGTAATTTGGCCTCTTCCTCCAATCCATCAAAACTTAACATAATTCAATTGTAAAGCAGTTGTAATTCATGGCTCTGTTTTCTCATGTGCCAGGTTATTTTATATTCAAGTGATCATGACTATTAGAAGAATATTCCATTTTTAGAACCGGATTTCAGGGAGTTGACAGAAATGTCAACATAACATGGCCAAAAAGAAATACATAAACAATCAGATCAAAGAGACTCAGCCAGAAGAGAATCCTATTCAGAGGAAGAGAGAAAAGTGTTCAGAGGGAAATTAAAGAGGCTGACAACAAATTAAATATCACCGGCAAGAACATTTTTATCTGGCGCATGATGCTTTGTGGGTTCTGATTCTTCTTTTGAACACCCGCACTCATGTGAATCCCTTTGCATTTGGGGCCTTCCCCCTGGGATGACCCCAGAGTCTACATGCAACAACATCTTTGCTCATCTCTCATTTCACCTCCCTTGGTTTTGCCTTCTCTCTGCCCCATCTTGTGTTGCCCCCAATCAACACCTGTCCATTTTACTGCCTTTCTCTACATTCTTCTTCTGCATATCACTTGTCACTACTATGAAATATGCAATATTTGTGCATCGTCTTTCTGCCCCACTCAAATGCATCCTGTCCAAGGGCAGGGTATTATAGACTGAATGCTTATGTTCCTTCCAAATTCATATGTTGAAATCAAACCCCCAGTAAGATGGCATTTGGGGCGGGGCTTTGGGAGGTGATTTGGTCACGACAGTGACACTGCCAAGAATGGGATTAGTGCCTTTATAAAAGGGGACCCCAGAAGGCCCCCTCGTCTCCTCTATCATGTGAGGACACGGTAAGAAGATGGCTGTTGATGAACCAGGAGGTGGGTTCTCACCAGACACCAAATCTGCCAGCACCTTGATCTTGGACTTGCCCAGCTTCCAGAACCGTGAACAATAAATTTCCATTATTTATAAGCCACTGGTCTGTGATACACTGTTACAGGGGCCTGGATGAACTAAGACACAGGGGCTTTGTGTTATTCAGAGTTATATCCCCGGTACCTAGAATAGAGCTTGATATCATAGGTAGTCAATAAATCCTTGTAAGATGAGTAGATGGATGGTAAAGTTAAAGTCCAAATCCCCAAGAAGAAATGTTTACAAGCTCTATTTCTTTCTTGTTTTTTAAGTTTATTTATTTGAGAGAGAGAGAGAGAGAGAGAGAGAGAGAGAGAGAGAGAGAGAGAGAACGTGAGCAGGAGAGGGGCAGAGAGATAGAGAGGAGAGAACGAATCCCAAGCAGTCTCTGCTCTGTCAGCACAGACCCTGACGTGGGTCTCGAACTCACGAGTAGTCAGATCATGACCTGAGCTGAACTTGAGTCAGAGGCTTAACCGCCTGAGCCACCCAGGTGCCCCTCTTCTACTTTGTTAATTGTCAAAGAGAGAAATGTCTCATAGATTGGGACTTCTTCCTAAACAACTCTTTAGTGATGGAAAGCTGCCTGGGCACCCATTTTCTTTGCAAAGTGCCTGAAATTCGCTTAATGCATTTATTGGCATATGGTGTTTTGAGTACTTATTATTATTATTCTAAGTATGATAGATTAAAAATGAGATTTCTATTCAGGAATACAGCCTGCGTTACAACAGCGTGCGTCTATTTCTCACAGAGCTGTCTCTGACCATCGCCCCTTTGTCAGACGTGAGTGACTGCACCTAAATGGACCGGCTGAAAAATAGGAGGGGCCCCACTGTCAGCACTGATAGGAACTGCAAAGCCTCACAGCCGCCGCTCCTGGGGTCCCTTCCTGCTCTGAAATCTGCAGCAGTTCCATCTGGCAGAGTTTTCAAAGTTCTTCCCTGTTTCTTCATCTTCCGGGTAAGAGGATTCACAGCAGTGCTCCGAGGGGCACAGAAAGAGGGGTGATGAGTCTGGAGACGTGGGTTCCTGATTTAGTCCCACCACCGTGTACCCCTAATTGAACACCACTTACTCTTCTGGTCCCCCAATTTCCCGATCTATAGATGGGAATAATGCTAGTGCCCTACAGTATCCCAGAGGAATGTCACGAGGAGAAAATGAAGGGCGGCGTGAAAGTATCTTGACAAATACAAGCACAAGTCTCTTTCAAAAGCAACATCCAGTGCAGTATATCAGCTCCTTTCTTGCATCACCAATGGAGACAAAGAAAAAAACTCCACTGTCATTTCAAAAGGTAGTTCCAACTACGTCAAGGACACTCAAGACTATGTTAATATTAGCTCTCCTGGCATAGTCTTCAAACCATCATTTGATATCTACTTTAAATGTATAAATATGAATGGCAGGTTACAAAAAAAAAATCAGGACTAAGACCAAGAGAAGAAATAAAAGAGACTCTGCGAATATATACATGTCTCAATTTTGGGGTATGTTACTAACAAACCACCAAAAAGCAGTCACATTTGTAAGATGTATCATCCCCTCTTTCTCTGTCTCCTCTCTCTTTCTGATTTCTCTACGGATTTTCCAAACTTTGCAGAGGCTCTTTTTGCATATTAAACTGAAGTCAGCTTCAAACACAAGCACAAACAACCCTGCTAAAAACATTTTGTTCAATGAAGGATAAACTATATGACTCACCACATTATTATTTTTGCAAAAAGCTATTATGTAAATATACAGGCTTATATGAGCTTAAATAGTCCGAGGCAAGGATGCAAAGAAAGGAAATACATACACATCTACCGAAGCAATGCTCACGGCGGCCTGGTTTTAACAGACAATTGCACACCCTCACTTAAAGGGCAAAGAAGAAACCATATGTCTATTTTAGTGACTCCATCCCGAAACGGTGTACTTATTCCTTTTATTATATTTTCAAATAAATACATATGGGACCCGTCAGATGTCAACAGTGGCTCAGAAAAGAGTATGAATTAGTCACACTGGCACACAGGGCTCGGGAACAATGAACGGTGCTCTGGAAGACCCTTGAATACAAGCCTATTTGCCTTTTAATCCAAATGAATAATTAATGATAATTATCATGCTGCAGTTATTATCTGTGATAATAATATATCCGTAAGGTGAATAAATTCAATCTGCTACTATGCAGAAATGGCAACTCATAATATTCTTAAGAAATACAGATATAATTATCAGTATTAATGGTCAAGGAAAGAAAGAGACTTTTATATGAGGAATTACAGCAAAAGGTCTAAAGTAAGGTGGAAATGAATCCTCCTGATAATAGTGTTTTCACCGCCGTCACCGCCATGGCCCTGCTGCGGTGACGTTGGGGTTCTTCCTTTTGTGGGTAGGTTCCATTTAAGTAAAAGCTTTACTCTGCACTTGTGCATCGCAATCTGCCCGTAACACTTCCATTATCGCTCTTTAGAAAATGACTCGGGTTAAGTTTAAGATCCTATAAAAGGGGCAAACGAAACATCTTAGGATAGATGGGGGTGGTCGGGCCACCAACTTGACAATTTAACACTTAAAGGGAAAGAGCGCAAAACCCAAACCAAATAAAATGTGAAAAGCTTGGTTTATTTGACTGGGGGGAGTTGGGGCAGTGCTGGTTCATGGCGTTTGGGGGTGATGGCGGTTCTTTATAAAACGCCCTATGAGCATAGAGTCAACTAGTGAAATTAAATGGAATCGTGGTGCATGACCTAATCCCTCTGATCAGTCCTCATCATCGGCGGGCAGGCTGCTTGGCCATCACTTTACCTATGGGTGTGTAAACCCACTCACACACGTCTCCTTTTAGGGAAAGGTCTGTTGAAGGTATAATTTTCATAAAGTAAAAATTACCCTTTTAAAATATCTTACCTCCTAAGTTTTGGAAAAAGTAAATAGGTAACCTCCATCACAATTTAGAAACAGAATCTTTCCATCACCCCCAAAGCCTCTTCCATGTGCCTGGGTAATCATTCTCCTTTCTCACTCCCAGCCCGCAGCACCCACCAGATCTGGTCTGTCCTTATAATTTTGCCTTTTTTAGAATATCATACAAATCGAGTCATGGAGTTTTCTCGTGCCTGACTCCTTTCACTTAGCATATTGTTTTTAAGATTCATCCACGCTGTTGCAGGTAGCATTAGTCTGTTCTTTTTCATTTTCTGAGTAATATTCCATCATATGCTTGTGTTACAATTCATATGTGCACTCATTAATTTGTGGACATTTGGGTTGTTTCCAGTTATTAACAATGATGAATAAGGCTACTATAAAAATTAACCTCACAGGTCTTGGTGTGGACATGCCTTTCCATTTCTCGTGGACAAATACCTAGAAATAGGATTGGTAGACCAAATGGAAAATGCATCATAAGACTGCCAAACTATTTTCCAAAGCGGTTGGAACATTTTACATTCCAGGAACAACAGATGAGAATTCCAGTTGTTCCGTATCCTCACCAACACTTGGCACTGTTGGTTTAAACACTTTTGCCACTCTGCTTGGTTTGTAGTGATATCTAACTCAGTTTAATTTGTATTTCTCTAATGACTTAATGATATTGAGTTTCAACATGAACATGATGAACAACATGATATTGTTTCATGTCTTTAGTTACCATCTGTGAAGTTTTGGGAAGTTTGTTCAAATGTTTTTTCATTGAAAATAATTTAGCTGTATGTCTTTTTCTTGTCAAGCCATGGGCGTTTTTAAACTTGTTTTGAATGCACGTTCTTCATCCAATATATATTTTGCAAATACTTTTTCCCAGTTTGGGGTTTGTATCATCATTTTGTAAATAGTGTCTTTCGAAGAGCAAAAGTTTCTAACTTTTTGATCCTGTCTGAATTTAGTAAGCAAGCAGACTGGAGAGATTGTGCAGATTAAGACACCTCCCTCTTCCCAAATAAATCACTGATATTTACTGAACACTAACCACGTAGAACTGTCTAGGCTAAACCCATAAAAACATGTAAATACTCAAGAAAAAAAAATAACAATTGCAAGAGTAATTCAGTAGCTTATATAATTTAGTTAAATGCCATTCCACACTATGTTATTTTGTCTTTATACACACAGCTGTAGATAGATGTTTTTACCTGGGAAAAATGTCCCAGGGCATGTGTATCACCATGAAAGTGAAGTTTCCCTTTGATAAAATATTATACATTTATTTGAATTCTACCACTTGTAACCTTTATACACTTGAGGTTTGTAAAGAGAGAAACGTTATGAGTTACTTGGTATGTTTAGTATATTAGCACTGAGAAAAGTAAACTTCTATTTGACATTGGTGGAAAACGTCTAAAACATTAGAAGAATATAAGACAGTTAACTCCAGAGAATGCTTAACAGCCAGATTAAAAATAAAACACTTTTAAGAGTGCTATTTATTAGGAATTACTACAAAACTTTCAAGGTTTACGCTCAATAGCCTCAGATTTTCTTGTAAAATATTTCATGTACTTCCTCATTACTGATCAAATGGGGATCAAATGGGAAAAATGATCAAGCCCACTATTTGCAACAACGTTGAAAAGTCTCTCTTTTTTTTTTTCTTTTTGTACTATTTCTAAGTTCTCTCGCATTTGTTTGGTCTTTCCTTGGATGTTTTTCTCAGAGATCCTAAAGGTAATCTGATTTCCATCCTCCAGGAACAAGAGTTTATTTTTATAGAATTAGATTTTCTTTGTCTTTTTTTTTCTTTTAAAACTATTTTCACATCATAATTTTGTTAACAAGTATAAGTTTTAAGAAATTCGGAAAGCTCAAATATTAATTTCTTGTCATATTGAAAAGAAAAAAAAATAGTCTCTTTTACAGATATCCTGATGAACTATATGCATTGTGTTTTTGCTTCTTTTGAGGCAAAAAAAAAAAAAAAATCCCATAGTAGAAATGCCTGTCAGATGTTGGGGAGGGAATAACAAGGTAACAAGAGTTTATCTCCTTGAGGTCTTTGTCTTTGACAGTAGAAAAAGATTTTTTTTTTTTTTTTTTTTAGCTGTGCCCTGTTTGTGCCATTATGAAATTACTCCATTTCACTGGTTTAAATTGACTCGGCAGAGCTGGGAGAGAAAAACAAGTCATTAGAATCAGAACATAGAAAGTCTGACTTTCTTTAAACATATGTATATTTCCCTAGTTCAGGACAAACTTTGACTTGTTACTGAGCGTCATAAATTAAAAATTCATTTTATAATTGTTGATAATAAAAGTTCAATATTGTGGTGTCTTTCAACTGAGAGCTCCCAAAGCTAGGATAGGGTATTGAGTATCTGATACTTAAATATCAGCTTTACAGGAGAAAAATAGCTTTTCTCTAAATTGTTTGAATAATTGATAAATCAGTACAGAATCACAGATAATCAAGAATTGACTGAACTAGAGAACCAGAGATTCCATCTTACCCGTTCCTTTCTTAGGTGCAGAGAGATGAAAAACTGGCTCTGGAAGATCTTTGAGAACGAGTCCTCAATCCAGCTTGTTGTTTGAATCAATTATTCAATAACACTCAAAGCCAGAAAATGTCTGAATCCAATGCCTTCTGCTGTTGCCTTATGAATCCAGTGCTTTTGGCCTTACACATGGCTTCGATTCCATTCTTCCGTGACTCTGTACTCTGTGTGGGAGCCTCACACACCCAAAGACAATAATTAAACCTCCCCAGAGCTTTCTCCAGCACTTGCATCCTCTCGGTGGTGATATTTGGCGGAATCTTCTCAAAATTCTCCATTTCGGGCCCTGATGGAGGGCAGTGCGTCTTGATAAGGTCTTGACTAGCACTGATTCATATGGAGAAAGTGATTGCCTTTGTACATTCTAATATTTGAATTGTTTTGTAAACATTAGGGCCTCCCGTTACTAACTCACTGCAAGTTTATTACTCACTGTGAGCTTCTGATCATTTGATCCCTGCTCATATTTAGTCATTTACTTTCCAGCTTGTATTTTTTTGCATTCTGAAACTCTGTATTAGTTTCTCTCCGCTTCTTCACTCAACAGGGTCACTCGGAGGGGGGATCATAGCCTTTGGTGTGTTGGAAAGTGCTATGATCTGAATGTTTGTGTCTCCCCCAAGTTCACATGTTGGACTCCTAATGCCCAATGTGATGGTGTTAGGAGGTGGGCCGTTTTGGGGGTAATTAGGTTGTGGAGGGCCCTCACGAAGAGGATAAGTGACCTTATAAAAGAGACGCCCTCACAGGGCTTTCTAGCCCCTTCTGTCAGATGAGGACCCAGCAAAAAGTGTGCAACTCAGAAGAAAGCTCTCACTCGACGATACTGACACTTTGACTTTGGATCTCCAGCCTCCAGAGCTGTAAGAAGTAAATTTTTGTTGTTTCTAAGCGACCCAATCTGCGGTATTTTGTTATACCAATCCAATGGACTAAGACAGAAGGAATTGATGGGTTGGCAGAATTTTCATAATTTTGCTGTGTAATCTTTCTGTTATTCACAAACGCAATATAGGAATTAAAAGGGCTGGAAGAGTGCCAGAAACCACTGAAGACGTTGAAGGTGGTGAGGAGGAAGCCGTACCATTGCAGCAGCAATGAAGGCCAGCCTGTCCGCGGGGAGTCTGCAAGCGTGAGCAAAAGTGGAGGTTCTCTTGGTGATGGAAGAAGTTGGGTTTCTGAATGCTTATGGTAGACAGACTTAAGGCAGATTAACTAACTGGGGGGTTCACTGGTTCCCTTGCCCCTTATATTGTCAGAAACTTTCTAAATTTATAATTTCTGTGATTACGAATTCAGTTCTAACTGAAGGCCCAGATATAGGACTGTGTAGAATATATTCACCAAGAAAGTCCACTTGCAATATTGAGACTAACTGATATTTATTTATGATATTTCTTTAATTTATCTGGAAAAACTACATGCTACCTCTTAAATATAAATGCTCTGTTAATCTGAGAAGTAGGATTTTTTGAAAATTTGCAAAAAATATTTTGTGTGAGGTTGTAAGTAATAGTTATGTAACACTGAGGTATTTTCATAAACTGGTCCCTTCATAACCAAAGACTGAGTGTGCTGCCTGATATATGTGGAGATGATACTGTGGGGATAAAGATAATATAGAGTTTAGGCTTTCAGGTAATGGATTTATCCTGATCTACTTATGTTCTCTTATTTGGGAGAGTGTATTTATACCCAAAAAACCTAACGCATGGGAATGAAATTTAGAAGTATATAGGATCTTTTGCACTTAAAATTCTATTAGAAGACTTTCTACATCTCATTTATGAGGATCCCTGGGTTTATCACCTGATTGGGCACATTAAAAAAAAGTATACACACACACACACACACACACACACATACACACCACATTTACAAATCTATAAATGTCATATATTTTGGTAACAGCAGGTGGTCTGATGTATGGCATAGTAGCAAATGTTGAAAAGGCCATGCCATGCTTTTGTGTGTGATGGCCCAGAGCAAGATGACCTAGTTTTGATTTTCACCATGGTTGTCAAAACTGTGTGATGAATGAATTTGTACTGAGCTTTTTCCATCTTTCTTTTCTGACTCCCTTCCCTTCATCGGCTGAAACTTGTGGTCCTCAGTGCTTAGTATTCTCAAGCTGTTTATTGGTTGCTTAGAATCTTCTACTGAGGCATTACCACTTGGCCTTCCTTCTTCCCAGAACCCTGTGTGCCACTCTTTTCCTTTGCCCCATCCCAATGCATCTGCCCTATGTGTTTCATTTTCAGTATTGTTGGGGAGAATGATTTCAGTACTGATGGGGAGAATGAATGTGATTCAAAAAAAAATGTGAGCCATCAAATTCTTTACTTACAGTGATTACTATTACAGGAGTTTAGATTATCTTGCAGGATTGGGGGGGGGAGATATTTGGGGACTAGAGAGTGATTTGGATTTGTGTATGTCATGCCTATAAACCCAAATACTTCCTTAATCTGGCTAACTCAGAAGAATGGCTAGGAGTAAAGCAGGAAGGACAGTAGATTTCCTGGAGCTCATGATGCTCCCTCCTCAAGTGGTGCTTTTCAAAAACATTTTAAATGCAGTATCACTGACATGGTGATTTTTAACAGTGTAGTTAAAAGACTTTAGAGAAAGCAAAGTAATAAAGAAGGAAGTAACCAGGCTTCAGAGGGCAAATGTTCTTACTTTGTGAGTTTCACCCCACCTGGCCTCACCTTGATGCTGGCTCCACCTGGCGTTAGGACCTGAGATTGACTCCGGACTGTGTCCATCCAACGGATTACGAGTCTGAGTCTGAGTTGTTTGGGGGAAGCCTCTTGTAGCTTCTAGAACATTCACTTCTGGCATTTGTCAGCTCTAGGGGAAAATTTATTGCCTAGGAAAAGCTAACTTTTAATACACATGTATTGGCCGAATTTGATCTCTATTGACAGAAGAGAGACATTTTTAGGCATCATGTTGCTGAGGAATTATTTATTTTGAAAGGAAGTCAGGGTCTTTGGATAATTCTGGATCTGGAGACTTATTTAACATGTTTTTCTAAAATTAATGTTTATTTTTAAGAGATGGAGAGACAGAGTGTGAGTGGGAAAGGGGCAGAGAGAGAGAGAGAGAGAGAGAGAGAGATACAGAATCTGAAGCAGGCTCCAGGCTCTGAGCTGTCAGCACAGAGCCCAATGTGGGGCTCAAATCCACCAGCTGTGAGATCATGACCTGAGCCAAAGTCAGACGCTTAACCAACTGAGCCACCCAAGCACCCCTATTTAACACATTTTAATTGAGGACCTGTTTAGTTAATGTCCTAAAGATAGAGCTGAGCCAAAGACACATGGACATTTAAGGAGCTCACACACTAGTGTCACAAAAGCCTTTTGTAGAATTTAAATCACTATAAAAATTAGTTATTGGTTGTAATTTACTATAAATACTTATTCAATAAATATTGAGCAAGTATCTGCTATATTCTAAGCCCCGTGCTTGGTGCTGGGAATACTGGAGAATATAAGGTGCATAAAATATAGTCTCTATCCTTGAGGAATTTATAGCTTGAGATAGAGTTATTGAAACAAATAGCCAAAATGTCAGGAATTACATAATGTCAAGAATGAAACTCCATAAGAGAGGCAGGTACAAAGCACTTCAGGTCCATAAGAATGGTACTTAGTGCTAACTACCTGTGAAGGTCTCGGCAGGCCTCTCCTGAGAAGATGGTATTTGATTTGGATTTGAAGGATGAGAGAAATCTGTAAAATGGAAGACAATGTGGATAGACCGTACTTGTAGAAAACTTAGGGTGAAGAAATCCAAGGTAGAGGGTAATAGGTTCTTGTTACTAATTCTGATGAGTATGTGTGTGCTTGTGTGTGGGTGGTGATGGGAGGTTTCCCCACACCAATAAGCAGTTCTTGGACACCAGCTAGGTATCCTACAATTCAATTCACTCCTAACCCTACCTATCTAGAGACAGCATCAGATCCCACAGGTGAAGAGTTCAGTCCTACAGGACTGCCCCCTCCTCCCCACCACCACTTCAGATGCAGGTATCAAGTTCAGGTTGTCACTTGTGCTTTTGACCTACCAACCAGCTACAGATTGGAGGTTCCCACAACCCCCTCCTGGGCTATGATACATTTGCTGCAGTGGTTCACAGAACTCAGGAAGCCCATTTACTCACCAGATTCCTGGTTTATTATGAAACCATAATTTCTGTTATGGTTTCCATAACAGAAGGAAGGAAGGAAGGAAGGAAGGAAGGAAGGAAGGAAGGAAGGAAGGAATGCAAGGGCAAGGTGTGGGGAAAGAACGTGGAGCTTCCAAGCCCTCTTCCATTTCACGACTCTCCCAGCACCTGCATTGGCCATTGGTGATCGATCTCAATCTCTAGTCCCATTCTCCTCCCCGGGGGCCAGGGGAGGGCGATGGAAAGCTCCAACCCTCTTATCAAATGCTTGGTTCTTTTGGCAACCCCCAGTTTTAGGTGAGGTCCAAAAGTTACATCTTTAACATAACAAAGGACACTTTTGTTGTTTTCTTCACTTGGAAATTCTGGGTGTTAGGAGCTCTGTGCCAGAAAAGGCAACGAAGACCAAATATATATTTCTTACTATAAATTCCAATATCAAGGGGGAAATTTCCAAGGTCTGAAATGTTGTGAATTTGTTCATGTACAAGGGCATATGAGATTAACTTTGCACATGAGACACACCTAACGAACTACATGACTTTTCTCTAGTTAACACAATGGGTTCATTCTCTTCCTTCATATTTGGGCTAATTCTGGTCATAACACCTTGGCCTTCATGGGTAGATTGTTTATTCTGTTTATTGGAATTTCAACAATATCTTTGCATTTGCATAATATATCTCTTTTAAAATGTATTAACAGATCAAATGTAGTATGGCAATAATGTGTATTAAATAATGTATAGTAAAATGAACAAAATAGAAAATATTTATGTTAGTATAATCTGAAATTATCTCCGTAGAAGATAGATATTATCACATAGTCAAGTTTTCAAAATGCCCAAGATGTATGAGTACTCATATGCCCTTCAGTATTGTCGTTTTATCTCTGTATTATCTTTTTAAAAAACAGTTTCTGAAACCCTCAGCTAAATTCTTTTTCTATGCTGTTGTTCCTTGGAGGTCTGGATATAGAAGTCCAAGGGCACATTTGGCTCAGAGAATTGGACAGAAATCCCATGCACTGGCACATTGACGCACCACCCTGTTGAAAGTATGTTGAATCGGCAAATGTGAATTCGAGTTATAGCAGAGAAATGTCTGCAGAGATTTGCAATCTATTTTGATGGCCCTGAATGTCACATTTCCTTCCCTTCAGAAAAAAATGATCCTGTCATTCAACACCTGTAAAATTCAGGTCTTTTAACATGCTATGATCTTATGACTTGTACCTGGCACGGTGGCAGTTTTCTATTTCTTTTCTTAAGCTACAGTCTCTACCCCTCATTTCTTCAAACTTACAACCTATGAATCTCTGTCATTGATATTCTCTCCTCATAACCCTCTTCTTCTTTATTCTGATCCTATCATTCCAGGACTCCTTTACTTACAGTTTGCCCCATAAAATACCCTAATTTCTCTTCATCCATATTTTTCCATTCATTTCCCTTTCTTTCTCATGGTTTTATAGACCCTGGACTCCTCTGCTTTCTCATCATTCACTAATTAGCATGTCTCCATGGTAACAGACAGTTGCAGAGCGGGAATCATTCTCTGTACCAGCTACTGCTGAGTAACCTCTGGGCCTAGCAAGGAGGGGCCTTGACCTGATTAAGATAGGAAGACTTTTCACTTCTTGGCAGGAGAGGATCCATACATTTCAGAGAAGGCCCTGTTTCCTAGGGGAAGGAATAAGTCAATTTGGTTGAAAAGGAGTGTATACTTGGACTGAGGCATGCGAAATCAAAGTATGAAATAAACTAAGAAAATACTAAAGAAGATGTAGGAAAAATATCTAACGCTGATGCTCTGCTCCTGGTGTGTAAGGATTAGCAGTACTTTGATCTGGAAGATGCTATGAAGCAAATGGTAGCAAATACTTGGTAGCATTTACCTTCTAATTTTACATGTGGAATTCAGTAAGTGTGTGCCATGGGGGTGAGTCAAAAGAGAGAAAAACCCTACTTCCAGTGTTATGAGGTTTATTTATCATTATTTAAAATTTTATGTTCACTCTTTTAAGCTATCAACCCATAATCATATACTTACTAAGCAACTAGAATGGTGTTAATTATTAAAGAAGTTTACTGTTGCATTTTTAAATAACTTACATGGCATTGTATAGTGCATATACGAACACTTTTCCTGTATATTTTCCTATGATTTAGAGGCTAGGAAAGATATTATTACTTATAATTTATTGAGCACCTATTTTGTTTTTGACACTGGACTATGTGGTTTGCGTGTATTGTCTCTGAACTTTGTGACAGATTTTCAAGATAAGAAAGTATTATTTCAAGTTTGTATATGAAGAAATTGAGACTCACAGAGGTTAATTATGTCCCCAAGGTCAAAAGCTAGACAGAGCCTAGCATGGGACTCCTGGATACCTGAAACCAAGTCTGTGTGCAGATACACATTACCTGTACCTTCCTATACGAAGGCGTTTTATTAGTAGAACGCTATATGGGCACAAAGTGTAGCCTCCTATTTTCACAGGAAAACTTTCATCAGTAAGAAGGAGAGGCCGAAGTTTGAGGTCTCCTGTGTTGGAAGCTATAGTAGCTGAGAGGTTGAGGACCCGAAGCAGCAGATGATTTTACTGGTGTCAGGGCATGAAATGTTTTAGCAACATGTGGAAACTACAAGAGCAGGAATTTATCGCTTAAGAGCTTGCTGGTCGTGTTGCAAGCTTGTGTAAACTGGCTGTAAGCATTTTGTCCCCTGACCTATGAACCTGGGCCTGGCATTGTTATCCCAAGAACTCTGCTCTTAATAGCAAGTGGGGATGAGAACTGGAAGAGTGCTAAGCGAGCCATCACGCTCCTCTCTCCTCCGTGTCTCTGATGGAAGCATCCCTTTTCCAAATTTGAACGAGAGGTTACCAGTTTGTGTATTGCATTCTGGCGAGTGAAGGTCAACTTACGTCTCAAATTTGATTGGAACTGGGGAAAACTATACCCTTCATTCAGCTTATGAACACAATGTCTGACATCTAAGGGGAAAAATGTATTTGTTGATTGTCTTCTGTATGCCAGTTACTGTGCAAAATGCTTTTGTATGCAGTTGGTGGTGGCCGTTGAGGGTGCATCTCTCTGATCGCCTTTCCCAGGGAGTGTAACTGTCTGGCCCCAGCTGCTGTGGTCTGAAATCTGTCACTAGTTTTGTATAGAGGCCGAGAGGGTCTGGTCACTAATTCCAATGTATGCGTGGGGGAGGGTTTCTCCACATCACCAAGCAATTCTTAGACACCAGCTGGGCATCCTACAATTCAACTAAATTCTGACGTGGAGATGGTGTCAGATCCCACAGGTTAAGGACTCTGTCTGGCAAGAGTGTCCCCACAGCTCCCACTATAGACACTAGTCATAAGCCCAGGTTGTTACCTGCGCTTCTGACCAACAGGCTATAATCAGAGGTTCCAATGACTGCCTCTTTGGGTTTGATTAATTTGTTAGAGGGGCTCACAGAACTCAGAGAAACATTTTACTTACTAGGTCATTGGTTTATTATAAACGGAAATAACTCAGGAGCAGACAGATGGAAGAAATGCAAGGGCCACGTATGGTTGAAGGACACTCCGGTGAAGGACACTCTCCCCAAGTCTCCAAGTGTTTGTCAACCCAGGAGCTGTCTGAACCCTGTCCTTTTGGAGTTTTAATGGAGTTTCATTTCATAGGCATAATTGATGAGATCATTGGCCATTGATGATTGATCTCAATCTCCAGTCACCTTCTCTTCCCTGGGGGGTGTGGGACTGAAAGTTCCAAACTTCTAATCAAGGGGTTGGTTGGGACCCTGCCCCCAACCTTAGGTGACCCAGGGACATTCCAAAAGCCTCTCCATTAACGTAACAAAAGACACCTTTACGGAATCGCTTAGGAAATTCCAAGGGTTTTAGGAGTTTTGTGCCAGAAACAGGGACAAAGAGCAAATATATATTTCTTTTTATAAATTACAGCATCACAAGGCCACACTTCTCAAGGGCTGCCCCTAGCCAACAACTAGGCACGGAAGGGTGGCCAAGGCAGCTCTGTTGCTGGGAGATAGAGAGTTCTCCCCATCGGCTTTGCTGCACTTTCTTAGAACTACCATCGAAACTCTTCCACTCACCTGTCTTTTCCTCCCTCTCCTTGACAGGGGCCCAACTGCCGTTGGGTCTGACGCTTCTCTCAGCCTCCACCTGTTCTTGCCTCACTTTACCTCACAGATGTGTCCCCTGATGAACTTCCCTGACACCTGCTTCTCGGAGGACCTATATCGACACGTTGTCTAATTCAGTCTCCCCAAACTTAGGAGCTATTGATGACTATAAGAAATTGAGCCTCGGGGATTTTGAAGTACACATTCAGGTCACCATGCCAGTGAGTGGCAGTCTTCCAACCCATCTCGGTCTCTTGACTCGTCTCATTGTGCCACACTGTCTAGGACACCTTACTGTACATGTATGTTTCTTCTTTATGTGTTACTTTGCCGGTTGACAAGTTCTATGGTAGAAAAAGGAATAGGTAAAGATTAGCCTACAGCTCTCTGCCAAAAGGGAAAACAAAAAAACAAAAAAAAAAAGATCTGGAAGGCAAGTTGTTAATATAAAACGTTCACCCTTTTTCTAGAGGAACTTACAATTTAAGCTTCCCTGTACGTGTCACTGACAGGGAGCTGTCTGGCTACATGAATATGTTGTTTTTCTTTTTTTTTTTTTTTTCTCCCTACACCCCTTTTTAGGTAATTCAGAGCTGCAAGTGCTGAATCTATTTTTCAGAGATAACATGTGAATTTGTGACATTCCCTGTGGAGTTTGAGGTCTAGGAACCTAGGAAGAGATCACAACGAAACACAAGCATTGCTTCCAAGTGCTAGAGTGATTATTGTCTGGAAGTCTTAGCGTTATTTAAAAGGCAGCTTCTTCTCATTTGGATCAGGCAACGGTGTGTTTTCTGAAGGCGAGAAGGCCTTTCTATAAAAGCCAGTACAGAGTGGGGCTGCAGGCTGCTTGTGTTGTAGCAGAGGCCAGCGGCAAAAGCCACGGTAGCCGCTTCAGGGAAGCACCAGCAAGTGGAACCGATGCCTAATGAATGGAGGGCCCAGTGGGGAAGTGAAGAAAACAAAGGGAGACTTTTTTTTTCCCTTCATTTCCCCCACCCCCACCCACCACTTTTTTATTCCAGGAAAGAAAAGTACAGTTTACTGCGATTCATTCCCACACCTGGTGAAGGTTCAAGAGGACAGGGAGCCTGAGGACCTTCACCTGAATGGCTTCTTGAAAGATGCTGTGTTCAGATCTTTGGTGCCAGAAGAACACCGACTCGTCTCCCTCTTTGCTTTGCAGGGCCTCCTTTCATGTGATTTAGAAAATGTATTCTTCTCAGAGCTACGCCACCGGTCTTGTGGGTACTCCTGCTGCCCATCCGTTCTATTTCTCTGGTCGGGGCCCCAAGCAAGAGCAGGCACCTCGATCACTGAGTCATTTCCTCAGATGAGTCTACCGCAGAATCTTAGCTCTTGGATGGAGGCCCCCACTGTTGGTCTTCTGCCTCAACATTCCTTTTAACTGAATGGTGTCCCGCTTGCCTCTCTAGTTCGTCTCTCGTGGCTTCTTCACACCAAAACAAAAGTGCTTTCCGTTCTAGAAGCTTCCATTTTCCCTATGCCACATGCCTTTGCCCACGCTGTTTCTTCCACCAGTAGCGTCCTGTGCCCCTTGCTAACTCCCTTGCTGTCTGCCCATTTGGTGCGTGTTTAATTCCAGGAAGACGGCGTTCAAGTGAAACCTCCGCGAAGCCTTCCGTGACATCTCCAAACTCGATTAATTACTTCATTCTCTGCGTGTGTCAGTAATTTTGTTTAGCAGAAATTAATTTTGCCTCTCTGTGAAGATACAGATTCACATTCAGTAGATTTTCTGAGTGACTACTAAGTGCCTGGCACTGGAATGATCACTTTCACATACAGCACTTTTTGAATTTCTTTTTAGTGAAGAGACCAGAGAACATGAGCCTTTTGGATTGAGACGCACTAGTATGGCTTTCTGAAATTACTCTTGACTCTTCAGAAGGAGGAATGGGTATACATATGAGGGGCATTTTTAGTCACTTTTAGTTTGATGAAAAAACAACACAACAAAATCTTCATTGTTCGAGGTCTCTGACTTCCCCAGAAGTTTTGGGGAAAATCGTGAACCCCGCTTCCAGTGACCCTCTGCCACACGAGGACACATATTAATGATCTCTGTAGGTCTCTTTGGAAGGTGCATTATGTTATCACACTTGCCGTGAGCTCTGGGGGCCTCCAGACTCCCTGAGTGGCAGCAGGCATAGGCCCTGCCCTGTCCCACTCTGCATGGCCACCTGAGCCATGAGCAACCCAATCTCAGTCACTCCTTCTTGTAAGGTTGTAAGTAACAGCCAGCATATCTGCAGAATGCAACAAGTACCACTGTTTAATGTGTATAGGATTTTTGACATGCTAATTACATCCTGCTCCAAGCCGTGAGGCTTAGGTGATCAGCTCCGTGAAATAATCAACAGTCGGAAAAATAGCTTTTATTTTTCACTGAGATGACTGTGAAAAAATATTTTTTTGCTGTTGATAACTCTGCTTTTAGTTGAAAACACAGAGCACAGGCTGGTAAACTATAGCCTATGAGTGAGCCCGTTCTGTTGTTTCTTTTCACACGTAAAGGTTTATTGGAACACAGCCAGGCCATGTGCTTACATATTGCCCGTGACTGCTTTCACATTATAAACACAGAGTTGAGTGGTTGCAGAGAGGTTGGATAACCCACAGAGACTAAACTACTCACTGCTTCGTCCTTTGCAGAAAAAGTGTGCCGATCCCTGACACGGCGATGCAGAGTTCTTCCAGAAACCATCAAGGCAAACTCTCCAACAGCAAGTCCTTACCAAAAGCCTGATTGCAAGAATATTTTTCTCTCAGATCTTAGTATCAAGAAAGTTGGGCTTGCTCTTGAGCCACTGGTGAGTTTGTAATCTTCTGGGCTCTCTGAGTCCTGGCATGGACAGTGTCTTTCCTTCAGTTTTGGCTATGAGCACTTCCTGAACCAAAATTGCCCACCTTCTCTGTAGGTCGTATCGATCTCTACTCACTTTCAGCTTGACCTCTCTTAAATCTGCTTGGCTCTGATTACCTGTTAATTTTCACCTGATAGTCTTTATGGACATACTTGGTGGCAAAAGATGAGGTCTAAATAAATATGTAAGTATGTACATAAATACGAGGTACTTTTTGCACGTCCATAGTCTGTTGTCTAGGATGAGCTGCTGATCTATTTCTACTTCCTAGATCAAAAACTTTGAGGATACTGGCCATGTCACAGGGTGCTTTGCACATAGAACATACCCAATAAATGTGTGGATTTTTTGTTGGCTCATTTTTGGTTTGTTTTGTTTATTTCAAAACAAGCTAGCTTAGAAAACGTTTCAAAGATCAGCATATTTTCAACTTAAATTAATTGGCTGCTGTTGGTATAAATAATAGTCTCTGCAAGATGCTACTGTTGATTCTTTGGTTGAAAAATTGACTTATTTTCATGCTTTTATTAATAAAAAAGACAGTAATTGTTACTACTTATTAAATGGCTAGCATTATCTGATGCATCAATGTACATTGTTGAACTTATCTCTCCTAGCAGTGTGCAGTAGTCCTCGACGTTCCCACTTGATCAGATTGTGAAATAAGACTCAGACACCACTCCTTGCTTGGAGGGAATGTACGGGGCTCTGACCACTGATGCCTGCAGGAGTCTGGCAGGTGACGTCGGTATACGAAGTGGGTGGGTGTACACTGTGGAGTGGTGGGGACCCGTGAGCACGTGTTTGGCCAAAGTGGCAGCTGACACTCAGCCCCAGCTAACTGGGGGCTCAAATATCACCTCACTGTTGCACGCGTTTCCAGTTGTTCAGAAACCAGAAATCCAGATTTTCAGTGAGATGTTTTCATTTTAAAAGCATTGTTCGGGCATAATGAAACGTGCTGTGGATCAGGTCTGGCACCTGCACCACATGTCTTCAGACTCTTGGTGAAGACCACGGGGGTTGGGGCAAACTTCTCACCTGTGAATCTGGATTCTGGACATTCTGATTGGCAACATAACCTCCCTAAGCCTCAGTTTCCACCAAATGATGCTAACAATAGTACTGATTTATACCTAAGAAGTCCGGGACACTTAAATGCCAGTGTCAGACATACTGCAACAATCAGCATGTTGATTCCAGCTGTATTTTGACTTCCTGATAGATTTTGGTGAAGTGTTTAGCCCATGCCTGTCATGTTGAATATAATTGTGAAATGGTTATATACTTATGATTATGGCATAAGGACACGTAGCTAGTAATTTCCTATCTAGGATCTGTAACCAGGTCTTCATGGTGGCAAAGCCACATTCTTTTCTTTTGGTGCAGTCCTGATTCTCATAACTCAGTATTTTGTTACTCTAATTTTCCAGTTGTTTATCACAATAGACGCAGACCAACAACTTGGGAGCAAGGAGTTTCTTCATTTCACTAGTAGACCTATTGATGCTGTCTTGTAAATGAGCAAGCATAGCTGTAGGCATCAAAGATGACAAGAAATATCGAATAGGAGGAAGGGTTTTACTGGGGTGAAAGGGGTACATAGACAAACATGCAGTGCAGCTGATAAATACCTCTTCACTGGTATCGTCGCATCAAACCGGTATTTTTACTAAGGGAAATGGTTAGTATAGTAATGTAACATTTTCCCTAATACGACCTTTTTTTTTTTTTTTTAATAGGAAACTACATACACTACCTGCAGGGTTATTTTGTCCTTAAAGATTTGGGTAAGATACTAGCATATTTTGGCATATAGCGGCAGCACTGAACAAAGGACTGGATTTGGAAATGGAAGTCACAGATTCCACTCTCAGTTCTGCATGTAAATAACTATGTGATTTTAGGCAAATCACTCCTTGTATGATGATTAAAGATTATAAACCTAAACTACCAAGAGTGAGAATATTTGTGGGAGTTCTTTGTTTCTAGATAAAAGTACAGTATTATCACTAGAGTTATTTATATATGTGATGATAGTGGCATAGAGCACACATGAAATCATAAACACTTCTCTACTAGGGAATTAAACAGTGTTAGTAGCTTCAATAACAGAAAGATGCACCTTCAATTGTATTCCTTTTGATTTAGGCCTCATAGAAATAGATAAGTTGAGGTGTTTAATGTCTTTTTTCTTTATTTGTTTTTTGTTCTACCCTGAGAAGCAATTTTGCTCACAGCAAAGAGAATAAAAATGAAGGACTTGAGGAGAGAACAAGAAGTTTGGAATAAGTAATATAAGGAATGTACAGTGGAGATGCTTGGTGTACATGTATGAAATGTTAAGGAGACTGAAAACCCCAGTTGTGTGTAACGTACATGGATTAATTAGCATATTTCATTTTTTTCATTATTATTACTATTTTTTTTGACAGTATCCAGTACTCTGGACACAGGAGCAGAGACACAAGCAATATGTATCCATACAAGACCGATTATTATCCAGAGGAATTCAGGAAAAGAAAAACAAGGTAAATATATCAAGGGTTTGGAGACAGAATTATTTGCTTGATAAACAAGGTGTTTCAGGAATAATGGAAAAGGAAATGGGGAATGAAGGTCCAAAGGAGACTGATTTTCATAGAAGATGTGTATATACTTCAATAATTATCTTTTTGTGAGAATCTGTGAGTGTTAAACTCTTTTAGTCTCTGATGTCTGAAGAGATCTGGTTATGACAGTTTAGGTGGGTATAAAACTGCAGGCTTACTGATTTCCTCCTTAAAATTTAAGAAAGCCATTGTATTCTGGCATATGTTTTTGCTGAGGGGGAAATATATTGTCTAATTGTTGTTCTTTGGTTGGTAGGTTGGTTTTTTCCTCTGGTAACTTTTACGATTTTATCCTTATCCTTGATATTCTTCAGCTTTCTCTCATGTGATGAGGCATGGAGTTATTTTATTTATGTTGGGACCCAGGTATTCCTTCAATTTTGGAAAATTCTTGACCGTATCCCTTTAAGTATTGTGTTTCTAACATATTTTTCTGAAGTTAGATATATGTTTAAGACTCTCATTCTATCCTCTATGACTTTTTGAAGGTTTTTGTTTCTTTTTTCTTTTAAAATTTTTTAAAACATTTATTTATTATTGAAAGACAGAGAGAGACGGAGCATGAGTGTGGGGGGGCAGAGAGAGGGGGAGACACAGAATCCGAAGCAGGCACAGGTTCTGAGCTGTCAGCACAGAGCCCAATGCAGGGCTCGAACTCACAAACTGCGAGATCATGACCTGAGCTGAAGTCGGATGCTTAACCGACTGAACCACCCAGGCACCCCTGAAGGTTTTTGTTTCTGTTTCTTGTCCATGATGCATTAAAAGTAATTTCCACAATATCATCTTTCAATGAATTGTGACTTGTCTAGATATTATTTCTGTGTGTGAAAATTCTTATTGCTCCATATCCTTGCTAACACTTGGTATTAGTTGTTTTTAGCTTTAAGCATTTTGATAACTGTACCAAAGTGGTACCTCATTGTGAGGTTGGCACCTTTATATAAATCTATTGATTCTTTGGATATTCTTTTTTAAGAATACCTGTTCAAATGTCCTACGTCTTTTTCATTGGATTGTTTGTATGTTTCCCTAATTGATTTTTATGAGTTTATATATATTTCGGATATAAACTTTTATTTGATTAAATTGTTGAAAATATTTTCTTCTACACTGTGGCTTACATTTAAACACTCTTGACAGTGCTTTTTCCCTCTTCAATCAACAGAACTTCTTAATTTTAATATAGTTTAATTCATCATCCTTTTCTTTATTGACCTGCTTAAGAAATCTTTTCCTTCCCTAACATCACAAAATATCCTATGCCTATTATTATTATTGTTGTTGTTGTTGTTCTTGTTGTCAGCCATTCACATAAATATCTACAAACCATTTGGAATAGATTTTGTCTACAACATCATGTAGAGATAATTTTTCTCTCTGTGGATATTCAGTTATGCCAGTAACATTCATTAAAAGACTTCTTTTTCCACTGCTCTGCTGTGGCACCTTTATTATAGATCAGTGTTTATACATGCAGCAATCTGTTTCTGAGCTCTCTATTTTCTTCAGTTGTTCTATTTGTCCACCCTTTGTACTACCAGTATATCATCTTAATTTTATAGCTTTATAATAATCATTGATATCCAATGATATTTCCTCTTTATCTCAGTTATTCTTGGCCTTTTGCATTTTCAAATAGAAATTTAATAATACTTTTTCTCTTTAATTTTTTTATGTTTATTTATTTTTGAGAGAGAGAGAGAAACAGAACACAAGCAGGAGAGGGGCAGATAGAGAAAAAGACACAGAATCTGAGGCAGGCTCCAGGCTCTGAGCTGTCAGCACAGAGCCCCAACATAGGGCTTGAACCCACAAACTGCGAGATCATGACCCCAGCTGAAGCTGGACGCTTAACCGACTGAGCCACCCAGGCACCCCGAAATTTAATAATACTTTTAAAATCAGCTTGTCAAGTTACACGCACATCCACAAAACTGTTCGGAGATTGAAATTACATTGGGTCTATAGATAATTTTAGGGAGACTTGATATCTTTATGATATTGACTATTGAGTTGATCAAGAATTATCCTATGGGCATTTAGATCTTTAAAATTCTTTTCAATATTATTTTATAGTTTTCTGCTTAGAGATTTTTTAGTCTCTTATATTTATTTCTTTTTTTAAAATTTATTTATTTGTTTTGAGAGAGAGAGAGAGACAGAGACAGAGAGAGAGAAAGAGCACAAGTAGGGAAGGGCAGAGAGAGAGAGGGAGAGAGAGAATCCCAAGCAGGCTTTGTGCTGTCAGTGCAGAGCCTGACGCGGACTTGATCTTAAGAACCATGAGATCATGACCTGAGCCGAAACCAAGAATGGGACACTTAATGGACTGAGCGACCCAGGCACCCCCTCTTATATTTATTTTTAGGTATTTGATATATTTTGGTATTATTATAAATGATATTTTAAAAAATTTTATTTTTGTGTCTCTAGTGTATGTAGATTCAAATGATTATTGTAATTAACCTTTATCCAGGAAATTCACTTCTTTTTTTTTCAAAAATTTATTATGGAAATTTTTAAACATACAAAAAAATAGAATCGTGTCAAAAACCTCCATGTGTCCATTACTCAGCTTCAACAATTGTGATTAGCCTTTCAATCTCCTAACCTTGTATTTAATTATAATAACTTTCTACATATTATTTTGAATTTTCTATATACATAATCATACTATTGGTAAATAATGACAATTTTATTTCTTCTTTCCCAATATTATTTATCTACTTACTTTCCCTGCTCCTTAAGATATTGAGAAAAAATTTGAAAAGAAAAAATAGCTTTCTTACCATGTTTGTAAACCTGACCGGGCCTTTTTATTTTCATCAAATGGAGCTTAGGAAGGAGATTCTCGGGTATCTGAGTGTCACAGGGATCAGTGTTTTGACTAAGTTAAGACATGTTTATTCTTAACTATTTGCATAACTTGAGAAGTGCTAGTCATAACTATAACAGATTCACAACTGTTTTAAAAAAATACCAAAAGCACATCAATATGTAGTTCCTGTGTTTACATGTACTTACATATTTAAAGTTAATTCTTGGCATTTACAGGGGCACCTGGGTGGCTCAGTCGGTTGAGTGTCTGACCTTGGCTCAGGTCATGATCTCACAGTTCGTGAGTTTGAGCCCCGCTTTGGGCTCTGTGCTGACAGCCCAGAGCCTGGAGCCTGCTTCCGATTCTGTGTCTCCCTCTCCCCTGCTCATGCTCTGTCTCTCTCTCTCTCTCAAAAATATATAAACATTAAAAAAATTTTTTTAAATTCTTGGCATTTACTTTATGGTTACTAAAGTAATTTGAAAGTCTCATTGAAAAGATAAGGTATAACCACCTACAAACTGACATACTTATGTGTTCTAGAGTTTGTGAAAATGCCTTTAATTGGCTTATGCAGAGAATGAATTTCAACTCTGACAGTAACCTGCTTTTCAACACACTTTATAGTTCTTATCCGTAACAGGCAATAGCAAATGTAAAGAAATTTTTAACTGTGAGAATTGAATGCTAAAAAAATTAACAGTTTATTAGGTTGTATTTTATTTAACAACCTAGGAAGTTCATGGCCATTTGCAGTTTCAGCGTAATTTTCAGGTGCAATTGGGAATTTGGCATTCTCAATGGAGCTGTTAGTCTGGCAAACCTTGTAGGTGAAATAAATACATTTAATAACACATGTGAAGGGAACATTCTAAAACCAACTTTGATGGCTTCATTTTCTACAACTGAACTGGGTCACCCAACATGGCTCTTATTGTTCTGATGTTGGGGTACAGTCTTTTTTCATAATAAATGTATGAATGACTGTCAGGAGACACGAGCTTGACATACATGGATCTCAGCCTTCATACCTCTGTCTGTTACGTTCTTATGAAATTCTTTTTCATTGCTCTAGCAACTTCGATAGTTTCTTCTCAGCTACTGCATTGGGTCCCTGTGTTCTTCCACAGCCCCTACCACAGGGACATCCCCCTCTCTTTGTTTTTAATATACATTTTTTAAAGTTTATTTATTTTGAGAGAGAGGGTGCGGAGAGAGAGAGAGAGAGAGATTGAGCAGGAGAGGGGTAGAGAGAGAGGGAGAGAGAGAATCCCAGGCAGGCTCCACACTGTCAGTGCAGAGCCTGAGGCAGGGCTCAAACTCATGAACCATGAGATCATGACATGAGCCGAAATCAAGAGTCAGATGCTTAATTGTCTGAGCCACCCAGGTGCCCTAGGCATCCCCTCTCTTTTACCCAATCTTTTTTATATTCTTTTAGGATATAAAATACATTTTACATATGTTATTGCTCTGTATTCAGAGTAGAACTGATGCATCAGAGTGTGAATATTGTTTCATCTTGACCAGAAGTCAGATTTGGGGTCACTCTAGCAGCAAGGTGGAGGACAAACTGGAGGCAAGCAAGAATGGAGACAGAGTCACTGTATGAATCTTGAGAACAGGGCCAGTGCCATGGAGGTGGAGAAGGGAAGAACAATTTTATAAATCAGCAGATGTAACTAGAGACCTCTGAATCTGTTTCCCGACTCAGAATTCTGGGGACTATGGGTGTGTGAGGAAAAGCTGCACTGAGAATCAGGAGGGCAGATATCAATGAAACCGAAGATGTTGATGGATCTTACAGTTAAGGATTTAGGAGTCAACATTCCTGAGATGCTTGGATCAGAGCCTAAGTATGGTGTGGCAAGATGGGGACAGGATGGGAGGAGATACAGGGTCAGACTAAGATACACACTGAACTGGCCACCATCATGGGGAGAAACTAGCTTTGTGCTTAGAAAATTTACAGAAATGAGTTGGAAAATGGTAATAAACCTTTCGAAGAATAGAAAGATATGACAGGGAATTGGGGGAGGGGTGTGGAGAGAGAGAGAGAGAGAGAACTAAATCAGGGAGTTAAACAATAAGTGAATATTTCTGTTAGTCCAAATTCTTCCCCAAACTGAAAGCAGTTATGGGTGCCTGACTTGGCCCTGTGAGAATTATCCAGTGTTGCTCCCTCATAATATCTGGGAGTCTAGAAAATGGAGGGATACAATGAGTGATATAAGAAAACACTCATGTCTTCTTTTCAAAATAAGTAACATAGACTTCCTGTTCCATTTGATTTTATGTTTGATATACTGTGTAACTATCTGGATGTTTATATCCCACTGCAGCTTAAGTAAACCAGAGCTGAGAGACCAAAGAGGCATGATCTCATAGTACCTATGAAAAGAGAGGTTTCCATCTATTCATTCTTTTGCTCTATTCATTCATTCATTCATTCATTCATTCATCATTCATTCATTCAGCAAATATCTATTAAGGGCTTATTAAGTGCCAGAAGTAGTCTGAGCCCTGGAAGTACATCAGTGAGCATTATTGTAAAATTTAATTTGTAGAAAACTGGAGTAGTAAAACACAGAAACAGAAAAGACATGTGTACTTTCTTTCTGAAGTCTTCCAGTAGCAGTGGAAGAAGAACAAGGACCAAGTCTTTTAATCACTAGCTTGATGGCCCTTCAATGACTTCAGTTCTGAAAGCAAATATTTTGAACAAATGTGTTAGTTTACACGTGACTGCTAAGAGTTGGGGGTACAAATGTAAAGTAGGATTGCAGGTCTTAAGAAACAGATTTGAAGCCAGCTAGCCAAACAATTACAAACAAATGGCGTGATCATGGTTCTGATAAAGCTCAACACAGGGAGCTATGGAGCACATAGTAGGTTCAGTTACATGCCCCGGAAGGTATAGAAAGGCTTCTAGAGAGGCCCTCCCAGCTGGCTCTGGAAGGAGAGGGAAATAGCCAGCACTGATATGGAAGGAGCAGGCAGCGGGAAGAGAATGTGCAAAGATTTTCACTAACACTACCCTGGAGCTGGCATCTTGTTACAATCTCTTCAAACCTTTTTGGAATTAAGCTTTCTCCCTCTTTCTTGACACACTAGAGGGTATTTTCTTCACCAAACTCCCTTGCCTGACAGAAGACGGAAGAGTGACCAACTTTGGGAGTGGAGGTGCACGTTGACTGGGAAGAAATAAGAGGGAGACTTCTGGAGTGCTGGAATGTTCTAGATCTTGATCTGGGTGTTGGTTGCATGCGTGTATACACATGGAAAATTCTATTGAGCTATATGCTTGTTAGAGCCATGCATTTCACCATACATTGAGCTAGAGCTCAATGAAGCAAGAGCTAAACCTCCCAGCCCAAGTGACATGATAACACTCATGCCATTCCTGTCACATTACTTTTCATATGATACAATCTGTGCTTGGCACCAGGTATATTCTGGGTTTTTTTTTTTGTTGTTGTTATGTTGACTTTTATTTTTCATTCTCTGCTTATTTTTTGTAGGAGAATCTTTGCAGAAACCTTTTCAGATTACCTATGCCATTCAAAAGCTTGATTTTGTCCTGGGCTCCTCCTTGTCCTCTGTTAAGGAATCTCCACAGTCTTAGACTGAGAATATATGAACCCATACACAGGGTACAATTCATTTGATAGTGTTTTAGAGGCTTCTGTGGCATACAGCTATGGAACACGTGGTTTTTTTTTTTTCCATTAAAAAAATTTTTTTAAATGTTTATTTATTTTTGAGAGAGACAGAGAGACAGAGCGCAAGCAGGGGAGGGGCAGAGAGAGAGGGAGACACAATCTGAAACAGGCTCCAGGCTCTCAACTGTTAGCACGGAGCCTGATGCAGAGCTCGAACTCACGAACTGTAGATCATGACCTGAGCCAAAGTTGGACGCTTAACTGACTGAGCCACCCAGGAGCCCTGAAACACGTGTTTTTGTTTCTCTCTTTGGGTGCATTGCGGAAGGGGATAATTCTACTACTTCTCTTATTGTATTTGGGAGAGTGAGCTACGTATGCTGTTATGTACTCTATAAATTTTGCCGAGACGAAATGAGTGTGGAAAAATCCAGAAAATGTTTGTTTCTATTTTGATTTATGAGCTTCTTAGAAAAGAGAAGGGAAAGACCTAAATAGTATACTTAGGGGATCTTATTTCTTCCCAACCCTTGGAACAGATTAAAAGAGGAGAAGAAATAAAACAATCTTGAAAGTTGATTGAGGGATAAAACACCCACAGAACAAATTTGACTTATTCAAGTTTTATGAATCTCCAAATAGCAGGTTTAAGTAGGTTTGCCAGAGCTTAGGTATATGTGTCTGCCAAGCAAGCTAACTTTCTAAAGAACGGAGTTCTTTGCATTTTCTTAGGTCAAAAATCAAGTTTGTAGCTTAGCTTTTGCTCTTGGAAAATATCAGATGAAAAAGAGAAGAAAACAGGCCATTTATTTAGTGATTGTAGAATACCTTGAATGAGAAATCTAATCTCAGGTAAGGCAATTCACGGGTCAGATGAAGCTCCACGTGAGGGTTAGAAAACTAAGCCTGGATTCCTTTCATGTTGCTCAGACAGGGTGATATTTGAGGCTCGCTAAGGCAAGCCTCATTGAATACTTGAAAAACCCTTCAACAGACCTGTACTGTAAATGTTAAACTTGCTTTAAGAGGCCAGATTTTAAGTGTTTCCCAGCACTGGAAGAAATGATAATTATGTAAAGTGATAGAGGTATTAGCTAACAATACCGTTGCAATCCTATTGCAATACAAATATATTAACTCAATATGTTGGGCATCTTAAACCTCCACAATGTTGTGTAATGTTACACAAACATCACTCAATGAAAAAACACAAATCAAACCAAACCACAACCGCCACCGCCACAAAAACTCCTTCTAGAGCTGTCCTTCCTCTGATGGCCTCGGTTCCCAATTCTCTCTTCTTCACACCAGGACTGCCAGTCACCTCACAATGGCTCTGTGGTCCAAGGCCACTCGATATGGGTCCTCACCTTGGGCTTCAGGAATGCTCACACCTTGTCTATCTTTGGTCCTGACCAAGGGATCCTGGTCCTCGGGATCCTGACCTCTGTCATCTAAAGGTTACTTGTTGATTCCAGAACCAAATTGTGCAAATGTGTTTATTGATGCAATTCTGCTAATGGGAGATGTTATTGTACCATGATGCCCTCTTTTTACTTTCATTAATCAAATGACATTAAAATGTTTTGTTGTAAAAAAATGAGAGAACACAGTAATCATGCTTAAGAGAATGAAAAGATTCAGGATCTTTTCACCCAGTAACTACTGTTAACATATGCATATTTGTGCACATGCATATACACATGAATATAACTTTTTGCCTTTTTCATTTAAACAATATTTAACTAAAAGCATTTCCAAGTCAGTAAATATGTTTCCAGGACATCATTCTCTGTGGCTGTAAAATATTTTATTTTTAAAATAAATGACTATTTATTTAATAGTCACTTGCTCTTGGATAGGCAACTACTGTGCATTTTTTCTCTATTAACTAAATTGTGAATCCTGCTAAATCATCTATATTTCTGAATAATAATGTTCTTAGAAAACATCTTCGACCTAGAATCTCCAGGTCAAATGGGTGCATAAGAAACACCTGGTCACTTTCTCAGCTAGCTTATCTTTATTATTTAAAAAAAGGAATGTATGCCCATTGTAAAATCCCGATCATATATAATGAAAAGTAACTTCTTCTTCCACCAGAGACTCTTGGTTCTCCCATAGGCAACTACTGTTAAACATTTCTTCTGGTACCTTCTGGAAATAGTCTGTGTAAGCATATACATGTAGTATATATTTTTCTTTTTACAAATGGATGTACATGCTTTATTCTGTACTTTTATTTTGTATAATCAAAATAAAATGTATTTGGAGCTTCTTCCAGTTTAGAACACATGGATCCAACTCATGATTTGTGCTGGCCACATAATAATGATGGTATGAATGTATCAAATTGGATACGATCATTGTTCTGTTCATGGAATTAGGCTGTTTTCTCTCCTTTGTTAAGACAAATACAGCAACAACACTCTCATTCATCTGGGTTTTTGTACATATATGAACCTTGACAAATTCTTGCAAGTACAGTTTTAAGGCTTTTGATACATATCCCCAAACTGTCCTTTATTGAAGAATACATTTACGTTATTATGAGGAGAAAAAGGACATAGCCCTCCCTTCACCCCCTTCCCCCCACTTTATTTTTTTTTTACAAAAAAGCTTTAGGGACAATATTTAAGTTCCTTTTTTTAAATGTTTACTTGTTTATTGAGGGGGAGGGAGGGGCAGAGAGAAAAGGAGAGAGAATCCCAAGCAGGCTCACACTGTCAGTGCAGAGCCCGACATGGGGCTCTATCCCATGAATTGTGAGATCATGACCTGAGCTGAAATCAAGAGTCAATTGCTTAACTGACAGAGCCACCCAGGTGTCCCTAAGTTCTAATGACCAGCTGTAAAGTTGGGGTTTTCAGCCCCAACTGGGTAAAGAAGGAAACTGGGTAAAGGCAGCATCTCTTTAATATCCTTCTGTTCCTCCCTCAAAGAAGCCATTTCCTAACATGCTGGATTGTTAGTGAGTATCCACAGAGACATTTCAACTTCAGCTCCTTCACCAGGAAGGGCACCATGACTCTGCCCAATCAAATTTCTCAGTCTATTTCTTTGCCAACCGTGTCACCAGTTCTTCTTAGCATTTTTTTTTAATTACTTAAGTATCTCTGTCTCAGGTATCTTATTCCTTATCTTTTTTTACTTAGAGTGTAAACTCCTTGAAAGTAGTGGATTATTTTGTTCAGTATTACATTTCCTGCTCTATTCACTATTCAGTATTACGTATTCCTGGTCTATTGGAGTGGCTTAGTCAGTTTTTATTGAAAGCATGTGTCAATTCAGTCAAGCAACAGAAGTTTCTAGAAATCCCCATATCATAGCTCACTTGTCACAAGTTTCGTACTATTGTTTTGTGTGTTATCACCCTCTGAATTAAAGCAAGAATTTTAAATCTATGGTTAGGGATGAGCTTCAGAGGGTGTGTGATAAGCTTATAGGCCAAGTCTGGGGTACATGTGAGAGTGTGTCTTTTGGGGAGTGCATGGAGAAAAGGAGAAGTTTCCTCGTGCTTATGGAAACTCATTTGTTTCATCTTTTTATTTTTTTTTACTCTCAAAAATAATTTAGCATAAATTATTCTAAAGCAGATATGTTAAGAATCATTCTTTTAATGTGACTGGTGAACTAGGTGTGATGTTCTTGACTTTAAAATAGATACTAAGCTGATTAAGCAGCGTTGGGTAATTGTAGGGCAAACAATATTATGGGGAGCAAAGAACGCTTTCTGGTCAGAACCATGCTTTTTCTTCTGGATTTGTAATGATTGCTGGAGAATTCTTGGGGAGAAAAAAAAAGGTGTGTTATTTTCACATTCACTTTGAAAGAGAGATAATCTAACTTACATGGCAAAATATTAAAAAATAATTAAAAATGAAATATTCTGATTGATGACACTTATAGATCAGTAAAGAAGATTAAATGTAATGTTTTATAATTTTAAAATGTTTTTCATGTGATTTTTCTCATATTACAAGAAAAGGTTCAGAGAGTGCTAAGTGGATTACTAAAATGATTTAATATTTTTAAATATTTCCCTGTTCAAAGAGAATTTAAGTAACCAGTATTTTGAACATGAGATTGTTACACACATGAAATTCGGGGGATACATGGAAAGGCAGAGCATGTTCCTTTTGAAGAGGGATTTCGTTAGCATGTGGGAGGAAACAGCACAGTGTTTGGTGTTCTGGTTAAAGGTAGTACTGAGAGAATTGACAGCTTAGCCAAGGGACCTGGAAAGGGGGCTGTTGGACAAAACATAATGAGGAGAAGAAATTGCTTTAGAAAGCTGTCTGGAAAAATAATAAAGGTAATAAAGTAATAACATGTTATTTTCAGAGTCAATATTAGCATGTGCCCAGATCCCTTCCAAAACAAAAAACCAAAAAAAACCCTACAAAAACCAAAAAACGAAACACCAGAAAAACAAAACGAACAAGTCATTTAGGAAAAAGAAGGAGATGGGGTGGGGGGGTTTGATTAGATGAATCTGGACTAGATTTCATGAATAAGTGGTTTGGCCTTGGCACAGAACACTTTCATTCCTTTTCGCATTCACTATCAGGTTAGCAGCTGCTATCTCTTATTTTATTTATTTATTTTTAAATGTTTATTTTTTTTTTGCGGGAGAAAGAGAAAGAGAGAGAGAGAGAACTCATGGAGGAGGGGCAGAGAGGAAGAGAGAGAGAGAGAGAGAGAGAGAGAGAGAGAGAGAGAATCTCAAGCAGGCTCTGTGCTGTCCGCGTACAGCCTGACCTCACGAACCCAGAAGCGTGAGATCATGACCTGAGGTGGAATGAAGAGTCCGCCGCTTGACTCACTGAGCCACCCAAGCACCCCTAAGTTAGCAGCTGTTATATATTAGTGCTGTGTTAAGGAACACAGGCTATTGGCGGCTCTGGCCAACGCACGGGAAGTGGCCCGCTTCAAGTACAGTTTAGTGTTTTGTGGCTTTTTAGAAGGCGAGCTAAAAGTGGGACAGGTCCTTATCGTACTCAATTTTATAATGAATCAAGATTGTGATTCTCTGCGACCCCACTACGCAGGTAGGGAAAATAAACTGCAACAGGGACACAGTCCTAACCTCAGATTCCACAGCTTGGCCAAACTTAGTCTCGTCACTGATGCTCATCTAGACTGTCAACCTCTGGCCCATGCCGAACATGCTTCAGGTGAATTGAAATAAAGATTATATTGTAATATGAACAAATTACCCTGTTAAATTTGTAAATGTTTCCTAGTTGACAGAGGCCGGGGTTACTCACACAGAGTAATTGGACATTAAGCTGCTATACGGTGGCCTATTAACTACAGAACAGCTTTGACGAGAGATTGATTTTTAACATTTTTAATTAACAAAGAATGAGCAAGATAAATCTGAAAGGTGAGGAGCCACACGAAGTTGTGAAGAGTGAGAAATTTGAAAACAGTTATTCACTATCCTTCAACGTATTAACATGATCCAGCATGGTTAAAAATGTTTCAGTTTTTAAAATTTTCTTATCAGAAGTGGAACACCCACATTTATGATTGCCCAGGTGTAATGTATGTTAAGATGTGAAATTTATAATAAGTATTTAAAATGCTATGTTATCATGAATTTGATGGATGTACGATTAGGAAATGATACAGCCTCCCCCCCCCCCCCCATAGCAACTTTTAAAAGAAAAGAAAGTCTAGTTAGAAAACATTCTCATATATGAAATAAGCTTTCCAGTTGTGGATGGATATTCATTAGTCATGTGTTTCTTGTTTTAGCTCAAGTCTTAATATTAGAAATAAGATAGAGACTTTATTAAACCACACACACACACACACACACACACACACACAGACACACACACACACAAATTCACCAAAGTTAGAACAAATTACTCTCGGCCATGAAAATAACCATGGATTCAATTAGTAGAAATTTGAAATGGCTGATACCCAGAGAGGTATCCATATACTAGTTAAACATATTTTAAAGAGGTAATGTTCAATTTCTCTCTTGTTTTAATAAACCTTCATTTTGGAAAAATAGAAAGAACCTAGACATCACTTCAAAGTGGCTCATTAATTGGGGCGCCTGGGTGGCTCAGTCGGTTAAGCATCCAACTTCGGCTCAGGTCATGATCTCAGGGTCCATGAGTTCAAGCCCCGCGTCAAGCTCTGTGCTGAAAGCTCGGAGCCTGGAGCCTGCTTCAGATTCTGTGTCCCCCTCTCTCTCTGCCCCTCCCCTATTCATGCTCTCTCTCTCTCTCTCTCTCTCTTTCTCAAAAAATAAACGTGAAGAAAAATTAAGAAAGGATTCATTAACATATTAGTAAGTTAGGATTTATAGTTGTTCTCATAGTAAAAATTATGATTTATTTTTCACATAAGTGAGTTACCTCCATGAAGAAACTAAAAATTTGCATGATGCAACTTAGGTTGGTTTCAGAAATACCTCATGGACTCCATCTTTTATTTCCATTCTCTCTTATGATCTATGATAATTTGCCCAGTCTAATGGTTGCCCGATTCACGGTACAATTTTTGTGCCTTGGTAACAAATCAAAACTATGACACTTTTTACTACTATTCTTTGATCTACAAACTTACTTGGGGGAATCATGCTCTTTCTCTTTCCCTTCCTTTCTTTCTCCAACTTTTTAAGTATGTTCCTCCTTCTCGTATCCATTTCCTTTTAAATAAGTGATGTCCCCTTAGCCTTATCTAATCAGATTAAAAACAGTGACTCAGATTATGAAATTATATTTTGACAACAGGGTAATCTGAAGCCCTTTCCAAGCTCAGTTGATGCTCAGACGGGTTATCTCTTTGCTCCTTCCTCTGAAGTAACTCGTGGATCTGATGCAGTAACTCCCCTCCAAGGGGGATGACAGGTAACACTGGCTCTAGCAGTCAGTTGTTATAGTCACTTATTCTGACCCCCAGTTTCTTTCTCTCTCTCTGTTGCTCCCCCTTTCTTTCTTCCTCACTCTTCCTTTTGACTAAAAAGTGATCTTTAATGACTCGCTAAATGACAATCCCCTCGCACCAGGAATTTTCATGCCAATTTGACCTCACCTTTCTGAGAACCAAGGGGCTAAGTAATCAATTCAGACAGAAGAACAGATAGAAATGAATGTGAAATGTGGCAGGGGTCTTAGCCCAAGTTGTGTCGATTGTGAGATCCAAAGATGTGTGAGCCTGTCAGGTGGATTGATGGGGAGGCCCACTGAAAGTTGTTTTGTGGGAGGCATTACTGGACAACCCATCCAAGGCAGAGAGGGAGCCAGGCATGAGACACTTCCTTCAATAACAATACCTCAGACTTATGAGGGGAAGGGAGATTCTGGGGATTTCTTGGGTGGCGGTGTCTATCAGCCCAGCACATTCTTCCCCCCTCCCCCAGTTGAACTCGTGTCTGAGGCTTCCAGTGACCTGTGAGCAGTGTCTGTAAGTGCAAACTGAAAGAGCCGTTCGGCCATGTGAAGACTCCTGGGGCACAAGCATACTGTTTTGGCTGCGGCCATCTGACATACGGTGATACACAAAGAGAGAGACACATTCTCATCCACTTCAAAAGCTAACTGCCAACAACATTGGGTCCTCACAGGATCAGGTGCGTTAGCAGTGGTAGGAGGCTGTGGGGTGTGTGGGGTCAGCCGTGTCCAGAGAGGGGTGGTGTGCGGGAGGCATGATGCCGGGCAAGTGGAGAGCGGCGCACCGTAGAGGTAGTGGCATGATGGCCAAGCCGGCAGGTACCGCATGGTGGGTAATTACACTTGTGTGAACCAACTATTGGCCCCCTGAAATACGAGGAGGAGGAGGACTTGGCAGCGGTCTGAGCCACTGGAGGAAGAAAGCAGTGATACTTGGGTTATGTGTCCAAATTGGCTCTACGTGCTACAAGTGTGGCTCCTGAAGAAACACACGCTCTCAAAGGCAGCATGCGATAATATTGCCATGACTCAATAGTTTAGTCTTGAAGCCCATTTCCATTCATTCTACTCTGTAAGAAGTTAGGATAATGAGTGCTACGATGAGAAAATGGGTCGCCATTTTGATAAGGAAGGCGATTGTGAAATATGAGGGTGGGGCGGGGAGGAAGCCAGGAGAATTAACAAAGGTAATTAAGGTAGCCAAAGCGAGATAAGCTGATTTTCACATTACAAAATATATTTTAATTGAGCAAAAAAGAGAGCTATTCACATACATGTATTTACAGGAGGCAGAAACAGCAAAGATAACTGTGAAAACTGACACTGGGAATTATAGAGGAGGAAATAGACCAGTTACTTCTTGTACTCAGCCTCATTTTTTGTTTTTTCCCAAGGCTGAAAAATGATAGTGGATTATATAAACAAAGCAAGAATAAAATTACTGTGAAATAATGCTAACTTCTAGCAGTCTCCTTTAAGTGCATCCTCATTATTTGTCAGTTCACCGGCCATGCATACAAGAATATTAATTTTTTTTCTTCATGAACTGCCCAAGGATTGGGCAATCTTCAGACACTGAAAGCATGTGTTCCTTCGTGCATTGGTGCATGCTGAATAGGGTTGTCCTTTTTCTAAATTATCATCTGCTTGCCTGTGCAATTTCCATGAGCAAATATGGGTATTTGCACACGCAAATGGAAGTGCATGAAAATAATATGCGCTCAGTATTAGTGGGCCCAGCCAGCCAGGGTTTGACTTTTTGGAGTTAAGAGCCCTGTACATGCTGCGTGAATTTCTGAGAAAGCTCACTTAGCAAGCACAATACATAAGCTGAGGCTATAATTCCATTAGCTAAATATGTCTTCGTGCAAAACCATATAGTTAGGGTCTGGAGTTGTAAAACCCTTCCAAGGACATTTTACTAGGATCTGATAGAAGCTAACCCTTGGCTGTGAACATATTCACTGATAGATTAGGGTTTGAACTGTAGGATAAATCTTTCAATTTTCTTTTAAGCGGTTGCTTAAAAGGTTGTATTATTATGGGAAACAAGAGGGGGAGCTTACACATTCAGGGCTATATTGCCAAATAATGTCTGAAAAGCAAAAGATTACAAAAACGAGCAAGGTTGGTAATCACACACAACCAGGCTTCCTCTCAGAGGCCCTGTATATCCTAATATTTTAAGGAATCGATTTACCATTTTACTAATGCAGGATACTGATGTGTATGTCTCATAGCTGTGCTGACCTGTATCTATACCTTGAGAAATCTAATGGTTTCTTTCAGTCTGAAATCTTCCAGCTGTGGCTTAAGAGATGACTTTGGATGCTCCTCACTATTCTAGAATCTCTTAAAGCTGCCCTGTTTACAGACTCTCAAGTCCAGCTCTCTTTTTCATGACACAGACACAAAATCCTAAAATACTTTTTTCAGTTTTTATTTCCACAACATAATTTTCTTAGTCAAGCTATTCTGGAGCATCATTTAAGAATTTCTACTTATTACATGGTCTCTCGTCACTGTTCAGCTTGTGAATTCTTTTTAAGGAAAAAGAATATTCACATCGCACCAAGGGGAAAAGGGATGTTTTCCTGGATCTTTGGGAGGCCAAATAACCAACTGAGAAGTGAAAAACTAAATTGATCAGCTGGAATTGTTATATATCATGATGAATAATAATTCAAATGAAGTTCCCCCTCATGGTCAGTTGTTGTTTGAATCTATGGGGCAAACTGCATTTCCCAAAGTTCCGGACCCACAGGCAGCTGCAGGGGCCCCAGCTATCTGCATGCACGCCCATGGCTACACAATTTCCCTATAGCTGAGGATGCTGTGGTTGAGGCAGGTGTCTGGGGCTTGGCAGGGGTGTGCCGCTGCACAGCTGCAACATGACCTCCTGTCCTGCATGCTCTTCTAGAACCTTTCTCTTACCTCCCCAAAACACGGAATCAAATTCTCCCTTTCTTGGCTCTGGGCAAGCTTGTGATTTGCTTATAACCTGTAGAATGTGGTTCAAGCGACACTGCGATTTCTGAGGCTCAATAATCAAAGACAGCACAGCTCTGCCTTGCTGGCTGGGACACTCACTTTTGGGCCGCTGATCCATCAGGTAGCAGCCAACACCCTGAAGCTCCACACTATGAAGAAGCCTAGGCCACCGGGAGAGGTCAGGTGTTGGTGCTGCCACCAACAGCCCCTGATGGGGCCAAAGCTGACAGCCAGCATCAATCACCGGTCATGCGAATAAACATACCTCCATATGACATCAGTCCTCGCTATGGATTCAGCCTCAGCCTTTGAACCTTCTAGCTGGGAACCAAGTCTTCAAAGAGCAGAGAGAAGCCATTCCCATGGTGCCTTGTCTAAATTACTAACCCAGAGAATCCGTTAGCATAATAAAGTGCTTGCGTTAAGCTCCTGAACTTAGGGTTAATTCAACAGAAATAGCACCCAGAAGAATTAACAAGGTACTTGAGATATTGCAAGGTCCACTTGGGATGAGACGTTGGGTATCTAGTTCTAAAACCCAGTGATACTGAATACTTTTTCAGAGAGAAAGTCACTGGTTAATTATTTCAAGGACAATATTCTCAGTTTACAAATTAGCTGTAGCTAGAAAAAGTATACACAAAAGTCTGTTTTGAAATGATTAGTAAATCGATCACACTGGGGGATAAGTTGCACAGAGAGCCAAGTCGGCCAGAAGACGTTTTGTCAGGCCACGTGGGCATGGGTGGTGCCACCCCCATTCTGTTTTCATTCTCTGCCTTTCTCTTCCCCTTCTTTTCTCTCATCCTAGCCCGCAGCCCCTTACAAGGTGGGCTGGTGTGCTTATGCGAAGTCACGTGGTCCATGATCGTGTGAAGTCAAAGTGGTTTACGTTTTGCCCCTCATCATGCACATGCCTGATGATGGGAAAAGTTACTTTTACGTGCAACAAACACCAACTTTCTATTTCTCCCCACAAGCCATAGTGACAAAGAGCCAAAAGGATCTCTTCACAAATTATTTTGGAAGTGACAGCTCCCAATGATGATCCACGGCTAGAGAAACTCAACAGAAAAATGTAGTAATAACTGTCCAGGATATTGTACGTATGTTTAGTGGGAAAAAAATAAATTCTAAGAGGAATAGTTTGGAGTGCAAAACTAAAGTGTAAGGTAAAGAAAGAAAGTGCATTTAGAAAACATTTCTCAACATTAGCCCCTCCATTCCTGCTAATTCCAATGTGTTTATAGGTAGACACGAGGCTTGTTTCACCTGGAGGCCGAACGCGGGACAGTTATGGTAGGTTCTGGCCTCATGTGGCCCGTCCTTTTGTACTGAAACGTTTGTAGCGGATCTCAGGTAGATTCTGTGCTGTCTCAGCACTCTACGAATTTTCATATTACACATTGAATTTCACCTCTGGGGGGAAGGCTGTAGAAGTGAGTGGACACTGTAGACAATGGTACTGGGAACAGGTGGATTCTTGGTTACTATATAACATGGTCTGAAATGGGTCCCTTTCTTGATTGTTCACAATCTAAATGATAGTCAAAAAAAATAAATTTGCACAACCATTTCTATAGTTACTTTTATAACTACTAAAAATAAATGCCCATGATATATTTCTATTATATGAGCAGAGAATTATTGCCTCCTGTGTTAGTTCCAATCAACCCCCCCCTTTTGTTTTTAAATTGGGCAGGTGTGGGAGAGATCACACGGCAGAGACAAGAGCACAGGTGACTGTTTGCTACAAGCACATCTTGCATTCTGCATCGAAAGCATCACTTCTGTCACGATTGCCACACCGCTGTTTACAGAAGCACCCCCAACTTGGCGAATTTAATGACACATCCTCCTGTATGGGTCACCGGATATCTGGTCCTAAGTTTCTACAGTTCTTCTTGTTTAAGAGGCAATATCTGCGGTGGAAGGAGGGCACAAACTTAACTCCTCTGAGCTCTGGCACTGCTCCTGTGATTAACATTGCACCTTCATGATACAGAAAGAAAATCCTGAAATATATCTTTCAATTTGATAATCAGTAGAGGGGCTATTGTAGTTTGAAATATTCATAAACTTTTCCTCCTGAAAATTAGTCCTATGCTTAGTCCCATTTAGACAAGTAGGCATCCTACAGTCAAAGGGTAGGAGAACAGAAAACAAAAAGGCAAGAAATATGTGTTAAGTGATAAGTTTTTGGTTTGAGGAGAACAGGAAAACTCCCTTGGGATTCCAGCAGGTAAGCTAGTTAGAGGGGAACTTCAGAAAGCTCAGAGGCTAGGGTCATTTCCTATCCATGCTATGTCCCTGGCAAGTTCACTAAGGGAAACAGGAGGTGTTGGAAATCCCAGAATAGGTTTGGAGAATCTGAGATCAGATGAGACTTTAGCTCCTATGTCTGGAGAACAAAGAGATTTCACGGCCCCAGAATCCTTCACGCACAGCACAATGTAAAAGCAGAAGGGAGATCTGTCTGCACGTCTAGACAAGCATGTCAGGACAGAAGCACAACCAGTTGATGACAAGGACAAAGCCTCTCCTCCCCTGTCCCCCCACCATACTTCTCAGCATTACGACATTACTGAAGCTTCTTAGAACTTACACAGTTCTGGGGAAAGCAAGGGGGGATGAGCGATGTGTGGGTGGGAGGTAGGGGTGGGAGGCAGAGGGACAGTGGTGGAGAGCAGAAGGGGCAGGATCGGAATGAATTCAGATTATGTTTCTTCACTTGGCAGGATACACGCTCCCATAAAAAAATTAAAGTCAAATGCAGAATAAATTGTGCATAAAGATTCTAGCCAGATACACTAGCCAAAAGATCTTGGGTAAGACACAACCCTAACTTCTTCCTTTTTAAAATGGGGAGAGGTAAAACTTAATGATGTCTTTTCCATTTTAGGGTCTCTGCTTAAAATGTCACTTCTTGTAAGTCTTCCTGACCCAGTCCTTCATTGGCCCCTGCTCCAGAGTACAGCTTTGGACCCAAACCTGCCCCCACCCCCCACTGTAAGATCAGAAACTACAGCAGGAGTGGGGTAGAGTCTCTTATTTATGGGGGTATCCCTGGTGGGTGGCTGGCACCATACTTGGTCCTGAAAGGGTAGGAGGAATGAGCACAGGGTTGACTGCAGGGTTCTGAGACCTTATGCATATTATTTATATGATGCTTAAGTGAGAAATGGATTAGGTAAAATTATGCGAACCAGTAAAACTTCAACAGTAGTAAGAGTTACTGCAACTTTTCAAGCACATGGACTTAAGAATCATACAAGGGGGGAATCAGTAGAAGGTGTATCAAGGCACCGATCCAGCTCTGTATGTTAAAGCTTCTGCTTCCAAATGGTAATTTTTAGAACCAATCTTGGATGATTTCTGCTTGTAATGTAAAGTCCTTTTTTTTTAAAGGCTTAAACTTTATCTTCTTCCTTCAATATCCTCAGTGCCTACTTGACTCGCTATTTTCTTTCATGTTTATTTATTTTTAAGAGAGAGAGAGAGAGAGAGAGAGAGAGAGAGAGAGAGAGAGAACAAGCAGGGGAGGGGAAGAGAGAGAGGGAGCCTCAGAATCCGAAGCAGGCTCCAGGCTCTGAGCTGTCAGCACAGAGCCTGACCGGGGGCTTGAACTCACAAACCAGGAGATCATGATCTGAGCCGAAGTTGGGCGTTTAACCCACTGAGCCACCAGGTGCCCCCGACTCATGATTTGCTCTGAATACACCTCCACAACAACAAAATGTTCATAGAAAAGAGCTTCCTTTCTAGTCTGAGCCGCCCAGCGTCCCGCGTGGGAGGGGCTGGGGAGGGAGGCGGGGCTTGGAGCACTCCGGGTGGATCATACCCACAGGCACGGGGCGCTGCAAGCCGTCCACCCTGCTCCCCGGGGCCACAGGGGCGTCCTCCTGCCAGAGTCAGATCCAGCGGGATCTCTGCGGTCACCAAAGATACACCTGGTCAGGGCCCCGCCTCCTAGATGCTCAATTAATATGCCCTTGAAGGAAGAAATTGAAGGTATCCTCTAACGTGCTAGCGTCCGTCCCAACTCCACATGCAGTCTCTCTCCCTTCTAACGGAGGCTGATGGCACACCACAGCTGCACGCCGGTACAAGAACCGATGACAGCGGTAGCTGACGTGTGTGGAGCGTTTGCCACGGGCCGGGCCCTGTTTTAAGCCCTTCGCCCATCTAACGTAGTCCTCACAATGACCCCATGACTTAGGTGACAGTTTTTTTCGTGCACTTCACAGGTGAGGAAACAGCCTCGGAGTGGCCGAGCCTCTCTTGACCTCTCCACGAAGCGACGGGGCGGTCTTGGGGGAACCGAGGCAAGTGGGGGAGGACGGAGGGGTGCTGTGTGACGCTAGGACTGGGTTTCTTCTTGAGGACGCAGGCACCATCTAAGAGCGTTTTATTCTCCTCTTCTCCTTTCCCTTCCTTCCAGTGTGGTCAAACTTCGATTTCCCTCTGTCGTTGTGGGAAAGGAACACGGGCCACATGGAGAGGGCACGTGCAGGTGCTTCTCCCCACAGGGCCGGCTGAGGTCCCCGCCAACAGGGAGTCCGGACGTGGGTCTAAAGCTGTACCTTGGCCCCATGCTCCAGCCTCCAGCTCCCCAGCTTTGTTTTACATTTGTATGGCTAAAGCTGTTGGAATTTAGAAAACCCATGTCCCCCCCCCCCCCCCCCCCCGCAACAAAATCTGACTTTTAAGGTTATAGCCATAGCCTTAGGGAAAAAAAATCTAGTTGGAAACTTGACAGTGAGGGACCACTCCTTTATTTTAGACTGATGGTTTCCTCTAAAGTGGGAGAGGCCACTTCACAAGGGCCACCCTTGTGAGTGGGAACTCACAAGGAGACAAGATTGACAGACTATGAAAAAAATATCAGAAAGTATTTCAAAAATGTTATCTTGCCTTATTGTTTTCACTTCATTAAAAATTTTTTTCTTAATGTTTATTTACTTTTAAGAGAGACAGAGTGTGAGCAGGGGAGGGGTAGAGAGAGAGGGAGACACAGAATCCGAACCAGGCTCCAGGCTCTGAGCTGTCAGCACAGAGCCCGATGTGGGGCTTGAACCCACAAACCAGGAGATCATGACCCCAGCTGAAGTCAGACACTTGACTGAGCCACCCAGGCACCCCTTTTATTTTATTTTTTTTTAAGTTTATTTATTTATTTTGAGAAGACAGAGACAGTGTGCGTGTGGGAGGGCAAAGAGAGAAAGAGAGAGAACCCTAAGCAGGCTCCCATGCTGGGCTGAACACATGGAACTGTGAGATCATGACCTGAGCTGAAACCAAGAGTCCCACGAGTAACCAACCGAGCCACCTGGGCACCCCTCTCCTGTGTTGTTTAAAGTAGCAGTGTGAAGGGATAATTTAGTCTGAGTTCTGGGCCAAATATTCATTCATAAGCTCTTCACCAAGCATGCTCTATTTGGTATCTCCAGTCTGCTTACCGTTCATCAGTCTCGTCTGCTAGTCCCACATTTACTATAAAAACAAAACTCACCTGATTCCACGTTCTTCGCCTCACCTATTCCCATTAGAATCAGCTCTGTGCTCCAGGGTCACACCAGTTCTCATTCACTTCTCTGTTCACCGTCAACCTTCTCCCACTTAACGAAAGGAAGACATACTTCTCTATCAACCCAAATCTTAGGTAGGGCGGTGCCTTAAGGTATAAATATCTTCAGGGTGTCAAATAAAGGGATAATTGGGTGCCTGGGTGGTCCAGTCAGTTAAGCATCCAACTCCTGATTGCAGCTCAGATCATGATCTCACGGTTCATGGGTTTGAGCTCCACATCTGGCTCTGCGCTGATGACACAGAGCCTGCCTGGGATTCTCTCTCTGCCTCTGTCTCTCTCTCTCTCTCTCTCTCTCTTTCTCTCTGTGCCCCTCCCCCATTCACGCTGTCTCTGTCTCTCAGAATAAATAAATAAACTTTAAAAAAGGGATAATTGAAAATATTAGTGTCCATAAACTTTTCTTTAATCCAGGAACTTGAAATAAAGCAAACAAACAAAGAGCTCAGAACAGCATTTACATACATGGCAGAGAGGGCTCACTGGGTTCTCACATTTCCAGTTTATCTCCCACTACACTCAGTTCCTTGAGTAACGGGACTGTGTCCATTTTGTTCCAGCATTGAACAGAGCAATGGACATATAGGGGCCACGCATTAGATATTTGTGGAGTGAAGTTGGGACACTGTAAAATGATGAACACAGGAGCGTTCACAGATCCATTGTCTCTTCTCCATTCATTCCAATCCCACTCCCTGTTTGTCTCCCCCTCTTGGCCCTCTCCTCACGCCCCCTTCCACAGAGCTCTGTCTTGGCCAGAGCGGCTTCTGGAGGTTGGAAGCCAAAGCAGACTATGGGCAGGAAAGGAGCAGATATGAGAGGTTGGAGGTTGAGGGAAAGAACCTAGAGGAAGAGAAAAGTTAGTGGATCAGAAACAGTGGTGAGGGAGTCCGAGGCTGGGTGGGTGGCTGCGTTGTGTTAAAGTGGTAGTTGGGATATTACAGGTTTACAAAGGTTTGAAGGGCAAAAACCTGACTAGGAAAAATAAGAGTTGTGAGTTTAGTTGGGTGATTTTGAATGGAATTGTCTTCAATGGCTTTTGAAAGACACAAGTCAACAATGGGACTCCACGTGTGTTTAGATATTCTTTGTGGGTTTGGACTGAACTTTTTCAGAGGAGCGATCGGGGCTTCACAGGGTTATAATGTGTTCCGAAGGTTTATCAATGAACGGATATCCTCTTTGGTCCCACCTTCTCCTCCTCCAGCTGCCAATCACTAACATTCATCGAGGTCTACTCTATCCCAGGTGCTGTGCTAAATACTTCACTTGTGTGATCTTATTTAATTATCATGGTAATGCTTTGAGGCAGAAATTACCCTCTCTGTTATCCCAAAGACAGAAGCAAAGCTGAGAGATGTTATCTGAGTCACACAGTGACAAATAAAGGATTTGAACCCCGTTACATTCAAAGACAAGCTCCATATTCTCAAGTACTATGTAATAGTGCTTCTGGAGATTTTAATTGATAATTTTTTATAAGAAATTTCTGGAGTCATGAAGGCTCTGGGATTTAATGCTCTCTGCTCTATGATATAGCTCATGATTTATACCACATGCTTTTATTTGTCCTTTTGGGCTCCTCAAAATGCATCTGAGATACTCAAGAACACATTTATATAAATTCCCAGTACAAGGCTAAGTTTTCTGGGTTCTGCTTTATAAATTTCCCCAAATATTTGTGATGTAACCAAGGCAATATGTCTGAGGAAGCAGACATGAGAATCTAGCTTTCTTCCATTAAGACAGATGTTAGGAAGACTTGAAAAAATTTTAAAATGCTACCCTCTCACATAATTTTTCTTTTGCTTTAGAAAATACAGTCTTTAAAAATAAAAATATTCACTTATGTTACCATATAATGGGGTTATTATTGTTTTAAATGGCTTAATAAAGTAACGTTTGAAAAAATTCTCAGTTTTAATTTCTAATACTATAAATATCAATATAAACAAAAGCCCTTTGGGTTCTGGGATAAAAAGACTTGAGAACTACTGGTAGATTATTTACAAATCCATGCACCGTGTATTTTTTGAAACCTATTATGGTCCAGCACTGTGCGAGGTATTGGAAATAAAAAGGTAAATCTGACATAAGTACAGCCTTGGAGAGCTCCAAAGCGTATGTGCCATTGACATGTAAAGATAATTACAGGATACTCAGTAACACTATGGCAGGGATGCAAACAAAATGCACATTTTTCTGAATTGAATTCAACTCAGAATCCGAATTGCCATCCCCTAAGCACCTGAAATGTCTTTAACATCCCCAGTTTACAGATAAGGAAACTGAGGCTCAGAGAGAAAGCCACGTGGCCAAGCAGCTAGTGAGTAGTGGACCAAAGTAGCGAACTCAATCCATAAGGTGTGTGTGTGTTTTCATCAGGATTTCTTCATCCTTTTTTTCTTTTTTCTTTTTTTTATCTCCAATGTTCTTGGATTGTTTCATAAATATAAATGTCACAGAACTCAAATTGTTAAAGAAAACTAAACTAGCAAAACTCCTTTTTGGGGATAATTTGTACAGTCACTTAATGATCCTTAAATATCCTTATTAAAATTAAATTAATCATTTGGTATAAATTATGATAAATTATGTCTTAGAGAATGAATGATTGTTTGTTACTTATTTAAGATGTCAGTGTCTATGAGTTTCCCCTTTTGTGGGGTAACAAAAGATCTCACACCGTTAAATTACAGTGCCTTAACTAAGAGAAATTTCTGTTTCTACTTTTCTTCAATTTCATTACATTAAAATGTAAGAAAAATATGATCTAAAAGAACCAATCTCCAAATAAATATACAAATAAATAAAATAAAATGCATTCATCCCACTGGGAAAATCACCCCATGCCAAATGATAGGATTTTACTCTGTGCAAAACAGCGTCCCTTTCGTAAGGAGCTTAGTGCAATAAACGTGGCTCAGTAGAACTTTTATTCAGTAAGGAAGCCATAAATACAGACCTTATGCATTTTACTTGATCTGCTGTAGAAGTGCATTTTGTTGAATCATAACTTTTAAAAGCTTATAAAGACATCCTCATAGATTCAGAAATACCATTCTTGCAGGGAAAAAAAAGCAACAGTGAATCCTTTAATCACGGGCATTAAAGAAGATCTGTTCAGAGATTGCAAGGCTGCTGACTCAAGTTAACATTTGCTTGGCTTGCTTCTGGGCTGCTAGCTAGCTTTGCATGTGCATGATGTTGATGTAAAATGACATTTGCACCTGTTGTTGCCATCCTATGTTAATTAGCATAGTGCCCTAAGTAGTAACCGGGCCATCACATCCAAACAGAAGCCATTAACATATTGCAGCTGTCATGACTAAGAAAGATACTGGAGCTGGGAGATGTGCACATCCCTGCATACCTTGGCTCAGTTAGCAAAACTCTCCCAACTGGAGTCGCTTGGGAGAAGAAAAGAAGCATGGGATGTAGGCAGTCAGGAGTGAAAGAATACATTTTACTGCAGGTTTACTTTCATGTATTATGCATAGCCTTCAAGGTCACTGCATGATCATTTATAAGATTTTAATGAGATATCAAAGTGGAAAGAATGGAATGTAATTAATGGAATCTTATTGGAAAGATAGACAGGTATAATTAGAGCCCCCAAATACAATGCAGTCTTCCAAATTCTAGAGCTAAGTGGGAGACTAAATATCAAAATCACACTACAGACTAGATATCAAAATCACATTACCATATTGAGATAATACTTCATTACCAAAAGCCTTGAACTCTTTTCAGCAATACAACAATTTCAGAAGGAACACGTAGATGGTTCTGTAACAGAGTAATGATGGGTACCTGAGTTAAAATATACAGATTTTTTTGTAAGCTCAGAGAAGGCAATGACCTATTCCAGGACTTGAAGAAGGGTTTTTATTAAGTATGGGTATATTCTATGAATCATTGGACCGGGGCACACAGGTCAGCTCTCTTATGCTGCTGAGCTTTTCATTCCCCAGAAGGTGTTTTGTTCAACATACAGTCAGGTTTCTTTGAAGTTAGTTTGGTTCTATATATTTTTTCAACTTATAAAAATTGCTCAGCTCATACCAATGTTGTTTAAAATGTCGACACAGCATAAGAAAAATCTAGATTGATGAGTACCTAGTTAACCAGAGACTTCACTCAACTCACCTTTTTTTTTTTTTTTTTTTCTGCATTCAGCCTAGGAGAAAAGAGGCAAGTGGAAAGAAATTAAATGAATAACAGAGGTTTAATAAAACAACAAAACAACTTCCAGAATATGTCCTGGGGATTGATATCCATACTACTAGATTTTCCAGAACTTTATGCGCACATTTTTGTTCAGGAAGAGCTGAGGTTAAAAATAATGATTCCCAAGCCCAAAGGACTTTGAAGTCTTTCATCATTCATCAAAGAAAAATAGAGTCCATTCAGCAAACTGTCCTAAGTAAGGCAAGAATATGTGGCATAGTTTAGAGAGATCTCATAGGTAAAAATCTTGAGGAGGAAGCATAACTTTATTTAATCACTGAACCCCCAAGTATACATATTTAATTCCTTAAACATTCTAGTTAATTTCATTCAGCCTCAACTTCTGTCTTTTAAAAGGCAAGTTGTTAGTTTGAGTAAAAATTTCTTTTCAGGATAATATTAAGGAATGGGACCTGTATCTACCCAATACTCCCACCTCCCAATTTAGTCAATTTCATATGGATGCAAGCTTATGGCAGAGGGAATGGGAAATAGCTAACCCAGGTCAGTTGAAACTTTACCACATACTGGTTGGCTGAATGACTAAATGTTTCACTCTTTGGCAGTGGTAGTTTTGGGGTTGAAGGGAAGACACCTTTAGGTATGTCTAAGGCTGTCATAAACCAAGAAGTTTAGTATTAAAAAACATGTTTATTGGTCATGAACAAATGTAATAAAATCATAGACTTTTTATTGATGATCTAGGAATTTTTATGTAAATGTCTTATAATGTTCTCAAAAGTGTATTGTCTTATGGTTTAATTACAGAAAAATTAGTCACGTTTGAAGGATACTCGAGCAATTGAGAAATGAAAAAAAATCTTTACTTCTGTAGATATTTATGTATATAGTATTTAGATAGGAAGAAATAAGTGGAGATAATGGCCATATATTTTACATTTGCACCAAGATATTTTACCTCCGTTAATAAATTTTAGGTAAGTAAGGAGCTTGCCTAATATCAGTGACAAATGTGAGAATAGAAATTTATCTCCACTTCCTGTTCAACACTGGGGTCATGAGAACGTGCTAATTGTCTTAGATGTGTTATTACCCAAGCTGTCACTAATATGGCCCCTTCAATGCGTCACTGCGAATACTGGCACTCCAATTTATATTTCCCCCAACTATGACTCAACAAAATTCGATATTTGGGGGGAAGAAAGCAAATCATCATTTTAATCTAATCAACAATGGTAGACATATGAGAAAAAATAATTTAAAATTCATGAAGAAACCACCTTCCCATTTTTAAAAGGTTAAGTTCCCCTAAGCTATGAAAGGAAAACACCCTCTGAAGACCTGGGGAAGCAGTAAACACTGGTGGCAAGTGACAGGAATTGATCCTTCTTAGCTGTGCCTGTCATGTCTCTAAGTTTTATTTCCACCATCCCTAGAATGCTATGAAAGGAGAGAGCGGGCTCCGGACTATGGCCCGAGGGCTTGGTACCTAGGTCTCTGACTTTTCCTCAATTAGGAGGCCTCCCCGCCTGATGGAGAGACGTGCGTCTGACTGGGGGCTTGGACAGTTGCGAGGTATTGATTAGCCATAATGTGAAGTCAAATCTGAATAAAAAAGCCCCATGATCAAAAGACCTTCATTGGAGACAGCATGCCCTCTAAGTCAAGGGTCCAGAGATTCTGATGAGCTCTGTTTCCTTTCTGAGAGAGAGAGTTCCAGTTTCCTTATAAAGGCTCTCTTGATAAGAAAGTCCAGTGGACCTTCTGTCAGAAAAGCTGAGGCTTCAGATTTGACAGGCGCTTGTTAGTTTTTCATCGCAGATCATTCAACATTCAGAGAAGAGAGGAAAAAGGAGATGGCTCGTATTGCCGGGCGCCATGAAAGCCGGCCTCGCACCTCCACGGCTGCTCTCTGCATTAAAGAGAACGCAAGCCCTACCTGGCCTGCAAGGTGCTCGTCAGTGCTGACCTCCCCACAGTGCACAGAACAATCACCAAGTAAAGTATTATTTAGACCATGAAGAACCAACACGTGGCTTTTAGCGGAATTTAGAAAAATTATTTGTCTTTAAAGTAATAATATCTCTGCCTTCTCTTAGCGGATCCCTTATTATGATTTTTTTTTTTTTAATTAAAATGTCTTGGTGCCTTTCATTTGTGCTATGTTTTAAAGACAGTTCTATATATCCCCTACCTGGAGCCTTTATTACAGCCCTGTGAAACAGTATGTACCAGTGTCATTGTCCCCATGTGAAGAATGCAGAAACAAAGATATATACAGAGGCTGTGAGCCTGTCCAAGGTCACACAGATAATTAATGGTAGAGTCGGGATCAGAAGTCAGGTATCATGACTCCTGGTCTGGTTTTCTTATCAGAGGACAAGAATTCAACCATTCAGATTCCCACATGATACATTTGCAGTCATGACTGAATGCTCTTTACGTAGCTTCATTCTAGAATTGCCATACTTTAACAAACCATCCCAACAATGACTGTGTTGTTTCTAAAGTTATCAAGGATGTACAGTGTTTTCCGCATTCTCCCTTCTTTCATATATTACTGTGAATGGATGCGAATCAAACTCATTCCTACTGCGAATGTTCTCCTTTCCTTCCAATACTCTCTTAGTATGCCTGTATGCATTCATTCCATCACAACTCCCCAGGATCTTAATTTCCCTGTTTCAAGGCTATGCTTGTTCTAGTCACTGTTGTATGTCCCAATCCAGCACCATCACTGGCCCAGAGCAGATATTCGATAAATATCACTCGCAGGAATAAATGAACAGATGAGTGAAAAGAAGCTCCAGAAGTCAAAGGACAACCCTAGACAGATTACATAGTATCGTGAGATTAGATATTATAGAGCTCTTTATAAATTAACAGAATACACTTGTGAAAATTATGGTCTGTCTCAAATTTTGGACACCTTGATTAGAATTTTGGGAGCTCCCATCAGAGCCTAGGCCCCCTGAGGCCAGTGACAATGTCTCGTTCACCTTTGTATTTGCAACTGCCTAGCACAAAGGAGGCACTACCACTATGTAACTGTTTGTCCAAGTGACAAATGTTTGTACTCTTTCTTCCCCTTCTATTTCTAATACACATGCAAACACTCATTTGTAATTTATTCGGTACTGTGACAGGCAGAAGGCCACGCACTTAATGTGCACTAGGATGTTTATTTCTCAAATAACCGGAAGAAGGAGGAACAATCATTATCCCCATTATGTAGATGAGGAAACTGAGGCTCAGGTAGGTCATATGACTTGTCCAAAGTCGCACAGCGGGCAAGTGTTCTGACTCAGATCACATCCAAGGTGAGCATTCCTAACCATTCTACTAGTCTGCCTCTCAGGCACCTTGCACTGTTTTCTTTTTAATGAAAGCAGCAAACACTTACGTAGTACTTACTATGTGCCAGCCATTGTTCTAAGCACATTGCATGGACTGATTTATTTAACCCTTGTATCCTCTCCATAAGTCTTCTAAAAAAAATCTTTTTATACTTATTGTGCCGAAAAGAAAATGGAGGCCCAGAGAGTTTAAGCAATATGCCTCAAATCACACAGCTAGTAAGGGTGGATGTAGGGTTTGAACCCAGGCTCTACAGCCGTAGAGTTAAGACTTTTAACCACTATGGAATGCCGTTTGTTGATGAAGTTTGCATAGTAGTCAAGTTTTTCTTTAATCTATAATCTTAGCCCTTACTAAAGAATACTTAATCCATAATACTTAGTCCTTTCTAAGGCATAATTAAAATTTCTTTAGCATACATAGTCTATATGTATTTCATTTGGTACTTACCCTAAAGTGTGCCAATGTTTTTCTGATAGTCTGACATCTTTAACTAGATTTTAAGCTTCTGGAGGAACAATGGCTGTCACTTTAAAATCCAAATCCTTAGCTTAAGAGTTGAAATCTGTTATAATTCTTATTAGTTTGGTGTGATTAGAAAACTGTGAGTTCAAGGTACATTATATCCACTAGTCAAGAGATGTTATGGACCACTCATTATTATATAGACTAACTTATAAAAAATGACTTGTATATGTTCATCAAAGGCTGTTGAATAGTTCTATTATAGCATGAGGTAGAATTAAGATAACTGCTAAGTAAGTGTAGCTAAGAGGCGAAAACTACTTTAGGCTGGTTGAGGTAGTTACTTTTCAGAGATTTCTGATGTAAAGCAGTTTTGACATTCACCAACATGCAATCCTAGTGCCACCAGAGAAATTGTGATTTTCTCTGACATATGTCTCACTCTACTAATTAACCATTGGGAATGTGCATTATGATGTTAAAAATATAAAAAGAGAATAGTAAGAATTAGAAAAAAACAATTTTTAGTATATATATTTGCACTTCTTGAAAGGCAGCCAATATATTGATTGTCTGATGTTCAAAAGCCTGGGAAATACTTCCCAACACATGTTGAAATATATTTGGTATTAGCCTCATCTTTGTCAAATCAGAATGTCAGACCACTTATGGCTCACGGGAGATACTGACAAGATCCTCATGTTTTGCCTGAAACCCTCTATTTGTCTTTATTTATACAAAGTGTCTTTTACCAAAATGTTTTGCAAAACTTGTCTTCCCAGACGTTAACCCAATGATAATGCATGGGATGTCAGTATAAATGTCGATATACGTTTGTTTCTATTTGAATTGATACCAAGAAACCCTTTCAAAAAGAAACCATTGGGTTTTTAAAGCTTCCATGGCTGTTGCTAGTTTGACAGCCAGTAAGACTTGTTGGTGTATCTGGTCAGGGTCACCTTTATTAGTCGCCTAGTAAAGAGCTTTCAGGAGTATTCATCTGGAAGAAATTTCATATCATGTGATTTATTTATTTAGCTCAAAGACTCTCAACTAGCAATAATTTTGTCCCCCCTGGGGATATCTGATAATGCCTGGAGCCATTTTTGATTGTCATGACTGAGGGTTGCTACTGAAATCTGATGGGCAGAGGGGGCCAAGGATGCTGATAAATGTCCTCCAATGTGTGGGACAACCTTCCAATACAAAGACTGACCTGGTTCAAAATGTAATAGCACCATGGTTGAGAAACTCTGCTTAAAGTCTCTGGTTCTCTGCCGAAAAAGCCCAGTGCCCTTGAAACAGGGAGAATGCTCATGCTTTCAATCGTATCAGTCATTTACATTTTAGTGAGAGTTTGCTCTTACCTTTGGCCAGAGAAGTTTTCAACTGTGTGGGAATAGGGCTTCAGGGAAGGGAAAACATATCTAGAGACATTGCACGGGTGAGTGGCAGCATTGTAGGAAGAGACAGAACACAGAAATAAGAGGCTGAAGGCTAAAGAAGACAGTACATTTCTTTTTCACATACAACTTCAAGTATAGTCTAGTAAATAAAGAATAGACATGAGTGTGCAAATAGAACATTATACTAATATGCAATTGGATAATGGCACTCTAGTAATCAGAAATCAGCATAAAAATATTTGAGCCCTTAAGAATCTGGCCTGTGTCTACCATTCTAATTTTTTCTCTTATTTCTCTCCTAAGTGATTGCTATTTTCGAGCCTAAAAACATGCTGTGAACTTGATTGTCTCTACTCTGTCTCACGGTTTTTTACCGCGGCCTGAAATGCAGTTGACTTTTTTTCTGGATGACTAATATCAGGAATGGCAAAGAATTTCAGCTTGCAGGTCCACTCCGATCAAAAGGAGTGGGTTAGTGCTCTGTTGAGAAGGATTCTGAGGTTCAGTCTGCGTTCAGGACAGGAAAGACTGTCCTGCCTAAATATGTCCAGTATAGGCTGAGAAGGAGCTGTCAGTCATGCTCGGACATGTGCCATCCCAGATTTAATGTTTCAAGGCTCAGTCATGACCTGCTCGTCAGGTCTTCCCTAACGAAATCAGTTCGTGTCTGAATTCTTTAACATTCCTAGTCTGTATCTCTCATTGGTACTTAACCCAAAGTGTCTCATTGGTACCTAACCCAGTGTTTGTCTTGAGTGTCCAATCTCTCTAAATCTACTTAGATTTTAACTTTCTGGAGGAATGATGGTTCCTAGTTTAAAATTCTAAATCTTTAAGAGTTGACTCCTATCCCCACTGGCCACTCCCTCTCCAAAATTGTAGCCCCTACTGGACTTTCACGCCCTTTGCCAGTGATTGGCCTCAGAATCACCAGGGGAACCTTTTCAAGAGATGTATTATTAGCTCTATCGAGACTTATTGACCTAAAACCTGCACGCATGGAGTTGGGGTTTATTTTTAAACGTAAGTGATTTATGTTTGATCCCTGGTTCAAAACTATGCCAGTGCTATTGGTGACTGTTTTCTCCTTTTCAAGTTCCAATTTCCTCCCCCACGTCATTGCTAGTGATTGTGTTTTTCCTTCTGAAATGCTTTCCACATTTTGTTATCGTCTTTAAAACTTTCACTGTCCTTTCTAAATCACGCTCAGAAGCCACCTTTGTTCTGAGCTTTCTGTGGTCCAACCAGGGCGAAACCCTTTTTATTTACTTCTTCTGAACTTTTCTAGCCCTTATAGAGTATTTATAGGATTCCTTGTATAGTGATGGTTTGTGTACACGTCCTACTCTTTGAACTGTAATCTCTTTGGATTCAGAGGTCAGATCTTATACAGAAAAAGTGATCAATAAACTTGGCTGAGTGAATACATTATTGCTATCGCCTCTTTTTTTTATTTTATGCTGTTACGCCAAGTAGAAAAGATAATATAAAGGTGGTCCTTGATGGCATATTTTAAGTCATATTGTTATGGGCAGTTGAAAGTTCTCTTTTACAATCCTTGTATCTGATACCAATGCCGCTGCCAGAGTCTAACCTTGTGTCATAATACTTTATTCCAGGCACTAACCTAGACACAGGAGATACAGCATAAAACAGAATCCTTAAAAGAATTTATAGACTGATAGAGAAGACAGCAGTGTGATTAAGTATTAGAGATAGCCTGCTGGCTAATGAATGGGGTATGGTAAAGACACAGAGATGGACCGGTTGATTTCATTTCAGTAGAAAAGAGGTTTAGCCAAAGCTTCATGGAGGACGTGACACTGAGATTCAGTTCATTTTATTTTATTTTATAAATTAAAAAAATTTTTTTGAAAGATTTTTTTAATTAAAAAAATTTCAAGTTTATTTATTTTGAGTGAGAGAGAGAGAGAACAGAAGAGGCAGAGAGGGGGCGGAGAGAGAGAATCCCAAGCAGGGTCTGTACCATCGGTGCAGAGAGCCTGATGCAGGGCTCAGACTCACCAATGGTGAGATCATGACCTGAGCCGAAGTAAGACACTTAACCAGCTGAGCATCCCAGGCACCCATGAAACATTTTATTTTTATTTTTTTTATTTTTATTTTATTTTTTAAATTTTTTTTTTAACGTTTATTTATTTTTGAGACAGAGAGAGACAGAGCATGAACGGGGGAGGGGCAGAGAGAGAGGGAGACACAGAATCGGAAGCAGGCTCCAGGCTCTGAGCCATCAGCCCAGAGCCCGACTCGGGGCTCGAACTCACGGACCGTGAGATCGTGACCTGAGCTGAAGTCGGAGGCTTAACCGACTGAGCCACCCAGGCGCCCCGAAACATTTTATTTTTAAATAATCTCTCCACCTAATGTGAGGCTCGAACCTCACAACCCCGAGATCAAAAGTCGTGTGCTCTACCAACTGAGCCAGCCAGGTGCCCTTTCAGTTCGTTTAATATCATGGATATATTGAAATGTGTATCATGGGCCAGAACTATTCACGATTCTGAGAAGACAGAGAGAAATAAGGTAGAAGTAATAGCTCACAGAGTAAAAAGTACAAAATTGGGGATTGTCTGGGGTGGGGGATGCTGAAGGAAAGTGCAAGACATTCCAAGCGGATGGGGTGGAGTGGAGCAAAGGGGTTGTGGTACGAAACAAAGTGAAGCACCTGCATCGTTAAGTAGTCACAAGTAGCAACATAGGATATTCAGAACTAGGACATAGGATATTAGGTTGTCTGGTCCTAGAAAAGACTAGAAAACTAGCCAAAGGCCAAGTAGGGAAGGACTTTATAAAACACATATGTGGGTTGGGCTTGGTCCCATAGGCTGTGAAAAGACAGTGAGGAGCTTTAAATTATGAGAACACAATCATAATGGAGTTTATGCTTTAGAAAAGTCACTCTGGTGGTTGTGAGTAATCCAGTTTAATATATACGACATTAAAATATGAGAGGACTTGATGTTCCAGCGTACCGTTTAGCATTAAGTGGTAATAATTACTGTTTAGCATTAAGTGGTAAGAATAAACAGCACAGGCAAGAATTGCACAGAACTGTAGAAAGGGATCACCAAATATGCGAGTAAAACTTTATGTATGTGTAGTTACATAGAACCCAAGGCATCAAGGCATTCCTTTTCTTAATAATGCTCTCACCAAACATAATTGCTGTAATGGTGTTGGAATTCTACTAGGTGGCACATGCGTTTATGTAACAGATTTGTACGCATGGCTTGTGAGTGGTGTTAGGACAACTGAGTCCAAAGTGAAGAAATGGCTCATAGCTACAACACATGTGCCTCTACCCCCAGACTTCAATGACTTGTGATAAAGGAAACATGCCGTTTTGGAAGGCTGTTATTCAAAAGGCTTTTTAATTCAACATTTACTGAAGAAGAAAAGGTAGCCGGTCCAGGTGTGTGCTACTTAAAATGAATGAGTTTGTATGGAGGTTCCTTTACAAAAACTAAAAATAGAACTATCTTATGACCCAGCAATTGCACTACTATGAATTTATCCAAAGGATACAAAAATGCTGATTCAAAGGAGCACATGCACCCCAATGTTTATAGCAGTACTTTCAACAATAGCCAAATTATGGGAAGAGCCCAAATGTCCATCAACTGATGAATGGATAAAGAAGATGTGGTTTACATACACAATGGAATACTACTTGGTGAGGAAAAAGAAAGAAGTCTTGCCATTCGCAACAACATGGATGGAACTGGAGGGTATTATGCTAAGAGAAATGAGTCAATCAGAAAATGAAAGATATCATATGATTTCACTCATATGTGGAATTTGAGAAACTCAAAAGATGAACATAGGGGAAGGGAAAGAAAAATAAAAACAGAGAGGGAGGCAAACCATAAGAGACTCTGAAAAATGTTTTTTTAATGTTTATTTATTTTCGAGAGGGAGAGAGACAGAGCATGAGCAGGGGAGGGACAGAGAGAGAGGGAGACACAGAATCCAAAACAGGCTCCAGGCTCTGAGCTTTCAGCACAGAGCCCGATGTGGTCCTTGAACTCACAGACTGCAAGATCACGACCTGAGCCAAAGCCAGATGCTTAACTGACTGAACCACCCAGGTGCCCCAAGAGACCTTAAATGCAGAGAACAAACTGGGAGTTGCTGGAAGTGTGGTGGGTGGGTGGGTGGATGTGCGAAATAGGTGACGGACATTAAGGAGGGCACTTTCAGGGATGAGCACTGGATGTCATACTGTCATACATTAAGAGATGAATCACTGGGTTCTACTCCTGAAGCCCAGACTACATTATATGCTAACTATCCTGAATATAAATAATTTTTAAAAATGAATGGATTTGTCAATGTGTTTACCAAAGCATCTAGGAATAATATACAAAATCATAGAATTCTGTGCGTAGGTCAGCAGGGCACATAAATGATCTGTCTTATTTGCAGGCAAATGTGCTTTAGGGGCGCCTGGGTGGCTTAGTTGGTTAAGCGTCCAACTTTGGCTCAGGTCATGATCTCACACTTTGGGGGTTCGAGCCCCACGTTGGGCTCTGTGATGATGGCTCAGAGCCTGGAGCCTGTTTTAGATTCTGTCTCCCTCTCTGTCCCTCCCCTGCTTGCTCTCTATCTCTCTCAAAAATAAATAAACATTAAAAAATTTTTTTAAAAATTAAAGAAAAATGTGCTTGAAACCCAGGTGGAGACCTCCTGTTTCTCATCTACCATGATATCACGCATGCCTAGTTCTCTTCCTACTCCATCTGTTCCTCCTTCTAAGCTTCCTTTTCTGGTCCCTTCTACTCTAAAAGTTGGAAAGAGCAAGGATTTGTCCCTGGAATCTCTCTCTCTCTCTCTCTCTCTCTCTGTATATATATTTTTAAAACCCAAATCTTTTTTAGGTCCTATTCTCCCTCTCTCTCTCTCTCTCTCTCTCTCTATATATATATATATCCATATAATATATCCATATTATTACTTGACATATTCACAAGAATGTCTAAGAGGCAACTCGGACTTCACATGGCCCTAAAGAGCACGTGATTTACACCCCCAAGCTTCCCCTCATTCAGTGAACTGCTTACCAAGTCGTTAGAGACGCATCATACTTAATTTATTGTTTCTTTTGCCACATCCACTTCTAAAACTTTGGCAAGTCCTTTCAGTTCTGCAGCTAAAGTATGTCCTGAATCCCTACATTTCTTTGCATCTTTATCATTTCTGCCCCAGTTCAAACCAGTATGAGTTTAGTAGTGTCTGGAATATCGCAATGTTCCCCTAACTGGCTTCTTATGCCACTCATTTTACTTTTTTTGTAGATCATTATTTTTAATTCAAGTATAATGAACATAGGGTGTTATATTAGGTTCATGTTTGCAATATAGTGATTCAACAGTTCTGTACATTACTCGATGCTCGTCACAATACGTGAACTCTTAACCCCCTTCTCTTATTTCCCCCATCCCCACACCTACCTCCCCTCTGCTAACCACCAGTCTGTTCTCTGTATTTAAGAGTCCGATTTTTTTTTGTTTCTTTTTTCCTTTGTTTGTTGTTCTGTTTCTTAAATTTCACATATGAGTGAAATTATATGGAATATGTCTTTCTCTGACTAACTTATCTCACTTAGCACAATACTCTCTAGGTCCATCCAAGTTGTTGCAAATGGCAAGATTCCATTCTTTTATGGCCAAGTAATATTCCATTGTATATATGTACACCACATCTTCTTCATCCTTCTCATGCCCCTCTTACCTCCACACCCCGCCACATAAGTCATCCCCCATGAGATGGCTCGACTACTCTTTTTATCAAATAATTACAAAAAAATCTCAACCTTGCTTGAAAACTTTTAATGCTTTGGGTTATACTCAGTTGTAATAAAAACACAAACCATTCTGGCCCCCCCCCCTCCTGGCTGACCTCTTCTGGCACCACCCCACCTGCTTGTCTTCCCACTTCACTACTCGCTCCTCCTGAGTCTCCGTGGCTGGTCCTTCCTTTCTGCTCACACTGCTTTTCTCTCCATCCCGTGAGGCACTAAACTTGTGCAGTCCTGTATTCTTCGCTCCAACTTCCTTCCAGGAAATGTTCACTCCCAGATCTTTCATGACAACTTGCTTCTTAGGATAAATGTTAGCATCTCCTAACCACCTAGTATATGTTGGCCGTCCATGACTGCAATATTTCTAGTCTCTTCACAGAGATTGTTTGATATTTTCTTGTCTGATTATTTGTACTTTTTTCTGCTTTTCTTCACGAGGAGAAGACACGTTGAGAGTAGGAGTTTTCAAATGTCTTATTTAACACAGTGTACTGCACATAATAAGTGCCTAATAAACACTGTTGATTAAATATTGTTGAGCAGCCATTGCTGTCTAGACGGTGTTTGGCAATAAACACACAAATTACCCACTTTGGGGAATACTGTGAAGTGATCCGTTGGCCTTTCCTAATTAAGGTTCCTGACTTTTAGACTCACAGACATCAGGAGAAAACCATTAGAGTAGTCTCAGTAATGGTCTCTTTGCCCTCAGGTCGGGATGCTGTGGGGATGGGCCTAACCTAAAGATTTCCCACCTATGCTTCTGCTAATGCAAGATGTAGAGTCTGATGTAAGAATGGAGGTGGAGATACCCAGCCATAAAGCTTTTCAAAATTATGAGCGGGTCGAGAGGTGACCGCTGAGGCAAGTGGGAAGCATTTATTATATTCCTTATGAAGCCCTGGCCCCATCCTGAGCTCCACACACTCTATATTAGGCCCAGGAAAGACAACGTCTGGCCTCCCTGCCCTCTGGATGAAAGATGGGCCACACTTGGCAACAAACGCACGCAACATCTTGAACTACGCTTGTTTGTAAGTTCATCGGAGTGTGCGGTCCCATCAAAAGGGTGACACAAATAGAAAGTAATGATGACGTTGGTGATCAGTGGGTGTACCAAAGAGCTGGCCAGTAGCTAACAAAGGGAGCAGTAGCAAAAATGATGTACTTGTTTTCTTTCGGTAAGGAAACTCACACAGACAGGAGGCTTCACTTCGTGTGGCTTGTGTTTCTCTTACCATTGCGGTAGGCAGACTATTTTACGCAGACCATGTGAAGTTGGTGCCGCTCTTGAGAATCCCCAGGCATCCCCTTTGTCACTTCTTCACCTATAGTATGATAGGTGGAGTAAATATTCTCTACGGTCAGAACATATTGGTTTTCTAAGCTAAATAGCTATAACACACCGTCTTAGAATCAGGACTTCTCGCTCCTAGGAAAAGAAAGCAAGGATGTTTCACACCAGTACTCGGTGGAATATTTGGTTTCCTGGCAGGGCTAGATAAGGAAACTTTATCCAAGAGGCATACACTATAAAAATTTCAGCATGAGGAAAATGAATGGTCTCAATATAGGAGGTTTTGGAGTTTCCATGGTTTAGATACTAGAAAAACCTGCTGCCTCCACAGTTTCCACACCTTTTCCTCAGCAAAATGTTACACAGTTGTGCTGAGGACACTTGTGGCCTCTAATGGCCAGATAATGGACCACAATAAAAGTTATGGGTCCCCAGATGGGTTGAAGCTCATAATGGTTGGCAGGATCCATTATTTCACCATTAGGATCTACAGAAAAGGGAGACAATTGTCAACTAAAAAGAAAAAAACATGTGTCATTGCACATGTTCCTCTTATTTGAGAAAAAAATTCAAATTCCCCAACGGGGGCGTGGTGGTTTTCCTATGTATACAAGTTTCTATATCCCCATCCTGCATGTATTTTTAGAAAGCTTTCAGTGCGTAAATGCATTGTATGTCAACCTAAGTTGATGGGTTGTGATTACAGCCCCACACTGGAGTTCAAAGTAATTAATTACAATTTTTGCTTTACAAGAAATAAATAAGAGAACAACAATAAAAGAAAAGACAAAGAATAGAATTGGTTCAAGTTAAATGTCTGCACGAATGATTTTTCTCTGCCCTCCCCGATTCGGGTATGTTTCACTACACAACATGCAATAGTTTTAACATTATTGTGTATTCTGGAGTTCTGTCTCCTCTTTAGAGAGAGCCAAGACCCTTTCAGTCATGAGAGTGGTGAGTTATTATCCAGTGCCTTGGTAATATTTCTTTAGAAATCAATAAATACATCTTTAACCATTTCATTTAGCCTTGAGGGACCCTTGATATTTTAGTTGCGTCCTCTGGTGAACATAATGGTAGCATGATATCAATATCCTTCTTAAAAAACCATATAAATGCACCGAATTCTTTGCTCTTGGCCCTCTCGCTTTCCGATGGAACTAGAGTCAATGTACAGTAAACCATTATCTAGTGTGTGTGTTTGAAGGAAGAAAGGATGGCAGGGGAGCTTGATGTGACTGGCCCCATTTCGTGGACCTTAGGATTTATTGAAATCTTAAAGTTGTGTCTCTTGAGAGAATGAGGGGATTACCTATTTGAGACCCTTCCATATCAAAGGGAAACACAGTCCTGATCCCAGGTAGCTCTGCATCTTGAGGCAGTTGCATATTAGCCCCAGCTAGCTGATTAGAGGTGTAAATGCTAACACAATTTGTTTAGAAATTTAAATATTCTATTTAAAATGCTACTCCTTTAGCATAAATAAATGATGTGGCAAAAAAATATTTTCAGTGCTTTTTACAGGTAAGTCCACATGAATCTCCCCCTTTGTGTCACGTAAAAAAATAAATGAATTTCAGTTCTTAAAGAACCTCAATCCAAGGCACTTCCCTTTTTGTGAGCTCTTCATACTTTATGGGCATAGTGATATGTAAGTGAAATTTGTTCTCTATATGTATTTATTTATGATAAAAAAATACAGCATGTATCTTTTGTATTAAGTTTTTAATGGATTTGCATGATCTTCTGTTCACAAGTCTTGGTTTCAGCTCTGTGATATTGCTGTTGTCTTTCTAGGTTAGAGTCTCATTGCTTTTGTATCTATAAAAAAGAAGGCCAGCCAACTGTTCAGGAATTTGAATTGAATAAAATGTATGTAATAATAAGACAATACTAACAGTTTCATTAAACAATTTTTTTCCAGGATCCAAGTCAGTTTACAAAGGTCAGGTGTTTTCCCGGGTATTGTATGAGGTCATCAGGGAGTACTGAATGATAGACTTCTGTTTTCTTGCATGTTATAGAGCTGGAGATCTTCAAGTGATTCTGGAAAAGCACTGCATGCACCCTTTATAGAACAGTCTACCATGTTGTGTTCATAGTTTTGCTTATTTATAAGACTTTAGATTTATAAAGTCAGAGGAGAGTAATTCTCCTCTGCAGAAACTGGTTTGAGTTTATCTTAGTGACTCTGGATCATATACACTGTGAATTGTGTAACTGGTAATGCTTGTCACTTTCAGCTGCCAGAAAACTTGTAGCCATATTTGTGGCTGAATTTAAACTAGTATATACTATTTTATGTATCTTTATTTTTTTATGTTTTTTAATGTTTATTTTTGAGAGAGAAAGAGACAGAGCACGAGTGGGGGGAGGGGAGGAAGACACAGAATCTGAAGCAGGATCCAGGTTCTGAGCTCTGAGCTGTCAGCACAGAGTCTGATGCGGGGCTTGAACTCACAAACCGTGAGATCATGACCTGAGCCGAAGTGGGACACTCAACCCATTGAGCCATCCAGGCGCCCCTATTTTATGTATCTTTAAATAGTGCTTTTAATTTTTTTTTTTTTGAAAGGAGGCAATGTTTTCAGAATTTAAGGCTCGGGCCTATATTGCTCTATTGTATTCTCAGTACATAGCATGCACAGACTCGGAAGGAGACAGAGAGAAAGGAAGAGAAACAGGGGGCAAGAGAAAAAGGAAAGGAAGGAAAGAAAAGAAGGAAAGAAGAAAGAGAGCTAAGAACAAAATAAGAAAGTCTTCGTGTGTGTTCCTGCTCTCAAGTCGCTGTCTGTACTGATAGCCACTGGCCACGTGTGGCTACTAAGCCCTTGAAAGGTTGTTAGTCCAATTGAGACGTTAGTGTAAGTACCTAATGTATTTTGAAGACTTAATATGAAAAAATGTATGCAAATATTTCAATAATGTCTTATTGATTATATGTTCAAATGATAATATTTTAGATATATTAGGGGCTCAGTAGGTTAAGCGTCCAACTTCAGCTCAGGTCATGATCTCATGGCTTATGAGTTTGAGCCCCTCAGAGGGCTCTGTGCCGACAGCTCCGAGCCTGGAGCCTGCTTCGGATTCTGTGTCTCCATCTCTCGCTGCCCCTCCCCTGCTTGTGCTCTGTCTCTTTCACTAAAATAAACAATAAAAAATATATTTTAGATATATTGGGTTAAAAGATTTCATTTATTTATTTATATAAATGTTTATTAATTTTTGAGAGACAGAGAGAGAGAGAGATGGGGTGGGGCACACAGAGAGGGGGGACAGAGGATCCAAAGTGGATCAGCACAGAGCCTGACGCAGGGCTTAAACTCATGAAACGTGTGGCCAGGACCTGAGCTGAAGTTGGCTGCTTAACCGATTGAGCCACCCAGGGGCCCAGGTTAAAAGATCTTACTAAAAATTAATTGTATCTTTTTTTTAGAAATGGTTTCTTGAACATTTAAAATTATATGTGTGACTCACATTTATGATTTGCATTGTATTTCTTTTGCACAGCATTATACTGTAATGCCACAATAAGCTGAAGTTGCCTTAACAGCTTTTCAGAGCAAATTTTCCTGTAACCTAATACTCTCTCTCTGTGTCAGCTACAGGGAAAGTCTATTTGTGACAGCCCTGAAGTTGGCAGAATCCTTCACCTCTCAATTTTTAGATCTTTTTAATGTTTTTTTTTTTTTAAGTTTATTTATTTTTGAGACAGAGAGAGACAGAGCATGAACGGGGGAGGGTCAGAGAGAGCGGGAGACACAGAATTGGAAGCAGGCTCCAGGCTCTGAGCCACCAGCCCAGAGCCCGACGCGGGGCTCGAACTCACAGACCGCAAGATCGTGACCTGAGCCGAAGTCGGATGCTTAACCGACTGAGCCACCCAGGCGCCCCTCAATTTTTAGATCTTTTAACCTTAATAATTATCTTCCAAATTTTCACTCAGATCCAGGCATGATATATTACCTCCAAGGATCTGGTCATGTGGTACTCACGTTTTAGGAAGAGTCGCTTCTTTCTTAGTGCACACACTAAGTAAAATACACCTCCAGTGTTTTATACTTGAAAAAAAAATAAACATGTTGAATTGTCTGTCTTCCATAAATTGAGAGTAAAGTATATAAAACTATCCTCTTTCCTAGAGAATAAATAAGCCGAGGATACTGTCTTCCATCGTATTTTTTCCTGGATCTAAAAGCTAAGTTAGTGTACTACTAGAGCGAATTTCAGGTGGGTAAATTTGTGAAACTGAACGAATATTCTTTATGAGAACATTTTCTGAATCAGAATCTATAGCAATGTGATTTGATTGCAAACTGAATACATTGTCCTTCGCTTTGAGGCCATAACCGTCAACATACTGCTCTTGCAGTACTTAAACACATGTGGGTAAGCAAGTTGGACTCAGTAACATGGCCTTCCTCTCTGGCTTCAGTTGTTTCATTTGTTTGATCATTTATATATGAGTGAAGAGTTTTCAGGGACTATTTAAGAATGGAATATTGAGAATGGATCAAAATCATTTATCTCTGTATTTCACTTTGAAGCCCCACCCTTTCTGTCCAGGCTCCTGTAAATGACAGTGAAAGTAATTCCCTGTGGGAGAAGGTGAAAAACCAAGGCCCCTCTGTCTGCTCACAAAGCCTGTTCCCAATGAATGCAGTTCCTTGGGGTTCAGGCCTTGTCTGCAGACGGTCCAGGTAAATTGTTTCTGTTCGAGAATGAAGCTGCTCTCACTGGTCTCGGGAAATACATCAGTTGCAGAGCAGTATTTAGGCAAAGAGCAAGAAGAAACTCCCCGCTTGAGAATAAATTTCAAGGTTCTACAAAATGTTTTGGTAATAATGTAATGTTTAATGTTTTCATGAATAATATATTGATTTGTGATACATTTGAAAAAATGTGAATGTGATGAGCAGTTTAGAATTCATGCGTCAATTTTCCCTCCGGAGGGATCAGGGATTTCTGATTGGGATGACAAAGATAGGGTACAAGGCATGTGCCATTCTATAGTACTTCTGTCTGTTAGAGGCCATGATATCAGCAAAATTAGATTAAGGTTAAGGCAGTCATGTACATTTTGGAAATAAGGTTTCTATATTTTGATTCAAAACCGGACACCCTGTGGGCCTATTGATGGTAATCCCATTTAGTCTTGCAAAAAAGCTTTCTGGGTATCAAGGGATCCAGATCAGTACTGCCATTTATTACTCAGAAAATGAGAAATTTTCCTAAATCTTCAACTCTAGGTAACATAAACAACTATAAAATTTTGATAACTTTCAAAGAGCAAATATATTCATATAGTTATGTATAAACTCAAATGTGTATATGTTATATACAATGTATGTGTTGTGTATAAATGTCTGTAATGCGTAGTATATATTTATCCATTCTACAACTCTGCTTAAAATTATTATACTTGCATTTAAAACATTTATGCTTAATTTACTAAGCATCTCTCTTGAAAAAGATGCTAAACAATTCCGTTTTTATCCTGCATAGCACTTTACTCATATACATATATGAGAACATGTATATGAATATACGTGTAAAATGCCAAGGAGGATGAAGACACACAGACGTGTGTGTGTGTTTGTGTGTGTGTGTGTGTATTACATATATATATTATATATATTACATATACATGTTACACATATATATCTAAATACATCTATAATTTTTTGCAAACAATATGGTGGAATGGAAAGAGCATAAATTTTAAGGCCAGAAAAATGTATATGTGCTCTATTTCCTTCCCTTCTCACTGACTCATTGTGCCCACATCTACAATTATCCTCTCTCCTTCCTTATTGTTAGTTCTATCATTCTCATCAGCAGAAAATATATAATACTACCTCATATGTTAAAAAGTCCCAAACACAAATATACCATCTCTGCTAGGTGAAAGTTTCATTATGTCAAGATATTTGTCTGTCTTATTCAGTGCTACCTAACCGGCATTTAGAATATTGCTAAGAGTGGTCTAACATCTATTAGGTCCTCAGCAAATATTTGTGAAATGAATGAATGAATGAATGAATGAGTGAGTGAATAAACAATGCCTAGATCATAATAGAGTCTCAGTCAATGTTGGCTCTTATTATAATGAAACTGACATTTTTTTGAGCCTGGTATTTGTTATAAATGCCAAGAAGATTCAGAACAACCACACAACAAAGCCTGTCTAAAAGCATTATATTTTTGAAGTCTGGAAGACTTGCATGTACACATTTCAGTGGTTATCTGGTTTAATGTGCTTGACATTTCTTTAAAATTTTATAGGGAAAAGTCTGCCATAAAATCTTAGAACTTTCTATTTCACTTACTACCCTATTTATTACTGTTTGAACATGGTATAGAGTAACACAGTCTAAGACAAAGTTACATAAATAGAATATGCTAAAGTTTTAAAAACTAGAATTGGCTTATTTCAATTATCTTTTTGACTTGGGAAGCAAATAGCATGTGCTTTGATCAACTAATAGAAAATATAGGACATATCAATGTAGGTTCAGGAATTGTAACAAATGTACCATTGTGGTGGGAGATGTTGATCAAGGAGAGGGCTGTGCATGTGTGGGGGTAGGAGAAGCATGGGAACACTCGGTACTTTCCTCTCAATTTTCATGTGACCCCAAAACAACTCTAAAATAGAGTCTTTTTTTTTTTAAATAAAATACAGGACACATGATAGTTTTAGTTTAATATCCTGCAATAACAACTTTAAAGCTTTCATGTGTTTAGAAATTCCTCTAAAAGAGGAGTAAAAATTGTTCTTTCAATGAAACTACCATGTGTTTGGTAATACATGAATGATAACTGCAGTGTGGATTAAATTTTAATAAAGGAACACACTATAGTTAATAGCACTCCAGTTTTGGCACATTTAACTCTAAATCCATTAAAACAGAAATGAATCATTGTAAAACACACTGTGAGATGCCACTTCACTGTCCACACAATTTTGATGTCCCCCCATTGCCTTGAGGATAAATGGCAAACTCCTTATCTTGGAAAATACATTGTTCTTCACCTTGATCTCAACTGATCTTCAAAGCTTTACTTCCTTCTCCTATATACAAACCCCATGTGACAGCAGGGTGATCAACAGTGTGGCCTTGGAAGTCAAGCAGAGATTCAGAAGGCTGGAAGGAAGACTCTCCAAGTCACATGAACTGTGGGGCCTAGCCACTGGCACTTGGAACGTGGGCAGCAATGAGGGCACAATGAACTTTCTAGAACTTCTGAAATCTGTGAAGCTGCTAATGGGAACTGGAGTGACTAGAGTTAAGGAACTCTATGAAATAGCAAAACTGAATAGTCAACACAGAGTTACACAATTATATACATAGATAGAAAATCCTTTCTTTCTGGTGTTTTACTTCAGCTACAAGAACTGATCAGCCCATCACGGATGGTATGGATCAGCATGAACCAATGTCCATTTCATTTTAGACCCACCTTTCATTAGGTGTATCCTGAATGTCCATTCAGGTCAGCCGGGGAACCTCATTAAATATGGTACCAGGTTTCTGCCCACTGCCTGAAGAATTCCTCAGGCCTCCACTTCTAGATATCATTGTCTCCTCTGATTTCTTCTATTTTGACCTTACATCTTAGCTCTTATTTTCAAGCTAGTCCCTGAAACTTAAATTCCATTGTGAGCTATTTACCTTGTTTCGCATCTTTGTGTTCCATCAAGATTTATTATTTTCTTCCAACTCTAAACACCACAGGTGTTGGCAAGGTTAAGTTAATGCTTGTATCTGGCCCCATCCCAAGGAAAGCTGTGGCTGTGTCCTCTCTCTCTCTCTCAGGCAGACCCTACCCTCGGTCAATTTGGGTCACGGATTACAATGTGTTATGGAAACAGGGTAGCTGGTAACATAGTGTGTAGACAAGCCGCCCAAAAGTTGGGCATGGATCGAAAGGAGGACCCAAAGCATTGTGGTCTAGGGAAAGAAATCAGAAATGAGTTCTGTCTTGGCTTTGTTACTGACCAGCTAGCCTTGAGATACTAAGCAAATCCCTTAACCACTCTGAGGCTATCTTATCTCTAAGAGTTGCTTTGAGGAATAAATGAAGTAACCAGGGGGAATGCCTGGAATGCCTGGACACAGAGTTGTTTTACTTTCTGTCTTACTTTGTCACGTTTCCATCCACTCTTGTCCATCCTTAATACCTATGAGGAACAATTTGCAGAAAACACTGGCATACCACTCTGGCTACCCAGTGTGCTGTTTGCACTTGTTTCAAGTATGTTTAACAAATTGTGTGTTTCAGTCCTATTCAGTGGTCCTAGGCACATCTCACACGTGTCTCATTAAAAGATCACTCCAGAAGAATATTAAAGACAGACGCTTGAACAGCGTTGACACAAAGCATGGATTCGGGTGTGAGGCAGAACTGATTCCACCAACGACTGCTTGTATGACTTAGGGCATACTTCATAACCCTTAAGTTTTCGCATCTATAAAAAGAAGAATGATAATGGCCAAGTCCTTGGGTTGTAATGTGGATGCAACAAGAAAATGAATCCTTTCGAGTAGAAAAAAAACAGTGCCCTATATATATTTCATGGATTTTCCAGGGTAACATGTCCAATAGAATGCTGTGTATGTGAACCACATGTAATTTAACATTTTTTAGTAGCCACATTAGCAATATGTAAAAGGTACCCAGTAAAATTAATTTTAATAAAATAGTTTATTTAACCCAACATATCCAAAATGTTATCACTTCAATCTGTAAACAATATAAAAATTATTGAGATATTATAGATTCTTTTTTTATGCTAAGTCTTTGAAATTGATGTGTATTTTATCATTTTAGAGTAGCCACATTTCAAGTGATCAATGCCACATGGGGCTAATGGCTATCACATTGGACTGCAAAGGGCTTGGAGATACCTAGGTTTTTATTGTTTATCTTCTAATTAACCCACTTAGGACTCTCCAAATGCTTTACTCCTAAGCCAGAATGATGATTAAAGTATGCACATATGGGGCACCTGGGTGGCTCAGTCGGTTAAGCGTCTGATTTCAGCTCAGGTCATGATCTCACAGTCTGTGAGTTCGAACCCCGTGTTGGGCTCTGTGCTGACAGCTCAGAGCCTGGAGCCTGCTTCAGATTCTGTATCTCCCTCTCTCTCTCTCTCTGCCCCTCCCCTGCTCATGCTCTGTCTCTCTCTGTCTCAAAAATAAATAATAATAAAAAAACAATAAAAAAATTAAAGTATGCACATATGTTGCATATGACATTCTGTAGGCAGTATGATCCTGTCTTTAAACCTTGTGTAAGCAGTCTGAACCAGCCTTGGCAATTTTTAGTTGTGGTTCTCTTAGGAAGCTCTAGTTACCTTAGTTTATCTGCCAAAATCACTGTTCAGGTCTCTGTCTAAGAGCCGGACTTTGGGTAAGACTCTTCTATCAGTTAGCAGACCACGCTGAGTCTGTGGTGAGGAAATGAAAATAACCGGTTCCCTGAAATGGACCTCGTTTCTTTCTGAAACACAGAACTGTTTTCACAAATCTGTTCCTAATTCCTGTGAATAAACTCTTTTCCCATGGCTGTGGTCAATGGCTGTTCAGGTCCAAAAAAGAAAGAAATGTTTTTCAGCTTCAAGTGCTATACTGAGTCACCATCCTTTAAACGTCCACCCATTCTATCAGAAAGTGAATTAGTCCCATGAAAACCGCTAACCATGTGAGGTGACCTCAGCCAAAGACCTGGGCACATACTAGGCAGCAGGTAAGAAATGGATGAATAAATGGAGTCCCATACATTCTTTTGGAGAATCTGAATTACTTGTTAAAATAAGATGTAAAGACTTCATTACTTCAATATTGGCTTATTTAAAACGAGATGTAATTCAAGGCTATTTCTCTGCTGTTCTTTAATTCAAAGCGAAAAGGATAAACTGAAACTTAGTTAATTCAAAAGCTGTTGTTTTGGTCCCTTGGGTTTCAAATTAGGGAGATTTTACTTTAAATGAGAAACATTGATCTTAGTCACTGACTACCCTTCATAGTTCTAGAATAGCTGATTCTCTGATTCTCATTTCCCTTTGATCAGCTGATTCCAACTGTAGCATCCTCAGACAACTTGTACAGAGTCCTCCCTATCCTTTCTTTATCTTGTGAAAATTTATTATTTATAGGCTGTAATTTTAGGCTCTATTTTCTTAACAGCCAGAAATAGCGTTTAGTGCGATCATCCCCTGCTCAGAAGGAGGCTTGATGTACATTCCTTATCATTTTTTCACTTATTTGAGCAATTCTTCCAATCTCATGCCTCTCCTCGATTCAGAGGCCTGTGTTCATTCCCTAGGGCTACAAACATTTTAAATTTCTGTAGAAAGGTGACTTTACTCTGGATGGCCTCCTAGATACAGAAAGCTTGGTTTTCATTCATTCGAAGGACAAGGCTTCCTTTACCCGGGCCTATCTGGAGACCCCAAATTATTGTGAACATAATTTTTCTTCTTCTAACTGGCCTTTTGTGGCTGAATTGGCCCTCCTTATTGTTTCTATTAATAAATCCATCTCTAGGCACTTACTTACATGCACACGGTCACGGCCACCCTGGTGTTAGTCCTATCAGCCTACCACCCAAGGCAGCTCCTCGTGCGGAAATGATCTACAACGCCCAAGGAGAAGCGTCTTGTGGCAAAAGTTAGCTGTAGCCCCAGCCCTCCAGTCATGGTGCTCCAAGCTGCTGCCTCCTTACCCTCAGCGATGAATCCATCCATCAGTGCGCCTGATGGTAAACGTGAGCCGAAGTAAAGAGATACCATTTTGCCTATAAGTTTTTTCAACACGTGTGATGCAAAGAAGCGTTAGCTTAGTGGTGACTCCTTGTCACACAGGGGTGGGCAGAGCCCATACGGCCAGCTTTGCTAGTATTCATTCCTGGACCACTACCGATGTTGTAAGACTTGGTGGGCTTTTTGTCTGTCTGTGATAGCAGTGGAATAATGGCAATGTATTAAGGCTTGGAGTCGTTTCCTAGGAATCTAGTTGAAATTAGAGTTGTATTATAATTTGTGATTAGCGGCCAAGATAGAAATATCAGGAAAAGAAGGCATACTATGCTTCTACACGATTCTTTTTAGTCTCCTGTTTTGGAACACTTTCTCTGCAGACCGTTGGTTCAGGGGGCTGACGAGGCCAAGGGTCCAGTTTATGCGTGTAGCTCACAAATGTGTGCTCTCAGTCACAGACAGGATCCAGGGAGAAAGAGTGGCCAGGTGTGGATCGGGGCAAAATCATCACAGCTGTTCGGAAGAATGATACACACGTATGCTGGTGCAAATGGTGGGGAAGGGCACGCTGGCTCTGAATTAAGGAATGTGAGTTGTATGCAAAATGACTGGATTTGTTCTAGTTATGTGATTTTAAGCTGATTCCTCAATCCTTCTGGGCCTCAGTTCACCAAAGGCATGACTTAAGTAACCATTGTAACCCTTTATTTTACAGACTTATTGAACAAAAACATAAGGTGATGCATGTTTACTGTTATATAACACATTAGGAGGGGCGCCTGGGCGGCTCAGTTGGTTAAATGTCCAGCTTTGGCTCGGTCAGGGTCTGGCAGTTCGTGAGTTCAAGTCCCACGTCAGGCTCTGTGCTGACAGCTCAGAGCCTGGAGCCTGCTTCTGATTCTGTCTCCCTCTCTCTCTAACCCTCCCCCACTCATGTTCAGTCTCTCTCTCTCTCTCTCTCTCTCTCAAAATGAATAAACATTCAAAAAATTAAAATAAAACACATTAAGAGATATATAGGTTAATGGTTAAGATAGCAAATTCCAGAGACAGTCTGTTTTGTTCAAATCCCAGCTGCATTCCCTCAGAGGTTCCTCATCTGCAGGTAAGGGTAATGATGGCACCCGCCTCATAGGGTTTTTTTTTTTTAAAGTACATGAACCGACATATGTAAAGAGTTTATCATACCTCTTGGCACGTTGTAAACTCTCATTTTAAAACTTCAGTGAATGTTAGCTATTTTAGCTGTTATGAAGGCATTTAAAAAAATATGAGATGCTTCATGACTTTGCTCGGGGCCATGCTAATCCTCTACAGATTGTTCCAATTTTAGCCCATGTGCTGCCAAAGCGAGCATTCTTTGAAGCAGCCAACACACGGATTTGGAGATCTTGATGAATTGTTTGAGTAAATTACAGGGAAAAAATTAAACCGATGATAATGACGTCATATTCAATAGTAATAAATAATTGCTTTGATAATCAAGCCGCACCTTTGGCCATGGTGACGACAACCAGTTTGCCATAGTTGCGTTTCAGGGTTAGTTTAGACTTAAATACAATGAGTGCTATGGATTCCTTTTTAAAGCCAAGTGGCTCTGCTGGAAGAAAAAAAAATAGGTATCTTGATGGTCTAGTGGTGGCTATATGTTTTCTTAATGTGAAATGAATGTTTGAGCTTATTATACTAATATGAGTCTGCCATGTCCTAAAATTTATTACTCCAAATCAGTGGTGTTTGGGTCGTTACTACCGTGGTTGCTACTCAACACTGAAATGCATTCATTAGCTCCAAATGACAGAAATTGCATTATACTACAGTTTAATCTTTAAATTTTTTAAAAAAATTTTTTATTGTCAGCCTGCCTGTTCTTCCTTTGGAACAGAATAATGAGATCATAGCTATGTGAGGAGTCCATGAAGATTTTACAGCACTGGGGTGGTCTTTCGGTAACCACACCACGGTTTTCGCTCATTTGCAATTTGGTCATATTCACAATGTTGTGAAGACAGCATACCTTTTCCTAGCATAATAGGGATACGTTTAGACACTTTATATCAATAAAATGACCTAACTGTGATGTTAGAATTTACCAAATTTATTCAAAACCTATCACCACAATGAACTGTCTGCTCTTTTATACTTTTTGAATGGATTCTTTCTACTTTTTTTTTCAAATCCCAAACACTAAGTTTCAGCTGTAGAACTACCTTATTATAAATATGAAGAGAGGCTAGTAACTAGTCATTGGCATTTGCATATTATTCAGTCTATTCTTTATCTACTGGAAAAATATGTCTCATTAGCATGCATTAATGTTTGATTTCTTTTCTGTTAAAGAAATGATACAGGTCTGTAGCATTTTTCATCTTCCATAAGAAAAATAAACTTATCTGTAAGAGGAAGTAAAGACAATTATTCGGATAACGTATGCCCATCCTCAAATTTTCTTGTCTAAAGTAGTAGTTCTCAGTTGGGGGCAATTTTGTTCCCATAGGTCATTTGGCAATGTCTGGAGACATTAGTGACTGTCAAGTCTGGGGTCAGGGGCGGGGGGCGATTACTGGCATCTAGTGGGTAGACCCCAGGAAAGTGGTCAAGAATCCCACAATGCACAGGATGGCCTCCACAACAAAGAATTATTGTGATCTGGTCCAAAATGTCAACAGTGCTGAAGCTGAGAAACCCTGGTCTAAAATACTCCAGTGTCTCAGTTATTGCTTTAAAGCTAGGGTTTGGATTTTGAAATATTTAGCCAACCTTACTAAATCTCCACCTTCATTTACCCAAAAAGAACTAGACATACTTTTTCCAATCAGGCACCTTGCTGAAATATTATTGACATGTTGAAGATTTTGTTTTAAAGGGGATGACACAAATGAAATAGAAATGTTGTATGTTCTTCCTGTAACTGAGTTTTTAATTATGAGAATGAAGCTAAAGATTTGAAACCTTATTTTTATAAAGCATCGTTTCCTTAAAAATAATCTAGAGAATTCTTTATTTTAGGGCTTTTTTTTTTGAAGTCAATAGGTCAGACAAAGACAGAAAATAAACAAAATCTATTTCCTTTTTCTTTCAAAGTGCAATGCTTCTACTTCTTTAAACAAATGCATGCTGTGTAAAGACTGACAATTGAATCCTTTTATCTGATCTCTGAGTAGTAGATCACTTGAAATTTAAGAAAATGCAAGTAACGTTGACTCTTAGAAAAACAGCCTATATCATAGAAAAGCGCACACACACAGAGATACAAATCAACAAAGAAACAAAATACCCTCAACCCAGGCCTTTTAGGAAAAGTAGCCATATATTTATGGGAGGGGTGTGTAAAAGCACTTTAGTGAAGAACACCAGTGCTCGCAATGCATCAAAGTTAAGCGGTAGCGAGGTTATCACTCCGTGAAAAATCACATAAACATTTCACATATAAAATATTATTCATCAGGGTAAAACCCTCTAAGGGGTTGAGAGATAGCAAAGGTGTCATGAAACCTTGTTTTTTTTTTTAAAGAAAAATATATTCCACAGCTGAGATGGAATCTGTGGTCATGCGGTAGGCAAGAGAGGAGTATAATTGAGAAGAAAATTAGCAAACCTTAAATATCTGCCTCTGCAATATCATTACCCATAAACTTGCCCTTTTTCCACCCTCTTTTCCCCAAAGACTGATGTCCCATATCTGAACTGAGGGAGATGTGTGCTTTCTAACAGCTAAATCAACAAGGTTTCACATGAGTAGTGCTGTGTGGTGTGGTTGACTGATTTCATGAAAAACTAATCATGTATTCATCATTGAGATCAAACACTTCCCAAGTAATTATCATCCAAGCCCAATCTGATAGGACCTGAAAAAGTGGCACTGCTGATATAATCAGAGGCTGAGCAGAAGAGTTCTCTCGGCTTTTGTAAACCTTGGGTTGGAAAGCACAAAACGGAAATTGTATTTTATAATTAAGAAAGGAAAAGTTGGCAGGCTGCAATCAATTATTTCAATCAATCATAAAATTTTTAGCTTGTCTGGTTATTTACTGGAACACACATATAAAAATTAACTTTCCTACATGGTCTCCGAAACATTTTTTTTAATATGGAAAAAAAGAAAAATGCTAAGACACTTTTGAATTAAAATGCAAGCCCTTCCTGTACTCACTACAAAATAGTGTCATCTCACTTCTGTAGTTTCCTTATTTTGTGCTGTGGCGTTATTCTTTTTGAAAAAGAGCTATTATTATATTGAATTATACGTCATTACAAAATGATTGCTTTCACAAAATCTTATTTTGGTAATATGAGAAGTGCTTTCCATGTGTCATTTCATTGACTCTTCACACGGCTTAATGAAAGAGATCAAGTTATAAGCCCTTATGAATGAGGAAACCAAGGCATGGAGACGCTGTATCTTGCTCAAGTTCACAAATAAGTGGCAGAGCTGGGATATGACCCCAGCCCAATGAGTTTCAGACCAGAGCAGGCCCCCTTGACCATTAGTCTGCAGTGCCTCCCTGTTAGCATTTGATCACGGGGTGACAGTGTTTTAAAAAGAGCTTTCCGTATGCCAAGGATTGAGCTATGCACTTTATATATGGCTGTCGGACCTCTCTGAGGCTCAGGTTTTTAATTTGTGAAATTCTCAGAGTTATGAAAACGGAGCTAATGTAGGTCAAGTCTCTACCGCTGCACCTACAGAGTAGGGAGCTTTGTTAATTGACTTGTCCTGCATCCAACAGCCAGCAAACAAAGGGTCTGATTTACAAGTCGGCTGGATGCCAGACACTAGCCTGAGAGGTTGGCAGAACTGCTGCCATAATTATTGCCACAATTACAAACCTCAGGTAATGTGCTCTTTCTCATAGATCCTGCTGGCTTCTGGAAAAATATGCATAACTTGAAGTGGAACAGATTCAATCACATGACTTGTTTCATAATATAAATAAATGGCTTTGCAAATCTAAGCGTTCACATTTTGTAATTTCTTAAATGTGTACCTGCTGCACACATTTTTATCCATATTTTACAAGTTTCTATTCATTGCTCAAGATCAAATGAATTTCCTTAACCTAGAAAGCTTGCTATATTATCCATTTTTTACTTTCTTTCATTTATCATTCAAGAACATGAACCAAATTCTACTCCATATGACCAGGTTGACCATGTAATTCCTTTATCCAATTTAGCAGCATTAATTCAGCAGCTACTATGTATCAAACACATAAAAATACCTTATATATCTCTTACAAAATTGGGATATGTAGAGTTGGGAGTTCTTTCCGATAGTCAAATTCATGGAAGCAGAGCATAGAATGGTAATTGCCAGGGACTGGTGGACAGAGAAGTGGGGAGATGCGATTCAGAGAATACAAAGTTTCAGTTATGCAAGATGCGTAAGTTCTAGGGACCTAACGTACAGCATGGTGACTCTAGTTAACAATACTGGATTGTATACTTGAAATTTGCTAGGGTTTGCTCATCACACACACACACACACACACACACACACACACACACACACACAAGGTAACCATGTGAAGTGATGGATGTGTTGAGTAACTTGCATGGCAATTATCTCATAATGTATAAGCACATCAAAACATCAAGTTATATACCTTAAATATATACAACTTGGTCAATAATACCTCATAAAGATGGGGGCAGGGAGGAAAGAATAATTCTCTTTACCAAAGTGAAGTTCTATTCATTTGGATGAGATAAAAAAAAAACAACCTAGATAGAAAGTTGTTTTTCCAGTGGAGACAAATATTTTTTGTATGTTTCGCTTGTTTCTAATCTGTCGGTAAGAGAAAATCACTTTTTCTTAATCTTGGAAGAATCACCACTGGCGAATGGAAACGTGCATTTACTCACAAAGTTCCTTAAACTTAAACCAGGCTCCTTGAGCATGATATCAGGTCCACACATTTCACTTAGGTATCCTTTTAACTAACCAGTTATTTTTGCCTCCTCACAAAATAAACCACTACTAATGGAGAAAGTCATTTATTTCATTGCATCATTGTCAATGGCTCACATCCATGTAGCTCAAACAGGAAACTGATTTCTTTGCTTGTCAGCCTGGCAAAGGCTCTTCCTTCTGTAGGCAAGATTTATACACTTGCTTCATGGTTTAGGACCTTAACTAATTTTTAATTGAATAGGAAAGTTTTTCCTGAGGCTATATTAGTATGCCTAGAAGTATATTCTTATCCCTCAAATTCAACATGGGTGTTGGTTTTTTTGATTTTTGATAAACATGCATAACAATAATGTTAAAGTATTATTAGCAAAATCACCACTTAGAATAATACCGCCTCCCCAAATTTTTCTGAGCATAAAATGATTGATACTAATTAGTTAAAATAACTCCAATTGCCATTGCAGAGTGTATATTTTCAAGTGCTGTTTTTCATTTTGTACTTTTAGATCTTTAAGCGTGGCTTTTAAATTCCAATTTGCCCCAGCTTTCGTTTTACATGGTTATTTGTGGGTTTCAAAATATCTGTAAACAGTTCACTCCTTATTAAAGTTCTAAGCATTGTCATCACTTAATGTGATGTGATGATTGTTACTTAAAAGATCAGTACATCTACTGAGTGGCGGTGACTGGTTTAACCTGCCCACATTCATTCTAGCTAACTGCTTGTTTGATTCTCAAAGAATTTGCATTGCTATCATGATAATGAACAAAGGGAGCTCAAAAGGAAACAGTGAAAATGTTTGTAACTCTGAAATTTTAAGAAAACTAATTCTTGTGAGCAAAGATCCCCTTAATGAATACTTTCAGAGGTATGTATATACAAGAGTAACTTTACCTAAATTGTCCAAATGTCTAGACTTGAAATAACAGAATTGTATATATTTCACAACATTTGAAGATCTCTATGAAAAAGGAAATAATATATTAGATGAGAAGTTTTTTTTATTTTTTTAAGTTTATTTATTTATTTTGAGAGAGACAGAGACAGCATGAGAAGAGCAGCAGAGGGGCAGAGAGAGAGAGGGAGAGAGAGAATCCCAAACAGGCCCTGCATTGTCAGTGCAGAGCCTGACTCAGGGCTCGAACTCATGAAACCATTAGATCGTGACCTGAGCCAAAACCAAGAGCCAGACGCTTAACCACCTGAGACACCCAGGTGCCCAAGATGAGAAATTTTTAGATATAGGATGATCGTGGCCAGTTTACTGGAGCCATTGCACAGTGAAAGCACCAGATCGCTGTCTTAAAAATGAGTCTGTACATCAATGCCATTTTTGTCTGATCTACAAAAGAAGAGAAGTCAATGAGTTTGAAAGCATTTGTGAAAACAATTCCCTGAATCAGTCCCTTTCAGCTGGGCTCTGGAATACTGCAGAGATTCTGTATAACTTTTCACCATAGTAGTATCCTCATCCATTCCTCTAAAAACGGACACTTTTCTTGGTTAATGCCCCACTCACCAATATGTCAAGATAAAAAGGTTGTTAGAGCCCTCATTCCCTTTGTATTAAGAGATTATATGCTGACGTATATTCACGAAGAGCAACAACGTACAAATCTCTCCAGACAGTGCTCTGGGTACGACCTGCGGTATTTATGCTTGTGTACATATGGCTTTGTGAATGTCTCATCGGCTTAATTCTTTTGAATTACTACACCAGGCTTTGACTTCTTTCAATTTGCTTTCTAGCATTTTTATTATTATTTTTTTCCTCAAAATCATTTAACACTGTACCTCTGGTTATGGTAGAATAGCTGTGTTTTCTCTGTGATGCTCCCAAGTGTTCCCTTTCATTACAGACATCTGCATAACTGAAAACACAAGAGATGGGTCTAGGGCTATGGGGACCAACTACAAGTAAAAAGAAGACAAATAATAAGGAAAGATTTAAAATCCTCATATGTCAGAAGAAGTACAAGTGGTAGATTATGCTCTGGGGCAGGAAAGAAAGCTCTCCAAGAAATAGACACGGCAAAAACAAAAACAGAAAAAGGGTGGGGGCAGGGAGCATCCCGCAGATATTGCTAAATTGGGGTAACCCCTAATGCAAAACATGAACAACTGAGCAGGTGTGTATTACAAAGACAATATATACAGAGAAAGGGGAAAGGTGCTGGACTGCTGAACCAAAATGTTAAAAAGATTTGTTAAACCAAAATGTTCAAATGTTAAAAACCCATCTGCGTCAGCCACAAAAGAGGCTTTAGAAATACGGAGGTGAGTGGGGGATGCAAAGAAGCAAGGATAAGCGAAGCATCGCAGTGCCTTTATCCCCGTTGAACGCCTAAACCAGGGCCCCGCCAAACGACGCAAAAATGTAGCTAGGGGTTTCTGCCTAGATTCTGTAGAAGTACTTTTTGCTTTATCCACTAATTAAGATTTTTTACTATTTTTTTTTGTATTTCCCTAAAAATGAATTCCTAAGATTTCATTATAAAATAAAATATAGGGGAAAAAATTAGGCAGAACTAAATTTCTTCTAGTAAGTGAGTAGAGTTGCAGCCACTGAGTATTCAATCTAATTACCTAATGACATTTTAGTTGAACCTCTATGGAGATTTCCACTTTTCATGGATGCCAGATGGGGATATTCAGATCATCCCATTTATGGGGTAAAGTAAGATTCAGCCCAGGTGAAATAGGATGTGGGGGTACTTTAAAGTTTATCCGTATTGGTTTTGCAGAGCTCAGGGAGGGCTTCTTCACGTGAGGAACTTGAGTCACATCATTTCTGTCGGCTGGGGCCTCCTGACCCATTTATTTACACCTTTTAAAACTGTCTCTTAATTTCAAGCTGTCATTACAAATTGGAAAACAAGGTGGATAAATCAACTCATCGACACATGTTGCCAGACATAGTGGAACATTTGAGGCCTACGTAAAACAAATAGAAACAGAGAAGTCCATGTGATGCTAGGAAGCCTTCATTATTCTTCTGCGCTGTTGAAAAATACATCCATACAAATCACACCTATTCATGGTAAAAACCACATGCCCTCGAGTTGGTACTCACCAGAGTGAAGCTGAACTGCATTGCTCTTGCATTTGATTTTAGCCCTGGCTGGCCAAAATACAAACCAAGAAAAGACAACACCCTGCCTCTTCTTTTTAACAGTAGATGGAAGTAACTTAGGTACGAATTCTTGATAAAAATAGAATGTTGTCTCTTTACAAGTAATGACCTCCGGTTCCTGTAGGTCCATATTAACCTCAGTAGGCGTAGCCCCTAGATAACACTTTTCCCTCCTCCCCCCCAAAGGAACCTGAGTTCAAACCTTCAATGTTTTTAGTTCATCTGCACACAAAATCATGATGTTTCACTGGCGTGCATTATAAATATCATCTGTGACTAAGAGACAGAGAAATGTCTTGGCTTAGTTTGCCCAATACTGGGTGAGACTTGTATTTGGACTTTATATTTTAGGGAAAGTGGCATTCAGACTTGAATAAAACTAAGTAGAACATTCCCTTTCATTGTCTGCTTTTTCCACGTGCTTCATTTCTGTAGGGGACAGAACATGCTAGTTTTCAGGAAGGCATTTTGTGGAGCACTGGAATTTCATTTTATTAAGATTTTGTGCAGTTGTTGGGGTCTACAATGTGTTTTACTATCATCTATTGGTAATTATTTAATTAGATTAAATGATGATACAAAAGCTTTTTCACTGGAGTTACTCTGCTTCCCAAATGATCATTCCTGAAAAGACGGCATATGAAACAGAAATTGCATTGGATTCCTCAATACTTTTCTAAGCCAGAAAAAAGCTCCATCTTTAAAAAAAAACACAGTAGTTTATTTCATGACTTAAGACCATTTCAAATGACCTGAACAGGAAGACAGAATGGTGCCTATTGATAATTTGATCACGGTCCATTTTTTTCTTCCAGGCCACAAATTAAACCCAGCCTCCTTTCGTATTATTCTTCATTTTATTTAAATTAAACACAATTGTGGGATGCCATGGTCCATCTGTTACCTTTGCTTTTTAAGTAGCTATCTAGGTACATTTAAAAAAATATGACCATATTAGTATTTTTCTGAAATCACTTTTTTGCTTTTCACAGATAGAAAAACAGACCAAGTTGACAGAGATCCTGTACCCCCTTGTCATTCAGGTGTTAAAAAGAGGGGCTAAAACTATCAATCCTTGGATGCTAGTTCATAAGTAAATAAACATGGTTTGGCCCTATACAAAGGAAATATTCTGGTTGTCCTGATGATGATTAGGATCACAAACTTGCCTTTTTAAGGACAAAACAAAATTGTTGACTTCTGCACTTTATTAACTTAATTTGTGGGTCCTAAAAATAGGAAAGATTTACATAGAAAGTAAGGGTAGCCAGTCAGGCTGAAAGAATCTAGATATTTTCTATGAATATACAGAACAGAAGAAGGAACCACAGTTTCCTGACAGTTGGCAGAGCCCAGATAAGAGAGCTGACTCTCTGGAATAGCCAGGTTGGCCTTGTATGTGTGCATGAGCTAGGATGTTAGGACATCTGTGTCGTCACCTGTTGATCTTTTTCCATTCTTTATCTTTGAAATGCAACTACTGGGGTGATGCTCTGGGGTCCAGAGCTATTTGATCACAGAAATGAAAGGGCACTTCTAATTCTCCATATGCCTTCACCATGCCCTCCCCACCATGCCCCACCCCACCCCATCATGTTGTTTTTCAGTAACAACAAATGTTTATTTACTTCCTACGTGCCAGGTAGACAGTGCTAAATGGACACTCTCTTAACTTCTTTGTGGTCAGCTTGCTTAATCTGTTTTTCTTTTGCTGAGATAAGAAGCTGGTGGAGCTGTCGATCATTCACTTGAGTCTATTCATCAAAGGACTTTCACTTGAATTTTCCCTCCGGAAGGGCTGGAGGGAAGACTTGGTCCACTCAGGGTCTCTGGAGTCATAAGACGTGAGGTGAGCAGAACAGTTCTAAGAAGAGACCATCCTAACCACCAGGCTCTATCCCCCACAAAATACGCATTCACCTCCATCATTGCCCTTCCGGTACAGCAGAACAGGTGCAAGCTTGAAGATGGACAGACCTGGGGATGAACCTAAGTACTGCAACTTTTGGGCAAGAGTTCTATAAGTTTTCTGAACCTCGGTTTCCTTATTTATGTCTCAATGAGGGTATTTCAAAAATATCTGTTTTGTAGATATTTGTGAAAGTTAAACCAGATAATCTATGTTAGTTTCAATATCTGTTACACTGTGAGCAGTCAGTAAATGGGGGCCATTATTTTTCTATGTTGCCTATCTCCTTCATAGATTTTGAGTTCCTTAAACACAGGGACCATGTATGGTATGCCTTTGTTCTTGGTCCCCATGAGTCTAGCAAGTCAGGGACAGAACTGGTTCCCAATACGTGTTTATTCAAGAGATGGAGTTAGTTACTCAGAAGAGTGGCAACCAAGAGGTCATTGGTAAGAATACACGAGATGCCGAGCTTTTGATGCTTATTCTATGGTGGCTTTTTTCTGTTTGTTTGTTTGTTTGAGAGTCTTTAGAGAAAGAGGAAGCAGATACTCATAATGTGTATTTTGGACTATTGTTGCTCTCTGTTGAATCACAGAATGAGAAGGATGCATGTTAGTTTTCACAGACTGCGAGCTCCTAAAACAACCTGATGTGTGTGTCAGAATGGGGCTTTAGGGCTTGCCTTGTTTTGTGTTAAACATATAAATACATAACAAGGAAAAGAATGGGCTGTGTGGAGACTTCATCTTTTAGGATTTTTTGGAAGTAGATGCAACGGGAGAAAATCCTCCCCTTCTGTATCATCTTCTGGCAATCTCAGAGAGGTGAAGCTGGGCTGGGGGATACAGGCGTCTACTGTAGCACGTCACTCTAGACACTGAGGCTGTGTATATATGGATACGCAGGGAAAGCAAGATATACACGCGCACACGCATGCCTGCACACGTGTATGCATGTGCACGGACAGCTCCCTTCTCACTTTTTTGAGGTGAGACAAATGATCTCAGGAATAGTCAACATGTCACCATCGTATCGAGGGAAAAGTCACATATTATCAGTTGTATTTCGTGTGGTGGGAATGTCTGTTTGTGTGAAACAAGAGGTGGGGGTGGGGGGCATGTACTTCGGAGGCAGTAACTGACCAGATCTGGGATGCTAGTCAACAAGACAATGCATAATTTAAGCATCAGAACAAGTTGATTCGTCTGCGTAAATGAAGTCACTGAACGTGGCCATTTTTCTGGACTTTATCTTTGATACATCATGTGGCTAATTGATATACCCTGATTTCGTGGATGAATGGGTGAAGCCGAGCCAGACTGTACTGGCAGGGACACCCCTCTTGCTAAGAGTAAGGCTTCCTCAGTCTGGAGCCATGCGATGTGCCGCGCTAGGCTCCAGCTGCAGCTACAGAGCCCCGGGGAGACGTGCCGGTGGCACTTGACTGTGGGACTCAGCTCTGGGACAGCCTCCGGCCTCAGCCACGGCCAAGGGTGTGAACTCAGCCTGCTGCCATCTGGGCGCCAGCCTCCAACAACCTGGCCGTGCCTCTCCTCTGTCTGCTGCAAAGCCGGCAGGTGACTGGAACACCACTGAGCAGCCGTTGTCGCGTGAGCCGTGGGCACCACACGCTGCATGAAGGATGGGCTGAGCAGCCTTGGCATGGGGGGGACCTCTGGTGAGTGGGGTTTGGAGGGCTGACAGCATAATCACACAGACATGGAAACTGCCTCCTTCGTTAGCACCACAGCACTCAGTATTTTCTCTTATGGGAGGGCTTATATTCAGGGCGGAAGCTCTGTGTTTGAAGACAATAGAAAGACGCAAAGGTTGTCCAATGCGCTGGGCTAAGTACACCTTCCCACCAGAGTAGAGGCTCTAAGGGCCAGCATGGGGGGGGGAGGGCCTACCAGTCTACCAGGCTCTAGTTGCAGCAGCCGTAGCTAAGGCTAGCCTCAGTTTTCACACCCGGCACGAAGCGTGGGCTTGACGTGAGCAGTGCTGTGACCCACACAGATTTATACTGCAGAGTGCACTCCTGTGCTGATTATGAAAGACGGCCTGCAGCTGGGATCCCACCATCAATTCTTGTTGAGGGGCTTGTCTCTCGTTTAAGATCATTTAGGTGTGGATTGCCAATGGCTCTCATGGAAAATAAAGTGACCAGGAGGAAAAGCGATTCAACAGGAATTTATGGATTGGGTTCCGGTTCTGCCCTGTAATGTGCTTTCTGCTTGTCTAGGGTGACAGAGACGTATGCAAATTCCACGGGAGAGGCAGACTCTGTGGGATTTAAAAGCTCTCCATGGGTCGGTTTCTTCATCTGTGAGATGAGGACAATAAAAATCTCCACTTCAAAATGTGTTAGGAGTATCAGAGAGATTATGCCTGGTGTGTTTTCAGTGTTCAATAAATGATAGCTACTTAATATTTTTAAAATTGAAGGCATATGTTCTGGAGAGAGAAACCTCTGCTCCAACCGCAGCCCTGCCACTCACCGGTTGTGAGAGTGGGGCAAGTTACTTCTCTAAGCATTGGTTTCAGAATCTATAACATGAGAATAATATTAGTCCATGTCTCGCAGAGATATGACAAGGGTTAAGTAGATATAAAATCGATAAGTGGGCATAATAATGCCCATAACGACATCCCATAACGATAGGATTGTAAGGGTTAAAAGATATACAATATATGAGCGGCCTGGCATATTGTAAATACCCGCTAAGGGATAAAGACTATGAACTATTATTAGGGATGAACCCCATAAGTCATTTGTTTGGTCCATGAACTGATCCTGAAGGAGGTAATGACTTATAGAGCTATCATGATGCTTTTTAGAAAAATTAGCCTTCGTGAGTATGGCTAGAAGTAACACAGGACTGAGTAGTTTGAGACTCTTCCAGGCTAGTTTGATCATAGAGATACACCTTCTGTGTGACCATAAGGGCATTGGTTGACCTTCTTGTGCCTGAAGGCATGGAGACATATGCCTTCTGCCTGGCTTCAAAAGCTCATCGCTTACACGGTCCTTTTGAAGTTGGGTGTATGTTCTACAGAATGCACAGTGTGGCCGGAGGCAAATCTGGCTCTTTGTTTAAAAAGAGAAAAAAGGCCAAGCAACATATTGGTTGCTGATCACAGGAACTCAACCAAGCACCCATATGAATGTGAGTTTATCTGTAAGCCTATGTGTATTTGTAGGGGTGTGTATGGGCATATAGATTATGCCCATACATGTGTGTATGAGCACATGCACCTAAACACGTATAAAATGTACACATACAAATGTTTCTCTATATGCAAAATATAACAATCACTGTATTAGTAACAATATGTGTTAATATAAACTAATTTGTTGTGATGTTTCTTTGAATAAGTTGTAAGTCATGTATATGACAAGAAACATCATTCTAGAATATGTTAAGCCTCCAGAGCACAGTTCATCATGAACTTGAATAGCATTGAGCCTTATTTTATGCACAGCTACACAAAATAAAATGCAGACCTCAGTTACCATCTGCCTCACAGAAGCCCACCTAAACCTATTTTCCCCACAAAACATGGAAAGTGTTATCGCAAAACTTGATCTTAGGGCAGCGAGTCCTAGGTTATTATATTTAAAAAACATTACACTTTTGTGGTAACATATACACTTGAAAAGAGAAATAGTGGTATTTGCATAGTTTGCTTCTTGAACGTCAAATAGTCATATCATTTTGTAGATCAAATATCGAGTAATTGGATGAATGTTTTTTTGCACGTAGTTATTTCAGTGTTTGTCATCCAGGCATTTAGAGATACATTAGCCTCAGGAGTGTGGCAGTAAATGGATTTATTTTCTTCATTTTTTGAAAAGTCATGAATGTTTTGTACTATTCAGAAATGTTCCACACTTTTCTCATTTTAAATGTTTAAATATTTTTAAAAATATCTTTTTAAATAAATAAAGAGAAGAATCAGAAAAGATACAACTGTTCTTTGGGTACGCAGAAACATTAAGATTCTTCTTTTCTACAATAGCACAGAGAAGCTCTCTTTGTTGTTCTGGCTTCAGCTCGATTTCCATCTTAAATTTGGAGACTGTGTACACCCAGCAAGAAGCTATTTGCATGACCATAGGAGAGTACCTATTGTTAAAATACACTCTTTGAACCTATATTCTCCTGTTATGCATGTACAAACCACTTTCAGCAACCATTTTAATTCCTGATGTTGATTACCGAAAGCAACACAATGACTTCAGAACGTTCGTGATATTTATTTAACCCCTTACCGAAGAACCCATTGGCAGTGAGAAGTGCTCCCAGACACTACTACCCAAAGGTTTTAGCAGAGAAATGCTCCTTCATAATGGGGATATGAAAGGCACCGCCTCGGTAATTTACTGAAGTTCAGCTTTAGAACAAGCTGTTTCTTTTATGTACAAAGCTAGCAATTCACAGGTCCCAGCTGAAATGTATTTTTTGTTGTTGTTGGAAGGTTTCAAAGATATGGCATTTGGAAATTCCTTAATTAGATTTAAGATTTTAGTCATACGGTGGTTTCTCTTTGTAACCAGAATGTATTTATTTGGCAGTTGCTTTATTTAGTGATGCTCATTTCACACTGTGAATAACCAACAAAAACTCTAATATGCTAGCATGCCAATGGCTTTTTTTCCCTTTTGAACACAGAAAGAAAAGATATCAGAAGAGATTTATGGAGAGTAGCCCAAATTGAAACCTATTTGGAAGCACCTTTCCTATTTGCACAGCTAAACATTGTTGTGTTTTATTGTAAATGAAGGCGCACATAGACAGATAGCTCCAAGTTTGAAACACACATTAGGATATGTTACTATAAAAACACATTACACAATCAGCATTCATAGAGGGCTGCCAGCTCGGGAAGACTTGCATGCCCATGGGTCATCCCTGGGGGACAGGCTGTCTATAAATACCAACTGCCAGTTCACAGTTTGTGCAAATATAAAGTCTGTTAGGCCAAAATAACATGTATATAGGGTGACATGGCAGTGCCTGGCTGTGTACGTGTGGACCACAGTGTATCTAGTGCTTGACATTATTTCACTTCTCACTAGAGCAGCCTGCTATTTGCAGACAGATTGGTAAAAGGACAAGAGCTATAAGACATGTGGGGTCAAAGGAATAAAGTGACAATAATAATGACTCTCCAGAAGGCTATGGGGGGAGGAAAGAACTGCATGGTGTCTGTCTAACTGGACATCTTTTTGTGGCCTGAAGTATCAATGAGGAAATGAAAAAAGCTCTGGCCCCAGGTTCTAATGATATTTGGTTCATAGTAGGTGCTCAATAAATATTTGTTGAAAAGCTTCCGACTTCGTGTACTCAAATCCATCCCACTCCTTTCCTTCATGGCCACTGCCAATAACCCAATTCATGCATTACCTCTTTGAGGGTGATTAAAATAGGCTCCTGATTGCCTTTTCTCAGTCTTTAGTCTCCCCAGTCCAATCCAGTATCTGTTCCCAAATGATCTTTTCAGAAGGGTGCCTACCTCGCTCGCTCTCTGTAGGTTCCAGTGAAATTATTTCCCGAATATTTTCCATGTCATCACACCTCCCACAGTTGTAATCACCCCAGCCCCTATCGCCCCGCTGGAAGGTTGGCCCCACCACATCTCTACATTGTGTTGTTGGAGGCACATTGCAAAGACCAGTGTTTTCCACTTGAGCATCTTTCTTCCCCTGAAGAGGCATCTCTGCCTCCTAGACACTCAGAAGCACTTCATGTGTATCTTTCTTAGGGGCGCTGTTAGCTTTCTGGTTTGTTGTACCCTTGTCTGTAGGAGGGTCTTACACTTTCTAGACCAGGGTTCCTCTGTATTCTCATCCTGTCCTGTGCTTCTGATTTGGTCCTTTTAACACAATTAAAATTATATAAATAATAGGATAATTTGTTTTTAATGCCGGCTTCCTTGAAAGAATGTGAGTTCCACAAGGGCTTCTGCTTCACAGCCAGATCCCAAGTCTCTAGTACAGTGTCCTGTCCTCAGCAAGTGTTCGATAAGCAAGTGTAGAGATAGATGATAGATGAAAGAAAGAGAGAGAGAGAGAGAGAGAGGGATGATGAATCAGGGACACACACATTCACACACCTATGTTCTTATGTGGTCATACTGCTCTCCTCTCCAAAAGAGCAAGGATAGAGAAATGCCATATAATAAGTGTACCTAATTTCCCCTTCTTTTCTATTACATATTGTCCCCTGACCACACTATCTCTTCCTCTGCAAAGCTATGATTTCTGAATCTGTATCTCCCATTGGGACTTCTCTTGAATTCCAGAGATCTACCTGCTTTCTGGGCATTTTCATTTGGATGTCCTGTGGTACAGACTGGTTACTTTTTCGCCAAATCATTTCATTTTCTTCTTTCTCATGGTTATATCTCCAGACCACATTTCTCAGACTCTTTTGCAATTAGGTGTAGCCACGTGATAAAGTTGGTTCATAGAGTGTGGATGAAAGTTATGGGCACGTTTCTGGGCCTGAATCATGACGTTTGCTATTCTCCACCTCCCTGTCTGCCTGCTGGATGTTGAGGATCCAGCAGAGATCTGTGTGGCCCTAGGGCATGACTAGATCATGGATGGAAGGAGCCTAAATCCCTCAGTGACTGTGTGCAGCAGAGACGTACTATCTCTTCTAATGGGGCTTATACGAATAAGACATAGTTCTATTTGTTAAGCTATTGAAATTTCAAGGTTGTTTGTTACAGCTGTTGGCTAAACCTGATACACGCTTTCCCTTAAATCCTGTCTCCTGTGGCATCCCTGATCTATGTTAGTTAGAATGGTGTGAGTTCCCTCCAAATATTGTCCCTCATTTCTTGTTTCTTATCAGTCAACATGCCCTGCTTTTTGTTCCTATTCTCACTGTTTTAATTCACATTGTTAGCCTTTCTCGTTGGGTCTATTAGAATAGCATCCCGAATGGCCCCTGCCTACCTTTAATCTATCCTCCATGCTGGCCACCGCTTTTCATTCAAAAACATAGATTTGGTCCTATAGTTCTTGCACCCAAGATTTTAAAATTCAAGATTAATACCACTTTCTTTAGCATTTAAAGTATGTCATCAGCCATCCATTCCCCAACCGTCTTTCATCTACATTTCTAATGTCAACCGAGGCTGTAAAAACTAGAAACAGACAAAGCAAAAATAAATACAACAATAGAACAAGACCAAAAGCAGCAAACAACAAGCAAAACACCCCAGACGTATACTTTCCCCATAACAGAATACATGTTTCACACTTTTGGTTCTCAGCATATATTTACCCAGCCTATAATACTCTTTTCTTCCATTTCCTATTCAACACAATTTCATTCCCTTAACAAGGCCCAGTTAAATAATTCTTTTCACTTTTTTCCAATCTCCCATACTGAGTGAATTACTTTCTCCTTTGTACTCTCATGGCACTTTGAAGATAATTCGCTTATAGTGTTTATTCCTTTGGATTTCAATTACATCTCTGTATGTATGTGCCTCCCAACTGATCTGAGACTCCAAAGGATGAAACCAGTCTTCTTTATCTCTGGGCACGCTGTGCCTATTTTGGTGCATGGCAACAAAGAAAGTTCTCAAAAAAGCTTTGTTGAATACATTTTTAACTATCATATAATTCACTATCAACAAAAAATCCGGCCTTATTTTCCGCTGTGGCACTGACTCAACAAGAGTGGGTAGCTCTTTCCCATCTTGCAAGAGCTATGATCATAAACACTGACCTGTTTTGATACTAATGACGATTATTTACATTTAATGAGTGATTGTTATGTGCTAGGCACTGTGCTAAATTTTATGTGCTTCATCTTGTTTGATTCATGCAGTGACTTTTCAAAGTTGATAACATTGTTCCATTTTAGAGTATTGCATTAATACTTTATTAGCTTAAGTTGGTGCATGGTTATGAACAAAGAATAGCTGTGAGAAAAGTAGCTTCCTGCAGGAGCTACTGAGGAAGGTACGATTGATTTTGCTCCATAGGTAACAGACTATTAGAGAATTTCCTAAGGTCTTTCTTGACTCCCAAGCTACATGTCTTATGAATATATATAGGATAATATGAAACCTGGAAACTTCCATGCAAAATTATTTTAAGACAAAGTTTTTGTTTTCCCTAGATATTTATAAAGTTCCTCTGATATCTGTGGAGAGTACTAGGTGCATAGTAAACCTTTGAACAGTGATCATGCATTTTAAGAGCATTCAGAAAAGTCAAGTGCATTGTTCTGGGGTGTTTTGAATATACTAGAAACCTTCTTGCTCCCACAATTCAGAGTAGAATTTCAAAGATAAGAAATAGTAGGATATCCAGCAAGAGTTGAAGATCACTGAAACTCATGCATAGGATACAGCTTCTGACAACATTCATTCGCAGGCCAGGTCTTTCATATCCAAATATTGACTGAACTACATCAATGTTTATGTGATTAATGAAAAACACTTTGTAATAACCAAAGACAAATAAGTGCAACACGTTCTGCCATTCAGTGAAACAGGAATAATAATAATAATAATAATAATAATAATAATAAACTATTGCTGCAGCTTAATAGGTTATCACTTGTGCTAGCCCAGATGGAGAAAGGCATAGTTCCTTTGATTTGAACTTACAGTTGACTTGGAAGGAAGCAAACCTGCATGAACTCTGTATTGTTGGATTATTTTCTAAATCGCTTCTTTGATATGTCACTCTCCTGTTCATGAAATTCCAATGTCTCCCACTGCCTGTAGCTCTGAACCCCTGGATCTAGTTTTGTTGCCCCCCCACCTCATTGTCCTCGACTCTGTCACTCATGACTGCTCCTGTCAACCCATCTAGTCACCAAATGCCAAACTCACTGTGGGCTTCCCTGCCCTCTTGCTTACTCTCTGTCCTACTCATCCATAACCACTCAATTCTATCTCCTTCTTGGAAAATCCCCTTTGATCATATCTGTTAAACATCCTTTCTCCTTCTCAGCCCCTTGAACCCCACTGCATACTTAGTTGCCACTTTTCATTATCATCTTATATAATTTTCATCTCTAGAAGCAATGCCTCATCTTCCTAATTAGACTGTAAGATTGACTTTAGAACCTATAGTTTTGATATTCTGGAATCCCCCACTGTAAAGGGGAAGGAAGATAGTATTTATGGTGTAAATGCTCTGTGCCAGGCTCTATGACAGATTCTTCATATATGTTGGCTGGTTTAATTCTCACAACCCTATGAATTATGTATTAACTCCATTTTCGAGATGAGGAAACCAAGGCTCAGAGAGTTTTGGTAAGGTATCCAACATCACACAGCCAGTAAGTAATTGAGTTGGTATTCCAGTTTAGTCCTGTCAGTCTCCAAGGCTCCTGGTTTTTCCAATATACTTTGCATATATTAGATATTTATTTGTAAGAGCAATTCTCATCCATCCATCAGCCCTAAGTATAATTCTTATGGTGTTTCACATCATCGTGAATTATTTTCCAACTGTTTAAAGTGCCCTGCTGCCATCTATCCAAGCAGATTGTCAACTTCTGTGGGCAGGACTGCCCTGTGCTTTGTGTGTGTATACATGTGTATTGCTCTTCAGATAGAGAGCCTTTGACATGCACTTATAGAATGTTTGATGGAAGTCTTTAAAGCTAAATTGCAACAAAGATTCTCTTTAGCCTTCGAATATCCTGTTTTGCCTCAATTATATTTACCCAGGCTATAGGTATTTTGCTATTTCCCATTTAAAATAAAAGGCCTAGAAACTGATGTTGACTGACAATTGAAGTAGCTTAAATCTCATAATATATTGAGATCCCAAGAAAATCCAGTCAACGTGAAATAAAACTATGTAATGAAGAGGCAAAATGTATTAAACCACTATTATTTAGTCCTTTGGGAAGTATTTTAAGATGTTTATATAGCAGGCAATGATAATCTTCATGGCATTCATGATAAGGCATTCCAAATATACTCATTAAATCAACTCACATTGTGTTGCCTTTCTGATCTGTAGATTCCCTCTGGTTCACCCTTTATAGAAATTTCTCCTCCATCTCAACCCTACTTGTTATTTTTGGCCCTTCTAGACTGGAGTTGGGTAATAATGTTCTGAGATCTACTAGTGTTAGGGACTGAACTTTGGAGTTTCTGGGCAGGCTGAGTTCTCTGGTGAGTGGTGGGTGAAGCAAAGCAATACACTTTGGGGAATGCACTGTGACAAATGATTGGCTCTTCCATATCATTAGCAGTAATGTTCCCCTTCTGCCCCCGCCATCGGACTATATAAGAGAGAGTAGAATAGAGCTGCTGCTATATCCATGGCTAGCAGTTCAGTATCTACAGTAATTTTTTTTGAGGACCTCAAAAGGCTGCATACATGCACAATGATTTATTGTTTTATATCATCAGAATCTTAAGGACACCAATAAATTTTTAAGAGCTTGTCTATTTCCAAGGCATGTAGAAATGATGATTCTATATTTATCTCAATATATAATTAACAGTAATTTATAAGTAATGGGTTTCATGTTCTGAAGACAAATTACTGGCCTTTCTTTTCTTTCTTTCTTTTTTCTTGTATAAGTAGTGGCTGGGGGTTGGGGTTCTGCACAGTGATTTCTGTGACACCCAATTTGGCATCTTATACTGTCACAGTGAGCTCATGATTTCAGGTGAGGAAAAGCAGGAGCACATGAACCCTCAAGCAAAAGAGATGAAATTTTCATCCAAATGTCCTAAAGAATAAAAATGATGGAGATAAAAACAGAAAATATATGACACGGACAAAGTTGTTTCTAACTAGAACATTTTTCAAAGTTTTCTAGGGGCATCAATTGCTCTCTGAGCAAATCATTTAGTACAGAGCTCTAGTGAGAGCATTAGCAAATGATCCTCTCTGCCTGCAATTAGATTAGTCATGCACTTGTAGGCCAGAATTTATGGTGATTTGTATTCCAGAAGAATCCTTGTACTGTGCTTTTCAGAAAGAAAATAAAGAAAACTACTAAAGCATGCACCAAAGAGCAGGGATCTTTATCTTTTAGAATTGCCCTTATTTCTAGAAGGCTTACTTCCTCAAACAAGGAAAGATATAGACACTGCAATATAAATATTCTCAAACCCCAAACAGATTCTTTGTCATTAGTGCTATCATGAATGTCATAAGCATTCGTGCAGGGTATATATATGGGTTGACTTTCTTGGTCATCAAGTTTGTAAACTCCTGGAAGGGAAAACTGATAGACCTTTCTATCTTCTGGGCACATGGCAAATTATTCTTATCATCATCATCATCATCATCATCATCATCATCATCTATATCATCATTATCATTTGCACACAGTAGGTCCTCTGTAAGTAATTTTCAGTGTTTAAAAAATTAATTTAGGGCCTGCCTCAGGAAAGGTGCTGTGTGTGTTTGGAAGGTAAGACTTGAGAAAGGTAATGAGTTGTTCAGCCTAGTGAATTGTGTGTGATGTCGGCCTGAGTTTGCACAACATGGCTCTACTCTGGCTGTTGCATTGGATCAAGCGGACCAGCAAAGTCTGTGTGCAAGCATTGCCATGGCCATGGCTGCTATTTCTGGATCGTGGTAGATGGCTCTGCCATGCTGACTGATCTGACCAAATGGTACTGTGTCAAGGATTTGGGGAGTCGTTCTGCTGTTCAAACTGTCCACATAGAATTTCATTTCTTACACAACTTCTATTCTTCTAAATCACTTTCTCTTTCTTAAAATATTAAACATACCAAACATACCTCGATCTTTTTAAGCAAGTGATTACATCTCAGCTCGGAGTGTGCAAATAAAGACAGCCTAATTGTTCAAGTTTATCTGGGATGCCACCTGGATAGGATGGTGACATCTCATCAGTTAGGTGACTCTTCCTATGTGCCAGCTACCTAAAGTGCTATGTGTAGATCAATGTCATACAACAACAGCAATGGGCATACTTAGAAAGCTCAGAAATAGCTCAGAGAGATCATCTCAATGTTTGAGTATATTTGTTACATGAGAGTTGTCATAATGAGAGATGTTATATATGAGAATGAAAATATTTTTATGGCCTAATTAAAACTGATATTAATTAGAGGCTGACAAAGTAATGTGTTTTGCTGTTGTTGACACTTTTGTTCTCAAATTGTTTAAAAACCCTGATGAACCAGAGTTTCAAATGATTATTATGGCTATTAATTAAAGATCAAAGCATTTGTTTAAGTAGATATTTTAAGCAAGAATGTTGATTGCTATATAAAAAAAATATGCACTCCTTATGAAAGACTGATTTCCTTTACCTTTGTCAGTTATTAAAACTTTGTTGCACTATATGATAACTAACTTGAATGAAAATGAAAAAAAATAAATGAAATAAAAATAGCCAAGGAGAAAAAAAAATATGGTTTGTTCATGTTTAGGAGATATATTTGACATGAGAAATATGTAGGAATTTCAGGCAAATTTTGGTGAACGGACCCCAAACTTTTATATCTCGAATTTTACCTTTGCCATTCAGTGATTTGGAAATGCTTACATGAATAGGAACATGGATGGAATAGGCAGTAGGATAGGAATAGGCACCGTACAAAGGAATTTGCACCCTGCTTCTCAAGTGTGGTCCATGGACCGAGTGCATCAGCATCATTAGAAAGGCTGAATCTCTGGGGCCCCACCCCAGACCCTCAGCATCAGAATCTGCATGTGACAAGCTCTTTTATGTACATGCACGTATTACATGCATTACAGTCTGAGAAGCTGCTTTCACATTTTGTTCCTAATTCCTCACCACAGCCCTGTAAGTTCAGGGAAGTTAAGTCCATGTGCAGGGTCACAAAACTAATAAGAGGTGAAGTCTTCTTTACTCAGATTTGGTCGTGTTTCCACATACGGTTACACCTTTTACTTGCTGAAACCTTAGCCCTTCTTTGTCCAACTCCAATTTCACACCTCAATCAAATCTTTCCTGCTGGCCCCTGTTGCTTGTAGCCTTTTCTTGTTACAATATCTCATAGTACTTTGATTTTCTCTGGTTCTGCCATATTGACACGGTCTTGTCTTAGATTATTACTGCTAATATCTATGAGGATAGAGACTATCTTTTTTGGCTTGCATAGTCTCTTGCACCTAGTATAGCAACCACCATATAATATGTGGTTAATGGGTGCTTGAATAAATTAACGATTGCCTTTGCCCTTTAAATAAAGCCATTCTATAGTTCATTAGGACAAGTAAATCCAGTTCAGTATATTAACAGCTGCTAATTGCTTTAAGGTTATTACTGCCTGGCTCACATTAATATTAATAATGGTAATTCCTACCATGTGTATAGGATTTTATAACTTACAAAGTACTTAAATACCTATGACAACATTTAATCCTCACTACAGTGTGCTGGCATAAGAATTCTCTTATCCCCATTTTACAGATATAGAAAGTCATGCTTATGGAAATTAAGTAACCTGACAAATATTACAGGAAACACCATGGTACAAAAACATAAAGCCTTCTAATGCCAAAGTTTGTGCTCCTTCTGAAGAAAAACATATATGAAGTCAAGAACTGTTTTCTCAAATGGTGTTTGTAGAAGCGCTCATGTGTTATATACATTGACCTTCAGAGATCATTCTTCAAGTGAAGGCATTGAAATCAGAGATATAAGACAAGAAAAATCTACAGGATTTGGCAACTGGTTAGCAAGGTGCTAGAGAGGATGAAGGAATGATGGAGTTGAAAAGGAGCCCCAGGGGTGCTTGGGGGGCTCGGTCGATTAAGCGTCTCCCTCTTGATTTTGGTTCAGGTCATGATCTCATGGTTTGTGATCTCGAGCCCCATGTGGTACTCTGTGCTGACAGTGTGGAGCCTGCTTGGGATTCTCTCTCTCTCCCTCTCTTTGCCCCTCCCCTGTGTGCACACACACATGCAAGTGCACGCTCTCTCTCTCTCTCTCTCTCTCTCTCTCTCAAATAAATAAACATTAAAAAAAAAGGAAGCCTAGATTTGGAGCTGTGATGCCTGGAAATGAGATGGTGCCATTGCATTGACAGACACATGTCCTCGGAGACATGACCAATGGGGTGAGGAGAGAGGTCATGGTTCACCAGGGCCACTTTCTCCAGCTTCTGTGGTGTGGTTACACTGATTATATGCCCTGTCACATAAGAATTAAATTTGGTTGTTTTAAGCCACTGAGACTTTGGTGTTGTTAGTAACTACAGTGCAGTCTCTATTCTAGACTACCCTGACTCAGACACATAAGGACAACTCTCTCTAGGTGGTTGGTTGAATGAGAAAGCAATTCGGGCTCTTAAGTTTACACTCTTTCTTATTTCCTTCTCTCTCCTCTCCATTGCTGGGAATGAGCACCTTGTGAGTCAGATTTATACAAATAGTGGCTTGAAATATTACTGGTTTCTCACACATCCAGGTCTAAAAGACTTTTCATTTAATTGCTGATGGCAGAGAGTAGGAAGATCTGGGATCTCCAGTTAAAGTTACAACCTTTAACTCTGCGTTTCTAAGGCTGTGAACTAGGACAAGTCACTAAACTTGTCTGAACTCAATTTATTAAGCTACCGTTTGGGTGAATAATACTATGTAGCTTATATGGTTGTCAAGAACCAATGAGTTACTATGGATGAAAGCAGTTTACACATTTTAATTTGCTATATGAGATGTCGTTATCATTAGTGTAAGAACAGAGCAGAGGGCAAAAGAGTAGCAAATATCTAAGCAATTATCTACTGAAAAGCATATTGTGTATTTTTAAAATTAAGGCGTATGTTTTAAAAAGTATTAAAGTCAGAACAATGCAGTATTGAGCAAAGATCAGAGCTAGTGATAATCGTTTTTTGTTGTTATTGTTTATTTATTATTTTTAATATGAAATTTATTGTCAGATTGGTTTCCATACAACACCCAGTGCCCATCCCAACAGGTGCCCTCCTCAATGCCCATCACCCACTTTCCCCTCCCTCCCACCCCCCCATCAACCCTCGGTTTGTTCTCAGTTGTTAAAATCTCTTATGGTTGAGAGTTTTTGTTGGTTTTAAATCATGGCTCCCATTTATTGAGCACCAGCTATGGGCCAAGCCTGTGCTACACACTTTGCCGACTTTCAATGACCTCTAATGACACACAGTCACTTACCTTTATATGAGAGTAGAATAGACCTTTAACTTAGGAAAGTAAAGAAGAGCTGATGCTAATTGTGCGTGTGTTTTATTTTTGACTTTCCCCATAAATCTACATAAAAAGGAATGTGCTAGCACCCTTCCTGGTGTTTCCAGCCCATCATATCTCGAGAATAGCTCCAAGAGATAACTTACGACAGATGAACAAGGCTGTTTGCCAGGGCAGGGCCAGGCTAAGGCAAGATGGCCGCATGCCCGGGGAGCAACACTGAAGGAAGCACTCACTGTCACCTTCACACCCTTAGAGTGAGCACCACCTTGAGTGTTGCTCCCTGGGCACCCATCATGCCTACCCTTGTTCCTGCCATGTTAGCCCTCACTGCAGCCAAAACCATGATACGAAAAATCCCCTAAGACATCCTATTATATATAGGACAATTTCTTTCTTGAAAAAGGATGAAAACGTCTCTATGTTTCACACAATATTCAGTACGATTGTGAGAGGGTTTGGAACGTAAGGAAATTAAGAATGTGGCACATTCTATGACAGACCACCAAGTAGGGCTCGCTAAGAAATGCTGAGAATGACAGAGACTAGCACAACTCACAAGCCCAGAGGTAAGGTTTGATCAAAGATCCAGTACAGATGAACTTTCTCCAGATGCTTTCTGGATATAGGTCCCTACAGGCCAGATAGACGCTTCTTTTAAAGTCTCATCATGGGATTTCCTTGGAGAAATATTACCCACACTTCTGTTTTATGTTCCCTTCACTATTAGACCACTGTATTATTCTGTAGTTGATGGGCAATTGTTTTCACCAGCTTTTCTGTATTTCCCAATTTTTTCTTTAATAAATGTATATTACGCATAGTAAACACATTTTGAATTAAAGAGTGAATTGGACCTAATCTATTATTGAATTGTTTCTGACCCTCAAATGACTATTTCACACGAGTTCTCTTGCCATACAGGTTCTCCTTCAGTTTTCTTTTCTTTTCTTTTCTTTTCTTTTCTCTTTTCTCTCCTTTCCTTTTCTCTTTTATCTCCTTTCTTTTCTTTTTCCTTTTCTTTTTTCTTTTCTTTCCCTTTCTTTTCTCTTCTCTTCTCTTTTCTTTCCTCTCCTTTTCTATCCTTTTCTGTTCCTTTCCTTTTCTTTTTTCTTTTCTTTTTCTTTTCTCTTTTCTATCTTTTTCTGTTCCTTTCCTTTTCTTTTTTTCTTTATCTTTTCTCTTTTCTTTTCTTTTCTATCCTTTTCTGTTCCTTTCCTTTTCTTTTTTTTCTTTTTCTTTTCTCTTTTCTTTTCCTTTGTTTTGCTTTGCTTTGCTTTTGTCATTTAAATACATCAGATCTACCCTCTTAACTAACTTTTAAGTGTATGGAAAACAGCATGGAGGTTCCTCAAGAAATGAAAAATAGAATCGTCAAATGTTGTGGCAATCCTACTTCTAGGTATTTACCCAAAATAATTGAAATCAGGATCCCAAAGATGTATTAGGACTTTTAGGTTCATTGCAACACTATTCACAATAGCAAAGATGTTGAAACAACCTGTCCATCAGCAGATGAATGGATAAAAGAAATGTGGTATGCACATACAATGGAATATTATTCATCCTTAAAAAAGAAGGGGATTCTGTAATATGTGAAAACATGGATGAATCTTGAAGATGTCGTGCTAAGTGAAATATACCAGTTGCAGGTTCTCGTTTGGTTATAAGGCTGATAAGCTGTTTTCACTGAAGGCCAAGCCATCCTTATGTGCGTGGAATCTCATCCCCTTTATACTTCTCTTCTCTAATTAATATTTCTCTGTTTCCCGGATCATTGCTATCAACATGTGCACACACCCTCTCCCATATTTAAAACTATCTTTTTGGATCTCACCTTCCCTCTTGTGCACAATTCCATTTTTTTTTTTTTTTTTACCTTCATGGCCATACCTTCTGGTAATTATCTGCAGACACCATCTATACCTCTTCATCTCCCATTCTGTCTTCCACTCATCCTACCCAGGTTTCCTGCAGTCCCTACATATCGCTGAAATGGCTCCAGTCGAGGTCACAATTGACCTCCATGATGATGCTAAATCCAATGGACATTTGTCTCTTTTCATCTTATTCAACTTCTCATCAGAATTCAATACAGCTGACTGTATTGAGACATTTTCTCTTGTTTCTAGTGTTACCCTTCTTCATAATTATGTTTGTTTGTTTATTTCCTGTCTTAGTGGCCATTCAGCTTCTGTCTCCTTTGCTGCTTCTCCCTCCCAGAGTAACTTGATGCTGGGACTCCTTCTCTGCACCAAGCATACCCTCTCCCAGGGGTAATCAGCCAGCCCATGTTTTTGAATACCAATTGCAGGCTCATGCCTCTCTGTATTATATCTTTAGCTCCGGTGTCTCCTTTAATTTCCAGACTCATATGTTCAACTTCCAACTTGACATTGCCACTTATATGTCTAATAATTCATTCCAAATCTCAATGCCCCATATAGCAAGACTTGTTGAATCTACCTCTAAATCATATTGCCAGTCTAGAAGTTTGGACTGGGCGGTTGCTTCTAGGGGACATTAACAATCTTCTAAATGGTCTCGCTGCTTCCATTCTTCGAGTGTCACATCCTTCCACTTCTATTTTCCAGACAGCAGCCAAAGTGATCTTTTGAAAATGCAAATTAAGTCATCTTGTACTTAAAAACTTTTCCGTATATTTTGGTCTCAGCTTAAATGTCACCTCCTTGCAAAGTCTTTCCCTAATACACAGTTAAAAGTAGCACTTGAGTCTCTCTGTCACATTTTTCTGTTTTATTGTCATTACATTTACCAATAACTGATGACTACCTATTATTTATGTGAAGTCTCCATGAATATAAGGACATTGCCTGCTTTGTTCTTTACCTTAGCCTCAGAGCATAGTTCCTGACATATAATATAGGCTCAAAGAGTAACTGAATGAATGAGTGAATGAATGAATTTATTCAGCAACATCTATTGTAACATATCATGGCTTCCTTTGGCTCTGTTTACATAACAACTGGTTTAGGAGATTTTCCAACTCACTCGGATAATCAGATTAATTTTTCCTCGAATAACTAGAATAATTTTCATCTATGAGGTGGTGCTGTTTCACCCAGCTGTAACTTACCCAGCTGTAACCAAACTACCTTGGCGACCCTGGTCATTCCCACCCACATAACTTTTGGGTACATCATGTATGGTCTTCATCCCAGAAACAGCCACCTATTTCCAAATTCTCTTTTCCTCACTGTATAACCTCAGAACACCTAACACCACAAAGTATGGTTTGCTCATGTGGCTTTCGGGACCCATGAAGGTACCGGAAGAGAGCTTCTCCACAAGTAAGTCTACAAAAGGCTCAGTTTCGAGCTGAGTCTCAAACTACCTTGGTCTCCTGTTCACTGGTAGACATGGGGAGATGATATTTGTTTTCTTCCCCCAAATGTAGGCACTATCTGGTGATGTCACTGGTGGGCTCTTTCCTGGCCCACTCTGCCTCGCTATACAGGTGGCTTGACTGAGGGCGTTTCTGAGGTACCGACGGTCTCAGCTTTCGAGGAGTTTTTTCTTCGGAAGGTCCAGTCTAAGATTCCTCTCCAGTACAGTTAGAGTTTCAAGCAAGCGCCGGAGAATGTCACATCTTTATCACCGTTTCCAGGGACTGTGGTTGAGCAGACGGCCCGGTTATTGTCTTCCTCCAGCTAATAACCCAGGGTGGAGTAGGTCAGGCGTGTCTTTAACATTTGCTGCTGCTACATTTGTCTGTGCTGTAAAAACTCCTCGCGACGGCCTGGCCCTCATTGTTTTCAGAACCTTGGCTCTCCTTACCGTTCTCATCATCCAAATTTATTTAAGGATGAAACTATTAGAAACACAATTGGTGAATTAATGTCATAGGGACTGCTGCTGGCAGCTCATCAATTTTTGATATGCCACTCAGACAAATGAAACATAAGCCACCCAGAACAAGGGGACCTTTTGACACTTCAAAGGAAACCCCTATGGGTGGTTTCCTCTTGAAGCCACACTAAACTGGCTCGATCTCCTCAGCTGGAAGCTGCCAATGTCTCATTAACCCCTAAAAAGGCCCGGCATGAGCTTTTCTTTTCAGCTATAATTATGCCATGCACTCCTGTTATGCTGCACTGAATCGCAACACTGTCACCAGCACATTATAAACATCCACCCTAATTGAAAAGCAGATTAGACTCTTGTGTTAATTAGCCAAAAAGCCCGCCCACTTGCATGCATTATGATTGCCTCTTAAATACTGAGGATGTTGAAATCCCTCAGAAAGACAAGGCAGACTTAATTGCAATAACCTGCAAATTAAGTTTAATTTACTTTAAATTTACCGGTTTAGCAGGCTCATTTGATGGTGTTAATGTTCTAGCAAATTAATTATCTGAATTAGTCATGCCTGGTGGAGTTTTGCAGCAGAATACATTGTACAGTGGCCTATTAATAACAGACAAACAGGACAGGATTAATGAGAAGATTATGCTTGAGTTCTTAAAAAAAAAAAAGGAATCTTGCATGAATTCAAATATAATCACCAAAGTGCAAATACAGACACAGAATATAAACAAACTGAGATTTATTACACTCTATAGCATGCCATCCAGGAGAAACAGTAAAACATGGCCAGTGAAATATCAGACAGCAAGAGCCCTATTCGAGATCCTCCCATGGAGGCCTCCTCACCACAGTCTGGTTCCCGTTAGCAAACACATGTGAGCCCCATAGACAGGCGGTGGACTGCAGGGGAGGAACCACTGAACTGAAGTCAATTCAAAACTGCTTCTCTGTGGTTAATTCTGCGGCCCTCTTTCTTAGTAGTTCATGATGGTTAAGATGCTCTCCGCAACCCACTTGTAACCATTCTTTTTGGCCGGAGCTGCATCCTCTTAGCGATAAATGATCTCGAACAATGTCGATCCTGCTACCACTCTTCTCTGTCCCAGGACCTATCTGCCAAGGCATGGGGGTCATTGGGGGAGGGGAGAAATTAGAAGGACGGGAATGCAAAGGTTGGGGGCATATTTAGAGCCATTAGCACCTTGGGAGAATCTTCCAGATTCACCCCTTTATGGGGATAAGAAGAGAATTTTATTCTACTTGCTTCCCCGGGTCCTGGATGAGGGCCCAGAACATAGCAAGGGTTTAACAGCATTCTTTTCTTTGGAACGGATGAAACACAAAATTAGCTGAGTGACAGTTTAGGAAGAAGGATTTCTCAGCTCGGAGAATATCATAGGGTATCATTCCTCACAAAGGTGGAATTTCTCTGAAAATCCTGTGCCAGTGCTTCTGTTGTTATAAATAGTTAGGCTTTCTCCATTTGGTTCTGAAGACACACATACAGGCTCTCTGTCTGCCATCCCCAGCAGAAAGAAATAGCTGCTGGGCATCAAACTAATAATCTTTGACTGGCTTGAACTGAATATGGCCGTGCAGTGATTGACCTCAACATGCCAGATTATTGATTGGGCCGGAGATGCCTAAGCCATCATTTTCTTGGAGCAGTCACGGCTTTTGTCTTGATCCCGTCCACAGCTGTCACGCTGTGGTGAGCCATTGAAAGAGCCCACATTTGCATCCTTCATGCATTTATGCTTCTCGGCTTAAAATAAAAATGCCACCACTTGAAAGAAAGGCTGAACAGTTGATTCTGTTTTTTAAAAAATTATCTCATTAAAAGCCAAAGGTTTGGGTTTCGTTGGGAGTGGGGGAGGAGGCATGCAGAATATGTAAACTTGCTTTATGGGGTGTATTTAATTTGGGGGAAAAATAATGAGAATAAAAATTGTTTCAATATGTTTTCTGTATTGTGTCAATATATCACACAGCTCCTTTCTGGAGTCACATTTGCTGTTAGGGTGGTTGGGATTTTTGCTGTTTTTGTTGTTGTTCTCTGTTGAATTACAATTTGCAGCAATAAATGAAACTGGCACAAAAGCAGGTGTTATTAAAACTGGGCAGGAAAAGGACAATAACAACATAATTCCACTTTAAAGGCCGGTATGTGTATGGTTGAAACGACTTTGGTTGGAGCCCATAGGGAATAGAAAATACACCATAAAGAAAATGGATTTCGGTGACACATAAACAAAAGGCAAATGACTAATATATTTACATATAACATGTGGTGTATTCATTGCACACCATGGTGACAGAATTGTTTATTTCATTTATAATTTATACAGCAAAATCTTATTAAATGTGTAACTAGTTTGCCAGATGATAATATACGTAGGAGATTAGGCTTCTATTGTAGAATATCATTAACAACAAAAGGTTTTCGTTTGTGCGTTAATTTTTTCCCGGTTCATTCTTTCCGGCAGTGTATGCTCTGAATAGAAGCCTGCCTCTTCAATCATGGTGACGCTGTGGTAAGAGGTAGGTAGCAGTGGAGGAGAGTGCCCACTGGCCAAGACAAGACTCCTCTTCTGGTGTTTTCTAGAATATCGGTCTTCAGAATATAGGAGGGATAACTGATGGGTGTGTATGACCTTTAGGGTGATTTGAGAGAGCCTGGAAAAACTCCTCTCTGGCAGACAAATTCTACCAAGGACCAGAAACACCAGAACTGGGGCCTGGAGGACCTTGTTTCAAGGACTGGAGGGTTCCATGAGCAGATGTTGTAAAGAGTGATTTTACATTGCTGCCTTTCTTCTGATGGACCATAGGTTAGCAACTTCAGGAAACTTCTAGATACCAAGGGTGCATGCAATTGTGTGGATAATAACCCTTCTCAGGATAATAACTGAGCAAACATTCTTTTTTTCCTTTCAGTGTCTACACTGCCGTGAAATCTTTTCCTCGTACACACACAAGACTACTCTGTCCTCATTCTCATTATTTATCTTCAAATAAGAAAAGAACCTCCTGCCTTCAGGATTCTCCCTCATGTAGTGTTGTTTAATGAGGACTAAACCATTTCAGAATGTTTGTAGTGTATCTCATTGCAGACCAGGAGAGGGGTGTCTGTGAGGGGCTATGGGATAGGTGGGGTTTGGGAGCGGGATGTAGGTGAGGTGGTGAGAGATGCTTTTAAACAATAAAATGTATTTTACTTTCAAGCCTTGAGCTGTCAGCCTTCATTCCACATAATGTATCCTGACAGTTCATAGCTACTCTTAAAAACTGGGTGAAGCTTTTGCAGTTGCAAACTAGTGTGATAAAACATGAAAATACTTTATTCAGGTAAAGTGGAAATAGCTGTTCAGCCTGGTTAAGTTACACAGAAACCTTTTCCTCTCTAAATTAATGTACTGTGCAAATATCTTGCCTGTGACACCCTAGCTGTCCACTTAATAAAAGCCCTTCCAGTGAAAACTGTGTCTTAGTGCATCAAAGCATTAGTGAGTGTTCCAAACCTAAAGCCAGATAAACTTGTACATTCAAAACAAGCACGCAAGAAAGTGAATCTTAGTGTTGCCAATCACAAGTGGAAAATGCAAAGAACACATATTTATTCAGTCTCTACTCTTGGCCTGGGAGAAGGCAGAAACTGTTGTTTTATTTTCTGCACACTTTTCCATTCATTAGTTCCATAATCGCTCAAGAAGGGAAAAGGCAGCTCAAGGGCATCTTCCTTTGGAAGCTAGAGAGTGTCAAAGAAACAAAAAGAAAAAAAAAAAAAGAAGAAAAATAGAAAGAATGATGTTATTTTTTCAATTGTGGCTCAGTGTAGGCCAGCAGTATGATTAGACTGCACCCAAAACAGCTAAAGGGTGCCTCGGATCAGTTAATAGATGTGTAAGAGTCTAGAATCTAGGAGAGGATATTTATTACTGCTCAGACCACATCTGGACTGTTATACCCAATTCTGAGCCTGAGAGACTCAAGCAAACTAGCTACTATTTAGAGAAGAGTGAAAGGGACGGTAATAAGATATGAAATTATGTTTAATGCGAAGTAGGTGAGGGAATGGGTGACCTGCCTCATTCGGAGAGATCAAGTTCTAGCCGAAGATGCGTGGTCACTCGGTGATTCTGTACAGGCTTTCCAGTGGCATATTTTCCTTCTTCACCGAATAATGTAACAGTGATGATAATTACAAACTTCTCCTTACGAATGTCGTCTTGTTTGGTCCACCCAACAGCTTGAGAGGAAATTATTATGACCTGTGTTTCACAGATGAGCAAATGGACTCAAATTAGCTAAGTTACCTGCTCACAGGGCTACAGATAATAAGGGGAAGTTTCAGAACGCCAGGCCTACTGACTCCAAATCACGACAGGAAGCCAGCTTATCTATAGGATTCTTTTAAATCCTCAGTTTTGGAGACTTTAATATACTTAGAGGCTTAGGAAAATGCTCTTATTCGCCCATTCAGGAAAACGTTAAGTGTCAAAACCTGGGCAGGTACTGAGGCTGGCGTTATGAGTAAGGTATGGTCAGTGCCATTAAGTATCCTGCCCAGCGAAGGGGAACCAAAGAAGAAGGTAATTAGAATTAATCACCGGAGGCATGAAGGAGTGCTGTGAGGCCTTAAAAGGGCAATTAAGTCTGTGATTGGGAGGGAAGGCAGATAGGAAATGCTTACAGGGGAAATTACAGTTGAGTTATGTCTAAAAGAGGAAGAGGAAAAGAAAAGGGTGTGGGGGCTGGAAGGCATTTGGGGCAGAATTCCTTGAAAGTTCTTGAGACTTGTATTCAGTGTGTTTACCTACGACTTTGTAGGGTGACCAACACCTAGTTTGCCCAGGACTTTTAGGGTTATAGCAATGAAAAGTCCTGATTCCCATGGAACTCCTCAATCTCAGGAAAACCAGGTGATTGATCATCCTACTTTATGGGGTGAGTACTGGAGACACAGTAGAGTTACAAAGCATATGGAGGATTCCAAACAGACGTGAGCTTTGTTAGTATGAGGGCTAGGGTGCGACCAAAGTATGTTTGTCATTGCTTAAAGAACCATTTGGGTTAGTTCTTTCTTTGTTGTCCTAAGAGCTAAATGCTAGGTGATTTCTGGTCCCAACAAGCAAAAAAAGAAAAACAAAACTCCCATTGATCTTAGGATGGTTAGTTTAATAGCACTAGCCAAATTTGACCCTTATCACTTAGTTCCTAATACCCAATCTAACACATGAATTATGTTAGTATATTTAAATTATAATTATAAAAATATTATTAGAAATTAAATATTACAGATAGTATGTAGGTTGTTGTAATAAAACACATCTATAACTTGGGATTATAGAAAATGAACACCTTCTAAGAATTAAAGTAATAAAAAACCAGCAAAAAGTGTTGATGAATATTTGTATAAGTATCTTGCCCTAAAAAATTCATATTAACATGTGAGATTTGGGAAATATACAAACTCTATTGAGATGATTAGAAAGTATATTCAGGTCTGAAACATAGGCTTGCTGAAGAACCAAGAATTCTTTTTTTTTTTTTTTTTTTTTTTTTTAATGTTTATTTGTTTTTGAGAGCGAGAGACAGAGTGCAAATGGGGAAGGGGCAGACAGAGAGGGAGACACAGACTCTGAAGCAGGCTCCAGGCTCTGAGCTGTCAGCACAGAGCACGACATGGGGCTCCAAGTCATGGACCGCAAGATCATGACCTGAGCCGAAGTCAGACGCCTAACCAACTAAGCCACCCAGGCATCCCAAGAACCAAGAATTCTTAACTAAGAGTCAGGTATGGGTATGAACCCAGAAAGATAAATGCTAACATGTATTTCTGTCTCTGGAATCCTCAGTGGAGAGGGTGTGAGGTTTAGTTAATTGACATTCCTAAGTGGACATGATGTAATAGCCCTTCAGAATTCACCAACTACTAACAACTTTGCTCTAATTTCACTTAACTATTCGACTTTTGATGAACATTTTCCATGAGAAATTGACAGCTGTCACCTTAGACAATAAGCTTTATGTAGTTTTCCTTTTACCTTATGACTCTTCTCTTTCATGTTTGGTTAACATTGATCAGCTTTGAGTAATTGGAGATCTTGAGTTTGGACTACTGTGGTTGAGGCTGTTAAGGGCTAAATTGTATCCTCTCCCAAATTCGTATGTTGAAATCCTAACCCCCAGGACCTCAGAATGTGACTGTATTTGGAGATAAGGTCATTAAAAAGGTAATTGAGTTAAAATGAGATTATTGGGATGGGCTCTAATCCAATATAACTGGCATCCTTTAAGAAGAGGAGATTAGGACACAGACATGCACAGCAGGAAGGCCATGTGGAGACACAGGAAGAAGGCAGCCATCTTCAGGCCAAGAAGAAACCACCATGCCAACATGTTGGTCTTTGACATTTAGACTCTCCAAGTGTGAAAAAAGGGAAGTTCTTTTGTTTAAGTCACCCAATGCATAGTACTTTGTTATGACTGTCCTAGAAAACTAATACCCGGGGTTGGGCTGCCCATCTGGGAGGAAATGCCACACGGCTTCATTCCTTGATGTATTTGTTAGTCACAGAGCAAATGATAGTCATGGCAACCATGAGAGGAAAGTTGAAGGAAGGGAGTACTAGCATTTTTCAGATAACAACATTGAAGCACAAATTGTTAGACACTTAAATTACTTTCAATCATAAGTGAGCAACTTGTTTAGTTCTATTGTCTTTTTAAAGTCTATCTCTAGAATATTCTTCATGGAAGATCAGTGGAAAAAAGAACTCCATGATCAAATATGTCTGGAAACACTGCATGTTGTTTCTTCCTATTAGCTATTCATATTAAATTAAACTAAGAGAACTGTTTAATTTTGTTAAATCTACTGTTTACCAAATGGTCTTGACCAGAGAATTTATCTGCCTGTGAAATCTCTGAAAATCCAGTACAATAAGTATTCTGTTAAAAATATTTCAGGAAAAACTCATCTATTAGCATTGGTACTCCAATCTGCATCGTTAAATGGAAATCATATTCTAAGACGGTCAGAAGGCACAAACTTAGAGAGATAAAATAAGTCCTGAGGATGTAACGAACAGCATGGTGACTATAGTTAACAACACTGTATTATATATATGAAAGTTGCTAAGAGTGTAGACTTGGGAAGTTCACATTGTAAGAAAAAAATTGTAACTATGCGAGGTGGTGGATGTGAACTAGACTTATTGTTGTAACGGTCCGCAGTATATACATAATATCAAACCATTATGGTGTTCACCTAAAATGAATACCATGTTATATGTCAAATATCTCTCAACTAAAAAAAGAAAGTAATAATAATAAGTGACAGATTTTTTTAAAGTTCAATTTTGGTTATAAAGTACCGATGTTACTATTAGTCCATGAGAACACTGGCCTAAGTGTCTCTTGAATAAATTGATGACATATGTTGTTTTTCTCGGGCCAGACTGCCCTACCACACTTGTTCTCTTGGTCATATTTCAAAACCCTTCTCAAGTTTCACCTTCTTTGTGCAGGCTTTCCTGATCCTTTCACCTTCCACCACCCACCATAAGATGTAACTGATCACAGTCTTTATTGGGATTGTATTCTGCCACCTGCAATTAGTGTCATTTTGGATTGTACTTATTTGCTTACGTTTGTATGTCTCTTCCTAGACTAGGAGACTCTCAAGGGCAAGAAGTGTGTCACACTCATTTTCTATCTCTGGCACAGAGCAGTGTGTCTGACACACGGTGAGCGCTTAGTGAAGGGCAGAACAATGTACCGTGTCCTAGTATTGTGACCGATCCTTTGATGCCATATTCCCTGACCACATTACCTGGCCTACCTCTTCAATCCTATTAAACTCAAACAATAACAAGTTCTTCTCAATAGAATATTCTAGGAAATAGGGCCAACATCTTAAAATATGAAAATCAGGAAGCAGTCTTGAGCATCAGTTGGAGGCAGTAATGATCACTACCAATTTTTTTGAATAATAACCACTCCCAATTGTTACACACCTACTACGTGCCAAGTCTGTGGTAAATGCTTTCCACACACTATTTCTGTGTAATAATGACTGCCATTGGTTCTCTGTTGCCTTCATTTCCAAACAAAAGCACAGACACTATTGAAAACGCAAGCTGAGCTGAGAGTTCTTGTGTGGAGAATTGTGAGGAAATGGGTGGTGAGAAAGAATAGTTTTCTTTCTCTTTCTGTATTTGAGACTTCCCAGGTGAGCAAGATGTATACACCATGCTGTATCCCATAGGGGAGAAAATCTTGGCTTATGTATCATTTGCTGCACAATTGCCTAAAGAGAAGAAAGATACACATCTCTGGGAGACAGGAGTAAATCTTCCTCATTAACTCACATACTCACTGATTCATTAACTCAATTATTATATGATGAATTGGATGTGGTTCTATTCCCTGGGAACTCTCAGTCAAGTGGGAGAGACAGGTGTTACCACTGTACCATGGGCTAGGAGCCATCTTGGAAAAATGAACTACTGTCTGCTGTTTAAGCCCAGAGGAGAGAGGCTTTAGGGATGTCTTGTCTAAGTTATATTTTTAGCTCCATAGTAACTTCCTGTTGTATCCTTATTGGGGCTACGGCCATCCATCCTCAATTTCTTTCTTTCTCTCACTTCAAGCATCCAACCTATCAGTTTTATCATTTCTACCCCTAAAACATCCCAAATTAGCCTATTACATTCCATCTCTACAGCCCCCAATGTAGGCCAAGTTGCCTGGACCATCACTAACTTTTGTATATGCACCCTATCTTGTTACCCTGCAGACCATTTCTCACACGGTAGCTTTTTTACTTAAAAACTCTCCACTTGTTTACCGTCACACTTAAATAAAATTCACACACTTTATTAAAACCTGCAAAGGATCTTTTGATCTGTTTCTTGCTCAACTCTCGGATCTTATTTGTATGTTGTTCATTTTTTGTCTTTGTGCCTGGAACAAGCTTGTTCTTGCCTCAAGGCTTTAGGATTTCTGGTTCTTTCTGCCTGGAAATATCTTTCCCAGGTTCTTTGCTCCGCTGGTTCCTCCTCAGATATTACTTCCACAGACAGGTTTTACTGAAATCAGTCTTTTCTAGTCACCCCCCTCCATTTCTCCTTGATATAGATATCACAACATTTATCAGTATCTGAAACTATTTATTGATTTTCTTGTTTCTTTTTTGTCTTCCTCTATTAGTAAGCATGATCCACAACTAAGGCAGGAAACTCACAGTCTAACTTATGAATTGCATTATCCCCAGTTGCTAAAACAGTGTCTAAAACATAGTCCATACAGGGCAAATAATTTCTGAAGGTATGAAAGAATGGAGAACATCCTCATGATTTTGTGCAGACAGCAGAAAGAATGTAGTGGTGGTGTTCACTTCTAGAACAAAGGGAAAAACAATATCTGAAATCCACTTTCTAAATTTCCCCCAAGTTAGGAGCCACTGAATGTTGAAATGATAACTTGCAGACTGTTCAACAAATGACAATTATAGTCAAGAAAAAAATGTAATTTGGGGCCTACCATGTCTTGAGATTGCATTAGAAGCGAATATAGCTTCTCATTAATGCCTTTGGGCATTTCAGAAATAAAATCCTCTTGGGTATCATTCAAGGTAGTCAAAATTTGGAATCCATTCTATTCTAGAATTAACAGCAAAAGAATGAAGATCTGGTAGCATGGAGTGGGAGACCTGTGCTGGACCCAGTGGTGAAAAGAAGTTAGAGAGAACAAGAGACATAGCCTAGGAAAACATCTCAGTGGCAAAAGAGGTAAAATGTCAATTCTTGTACATTACTTATGACCTGGCCTCTCTGGGTAACCTGAGTCTCCCGGGGAATACATGTCTGGTGTCAGTTTTATATGACAGAATCATTCCTCCACTGGATTCAATGGGAAAATCATGTCAAGGTGTTTTTTATGTTCCAGAACAAGAAAGGACCACATGCTGCCATTGATCCACTGTAGACCTTCATGGCAGAGGAAATAGTTGGGGGACTCAGCACATTCTAAGATAAAATGTGGAGTGCATGTATGAGATTCTGGGTTTGAAAGCAGTTAGAACAATTTTGGCACTCAATGCACATTTGCCTTCTGTTCTCCCCTACCCTCCTCCATCCATTTCCTTTCAATTCCCGCATGGAGTACAGAAAAGATGCCTTTCATCAGGATGTATGTGTTATAATTTATAGATAAAATAAAAATGATTTCTTCTGAAATTGGTATGGGCAAAATGAAAATTTTCTTTGCAATAGTTTTCAAATAGAATATATTTGAACACAATCAAAGTTTATATTTTTACTCTGTGACATAAAATAATTGATTTTATAACAAAACAGCTATCATGATTCTAATGTACAGCCTATCATTATCCAACATTTACAATAACTGTAAGAGTTGCAGTATCTCTGGATCTAGAACAAGGCTTGGCACATAATAGGTGCTAATCAAATATTTTGTTGAAGGCATAAAAGGATAAAGAGCTTCCTTTTTATACTCAACAGAATCTGGCTGGTGGAGAGAAAGTTGGAGTGATTGTCCCTGGAAGGAAGAGAGGAAGAATGCTTGAAATCTATTCCTTCACCATTAGGGTGCTATTATTATTATTGCTGCTATTATTGTTTCTTTAAATACTCTGCATTTCCTAAGCATATTCTACTTTTAGAAATACTTTTATATACATTATATGTAATCTTCGTGTGAGTCCGGAGTTTTTCTCTTTCTTACTGCTAGAAAAATGACAACACAGTGTATTTAAATAACTTTCCTTCTCCCTCCACCAATTTGTGGCAGACTCAAGATTAAAGTCATGATTTCCTGACTCTAATCAAGTGGACCACCCAAGGGTAGCATATACATTTCAAAGAGAGGATAAATATGGTGCAAAAGTCAAGAGTTTTGGAAGAAAATAAAGAAGCTGGTGTTAAGATTTTTAAAAAATTTTTATTTGTTTTTGAGAGAGAGACAGAGAGAGTGAGTGCAGGAGGGGCAGAGAGAAAGGGAGAGAGAGAATCCCAAGCAGGCTCTGCAGTGTCAGCACGGAGCCCAATGCGGGGCTTGAACTCATACACCGTGAGATCATGACCTGAGCCGAAACTAAGAGTCGGACTCTTAACCGACCTAGCCACCCAGGAGCCCCTGGTGCTAAGATTTTTAAATAGTGTTGATGAAGAAGGGCAATAAATTCTGGAATTATTGTCTTTGGAGAAGTGAAGACTGAGGCGAATACTTGATGATGGTATAAAAGGACGATCTGTGATTATTATAACAGTATGATAGATCATAAGGAAAAAGTAAGATGGTCTCATCTTTGCTAGGTACAGAATTAGAAAGAAACAGCTCGAGTCAAAGGCTGTAGATATTTAAATCAGTAATTCTGGCTAGAACTCTAGGAGGAGGAGAATGTATCCCAAGGAAGATTACAAGATTACATGGGAGCTGACATGGTGTTGCGGTCTCACTGCCTTGGGATCCCCTGAAAGCCCCTCAATTCATCCTTCTTATGGCCCAGACCCAGCAGAATCATTGCCTCATTAGTTTCTCTAGCTCACTGATCAAGCTTAAGCCACCATGAAGCCCAGACTTATCACAGATTTGATAGGGTCCGAACTCAGAAATTGCTTCTTGTCTCGCTAGGTGGTTACCACTGGGCACTGAAGTCACAAAGTATGTGCACATGAGGTGGGAAGGGACAAGTCACCTGATAGGAGAAAGACTCAGGCTGAAATAGCCTGGCATTCAGTAAAGGTTAAGTTGTCCATGCTAGTTACTGGCTATTTGGATTTTATACATTTAATAGGGCTAAGTTTTCTCCTGGCCCCTAAATTACCATACCAAAGTTTTGGAAAACACTTTCCCTTGGTGTTCTTGCCAGAATTACCTTCTCAAAACACACATCTGATAATGCCATTTCTCACGTCAGGGAATGGGACATAGTTACAGAAAACATAGAAGAGAACTCAAGTTTCTTGCTTGACATTTATGGCCCTTTGGAATCTGGATCTCATCCCTTCCATACACCTCAATTTTAGCAATGTTGAAAAGACTTGGTGCAGAAACCAAGCTGGATTCACTTGATTCCTCCTGTGCCTAGTGGAGGGTCTGACACAAGGGAGGTATTCTATGCACGTTCATGGAATGAATGGGTAAATAAGAGGCCAGTTACCTGACCATGTATATCATGAATATCTGCCTTGCATTGCTTATACTGCCCTCTCCACCTGGAAAGTCTGTCCCTATCATTTCCGGTTTCATTTTCATCTATTATATCCTTATCTGTTCATGATCCAGGTCAAACTACTGTTCCCATTGAGACTTTCCTAGATGTTAGAATTTGTCTCACTCCTGTTTTCCGAATCCTCTTTATGGATATTGCTCTTATGGTACTTCTTCATTCGGCCCTAGATTACAGTTTCTGCTGTACATGTCTATTTCTGCCCTATAGAAGGTAAATCTTGGGAGACAGGAGTGGTATTTTACTGAACTCTGCATCATGCATAATACTTTGAGGATTATATGGTCTAAGTGAATTTTATTTAGCTAGAATTCCCCCTTTATGCATTTGCCTTCTGTGTTCCCCCAACTTTTCACCCCAAATCTTCATTTTCCTGGATTCACACCTTGCTATCCTATTTTGCTCAGGTTCCACATTTCTCTCCCACCTCCTCAGTAAAGCTTTTAACCCATGTAAGCCTCGGCTCAGATCCTCCTCTGTCTTCTTGCATTGCAATTTCTCTGCACCTTGTCCTCTCACAAGTACTATGAACAATAACAGTGACTATTTTGGAGACACGGGAAAGACTGAGACATAGAAAGTCGGTGCCCCTTTGGCCCTTGGAATGGGAACAAATGAAATATACATATGTGAAGAAAGATTGTGTCTCTCCAAGGAGAGCTGTTGTCTACTTGGCTTCTGCCAACATTGTGGAGAAGTTATTTATTTACTTATTCATTTATTTATTTTTTGAGGAGACTTCTATATCACCAGCTCTGCCCTAAAGTCTCCAAGTATCTCCAAATGATAACATGGGAAGAAATAGTCAGTTAGTCAGTTGATGCCCAAGAAGTGACTAAAACAGGAGTGATGTGAAGAACGGTGTGGAGAGCACAGCAGAATTGAGGCTTAGTCTAGGCAAAAGGGGATTGTGAGGTCGGCAGGATACCAAGAGCGGTTGGGAAGGGCCTGGGATACTCCCTCCTCTTCCTTCCATGGTGAGGCTGTAAAGAAGAAACGTTGAAAATGATCCAAGTAATTTAGATCCATATTTTTTCCCTCCTGGTCAGTTCCATCCCTCTTCCTCCTCACTGTACTAATCATTCTCTCCTTTCTTAAACTCTTGAATGTATATTCTTCTTTTTTTTTAATCATAACTTGGTCACTTTTATGCATGTTATTCTTTCAGGACCGGGGTTTCTTAATGTCTTTTGGTCTAAGTCTAACTGAATCAGATATCTGTCTAAACTGGATTTATATCCTCAACTGCAAGTTAAGATCCCAGGATCCCTCCAGCCACAAACCTTCCCTGGGATTTTATTCTACCTTCTACCACTATATTGAGGAAGATGGTCACCAGGAATGGCACCTTCCAGTGTTTGGTCTCCAGTCCTGGACAAAGCAGACTAGTGACCTGAGGCTGCCTGTCAGAAATGAGCTACTGCTGTAAGGAGACAATGATAGAGACAGCAAAAGAGAAATCAGTCATGGAAGAGGAATCAAGGGCAGTGGCATGTTTGTGGTTTTAGAGTTGAGGCATAGGATGGAAAGGAAGCCTTCTTATGAGTAGCCAAGAGCCCAAATGTGAAAATTTTTCAATGTCACATTGAAGGACCATAATACTTCTTTCAATAACTTTCCTACAAACTGAGCCAACAAAAGAATGTTTCTTTAGAGGCAGACATGTGAGCAGGCCAGTTAGCTACTTAGAAAAATCAGAGTCCCTTAATTTCTAATTCTTTTCACTCGCTAATCAGCTAGTCAATTTCCGTGTCTTCATGTAACTAGTATGCACCTAGAAAACCATACTCTACTAAGGTCTGGGCATGGGGCTGTTTGAGAGTGGGATGAGCCATATCAGTTAATACAAATATCTTTGCAGAGGGGCACCTGGGTGGTTCAGTCAGTTAAGTGTTTGACTCTTGATATTAGCTCAAGACATGATCTCACTGTTCATGAGGTTGAGCCCTGTGTCCATGGACCCTGCTTAGGATTCTCTCTCTCCTCTCTCTCTGCCCCACCCCTGTTGCTCACTTCTCTGTCTCTCAAAATAAATAAATAAATAAACTTTAAAAAATGTGTTTGAAGATACCAAGAGAATATAAGATTCTGGATGCTAAATTATTATGTACTTCCAAAAAAAGTTTATTTTGCAAAAATAAGAGAATTGTATTATTCTGTCAGTTCACCAAATGCCTACGAGTCAAGGGCCATTTGAAAGGAAAGAAGCATTTGCCCCAAATTCTACACAATCATAAGGGCTTCAGGGTCAAGCTGAGCTGTCAAGAAGAGGTCCTTTCCTAGACTATTGCTGAAGGCTTGAGCAACTAAATTTTCCTGTCTGGGCCATAGGATAGCTAAGGATTGAGAATTACCGGCTTCAGTAGATCTCCTGTATATGTTACTCTTTCCCATGCCTCCATGCAAATACGCCCTGGATTTGTATATGAATCATTGAAAAGAATTAATAGGCAAAAATGGACAGCAGCATGTGTTCTGGCACTTTCTGCTTTGAATTAGCCAACTACACTGATTGGAGACCATTAAGAGTCAGAAGTTTTTCTCTTGGATCAGAAAGACTTCCCTTTACACAGCTCTTTATCTATGTCTTGCCCATCCTTCAAATTCAGCTCCCTCTCACTTGTTCCAAGGGTCCTCTCTTGGTGGTGGTTTTCATGGCAGCCCCTCCCTTTTCTGAGTCGCACTGCTCACTCCTGCCACCCTCATTAATTCTCTTTTTCTTAAGTTTTCATTTAAATTCCGGTTAGTTAACATACAGTGTAATATTAGCTTCAGGTGTACCATTTTAGTGATTCACTCATTAATACTCTTAATAATCCCAGTTACACCTCATTACTTGGCCACACTGTGTTGCTTTCTAGATGCTTCATGAGGGGAAATGCCTTGTCCTTAACTGAACTATTTCTTTAAAGCAACATCTGTGACTCATTATTTTGTGTCCTCTGCTCTGAGGAACTTACAGTTGGAAATCAGTGAACATGTAACCAGTTAAATAAATTCTGTAATGTGGTGGCTATCTCACAGAGACATTTTTCTACTTCAGGTAGTATTTTAAAGAGTGGAGCTTTTTGATTAAACACACTTTTAAAGATCCCAGTAAAATATTAAAAGTATCTGAAGACTTGATCTTAGTTTTCAAAGTGAATAAATGAGAGAAATTATAGTATTGACTTTGAACACTTTGACCCTCATTTGCCTTTTCTTTCTGACATAAGGATGAAGAGTACAATGATTCATGTACAAATCCAGGGTGGATTTGCATGGAGGCTTGGGAGAGTAATGTATACAGGAGATCTACTGAAGCCGGTAATTCTCAATCCTTAGGTATCCTGTGGCCCAGACAGGAAAACTTAGTTGCCCAAGCCTTCAGCAATAGTCCAGGGAAGGACCTCTTCTTGAAAGCTCAGCTTGACCCTGAAGCCCTTCTCATTGTATCCAGTATGGCTCTGGATAACCTTCATCTATAGCTGGTACTACTATGCCAAATGCTCTACATGTGTTTTCTTCCCATTAGTTCTTTGGGATGGGTACTGCTGTCATGCACTTTAGACAGATGAAGAAATTGGGGTTTAGGGAGGCAACATGCCAAAGGTCACTCACCCACTTATTAAGAGGAAGAACCGAGTTTTGAAGCCAGGTCTATCTGAGGTCAGATAGCAGCAACTCTTAATCATTGATCTTTACAGTCTTTTGTCAGTCACTAGCTAAATTCTTACATATATTTCTCTTGCAAAAATAAGTTGAGCCCCTTCATGCACAAAAATGAATGCTAAATCTAGGATAGTGTCATTTGTTATGGGTCTGGAACCTGCAAGGCATTGTGACAGCAAGCTTTCATTCATTTCTGCTGCCCTACCCAAATCTGGTCCTTTTAGGATTTATGACATTTTGGCATAAGCCAGGTTGTAGTTCACATGGCTATATGCTATACTGAAATATGCTAAAATACAGACCTAGCCTGTTAACCGCACGTTTTGTTTTGTTTTTTTTAATTTTGATATATGCAGCCATAAGCTATACATTATGTGGAGACACCATAGAGACAAACGGTTGATTTCTTTTTAGCTTTGACCCTTGGAGACTCAGGGAATTGTTATCCGAGGGGATCTGTAATATGATACAGTGCCTTTCATCTCTGGGTCATTAGCACTAAATCTAATCCAGGATAATTATGGCCACTGTTATTCTCTGGCTAGCTAATGCTTTATAGGACAATAAATTTATATTTTGGTGAATTCCAGGAATACATCTACAGAACACAGTAACATCTCTGACTTCTTAGAAGGATTAAAGTATGTTAATAAGAGCTGATAGTTCTGTTGGAAATGATTTCCTCAAGTCTGTACTGGAAATATGGAAGAAAGCTTGAGTTCTCTCTGCAGACATGGGAATTGGTCCTTCTAATTGTAATTATCAAAAGATAGTGGTGCATTCACTTGGCAAAACGATATGTGAATGAAGAGGACCCCATATAAATTCTATACCCCACATGGACAGATTGGGAAATAGGCCTCTGTCTTTCATGAACTTGTAGAATTGCTCAAGAAAGAGTAACTGATCAAGTGAGGTGAAAATCACATGAATTCAGCAAGAGGACAGCTACTGATGAGGCAGTACAACAGTCTTTCCTTATTTGTGGGGGATACGTTTCAAGACCCCCAGTGGATACCACAGGTAGTAGTGCTGAACCCTCTATACGCTGTTTTATCCTATACATACATGCATACTTATGATCAAGTTTAATTTCTAAAGTAAGCACAGCAAGAGGTTAACAACTATAATTAGAAAATAGAAAAATTTAACAGCATACTGTCAGACAAGTTATGTGAATGTGGTCACTGTCTCTCTTTCAAAATATCTCACTGTATGTATTCACCTTTCTTCTTCTCCTGATGACGCGAGATGATGAAGTGCCTACGTAATGAGATGAAGCAAGGGGAATGATGTAGGCCCTGTGATGAAGCGTTGGGCTACTGTTGACCTTCCGACATATGTCAGAAGGAGACTCATCTGCTTTCAGACAGGGGTTGACTCTGGGTAATTGAAACCACAGAAAGCAAAGCTGCAGAGAAGTGGGGAACTCTTGTGTAGTGTTAAGAGTTCAGAGCAGGAACGGTGGACCCGGACTGCTAAGCCCATCAGGTATCAGCTGTGTGACTTTGGGCAAGGCACTTAGTCTCTCTGCATTTCAATTCCTTGCCTTTAAAATATGGGTCGTAATAGTACTTAGTTGCGATGAGGATTAAAAGAGCTGATGTAGGTGAAGTGCTTAGGATAGCACCCGGTATGTACAAGCACTGACTTGTATTATCAGAGTGAAATATAGAGAATGATACTGCTAATGTTCATGATAAATATAAAGTAGCTCTTGAATCTTTGCAGTTTTTTAATTCTCTTGAGTGAACTAGAGAATCTTCTACATCTGTTTGATATCGTCTGGGGTGTCAGGCACCCCGGGGTTTCCAGGGATACAAATGTGAAAATGTCAAAGTCTTTATCCTAAAAAAGGCATCCATGGTGTACACACACCAATGATTCTTAATCATTATGTTTTTTTTTAAGTTTACTTATTTATTTTGAGAGAGTGGTGGGTGAGCGCTCGTGTGCCAGGGGGAGAAGGACAGAGAGAGAGAGGAAGAGAGAGAATCCCAAGCAGAGCTCGATCCCACAACCCTGCGATCATGACCTGAGCTGAAATCAAGAGTTGGATGCTCAACCGACTGAGCCACCCAGGCGCCCCTTTAATCATTATGTTAAGTGCACAAGTAGAGATGTCAAGCTGTTATGAGCATAGAGAGAGGACTGAATAATTCTCCCTGGGAGAGCTGCTTCAGCAGGTGGTGTTCAACTGGGGTTTGAAGGATGAGCGGAAGTAAGTTCACCAACAATTAGTACCTGGTGATCAATCTCTTTTGTGGAAGATGTGATATCAGCGTTGTGCCGAAACATTGTGTAGACTTTATCACCAAATAGCAGCAGTATTTGCTAATCAATCATGACATAGTAGGTCTCTTTCCTAGATTTTCTACAAACATGTGGAGAGAAAGGGGAATTAGGAGAGAAAAGAGAAAGGATGAAGGGAGAAAATTCAAAAGAAGAGGAAAAGGAAATAGCGTTATTTTCCCGAAGGTAAAGTTAGACATGTGAAGGTACAAGCCTTCCTGTGTAATATCCTCTTCAAAGGCAATCCTGTCTCCATGGCTTATTTTAGAAAACTAATCAGATGCGCTGACGCCAAGGAAGGAGGCCTTTCACTGTTATGAGTGAAAGAACTTTATTCAGGGATGGTGCCTCTAAGGAAATAATGCTATTTTAACTGATTTCTGTGTGACATCCGGATTTGTCCCTCAATAGGTAATATACAGACATTTAAACTGCAGTTTGCCCAGTTCTGCTTCACTGGTCATTGGGGAAATTCATCTAAAGCTGCAAAAAGGACTAGAAATGTTTGCATCATATTAATAAACGGGAAACGGAGGAAGCTGCCAACTGGCAACAGAGTGTGTTTTGGTGGTTTGATAAGGCTACTAAAGAGTTTATGATGTGACAGATGTTTCACTACACTATTGTGAAATGAATAGATTATGAGAAGTAATTAGATGTACATTGGAATCAATGCTGTTATCATCGAGGCCTTCGGGCGATGCAGTAGATGAGAGTCTTGGCAGCAGGTGGTCCAATGGCTTGGAGATAGGAAGACACACCGCGGGAGACTGAGTGACAGGTTTCGCAGATCCAGGGGGTGAGAGATCTGAGCTGGGGCTTGCATTTGTAATCTTTACTCATGTATAAATAATAACAACTCCACCATTGACTTCATATGCTATGTCATAGCCTCTGTTACCCTCACACACATGTGGAATAGGGCTGGTTTCATGCACTCAAAGATATCCTTGGTCTCCCCGTTTTCAAGTATGCATATGTATGTTCGATTGTAACTGACAGCTCTATCGTTTTTTTGAGGGAAGACTTTTAGAGCTAATCATCTGATGATTACATTTATTTTCAATGCTTGGCATTGAGCCGCCATTGTACAAAACTTCCTATAGGTTGCAGATCAGAGGCTGAAAAGGACTTTAACTGCCTTTTATCAGGAAGGCGGTTTCTTCTCTCTGGCTCAATGACTAACATTTAAAGGGACACGTTTGTGTCTCTGCTCTGTAAAATCCCTTTGCAGGGGACTTGGCAGGGTCACCCTCCATGCTTGAAGCAACCATATGGAGCCTGCTGCTTTCAAGAGAAGGTTTTGGTTTCTGCCAGTTTCCAGGGTCAGCTATTAGCACACTGGGGAATGTGGAAGTTTCCAAGCACAGAATGAAGAGGGAAGGAAGAAATGGGTGATTAGGGGAATTAAGTAACTGATTCCTTGTGTACATCTGCTACCCCTGTAAGAAGAAGAAATATCCGGTAGAATAATTTTCAGCCTCTCTCTGCTCAAAACAGCAATGGTATTTATGTAAAAAGAAAATGGGAGAGCTTTATTGAATGATCTCAAAATAATACATAGTTCTGATAATTAAAGAGATCTTAGAAAATGCGTAGCATATGGCTTTATACTGACTCGTATGTGTGTGAGTGTTAAATACTCTTACTTATATATGCACTAATTAAGTAATTAACCAGTTCTTCTATTCATTCTTTTAATACACTTTCACTGAACCTTTACCATACTCCTATTTCTTCTTACTGTGGATATAAACCCAGGTGACAAAGTCATGTAAAACTCAATTGTCTTTTTGGTGTGTGTGTGTGTGTGTGTGTGTGTGTGCAATCACATTTACTCATTACTCCCCCAGTGCCTTCCATAAGAAGCTAGATGTTTGGTTGGGAAGATATATTATTTGAGGCTATTATGTATCATGTGTCAAACTTAATAGAACAGAGAGTGGAAACTAGAATGATTTAATAAAACAATACAGAGCTTAATATGCAAAAAAGAGGGATACTGGTTAGTGTTCTTAACTAAATCATGGACATTTTGGCATAACCAGTGGCTGAAGATTCTAAAAATATATGATTTTCTTCCACGTTAATAATCCTCTTAATAAAAGTTAAGAAAAAAAATATGTACTCCACATGCCATATGTTAAAGGAACACTGATAAAGATCTAAATGCACTAAACACAAAGCTTTTGCTTTTCAAAGGTCTGTTGTATCACGTATCTGTGTCTGGGGATCTCTAGTGTAAACCACCAGCAACTCTGATTTTGATAGAGCCCATGGCTGGTCAATCAGGACTTCCTGGGAGAGCAATAAAACTTAATCCTTCATAGATAATAGGGCCTTGTCAAACAGGCCTGAGGAGCAACCTGAAGAGGAAAGCTCTGGGCAATTGGTCTATCCCCAAATGAGCATGAACTTTCAGCAATAATAGCAACCACTTATGGAGTTCTCTCCTAAGTGCTTTCCAGACATTATTTCACTTAATCCTCACAATAGCCTTAGAAGGTGGACTCTATGATTATCCTCATTTGATAGGTAAGAGCACTGACGTTTGGGTAGGTTAAAAAAATAGCCCCAATTTGCCGAAGAGGGGGTAAAACTTGGATTTAAAATCGGTTCTTTGATTCCAAGCTCATGTGTTTTATCATCATCCTTCACGTCAAATGGTGTTCTTCAAGTCCTTCATGTTTCCTATGGGATTTAAGGTCTGATAGGTTTCAAATAAAGGGGGAAATTATTCACAAGGGTATTCATGTAGCCCTATTATCTGATGGAGCAACAACAACAAAAAACACAATTGCACCAAACAAGACTTAAAAAATATGTATATTTGTATTTGTTAAGATTCTCGCGACATTGACTTTGCTCTCAGTATTAACTGTAGGGCTTTGGTTGGACTGCACCCACAAGTTCCAGTGGCTGGTGAATTGTTCCATCTCTGCCATGGTGATGGAATTAAACAATGTCCTCAAGTGATAAAATAAAACAAGATCTCCTGGAGGTTCATATGTACGTTAAAGTTTGAGAAGCACTAGCCCAGGCTGTCGATGCTTGAACATCTCTGCCAATAGAAATGTCAAGCTTTCTGTCTCTGGACACGTCTGACTTAAATGTCTGAGCTAAACTTTTCCACTAGTCTTCATACTTAGATTAAAATTCTATACTGGAGCTTTTAACAATGGACTTTAGACAAGTTCATCCTCAAGTTGATGTGGAAGAGCAAACGTGGTATAATGCTCAGAAAAGCACTAAGAAAAACGGCCAGACATTAAAACACACTATGAAGTCTCTGTAATTAATGATCATACTGGCACATGAGAAGGAAAATAGACCAGTGGATTAGAAGAGAAAGCCCAGAAGTAGATATAAGTACAGAAGTAAAATTAGCATATAACAAAGATAGTAGCTCAAGTGACTTGGGAAAAGATAAACTTTTTAAGAATGACACTGAGTAGCCATTTAGAAATAAGTAAAATAAGGTGCATTCCTTGTGCCATATACATGAATAAACCCTATATCTATCAAAATATGAAAAATAAACCCAGCTTTGTACTAAACAAACTCATGGTTGAATTTCTTTTTAACTGAGGTACAGGAAAATGTTTTTGAACTATGACTCAAAATCTAGAAACCAAAAAGAAAAGATTCATAAGTTTGGCTGCATATCTTCTTTCTATGGCAAAAACACCATAGGCAAAATCAGAAGACAGGAAACACACACTGGCAGAAAATACTCGCAGCATATAACACCAAGGGCTGATATCCCAAATACGTTAAGAACTCCTAGAAATTGAGGAACAAAGGATCAAAACCTCAACAGAAACAAAGGAAGGAAGACATAAGTAAATGATTCCCAGAAACAGTATAAACTGGCCTTTAAAATATGGGAAGATGCTTAAACTCATGCATAAGTAAATGCAAATTAAAACAACACTGAGATGTTATTTCACTTATCAGACTTTAAGAAATTAAAAAGTATGACAACCCATTCTGTTGGTAAGCCTGTGGGAAAGCATGCCTCGGAATGCAAACTGATGCAACCTGCCAGAAAGAGAATCTGGTGATATTTATCAAATCTAAAAATGCACTTACTTTTGGACGCAGAAAGAGCACTTAAAGGAATTTACCCCATAGTTCACCCCCAACAACACAAAGATTCTTTGCACAAGGTTATTAAGCGAATCACTGTTTGGAATTATAAAATCTGCAAAGCCACCTAAATGCATATACCTAGGAGAGTGGTTGAATAAACCGTGGTGCATCGGCACAATGGAATACCGGGCACCTACAGAAAAGCGTGAAGAAGAGCTCTTTTGACTGATCTGGAATGCTCTCTAGGATATAATGAAAAGTAAAAAATGAAAAGTGTAGAAGAATGTCTATAGTAGCTAACATTTTTTTTTTGATAAGCGTGAAGGGAAAGCAAGAAAATATACACGCATCTGCTCACTTGTGCAAAAAACAAAAACAAACCAGAATTGAATGAGATGGGTACCTACCGGGGCTGTAAGGAGGAGGAAAGAATGGAGAAATGGGAATGAGGTAGCAAGGATAGGGGAGAATGACATTTCTCTGAGAATACGGTAGCTTTGGGTATAATTCTGAGTTTTAGAACCAAGTTAACGTTTCACATGCATTAAAAAAATAATTAAAATCACTGGGCGGAAGTAGGGACCCAAAAATGTAATCTACCCAGTAACAAACGAGCAGAACTGCATTACAAAGAGCAAAACCACAGTAAAGGGAGTAGGAAATTAGAAAGAAAGAAAGAAAGAAAGAAAGAAAGAAAGAAAGAAAGAAAAACTGACCTAAGTCAATTTAGAACAGAGTAATTTGATTAGATACACAAAGGTAAAAGATCACAAAAATTGCACATAGATATTATACACTAATTATTAAATGTGTTTTTTACATGAGTATAAGCAGGGATTCTGAAACTACTTTATGTGTAATCTGGGATTAAATAAATGTGTCAATATATTATTGCTAATGAGAGCTAGGTGTCTCATTGTCAGAGAAGGAGTTACAAATAAAGGGAAAGGACAAGGTTAGAATTAGCCCTGGGGGGTTGGACAGGAAATAGAAGTATCAGTCTGAGCTCATGGTTCTGAAAATATTTGCAGATAGATACAGAAATAGACATATTTATGTGTGTGTGTGTATGTGTGGCTATACAAACTTGTATTTCCTAATTTCTTTCTGCAAAGAGATCCTAGAGGAAATGATACCTCAGTAGCAGGGGACACACCTGACACCAGATTTTTGCTTTTAAAAACCATTTTCCAGTAAAGGGAACAAAGATTCCTTGGAGAAATGGCTGATTGTACGTCTGAGACAAAAAAAGAACAAAAACAAAAACAAAACTAGCGTGTCTTATGGTGCCAGAAATTAAGCAAATACTTAAAAAATGATGGGTGTATGTTGAATGAATGTTGAAAGGACACTGGGACCAGTCTGAAGTCATTCTCATGGCCCCGTTCAGACAACGGTGGGTTATAAGAGAGAATAAAATAAATATCTGTGAGTTCTCCACTGATATAAAAACAATTGAACCAGTAATTAAGTAAGAGAGAAGGGGCAAACTCTTCCTTACGTAGGATTTTAATTAATTGATGCACAGGGAGTGATGCAAGTAAAATCATCATAGGAATTTGACAGACGAATAATAATAAAATGTTGCAAGCAGGAAGCACTAATAGATGCTAAATTAGTGGGTAAAAGTATAATGCCAAATCAGATATTTATATACTGTTGACATCTCGACAAAAGATGCTTATTAGTTGCAAAGAAAGAAGTAAAAACTTTACGCAGAGAGACCTGGCAGACATCACCTTTAACTGGTGATTGAACTTAACCCCACCAGTAATAAGGCACATTGATGACACGTACCTCCGGATACTAAGGGCACAACATCCCTTCTGTAGAGTTCTTGCTAAAATGTAGAAACTAAAGTTAATCAGAAGGAAACTTCAAACCAACCCGAATTGAAGGACAATCTAAAAATTATCTGGCTAGCATTCTCATGTTTCTCTCTTTTTTAGCTTTACTGAGGTATAACTGACAAAATCGTGAGATATTTAAGGTGTGCAACATGATGATTTGACATATGTATACGTTGTGAAAGGGTATTTCCCACTGAGCTAATTAACACATGTATTACCTCACATATTTACTTTTTGTGTACATGTGAGAAAACATTTAAGTTCTCCTCTGTAATATACAACGTGGAAATGATAGTCTCTTCAGTCAATGGTGTAGGAAAAACTGGACAACTACATGCAATAGAATGGAACTGGACCCCTATCTTGCACCATACACAAAAATCAGCCAAAAATGAATTAAAGACTTGAATGTAATACCCGAAACCATAAAGCTTCTAGAAGAAAACATAGAAGGTAAGCTCCTTGACATTGGTCTTGGCAATGATTTTTTTTTACACCAAAAGTAAAGGCAACAAAAGTGAAAATAAACAAGTAGGACTACATCAAACTACAAAGCTTTGCACAGCAAAAGAAGCCATCAACAAAATAAAAAGACAACCAACGAAATAGGAAAATAAGTACTTGCAAGCCACATATCAGGTAAGGGGTTAATATCTAAAATATACCAGGAATTTATACAACTCAATAGCCAAAAGCAAATGACCCAATTAAAACATGGGCAAAGAATCTATATAGACATTTTCCCAAAGAAGTCATGCATATGGGCAACAAGTACATGAGAAGTGTCAAGGTCTTGTAAAACAAGGCACAACTGCCTTAGATCAGAGATGGCAAAGTATAAACATCCTAAGCCATTTCTTTATTGTCTTGGCTTTAAACCCGCTCACTCTCTATTTACTTTCTTCCTAATGAGCTCCAGTTTGTCCAATTTCTCTTAAAGGAAGTGTCTAGGATCGAAAGCCTTAGTCTAAGTGTTATCTTAAAAGTCTAAGGTGAAATTGTCATCTCTTTTCTTTCTAGTGTTTGATTCCTATCAGTAGAGACCGAATCTTATAAAATTTCAAAGGAGTTATATGATGATATTGTTATTGCAGTTTGAAGTGTTGTCCTTAAATAAGGTAGTGGGGTGACTGTTGAGGCATTGTTCTATCTTTGGCTGCCACACTGTTTCTTATATCTCACATCTATAGTTGAGGTGTTACAGACCCTCAGTGCAGAATCTTATATTCATTCCCATTAAATTTTGTCTTGCTAGATTTTAGACCACTGCTGTAGCCTGTGGAGATCTTTTTAGATTCTGAAGCTGTCATCAAATATGTAAGCCGTTGTGCCATCTACAAATTTGTGGAGTAAGCCTTCCATACCTTTATCTAAGTTACAGATACAAATGTTGAACCAAATCGAGCTCCCTCTAGATTCATATCAATTATTTAAGCGAATACCTTTTCCTTGTACAAATTATTACTCACCCAACTCACACAAAATATTCTATGTATTCAGTCAGTTGTGCTCCATTTTGCTTACAATGGTACAAGAGGGAAATTGTCAAACGAATTTGAAGTTTAGACCCTTCTCAGCACAGTTCTAAGAATCAGTTTCCTACATTTGTTGTTTGGCTGAGAAAAGGGCCCCTCGTGGTATCTGGTATCAGAGAGGTCAATTGAAATCTGTCGAAAGTCTGGCTTCATTTCTGCTCTGAGTTACTTAGGACTGATCACTGAAAAACTGCCAACGTGTCACTCCAAATGGCATCCAGAAGAAGCAGAGACACTGACAAGCCAACAAGGTATTTTCTGTCATAACTTCTCTCCATAAACCAAAGGGGTGAGAGGAAGTGGGTGGATAATTTATAATGTAGGAAACTCCTGTGATTCCTAGTCAAGAAAGATAAACTTTTATTAAGATAATTATTTTAACACTGTTTGAATGAACATTCTATGTTATTAGTGCAAAGAAAAGAAGAGGGACTATCACATCCACAGTATATATTGCTCAACAATATCGATTCATATGATAACTCAAGTCAGTTTAAAAGAGCATCTGTTACAAGGAGGTTATGAAGACGTTCATCTTATTCAGGGGCATAAAAAACCCCAGAAAGTTTCCTGTACCTTACAAGAGAAACGGGGAGACCCAGGTATGTTAATTTCTTTAAAATAATTTAAAATACCTACGTTCCTTGAAGACATATGTGTTCTAACCCAGGGCATATAATTTTTCCTGCTGACCAGTATATTCTCATGTTTAGAAACAATACATTGCTATAGCAGCCCCCTCTATAGTTCATATTATTGACACTGGGGACATCTATGGCTTGAAGTCATGAAGCATGACTCTCAGCTCAAATTCAAAGGAAAAAAATAATGGCAGAAAGCATGATAAACAAGATGTGCAGATTCAACTGTATTAAAGTCTCTACTTTAAAAACATTATATACTATAATCAAAGAAAATAAACTGAGAAAAATATTGGTGGTAAATACTATAAAGTGTTAATATTCCTAAAATATAATGATATACAAGTTGACTTAAAAATGCCAATATTCCAATAAGCCAATGAAAACAAATCATGAAGGTAAAATTCACAAAATCAGAATAATATAAATAATTATATTTTAAAGTGTGTAAAAAATATCTCATAGATGTATTTTTTACCTTCCCCTATTAGCAATTATTTAATGAAAACATTCTTTGCTGGTGGGAATATGAACTGATACAATCTTTCTAAAGGACAAATCTGATAACATGTATAAAGTGTTAAAAATGGCTATACTTTTGACCTAACGATACTATATCTGATAATCTATTTTAGGAAAATAATATTCTAAATAATAAGACAAAATAATGAGGAAAAAAAAAAGACCTTAGAAAAAGCATCATTTATAACTAGGAAAATCTATGAACAAGAGAAGTATTCAACAGTAGTTGAATCATGGCAAATTAGATTAAATGTTATGAAAAACTCTAATTTATAATGTCAATATAAAAAACAGGATACAAATTATATATACAGAATAGTATTATTTATGAAATAATCTACACAAGAAGAAAAATAGCATATCTATAGCAGGATTGTGTGCTTTTAATTTTCTTTTAACACTTCTGTAAATTCTAAACTTTATGCTGTGAGTCCTAATTGTTATGTGGCCAGAAAAAAAAAAAATCTATTTAACATATTAATCAAAAAATTTTTAAATGTGTTTATCTCACATAGTGCCAGAATATATTTTAGGTTCAGTGTTTAGTCTGTGAGTTTTTCTCAGGGTGATAATATCTTTTTTCATGTATTTCAAGATGGTGACAGGGGATATGGAACACCCCCAACTGTTTTCAGCTTGCTGTATCAGAACAGTTGCAGTTTTTCTTCCTGGAATTGTTCTGGAATATCCTGTGGCGTCTCTTGGGGTCACCAGGAACACTCTGGACATTGTAATCCTACTGGTCATCTCCACTGTACTCCAAATATATGATTGCAATCATTTTTTTCTCTTTGCTACTACAGCATTTACATCTCTGTGTTACCAACAAAGACAATGCGTTATAGTATGCGACTTCAGGCTGAGTGCCTCTGCTAACCTCTGAATTCCTTAAAGACAACCAGACACATTTTCTGTTTTCATATGGTCGTCACCACTTAGCAGAGTAGCTGACCTATCACAGGCCCTTAAAAGAGTCTTTTTTTTTTTTTTAACGTTTATTTATTTTTGAGACAGAGAGAGACAGAGCACGAACAGGGGAGGGGCAGAGAGAGAGGGAGTCACAGAATCTGAAACAGGCTCCAGGCTCTGAGCTGTCAGCACAGAGCCCGACGCGGGGCTCGAACTCACGGACCGTGAGATCATGACCTGAGCCGAAGTCGGACGCTTAACCGACCAAGCCACCCAGGCACCCCAAGAGTCTTTTTTGAATAAATGAATGAATGAATCAAGAGGAACAACTTTATCACATATCGTATCGGTTGCAACTCTAGGTAGCGCAAGTAACCTCTCCAAACCAGGATTTACTTGTCCCTAAAAATGTAGGTTTACAGGGCCTACTAGAATGGACTCCTAAAAAAGAAGCAAAGTCATGTAGGTGAAGACTCTTTGTAAACTGTAAATTATTACAATATGCCAAAATATTTGCTGGATAAATTCTTTTCCTAGATGCCTCTAAATGATTCTAGAAGATATGTAGAGCTTGTCATTGACCATGAGAAAATATATATGAAAACGTTATAAACACAAAATAAATTTTTACTAATCACTTATAATAGTAATAATAATAAAACAAGAATACTTAATATCAGTAGTAGTATGTTCCACCCTATAAAATAATCTCCAAGCGTCAGAAGGAATCTGAGACATAGTCGAGTCCCCAGAGAGTAACGTACACTTATTTAAATGAGGAAAACCTCTCTCAAAAAAATGCTAAAAACACTTCATTTACTGGTATTTCTCTAGCATTAATGGTGACCGAGGGTCCTTAAAGATTTCTGTGTCTCCCCAAGTACCCAACTCACTTTTAGCTGACTTCTCTTCCTTCTCTCGGTCCATCCCTCCCTTTCTCATTTCTGATGACTAGCCATTTGCTATGGAAATGTTTTATGAAAGATTTAATTGAATGGACAATGTATCGGGCACATTTAATGTGTAATGAAATTTAACTAAGTTTCTCTCAGTGAACCTGATAGTAATGCATTTGGCTAAGGCAGGGCTGTTTTTTAATTAAGAATGAAGAGCTTCACTGATAAGTTGAGACATTGATACGTGCATCCTGTCATTTAGTCCTTAGTAAAGCTGTATATAATAGTTGTTGAGCAATTTAGCAATTGTATAAACTTTTTTTTTTTTTTTTTGCCACTTTATGGTTAAAGTCCAGTATCCTTGAGGCCGCAATGACCAAATTTGGGCCGAATTTTAGATGATCATACCTTCGAATAAAAAGAAAAGTTTTGCTTAGCAAAATGAATAGTTTAAACAAAATGACTAGGCACAGTGTTAGCCACTTCCAAAGCAAGCTCTTACTAGAAATAAGTGGATGAGTTTTCTGTTCTCTAGTATAGTCTCAGCAAGAGCCCTACTTGCAATACTTCTGTTGGGTTTAGGTCAACTTTTGTTAAGCACGAGGTGCAATATGACTACCTTTGTTTTAAAGTATTTTATAATTCAAACCTCTTCACTAATCTGCTCAATTAATCCAAAATAAATAGTACTAACCAAAATAAAAAAGCTATGCATTCTAATAGGAAAATGGGTAACACACATAGGATTCTCAAAAGAAGAAATACAAAGATCCGCTAAACATGACTAGATATTCAGGCAATGCAAGTAAAAATGAAACACATTTTTGCCTTTCATATTTGCAAAGATATGGTAATAATAATAAAGTCAGTAAGTTCAAAAAGGTGCACATACAGGATTATTTGTTACTAAAAAGAGAGACAGAGAGAGACAGAGAGAGAGTAAATGCTTATCAATTACACAGTAGTAAAATACATTATAGTATGTCATACAATTGGACACCATTAAAAATGGTGAGGTTACTCATGTTTTTGATTTGTTGTGACTCCTTAAGACCACCCTTAGGTTCAGTGACTTTCTAGGACTCACCAAACTCAGAAAAGCGCTTCCACTCATAATTTATTACTGCAAGAAGATTCAGATTAAAATCAGCAGAGGGACATGATGCATTGGTTGGAGACTAGAGAAACCAGGCACATGTTTCCAGTTGTTCTCTCCCAGAAGAGTCACATAGTGCTTCATTTCCCAGCAATGACATGTGACAACACACGCGAAGTGTTGCTAACCCAGGGAATCTCACCCCAACCTTGATCCCCATGTTTTATTACTGGGGGCAAGTCACTTGGAACGCCTATATGACTACCTTAGCTACTTAGTCTCCAGCTTCCCCGAAGTCAAACCGATACCATCCAATTCTTGGGCATACAAGAATAGACAATCACCATAGATCATGTCATTAGCCTAAACTCTCTAGCATGGCCCATGGTCTCAGGTATACAAAGAAACTCATACATGGTCTAAATTGCAATTTTCTATTAGTTTAACTGAAACAAGTCATTTTGTACCCAGACTAGAGCTTGGACACAAGCAAAGATGTGCATCTGTTCTCAGGGCAGATTCGTATCTTGGCAACTTGCCCTGCTCTCCCCATCTCATTCAATCAGACACCGGCCTGGGCAACGCATACAAAACAGTGATTAACCAATTATCAAGCCTTCCTAAAGAAACAATTCCTGATCCTCCTATGATTGAATTCACATTCCGGGAAAAATTTTCTACTTGGTCTTGTTCCATTTTCAGAGATCTCTGGATGGGTGAGGACATACTAAAGCCACCTTTAACTTTCGTTTGCATGGCTACTTTCCTCGCTACTGCAGTGAAGATAAACAAACAAATATAAACAACAACAACAACAATAACAAAATGAACGCATAACCCTGTGTAAAGTTTCCCCTCTTTTCATTTCCCCTTTTGTGGCTAAAAAAGTGTCTGTGATTGTTGTATCCAGGTCTACCCTCATTTGTGTGCCTTCAAAGACCAATATTCACTCAAAAAATATTTGAATTTCTCTTCATCTTGTGAAGATCTTCTTTTGTTGTGTAATTAAGGCAGCCTATAGCCAAACAAGCATCTAACCGAATCTCATGAGAATTAATAAGCATGATTTTCCAATGACTTGGGATTAGTGGTAGTTTTTGAAGAATTGGTCTTAAGCTTAATAATGAAAATGTTGGAGTGTAACTGGATTACAATTTTAAATGACCCAAGAGAATTAAGAAAGACCACATAACCCTAAGCGATATGCCACTTAAGGGTTATGATACTACCATGTAAAATAGAAAAATTGCATTGTAATTTTTATGATAAAATGCATTTTAGTGAGTCGGTAACATTAATGCAAAATTTCTTACTTCATCTTTGCACTTAAGATAATACGCCAAAATCTAATGGGACAAATTTCACGGACTTGTTAGACTACAATGAAAGGATCTCAAATAGTATTGTGAAGACAGGTTGAATAATTTTACCTGAAGCTCACTCTGAAACATCACTCCTCCATTGTTTTTTTAGGTATAGCATACTGTATAAAAAGTGTACCACTATATGTGTATGTATTCTGTAATTAATTCTGAATACTTAATGATTGGATCACAAGTCTGCTGTTTATGGAGGAAAATTTAATAAACACATGTTTTAAAAACTATAGATTAGCCCTGCCAAAGAAGAGTATTTTTAGAAGTATAATCAAAGCTCTAAAAATGATAATAAAGTTATGAGCCATATGCCTGGAACAAATGGATTTTTTCTCACCTTTGACTTCAAACAAAAAAAAATAAAAAGAGAGAGAAAGGAGGTTTCAGTCACACAGTATTTAATCCAATTTGCTTTGAGTTTAATCTCCAAAACAAGGCTGGTCTGCTAATTCCCAATTATAATGGCACATGTAATCAGAGTCCTCATTAACAAAGACTGACTATATTGTCTATTAGGAATGAAAATTTGAAATGCAAATTCAGCAAATCAAAACGTTAAATGAGCTCCTACCCAGGATGCTTAGAGCTCCCGCCAGGGCAGACCACGCTGGCCGACACCTGCCCTGGATTTTCCCTCCAGCTGAATGTTTCCTTCGGTTCCAGTCTTTGCCTCCTAATTGACCTGCTTATGATCTCTGCTACAATTAACATATGCTTATTAGTAATGGCTGGTTAAAGATTTCAACTGCTGCAGTTTACAAAGTCTAATACAGATGGCACACCATGGGAAAGACCAAGGCACGGTTCCCCTCATCAGCAAAGTCACAATGGTTAGAGAGCCTGTGGTAGATTTTTCACTGTCTGATGTACACGAATTGTCACTAACTGATCCTGGAAATCAATGCATACATGACTCTAGGCCTCATATACACTGAGAGGAATACAAGTACTTGGTGAGTCCTTTTCCCCTTGAAGCAAGTAATTTCTAATTTGGTTTTAGGAAGAAGAGAAAGTGAGGGAACTTCTCTAACTGGATGAATGGCTAATGGCCTTGGGTTTATTCTGAATTTCCAATCATAACTTCTGCTCTTCAGAGTAATTTCATACAGTGGAAGAGGAAATTTTTCTGCACTTGACAAAATTCTTTCCCAAGTCTTAACAGGGTGATGATGCTTTTAAAAGATTATGTATAGAGTTTATATTCTGATCCCTAAGTGCCCCTTCTTAGTGTCTAGCTAATACCACCAGCTCTGAGAGCGCTGGAATGTTGGAGTAGCTTCCTTTTTTGTTTCTAGTCATGTAATTCGATGGAAGAGATATTCTATGTCCTCTGAAATCATTTTTTATTCAGAATTAATTTTTGCCAGGCCTCAAACAGTGATGGGGAAATAGTAATTCGGCTATTTCTAACCCAAGAGGCAGCTATACCTTGGTTATACACCTCAGTGCTGGTTGGCCAAATTCATTCCTGAATCATTGCCTCTACTGATCAACATTGTCTCCCGCAGGAGGCCAAAGACTTTGTCCGGGGTCTCAGGAGGCCTCGGGCCATCACTCATTAACAATAGAATCTTAGACAAGCTATTCGTTTTCAATTGCTAGGTAACAAAATACCACAAGCTCAGCAGTTTAAAGCAACACCCACTTACTGGCTTACAGTTTTGGTGGCCGGAAGTCCGGGGATGGTGGAGCTGGATTCTCTGCTGAAATCAAGGTGGCAGCGAGGACCACAGTGTTCCTTGTGGGCTTGGGGTTTTCCTCCAAACTCACTGGATCTAGGCAGAATACACTTCTTTTCAGCTGCAAGATTGAGGTTCCTGTTTCTTTGCTGGCTGTCCATAGGGAGCTGCTCTCCGCTCCTAGGGGCTGCCCACATCCCTTGCCACATGGCTCCTTCCCTCTTCCAGCCAGCAACAGCGCACTGAATCCTCCTCTTTCAAATCTCTGACTTCCTTTTTTGCAACCAGTGGAAGAAAACTCTGCTTTTACAGGGCTTATATGATTAGGTCACGCCCCCCCCCCCCCCCCCCCCCCAGACAAGCTCTCTAATTTAAGGCCAACTGAGCCATATAATACAGCCTAATCATGAACGTAAAATCCCTCCTATTTATAGTCCTGGGGATTATGTAGGATTTGTACCCTAGTGAGGTGAAAAATCGTGGTAGTCTGCCTACAACTGCAAATCACTTAGCTTCTTTTGGTCTCACTTTCGTAGTGCAAAACGAGAAGACTGGGCTAGATAATCTCTAGCTTTGTTCCTCATACCTTCATGTCCAGAACCACATGATTGCTGTACATTCAAATGACTCACAGACACAAACCACCAGTTAATTGCTACGCGCTTGACTGGACTTTTTTTCATCTGGTTGGTCAGTTTGGTTCTTGCTTAAATTAAAAGGCGTTGGAACACCTTCCATTACTAGAATTTCTAGGTAAGATAAAAATGAATGATACAAGGCCTCTAATTTTAATAAACGATAAAATAGCCCTACAGGCAAAATAAAAATTTATAACAAAGGGCAATGATGAGATGATTTACATCCTTGTTCAGAGATGGAAGCTCAGTATTGGCTAGTAGTGGGTGGGAAAGAAAATGTTGCTTGAACATTTTACTGTTCACCTCATTCTGCTGGTACCAGGGAGCCCTAACAAGGCAATGCTTATGGATTTTTGATGAAGTTCTTTTCCTGGAGTTTTTCTGATATATTTCAAAATCGATTAAAGTTCCCAACAAACATCCATTTGTTCAAAAATTCGGGTCGGAGCACTTCTCAACATTTGCTTAACACTAAGTAAAGCAGTCACATTTTAATACAACCGGCTTTCTAAGGAACAAGTCTTACTTCCAAATACCACATAATCCAGCTTTAAAACTTGAGGAAACATGCATTCTTTTGTGTATTTTAAATTAAATTTTGTATAGGTGTATTCTTTCTGCTTTGGAGCAGTATTCATTGCCTCACCATTGCTCAACACAATCGTCCCATAGCAGTGTGGGGGGAGGGAATGTGATCTGAATTCAGATGCTTGCATGTGTCTAATTTTGCAAAGCAAAGACAATAACAAAGAACAAAACATAATTTCTTTTATTTTTTTTTCTAGGCTCTGAGATTAAGTCAAGAAAAAAAAATGAAAGTACTAAAAAGTTTGAAAAGTAATTCTTTGCTTGGTGATGAAGTACTTGAAATAATTGTGTTAAAGAACCAGGCAACGCAACTTTATCCTTTTAAGACTTCCAATGTCTCAGGAAAAAAAAGCTACATTTTGGGTGTACAGGAGCAAGAGGTAGGAACATATACTCTTTGTTTTGGGAATAAAATTTTCTTTTCTAGCAGAACTAATAAATAAAATCACTTTGGTTTGTAAAGTTTGTAAAGTTTGTAAAGACTGCAATGAAAACACATTTGAGGTGGATTTATATCCATGATAAAATTCTTAGGTACTGACTGTATATCACTGATCACATATCTTGGGCTCTAAAAATGTGGAAAGCCCAAGTAAGCATTTGATTCCTTAACTTTAATCTCTGAGTGTTTAAAGTTAGGTCTATTTACATAAACATTCTTTTATAATGTCCTCTCTTGTCCTCTCTCACTTGTCCTCTCTCTCAACGTGTGGTTCTTTGTTCCAATTGAAATTTAGTCTCTTGAGATTCAATTACTATGTAGAGTTCGAGGGTGAATAGAAATTATTACTTTAAAGTAATCAAAACAGTATGGCACTGGCACAAAAATAGATACATAGATCAATGGATATATAGATCAATGGAACAGGATAGAAAGCCCAGAAGCAAATCCACAATTACATGGTCAATTAATCTTCAACCAAAGAGGCAAGAATATGCAATGGGAAAAGGCAGCCTCTTCAACAAATTGTGTCGGCAAAATTGGACAGCCATGCAGAAGAACGACCCTTGACCACTTTCTTACACAAAACATAAAAATAAACTCAAAATAAAATTAAAGATCTAAATGTGAGCCTGAAAGCATTAAAAACCTAGAAGAAAGTACAGGCAATAATTCTCTGACATTGGTCATAGCAACATTCCTCTAGATATGTCTCCTGAGGTAAGAGGAATAAAAGCAAAAATAAACTTGGGAGTACATCAAAATAAAATAAAAAGCTTCTGCACAGTGAAGGAAATAGTCAACAAAATTAAAAGACAACCTACTGAATGGGAAAAGGTATTTGCAAATGACATCTGATAAAGGGTTAGTATCCAAAAAATATAAAGAACTTACGAAGTCAAGACTAAAAAAAAAATAATTCGATTAAAAACAGAAGACATGAACAGATATTTCTCCAAAGAAGACATACAGATGGCCAAGAGACAAATGAAAAGATTCTCAACATTACTCATCATCAGGGAAAGGCAAATGAAAAACACAATGAGATATCACCTCACACCTGTCAGAAACTATTGGTGAGAATGCAAACTGGTGTAGCCACTGTGGAAAACAGTATGGAAGTTCCTCAAAACCATTAAAAATAGAATTGCCCTATGATCCAGTAATCACAGTACTAGGTATTTATCCAAGGAAAACAAAAACACTAGTTAGGAAGGATGTATATACCCTTATGTTTATTGCAGCTTTACCTACAATAGCCAAATTATAGAAGCCCCAATGTCCACTGATAGACGAATGGATAAAGAAGATAGATATATATCTATAGAATATCTTCTATAGAAGATAGATATATATCTTCTTTATCCATTCATCTATCAATCTGTCTATATCTATCTATCTATCATCTATGTATCTATGTATCTATATATCTATCTATCAAAGAAAGACAAATGCCATATGATTTCACTCATATGTGGAATTTAGGAAACAAAATAAGTGAACAAAGGAGAAAAAAGAGAGACAGAGAAACCAAGAAACAGACTCTTAACTATAGAGAATAAATTGATGGTCACCTGAGGGGAGAGGGCAGAATGAGTGAAATAGATTATGGAGATTAAGGGGTGCACTTGGGATGAGCACTGAGTAATTTATAGAATTGTTGAATCAGTATATTGTACACCTATAACTAATATAACACTGTATGTTAACTGCACTGGAATTAAAATTAAAAACTTAGTAAGAAAGAAAAAAAATTATTACTTTAAAATGGCTATACTCTGCTTTCAGTGAAATTATTCTAGGAATCTTTCTTTCTTTTTTGATTGCAGTTAGTAAATGCTTGAAACCTAGTCATATAGAGCTAGCCACACTTGAATAATACTGGATTTGAACCTCCTCTGCAAAAATAAGCCACCATTTGAGAGATTATAGTAGCTGTCTGTCTTTCCATTTTTTAAAAAAATCCAGACTCCTTGGATATCTCCATGATGGAGAATAAGGCTCTATCTCTGAAGCATGAAATTCTTCATTATTCTCTTGAATTTTGGAGTCTTTGGGATCAGTCTAGGGAAAATATCCTTAATTTAAGACATACTAGTGTTTTACTTGGAAAATAGAGATAATTATAATATTCACTTCAATAAATCGTGAGAATTTAATGAGTTAGTACTAGGAAAACACCTAGCATAGTTTTTGGCACACAGGAACGTTCAGCAGCTATTGTTACAATTGTACTCTTCATGTCTGAATGCAACTTGGGTGTGATTATTGCTCACCCCCATAATCTATTAATTTCACTGTTTTCTAAAAAATAGCTTAAGTAAATATTATTTTTAATTTGCCAGCTGTAAGGAACATTCCCATACCCTGAAAACTGAGGATTAAATGGATAAGGTAACAAAGGGACCAGAATTTGCCTGGAACAGAGCTCATGGAATTCTCACCATTTTTGTTCTTAAAATCACCCACCCACTCAGAGCTAATCATATCAACAATTGGAAGTATTTTTTCCAGTCCATTTTCTATATGTAATTAGGTGTGCATTACTTTTATTCCATCATTCCATGATTAGTCACCCCCTATAAAATATAAACAAGTAATGATAGCTTTTGGAGGCAAAATAAAAACATTAGTTGTAATTGGCAAGATTATACATATTTCCTTTGTCTCTATGTCCATGTCTCTTGCCACGTATCTGTCTTTGTCTCCTTTGCTTTTACTATCTCTAATGCTTATGGTCAAACTTAACTCTCTTTCCACTTCCACTTTTTCCTTTGCCACTAGGCTCTAATCCAAGTTGCTGTCACCTCTCTCCTAGTCTACAGAAAACAGCCTCCATACTGATATTTCAATACCATTTCTGCCCTTCTTTAATTCATTCTTCAAGAAAACACACAGAACATATGTAATCCTGCCCTTAGCTTTGGACCCTCTATTGTACTATTGAATTATAACATGGCAGAAAGAGACAGACAGAGAGAGAGAAGGAGGAGGAGGAGGAGGAGGAGGAGGAGGAGGAGGAGGAGGAAGTGGAGCAGGAGGAAGGGAAGGAGAAGAGAAAGAGGAGGATGAAGAAAAAGAAAAAGAAGAGGAAGAGGAAGAAGGAGGAGGAGGAGAAGGAGGAAGAGAACGAGAAGAAGAAGGAGGAAGAAGAAAAAAAAGAAGAAGAAGCAGAAGAAAGAAAGAAAGAAAGAAAGAGAAGAAGAAGAGGAGGAAGAAGAAGGAGGAGGAGGAGGGGGAGGAGGAGGAGAGGGAGAAGAGAGGAGGAGGGGAGGAAAGGAGAACAAGAGGGCGAGGAGGAAGACAGGCAGGTTCAGGGAGAGGAGGATGGAGAGGAGGAAGGAGAAGAGGAAGAAAAAAAAAAGAATTCAGCTTTAATAAACATCCAGACTCTTGCAGTCAAATACTTTTCAGCAAACCCTTACGTATTATGTTATGTTGGAAAAGAAAACTTATATTTATTTTGGGAAGGGCATCATAATCTTTTTAGTGCTTACAGAGGCTGAATATCTTAATTTGGTGCAGTCTGAAAGGTTTCCTGAAGATTGGGGTTGGAGACTCACGTCTTCCACACACCCAGCCACTGAAACTGGATGACCCCTCAGGGCAGGTTGTTGGTGGGTCATCATCCCTCCCAGTTATTTTCTTTTTGGTGGTGCCATAGGACACCCACTTTCAGGTTAAACTCAGGAACTTGCTCTGATTCCACCCCCACCCCCATACCTATACCCCTCAGCAGTCCTAAGGAGGTAGGTGGAGTCCTGGGAAGGGAAGTCCCTGAACCAAGGGCATGCTTCATCCTCAGACTTTGGCTTGGTTTCGCTCCCCTAGTCGGGGGAGGGACAACACTTCTGACATTAAGGTCAGCACAGCCAGAGGATGCGTGCCCTACCTACCTCCAGTTGCCAACATTTCCTTTGCTTCAAGGTTTATGCAACTCATATTTGTCCCCCTCAGATATTCCTCCACTTTACCTCAGCAAACAACACATTCAAAATTCACACCTGCACTTGAATATCTCAACAATATTGTTTATATTTTTGGTTCTTGAGGCCTCAACCGGTTTAGACATAGTCTGATGATGCTGTGACACAGAGGCTCTCAACCTTGGCTGTACAAGGAGGGCTTTTTGGGAGCTAGTGAGGCCCGGGGTCCTCTTGCAGAGATTTTCATATAGTTGGTCTGGGATGAGGTGTTGTAAGAGCTCCCCAGGTGATTCCGATTGCAGCCAGGGTTGAGATCCACTGATGTAAATCGAGTCTAAATATACAGATAATGGGATGAGAGACAGCCAGACCCAGAGAGAGGTTTCTGGGCTATCATCCAGCTACACTGAGCCACGGCCCTGCCCACCTGCATTTCAGCCACTCAGGATTTCCCGGTTCCTCTAATGTCTCCGGCTCTTCTCACTGCAAGTCCTCTGCACCGTCTGGCCCTTCCACCCGAGTCAGCACACCCTCCTCTGTCTCCATCAGTGCCTAGTTCATGCTCACTCAGCCTTTAGATCTCACTCCGATTGTAATTCTCTCGTGAAAATCTTCCTCCCTTTCCCGTGTGCCACATGTGCCCTGCCACACGCATCCCAATAGAAAGGCAGAAAACCAAGGGCTCAACACCCACACCTGATGCCAGACCGCCTGGGTCAAATGTCCTGGCATCATCACATCCTGGCTGTTGGACTTGGACAAGATGCTTACGTCCCTTGTGCCTCAGTTTCCAGATCTATAAGAACACTATGAAGTACTCCTGTTTAATCTAAAGTAATTCATTGTTTAATGTTTGTTCCTCTCACTAGAACGCAGGCTTCATGAAGGCAGGCCCATGCACATCTGCTTTCTCTTTTCTTTATTCTTAATGTTATTCACAGACTAGAAATACATTGAATATATATTGAATAAACGAATGAACATACAATGCAAATAAAATAAAATAATTATAGACATGGTGCACGTAGTCTTTCTTACATTATCTTGTAAACATTCTCTTATCATTGGTGTTGCCCAAGTATATGAATTTAAGGCGCGAAAAACTGTAAATGAATAATTTCCCAATGCGGGAGTTGTTTCTGAGGTTTAATAGAACTTCCAAAATACAATCATGTGATTTTTCTTTCAACATTTTTTTTCCCTCGAAGAGCCAAAATTTAGAATGAAATAAATGACCAAAGGTTTAATTGTAGAATTGGGCAGCCTACATAATTCAAAAACTGGGTAATTGGGCCTTGACTCAACAGGAATTGATGGTACCTTGTTAGTGTGTAAGAAGTATTAAATAATAATAACACCAGTATAAAGTTTAGCATTTCTTATATATTTCATAAAACTAATAAACCATTGAACATCTACCTGAGGGCTACTGCCCCTTAACTTTTAATTTAAATTGATTTTATGTTTAATTTATGATGGCTCTAAAATATTATGAAATGTAAAGAAGAAATGCAACCTCATAAATCAATGTGTTCTGGATTGCCAGTTTAATTTCCGTATTGATTTAGCACCCAGACTGGTGGTATCTATAAGAAGCCAGAAGGTGCCACCTATAAGAAGAGGCGTCACTGGATAAAGGGTCAGGTAGATCATATAAAAGGCAGAACTTCCTCTCACTAATCTCCATAGAGAGAGAAATAAGCACATTGACACAATAAAGTTTTGATTTGGGTTTATACCACATTCTTGCAGCCACTTACATTAATAGAATTTTTTGCCTTCATTGTAGCGGCTGGCATAAGAGAGTGAATAGTAAATTTGGCCTATGTATAAATGTAACACTTATGAATTTCAATCATTTTTGTGTAATGCTAAATATTATGCTTTCCAATTGTGAAGGAGATACTTTTGTGGCCGCTAGATTTGGGGATTGTCATTAAGCAAGAAATTTCATACCCAAACATATTTAAAGGTATTAAAAAGACCTGTTTTTATTGGTAGTAGAAATTGTTTCTAACGTACATAATCTTATTGTGTTCAATGTGTCCTTGCAAGTCAGATTTAAATTTTTTTTGGCAAAAAAATTGTCTTTTTGAAAAGGAAGAGCATTTGTGAACTGATAAGTAGCAGAAATTCTGGAATTAAAATGGCTGGATTTCTTTCTTGCCTCCAATACTTAATAGCCGGGATGAATTAAACTACCTGTAGTACTTCATACATGATTTTATGATTTTCTTCTTTAACCAACTTTTCTTTTTTTAAAAATTTTTAACATTTTTATTTCTTTTTGAGAGACAGAGAGAGACAGCGTGCAAGCGGGGGAGGTGCAGGGAGAGAGGGAGATGCACAATCCGAAGCAGGTTCCAGGCTCTGAGCCATCAGCACAGAGCCGGAGGAGGGGTTTGAACTCACCAGCTGTGAGCTCATGACCTGAGCCGAAGTCAGATGCCCAACAGTCTGAGCCAACCAGGTGCCCCCCAACTTTTCTAATTCATAAACCAACCATCAGTCCTAAATGCGTCAGGTAAGAGTATTACTGCACACAAGACTAGAGAAAGCTAGAGGTAGTTACCCGATCTATGGTTTTGTAGAGAGAAGAGAAATGTAAATTACAAAAGTAAATGAGTGGAGAGTCTTATATACATCGACTTTTTAAACCTACTAAGTTAACAACAATAAAGCCAATGTATAAGAATTAAAACATGCTGGAACACAATAGTTAAATTAAATATCAAAAGAATAGACAAGAGATGACAAATGCTGGGAAGGATGTGGAGAAAGGAAGCCTCCCGCACTGTTGGTGGAAATGCAAAATGGTGCAACCACTCTGGAAAACAGTATAGAGGTTCCTCAAAAAATAAAAAATAGGGCTACCCTATGATCCAACAAACCCACTTCTGAGTATTTCTCCAAAAGAAATGAAATCACTATCTTGAAGACATATTATACTCTCATGTCCATTGCAGCATTATTCACAATAGCTAAGGTACGGAAACAAACTAAGTGTCCATTGATAGATGAATGGATCAAGAAAATGTACACACACACACACACACAGCCCAAATGGAATATCATTCAGCTATAAAAAAAGAAGGAAATCTTGTCATTTGCAATGATATGGATGAACCTGGATGGCTAAGTGAAATAAGACAGACAGAGAAGGACAAATAGTGCATATAGTATCCTATACAGATGGAATCTAAAAAAAAAAAAAGAAATAGTTGAACTTCTAGAAACAGAGTACACAAGTAGTTGCCAGGGGCTGGGGGTTGCAGGGATGGAACAAGGAGCCCCTTAGTAAGGAGCATACAAACTTTCATGAATTTCATCATAAGATGAATAAGGTCTGAGGATCCGATGTAGAACATGGTGACTATAGTTGATAACACTGTATGATAAAATTGAACTTTGCTCAGAGTAGAACTTAAATCTTCTCACACACACATAAAAAAATAATAAGGAAAGAAAGAAAAAAAGATAAATATGTGAGGTGTTGAATATGTCAGTTAACTTGACAGGGGAATCCTTTCCCAATGTACAGGAAAATCAAATCATCACATTGTATACTTTAAATATCTCTCAATTTCATTCCCATACCTTAACACTACCCCCTCCATCTTCAACCCAGCAACAACACATGAAATCCTTCTTGTGCTCTGAATCTCTGACTTCCTCTTCTGAAGCCAGCCAGAGAAAACTCTCCTTTTTTTTAAAAGTTTATTTACTTATTTATTTAGAGAGAGATAGAGAGCGTGTGAGCAGGGGAGGAGCAGAGGGAGAGGGAGACAGAATCCCAAATAGGTTCTGCATCGTCAGTGCAGAGCCCTATGTGGGGCTTGGTCTCACAAACCATGAAATCATGACCTGAGCCAAAATCAGGAGTCAGACGCTCAACCGACTGAGTCACCCAGGTGTCCCAAGAAAACTGAGCTTTTTAAGGACTCGTGTGATTAGGTCAGGCCCACCTGGATGATCTCTTTCTTAAAATCAACTATGTCATAGAACATAGAATCCCAGGAGTAAAATCTATAAAATTCAGGGATTAGGAAAGACATGAGCCCAGAGGGATGGGGTGGGAGGCAGGAATTTGGGACTCTTGGGGTGCAACCGGGCAATATATTGACTAATTCTGTTGGAATTTATGTGGCTTATGTTCCTGTGCTGCCTGTATGTACCGTGTACTCTTCACTTTGTCGTAGTAGCATATTACCTATATTTCACACAAATAAAAGAGTACCATGGACATGGTACTGGCATTAGACATTAGGAAGTAGGATGAATTGTAGGAGGAGTTGTTTCTCTGGAAGCAGGACCTGCCTCCCCTGAAAGGTTAGGTGTTAGGAATAGTACTTAATTATCGGTTGGACTAGGGACTGGAATCTAGGATGATGCCCAGATTTTTGGTCTCAGTAGCTGGATAGGTGATGGGACCTTTCACTGATGATGAAGAATACAGAAGAGAAATAATTTTGGGGAGGAAAAGGGAGGAATTATTTCCAATTCAGTTTTGGGTCTGCTGAGTTTGAGCTACCCACAGCACATTGTGTTGGAGATGCCTCGTAGATATGTGGATACATGAGTCCTGGGTTGAGAAGAAAAGTCTGGGATTCACAGATTGGAGGAATAGTGTAACTTCAAGAAGGGTGGACATGTCTCGTTACAAATACTTAGACTAAGAAGACAAGTGGACCCAGAACAGAGCAGTGGAGGATGTCAGAATTTCACGTAGGAGTCATAGGAAAAGGGGAACGACAAAGGGAAAAAAAGGTACAGAAAGAAATCTCCCAGATAAATGCTAGGGAGGAAAGAATCTAAAGAGGGGGTTATCAATTTTATCAAATGTAGTAGAGATTTTAATAATGATAATGATAATGATACATAATAACAATTATATTTATTGAGTGCTTGAAAAGTGTAAGATATTTTGCCATCATATTAAAAACAGATCACTATCTTAACAGCATTTGTGAATGGTAGATATTATCATTCCTGTTTTCTTTTTTTTGTTTGTTTTAATATTAAAAAAAATACTTTATTGCTGGGTGCCTGGTTGGCTCAGTCAGTAGAGCACAGGACTCTTGATCTTGGAGTCTCGAGTTTGAGCTCCACATTGGGTATAGAGGTTACATACATACATACATACAAAGAATACTTTATGGCTAAAAAATGCTAACCATCTTCTGAGCTTTCAGGGAGTTGTAATCTCTTTATTGGAGGAGGGTCTTGCCTCCATGTTGATGGCTGTTGACGAATCAGGGTGGTGGCTGCTGAAGGTTAGGATGGCTGTGGCAGTTTCTTAAAATAAGACAACAATGAAGTTTGCTTCATTGATTGATTCTTTCACAAATGATTTCTCTGTAGCACATGACACTGTTTGATAGCATTTTACCCACAGTAGAACTTCTGGAGTCAGTCCTTTCAAATCCTGAACTGCTTTATCAACTACGTTGATAATAATATTCTAAATCCTTTGCTGTCACTTCAACTATCTTCCCAGCATCTTCAGCAGGAGTAGATTCCATCTCAAGAAACCACTTCCTTTTTCTTAAATATAATTTATTTCTTTTTTAATATATATATTTTTTATTAAAAAATTTTTTTAAGTTTATTTATTCTGAGAGGGAGAAAGAGAGCACGTGGAAGGGGCAGAGAGAGAGAGAGAGGGGAAGAGAGGCAGCACAGAGCCCGTTGCAGGGCTCGAACTCACAAACTGCGAGATCATGACCTGAGCCAAAACCAAGAGTTAGATGCTTAGCCGACTGAGCCACCCAGGTTCCCCTCATTCATGTTTTCTATATATGAATAAACTAAGATCTAGGGAGACAAAGTAACTGGTGCAATTTAGAGACCGCCATAAACCTAAACTCTGCTGGGATTTAAACTCAGAGAAGTGTGATACTGAAACACACAACTTTTTAAATATGCCGCACCACCGCTTTACTGTTAAGTCAAATAAGAACTAAAGAGTGTATTTCAATGACAACGATAAGATCACTTTTTAAGGAAGAAAGATGACAATTTTATTGCTTCAGGGCCAATATATTTGTGCCTATGTGTGTACTGGGGCGCTTCAAACATCTGAACATTAGCATGGCTGGAACGTAAATGGGAGATAAACGATTTGACAATATGAGCTGTAGTTTCAAGAAGTTAGCCATAAAGAGTGAGAGTCAGTAAAGAAAGGAGGGACAACATTAAGTGAAAATGACGTTTTAGTTATTTGTGGTAGTGTACTTTTATTATAACTTAACACATTATCCTAAGGTCCACTATCGTAATATTGGAAAGCCCTCAGGGTTTGAACTTACACATACCTAATGCCCACTCAGTCCTAGTATTTGTGTGGCCTTTTGTGAGTCTCTCAAGCCTGTAGTTCCTCCTGTGATAGGGGCAAAAACACCTACCCTGCAGAACTCCTTGACAATTTAAATAAGCCAACTTATGAACGGTGTTCATAATCACTCCGGGGTGCACCCAACTGTAAAAGTGCAGAGTGGTATTACTTAGTTTTGTATTCTAACAGCCCACAACAGAACAGGTACTCAACGAAAGAATGAATGGATGGATGATATGTGACAAGTATTTGTTCACCTATCTCTATCTCTTCTTTTCACAGTGAGGGATGATGTCTTGTCCTCCTCAAAACTGTTTTTCCAAGTCCTAGACTGCTGAGCACAGAATCTGAACTCTATAAAGGTTTCCTGACTGACCTAATGAAAAGCTAAGAGTAAGATTAATGTCAAACATTAAGTATAAATCATATGTAATGGGTTTATCATTGTGCCAGGAATTAGATATTTATGCTAAAAATAGGTGAAATAGATACCCAGAATATAATAATGGGCCCTCGTCAGGGTGTAATAGTTTTTAGTTGATGATATGAACATGTAAACAGAGAGGGAGAGAGCTACCATTATTGATTGCTTTCCTATTGTTGGCTTTATAGGTAGAAATTTAGCTGAAAACATATCTTTATGGTCATGATCAAATCGGGAGCAGGCAGTGCACTTGGAAGTTCTAATTTAATCCCTTCACATAAGCAGCAGCTGTGGGATGCCCTGTGCAACCTGCCCGTATCACACATGGGGCCCAATTATTGAGCCACAGGGAATTGGAATCATCAAATCTTAGGGTCAAGTTCAATTAAACCACACATAGGAAGATATGGTTGACTTTATGAAGGACAGACTAGGTGAAAAGCAGTAGAAAATTCTGTCAAATCTAACGCCACACATGTACACACATATCTACAGTCTTGTTCGTAGTGTCGTCTTTGAAAACTGATGACAATACAAAGTATAACTAAAGCTGATGCTTCTGAAAATTTCCTTTGGATCTTCATGTTTTGTTTTAATTACTTACCTTAAAAGAATTTACTTATTTCTTGATTTACTAGTGCCTACCTACTGTTTAAATTGCCAATAGCTATTTGTCAAGGTACTGCCTTTCATACCTCTTGTGATTTCTGGGATCTTCAGTTTCCTTCACTCAAGTCTTTTTACTTGAATCTCTTGAAGATTTTTTACATCTGTCTCTGAGTGGTCTTTTAGTATAGTTTTAAGGCGGGTTTTATGCCACAATACTCCCAGCACTTAGCATATTCCCCAGCAGCTACTAGACCCCCAATACACGTCTGTTGAAAGTATGGATCATCTCTTTCGCTCTAGTGGTTTCGGCTGCTGCCTCTTCCCTATTATAACTTATTTAGATCGGGGCAATAACCTAACTCTCCGTCCCCAGGCTTGTGGTAGCCAGTTCATCTTTCATATTGAGGACAGAATGATCTTCTTAAAATACTAGTTTGATCCTATCATCCTTAACAGGACCTCTTAAGGATCCTGTTCAGGATTAAAATTCTTCAATACAGTCGCATTACCTATAGGAGAAAATCCAAACTTTAAGACCCTCCATGACTGAGTCCCTGGCCGTTTCTATTCCTTTCTTATCATTTCTTCCCCCCCCCCCTTTATTCCTTGTCCCCCTCCTCGATCTCATCCAGAGTTTGGGTTTCAGGAACACTGAACAATTGAAGGTCCAGTGTTTCCCATGTTCCATATCTCTTTTGTTATGCCATTTCATCTTCCTGGACCTCATGGCCCTTACTCATCAGCCTAAAGACCATTTGGGCACTTCTCAAAACTTAGCTCAAACCTCATTTCTTCCTCGAAGGAGATCCTCATCCTCAATCCACAGGAAGATATACATACACCTCATGTATTTCTTGTTAACCATCTGTTGGAGCATTTACAATATGAACTTCTTCTTTACTTTTATGAATGTTTTACTTGCTTGTAATGATTTTTAAAATCTCTTTACATTTTGCTTCCTCTTACTACACTCCAAATCATGTGGCCCCAGTCCCAGCTGGACCTGTTTCTGCATTCACAGTGCTTAATATAGCATCTGCATATATAGGAGATACTCAATAAAGGTATGTTGAACAATTGAAAAAGTTTATTGTTATTTATTGCTGGGTTATGACTATTGCATTGAGCTAGAATTTAAGCTTGCAATCGGGAATCATACCTTATATTATTTGAAAATTCTCAGACATAGCATGATTTTTCCACCCAGGGTATGCTTAATGTTGTTTATCACTGATGATGTTGATGTTCTATAGACTCCTGAAAATGTGGCATGCTTATTTTCCCAAAAGGCACAGTTGAATTCAGGATGAGAATCAGCAATCCTGTGATCAACAGTCTTTGCGTAGTATAGCAGCTAGGAGACCTGCTGTGTGAAGTAACTAAACAACTCTTATGGGATGACTCCACATAAGAGTAAGTGGGGTATTGTCTATGATTTGGAATTTCGTCGGCTCTTGCTACTGGTTTTCTCCAGTGCCAATGACAAAAGTTCATAGACGCGAGTTTCTGTTCACAGTTTAACAGAGAAACATTTGCCTAAAACTTAACACTTAGACATTTTGGTGGAGTAAATATGGCCCTATATTCCTTGCAGTTTCTCCCATAAAGTGGTAGAATCTCTTTTCCCAACCCTTACATCTAGGCTGACCTTCTCTGTGACACACTTTGAGCACTGGAATAAGGTAGAAATGGTATTGTGTGAATTCAGGAACCAAGGCCTCCATAGCCTGCATTTTGTCCTGTCCGGGACCACAGCGTGGAGAGTCAGGGAATAAATGGCCACATGGGGAGAGAGGCCCAGCCACTGAGCAATCCCAGTGGAGCTCAGCCCCAGCTACCCATTAACTGGTGGCACCCAGATGCATAAGCTGAGGTGACACCAGCAGAAGAATCACCTAGTCAACCTACAGGACAGTGCGAAATAATATAGCATAGTTGCTACGTGTTAGGGAAGTGTGTTATGCAGCAAGAGATAACTGGTAAAAGTACGATAGCAAATGGCAGCTTCTGGATTCCTTTTCCAAACAGTTAAAATATAAACAACCACAGTGTCTTTTTAGGGGCTCCAGAGATCCTGAATAGAGTACAGTTGTTCAGTGAGGTTATGAAAACATTTCCAGCTCATTATGACAAATGACAGAAATAGAAAAGGCCTAAGCAGGAACATGTTCACACACACTGATTCTGTAAATCTTCAATTCCTGGCAAATAAGGATAAAATATAAGAGTACTTAAGTCAATGTGAGAATAATCTGTTACATTGCTTCAAAATTAAAACAGTGAAAATTTGGTCAAAAATGTTTAAAAGCTAGCAAAAAGAGCCTAGGATTTTGAAAAAGAAATGCTGTGAAACAAAAATCCATTAATATTCAATAATCTCCCCTCAGCTTCTCCAAATGCAAAGAAGTCAGTAATGGGGTCAGTTCCTTACTTGAACCAGAATTCTGGTTCATTCAAAAGCCAAAAACAAATAAACAAACAAAACCTAAAAACACTGAAAGCTGAAGAGAGTCTTAACTAGGATTAACTAGAAAATCTCTTTGAAAAATCTATTTGCTACATTTTCTTCATATATAACACATGCACATATAAGATTTAAAAATTCTCCTAGGTTCTGTAGTAAGCCTTGTGCTTCTCTAATTACTTACATTTAATCACAAAATGCTTTCAAAAAACACAACCAATTTTGTAGACGGATTGGAATCAATGTATGCACTTGATATATGTCCAGGCCCCAACAATTTACAAGGCACTGAAACACTCCTGATTTCACACAGTATCATGAGCTTGGGGATTATCTCCTCATACAGGTAAAGAAAAAATGGATCTCAGAGAGTTCATTATTTGGGTACATTGAAAGGTGATTCAGCAGGTTAAAAATAGGATTAGCATTCAGACATTTTCTTCTTAATCCCCAGAAATAAATTACATAATAGTGATACATTACTAGCTAATTCTTACAGCCCTTATATTCCAGGCATTGCTACAGTGTTTCTGTGTATAATAACAAATTCAGTCCTCATACAACAATCCTATGAGGTAAATACCATAAATATCCCCATTTTACAGATAAGAAAGCTGAAATGGACAGAGGTAGATTAAAGTTGTCCAGGATTCCACAGCTGGTGATGACAGATTTGGGATTTAAACCCTTACGGTTCATCTTAGATAGAATATGTGCTCTTAACCATTGTGTTAGAATTCTTCTCCTTAAAAATGAGTGATGTTTATTTTTTAAGTTATAATGACCATAATTTTAGAATTTCTCTGGGCCCACAAATCTACTTGAAACAGTTTAGCAGCTCCAACTGTCCCACATTAGTTGAAGAGGGACTGACCCTGTACAGACAATAGTTCTGTCCAAAGGGAGAAAAGAGGGTTGGAGTAGATGCTTTTTCAAGTGCGTTACGAAAAACGGGGATGTTCATATCATGATACGTTTATGTTCATAGGAATCTCAGCTTGAATTCCAGGGATTCCAAAAGGCCAAACGAAATGGCTAAAATGTATTTTTGGATTGCTGAGGAACAATTACCAAGACACTAAAACTATAGCTTCCCACCTTTGTGGAACTTTGTGACTGAATTGGTTTTGTCTCTTTCAAATGTTATCTTGAAAAAGGGGTTTGTCTCAAGAAAGAGATGAAAACTAGCCAGTTGTATTGTGGCATTCATGAGCCTACTTTGGCACTCAGCAGACAAAATATGTATCTTTTATTGATCTTATGATTTGGTTTCCCATAAGCTTTTAAAAATGATAATTCACAAGAGGAGAGACGACTTTAAAATACGTTTTCCTTATAATCACTCTACATCACTTGATAGATGAAGTGATAATGTGAAATTTTGTCTCTCAGCGATCCTTAGAATTTTGAGGGTCAAGGGTTCTGATGAGTATGTGTTGAAAACCACCCGCCAAAATGCACATAAACAAAATCTTTTCCAGTTTCTTTCAAGGGGTCAATGAATCCTTTAACATGTTTACAAATCTCCAGATATAAATATCTCACTTTATCTTCATATTTCTTAATTTATCCAATAGGGCTCATAAGATAAATAAATAATGAAAATACTATAGAGTCATGCCAACAATGACCGTATTACAGCAATAACACTAGTAATACATAGCATGTATTAGATACTCAATATACTTGGTGATCGTACAAAACAGGTGCTGTATAAAATATAAATAAAATATCATCATTTTACATATCAGAAAACTGAGACATGGAAGGGTTAACTTCCTCCAAGTGAGCAAGGGTTACTTCAGCAAGGGTTACTCCTTTCCTCAAGCAAGGGTTTGAAATTCTGGAGTCTGATTCTATAGATCTCTACAGAGGCAATTAGCATATTGTAAGTGCTCAATAAACATTAGCTGTGGTCACTGCTGGTATTATTATTTGGAGGTAAACACGGAACTTGTAGAAAAATTCACAACATGTAGGCAAAAATCTCTTTTCTTGAATAAGTGAAAAGATTTTTTCTTGGATTTAATAATTGCCTCCTTTTGCTCTAGGTTCTAATAGTTAGATAATGGATCTTGTCAACCATTATATGTCTTCACCTTCAGCTGGGGACACATAACTTTTATTGTGGTCCATTATCTGGCCATTAGAGGCCGCAAGTGTGTCCCCTGACCTTGTACCTCACATTATGCTGAGGAAAAGGAGCAGAAAATGTGGAGGCAGCAGCTTTTCCAGCCTCAGATGTGGAAGGAACTATAGAGCCTCCTATATTGAGACCATTCATTTTCTCCCTGCTGTAAAGTCCATCATGCAAGTCCCGTGGATAAGATGTAGTCTGTTTCCTGATCCAACTGCCCAGGCTTCCCTTCTTGCTGCCTCCCTTCATGAAGGCAAATCCGGTAACAACCAAACTCTATAACCACTCAGATATTCTTTTTGACAGGGGAGGGCATGAAACTGCTCACAAGCTCTTGTGCTTGGGTTCAGCTTAGAGATTTTATATTCTTATCACACAAGCCCACTGATGCCTAAACTCAAGGTATTTATGTAATTTTGTGAATTTTTTCACAGACTTATGTGGCATGGTTTTGTTTCCAAAATGAAGGTGAACCATAATTAATGTCAATTAGAGATTTTTTTAAATTTCATAAACTTAAAATAATTGCAAGCACTGTGGGGTGCTATGTCAAAGAAGTGGAGACTGTTCGAGAGAACCAGAGCCTGACAGTACTTTAAAGAGGTAAGAACAGATTTTTTTTTTTTTTTTTTTTTTTCAGAAACTGCCACAATAAAGGAAAAGAGACCTCAGTGTAGAATGGTGCTCACTGAATATAGCAAGAACAAATCAGGATTTATAGCCAATGAGCAGAGTAAGGCAGTTCCGTGGATGGAAAATTACCAAGAGGTGATATCAAGGGTGGGGGAATTCTTGTAAACCCACCTAACAAGATTTTTACCGAAGGCAGACCAGGGTGATCAGATATTGAGGGCAGGGGATGAAGAATTTGATTAGATTTCAAGGATAATCAGATATCAAAGGTTAGATATTCTTGCTAAACAGACTTAGCAGGATTCTTGCTAAAACTTGGGCTAAGCAGGCCCCGTAAGGATGGGGGCCAAGGTTGAGGCCTCGTTGAGAAAAGGGCTCAGAGGAGCCTGACTGAAGTTTGGTCAAGAACCACCAACAGGTATTTGTTGACAGGATCTATGTGAATCTATCAAGATTGTCCATATTCTCGCCCAGAGAATAAGGAAGGTAACGCAAACCATGAATCAGGTCATCTTTTTCTCCATTTTATTGCAAAAGAATTGTTGGCTTTGTGCTTTGACCCTGAGTCTGCCTTTCTATGTTGGTTGTAAAAGTGAATGGAAATCTGAAGGCCCTACTCCTATTGTCCTAAGTGCTTCACCTTCTGTGCTCTGTAAAGAGCCTCTATGCCCTCTGCCAGGGTTGGTGAACACTAATCCCATCGCTTGCCATTCAGTGTATCCACTCATGGCAAAGTTATAAAGAGATTTAAATCTCTTTGTATTTTCTATGTTTGTTTGCCTTCTTTTTTTTTTTTATCAGAATAGATGTCTCTTGGAGGCTAAGAACTTGTGTTCCAGTATGTGATATAGAAAAGTTTTCCTAATGTTGAATATTTTGGAAATTCTAAAGTAGTGAACTTTGTCTTCTTTCCCCAATTTTCTGCTTACTTCCTGTTCTCCTCCAATCCTTCTCTTCCACACAAACATGTTCTAACTCATCCTCAAAGTCAGTAGAGATTAATGTGATTTTTGTTTAATGTCAAGCCCACATACTTTGATAACAGAAAGATCAGTGGAAAGTTATGTGAAGGTTGTTAGCTTTGGGACCTTGACAGTTTAAAGAGACCATCGTGACTTGGTAAAGCTGATGGCATATTGTCTGTGAATCCCAGTTAGACATCAACCATTAAAGATCATTGGAAACCTTGTCTAATAATTTGTTATATGATATGATTGAGAAATCACTGACTATATTTACTTTCCATACCCCACAAGAGCTTATCTTTCAAGTCAAATTTTCAAGGTGATGGTTGAAAGTACATGTAAAAAGGGGATGACTCTCTGTTCCTCTGACCAAGATAAAAGGGGACACTCAGAAGGCAATCTTCGGATGAAGAGACACTTGAGAGTTCAATGAGCCTGTCAGGTCCCATGGGGACACTAATTCTGTCTCATGAAACTCTAACTATACCGGAGAACTAGAACCTGGCACCTGAGTGATGCTGGAAGTTCTCAGGGGGATGAGGATAAATGTCCCATGTGACCTAAAAGAAATGAGGTTCCTGGATCATCCAGAGAGTTATAGAGTGGGAGCTCAGTAAGTAGCTTGCTGTTTGAAGGGTACAAATTCTAGATCTAGTCCCAGACACCAACAAAACAACTTTTTCCCCCTATAACTTTTTTCCCGCAAAAGACCCCTATTACGAAGATCTTGAATGCCAGCGAACAGGTTTAGATCTAGGGGCAATGCACTGTCGAAAATGGGTTTTAAGCGGGCATGGCTTTTTTTTGAAAGAAGATTGATCTGATAAGAGTGTGCAAAATGAGTTAAGAGAAGGAGAGACCTGAGATGAGATGGCTGATTAGAAAGCTTTTACACTCTTGCCAGAGAGACATGGCAGAAATCAGGAGTCTAGTAGTGGCAGAGTGGATGGAGAGAGGGGAGCAATTATGAGCAACACAATAGAGGTGGGACAGACAGCGTTGCCCCAGATGTACAAGCAGGAAGGAATCAATGCTAATCCTGAGATTAGGAAACATCAAGAGAGATCAGGTTTGGAGGAAGAGAATGAAATAGCTTTGAAAGTATTTGACTTTGAGGTATCAGTGGAACGTCCAAGAGGAGATAGGAGCAATCAGAAATGTGTGCCAGAGGTTTGGAAAGGAGATCAAGTCTGAAAGCAGAGTCTTGGAGTGCACGATTAAGAAGGAACAGTGTACAGGGGCGCCTGGGTGGCTCAGTCGGTTAAGCGGCCGACTTCGGCTCAGGTCATGATCTCACGGTCCGTGAGTTCAAGCCCCGCGTCGGGCTCTGTGCTGACAGCTCACAGCCTGGAGCCTGTTTCAGATTCTGTGTCTCCCTCTCTCTGACCCTCCCCTGTTCATGCTCTGTCTCTCCCTGTCTCAAAAATAAATTAAAAAACGTTAAAAAAAAAAAAGAAGGAACAGTGTACAAAGAAATGACAAAGTCTAAGAATAGATGCTTGGGCAACATCTACATTCAGGAAACAAAACAAAACAAAACAAAACAAAACAAAACAAAACCAGGAGGGGATCCAGAGAATACAAGGAAGAGACAGTCAGAGGGCTAGAAGGAAAGCAAAGATGCTCCAGAGAAGCCAAAGAATTATCTCTTAAAGGATTTCTGTGGCATACTTTTGTTTACAAAATGAAAGTGAATCATAATCATTTTTGGAATTTACTTTTGAGATATTTGAGACACTTGAGATCACTGAAAGTAACATCCAGTTCTCCAGGGAGAAACAGAAGGTTAAGAACTGTGAAAAAGGGTATTGGATTTGGCACATTGTGGTGATGCTTGGAGAGTAGTTTTTGTAACATGATGATAACAGGGGCCAGACTCAGGGAACATTAATTGAGTACAAAGTAGAGGCTTGGGATATGGATTTCTTTTTTCCTTAAAAATTACCTATTGGGTGGTTTGACCATGGCCAAAAGGAGAATGATTGCTTAAAAGGATAACTGGGAGAAATATTTTTATCTACTTGCTTGTTTACATCAGAATTGGAAAACTTGAGTAGAGTCAGGGTCACAGGATCACTGGTTGCGAGAGAATATAGATGAAAGAGAGATTCTTGAGAGACCAATAGTCTAAGCATGACTGGCAGGGGCACAGAGGACTAGCCAGAGAGAGAAGGAATACTGTCTGTAACATGACATGGAAAGGAGAGAAGGTCGCTCATCAACAAATACTAATCATGAAATACTAATTGTGCCAGGCACTGTTGTCTCCTATAGGGATATAACCAAAACCCACAAAAATCCCTGTAGGAGAGGAAGTGAGAGAGGTGATGGGGAGGATATAATCAGATTATATAGGAAATCATAGGGTATGTTAAGGACTTTACCCTTTACTCTGAGCAAGATACGAAAGCACAGGACGTTTTGAACAGAAGAGTGGCCTGATATTTTAGCAGGATCCCTTGGCTGCTATGTTGAGGTGACTGTGTAACACAAGGCCAGTAAGGAGGCAATCCAGGTGAGAGATGATCTGATCATGCTTGGACTTGTGGTAATAGTGGACGTGGTGAGAATTGATCAGATTTAGGAAAAACAGTGAAGCTACGGCTGACAGTAGGTACTAACGGACCAGGCATGAGAGAGAGAAGCCAAGGATGATTCCAATGTTTTTGGCCTGAGCAACTGGAAGAATGGAAATCCATTAACTGAGATGGATAAAATGGGGAACAGGGCATATGAGGATCTCAATTTGGGACACAAGATTTTGAGAGGATTACTAGCTATCCAAGTGGTGATGCCAAGTAAGACGCTGGATATGCAAGTATGAAGTTCGGGGAGAGATATTAATTTAGGGCCTATTGCTATTTGGATGATATTTAAAGAGAGTGAGTAAATGAGATCCCCAAGAGAATGAGTGGAGATGAAAAAGAGAAGCGGTCTGAAGACTCTCAACCCCTGAACACTCCAGCATTGAAAAGTTGAAGAAGAAAAACTCAAGGTTCTTAGAGAACACTATGATTTTGGGATGAAAAATGGAGAAGCTTAAATATGGTTGATTTCCCCTCAGGACTGAATTGCTAATTCCCCTAGGAAGCCTTCCACATCCCTCCAAGCATGGGTTCTTTAGCAAACCAGGACTATATATCCCTGGGTATATATCTGAAAGTATTGAAATCAAGGTCTTGATATATTCGCGTTCCCATGTTCCTTTTAGCCAAAAGGTGGAAGCAACCCAAATGCCCATCAGCTCGTAAATTGATATGCAAAAGGTGGTATATACATACAATGGGATATTATTCAGCCTAAAAAAATAAGGAAATCCTGCTACAAGCTATACCAGAGGTGACCCTTGAGGACATTATGTTAAGTGAAATAAGCCCGTCAGTCACAAAAAGACAATGTTTCATGATTCCACTTACGGGAAGGCGTCTCAAGTAGTCAAATACATAGAAACAGAAAGTGGGATGGTGGTCCCTAGGTCTGAGGAAGTTGTTTATCAGGCATAGAGTTCTAATCTGCAAGATGAAGAAATTCCAGAGAGCTCTGTTTCACACTGTGAACGTGATTATACTTTACACTACTGAGTCGTACACTTAAAAGTGGTTAAGATGGTAAATTTATGTTATGTGGGTTTTTTAACCATGTACCAAAAAGGTCACAAAGCCTAGCTCACGCCCAAGGCTCTAACTTCCAAAAGGAGTATAAAGAATTTGTAGACATGTTTTCAAGCTACTAAAACCTGTTGTTTCTTTTTTCTTTCTTTCTTTCTTTCTTTCTTTCTTTCTTTCTTTCTTTTTCTTTTTTTCTTTTTAGTTTGTCTTTACAGGAATATTTTCAGAACTACGTACTAACCCTCCTTAAAACTGACAGGCAGGGGCGCCTGGGTGGCTCAGTCGGTTAAGCGTCTGACTTCAACTCAGGTCATGATCTCGCAGTTCCTGAGTTTGGGCCCTGTGTCTGGCTCTGTGTTCACAACAGCCTGGAGCCTGCTTCAGATTCTGTGTCTCCCTCTCTGTCTCTGCCCCTGCCCCCTTTGTGTTCTGTCTCTCTCTCTGTCTCCTTGTTCTAAACATAAAACATTTTAAAAAATTGTTTTTACACTGACAGGCAAAAAATGTAGTTGATCATAAATTTTCTACCTTTTTTTAAAATATCAAGTTTGATTTCAAAACAATTAATTTAAAGAGCATCTTTTTATGGTTAACAAAAGTAAAATTTAAGAGTGAATAAATTTTTAAATGCTTTCATTGAAATTAAAGAGAAGAGAATTAATATAATCTGCTTTTTAACCCAATAGATATATTTTTAAATTAATTTAATCTTATTTAAAGCCTTAAGTAAAATTACTTTAGATATTTCAGGAAACTGCATTCATACATTTTAATTGGATTTGTCAAAAATAAGGTGAAGGAGTTGCTGAAGACGGAAGCAAAATCAGACTCATCTGGAATTGGGTAGGGAGGGGGACGATGGTGGCAGAAGCGGTCGTAATAAGGATTAGGGAGGCTGGCTTTGGAGGTAGGTAGTTGGGCAATGTGTCTGTATGACGAGGGACTCCCTCCGTGTCATAAAACCCATGAAATCCAGACGTGAGGCAGATAAAGCAGTAGGTTAAGCATGAACACAAGGCTCTGGTCTGAAGGCACAGGCAACCTTTAGGCTAACCGTGTTGGTCTTGTTTCAGTTGACTGACTTCTGATCACATTCCTTCCTGACCAATCAAGCTCTGACTCTTCTCTTCCATTCGTTCAGTCAGCAAATTTCATTTTGAGTGTTTAGTTTGTACTAGGCATTCTGTTAGACCCTGTGGACACAATGGTAAACCAAATAAACTCAGTCCCTTAAGGTTTTGTGGAAGGGGCAGAAACATTATTCCAAGTTTAGTGCTGTGAGGAATTAGATACAAGGTATTATGTGGTACATAGTTAGCAAAGATTAACTTATTTTTTTAAGTTTATTTTTATTTATTTTGAGAGAGAGACAGAGAGCAAGTGGCGGATGGCAGAGAGAGAGGAGTGAGAGAGAATCCCAAGCAAAGCTCCACTCTGTGAGCACAGAGTCCGACTCGGGGCTCAAACTCACAAACCGTGAGATCATGACCTGAACTGAAATCAAGAGTCTGATACTTAACCGACTGAGCCACCCAGGTGCCCTAAAGATTAACTTCTTTCTCTTTGTTCAAAAAGAAATTATATATGAAGAGGTTAAGGGGAGACTTGATATAAAATGTTTATGTTAAAAAGATAGGAAAGGGATTTTGATATGAGATAACCAGGGAAGGTAGTCACTGGAAAGTGAATACACCCTTGAGCTCTACTAGTAAGAGTATAAAATTCAGACCTAAAGAGGGAAGAAGCACACTTGATCCCGTACCCATATCAAGCCATTTTGCACCATTTCTATTTACCTGTGCTTCACCTTCAGAGAAATGTAGATCAATGGCAATGCATGTTGAGAATGAGTGGCCAAGCCATGTTAAGAAGAATTAACATTGGGGTGCCTGGGTGGCTCAGTTGGTTAAGCATCTGACTTCGGCTCAGGTCATGATCTCACAGTTTGTGGGTTCGAGCCCCATGTCAGGCTCTCTGCTGACAGCTCAGAGCCTGGAGCCTGCTTCAGATTCTGTGTCTCCCTCTCTCTCTTTCTGCCCCTCCCCTGCTCGTTCTCTGTCTCTCTGCCTCTTAAAAATAAACGTTAAAAGATAAATTTAAAAAAAGAAGAAGAATCAGTATTAAATCTGTAGAAGAGAGATAATGAATATATAATTGTTTCAGTACTCTAAATTAGCTTATTTGGAAGAGGATCACGGTTATTTTGTGTTGCTTCAAAGGTTATAAGCAGGACCCATGGTCTATGATCATAAGAAGGCATATTGCAGTTCACTTATGAAAGAGAATTGTAATAATGAAAGCGCTTCGGTGAGCCCCTTATCTCCGGTGTGTTACGGTAAGTGTGAAATGAGCCCCTGCCAGGAGTACTTGAGTGAGGTTAGATCAAGAGAGCACCAAGTTTCCCGTCATCTCCAAGAGTTTATGCAAAGTGTTTTAATGGTGCCCAACTCTTCTGTGATAAAGCTCCGTGCACACCTGAAGGCAGATTGACTCGGGTGAGATTGGTTAGCAGTCCACAATGATAAAGTATCTCCCATGAATGCATATACTCCTTTTGGGCTTTAATTTAAAAATGCAGAATTCTGGAAATACCAGCTTGCATAACACTAAACTGCTTGACTGGAAAGGGAACTGTGGGTTATTATTAATCTTAAAAGAATTTTCCCCCTTTTTCTGAGACTTAAATCTTTCTATGTTCTCTCCAGTTGTAAAATATGCTAAGTTCAGTTCATTGGTATTTTGCATGTCAATTACGTGAGGTAAGACCTAAGAACAAGTGTAGCACATTTTGTGAAATAATCTTTTTGCGTTTGTGAAATTTTTAAAATAAATTGCTGTTCTTTGAGAGTTGAAGTTAGTGGAGAAGAGCTCAATATTTTTTAAAGGAAAATTTCAATATTTGTTATTGTCAGAGACCTTTAGCCTGGAAGAAGGTGGAAATCCACAGAGCCTCCCATGATCCCAGGAAAGTTTTCTGGTTGGAACTCATGGTGTTGAGAAGTGGTAAGATGATTTAGAACTCCATTTCTGATTTAGAAAAAGCCCTAGAACCAATGCTACAGCGAATGCTTCATGTTACAGAACACAGGACCTATCCTGAGACCATCCGTAGAGCCTATGCAATTCTCCTATCTCTAGGTCTTTTTAAAATAGTGTTTATTTACTTTTGAGAGTGTGGGGAGGGGCAGAGAGAGAGGGAAAGAGAGAGAGAATCACAAGCAGGCCTGATGCGGGGCTCGAACTCAGGAACTGAGATCGTGACCTGAGCCAAAATCAGGAGTTGGACGTTTAACCAACTGAACAACGCAAGCACCCCTCCTATCTCTACTTCTATAGTCAGTCCACCAGGCTCCCTTCCTCTTCCTGTTTCCATACTATTTCTAGAATTATCTTCTTGGTTTATCACCATTTCTCTGCTCTAGCTCATGGAACTGTTGTCTTTTTTTCCTAGTGTGGTGGTGTCTTTGTTCTTGGAATTCTGTCCCATGGGTAGTCCCTGGGCATAACATAATATTATGAGGACTCTTCTCTTCCACTTGTTTTAGCCTTTAGAAATAGGTATTTAGTTCAATCAATAGCATTTATTGGATTTTAGATATAATCACACACAATTCCTCCAGAGCTGGAGGAAATTCTATACAAATCTTCACTAAATTTCTAATTTTACTGTCTCCATTCTGATAATGTGCCAGTATGCAGGCCGGCAGGCTCCTGACTCTTTGAGGATGGAGATTATTCCTATCAGTCATGTAAGCTGGTATGTGGGGAGAGAGAGGATGGGCTGTGTTGGCAAGGGAGAAACAGTGGCAAGGTTTGCATTCTCTGTCTGGGTGAAATACAAGAAGGGATTTCTGTGCAGGGCTTTGACTTCCCTCTGTTTGCACTCAGGGCGTCCAGCCCAGCCAGAGCATCTCAGCTGGCAAAAACACAAAGAGGACACAGAACCAAGTCTCCTACCCTGAAGTCATGGTTTTCAAGCTTGCTCATCAGGGCTACAATAGCTAACCAACTTATTCTCTGTTTTTCCATTCGTTCCCAGGCTCTGGACAAATACCAGCTCCTCTGCAGAAATAACGCTTCTTACATATTCTTTGGTTTAAAAATAGTGCTTAGACAATATTTTGGAAGGTGTTGCTAAAGGAAAAGGGAGAATATAATTTATTTGCTTAGGACAATGAGTCCCCTAGGGCCTCGGTATGGTTCCTACCACCTAAAGTCTCCCAGGGAATGTTATGTCCCAAAGCTTTGTGTTTTTCCAAATGCCTTATGTCTCAAGAGGAGGATGACTCTGAGTAAAAAAGGTGAATAGCGTCCCAAGAGGTTCCTGGGAAATGGCCCAACTGCTTTTCATGGCAGGAAGGTAGGATGCATACTTCAGCCTGCAGAAAAGAAAAAAAATTTAAAGCCCCTCTGAATGAATCAGGTTCAAGGTTCAAGACTGCATAGGGCAGAACCTAAGGATATTCACAGTAGGCAAGTAGCAGACAGAAAGACATTCCCAGACTAAGCAGGCCAAGGTAGATTCTAAGAGCTTTGCACGAAATGAGATAGCTGTGTGCTGCATTCTAAGTAGGTAGAGTCCAGAAAGATAGATATTTTTCAAAAATAACATTAGGAGGGTGTTGACCTCTAGTCTAAGAGAGGCAGTGTGAAAGAGAGTGGAAAAGCAACTCAACCAGGAGGCAGAAAACAAAGGAAACTTAGGAGTCTGTGATCTTGGATAAGCTACAACAAAAATGGAACATAATCCCCTCCCTTCTTTGCTCGGGCAGTTACTCTAAGGATCTGAAAAAACAACTCAAGAGCAGTGATAAATCATGCTACAGATCTCAGCTATCTCAGGGTTTCGTCTTTACTGCTGTTGCATTCAGAAACCACTGGAAATCTTACTATGCCCAACACCTAACTATATGTTAGGTACTGTAGAGAAATCTTCCTTTTCTGTATTCAGCCTACAGAGCAGCCCAAAAGCTTTCCATTTGGATAGTGGTCACAGGCTAATCAGAGGCCACAAATGTACTGATTCAATAGAGCTACTAGAATTTTCTCCCACTCCTTTGGAGCCCATGAGTACTTTCTTCAACTCTTTGCATTCACCTGTGTGGTCTATGACTCTCTCCCCAGCCCCCACCCCCGTATGTGTTCTTCTTTATCTAATAACAGTGGTTCTGAATCTTAATGAAAAATGAAACTATCTCCACATTTTCCCAACCACAAATTCTGGGGCAATGAATTCACTTTTTGAAAGACTGACATAAATTTTCCGTGGTTAATCTGTGTAATGAGTAATTTAGGTCAGCAGCAAGGGAAGGAACAAGAACTTCAGTTCTGCACTAGGATGCCACTCCACTGATACTAAACTAGTTCACTATATCGGAACAATTCCGAAGTGGACAGCTCAGTAGGTGTAGAGATTTGTCTAGAGCAGTGGAATAGACTTGACTTCCCCACTGCAGTCTGCATACTTCATTATAACACTACTGTCCTTGCATTCAAAAACCACGGTTGATTTTCTATGTCCAAGGTATCATGCTAGGTATTATAGAGAAAACGAAGATGAGTAAAAGAAACTCAAATTCCTCACTACCTGTGCTCAGCATGAGTTAATGTTAATAGCTGGCTCTTGAACCACCTTGTTTTCTGCTCTTTGCCCAGAACGTTCGGATGATTACCATATTCATATATCAGAACTTTTTTTTAACAGTAGAGTGTTTGTGTAGCATGTGCTGGTTTTTATTATAATGATGGCAAGTCAAGTGTAATCAACCATATTAAAATTGAGAGTGAACAATTTGACCTAAACTAAGGTTTAATCGTGTGTTGGTGATTATGTGGGTGCACACTCACACGCCTGCACTTTGTGTCTTACTATAAGCTGTAGTGCTCTCCTCTTCCACTGTTAGACACTGACATGTGATAAAGACATTTCACTCGTTGTATTGTAAAAGATATCAAATGACCAGTGCAACAAAAAATATTTGTGAAGCAAATAAAGATGGGAAGTGTTCTGTCCATTTTACTTATGTATTGATCTCTTGTATGTATATATTGTTACAAAATTTGCTATTTCTTACAAGAAAGCAGACTGTTTTGGATAGCTTCTGAATTTACCAGCGCTTCGCAGGTATCTCTGTCCTCCGCTCCTTTCTTTTTTTTACCTTTTTATTCCTTAAGAGGAAACTCCTTTGATCTGAACGTGATTTTTGCCTAAGGCTTAATAAAATTCAATAGCTGTTAAAGTTTACTTTCTGCCTTGTATGCATTCTTTAGGAAATTATTACAGATTTCTTTCTGGATTAAAAATAATCAGAGTTTTTGACATAATCAGTCAGAGCCTTGATTCTTAAATCTGAACCATAAATATAGAACAAATGAATACAATTTGCCCTTTGTATCTGTTCATTTTTCTTCGGTAAACTTGAGGGTTGTGGGGCTTTTTTTGGTTATTGTTTAAAGGAATTTAATTTTATTTAAGTCATTGATTCTTACTGTTAAGAAAGCACTCTGTTAACGTTACTGGATTAAAAAATGGCATTTTTCCTTGTCCTCACGAGCAAGAGGTATGAATCAATGGGTAGATTCATATGCAGACAATTCACAATGGTGAGTGGTAAAGGCAAGGACAGGAAGGAGGAGAGAAAGGGGACAAGGGGAAAGAGACAAAGAGGAACCAAGATGAACCAGACAGCGTGCAGTGGGGGAACGTCTGGCATCATTGCCATCCTGCCTATGAAATTCCCAATCTGATTTCCAAATGGAGCCACTGGTCTCCGACTATAGGACTAGTTGTAATTACCATCGCCAACTGATGGTAATTACTCATATCGTCTCAGAGCTCACTGTGCCCTGGGTATTATCTCATTTCGCTCACATTAATTCACTTAGCCACTCTGATAGGTATATTAATGCTAGTATATTGAGGTAAGAGCCCGAAGAGATACATCAGCCTGTGCATGATCATGCAGCCAACAAGTGGAGGAACATGAATGAAACCATTGCCAGCTTAGTGCTGGACCCCATGTTCGGAGCTATTTTCCTCTCACTCAGTAGAGGCAAGTAGATAGAAAGGCCTTCTGCATTTGAGATGGGCAACAGACTGAATAGAGGATGCTCTTGAATCCCATGTCAACAGGCTCTTCCAGGGAGAGGGTTCCTATGTCCCAAACAAGCAAATATCATGGGATAACATATAATACAGTTTCATGGCACATTTCCTCTCATGAACCTGTATAGTTCCTGCTAGTTAAAGAAATACAATTTTAAATGTTTATTTACTAATTTTGAGGGGAGGGGGAGGGAGAGAGAGAGAATGTGTCTGAGAAGAGAGAGAGAGAGAAAGAGAGAGAGAGAGAGAGAGAGAGAGAGGCAGAGAGTGGGAGACACAGAATCGGAACCAGGCTCCAGGCTCTGAGCTGTCAGCACAGAGCCTGACATGGAGCTTGAACTCATGAACTGTGAGATCATGACCTGAGCTGAAGTCAGATGCTTAAGGACTGAGCTGTCCAGGTGCCCCTAAAGAAAATATTTAGTAACATTCTTAACTAAATGTTACATTCTTATCTTTTTGTTCTCAGCTAAATACGGAAATTGTAAACTCATTGACTCTTGGATTGACAAACCAGATTGACAAACAAATTACTTGAGCTCTTTAGCTTGTCTTTTTCAGCAGCAAGATCAGGAAAAACATCCACCTGAAACGCGGGCAGTTCTGAGATTTAATCAGAGCAGGTAGGCTGTGTCACAGATTGTACTTAAGCAATTGTGCCAGTAAAGTACCTAAGAAAGCTAATAGTAGGTACCCAAGCTACTCAATCTATATAAACTGTGATTAGTAATTGTTATTGTTCTTATCCATATCTGACGTTTCTGAATTTGTATTTTAGCTCTTGTTCTTAGTAATATTGGGTGAAACTAGGACACTTGAAATTTTCAACTTCCAACATTGCATGGAGAAAGACAATTAATTTCTTGGCCACATATTACATGAAGCTCCCTAAATTCAGGCCAAAATAGCTCTGGCTCTGTTTCCAGCCACATCCCATTAAACACAGATCTAATTTGCAAATTATTATCACTCTTAGACTCCAGATTTCTTTTATTCCCCTACCCAGGAAAAAAAAAATTCAGACCATCTCTTCCATATTCAGTCATTTACATTTTTGAAGGCCAAGTTTCTTTTTATGTAGACAGTTCTAACTTCTTTAGATTATATTTCTGGTGTCCCTGGTGTTTGGTTCTCCTCCCAAGCTAGGATCATCTTAAAATTTTATGAATATGTTTTGAGATCTGCATCTTCCCTCAACACATTAATAAAAATATTGAATTAGAAAGAACCTCGGACACTTCCCTACAGTCACTCACTACAACTCACCAATTCAACAAGATATCCACAAGAATTTACTCAATTCGCTGCAGCAAACATCTGTGAGGGCCTTCTGTATATCAGGATCTGGAGTTGTAACATTGGATAAGCCTGAATTCCCTGTTTTCAAAGACTTCGCATGTGAATTACCACATAAAACCATTTTGTGTCTGAGATATATCTTACACTTTTTTGATTATTGTGAAGGTGGGAGATCAGTACCATTTAAAAAGACACAGCTTAGCTCCATTTGATTAGATCCAGGACCATTTAAAAAAGTAGAGAATCACTGTTAATTCACCGTATATGGGGATTATTGGGTAACTGTGATATCATGTTGGTAGATTGAAATAAACCATGACGGGAGCATTTATACCATGGATATTGGCAAAATAGGGCTTTTGACCCTTGGAGAGTTGGTTGTTACAATGCTTGCCCACACATCCTCACTGGGTGCATACATTGGTTGTACAGGTTGGTAAGACAAAGCATCAAGCAGTTTTAGATTGTAGACCAGTTGTATTCACTGTCTCACCAAGGCTACACAAAGGGGAAAGGGCTGATACCCCGAAGGAATCAGAGTAATGTTAGGAAGGGGGAAATGAATGGTTCACACACACACAAAGTTCAATGCTCCAAATCTATGCTATACTGAGCCCCAGACTCATACACCCAACCATCTACTTTACTTGTCCACCTGAATATCTAACAGGCATCTCAAACTTAATACTTAGTTTTTAAAAAAATCAATTTGTTCTTGCTATTTCCTTTTTCCCCTCCCAGACTTCCCCATCAGCAGCAAATTGAATGATCTGTTTAAACTAAACACATGAGAATCATTCTTTCTTCTTTCCTTTTCAGTCCCGGATTCCCAAACTCTCCACATTCAACCAACTGGCAAGTTCTGTTGGTTTCACCTAGCGATTCACATCTAGAATTTTTCTACTTCACTGCGTCTCTGCTTCCATCAATTTGGACCAAGTCACCAGCATTTCCAGCTCTGTCTACATCAACAGACTGGCAATGTGGGTCTGTTTTTCATAACTGCTGCACAAAGAAGCAAAGAGAATTTTCAATAGGGCAATGACAACTACTCAGTACTGTCAACCTCTCATTGACATTTCATTGCTGTGCCTAAAATACTACATTTACTTTTTCCCAATCTTTTTATACAACCCAGGCTATACATGATTAAAAGGAGAACAATATATTGAAAATCACATGGTCACATAAGGTTCCTCGTAGCACTAATGTCTTGATTGATTGACTTGTTATATTTTTATATTCAAAAATAATTTTTGTACAAGCAGGCTCCGGGCTCCGCGCTGTCAGCACAGAGCCCAAAGCGGGGCTTGAACTCACAAACCATGAGATCATGACCTGAGCTGAAGTTGGACACTTAACCTACTGAGCCATCCGGGCGCCCCTCTTTATTATTATTTTTATTTTCTATATTTCTTGATAGGGCAGTACAAAACATTCTCATGAAGACAATGACTCCTTAAAGTACTGCACATCAGGTATCTTAGGATTCACTTTTCGAATGTCTTTATGTAAATGCATTTATATAATCCACAATCCGGTCCACGCTCCTCTTCAAAAATTAGCCCCTGAGTAGATTTGTAGGCAAAGTCTCTCCCTTCTGCAATCATAGAGGTAGATGTTTTCAAAAGATTATTGGTTGGTCACTTCTATGGCAGCCGAGGTACTGTCCAATGAAAAGCCAAGCTGCAGTCATCACACACCTGATACACAAGGTGACCACCCTGTAGATACGATCACTGCAGGAGTATCTCAGTGCTCCTGGAGTTATGCCGCTGGTGAATCATGCCCTGTATGTAGTCACAGAATTGCCAACTCATGAGCGCCGGAAAAAATGAGAAGATGTAAGTAAAAGTTAGAAAGGGAGTTAGAAATGTGCGGTTTTCCAATTGCCACCAGGCACCTACCAACAGTTTTTTAAAATTCTGCTCACAATGATAATAGCTTCAGATTTATGTGCGATTTTCACAAAGATAAATCTATTCAATTTGACATAAAGTGGGCTTCATTCAGAAATTATGTGCTTCTATACTGTTTTATAAAAGTGATTGCACTGATTTCCTAAGGATGACTCACAATTTATAAAACGCTTCTTAATTTAACATGCGTAGCGTTGTAATTATGAGCAGGTTGAAAAATCTTGCAGTGTCTATAGCTATGCATCAAAAGTTAGAGCGCTCCATGAAGAATCATAAAATGAACTAACCTTTCCTTATTAACTAAAATCTTTCTCAACACAAGCTTACCATTAGCTTTTGAGTGTTTTTCAAACAGAGCAGGTAATGTTTTCTCTCTTTTGCAACTTTTATTTCTGGGTGCAGCTGCATTCTGCTGGATCTATAGAAAACTGCATTCAGGGGCGCCTGGGTGGCGCAGTCGGTTAAGCGTCCGACTTCAGCCAGGTCACGATCTCGCGGTCCGTGAGTTCGAGCCCCGCGTCAGGCTCTGGGCTGATGGCTTGGAGCCTGGAGCCTGTTTCCGATTCTGTGTCTCCCTCTCTCTCTGACCCTCCCCCGTTCATGCTCTGTCTCTCTCTGTCCCAAAAATAAATAAAAAAATGTTGAAAAAAAAAAAAAAAAGAAAAGAAAACTGCATTCATACTCTTAGTCATCTAAGACGCTACAAACACATTTATTTCACGGCTCTTATTACATACTACAACACTGCATTAGATCTGACCGTCGTCAGCTAACCCCTGCCCCTCCACACACATTCTATTTCTCCAAGCAAGTCGTCTGTAATGTGGTCTGGGTTTGCCTCTCGCAGGTACCATTTTCTCTTGGAGTTTAAAGATCACGTATCTTTTACAATGCCAGGGTATTCATATTATTAACAAGTTTTGTTTGCTGTTATACACTAGCATTTAATGCCTATTTTTTTCCTTGTAAGTGGTTTCAAAGATAGTATATTTGTCTTCTGAAAAAGAACAAACTCAATTCTCTAATGCAGTTACCACGCCAGCTCAACTTATCCTGAGGCTGCTCTGGCAAAGGGCTGTAAAAGATTGGTATTGATATTCTGTGGCATTCAAATTGTCAAGCTCCCTTCAGGAGGAAGAGCATTTAGAAAACCTGGCCATGTGGCAGCTAATTACACTATTATAAACTAAATTTACAACAGGTAACTTATAGGCTATGAATTGACGACAAGCACCCAAGCTTTTCTTTGATTATTTTCCCATAAATCGAGAGGCAAAAGTAGCATTCCTTATGGGTTACATCAATGCAGATTTCTTGAACATATTGCACAAGCCCTACACAAATTTCATCATCCCACAAACAACTTGTTGGTGCTTATTTATTTTTATTTTCTTGCAACTCATATTTAGTGTACTCCCTGCGTTCTTCTGCAATTTTTCTTTCTCTTTTTTTATTTTATTTAATTTTTTTTACTAATGTTTTAAATTTGGGTTTAGTTGACACACAATGTTACTTAGTTTCAGGTGTACAACATAGTGATTCGGTAAGTTTAAACATTATGCTGTGCTCACCTCAAGTGTAGCTATCATCTGTCATCGTACAACGGTATTACAATATTACAATATCTCTTCTGTGATTTTTAAATTGGAGGCTCTCTGTCAACTCATTGGAATACAACTAAGAGACGGGCGCCTGGGTGGCTCCATCGGGTAAGCCTCTGACTTCAGCTCAGGTCATGATCTCCCAGTTCGTGAGTTCGAGCCCCTCGACGGCCTCTGTGTTGATAGCTAGGAGCCTGGAGCCTGCTTTGGATTCTGTGTCTCCCTCTCTCTGCCCCTCCCCCACTCATGCTTTGTCTCCCTCTCCCTCCAAAATAAGGGAAAAAAATTAAAAAAAGAGAATACAGCTAAGGGAGATAACACACACTAACACAACACTGAAAGACTCTCCGGGGCTTCCCTCAAAAGAACTTCCTATACTTCTATAGGAGCAAGAACTAAGTCTGAAGTCAGTTTCGCGTATTTTTATCCTTTAAAACTTATCAGGTGCCTAGGGAAATGCGTGCTTTATATTCAGGCATGATCCATGTCATTGACGGCAAAGATCCAGCGTGCTATGGAAATTTCCTGGTGCATATTAGAAGCTGTTGTTTGCCATCTTGGCTGGATAATCCTCCTCATTTATTGGAGGGCCATTTCAGCTGCACTGTCAATAGCAGAGGAGGATCGGGTCACCTTTGCCTAGAATATTATATAAAAGCTGTCAAATGGTTCAGGATCACAGGCACATCGAATGTTCTGTAAGATTTAGGCACATCAATATTAGTGAAGATTTAACGTCAAGTTAGTCATCATTCTGCCTTGGATTTCTTCACTCTCGTGCTAAGATCTTGTAATAGTAGGACCAAAATGTTATTAGAGCCAGTTCTTTGTGTAATACGGGCAGATGTTGGCAGGTTTATCTGGTTGCTCCTACAAATGTTGGAACGAGCGCATTCTGAAATAAAAAATGGCCTAATCTGTCTTATTATCTTTCAGAATTAAATATGCACTCCCTTTATTTCTCAGCCATACAATCCCAGGATATCAACATCGACTTTTCACATTTGGAGAACCAGCTTATTAAAAGCCACAATAAATTTAATAAGGAATGTTGCAGTAGGAGATCCACCATAAAAAGCACAGCTCCTGAGCAAGACTACAGCAGCTCATTTTCGAGTGTATTTACTTTTAAGTCACGCACGTTTTATTACAGCATCAGGACACAAGAGTTCCTATTTCCTGTACATTATGAACGCAGCGGACATTAGCAGACCAACAGATATCGGTAGCGTCTAGCTAGGCATTTCAAAAACAGCAAACTATATATGTGAAAGGCATTTTAAGGTTAGCATGTGTCTTTGGTGACTAACGTTGAGTTATTGCTGTAGCAATGTTTCCACACCTCTTGGATCAGATCTAAAACTTTTATCACTTTTTTCAAAAAGACAGCAGCTAGGAGGTAGACGTAACTGAGAAGTGTTCATGAAGAATGCTACCCTTCGTGCCGCAAGATGCGATTGCGTGCTTTTTTCCTCGTGCTCAGCCCCACAGTCTTTTCCTTGATCCTCCTACTTTCCCTCCTCGACCATTACCTCCATCCATACAGTCCTTTGAGTCTAGGGTGCCGAACACTTACTACGATATAGGGAATATCCAAGATTTAATACTGATGGTTTTAGAGGTCAGATCCTTCAGAGCAGTAGGAAACCCTACACTTTAGCATTGTTCATTCTGAATTTTACATAACAATGTAGAGGGAAAATTACGTCTGGAGTCAAAGCCTACCTGCTTGCTTACATTTCAGGTTTTAGACTTCACGGTTGCTTAGCTATGTTCATCAGCAGCTATGTTAGAAAAGGAGCTAGAGAGACGGTACAGTGCACTGTGCTCAGGCCGGAGGTGTCCTCCAGTGCAAAGCTCCGTGCGAATGGAGGACCCGCGACGCATTTTGAATAGTGCCCAGATATTTTAAATGTTCAAAGAGATCAACTGTTAGAACATTGTCAACAATCAATCTTTTCTAAATACAAGAATATTTTTCATGTTTTATTTACCTTTTTAAAATTAATTTACCGGGGCACCTGGGTGACTCAGTCGGTTGAGCGAACGACTTTGGCTCAGGTCATGATCTCCTGGTCCGTGAGTTCCTTGAGTTCGAGCCCCTTCCCCCTCCCCCCCTCGGGCTCTGTGCTGTCTGTTCGAGCCTGGAGCCTGCTTCGGATTCTGTGTCTCCCGCTCTCTCTCTGCCCCTCCCCCACTTACTTTCTGTCTCTCTTTGTCTCTCAAAAAATGCATAAACGTTAAAATTTTTTTTAAATTTAAAATTAATTTACCTTAAAAAAAACCAAAAACCAAAACCAAACACTCGAACCTTCATTTTAGAGGCAACTTTTTTTAAGGGGTTTGGAAAGCGTTTCTCCAGATGGAAGCAGAGCCCTGAGGGGGTGGGGACTGGGCTAATGGGGAAGAGAAGAAGGAGAAATGACTCTGGGGCACGTGTCACATCTCACACATCACAGATCAGGATGGAGGCCAAGACTGGAGCAGTCACCCGGCTGGGCCCAGGAGGAAGCCAAGGCATCATAGCATGGCCCGACAATTTATCATCCAATCACAGGTTCTTCCTTTTCCACCCAGTCCATGCCCTTGGATGTGTATTTCCTAACAAGCTCATTTACCGATTTTAACACAGTACGTAAGGGAATAAATGTGTTTGCATTTTCACACTTCATTTTAAACTTCTAAGATTATTCTTTATTGTTAGATCAGATTTAGGCGTTGTGTAAAGAGCACTGGTCTGCGAGTCAGGAGACCTGGGCCTGTTGCTTTTCTCCTGGGTCTCAGAGAGCTGAGACTGAATTTCCTGGCTTTCTGTTGTCCCCCGGGGAGAATGGAGAAAAGGGCCAAAGACCTGGAGCTCCTGTCTGGCATCTATGTTCCATGCTTTATAGGGTCGAACAGTATGCTCATTATTGGCACTAAATTTAAATATTAAAAAATATATATTAGTCTTAAATTCAAATTTGTTACCCTTTAAAAGATACCTCCCCACATCCTTTTGCTGTAATTTCACCCTAATTTCTTCAAAACCATTCAGTAAACATTTACAGGTACCTAATCAGTTAATGGGTCATTGGCCCATTCCAATAAAATGTCTATACCTGCCAGAGGCCACTGGAGTGCTTAGCTCCCCAATTGCCTAGACTAGGAAATTTCATACCTCCTTTTTGGAAAGTGGATAATTATTTAGGAAGCAAGAGAATCACCAATTTCCCTTTCCCTGGAAACACAGGATATGAATGAAGAAAAACATTGACGGTAATTCTGATTGTAAAAATGAATAAACCCAGCCTAAGGGCAAGTGCCTTACGTGCCACGGACACAAGTTAGAAGTTCAGGTTCTTCTCCGGTGCAATTACTCTCCATCAGAGGTATTGGTGCCTATGAATTGTTTTTGATATCCACATGGTTGTCTTCTGTGTCTCCTGGAATGATGTCAGATATGGTAATAAAAATAAGCCTGGTCTCCCGTAGGCGAGAAGCTTTGGGATTCTTGCTGGCTTGAGAGATGTGTGGGAGTTTTTGAGTGTCTTTTGTAGTTGTTTTTCCACTGCCGGCTGGCAGAGGCCCTCCTGGGAGCTGTGAGGGTCACCTGCCCCTTGGACAGCCGGTGGTGACCTCGCAAGGTCAGCCTTGTGAAATTCGAAGGGAATGGTTTCCCTGGCTGTGCTGACAGTTCATTGTGGCCATAAAAAGGCTAAGATCAGAAGAAATTCCCCACATCCAAGCCCACTTAACTGCCCAGCAAGAGAGAAATCAGAGCATTCATAGCAGCAAAGAAATGCCTGCTTGATTTCAACACAGGGAGAGCAGCTTTCGGAGGGAGATTTTTTCACAGGTCTTAGTGAACCTTTGTACCTCGTTTTCTCCTCTGGGCTTCAATTTTCCTTTGTTCAGGTTCACAGTTTCTCTTTCTCTGCTCAAACTATTTTCTGGAACTCCCCCTAAACACGAAGCGCAGAAACACTTGGACATCTTCCATCTCCTTTGCTGACAAAAGTGAAAAGAACAGGAGGACACGTGCCCTGAGAGGGAGAAAGCAAGTCTCTCCAAATGGCAAACTCCTTCTCATTCTTTACTTTTTTGTCCTGGATATTATACGGGAATCAAAAGTTAATTTTTCATATTGTTTATGTGAAGTGCAGAAATAGAAAGTCATGGGAGATTTGGCCTGCCTCATAAGCTGTTCCCATGGTAATCTTAATGTCCAGAACCATTGGAAGGGCCCCTTTTTCTATGCTGCACCTTAAGTCAGGTAATACTGCTACCACTAATAATAATAATAATAATTACAATAATAATAATAGCTAATACATACAGTGTTGTATGCAAGGAACTGTTTTAAGCGCCTTTACTTTTACCCTCACAATGCTGTGAGGTCATACCCATTTTGCAGATATGAAAACTGAGACACAGAGCGGTTAAGTGACTTGCCAGAGCTCATAAGCTAGCAGAACCAGGATATTATAAAATAGCATGTTCACTCTTAAGTGCTCTGCTGAGATTTCACTTCCATATTCACATTTTTTTTCTTCTGAAACCCAATAGCCCTTGAATTGAGCATCTAAAAACAAATAAACAAAAGCTCTCAAAGAGTGATTCCTGAATTGAAATGAAGGCTGGGAACATTATTCATAGATGGTAAAAGTAAGGTAATGAGATACCTGTTCCTTCGAAGAAGCCCTTGTTTATATCTCTTATCTCAAGCCCTTTTCAAGTCTCAAAAGTGTACTGATTCACACAATACATTATATTATGGCTATGGTTCATTGAAACAAACGTCGGATTTGGAAGAACTTAGAGTAAATTGCTACTTGGATCATTGAACTTATATTTTCTAGAAATGGGACCTTTATGGACTTTGCCAAATTTCTAATTTTGAGATTGGGTTTGAGGCCAAACTTCTGCCATGTGGAATGAGTGTATTCTTAAAAGAATATTGGAGTGTAGGTCATTGCCAAATTCTCTTTGGGGAGATGGAGGTTTTATCCATGCTCGTTTGGAGGGAGGGAGGATTACTAAAGGGGTTGGAGTACGCTTGCTTGTTGTATCTTCTTTCTTAAGGAAGGATGAGTTGTTGACTGAGATGGAGTAAGCACCTTGATGGCAAAGAATAGTAAGCCTACTTCGAGATGAACAAGGGAACCAAAGCAAGGGAAGCACGCATAGTTTTTGAAATACATAAGAGAGGGAGGGAAAACAAACTTGAGTTCCCATGCGGGTGATTTGGATTTAACATGAAGAACAAGAAGTTCAGGGGCAAATTTGAAGGCAGAGAAAGGTGGAAGTTGAGGGACCAGATGGTTAGAAATGTGCACATCTTTAGGAATGTATGTGTTGCTTCTCCACAATTAACTAAATTGTGTTAACAGTCTCTGAATGCATGGCTGAAGCAAAACCTGCATTAAAAATTAAGCTGCAGAATTTGAAGAAAAATAGACACTGATAGTATCCTCAAAAGGTAATACATCACATGGGCAAAGGGATTGGAGATCATTGACTGTGCTGCTGGGTGAGAATTTTAGATGTTATTACGAGCAGTGGGGAGTGATGGCATCTCTGGAGTGATGAACTAATGGACTTGCATTATTTTCTCACTTTTAGATTTTCTGTCTCTCCTGATCAAAGTAGTAATTTATAATGGGTAAAAGACTTCTGAGAGCTAAGTATTTTAAAAAAAAGCCTCATTGCATATTTTAAATAAACCTCACCTCCCTCTGTAATCTTTATTGATCAATACTTTCCATTCCTCCTCCCCTACCCCACCCCCACTCATGTAAATCAAGTTGACTACTATTTTAGCCTAGCTTCCCTAAATAGCAGAGACTGAGGTGAGGCTTGATTGTCAATGCATGCTTTTTGGGGGAGTGAAATCCCAAGGCTGCAAGGGTGAAGGAAAATGGACCATGTCACGCAAGGGTGGGAAGCTAATGCAAGGTGATATGTCACTGCTTCAGGATGTTTCCAGACAGGATGTATGGAAAAGCCACGACTCAGAATAGTCCATCAGAAGGAATTTCTCTACTGCATTATCCTGGTCCTGTCTCCCATTGGTCTGTTTGCCATGTTTTGCCAAAAACTTGCCATGTTTTTGGATTGCATCACCAAACCTGTTGGCGGTTTCCTAGACCAAGTGCTTCTTTTAGTCCAGAATTGCTTGGGGGAGCCAAAGGCTCCGTGTATGTAGATAAACTGCCTTAGACACCAGAATCTGTGAGCACATCGGGAGTCTTGATGCAAGTTGAAGTGGGCAGCCATCCAAGGTCTAGGTGACTTGAGGGAATCTGAGGAAGCATTTAAAGTATGCAGATACAACTCATATCCCCATTCTCCCATTGTGGATTCTACTGCAGCGCCTGTAGTGTTTTCTTTCTTTCCTTTTTTTAATGTTTCTTTATTTATTTTGAAAGAGCATGAATGGGGTGGAAGACAGGGAGAGGCAGAGAGAGAATCTCAAGCAGGTCCTGTGCTGTCAGCGCAGAGCCCAGTGTGGGGCTCGAACCCACAAACGATGAGATCATGACCTGAGCTGAAATCAAGAGTTGGATTCTTAACTGACTGAACCGCTCAAGTGCCCTTACCTGTAATGTTTTTTTACGTATGTGCTGCTTTTTGAAGATCTGTGAGCTTATGGGAGCAAGTACCTTGACTCCTTGTATTGTAGGTGTTAGTACAACACCTTGCACATAAAAATAGCTAATAAAAGTTTTTGTAATACAAGAAAAAAAAAAAGAATGGGTTACATACTACCATCCTGCTCAAAAATCAAAATTCCAAGTCCCCAAATAATATATTTAAATTCTTATACATTCCAGACATGAGAAATTCACAGCTGAACAGTAGCCACCAGGTGTCTATAAATCCTCTGGTAATTTAAGCTCATTAAAAACCAACAAAAACATCTCACATTGGTTTCTAAAAAGTCAAACTAGCTCTAGGTATAGATTCTTAAACTATGGATAGGGACTAAAACAAACAACTTTGACATGCTATGCTAAAAAAAAAATATCCGATTTTTTTAACTTCATTACATGAAAATTTGGAAATCATGACCATTATTTTTAAAACTAATTCATTGTTTGTAGTAGATGAACATTTAAAATAAATAAATAAACCAAGGTTAAATAGTTTGCCCAGCAGCATCATGGTAGAGATGGAAAAATTGTCATTAAATGTTTGTGAATCAGTATCTTTTCTACAAAAGCACATGCCAACTAGTAGACAAAAGATGTACCTAACACATTATCATGCCTCTATTATCCAATATCTCCATATGAATCATCATACACTGTATTGACACAATCGTGGGAAATAAAAATTTTAGAAAATGGTAGTGACAAGGCTGGGGAGAGCTAGCTAGAGGGACTGGTTTAGTGGAAAACTACCACGGACAGATAAATGAAGAAATAATGTAAGACAGCACAGATAGAAATACTGGTCCAAGCAATACACCCCACAGAACGTATCTCCAAATAGAAGCCCACCATTTCATCTTTGTAGTTTTTCTACATGAATACTGAACTAAAAATTAGTTTGTATGTTTTTGAGGGTACAAATACTTAGACATAGTAAAACAATCGGTGTTTCCAATAAGGTGAAATACTGTAATAGATTTTGAAAGAAAATACTTGCTGTGGTTCTGAAATGATACGATGATGAACAAATATTCATCAGAATACAGAATACAGAAATGTATATGCCCCCCAATATGGAGAAAGTTAATAATATTAAGATATAAAAAGTAAAACAAAGGCAAATCTTTCTGTTTGCTACTGGAAAATACATTCAGAAGCAGCTGTCGCTAGTCAGCATCTGTACTATGCAGACCAGAATTTTAAGAAAAAAGCTGATAGGTTTTGAAGGATTCAGTTATAATTTGATACAGGTGTTTGCCTGTTGTGCATTTGGAGGAATCCACGTTCCTTTTCAGTTCTGAGCAGAAGAGCTTTTTCTAGCACAGTGATGAAACACACATGGTGCATCGCGAACCTCAAATGTGTGCGCTGAGGTCATTAGCAACAGACCAATTTCTTTCTTAAATGCCCACGAATTCACATGTCATCAGACCTGAAAACTGAAAGGTTCAGAATCTCTGTCCTTTTGTTTTCTCTCTTGTATCATCAAGAGAAAAAAAATAAAGGTACCGCTTTAGTATCTGAAAGATCGGGAGGTAAAAATAAGAATAATTAAAATCTTGCCCAACTTAACTTAAGGATAATTAACCACTGAAGATTCAGATAAAATACCAACTTGCAAAGGAATGAATTTCAAATTTGGGCAAGTGTTTTCTTGAATTTTAGACTATTAGCATGCAGTCACAGTGACACTTTGTGTTCACTGTTAGGGAATGCAGTCTAGTGAAAGTGCTAGATGAATCCATAAGGCATTTTGTGGGGGAATATTGCTCGAAAGCCCATCTTTGGGTGAGCCAAGGAGAAAAGAAGAAATAAAGTCAATCAAAATGAAACATGGAAGCTCAGCCTGACTAGAATAACACAAACATAAACATAAGCAGGATATGTCATCAACACGTGGATAGTGTCTCTCCAAATTCACTGATATACTTTGCGTTGTCTTACAGAATGTTCTCTCCCTCCTTTTTAAGTTGACTGATCTCAAAACCTCTGTAAATAAAATTTCTGTTCTATATCATTTGCAGGCTATTTCAGTTGTTTGTTAAAGTCGCAATGGAAAATGGGACTTATGCTCTGAAAAAAAGTCAGGCAGAAACTTATTTGTATTCAAAATTGATTTTTTTTCCCCAAAATAGTACAATTCTACTTAGGTCTGATGAAGCAAATGGTAATAAATTTCAATGACTATTAGTGAAAGAGAGAACGTTTTGAATCTAAATATATAAATTTATAATTACACAATATCTAGTTAGGGATATTTTATTTTTTAACGTAAAAGGAATATTATATTTGGATACTGGAATCATATTTATAAGAGTTGTGTAATATAGATTTAGAGAAAAAAAAATCATTTTTAAACCAAAAAGTAAAAGTTGAACTTGCTGGTGTATTTATATTGTAATAACATAGTTTGAAAAGAAATGTCAAAACCTTTCCACAATTAAATGAATCATTGAACTAGGTTTTAATGTCAGGAATTAATTAGTATACCTAGACATCAAATAATTAACTAATCTGTGCAGAGAAAGGAGCAAATGAATTACATGGGGTAAAAGTTCAAAAGCCAAAGGGCAGCCAGAGTATCTGAAGCATCACTCCCAGGTGCCTGGTACGATCTTGTCCAAACACAATCTGCCAATAGTTGGAAAATAAGAACCATTTAGATAGCTGACTAGTAACATTTGATAACTGTTGATAGAAAATTTAAGCAACTCATATGATATGTATACCTGTACATATACGTATATACACAAAAATATACACATATTTAAGTACAATAGTTGTATATAAAATGGATTTTAAATTAATCTGTATCCATGTAGATTGAGTCACTTGTGAAGTTGAGCAGAAGTGGCATATTAGAAACAAAAGAATATATTTTTTGTATTAAAAATATGTAGATTGACCATTTTATATTCATTAAAATAATTAGTTGACTATTTTCTCCTCTATCTTACATCTACATCAATTCTTAAAAATTGTAATTGAAGCCAGATAATTTATAAAACTTACCACAAATCTGGCAGGTGATAAGGGGCAGAACAAATATGGGCATACTCTTTTCCAAGACATTGATGCACTTCCTTCTTTACTTAGATTTGTGTCTAAGAAATTGTGTACAATTAATGTTTTGTAAACTATCTCCTTGTCAGTGAATTCGCTTGAATCTGGAAGAATCTTTCTGTAGTCCCTTAAATTGTGTGATTTCGAACCTTAAATATTCATAGATTCACAGCAATTTCCCAGAGAAGGAAATATTTATTATTGTAATAAATGTGTTCCTTTGCAACAAGTAATCAATAAGTTTAAGATTACTGAACAAATGTAGAATAATAAAACAAGCAAAACAAATGGTTAAAAAATAATTGTCCATAAAACTATAGTCATGTCTTCCTAAGCTCAGTAAAGCCCAATTTCATACTAAAAAGTGAAAAACTTAAGAGGTTTTATTATTGGCTAAAACTGTCACATTTTGAGGGCAAAAGGGGTTCTATCAACAATTATATCAGAGCAACTGGAGTAAATGGGACAGTCCCAGACAAACTGATCACACCATTCATGAGGGCAACTCTAGTGACATAAATTTCATTCTGCTTATTATTGGATGCAAACAATTTATATTGCATATATTTTAGGGACGAGGCAGAATCATGGAAGTACCAAAATTGCTATAATTTTGTGAGCAAAACAGAAACGACCAAGCATATGCAATCCAAGATACTCCAGTTTTGCAAGATAAGAGGAAACAGCAGAAATGAAAATGACAAATTTGTTTTAAAGTATTGTTAGTAAGTGAAGGAAGCACTAAATAAATACAAATAAGCTTAGTAAAAATAAACACTATTATTATTGCCACTGCTTCACCCCTATCGTCACCTCTGCTATTGAATACTTACCTAGAAAATATTATGTGCTTTACACGTTATCTCATGTAATTATTAGCAAAATTATATAACAATCTGCAATATCCACAACTACGTAAGAGGAAACTGAGGCCCCCCAAAATTTAGTAATTTTCCAGTATCACCTTGGAAATGGTACAACTGAGATTTGAAACTAGGCAATATTTTCTCTAAAGCCCATATTTTTTACTATGATATCTAAAGAAAAAAATAAAATAACATAAAATAAATAAAATAAAATAAAATAAAATACCCAAAGAAGACAATTTGTATTATAAGTGGCTGCTGAGTCGTGTATTCAAATGAATTACTCTTAATGTTATTAAATGTGATATTTGATCTATGATTAAAATCAGGCAATATGTTTTAGTAATAAGATTGTTAGATGGGGGTCAGAATATAAAAACCTACTTCTGGTCTTTAGACTATTTGTGTGGCTTTAGGCAAGTCCCGGGTATTCTCTGAGCTCAGTTTCCTTATCTATAAAATTAGCTAATTCGCTCAGAACATATTTATTGAGCCCATTCTGTATGCAAGGCCCATTTCTAATGCTGTGTGGAACCCAGAAATGAATGAGATATGACTCCAAGTCTATATTAAAATTACATTTGCAATAGCTGTGACTTCAACATAATTATTTGATGGGTTTTGATAGATGAAATAACATTCTTTTTTAAGTCTGTGAATCTGGACATCAAATCCTAACTTATAGAATACTAACATTGCTTCAGTTCTTAAAATCTGTCATATATCACCCAACTAAATCATCTTAAGTGTCCTGTGAGACAGGTATTATCAGCTCTGTTTTATAGATGAGGAAACCGAAGTTCAGAGGTTAAGTTACAGTAGACCCTTAAACAGCATGGTTTTGAACAGCACAGGTCTACTTACATGCACATTATTTTTTCAATACAGCACAGGAATGTAAATGTATGTTCTCTTCCTTATGACTCTCTTAGTAACACGTTCTTTTTTCTAGTGTACTTTACTGTAGGAATACAGTATATAATGCATACATCATACAAAACATGTGTTAATCAACTGTTTGTGTTATCAGTAAGGCTTCTGGTGTGTAGTAGGTTCTTAATAGTTCAATTTTGGAAAAGCCGAAAGTATACATGGATTTTCAATTGGTAGGTGGTCGGGGCTCCTAATTCTGAATCGCTAAGACTCAACTGTATTTTCAACTGTAGTTTCTCAAAGTAACATAACTTGGAAGAAGTGAAATCAGGAATCAAATCTAGATCTATTTTAATCCCAAATCTGTTTGCCATTCATTCACCTCTCTGTTTATTAAACCAATATTTGTTGAGTGCCTAATAATGTGCCAAGCGTTGTGCTAAAAGCTCAGAAAAGAGAGTGAATCTTTACTCATATGGAACTTAGAGTTTATTGGAGAAATCATGCATTAAAACAAATACACATAAAAATAGAGCAATATAAATTGCTAAAAGTTGGTGAAGGAAGGGGTGCCTGGGTGACTCAGTCAGTTAAGTGCCCAATTCTTGGTTTGGCTCAGGTCATGATCTCAGGGTTCATGAGTTCCAGCCGACGTCGGGCTCTGTGTTGGCAGTGTGGAGCCTGCTTGGGATTCTCTCTCTCTCTCTCTCTCTCTCTCTCTCTCTGTCTCTCTCTCTCTCTCTCTCTCTTTCTTTGTCTCTCTCTGCCTGTCCCATGCTCTCTCTCTCTCTCAAAATAAATAAAAAACTTCCAAAAAAATTTTAAAAATGTTTTTGAAGGAAAATTGTAAGAGTACTAAGAGAATAAATCAGAGGGAGAATAACTCAGATTGGCTGGCCACAAAACGAATCACGAAGAAGAGCTTAAACTCTGAGATAATCTAGATTTCGGTGCTAGTCTGTCAGCCTATGATGGAGCCGGTTAATTTAAGCGAATCTCTGCACAGTACAATCAATTCAATAATATTAGGCCAAAGGTAAGGTTTAAGAAATGCAGTTATGTTTATATTAGCATATGCTCTCCTACCTGTGCAATGACAGGCAGCTTAATTGATATGTGACAGGGCTTTGGATAGCATGGGTGTGTAGGAGAGAGGGTAGAGAGGAAAAAAGAAGGCATAATTCAAGGTGGTCAATCCGCTGGTTGATGTTCCCTGCTTTCTACACCTTTAGAGCCAGAAATTGCCATCTTCACCTTGTGTGATGAATTGTTATTTTCCACACGTGGGATTTAGTTTTCTCCTGCTTTCCCCAACATCTCTGCAAATCCACTTGCCTCATAGCAGGGTTCTGAGGTTTAATCATTTATTTAGTGTGTAGAAAGTACTTTGGGTATCTCAGAAGAAGTATCTTACATAGAGAATAAATAATACAACAATAACAAGCTGGTGAATTGTAGTTAGTGTGCACATCTCATCTCAAGTCCTGCCCGGACCCCACTAGTTATTCATCCATGGGTGGGCAGGGTGAATTACTGAAGTAAAAACACACACATTATTCCTGGCTCCGAGAGTAAGCCCAATGGAGAGGAGGAGAAGAGCTCATAAGAGTTGAGCTGAAAAGGGGGATAAACAGAAAAGCGAGATCATCCAAAAAGTGGATGTTTTAGTTTTTTATTGTTCAAGAAGGTCTTTCTAGAAATTTCATGGGCATCATGCAGTGCACTGTGGGCTGTATTTCTTTTTTGTGGGTTCTGAACCTTGATTTCGAAAAGGCACTAGTGACCTACTGAATGCCTTCCAAAAGATAAAGTGTAAAGCATTTTTCTTCCCAAATGGATTCACATTGGTGATCCCAAATACAGACCCGTAGACAAAAGAGATGTCCGATCACTTGGTCGGTCTGGGCAATACAAAACTAATTGTTCTCGTCTCCATCACACAGTCATGACCACTGCTACCTCCAATCTTTCTTCAGCTGTGAGCAGGAAATCCTGTGGCATGAGCACATAACCATACAGAACGGATAAATCATCCACGGAGACCAATCAGTTATGAGCCATGTTCAGTTAGGGGCTGCTCTACTCCTGGCCTGCTTTCTGACTGCATCCAGATTCCTCAGAGGCAAAACCTGTGGGGAGGGCCATTGCCATGGCAGTGAAACTGGTGTGAACCCAGAGTCACTTATTTCTTGTGGAGCTGCCTCTGTTAAGTTGTCAATAGCCAGAGAAGGTTGTTCATATTCGTGGAGGAGTTAGTTCAGTCAGTTTGCTTATTTCTTTACTCTATTTGAGCTCATCTTGACTGGGAAAGTAGGGATTTTATGGAAGAAAGAGGGAGAAAAGGGAAAGGTAATTTTTGGATCAGGGGCGATTTGAGAAAGGGAATAGAAGATCTAGATTTTTGAGTGTCTCTTGGTACAGATTTTCATCGATTTCTAAGGAAAGAATTAGAGTCTGATTGGAAGGTGCTCTCCAGGCAGGGTGGGCAGGGTGGGGGGGAAGTTATACCGTAGGTGCTAGAAGCACAGGGCAAAGCCTCCAATAGCAATGGTGCTGGTGTTGAAGTTGTGTCTAGGAACCTTTCTCAGTAACCCAGACCAAATGGGAGGGCCTTGCTCCAAACTCCCCACTTCTCTACCTCCACATAAATAAAAGCTGCTCCAGTTCTTCTAGAATGAGCTTTTCCTCCGTTTTTATTCAACTCTTGCCTCATGCCTTAGCATGTTCTCTCTAGCATCCTGCTCTAAAGAAAAATAGTGGAGGCTCAATGCCAGAGGGCGGGGGAGGGGCCCATCTTCTGAAGTCCCGGAACCCCAGGCTTCGGTGCTCCGAGGAGCAAGGCAGCTGTCGCTACATTCTTGCTGTCTGCTGGCCAGACCGCTCAAGGGTAGGCTCAAGCCGCCCTGGACGGTGGCAGCAAAGAGCAATTCCGAGTCGAGTAGGAGTCCTTGAGAAGAGGGCCAGCTCGGTGGAATCTTGTAGATGCAGCAGAGGACAGTTCTGCTGGGGGGCAGAGCCGAGGATACATGTTTATCGCCAGGCCTCTGGAATGCTTCAGGGCAGAGGTGGGAATGCGAGGAAGTGAACCTTGTTCTCCTGTATGCCTGGAAAGTGACGTGGCACATCCCCTGGGCACCAAGAGGCCCTATTCCCTACAGAAGGGTGGCCTCACTGGCTAACTCCATTCAGCCTTGAGGAGAGTGCTCGCCCTCTGGAGCGCCCTTAGGGGAGGTGACATCCGGACGTGTGACCACTTTGGGATGTGTTGTGTGTCTTTAAGACAGCAGCGTCCTCCCGGCCTGTCCCTCTGGGGCTGGTATAAGCTCTGAGAGCAGCTTCACCCAGGTCTGGAGATACAGCTGGTCCTCCATTCATCACCTCTGACCTTTCAGAAGCCCCCTTCTCTCTGTGTCCTCTAGCCATCTGTAAAATCACTGGGTCAGATTCTCAGATAGAAAAGAAAGCAGCTAACTGTTCAATAGATTAAGTAAATGTGTATTTGTGGAAAAGGGGGAGGTGGATCATAACATTTTCACTTGAGAAATCAATAATCCAAATATTAGCAGGCCTCATCTCCTCTTAATAGCCTCGTGTTCAATACTCCTTACTCCAGAAAAACTTTCATTTCCTTTGGTGAGAAATCTCCATGTGTAAGGAATATAGATCCCATGCCCGTAGCGAAGGCCAGATGATTCTATGAACTGAACGGTGTGCAGTTGTATAAAATAACCTGTTTAATTCCCAGTATAGAAAACTATTTGTTTTTAAATAGTTGCTGCTAACCTTTTACCATTAAATGTAGGTGCTCATTTATTCATTTAATTGTTTGGAGCAATGGATTAGTGGGTAAGCAACTATAATATTTCAGTCCAATGCAACGACCGACGTTTTCGCTCGCAAATTCCAGCCACACATTGGGAATGGAGTGTCTGGGCAAATCAGATCAAAACTTCATGAAGGTATACAAGGAAAGGACTTGATCCTTGGTTCTGTGGACTTTTTCTTTGAATCCTCGAAGCAAGTTCAGTGAATGAGCTCTGTCAATCGGGTTGTGCCAACTGTAAATGTAATTCTGATAGTATTGATCATGAGTTTGATGTCATTTTCTGTCCCCAGTTTGAGCGACTTGCAGAGAAGACTAGACCTCAAGGTAACCCAGGTGTTTGCCTGTCCTTTTAGAGTTGTCAAAGTGTTTTCATAGGTCTACTCTTTGGAGTCTTCGAAGAACCCTGTTAGGTAAATAGAACAACTAAGCAAGGCAATTACAATCATTCCCATTTTACAGCTGAGGAAATTGAAGTCCAGAGATAAAAAGATGAGCAGACCAAAGAAAAGACAGGTGCTACCTCTCCCGATTGCTTCTGAGCATAATTCAAGTGTCTTTTCTCCTCCTCCTCCTCCTCATCTTCTTCCTGTTCCTCCTCCAACTCCTCCTCCTCCTCCCCCTCCACCTTCTCTTCCTCCTCCCCCTCCACCTTCTCCTCCCCCGTCCCCCTCCTCATCCTCTTCCTTCCCCTCCTCCTTCTTTTCCTCCTCCTCCCCTTCCACCCCCACCTCCTCCTCATCTTCCTCCAACTCCTCCTCCTCCTCCCCCTCCTCCTCCTTTTTTTCTCCTCCAACTCCTCCTCCTCCTCCCCCTCCACCTTCTTCTCCTCCTCCAACTCCTCCTCCCCCTCCACCTCCTCATCCTCTTCCTTCTCCTCCTCCAACTCCTCCTCCTCCCCCTCCACCTCCTCATCCTCTTCCTTCTCCTCCTTCTCCTCCTCCTTCTCCTCCTTCTCCTCCTCCTCCTCCTTATCTTCCTCCAACTCCTCCTCCTCCTCCTCCTCCACCTCCTCCTCCTCCCCCTCCCCCTCCACCTCCTCCTCATCTTCCTCCAACTCCTTCTCCTTCTCCTCCCCTCCTCCTCCTCATCTTCCTCCAACTCCTCCTCCTCCTCTTTCTCCTCCACCTCCTCCTCTTCCCCCTCCCCCTCCACCTCCTCCTCATCTTCCTCCAACTCCTTCTCCTTCTCCTCCCCTCCTCCTCCTCCTCATCTTCCTCCAACTCCTCCTCCTCCTCCTTCTCCTCCACCTCCTCCTTCTCCTCCCCCCCTCCTCCTCCTTTTTCTTCTCCTCCAACTCCTCCTCCTCCCCCTCCACCTCCTCATCCTCTTCCTTCTCCTCCTCCTTCTCGTTGTCAATAGTTAATAGATACCATTTAAAACAAAGTTTGTTTTTGTCATTATTTAAACCAACACTTTTTTTTTAACACCTCTGACCTTTTCAGATCCTGGCTCTGCTGCATTTCCAGCCCTGGCCCTGCCCTCCCGGCCTGATCTCTCTTCTCTCCAAGCAACACGATTCTAATCAATTTGTCCTTCGGTTGCTGTCTCCTGTTCCCCAGTGAGACATCAATGCTCTGACCACAAATTTCAAAATAACTTCAGAAAACAATGGTAAAAAGTAGATTTTTCTACTGTAACTAATAGGTATTCCTGGGCAATTCCTTCCGTGTTTTTGCACAGCGTATGCGGTTCATAAATAATGTCAGAAGTGGGCCTTCGCTCCTTCAGTAAGGTGGTCATTTAATGTAAGTAAATCCACATTAAATATTGAAGATCGGAAAAAAGCAGCCTCTTCAAAGAGGTCACATTTAAGTGAAGAAAAAAAAAACAATGTGTGAGGAGAAGACCAGCCCGGTGCTGGATGGCACAGAGTTAATGGCTCATAGAGAGCATATACATGTTTTTTAAAGATGTTTTATTGCTTACAAAAGGAAGTAGTCTTGAGAGACTGGATACATAAACTGGCTCCAGCCAGCTGCGGCTGTCGGACTAGGAAGGATCCTGTTCAATTAGTGTTGTAAAATAAAATACTTTGTAAAGGAAATAAACACGATGCGAGCTAAGATTCATGCTTTCAAATATACACAAGGTTTGAATTTTTAATTAGGGCTGCTAATTACAGTCATCAGAAAGCAGAACAGAATAGATTTTACCTTGCATTTAGCAGACAAGCCTTCAACCCCAGTGTATTTTTCAATTTCATTAATATTTTATGAAAATGGCCCTTGCAGCTTCAGCCTATTCTAGTCTCCTACAAAACTGCCCCACATTATGGATGCCAATGCCTTTAAGCCATGCGCATTAGTGTGATGACAAAATGCAAAACAGTGTCTTGTCAACCATTGCATCAATTGATTCTATTAGATAGTGTAAAAACAGTTGGGTGTGAGTTATCATCTCAGTGACACTAATGATGAAGCAAGACACTGGCTGAGAACAGCCATTAGCTATAAGCCAGAAATTAATGATTCTAATATTTTTGAACAAATTAACCTTAATGAACTGGGCTCGCAGATACCGGATTATCTACAGAGAAGTCAGCGAGTCGAACGACACTGATACGCGTACATGTGGTAAACACACATAAACGGGGACCTTAAACACACACAAAACCTACACGGAAGTGTTTTATATGTTTACCCATCTCACGCCTGCCAGTGTCTCGGAGACAATCTGGATACAACTAGTCACTCCCCCGATCATCATGTAATTTGTAGTGATTTAATATTTTATAAAATTGCCCGTAACAGGGTAGAAGTATAAATAAAATAGTCCCCCAAAGTTAGAGGATAATGGATTGCCAGAACATAAAATTGTTGTATGTTGTATGCAAAGAACTTTCCTAAGTGTAAAGGGAATCCTTCTGTAAAATAATCACTTCGTCTGTTACTGTGAAGAATATCATCTCTGCTCCGTATTTGTTCACCTGTGTTGTCAGGTTTGGAGTTTTATAAATTAGTTTTTCATAAAACATGTCACACCTGTGGAACTCCTTAAAATGAAGCCGAAAGTTACCCTCTATAAATACTTAGGAAAAGTTAATCCCAAACTACACATTGACGGGATAGATTTGAAAAGTAAACTAAAATAGAGACAGAGCATTTTCGTTAACAATTTCTACACAAGACAAAAATGCTGTACAATACAGTTTTTTGACCCCTTCTTGAATTCCTTGTAATTATTCACGCGCCAAAGTTAATGGAATTCAGTTAGCTGTAATAAATTTGACTGACAACTCAACTGGAATAGGCTACCCTAAGATAGTTCACTGCCAAGTTCAACTGTAGCTTGAGAAATTATAATGGTATTTTAACAGGGGTTTTGGTAAGACTGTTTGCTATGTGTTTTCTCCACACGATCATACTTCTGTTTTCTTTCTTCATTCCAAATACTGCATTCAGGTAATGCCACTCTTCATCACAAAGTCTCTGTACTTTTTTTCTTTTTCTTTTCTTTTTTCTTTTTTTTTAGTATTTAATACCAACTCAAATCTGTGGTCCAAAATCCTGGAAACCCATTCACAAATACTCCACAAAACCGAAATGGCTAATATAAAGAAGAGGAAACAAAAGTAAGGTACTTGCCAACAACAGTTTGTTGGCTTAACTTTGACTTGCTTTCCTGGGAAGGAAGAAAACAGAATTTTCGATGTGAACTGTCAGCCCTAGTTATGACAGAAGCTCACTAGTGAGAGATCCAGAGTCTCCCTTCCATTGGCAGAGAGAAGCAAAGAAACCTTCCAAACAGAACTCTTTCAAGCTTCCTCTACAACTCCACTTAAATAATTTACTTTTTATTTTTTTCTCAGACTATTCTTTTTAAAGTGGGCTGACATGTGTGTTGACAAGCATGCTTTACTGCACAAGATGACTTGTGTATTTGGAAAGGGAAAAAAAAAACACAAAAAATTCCTCCAACTCTGCAAATAAAAGAACCACTATATTTCCTTTGGGGAAATACACTTAGTCTGGACTCTGTCTCAAGCTCAAGGGAATGAAATATAAATTAATATAAGTAAAATAGCTGCTTTGGGGGAGGGTTATTGTTACTAATTTGAGAACCAAACCAGTGGCCATCACCTAATTTGGCAAACTAGCCATACAATCGTTAAATTGAGGCAGAAAAATCTTAAATCCATTCATTTGAACATAATACGTTAACTTGTTTAATCCATGAACATTTAAATTTTAGATTAAAAAAAATTTTTTTTAACGTTTTATTTATTTTTGAGAGAGACAGAGACAGAGTGTGAGCGGGGGAAGGGCAGAGAGAGAGAGAGAGAGACAGAATCCGAAGCAGGCTCCAGGCTCCAAGCTGTCAGCACAGAGCCTGATGCGGGGCTCGAACTCACGAACCGTGAGATCATGCCCTGAGCCAAAGTCGGATGCTTAACCGATGGAGCCACCCAGGCACCCCGTGAACATTTAAATTTTAAAATGCATCTTTTTAAAGTTCTGGCCATCGCTGGAGAGTGTAGTAGATGAATAAGATGATGCGGCAATAATGGCTTAAGCATAGCTGCTGATTTTCTGGAGCCTTGGTTTCCAACTTCAGTATTTGGATGATGCGTAGTGACTCAGCTAGGAGGTGGAAAGACAGCAGTCTGTTCTGGCCATTCGTGTACATTTGGGGGTAAATGGAATGAATGGCCTGCGCTAGCTCTGACCCTTTTACATGGATATAATACAAAAGACTCCTTCCTACTTATCTCACTGTAGGAGGGTTAAAATCAACCTCTTTTCAGAGAGACACATTTTCTGGATAACTAAAAATTTAAAAAAAAATTAAAAAGATGGTCTTTTCTGAATAATAATAATAATAATAATAATAATAAATATTATTTCAGCAAAAAATCATTTCTCTCTCTCTATCCCTGACATGTTTTTACAAAATGCCTTTTGAAATGGTTCACCCAATTCTATCTTGGATGCAATTTTTTATCATGTAAAATGTACTCTGTAAGGGAACATGTTATCAGTGATGTTTTAAAACTTCTCCTTCATAACATCTTCGCCCTTTATGAATCTTTCAGTTGTTTCTGGGGCTGAGGGGACCCTGACATAGGTGATGTTCAGCCCTAGGACTTTGACATTAACCATTTCTTTTCTACAGGGTCTTCACCATTGGGTGGGCACACGAACATACAATTTTATTTACTGCCAGACCTGAAGTTATATGCACATCAAAGTGATAAGCGGAATAATTGCTCCAGAATAAATCACTCTGAAATGTGTTTCAAACTTGTAGTGAAAAATGTTTCAAGAATTAAGATTATACTAAATAAAAAACCTGGCCATTTTTTCCCCTAAAAACTTATAAAAGCAACATATTACTAATTAATAAATATTTTGGGATCTAGGTGCAAAAAAATTTTCGGTGAAAAATTCTTCTGATTACCTGATAATCCAAATAGAAGGTATTGTAAAGTTTTGAACAGGTGATTCTTCAACATCCCATCCACGCCAACAGACATACGCTTTTTTAAAAGAACCTTGGTGGTTTATAATCTCTACTTATGCGATAAAGTCAAGGTGGTTACTTTTATGTCTACTTCAATACTCATGCCTTCATTCCTCCTATACTTCTTTCAGGTAATCTTATCCCATGCGCGACTTGAGCAATAAAGCTGTACTGTCCTATAGCCACAGGTATCTTGGGCGCCTGAATTGTGACTAGTCCAAATTAAGATGTGCTATAACTGAAAACAAATACCAGATTTCTCGTTCCTTTACAGTTCTTTACGTGTCACATGTCTAACCTACAGGGTAGGAAGTGACGTGGTAAGCTCTGGAGATTCTAAGATGAAAACTACAGTGACTTGGCCTTCAAGGAACTCAGCTGAGTGCGAACATGAGAAGTCTGCAGTAACTTTTCCAACCGTGCTATTTTCCGGTGGCTCGACATGCAAAGCAAATGCCTTTCTGTTGTTCTTTCTATGGAATCAGTATCTCTGATATGTAAAGGTCATTTAATACTTGTAAGGTTTTACACAACTCCCTGCTCTTGTCCTATTACCCAAGCACAGAGTTTGGATAACTTGGATGCTACATCAGGTCGGCCTCTCCTGCCAACTTCTTACTTTAGAAAGTGAGTCACTGTTTAGGACATCAGACTCTTGCGGAGGCTGAGACCGCTGCCAAACCCCGGGCATGCATCTCGAGCTGGTCGCCCAGCAATGCTTGCTCTTGCAATTGGCATTGACAACCTCACCCTGCGTATGGTCAGTGACAAGGCTGTTCGGGGGCCAGGGTACACTCAGTTGTCGAGGTGTAGAGTTTTGCTTTGTGTGAATCTAATTGTCCTGTAGAGGGAGGGTAGCTGTAACTTTGTCCTCATTAGCATTATACTGCCACCATTACTGATCTGGCTCCAATCACTAATAGTAAAGTGCACCATCCTTGGGAGAAAAAAACATGTGAAGAACTGTCACTCCATGAAAGCAAAAATACCTCACTTGTATCATGGCGTTGCTGAACCACGTTAATTATTTTCTGGAACCATGAATGGTAATTTAGCTTCCCAAGAAACAGCTTTATTTTTGCCATAATAAGGTGTTCTCCTTCTCCCCACAATGAGACAGTTCAAATATTATAAGTGTTTCCTGACTTTGTCACATTTTCCTCAAAATAGCTTTTAATAAAGTCAATTAATTGATGCTTGTACATATACAAAGCTTAATTTCTTTAAAAATTTTTAATGTTTATTATTTTTGAAAAAGATTGAGAGAGAGAGAGAGAGAGAGAACACGCCAGTGGAGGACGGACAGAGAGAGAGGGAGACACAGAGTCAGAAGCAGGCTCCAGGCTCTGAGCTGTCAGCACATAGCCCCACACAGGGCTCGAACTCACAAACCACGAGATCATGACCTGAGCTGAAGTCTGATGCTCAACCGACTGAGTCACCCAGGTGCCCCTACAAAGCTTAATTTCAAAGAGGGATAAATTTTTGACATGCTGTGAAAAATAAGCTCACTGACCCAATCGAAGGAGAGACATGGAGACTTGGAGCAAAGTGAAGTGAGGCTTTAACCAACGTTCTTGCATGTCACTTACTTCTCACACATGCCAACAATGGGATTATCTTTATGAAAGTTTTTTTGTCATACACTTGGTAGTCATTAAGCCCAGTGCAGTCTTGTTAGGGTAAACGAATTCATTTGCTCAATGTTTTACCCTTTGGTCTATGCCCCCCTGCTTACCACTTGATTGGACAATGGTAGGGATTGACTGACAAGTGTGACAAAGGCCACAGGGCCATCTCTTGTGATGGGAATTGATGTCTCTGTAAATATAGTCCTTCACCTTCAATACCTTTAAATACCCAATGTTTAACCTCCAGTATCTCACATTTGCTTCCATTCTTATTTTTTCCCCATTTATAACTGACTTCAGGCCCCCAAAGACAAGAGTACAGACTGCAAACATTTTCACTGTTTAGATGGCCAACTAAAATATTTATTTACTCTAAACATTTGATTAAGGATACTAATATATTTTACTAAAATGTACACTTGGGTCTATGGCTCTATAGTAGATAGTCTATTGTCTCACACTTCTGACATATAGCCAACTTAATATGTTTTGTTTTGCACGAATATAATTATTAAGAATCATTGTTATAATATTAACTACATGAAGAAAATAATATTAAACCCACAATTTATTCTTCCTCCCTTAGTTTATGCAATAATATATTATTTATCCTCAATCACTTTCTAATGAACTCAAACTCCTTGAAAGAATTTTATCACGATGCTAGATAGGATGAGATTTAATTTTTCAGAATGAAATTTTTTAATCAATACGTCTGAGGTCAAATGTATAAAAATTAAACTTTGTATCTCCATTTTTATATATTGTTCCATTACAATACAAAATGGTTGTGCTAGCCACTTTTCAGATACAGATAAAGCAAAATATTAGCTGAAAGCCTTAGTTGAAACATGCAGAATCCCTTCAAGTATCTTTTATATTCCAGGGGGAATAACATTTATATGACAATTATTTTAGAAAAACTGCTCATCTAAAAATTCTACAGTTGTCTTCAATCAAATCAAAGCCATTTCTAGATTAAAGATCTTTTTAGTTACTTGGAAATGAAAAATAAAATGTTTTTATGCATGTATAAAAATGAATGGGTTATATGAAAGCTGCATCAGATTGCATCTTGGGAATATTTTTACCATTTAAATAAACTTACATTTGTATATAATAGCACTTTAATAGTAAACAAAACATGAAGACAGCAAAGTTAGGTTGGAAATTATGTAAGCCGCCATGTTATTTAGGTAGTTAATAGAAGCAAAATTCTGATAACTTAATCACAACTATATTAAAACTTAATTAGAAAATAAGTTAAATAGTTAATTAATTACATGAATCCACAAGCATTTTATATTGTAGTTTTCATTAGGTGCATTAAGAATGAATTACTAATATTTTCTGCTGTTAATACACGGTTAATTAATGATTAAACAGTATTTAACTGCTCACTCATTAATGATTTATTACAGTTACTTAAACAGTTTCACAGATTTGAGTGCCTTAAATAGACATCTTAAGATTACTCTCCAGGTTTACCTTCTTTCTAATGCATTGGTTACTGCATTTTCTATTGTATTACCCTGATCTCCTTTCAACTATGACTACCAAATATCCTGATGACCTGGTCAGTAAGAGCTAACACATTGGCTGTATGAATTTGACCACTAGAGTTGAACGTGAATTTGACCACTAGAATCGAACATGAAAAGGGGCACGGATCTTCTTGTGTCAGTTCAGCTCTGCATTCCTCCCACCCGTAGACGTGGGTTCTTAAGCCGTGAGTGAGAGAAGGGACTGTGGGATGTTAAACCCAACTAACCCAACTGGGAACCCATCTTAGAATCTGCTCCTAATCCAGTACCTAAATCACCTTCAGGTTGATTGCAATTCTGCCTCAGAAGAACATGCTACGTAGGTTTGTTTAGGTAGAGAGCCAGTGAGGGCTGGTAGAACCCTTCCCTTGGTCAAGTGGCCTGAGGCCTTGGGCAAGGCAGTCTGTGCATTGCAGGCATTCTGGGGGAGGGGGGAGAGAAGGGCCTGTCACCGTGCGGTTCACTTAGAGGTGGCCCGTACTGTGAAGAGGTGGATCTTATACTTGCTGGGAACTGATTCTTTATCACAGATGTGCTTGTTATTGCTTCTGGATTTGCCTAGAGTCGCCCAGAATGCATTTATAGTCTCTGATATGTACCTGACAACCAGATTGAGGTATTTTTCTCCCATATTGGGAAACTACATGGAAATAGCTTCTGGGGTGTGACATTGCAATCTTAATGCTTGTCTTTATGTATCTATTTGTCCTTATCAGGGGACTCTGTGGCTGCTAGGAGACTGTGTTTAGCTGGTTTAGAAATGACAGTAATGCTCTGCAAATGGCTTTTCTTTTCTAACAATTGACAGGTATGTGATAGGGGTGAAACCACTAAAATTAACTCTCTTTCCTCCCCACCTTTCACACAATAGAGCTTTAAAATATAGACTGTCAGAGGGAATGCACTTGTTTCACATTTGCCAAGAAACGACAGAGAACTCAAATTTTTAACCTTAGAAATATTGATAAGCCTTGTCCAATGGAGACTTGACTATCTTCCTGCACCAGGAGCCATTTTGCAATTAGCTGCCAAATATCTTACTCTAATTAAAGTCCATGTCATTTTTAAAACTATTTATTTTACACCTGTCTTTTAAAAAAAATCATTTGCTACAAAGTCAGGGTAATGTGACACTTCTAGATCTCCAGGAATAGAAAAAAGACAAAACTTATACGCCGTATTTGAATGGGGAAGCCAGTATATTGTAGGATGGCTTCTGTCCTCCATGAAGAGAAAACGATAGAGACAGAACTGAAGATAGTCCAGAATGGAAGAGGAAAATCAGGTCAGATATTGCTGATTAATGCTGCTTATTAATTGCAATCTCAATTTGTAAAGGCTGATTGCAGTTACATATTTGGGTCAAGGGACAACTGTTTTAGAATTATAAAATGTTTTAATGTAGATTATATTATATATGAGAATGCATATTATATATATAAATTAATGAATAAGAATTATGTATTCAGTTACATGTGATAAAACAAAAAAGTTAGTTTTGCTGGACATTTCTAGAAACTATTTAGAAAGAGTCATATTTATCTTTATAATTCAAGTGTTATGGGGTTAGGATTTCAAAATCATTTGGTTAGTACCCATTGCCAGCAAAGCTGTGTCAGATATATGTGTGTGTGTATATATATATATATATATATATATATATATATGTGCATTTCATTAACTGTCAACTTCTGATGGAGTACGAATGGAACATTTGGAAACTCTAAGAAATATATTGAAGGAGGAAAGGAGAATAGAAGGAGGAAGAGAGAATGTAAGTGATGTTTAAATGTTTTGCAAATTTTATACCTGCCTAAAGGAAGTGGGTATTTGTCTATGATAACTTTTGGAGATCAATTTAGGTATTTTTATTTTGTTGCCTCAGTGGACAAATTTCCATTATCCCCTGATGGCCTTTTGAGTTGTAGAATTACTTTTCATTCATTCACTCACTGATTCACTGATTTTTGTTGGGTATCTGCTATGTGATGGGCACTGAACTGAGCAAGGACAGGGACATCAATTTGGAAATGAAACCAACAGTTTCAAGAGAAGTGGCGATATTGTAGCATTCTAGACCCAGTCAGTGTGACTCAGTAGAAAAATAAAAGGTCAGTTTTGTAGGAAAATATCAGTAGCCAAACGTCTCTTTATATTTCTCTTCTTTTATTACTGTAATGATCTTGAAGGAAACTGATAAAACTTATTTTTGATATTGGTGAGCCCATCATCCAAAGCAACTTCGTGTAGTGGCCTCTTCCACCATTTAGGGCCTAGCCAAGGAAAAATCCCCTTATAGCAACCTCAGGAGATGAACTTCTACATGGTTCTAGTAAAAAAGTGGACCAGAGTTCCATGTTTCCATGGACCAGAGGCATGTTTCCATTTTAGAAACAAATGCATTTCAAATATCCGGTCTTCTTTGTATTACCCTTCATGAACTAGTGTGCTTTATGTGAGGGTCCTCTTCTTTGGGAAGAAACAACTCCTTTGACTGCCATCTTTAGGAGGATAAATTATGATCAAGTGACCAGGTATGATCAAAGAGAAAGGGATGGAGAACCATGCTGCTTAAAGTCTTGTTTGCCTTTAGTCCGAGGGAAAAAAAGGAAAGAAAAAGCTGCTACCCAAGGTGAGTTTGGGCCAAATTATGTTCTCAATGCTAACCAGGTGGATGAAAATGGAGAGGTTAACACCTGTAGCTCCTGGAGCCACACAGGCTAAGTGGCGTCTTTTACTGTATACAAAATTTTTAGTGTCTTTGAGTTGTTCAAGAAGGAGTCTATGGCTTTCATCAGATCTTAAAGTGTTCATCTCCCCAACGTTAATAACAATTGCCTTCACAAACTCATTTAAGTGACAACACTGTTGCATCAAGATATACTTCTTTTAATTCCGGAATTTCAAGATTTTTATATGAAATTGTTTCCTTCAAGTCCAGATTAACTATGCAAAATCCAGTCAAGACCTATTATCTGATGAAGCTGAGGAGAATAGAGGGCTGACTTTCATTACTCTGCTTTACACAAGTTCATTTCTATATTCTGCTGTATCGTTGGTATGTAGACAAGGCCAGAGAGTACTTCCCTCTAGAGGACAAGAAAGTTTTAAAAAGAATCCTGTTTTGGTTTGCTGATAAGCTCCGTAACCTAAAATAATTTCTCTGGTTTTATTTATGTACTTGTTATAGACCTTTATGCCACTTTCTAAAATTAGTGTCTTTCTAATTTTTCTTGGGCAACTCACCATGAAAGAGTTTCTATCTTCAAGGAGGGGGAATAACTATTTCTATATCTCTCAAATATGGATAACTATACTTTGTTCTTCCATCAGCATATTTTTGTGACCTCACCCTTGGTAGTTGAAAACTTTGCACAGTAATATTTTATTCCATCCCAGAGGTACCATAAGTCACCTTCCACCTTCCTAAGATAGTCACCAGGTGTCAGAAAATGGCTGGTTCTCTGTAGCTAAAGTTGAAGGTAATATTCCTTGGCATGTCTAAATGCACTTTAAGAAAAGAAGTTTTTCTATGAATAAAAGATATGAAAAAGTCAGTCATGCTAAGATATCATTTTTAAGCATATGGTAAAGCATAGGATAAATGAAAGTTTTCTTATAAGAGCAAGTAAGGTAATATGATTTTATTTAATAATAGAGCTTATACACAAATTAACTGATCCAATCACATTTAAATTATATATATACATATATATACGTATATATATACATATATATACGTATATGTACATATATATATATATATATATACACGTGTATATATATACACACACACACACACACACATATATATATATATATATATACATATATATATATATATATGAATCTCTTGGACCAGGTGTGATGGAATGTATTCATTCTGGCACTGAGCTTTCACAAGTGCAGTTATATGCAAGCATTTTAGAGAAGAAGGGAAAAAGTACAATTTTTCCCATCTAATTTATGTCCTTAGATGACATGATGGCGTTTGAATTTACCCCATCCACCTATGATATTTCCATTAAAGATACCAGATATAGGCAAAAAGCTCAAAGTACTTATAGATACAGTATTTTAACATGTAAAGTCCAGATGGAACTTTTATGGGTTCGCAAATAGCATGGCTCACCGTACTGGAATGCTGGGTCCAAACGGCAGATCCCTTTGGAGGTTTACAGTTTAGAGTAAAACAGATTTATTAATAATCAATGCACTCATATGACCAAGAATGTTATCAGCTCATCCAAGATGGAGAACAACAGGAAACTTAAGCCAAGCCTCATTTTATTTTTGCCCTTCTTACTATATGCATTGGAAAAGAACCCCATTGGCCCTTTTTTAGCTAGTAATGTCTAATGCAGGAAGACAGGAATAAGCAGAGTAGAAAGCACCTGTCAGCTCTATTTCCCACTCTCCTTGATTAGCATGAAACATTAATAGGGCTTTCAGAAATTCTGGCCTGAAATGGGCTTTGCCTGAGAACGTGTCTGT